>NC_133130.1:99881401-102426029 GCF_048418815.1 Hemitrygon akajei | reverse complement strand
ATTGGATCACTGCCTCCTTGGAGTTCCTTAAGCTCCCTAATCACCATCTTGTAGGCATTCAACAAACTCACTGTCTTGTGATCCATTACCAACCTGATTTTCCCAATTGGCCTATATGTTGAAATCTTCCATGAGTACTATAACATTGCCTTTTTGACGAGCCTTTTCTATTTACTGTAATCCTGTTATCCACATCCCAGCTACAGTTGGGAGGCCTGTGAATAGCTGCAATTAGACTGTTTCTTAATTCAACCCACAAGGATTTGACATCTTCCGAGCCTATGTCACATCTTTCTACTAATTTGATGTCATTCTTTCTCAGCAGAGCCACGTCACCTCCTCTGCCTTCCTTCCTATCCCTCCAATACAATGGACCTTGGACATTCAGCTCCTAACTACAACTATCCTTCTGCCATGATTCAGTGATGGCCACATCAACATACCTAACAATCTGTAAAAGTGTAACAAGATCATCCACCTTATTTGTTATACTCTGTGCATTGAGGTATAACACTTTGAGTACTGTATTTGCTGCCCTTTTTGATTCTGCATCTCTAATGCACTGGTATTGATTCTTCTGGCTGCAATTTTGTCCTGTCATCTGCCTGCCCTTCCAGACAGTCTGACTGCATGCTTTTCTTTCTTTTTCAATATTTTTCTTGATTTTAGTACAGTACAGTAGTACTGAGTACAGTAATATATCAATTACAATATATTGGAATCACAAATATCGTTTCATTACCCCATATCCGTATACTTTAAATTTAAACATAATATTGAAAAGATATACTTTTATTATACAAAAAAATCTAAACCCACTACCAGAAAAAAAACAGTTGTTTAGTTAAAAAGAACGTCTGAAAAGACGTAAATTATCACATTTACAAACTTTATCTTAAAGCTCATTGTTTGGATTTAATATATATTCCAGCAGTTTTTATTCTAACCTCTCTTTTAAGCAGTATTTAAAATGGACCATACTGTTAATTTACTTAGTTTTAATGTGAAAGGATTAAACCATCCTGTGAAATGTAATAAGATATTTAATTCTATTAAGAAATTGAATGTCTCAATAACTTTTTTACAAAACTGCATGCTATCTCTGCTTTTTTACCATCTGTCCTATAATGAGTCCCTTCACTGTGGTTCCCACTCACCTGGAAAATTAGTTTAAACCCTCCCCAAATGCTCTAACAAACCTGTTTGCAAGAATATTGGTTCCCCTTGAGTTCAGGTACAACCTGTCAGAAGAAAACCCAATGATCTAAGAACCTGAAGCCCTGTCCCCTGCACCAGCTCTCAGCCACACGTTAATTTGCCAAATTAAACTTTTTCTACCCTCACTGGTGCGTGGCACGGATAGCAATCCAGAAATTACTACCCGGGAGGTCCTACTTTTCAGTTTCTACTTTGCTCTCTAAATTCTCTTTTCAGGACCTCTTTGCTCTTCCTTCTTATGTCATTGGTACCAATATGTATCAGGACATCTGACTGTTTTGGACAATCTGAGTTGTCCCTTACCCTGGCTCTTAGGAGCAACATAGCATTCAGGTGTCTCGTTCATGTCCACAGAATCTCCTGTCTCTTCCCCTGACTATTGAGTTCCCTATCACTCCCGCTCCCCTCTTCTTCCTCTTTCCCTTCTGCACTATGGACCCATGCTCAATGACAGTAACCTGGTCTCCATGGCATTCCCCGGGAGGTCATCCCCCACAAAAGTATCCAAAATGGTATACTTTCTGCCACAAGAAAGCAGCTCACCTCACCTCAGCTCTGAACTGTTTCTATGTGAGCATATATACTATTTTCAAGAGCTCAACAACTCATGTTCTCAGTATTATTTATTTGCTTTTATTTGTACCATGTGTCTTTTGCACATTGGAATTGTTGGTCAGTCTTTCTGTGTAGTTTTATTAAATGCTATTGTAGAATAGTGTAGTTCTGATGAAGCGGTTTCCAAAGTGGCAAAATAAATTAATTTAAATTTATATTAGAGAAGCTCATTCATACTATCCAAGAATACATGTTTATTAACTTTGACATTTCTGTGGAGTTTAAAAGTCACTTTTTACAATAACTCAAAATATGTATTTATTTAGTTTTGTGGAATTTATAAGTGATTTATTTTGCAAGTGTCATATTAATAAGGCACTAACTGTAACCTTTATCTCTGTAAAGCTCAAGGAGAAAGATTCATCAAGATCATTGTTTGTTGTCTTACCTTTTCCTGAATGCCATACTTAATTTCATTTATTTTGTGACAAAGTTCACTTGTATTTGTGACATTTTTGATAGAGGTTTATCTGCAAATCATATTTGTCCCCATTTCACAAGGTTTTATTTTCAAGTAGATATAGAAGGAAAAAAGAAGTTGGGTTTTAGAGCAGCTTATATACATTGAGACAGCACAGCTCCAATGACCTGGGCTCTCCAAGTTCTTAGATCATCTCCTGTAGAGTTTTCACATTCAATCTGGTGAACCTCCTCTGCACCACCTCCAAAGACTTCCTTCTTCAAGTAAGGAAACCAGAACTGCATGCAGTACTCCAGGTGCGGCCACACCAGTACTCTGATTGCAGCATAATTTCCCTGCTGTTCAATTCAATCCCTCTAGCAACGAAGGCCAACATTCCATTTGCCTTCTTGATAGCCTGTTGCATCTGCAAACCAACCTTTTGTGATTCATGCACAAGCACTCCCAAGTCCCTCTGCACAGCAGCATGGTGCAATTTTTTACCCTTTAAATAATAATCTGCACTTTCATTTTGCCTTCCAACGTGGATGATCTTGTATTTCCAACATTGTACTCTATCTGCCAGATCCTTGCCCACTCCCTTAACCAATCTATATCTCTCTGCAGACTCTCCATATCTTCTGCGCAATTTGCTTATTCACTCAATTTAGTATCATCAACAAACTTAGATACACTACACTCAGTCCCCTCTTCCAGAGCGTTAATGTATATCGTGAACAGTTCCGGGCCCAGCACTGACCCCTGCGGCACACCGCTCACCACTGATTGCCAACCAGAGAAACACCCATGTATCCCAACTCTCTGCTTTCTATTAGTTAACCAATCCTCCATCATGCTAAGACATCACTCCCAACTCTATGCATTCTTATCTTATGGATAAGTCTTTTATGCGACACCCTATCGAATGCCTTCTGGAAATCCAAGTAAATAACGTCCATCTGTTCCCCACTGTCCACTGCATTTGTTATATCCTAAAAGAACTCCAGTAAGTTTGTCAAACAGAACCTCCCTTTGCTGAATCCATGCTGTGTCTGCCTGATGGATCCATTTCTTTCCAGATACCTTGCTATTTCTTTAATGATAGCTTCAAGCATTTTCCCAACTACAGATATTAAACTAACTGGCCTATAGTTACCTGCCTTTTGCCTACATCCTTTTTGGAACAGTGTGTAACATTTGCCATCTTCCAATCTGCCAGGACCTGTGCAAAGTCCAGAGAATTTTGATCAATCATCACCAACGCCTCTACTATAACTTTTGCCATTTCTTTCAGTACTCTGTGATGTATTCCATCAGGACCAGGGGACTTTCTGTCATCAGGCTCACAAGTTTGCTCAGCACTACCTCTTTAATGATAACTATTGTATCGAGATGCCCACCTCCCATGGCATCCAGAACATCTGCATAGTAGATGTGTCCTCTACCATGAAGACGGTGACACAAAATAGTCATTCAGAGCCTTGGCCGTTTCCTTGTTACCCAATATCAATTCCTCCTCATCCTCCAAGGGACCTACATTCACTTTAGCCACCCTTTTCCACTTTATATAATTATAAAAAATTTTGCTATCTGTTTTTCTAATTTGTGCTAGTTTATTTTCATAATCTAGTCTCCCTTTCTTTATTGCTCGCTTCGTGGTACTTTGTTGCTTTTTAAAGTTTTCCCAATCTTCCAATTTCCCACTACTCTTGGTGACTCTGTATGCACGAGCTTTTAGTTTGATACTGACTTTTATTTCCTTAGTTATCCAAGGCTGGTTTTCCCCACCCTTAACTGTCCTTGTTTTTAAATGGAATATACTTCTGTTGAGCACTGTAAATAATCTCTTTGAAAGTCTTCCTCTGTTTGTTAACTGTCCAACCACATAGCCTGTGTTCCCAGTCCACACTAGCCAAATTCTCCCTCATGCCATTGCAGTCTCTATTGTTGAGGCATAATACCCTGGTTTTCAATCAAACCACTGTGCCCTGCATTTGTATGAGAAATTCAGTCATACTCTTTCCAAGAAGATCCCTAACTACAAGATCACTAATTTTACCTGTCTACCACAGGACTAGATCTAAGCACATTCCCCTGTAGGTTCAGTAACATGCTGTTCAAGAAAGCCATCACAGATTCATTCTATGAAGCCCTCAAGACTGCCTCGACCAACTTGATTCACCCAATCTATGTGTGAGTTAAAGCCCCCCATAATTACTGCCATTCCATTCTTACATGCCTCAGAAGTTTCTCTGTTTATTGCCTGTGCCACTGTACTCTTATTATTTGGTGACTGATAGACAACTCCCATCAGTGAATTTTTCCCTTTACTATTCCTAATCTCTACTCAGATTCAACATTCTGCTCCTTAGATCTTGTATAGTGTCTCACTATCGCCCTGATCTCATCTTTAATTAAGAGTGCTACCTCACCTCCCTTACCTTCCTGCCTATCCTGGATTAGCAGAAATAACCATATAACAATTACAGCACGAAAACAGGCCATCTCAGCCCTTCTAGTCCGTGCCAAATGCTTACTCTCACCTAGTCCCACTGACCTGCACTCAGTCCATAACCCTCCATTCCTTTCCTGGCCATATACCTGTCCAATTTTACTTTAAATGACAATACCGAACCTGCCTCTACCACTTCTACTGGAAGCTCGTTCCACACAGCTACCACTCTCTGAGTAAAGAAATTCCCCCTCGTGTTACCCCTAAACTTTTGCCCTCTAACTCCCAACTCATGTCCTCTTGTTTGAATCTCCCCTACTCTCAATGGAAAAAGCCTATCCACGTCAACTCTATCCCCCTCATAATTTTAAATACCTCTGTCAAGTCCCCCCTCAACCTTCTATGCTCCAAAGAATAAAGACCTAACTTGTTCAATCTTTCCCTGTAACTTAGGTGCTGAAACCCAGGTAACATTCTAGTAAATCTCTGTACTCTCTCTATTTTGTTGACATCTTTCCTATAATTCGGTGACCAGAACTGTACACAATACTCCAAATTCGGCCTTACCAATGCCTTGTACAATTTTAACATTACATCCCAACTCCTATACTCAATGCTCTGATTTATACAGGCCAACATACCAAAAGCTTTCTTCACCACCCTGTCCACATGAGATTCCATCTTCAGGGAACTATGCACCATTATTCTCTGTTCTACTGCATTCTTCAATGCCCTACCATTTACCATGTATGTCCTATTTGGATTATTCCTACCAAAATGTAGCACCTCACACTTATCAGCATTAAACTCCATCTGCCGTCTTTCAGCCCACTCTTCTAACTGGCCTAAAACTCTCTGCAAACTTTGAAAACCGACTTCATTATCCACAACGCCACCTATCTTAGTATCATCTGCATACTTATTAATCCAATTTACCACCCCATCATCCAGATCATTAATGTATAGGACGAACAACATTGGACCCAGTACAGATCCCTGAGGCACACCACTAGTCACCGGCCTCCAACCTGACAAACAGTTATCCACCACTACTCTCTGGCATCTCCCATCCAGCCACTGTTGAATCCATTTTCCTTCAATATTAATACCTAACGATTGAACCTTCCTAACTAACCTTCAGTGCGGAGCCTTGTTCATATAGACAACATCCACTGCTTTACCCTCGTCAACTTTCCTCGTAACCTCTTCAAAGAATTCAATAAGATTTGTCAAACTTGACCTTCCACGCAGAAATCCATGTTGACTGTTCCTAATCAGACCCTGTCTATCCGAATAATTATATATACCATCTCTAAGAATACTTTCCATTAATTTACCCACCACTGATGTCAAACTGACAGGCTTATAAATGCTAGGTTTACTCTTCGAACCCTTTTTAAACAATCGAACCACATGAGCAATAGGCCAATCCTCCGGCACCATCCCTGTTTCTAATGACATTTGAAATATTTCTGTCAGAGCCCCTGCTATTTCTACACTAACCTCCCTCAAGGTCCTAAGGAATATCCTGTCAGGATCCAGAGATTTATCCACTTTTATATTCCTTAAAAGTGCCAGTACTTCCTCCACTTTAATCGTCATAGTTTCCATAACTTCCCTACTCGTTTCCCTTACCATACACAATTCAATATCCTTCTGCTTAGTGAATACCGAAGAAAAGAAATTGTTCAAAATCTCCCTCATCTCTTTTGGCTCCACACGTAGCGTCCACTCTGATTCTCTAAGAGACCAATTTTATCCCTCACTATCCTTTTGCTGTTAATATAATTGTTTTAACCCTTCGGATTTATTTTCACCTTAGCAACCTCGTATCTTTTAGCTTTTCTAATTTCTTAAGATTCTTCTTATATTCTTTATATTCCTCGAGCACCTCATTTACTCCATGCTGCCTGTATTTATTGTAGATATCTCTCTTTTTCCTAACCAAGTTTCCAATATCCCTTGAAAGCCATGGCTTTCTCAAACTTTTAACCTTTCCTTTCAACCTAACAGGAAAATAAAGATTCTGTACCCTCAAAATTTCACATTTAAATGACCTCTATTTCTCTATTACATCCTTCCCATAAAACAAATTGTCCCAATCCACTCCTTCTAAATCCTTTAGCATCTCCTCAAAGTTAGCCTTTCTCCAATCAAAAATCTCAACCCTGGGTCCAGTCCTATCCTTCTCCATAATTATATTGAAACTAATGGCATTGTTTCAATATTTGTTTGAAACACTGGACCCAAAGTGCTCCCCAACACATACCTCCATCACCTGACCTATTTCATTCCCTAACAGGAGATCCAACACTGCCCCTTCTCTAGTTGGTACCTCTATGTATTGCTGCAAAAAACTATCCTGCACACATTTTACAAATTCCAAACCATTCCTTTTACAGTATGGGCTTCCCAGTCTATGTGTGGAAAATTAAAATCTCCCACAATCACAACCCTATGCTTACTACAAGTATCTGCTATCTCCTTGCAAATTTGCTCCTCCAATTCTTGCTCCCCATTAGGTAGTCTATAATACACCCCTATAAGTGTTACTACACTTTTCCCATTCCTCAATTCCACCCAAATAGTCTCCCTAGATGAGCCCTCTAATCTATCCTGCCAGAGCACCGCTGTAATATTTTCTCTGTGTCCCTCAGATTCTGTCACACCTGAAACAACGAAATCCAGGAATATTTAGTTGCCAATCACACCCCTCCTGCAACCATCGCTACAACATCATATTTCCATGTATCAATCCATGCTCTAAACTCATCCACCTTTCTTACAATGCTCCTAGCATTAAAATAAATGCATTTAAGAAATTCTCCACCTCTTCCTCTCTGTTTATCTCTAACAGTACAAAGAACTTAACTGTCTTCTTATATTCCATGATATTTAATTCCCAATTCTCTCCACCTTGCAACTATGTCTCTGTAATGGCCACTAAATCACACCTCCTTGTACTGATTTGAGCCACAAGTTCACTGACCTTGTTTTGAATACTACGATAAATAAGCTCAGTGAACCTTTGTTTGACTGCCTGAATGCAAGCATGTCTTTCCTTAACCATGGAGATCAAAAGCTAAATGTGGTACTCCAGGTGTGGTCTCATCAGCACCTTGTGAAGTTGTGTTAAAAATGTCCTACTTTTGAGACCATAAGACATAGGAGCAGAATTAGGCCATTCATCCCATTGAGTCTGATCCACTGATTCCTGATATCTGATTCCGGATCCTACTCAACCCCATACATTTGCCTGCTCACCATATACTTTGATGCCCTGACCAATCAGGAAATTATCAACTTCTGCCTTAAATATATGCAGGGACTTGGCCTCCACTGCAGTTTGGGGCAGGGCATTCCACAGATTTACTATTCTCTGGCTAAAAAAGTTCCTCCTTACCTCTGTTCTAAAAGGTCACCCCTCAATTTTGAGGCTGTGCCCTCTAGTTCTTGATAGCCCCACCATAGGAAACATCCTCTCCACACCCACTCTATCTAGTCCTTTCAACATTCAGTAGGTTTCAATGAGATACCCCTACTTCTAAATTTCAGTGAATACAGGCCCAAAGCTGCCAAATGCTCATATGTTAATCCCTTCATTCCCGAAATAATCCTCATGAACCTCCTCTGGACACTCCAATCACAACACGTTTTTTCTGAGATATGGGGCCCCAAACTGTTGACAGTACTCCAAGTGCAGTCTGACTAATGTCTTATAAAGCCTCAGCATTATCTCCTTGTTGTAATATTTTATTCCCCTTAAAATAAGACCATAAGACATCGGAGCAGAATTAGGCCATTCAGCTCATCTAGTCTGCTCCACCATTCCATCATGGCTGATCCTGGATCCCATTCAACCCCATACACTTGCCTTCTCACCATATCCTTAACCCCTTCGTTCCTGAAATCATTCTCGTGAACCTTCTCTGGACTCTCTCCAATGATAACACATCCTTTCTGAGATATAGGGCACAAAATTGTTGACAATACTCCAAAAGCAGCCTAGCCTGTGTCTTATTATATTCTATTCTTCTTGAAATAAATGCCAACATTGCATTTGCCTTCTTTACCATAGACTTGACCTGTAAATTAACCTTCTGAGAGTCTTGCACAGTGACTCCCAAGTCCCTCTGCACCTCTGATGTTTGAACCTTCTCCCAATTTAGACAGAAGTCTGCACTATTGTTCCTTTTACCCAAACGCATTTCCCAACTGCTACTTTTTTGCTCATTCTTTCAATTTGTCTGATTTCTGTTGCAATCACATCGTTTCCTCAGCACTACCTACCCTTCCATCTATCTTCGTATTGGCCACAAACTTTACCACAAAGCCATCAATTCCATTATTGGAATCATTGACAAACAATGTGAAAAGTAGCGGTCCCAAAACTAACCCCTGAGGAACAACACTTGTTACTGGCAGCCAATCTGAAAAGGCCTCCTTTATTCCCACTCGCTGCCTCTAGCCATTTCTCTATTCATGCCAGTATCTTTCCTGTAATGCCATAGGATTTATCTTGTTATGCAGCCTCATGTGTGGCATCTTATCAAATACCTTCTGAAAATCCAAGTACAGTCGGCCCTCCTTATCCGTGAGTTCCGTATGTGTGAATTCAACCAACCGCGAATCGAGAAAACCCAGAAGTGCTCTTCCAGCACTTGTTGTTCGAGCATGTAGAGACTTTTTTTTCTTGTCATTTCCTAAACAATGCAGTATAACAACTATTTTACATAACATTTACATTGTATTAGGTATTATAAGTAATCTAGAGATGATTTGAAGTATACAGAAGGATGTGTGTAGGTTACCGTGGATCGGGATCGAAAAAAAATCAGAAGTTCTCTTACTAAGTAAGTCGGAGCAGGTGCATCCGGTATTATTTAGCGTCAGTTAGTCAAACGTTTGTCTTAGTATATAGTATATATTTTACCTTTCTGTGCATATAAAACACTTAAGAAAGTTATGTTTCAGCGCCGGGCTTGGGAAGTTCAGTGACAGATCACTTTTGAGTGCGCTCTCCATCCGTGCCTGGTTGATGTGGAGGATCAAAAACCCAAAACCCAATAACTAAACCGCTGCGTTGCTTAGTAATAATTGTAGCTTTCAAAGGGGCAGGGCCTTTCTCACATTATCCTTTAAAATTGTTCTGATTGTTGACTGACTGTAGCCTAACGCTTTTCCAATGACCGATGGTGTTTCAGCTCTTTCCAGTCGCTTTATTATTTCCACTTTATTTTCAGTCGTCATCATGATTATTTTCGTGTACAGAAACACTGTGGATTCAGAGCTCCGCTGCCGGGTCCTAATGTGCACCACACTGGGACAGGTTAAATAAGGTCTGGGGTTCCGCTGGGTCCTAAGGTCCACCGCATTGAGACAGGTTGAAACAGGCTCAAGTCACTCATTGAGACTTGAGTATCCGCGAGGGGTCCCGGAACCAATCCCTGGCGGATAAGGAGGGCCGACTGCAAATGACATCCACTGCCTCTCCTTTGTCCACCCCGCTTGTTACTTCCTTGAAGAAATCTAACAGATTTGTCAGGCAAGATTTCCCTGGTCTGATAAGGGAAAGTCAACATGGCTTTGTGAAGGGCAAATCATGTCTAACAAGCCTGATAGAGTTCTTTGAGGAGGTGACCAGGCATATAGATGAGGGTAGTGCAGTGGATGTGATCTACATGGATTTTAGTAAGGCATTTGACAAGGTTCCACATGGTAGGCTTATTCAGAAAGTCAGAAGGCATGTGATCCAGGGAAGTTTGGCCAGGTGGATTCAGAATTGGCTTGCCTGCAGAAGGCAGAGGGTCATGGTGGAGGGAGTACATTCAGATTGGAGGGTTGTGACCAGTGGTGACCCATAAGGACCTGTTCTGGGACCTCTACTTTTCGTGATTTTTATTAACGACCTGGATGTTGGGGTAGAAGGGTGGGTTGGCAAGTTTGCAGACACACAAAGGTTGGTGGTGTTGTAGATAGTGTAGAGGATTGTCGAAGATAGCAGAGAGACATTAATAGGATGCAGAAGTGGGCTGAGAAGTGGCAGATGGAGTTCAACGCAGAGAAGTGTGAGGTGGTACACTTTGGAAGGACAAACTCCAAGGCAGAGTACAAAGTAAATGGCAGGATTATTGGTAGTGTGGAGGAGCAGAGGGATCTGGGGGTTCATGTCCACAGATCCCTGAAAGTTGCCTCACGGGTAGATAGGGTAGTTAAGAAAGCTTATGGAGTGTTAGCTTTCATAAGTCGAGGGATAGAGTTTAAGAGATGTCGCTCTATAAAACTCTAGTTAGGCCACACTTGGAGTACTGTGTCCACTTTTGGTCACCTCACTATAGGAAGGATGTGGAAGGATTAGAAAGGGTACAGAGGAGATTTACCAGGATGCTGCCTGGTTTAGAGAGTATGGATTATGATCAGAGATTAAGGGAGCTAGGGCTTTACTCTTTGGAAAGAAGGATGATGAGAGGAGACATGCTAGAGGTATACAAGATATTAAGAGGAATAGACAGAGTGGATAGCCAGTGCCTCTTCCCCAGGGCACCACTGCTCAGTACAAGAGGACATGGCTTTAAGGTAAGGGGAGGGAAGTTCAAGGGGCATATTAGAGGAAGGTTTTTCACTCAGAGAGTGGTTGGTGTGTGGAATGCAGAGCCTGAGTCAGTGGTGGAGGCAGATACACTGGTGAAGTTTAAGAGACTACTAGACAGGTATATGGAGGAATTTTTTTGTTCTCCCCCCCCCCCCCCCATTACTACCTCATCAACATTGTGGGCCAAAGGGCCTGTAATGTGCTGTACTATTCTATGTTTACAGAAACCATGCTGACGTTGACTTATTTTATCATTAGTTTCCGAGTACCTCAAAACCTCATCATTAATAGTGGACTCTCAACAATTTTCCAACCACTGAGGTTAGGCCAACTGGCCTATAATTTTCTTTCTTTTGCCTTCCTCCCTCCTTAAGGAGTGGAGTGACATTTGCAATTTTCCAATCCTCCAGAACTATGCCAGAATCAAGTGAGTCTTGAAAGATCATGACCAATGCATCTGCTATCTCTTCAGCAACCTCTTTCAGAACTCTGGGATGGGATGTCGTCCAAGTGGTCCACCTTAAGACCTTTCAGTTTGCCTCACACATTTTCCTTCGAGATCACAATGGTACTCTCTCCTCCTTCCTGACACTCACGGACCTCAGGCTAGTATTCCACAGTGAAGACTGATGCAAAGCACTTATTAAGTTTAACCACCACTTTTTTGTTCTCCTCCCCCCCCCCCCCCCATTACTACCTCATCAGCATCATTTTCTAGTGATCCAATATCAACTCTCACCTCCCTTTTACTCTTTATATAACTGAAAAAAGCTGTTAGTATCCTGCTTTATATTATTGGCTAGTTTTCCCTCAGATTTCATCCTTTCCCTTCTTACTGCTTTTGTAGTTACCACTTGTTGGATTTTTAAATACTTCCCAGTCATCCTACTTCCCACTCACTTTTGCTACCTTATTTGCCCTTTCCTTGGCTTTTATGCAGTCCATAAATTCCCTGGTCAGCTATGGTTGCCTACCCCTGCCATTTGAGATCTTCAGTGGGACATATCTATCCTACACCTTGTGAACTAGAAACTTCAGCCACCTCTGCTCTGGCTTTATCCATGGCAGTATCCCTTCCATTCTACCTGGGAAAGCTCCTTTCTTATGTCTTTCTAATTCCCTTTATTCCATTGTGACACTAATATATGTGACTTATACTACTCCCTCTCAATTTGCAGTATGAATTCAATCGTATAATGATCACTGCCTCCTAAGGGGTCCTTTACCTTAAGCTTCCTAATAAAATACGGATTATTACACAACACTCAATTTAAAATAGTCTTTCCCTGAGTATGCTCAAGCACAAGCTGCTCTAAAAAACCATCTCATAGGCATTCAACAAATTCAGCACCATCCTGATTTTCCTAATCCCCTTGCATATTGAAGACCCCCATTACAATTGTGACATTACTCTTAATACATGCCCTTTCCAGCTCCCTTTGCAATCTCAATCTCACATCTTGGCTACTATTTAGAGGCCAATAGATAATTCCCATAATGGTTTTTTTAATGGAGTTTCTTATCTCCACCCACGAAGATCCAACATTCTCTTTCTAAAGATGTAATTCCATCTCTTACAAACAAAACTACACCACAACCTATGCCTTCCCACCTGTCCTTTTGATACAAAGTATATCCTTTGATGTTAAGCTCCCAAATACGGCCTTCTTTCAGCCACGACTCAGTGATTCCCACAACATCATACCAACCAATTTCTATTTGCGCCATGAGTTCATCCACCTTATTCCGAATTCCACATGCATTCAAATGCAGCACCTTCAGTCCTTCAGTTTTATACTAAAACATTTCATTAGCCTTCTTACCTATTTGCTGTACTTACATGTTAACATGTGTTAGGATTCCCAGATCCCTTCATTACACAATGCTTTGCATTTACTCTTATGGATCACAATTTTGTTTTATTTATTCAGTTTGGAGGAGTATTTGCTTAACGCGCTTTTACACATAAGCTTAAAGTTACCACTTTATTTCTGATTGCTAATGTGTGTGGTGAATTGAGTTGACTCAGTTTGGGTGATTTTAATACAAGTCATTGTTTGATCCTTTAGCTGTAATTAAAGCATGATGTAGTGGAGATTGCGTAGTATGCAGCGGAAGCAATACCTCAAAGTAAATACTGTATTTAAGATTAACCAGTGTTCTTCATTTTATAATATTGTGTTCAGGTAGTGTTGAATAATTCTTTTATTCTGATGAGGCACCAGCTATATCAAAATTGATTTTTGAAATCTTGTATATTGCCCCCGGAATTGATAGTTTGCTGGGTAAGAAGGAACTGTGTGAATGTAAGCTAGTAGGTCATGGGCTTGACAAACTGACTTAATTGAGCTCGTCTGGAATTTCAGTCAGGGCTGAATAGTATTGGACTGGTTGAACTAACTACCGTAGATTCCGGATTATAAGCCGCTACTTTTTTCCCACATTTTGAACAGCTTTGAACTCTGCGGCCTTTAATCCAGAGCGGCTAATACATGGTTTTTTTTCATGCCGCCTCGTAAACATTTTGCCTCGTAACAGTAGACCAATAAAATTGATGAGTAGTTCACAGAGGTCCAATGAAATTGTACGATAAATCAAGTGCACTTTCACAATTAAATTATTGTAAATCAGTCATTTGTACTCACCCTCATCAACATGGAAAATACTCGAAGAAAAGCAAGACCCGAGCGCGTCAGACCCGAGCGCATCAGACCCGATTAGACCCGATCGCGTTACGCAAGCGCGTCAGACCCGATTAGACCCGATCGCGTTACGCGAGCGCGTCAGACCCGATTAGACCCGATCGCGTTACGCAAGCGCGTCAGACCCGAGCGCGTCAGACCCGATTAGACCCGATCGCGTTACGCGAGCGCGTCAGACCCGAGCGAAAACGCTGCTTTTAAGTTAAAGGCGATCAATAACTTTTCCTGGTAGGCTGCAGTATATATATTTTTACCAGTCGCTAGGAGATATTGGAATGTTGTTCGTGCTGTTCAGTAAAAAAGTATATGCAACATAATTTGTGTTACCGATACGTATGTATATTTAAAAGTAGTGGTGCGGCCTAAAATCCGGTGCGGCCTTTACAATTAAAAAATTGATTTTATTTCTAAAATTAGAGCCAGCGGCTTTTAATCAGGTGCGCTCTGTAGTCCGGAATCTACGGTAGTTAAACTGGGGCTAAGCTCTTCGCTCTAGTCAAAAAAAAGTCTACTTTAAAAAGGTGGTGTGTAAGGAATTGTCAAAGATCAGATTTCTGTTGAAAAATGCTGCTGTTTATAGTTCAAAGTATATTTGTTATCAAAGTACATGTATGTCACTGTATACAGCTCTGAGATTTGTTTTCTTGTGGGCACGCCGTAAATCCAAGGAAACAAAATGAAAGACCACACCCCACAGAACGGACAGACAACCTATGTACAAAAACAACAAAGGAGGAAACATAATAATAAAAATTGAATAAGCAATAAATATTGAGAACATGAGATAAATATTGGGAAGGAGCTTTGAGCAGTGGCTAGTCGGAGAGATTGGAAGCTGGAGAAGACATAGTTCACTCAGGGTTACTAATTGAGTAGAAAAGGTAGCAACTTGCAGCAGTTTTGGAGTTTTGAGCAGCAGTTAATCAGTGTTCAGGATTGATTAGCAAGAACAAATCAAAGTAAGGCAAAGGCAAGTAGAGTGGCCATCGTTGGAGTGCAGAGTTAGAGTGGAGACTTTGAGACTTTAGCTCTTCAAGGCTTCAGCAAGGAGAGGCTTCAGTCAGAGAAGGCAAAAAAGGCTGTAGGTGGAGTTTTCTCCCCCTTTTTTATATTTGCTCAGTTAGAATAGTAGAGATGCCAGGCTGGATAATGGAGTGCTCCTCTATTGGGATTTGGGAAGGCAGTATCCCAAATGACTACAACTGCGAGAAGTGGATCCAGCTGCAGCTTCTAACAATCCGCATTAAGGAGTTGGAGTTAGAACTGGATGAACTCCGGATCATTCAGGAAGCTGAGGGTGTGATAGGTTGGACATAAGAGAGGTAGTTACACCCAAGGTGCAAGACATAGGAAAATGGGTGACAGGAAGGGGAAAGGGCTTAAGCAGCCAGTGCAGAGGAGCCTGTGGCCATCCACCTCAACAACAGGTTTATCACTTTGGATACTGTCGGGAGGGATGACCTAGCAGAGGAAAGTCACAGCGGTCAGGTCTCTGGTACTGAGTCTGACTTTGCGATTCAGAAGGGAAGGGGAAGAAGAGGTGAGTTGTGGTGATAGGGAATTCATTAGTTGAGGGACCAGCAAGGAGGTTCTGAGGATAAGAATGTGATTCCCAGTTGGAATGTTGTCTCCCAGTTGCCAAAGTCTGGCACATCTCAGGACAAGTCCTCAGCATTCTTAATTGAGAGGGTGAACATCCAGAGGTTGTGATCCATGTCGGTACCAGTGATGTAGGTAAGAAGAGTGACTAGGTTCTGCAAAGAGAGTTCAGAGCGTTAGGTGCTAATTAATGGGAAGGACCTCCAGCGTTGTAATCTCAGGATTGCTACCCATACCATATGCTAGTAAGGCCAGAAATAGGAAGATTATACAGTTTAACACATGGCTAAGGAGTTGGTGTAGGAGCGAGGGCATAAGATTTTGGATCATTGTGCTCTCTTCCAGGGGAGGTGGAACTTCTACAGAAGAGATGGTTTACACCTTTACTGGAAGGGGACTAATATCCTTGTGGGAAGGTTTGCTAGTGCTACACGGTGGGGTTTAAACTATGGTTGCAGAGGGATGGGAACCAGACTGCCTGAACAGTTAGTGGAGAGGTTGTGGTGACAGATGTTGGTAAGACCTCAGACAAAGTCAAGAATTAGAAGGTTGAGCATGTTGTAAATATTGTTCTGAGCTGCGTCCACTTGCAAGAAAATGTTTATGAACCTTTGCAGTTACTTGGTTTTCTGCATTAATACTCATAAAATGTGGTCTGGTGGTCTTCATGTAAGTCACAATAATAGACAAACACAATTGGCCTAAAACTAATAACACACAAAACTTTTGTACTTTTCACATCTATAATGTACTCATTTTCCAGGATGGAAAAAGTACATGAGCCCTTGTATTGAATAACTGGTATAATTTCCTTTAGCAGGAATAACCTCCATCAAACATTTTCTGGAACTGCTGGACAGACTTGCACAATGGCAAGAACGAATTTTACATCATTCCTTCATATAAAACTGTTACAGTTCATCAATATTTCTGAGATAACCTTGCATGAACAACCCTCTTCGGGTCATGCCGGGGCATCTCAATTGGGTTAAGGTCTGGACTCTGACTTGGCCATTATAAAACTCAAATTTTCTTTTTTTAAAAAAATCATTCTGTTGTTAATTTACTCTTGTTTTTTGGATAATTGTCTTGTTTCATCAACCAACTTCTATTAAGGGTGACAGACTGCTACCCTGACATTCTCCTGTGAAATGTCTTGATACAATTTTGAATTCATATTCCTTCAATGATTGCAAGCTGTCCAGGCCCTGAGGCAGAAAGCAGTCCCAAACCATGATACTCCTTCCATCAGGCTTCACAGTTGGGATGAGGTTTTGGTGTTGGTGTGCAGTGCACTTTTTCCTCCAGACATAGCAATTTGCATTTCTGCCAAAAAGTTCAACTTTTGTCTCTCATCTGTCCACAGAACATTGCCCCAGGATCATTGTGGAACATCCAGGTGGTCTTTTGCAAACTTGAGACCTTTAGGAATGCTTTATTTTTGGAGAGCAGTGATTTCCTCCGTCCATGAGCACCGTTCCTGTTCAGTGTTTTTCTTATAGTGGATACATGAACAGAGACTTTAGCAAGTTGTAGAGATTTCTTCAGGTCTTTTGCTGTTACCCTTGTGTTCTTTTTCACCTCCTTCAGCATTCATTGATTGGAACACCTGATTCCAAATGTAGAAGTCATTACCCAGAGGTTCACATTCTTTTTTGAACCTAGACTGTTTAAATGGTGTACTCAGTATTGACAAGAAGTACATTTTTTGTGTAATTAGTTTAGATAGATAGTGTTTGTTTATTATTGTGATTTAGATGAAGATCAGAGAACATTTTATGAGTAATTAATACAATAAACCAGGTAATTGCAAAGGGTTCACAATCTTTTTCTTGCAATTGAGAAATTGTAAGGGCAAAAATACCCTAATGGGAGTTATCTACAGGCCACCAAATAGTAGCCTGGATATAGGGTGCAAGTTAAATCAAGAGCTAAAATTAGCATGTTGCAAAGGTAATGCTACAGTTGTAATGAGGGATTTTAACATGCAGGTAGACTGGGAAAATCAGGTTGGTACTGGACCCCAAGAAAGGGAGTTTGTGGAGTGCCTCCGAGATGGATTCTTAGAGCAGCTTGTACTGGAACTTACCAGGGAGAAGGCAAATCTGGATCTAGTGTTGTGTAATGAACTGGATTTGATAAGGGAACTCGAGGTAAAGGAGTCATTAGGAGGTAATGACCATAATATGATAAGTTTTAATCTACAATTTGAGAGGGAGAAGGGAAAATAGGAAGTGTCAGTATTACAGTTGAACAAAGGGGCCTATGGAGCCATGAGGGAGGAACTAGCCAAAATTGACTGGAAGGATACCCTAGCAGGGGATGACAGTGGAATAACAATGGCAGGTACTTCTGGGAATAATACAGATGGTACAGGATCAGTTCATTCCAAAGAGGAAGAAAGATTCTAAGGGGAGTAGGGGGCAACCGTGGCTAGCAAGGGAAGTCAAGGACAGTATAAAAATAAAAGAGGAGAAGTATAACATAGCAAAGATGAGCAGGAAGCCAGAGGATTGAGAAACTTTTAAAGAGCAAAAGAAGATAACTAAAAAGGCAATATGGGGAGAAAAGATGAGGTACGAAGGTAAGCTAGCCAAGAATATAAATGAGGACAGTAAAAGCTTCTTTAAGTGTGTGAAGAGGAAAAAATTAGTTAAGACCAAAGTTGGGCCCTTGAAGGCAGAAACGGGTGAATTTATTTTGGGGAACAAGGAACTGGCAGACCAGTTGAACAGGTACTTTGGATCTGTCTTCACTAGGGAATTCATAGACAATCTCCCAGATGTAATAGTGGCCAGCGGACCTAGGGTAACGGAGGAACTGAAGGAAATTCACATTAGGCAGAAAATGGTGTTGTGTAGATGATGGGACTGAAGGCTGATAAATCCCCAGGGCCTGATGGTCTGCATCCCAGGGTACTTAAGGAGGTGGCTCTAGAAATCGTGGATGGATTGGTAATCATTTTCCAATGCTTTATAGATTCAGGATCAGTTCCTGAGGATTGAAGGGTAGCTAATGTTATCCCACTTTTTAAGAAACGAGGGAGAAAGAAAACAGTGAATTATAGACCAGTTAGTCTGACATCAGTAGTGGGGAAGATGCTGGAGTCAGTTATAAAAGATGAAATAGTGCCATATTTGGATAGCAGTAACAGGATCGGTCCGAGTCAGCATGGATTTACTAAGGGGAAATCATGCTTGACTAATCTTCTGGAATTTTTTGAGGATGTAACTATGAAAGTGGACAAGGGAGAGCCAGTGGATGTAGTGTACCTGGACTTCCAGAAAGCCTTTGATAAGGTCCCACATAGGAGATTAGTGGGCAAAATTAGAGAACATGGTATTGGGGGTAGGGTACTAACATGGATAGAAAATTGGTTGGCAGACAGGGAACAAAAGTAGGGATTAACGGGTCCTTTTCAGAATGGCAGGCAGTGACTAGTGGGGTACCGCAAGGCTCAGTGCTGGGACCGCAGCTATTTACAATATATATTAATGATTTAGATGAAGGGATTAAAAGTAACATTAGCAAATTTGCAGATAACACAAAGCTGGGTGGCAGTGTGAAATATGAGGAGGGTGTTAGGAGAATGCAGGGTGACTTGGACGGGTTGGGTGAGTGGGCAGAATGCATGGCAGATGCAGTTTAATGTGGATAAATGTGAGGTCATCCACTTTGGTGGCAAGAACAGGAATGCAGATTACTATCTGAATGGTGTCAAGTTAGGAAAAGGGGAAGTACAACGAGATCTAGGTGGACTTGTTCATCAGTCACTGAAAGTAAGCATGTAGGTACTGCAGGCAGTGAAGAAAGCGAATGGCATGTTGGCCTTCATAACAAGGGGAGTTGAGTATAGGAGCAAAGAGTACAACAAAGTACAGTAAGAGTAGAGCAGTTGTACAGGGCCCTGGTGAGACCACACCTGGAGTATTGTGTTCAGTTTTGTTCTCCAAATTTGAGGAAGGACATGCTTGCTATTGAGGGAGTGCAGCGTAGGTTCACGAGGTTGTTTCCTGGGATGGCGGGACTGTCATATGTTGAGAGATTGGAGTGACTGGGCTTGTATACACTGGAATTTAGAAGGATGAGAGGGGATCTGATTGAAACATATAAGAGTATTTAGGGATTGGACACACTAGAGGCAGGAACCATGTTCCCGATGTTGGGGGGCAGTCCAGAACCAGAGGCCACAGTTTAAGAATACAGGGTAGGCCATTTAGAACGGAGTTGCGGAAAAACTTTTTCACCCAGAGAGTTGTGGATCTATGGAATGCTCTGCCTCAGAAGGCAGTGGAGGCCAATTCTCTGGATGCTTTCAAGAAAGAGTTAGATAGAGCTCTTTAAGGTAGCGGAGTCAAGGGATATGGGGAGAAGGCAGGAACAGGGTACTGATTGTGGATGATCAACCATGATCACATTGAATTGTGGTGCTGGCTCAAAGTGCCGAATGGCCTACTCCTGCACCTGTTGTCTATTGTATACTTCAATGCAATAAGTATTGTAGGAAAGGTGAATGAGCTTAGCTCATGGATCAACACCTGGAATTATAATATTGTAGCCATTAGTGAGATTTGGTTACAGGAGGATCAGGACTGGCAGCTCAATATTCAGGGTTCCATTGTTTTAGGTTCTTGTGGGCCGGCCGACGGGGGTGGGAGGGGGAGTGTTAAATGCGACCGGAATACAGTGATACTCAAAGCAAGTTCCTTATGTCCAGTCTATTCTGCAATTTAGTTTACGTGGCTATCAGCACTTAGCTGCTGTCCCACTTGCTCACATTTTTTCTGCTGAAAAAAACTAAATGGGTTTGTCTTTAAGTGCAGGGTGCTTGGACTCAAGGTGCCGAAGCAATTTTGAGGGCTTCATTGCCTCATTAGACAGCCTCTGGGCCCGAACTCCAGCCTCCCGCCCGCCCGCCACCAGACGCCTTGGCTAGGTGCGGCTGGTCGTGGGTCGGGTGAGAGGACCAGCTCAGGGCCGGAGGACCCCATGCCGGCACTGTGGCAGTCGCAGTCCAGAGAGAGCAACCGACTGAGCGAGGAGTGCGACAGGACGTGCTCCCGCCCCACCTTGTGGGATCTATCGGCCTGCAAATTTGGCTGGAGGGATGACTTTAAGTAGATCGCAGCGAGTGGCTTCAGTCGCTTGGCATTCAAGATGAGGTAGTAAATTGGATTAATCATTAGCTTTGTGGGAGAAGCCTGAGAGTGGTAACAGAAAGTTGCCTCTCTGACTAGAGACCTGTGACTTGTGGAGTGCTTCAGGGATCGGTGCTGGGTCCATTGTTCTTTGTCATTTGTGTCAATGATCTGGATGATAATGTGGTGAACTGGATCAGCGAATTTGCAGATGACACCAAAATTAAGGATGTAGTTGACAGTGGCTTCCAATGTGGCTTGCAGAGGGATCTGCATCAGCTGGAAAAATAGGTTGAATAATGACAGATAGAATTAAATGCAGTCAAGTGGCGAGATGTTGGACTTTGGTAGGACCAAACAGAATAGGTCCTTTGCAGTGAACAGTAGGGCACTGAGAAGCACGTTTGAGGAAAGGGATCTGGGAATACAGATCCATCATTCATTTAGAGTGGTGTCATAGGTAACTAGGGCCTTAAAGAAAGCTTTAAATCTTCATAAAAGCTTCATAAATCAAATTGTTGAGTACAAGAGATGGGATGTTATGTTGAAGTTGGTTAAGACGTTGGGGAGGCCTAATTTGGAGTATAGTGTGCAGTTTTGGTCACCTACAGGAAAGATGTAAATAATGTTGAAAAAGAAAATTTGCTGCCAGATGTGGATATAAGGAAAGATTGAATTGGTTAGGACTTTATTCCTTGGAACATAGATGATTGTGGGGAGATTTGAAAGAGGTATGCAAAATTATGAGGGGTGTGGATAGGGTAAATGCAAACAGGCTTTTTCCTCTAAGGTTGTGTGGGACTACAACCAGAGGTCATGGGTTAAAGCTGAAAAGCTTAAGTGGAACGTGAGAGAAAACTTCTTTACTCAAAGGGTCGTGAGAGTGCCAGCTCAAGCTATGGGGCATGCAAACTCTATTTCAATGTTTAAGTGAAGTTTGGATCGGTACATGGATGGTAGGGGTTTGGAGAGTTATGGTCCCAGTGCAGGTTGATGGCAGGTTAAATCATTTTGGCATGGACTTGATGAGCCAAAAGCCTGGTTTCGGTGCTGTAATTTTCTATGACTGAGATGAAGAGTCCTTGAAGGTGAGTGCATAGGTTGTGGGAACAGTTCAGTGAAAGGTTGAGTGAAGATAAACCCTCTGGTTCAAGAGCCTGATGGTTGAGAGGTAATAACTGTTCCTGAACCTGGTAGTGTGGGCTGTGAGGCATCTGTACCACTTTCTTCATAGCAGCAGGAAGAAGAGAGCATACACTGGGTGGAGAGGGTCCTTGATGATGAATGGTGCTTTCTGATGACAGTGCTCCTGATAGTTCTAATCAATGGTGGGGAGTGCTTTACCCATGTTGGACTGGGTGGTATCTATTACTTTCTGTTGGATTTTCTGTTCAAGGGCATTGAGTTTCCGTACCAGACTGTGACGCAACCAGTCAGTATATGCTCTACCACACATCTATAGAGGTTTGTCAAAGTAGACAGACAGACAGACATACTTTATTGATCCCGAGGGAAATTGGGTTTCGTTACAGTTGCACCAACCAAGAATAGTGTAGAAATATAACAATATAAACTATAAATAATTAAATAATAGGTAAATTATTCCAAGTTGAAATAAGTCCAGGACCAGCCTATTGGCTCAGGGTGTCTGACACTCCGAGGGAGGAGTTGTAAAGTTTGATGGCCACAGGCAGGAATGACTTCCTATGACGCTCAGTGTTGCATCTTGGTGGAATGAGTCTCTGGCTGAACGTACTCCTGTGCCTAACCAGTACATTATGGAGTGGATGGGAGACATTGTCCAAGATGGCATGCAACTTGGACAGCATCCTCTTTTCAGACACCACCGTCAGAGAGTCCAGGTCCACCCCCACAACATCACTGGCCTTACGAATGAGTTTGTTGATTCTGTGGTGTCTGCTACCCTCAGCCTGCTGCCCCAGCACACAACAGCAAACATGATAGCACTGGCCACCACAGACTCGTAGAACATCCTCAGCATCGTCTGGCAGATGTTAAAGGACCTCAGTCTCCTCAGGAAGTAGGGACAGCTCTGACCCTTCTTGTAGACAGCCTCAGTGTTCTTTGACCAGTCCAGTTTATTGTCAATTCGTATCCCCAGGTATTTGTAATCCTCCACCATGTCCACACTGACCCCTTGGATGAAACAGGGGTCACCGGTGCCATAGCCCTCCTCAGGTCCACCATCAGCTCCTTAGTCTTTTTCACATTAAGCTGCAGATGATTCTGCTCACACCATGTGACAAAGTTTCCCACCGTAGCCTTGTACTCCGCCTCATCCCCCCTGCTGATGTATCCAACTATGGCAGAGTCATCAGAAAACTTCTGAAGATGTCAAGACTCTGTGCAGTAGTTGAAGTTCGAGGTGTAGATGGTGAAGAGAAAGGGAGACAGGACAGTCCCCTGTGGAGCCCCAGTGCTGCTGACCACTCTGTCTGACACACAGTGTTGCAAGTGCATGTACTGTGGTCTGCCAGTCAGGTAATCAATAATCCATGACACCAGGGAAGCATCCACCTGCATCACTGTCAGCTTCTCACCCAGCAGAGCAAGGTGGATGGCGTTGAACGCACTGGAGAAGTCAAAAAACATGACCCTCACAGTGCTCGCCGGCTTGTCCAGGTGGGCGTAGACATGGTTCAGCAGATGGCATCCTCAACTCCTAGTTGGGGCTGGTAGGTGAACTGGAGGGGGTCTAAGTGTGGCCTAACCATAGGCTGAAGCTGCTCTAGAACAAGTCTCTCCAGGGTCTTAATGATGTGGAAGGTCAATGCCACCGGTCTGTAGTCATTGGAGCCACTGGGGCACAGAGTCTGCGGTACAGGGATGAGGCAGGACAAGAGTAGAGGTGATGCCATGCTTTCTTTTAAATTAAATGAGTACTGGGACCAGGTAAGATCCTCTGAAATGATAACACCAAGGAATTTAACGTTGCTGACCCTCTCCACCTCTGATCCCTTGATGAGAACCTCTGGTTTCCTCCTCCTCCTCCAGTCAATAATCAGCTCCTTGCTCTTGCTGACATTGAGTGAGAGGTAGTTGTGGCACCACTCAGCCAGATTTCCAGTCTCCCTCCTATATGCTGATTCATCAACACCTTTGACCTTGTTAGGTTCAGTAAATTTAATTTAACTGAAGGTTATAACTTGATTTTAATTAATGCATTTATAACATGAAAAGTTATTGACAGTGTTGAATAATAAAGTTACTAAAACCATCGGCCAAAGAAATATGAGTGAAAATATAGCTTAAGACATTTTTTATACAAGACTTTTAAAAAACATTTTCTTACTAAGTGACATGATCAGGCTCAGGTATAGGCCTAGCATGTGAAACCTGCTTGTTTTTCTTGCTGCACAAACAATCAATTCTGGGTGATGTGAACTTGAGATAAGTAGATACGGATTTCACCTTCAACTGAAATGAGACAATTTCTAACCTTGTTCTTGATGTTTGTTAAACAAGAAAAAGCTTGCTCACACATGTTAGAAGTTGAAAACTGCAGCAAATTAGTCATTGCTTTCCTATGAATGGCAGAAATCCAGAACTTGTCCAGGGGCAGGTCAGTAAATCTCACCTTGAGCGCACGATTAGTCTGCATCTCACAAAATTCTTCCTCTTCTCTCAAAGTCAAATTCTCAGGCTAAACAGAAGATTTAGAGAAAGATTTAGATTTAGGTCACAACCTGACCCAGTCATACAGTTGTGAAAGGGAGGAAAAATACTACTGAGCTTTATTCTGTTGTTCTTCCAGGTGGTCTTCAATAGGACTCATCTGCCCTGCCATTCCATCTTGGCTGATCCAGGGTCCCACTCAACCCCATACACCTAGCTTCTCACCATATCCTTTGATGCCCTGACCGATCAGGAAACTATCAACTTCCATCTTAATTATACCCATGGACTTGGCCTCCACCAAATCAAGACCTACACTTGATTCTAATTTCTGTGCAGTTATCTGGTGCTTTCATTTTCTAGTAAAATACGATATTTTAGGCAAGGGTTGGAGGATCTATTCTGAGCCCAACATATTTATGCATCACAAAGAAGACATGCTCATTAGGAGTTTGAGGAGATTTGGTACATCACCAAAGACTTCAAATTTCTATGGCAGAATGTTTTTTTAACTCGTTGCATCTATTGAGCCTAGCACGGAGGCTGCAGTAGGTGATAGACTCAGCTAACTTCATCATAGGCACAACCTCACCACCCTCAAGGACATCGTCAAGAGGCAGTGCCTCAAGAAGGCAGCATTTATCATCAAGGACTCTCACTAGCTGTGACATGCCTTTTTGGTAGTACAGGTGCCTGAAGTCCCACAATCAACAATTTAGGAATAGGTCTTTCCCTCTGCCATCAAATTTCTGAATGGTCCATGAGTTTTGTAATTTAATGTCTTTAAACTGTACTGCGGCAAAACAAAATTTCACATCATAGTGATAATAAACATGTATTTCATCAAAATCAAAATTGGAATCCTGTTTTCTGGGAGGCCAAAAGGGTTTGAAAAAGTAGCTACTGTATAAAGCACTTTTTTTTTAACTAAGTACATTCTTATATATGGGGTATACAAATCCTGGTTTTCAAGTAAAAGGTTTGACTGCTAAAGTAGCATTGGCTAATTTCTAAGGAATTAGAGTTTGTTATATATCTCTTAAAGTCAAAAAGAAATATGAAAGCATTGGCTATCTATTGAAGTCAAAGATGGTATTAGATTAAAAGAAATGGCTTTTAAACATTATCCCAGAAATAGCAGGATGCCCCATGAAATGAGCAGATTTCAGATTTAAAACAAAGTCAGTGGAAAGGAAAAGTAAAATGCAAGTGAATCTAAACAGGAAATAAAGAAACAGCTTCTGTGGATATCTTTAAAATTTAAAGTAGCTCCTTTACTGATTGAAACAAGAAGTTATACAGGGGAATAAGGAAGTGGCTTACAGAAAATGCAGGAACTCTGAGAATAGTGGAGTACTGCAGGTTCAGAGTAAGCTGAAAGAAATTGTCATTATTGTAAGGCCAATATTGGAGAAAATAATGGGGCTGAAAACCGGTAAATCCCCATGACACGTTGGACTGCATTGCAGGGTTGTGAAGGAGGAAGCTTTGGAGATAGTGGATGTATGTTTGTCATTGACCTGACTTCTACAGAATGGAAAATAAGGATAGAAGGTAAACAGGATGTACAGATTACCTACCCTGAACATTAGGGAAAGTGCTGAAATTAAGGGTTTTGTGATGGGTATATGGAAAATACCAAAAGGAACAGGCGCAGTCAAAGGACTGCAGTTCTACACCACAGCGAGTTGCTTGCTGGCGGAAGTAGTGAAGGAGCTGCGCAATGTGCTTCTGCTTGAGTCGATGGAAACTTACAGTCAAATAGCAAGTGGTCACTTTTCTTGTGATCGCAAGACCCCTTTGGATGGAACACAGCCTTACTGGACATGAACAGGTTCAGATGGAGGGGGCCAAGTTCTCGGTCGTGGTGAACACTAGGCCTGAAACCACATGGTCACCTGTTTGCAGCCACTCAGAGTGAGGAACCAAAGCTTCATCGGGGACAGTATGTCACAGTGTCCAGAATGGAAGGATTTTGCTTGGCAGAAGACAGGCTCTTCAGGCCACCGTTTTTTTTGCGGCACTCAATGGACTTGGGCCTCTAGCTGCAGAATTGCCTGCTTTTCAGCTGCTGGAGGTGAGGCATCCAAGACAATGCACTCTGTCAGGGGTGGCATAGCACAAATATGGTGACTGAGGATTGAAAATGGACTGAGTGCTTTGGACTATATAAATGTATATTTGTCTTGTGAGGACTGGGCCTCAAAGCCATGGTGTCGCCTAGCAGGAGTTGGGATTTGGTTGTTTGGTTGTTAAGAGTAAACACATTCTGTGGTTGTTAACACAAACAGCACATTTCACTGTATGTTTCGGTGTATATGCGATAAATGAATCTGAATCTTCATTTGCATGATTTGCAGTTATAATATCAACAGTAATTCAGTTATCAACTTATTTCTGTGACTCTACATCCCACCCCACCTCCATTGTTATCTCCAAAACAGATGCCTGCTTTCATGCAGGTCCTTTAATTTGCAGGCCAATGCAACATAAGTTGATAGTCAAAGTGATCTCTTGCCTTTTCCTGCTTTTCCTTGGGGTAATAGAATGTTTTGATAATTTCAATTGGATACCTGTTAACTAATTTAGTCACTAAAATGAGCTTGATTGCAGGGAAATGCTAAGCACTTTTAAAAGCAAACTTGAAATTTTAACTACAGTGCATCTCATGGCTGTACCATTTCAATCTGTATCAACACGATTTATAAGGTGTAACTTTATAAGGGTACACCTGTACACCTGCTCATTAATGCTAATATCTAATTGAATGCAGCAGCAGCTCAATGCATAAAAGCATCAGACATGATCACGAGTTTCAGTTGATGTTCAAACCGAACATCAGATTGGGGAAGAAATGTGATCTTAGTGCTTTTGACCATGGAGTGATTGTTGGCACCATATGGGGTGGTTTAAAATATTTTTGTAAGAGCGACAAGACAAGGAAATTCCTGACAAGAGGGTGGATACTGACTGGAAGAACAGATAACTCAGGATACTTAAAGGCAGTATGAAGTGCCAATGATTTGGATGAAAAGATTCTGTATAGTACAGTATACATTAAGTTAAAAGCAATGAGTATCATGAACAAAGAAGATGAGCTTAGATCAGTACTTGGAGTTATACTGTTGTGGCCATTACAGAGACTTGGATGGCTCAGGGGCAGGAATGGCTAAGAGTGCCAGACTTTAGATGTTTCAGAAAGGACAGGGAGAGAGGCAAAAGAGGTGGGGACATGGCACTGCTGATCAGAAATAGTGTCATGGCTGCAGAAGAGGAGGAAGTCATGGAGGGATTGTCCACTGAGTCTCTGTGGGTAGAAGTTAGAAACAGGAAGGAGTCAATAACTCTATTGGGTGTTCTTATAGACCACCCAATAGTAACAGGGGCATCGAGGAGCAGATAGGGAGACAGATTCTGGAAAGGTGTAATAATAACAAGGTTGTCGTGGTGGGAGATTTTAATTTCCCAAATATTGATTGGCATCTCTCTAGAGCAAGAGGTTTAGATGGGGTGGAGTTTGTTAGGTGTCTTCAGGAAGGTTTCTTGACACTATATGTAGATAAGCCTACAAGAGGAGAGGCTGAATTTGATCGTGTATCAGGTCTCTCACTGGGAGAGCATTTTGTAGGTAGTGATCACAATTCTATCTCCTTTACAAAAACGTTGGAGAGGGATAGGAGCAGATAAGTTAGGAAAACATTTAATTAGAGTAAGGGGAAATATGAAGCTATCTGGCAAGAACTTGGAAGTATAAATTTGGAGCAGTTATTCTCAGGGAAATGTATGGCAGAAATGTGGTAAATATTCAGGGGATATTTGTGTGGTCTTCTGCATAGATATGTTCCAGTGAGACAGGGAAAGGATGGTAGGGCACAGGAAACATGGTGTACAAAGGCTGTTGAAAATCTGGTCAAGAAGAAAAGAAAAGCTTACGAAAGGTTCAAAAAACTAGAAGACAGATCTAGACATTTTAACTACAGTTTTGACAGATCTAGAAGATTACAAGGCTAGCAGGAAGGAGCTTAAGAATGAAAGTAGGGTAGCCAGAAGGGGCCATGAGAAAGCCTTAGCGGGCAGGAGTAAGAAAAACCCCAAGGCATTCTACAAGTATGTGAAGAGCAAAAGGATAAGACGTGAGAGATTAGGACCAATCAAGTATGTTAGTGAAGAAGTGTGTATGGAACCGGAGGAGACAGCTGAGGTGCTTAATGAATACTTTGCTTCAGTATTCACTACAGAAAAGGACCTTGGCAATTGTAGGGATGACTTACAGCGGATTGAAAAGCTTGGTATATAGACATTAAGAAAGAGGATGTACTGGAGATTTTGGAAAGCATCAAGTTGGAAAGTCACCAGAACCGGACGAGATATAACCTAGGCTACTGTGGGAGGCGAGGGAGGAGATTACTGAATCATCAGTGGGGATGGGAAAGGTTCTGGAGGATTGGAGGGTTGCAGATGTTGTTCCCTTATTCAAGAAAGGGAATAGATATTGCCCTGAAAATTATAGACCAGTGAGTCTTACTTCAGTGGTTGGTAAGCTGATGGAGAAGATCCTAAGAGGCAGAATTGATGAACATATGGAGACACAGTATGACTTTGTCAAGGGTAGGTCGTGCCTTAAATATTAAATATTTATAAATATTAAATATTTTGAGGATGTAACAAAACACATTGATGAAGGTAGAGCAGTAGATGTAGTGTATATGGATTTAGCAAGGCATTTGATTAGATACCCCATGCAAGGCTTATTGAGAAAGTAAGGAGGCGTGAGATCCAAGGGGACCTTGCTTTGTGGATCCAGAGTTGGCTTGCCCCAGAAGGTCAAAGAGTGGTTGTAGATGGGTCATATTCTGCATGGTGGTCGGTGACCAGTGGTGTCCCTCAGGGATTTGTTCTGGGACCCCTCATCTTTGTGATTTTTATAAATGACCTGGAAGAGGAAGTGGAAGGATGGGTTAGTAAATTTGCTGATTGCGTTTAAGAGCCAAGAGGTAATGTTACAGCTATATAGTACCCTGGTCAGACTTGGAATACTGTGCTCAGTTCTGGTCACCTCACTACAGGAAAGATGTAGAAACTATAGAAAGGGTGCAAAGGAGATTTACAAGATGTTGCCTGGATTGGGGAGCATGGCTTATGAGAATAGGTTGAGTGAACTTGGCCTTTTCTCCTTGGAGTGATGGAGGATGAGAGGTGACCTGATAGAGGTGTATAAGATGATGAGAGGTATTGATCATTTTGATAGAGGCTTTTTCCTCAGGGCTGAAATGGCTATCACAAAAGGGCCCAGTTTTAAAGTGCTTGGAAGTAGGTACAGAGGAGGTGTCAGGGGTATTTTTTTTAATGCAGGGAGTGATGAGAGGAGCGGTTGGGCTACGGCGGCCAGTGTGAAGTCCCACGTGAACCGGCTGGAGCTGAACTGTAGCCGCACCGTACGGGTGCCGTAGGTCCTTAATGTGCTGCCATTCGCAGCCCTCAGGGTGGGACCCGGTTCTCTGTTGCGGGTGTCGTAACTCGTTGAAGGTAAGACGCTGATCTCGGTTCTGGTGTCGACCAAAAAGCGGCGTCCCGACTGCTTGTCCCAGACATACAGGAGGCTATCCCGATGGCCAGCCGCCGTAGCCATCAGCAGCGGCTGGCCCTGGCGTTTCCCGGGAACTTGCAGGGCGGGCTATAGCGGCGGGCTTCTGCGCCCCACCGCTGGTGGTAGAAGCACCATTGTTCGTTGGTCGCCTCACCCCTGCCTCGGGGGGTTAGTGGGCTCTGCGGCCGGGCCTGGTATGGTTTGCTCCTGGGAGCGTGGCCTGATGATCTGTGCGACGGACGCCCCACTCTCCTTGGCTTTCCACAACACGTCTGCCCGGGCCGCCACCTTCCAGGGGTCGCTGAAATCCGCGTCGGACAGCAGCAGGCGTATGTCCTCGGGCAACTGCTCCAGGAATGCCTGCTCAAACATGAGGCAGGGCTTGTGACCTCTGGCCAGGGACAGCATCTCGTTCATCAAAGTTGATGGTGGCCTGTCCCCCAAACCATCCAGGTGCAGTAAGTGGGCAGCTCGCTCGCGCCATGAGAGTCCGAAAGTCCTTATGAGCAAGGCTTTGAATTCTGGGTATTTGCTGTCCGCTGGGGGCGATTGTATGAACTCCTCAACCTGGGCGGCTGTCTCCTGGTCAAGGGAGCTCACCATGTAGTAGTAACGTGTGGCATCCGAGGTTATCTGCCGAATGTGGAATTGGGCTGCTTGCTGGAACCATAGGTGAGGTCGCAGCATCCAGAAGCTTGGCAGTTTTAACGAAACTGCATGAACAGATGCGGCGTCGTTCATCTCCGGTCCAAATATCGTTTGGGCCGTCGGGGTCACCAATTGTAGCAGTGTGCTACATGCAGCACTGAAATAACGACACGGAGTCGGTGAGCTGCAGTTACAAAAGAGGTTTATTCAAACTTCGCTGCTTCGCTTTAAAGCCTTCCTGATCTCGCCCTCCCCGGGCAGGAATGCTATAGCGTATTCACAGTCCCGTCCCGCGTGCGGGCTTTTCCCCTTGCTGGTGAAGCAGGCTTGGTGCCCTCTTTGTGGCTATTTGTGAGCTGGTTCGAGTGCGCTGGGAAGTGGGTCGCCGCACTATCTTCACTAATGTCAACCTTTTGTTCTTCACATAATTAAAGAATGACTTTGTATTTTCCTTTATCCTACTCACCAAGGCCTTCTCATGCCCCCTTCTTGCTCTCCTCAGCCCCTTCTGAAGCTCCTTTGTTACTGCCCTATATTCCTCAATAGACTCATCTGATTCTTGCTTCCTAAACCTCATGTATGCTGCCGCCTTCCATCTGACAAGATTCTCCACCTCACTTGTCACCCATGGTTCCTTCACCCTACCATTGTTTATCTTCCTAACTAGGACAAATTTATCCCTAACATCCTGCAAGGGATCCTTAAACATCGACCACATGTCCATAGTACATTTCCCTGCTAAACATCATTCCAATTCACACCCGCAAGTTCTAGCCTTATAGCCTCATAATTTGCCCTTCCCCAATTAAAAATTTTTCCTGTCCTCTCTGATTCTATCCTTTTCCATAATAATGTTAAAGGCCAGGGAGCGGTGGTCACTGTCCTCCAGATGCTCACCCACTCGAGATCTGTGACCTGACCCGGTTCATTTAGTATGGCATTCCCCCTAGTAAACATACTGTGACAGGAATCCTTCCTGGACGCACTTAAAAAACTCTGCCTCGTCTAAACCATTGGAACTAATTAGGTGGCAATTAGTATTAGGGAAGTTAAAGTCACCCATGATAACAACCCTGTTATTTTTGCACCTTTCCAAAATCTGCCTCCCAATCTACTCCTCAGTATCTCTGCTGCTACCAGGGGGCCTATAGAATACTCCCAATAGAGTAACTGCTCCCTTCCTGTTCCTGGCTTCTATCCATACTGACTCAAAAGAGGATCCTTCTACATTACCCACCCTTTCTGTAGGTGTAATAGTATCCCTGACCAGTAATGCCACCCCTCCTCCCCTTCCCCCCCCCCCCCCCACATCCCTTTTAAAGATTTGAAGTCTAGGAATATTCAGAATCCATTCCTGCCCTTGTGCCAGCCAAGTCTCTGTAATGGCCACTACATAATAATTCCATGTATGTATCAAAGCTCTCAGTTCATCACCTTTATTCCTGAAGCTTCTTGCATTGAAGTACACGCACTTTAGCCCTTCTACCTTACTACCCTTACGCCCTTTATTCTGTTTCTCTTTTCTCAAAGCCTCTTTATATATCAGATCTGGCTTTACTCCATGCACTATACTTGCATCTCTGTCATGACCTTTATCCTCCTCCACCTCACCATCTGCTCTAACACTCTGGTTCCCCTCCCCCTGCAAATCTTGCTTAAACCTCCCAGAGCAGCACTGGCAACCTTCCCGCAAGGATGTTAGTCCCCCTCCAGTTCAGGTGCAACCCGTCCCATCAGAACAGGTCCCACCTTCCCTGGAACAAGGCCCAAGTGTCCAGAAACATGAAGCCCGCCTTCCTGCACCAACTCCTTAGCCCTGTATTTAGCTGCATTATCTTCCTATTTCTAGTCTCACTAGTACGTGGCACGGGTAGCAGTCCTGAGATTGCAACCCTGGAGGTCCTGTCCTTCAACTTTGCACCTTACTTTGTAAATTCTCTTTGCAGGATCTCTTCCTCCTCCTTATCCATGTCATTAGTCCCTACATGGACCACGAAATCTGGCTGCTCACCCTCTCTCTTGAGAATACTTAGAACTGGATCCGAGACATCACAGACCCTGGCACCAGGGAGGCAACAGACCGTCGGGGATTCTCGATCTCTTCCACAGAACTTAACTGTCCCCCTAACTATCGAATCCCCTACCACTACTGTTCTCTTTTCCCTCCTTCCCTTCTGAGCTGAGGGTCCAGTCTCAGACGCAACCACTGCAACTTGTCCCTGGTAGATCGTCCCCACCAACAGTATCCAAAACGGTACATTTATTATTGATGGGAATGGCCACAGGGGTGCTCTGCTCATTCTGTCTATTCACCTTCTGTCTCCTGACAGTCACCCAGCTACCTGCTCATGACTCTTAGGGGTGACTATCTCCCTGTAACTCCTGTTTATTTCTGTCTCTGCCTCCCGAATGATCCAAATTTCATCCAGCTCCAGCTCCAGTTCCCTAACTCAGTTTGTCGGGAGCTGCAGCTGGATGCACCTTTTACAGGTGTAGTCATCAGGGACAATTGTGCTTGCCCTGACTTCCCACATACAGATTTCCCCTGCTGTTCGAAGGTAGAGAGTTCCTATGAAACGGTTCGTAAGCTGGAATGTCGTAAAGTGAAAAAGCAATTATCATTTATTTATATGTGAAAAATTTGTAAGTGTTCGCCGACCCAAAAAATAACCTACCAAATCATGCCAAATAACACATAAAACCTAAAATAACAGTTACATATACTAAACGCAGGAATGATCAGATAAATACTCAGCCTATATAATGCAGAAATACTTTTCTACAATTATTGCAGCACTGTCCACTGCAGTGAAATTCTCACCTTCTCTCTTGTAACAGTAACTGCACCCACTACTCTTCCTTCACACACTGCAACATCAGGCATACTGCTAGTGTCTTCCACAGTGAAGTCTGACACAAAATACTCATTTAGTTCATCAGCTATCTCCCTGTACCCCATTATTATTTCTCCTGCCTCATTTTCTAGCGGTCCTATATCCACTCTCATTTCTGAGAATGAGTAATCAAAAATTGCGCTCAGTTTCAGGTAAGAATCAACTACCTATTTCTGTCTTTAAGAATTACTGCAATTTGGCATTAATATTATCTGTGTGAAAATTACAACAGAATCAATTCAGGGAACTGAATTTTATTGTGTTTCAATGAGAGGTAAATCTACAGTAATGAACATTTTAGACAAGGAATGTTGAAACACAAATGTTACTGGAAACTTTGCTGTACAGGTTTCCCCCAAGATCCAAAGGCAGAGTGTTCCAGTGAAATGGTTCCTAAGCTGGAATGTCATAAAATGAAGAAGTAATTACCATTTATTTATATGGGAAAAATTATTGAGCGTTCGCAGACCTAAAAAATATAACCTACCAAATCATGACAAATAACACATAAAACCTAAAATAAGAGTAACATATAGTAAAAGCAGGAATGTTATGATAAATACACAGCCTGTATAAAGTAGAAATAATTGTCTGCAATCATTGCAGTGCAGTACTGTCCACCGTAGCGAAAGTCTCACGCATGCGCTCTGGGCAGGACTCTCGGCGCAAGTGCTCTCAGCAGAACAGTCAGCGCATGCACACTCGGCAGCACTCTCCAGTAAATTTTAATCTATGAAGCTGCCAAATGAAACCAAATAAGAAATCACACTAAATAACACATAAAATACACAGCCTATATAAAGTGTAAGTAAGTAGAAATAAGTGTAGTTTCACTTACCGGAATCGGGAAGACAGTGAACACACTGACGATGATGTGTTAGGCTGAGTTGTCGGAGTTTGGGGTGGTGGGCTGTCATCTCATCATCGTCTGTTTCCATCAGGGCAGGCAGGTCACATTCTTCTGTGTCTGCCTGCCTCGATGTCGAAGGTCGAGTTTCGTCATCTGCTGTGGCTGATGTGGAGGGCTTGAAAAACGACAGTATGCTTGACTGCTTAGCCTTGCGCATTTTTCTATCATACAGTTCTTTGTAAGCACTCAAACCATCCTGCAATTATGCCCTGAACCTACGTACCCTTTCAAAATGAAAGTTATACTTTTCTGCAATCATTGCAGCGTTGTCAGTCGCAGCGTAAATCTCACGCAACTGCTACACGTTCAATTCTTGGATGACTACACTTTCACTACTACGTTCGGCTCAATTGTTATCCTTTCCTGTTCATTAGCTCTTCATCTGTCAGTTCTAGGTCATGGGATGCCAAAACCTCTTAAACATCATCTTCGTCAACATCCACAAACCCTTAGCCAAACTCACTATGTCCTTACTTTGTTCACCACGATCGAAACGCTTAATTGTGTCTAGTTTTACACTGTGTAACACCCTTATGCGCTCTTTTAGGCTTTTCTGATACCTTAGAACTCATCTTGCTAACGGATGCACAAAATAAATCGACATATAGCACAGATGCTCACGGGGATGTGTTTCAGCAATGCCGGCTAGAATGCAGTTCCGGGGGAGGACCTTGGCTGCTCGGTGCGCGTTGCCTTTTTTCGTAACAGTGAAAACAGCTTCTGTTGGCGAAAACAGGTAACTAATGTAGGTCTTTCGTAACAATGAGTTGACATAAAGTGAACGTTTGAAAAGCGGGGGACACCTGTACTACAAACAGAGCACTCGACTGCTCTAACTGCTGCCTCCATTACCTACTGCTAAGCTAATTAGATTAATTAAAGGAACTTACCCAGCCTTACCTCACTGGGAGCAAGCTCGCCGAAGCCTCTTGAGCAAAGTCCTTCGTACTCTGTCTTACACTACTCTGTCGCCCGCTCCGCTAATCTGCTCGCTTTTTAAACTCTCCGACTGCCTCACTTTCACGCGCTTTCACATTCGTGCCCCGTTCAAACTGCCGAAAAAATGACCACCTCTTCTTAATCTGCTTGCTTTTTAAACTCCCTCTGTTCTCACGGGCCAACTTTCACACGCTTGTGCAGTCATGCCCCGTTCAAACTGCCAAAGAAATCCACAGCCACTCTTTGCTTTCTGTGGGCAAGTCAGTTCTGGATCCACAAAGCAATGTCCCCATGGATCCCATGCCTCCTTACTTTCTGAGTAAGCCTTGCATGGGGTATCTTATCAAATGCCTTGCTGAAATCCATATACACTACACCTACTGCTCTTCCTTCATCACAATCTCAAGAAATTCAATTAGGCTTGTAATGCATGGTCTGTCCTTTACAAAGCCATGCTGACTACTCATAATCATATTATACCTCTCCTGATGTTCATAAATCCTGTCTCTCAGGATCTTCTTCATTAACTTACCAACCACTGAGGTAAGACTCACTGGTCTATAATTTCCTGGGCTATCTCTACTCCCTTTCTTGAATAAAGGAACAACATCTGCAACCCTCCAATCCTTGAGAACCTCTCCCATCCCCATTGATGATGTAAGGATCATCGCCAGAGGCTCAGCAATCTCCTCCCTCGCCTCCCACAGTAGACTGGGGCACATTTCATCCGGTCCCGGTGACTTACTTGATGCTTTCAAAAAGCTCCAGCACATCCTCTTTCTTAATATCTACATGCACAAGTTTTTCAGTCTGCTGCAAGTCATCACTACAAGTACTAAGATCCTTTTCCATAGTGAATACTGAAGTAAAGTATTCATTAAGTACCTCTGCTATTTCCTCTGGTTCCATACACACTTTACCACTGTCATACTTGATAGGTCCTATTCTTTCATGTCTAATCCTCTTGCTCTTCACATACTTGTAGAATGCCTTGGGGTTTTCCTTAATTCTGTCCGCCAAGGCCTTCTCATGACCCCTTCTAGCTCTCCTAATTTCCTTCTTAAGCTTCTTCCTAGTAGCCTTATAATCTTCTAGATCTCTAACATTACCCAGCTCTCTGAACCTTTTGTAAGCTTTTCTTCTTCACTAGATTTATTACAGCCTTTGTACACCACAATTCCTGTACCCTGCCATAACTCCCTGTCTCATTGGAATGTACCAATACAGAATTCTACACAAATATTCCCTGAATATTTGCCACATTTCTTCCGTACTTTTCCCTCAGAACATCTGATTCCAATTTAAAGCTCCAATTTCCTGCCTGATAGCCTCATAATTCCCCTTACTCCAATTAAACGCATTTCTAACTTGTCTGTTCCTATCTCTCTCCAATGCTTTTGTAAAGGAGATAGAATTATGATCACGATCTCCAAAATGCTCTCCCAGTGAGAGATCTGACACCGGACCAGGTTCATTTCCCAATACCAGATCAAGTACAGCCTCTCCTTATGTAGGCTTATCTACATATTGTGTCAGGAAACCTTCCTGAACACACCTAACAAACTCCACCCCGTCTAAACCCCTTGCTCTAGGGAGATGCCAATCGATATTTGGGAAATTAAAATCTCCCATCATGACAACTCTGTTATTATTACACCTTTCCAGGATCTGTTTCCTTATCTGCTCCTCGATAGCCCTGTTACTGTTAGGCGGCTTATAAAAAAACACCCAGTAAGATTATTGACCCCTTCCTATTCCTAACCTCCACCCACAGAGACACAGTGGACAATCCCTCCATGGCATCCACCTTTTCTGCAGCTGTGACATTATCTCTGATCCACAGTGCCACTCCTCCACCTCTTTTGCCTCCCTCTCTGTCCTTTCTGAAACATCTAAAGCCCAGCACTTGAAGAAAACATTCCTGCACCTGAGCCATTTGTAATGGCCACCACATTGTATCTCCAAGTACTGATCCACGTTCTAAGCTCATCCGCTTTGTTCACAACACTCCTTGCATTAAAATAGACACATCTCAAGCCTTCAATCCAAATGCATCCCTTCTCTATCACATGCCTATCTTCCCTCTCGCACTGACTACAAGCTTTCTCTATTTGTGAGCCAACCTTCTGTTCCCCAGTCTCTTCAGTTCGGTTCCCACCCCCCAACATTTCTAGTTTAAACTCTCCCCAGTAGCAAACCTCCCCGCCAGGATATTGATCCCCAGGGATTCAAGTGCAACCCGTCCTTTTTATACAGGTCACACCTGCCCCGAAAGAGGTCCCAATGATGCAGAAATCTGAATCCCTGCCCCCTGCTCCAATCCCTCAGCCACGCGTTTATCCTCCACCTCATCCTATTCCTATTCTCACTGTCACATGGCACAGGCAGTAATCCTGTGATTACTACCTTTGCGGTTCTGCTTCTCAACTTCCTTCCTAACTCCCTGTAGTCTTTTTTCAGGACCTCTTCCCTTTTCCTACCTATGTCTTTGGTATCAATATGTACCACGACCTCTGGCTGTTCTCCTCCCACTGCAGGATATCTTGGACGCGATCTGAAACATCCCGGACCCTGGCACCTGGGAGGCAAACTCCATCCGAGTTTCTTTCCTGCGTCCACAGAATCGCCTGTCTGACCCCCTAACTTATAGAGTCCCCTATCACTACTGCCTTCCTCTTGCCTTCCCTCTCCTTCTGAGCCACAGGGCCATACTCTGTGCCAGAGGCACGGCCATTGCCACTTCCCCCAGGTAGGTTGTACCCCCCAACAGTACTCAACAGGAGTACTTATTGACAAAGGGTACAGCCACAGGGGTAGTCTCTAGTACCTGACTCTTCCCCTTCCCCCTCCTGACTGTGACCCACTTGTCTGTGGCCCTGGTGTGACCATCTGCTTGTAACTCCTCTCTGTCAGCCCCTCGCTCTCCCTGACTAGGCGAAGGTCATCAAGCTGCAGCTCGACACACCTGGTGCAGATATGGGTGTCCGAGAGGCTAGGAGACTCCAGGGCCCCCCACATCTGACACCGAGCACAGAAAACTGGCCTCACACACATACTTCCTACCTCGCCTTGTCTCGTTACCCGCCTAAGCTCATTGAGCCAAAGCCCTGTCACGCTGCTGCCTGCTGGATATGGCTGCCTTCTTTTCAAACCTTTCACGCTCTACTAGCTGACGTCACGCAGTCTCGCCTCTCTTTAACCCGAGTAGTAAAAAAACTCACTTCGCTCCGAAAAATCAGCAGTTCACTCGCAGCCTTCTTGCTCCGATTTTTAAGATTAGCTTTAGTTTTATTTGTCGCATGTGCATTGAAACATACAGTGAAAAGGTCTGAGTCAACAACCAGCATGGTCAGGATTGTGCTTGTGTGTAGATCACTGATACTGTCATGCTTCTGGCACCAACTAAGCATGCACACAATTTTCTAATACTAACCCATACATCTTTTGAGTATGGGAGGAAACTGGAGCACCTGGAGGAACCCGACGCGGTCTTGGGGAAAATGAATAAACTTTTTAGAAGTACAGATGATTCTATACAGTAGTTGTTTCTTGAGTGATCATTCCTTCTTCAATTAAAAGGAGTAGACCATATGGTGAGTCAACCATTCAAAGACGTTGCATCTGAATTTTACCAAAACTCCATTTTCCTGTCCAATTCCTTGTCTCTTGATTCTCTTGTTGCCCCAGAATCATGTTTTTGTTATATTCATGATTTGACCAACTTAATTTTCTTTAGAAAATTTCATGGCTGTGGCAGTTCTTAAATCTACTTAAATGAAACTCAGTTTCCTTAATCACATCTCATTATTAAGGCACATGTTAACAAAGTCTACCTGGTTAAAAACGCTAGCCAATTCTTTGATCCTATAGTAATAGAGTTATTGTATACTGAAGCAGACTCTAGGACCCATGTCTTACTGTATTAATCCCGCTTGCTGCTTTAAACCCTTATCTCTACTCCTTTCCTATCCAAGTACCTGTCTAAATGCTGTAATTGTATCTCATCAATCATCAAAGATCACCCAAAATATATTGTCAAAGTACAAACCCCATTTCTAGAAAAGTTGGGATATTTTCCAAAATGCAATAAAAACAAAAATCTGTGATATATTAATTCACGTGAACCTTTATTTAACTGACAAAAGTACAAAGAAAAGATTTTTAATAGTTTTACTGACCAACTTAATTGTATTTTGTAAATATACCGTAGATTCCGGACTACAGAGCGCACCTGATTAAAAGCCGCTGGCTCTAATTTTAGAAATAAAATCAATTTTTTACTTGTAAAGGCCGCACCGGATTTTCGGCCGCAGGTGTCCCACGTTGTAATATGAGATATTTACACAGAAAGATATTACACGTGAGGATTTTTTAACTTTTAATTAAATCCATATGGTAACAAAAACAAATACATAGTGCAAATGCTTTTTTTCGAACCGTGCCCGTAACGCGGCTACTTTTAAATATACGTTGCGTATACTTCTTTACTGAACAACATTCCAATATCTCCTAACGACTGGTAAAAAATATATATACTGCAGCCTACCAGGAAAAGTTATTGATCGCCTTTAACTTAAAAGCAGCGTTTTGGCTCCGCCGCTCCCCCCCTCCTTTCCGTTTATCGCAAACTGGTATCCCACAAGACGCGGCGAAACCGGGTGTGATGTCATAGCATCCCGCGATGTAGTACAGAAAACAAATATAGTTAAAACTCTTCTAACTTTAACTAGAAAATGAATTACTAAGCGAAAATATTATAAACTAAATAACTGCCATAAAGGCAGCACAATGCTTTTCTTCGAGTGTTTTCCATGTTGATGAGGGTGAGTACAAATGACTGATTTACAATAATTTAATTGTGAAAGTGCGCTTGATTTATCGTACAATTTCATTGGACCTCTGTGAACTACTCATCAATTTTATTGGTCTACTGTTACGAGGCAAAATGTTTACGAGGCGGCATGAAAAAAAATAATGCATTAGCCGCTCTGTATTAAAGGCCGCAAAGTTCAAAGCAGTTCAAAATGTGGGAAAAAAGTAGCGGCTTAAAATCCGGAATCTACGGTACACAGATTTAGAATTTGATGGCTGCAACACACTCAACAAAAGTTGGGACAGAGGCATGTTTACCATTGTGATACATCACCTTTCCTTTTAATAACACTTTTTAATCGTTTTGGAACTGAGGATACTAATTGTAGTAGATTTGGAATTGGAAATTTTGTCCATTCTTGCTTGATATAAGACTTCAGCTGCTCAACGGTCTGTGGTCTCCGTTGTCTGATTCTCCTCTTCATGATGCACCGTACATTTTCAATAGGAGATAGATCTGGACTGGCAGCAGGCCAGTCAAGCACACGCACTCTGTGTCTACAAAGCCACGCTGTTGTAGCCCATGCAGAATGTGGTCTGGCATTGTCCTGCTGAAATAAGCATGGACGTCCTGGGAAGAGATGTCGCCTTGATGGCAACATATGCCTTTCTAAAATCCTAATATACGCCTCAGAGTTAATGGTACCTTCACATACATGCAACTCACCCATGCCGTGGGCACTGATGCACCCCCATACCATCACAGATGCTGGCTTTTGCACCTTTTGCTGATAACAATCAGGATGGTCGTTTTCATCTTTGGCATGGAGAACTCGGCGCCCGTTTTTTCCGAAAACTAGCTGAAATGTGGACTCATCTGACCACAGCACATGGTTCCACAGTCTTTCGGTCCATCTGGGATGAGCTCGAGCCCAGAGAACTCACCGGCGTTTCTGCATAGATTTGATGTATGGCTTCCTCCTTGTGTAATACAGTTTCAAGTTGCATTTCTGGATGCAGCGACGGACTGTGTTAAGTGACAATGGTTTTCCAAAGTACTCCCGAGCCCAGGTGGCTATAATTGTCACAGTAGCATGACGGTTTCTAAGGCAGTGCTGCCTGAGGGCTCGAAGATCACGCGCATTCAACAGTGGTTTCCGACCTTGTCCTTTACGCACTGGGATGTCTCTGAATTCTCTGAATCTTTTCACAATATTATGTACCGTAGATGTTGAAAGACCTAAATTCTCCGCAATCTTGCGTTGGGAAATGTTCCTTTTGAACTGACTAACAATTCTCTCACGAATTTTGGCATAAAGGGGTGAGCCACGACCCATCCTTGCTTGCAAAGACTGAGCCTTTGATGGATGCTACTTTTATACCCAGTCATGATACCTCACTTACTACTAATTAGCCTGCTTAATGTGGAGTCTTCCAAACTGGTGTTACTTGAATATTCTGTGCACTTTTCAATCTTATTTTAACTCTGTCCCAACTTTTGTTGAGTGTGTTGCAGCCATCAAATTCTAATTTTCTAATATTTACAAAATACAATTAAGTTGGTCAGTAAAACTATTGAAAATCTTTTCCTTGTACTTTTGACAGTTAAATAAAGGTTCACGTGAATTAACATATCACAGATTTTTGTTTTTATTGAATTTGGAAAATATCCCAACTTTTCTGGAAATGGGGTTTGTACTTTGATGTCACTATATACCCTGAGATTGCTTTTCTTGTGGGCATACAATTGAGTCATGAAGAACTGCACACAAAGATGGACAAACAAACAAAATGCAAAAGACAACAAAAAGAAACAACAAATAATTATAAATAAATAATTAAGAAATATTGAGGACATGAGGTGCAGAGCTGTTGAAAGTGAAAGGTTGTGAAATTAGTTCAGTATTGGGGCTGCTTCACGAGTCTGATGTGGCACGTAGCCAAGTGGTTAAGGTGTTGGACTAACAATCTGAAGGTCGTGAGTTCGAGCCCCAGCCAGGGTAGCATGTGTGTCCTTGAGCAAGGTACTTAACCACACATTGCTCCAGTCCACCCAGCTGAAAATGGGTACCGGCAAAAATGCTGGGGGTTAACCTCGCGATAGACTGGCGTCCTATCCGGGGGAGAGTCTCATACTCTCTGTCGCTTCATGCCACGGAAACCGGAAATAAGCACCGGCCTGATGAGCCTATACGGATCGGGACAGACTTTAACGAGTCTGATAGTTGTCAGACTATTACAAATAATTTAGTAGTGCACTTGTCTTTCACTATATTGTCAGCCTGGACTGTGCAATCAAACTGCTAGCAGACTTTGAATCCAAATCTTTCTTACTGATGAATCAAGTTTAATATCACTGACGTAGGTAGTGAAATTTGTTGTTTTGTGGCAGCAGTACAGTGCAATACATAAAGACAAATTATAAATTATAATGCTATATATAATTAAATAGTATGAATAGAGAACAAAAATAGTGAGTAGTGTTCATGGGTTCATTGTTGAGGAATCTGATGGTGGAAGGGAAGAAGCTGTTTCTAAAACATTGAGTGTGTGTTTTCAGTCTTCTGAAACCCTGATGGTAGCAATGAGAAGAGGGCGTATCCTGGGTGATGGGGATCCTTAGAGATGGATGCTGCCTTTTTGAGGCATTGCCTGTTGAAAATGTCCTTGATACTTTGGAGGTTAATGCCCATGATGGAGCTGACTGAGTTTGCAATCCTCTGCAGCTTTTTCCAATCCTTTGCAGTGGCCCCTCCATACCAGACAGTGATGTAACGAGTTAGATGATGACCCAGATTAGTCTATTTCTGGCTAATTTCGACCGCCAATAAATCCCATTCTGATTGACCTCTCTGTTGCACAATGTGGTTCCATTCTCCCTAACCACGTCATCTTGATAAACTGAAATTCAATTTCTGGTGCCCTTGATTTTTTCAGTTCATTGTGCCAGTTGAGGTGATATATTTACCTACATTTTGATGTAGATTAATTTCTTGGCTGTTTGGTTTTAGAATTAATAAAATAATTAGGTCACAGCCTGTTTACGGTCAGTACTGTTTGAAATCAAAATCCAGTATTGCTGGGGGATGGTAAATGGAGTACTTGGTATTAGAAAGATGTACTTAAGTGTTTAGATGTATGTTGCCTTTTTTTAAACAAGGAAGGTACAGCAGTCGGTTTCATCAAAGCAAATTCTTTCAGTAATTCATGAAAGGCGACTTAAAGTTGTAATTATTGTACCAAAATTCTCTGGCTAAATTATACTCTGGTATATCAAGTGTGCCATAACATCACGTGGTACAGAAGTTAACCTAGAAACATAGAAAATCTACAGCACAATACAGGCCCTTTGTCCCACAATGCTGTGCAGAACATGTACTTAGTTTAGAAATTACCTAAGGTTACCCATAATCCTCAATTTTTCTAAGCTCCATGTACCTATCCAATAGTCTCTTAAAAGACCCTATTGTATCTGCCTCCACCACCGTCACCGACAATCCATTCCACACACTCACCAATCTCTGTGTTAAAAAAGACTTAACCCTGACATCTCCTTTGTACCTACTTCCAAGCATTAAAACTGTGCCCTCTTGTGTTAGCCATTTCAGCCTTGGTATAAAGCCTCTGAGTACACACACGATCAATACCTCTGATCATCGTATACACTTCGATCAGGTAACCTCTCATCCTCCGTCATTCCAAGGAGAAAAGGCCAAGTTCACTCAACCTATTCTCATAAGGCATGCTCCCCAATCCAGGCATCATCCTCGTGCACTCTTTCGATAGTTTCCAATCCTTCCTGTAGTGAGGTGACCAGAACACAGTACTCCAACTGGGGTCTGACCAGGCTCAAGGGATGTCCGATGCAACTGCCTGGGATACAGGTATCCCCTGTTTTTCGAACATTCGCTTTACGACACCTCTCTGTTACAAAAGACCTACATTAGTTACCTGTTTTCACTAAAAGGTGTTTTCACTGTTATGAAGAAAGGCAGCCAAGCTCCTCCCCCAGAATCGCATTTAGCCACCATTGCTTACACACCTGTCTGTGAGCATCTGTGCTTTACTGTATGTCGATTTATTTTGCATCCTTTAGCAAGAAGAGTTCTAAGGTACCTGTATCGGAAAAGCCTAAAAGATCTCATAAGGGTGTTACACTTAACGTAAAACTAGACATAATTAAGCATTTCAATCATGGTGAACGAAGTAAGGACACTGTCCACACGTTGAATTTGCCTGCGTCCACCATTCACACTATTTATACGCAGAGAGAAAGAATTTTGAAAGCTGCCGATGTTACTGTTGGTTCTGCTCGTAGCAACATGGTCTCTTTTATTTGACCTCCAATAATGGATAAAATGGAAAGTCTATTGCTTGAGTGGATTGATGGGTGTACAAAGCGTGGTGTTCCGTTAAGTTATCTTATACTTAAGGAGAAATCAGTCAGTCTTTTTAATAAGCTGAAACAGAATGTATTGGACGATGGTGATGAAAGTGTTGCGAAAGTGGAATTTAAAGCAGTCATGGGTGGTTTGATCAGTTTCTGAGGCGGAGGCAGCTTCATAGTTTAACGTTTACTGGAGAGAGTGCTTCGGCTGATACTGAAGCTGCCGAAAAGTTCCCAGCAGAATTGAAGAAAATATTTACAGAAGGTGGTTATTCATATAAGCAAATGTTTAACTGTGATGAAACTGCAATTTATTGGAAAAAATTGCCGAGCAAGACATTTATTTTGATAGAAGAAAAGCAGGCTAAGGGACACAAGGCATCGAAGGACAGGTTTACCCTAATGCCTATTATTAACGCCACTGGTGATGCTGTCCTTAAGCCTCTACTAGTGTACCATTCAGAAAATCCGAGGGCACTTAAAGGCGTTGATAAGAAAACACTTCCCGTTGTGTTCTGTTCACATCCAAGTGGTTGGAATGCCCAAGTGTTTTTTTTTCTGAGTACTTGAGTGGATACGTTAGTCCCTTTGTTGAAAAAAATGTAGAGAAAATAACCTCAATAATAACTGTCTTGTGATTGTCGATAATTGTGCAGCTCCTGGCATTACTGAGTATGGCGGTAACATTTGTGTTGCGTTCTTACCACCAAATACGACATCGTTGCTGCAGCCGTGTGACCAAGGCCTAATAGCCACAATCAAGGCTTACTATACGCAAAATGTGATGCGTTTTATTGTAAGTGCCATTGACAGAGAGGGCAACTGCGAAGCATCTTTGCGAGAGATCGGGAAAGAGTACAATATAAAACTGGCAATCGCCAACATTGGAGATGCTCTCGATAGGAAACAGTCTCGATGAGAAATGGCGTTTGGAGGAAACTATGTCCCGAAGCAGTGAACGATTTTAAAGGCTTCGAACCATCAACAATAAATACGGCAATAGTGAGTTTGGCTAAGGAGGCTGGGTTTGTGGAAGTTGACGAAGATGATGTTGAAGAGGTTTTGGCATCCCATGACCAAGAACTGACTGATGAAGAGGAAAGGATAACAATCGAAACCGAACGCAGTAGCGAACTAGAAAGTGAAGTCGTCCAGGAACTAAACATGAAGCAATTACGTGAGATTCTCGCTGCAATTGACAACGCTGCAATGACTGCAGAAAAGTATGACTTTTATTTTGAAAGGGTACATAGGTTTAGGGCAGGATGTTTTGAGTGCTTACAAAGAACTGTATGATAGAAAAATGCGCGAGGCTAAGCAGTCAAGCATACTGTCATTTTTCAAGCCCTCCACATCAGCCACAGCAGACGACGAAACTCGACCTTCGACATCGAGGCAGGCAGACATAGAAGAATGTGACCTACCTGCCCTGATGGAAACAGACAACGAGATGACAGCCCACCACCCCAACCTCCGACAACTCAGCCTAACCCACCATCGTCAGTGTGCTCACTGTCTTCCCGATTCCGGTAAGTGAAACTACACTTATTTCTACTTGATATAGGCTGTGTATTTTATGTGTTATTTAGTATGATTTATTTGGTTTCATTTGGCAGCTTCATAGATTAAAGTTCACTGGAGAGTGCTGCCGAGTGTGCATGCGCTGACTGTTCTGCCGAGAGCGCTTGCGCCGAGAGTCCTGCCCAGAGCGCTTGCGTGAGACTTTCGCTACGGTGGACAGTACTGCACTGCAATGATTGCAGAAAAGTATTTCTACTTTATATAGGCTGTGTATTTATCATAACGTTCCTGCTTTTACTATATGTTACTCTTATTTTAGGTTTTATGTGTTATTTGGTATGTTATATTTTTTACGTCTGCGAACGCTCAGTAATTTTTCTCATATAAATAAATGGTAATTACTTCTTCACTTTACGACATTCCGGCTTAGGAACCATTTAATTGGAACGCTCTACCTTTGAATCTCGGGGAAACCTGAACAGCAAAGTTTCCAGTAACATTCGTGTTTCAACATTCCTTGTCTAAAATGTTCATTACTGTAGATTTACCTCATTGAAACACATGATAAAATTCAGTTCCCTGAATTGATTCTGTTGTAATTTTCACACAGATAATATTAATGCCAAATTGCAGTAATTCTTAAAGGCAGAAATAGGTGGTTGATTCTTACCTGAAACTGAGCGCAATTTTTGATTACTCATTCTCAGAAATGAGAGTGGATATAGGACCGCTAGAAAATGAGGCAGGAGAAATAATAATGGGGGACAGGGAGATAGCTGATGAACTAAATGAATACTTTGTGTCAGTCTTCACTGTGGAAGACACTAGCAGTATGCCTGATGTTGCAGTGTACCAAGGAAGAGTAGCGGGTGCAGTTACTGTTACAAGAGAGAAGGTGCTCATAAAGCTGAAAGACGTAAAGGTATATAAGTCACCCGGAACAGAGGAACTGCACCCTAGGGTTCTGAAAGATGGTAGAGATTGGTGTGGCATTAGAAATGATCTTTCAACAATCATTGAAATCTGGCATGGTGCCAGAGGACTGGAAAATTGCAAATGTTACTCCACTCTTTAAGAAAGGAGGAAAGCAGCAGAAGAGAAATTATAGACCAGTTCGGCTGACCTCAGTAGTTGGGAAGATGTTGGAGTCAATTGTTAAGGATGAGGTGATGGAGTACTTGGTGACACTGGATAACATAGTAAAAGTCATTATGGTTTCCTACAGGGAAAATCCTACCTGATTAACCTGTTGGAATTCTTTGAGGAGATGACAAGTAGGATAGATGAAGGGAATGCAGTGAATGTTGTAAGGGCTTTCAGAAGGCCTTAATCAAGTTAAGAGCCCATGGTATTAGAAGAAAGTTACTAATATGGTTAGAGCACAGGCAGATTGGTAGGAGGCAGTAAGTGGGAATGGAAGGATCTTTTTCTGGTTGGCTGCCAGTGTGTTCGGCAGGAGTCGGTGTTGAGATCACTTTTTATGCTGTAGATAAATGATTTGGATGATGGAATAGATGGCTTTGTTGCCAAATTTGCAAATGATATGAAGGTGGAGGGGTAGGAAGTGTTGAGGAAACAGGTGGGATGCAGAAGGAATCAAATCTGCAACTTCCCTTTCAACCATGTGCACTGAGTCCTCTGGGAAATTCCAGAAGTTTATATCTTTCCAGCAAAAAATATTGGAATTTACATAATTTGAATAGGTCTTGTATTTCACAAGATTGGTAGAATTAGGTATATTTAGCATTCCAGTGTAATCCACACCTGTACTTTAGTGTGCCAAAGAGTTTAGGGTGCTTTCCCTGTGCATGTTTGAAAGGAAGTTCTGCACTTTAAGTTAAACTGAGAATATTTTTCTCATGCACACGAGTAAATCTGCAGATGCTGGAAATAAATAAAAACACAAAATGCCGGCAGAACTCATCAGGATGAAGGGTTTCGGCCCGAAACGTCATCACTACCTCCTCCCATAGATGCTGTCTGGCCTGCTGAGTTCTGCCAGCATTTTGTGTTTTTAATGTTTTTCTCATACCCATTCTTTTAATAGTCCTAAGATTTTAAGATCAAATGATTTAAAAATCATTCAATGTATATAATACACTAGGTAGATAAATGCAAAGAAATTAAAAACTATGTGCGACAGGCTTTCCTGCAGGGATTGAGGAACAAATTTGTAGAGAGATCACAGACTATTGCAAGAAACCTAAGGTTGTTAAAGTAGGTGATTTTAACTTTCCACATATTGACTGCGATTCCCATACTTTAAAGGGACTAAACACATTTGTCAAGTGTTTGGGAAAGTTTCCTTAATCAGTGTGTAGTAGTCCCACCAAAAGTGTGCAATACTGGGTCTGCTATTTGGGAATGAGACAGGGCAGGTGACAGTATTTGTATAGGGGAATAGTTTGCATCCAGTTGTCACAGTGCCATTAGTTTCAAAGTAAATATAGAAAAAAGGTATGTCTGATCAGCTTGGCATTCAGGATGAGATTCTAAATTGGAGAAAGGCCAATTTTGATGGTATCAGAAAGTATTTGGCAAGTATAGATTGGGACAGGTGTTTTTTGGCAAAAGTGTATTTGGCTTTCTAAAAGTGAAATTTTGTCTACCAGAATAAAAGATCAAGATAACAGGTGTAGAGAACCTTGGTTTTCAAGAGACATTGAGACGCTGGTTAAGAGAAAATAGGTGCATAGCAGGTATCGGTAGGTAGGAACAAATGAGGTACTTATGGATTTTACAAAATGCAAGAAAACACTTGAGAAAGAAATCTGGAGGACTAAATGAAGGCATGAGGTTGCCTTAGCAGACAAGGTGAAGGAGAATCCGAAGAATTCTACAGATATGTTCAGAGCAAAAGTATTGCAAAGGACAAAATTGGTTCACCGGAAGGTCAGAATGGCAATCTATGCATGGAGCCAAAAGAGATGGGGAAAATCTTAAGTGGATTTTATTTCATCTGTATTTACTTGGGAGATGGACACAGACACATTAGAAGTAAGACAAAGCAACAGTGAGGTCATGGACTGTAGATGGATTACAGAGGAGGAGTTGTTTGCTATCTTGAGGCAAAGAAGGGTGGATAAATACCCAGGTCCTATACCAGTGGTTCCCAACCTTTTCTATGCCCCACACCCCTAGGAAATGTTTGATTAATGTTCACACCCCCTACAAAAGTAATATCACATTTGAAGATGAAGAGGTCTAATTTCTAATTTTTGAACCACATACAATACTGCGGGTGAACAAATTGAACTTAAAAAAAAGCTTTTAACAGTGCATAAAATGCAAATACTGTATAAGTTGAGCAATTAAATACTAATTTATTCAGAAAAAAATGTAAACAGTAAAATCAATCCCAACTGTGAACATAAAATTCAATGACTTCTTTGCTCCTGCTTCTCATTCATGATTTTGTCAAAACGTGGAACTTTCTTGCTGATTGCGATCTGCTGGTCTGCCTGTGGATTCAGGCGATTCCTAGATTTTGTCTTGATTGACAAAAGAGAACTGAATCCAGATTCACACAAGTATGTTGTTGCCAATGGAATGAGGACATGGAATGCTTTTCCACCAAGTCTTGGGAGCATATCCAGTGCTGCACATCAAAACTCCTCCAAAGTCTTGCTTTCAAATTGCATTTCAAGAGCTCGATTTGTCTGCAAATCAGTAAGATTTTCCTTCAGCTCTTCATCATCTGACATTTTCTCCAAATTGTAGGAATATGGATTCATGATTCATTCTTCTGAAATCTTCAGGTCTCCAGCAGCAGAATATCCATCAAATGATTCTGACAGCATTTCCAAATGAGTCACAATTTCTTCACGCACAGTAGGAGTTATGGATCCAGCATCATCAACCATCTCTTCTAGTGAAGGAAAATTTGACAGACTGCCTCTTTCCATCCTTTGACGATAAAGGCGTAACTTTTCTTTGAAGGCATTCAACTTTTCACAAGCCTTCAATATGTTTATCCCTTTTCCTTGAAGGAAAACACTCAGGTCATTCATACAACTGAAAATGTCAGCTAAGTAAGTCAGCATTTGGGCGAATTCTTGTGATTCCATTGCGCCATCCAGATCACATTCATGCTCTTCCAGAAAAACTTTGATTTCTTCCCACAGTTCAAAGAAGCTTGTCCTCCTGACAACCAATGGACTTCTGTGTGGAAAAGCAAAACTAAATGCCCACAAAATGATTTGAAGATGTGATGGTTCAAAGCACGCCCCCTGATCCAGTTGATGATCTTCGCACAAGTATCAAGGACTTTCTTCAAGTTTGGAGGCAATGCTTTTGATGCCAAAGCACGCAGATGAAGAAAACAATGGGTAACTTGCATGTCTGGAATCTCCTTTTTCACCAATGCAGAAAAGCCAGATTTATTTCCAAGCATTGCAGGTGCCCCATCAGTGCACACAGAACCAATGACTTTGATATCTAAATCATGTTTGGCAAAGAAGTCTTTCACCAGCTGTATCACATCCTTTGCAGTTGTTTGTTTTCAGATCTTTACAAAACAGGAAGTCTTCCTTCACAGCACCATCATTGACATACCTCACTAATGTAATGAGTTGACTACAATTGGAGACATCAGTTGACTCATCCAACTGAATAGAGATTTTAAGAGGACTAGCTCTGACATCTGAGATGACTTGGTCCAAAATATCTTCACCCAAGTCACTAATTTGGTTGTGAATGACATTATTTGATAGGGGCACCTGTTCAAATTTTTTTCTTGCTTCTTTGCCCAGGATAATTGTTGCCATTTCCAATGTACATGGCTTGATGAGATCTTCCGCAATTGTATGGGGCTTCTTGGATTTGGCCACTTTATATGCCACTTGGTATGAAGCAAGAAGTAGTGGTTTTTCAACAGAAACGAAACCTAATTTTGGAAGAGTTCCTTGTGAATCAAAACGAGCTCTTGATTTTCAATGACCCAACCTCATGTCCTTCAACATCAGCTCTGCCATGCTTGTTCTTGAAGTGCTCTTGAAGCTTGGATGGCTTCAGATTTGAGTTGGAAAACACAACGCTACAAAGAATGCACTGGGGTTTTTGCAAGTCATCATTTCCTGTTGTGCAAGTGAAACCAAAGCACACATAGTCATCATTCCATTTCCTTCTTTTTGACATGATGAAGGATTATTGAAGGGTTGAGGGTAAAGAGAAAAATATAAGCTAATATGAGAAAAACTATCTGACTAAGTCAGGGATGACCGCTTTACTCAACCAGACACGCCTATAGCAAAGTATTGTGAAAAATACACTTTCGAATATTATATTACGATATTATCTGCGGTTATGCCAAGATAACTCGTCAGGTGGAAATGCTACGGGAACGCGACGCGACTTATTAGGCTACTCTCTACTGAATTTACATACCTATTTCCGATGATTACCGGAGATATGAACTCCCATCACACGATTCAAAGTCCTTGGTGCCAACCATGATACCTCCTCAACTAACACAATTCAAAATTATCAACGATTCAAGAAAAAAACCTTTGAAATTCAAAAACATCTTTAATACATTGAGACAAATACGAATGAATGACTTCAGCTGCTTTTTATCAAAATGCGGCTTTTAAAAATTTTATAATTGAATAATTTACCTACTGTCTGCGGGTTTGGTTTTAATGCGAAGTCATTACTCGATGGTTGATTCGGGGTGTATAAAGATTTTGGCATTATGAGATGATTTTTAACTCTGAGATGTAACCTTCTAGCTAACATTGATGAAACTCCTCAACTCTGAGGTGTAACTCCCAGATAACACTGATGAGACTCCTCAACGCTGACTCGGGCAGCGGGAGACTGGAGCGTGCTTGGGACAAACGTTAGTACCACTTCTCAAGGCACACTGGCAGCTGGCTGAGTGATGACTCGTGACTTGTCACTCAAGGACACAAGCCACTCTTTGTCAAACCCCCTGAAATTCCATCTCTCACCCCAGGTTGGGAACCCCTGTCCTATACCTTTAGACCCTGTGGGAGGCAAGTGCAGAAATTGCAGGGGCTGTAGCAGAGATATTTAAATTATCTTTGGTAATAGGTGAGGTACCAGCAGATTGGAGGATAGCCAGTGTTGTTCCACTGTTTAAGAAGGGCTCTAAAAATAAGCCAGGAAATTGTAGGCTGATGAACCTGATATCAGTAGTGGGGAAGTTATTGGTAGGTATTCTAAGGGACCAGATATGAGCATTTAGATAGACAGGGACTGATTAGGGATAGTCAGCATGGCTTTGTACTTAATCGGTCAGGTCTAACTAACCTTAGTTTTTTGAGAAAGTTACCAGGAAAGTTGGTGGAGGCGAGGCAGTGGATATTGTCTACAAGAACATTTGACAAGGTCCCACATAGGAGGTTTGTCAGGAAGGTTTCAGTCGCTTGGCACTCAAGATGAGGTAATAAATTGGATTAGACATCAGCTTAGTGGGAGAATCCAGAGAGTGGTAGTAGATGTGCTTACTGGAGGCCTGTGACTACTGGAGTGCTGCAGGGAACAGTGCTGTGTCCATTGTTGTTTGTCATCTATGTCAATGACCTGGATGATTTGGTTAACTGGATCAGCAAATTTATAGGTAACACCAAGATTGGGGTGTAGTGGACAGCGAGGAAGAATATCAGAACTTGCAGCGGGATCTTAACCAGCTGGAGAAATGGGATGAAAAATTGCAGATGGAATTTAATACAGACAAGTGCAAAGTGTTGCACTTTGGTAGGACCAGAGGTCTTGCGCAGTGAACAGCAGGGCACTGAGGAGTATGGTAGGGCATTGGGATCTGGGAATACAGGTCCATAATTCATTGAAAGTGGTGTAACAGGTAGATAGGTTTGTGAAGAAAGCTTTTGGCATATTGGCTTTCATAAATCGAAAAACTGAGTACAGGGGATGGGTTGTGTTATTTTGAAGTTGTATAAGACATTGGTGAGACCTACATTGCAGTATTATGTGCAGATTTGATCACCTGCCGACAGGAAAGATGCAAATAAGTTTGAAATTATTTTCGTGAGCCTCCTTTGAACCCTCTCCCATTTCAGCACATTCTTTCTAAGGGGCCCAGGCCTGTTCATGATATTCCATGAGGCCTCACCATAAGCTTAATAAAATTTCAACATTACACCTTTGCTTTTATATTCTAGTTCTCTTGAAATGAGTGTTAACATTGCATTTGTCTTCCTCACCAAAGACTCAACCTGCAAATTTGCCTTTACTGCACAAGGACTCCCAGGTCCATTTGCACCTCAGTTTTTTTGTATTTTCTCTCCATTTAGAAAATAGTCAACCCTTTCATTTCTTCTACCAAAGTGCATGACTGTGCATTTCCCGACTCTGTATTCCATCTGCCATTTCTTTGCCCATTCTCCTAATCTAAATCCTTCTGTAGCCTCTCTACTTCTTCAAACCGATCTGCCCCTCCACCGATCTTTATATCTGCAAACTTTGCAACAAAGCCATTAATTGCATCATCCAAATCATTGACATATAACGTAAAAAACATTGGTCCCAACATAGACCCTTGTGGAACACCACTAGTCACCGGTAGCCAGTCAGAAAAGTCTCGCTTTATTCCCACCCTCTTTCTCCTGCCAATCAGCCGCTGCTTTATCTTTTCTGTAATATCATGGGCTCGTAGAGTGTTAAGTAGCCTCGTGTGGCACCTTGTAAAAGGCCTTCAAACTTATTTGGGACACCAAGCCACTTAATAGGGACAGGAGACTGTTCCCAAATAGATTCTAACTAGTGTCAGTTGCACACATTTCATGTAGCCATTAGATGCTACACATTGCTTAGAGTGAACAGTTTTTAAATAACAAAAGTTGTGTGTGTTTGTCTTCAAAAACCAGTGATTTTTGTCAGAATAGTTGGCAAGAAATAAGCAGTGAGACAATTCTGATTTGTTTTGCTCACTGTGGCCTCAAGCATTCAAGCTTGGAGATGCCAGAAACGGCCGGAGTGAAAATGAAACAATTTCACTACTTCACAAGGAATTTAAAAATATTGACAATCATCAATGTTACAATGAAAATGAAGGCCCTCTTCTCACTGCTACCTTCAGGTAGTAGGTACAAGAGCCTCAGGCCTTGCACCACCAGGGTCAAGAACAGTTACTTTCCCTCAGTCATCGGGCTCTTGAATAAAAGGGGATAACTATACTCACTTATTCCATCATTGAGATGTTCCCACAACTAATGATCTCACTTTAAGGACTCTTTATCTCATTAACTCATGTTCACATTATTTATTGCTATTTATACTTGCAGTTTGTTATCTTCTGCACTCCGATCTTTCATTGATGTATTATATACTATAGAAACAGAAGCATAGAAAACCTACAGCACAATACAGGCCCTTCGGCTCACAATGATGTGCCGAACCCATAGCCATTTTTCTAAGCTCCATGTACCATGTTATATAGAACAGTTACAATTCTATAGATTGAGGCCATAAGACATAGGAGCAGAATTAGGCCATTCAGCCCGCTCGCCTTTTCATCATGACTGAACTCGGATCCCATTCAACTCCATATACTTGCCCTCTCACCATATCCCTTGATGCCCAACCAATCAGGAAACTATGAACTTCTGCTTTGAGTATACCCACGGACTTGGCCTGCACCGCCGTCTCTGGCAAAGCATTCCACACATTCGTTATTCTTTCTCTAAAAAAAATTCCTCCTTGATTCTGTCCTAAAAGGTTGCCTCTCAATTTTGAGGCTGTGCCCTATAATTCTGGATACCCCCACATCCACCTTATCCTTTCAACATTTAGTAGGTTTCAATGAGATCCCCACGTATTTTCTAAATTCCAGTGAGTACAGGTCCAAAGCTGCCAAATGCTCCTCATAGGTTAACCCCTTTGTTCCTCGAATCATCCTTGTGAACCTCCTCTGGACTCTCTCCAATGACAACACATTCATTCTGACATATGGGGCCCAAAACTGTTGACAATACTCCAAGTGTGGCCTGACTAGTGTCTTATAAAGTCTCAGCATTATCTCCTTGTTTTTATATTGTATTTTCCTTGAAATAAATGCCAACATTGCATTTGTATTCTTTACCACAGACTCATCCTGTGAATTAACTTTCTAATGTTTGAACCTTCTGTCCGTTTAGGTAATAGTCTGCAATTTGTTCCTTTTACCAAAATTCATTATCATACATTTCCCAACACTGTATTCCATCTGCCACTTTTTTTGCCCATTCTTCCAACTTGTTCTGCTGCAATTGCATTGCTTTCTTAGCATTACCTACTCCTCCACCTATCTTTGTATCATCTGCAAACTTTGCCACAAAGCCATCAATTCCACTGTCTAAATCATTGACAAATGTTAAAAGTAGTGTTCCTGGTACTGACACCTGAGGAACACCAGTAGTCACTGGCAGCCAACCAGAAAAGACCCCCTTTAGTCCCACTCACTACCTCTTCCCTGTCAGTCATTCCTCTATACATGCCAGTATGTTTCCTGTAACACCATAGGATTTTAGCTTGTTAAGCAGCCTTATGTGAGGCACCTTATCAAATGACTTCTGAAAATCTAAACAAATGACATCCACTGCCTCTCCTTTATCCACCCTGTTTGTTACTTCCTCGAAGAATTCTATTAGATGCTCAAGTCTCTTATATAAAATGGCGTAGTATTTGCATATAACCTACACACGTCCTCTCATATACTTTAAATCATCTCTAGATTACTTATAATACCTAATACAATGTAAATGCTATGTATATAGTTGTTATACTGTATTGTTTAGGGAATAATGATAGAAAAGGAAGTCTGTACATGTTCAGTACAGATGCAACCATCGTAGCTCTTCTGGGAACGCTGATGCTGCCTTGGCATCAGCCAATCCCGATTCTCCCGTGATCTTTAAACTCTTGAGTCTGTAGTGCTTTACATAGCTAGCCAGCCATCCCTTACTAGCTTTAAACTCCTTCCTCTCGCTCACAACACAAGTAGCGAACAAACGAGATGTGAGGCGAATAATGTCCTCACTACACATTGCCTCTGTTTGTAAACCAATTACCTCATCTTGAGCACTATTATCCGCCTTTCCTATGATACTTCTTGCATTGAAATATATGCAGATTAGGGTACTAGTCACACCATGCTCAGTATTTTGATTCCTAACTTTGAGATTTTACCTGCCTGTACAACTTCTCTACTGACTGTTCTGACTCTCTCATTTCCTTCCCCCTGCTACTCTCGTTTAAACCCCACAATGCAGCACTAATAAACTTTCCACTAAGATATTAGAAACATAGAAAAATAATACAGCACAATACAGGCTCTTTGGCCCACAATGCTGTGCCGAACATGTACTTACTTTAGAATTTACCTAGGGTTACCCATTGCCCTGTATTTTTCTGAACTTCATGTACCTATCCAGGAGTCTCTTAAAAGACCTTATTGTATCCGCCTCCACCACCATTGCCGGCAGCCCATTGCAAGCACTCACAACTCTCTGCATTTAAAAAAAACAACTTACCCCTGACATTTCCTCTGTATCTTCTTCCAAGCTCCTTAAAACTGTGCCCTATTATGCTATCCATTTCAGCTCTAGGGAAAAAGCCTCTAACCATCCACATGATCAATGCCTCTCATTATCTTATACACCTCTCATCCTCCACCGCTCCAAGGAGAAAAGGCCAAGTTCACTCAACCTATTCTTGTAAGGCATGTTCCCCAATCCAGGCAACATCCTTGTAAATCTCCTCTGTACCTTTTCTATGGCTTTCACATCCTTCCTGTAGTGAAGTGACCAGAGCTGAGCACAGTACAGGTAGTCCCCGAGTTACGAACATTTGACTTACGGACAACTCGTACTTGGGAACCATGGAAGGAGAACGCCATCTGCCATTTTAAGTCGGATCCTGACGCCGTCCGCCATTTTAAGTCGTTGCCGTTGACACTGTTTTTTGTGTTTTGTATTTTGTATTTGTATTTTTGTGTTTTGTATTTGGCTTAAAATTTTCTTGGTAAGATTTACCCTGACCCCCCCCCCCCCCCACTTCCGGTCGGCTGGTGGCGCAGTGAGATCAGCGCCGGGCTGGAGAACGGAGGTTTCCGTGCCGGGTTAATGTCGATCCAGTGACTCCCGTACCATCCGTGCCGGGTTGATAGCGAGCTCTCAACTCGACCTCGTAAAAAAAAACACTGCCACCTCCAGTTTAAATTCCCACGCGGAATATTGTGGATGATCAAATGCGCAACCCAGCACAGCCCCCACTTGTCCCATTCAGCCTGTCTCAGTGTGGTGGTTGTTAGGACTCAGCGGAGCTCGGGACCCGCTGCCCGCAGTGTTTCTGTTCCGTTGACGGTGTGTGGTGGTCCTTAAGACCTAATGGACCTCGAGAGCCAGCGGAGCTTGGGACCCACTGCCCGCAGTGTTTCTGTTCCGTTGACAGTGTGCGGTGGTCCTTAAGACCCGGCAGAGGTCGGGACCCAACGCCAGCAGTGTTTCTGTTCCATTGATGGGAAGCGATCGCGATTGAAAATAAAGTGGAAATAATAAAGCATTTGGAAAGAGGTGAAACACCATAGGTCATTAGAAAAGCATTAGGTGACAGTCGGTCAACAATGGGAACAATTTTAAAGGTTAACAGATAAAGTGAGAATAATGGAACATTTGAAAGGCCCTGCCCTGATGAAAGCTACAATTATTATTAAGCAATGCAGTGTTTTAATTATCGGAATACATACGTTTCTTAACAGTTTTATATGCATAGAAAGGTAAAATATGTACTATATACTAAGACAAACATTTGACTGATGCTAAATAATACCGGATGTACCTGTTCCGACGTATGTACAAATCCGACTTAAATACGGACTCAGGAATGGAACTCGTACGTAACCTGGGGACTGCCTGTACTCCAAGTGGGGTCTGACCAGGGTCCTATATAGCTGTAGCATTACCTCTCGGCTCCTAACTTCAATTCCATGATTGATGAAGACCAATACACCGTACACCTTCTTAACCACAGAGTCAATCTGCGCAGCAGCTTTGAGTGTCAGTGGACTCGGACCCCAAGATCTCTCTGATCCTCCACATTGCCAAGAGTCTTACCATTAATACTATATTCTGCCAACATATTTGACCAACCAAAATGAACCACCTCACACTTATCTTGGTTGAACTCTATCTGCCACTTCTCAGCCCAGTTTTGCATCCTATCGATGTCCCGCCATAACCTCTGACAGCCCTCCACACTATCCACAACACCCCCAGCCTATGTGTCATCAGCAAATTTACTAACCTATCCCTCCATTTCCTCATCTAGGTCATTTATAAATTTCACAAAGAGAAGGGATCCCGGAACAGATCCCTAGGGCACACCACTGGTCACCGACCTTCACGCAGAATATGACCCGTCTACAATCACGCTTTGTCTTCCTTGGGCAAGCCCATTCTAGATTCACAAAGCAATGAACCCTCGGATCCTATGCCTCCTTACTTTCTCAATAAGCCTTGCATGGCGTACCTTGTCAAGTGCCTTGCTGAAATCCATATACGCTACATCTACTGCTCTATCTTCATCAACATGTTTAGTCACATACTGAAAAAATTCAATCAGGCTCATAAGGTACTTTGGCCTTTGACAAAGCCATGCTGACTATTCTTAATCATATTTTGCCTCTCCAAATGTTCATAAATCCTCCATCTCAGGATCTTTTCCATCAACTTAACAACCACTGAGGTAAGACTTCCTGGGCTATCTCTACTCCCTTTCTTAAATAAGGGAACAACATCTGGGATCTTCTGGAACCTCCCCTGTCCCCATTGATGATGCAAAGATTATTGCCAGAGGCTCAGCAATGTCCTCTCTTGCCACCCACAGTAGCCTGGAGTACATCTGGAGACTTTTCCATTTTGATGTTTCCCAAAAGCTCCAGCACATCCTCTTTCTTAATATCTATATGCTCAAGTTTTTCAATCTACTGTAAGTCATCCCTACAATCGCCAAGATCCTTTTCCGTGGTGAATCCTGAAGCAAAGTATTCATTAAGTACCTCTGCTATCTCCTCCGGTTCCATACACACTTTTCCACTGTCACACTTGATTGGTCCTATTGTTTCACTTCTTATCCTTTTGCTCTTCACATACTTGTAGAATGCCTTGGGGTTTTCTTTAATCCTGCTCGTCAGGGCCTTCTCATGGCCCCTTCTGGCTCTCCTAATTTCATTCTTAAGCCCCTTCCTGCTAGCCTTCTAGATCTCTATCATTAACTAATTTTTTGAACCTTTTGTAATCTTTTCTTCTTGACTAGATTTTCAATAGCCTTTGTATCCACGGTTCCAGTACTCTACCATCCTTTCCCTGTTTCATGTAATGTACCTATGCAGAGTGCCATGCAAATATCCACTGAACATTTGCCTATTTCTAATGTACATTTCCCTGAGCATATCTGTTCCCAATTTATGCTTCCAAGTTCCTGCCTGATAGTTTCATATTTCCCCTTACTCCAATTAAACACTTTCATAACTTGTCTGTTCCTATCCCTCTCCAATGCTATAGTAAAAGAGATAGAATGGTGATCACTATCTCCAAAATGCACTCCCACTGAGAGATCTGACACCCCATCTCCACCCCATCTAAACCTCTTGCTGTAGATAGTTGCCAATCAATATTTGAGAAATTAAAATCTCTCACCATGACAATCCTGTTATTGTTACACCTTTCCAGAATCTGTCTATCTGCTCCTCGATGTCCCTGTTACTATTGGGTGGTCTATAAAAAAAACACCCAGTAGAGTTATTGACCCCTTCCTGTTTCTAACTTCTACCCACAGAGACTCAGTAGACAACCCCTCCATGACATCCTCCTTTTCTGCAGCCATGACACGATCTCTGATCAGCAGTGCCACGCCCCCACCTCTTTTGCCCCTCTCCCTATCCTTTCTGAAACATCTAAAGCCTGGCACTGTAACTATTCCTGCCACTGAGCCTTCCAAGTCTCTGTAATGGCCACAACATCATAAAGTGCTGATCCACGCTCTAAGCTCATCCACTTTGTTCATGATCTGCTTCTTGCATTAAAATAAGCACATCCCTTCTCTATCACCTGCCTATTCTCCCTCTCGCACTTTATATAACCATATAACCATATAACAATCACAGCACGGAAACAGGCCATTCCGGCCCTCCTAGTCCGTGCCGAACTCTTAATCTCACCTAGTCCCACCTACCCGCACTCAGCCCATAACCCTCCACTCCTTTCCTGTCCATATACCTATCCAATTTTACCTTAAATGACACTTTCTCCAAGCTTTCTCTATTTGTGAGCCAACCGTCCCTTTCTCTGTCTCTTCAATTTGGTTCCCAGCCCCCCAGCAATTCTAGTTTAAACTCTCTCCAATAGCCTTAGCAAACCTCCCTGCCAGGATATTGGTCACCCTCGGATTCAAGTGCAACCTGTCCTTTTTGTACAAGTCACACCTGACCCAAAAGAGGTTCCAACAATCCAGAAATCTGAATTCCTGTCCCCTGCTCCAATCCCTCAGCCACTCATTTATCCTCCGCCTCATTCTACTCCTATACTCACCGTCACATGGTACAGGCAGTAATCCTGAGATTACTACCTTTGAGGTCCTGCTTCTCAACTTCCTTCATAACTTCCTGTAGTCTGCTTTTGGGACCTCCTCCCTTTTCCTACCTATGTCATTGGTACCTATATGTACCACAACCTCTGGCTGTTCACCTTCCCAGTTCAAGATATCGTGGTCACGATCAGAAATATCCCAGACCCTGGCATCTGGGAGGCAAACTACCATCAGCGTTTCTTTCCTGCATACACAGAATCGCCTGTCTGACCCCTGACTATAGAGTTCCTGAAAACTGCTGCCTTCTTCCTTTCCCTACCCTTCTGAGCCACAGGGCCAGACTCTGTGCCAGAGGCGCAGTCATTGTTGCTCCCCTCAGGTAGGCCGTCCAACTGACAGTACTCAGATTGGAGTACTTTTTGTTAAGGGGTACAGCCACAGAGGTACTCTCTAGTATCTGACTCCTGCCCTTCCCTCTCTTGCCTTTACCCACTTACCTGTCTCCTGAGGCCCTGGTGTGACTACTTGCCTATAGCTCCTCTCTTATCACCTCCTTAGTTCAGGTGGAAATCGTCCCTTTTGCAAATGTCCCACCTTCCCTAGAAGAGAGCCCAATGATCCAAAAAGGTTAGGCCCTCCCTCCTACACCAGCTCCTTAGCCAAAAATTAAACTGTATAATCTTACTAGTTCTGGCCTCACTGGCTCATGGCATGGGTAGCAATCCTGGGGTCACAACCCCAGACGTCCTGCTCTTAACTTAGCACCTAACTCCCTGAGCTCCCTATGTAGAATCTCGTCATTCATCCTATCCATGTTATTGATTATGACTTCTGGCTGTCCAGCTGAGGACTCGATCTGAGATGTCTCAGAACCTGAGAGGCAACATGCCATCTGGGAACTCTTCTAAGTAACGTTCCCCTATCGCCTCAGCATACCTGTTCTTCCCCTTCCCTTCTGAGTCACAGAGGGAGACTCGGTGCCAGAGGCCCGAACATTGTGAATTCATTCTTCTTCCTCTTGTTATAGTTTCTTTCTTTCTACTGTATAATTTTCTAATTAGAATTTTCATGAACTATTTTAAATAACTTTTCAACCAAAATCAAAATAACATCTCTTCATCAAGTATTGCATATCAGGGTTGCTTTAATAAAGTTAAAGGTAGATTGGCTTGACTTGTCACATGTACATTGAAATATCGAAACATGCAGAGAAATGGGTTGCTTATGTCAGGGATGTGTCAGGGCAGCTCAGGAGTATCACCATGCTTCTGACATCAATATGACAAGCTCACAAATTACTAGCCCTTACTTGGAATGTGGGAGGAAACTGCAGCACCCCGAGGGGACCCAAATGGTCACGGGAAGAACGTACGAACTCCTTACAGACAGTGGCTGAAGAAGAGATTGAACCAGTAATGATGCTGCAAATTATTATACAATAAAGTAACACCTGTAGCAAATGTGGAATCATCCTTGATGCTCAATTAACTTTGTCTTTTTATGCAGTTTCTCCATTGATGGATTACTTTAACAATACATGCAATGCGATTATCCGCATGAGTAAAACATGATCAATCTTCTTGTTTCTTAAAATATTCTGGACGTTAGGAGTGTTTTCATTCTGAATTTGAACTTGAATTTGAATTTCTCATAACGTTTTTGCTTGTTTTGTTCTTCTAGTACTGGATTAATGAATACACCTCATCGCTGGGAATTGGTGTCTTCCACTCAGGCATTGAAATTTATGGCAGAGGTGAGGACTGGAAGAAATACAACTTATAAAATCTTTAGTTTTTATTGCAATTAAAGTGCACATCAATATGAAATTTATGTTGGATGATCCATCAGTCACATTTTTGTAGTTACCTAGTTTAAGTTTCGTTCAGCGCTGTATCCAGTAACTCCAGCATATAAATTTTTTCTATCACACAATTTGTGCTGCATAACTTCACATTCTTGTGCAGAATTTCTTCTGAGGGTAAAAATTTTTGGAATTCTGTACCTCAGAGCTGTCGTAAAAGATCACTACATGTATTCGAGGCCAATGTCAAGTTTTGATCTGTAAGGTAGTCAAGAAAGTAGGGAATGGAGAGGAAAGTGGACCAAATCAGCCATGATCTTATTGATTTGAGAGCCATAATGCTTGCTTTCATTCCTCTTTCTGCGTTCTTAAATTTGAAACAATTCTCTATGGATTACTAAAATATAGTTCATTGTTGCTTTGTCTGGAATCTTGGTTCTTGGATTGACACTAACTTGTTTACTTATGAAGGTCCTCCATCTCTAGTGGTGTCTTACATCCTGTCCGTATCTTTCTCCTGGTCATGCAAGTCCCAATTGAAAAGTCGGAAATACCGTCACACTCAGATGTAGAAGGATTCTTCGTGCTGTTTTCATAACAATTTTGTTTTACCATTCTGAATTGTTAGCACTGAGCTGAACCCCCGAAGCTGGAGGACCGGCGGACCATTCTTAGTCTGGTCTCCACCCTTTGACCTGTTTGGCATGGGTGACACTACCAAGAGTCAAAACAAAAGGCTCTGACTCCAGCCAACATATAGTGGTGCGAGAAAATTTGAGAACCCCATAGAATTTTCTCTATTTCTGCATAAATATGACCTAAAATGTGATCAGATCTTCATGCAAGTCCTGAAACTAGAGAAGGAGAACCAAATTAAATAAGTAACACAAAAATTATATGTTCTTATTTATTGAGAAAAATTATCAGACATTACATGTATTTGTTGGAAAGAGTATGTGAACTTTTGCTTTCAGTAACTGGTGTGACCTCCTTCTACAGCAATAACTTCAACCAAATGTTTCTGGTAACTCAAACACGAGGAAATCTGCAGATGCTGGAAATTCAAACAACACACACAAAATGCTGGTGGAACGCAGCAGGCCAGGCAGCATCTATGGGAAGAAGCACTGTCGACATTTCGGGCCGAGACCCTTCATCAGGACTAACTGAAAGAAAAGATTTGAGAGGGGGAGGGGGAAAATCCGAAATGATAGGAGAAGACAGGAGGGGGTGGGGTGAAGCTAAGAGCTGGAAAGGTGATTGGCAAAAGGGATACAGAACTGGAGAAGGGTAAGGATCATGGGACGGGAGTCCTAGGGAGAAAGAAAGGGGGAGGGGAGCACCAGAGGGAGATGGAGAACAGACAAAGAGTGATGAGCAGAGAGAAAAAAAGGAGGGGGGAAAATAAATAAATTAGGGATGGGGTAAGAAGGGGAGGAGGGGCATTAACGGAAGTTAGAGAAATCAATGTTCATGCCATCAGATTGGAGGCTACCCAGACGGAATATAAGGTGTTGTTCTTCCAACCTGAGTGTGGCTTCATCTTGACAGTAGAGGAGGCCATGGATAGACATATCAGAATGGGAATGGGACGTGGAATTAAAATGTATGGCCACTGGGAGATCCTGCTTTCTCTGGCGGACTGAGCGTAGGTGTTCAGCGAAACGGTCTCCCAGTCTGCGTCGGGTCTCACCAATATATAAAAGGCCACACCGGGAGCTCCGGACGCAGTATACCACACCAGCCGGCTCACAGGTGAAGTGTCGCCTCACCTGGAAGGACTGTCTGGAGCCCTGAATAGTGGTGAGGGGGGAGGTGTAGCACTTGTTCCGCTTACAAGAATAAGCACCAGGAGGGAGATCGGTGGGAAGGGATGGGGGGACACACGAATGGACAACGGAGTCATGTAGGGAGCAATCCCTGTGGAAAGCAGAAGGGGGGGAGGGAACGATGTGCTTGGTAGTGGGATCTGGTTGGAGGTGGCAGAAGTTACGGAGAGTTATACGTTGGACCTGGAGGTTGGTGGGGTGGTAGGTGAGGACAAGGGGAACCCTATCCTGAGTTGGGTGGTGGGCGGATGGGGTGAGAGCAGATGTGCGTGAAATGGGAGAGACGTGTTTGAGAGCAAAGTTGATGATGGAGGAAGGGAAGCCCCTTTGTTTAAAAAAGGAAGACATTTCCTTTGTCCTGGAATGAAAGGCCTCATCCTGAGAGCAGATGCAGCAGAGATGGAGGAATTGTGAGAAGGGGATGGCATTTTTGCAAGAGACAGGGTGGGAAGAGGAATAGTCCAGGTAGCTCTGAGAGTCAGTAGGCTTATAGTAGGTATCAGTAGATAAGCCGTCTTCAGAGATGAAGACAGAAAGATCAAGAAAGGAGAGGAAGGTGTCAGAAATGGACCAGGTAAATTTGAGGGCAGGGTGAAAGTTGGAGGCAAAGTTAAATAAAGTCAGTGAGCTCAGCATGCTTGCAGGAGGCAGTGCCAATGCAGACGACTGTCAAGATGAAGCCACACTCAGGTTGGAGGAACAATACCTTATACTCTGTCTGGGTAGCCTCCAACCTGATGGCATGAACATTGATTTCTCTAACTTCTGTTAATGCCCCTTCTCCCCTTCTCACCCCATCCCTGATTTATTTATTACCCCCCTTTTTTTCTCTCTCTCTGCCCATCACACTTTGCCTGTTTGCTCCCCCCTCCCCCTTTCTTTCTCCTTAGGCCTCACGTCCCATGATCCTTACCCTTCTTTAGCTCTGTATCCCTTTTGCCAATCACCTTTCCAGCTCTTAGCTTCACCCCAACCCCTCCTGTCCTATCATTTCGGTTTTTCCCCCTCCCCCTCCTACTTTCAAATCTCTTACTATCTTTTCTTTCACTTAGTCCTGACGAAGGGCCTCGGCCCGAAATGTCAACAGTACTTATTCCTATAGATGCTGCCTGGCCTGCTGTGTTCCACCAGCATTTTGTGTGTGTTTCTGGTAATTGTTGATCATTCCTGCCTATTGACTTGGAGGAACTTTAGGCCATTCTTCCTTACAAAACTGCTTCAACTCTCGGATGTTGGTGGCCTTCCTTACATGAACTGCTTGCTTCAGGTCCTTTCACAACACTTTTATAGGATTAAGGTCAGGATTTTGATTCAGCCATTCCAAAACACAAATTTTCTTTTTAAACCATTCTGTTGTTGATTTACTCTTATCTTTCAGATCATTGTCTTGTTGCATTATCCACTTCTATTAAGTTTCAGGTGAATGACTGCTGCTTTGGCATTCTCTTGTAAAATGTCGTGATGTAGCAGTGTGCTACACGCAGCGCTGCAATAAACGACACGGAGTCGGTGAGCTGCAGTTGCAAAGAGATTTATTCAAATTTCGCGGCCTCGCTTTAAAGCCTTCCTGATCCCGCCCTCCTCGGGCGGGAATACGTATTCACAGTCCCCGCGGGCTTTTCCCCTTGCTGGTGAAGCAGACTTGGCACCCTCTTTGGAACTGGCCTCTATGCTGGCGCACGCCACTTTGTGAGCCAGTTTGAGTGCGCTGGGAAATGGGTCGCCACATAACCCCCCCCCACCCCTCCCCCCAGAACAGGCGATATACCCCCCAATGTCCACAGTCTGGGTCGGACTCTGTTTGGGAGGTCTGCCTCTGCGCCGCGGTGCTGGAATCTCGACCGGCTGCGCCACGTCCACATGGGCCGGTTTGAGTCGGTCCACCGTGAAAACCTCCTCTTTCCCCCCAATGTCCAGTACGAATGTGGACCCGTTGTTTCTGATCACCGTAAACGGCCCCTCGTAGGGCCGCTGTAGCGGTGCCCGATGTCCACCCCATCGTACAAAAACGAACTTACAGTTTCGCAGGTCTTCGGGTACGCAGGTCGGGTTCTGCCCATGCTGCGAAGTGGGTATGGGGGCCAGGTTACCGAGCCTCTCGCGTAGTCTGCCCAGGACTGCTGCGGGTTCTTCCTCTTGCCCCCTTGGGGCTGGTATGAACTCCCCTGGGACGACCAGGGGTGCGCCGTACACCAACTCGGCCGACGAGGTGTGCAGATCTTCTTTGGGCGCCGTGCGGATTCCGAGCAGGACCCAGGGAAGCTCGTCCACCCAGTTAGGCCCTTTGAGGCGGGCCATGAGAGCCGACTTCAGGTGACGGTGGAAACGCTCCACCAGTCCGTTCGACTGTGGGTGGTAGGCAGTTGTGTGGTGCAGCTGTGTCCCCAAAAGGCTGGCCATAGCTGACCACAGGCTGGAGGTGAACTGGGCGCCTCTGTCGGAGGTAATGTACACCAAAGTGAGATACCCAGATGGCAATCAGTGCCCGGGCGCAAGATTCGGAGGTGGTGTCGGTGAGCGGGATTGCCTCTGGCCATCTTGTGAACCAGTCCACGATAGTCAGGAGGTGCTGCGCTCCTCGCGACACTGGCAGGGGCCCCACGATATTCACATGAATGTGGTCGAAATGCCTGTGGGTGGGGTGGAACTGCTGCGGCAGAGCTTTGGTGTGCTGCTGCACCTTTGCTGTTTGGCAGTGCATGCACGTTCTGGCCCATTCACTGACTTGCTTGCGGAGTCCGTGCCAAACGAACCTGTTGGCTACCATCCGGACGGTTGGCCTGATGGAGGGGTGTGCTAAGTTGTGAATGGAGTCGAAAACGCGCCACCGCCAGGCTGCCGGGACGACGGGACGGGGTTGGCCGGTGGTGACGTCACAGAGTAGGGTCCTCTCACCTGGGCCTACGGGGAGGTCCTGGAGCTGCAAACCGGAGACTGCGGTTCTGTAACTAGGGATCTCCTCATCTGCCTGCTGCGCCTCCGCCAGTGTTTCATAGTCTACCCCCTGGGACAGGGCTAGGATGTTAGGGCGGGAGAGGGCGTCCGCCATGTCATTGACCTTTCCGGAGACATGCCGGACATCCGTCGTGTATTCGGAGATGTAGGACAGATGTTGCTGCTGGCGGGACGACTAGGGGTCGGATGCCTTCGTGAACGCAAAGGTAAGCGGTTTGTGGTCCGTGAACGCGGTGAAGGGCCTACCTTCCAAGAAGTACCTGAAATGCCGGATTGCCAGGTATAGCGCCAACAGTTCCCGGTCGAAAGCACTGTATTTGAGCTCGGGTGGTCATAGGTGTTTGCTGAAAAACGCCAGGGGTTGCCAGCGACCCTCGATGAGTTGTTCCAGCACTCCACCGACTGTGTCCACTGTGAGGGTGGTAGGGACTAGGGACATCCATTCTGGGGTGTACTAGCATCACGGCATTTGCTAAGGCTTCTTTGGTTTTAATGAACCCGGCGGCGGACTCCTCGTCCCAGGTAATGTCCTTGCCCTTACCCGACATCAGGGCCAACAGCATGATTCGGGCAGCTGAAGGGAGGAAGCGGTGGTAGAAATTTACCATACCCACGAATTCCTGAAGGCCTTTGATTGTGTTGGGTCAGGGGAAATGGCGGACTGCGTCTACCTTAGGGGGCAGAGCGGTTGCCCCATCTTTAGTAATCCTGTGGCCCAGGAAGTCGATGATGTCGAGCCCGAACTGGCATTTGGCCGGGTTGATTGTCAGGCCATATTCACTCAGTCTGGCGTAGAGTTGGCGGAGGTGGGACAGATGCTCCTGACGACTGCTGCTGGCTATGAGGATGTCATCCAAATAGATGAAAGCGAAGTCCAGGTCGCGTCCCACCGCGTCCATTAACCACTGAAACATCTGTGCGGCATTCTTTAGGCCGAACGGCATGCAGAGGAACTCTAAAAGGCCGAAAGGGGTGATGAGTGCCGTTTTGGGGACGTCGTCCGGATGCATCGGGATTTGATGGTATCCCCGGACGAGGTCTACCTTGGAGAAGATCCGTGCTGCAGGTTTGCTGCAAAGTCCTGAATGTGCGGCTCAGGGTAGCGGTCCGGTGTTGTAGCCTCGTTCAGCCTGCGGTAGTCGCCGCATGGTCTCCAGCCCCCTGTTGCTTTGGGAATCATGTGCAGGGGGGAGGCCCATGGGCTGTCGGACCGCCGTATGATCCCCAATTCCTCCATCCTCTTGAACTCCTCCTTTGCCAGCTGGAGCTCGTCCGGGGGAAGCCTTCGAGCATGGGCGTGGAGGGGTGGTCCCTGTGTCGGGATGTGGTGCTGTATGCCGTGTCTGGGCATGGCTGCCATGAACTGCGGTGCCAGAACCGATGGGAAATCCGCCAGGACTCTGGTGAAGTCGTTGTCGGACAGCGTGATGGAGTCTAGGTGTGGGGCCGGCAACCGGGCTTCACCCAGGGAGAACGTTTGAAAGGTCTAGGCATGGACCAGTCTCTTCCCTTGCAGGTCGACCAGTAGGCTGTGAGCCCGCAAAAAATCCGCGCCCGGGAGCGGTTGGGCTACGACGGCCAGTGTGAAGTCCCACGTGAACTGGCTGGAGCCGAACTGTAGGTCCTGTACGGGTGCCGTAGGTCCTTACTGTGCTGCCGTTCGTGGCCCTCAGGGTGGGACCCAGTGCTCTGTTGCGGGTGTCGTAACTCGTCGGAGGTAAAACGCTGATCTTGGCTCTGGTGTCGACCAAAAAGCGGCTGGGAAAAAAGTTTCCTGGGAACTTGCAGGGCGGGCTACAGCAGCGGGCTTCTGCACCCCACCACTGGTGGTAGAAGCACCATTGTTCGTTGGCCTCTTCGCCCCTGCCTCTGGGGTTAGCGGGCTCTGCGGCCAGGCCTGTTCTGGCTTGCTGCTGAGAGCGTGGCCTGTTGATCTGTGCGATGGACGCCCCACTCTCCTTGGCTTTCCACAGCATGTCCGCCCAGGCCGCCACCCTCCGGGGGTCGCTGAAATCCGTGTTGGACAGCAGCAGGCTTATGTCCTCGGGCAGCTGCTCCAGGAATGCCTGCTCAAACATGAGGCAAGGCTTGTGACCTCCGGCCAGGGAGAGCATCTCGTTCATCAAAGCCAACGGCGGCTTGTCTCCCAAACCATCGAGGTGCAGTAAGCAGGCAGCTTGCTTGCGCCGTGAGAGTCCAAAAGTCCTTATGAGCAAGGCTTTGAACTCTGTATTTACTGTCCGCTGGGGGAGACTGTATGAACTCCTCAACCTGGGCGGCTGTTTCCTGGTCGAGGGAGCTCACCACGTAGCAGTAACGTGTGTCATCTGAGGTTTCCTGCTGAATGTGGAATTGGGCTTCTGCTTGTTGGAACCATAGGTGAGGTCGCAGCATCCAGAAGCTTGGCAGTTTTAACGAAACTGCGTGAACAGATGCAACATCGTTCATCTTCGGCCCAAATATCGCTTGGGCCGTTGGGGTCATCAATTGTAGCGGTGTGCTACATGCAGCGCTGCAATAAACGACACGGAGTCGGTGAGCTGCAGTTGCAAAAGAGATTTATTCAAACTTCGCGGCCTCGCTTTAAAGCCTTCCTGATCCCGCCCTCCTCGGGATTCACAGTCCCGTCCTGCGCGCGGGCTTTTCCCCTTGCTGGTGAAGCAGACTTGGCGCCCTCTTTGGAACTGGCCTCTATGCCGGCGCGCACCACTTTGTGAGCCGGTTCGAGTGCGCTGGGAAGTGTGTCGCCACAGTGATACAATTTTGAATTCATCGTTCCCTCAATGATTGCAAGCTGCCCAGGCCCTGAAGCAGCAAAGCAGCCCCAAACTGTGATACTCTTTCCACCATGCTTCACAGTTGGGATGAGGTTTTGTTGATGTGCAGTGCCCCTTTTTCTCCAAACATAGCAATGTGTATTACTGACAAAATTTTCAACTTCTGTCCCAGAAACAAGACCACCATCCAGGTGGTCTTTTGCAAACTTTAGCAAGTTCTAGAGATCTTTTGCTGTTACTGTTACCCTTGGGTTCTGTTTCACCTCCTTCAGCATTTCATGTTGTGCTCTTGGTGTGATCTTTGCTGGATGCCCATTCCTAGGGAGAGTAGCAACTCCCCAGTTTCCTCCATTTGTCGACAGACTCTCTTACTGTGGACTAATGAACACTTAGGTCTTTAGTAATGCTTTTGTAGCTTTCTCCAGCTAGATGCATCTCTACAATTCTTCTTCTAAGGTCTTCTGAAAGCTGTTTTGATCGAGACATGGTGCACATAAACAGATCTTTCATGAGAAGAGCAGTCCTTATCACTAACCTGACTTTGTGTGTCTTTTTTATAGGATAGGGCACCTCTACAATCCATACCTCAAACCTCATCTCATTGATTGGAACACCTGACTTCAAATAGCTTTTGTAGAAGGCATTACCCCAGAGGTTCCTATACTTTTCCCAACAAATACATGTAATATTGGATCATTTTTCCTCAATAAATTAACAAGTATAATGATTTTTATGTTATTTATTTATTTGGGTTTTCTTTATCTAGTTTTAGGACTTGCATGAAGATCTAATCACATTTTAGATCATATTTATGCAGAAATAGAGAAAATTCTACAGGGTTCACAAACTTTCTAGCACTACAGTAGATCTCTGGATCATTGAGGCACGCAAACCAAGACAAGGTTGTCGTCCTCTAGGAGTTTGGATTGACACTGTCTGCTTAATTTTCCCTTGATGTTAATGTTTTGTACATTTTCTTCCATCAAGAATAGAAATTACTATTCATTGCTATTCAAAACCAGCTGTTCATTTTAAAGTCACGAGATTGCAGATGCTGGAATTTGGAGCAACAAACACAGTTCTGGAGGAACTCGGCAAGTCAGGCAACATCTGTGGAGGTGTGCTGGGCTGGGCCGTCCTTCTACCATCACCCAGTATGTATTTCCTTGCCCGTTGGCAATAATCTCACCCTGCACTGGAGGGGAAGATGGGTATGTCACAAACACTTTACCCCCTCCCCTTGCTGAACTGAATCAGCTCTTAATCAGCATGTTCAGTTGTGCTATCAGGAACAAAAGGAATAGATTGTCTTGTCATTAACAGAAAGGGAAAAGGGGACAGCCTTGGGGTCGTTAAAGGCATTATTATAAATGGCAGATTCTATTGCCATATCACGGAGACGTGAAATAGCCTCCAGGGACGAGAAGACAATCTCAATCCAAAGGAGCAGGGTAGCAAGCACAGCTCCATCAGTCTGAGCATGTTGCAGTTCAGCCAAGAATGTGTCTGTTGTTATCAAACCTAACTGACTCAATTCGTGCATATTAAAAAATAGTTGGAAGGTTCCTAAATCCCATAGGCGGGTGAGCCAGCTAGGCAAGGATACCATTGGTCATTGATGCTGCCTTTGGTCTAAATCCTGTAATTCAGTGACAGGGTAGTTAAGAATGGTGGTTTCATTGGTGATGGGGATAGTTGCTTCAGTTTGAGTTTGTTCTTCAGCATTCCAGTGTTTAACTTTTATACACCTGCACCTTGATTAAATTGTTCTTATCTCCTTCATTACCATAATCATCAATCATCATTATCCAGATATCCCTATCCCAGGTGTCTGGATCCCCAATCCTCCTGCAGGACCATAGATCGGACCTTTTCAGGATCCACTGTCAAGGCAGCTGAGCTGTGACATTACATTAGCCAATCTACATGCCACAGCAGTTTGTTTTACGTCAGAGCACTCAGCACATTCTTGCGCAGTACGCTGTTTCGTTTAAAATTGTGTTCTGAGAGCTCAAATTGGCCAGCTCACACTGTAGTCGCAAAATTTCCTCAAGACAGCTGGGCTTTCTCAGTATTTAACTGTTGCAGCACAGTCATAAAAATCCATGCTACTTGAGGCAGATAATCCCTCTTGAAGGGAAAAGCTATATGCTTAAGACATTGTGATATTGCACACAGAAGCTTAACATCAGACAATTCAGCACATGCCTTCTCTGAACACCTGGAAGGACCCATAGATCATTAGCCAGCAACCTGAAGGCCTCAAGAGTTATCCATTCATTCGAGGACCTGATAAGTCTCAGCTACAGCATCGCTCAACTTGCTTATCCATTGCCATATATTCCTGGAAGCTGTTCTCAGTGCCACTGTGTAATGGGCTGGGTTGATGAGATCCAAAAGACCCAAACAATTCCAAGTGTCCAAGAAATGTGGTAATAAGCTTACAAGCACAACAAAGTAACTAAAGCCTATTTATTATCATAAACAGCACAAATAAACTGCACTAAATACTGAACCATAGAACATTACAGCACAGTACAGGCCCATATAATCCTTAAAAAAAAGTACTAATCCTGCACTACCCCATAACCCTCTATTTTTCTTTCATCCATGTGCCTGTCCAAGAGGCTCTTAAATACCCCTAATGTTTTAGCCTCCACTACCATCCCTGGCAAGTCATTCCAGGCACTCACAACCCTCTGTGTAAAAAAAACTTACCCCTGATGTCTCCCCTGAACTTCCCTCCCTTAATTTTGTACATATGCCCTCTGGTGTTTGCTATTGGTGCCCTGGGAAACAGGTACTGACTATCCACCCTATCTATGCCTCTCATAATCTCATTCTTCTATGCTCCAAAGGGAAAAGTCCCAGCTCTGCTAACCTTGCTTCATATGACTTGTTCTCCAAACCAGGCAACATCCTGGTAAATCTCCTCTGCATCCTCTCCATAGTTTCCACATCCTTACTATAATGAGGTGACCAGAATTAAACACCATACTCTTAAGTGCGGTCTCACCAGAGATTTGTAGAGTTGCAATATGACCTCTCTACTCTTGAACTCAATTCCACTGTTAATGAAGCCTAGCATCCCATAGGCCTTCTTAACTACCCCATCAACCTGCACAGTGACCTTGAAGGATATATGGATTTGAACCCCAAGGTCCCTTTGTTCATCCACACTCTTAAGTAACTGACCATTAATCCTGTACTCAGTCTTCTGGTTTGTCCTTCCAAAATGCATCACCTCACACTTGTCCGGATTAAACTCCATCTGCCATTTTACTGCCCAACTCTGCAGCCTGTCTATATCCTCTTGTAACCTTCAACAACCTGCAGCTCCATCCACAACTCCTCCAATCTTCATGTCATCCGCAAATTTACTCACCCATCCTTCCGCCTCTATATCCAAGTCATTTATAAAAATCACAAATAGCAGGGGTCCCAGGACGGATCTCTGCGGAACTACATTTGCCATTCTCCACTCCTCCGGCACTTCCTCTGTAGCCAAAGAGGATTCAAAGATCATAGCTAATGCTCCAGCGATCTCTTCTCTCAATTCCCACAACAACCTGGGGTGTATCATATCCGGCCCTGGGGATTTATCAATCGATGTTTTTAAGAAGATCCAGCAATACTTCTTCCATAATCTCCACATTGTCCAGCACACAGGCCTGCTCTATTTCGACCTCACCCTGATCAAGGTCCTTTTCACTTGTGAATACTGAAGCAAAGTATTCATTTAGGACCTCCTCTGCCTCCAGGCGCATGTTGCCCTCTTTATCCTTTGTCCCACCTTAGTTCTCGTCATCCTCCTGTTCTTCACATATGCATAGAACGCCTTGGGGTTCACCTTAATCCTACATACCGAGGCCTTCTGATGCCCCCTTCGAGCTCTCCTAAGTCCTTTCTTTAGCTCCTTCCTAGCTACCCTATATTTCTCATGAGCCCCTCCTACATCCTGCTTCTTATATCTAACATATGCTTCCTTTTTCCTCTTGATGAATTGCCTCGCATGTTTCGTCAGCCACGGTTCCCTTTTCCTACTATTTTTTCCTTGCCTCAGCGGGACAAACCTATCCTGAATCCAGCTCAAGTGGTCCTTAAACTTCTCCCACATTACTTCTGTGCTTTCCCCTTTGAACATCTGTTTCCAAGGAAACTACATAGAAAGTTGCAAAGATTTCAGAGCTCATGATGCTTAGTCTCCACTTGATTGTTGCTGTTGTTGCAGGAACTCTGAATTCTGACAGGAAATCATCCTGGATCCGTGCTAGGCATTGATCAATTGCTATTTTTCAGTCGAGAGGAAGTCTCGGGAACCGAGCGGAAGGTGCCTCAATAAATAGGGGTTCAATCCACAAACATTGAGAGAGACTCAGAGACAGACAAGCAAACTATTCGATCTTTTGATCTCATGCCACTGTGCCTAAGACCAGAAAGAATCCAGCCACTATTAGCAAATATTTAACAAACCTCCTGTGTTTAACTTGTACGGACACCTTACATGCAGCAAGCTCACAAACTTGTTATTCTAAGGTCCTGGATATACAGTATAAGTATTCAGATAGATATGGACTGATTAAGGATAGTCAGTTGGCTTTATGTATGGTGGATCTTAACTAGCAGAGAGGTAATGTTACAGCTATATAGGACCCTGGTCAGACCCCACTTGGTTGCCTCACTACAGGAAGGACATGGAAACCATAGAACGGGTGCAGAGGAGACTTACAAGGACGTTGCCTGGATTGGGGAGCATGCCTTATGAGAATAGGTTGAGTGAACTCGGCCTTTTCTCCTTGCAGCGACAGTGGATATGAGGTGACCTGATAGAGGTGTATAAGATGATGAGCGGCATTGATTGTGTGGACAGTCAAAGGCTTTTTCCCAGGGCTGAAATGGCTAGCACAAGAGGGCATAGTTTTAAGGTGCTTGGAAGTAGGTACAGAGGAAATGTCAGGGGTAAGTTTTGTACACACAGAGTGATGAGTGTGTGGAATGGGCTGCCAGCGACAGTGGTAGAGGCGGATATGATAGGGTCTTTTAAGATACTTCTGGAGTACATGGAGCTCAGAAAAATGGAGGACTATTGGTAACCCTAGGTAATTTCTAAGGTAAGGACATGTTCGGCACAACCTTGTGGGCCGAAGGGCCTGTATTGTGGCCCTGTAGGGTTTTCTATGTCACATGGAATTTTTCTGGCTTCCATTTAATATTTTTACAAAATTCAATGCACTGCAACATGGGAGGGAGAGGACAGTTGACATTTCTGATCAAGACTATTCATTCAGACTGGTCTGCTTGATCCCGCTGAGTTTCTTCAGTATTTTGTTTGTTGCTCATTTTAGAGTTTCATTTGAAGCTGACAGAATCTTAAGTCCAATCTTTTCTGGTCACGTCTGTACCCTGATGTGGTTTTAAAATTATTCCATATGGTAGTGGAAATATAACTTTGAAGATTTTGAGTTAAGTTGCAGCAAATTATCAACCATTTACAAGCCTTACGATAGCTCAACATGACATTAATTGACAGTTTCTGCTTTTGCTAAGTGTATTAGCATGTAATTTAATATCCTAAAGTCAGTGTCATTGTACAACGAACTGTCGTGTAAGATTATATTTCCTAATGAAGACTTTTCATTTATGACAGAGTTTGCATATGGAGGCCATCCATATCCATTTTCAGGAATATTTGAGATCACTCCAGGAGATTCAACTGAACTTGGTGAAACATTTAAATTTAAGTAAGTGAGTAATAGAAGTAAGTAAGTAGGAATCATTCTTTAATCCATACATTTGTCACCTTCAAAAATAAAACTCATTTCCAAAGAAAATCTCAAAACAAAACTTCTATTTAAAAATGGCATGAAATTGCAGTTGGTTAGCCTCTCATTGCTGGATGCACATCACTGCATCAATTTTGCACTTTTGCTAAAGCGATTATGAACTGGGTTCTTAATATAAAAGTAAGAGAGGGCGATTTTTGAGAGAGTTTAAGAGAGCAGAGCTGCAAAGATGGAGCAGAGATATCTAAATCACCCTTAGTGACAGGAGAGGTACCAGAGAGTTGGAGGATAGCCAATGTTATTCCACTCTTTAAGAAAGGCACAAAACATAAAGCAGGAAATTATAGGCTGGTGAGTCTGACATCAGTTGTGGGAAAGTTATTAGAAGTTATTCTAAGGGACCAGATAGACAGTATAAATATTCAGATAGATATGGACTGGTTAAGGATAGTCAGCATGGCTTTGTGCGTGGCAGGTCTTATCTAACCCATGCTGTAGAGTTTCTAGAGGAAGTTACCAGGAAAGTGGATGATGCAAGGATGCTGTCTATATAGTCTTTAGCAAGACATTTAACAAGATCCCACATGGGAGGTTATTCAAGTTCAGTCGCTTGGCATTGAAGATGAGATAGTAAATTGGATTAGTCATTGGCTTTGTGGGAAAAGCTTGAGAGTGGTTGTAGATGGTTGCCTCCCTGACTGGAGGCCTGTGACCAGTGAGTGGAATGCCACAGGGATCGGTGCTGGGTCCATTGTAGTTTATAATCTGGATAATAATATGGTTAACTGGATCAGCAAACTTATGGATGACATCAAATTGGGAGTGTAGTGATAGTGAGGAAGGCTTGCAGAGCATCTGCATCAGATGGAAAAATGGGCTGAAAAATGGTAGGTGGAATTTAATGCAGACAAGTGTGAGGTTTTGCACTTTGGTAGGACAAACCGAGGTAGGTCGTATGCAGTGAACAGTGGGCACTTTGGAGTCTGATAGAATAAAGGGACCTGGAATACAGGTCCATAATTCATTAAAAGTGGCATCACAGGTTGATAGGGTTGTAAAGAAAGCTTTGGTACATTGGCCTTTCTTAAGTCAATGTATTGAGTACAGGAGATGGGATGTTATGTTGAAGTTGTATAAGACGTTGGTGAGGTCTAATTTGGAGTATTCTGTACGGTTTTGTCACCTACCCACAGGAAAGATGTTAAAACGGTTGAAAGAGTACAGGGAAAATTTTCAAGGATGTTCCCATGTCTGGAGGACCTGGGGTATGAAGAAAGATTGAATTGATTAGGATTTGAGAATGTAGAACATTGAGAGGAAATGTAATAGTTATACAGAATTATGAGGGTTATAGATAGGCAAATGCAGGCTTTTCTACTGAGGTTGGGTGAGAGTACAACCAGAGGCCATGGGTTAAAGGTGAAAGCTAAAAAAGTTTAAGGAAAACGTGAGTGGTTACTTCTCCACTGAGAGCGTCATGAAAATGTGGAATGAACTGCCAGCACAAGTGGTGCATCCAAACTCGATTTCAACATTTAAGCAAAGTTTAGATGGCCCGTGGACAGTAGGGGTATGGAAGGCTTGGTCCCGGTGCATGTCCATGGGAGTAGGCAGTTTTAAAGGATTTGACATGGAGGAGATGGGACAAAGGGCCTGTTTCTGTGCTGTACTTCTCTATAACTCTAAAAGTTTACATAGAAACGTAGAAAACCTACAGCACAATACAGGCCCTTTGGCCCACAAAGCTATGCCAAACATGTCCTAACCTTAGAAATTACCTCGGGTTACCCATAGCCCTCTATTCTTCTGAGCTCCATGTATCTATCCAGGAGTCTCTTAAAAGACCCAATCATATCCACCTCCACCACAGTCGCTGGCACTGCATTCTACGTGCTAACCACTCTTTGCGTAAAAAACTTACCCCTGATATCTTCATCTGTCCCTACTCCCCAGCACCTTAAAACTGTGCCCTCTCATGCTAACCATTTCAGCCCTGGGAAAAGGCCATACAATCAATGCCTCTTATTATCTTATACACCTTTATCAGGTCACCTCTCATCCTCCGTCGCTCCAAGGAAAAAGGCAGAGTTCACTCAACCTATTCTCATAGGGCATGCTCCCCCAGTCCAGCAACATTCTTGTAAATCTCCTCTGCACCCTTTCTATGGTTTCCATATCCTTCCTATTAAGAGGTGACCAGAACTGAGCACAGTATTCCAAGTGAGGTCTGACCAGGATCCTATATAGCTGCAGTATTACCTCTTGGTTCCTAAACTCAATCCCAAGACTGATGAAGGCCAATGTACCGTATGCCTTAACCACGGAGTCAACCTGTGCAGCAGCTTTGAGCATCCTATGGACTCGGACCCCAAGGTCCCTCTGATCCTCCACACTGCCAAGAGTCTTACCATTAATACTATATTCTGTAATCATATTCGACCTACCAAAATGAACCACCTCACACTTATCTAGGTTGAACTCCATCTGCCACTTCTCAGCCCAGTTTTGCATCCTATCAATGTCCCGCTGTAACCTCTGACAGCTCTCCACACTATTCACAGCACCCCCAATCTTTATGTCATCAGAAAGTTTAGTAACCCATCCCTTCACTTCCTCATCCAGGTCATTTATAAAAATCATGAAGAGTCGGGGTCCCAGAACATATCTCTGAGGCACACCACTGGTGACCGACCTCCATGCAGAATATGACCCATCAAAAACCATTTTTTGCCTTCTGTAGGCAAGCCAGTTCTGGATCCACAAAGCAATGTCCCCTTGGATCCCGTGCCTCTTCCCTTTCTCAGTAAGCCTTGCATGGGGTACCTTGCTGAAATCCATATACACTACTGAAATTCATATGACACTCAAAGCTGCTATGCAGGTTGACTTTGTGGTTAAGAAGGCATACGGTGCATTGGCCTTCATCAATTGTGGGATTGAGTTTAAGAGCCGAGAGGTAATGTTGCAGCTATCTCAGACCCTGGTCAGACCCCACTTGGAGTACTGTGCTTAATTTAACATAGAACATAGAACAATACAGCACAGTTAAACCCTGCCTCCCATACAACCCTCCATCTTAAATTCCTCCATATACCTGTCTGTTAGTCTCTTAAATTTCACTAGCTTATCTGCCTCCACCACAGACTCAGGCAGTGCATTCCATGCACCAGCCACTCTCTGAGTAAAAACCCTTCCTCTAATATCCCCCTTGAACTTCCCTCCCCTTACATTAAAGCCATGTCCTCTTGTATTGAGCAGTGGTGCCCTTGGGAAGAGGCATTGCCTGTCCACTATATCTATTCCTCTTAATATCTTGTATACCTCTATCATATCTCTTCTCATCCTCCTCCTTTCCAGAGAGTAAAGTCCTAGCTCCCTTAATCTCTGATCATAATACATACTCTCTAAACCAGGCAGCATCCTGGTAAATCTCCTCTGTACCCTTTCCAATCCTTCCACATCCTTCCTATAGTGAGGCAACCAGAACTGGAACCAGTACTCCAAGTTTGGCCTAACCAGACTTTTATACAGCTGCAGCATTACCTCACAACTCTTAAACTCTGTCCCTAGACTTATGAAAGCTAACACTCCATAAGCTTTCTTAACTACTCTATCTACCTGTGAGGCATGTACCCCCAGATCCCTTTGCTCCTCCACACTCCCAAGTATTCTGCCATTTATTTTGTACTCTGCCTTGGAGTTTGTCCTTCCAAGGTGTACCACCGCACACTTCTCCGGGTTGAACTCCATCTGTTACTTCTGCATCCTATCAGTGTCTCTCTGCAATCTTCGACAATCCTCAACACTATCCACCAATCTTTGTGTCATCTGCAAACTTGCCAAACCACTCTTCTACCCCCACATCCAGGTCGTTAATAAAAATCACGAAAAGTAGAGGTCCCAGAACCGATCCTCGTGGGACACCACTAGTCACAGCCCTCCAATCCAAACGTACTCCCTCCATCATGACCCTCTGCTTTCTGCAGGCAAGCCAATTCTGAATCCACCTGGCCAAACTTCCCTGGATCCCATGCCTTATGACTTTCTGAATAAGCCTACCGTGTGGTACCTTGTCAAATGCCTTACTAAAATCCAAGTAGATCACATCCATTGCACTACCCTCATCTATGTGCCTGGTCACCTCCTCAAAGAACTCTATCAGGCTTGTTAGACACGATCTGCCCTTCACAAAGCCATGCTGACTATCCCTGGTCAGACCATGATTCTCTAAATGCTCATAGGTTCTATCTCGACGAATCTTTTCCAACAGCTTTCCCACCACAGACGTAAGGCTCACTGGTCTGTAATTACCCGGACTATCTCTGCTACCTTTTTTGAACAAGGGGACAACGTTCGCCTCCCTCCAATCCTCCGGTGCCATTCCCGTGGACAACGAGGACATAAAGATCCCAGCCAGAGGCTCAGCAATCTCTTCCCTCGCCTCATGGAGCAGCCTGGGGAATATTCCGTCAGGCCCCGGGGACTTATCTGTCCTTACGTATTTTAACAATTCCAAAACCTCTTCTGCCTTAATATCAACATGCTCCAGAACATCAACCTCACTCATACTGTCCTCACCATCATCAAGTTCCCTCTCATTGGTGAATACCGAAGAGAAGTATTCATTAAGGACCTCGCTCACTTCCACAACCTCCAGGCACATCTTCCCACCTTTATCTCTAATCGGTCCTATCTTCACTCCTGTCAACCTTTTATTCTTCACATAATTGAAGAATGCCTTGGGGTTTTCCTTTACCCTACTCGCCAAGGCCTTCTCATGCCCTTTTCTTGCTCTCCTCAGCCCCTTCTTGAGCTCCTTTCTTGCTACCCTATATTTCTCAATAGACTCACCTGATTCTTGCTTCCTAAACCTCATATAAGCTGCCTTCTTCCATCTGACTAGATTCTCTACCCCACTTGTCACCCATGGTTCCCTCACCCTATCTTCCTCACCGGGCCAAATCTATCGCTACCATCCTGCAAGAGATCCCTAAACATCAACTGCATGTCCATAGTACTTTTCCCTGCAAAAACATCATCCCATTTCACACCTGCAAGATCTAGCCTTATAGCCTCATAATTTGCCCTTCCCCAATTAAAGGTTTTCCTGTCCTCTTTGATTCTATCCTTTTCCATGATAATGCTAAAGCCAGGGAGCAGTGGTTACTGTCCCCCAGGTGTTCACCCACTGAGAGATCTGTGACCTGACTGGGTTCGCTACGTAATACTAGATCTAGTATGGCATTCGCCCCTAGTCGGCCTGTCAACATACTGTGACAGGAGTCCGTCCTAGACGCACTTAACAAACTCTGCCCTGTCTAAACCATTGGAACTAATCAAGTGCCAATCAGTATTAGGGAAGTTAAAGTCACCCATGATAACAACCCTGTTATTTTTGCACCTTTCCAAAATCTGCCTCCCAATCTGCTCCTCGGTATCCCTGCTGCTACCAGGGGGCCTATAGAATATTCCCAATAGAGTAACTGCTCCCTTCCTGTTCCTGACTTCTACCCATACTGACTCAAAAGAGGATCCTGCTACATTACCCACCCTTTCTGTAGGTGTAATAGTATCCCTGACCAGTAATGCCACCCCTCCTCCCCTTCCCCCCCCCCCCCCATCCCTTTTAAAGCACTGAAATCCAGGAATATTGGGAATCCATTCCTGCCCTGGTGCCAGCCAAATCTTAGTAATGGCCACTACATCATAATTCCATGTATGTATCCAAGCTCTCTGTTCATCACCTTTGTTCCTGATGCTTATTGCATTGAAGTACATGCACTTTAGCCCTTCTACCTTACTACCCTTGCACCCTTTATTCTGTTTCTCTTTCCTCAAAGCCTCCTTATATTTTAGATCTGGCTTTACTCCATGCAGTATACTTGCATCTCTGTCATGACCTTTATCCTCCTCCACCTCACCATCTGCTCTAACACTCTGGTTCCCCTCCCCCTGCAAATCTAGTTTAAACCCACCGGAGCAGCACTAGCAAACCTTCCCGCAAGGATGTTAGTCCCCCTCCAGTTCAGGTGCAACCCATCCTGTTGGAACAGGTCCCACCTTCTCTGGAACAAGGCAGAGTTGTCCAGAAACATGAAGCCCTCACCAGCATGTGGCACAGGTAGCAATCCTGAGATTGCAACCCTGGAGGTGCTGTCCTTCAACTTTGCACCTAACTCCCTAAATTCTCTTTGCAGGACCTCCTCCTTCTTCCTATCCACGTCATTGGTCCCTACATGGAGCACGACATCTGGCTGCTCACCCTCCCTCCTGGGAATACTGAGAACTCGATCCGAGATATAGCGGACCCTGGCACCAGGGAGGCAACAGACCATCTGGGATTCTCGATCTCTTCCACAGAACCTCTTATCTGTCCCCTGTCACTACTGCTCTCCTCTTTTCCCTCCTTCCCTTCTGAGCTGAGGGTCCAGTCTAGGTGCCAGAGACGCAACCACTGCAACTTGTCCCTGGTAGGTCGTCCCCACCAACAGTATCCAAAATGGTATACTTATTATTGATGGGAATGACCACAGGGGTGCTCTGCTCATTCTGTCTATTCCCCTTCCCTCTCCTGACAGTCACCCAACTACCTGTCTCCTGACTCCTAGGGGTGACTATCTCCCTGAAACTCCTGTCTATTTCTGCCTCTGCCTCCCGAATGATCCGAATTTCATCCAGCTCCAGCTCCAGCTCCAGTTCCCTATCTTGGTTTGTCAGGAGCTGCAGCTAGATGCATCTTTTATAGGTGTAGTCATCAGGGACAATTGTGATCGTCCTGACTTCCTACATACTGCAAACAGAGCTCTCGACTGCCCTAACTGCTGCCTCCATTATCTACTCCTGAGCTAATTAGATTAATTAAAGGAGCTTACCCGGCCTTACCTGAATGGGAGCAAGCTTGTCCTCAGCCTCTGATCGCCGAAGCCACTTGAGCCAAAGCCTTCCTACTCTGTCTCCCTCTCCTCCGTCACCCGCTCCGTTAATCTGCTCGCTTTTTAAACTCTCCCACTGTGTCACGGGCCGACTTTCACGCACTTGTGCAGTCGTGCAACGTTCAAACTGCCGAAGGAATTAATTTTGGTCACCTCACTACATGAAGGACCTGGAAACCATAGAAAGGGTGCAGAGGAGATTTACAAGGATGTTGCCTGGATTGGGGAGCATGCCTTATGAGAATAGGATGAGTGAACTTAACCTTTTCTCCTTGTAGTGATGGAGGATGAGAGGTGACCTGATAGAGGTGTACAAGATAATGAGAGGCATTGATTGTGTGGATATTCAGAGGCTTTTCCCCAGAGCTGAAGTGGATAGCACGAGAGGGTGTAGTTTTAAGGTGCTTGGAAGTAGTTACAGAGGAGATGTCAGGGGTAAGTTTTTTTACGCAGAGTGGTGAGTGCTGGGAATGGGCTGCTGGCGGTGGTGGTGTAGGCAGAAACGATAGCGTTTTTTAAGAGACTCCTGTATGGCTACATGGAGCTTAGAGAAATAGAGGACCAGGGTAGTTCTAAGGTTAGAAAAGAGAAATAGAGGGCCGGGGTAGTTCTAAGGTTAGAAAAATAGAGGGCCTGGGTAGTTTCAAGGTAAGGACATGTTCGGCACAGTTTTGTGGGCCGAAGGGCCTGTATGTGCTGCATGTTTTCTGTGTTTCTACACTACACTTTTATTGGTGCTTGCAGGGACTGGAAGAAGCTGGTAATACAGACTCATGGATACAAGTATTTAGCTAGAAATAGATGGGACAAAATGGAATGATTTGAAGATGAAAATAAAGAATCTCTTCATATAGTGTGTAACTTGATAATGATGCGGCTAGTGCCAGCAGTGGTCTCATTCGTTGCCAGGCAGGCATTCCTTATCCGTCCTTACCACTCTGTAAAAATGGTGTTCTTGGGGAGGCCTTTGTGATAATAGTATTGTTATGATGGCATTATGCAGTTCCACAATATTGAGAAGGCACTGTATGAATCAAAAGTAATAGCTGGAATTAGAATGTGCTGAATTCTCTTCTACTACAAATTATATTTGCCCTTTTGTTGAAGAATAGTTGGCCCAAGGTATTTCCACACTGTAAACATGCAGACAATGCTTTTCACTGTATGTTTTGATGTTCATGTGAAAAATAAATCTGAATCAGAAACTAAGAAGAAACATTTTTGATTTAATGCTGTTGAATGTTTGTTGTGTTCACTTAATCTGTTTGTGTTGTACTCCGCAGACAAGCCATTGTAATGGGTAGCACTGACTTTACAGAGGATGATGTAGAACACATTGTTGAAGAGCTAGGAAAAGAATACAAGGGAAATGCTTATCATCTAATGCACAAAAATTGTAACCATTTTTCATCAGCTATATCAGAGGCAAGTATATTGAAATTCATGTAACCAGTATGGAGACTTCAGTTATTACTTCTCCCCACACTCCCTCCCCCTCTCACTTTGCATTCATCTCTTCTGTTTTCCTCCTCTTTTTAAAAACAAATATTGTGCAGATAGTTCTCTTGTATTGTGTGTTTTCATTACATGAATTGGTTATAATGAATTAAGAATACTATTGTCTTATACAGCCCACGTTGCTTAAACCATGATTGGGAAAATTTGTTTAAATCTGTGCTTTGAAGGCAACTGCAGCCTATTCTACTCTAACACAACTTTCTATAATGCATGGTTTCTTAGGAACATAACTGGAGTGTTACTGTAAAACTATCCATATATAAACACTACTCATTCCTTAGTTGCTTACTAAGCATACAGAGGAACCATTTCCTTTGATGTCACTGATGTATTGGTTCTGGAAAGAAAGCTTGCAAAATTGAGGAGTAAAGTTTATATAAAAATGGATTTTGCAAAAACCAGATGTCCCTTAATTCAATTCTTAATCCAGTAAAGTATAATGTCTTGTTTTAAATTATAGTCATATAAACAAGGAAACTGGTCCATTGGCCCACTGAACCGCAGTATCATTAACACCAATACCATTCAGTATTCTGTGTCCACTTTATTAGGTAGACCTATACAACTGGATGTTAATGCATATAACTAACAAGCCAATCAATGGTAGCAGCTCAATGCTTAAAAGCATGCTGGTATGGTAAAGAGATACAGTTGTTGTTCAGATCAAACATCAGAATGGGGAAGACATGATCTAAGTGACTTTGATGTGGAATGATTGTTGGGGTGGTTTGAGTATCTCAGAAACAGCTGATCTTCTGGGATTTTCATACAAAAATCTCCAGAGTTTACAGAGAATGGTGCAAAAAAACAAAACAACACAGTGAGCAGCAATTCTGTGAGAAAAAATGCTTTGTTAATGAGAGAAGTCAAGGAGAATGGCCAGACTGGTTCAAAGTGACAGGAAGGGAAAGTGATTCAAATAACAACATGTTGTGGAGATGAGCATCTCTGAGTGGATGGGTTTACAGCAGCAGAAGACCACAAATATAGGTACTGGAGGACCCTAATAAAGTGGTCATTGATTGTTTTTGTGCTAATGAGAGTGTCCACAGATTCCTGCAGTTTTTTGGGGTCATGTGCCTAGCAGTTGCCATACCAAGTCGGAATCAGGGTTATTATCACCGGTGTCGTGAAATTTGTTTAACTTAGCAGCAGCAGTTCAATGCAATGCATAATATAGAAGAAGAGGAAAAAATAATAAAGAAACAAATTATTTATTTATTTACAGTATAGATTAAAAAAGTGGGGTAGTGTTCATGGATTCAATGTCCTTTTAGGAATCGGGTGGCAGAGGGGAAGAAGCTGTTCCTGAATCGCTGAGTGTTTGCCATCACGTACCTCCTACCTGATGGTAACAGTGAGAAAAGGTGCTGGAGGTCCTTAATAATAGACGCTGCTCCTTGAAGATGTCTTGGGTACTTTGTAGGCTAGTACCCAAGATGGAGCCGACTAAATTTACAGCCCTCTGCAGCTTCTTTCAGTCCTGTGTGGTAGCCCCCTCCCCCCCCCCCCATATCAGACAGTGGTTCAGCCTGTCAGAATGCTCTCCGCAGTACATCTACAGAAGTTTTTGAGTGTATTTGTTGGCATACCAAATCTTTTCAAACTCCTAATGAAGATAGTCACTGTGTAGGCTTCTTTATAACTGGAATTGATATGCTGGGATCAGGTTAGATCCTCAGAGATCTTGACACCCAGGAACTTGAAGCTGCTCACTCTCTCCATTTCTGATCCCTCTGTGAGGATTGGTATGTGTTCCTTCGTCTTACCCTTCCTGAGGTCCACAGTCAGCTCTTTAGTCTTACTGACATTGAGTGCAAGGTTGTTGCTGCGACACCACTCCACTAGTTGGCATATTTCGCTCCTGTACGTCCTCTCATCTCCATAGAACCATAGAACATTACAGCACAGAAACAGGCCTTTTGGCCTTTCTTGGCTGTGCTGAACCATTTTCCTGCCTAGTCCCACTGATCTGCACCTGACCCATATCCCTCCTTACACCTCTCATCCATGTGCCTGTCCAAGTTTTTCTTAAATGTTAAAAGTGCCACTTCATCTGGCAGCACATTCCACACTCCCATCACTCTCTGTGTGAAGACGCCACTCCCCAATGTTCCCTTTAAACTTTTCCCCCTTCACCCTTAACCCATGTCCTCTGGGTTTTTTCTCCCCTAGCCTCAGTGGAAAAAGTCTGCTTGCATTCACTCTGTACCCATCATAATTTTATATACCTCTATCAAGTCTCCCCTCATCCTTCTACACTCCAGGGAATAAAGTCCTAACCTCTTCAACCTTTCTCTGTAACTCAGTTTCTCAAGTCCCAGCAACATCCTTGTAAACCTTCCCTGCACTCTTTCAACCTTATTAATATCCTTCCTGTAATTCGGTGAACAAAACTGCACACAACACTCCAAATTCGTCCTCACCAATGCCTTATACAACCTCACCATAACATTCCAACTCTTATATTCAATACTTTGATTTATAAAGGCCAATGTACCAAAAGCTCTCTTTACTACCCTATCTACCTGTGACGCCACTTTTAGGAAATTTTGTATCTGTATTCCTAGATCCCTCTGTTCTACTACACTCTTCAGTGCCCTACCATTTACCTTGTATGTTCTACTTTGGATTTTCCTTCCAAAGTGCAATACCTCACACTTGTCTGTATTAAACTCCATCTGCCATTTCTCAGCCCATTTTTCCAGCTGGTCCAGATCCTTCTGCAAGCTTTGAAAACCTTTCTCACTGTCCATTACACCTCCCAGTCTTCGTATCATCAGCAAATTTGCTGATCCAATTTACCACATTATCATCCAGATCATTGATATAGATGATAAATAACAATGGACCCAGCACTGATCCCTGTTGGACACCACTAGTCACAGGCCTCCACTCAGAGATGCAATCCTCCACTACCACTCTCTGTCTTCTCCCATTGAGCCAATGTCTAATCCAATTCACTACCTCACCATGTACACCTAGCGACTGAATCTTCCTAACTAACCTCCCATGCAGGACCTTATCAAAGGCCTTACTGAAGTGCATGTAGACAACATCCACTGCCTTCCCTTCATCCACTTTCCTTGTAACCTCCTCAAAAAACTCTAATAGATTTGTTAAACATGACCTACCACGCACAAAGCCATGTTGACTCTCCCTAATAAGTCCCTGTCTATCCAAATACTTGTAGATCCTATCTCTTAGTACTCCTTCCAATAATTTACCTACTACCGACATCAAACTTACTGGCCTATAATTTCCCGGATTACTTTTAGAGCCTTTTTTAAACAACGGAACAACATGAGCTATCCTCCAATCCTCCGGCACCTCACCCGTAGATACCAACATTTTAAATATATCTGCCAGGGCCCCTGCAATTTCAACACAAGTCTCCTTCAAGGTCCGAGGGAATACCCTGTCAGGTCCTGGGATTTATCTACTCTGATTTGCCTCAAGACAGCAAGCACCTCCTCCTCTTCAATCTGTATAGGTTCCATGACCTCACTACTTGTTTGCCTTATTTCCATTGACTCCATGCCAGTTTCCTTAGTAAATACAGACGCAAAAAAACCCATTTAAGATCTGCCCCATTTCTTTTGGTTCTATACACAGCTGACCACTCTGATCTTTAAGAGGACCAATTTTAATCCCTTACTATCCTTTTGCTCTTAATATACCTGTAAAAGCTCTTTGGATCATCCTTCACCTTGACTGCCAAAGCTACCCCATGTCTTCCTTTAGCCCTCCTGATTTCTTTCTTAAGTATCTTTTGCACTTTTTATACTCCTGAAGTACCTTATTTGCTCCCTGTTTCATGCATGTCATAATCTCTCTCTTCTTTATCAGAATTCCAATATCCCTAGAGAACCAAGGTTCCTTATTCTTATTCACTTTGCCTTTAATCCTGACAGGGTCATACAAACTCTGCACTCTCAAAATTTCTTCTTTGAAGGCCTCCCACTTACCAACGACATCCTTGCCAGAGAACAACCTTTCCGAATCCACGCTTTTTAGATCCTTTCTCATTTCTTCATATTTGGCCTTTTTCCAATTTAGAACCTCAACCCAAGGACCAGATCTATCTTTATTCATGATCAAGTTGAAACTAATGGTGTTATGATCACTGAAAGCAAAGTGCTCCCCTGCACATCACCTGTCCTAACTCGTTTCCTAATAGAAGATCTAATATTGCATCCCCTCTGGTCGGTACCTCTATATATTGATTTGGAAAACTTTCCTGGACACGTTTTACAAACTCTAACCCGTCTAGACCTTTAACAGTATGGGAGTCCCAATCAATACGTGGAAAATTAAAATTCCCTACTATCACAACTTTATGTTTCCTACATTTGTCTGCTATCTCTCTGCAGATTTGCTCCTCCAATTCTCGCTGACTATTGAGTGGTCTATAATACAACCCCATTAGCGTGGTCATACCTTTCCTGTTTCTCAGCTCCACCCATATGGCCTCGGTAGACAAGCCCTCTAATCTGTCCTGCCTGAGCACTGCTGTAACATTTTCCCTGACTAGCAATGCTACCCTCCCACCCTTCATCCCTCTGCCTCTATCACGTCTGAAACATCGGAACCCTGGATCATTAAGCTGCCAGTCCTGCCTCTGCTGTAGCCAAGTTTCACTAATGACTACAATGTCATAATTCCACCTCAGCTCGTCAGCCTTCCCCACAATACTCCTTGCATTGAAATAGACACACCTCAGAGGATTGTTACCAACACACACAACTCTTCTATTTGTGACTTTGCATGAAACTTGTAACGTCATTTATTTTCACCTCTGCTCCACTATCTACTGTGGCACTCTGGTTCCCATCCCCCTGCAAATCTAGTTTAAAGTCCCCCCAATAGCAGTAACAAACGTCCCTGCAAGGATATTGGTCCCCCTGTAGTTCAGGTGTAACCTGTCTCTTTTGTACAGGTCCCACCTGCCCCAGAAGAAGTCCCAATGATCCTGAAATCTAAAACACTGCCCCGTACACCAGTTCCTCAACCACATGTTCATCCTCCAGAGCATCCTATTCTTACCCTCACTGGCACATGGCACAGGTAGCAATCCTGAGACTACTACCCTCGAGGTCCTGCTTTTTAACTTCCTACCAAGCTCTCTGTACTCACTCTTCAGGACCTCCTCACTCTTTCTTCCTACGTCATTGGTACCAATGTGTACCATGACATCTGGCTGCTCACCCTCCCATTTCAGAATGCTGTGCACGCAATCTCCCGGGAGGCAACAAACCATCCGGGAGTCTCTGTCATGACCATAGAACCTCCTGTCTGTACCTCTAACTATTGAGTCCTCTATCACTGCCGCTCTCTTCTTCTTCCCCCCTCCCTTCTGCACTGCAGAACCAGACTCAGTGCCAGAGATCTGGCTTCCACAGCTTGTGCCAGGTAAGTCATTCCCGCCCCCCCCCCCCCCACCCCCAACAGTATCCAAATCGGTATACTTGTTGAGAGGAATGGCCACAGGGGAGCCCTGCTCTGCCTGCCTTTCCCCTTCCCTTGCCAGACGGTAACCCAATTACCTGTGCACTGCTCCTTTGGCATAACTGCCTCCCTGTAGCTACTATCTATAAACTCCTCATTCTCCCAAATGATCCAGAGGTCATCCAGCTCCTGCTCCAGTTCCCTAACGTGGTTTGTTAGGAGCTGTAGCTGGATGCACTTCTTGCAGGTATCGTTGTCAGGGACACCAGAGGTCTCCCTGACTTCCCACATCCTGCAAGAGGAGCATTCCAACATCCTGCCTGGCATTCTCTCTACTCTAGTTGAACAAAACAAAACTTACCGGAACCTAACCTCGCTTCTGCCTGTTCATGCCAAAGCCATCCCACTCTGACTCAGTCCATTCCAATGGCCGCTGTATATGGTGGTCTTTTTTTTTAAACCTTGGCACGCTAGGTCACGCGCCTGTGCAGTCTGGCCTCTCTTCCCCGATCAGTTAAAAAAAATGGCTTCTCTCCGAGATGCCTTCACTCTCCGCCTCTTGCTTCGATTTAAAATCTGAGATTCTACCAACAATAGTTGTATCATCAGCAAACTTATACTTGGTATTTGAACTATGCCTAGCCACACAGTTATGGGTATAGAGAGAGAAGAACTGTGAGCACCCCTGAGGCGCACCAGTGTTGATAGTCAGCACGGAGGATATGTTATCACCAATCCGCACAGATTTTGGTCTTCCAGTTAGGAAGTTGAAGATCCAGTTGCAGAGGGAGGTACAGAGGCCCAGGTTCTGTAACTTCTAAATCAGGATTGTGGGAATGATGGTGTTGCATGATGAACAGTATCTTAACATTGGTGTTTGTATTGACCAGATGGTCGAAGGTTGTGTGAAGAGCCATTGAGATTGCATCTGCCGTTGATCTACCGTGGTGATAGACAAATTGCAATGCTGATGCAGGGGTTCAGTCTTGTCATGACCAACCCCTCAACTCATTTCATCACTGTAGATGTGGGTGTTACCGAGTGATAATCATTAAGGCAGCTCACATTATTCTTCTTAGGTACTGGTATAATTGTTGCCTTTCTGAAGCAAGTGAGAACTTCCGCCCATACCAGTGAGAGGTTGAAAATGTTCTTGAATACTTCCGCCATTTGGTTGGCACAAGTTTTCAGAACCTTACCAGGTACTCCATCGGGACCTTCTGCCTTGTGAGGGGTCACCCTGTTTAAAGACAGTCAAACATTGGCGTCTGGGACAGAGATCAAAGAGTCACTGTGTGCAGTAGGGATCTTTACAGCTGTAGTTGTGTTTTCCCTTTGAAAGCAGGCATAGATGGCAGTAAGTTCATCTGGTAGTCAGGCATTGCTGCCATTCATGCTATTGGGATTTGCTTTGTAGGAAGTAATGACTTGCAAACCCTGTCAGAGCTGTCGTGCATCTGATGTTGCCTCCAACTTGTTTGACAGGGGTCTAGATAGGATGCTTTCTATCATTCATCAATAACAATTTTTAAGGTTTGACAGGGACATGCCCAAATTTCTTTCACCTCCTAATAAAGTGGAAGTATTGCTGAGGTTTGTTGGCTGTGGCATCTACATGATTGACCATGACAGGTTATTGCTGAAGTGCAGTCCTTGGAAACTGAAGCTCTCAACCCTTTCAACTTAAATGCTATTGATGTAGACAAGAGCACGTGTACTGTCCCACTTTCCTGAAGTTACTGGCCAGCAATTCTGTTTTTCAGATATTGAGGGACAGGTTGTTGTCATGACATCATGTTCCAAGGTTCTGTACCACCTCTTTTCTGAAAGCCAAATTTGTGTACTTAATACCAGACTCTCAAAGTAGCCACTCTATCTTAAGCTCTATCACAACAATTTATTTAGCACATGGATGCAGGAAAATATTCAGGCCAGTTCTTGGTTTGTTCCGTTTGCTCCGTTTCAGGAAAAGTCTTGCCACTTCTCAGTTCAATACCAGAATGACTTTTTTCGGCCATTGTAATTCAATTGTAAATCCTTCAGTAGAAGTAATAAATCATCAAAGTTAAAAGGGATCTGACAGTGGGATATAAAATGTATTTTAAAAAAAGGAGCCGCTAAGAATGCATCTACTCCATACGCTGCAAAATGGCGAATCTCAATGGGTATTGTCCCAATGTTTCAATTTGTGTTTACCAATGATAATTAAATTGGTAAATTCATTGGCCACTATAAATTGACACCATACATTATGACCATTGTAGGTGAGCAGAAATATTTGGGCAAGTTGATGGCTATTGGGTCTATCAGGAAGAAGCTTATTTTTTCCTGTGATCTTGCATTTGACACCAGATTAAAATACTTTTTCAATAACTGTGATGTGACGTGACTATTTGATGCCTTATTATTATACTAGAATTTTATCTGCTCTGTTACTCAGAAAAGATTTCTATCTACTGTAAATTCTAGTGTATAAGCTGAGAATTTGGCCCTAAATTTTGGTCCTAAAATTAGGGTGTCAGCTTTGGAAAAACGAATACACAGGTCGTATTTATTGGCTGTTTTTGAGTCAAATTTGTTCCACTGTCGACGCATGACCATTCTTTGAATAGTTTGTTTAAACTCACATCTAGTGGCTGGAGCACTGACATCAAACCACCGGAGATGACTGCAATGTCCATATTTTCAGCTTTCAATGCTGCTTTTGTCTCACCTGACAAGTGCGCTTTGAACATGTCCCAGACAAATGGCGATTTTTCCTTCCTGAAACCTTCGGGATGTCAATGCCGTACCTCTTTAACCCACTTCAAGCCACCAGCTTGAATCCAGCAGCGTTCTTGAACGTAAACAACAACACCCTGTGGGAATTTTCTGAACAATCTTTGTTTTTTGTCTCAACACAAGATCATGTCTATTCATAAATCGGGTGCACCAACTTCACATAGCTTTGAAATTTTCACTGATCTCACAGTGTTTTTCGGTGCATTTCAACTCTTGAACTTGAATCATTTTTCTGGTTACAGTGTATCCAGACGATCTCTGGTGATTCACTCACTCTAAAACTTTTTCTTCCAGTTCTGGCCACTGGCATGTTTCCCTGCAGTTTGCACATTCCATCTTTGGCATTTCCCTCAGTGTGTCCTCTGCCTTTCTCCACTCTCTCACTTGTTTCTCGTTTACACTAAACTTCTTAGCAGCTGCATAATTGTTCATTCCTTTAGCAAAATCAACAACCTTCAGCTTGAAGTCAGCATCATATTGCATTTGTTTCAATCTTTTGTACATGGTGGTCGCAAACTTATACTGAGTACACGTACTGATCCCGCCACTCCGTGTTATGTTTTTAACAAAATTACGATGGGCACTAAATGGTTTCACGAGGGTTACATTGCAGAGGATTCTTTACTATTGGGAACCTAATCCAAAACTTCCCTCCCTGATTTATTTATTAAGAATTCGCTTATAACGCTCTACAATGTGTAGGCTTATTTTCTTAGCAGGTACTGGTTCACAGAATTTCCAGGTTCTGGATCCAGCAAAGCTGAGTACTGGCATGTGAGATCTTTTCTGGTTAAATCAAAATCCTCTACAAAAGGGGTTGGCTTATATAAGGATAACATGAAAAAGTCACTTTTTTAACCTTGAAAATGGGGGTCAGCTTATACACTGGAATTTATGGTAATTATTTAACATTATTTAGCCTTAAACCTTTGCTTGGTTTCCTTTTAAGCCATAAGATGTCGGAGCGGAATTTGGCCAATCAAGTCTACTCTGCCATTTCATCATGGCTGATCCAATTTTCCTTTCAGCACCAGTCTCCTGCCTTGCCCTGTATCCCTTCATGCCCTGACTGATCAAGAATTGATCAACCCCTTTCTTAAATATGCATAAAAATTTGGCTCCCATAGAATGTGGGAAAGAATTCTACAGATTCACCACTATCTGGCTAAAGAAATTCTTCCTCACTTCTGTTCAATAAGGACACCCCTCTATTCTGAGGCTCTGTCCTCTGGTCTACTCTCCAGGTCATCTTTAATTTTGTTCAAGCTTTCATGTATACAATCATGATGGGTTTAAGGTAAATGCACATGGTCTTTTAGGGCTGGGAATCATGAACGAGAGGACATAAAGAACAGAAGGATTTAATAGGAAGTAAAGGGGCAAGAGGATGATCAGTATGTGGAATAAGCTGTCAGAGGAAGTACAATAGTTTAGGCAGGCTCATTAAAAATTAAAAGACATTTAGACTTGGATAAGAAAGATAAGGGTATGGACCAAATGTGTGCAAATGGGTCTAGCTTAGATGGAATCTTGCTGGACATGGACAAGTGGAGCTGAAGGGCCTGTTTCTGTGCTGTATCACTCTGTAATGTCATCGAAGTTCAACTGACTGACCTATTGATCTAGGGGGTTACATTTGTTACTCGCTAATCCTCTGGCACACCATCTATGTAAGGAGCACAGAATAAATTTATTAATTGACAGTTAATGTAAGCAATAGTAGTTCTGGAACTAGTGTAAGATCACTTTAAAAATCTCTTCAGGAAAGGAAATTAAGCATGGCAATATTATTGACATTTAACTGTACATTGAAATGGCTTGGGAGTAATTTGGGATGGATGACTAATATTTTGTTCGTGTAAAGCCATAGAACATAGAGCAGTACAGCACAGGAAAAGATCCAGCTAAAAAGAAAATCTCAAACACCCAAACACTAATACCTCATACCTACACATTGTCTATATCCCTCCATCTTCCTTGTATCCAGGTGCCTGTCAAAAAAGTCTCTTAAAAACCTCTAAAGTATTTGTCTCTACCAGGCAGTGAATCCCGGGCATCCACCACTCTGAGTAAAAACTTGTCCTTTGCACCCCCCTTTTCACTTTCAATGCATGCCCTTGGTATTGGACATAAGGATTTGTTTACTGAGAGATTTATGTCTTGAGTTTTCATGTTTATCTGAGAGATGGAGCCTCAGTTTTGCATCCTAAAGGCAGGTTTACCGGTGACCCACTCAGCATTGCATTGGAGTGAGAGTGTGGACTTATGTTCTCAGCTGGATGGAGTTGAGCGAGAGGAGGAACTCTTGATGTTGAGGATTGGTGAAGCACATGATAGAACACGATATTTCAAATGAGAGCTTAAAATAAGGCCCGTTGAACAATCCTGATCAAAATACTCCCTCCGTTTGCTTTTTTGATAAACCAGCAAAATAATAATTTTTCACCTGGTTTGAGACCTTTGTGTGCACATGAGGTACACAATTTTCCTCCAGAACAACAGTCACAATCACAGTCAACAGTCACTGCTTTGGAAAGCAGTCACAAGAAGCTAATTTTATTTTCCAAAAATATGAAAATAACTTGATTTTTTTATCCCCTCCTGTGTTATCTGTTGATTTAATGCAATAACTTGATTAGCCTTCAGTTACAGTTAAAAAATAAACACCCAAGTAATGCATCCATCAAACCTTAGAACAGTGATGAGGTGGAATTCATTTAGCTAGAGAATAAGAATGTAAGAAGTAGGAGCAGGAGTAGACCATCTGGCCCATCGAGCCAGCTGTGCCGTTCAATAAGATCATGGCTGATCTGGCCATGGACTCGTCTCCAACTATCTGCCTTTTCACCATAACCCTTAATTCCTCTACTAGACAAAAATCTATCCAACCTTGTCTTAAATATATTTAGTGAGGTAGCCTCCACTGCTTGACTGGGCAGAGAATTCCACAGATTCATCACTCTCTGGGAAAAACAGTTCCTTCTCATCAGAATCAGGTTTGTTAACACCAGCATGTGACGTGAAATTTGTTAACTTAGCAGCAGCAGTTCAATGCAATACATAATCTAGCAGAGAAAAAAATAAATAAAACATAATAATAATAAACAAGTAAATCAATTATGTATATTGAATAGATTAAAAATAAGTGTGCAAAAACAGAAATACTGTATATTTTTTTAAAAAGTGAGGTGGTGTCCAAAGATTCCAAGTCAATTTAGGAATTGGATGGCAGAGGGGAAAAAGCTGTTCCTGAATCGCAGAGTGTGTGCCTTCAGGCTTCTGTACCTCCTACCTGATGGTGACAGTGAGAAAAGTGCATGCCCTGGGTGCTGGAGATCTTTAATAATGGACGCCGCCTTTCTGAGACACCGCTTCCTAAAGATGTCCTGGATACTTTGTAGGCTAGTACCCAAGATGGAGCTGACTAGATTTTTCTGCAGCTCCTTTTGGTCCTGTGCAGTAGCCCCTCCATACCAGACAGTCATGCAGCCTATCAGAATGCTCTCCATGGTGCAACCATAGAAGTTTTTAAGCGTATTTGCTGACACGTCAAATCACTTCAAACTCCTAATAATAGCCGATGTCTTGCCTTCTTTATGACTACATCAGTATGCTGGGACCAAGTTAGATAGATCCTCAAAGATCCTGACACCCAGGAACTTGAAGCTGCTCACTCGCTCTACTTCTGATCCCTCTATGAGAATTGGTACATGTTCCTTCATCTTACCCTTCCTGAAGTTCACAATCAGCTCTTACGGCTTACTGACGTTGAGTGCCAGGTGGTTGCTGCAGCACCATTCCACTAGTTGGCATATCTCACTCCTGTATGCCCTGAGATTCTACCAACAATGGTTGTATCGTCAGCAAATTTGTAGATGGTGTTTGAGCCTAGCCACACAGACGTGTATACAAAGAGTAGAGCGATGGGCTAAGCACACACCCCTGAGGTGCGCCAGGGTTGATCGTCAGCGAAGAGGATATGTTATCACCAATCCGCACAGACTGGTCTTCTGGTTAGGAAGTTGAGGATCCAATTACAGAGGGAGGTACAGAGGCCCAGGTTCTGCAACTTGTCAATTAGGATTGTGGGAATTATGGTATTAAATGCTGAGCTATAGTCAAACAGCATCCCGATGTAGGTGTTTTTATACCTACGTAGGTATAATTATAAAAACTTCTACTATCTGGATGTCTTAGATGGTGTCGAGGCCAGGTCATTGAGTATATTTGAAGTGGTGGTTGATAGGCAAGGGCACCAAAGGTTACAGGGAGAAGGCAAGTGAGTGGGGTGGAGAGGGATAAAAAAATCAGCTGTGATGGAATGGCAGAGGAGACCTGTAATTGTTGAGGGAACAATGAATTCAAAATTGTATCAGACATTTTACAGGGACATGTCAAGGCAGCAGTCCCAGCATATAGACCAGTGGTGAGGAAGGAGAAACCAGCCTTCATATTGTCTTGGAACACCTGGAGCACAAAGACAGCTACATCAGAATGCTTTCCACTCATTAGCACTTGGCCTTTAACACCATATTACCGAACAAGCTGACTGTCAAACTTCATGATTTAGGTCTCGGCACATCATCCTGTAATTGGATCTTGGACTTCCTCACTAATCGTATCCAGGTGGTGAAGCTAGGCAAGTGCAGATCCCCCCCCCCCCCCCCCCCCCCCGGACAGGAATGTGTACTGAGCCCATTTCACTACTCTGTTTTCACCTGTGACTGCAATCCTGCTCATGCTACAAACTCAGTCATCAAATTTGCAGACGACACAACTGAGATTGGCCTCATCACAGACTAATAATGTAGGGACGAAGTGTGAAACTCTTCAAGAAGGGAGATAGGCAGAAGAAAGGAAACTATAGGCTAGTTAGTGAGACCTCAGTGGTTGGGAAGATGTTGGAGTTGATTATTAAAGATGAAGTCTCGGGGTACTTGGAGGCACATGATTAAAAAAAAGCAGTAGTCAGCGTTGTTTCCTCAGGGGAAGATGTAACCTGACAAATCTGTTGGGATTCTTTGAAGAAATAATAAGCAGGATAGGCAAAGGCAAATTGGTTGATGTTCTGTATTTAGGTTTTCAGAAGGCCTTTGTCAAGGTGCCACACATTAGGCTGCTAAACAAGCTATGAGCCCATGGTATTACAGGAAATATTCCAGCATAGATGAAGCAGTGGTTGATTGGCAGGAGGCAAATGGTGGGAATAAAGGGAGCCTTTTCTGGTTGGCTGCTAGTGATCAGTGGTGTTCAGGAGGGTTCTGTGTTGGAACCGATTCTTTTTTTACGCTATATGTCAATGATTTGGATGAGGGGAGTTGCAAAGTTTGCAGATAATATGAAGATAAGTGGATAGATAGTTCTGAGAAAGTTGAGAGGCTACAGAAGAACCTGGACAGATTAGGAGAATGGGCCGAGAAATGGCAGGTGAAATACATTGTCAGGAAGTATATGGTCATGACTTTGGTCGAAGAAATGAAAGGGTTGACTATTTTCTAAATGGAGAGAAAATACAAATAACTGAGGCACAAAGGGAGTTCTTCTGCAAGATTCCCTATAGACTAAATTACGTTCTGTGGTGAGGAAGGCAAATTCATTTTTAGCATTAATTTCAAGAGGACTGGAATATTAAAGCAAGGATGTAATGTTGAGACTTTATAAAACACAGGTGAGGCCTCACTGGAAGTATTGTGAGCGGTTTTAGGCCCTTTATCTTAGAAAGGATGTGATGAAACTGGAGAGATTTCAAAAAAGGCTCAATAAAATGATTCCAGGATTGAATAGCTTGTCATATGAAGTGTGTTTGATGGCTCTGGGCCTGTATTCACTAGAATTCGGAAGAATGAAGGATGACATAATTGAAACCTACCAAATAATGAAAAGTGTTGACAGAGTGGGAGTGGAGAGTTGATGACCAGAGGACACAGCCTAAGAGAAGAGGGGTGTCATTTTAGAACAGAGGTGAGGAGGAAGTTCTTTAATTAGAGAGTAGTGAATCTGTGGAATTCTTTGCCACAGGCAGCTGTGGAGACCAACTCTTTGTATCTGTAAGGCAGAGGTTGACAGATTCTGGAAGGGATATGGGGAGAAGACTTAAGATTGAGGCTGAGAAGAAAATTGGATCAGTCATGATGAAATAGCAGACTCAATGGGTTGAACGGCCTAATTTTGCTCCCATATCTTATGGTCTTATGTGTGATTGGTGCCGGAACCACAACCTATCACTCAACATCAAGAAGATTAAAAAAATGATAGTGACTCCATGAAGCCCCACAATTCATAAAAGGTGAGGTAGTGGAAAGGGTCTCCAGTTTCAAGGTTTTGGAGATAAACATCACTGAGGAGCTTGGTCCATCAACACAACCTCATTAGTAGGGAAGGCACAACAGCGATTATACTACCTGAAGTGCTTAAGGAGAGCTAATTTACCTCAAAAATTGCTGGTCAACTTTTACTGATGTGTGTTAGAGAGCATACTGACATACCTGACGACACCGGTGCCAAGCTGCTTGGGTCCTAGTGCCCTTCCCTTGGACAACATCGGTGGTATGGAGAGGGGAAAGCTTACAGCTTGGGCAACTGCCGGTCTCCCATACAACCCTGCCCTGGCCTGAGCCCTGGAAGCCTTCCAAAGCACAAATCCATGGTCTCTCGAGACTAACGGATGCCTATTACTCTACCTGCAGCAAGACAGATCATAAAGCAGTCCAGTGGGTGATTAGGATGGCTCTGCGCATCTTTGGGACTCCACTGCTGGACCTGGAAACAATCTACAGCTTTCAATGTCTGTGGCAGGTTTGTAACGTCATTAAAGACCCATCCCATCTTGGACACTTTGATCTCCTGCTGTCTGGATAGGAGATACAGAAACACCTTAACCAAGCCAGGTAGACTGAAAAACAGCTTCTTCCTGAGGGCTGCTGTGCAGCTGAATAATGTTGCACCCTGGCTTGCCAATTTTCCCTCTTGAATTCATCAGGTGTTTTAACTGTTCAATAAAACAAGTTAAGGTTTAAAAAGTAAAATGTGACATTTTCTGATTGGTTCAGTGGTTAAAAGTGCAGTCGTCTTCATGTTGTATGCTGCAGCAAACAGTATAATTAACATGCATGTGGCATTTCTTGGCCAGAATAAATTTCCCCGGGAATGAATGTCACATTGTAAGCATAATTTTAACATATAACCATATAACAATCACAGCACGGAAACAGGCCATTCCGGCCCTCCTAGTCCGTGCCGAACTCTTAATCTCACCTAGTCCCACCTACCCGCACTCAGCCCATAACCCTCCACTCCTTTCCTGTCCATATACCTATCCAATTTTACCTTAAATGACACAACTGAACTGGCCTCTACTACTTCTACAGGAAGCTCATTCCACACAGCTATCACTCTCTGAATAAAGAAATACCCCCTCGTGTTTCCCTTAAACTTTTGCCCCCTAACTCTCAAATCATGTCCTCTCGTTTGAATCTCCCCTACTCTCAATGGAAACAGCCTATTCACATCAACTCTATCTATCCCTCTCAACATTTTAAATACCTCAATCAAATCCCCCCTCAACCTTCTACGCTCCAATGAATAGAGACCTAACTTGTTCAACCTTTCTCTGTAACTTAAGTGCTGAAACCCAGGTAACATCCTAGTAAATCATCTCTGCACTCTCTCTAATTTATTGATATCTTTCCTATAATTCGGTGACCAGAACTGTACACAATATTCCAAATTTGGCCTTACCAATGCCTTGAACAATTTTAACATTACATCCCATCTTCTGTACTCAATGCTCTGATTTATAAAGGCCAGCGTTCCAAAAGCCTTCTTCACCACCCTATCTACATGAGACTCCACCTTCAGGGAACTATGCACTGTTATTCCTAGATCTCTCTGTTCCACTGCATTCCTCAATGCCCTACCATTTACCCTGTATGTTCTATTTGGATTATTCCTGCCAAAATGTAGAACCTCACACTTCTCAGCATTAAACTCCATCTGCCAACGTTCAGCCCATTCTTCTAACCGGCATAAATCTCCCTGCAAGCTTTGAAAACCCACCTCATTATCCACAACACCTCCTACCTTAGTATCATCAGCATACTTACTAATCCAATTTACCACCCCATCATCCAGATCATTTATGTATATTACAAACAACATTGGGTCCAAAACAGATCCCTGAGGCACCCCGCTAGTCACCGGCCTCCAACCCGATAAACAATTATCCACCACTACTCTCTGGCATCTCCCATCTAGCCACTGTTGAATCCATTTTATTACTCCAGCATTAATACCTAACGACTGAACCTTCTTAACTAACCTTCCATGTGGAACTTTGTCAAAGGCCTTGCTGAAGTCCATATAGACTACATCCACTGCCTTACCCTCGTCAACATTCCTCGTAACTACTTCAAAAAATTCAATAAGGTTTGTCAAACATGACAAACATATATTTTAAAAAGGATGTGAAATTGGATCAGAATAATCGTTAGTAACAATACTAGATACTGTATTAATGAGTAGTATTGTTACACAAGATTAAGGAAAAACATGTAGGAGGGGAATATTTCTATTATCCCTTGCCATCTCAGAGCACCAGTGAAATAAATGTGTTGAAGCCTGTCACATCACGTTCACCCTGAGAAAGATTATTTCCCTCTCCAATGGGAAGCATCAACCTCACAGTTTTGTTTTCTATGACACTGAACATAAAGGGTAATGTGTGGCAAAGGCATTGACCTTTTGGGAAGCAGCTTGGTTCAAAATGTTGACAGTTTATTCCTTTCTATAGATGCTATCCAACTTGCTTAGTTCCTCCAGCATTTTTTGTGTGTGTGTAACTTGAGAAGCAGGACTAGGTTTACAGTGGAATATTCTGAAGTTTTAGATGAGCTGAGAGTTTCAGATTGAATTGTAAGACTGCAAATGAAGGTAAAGGTGCTGTGGCAAGATGATCCAAATTTCCTGAGAGCACTGTGCCTCACCTGGCTTCAGAGTTGCAGTGTAGACCAGATCAGAACATCAAAGTTCCTTCTGGACAAGAGATTAGTGAACCACTTAGAGTTTTTTTTTTGTTTTGCAACTGTCATTTCTCATCTGCTCTAGGAGGATTTGAACTCATTATTAGTCCATTTTTTTTCTGAATTAATACTTAGGAACATAACCGCAATATCACTTTACACCTTGAAGATGAGAGATACTACTAATGGAGTTGCAGAGACAACCTTTGGGTCAATTACACCCCTGGTATAGATGCTAGAAATCTGAAAAGGAAACAGGCTATGGTGGAAGTAGCTAGATCCATCTGTGCAAATGGATCTAGAAACAGTTACCTTTTCAGTCAATGCCCCTTAACCCAACTTATTCACTGCATTAGCCATCCTGAATAAGCAGGCAGAGTAAGAAAAATAGTTGGACTTTGGTTTAGATAGATAACATTTCACCAGAGCTGTGCAAGTTATTTAGTTTGTTCCTTTCCTCTGTAACCTTGCACTAATTGATGTCTGTGACATGTCTTCGCATATCTCTGACTTGAGAGTCCTTGCCACATGGGATACTCCTTTCCAGCTGTAATTTATAAACCTAGATACCAGAAATTTTAATGTTCTCAGATTTATGGCTCATATGCAAAGCTGCTAGCATATCAAGCGTAAGAATCATACTCTTCTGTGACCTAAAGGGAAGGCACTGTAGTTAGTTATCGATGGGGAAGTGATGCTTATCTTTGCTGCAAAAGTATTTTCTGTTCCTTGTATGTGTTACTCTCATGGGGTGGGTTGCTTTCATATTCCACATCACTTTGGCATGTTAGTGTAGAGATTAGTACAGTCAGTTTACAGTGTCAGTGATTACTGAAGTTTGATTCCCATCACTGTCTGTAGGAACTTGTACATTCTCTCCATGACAACATGGGTTCCTTCCAGTGCTCTGCATTCCTCCCATGTTCCAAAGACGTGGTTAGGGATATTGAGTTACGTATGGTTAGGAGCAGTAAGTTACGTATGGTTAGGGGTAGTAAGTTACGTATGGTTAGGGATAGTAGGTTGTGAGCATGCTGTGTTGATGCTGCAAGCTCCTTTAGCACAATTCTTGCTAGTTTGATTAAACACGACATATTTCACTGTATGTTTTGATGCTTTGATTCATGTTACAAACAAAGCTAATCTCTGTCTCTCTGCCTCTCACTCTGCCTCCCACTCTGCTTCTCACACTCTCTCTCTCTTTCTGTCTCTCCCTCTCCCCTATCTCTATCTGTCTCTCTCTCTCTCTCTCTCTCTCTCTCTCTCTCATATATATCTATATCTATCTATCTATCTATCTCCAACACTTCCTAAAGAAGGGTCTTGACCCGAAATGTCGACTGTTTATTCACATTTATAGATGCTGCCTGACCTGCTTAGCTCCCCCAGCATTTTGTGTGTGTTGCTTCAGGGATTCATCTTCAAATCTGAATGAAAATGCTGCAGTTGTCACCAACTTCACTGAGACTTATGTGGACGAGCGTGTGCCTTTAAGAACATACCGGACAACCCAAACCAGAAACTGTGGATAAATCATGAGAATTATAGTCTGCTGAGCACTTGATCTTTGGCATTCAGGATCTGTGATGCAGAACTGTCCAGGTACAACATACAAAAGGCTATGTTAAGAACGAAGAAACAATTCTGATTGAAGTTAGAGACTGAATTGGATGCAAGTCAGCTTTGGCAGGGTTTGTAGGACATTAGTTCCTACAAGACGAAACCTAATATCATGAATGGCTGTGATGCTTCACTCCTAGATGAGCTAAGTGATTTTTATGCATGCTTTGAAAGGGAGAATAAAAGTATACATGTGCAAATCCCTGTGGCACTTGGTGACCCTGCGATCTCTGTCACGGAGGCCAACGTTAGAACATCTTTTAAGAGGGTGATCCCTTGCCAGATGTCAAGCCCCGATATTGTGTCTGGTGGCACTGAAGGCCTGTGCCAGCCAACTGGCAGGAGTGTTCAAGGACATCTTCAATCTCACTGCTGCTGTCAGAGGTTCCCACTTGCTTCAACAGAGTGTCAATCATACCAATGCCTAAGAAGAGCAGGGAGTGGCTGCTCAACGACTATCACCCAGTTGCACTCACATCTACTGTGATGAAGTGCTTTGAGTGGTTGGTTATGACCAGAACCATCTCCTGACTAAGCAGGGACCTGGACCAACTGCATTTTGCCTACTGCCATAATAGGTCTACAGTGGATGCAATGTCACTCGGCCTTGCACCTCCTGAACAACAGCAACACCAATGCTAAGCTGCTGTTTATTGATTACAGCTCAGTGTTCAACACAATCAAACAATCAATTCTAATGAACAAGCTCCAAAACCTGGGCCACTGTACCTCCCTCTGCAACTGGATCCTTGACTTCCTCATTGGAAGACCACAGTCGTTTGTGGATTGGAAATAATGCTCCTTGCTGACAATCACACAAGTGCATCTCAAGGGTGTATGCTTAGCCCACTACTTTACTCTGTTTACTATGTGGCCAGGCATAGTTCAGCTATAAATTTGCCAATGACACAACTGTTTTTGACAGAATTTCAGAATTTGACTAGGAGGTGTACAGGAGTGAGATAGCTGGTTGAATGGTGTCACACAACAACCTTGTACTCAACATTAATAAGACCAGGAATTGATTGTAGACTTCAGCAAGAGGAAGTTGAGAGAACACACAGCAGTCCTCAGCATGGGATGGATGAGCAGTTTCAAGTTCCTGGGTGTCAACATCCCTGAAGATCTATCTTGGGCCCAACATATTGATACAATTACAAAGAAGGCACAATGGTGACTATGCTTCATTAGGAGTTTTAGGAGACTTGGTATGTTACCAAAGTCTAGCAAATTTCTACAGATGTACTACAGAGAGCATTCTAACTGGTTGTATCAACATCTGGCATAGAGGGGCACTGTACAGGACCAGAAAAAGCTGAAAAAGTTTACAAACTTAGCCAGTTCTATCCTGGCACTAGCCTCACCAGCATTGAGGCCATCTTCAAAAGATGATGTTGTAGCGGTGTGCTACACGCAGCGCTGCAATAACGACACGGAGTCGGTGAGCTGCAGTTACAAAAGAGGTTTATTCAAACTTCGCGGCCTCGCTTTAAAGCCTTCCTGATCCCGCCCTCCCCGGGCAGGAATGCTGTAGGGGGCGCGTATTCACAGTCCCGTCCCGCGCACGGGCTTTTCCCCTTGCTGGTGAAGCAGGCTTGGCGCCCTCTTTGGGGCTGGCCTCAATGCCAGCGCGCGGTGCTTTGTGAGCCGGTTCGAGTGCGCAGGGAAGTGGGTCGCCACATAACCCTCCCCCCCCCCCCCGCCCCCCCCAGAACCGGCAATACACCCCCCAATGTCCACAGTCTGGGTTTGCGCCACGGTGCCTGAATCTCGACCGGCTGCGCCAAGTCCACATGGGCCCGTTTGAGTCGGTCCACCGTGAAAACCTCCTCTTTCCCCCCAATGTCCAGCACGAATGTGGGCCCGTTGTTTCTGGTCATCGTAAACGGCCCCTCATAGGGCCGCTGTAGCAGTACCCGATGTCCGCCCCGTCGTACAAAAATGAACTTACAGTTTTGCAGGTCTTTGGGTATGCAGGTCGGGTTCTGCCCATGCTGTGAAGTGGGTATGGGGGCCAGGTTACCGAGCCTCTCGCGTAGTCTGCCCAGGAAGTCGATGGTGTCGAGCCCGAGCTGGCATTTGGCCGGGTTGATTGTCAGGCCGTATTCGCTCAGTCAGGCGTAGAGTTGGCGGATGTGGGACAGATGCTCCTGACGACTGCTGCCGACTATGAGGATGTCGTCCAAATAGATGAAAGCGAAGTCCAGGTCGCATCCATTAACCACTGAAACATCTGTGCGGCATTCTTTAGGTGCCGTTTTGGGGACGTCGTCTGGATTCATCGGGATTTGATGGTATCCCCGGATGAGGTCTACCTTGGAGAAGACCCGTGCGCCGTGCAGGTTTGCTGCAAAGTCCTGAATGTGCGGCACAAGGTAGTGATCCGGTGTTGTAGCCTCGTTCAGCTTGCGGTAGTCACCGGATGGTCTCCAGCCCCCTGTTGCTTTGGACACCATGTGCAGGGGGGAGGCCCATGGGCTGTCGGACCGCCGTATGATCCCCAATTCCTCCATCCTCTTGAACTCCTCCTTCGCCAGCTGGAGCTTGTCCGGGGGAAGCCTTCGAGCACGGGCGTGGAGGGGTGGTCCTTGTGTCGGGATGTGGTGCTGTACGCCCTGTCTGGGCATGGCTGCCATGAACTGCGGTGCCAGAACTGATGGGAAATCCGCGTATTCACAGTCCCGTCCCGCGTGCGGGCTTTTCCTATTGCTGGTGAAGCAGGCTTGGCGCCCTCTTTGGGACCTGCCTCAATGCCGGCACGCGACGCTTTGTAGGCCGGTTCGAGTGCGCTGGGAAGTGGGTCGCCACAATGCTTCAAAAAGGTGACATCCATCATTAAGGGCCTTGATCTCCTAGGACGTGCCCTCTTCTCATTACTATCATTAGGGAGAAGGTTCATGGCCTAAAGATACACACTCAACTTTTTAGGAACAGCTTCACTGTCATCAGATTTCCGAATAGACAATGAACCAACCTATGTTATCCCATGTTAACTACATCACTGTTATTTTAGCAAGCACAAGGAAATCTGCAGATGCTGGAAGTTCAAGCAACACACACAAATGTATCATTGTTATTTTGCTCTTTCTATGTCCTACTTATTTAATTTTATATATGTTTCTTGTAATTTTTAAATGTTTTGTGTAAACACAACATATGCTAGTGACATTAAACTTGATTCTGATATGAGGGTTCAATAAGTTTGTTGTGCATTTTCAGCTTCTTTGTCTTTATTGTTCATGTATGAATGACCAAATTGGGCCATTTGTCCCATTGAGTCTGCTCCACCATTTGATCATGGCTGTTTTTTCTTCCAACCCCATTCTTCTTCCTTCTCCCTGTAACAGTTTACAAAGGGCAAGGGATCTGCAGAAGTTTTTGATTTGGAACAAGAAGGCAGCGGGAGAGCACCTAAGGATTTCCAGCGGGAAGACATTTTGAGTTCTCGGGGGAAGAGAGAGGCCAGACTGCGCAGGCGCATGATTTCAGCCAGTTGAGCGCACACAGTTTAAAAAGAAGGCAGCCATATCCAGCGGGCGGTGGAGTGAGAGACAGCAGAGTGAAAGGGCTTTGGCTCCATGGACTTCGGCAGTAACGGGACGAGGTGAGGCAGTTGTTGATTGCAAAAGGAGGTAGTTTGTGTGTGAGGCCAGTTTTCTGTGGTTGGTGTCAGATGTGGGAGGTCCTGGAGTCTCCCGGCGTCCCAGATGGCCACATCTGCGCCCGGTGCATCGAGATGCAACTCCTAAGGGACCATGTTAGGGAACTGGAGATGCAGCATGATGACCTTCATCTGGTCAGGGAGAGTGAGGAGGTGATAGAGAGGAGTTACAGACAGGTGGTCACTCTGGGGCCACGGGGGACAGAGAAATGAGTCACAGTTAGGAGAGGGAAGGGGACGAGTCAGGTACCAGAGAGTACCGCTGTGGCTGTACCCCTTGACAATAAGTGCTCCTGTTTGAGTACTGTTGTGGGGGACAGCCTACCTGAGGGAAGTGAAGGAAGAGGAAGGCAGTAGTGATAGGGGACTCTATAGTCAGGGGGTTCAGACAGGCAATTCTGTGGATGCAGGAAAGAAACTCGGTAGTTTCCCTCCCAGGTGCCAGGGTCCGGGATGTTTCTGATCGCGTCCAAGATATCCTGTGGTGGGAGGGAGGTCATGGTACATATTGGTACCAATGACATAGGTAGGAAAAGGAAAGAGGTCCTGAAAGAAAGCTACAGGGAGTTAGGAAGGAAGTTGAAAAAGTAATCTTGGGATTACTGCCTGTGCCATGCGACAGTGAGTATAGGAATAGAATGAGGTGGAGGATAAATGCGTGGCTGAGGGATTGGAGCAGGGGGCAGGAATTCAGATTTCTAGATCATTGGGACCTCTTTTGGGGCGGGTGTGACCTGTACAAAAAGGACAGGTTGCTCTTGAATCCCAGGGGGACCAATATCCTGGAGGGCAGGTTTGATAGAGTTGTTGGGGAGGGTTTAAACTAGTTTGGCGAGGGGGTGGGAATCAGAATGTGAGTGCAGGGAAGGGCAAGGACATGATGCTAAGAGTTCTGAGTTGATGAGGAAGGACAGGCAGGGGACAGAACATAATTGTAGCCAGTTAAAGGGGTTGAAAAGTGTCTATTTCAATGCTAGGAGTATTAGGAACAAGGAGGATGAACTTAGAGCATGGATTAGTACGTGGAACTACGATGTGGCGTTGGAGGAAGGGCAAGATTGGATGATGCAGGTCCCGGGGTTCAGGTGCTTTAAAAGAAATAGGATGGGAGGTAGAAAGGGAGGGGGGGGGCAGTGGCATTGCTGGTCAGGGATAGTATCACGGCTCTAGAAAGGGAGGACGCTGCAGAGTGAGTGTCCACTGAGTCGGTCTGGGTGGAAGTCAGAAATAGGAAGGGATCAATCACTGTGCTGGGAGTAGTCTGTAGGCCCCCAAATAGCCCTTGGAACACTGAGGAGCAGATAAGCAGGCAGATTTTAGAATGGTGCAGGAAATACAGGGTAGTAGTTACGGGAGATTTCAACTTTCCTCATATTGACTAGCACCTCCTGAGTGCAAGGGGGATAGATGGGGCTGAATTTGTCAGGTGTGTTCAAGAGGGATTCCTGACACAGTATGTAGACCAGCCGACGAGAGGAGAGGCTATACTGGATCTAGTTCTGGGTAATGAACTAGGTGACAGAACTCTTGATGGGGGAGCATTTTGGTGAGAGTGACACAATTCCCTTAGCTTCAGCATAGCTATGGAAAGGGATAAAATCAGACGAATTGGTAAAGTGCTTAACTGGGGAAGGGCTAACTTTGAAGGGATGAGGCAGGAACTAGCGAGAGTAAATTGGAAACAGATGTTCAAAGGGGAAAGCACAGAAGTAATGTGGGAGAAGTTTAGGGACCACTTGAGCTGGGTTCAGGATAGGTTTGTCCCACTGAGGTAAGGGAAAAATGGTAGGAAAAGGGAACCGTGGCTGACGAAACATGTGAGGCAACTTGTCAAGAGGAAAAAGGGAGCATATGTTAGATATAAGAAGCAGTAAGTAGGAGGGGCTTATGAGAAATATAGGGTAGCTGGGAAGGAGCTAAAGAAAGGACTTAGAAGAGCTTGAAGGGGGCATGAGAAGGCCTTGGCATATAGGATTAAGGAGAACCCCAAGGCGTTCTATGCATATGTGAAGAATAGGAGGATGACGAGAACGAAGGTGGGACCGCTAAAGGATAAAGAGGGCAACGTGTGCCTGGAAGCGGAGGAGGTTGGGGAGGTCCGAAATGAATACTTTGCTTCAGTATTCACAAGTGAAAAGGATCTTGATCAGGATGAGGTCAAAGTAGAGCGACCTTGTGTGCTGGACAATGTGGAGATTAAGGAAGAAGAAGTGCTGGATCTTCTTAAAGACATCGATTAATAAATCCCCAGGGCCAGATACACCCCCAGGTTGTTGTGGGAATTGAGAGAAGAGATCGCAGGAGCATTAGCTATGATCTTTGAATCCTCTTTGGCTGCAGGGGAAATGCCAGAGGACTGGAGAATGGCAAATGTAGTTCCCTTGTTTAAAAAAAGTAATAGGGAGAAACCTGGGAACTATAGACCGGTGAGTCTTACGTCGGTGGTATGCAAACTACTGGAAAGGATTCTTAAGGATTGGGTCTACGAGCATTTGGAGAAGTACAGACTAGTCATGGATAGTCAACATGCCTTTGTGAAGGGAAGATCGTGCCTCACGAGCCTGATTGGGTTTTTTGAAGAGGTAACAAAAGAAACAGATGAGGTTAGGGCAGTGGATGTGGTCTACATGGATTTTAGCAAAGTATTTGACAAGGTCCCTCATGAGAGACTCATCCAGAAAGTCATGAGGCATGGGATAAGTGGAACCTTGGCAGTTTGGATAAAAAATTGGCTTAAAGGAAGAAAACAGGGTAGTTGTGGAAGGAAAGTATTCTGCCTGGACGTCAGTGACTAGTGGAGTGCCGCAGGGATCTGTCCTGGGACCCCTGCTATTTGTGATTTTTATAAATGACCTGGATGTAGAGGCGGAAGGATGGGTGAGTAAGTTTGCGGATGGCACGAAAATTGGAGGAGTTGTGGATGGAGCTGTAGGTTGTCGAAGGTTACAAGAGGATATAGACAGGCTGCAGAGTTGGGCAGAAAAATGGCAGATGGAGTTTAATCCGGACAAGTGTGAGGTGATGCATTTTGGAAGGACAAACCAGAAGACTGAGTACAGGATTAATGGTCAGTTACTTAAGAGTGTGGATGAACAAAGGGACGTTGGGGTTCAAATCCATATATCCCTCAAGGTCGCTGTGCATGTTGATAGGGTAGTTAAGAAGGCCTATGGGATGCTAGGCTTCATAAACAGGGGGATTGAGTTCAAGAGTGGAGAGGTCATGTTGCAACTCTACAAATCTCTGGTGAGACCGCACTTAGTGTATTGTGTTCAATTCTGGTCACCTCATTATAGGAAGGATGTGGAAGCTATGGAGAGGATGCAGAGGAGATTTACCAGGATGTTGCCTGGTTTGGAGAACAAGTCATATGAAGCAAGGTTAGCAGAGCTGGGACTTTTCTCTTTGGAGCATAGAAGAATGAGATTATGAGAGGCATAGATAGGGTGGATAGTCAGTACCTGTTTCCCAGGGCACCAATAACAAACACCAGAGGGCATATGTACAGAATTAAGGGAGGGAAGTTTAGGGGAGACATCAGGGGTAAGTTTTTTACACAGAGGGTTGTGAGTGTCTGGAATGACTTTCCAGGGATGGTGGTGGAGGCTAAAACATTAGGGGTATTTAAGAGCCTCTTGGACAGGCACATGGATGAAAGAAGTATGGAGGGTTCTGGGTTAGTGTGGGTTTAGTACTTTTTTTTAAAGGATTATATGGGTCGGCACAACATGGAGGGCTGAAGGGCCTGTACTGTGCTGTAGTGTTCTCTGGTTCTAAATGTGTTAATGGAGATTGAAAGCATTTACTGTTTTCAGTGTTAGTTTGCTGCATTCCCACAGCTAATTGATTTGATGAAAGTTCCCTTGGGGGCAGCATAGAGTAGAGATTAGCATAAGACTATTACAGCACCAGTGATTACGGTTCAATTCCTGCTGCTGTCTATAAGAAGTATGTACGTGAGTATGTGCGTTTCCTCCGTGTGCTCTGGTTTCCTAAGGAATACTGCTTAGTGTTTTTGAATTATGTGTATGCTCTGTTGGCAGCGAAGCATGGTGACACTTGCACATTTTCAGGCTTTGTTGGTTGTTGACGTAAATGTTGTATTTCACTCTTGTTTCGATGTACATGTGACAAATAAAGCTAAGCTTTAACCTAATCAGAAGTAGGACATTGCTTTCATGAACCAATGTGGATGATCCATCTTGACTTCAGTTTCCATCGCAGAAGCCTGTGTTCAGCAAATTTGGTTCGAGGAAATTTGCTGAATTGGATATAGCAAAGGCCACAGGAGCAAAGAACAATTCGCCTGTATAGCTGAAGTACTCTTAAACTAGCCTGCTTTTGCTAGGCTGTTCAGAACTGTTACAACACTGGCATCTGCAGGAAGATATGGAAATTAGGACAAATCCACTCCAGGCTGAGTCGGTGATCAGTATTACAGTCACACAGCATTTACATGCCATAACCTGATCCTTAGCGGTAGTTTGTACTTGGCAAGCTTCCCAAAATCACAGATAAAGCGAGACATGGAAGTGGCCCTGTTCATTGCAATAGAAACTCCCCAGTTCCCTATTGAATAATGTCAGGAGAATTCCAGATGTCTCTGATTATTGTCTCATTTAAAGAATGAATCACTAATGTTACAGCATAAACCTTCTTCTGTTCTTGAAGTCAGCTTGGGTCATGTGCTAAAATCCATCGTGTCTTCCTTTTTGAGAAAGGAGTACTGTAGCCAAAGTCATGTTGCCACAGGCTCTTGATTATGGGCTGCTTGCATTATTTATTTATTTATTTTAAATTGTGATACAGCTTGGAGTAGGCCTTTCCAATCCTTACAGCCAGGCCACCCAGCAACCTTCAATTTAACTGTAACCTAATCACAAGATAATTTACAATGACTAATTAGTCTTTGGACTGTAGGAGGAAACCAGAGCACATGGGGAAAACCCATGCATACCATGGGGAGGACCCATAGGCGGCGCCAGAATTGCACTTCAGGACTCCTCAAGCTGTAATAGCATTGCACTAACAGCTACCCTACTGTGGCACCCACGAGCGGAGTAGATTAGCCAAAAAGACACAGTGTGTGCATGAAAGGATAGTTGGAGCATAATTGGTTACATAGAGGGTTCAAAGTTACCCATAGCCCTCTATTTTTCTAAGCTCCATGTACCTATCCAGGAGTCTCCTAAAAGACGCTATCGTATCCGCCTCCACCACTGTTGCCAGCAGCCCATTCCATGCACTCATCACTCTATGTAAAAAGACTTACCCAACATCTCCTCTGTACCTACTACCAACCACCTTAAAACTGTGCCTTCTCATGTTAGCCAGAAGACGAGTAGAAGTACAAGTCTAAGGGAGAGAAGTTCTGTGCTTTGCTGTGCACATCTGATCTTCCATCTCAGAATCAAAGTAAATTATTATCAAAATGCGTATATGTCAGTGTATACTATCCCAAGGTTTATCTTCATGTGGGCTTTCACAGTACACAAAGAAATACAAAAGAATAAATGAAAAACTCAAAGACAAACAATCTATGTGCAGCAAAAGGCAAAGTGTGCAAATATAAGAAAAAAATAATAAGTAATAAATAGTGAGAACATGAATTAACATGAATTGTAGAGTCCTTGTAGGTGAGTCAGTAGGTTGTGGAATTAGTTCAGTGTTGAGGTGAGTGAAGTTGTCCACACTGGTTCAGGACGGTAATAACTATTACTGAACCTAGTGCTGTGGGACTCAATGCTCCTATACTTCCTTCCTGATGGCAGCAGAGAGAAGAGAACGTGGTCTGAATCATGGGGATCTTTGATGATGGATATTCTTTCGTGTGGCAGTGCTCCTTGTAGATGTGCTCAATGGTGGGCAGAGCTTTGCCAGTGATGGAATTTCAAATCTTCACTTTCAGTGTCCATGAAGAACTGAAATTATGCTTTTCATTTTACAAAGCTGTGCTTTGAAGCCACGTAAAAATGCCCATTTTTTATTTTCTGAACAAACAGATCCTGTGCGGGAAAGAGATCCCTCGGTGGGTCAATCGGTTGGCTCACTTCAGTTCGTGCATTCCATTCCTGCAGAGCTGCTTGCCAAAGGAATGGCTGACACCAGCTGCCCTCCAGACCAGCGTGAGCCACGAGCTGCAGGAAGAACTTGAGGAGGCAGAAGAGGCAGTGGCTTCAACCGCTTCAGGGTCTACGTCTAAGTCGACGTTAGCGAGGCCAGGACACCACACCAAATTGTGATCCTGCACAGTGACTCAAGAACTGACTTTTTGTAGACCTGCAACTGACCTTTTATTTTTTAAGAGAAGAAACTATTGCAATTGTTAGGAACTGTGCTGCAGGGTGCTGAATGTTATGGAGTTTTGTTTTACATCTTCCTCAGATTTTTACCTAGAATCAACTGTTTTTGTTTTTGTAGCTTGTGTGTGTGTGTGTGTGTGAGTGTGAGAGAGAGAGAGAGTGCGCGCAAAGGACACACACCACTTTCTGAGGCTTGAAGAGGGGTTACTGCAAAGAACTTACATTGTAAGGTTCATATGACAGTATTTTGGATAATTGTTTACAATGTCCCATGTTGCTAAAACTGGGATCAACACTAATGCCCTGTAGTAGTGATTTTATCTTTTAAAGCAATCTTTGAAGTGGACCGGTACAGTAATGAAACTATTCATTTGCTGGGATATATTCAGTGGCTTTTTTGCATAATTTTCAATCCCACACACTCCATGATTAAAATAGAAAACAGTTGCTAGACTTTCCAAGTGTTCTTTATTTTAAAAATACTTATATTTATAAAGCAAAAATCTTTTTAAAGGCTTCCAAAACTGTACCAGTCTACAAAATGCAAAGTTAAAATGTTGCTGGACACAATCTAAAACATAGTGAGCAATAAGCTTTTCACCAGCATTTTCTGAACAGGGAACTTGTTTTTTTTTTTGCTTAAAATGAAATAATTAGTGTTCTTGGGGCTAAGAGTACAAGACCTCTTCAACTGTATTGAACAGTAAGTGGAACAAACCAAAACTACCTGGCATACCATGAGGGTGCCCCATTCAAGTGGTATTGTAAATTGTCTTTTTAAACTTTAACATTAGCAGTTGCATCTGAAGAATTTTTAAAAAATCTTTAAACTCTAGTTCATTACATTTTAGGAGGAATTAGCACTTTAAGATGTATACTTAGACGATTGTGAATCATGCAATTTGAAACAATTTTTTTTTAAAGAATGGAATCATTTTGACTCTGGGAATTTGTGATGTAAATTTTCCCTCCAGAAATAATTTACAGTATTCTAAGGAGGTGGTGTTTTGGTCATGTGCTGTTCCAGCCAGCTTAGCATAAATAATGTAACTATCTCAAACTGGTCCAAACCCTTATTCCTTTATTTTAGTTTTGTCTCAGCAACCCTTAACAAGTTGTCCTTGCAGTTGATACTTTGCACTGTTGTGTGCCTTAGCAATTTTCTAAATGGGGTATTACAGACTATCTTAAACTTGTACAAGGTTACTTAAAGGGGCATTGTGATCTGTGCTTGTATATAGATCCTCCTTGGGTACCATGCTAATCAGAACTTGTTAGCCCACAGATATGTTACAAAAGCATAATATTTGCTGGGTTTTTTCAGATACATTTGATATTATACATAAACAGTAATATTACGAAGTCTTTTACATCTTTGACTGTTAACATTGTGACACTAGTTGGAGCTGATATAATTTGATTGAAGTTGATCCCTAAATTTAATTGTGCTTCAAATAGGAGCTCTTGACACCCTGCCAAGGATTATGTTGCTGTTTTAGTAGTATTCCTGACAATGCCTGACTCTTGCTGGCAACACAACTGCTGTCAAGATCATTTGCCATTGTTGTTTATGCAAGCATAAAGTTAATTCCAGTCCAGTGTTTGTTCTCCCTTTTTCTTGTTGCTTCTGTCTGAGAGGTGGCTGAAGGACAGATGAATTCAAATCTGCCCACCCTTCTGAGTTTTGTTGCTTAAAGTCTTAAGAAATAATTTGGCAGCGCCCATTGCTGAGGAATAGTAAGCATTATGAGGTTGCTACTTGGTTCATTTCTATAAGCAGATCTGTAGTTTCCCTATTGTCAGAAATTGTTCTCAAAAACTTGTACAATCCCACTGACTCTCTGAAGAGCAGTAGTAGTTCATCATAATATTCAGATTGCCTTGTGGAGCACAACCTTACTAAGCAAGAGTTATGGGTACTAATAACTGTCATTATACATTGTGTAAAGGTTGTGCAAGCCTGCACAGCATCATCTCTTGGTCGGTCCAGAGCGTTCGCACTCAATTGCCAGGTACATCTGTGAGGTGCCTTTTAATTATGATATAGGGTACTATTGATAATCCAGGTCAATTCATCCAAAATACCTCATCCAAAATGTGTTTTCCACTCCAGTAGCTGTAAAATTTGTTCCAGTTAAATATTTAATTATAAATACGTAGGTAGTAAGTCCTTTACTATTCCAAACCTTGCATACTTTAAAGGTAATTCTTGTTACTTTATTTTTGAATAAATGATGTGATGGCAACATTAAAGAATTGTTTATTGTAAAACTTGGTTGTTGTTTAAATGTGTTTTAGTTTTAGAAATTCAGTTTCTGACACCCATAATCTACATCTAGTTATTTGTTCCATAATTTTGTACTTTCATTAAGCAATATTAACACAAGCCATCTTCCAACCCTGTGGCATTATATTTATAAGCAAAATGGATTAGAGATAATAGAGTCTATGTGGTTTATTATTTTAGAGTAAGAGATAGATTTCATCTGGGGCTTCATCAGTTGGGATGCAGTCGTGAACCCAAACATCAGCAATTCCTCTGCTCCCACAAGTGCTGCCCAACTCTTCTGGCCCCTCAAGCAGATTGTTGCTCCAGATTCCAGCATCTGCTCTCTCTTGTGTCTCCAGATCCATGAAACAAGTTCCATCAACCTCTATGAATCATGTTAACATATTCTGAATATCGAAATTGTAAACGTGCCCACCCTCATATTAGCCATCCATTAGAGTCCTCTGCCATCACATACAGACTACTATAGTGGTCCCTAATTGGACTTGCTCATTCCTTTATCATTGTTTTATTTATAAATAAAGCAATCTGTGATTTTCTTTGATATTACTTATTTGTATTTTCTCCTCCACATTTTTAGATTCACTATGAATCTAAAACAGTTGAGAAACGGGCCTTTCAACCTACCTCATCAATGTCATATTATTAGTCCCATTGATCTGCAGCTGAACCGTATCCCTCCAATCCCCACCATTTATCCAAGTTTCACTGAAATTTTGAAATCGAACCTACATTCACCACTTCTGCTCTCAGCTCATTCCATGCTTTTGCCACCCTCTGAGTGAAGAAGTTCCCCTTAAATTTTGCCTTTCATCCTGAGCCTATTTGGCTTTCCAAATCTCTTGTAATTAAACACGTTTCATGTTTTCTGTCTTCTCCTATCCCATATGTGTTTGATCTCCATGGGTTCCAGATTTGAGTTTTCCCTTTAACTGGGTTTATACTTTCAATCCCAACTCCTCCTCAAAATGCCTCTGCTGCTTTGACACTAATTGATCACCTCGAGATGCCCATTCCAATCCTGCATTTCACTTCTCAGTTTGGTATAACTTCACTACAATTTAGAACTTTTAACTTGATTTTGGCCTTTTTGATAATATGCTGCATGATTACAGCTTCCACATTATATATTGCAGTTTTCCACTGCCTCCATTTGACCAGGTTCATTCCCTGAAACCCTTTATATATCTAATTGACTTTTTATCATCCTTGTGCCTCAAGTCCCTAATGTATCTGTGTCTACCGCCTTCCCTGGTGGTGTACTTCATCCTCTTACCTCTCTCTGTTTAAACATAAAACTTAACCCTGACATTCCCCTTCCCCTATACTTTTCTCCAAACACCTTAAAGTTATGTCCCTTCATAATTAGCTATTTCTGCCCACTCTTATCTATGCCTCTCATCATCTTCTACACCTCAGTCAGGTCACCTTTCATCCTCCTCCACTCAAAAGAGAAAAGCCTTAGCTCTTTTAACCTATCCACATAGTCCTCTAATCCAGGCAGCAGCGTTGTAAATTTTTTCTGTACCATGTGGAAAGTTTTCATGTCCTTCCTATTATAAAGTGTTTTGAATGGGGTTACTTCAAGTGATTAATGCAATAGACACCTTGCTGTAGGAAAGAGTACATTACACAAGCACATGAGAAACTGCAGTGTCCGCACATGAAGTAATTAAACAGTGGTGTTTCCTGAAAACGGCAGAATATCAAGGGATACCTCTTCTTCGTATTGGACAATGGGATTTAATTTTATATCATAGAATTGCCACAGCATAGAAGTCAGTAATTTGTCCCATCAAATCAATGCCCATACAGGCCCTTCGGCCCACAAAGCTGTGCCGAACATGTCCCTACCTTATTACTTTTGGAACTTACTACCTTAGAACTTGGCTTTACCCAGAGCCCTCTATTTTTCTAAGCTTCATGTAGCCATCCAGGAGTCTCATAAAAGAACCTATCATTTCTGCCTCCATCATCGTCGCTGGCAGCCCATTCCATACACTCTGCGTAAAAAAAAAAAACTTACCCCTGACATCTCCTCTGTACCTACTTCCAAGCACCTTAAAAATATGCCCTTTCGTGCTAACCATTTCAGCCCTGGGGAAAATCCTCTGACTGTCCACACAATCAATGCCTCTCATTATCTTGTACACCTCTATCAGGTCACTTTTCATCCGCTGTCACTCCAAGGAGAAAAGGCCGAGTTCACTCAACCTATTCTCATAAGGCATGCTCCCCAGTCCAGGCAACATACTTGTAAATGTCCTCTGCACCCTTTCTATGGTTTCCATGTCCTTTCTGTAGTGAGGCAACCAGAATTGAGCACAGTACACCAAATGGGGTCTGACCAGGGTCTTGTATAACTGCAACATTACCTCTCGGTTCTTAAACTTGCAGTCTCTGGTGAATAAAATCGATGATCTCAGAGCCATGGTGCTAAATCAGAGGGACATTAGGACCGCATGTGTCCTTTGTTTCACAGAAGCCTTGTTAACCCCTGCTGTACCAGAGGCAGTGATTCAGATCGACAGGTTTACTATACATCTTCAGGATAGACCTATAGAGGCTCTTAAAAGCAGAAGTGCAGGAGCATGCCTCATGATCAACTCCTGGTGCACCAGTGCTGTCCCAACTCATTATCTTCCTCCTTTTTAAATTCTCAAATGAATCAGAATCAGGTTTAATATTACTAGCATATTTCATGAAATATGTTATTTTGCTGCAGCAATACATTGCATTACATAACAAAAAATTCTATAATTTTAAATTAATGCAAAAAGAAAGCAAAAAATAGTGAGGTAGTGTTCATTGTCCATTCACAAATCTGGTGGCAGTGGGGAAGAAGCTCCCTTGATGGTAGCAATGAGAAGAGGGCATGTCCTGGGTGATGGGAGCCCTTAATGGTGGATGTCACCCTTCTGAGGCAACACCTTTTGAAGGTTTCCTCAATGTTGGGGAAGCTAGTGCCCAGCAAATTAGCAACTTTGCAGCTTTTTCTGTCCCTGTGCAGTGGCCCTCCATATCAGATGGTGATGCAGCCAATTAGAATGCTTGTGCTATTTTACTTATCATCACTGATTCTGTTTCCACTTCTTTGTACAGTGAGTTTAGATCATAAATAACCCGAGTTCAAAAGTAAAGTTCTTTACATCCCCCTATGTGTCTTCATTGCATAATTTTGCTTGTGCATTCCTGGTCCTCAATGCAGCTGCCAATGGGAACACACACACAATGCTGGAAGAACTCAGCAGGCCAGGCAGCATCAATGGAGAGGAATAAAGAGTAAAAGTTTTGGACCAAGAATCTTCATCAGGACTGGAAAGGAAGAGGGAAGAAGCTGGAATAAGAAGGTGGGGGTGGGAAAGGAGTACAAGCTGGAAAGTGATGGGGAAGGGGGATGAAGTATGAATCTGGGATGTGATGGGTGGAAGAGGTGAAGAGTTGAGGAAGAAGTGGAGTGTGGACCATGGGAGAAAGGAAAGGAGGAGGGGCACCAGAGGGAGAAGATAGGCAGGTGAGCAGAAGAGAAGGGCTAAATGGGGAGCCGGAATGGAAAAAGAGAGAAAGGGGAAGAGGGCAAAATTAACAGAAATTAGAGAAATTAATGTCAATGCTGTCAGGTTGGCGACTACCAGACAGAATATGCAATGTTGCTCCTCCAACTTAAGAGTGGCCTCTCATGGCAGTAGAGGCAACTATAGACTGACATGTGGGAATGGCAATGTGGAGTTAAAATGGTTAGTTACCATGAAATCTTGCCTATTGCAGACAGTGCAAAAACACTCAACAAATGTTGTGTCTCACCAATGTAGTTTTGGCCGCACTGGAACACTGGATACAGTAGATGACCCCGACAGACTTACAGGTGAAGTTTTGCCTCAACTGCAGGACTCTTTAGGGCCCTAAATGGAGGTGAAGGAAGAGATGAATAGGCAAGTGTAGCAGTCGTGCCACTTGCAGGGATAAATGCCAGTAAGGAGATTAGTGGGGAGGGGCAAATGGACAGAGGAATTATTGAGAACTTGACCCTTGTGGCAAGTGGAGAAGGTAAAAATGTACGTTATGATGAAAGGATCCCATTGAAGATGGCAGAAGTTGCAAAGAATGATGTGCTGGATGTGGAAGCTCGTGAAGTGGCAGGTAAAGACAAGGTAACAGGGCAGCAGAAAGATGGGAAGAGGGAAGATATCTGGGAAATGGAGGAGATGCAAGTGAAGGAATGCTAGAGGAAGGAAAATGTGTTCTTTGAAGAATGAAGATATCTCAGATGTTCTGGAAAGGAAAGCTTCATTCTGAGAACGTAATAAAGACAAAGGAACTGAGACGAGGGAATGGCATTTTTACAAGTGACAGGGTGGGAAGAGGTATAGTCAAGATAGTTACGAAAGTCAGTAAGTTCACAACAGTTATCAGTGGACAGACTGTCTCTAGAGATGGAAATCAAGAAAGGGGAGAGTGAATTTAAGGGTAGGGTGAATGTTGATAAAATTGATGAGCTGGGCATGGGTGCATGAAGCAGCACCAATGCAGTGCAAAAAGTCGGAGAACATGACCAGGGAAAGCTTGGAACATGGACTTTACACATTGTCGACAAAAAGGCAAGCATAACTGGGGCACGTGTTAATGGGAATAATTTTCTTCCACCTAAACCAATCGCACTCCTCCATCAAATCTCTCCACTTTTTTGAGCCACAGAGAATGTCTCCACGTTGGCTGAAATAATTAATGTATGAATAAGTAGACAAAACTGGTTAAATGTTAATCCTAGAGCAGTGCATCTAACAGTATAAGATTCTGTCCACTCTACCCGTATTTAGAACTCCAGTCCAAAGAACAACTGGTAATTGCAGCTCTCCTGACCCACAACAACATGATTGGCTCTTATCTGTCCTTCAGTGAGCCCTCTTTGTACAACAATTAGAATGAAACAGTAGAATGAAACCTGGCCTTGACATCACTGGACAGGATGTCTAAATAGTTGTCAGTCAGACTTAGTCAAACAATAGGATAGCATAGGGCCACTTTCAGGATCATACCTGACTGGCAATGTGTCTGAGTACATCCTGATCCACCAGAGAAGGTATTGCTATAGTGAGTAACCTCTGAATCTCCGTTGGCCCTAAACGAAGGAACACTTAGCAATCCTCATAGAGGGATGAGAAGTGGAGAGAGTGAGCAGATTCAAGTTCCTGGGTGTCACGATCTCTGAGTATCTAAACTGGTCCCGACATATCGATGCAGTTATAAGGAAGGCAAGACAGTGACTACATTAGGAGTTTGAAGTGATTTGGTATGTCAACAAATACACTCAAAAAGTTTAGTAGATGTACAGTGGAGAGCATTCTGACAGGCTGCATCACTATCTGGTATGGGGGGTGGGGGTGGGGGGGCTACTTCACAGGACCAAAAGAAGCTGTAGAGGGTTGAAAATCTAGTCAGTTCCATCTTGGGTACTAGCCTACAAAGAACCCAGGACGTCTTCAAGGAGTGGTGTCTCAGAAAGGCAGCATCCATTATTAAGGACCTCAAGCACCCAGGGCTTTATAGGAAGGACCTCATTATAGGAAGGATGTGGAAGCTATGGAGAAGGTGCAGAGGAGATTTACCAGAATGTTGCCTGGTTTGGAGAACAAGTCATATGAAGCAAGGTTAGCAGAGCTGGGACTTTTCTCTTTGGAGCATAGAAGAATGATAGAGGTCTACAAGATTATGAGAGGCATAGATAGGGTGGATAGTCAGTACCGGTTTCCCAGGGTACCAACAGCAAACACAAGAGAGCGTATTTACAAAATTAAGGGAGGGAAGTTTAGGGGAGACATCAGGGGTAAGTTTTTTACACAAAGAGTTGTGAGTGCCTGGAATGACTTGCCAGGGATGTTGGTGGAGGCTAAAACATTAGGGGTATTTAAAAACCTCTTGGACAGCAACATGGATGAAAGAAAAATGGAGGGTTATGGGGTAGTGTGGGTTTAGTACTTTTTTTTAAGGATTATATGGGTCGGCACAACATGGAGGGCTGAAGGGCCTGTACTGTGCTGTAGTGTTCTATGATTCTATGGCATGCCCTTTTCTCACTGTTACAATCAGGTAGGAGATACAGAAGCCTGAAGGTACACACTCAGCGATTCAGGAACAGCTTCTTCCCCTCTGCCATCCGATTCCTAAATGGACATTGAACCCATGAACACTACCTCACTTTTTAAAATATATAGTATTTCTGTTTTTTGCACGATTTTTAATCTATTCAATATATGTACACTGTAATTTATTTATTTTTTATTATTATTTTATTTTGTGTTTGTTTCCTTCTATATTATGTATTGCATTGAACTGCTGTTGCTAAGTTAACAAATCTCATGACACATGCCGGTGATGATAAGCCTGATTCTGATTCTGACACCATTAGGTCAGTGGCATTAGGTCGACTGTGGATAAGGAAAGTTCAGGTTTGTGGCAAGTAACAAATGAAGGATAAAACTTTACACCTTATCCTCTCCAACCCATTTGTGGCTGATGCATCTAACCATCAGTGTTAGTAAGAGATGACCCCTGCAATGTCATATCTTTGCAGCTCTATGTGTTTAATGGCACTGCAACTAGTTAAATAAGAATAGATTTGGCAAGTCAAAGGTACAATGCATGGGTGAAAGGTCATTTCCTTTCGGTAGAGAAGGCTAGATATATACAAAATGATGAGGATGGAGATAGGGTAAATAATAGGAATCACAAGGAGTGATGGTCAATAAATGACCATCTAATGACTACTACATTACAAAAATATGTATATATGAGAATAAAATCGACTTTGACTTTGTAAAGGGAAAACTCTCTGATTGGGCCCCAATCAGAACCCAAATCCTTGAATGCCCATTTCCTCCATAGATTCTGCATGACCTGCTGAGTCCCTCCAACACCTGATTTTTTTTAGCTGTGGAATTTAAATTCAGTTTATAACTGGAGTTTAAAAAGGAGAAAAATTACCACTCTTGGTGATTAAGATACCAGATTGCCACAAATGGGGAGGTTATTTACTTAAGTATTTATTGAGCTACAGTGTGGACTAAGCCCTTTGAGTTATGCCACTCACCAACCTCTGGACAATTTACAATGACCAATTAACCTACTAATGAGACATCTTTGGACTGTTCACAGAGTCCTTGCAGATGATATCGGAATTGAATTCTGATCTCAGAAACCCTAAGCTGTAACTGCTACGCTACTGGATACCCAATTTGTGACCATAACACATAGGAGTAGAATTAAGCCATTTGGCCCATCGAGTCTGTTCCACCATTCCATCATGGCTGATCCAATTTTCCTCTCAGCCCCGATCTCCTGCCTTCTCCCCGTATGTCTTCATGCCCTGACCAATCAAAAATATGTTGGCCAGAAGAAACTACAGTCTGATCAATGACGGGGAAGTAGACAAGTCTTCGTTTCCCATTTTGTGGACTCTGAACTGATTCTTGCTCTTGGATAATCTAATCAGAGCAATTGACTGTGGACACAAGAAGCTACCTGCTAAACCTGAGACCATTCTCAGACAAGTACAGTCGGCCCTCCTTATCCGCGGGGGATTGGTTCCCAGACCCCCCACAGATACCAAAAACGCAGATGCTCAAGTCCCTTATTTAACCTGAATCAGTGCGGTGGTCTTTAGGACCCAGCGGAACCCTGGACTTTATTTGACATGTTCAGTGCGGTGGACATTAGGACCCAATGTAGCTCTGAATCCGCGGTGTTTCTATTCACGAAAATAATCACGATCACAATTGAAAATAAGGTGGAAGTAATAAAGCGATCGGAAAGAGGTGAAACGCCATCGCTCATTGGAAAAGCATTAGGCTACAGTCGGTCAACGATTGGAACAATTTTAATGGAGCATGTGAGAGGCCCTGCTCTGATGAAAGCTACAATTATTACTAAGCAACGCAGTGGTTTAATTATTGAAATACGTATGTTTTTTAAGTGTTTTATATGCATAGAAAGATAAAATATGTACTATATACTAAGAAAAACGTTGGACCAACTGACGCTAAATAATACCGGATGTATCTGTTCTGACCTCAAATCTGACTTAAAGACTAACTCATTATGAATGGAACTCATTCATAACCAAGGGACTGCCTGTACTTTTCAGTCATTTCTAGATTACTTATAATACCTAATACAATGTAAATGCTATGTAAATAATAGTTGTTATACTGTATTGTTTAGGGAATAATGACAAGAAAAAAATAGTCTGTACATGCTCAAACAACAAGTGCTGGAGAGAGAACTTCTGGGTTTTCCCGATCCGCGGTTGGTTGAATCCGCGCATGTGGAATCCGCGGATAAGGAGGGCCGACTGTAGCTATTTGTTATGTCAAATGCCAGACCTACCAAAGAAGCAATCTCACACACAAAATGCTGGTAGAACACAGCAGGCTAGGCAGCATCTATAGGGAGAAGCACTGTCGACGTTTTGGGCCGAGACCCTTCGTCAACCCAATCTGGAATCTCATTAGACTCTGTCTCCGTCCCCCCCCCCAGTGGACCAGATAATTTTGAAAACGCTGGTTTCGCATAAAAATGATAGGCATCCACACTATGCGTTTTAAAAAATATCTCTGTGATATTTCGGCAAATCTCCTTCTACTGCGCATGCACAGGACACATCTACCGAAAACAAGCAAAATGCTTGGTGTCGAATCTCACCATGAAAGACAGTGCGTGTTTGTTCAGTTACAGACTAGAAAACGACGGACAGCTGTTGGCTCTCACGAAGGAGAACTTAAAAGTAAAAACAAATACTGGTGTGTATGGAGGCATCTGACAGGGGGTTCACAGACAGTATGATCTGGCTGACGACAAACATTGAAAAACTGACTAACTCTGTTGTATTAATAAAGCCCCTTGTTAAATGTATAAAACATGTCTGCATCAGTATGATCTTGTACTTCCATACAATGTTACATTAGGCTGTTACACATCTATTGTCAGAGAAGTACTTGCATAAATAGGTAAACCACCTTCATACAAGCAAGGACAGAAAACAGGGCAAAGTGAGTATACTTATTTATTCAGTAAGTTATGGGTCAAAGTATTTGGAGAGTACATTTCTAACTGTTCTGGCTTCAGTCTTGTTGCCGTCTGTTCTGAAATTGTTAGGTTGCATTCAAGAAAACAATGAAATGGCGCGCTGCTGTCACCATCTGTTTCGGCACATCATGACAGCATTTCCAGAAATCTCTGGTTACCCCATCCACACTGCTCCGGCCAAGCGGCGTTTTCAAAATTACACACTTTGAAAATCTGAAAATCTCCTGTTTCGGGGGACGAAAACACCGTTTTAGTGTTGACAGAGGGTAAAAACGAAAAGAAAAAGCTTCGGTTATGGATTTATCCAGTGTAATGTGGACATAGCCTCAGTTAACTGATTTGGACCAGTCAGAATGGGCAGAGCCATGGCACAATGTTGATTGTATCCCTGTACAATAACCAGTGAGAAGGTGACCTTGAGCCAGTGGGATGGAGATATAATAGTTCAACTGATGACGAACACTATACGAGTCAAGAGCTCCAAATACACAGGGGCGATAGCTCTCCAGCAGCCAGAGACCAACCATCGTAGATAAGGAGGACCCCATGGACACGTGGAGATTGGGACCACGAGGAACACCTGGTCAACATAGACTCCTTTCCTGGGTAATACCTTTTCTCTTCATTGACTGTTCACGGAGGGTCAGGGATTCTAGTAGGCTACACACAGGTAGATAGTTTGTGAACCTACGTGGTTTTTAGTTCAAACAATAAAAGATACTTGTCGATAAATACAGATTCTCTGTGCCTCACTGATCATTATTACAAGGGGCGATCCTTGTAACAAATGTATCAGGTCAGTCAGCGATAGGAGCAGGCTACAGTGACGAGGTTCCTTGCAGGTCAACATGCTTGTTTAAAAATACAGAAGGGACAAGTGGGGCAGCCATTGTTGGGAGTAGGCCAGTGGTGAGAGTTGGAGTGTCCAGTTTTACCTTAGAAGAGGCTCAGCTCGCAAGAGGCATCAGCTCTGGGCAAGTTTCTGTTAAGGTTCCTTTTTTATTTCTCTTACCGTACCTCGTTGTGTATTCTTCATGTGGATATGGAGTCCTGGGAGACCCAGAATCTCCCAGAAAACTACATATGCGTGGTGCATCCAGCTGCAGCTCATTGAAGGTCGTGTTAGGGACCTGGAGCAGCAGCTGGATGACCTTCGGCTTGTATGGGAGAGTGAGGAGATCATCGATCAGAGTTACAGGGAAGTAGTCACCCCGAAGTTGCAGGAGACAAGTAGCTGGGTGACTGTCTGAAGAAATGAAAATGTGAATAAGAAGTTAGCACAGACCACCCTGTGGTCATTCCCCTCAATGATAAGTATAGCATTTTGGATACTTTTGTGGAGGATGACCTCCCAGGGGAATGCCAGGGAGACCAGGTTACTGGCACTGAGCATGGGTCTGTGGTGCAGTAAGGAAAGCGGGAGAAGAGAAGAGCAATCGTGATAAGGGACTCAATGGTCAGGAGAACGGACAGGAGATTCTGTGGACATGAACAGGACATCCGAAAGGTATGCTGCCTCCCAGCTGCCAGGGTCATCAATCATAACATTTGGGAGAGGGAGGGGGAGCAGCCAGATATCTTGGTACATGTTGGTACCAATGACATAGGAAGGAAAAGCTAAGAGGTCCTGAAGAAAGAGAGCTAAGCAGAAAGCTGAGAAGCAGGAATTCCGGGGTAGTAATTATTGGATTGCTGCCTGTGCCACATGCTAGTGAGGGTAGAAACAGGATGATTTGGTAGATAAATAATTTGGCAGTAGCTGGAGGTGGAGTGAAGTCAAAATGGTGCTAAACGGCGACTCCTTTTCTTTCCATCTTTGGAAACAGCTCTATTTCTATCTTTGATATCTCATTTTTTCCTTTTCAAGGTTCATTTGAAGATCCTGACCTGGAGTTACATGCTGACTTCGGTTCTTTGCGGGAATGGGACCTGCTCTCAGGGCCTCACAACTGCCCGCTTTTTGATATCCCAAGGACTAACGCACCTTCAGGGTTCTGGAATTTCTTAGTTCTGGGGACGTGCTGATTCTAGGCCGGTGCCTCGACTGAACTCAAAACATTGGTTAACGGCCAGGGGCTCTGTGTCCGGAGAGCTGCGCCTTTTTGGTGCCAACTCTCTGGGCGCAGACTTTTAATATTGTAAATCAGAGAGTTGTTTGTTATGTCTCCTCTCTTGCTGTGAAATGGGGGTAAGAGAGAGAGCCTGTGGTATGTTGAATTACCGAGTGAACAAGTAGTCTTTAGGGTACTGCAAGTCTTTGTCTTTATTGATGCTTTGCTGCATGCTTGAGTGCTTAGTGGAGGGTGCTGATGCTTATTAGAGGGAGGGGGGAGAGAGAGATAGATTCTTTAATCATTGGGATCTCTTCTGGGAGAGGTATGACAGGATAGGACGAATGGTAAAAAAGCAAAGACAGCGTGCAGTCACAGACTGTCAGGAAGGGCAGACAGATGATAGGACAGAATTGCAGCCATTAGGGACGTAAAATCAAAAAGGGCAGCAAATACAGTATTCAAAATGTTATATCTCATTACACGGAATACAAGATATAAGGTGGATGGTCTTGTTGTATTATTACTGATTGTCAGGTATGATGTTGTGGCCATCACTGAATCATGGCATCAAATCAGTAGAAAGATGTGATGTAGGATCAGAAGATGTTGAATCCTTGTGGGTTAAGTTAAGAAACTGCAAGATTGAAAGGACACTGGTGGCAGTTGTATGCATTAGCTGGGATGTGGACCACAGATTACAACAGGAGATTAGAAAAGGTGTGTCAAAGGGGCAATGTTATAGTCATGGGAGATTTCAACATGCAGATCAATGGGGAAAATCAGGATGGTAATGGATCTCAAGAGAGTGAATTTTTTGAAAGCCTATGTGAAGGCTTTTTAGAGCAGTTTGTCATTGACCCTACTAGGGCTATATTGGATTGGGTGTTATGTAATGAACTGGAGTTGATTAGGGAGCTTAAAGGAGGCAGGGATCCAATATGATTGAGTTTAACTTGGAGTGATATTTGCAATTTTCCAGTCCTCTGGAACTATTCCGGAATCTAGTGATTCGAGAAAGATCATTACTAATGCCTCCAAGATCTCTTCAGGAGAGGGAAGGGCAAGAGTCAAATACTAGAAAGTATCCCTATGGCTGCCCCCTTAACAATAAGTACTCCTGTTTGAGTACTTTGGGTTGGGGGTGGGGACAACCAATCTGGGGAAAGCAATCTGGCACAGAATCTGGCCCTGTGGCTCAGAAGAATAAGGAAAGGAAGAGGATAGCAGCAGTGATAGGGGGTCAGATGAGCGATTCTGTGGATGCAGGAAAAAAACACAGATGGTAGTTTGCCTTCCAGGTTGTTTCTGATTGCATCCATGGTATCCTGAAGTGGGAAGGTGAACAGCCAGAGGTCGTGGTACATATTGGTACCAACAACATAGGTAGGAAAAGGGAGGAGGTCCTAAAAACAGACTACAGGGAGTTAGGAAGGAAGTTGAAAGCAGTTTCTCAAAGGTAGTAATCTTGGGATTACTGCCTGTGCCATGTGACAGTATAGGAATAGAATGAGGTGGAGGATAAATGCATGGCTGAGGGATTGAAGCAGGGAGCAGGGATTCAGATTTCTGGATTGTTGGGACCTCTTTTGGGGCAGGCATGACCTGTACGAAAAGGATGGGTTGCACTTGAATCCCAGGGGAACCAATATCCTGGCAGGGATATTGGGGAGAGTTTAAACTAGAATTACTGGGGACTGGGACCCAAACTGAAGAGACAGAGGAAAGGGAGGTTGTTTCACAAATAGAGAAAGCTTGGAGACAATGCGAAAGGCAGGATAAGCAGGTGATAGAGAAGGGATGGTTTGAGATGTGTTTATTTTAATGCAAGAAGCATCATGAACAAAGCGGATGAGCTTAGAGTGTGGATGAATGCCTGTCATTATCTTGTACATCTCTATCAGGTGCATCATCGTGTGGATAGTCAGAAGCTTTTTCCCAGGGCTGAAATGGCTAGCATGAGAGGGCACAATTTTAAGGTGCTTGGAAGTAGGTACAGAGGGGATATCAGGGATAAGTTTTTTACGCAGAGAGTGGTGAGTGCGTGGAATGGGCTGCCAGCGACAGTGGTGGAGGCAGATATGATAGGGTCTTTTAAGAGACTCCTGGTCAGGTATACGGAGCTCAGAAAAATAGAGGTTAACCCTAGGTAATTTCTCAGGTAAGGACATGTTTGGCACAGCTTTGTGGGTCGAAGGGCCTGTATTATGCTGTAGGTTTTCTATGTTTTCTAAATTGGGAACAGATGTTCTCAGGGAAATGTACAGCAGAAATGTGGCAAATGTTCAGGGGATATTTTTGTGGGGTTCTGCATAAGTACATTCCAAAAAGACAGGGAAAGGATGGTAGGGTACAGGAACTATGGTGTACAAAGGCTGTTGAAAATCTAGTCAAGAAGAAAAGAAAAGCTTACGAAAGGTTCAAAAAACTAGATAGAGATCTAGAAAATTATAAGGCTAGCAGAAAGGAGCTTAAGAATGAAATTAGGAGAGCCAGAAGGGGCTATGAGAAGGCCTTGGTGAGCAGGATTAAAGAAAACCCCAAGGCATTTTACAAGTATGTGAAGAGCAAGGGGATAAGACGGAAGAGAATAGGTCCAATCAAATGAGATGGTGGAAATGTGTGTATGGAACTGGAGGAGATAGCTGAAGTACTTAATGAATACTTTGCTTGAGTATTCACTGTGGAAAAGGATCTTAGTGATTGTAGGGATGACTTACAGCGGATTGAAAAACTTGAGCATGCAGACATTAAGAAAGAGGATGTGCTGGAGCTTTTGGAAAGCACCAAGTTGGATAAGTCTCTGGGACTGGACAAGATGTACTCCAGGCTACTGTGGCAGGCGAGGGAGGAGATGACTGAGCCTCTGACAATGATCTTTGGATCACCAATGGGGATGGGGAGATTCCGGAGGATTGGAGGGTACCGGATGTTGTCCCCTTATTGAAGAAAGTTAGTAGAGATAGCCCAGGAAATTATAGACCAGTGAGTCTTACTTCAGTGGTTGGTAAATTGATGGAGAAGATCCTGAGAGGCAGGATTTATGAACTTTGGGAGAGGCATAATATGATTAGGAATAGTCAGCATGGTTTTGTCAAAGGCAGGTTGTGCCTTATGAGCCTGATTGAATTTCTTGAGGATGTGACTAAACACATGATGAAGGAAGAACAGTAGGTGTAGTGTATATGGATTTCAGCAAGGCATTTGATAAGGTACCCCATGCAAGGCCTATTGAGAAAGCAAGGAGGCATGGGATCCAAAGGGACCTTGCTCTGTGGATCCATAATTGGCTTGCTCACAGAAGGCAAAGAGTGGTTGTAGATGGGCCATATTCTGCATGGAGGTCGGTGACCAGTGGTGTTCTGCAGGGATCTGTTTTGGGACCCCTACTCTTTGTGATTTTTATAAATGACCTAGATGAGGAAGTGGAGGGATGGGTTGGTAGATTTGCTGATGACACAAAGGATAGTGTGGAGGACTGTACAGCGGGACATCGATAGGATGCAAAACTGGGCTGAGAAGTGGCAGATGCAGTTCAACCCAGATAAGTGTGAGGTGGTTCATTTTGCTAGGTCAAATATGATGGCAGAATATAGTATTAATGGTAAAACTCTTGACAGTATGGAGGATCAGAGGGATCTTGGTGTCTGAGTCCATAGGATGCTCAAAGCTGCTGCACAGGTTGACATTATGGCTAAGAAGGCATATGGTGCATTGGCCTTCATTAATCATGGGATTTTAGTTTTGGAGCTGAGAGGTAATGTTCTAGCTATATAGGACCCTGGTCAGACCCCACTTGGAGTACTGTGCTCAGTTCAGGTCACCTCACTACAGAAAGGATGTGGAAACTATAGAAAGTGTGCAGAGATTTACAAGGATGTTGCCTGGATTGGGGAGCATGCCTTATAAGAATAGGTTGAGTGATCTCAGCCTTTTCTCCTTGGAGTGATGGTGGATGAGAGGTGACCTGATAGAGGTATATAAGATGATGAGGGGCATTGATCGTGTGGATAGTCAGAGGCTTTTTCCCAGGGCTGAAATGGTTGCCTCAAGAGGACACAGGTTTAAGGTGCTGGGGAGTAGGTACAGAGGAGATGTCAGGGGTAAGTTTTTAACTCAGAGAGTGCTGAGTACATGGAACGGGCTGCCTGCAGCGGTGGTGGAGGTGGATACAATAGGATCTTGGATAGGTACATGGAGCTCAGAAAAATAGAGGGCTATGTGTAACTCTAGGTAATTTATAAAATAAGTACATGTTCAGCACGACATTGTGAGCCGAAGTGCTTGTTTTGTACTGTAGGTTTTCTATGTTTTATATGAAATCAGTAGTTTTTGAAATACTCAGAAACCCTGTCTGGCACCAGCAATTATTGGTCAAAATCACTACAATCACATTTTTCCCCCATTCTGATGTTTGGTCTGAACAACAACTGAACCTCTTGATCATATAACCATATAACAATTACAGCATGGAAATAGGCCATCTTGGCCCTTCTAGTCCATGCCAACGCTTACACTCACCTAGTCCCACTGGCCTGCACTCAGCCCATAACCCTTCCATTCCTTTCCTGTCCATATACCTATCCAATTTTACTTTAAATGACAATACCGAACCTGCCTCTGCCACTTCTACTGGAAGCTCATTCCACACAGCTACCCCTCTCTGAGTAAAGAAATTCCCCCTCATGTTACCCTTGAACTTTTGCCCCCGATTCTCAAATCATGTCCTCATGTCTGCATGCTTTTATGCAATGAGTTGCTGCCACATGATTGGCTGATGAGATATTTGCATTAATGAGCAGGTGTAAAGTTTACCTAATAGTGGGCAATCAGTAGAGATTCTGTTATGTTGAGGTTCATAACTGTGTGAATGTAGAATGCTTGGTGTTCTTGAGGCCTAGAGAGGTAACGTCCTTGGGAAGTGCCATTGTGAATAGCAAGTATTCAGAACAGTCAAACTAATATTGTGTCTAATGTTTAGGTGAATACCATACACAGTAAATAGCATCTTCCTTCAAATGTAAATGACTGGAGAAGATTATTTTTCACCTGCTTTTAAAATAATCCAGATGAAGAAGGAATTAGCATTGGAAAAAAACATGCTGATGGGCTTCAGCAAGACAGGATAGTGGAAATAAACTTAGATATAGAGTCATAAAGCACGAATCAGCTCCTTTGGCCTGTCTCATAGGTGCCAAACTGTTAATCTGCCCGTTATGTATTTTAAACATTGTTTAAAATTGTTTAACATTGTTTTAAATGTTGGAATTAAACCCACATCTGTTGGCAGCTCATTTCACACTCTTGGCATCTTCTGAATGAAGAATTTCTCCCTCATATTCTCCTTAAACAATTCAGTTTCCACCCTTTACCCATGACCTCTATTGGTAGTCTCACCCAACCTGCTTGCCTTTACCCGATCTATCTCTCACCATTTTGTATACCTCTATCAAATCTCCTACGCTCCATTGAATAAACTCCGAACCTATTCAACCTTTCCCTATTACCCAGGTTCTCAAGACCTGGCAACATCCTTGTAAATTTTCTCTGCGCTCTTTCAATCTTATTGACGTTTTTCCTGTAGGTACTGTAGGCAACCAAAACTATGCACAATACTCTAAGTTAGGCCTCACCAAAGTCTTATACAAAGGCTTATACCTAGGGCAGTTGCAGATATTTTATATCATGCAGACCAGTCCTCTCAATCTTGACCTCCCAATCTATTTCATACAGGTTGAGTACCCTTTATCCAAAATTCCAAAATCTGAAAAGCAACAAAATCCAAAATCCAAGACATGATGTCACAAATGGTCCCCCACGAGAGACTCATCCCGAAAGTCATGAGGCATGAGATCAGTGGAACATTGGCTGTTTGGATAAAAAAAATTGGCTTACAGGAAGAAAGCAGAGGGTAGTTGTGGAAGGAAAGTATTCTGCCTGGAGGTCGGTGACTAGTGGAGTGCCACAAGGATCTGACCTGGGACCCCTGCTCTTTGTGATTTTTATAAATAACCTGGATGAAGAGGCGGAAGGATGGGTGAGTAAGTTTACGAGTGACACGAAGGTTGGAGGAGTTGTGGATGGAGCTGTAGGTTGTCAAAGGTTACAAGAGGATATAGACAGGAATTGGGCAGAAAAGTGGCAGATGGAGTTCAATCCGGATAAGTGTGAGGTGATGCATTTTGGAAGGACAAACCAGAAGGCTGAGTATAGGGTTAATGGTCAGTTACTTAAGAGTGTGGATGAACAGAGGGACCTAGGGGTTCAAATCCATACATCCCTCAAGGTCGCTGCACAGGTTGATAGGATAGTTAAGAAGGCCTATGGGATGCTAGGCTTCATTAACAGGGGGACTGAGTTCAAGAGTAGAGAGGTCATGTTGCAGCTCTACAAATCTCTGGTGAGACCGCACTTAGAGTATTGCGTTCAGTTCTGGTCACTTTATTATAGGAAGGATGTGGAAGCTATGGAGAGGGTGCAGAGAAGATTTATCAGGATGTTGCCTGGATTGGAAAACAAGTCTTATGGAGTTTAGAAGGATGAGAGGGGACTTGATAGAGGTCTACAAGATTATGAGAGGCATAGATAGGGTGGATAGCCAGTACCTGTTTCCCAGGGCATGAATAGCAAACACCAGAGGGCATATGTACAAAGTTAAGGGAGGGAAGTTTCGGGGAGACATCAGGGGTAAGTTTTTTACAAAGGGGGTTGTGGGTGCCTGGAATGACTTGCCAGAAATGGTGGTGGAGGCTAAAATATTGGGGGTATTTAGGAATCTGTTGGACAGGCACATGGATGAAAGAAAATGGGGTAGTGTGGGTTTAGTACTTTTTTTAAGGAATATATGGGTTGGCACAACATCGAGGGCTGAAGGGCCTGAACTGTGCTGTAGTCTTCTAGTGTCTAAATGGAAAATTCTGCAAGAAACTGGGAAGATTCCCATGTGATACACAGATCTCTGTGTACCACAATTATGAGAAATGACCTGATGTATGCAATGAAAAATGGTAAAAAATGAATGAAGCAAAAAAGGAAGATCTCAATTGTGAATTGAAAGAATGCATTTATCAGCGTCAGCGTGAACATAAGCTGCTTAACAGTGTGCTGATTATGAAACAAGCAAAGATCTATCACAATGAACTGAAAATTGAGGATAATTGTGAAGCTGATTGCAGAAATTTAAGAAAAAGCATGGCATTACATTTTTAAAGATTTGTGAAAAGTATTTGTTGATCAGGAAGCATCAGAGAAATTCATTGATGTATTTGCCAAGATTGTCACGATGGACAAGTGTAAGACAAAGACTGCTTTCTGGTAGCATATAAATTCAGAGTTGGGAATCATGGTGATCCCAAGCTATCACATTACAATTTCCAAAATCCAAGCATTTCGATTAGAAGGTCCTCAACCTATATGATCATGCACCTTATTGCTTACTGGCACTGCACTTTAACCTGCACCCTACTGTTTACCTGCACCATATTGTTTACCTGCCCCATATTGTTTACTTGTCCCATGTTGTTTATCTGCCCATATTGTTTACCTGCACCCTATTGTTATATGGTGCAAGTCCTCACAGAAGTGTTGCCACACGGGGCACTGCTTGATAGACGGAAGTGGTGCACTTTCAAAAGATCTAGAGCGGGAGTTTGTAGGACGGGAGCCAATATGGTGAAGTGGGGTTTAAAGACTAGCGAATCACATGAGTGTGGCGAAAGGGTGCAAAACATTGAACAAATTCTGCGCAACTGCCCACTCTCACCTGATTTAGCTGACACTGACCTGCTCAGCATCAACCAAACAACACTAGAGTGGCTGGCTGTCTGGTGTGACAAGCTATGATGATGATTGTTTACCTGCACCCTATAAGGAAGGGAGTCCATGGCTCAATTGAAGAAGTTATCCAAGTATTGTCAGTTCAGTAATGGTCACTGAGAGATCATTTAGTTTGTGAAATCTTTCAAAAATGGTTCCTAACTGAAGTGTAACTTACATTTTAAGAGCAGTTGAAATTGCTTTATCAATGGAAACAGCAGAGACACAATTGAGTTGCAGTCGGGAATGAAAGGAAGTGTGAACAAAATTGTATTGTCTAAATAGAAAATGGCCTGGCTGAACAAATTGTCTTACTATTGTGGCAGAAGCTCACATAATCTAAACTAATGCAGGTTTAAAGGTAAAACTTTCAGAAAATGCTACAAAGTAGGGAACATACAAAGAGCATTACAAAGGTCAGACAAAAACAAACAAGGAGCAGAAAAAGATAAAAAGTCAAGTTGCAGTTGGAAAAAGAGCACTAATCTTCATGCTGTTAGTGAAAATTCTGATAATGATGGGAGTGATACAGGACTGGGTAGCCTTGAGATTTGCAATGTGAAAACTAACATAAGCAATAAGTATGCCACAAGTAAATGGTAAATTCATTAAAATGAAATTGGACACTGACTCGGCTATTTCAATCATTCCACAAATGAGTTTGAACAGCATTTCAAAGATTCTAAACTGAAGCTTGCAGATATCCAACTAAAACATATTATGGAAAAGATAACTCAAGCTTCAAGTTCAAATTTAAATTGCTATTCAATCACTCATGAATACACAATGAATACAGCTAAACTAAACAGGTTTACTCCGGGGCCAACAGACTACCAAAATACAGTACCAACAGTCACACACAGCACAAGGTACTTAGATCACATACCATATAAGATAGTATCTGATATCAATAAAATACAGCCACACAAGAAAATATGTAGTTGTATAGTCTGAGTCTATGAAAGAGGTAGCAGTCTGCAGTCAAACACAATACAGCTTGTCTTCCGCTGAGCAGTGGGAATTAAATTTGTAACAGTGAAATACAACAACCAACTAGTCACATTGTGTTTGTTATGTGGTAAAAGCAAATGAGCCAGCATAATGGCTGAGACAACTTGATTGGAGATCCATCCACCATTTGTACGCCACATCCCCTGCAACAGAGTGAACTGAAAGTGAATTAAGAAAGGTACTGGATGATGCCACAGCAGTGTTCAAGGATGGTATTAGAAAACTCAAATATGTCAAGGGTAAAACAGTGCTAAAAGAAAATACCACACTCAAATTTTGCAAAAACCATCCAATTCCTTATACCATCTGTGATAAAGTAGCCAGTGAAATAGGTTGCATAGCAGGTTGAAGAAATTCTTTCCAAGGTTGAGTGGAGCCCATGGACAATGCCAGAGATCCCAGTAGCCAAGTAGAATGGGTTTGTCTGGATCTATGGAGGTTTTAAGGTCACCATGAACCCATTAGTGAAAGCAGATCAATACACACTGCCCAGGATAGAGGAAATCTTTGCAAAACTTTCTGGAGTAAAACACTTACACAAAGTGGATTTAGCTAAGGCCTGCCTACAAATGGAGATGGAAGAAGAATCCAAAGTGTTTCTCACCATGAACGCTCACAAGGGGCTTTTGCTATAATAGGCTTATTTTTGGAGTAGCATCTGCACCTGCAGAAAGGTATGGACCAGGTGCTGCCCAGGCACTGAGTGTTATCTGGATGACATCATTGTTACCATTGAGGATGACAAGGAACATCTTCAAAATCCTTGAGACAGTGTTAAAAGATTGGAAGATTAAGGGCTCAGAGCACGACACAGAAAGTGTGAGTTCTTTAAACCAAGCATCACTTAGTGTGGTCACACAATTGACACACATGTCTTACACAAATTTGCTGAGAAAATTCAAGCAGTGGTGGATGACCCAAGGTGAAATGGCATGCCACATTTGTGGTCCTGTTTAAACCTGGCTACTGTGATCCACCCGTTGAACTCATTATGACAGATGAGGAAGAAATGGCAATGGACAAAGAGAGTGAAGTGCTTTTCCAAAAGACCAAGGTAATGGTGATGTCAGACACTGTACTCACACATTATGATCCACATCATCCATTGACGCCTCACCTTATGGTATAAGTACTCTCATGTTACATATTATGAGTGATGGAAGTGAACGCCCACAATCTCTTACTGCTACAGAGAAAAATTATGCACAGATTGTCAGAGTGGCCTTGGGGTGTAAAATGTTTCAACTAGTACTTGAATGGGAAAGATATTATCCTTGTTACTGATCATTAACCACTAGTGTCCATTTTCAACCTACAGAGCTAAGTTCCACCATCAGCCATCAGCAGCACAAAAGCAGAGATAGGTTTTACTTCTCGGAGGAAGCAATTACAAGATAAAAGTCAAGAGGACAACTAATCATGGAAATGCTGAAGGAGCATCTTGGAGAAAGGAGAAGAAAGGTGTCCAAAGCTGTCAGAACTGCTTCCTGAAGTCCCAGTGTCAATTCCTACAACCGCCATGGAGGAGACCCAGAATTTGATTGTTTTACAGCCACAAGGCTCACCTGCCAAGCAGAGTGACCCACCACCCCCCCCCCCCCCCCCCATGTCAGGAAAGATGTTATCCTACAAGAGTAAGATATTTAATTTGGCATTAAATCTTTAGGCCAAAATGGGACATTTTAAAATTTACTATGCTATGTATGTCTATATAGTAGTTGTATTATATAGTATACTGTGTGTTCTGTTGAGATATATTGTTTATGGAGTTAGAGTTTATAGCTAACCAGGAAGGAGTGTTGTGTATTTAATATTTTAGTAACGTTGTAAATATATTGTTTGATTAACTATTCTTGGTCATTTAAATAACTAATAGTGGATTATATGTACAAATATGTGAATGGCATGAGTTATCAGGCCACTGCGTCATATATGCAAACCTCACTTACAGTAAAAACAAAACTAAACAAACACGGTTCTCTCCGGGCTCCCGTGTCTTTCTTTCAATTGACTTATGGAGTTACAAAGCATAAGTTTCCCCATTACAAAGGTGTCAAGAGCTGAAAAATGTAACACCTTGAGCTGAAAGGCTTGTACTACGCTGTTCTTTCCTAAAATTCAATGTTCTATGTAATTTATCGCTCAACCTTGTAAAGCACAGGGCCTTGTTTGTGTAAATGTAATGGAGAACCCTTGAAATTCAGGTGACGTTCCAATTAATCCTCACTGCGACAAGTTCTTTTATCATAGGGCAGCGCAAATCCTGCCATACTGTTTTATCTTTCCAGCTGTCATTAAGGAATAGACTAATAGAACATATAGAGTCTGGCTAAATGCTGGAAGTGCAAGGTAACCTAACTCATATGCAAAATGTTAAAGAAGTCATGTCGGTGTTTGAGTGTGATAAGAACATTCATTAGATCACCCTTCATCTGGCACAAGAGGGGATGATACATTTGGACAAAGCAGCAGTGGGATTGCACACAAGAGAAACAGTAGGCCACTCAGCCCCTCAAGCCTGCCCCACCATTAATATGATTTATACTGACCTCAACAGCTTGCCGCATCTCCAAAACCAGTGACACCTTCATAGACTCTGTCTATATTTCCCAATGCCTCAGTAAAACAGCCAGCATTTTCAAAGTTCCAACCAGGCTGGAAATTCTCTCTTCTCCCCTCTCCCATCAGACAGAAGATACAAAGGCCTGAAGCCATGTACCACCCTAGTTCTACTAGTATGACAGGTTCTACCCTAGTTCCCTAAGTTGGACACTTGACCTTACAATCTACCTCATGATGATCTTGTATCTTAATATTTCTCTGGACTTTCTTTTCTTTGCAGTTGTTACACATTATTCTGAACTGTTATTCTGAACTTGTTCTACCTCAATGCACTGTGTAATGATTTGGTCTTTATGAGCAGTCTGCACCTCGGTGCATGGGACATGAATATCTGTCGGTCTTTGTTTATATACAGTTGCCATAAATTCTCCTCCAAATACATAGAGTCATAGAAAAGTATATCATAGAAACAGGCCATTCTGCCCATCTAAATGCTGAACAATTTAAGCTGCCTACTCCCATAAATATGTATTGGGACCACAGGCCTCCATACCCCTACAATCCATGCACCTATCCAAACTTCTCTTAAATGTGGAAATCGAAATCGCATGCACCACTTGCATTGGCAAAATGTTACACACTCTCACAACCCTCTGAGTGAAGAAGTTTCCCCTCATGTTCCCCTTAAACTTTTCACCTTTCACCCTTAACCCATGACTCTAGTTGTAGTTGCTTTCAACCTCAGTGGAAAATGCCTGCTTGCATTTACCCTATCAATACCCTCAAAATCTACCCTCAATCTTCTACGTTCCAAGGAATAAAGCCCTAACCTATTCAATCTTTCCTTAGAACAGAGGTTCTCCAGACCTGGCAATATTCTTGTAAATTTTCTCTACTCTTTAAACCTTATCTAGCTGTGATGGTACTTTCAATGAATTATGGGCCTGTATTCCAGATTTCTTTGTTCTACAGTACTCCTCAGTGCCCTACCATTCACTGACTTGTACTACTGAAGTGCAACACCTCGCATTTGTCTGTATAAATTCCATCTGCCACTTTCAGCTCATTGTTCCAGCTGCCAGATCCTGCTACAAAGTTTGATAGTCTTCCTCACTATTCACTACACCCCCAATCTTGGTGTCATTCACAAATATTCTGATCCATTTAACCACATTATCATCCAGATCATTGATATAGGTGACTAACAACAAGGGACCCAGCACTCCTCTACTCACAGACCTTCAGTCAGAGAGGCAACCATCTACTACCACTCTCTGGCTTCTCCCACAAAGCCAATGCCTAATTCAATTTACTACTTCATCTTGAATGCTGAGCGACTGAGCCTTCTTGACCAGCCTCTCATATGGGACCTTGTTAAAGGCCTTGCTAAAGTCCATAGAGACAACATCCACTTCCCTGGTAACTTCCTTGAAAGATTCTATAAGATTGGTTAGAGATGACCAACCACACAAGATGCCATGCTGACCATCCCTAATAAGTCCATGTCTATCCAAATACTCATATATCTGGTCCCTTGGAATTATTTTCCAATAACTTTCCACCTACAGATGTCAGTCTCACTGGGTTATTTTTCAGCTAACCCCCAAACCCCGCACCTCACCTGTTGCTAAGAATGATTTAAATGTTTCTGCTAGGACCCCTGCAATTTATGCACTTTCCTCCCACAGGGTGCAAGGGAATACGTTGTCAGTCCCTGGGGATTTATGCACCCTAATTTGTCTCAAGACAGCAAACACCATCTCCTCTGCAATCTGTATGAGGTCCATGTCCTCACTGCTGCTTTCCCTCACTTCTATAGACGCTGCGCCTTTCTCCTGAGTAAATACAGATGCAAAAAAAATCTATTTAAGATCTCCCCCATCTCTCTTGGCTCCACACGTGGATTATCATTCTGATGCTCCAGAGGGCCATTTCTGTCCGTTGCAGTCCTTTTGCTAAGATGTTGGAAAAGATTTGTAGCTCAGGTCAAAGATGTTGTTGAGTGGCTCACTGAGCTGGCTTGTTAGTTTGCAGACATTTCATTATCCAGCCACAACATCATCAGTGCAACTACAAGTGAAACGTTGGTGATCTACATTGTTCCTCTTTTATGTGTCCTGTGATTAGTCCGTGTGCGCATGCATGTGCCATTTCTATTGGTTGCCAATTATGTAATCGGGGAATGGTTTGTTAAAATCTGATTAGGTAAAAAGAACAAAGCCTCTAAGAATTCTCGGGCTTGTTGTTGACGGGCTTGGCCTAGGGTATTGCTTCAGTCGAATTGATGTGCTTCGCTATCACAGTGTATAGATCTAAGGGAAAGTCACCAGTGTCACTACCCTAGGCCAAGCCTGAGAATTCTTAGAAGCTTTGTTCTTCACACAGAATTCCATCAACAAGCACATCGAAATGAACCTGGTTTACATCCCACTTCAGCGTCAAGTTGTCAGTCCAGAGCCGAGCCAATTCACTCCTGATTACACGCGTCAATCAATGAGGAACGCTTTAATCCTACATAATGGTCACTAACACAGTCCAGACAACAAGGCAGCTTGGCGAACTACTCAGTAACAGTCCTTTTGATCTGTAGAATCCCTTAGGATTCTCCTTCACCTTGTCTTCTAGGGTAACCTCATGCCTTCATTGAGCTTTCCCGCTTTCTTGTATTTCTTACACCCCATAAGCACCTTGTTTATTTCTACCTGCCTATATCTGCTATGCACTTCCTTTTTTTTCCTCTATATCTCTTGAAAATCAAGGTTTTAAACCTGTTATCTTTACCTTTTATTCTGACAGGAACTTACAAACTCTGTACTCTCAAAATTTCACCTTTGTAGGCCTCCCACTTACCAAGTACACCTTTGCCAGAAAACAGCCTGTCCCAATCCACTCTTGCCTGATCCTTTCTGATACCATCAAAATCGGTCTTTCTCCAATTTAGAGTCGAGAGAGTTTTTGATTTTTGTTCAGAAGATGGGCTGGGGACAACTTGAAAAAGTCGCCCAAGATGCAGGATTCTGATGGCCTATGCCCCAGGAGAGGTGAGAGGCTCCAGAAAAGGGCTGCCATTGGGCTACATGGTCTGGAAGTGGACTTCAGGAAAAGGAAGTTGGGAGAGCCCACATTGGTCCTCATTGTGGGATCAGAGGATCCTGAGATTTTAATTCTGGTGAGAATGAGTTAGAGGCCTTGTTCACAAAAGGGGCAGGTCCATAAACCATCAGCAGCACAGTTACCCAGAATGAATGATCACCTTCAAGCTTATTATCACCAACATATGTCATGAAATTTGTTGTTCTATGGCAGCAGTACAGTGCAAGACATAAAAAATCACTAAGTTACAAAAAATAAATAGATAATTTCATAGATAGAGAAAATTCAAAAATGCAAAGGGACTTGGGATTCCTTGTGTAGGATTCTCCAAGGGTTAACTTGCAGGTTGTGTCAGTGGTGAGGAAGGCAAATGCAGTGTTATTCATTTCAAGAGGACTGGAATACAAGAGCAAGGATGGGATGCTGAGGATTTATAAAGCATTTGTCAGACCACACATGGAGTATTGTGAACATTGAGTAAGAAAAGATAGGCTGCTATTTAAAAGGGTCTAGAGGAGATTCACAAGCATGATTTGAGGAATGAAAGGGTTAACATATGAGGAAAGTTTGATCGTTCTGCTCCTGTACTCGTTGGAGCTTGGAAGTATGAGGGGATTCTCACTGAAATCTATCAAATATTAGAAGTGCTAGATAGAGTGGACTTGGAGAGGATGCTTTCTATAAATGGGGAGTCTAAGATCAGAGGGCACAGAGATCAGAATAGCGGAACATCCATTCAGAATGGATGAGCAGGAATTTCTTTAGCCAGAGGTGGTGAATCTGTAGAATTCATTGCCATGGGCACCAAGTCATTGAGTAAATTTAAAGCAGAGACTGACAGGTTCTTGTTACAGAGAGAAGGCGAATGGGTTTGAGAGGGATAATAAATAAGCAATGATTTAGAGCAGAGAAATCTTGATGAGCCAAATGGACTAATTCTGCTCCTGTTGTATTGTGGAGGTGTGGCTTGTTTGCCAGTCAAAAGCCCCATCTGTGGTGTTGACCATTGATTGTTGCATTTGAAAACTGCCCCGGCTCTTTTTCTTTGCTTGGCGTGAATGCCACGGCACCAAGAGTCATCTTGAATGCCAAGCTACTGTACCTCCTTCACCAACTCCCATGCAGGACCTTGTCAAAAACTCTACTGAAGTCCATGTAAACAACATCTGCTGTCTTACCTTCATCCACTTTCCTGGTGATTTCCTCAGAAAGCTTATAAAATTGGCTAGACACGACCTACCATGTAGAAAGTTATGCTGACTATCCTTAATCAGTCCATGTCTATCCAAATATCAAGTCCCTTAGAATACCTTCCAACAACTTTCCCAGTACTACTGTCAGACTCACTGGCCTATCATTTCCTGGTTTATTTTTAGAGCCTTCCTTAAATCCTCTGATATCTTTCCTGTTGCTAAGGATGATTTAAGTACCTCAGCAAGGGCCCCGGGAATTTCTGCACCTTCCTCCCATAGGGTCTGAGGGAACACCTTGTTAGGCCCTGGGGATTTATCCACCCTGACTTGCCCCAGGTTGTCAAATTCCTCCTTCTCTGTAATCTGTACAGGATCAATTAAGTTGGTGCCACTTTGCCTCACTCCTATAGACTCTATATCACTACTGACTACAATATCATAATTTCAGGTGTTGATCCATGCCCTGAGCTCATCCGTCTTTCCTATGATACTTCTTGAATTGAAGTATGTATAGTTCAGGGCACGAGTTGTGCCATGCTCAATCTACTGATTCCTGATTTTGTCCAACATATGACTCCACAACCTCTCCACTAATTGTTCTGGAACTCTGGATCCCAACCCCCTGCATCTCTGGTTTAAACTCCACCATGCAGCACTAACAAACCTTCCTGCTGGGGCATTAGTCCCCCTTCAGCTCAGGTGCAAGCCATCCCTTCTGTACAGGTCCCAACTTCCCTGGAAGAGAGCCCAATGATCCAAAAATCTTATGGCCTCCCTCCTACACCAACTCATTAGCCACGTATGATCTTTCTGGCTCTTAAGTGTTCTGTTGCATCCATAAGCACCTCATTTGTTCCAACTTGTCTATACCTGCCATGCATGTCCTTTGTCCTCTTAACCAAGGCCTCAATATCTCTTGAAAGCCAAGATTATCTTTAACGCTTGTTATCTTTAACTTTTATTCTGACAGGCACATACAAGATTTGTCCTCCCAAAATTTTGTTTTTGAAGGCCTCCCATTTTCCAAGTACTGTACACCTTTCCAGAAAACGGCCTCTCCCAATTGACCCTTGCCAGCTCATTTCTTGTTGAAGTTCATTTTTGCGCCCCATGGCACATCAGGTGGCATTTTTTGCTAGTTCCTTAGAATTTGTCTGGTTTTTTTTACAAAGCTGAGTTGCTAGCTCAACACTCGACCCAACATGGATGGAAGGCATGCAAGGAGCCAGCCGGATTCGAAGCCAGGACCATTCACCAGTGACAACTCACTGATACCTCCTCTTATTTACCCCTTAATCATGACCCCACTAAGGAGCACCAGGCCACTGTCTCCCACACCATCACCAACCTTATCAGCTCTGGGGATCTCCCATCCACTGCCACCAACCTCATAGTTCCCACACCCCGCACTTCCCGTTTCTACCTCCTACCCAAGATCCACAAACCCGCCTGTCCAGGTAAACCCATTGTCTCAGCTTGCTCCTGCCCCACCAAACTCATTTCTGCATACCTTGATACTGTTTTATCCCCCCTTTTAATTTTTTCAATGATTTTAAGTTCCCTGGCCCCCACCGCCTTATTTTCACCATGGACATCCAGTCCCATATACCTCCATCCCCCACCAGGAAGGTCTCAAAGCTCTCTGCTTCTTTTTGGATTCCAGACCTAACCAATTCCCCTCTACCACCACTCTCCTCCATCTAGCAGAATTAGTTCTTACTCTCAATAATTTCTCCTTTGGCTCCTCCCACTTCCTCCAAACCAAAGGTGTAACCATGGGCACCCGCATGGGTCCCAGCTATGCCTACCTTTTTGTTGGCTTTGTGGAACAGTCCATGTTCCAAGCCTATATGGGTATCTGAACCCCTCTTTTCCTTCGCTACATCGACGACCGCATTGACGCTGCCTCCTGTACGCATGCTGAGCTCGTTGACTTCATTAACTTTGCCTCCAACTTTCACCCTGCCCTCAAATTTACCTGGTCCATTTCCAACACCTCCCTCCCCTTTCTTGATCATTCTGTCTTCACCTCTGGAGACGGCTTATCTACGGATATCTACTATAAGCCCACTGATTCTCACAGCTACCTGGACTATTCCTCTTCCCACCCTGTCTCTTGCAAAAGTGCCTTCCCTTTCTCACAATTCCTCAGTCTCCGCCACATCTGCTCTCAGGGTGAGGCTTTTCATTCCAGGATGAAGGAGATGTCTTCCTTTTTTAAACAAAGGAGCGTCCCTTCTTCCACCATCAACTCTGCTCTCAAACGCATCTCTCCCATTTCCCGCACATCTGCCCTCACCCCATCCGCCCGCCACCCCACTCGGGATAGGGTTCTCCTTGTCCTCACCTACTACCCCACCAGCCTTCGGGTCCAACGTATAATTCTCTGTAACTTCCGCCACCTCCAATGGGATCCCACCACCAAGCACATCTTTCCCTCCCCCCCTTTTTCTGCTTTCCACAGGGATCGCTCCCTACGCGACTCCCTTGTCCATTCGTTCCCCCCATCTCTTCCCACTGATCTCCCTCCTGGCACTTATCCTTGTAAGCGGGAACAAGTGCTACACCTGCCCTTACACTTCCTCCCTCACCACCATTCAGGGTTCCAGACAGTCCTTCCAGGTGAGGCGACACTTCACCTGTGAGTCAGCTGGTGTGGTATACTGCATCCAGTGCTCCCAGTGCACCCTTTTATATATTGGTGAGACCCGAGGCAGACTGGGAAACCATTTCGTTGAACACCTACGCTCTGTCCACCAGGATCTCCCAATGGCCACACGTTTTAATTCCACGTCCCATTCCCATTCTGATATGTCTATCCATGGTCTCCTCTACTGTCAAGATGAAGCCACACTCAGGTTGGAGGAACAGCACCTTACATACTGTCTGGGTAGCCTCCAACCTGATGGCATGAATATTGACCTCTAACTTCCATTAATGCCCCCCTCCCCTTCTTACCCCATCCCTGATTTATTTATTTTCCCCCTCCCCTTTTTTTATCTCTCTCAGCCATCACTCTGCCTGTTCTCCATCTCCCTCTAGTGCTCCCCTCCCCTTTTCTTTCTCTCTAGGCCTCCCGTCCCATGATCCTTTCCCTTCTCCAGCTCTGTATCCCTTTTGCCAATCACCTTTCCAGCTCTTAGCTTCACCCCACCCCCTCCAGTTTTCTCCTATCATTTCGCATTTCTCCCTCCCCCTCCTACTTTCAAATCTCTATCTTTTCTTTCAGTTAGTCCTGACGAAGGGTCTCGGCCTGAAACGTCGACAGTGCTTCTTCCTATAGATGCTGCCTGGCCTGCTGTGTTCCACCAGCATTTTGTGTGTGTGGCTTGAATTTCCAGTATCTGCAGATTTCCTTGTGTTTTCCATCCACCTCAAAGTCCGGTGCTGATGCCACTATAACATTGGCCAGCTAGGTCATCTCCAATACCATCAAAATTGGCCTTTCTCCAATTTAGAATCTCAACCCATGGTCCTGACCTATCTCTTTCCATATTTACTTTGAAATTAATGGCATTGTGTGTTCCTCTACACAAACTGCTATCTCCTGTCCTGTCTCATTCTCTAATTGCAGATCTAGTACTGAGATCTAGTACGCTTTCTTGTTGGGACTTCCATGCACTTCCTTAAACACATGTGACAAACTATCCCATCTAGTCCTTTTACAGTATGGAATTCTTAATCAATATTTGGAAAGTTAACATCATCTACTAAAACAACTTTATGTTTCTCGCAACAGTCTGTAATCTCTCTACAAATTTGTTCCCCTAAATCTATCAGGCTGTTGGGTGGTCTGTAATATACAGCTATTAACATGGTCAATCTTTCCTTATTTCTCAATTCCACCTATAACACCTCACCAGACGAGTTCTATGACGAGACAAATGGAGCAGATTTGTGACGTTTTCGCTGATTAGTAACACCACTCCTCCTCCTTTAACCCCTCTGGCTCTGTCACGTCTAAAACAACAGAACTCTGGAATAGTTCTGCCCCTCCTGCAACCAAGTCTCAGTGATGGCTGCAAACGTCATAATTCCAGGTGTTGATCCAGGCCCTGAGCTCATCCACCTTTACTACGATACTTCTTGCATTGAAATATATGCAACTCAACGTTAGTCGCACCATACTCAACCTTTGGATTCCTGAATTTGTCTGAGATCTTACCAACATCTGCCTTAGACAAAGATTCACTTATAAAGGGGGGTGGCATTACTAGTCAGGGAAAATGTCATGGCAGCGCTCTGTCAGGACAGACTGGAGAACTCGACTAGTGAGGCTTTATAGATAGAACTGAGAAATAAGAAAGGTATCACCATGTTAATGGGGCTATATTACAGACCACCCAACAGGCCTAGGGATTTAGAGTCTGACAAACATCTGCCTCCACAGCCTCTCTTCTAACCTTTCTGGCACTCTGGTTCCCATCCCCCTACAACTCTCATTTAAACCCCACCATGCAGAACCTTGTTCTGCCCTTGCCTCTGGTTGTTCACCCTCCCACTTAAGAATGCTGAGAACTTGATCCCAGATGTCCTGGACCCTGGAACCTGGGAGGAAATGTCCCATTTGGAGATCTTGTTCTCATTCTCAGAATCTTCTTTCTGTTCCCCCAACTAAAAAAAACCCTACAGCTCACCTCCTCCCCTTTCTCTTCTGAATCGCAGACTCAGACGTTGCCAGAGACCTGACCACTGTGATTTTCCTCATCCTTTCTGACAGTATCCAAAGTTGTTGAGGTGGATGGCCACAGGGGACTGCCCTTTCCCCTTCCTGATGGTCACTCTGCACTATGGGTGTAACTACCCCTCTCTATGTCCGATCTATCACCTCCTCAGCCACCTGAATGATCCGGAGTTCAACAAGTTCCAGCTCCAACGCCTTAACATGGATTGTCAGAGGCTGCAGCTGGATCCACTTCTCACAGTTGTAGTTGTCAGGGACACTGGAGGTCTCCCTGCCTCCCACATCCCGCAAGATGAGCATTCTACTATCCTGCTTGGGATCTCTACTGTTCTAACTGAGCAAATATAAAGAAAGAAGAACAATAAACTGTGTGGGCGGAGGAGAATAGGAACACTACCTACAGTGTTTTTGCCTTTCCCTGACTAAAGCCTCTTCCTCGATGAAGCTTTGAAGAGCTAGAGCCTCAAAAACTTCCAGTCTAACTCTGTCCACTCCGACAATGGCGCTCTGCTTGCCCCTACCTTACTTTAGTTTGCCCTTGCCAATCAACCCCAAACACTGATTGGGCACTGCTCAAAGCTCCAAACTTTTCTACTCAATCAGCGAACCTGGAGTAAACTACGTCTTCTCAGGCTTCTGATCTCCAACCTCAGACTGAATGCTGTTCAATGGGTCAGTGAGTTTGAACTGAGCTCAGCAATCACATTCCTTCTAAGGGTATCAGAAATAGAACCTCTGCTTTAGTCAGCCAGCTTAATACTGACCCCATTCAGAATCAGAATCAGGTTTATTATTACTGACATACAGAACAATATAATCCCTTCAGTACATAATGGTTAGCTGACCTTTTAACCTACTCCACGATTAATCTGACAGCCAAAATGTTGCAAAATTTGTTGCTCTGTGGCAGTAGTACAGTGCAAGACATAAAAATTACTATAAGTTACAATAAGATAGTAGTAGTAGATAGCAGAGTAGTAATAGGTAGGTAGATAGACAGACAGATAGATTCATAGTGCAAAAGAGGAATAATGAGGTAGTGTTCATGAGTTCATGCACTGTTCAGGAATCTGATGGTGGAAGGGACGAAACTGTTCCTATAATGTTGAGTGGGGTCTTCATGCTCCCATACCTCCTTGTTGATGGTAGTAATAAAAAATAGGTTATGAAATTTTTTTTACCTTCTTTAAAGTTTCAAAGACAGCATCAGGTCAGGAAGCATCTATGGAAGAAAATAAGTAGTTGACATTTCGAGCAGAGAGCCTATATCAGGATTTGCTCATTGCCTTCCACAGATGCTGTATGACCACCAGATCTCCAGCATCTTCAGAACCTCTTGTGACTGCAGAGTGTTATTACAGTGACACCGATTTACACAGAGGCTCCACCATTAGAATTACTATGTAATAACTCTTTAGGAACTGCAGACTTCTCCATGTCCCAGTTAAAGAATATGTCACTGAAGCTGCAATGACCAAAAGCAGCAATGGCAGATTGTAACCCATGATCACAGCTTTGTTCATGATAACCAGCAATCCAGTGATACAGTAAATAACCAGTTTTGAAGAATGAGTGGGGACCTCAGTGAAACCTATCGAATATTGAAAGGCTTGGATAGAGTGGATCTTTCCAGTTGTGGAGGAGTCTAGAACCAAAGGATGCAGCCTCAAAATAGAAGGATGTTCAAAGTTCAAAGTAAATTTATTTTCCAAGTACATATATGTCACTATATAGAACTCTGAGATTAATTTTCTTGCGGGCATACTCAATAAATCTATAGAATAAGAACCATTACAGAATCAATGAAAGACTGCACCAACTTGGGTGCAAAAGACAACAAACTGTGCAAGTACAAAAAGAAATAAATGATAATAATAATAAATAAGTAAGCAATAAATATTGCCAACATTAGCTGAAGAGTCCTTGAAAGTCCATCCTTGGTTGTCAGAACATTTCAATAACGGGCAAGTGTAGTTATCCCCTTTGGTTCAAGAACCTGATGGCTGAGGGTAGTAACTGTTCCTGAACCTGATGGTGTGAATCCTGAGGCTCCTGTACCTTCTTCCTGATGTCAGCAGTGAGAAGAGAGCATGTATTAGGTGGTCCCTAATGATGGATGCTGCATTCCTGCTTTTATGTAGATGTGCTAAATAGTTGGGAGGGCTTTACCCATGATAGACTGGGCCATATGCCCTGCATTGTAGGATTTTCAGTTCTAGGGCATTGGAGTCTCATACCAGGCTGTGTCCCTTCAGAACAGAGATGAAGAGGAATTTATTTATCCAGATAATAGTGATCAGTGGAATTCATTGCCACAAATTAATCTAGAGCCCAAGTCATTGGGTATATTTAAAGCAGAGGCTGATAGTTTCTTGATTATTAAAGGTGTTAATGGTTGTGAAGAGTAGGCAGGAGAATGGGTTTGAGAGAAATCAACCATGATAGAATGCTGGAGAGGAAGTGATATGCTAAAGGCCTACTCCTGTCTCTGTGTCTCAATGTCTTATCTTCTCAGGATTTTATCTTTCTATGAATGAGTAGAGAACTCAGTGCAACCTGTCAGCAAGTAATAATTCACCTGATGATACTCCATGTGTACCTATTCTTTATGTTCACACTGATATTCCATTGGATTAAGTCAGTTCCCTGTCACTCACATAGAATCCAGTTGAGTCACCTGGACCAGATGGACTACATCCCAGAGTCCTGAGAGAGGTTGCTGAAGAGATAACAGATGCATTGGTTATCTTTCTTTCGAGAATTACTTGATTCTGGCCTGGTCCTGGAAGACTAGAAGATTGAAAATTTAAGAAGGGAAGAAGACAAAATAAAGGAAATTATAGGCCAGTTAGCCTAACCCCAATAGTTGGCATCTACTATTAAGGATGAAGATTCTGGCTACCTGGAGGCTAATGATAAAATAAGTCAAAGTCAGCATGGTTTCTGTGAAGGGAGATCTTGCCAGGCAAATCTGCTAGAGTTCTTTGACGAATTATCAAGCAGGGTGGACAAAAGAGAGGCAGTGGAAGTCACATACTTAGAATTTCAAAAGGCATTTGATAAGGTGCCACACTTAAGGCTGCTTATCAAGATAAAATCTTACAGCATTACAGCAAAGATACTGGCATAGATAGTGGAATGACTGGCAGGCAGGAGGCAGAGAGTGGGTATAAAGGAGCCTTCTTTGGTTGGCTGCCAGTAACTAGTGTTGTTCCTCGGGGATCAGTATTGGGACCGTTACTTTTCTCATTGTTTGTCAATGATTCGGATGATGGCTTCATGGAAAAGTTTGTGGATGATACAAAGATAGGTGGAGGGGTAGATAGTGCTGAGGAAGCAATCCGATTGTAGCAGGACTTAGACTAGTTGGAAGAATGGGCAAAAAGGTGGCAGATGGAATTCAGTGTTGGGAAATGTATAATGATGCGTTTTGGTAAAAGGAGCAGTAGTACAGACTATTATCTAAATAGGACAAAATTCAAACATTAGCAGTGCAGAGGGACTTGGGAGTCCTTGTGCAAAACCCCCAGGAAGTTAATTTACAGGTTGAATCTGTGGTAAAGAAGATGTCAATCTATGTTGACATTAATTTCAAGGTGAACAGAATATAAAAGCAAGGAGATAATGCCAAGGCATTATAAAACACTAGCCAGGCTGCACTTGGGAGTATTGTTGCAGTTTTGGATCCCATATCGCAGAAAAGATGTGTTGTCATTGGAGAGAATTCAGAGGAGGTGCATATGGATGATTCTGGGAATGAAGGGTTTAACAAATGAGGACCATTTGGCAGCTTTGGGCTGCTACTCACTGGAATTTAGAAGAATGTGGGGGATCTTATTGAAACCTACTGAATGTTGAAAGGACTACATAGGGTGGATGTGGAGAGGATGTTTCCTGTGGGGGGGGGGGGGGGAGGGTATCCAGAACTGGAGGACATAGCCTAAAAATTGAAGAGCAACCTTTTAGAAGAAGGAACATTTTTAGCCAGAGAGTAGTGAATCTGTGGAATGCTCTGCCACAGATTGCAGTGGAGGCCAATTCTATGGTTATATTTAAGGCAGAAATCGATCATTTCCTGATTAGTCAGGGCATCAAAGAATATGGCAAGAAGGCAGGTGTATGGGGCTGAATAGGATCCAGGATCAGCTGTTACGTACCCCGTAACTGGGTTAACAGACCAGCAGGAATAGAAGGATACGTTGGAGTCTGGTGGTACTGTAAATAAATGTGTTTATTAGTAAACTAAGCAACACAATGTCAAAAATGCAAATATACATATAAAACAGGTTAGCAATAATAAACATAGAAATGTAGGAATAATAATCAATAATAAGAAAAAAGCTCTATCAATGTCTAGGGTTAAATGAATTGTCATAGAAGAATATAAAGTTCAGTTCAGTTCGGGCTTATGTGCTGAATGCATTGCTTTCTATTCTGTGTATAATGTGTTATGTATGTCTACATAACTAGTCTGCTTGAGGTGTAACTGCAGAGAAATGGCATAGATACTACTGAGAACCATGGAATACACAATATAAAGCCGAATTCTGGAAACTACCACATAGCATATGCATTGGAACTGTCATTAGCTTACTTTTTCTTTGAAACACTAAAGTTCCATTCAGTGCAAACGTAGATATTCGGTAAAGTACCTTCTCAAACTTTAGTAGCACACTCTTAAAATTGGTTGCAGACATCTCTAAATCCTAAGGTAAAATTCAAAGGTTTATTTTAAGTTAGCACATAGTACTTTTGGGCAAAATTGAAGTCAACACTCTTATGAGCTGAATGCATTACTTTCTATTCTGTCCATTTTGAGTTATGGATGTCTACATAAGTATTCAGGTTCAGGTGTAACAGCAGAGAAACGGCATGCATACTACTCAGAACCATGGCATTCACAAATTATAGCTGAGTTCAATAGACAATAGACAATAGATGCAGAAGTAGACCATTCGGCTCTTCGAGCCTACACCGCCATTCTGAGATCATGGCTGAGCATCTACTATCAATACCCGGTTCCTGCCTTGTCCCCATATCCCTTGATTCCCCTATCCATAAGATATCTATCTAGCTCCTTCTTGAAAGTATCCAGAGAATCGGCCTCCACTGCCTTCCAAGGCAGTGCATTCCAAACCCCCACAACTCTCTGGGAGAAGAAGTTTTTCCTTAACTCTGTCCTAAATGACCTACCCCTTATTCTCAAACCATGCCCTCTGGTACTGGACTCTCCCAGCATCTGGAACATATTTCCTGCCTCTATCTTGTCCAATCCCTTAATAATCTTCTTTGTTGCAATCAGATCCCCTCTCAATCTCCTTAATTCCAGCGTGTACAAGCCCAGTCTCTCTAACCTCTCTGCGTAAGACAGTCCGGACATCCCAGGAATTAACCTTGTGAATCTACGCTGCACTTTCTCTATAGCCAGGATGTCCTTCCTTAATCCTAGAGACCAAAACTGTACACAATACTGCAGGTGTGGTCTCACCAGGGCCCTGTACAAATGCAAAAGAATACCCTTGCTCTTGTACTCAATTCCCTTTGTAATAAAGGCCAACATTCCATTAGCCTTCTTCACTGCCTGCTGCACTTGCTCATTCACCTTCAGTGACTGGTGAACAAGTACTCCTAGATCTCTTTGTATTTCTCCCTTACCTAACTCTACACCGTTCAGATAATAATCTGCCTTCCTGTTCTTTCTCCCAAAGTGGATAACCTCACACTTATTCACATTAAACGTCATCTGCCAAGTATCTGCCCACTCACTCAGCCTATCCAAATCACCCTGAATTCTCCTAACATCCTCATCACATGTCACACTGCCACCCAGCTTAGTATCATCAGCAAACTTGCTGATGTTATTCTCAATGCCTTCATCTAAATCGTTGATGTAAATCATAAACAACTGTGGTCCCAATACCGAGCCCTGTGGCACCCCACTAGTCACCACCTGCCATTCCGAGAAATACCCATTCACCGTTACCCTTTGCTTTCTATCTGCCAACCAGTTTTCTATCCATGTCAATATCTTCCCCCCAATGCCATGAGCTCTGATTTTACCCACCAATCTCCTATGCGGGACTTTATCAAATGCCTTCTGAAAATCGAGATACACTACATCCACTGGATCTCCCTTGACTAACTTCCTGGTTACATCCTCGAAAAACTCCAATAGATTAGTCAAGCATGATTTGCCTTTGGTAAATCCATGCTGGCTCGGCCCAGTTAGCATATCTACTGCTAACTAGATATGCCACTATTTCATCTTTAATAATGGACTCTAGCATCTTCCCCACTACTGATGTTAGGCTGACAGGATGATAGTTCTCTGTTTTCTCCCTCCCTCCTTTCTTAAAAAGTGGGATAACATTAGCCATTCTCCAATCCTCAGGAACTGATCCTGAATCTAAGGAACATTGGAAAATGATTACCAATGCATCCACAATTTCCAGAGCCACCTCCTTTAGTACCCTAGGATGCAGACCATCTGGACCTGGGGATTTGTCAGCCTTCAGTCCCATCAGTTTACTCATCACCGTTTCCTTCCTAATGTCGGTCTGTTTCATTTCCTCTGTTACCCTATGTCCCTGGCCCATCCATGCATCTGGGAGATTGCTTGTGTCTTCCTTAGTGAAGACAGATCTAAAGTACTTATTAAATTCTTCTGCCATTTCTCTGTTTCCCATAATTTCACCCAATTCATTCTTCAAAAGCCCAACGTTGTTCTTAACTATCTTCTTACTCTTCACATACCTAAAAAAGCTTTTGCTATTCTCCTTTATATTCCTGGCTAGCTTGCATTCGTACCTCATTTTTTCTCCCCGTATTGCCTTTTTAGTTAAGTTCTGTTGTTCCTTAAAAATTTCCCAATCATCTGTCCTCCCACTCACCTTAGCTCTGTCATACTTACTTTTTTTTTAATGCTATGCAATCTCTGACTTCCTTTGTCAACCACTGTGGCCTCTTTCCCCCCTTTGAATCCTTCCTTCTCCGGGGGATGAACTGATTTTGCACCTTGTGCATTATTCCCAAGAATACCTGCCATTGCTGTTCCACTGTCTTTTCTGCTAGGATATCCATCCAGTTAACTTTGGCCAGCTCCTCCCTCATGGTTCCATAGTCTCCCCTGTTCAACTGCAACACTGGCACCTCCGATCTGCCCTTATCCTTCTCAAATTGCAGATAAAAACTTATCATATTATGGTCTTATTCAGGAACGTAGCACATAGCATTTACATTGGAACTGCATTTAGCTTACTTTTTCTTCAAACCACTGAAGTTCCTTTCAGTACAAGTGGTGATATTAGTTAAAGTACCTTCTCTAATTTTAGTAGCACACTCATAAATTGGTTGCGGACAACACTAAATCATAAGGTAAGTAAAATTCAGAGGTATATATCATGTTAGCACCTTGTACTTTTAAGCAAATTTGAAGTGTATGAACTGAATACATTGCTTTCTGTTCTGTACATTTTATGTTTTGTATGTCTGCATAACCATTCAGGTAGAGGTGTAACTGCAGGAAAATGGCATGCACACTACTCAGAACCATGGAGTACTCAAACTAAAGCTGAATTCAGGAACCTACAACTTAGAATTTACTTTGGAACTACCATTAGCTCTCTATTTCTTTGAAACACTAAAGTTCCATTCAGAGCAAATTGTGATGTTAGTTAAAGTACCTTCTCTGACTTTAGTAGGACACTCTTAAAATTGGTTGTAGGCAACTCTGAATCATAGAGTAAGTAAAATTCAAAGGTTTATTTCAAGTTACTTTTGGGCAAAATTCAAGTGTTGTCAGGGTCCTGTCTGGTCCGGAATCCACGTTCTGGGTCTCAATCCGGTCCTAGGGCTCCGGACTCTGGGTCCTGCAGTTGTCCCTCCCGTCACCCGTGATCTAGTTAGGACCCTCCTGGCTCAAAGAGGCACACCTGTAACTCATTGAGCTGCAGGTGTTTATAAGGGGCCTTGGGACTGGAACCAGGCGGGTGGCCGTTTTGTTCTGTTTCCTGTTTCTCCGCCAGCTCCGAACTCTTCTCTGCATTCTGTTATCTTGCCCAGGCTCAGACCTACTCCTCATCATGCTTCTCTGCCCCGTACCAGTACTGTCAGGTTGGTCCTCTCCCCCACCTTTCTTCCCATGCGCTGGTCACGCTTCTCTGCTCGTTTGTTTTGTTCCAATGGTCTGCCGGCCTTTCCCGATTTTCCCGCTATCATGGCTGTTGTGTTGGTCACCCTGGACCTATGCCCGTTCCTACCTCTTGCCTCCGTTGGACAGATCCGGCCGACCTGCCGCTGCACAGTGGTGGTTCTGCCTGTTCCTATCCCTTGCCTCCGTTGGGCAGGCCCGGCCGGTCTGCCGCTGCCCGGCAGAGGTTCTGCCCCGTCCTCCTCTTCCACCCGAACCCTAGTATTGTGCCCCGCACCCGTCTAGGGGTCCACGTCCGTGCCCAGGCCTCCGGTGTTTCTGCCTAGGAGGCAGCCCTACCCGGGACATATGCGGCCTGCCCAGGGAGGGCTCTTTTCTGCCCTGTCCTCCTCTTCCGCCCGAACTCCGGGAGCCCGCTCCGCTCTGCCTGCCTGAACCCGCGGACTTGTCTACCTGCCTGCCTGAACCCCGGGGACCTGTCTGCCTGCCTGTCTGAACCCCGGGGACCTGTCTGCCTGCCTGCCTGCCTGAACCCCAGGGACCTGTCTGCCAGCCTGCCTGAACCCTGGGGACCTGTCTGCCTGCCTGCTGAACCCCGGGAGCCCACTCCGCTCTGCCTGCCTGAACCCCGGGAGCCCGCTCCGCTCCGCCTGCCTGAACTCCGGGTGCCCGCTATGCTTCACCTGAATAAACTCCGGGAGCCAGCTCCGCTCTGCCTGCCTGACATTCTATCTACCTGAACCCCAACTCTACCCTTAAATGCCATGGCATCCCCATTCAGTCCTTCCCCTAGTACTTCAGCGTCTGTGTCCTATGTTTGGGTCCATCCGGCCGCGTTCTTGACAAGTGTACACTCTTATGAGCTGACTGCATTGCTTTCTATTCTGTGTATAATGTGTTATGTATGTCTACAAAACTATTCTGTTTGAGGTGAAACTTCAGTGAAACGGCATAGATACTACTCACAACCATGGAATACTCAATATAAAGCTGAATTCCGGAAACTACCACATAGCATATACATTGGAACTGTCATTAGCTTACTTTTTCTTTGAAACACTAAAGTTCCATTCAGTGCAAATGGAGATATTAGTTAAAATACCTTCTCAAACTTTTGTAGCACACTCTTAAAATTGGTTGTAGACAACTCTAAATCATAAGGTAAGTAAAATTCAAAGGTTTATTTCAAGTTAGCACATAGTACTTTTGTGCAAAATTGTAGTCAACACTCTAATGAGCTGAATGCATTACTTTTATTCTGTCCATTTTGTGTTATGGATGTCTACATAACTATTCAGGTTCAGGTGTAACAGCAGAGAAACGGCATGCATACTCCTCAGAACCATGGAGTTCACAAAATAAAGCTGAGTTCAGTAACCTAGCACATAGCATTTACATTGGAACTGCATTTAGCTTACTTTGTCTTCGAACTACTAAAGTTCCATTCAGTACAAGTGGTGATATTAGTTAAAGTACATTCTCTAACTTTAGCAGCCCACTTATAAAATTGGTTGCAGACAACTCTAAATCATAAGGTAAGTAAAATTCAGAGGTATATATCAAGTTAGCACCTAGTACTTTTGAGCAAATTTGAGGTGTATACCCTTATCAGCTGAATACTTTCTATTCTGTGTATTTTGTGTTATGTGTGCCTACATTCAGGTTGAGGTGTAGCTGCAGAGAAACAGTATGAATACTACCCAGAACCATGGAGTACTCAAATTAAGCTGAATTCAGGAACCTATAACATAGCATGTATATTTGAACTGCTATTAGTTTACTTTTTCCTTGAAACAATGCAGTTCCATTCAGTGGAAATGGAGATATTAGTTAAATTAACTTCTCTATGTTTAGTAGCACACTCATTAAATTGTTTGCAGACAACTCTAAGTCATAAGTAAAACACACAGGTTCTTTTTTTTGTAATTTATTTTTTTATTGAAGATCATCAAACAAACATTTCCGTAAGATGTATTTCAGACATTGTACATATACATCATATAATCATATATATCACAAAATCTCCACAAAGTATTTATCTGGGGTATACACTTATAGAAAAGAGTGGAAAGAAAAAACAAGCAAAATGAAAGAACTATGTACAAGTAGGGAGATATTTTTTTACAACAGATTCATTGATTTGTGAGAATAAAATCAGGCCTATGAAGCATTATGTAGTTAAACCATTTTTCCCAGTATGAATCAAATTGTTCCAGCTTATTTTTCTGCCATGATCTTCCCTCCAGGTCAAGCAGTTTACCTTCTTGGTGAAGTATGATTTTTATTGTCTTGCTCAGTATCTGCTCCACGTTTTGAATGAGATCTTCCACCTTCTCGACGCGAGTCTCTGCCACCGCTATTTTTTTGATTAACGTTGGCGAGCTCTGCCTTAATATCATGGAGCTGCTACTTTATATCTTTCTGGACCTCCATTATCTCTTTCAGGATTTTGGAGATATTCGCCGCTTCGACTGAACAAGGCCCAGCAGCCGCCTTGCTCGCACACGGTCGGGTCAGAGAGCCGCTCGCTGCACTCCTATTGGACACAGGCTCCGCAGTGTCGCTTTTTTAATTTCCATTTCTTCTCCCCATTCTTGCCCCTCTTTTCAGTTCAAATATTTTTCAAAAAATGTTGTATTTGATAGGCTAATGGGGCTTAATACGCGTTTTTCCGGAGGAGCTAGTGACTTAAGCTGCCATTCTCGACGATGATGTCACCAGAAACCGATATTAGTTCAAAATACTCAGGTTCATATCAAGTTAGCACCTATTCTTTTGAGCAAAATTGAAGTGTATACTCTTATGAGCTGAATGCATTCCTTTCTATTCTGTGCATTTTGTGTTATGTTTGTCCACATAACTATTCAGGTTGAGGTGTAAACTGCAGAGAAACGGTATGAATACTACTCAGAAACATGGAATACTCAATATAAAGCTGAATTCCGGAAACTACCACATAGCATATATATTGGAACTGTCATTAGCTTACTTTTTCTTTGAAACACTATAGTTCCATTCAGTACAAGTGGTAATATTAGTTAAAGTACCTTCTCTAATTTTAGTAGCACACACATTAAATTGGTTGCAGACAACTCTAAGTCATAAGGTAAGTAAAATACACAGGTTTATATCAAGTTAGCACCTAGTACTTTTGAGCAAAATTGAAGTGTACACTGTTCTGAGCTGAATGCATTACTTCCTATTCTGTGCATTTTGAGTTATGTATGTCTGCGTAACTATTCAAATTGAGCTGTAACTGCAGGGAAACGGCAAGCATACTACTCAGAGCCATGGAATACTCAAAAAAAAAGCTGAACTCAGGAACATTTATATTTGAACTCCCATTAGCTTACATTTTCTTTGAAACACCAAATTTCAATTCAGTGCAAATTGTGATATTAGTTAAAGTAACCTCTAACTTTAGTAGCACACTCATAAATTGGTTGCAGACTACTCTAAGACATAAGGAAACACTCTTTCCGGTAACCTTTAAGCTATGAAGCTGCCAAATCATGCCAAAATACACAGCCTATATAAAGTAGACATAATGTACATCCAGTGTAGTTTCACTTACCGGAATCAGGAAGACTGATGATAGTGTACTAGGCTGAGTCGTCAGAGGTTGGGTTGGTGGGAGGTAGAGGAGACTGGGCTGTCATCTCATCGTTGTCTGTTTTCATCAGGGCAGGCAGGTCACCTTCTTCTATGTCTGCCTGCCTTGATGTCGAAGGTCAAGTTTCGTCGTCTGCTGTGGCTGATGTGGAAGGCTTGAAAAATGACAGTATGCTTGACTGCTTAGCCTCACACATTTTTCTATCATACAGTTCTTTGTAAGCACTCAAACCATCCTGCAAATATGCCGTAAACCTACGTACCCTTTCAAAATGAAAGTCATACTTTTTTGCAATCATTGCAGCGTTGTCAATCGCAGTGAAAATCTCACACAATTGCTTCACATTCAGTTCCTGGATGACAGTTCAGCTTCAATTGTTATCCTTTCCTCTTCATCAGCTCTTCATCTCTCAGTTCTTGGTCACGGGATGCCAAAATCCTCTTCAACGTCATCTTTGTTAACATCCACAAGCCCTTAGCCAAACTCACTATATCCTTACTTTGTTCACCATGTTCGAAACGCTTTATTATGTCTAGTTTTACGCTAAGTGTAACACCCTTACGTGCTCTTTAAGGTTTTTCCGATACCTTAGAACTCATCTTGCTAATGGATGCACAAAATAAATCGACATAAAGCACGGATGCTCACAGGCAGGTGTTTAAGCAATGCCAGCTGAAATGTAGTTCTGGGGAAGGAGCTTGGCTGCTCAGCGCGTGCTACCTTTTCTCATGCGCTACCTTATTCATACGCTGCCTTTTTTCGTAACAGTGAAAACACCTTCTGTTAGCAAAAACAGGTAACTAATGTAGGTCTTTTGTAACAGCAAGGTGTCATAAAGCAAACGTTTGAAAAAATGGGAACACCTGCGTCACGGCTTGGTATAGAAACAATAATGTATCTCAGCCTGGTATGGCAACAATGATGAATCATGGTCTGGGATGGAAACAATGATGTCTCATGGTCTGGGATGGGAACAACGATGCATCATGGCCTGGTGTGGGAACAATGATATACCATGGCCTGGTATGGGATCAACGCTGTATCATGGTCTGGGATGGGAACAACGATGTTACACAGTCTGGGATGGAAACAACGATGTATCATGGCCTGGTATGGGAACAATGATATACCATGGCCTGGTATGGGATCAACCTGTATCATGGTCTGGGATGGAAACAACGATGTTACACAGTCTGGGATGGAAACAACGATGTATCACTGCCTGATATGGAAACAATGATGTTTCACGGCTGGGTATGGCAACAAAGATGCATCATGGCCTGGTATGGGAACAATGACGTATCACAGTGTGGTATGGAAACATCGATGTATCATGGTCAGGTATGGTAAGAAAGATGTATCATGGCCTGGTGTGGAAACAACGATGTATCGTGGCCTGGTATGGCAACAAAAATGTATCATGGCCTGGGAGGGAACAATAATGTATCACGGTCTGGAGTGGGAACAATGATGTACCATGGCCTGGTATGGGAACAATGATGTAACACAGTCTGGTATGGAAACAACAATGCATCACGGTCTGGGATGAGAATAACGATGTACCACGGCCTGGTATAGCAAGAAAGATGTATCACGGCCTGGTGTGGAAGCAATGATGTATCACGGTCTATTATGGGAATAATGATATATCATGGCCTATGATGGAAACAACGATGTTACACAGTCTGGGATGGAAACAACGATGTATCACTGCCTGATATGGAAACAATGATGTTTCACGGCTGGGTATGGCAACAAAGATGCATCATGGCCTGGTATGGGAACAATGACGTATCACAGTGTGGTATGGAAACATTGATGTATCATGGTCAGGTATGGTAAGAAAGATGTATCATGGCCTGGTGTGGAAACAACGATGTATCGTGGCCTGGTATGGCAACAAAAATGTATCATGGCCTGGGAGGGAACAATAATGTATCACGGTCTGGAGTGGGAACAATGATGTACCATGGCCTGGTATGGGAACAATGATGTAACACAGTCTGGTATGGAAACAACAATGCATCACGGTCTGGGATGAGAATAACGATGTACCACGGCCTGGTATAGCAAGAAAGATGTATCACGGCCTGGTGTGGAAGCAATGATGTATCACGGTCTATTATGGGAATAATGATATATCATGGCCTATGATGGAAACAATGATTATCATGTTCTGGGATGGAAGTAACAATGTATCATGGCCTGTTATGGAAACAATGATGTATCATGTCCTGGGATGGAAACAATGATGCATCACAGTCTGGTATGGGAACAATGATGTATCACAGTCTGGTATAGGAACAATACTGCATCAGGGTTTGGGATGAAAACAGAGATGAATCGCAGTCTGGTATGGGAACAACGATGTATCACTGTCTGCTGTGGAAACATCGATGTATCACGGTCTATTATGGGAACAACGATATCTCACGGCCTGGGATGGAAACACCAATGTTCAGGAAGGGAAAAGGCTACAGAAAGTGCAGGATTAAGACTCGGTCATTACAGGCAAAGCCCTCCCCACCATTTACATGTTGTGCTGCCACAAGAAGGAATAATCCATCATCAAAGCCCCCGACTATCCAGGCAATGACATCTTCTTGCTGCTGCCAGCAGGCAAGATGTCCAGAAGCCTGACATCCCACACCACCAGGTTTAGAAACAGTTATTAACCTACAACCATCAGGCCACTGAGTTGGCATGAATAACTACTAATCTGAACTATAGATTCATTTTCAAGGGCTCTAGATATCATGCTTACAATATTATTTTATTTGCATTAAAGTACCTGTCTTCTCTGGCACACTGATGATTGTCTGCCTGTCTGTTTATATATATTCACATTCTATTCTATTTCTTATTCCTGTAAGTTCCAGCAAAAAAAGAATCTCAAGGTTCATGTGTTTTCAAGTTCAAGTTTAACTGTTCTTCAACCATACATGAGTACTCATGAAACTGAACATGGTTACTTAAAACAAACGTAGAACATAGAATAGTACAACACAATACAGGCCCTTCAGCCCACAATGTTGTGCCAACCCTTAAGCCCTTCCACCCATATATCCCCCCACTTTAATTTCCTCCATATACCTGTCTAGTAGTCTCTTAAATTTTACTAGTGTATCTGCCTCCACCACTAACTCAGGCAGTGCATTCCACACACCAGCCATTCTCTGAGTAAAAACCCTTCCTCTAATATCCCCCTTGAACTTCCCTCCCCTTACCTTAAAGCCATGTCCTCTGGTATTGAGCAGTGGCGGCGCCTGGGGAAGAGGCGGTGGCTGTCCACTCTATCTATTCCTCTTAATATCTTGTATACCTCTATCATGACTCCTCTCATCCTTCTTCTCTCCAGAGAATAAAGCCCTAGCTCTCTTAATCTCTGATCATAATGCATACTTTCTAAACCAGGGAGCATCCTGGTAAATCTCCTCTGTACCCTTTCCAATGTTTCCACATCCTTCCTATAGTGAGGTGACCAGAATTGGACACAGTACTCCAAGTGTGGCCTAACCAGAGTTTTATAGAGCTGCATCATTACCTTGCGACTCTTAAACTCTATCCCTCAACTTATGAAAGCTTTCTTCTATCGACCTGTGAGGCAACTTTCAGGGATCTGTGGACATGTGCCCCAGTTCCCTCTGCTTCTCCACACTACCAAGTATCCTGCCATTTACTTTGTACTCTGCCTTGGAGTTTGTCCTTCCAAAGTGTACCACCTCACACTTCCCTGGGTTGAACTCCATCTGCCATTTCTCAGCCCACTTCTGCATCTTATCAATGTCTCTCTGCAATCTTCAACAATCTTCTACACTATCCACAGCACCACCAACCTTTGTGTTGTCTGCAAACTGGCCAACCCACCCTTCTACTCCCATATCCAGGTCATTAATAAAATTCATGAAAAATAGGGGTCCCAGAAGCGATCCTTGTGGGACACCACTAGTCACAACCCTCCAATCTGAATGTGCTCCCTCCACCACAACCCTCTGCTTTTCTGCAGGCAAGTCAATTCTGAATCCACCTGGCCAAACTTCCCTGGATCCTATGCCTTCTGACTTTCTGAATAAGCCTACCATGTGGAACCTTATCAAATGCCTGACTAAAATTAATTTAGATCACATCCACTGCACTATCCTCATCTATATACCTGGTCATCTCCTCAAAGAACTCTAACAGGCTTGTTAGACACAATCTGCCCTTCACAAAGCCCTGCTGACTGTCCCTGATATGACCATGATTCTCTAAATGCCCATCTCTAAGAATCTTTTCCAACAGCTTTCTCACCACAGACGTAAGGCTCACTGGTTATTTACCCAGACTCTCCCTACTACGTTTTTGAACAAGGGGACAACATTCACCTCCCTCCAATCCACCAGTATGATTCCCGTGGACAACAAGGACATAAAGATCCCAGCCAGAAGCTCAGCAATCTCTTCCCTCACCTTGTGGAGCAACCTGGGGAATATTCTGTTTGTCCCTGGGGACTTAACCATCATAATGTATTTTAACAACTCCAACACCTCCTCTCCTTTAATATCAACATGCTTCAGAACTTCAACCTCACTCATATTGTCCTCACTGTCATCTAGTTCCCTCTCAGTGGTGAATACTGAAGAGAAGTATTCATTGAGGACCTCGCTCACTTCCACAGCCTTCAGGAACGTCTTCCCACCTTTATCTCTAATCGGTCCTACCTTCACTCCTGTCATCCTTTTGTTCTTTACATAATTGAAGAATACCTTGAGGTTTTCCTTTGCCCTATTTGCCAAGGCCTTCTCATGCCCCCTTCTTGCTCTCCTCAGCCCCTTCTTAAGCTCCTTTCTTGCTACCCCATATTCCTCAATAGCCCCATCTGATCCTTGCTTCCTAAACTTCATGTATGCTGCCTTCTTCCACCTGACTAGATTTTCCACTTCGCTTGTCACCCATGGTCCCTTCACCCTACCATTCTTTATCTTCCTTACTGGGACAGATTTATCCCTAACATCCTGCAAGAGGTCCCTAAACATCAACCACATGTCCATAGTACATTTCCCTGCAAAAACATCATCCCAATTCACACCCACAAGTGTGAGCCTTAACGCCTCATAATTTGCCCTTCCCCAATGAAAAATTTTCCTGTTTTTCCAACATAACGGGTAGTATAACTATAGGATGTAGAGCTGTTAAATCACAGAATCAGGTCCTTTGGCCTATCTAGTTCAGGCTGAACTTCCTTTGGAATAGAGATGAAGAAGATTCTCTTTACCCAGAGGATGGTGAATCTGGGATTGATTGCCACAGATTGCTGTGGAGGCCAAGTGATTGAAAGTGGTATTTGATAGGTTCTTGATTGGTAAATATGTCAAATATTGCGGGGAGAAGGCAGGAGAATGGGGTTAAGAGAGATAAATCATCCATGATGGAATGTCAGAGCAGACTCAATGGGCTGAGTGGCTTATTTCTGCTCCTATAGAGCATAGAACATAGAAATCCTACAGCACAATACAGGCCCTTCAGCCCACAATGCTGTGCTGAACATGTATTTACTTTAGAAATTACCTAGGGTTACACATAGCCCTCTATTTTTCTAAGCTCCATGTACCTATCAAATAGGGTCTCTTAAAAGACCCTATTTTATCCACCTCCACCACCATCACCAGCAGCCCATTCCATGCACTTACCCCAGACATCTCCTCTTTACCTACTTCCAAGCACCTTAAAACTGTGCCCTCCCATGCCCTCCCATTGCAGCCCTTGGAAAAAGCCTCTGACTATGCCTCTCATAGTCAATGCCTCTCATCATCTTATACACCTTTATCAGGTCACCTCTCATCCTCTGTCGCTCCAAGGAGAAAAGGTCAAGTTCACTCAACCTATTCTCATAAGGAATGCTCCCCAATCCAGGCAACATCCTTGTAAGTCTCCTCTGCACCCTTTCTATGGTTTTCACATCCTTCCTGTAGTGAGGTGACCACAACTGAGCACAGTCCTCCAAATGGGGTCTGACCAGAGTCCTATACAGCTGCAACATTACCTCTTGGCTCTTAAACTCAATCCCACGGTTGATTGAGGTCAATGCGCTGCATGCCTTCTTAGGCAGTCAATACACAGTCAACATGCTCAGAAGCTTTGAGTGTCCTATGGACTCAGACCCCAAGATCCCTCTGATCCTCCACACTGTCAAGAGTCTTACCATTAATACTATATTCTGCCATCATATTTGACCTACCAAAATGAACCACTTCACACTTATCTTGGTTGAGCTCCATATGCTACTTCTCAGCCCAGTTTTGCATCCTATCAATGTCCCACTGTAACCTCTGACAGCTCTCCACACTATCCACAACACCCCCAACCTTTGTACCATCAGCAAAATTACTAACCCATCCCTCCACTTCCTCATCCAGGTCATTTATAAAAATCGTGAAGAGAAAGGGTCCCAGAACAGATTGCTGAGGCACACCACTGGTCATGGACCTCCATACGGAATACAACCCATCTACAACCACTCTTTGCCTTCTGTAGGCAAGCCAATTCTGGATCCTCAAAGCAAGATCCCCTTGGATTCCATGCCTCCTTACTTTCTCAATAAGCCTTGCATGTGGTACCTTATCGAATGCCTTGGTGAAATCCATATACACTACATCTACTGCTCTACCTTCATCAATTTTTTATGGTCTCAAAACATACTCATTCTTTGAAAATGAATTTACTTTGAACTTTGACACTTATATTCTGGACTTGCTCAAGATGTCCAGATCCCAAACAATAACAAAGGTCTATCTTGTTAAGAAACATTAAGTTTGGTTCCATGAACTGCTCACTCTCCAGGTGACTAACACAAAATGAGGTAATAGGCTACAACACAGAGGTCCTTGGGGGTAGTTTATAAACTTCTTTGGTACATACACTGGTCATAAACATATTACGTATGGCATTCAAAGTAAAGACTATAAGATCATAAACCATAAGATATAGGAGCAGAATTAGACCATTTGGCCCATCGAGTCTGCTCTGCCATTTTATCATCATTTTTCCTTTCCGCCCCAAACTCCTGGTCTCTCCCTGTATCCCTTCTTGCCCTGAAGGAGTTCCTTTCAGGAGATACATCGCTACAAATGGAGGTGTAAGGTGCTACACTAGCCTACACTAGCCTACAGTCACCCTTGGGCAAAGTGTAGCACCTGCTAAGGCCCTGAATCAGGGTCGTGTAACATAGACAATTACTGCGATAGGTGTAAAACTGAAGTAGCCACTTTTTCTCATATGTTCTAGTCATGTCCTTCATTAAAATCCTTTTGGAAATCTTTATTTTCTACAATTTCTAAAGCCCTGAAAATTAATTTACAACCTAATACATTAACTGTTCCATTTGGAATAGTTTTGCATCATATTCAGGGTATTTCATCTTCAGACCAACATGTAATTGCATTTGTTACATTGTTGGCAAGAAGGGCAATTTTATTAAAATGGAAAGATACCTCTGTCCCTACCTTAATTCAAAGTTTTCTCAATTAATGTTATGTCTTAGTTTGGAAAAAAATTAGAAGTAGAAATTTTGATTCTTGATTTGATTTTGAGAGAAGATGGGGCTTTTTTTGCCAAATATTATCATTTAATTTGAATTATTTTATATGGTTTCCTTCCAATTTTATTTTATATAAACATGAATTGGCGGTTGATGATTCTTTTTTTAATGTATATGGACGATGGTAAGTCGTATTGCTCTGGGAGTTGATTCCTAATTTTTTTTTTCTTTTTTGTTTTTCTTTCTCTTGTAGTTAGTGGGGTTTTTTTTAGTAAGTTGGGGTTTTCTTTTTTCCTTCTTTTCTTCATATAATTTTTTTTCATTATCATATATTATCCTTTTTTGATGTTTTTTCTTCAGCTTTATTAATTGTACATATATATCAACTTGAAGTTTTGTATCATTTTATAGCTGTAGATTATGTATCAATAAAAAGATTTTAAAAATGAAAATGAAATCAGGGTCGCATGAAGCATGGAAGCAGGTTGTATGAGCAGCTGGTGCATATCACAAATCCTGATTATGTGACCAGCGATGCCGGGCATACAATATCTGAAAAGTATTGATAATGGCTGGAGTCACCCATCTTGTAAAGATACTGCCCAGAAGAAGGCAATGGCAAACCTCAACTGTAGAAAATTTTGCCAAGAACAATCATGGTCATAGAAAGACCATGATCGCCTATGTCATAAGAACCAGCACTTAATGAAGGAGTGAACAAACACCCAATGAGTTCAGGGATAATTTTTTAATGATGTGCATGAATATGTACATTGATTCTTCAAGTATGCTGATTTTGAATGAGTTTTCCTCCTCTCAGTGACAAGAATTCTGTAAGACCTTCTCTCACTGCCCCCTATCCAAGGGATCTCAATCTGCACATCTTCCTTCAATCACACTCTTAGTCCTTCAGTGTCCACTGGCGCCGGCCTCAACTTTCCACCTCTTCTCTTTGTATTGACAGAATGGTCCTGAAGCAAGATTTCGACCCAATGTGTTTCCTTTTCAACCCCCAACAGATGTTGCTCGACCTGCTGGGTTCTTCCAGCAGACGGCTCGTTAATTTGCAAAAAAATAGACCATGAGACCATAAGACAGGAGCAGAAATAGGCCATTCAGCCCATTGAGTCTGCTCCACCATTCCATCATGGCTGTGTCATGAGTGCTGAACAGACCTGATGGAAATGGGGTCCAGAGTTAACACCACCCCCCCCCTTGGGAACTATGCTGCTAATGAGAGAGAGATGACGAACAGAGGTAGAGACATCTGCTACAGATAAGAGAGAGAGAGACAATGCTGGAGTAATAAAATGGATTCAACAGTGGCTAGATGGGAGATGCCAGAGAGTAGTGGTGGATAATTGTTTATCGGGATGGAGGCCGGTGACTAGCGGGGTGCCTCAGGGATCTGTTTTGGGCCCAATGTTGTTTGTAATATACATAAATGATCTGGATGATGGGGTGGTAAATTGGATTAGTAAGTATGCTGATGATACTAAGGTAGGAGGTGTTGTGGATAATGAGGTGGGTTTTCAAAGCTTGCAGGGAGATTTATGCCGGTTAGAAGAATGGGCTGAACGTTGGCAGATGGAGTTTAATGCTGAGAAGTGTGAGGTTCTACATTTTGGCAGGAATAGTCCAAATAGAACATACAGGGTAAATGGTAGGGCATTGAGGAATGAAGTTGAACAGAGAGATCTAGGAATAACAGTGCATAGTTCCCTGAAGGTGGAGTCTCATGTAGATAGGGTGGTGAAGAAGGCTTTTGGAACGCTGGCCTTTATAAATCAGAGCATTGAGTACAGAAGTTGGGATGTAATGTTAAAATTGTACAAGGCATTGGTAAGGCCAAATTTGGAATATTGTGTACAGTTCTGGTCACCGAATTATAGGAAAGATATCAATAAATTAGAGAGAGTGCAGAGACGATTTACTAGGATGTTACCTGGGTTTCAGCACTTAAGTTACAGAGAAAGGTTGAACAAGTTAGGTCTCTATTCATTGGAGCGTAGAAGGTTGAGGGGGGATTTGATCGAGGTATTTAAAATGTTGAGAGGGATAAATAGAGTTGACGTGAATAGGCTGTTTCCATTGAGAGTAGGGGAGATTCAAACGAGAGGACATGATTTGAGAGTTAGGGGGCAAAAGTTTAAGGGAAACACGAGGGGGTATTTCTTTACTCAGAGTGTGATAGCTGTGTGGAATGAGCTTCCTGTAGAAGTAGTAGAGGCCAGTTCAGTTGTGTCATTTAAGGTAAAATTGGATAGGTATATGGACAGGAAAGGAGTGGAGGGTTATGGGCTGAGTGCGGGTAGGTGGGACTAGGTGAGATTAAGAGTTCGGCACGGACTAGGAGGGCCGGAATGGCCTGTTTCCATGCTGTGATTGTTATATGGTTATATGGTTATTATGTATCCCAGGAGGTTTTCCCGTCGGAGGTTTTGGAGCTGTTCCCTGAGTGTAAACCAACTGAGAGTGAGCTTCAGCTACGGTTGGAAAAATTAAGGTTGGCTGAGGAGGATAAGAAAAGGGAGCATGAACTCCAGATAAGGCAGCTGGAGGCAGAGAAAGAGAGAGAGGAGGCTGAAAGGCAGAGAGCAGAAGCTGAAAAGCAGAGGGAGGAAAGGGAGAGAGAGAGGCAGTTTGAGCTGGAAAAAGAAAAGTTAAGGGCATCAAAGGGAGAGGACCAGGAAGCGGACCCAAACATGGGGTTCAAGATTAGTCAGGAGATTAAGTTGGTACCCCTATTCGAGGAGATGGATGTCGATAATAATGTCGATAATTTTGAGAAAGTTTCTATGAATCAGGACTGGCCTAAGGAGAAGTGGGCTGTTCTGTTACAGAGTATACTTAAGGGGAAGGCTCAGCAAGCTTATTTGGCATTATCTATGGAGGAGTCTAAAGATTATGATGAAGTAAGAAGGGCTATACTGAGGAGTTACGAGTTGGTTCCAGAGGCATACCGGCAGAAGTTCCGGAATTTGAGGAGGCCATGGGACCGCACGTACTTAGAGTTTGCCCGTGAGATGCAAATGTATTGGGATCGGTGGTGTGCCTCAAATGGAAATTTTGATAGGCTGCAACAGTTGATGCTCATCGAGCAATATAAAAGTTGTGTCCCTGAGGGTATGAGGATGTATTTGGACGAGAAGGAGGCAGAAACTCTGTCTGCGACTGCCAAGTTAGCAGACGAGTACGCATTAGGCCACAAGACAAAATTTGGTTGTCTGCAACCAAAATTAAGAAGGTTGAGAAGGTACTTTAACTAATATCTCCATTTGTACTGAATGGGACTTTAGTGTTTCAAAGACAAAGTAAGCTAAAAGCAGTTCCAATGTAAATGCTATGTGCTAGGTTACTGAACTCAGCTTCATTTTGTGAACTCCATAGTTGTGAGGAGTATGCATTCCGTTTCTCTGTTGCTACAGGACAACCTGAGTAGTTATGTAGGCATCCATAACAGCAAATGGACAGAATAGAAAGTAATGCATTCAGCTCATGTGTGTTGACTTCAATTTTGCACAAAAGTACTATGTGCTAACTTGAAATAAACCTCCGAGATTTTACTTACCTTATGATTTAGAGTTGTCTCCAACCAATTTTAAGAGTATGCTACTAAGGTTTGAGAAGGACCATTAACAAGTATCTGCATTTGCTCTGAATGGAACATTAGTGATTGAAAGAAAAGGTAAGCTAATGACAGTTCCAATGTATATGCTATGTGGTACTTTCCAGAATTCATTTTTATATTCAGTATTCCATGGTTGTGAGTAGTATCTATGCCTTTTGTCTGAAGTTACTTGTCAACCAGATTAGTCATGTAGACATACAGAACGCATTTTACACAGAACAGAATGCAATGTATTCAGCATTTACCAGTATATCTCTTCAAATTAGCTTAAAAGTACAAGGGGCCTTCTTGATATATACCTCTGAATTTTACTTACCTTATGATTTACAGTTGTCTGCAACCAAAATTAAGAGTGTGCTACTAAAGCTTGAGAAGGTACTTTAACTAATATCTCCACTTCTACTGAATGGGACTTTAGTGATTCAAAGACAAAGTAAGCTAATTGCAGTTCCAATGTAAATGCTATGTGCTAGGTTACTGAACTCAGCTTCATTTTGTGAACTCCATAGTTGTGAGGAGTATGCATTCCGTTTCTCTGTTGCTACAGGACAACCTGAGTAGTTCTGTAGGCATCCATAACACAAAATGGACAGAATAGAAAGTAATACATTGAGCTCATGAGAGTGTTGACCACAATTTGGCCCAAAAGTACTATGTGCTAAATTGAAATAAACCTTTGAATTTTTCTTACCTATTGATTTAGCGTTGTCTACAACCAATTTTAAGAGTGTGCTACTAACGGTTGAGAAGGTACTTTAAGGAATATCTACATTTACACTGAATGGAACAATAGTGTTTCAAAGAAAAAGAAAGCTAATGACAGTCCAATGTATATGCTATGTGGTAGTTTCCGGAATTCAGCTTTTTATTGAGTATTCCATGGTTGTGAGTATTATTTATGCCGTTTCTCTGCAGTGACACCTCAACCAGAATAGTTATGTAGACATCCATAAGACATTATACACAAAACAGAATGCAATTTAATCAGCTTTAACCAGTATACACTTCAAATGTGCTTAAAAGTACAAAGTGCCTTCTTGATATATACCTCTGAATTTTACTTACCTTATGATTTAGAGTTGTTTACAACCAATTTTAAGAGTGTGCTGCTAACGTTTGATAAGGTACTTTCAGTAATATCTCCACTTGTACTGAATGGGACTTTAGTGTTTCAAAGACAAAGTAAGCTAATTGCAGTTCCAATGTAAATGCTATGTGCTAGGTTACTGAACTCAGCTTCATTTTGTGAACTCTATAGTTGTGAGGAGTATGCATTCCGTTTCTCTGCTGCTACAGGACAACCTGAGTAGTTATGTAGGCATCCATAACACAAAATGGACAGAATAGAAAGTAATGCATTCAGCTCATAAGTATGTTGACCTCAATTTTGCACAAAAGTACTATGTGCTAACTTGAAATAAACCTCCGAAACTTTACTTACCTTATGATTTATCTACAACCAATTTTAAGAGTGTGCTACTAAAGTTTGAGAAGGTCCTTTAACAAGTATCTGCATTTGCTCTGAATGGAACATTAGTGATTGAAAGAAAAGGTAAGCTAATGACAGTTCCAATGTATATGCTATGTGGTACTTTTCAGAATTCATTTTTATATTGGGTATTCCATGGTTGTGAGTAGTATCTGTGCCTTTTGTCTGCAGTTACTTGTCAACCAGATTTGTCATGTAGACATACTGAACGCATTTTACACAGAACAGAATGCAATGTATTCAGCTTTTACCAGTATAACTCTTCAAAGTAGCTTAAAAGCACAAGGTGCCTTCTTGATATATACCTCTGAATTTTACTTACCTTGTGATTTATAGTTGTCTGCAACCAAAATTAAGAGTGTGCTACTAAAGCTTGAGAAGGTACTTTAACTAATATCTCCATTTGTACTGAATGGGACTTTAGTGTTTCAAAGACAAAGTAAGCTAAAAGCAGTTCCAATGTAAATGCTATGTGCTAGGTTACTGAACTCAGCTTCATTTTGTGAACTCCATAGTTGTGAGGAGTATGCATTCCGTTTCTCTGTTGCTACAGGACAACCTGAGTAGTTATGTAGGCATCCATAACAGCAAATGGACAGAATAGAAAGTAATGCATTCAGCTCATGTGTGTTGACTTCAATTTTGCACAAAAGTACTATGTGCTAACTTGAAATAAACCTCCGAGATTTTACTTACCTTATGATTTAGAGTTGTTTACAACCAATTTTAAGAATGTGCTACTAAAGTTTGAGAAGGTCCTTTAACAAGTATCTACATTTGCTCTGAATGGAACATTAGTGATTGAAAGAAAAGGTAAGCTAATGACAGTTCCAATGTATATGCTATGTGGTAGTTTCCAGAAGTCATTTTTATATTGAGTATTCCTTGGTTGTGAGTAGTATCTCTGCCTTTTGTCTGGTTACTTGTCAACCAGATTACTCATGTAGACATACAGAACGCATTTTACACAGAACAGAATGCAATGTATTCAGCTTTTACCAGTATAACTCTTCAAATTAGCTTAAAAGTACAAGGTGCCTTCTTGATATATACCTCTGAATTTTACTTACCTTATGATTTACAGTTGTCTGCAACCAAAATTAAGAGTGTGCTACTAAAGCTTGAGAAGGTACTTTAACTAATATCTCCACTTCTACTGAATGGGACTTTAGTGATTCAAAGACAAAGTAAGCTAATTGCAGTTTGAATGTAAATGCTATGTGCTAGGTTACTGAACTCAGCTTCATTTTGTGAACTCCATAGTTGTGAGAAGTATGCATTCCGTTTCTCTGTTGCTACAGCAGAACCTGAGTAGATATGTAGGCATCCATAACACAAAATGGACAGATTAGAAAGTAAAGCATTCAGCTCATAAGAGTGTTGACTACAATTTTGCCCAAAAGTACTATGTGCTAACTTGAAATAAACCTTTGAATTTTACTTACCTAATGATTTAGAGTTGTTTACAACCAATTTGAAGAGTGTGCTACTAACGTTTGAGAGGGTACTGTAAGCAATATCTACATTTACACCGAATGAAACATTACTGTTTCAAAGAAAAAGAAAGCTAATGACAGTTCCAATGTATATGCTAAGTGGTAGTTTCCGGAATTCAGCTTTTTATTGAGTATTCCATGGTTGTGAGTATTATTAATGCCATTTGTCTGCAGTGACACCTCAACCAGAATAGTTATGTAGACATACATAAGACATTATACAGAAAAGATAATGCAATTTATTCAGCTTTTACCAGTGTACACTTCAAATCTGCTTAAAAGTACAAGGTGCTAACTTGATATATACTTCTGAATTTTACTTACCTTGTGATTTATAGTTGTCTGCAACCAAAATTAAGAGTGTGCTACTAAAGCTTGAGAAGGTACTTTAACTAATATCTCCATTTGTACTGAATGGGACTTTAGTGTTTCAAAGACAAAGTAAGCTAATTGCAGTTCCAATGTAAATGCTATGTGCTAGGTTACTGAACTCAGCTTCATTTTGTGAACATAGTTGTGAGGATTATGCATTCCGTTTCTCTGTTGCTACAGGACAACCTGAGTAGTTATGTAGGCATCCATAACACAAAATGGACAGATTAGAAAGTAATGCATTCAGCTCATGAGTGTTGACTACAATTTTGCCCAAAAGTACAATGTGCTAACTTGAAATAAACCTTTGAATTTTACTTACCTAATGATTTAGAGTTGTCTACAACCAATTTTAAGAGTGTGCTACTAACGTTTGAGAAGGTACTGTAAGCAATATCTACATTTACACTGAATGGAAGATTAGTGTTTCAAAGAAAAAGAAAGCTAATGACAGTTCCAATGTATATGCTATGTGGTAGTTTCCGGAATTCAGCTTTTTATTGAGTATTCCATGGTTGTGAGTATTATTTATGCCATTTGTCTGCAGTGACACCTCAACCAGAATAGTTATGTAGACATCCATAAGACATTATACACAAAACAGAATGCAATTTAATCAGCTTTAACCAGTGTACACTTCAAATGTGCTTAAAAGTACAAGGTGCCTTCTTGATATATACCTCTGAATTTTACTTACCTTGTGATTTATAGTTGTCTGCAACCAAAATTAAGAGTGTGCTACTAAAGCTTGAGAAGGTACTTTAACTAATATCTCCATTTGTACTGAATGGGACTTTAGTGTTTCAAAGACAAAGTAAGCTAATTGCAGTTCCAATGTAAATGCTATGTGCTAGGTTACTGAACTCAGCTTCATTTTGTGAACTCCATAGTTGTGAGGAGTATGCATTCCGTTTCTCTGTTGCTACAGGACAACCTGAGTAGTTATGTAGGCATCCATAACAGCAAATGGACAGAATAGAAAGTAATGCATTCAGCTCATGTGTGTTGACTTCAATTTTGCACAAAAGTACTATGTGCTAACTTGAAATAAACCGAAATTTTACTTACCTTATGATTTAGAGTTGTCTCCAACCAATTTTAAGAGAGTGCTACTAAAGTTTGAGAAGGTCCATTAACAAGTATCTGCATTTGCTCTGAATGGAACATTAGTGATTGAAAGAAAAGGTAAACTAATGACAGTTCCAATGTATATGCAATGTGGTAGTTTCCAGAATTCATTTTTATATTGAGTATTCCTTGGTTGTGAGTAGTATCTCTGCCTTTTGTCTGAAGTTACTTGTCAACCACATTAGGCATGTAGACATACAGAACGCATTTTACACAGAACAGAATGCAATGTATTCAGCTTTTACCAGTATAACTCTTCAAATTAGCTTAAAAGTACAAGGTGCCTTCTTGATATATACCTCTGAATTTTACTTACCTTATGATTTACAGTTGTCTGCAACCAAAATTAAGAGTGTGCTACTAAAGCTTGAGAAGGTACTTTAACTAATATCTCCACTTGTACTGAATGGAACTTTAGTGTATCGAAGACAAAGTAAGCTAATTGCAGTTCCAATGTAAATGCTATGTGCTAGGTTACTGAACTCAGCTTCATTTTGTGAACTCCATAGTTGTGAGGAGTATGCATTCCATTTCTCTGTTGCTACAGTAGAACCTGAGTAGTTATGTAGGCATCCATAACACAAAATGGACAGATTAGAAAGTAATGCATTCAGCTCATGAGTGTTGACTACAATTTTGCCCAAAAGTACAATGTGCTAACTTGAAATAAACCTTTGAATTTTACTTACCTAATGATTTAGAGTTGTCTACAACCAATTTTAAGAGTGTGCTACTAACGTTTGAGAAGGTACTGTAAGCAATATCTACATTTACACTGAATGGAAGATTAGTGTTTCAAAGAAAAAGAAAGCTAATGACAGTTCCAATGTATATGCTATGTGGTAGTTTCCGGAATTCAGCTTTTTATTGAGTATTCCATGGTTGTGAGTATTATTTATGCCATTTGTCTGCAGTGACACCTCAACCAGAATAGTTATGTAGACATCCATAAGACATTATACACAAAACAGAATGCAATTTAATCAGCTTTAACCAGTGTACACTTCAAATGTGCTTAAAAGTACAAGGTGCCTTCTTGATATATACCTCTGAATTTTACTTACCTTGTGATTTATAGTTGTCTGCAACCAAAATTAAGAGTGTGCTACTAAAGCTTGAGAAGGTACTTTAACAAGTATCTGCATTTGCTCTGAATGGAACATTAGTGATTGAAAGATAAGGTAAGCTAATGACAGTTCCAATGTAAATGCTATGTGCTAGGTTACTGAACTCAGCTTCATTTTGTGAACTCCATAGTTGTGAGGAGTATGCATTCCGTTTCTCTGTTGCTACAGGACAACCTGAGTAGTTATGTAGGCATCCATAACAGCAAATGGACAGAATAGAAAGTAATGCATTCAGCTCATGTGTGTTGACTTCAATTTTGCACAAAAGTACTATGTGCTAACTTGAAATAAACCTCCGAAATTTTACTTACCTTATGATTTAGAGTTGTTTACAACCAATTTTAAGAATCTGCTACTAAAGTTTGAGAAGGTCCTTTAACAAGTATCTGCATTTGCTCTGAATGGAACATTAGTGATTGAAAGATAAGGTAAGCTAATGACAGTTCCAATGTATATGCTATGTGGTACTTTTCAGAATTCATTTTTATATTGGGTATTCCATGGTTGTGAGTAGTATCTGTGCCTTTTGTCTGCAGTTACTTGTCAACCAGATTTGTCATGTAGACATACTGAACGCATTTTACACAGAACAGAATGCAATGTATTCAGCTTTTACCAGTATAACTCTTCAAAGTAGCTTAAAAGCACAAGGTGCCTTCTTGATATATACCTCTGAATTTTACTTACCTTGTGATTTATAGTTGTCTGCAACCAAAATTAAGAGTGTGCTACTAAAGCTTGAGAAGGTACTTTAACTAATATCTCCATTTGTACTGAATGGGACTTTAGTGTTTCAAAGACAAAGTAAGCTAAAAGCAGTTCCAATGTAAATGCTATGTGCTAGGTTACTGAACTCAGCTTCATTTTGTGAACTCCATAGTTGTGAGGAGTATGCATTCCGTTTCTCTGTTGCTACAGGACAACCTGAGTAGTTATGTAGGCATCCATAACAGCAAATGGACAGAATAGAAAGTAATGCATTCAGCTCATGTGTGTTGACTTCAATTTTGCACAAAAGTACTATGTGCTAACTTGAAATAAACCTCCGAGATTTTACTTACCTTATGATTTAGAGTTGTTTACAACCAATTTTAAGAATGTGCTACTAAAGTTTGAGAAGGTCCTTTAACAAGTATCTGCATTTGCTCTGAATGGAACATTAGTGATTGAAAGAAAAGGTAAGCTAATGACAGTTCCAATGTATATGCTATGTGGTAGTTTCCAGAAGTCATTTTTATATTGAGTATTCCTTGGTTGTGAGTAGTATCTCTGCCTTTTGTCTGAAGTTACTTGTCAACCAGATTACTCATGTAGACATACAGAACGCATTTTACACAGAACAGAATGCAATGTATTCAGCTTTTACCAGTATAACTCTTCAAATTAGCTTAAAAGTACAAGGTGCCTTCTTGATATATACCTCTGAATTTTACTTACCTTATGATTTACAGTTGTCTGCAACCAAAATTAAGAGTGTGCTACTAAAGCTTGAGAAGGTACTTTAACTAATATCTCCACTTCTACTGAATGGGACTTTAGTGATTCAAAGACAAAGTAAGCTAATTGCAGTTTGAATGTAAATGCTATGTGCTAGGTTACTGAACTCAGCTTCATTTTGTGAACTCCATAGTTGTGAGAAGTATGCATTCCGTTTCTCTGTTGCTACAGCAGAACCTGAGTAGATATGTAGGCATCCATAACACAAAATGGACAGATTAGAAAGTAAAGCATTCAGCTCATAAGAGTGTTGACTACAATTTTGCCCAAAAGTACTATGTGCTAACTTGAAATAAACCTTTGAATTTTACTTACCTAATGATTTAGAGTTGTTTACAACCAATTTGAAGAGTGTGCTACTAACGTTTGAGAGGGTACTGTAAGCAATATCTACATTTACACCGAATGAAACATTACTGTTTCAAAGAAAAAGAAAGCTAATGACAGTTCCAATGTATATGCTAAGTGGTAGTTTCCGGAATTCAGCTTTTTATTGAGTATTCCATGGTTGTGAGTATTATTAATGCCATTTGTCTGCAGTGACACCTCAACCAGAATAGTTATGTAGACATACATAAGACATTATACAGAAAAGATAATGCAATTTATTCAGCTTTTACCAGTGTACACTTCAAATCTGCTTAAAAGTACAAGGTGCTAACTTGATATATACTTCTGAATTTTACTTACCTTGTGATTTATAGTTGTCTGCAACCAAAATTAAGAGTGTGCTACTAAAGCTTGAGAAGGTACTTTAACTAATATCTCCATTTGTACTGAATGGGACTTTAGTGTTTCAAAGACAAAGTAAGCTAATTGCAGTTCCAATGTAAATGCTATGTGCTAGGTTACTGAACTCAGCTTCATTTTGTGAACATAGTTGTGAGGATTATGCATTCCGTTTCTCTGTTGCTACAGGACAACCTGAGTAGTTATGTAGGCATCCATAACACAAAATGGACAGATTAGAAAGTAATGCATTCAGCTCATGAGTGTTGACTACAATTTTGCCCAAAAGTACAATGTGCTAACTTGAAATAAACCTTTGAATTTTACTTACCTAATGATTTAGAGTTGTCTACAACCAATTTTAAGAGTGTGCTACTAACGTTTGAGAAGGTACTGTAAGCAATATCTACATTTACACTGAATGGAAGATTAGTGTTTCAAAGAAAAAGAAAGCTAATGACAGTTCCAATGTATATGCTATGTGGTAGTTTCCGGAATTCAGCTTTTTATTGAGTATTCCATGGTTGTGAGTATTATTTATGCCATTTGTCTGCAGTGACACCTCAACCAGAATAGTTATGTAGACATCCATAAGACATTATACACAAAACAGAATGCAATTTAATCAGCTTTAACCAGTGTACACTTCAAATGTGCTTAAAAGTACAAGGTGCCTTCTTGATATATACCTCTGAATTTTACTTACCTTGTGATTTATAGTTGTCTGCAACCAAAATTAAGAGTGTGCTACTAAAGCTTGAGAAGGTACTTTAACTAATATCTCCATTTGTACTGAATGGGACTTTAGTGTTTCAAAGACAAAGTAAGCTAATTGCAGTTCCAATGTAAATGCTATGTGCTAGGTTACTGAACTCAGCTTCATTTTGTGAACTCCATAGTTGTGAGGAGTATGCATTCCGTTTCTCTGTTGCTACAGGACAACCTGAGTAGTTATGTAGGCATCCATAACAGCAAATGGACAGAATAGAAAGTAATGCATTCAGCTCATGTGTGTTGACTTCAATTTTGCACAAAAGTACTATGTGCTAACTTGAAATAAACCGAAATTTTACTTACCTTATGATTTAGAGTTGTCTCCAACCAATTTTAAGAGAGTGCTACTAAAGTTTGAGAAGGTCCATTAACAAGTATCTGCATTTGCTCTGAATGGAACATTAGTGATTGAAAGAAAAGGTAAACTAATGACAGTTCCAATGTATATGCAATGTGGTAGTTTCCAGAATTCATTTTTATATTGAGTATTCCTTGAATGTGAGTAGTATCTCTGCCTTTTGTCTGAAGTTACTTGTCAACCACATTAGGCATGTAGACATACAGAACGCATTTTACACAGAACAGAATGCAATGTATTCAGCTTTTACCAGTATAACTCTTCAAATTAGCTTAAAAGTACAAGGTGCCTTCTTGATATATACCTCTGAATTTTACTTACCTTATGATTTACAGTTGTCTGCAACCAAAATTAAGAGTGTGCTACTAAAGCTTGAGAAGGTACTTTAACTAATATCTCCACTTGTACTGAATGGAACTTTAGTGTATCGAAGACAAAGTAAGCTAATTGCAGTTCCAATGTAAATGCTATGTGCTAGGTTACTGAACTCAGCTTCATTTTGTGAACTCCATAGTTGTGAGGAGTATGCATTCCATTTCTCTGTTGCTACAGTAGAACCTGAGTAGTTATGTAGGCATCCATAACACAAAATGGACAGATTAGAAAGTAATGCATTCAGCTCATGAGTGTTGACTACAATTTTGCCCAAAAGTACAATGTGCTAACTTGAAATAAACCTTTGAATTTTACTTACCTAATGATTTAGAGTTGTCTACAACCAATTTTAAGAGTGTGCTACTAACGTTTGAGAAGGTACTGTAAGCAATATCTACATTTACACTGAATGGAAGATTAGTGTTTCAAAGAAAAAGAAAGCTAATGACAGTTCCAATGTATATGCTATGTGGTAGTTTCCGGAATTCAGCTTTTTATTGAGTATTCCATGGTTGTGAGTATTATTTATGCCATTTGTCTGCAGTGACACCTCAACCAGAATAGTTATGTAGACATCCATAAGACATTATACACAAAACAGAATGCAATTTAATCAGCTTTAACCAGTGTACACTTCAAATGTGCTTAAAAGTACAAGGTGCCTTCTTGATATATACCTCTGAATTTTACTTACCTTGTGATTTATAGTTGTCTGCAACCAAAATTAAGAGTGTGCTACTAAAGCTTGAGAAGGTACTTTAACAAGTATCTGCATTTGCTCTGAATGGAACATTAGTGATTGAAAGATAAGGTAAGCTAATGACAGTTCCAATGTAAATGCTATGTGCTAGGTTACTGAACTCAGCTTCATTTTGTGAACTCCATAGTTGTGAGGAGTATGCATTCCGTTTCTCTGTTGCTACAGGACAACCTGAGTAGTTATGTAGGCATCCATAACAGCAAATGGACAGAATAGAAAGTAATGCATTCAGCTCATGTGTGTTGACTTCAATTTTGCACAAAAGTACTATGTGCTAACTTGAAATAAACCTCCGAAATTTTACTTACCTTATGATTTAGAGTTGTTTACAACCAATTTTAAGAATCTGCTACTAAAGTTTGAGAAGGTCCTTTAACAAGTATCTGCATTTGCTCTGAATGGAACATTAGTGATTGAAAGATAAGGTAAGCTAATGACAGTTCCAATGTATATGCTATGTGGTACTTTTCAGAATTCATTTTTATATTGGGTATTCCATGGTTGTGAGTAGTATCTGTGCCTTTTGTCTGCAGTTACTTGTCAACCAGATTTGTCATGTAGACATACTGAACGCATTTTACACAGAACAGAATGCAATGTATTCAGCTTTTACCAGTATAACTCTTCAAAGTAGCTTAAAAGCACAAGGTGCCTTCTTGATATATACCTCTGAATTTTACTTACCTTGTGATTTATAGTTGTCTGCAACCAAAATTAAGAGTGTGCTACTAAAGCTTGAGAAGGTACTTTAACTAATATCTCCATTTGTACTGAATGGGACTTTAGTGTTTCAAAGACAAAGTAAGCTAAAAGCAGTTCCAATGTAAATGCTATGTGCTAGGTTACTGAACTCAGCTTCATTTTGTGAACTCCATAGTTGTGAGGAGTATGCATTCCGTTTCTCTGTTGCTACAGGACAACCTGAGTAGTTATGTAGGCATCCATAACAGCAAATGGACAGAATAGAAAGTAATGCATTCAGCTCATGTGTGTTGACTTCAATTTTGCACAAAAGTACTATGTGCTAACTTGAAATAAACCTCCGAGATTTTACTTACCTTATGATTTAGAGTTGTTTACAACCAATTTTAAGAATGTGCTACTAAAGTTTGAGAAGGTCCTTTAACAAGTATCTGCATTTGCTCTGAATGGAACATTAGTGATTGAAAGAAAAGGTAAGCTAATGACAGTTCCAATGTATATGCTATGTGGTAGTTTCCAGAAGTCATTTTTATATTGAGTATTCCTTGGTTGTGAGTAGTATCTCTGCCTTTTGTCTGAAGTTACTTGTCAACCAGATTACTCATGTAGACATACAGAACGCATTTTACACAGAACAGAATGCAATGTATTCAGCTTTTACCAGTATAACTCTTCAAATTAGCTTAAAAGTACAAGGTGCCTTCTTGATATATACCTCTGAATTTTACTTACCTTATGATTTACAGTTGTCTGCAACCAAAATTAAGAGTGTGCTACTAAAGCTTGAGAAGGTACTTTAACTAATATCTCCACTTCTACTGAATGGGACTTTAGTGATTCAAAGACAAAGTAAGCTAATTGCAGTTTGAATGTAAATGCTTGTGCTAGGTTACTGAACTCAGCTTCATTTTGTGAACTCCATAGTTGTGAGGAGTATGCATTCCGTTTCTCTGTTGCTACAGCAGAACCTGAGTAGATATGTAGGCATCGATAACACAAAATGGACAGATTAGAAAGTAAAGCATTCAGCTCATAAGAGTGTTGACTACAATTTTGCCCAAAAGTACTATGTGCTAACTTGAAATAAACCTTTGAATTTTACTTACCTAATGATTTAGAGTTGTTTACAACCAATTTGAAGAGTGTGCTACTAACGTTTGAGAGGGTACTGTAAGCAATATCTACATTTACACCGAATGAAACATTAGTGTTTCAAAGAAAAAGAAAGCTAATGACAGTTCCAATGTATATGCTATGTGGTAGTTTCCGGAATTCAGCTTTTTATTGAGTATTCCATGGTTGTGAGTATTATTAATGCCATTTGTCTGCAGTGACACCTCAACCAGAATAGTTATGTAGACATACATAAGACATTATACAGAAAAGATAATGCAATTTATTCAGCTTTTACCAGTGTACACTTCAAATCTGCTTAAAAGTACAAGGTGCTAACTTGATATATACTTCTGAATTTTACTTACCTTATGATTTAGAGTTGTCTCCAACCAATTTTAAGAGTGTGCTACTAAGGTTTGAGAAGGACCATTAACAAGTATCTGCATTTGCTCTGAATGGAACATTAGTGATTGAAAGAAAAGGTAAGCTAATGACAGTTCCAATGTATATGCTATGTGGTACTTTCCAGAATTCATTTTTATATTCAGTATTCCATGGTTGTGAGTAGTATCTATGCCTTTTGTCTGAAGTTACTTGTCAACCAGATTAGTCATGTAGACATACAGAACGCATTTTACACAGAACAGAATGCAATGTATTCAGCATTTACCAGTATATCTCTTCAAATTAGCTTAAAAGTACAAGGGGCCTTCTTGATATATACCTCTGAATTTTATTTACCTTATGATTTAGAGTTGTCTGCAACTAAAATTAAGAGTGTGCTACTAAAGCTTGAGAAGGTTCTTTAACTAATATCTCCACTTGTACTGAATGGGACTTTAGTGTTTCAAAGACAAAGTAACCTAATTGCAGTTCCAATGTAAATGCTATGTGCTAGGTTACTGAACTCAGCTTCATTTTGTGAACTCCATATTTGTGAGGAGTATGCATTCCGTTTCTCTGTTGCTACAGGACAACCTGAGTAGTTATGTAGGCATCCATAACACAAAATGGACAGAATAGAAAGTAATGCATTCAGCTCATAAGTGTGTTGACTTCAATTTTGCACAAAATACTATGTGCTAACTTGAAATAAACCTCCGAAATTTTACTTACCTTATGATTTATAGTTGTCTCCAACCAGGTTTAAGAGTGTGCTACTAAAGTTTGAGAAGGTCCATTAACAAGTATCTGCATTTGCTCTGAATGGAACATTAGTGATTGAAAGAAAAGGTAAGCTAATGACAGATCCAATGTATATGCGATGTGGTACTTTCCAGAATTCATTTTTATATTGGTTGTGAGTAGTATCTATGCCGTTTCTCTGCAGTCACACCTCAACCAGAATAGTTATGTAGACATACATAAGACATTATACAGAAAAGATAATGCAATTTATTCAGCTTTTACCAGTGTACACCAAATCTGCTTAAAAGTACAAGGTGCTAACTTGATATATACTTCTGAATTTTACTTACCTTATGATTTAGAGTTGTCTCCAACCAATTTTAAGAGTGTGCTACTAAAGTTTGAGAAGGTACTTTCAGTAATATCTCCACTTGTACTGAATAGGACTTTAGTGTTTCAAAGACAAAGTAAGCTAATTGCAGTTCCAATGTAAATGCTATGTGCTAGGTTACTGAACTCAGCTTCATTTTGTGAACTCCATAGTTGTGAGGAGTATGCATTCCGTTTCTCTGTTGCTACAGCAGAACCTGAGTAGATATGTAGGCATCGATAACACAAAATGGACAGATTAGAAAGTAAAGCATTCAGCTCATAAGAGTGTTGACTACAATTTTGCCCAAAAGTACAATGTGCTAACTTGAAATAAACCTTTGAATTTTACTTACCTAATGATTTAGAGTTGTCTACAACCAATTTTAAGAGTGTGCTACTAAAGTTTGAGAAGGTCCATTAACAAGTATCTGCATTTGCTCTGAATGGAACATTAGTGATTGAAAGAAAAGGTAAGCTAATGACAGTTCCAATGTATATGCTATGTGGTAGTTTCCAGAAGTCATTTTTATATTGAGTATTCTTTGGTTGTGAGTAGTATCTCTGCCTTTTGTCTGAAGTTACTTGTCAACCACATTAGGCATGTAGACATACAGAACGCATTTTACACAGAACAGAATGCAATGTATTCAGCTTTTACCAGTATAACTCTTCAAATTAGCTTAAAAGTACAAGGTGCCTTCTTGATATATACCTCTGAATTTTACTTACCTTATGATTTACAGTTGTCTGCAACCAAAATTAAGAGTGTGCTACTAAAGCTTGAGAAGGTACTTTAACTAATATCTCCACTTCTACTGAATGGGACTTTAGTGATTCAAAGACAAAGTAAGCTAATTGCAGTTTGAATGTAAATGCTTGTGCTAGGTTACTGAACTCAGCTTCATTTTGTGAACTCCATAGTTGTGAGGAGTATGCATTCCGTTTCTCTGTTGCTACAGCAGAACCTGAGTAGATATGTAGGCATCGATAACACAAAATGGACAGATTAGAAAGTAAAGCATTCAGCTCATAAGAGTGTTGACTACAATTTTGCCCAAAAGTACTATGTGCTAACTTGAAATAAACCTTTGAATTTTACTTACCTAATGATTTAGAGTTGTTTACAACCAATTTGAAGAGTGTGCTACTAACGTTTGAGAGGGTACTGTAAGCAATATCTACATTTACACCGAATGAAACATTAGTGTTTCAAAGAAAAAGAAAGCTAATGACAGTTCCAATGTATATGCTATGTGGTAGTTTCCGGAATTCAGCTTTTTATTGAGTATTCCATGGTTGTGAGTATTATTAATGCCATTTGTCTGCAGTGACACCTCAACCAGAATAGTTATGTAGACATACATAAGACATTATACAGAAAAGATAATGCAATTTATTCAGCTTTTACCAGTGTACACTTCAAATCTGCTTAAAAGTACAAGGTGCTAACTTGATATATACTTCTGAATTTTACTTACCTTATGATTTAGAGTTGTCTCCAACCAATTTTAAGAGTGTGCTACTAAGGTTTGAGAAGGACCATTAACAAGTATCTGCATTTGCTCTGAATGGAACATTAGTGATTGAAAGAAAAGGTAAGCTAATGACAGTTCCAATGTATATGCTATGTGGTACTTTCCAGAAGTCATTTTTATATTGAGTATTCCTTGGTTGTGAGTAGTATCTCTGCCTTTTGTCTGAAGTTACTTGTCAACCAGATTACTCATGTAGACATACAGAACGCATTTTACACAGAACAGAATGCAATGTATTCAGCTTTTACCAGTATAACTCTTCAAATTAGCTTAAAAGTACAAGGTGCCTTCTTGATATATACCTCTGAATTTTACTTACCTTATGATTTACAGTTGTCTGCAACCAAAATTAAGAGTGTGCTACTAAAGCTTGAGAAGGTACTTTAACTAATATCTCCACTTCTACTGAATGGGACTTTAGTGATTCAAAGACAAAGTAAGCTAATTGCAGTTTGAATGTAAATGCTTGTGCTAGGTTACTGAACTCAGCTTCATTTTGTGAACTCCATAGTTGTGAGGAGTATGCATTCCGTTTCTCTGTTGCTACAGCAGAACCTGAGTAGATATGTAGGCATCGATAACACAAAATGGACAGATTAGAAAGTAAAGCATTCAGCTCATAAGAGTGTTGACTACAATTTTGCCCAAAAGTACTATGTGCTAACTTGAAATAAACCTTTGAATTTTACTTACCTAATGATTTAGAGTTGTTTACAACCAATTTGAAGAGTGTGCTACTAACGTTTGAGAGGGTACTGTAAGCAATATCTACATTTACACCGAATGAAACATTAGTGTTTCAAAGAAAAAGAAAGCTAATGACAGTTCCAATGTATATGCTATGTGGTAGTTTCCGGAATTCAGCTTTTTATTGAGTATTCCATGGTTGTGAGTATTATTAATGCCATTTGTCTGCAGTGACACCTCAACCAGAATAGTTATGTAGACATACATAAGACATTATACAGAAAAGATAATGCAATTTATTCAGCTTTTACCAGTGTACACTTCAAATCTGCTTAAAAGTACAAGGTGCTAACTTGATATATACTTCTGAATTTTACTTACCTTATGATTTAGAGTTGTCTCCAACCAATTTTAAGAGTGTGCTACTAAAGTTTGAGAAGGTACTTTCAGTAATATCTCCACTTCTACTGAATGGGACTTTAGTGATTCAAAGACAAAGTAAGCTAATTGCAGTTTGAATGTAAATGCTTGTGCTAGGTTACTGAACTCAGCTTCATTTTGTGAACTCCATAGTTGTGAGGAGTATGCATTCCGTTTCTCTGTTGCTACAGCAGAACCTGAGTAGATATGTAGGCATCCATAAGACATTATACACAAAACAGAATGCAATTTAATCAGCTTTAACCAGTGTACACTTCAAATGTGCTTAAAAGTACAAGGTGCCTTCTTGATATATACCTCTGAATTTTACTTACCTTGTGATTTATAGTTGTCTGCAACCAAAATTAAGAGTGTGCTACTAAAGCTTGAGAAGGTACTTTAACAAGTATCTGCATTTGCTCTGAATGGAACATTAGTGATTGAAAGATAAGGTAAGCTAATGACAGTTCCAATGTAAATGCTATGTGCTAGGTTACTGAACTCAGCTTCATTTTGTGAACTCCATAGTTGTGAGGAGTATGCATTCCGTTTCTCTGTTGCTACAGGACAACCTGAGTAGTTATGTAGGCATCCATAACAGCAAATGGACAGAATAGAAAGTAATGCATTCAGCTCATGTGTGTTGACTTCAATTTTGCACAAAAGTACTATGTGCTAACTTGAAATAAACCTCCGAAATTTTACTTACCTTATGATTTAGAGTTGTTTACAACCAATTTTAAGAATCTGCTACTAAAGTTTGAGAAGGTCCTTTAACAAGTATCTGCATTTGCTCTGAATGGAACATTAGTGATTGAAAGATAAGGTAAGCTAATGACAGTTCCAATGTATATGCTATGTGGTACTTTTCAGAATTCATTTTTATATTGGGTATTCCATGGTTGTGAGTAGTATCTGTGCCTTTTGTCTGCAGTTACTTGTCAACCAGATTTGTCATGTAGACATACTGAACGCATTTTACACAGAACAGAATGCAATGTATTCAGCTTTTACCAGTATAACTCTTCAAAGTAGCTTAAAAGCACAAGGTGCCTTCTTGATATATACCTCTGAATTTTACTTACCTTGTGATTTATAGTTGTCTGCAACCAAAATTAAGAGTGTGCTACTAAAGCTTGAGAAGGTACTTTAACTAATATCTCCATTTGTACTGAATGGGACTTTAGTGTTTCAAAGACAAAGTAAGCTAAAAGCAGTTCCAATGTAAATGCTATGTGCTAGGTTACTGAACTCAGCTTCATTTTGTGAACTCCATAGTTGTGAGGAGTATGCATTCCGTTTCTCTGTTGCTACAGGACAACCTGAGTAGTTATGTAGGCATCCATAACAGCAAATGGACAGAATAGAAAGTAATGCATTCAGCTCATGTGTGTTGACTTCAATTTTGCACAAAAGTACTATGTGCTAACTTGAAATAAACCTCCGAGATTTTACTTACCTTATGATTTAGAGTTGTTTACAACCAATTTTAAGAATGTGCTACTAAAGTTTGAGAAGGTCCTTTAACAAGTATCTACATTTGCTCTGAATGGAACATTAGTGATTGAAAGAAAAGGTAAGCTAATGACAGTTCCAATGTATATGCTATGTGGTAGTTTCCAGAAGTCATTTTTATATTGAGTATTCCTTGGTTGTGAGTAGTATCTCTGCCTTTTGTCTGGTTACTTGTCAACCAGATTACTCATGTAGACATACAGAACGCATTTTACACAGAACAGAATGCAATGTATTCAGCTTTTACCAGTATAACTCTTCAAATTAGCTTAAAAGTACAAGGTGCCTTCTTGATATATACCTCTGAATTTTACTTACCTTATGATTTACAGTTGTCTGCAACCAAAATTAAGAGTGTGCTACTAAAGCTTGAGAAGGTACTTTAACTAATATCTCCACTTCTACTGAATGGGACTTTAGTGATTCAAAGACAAAGTAAGCTAATTGCAGTTTGAATGTAAATGCTATGTGCTAGGTTACTGAACTCAGCTTCATTTTGTGAACTCCATAGTTGTGAGAAGTATGCATTCCGTTTCTCTGTTGCTACAGCAGAACCTGAGTAGATATGTAGGCATCCATAACACAAAATGGACAGATTAGAAAGTAAAGCATTCAGCTCATAAGAGTGTTGACTACAATTTTGCCCAAAAGTACTATGTGCTAACTTGAAATAAACCTTTGAATTTTACTTACCTAATGATTTAGAGTTGTTTACAACCAATTTGAAGAGTGTGCTACTAACGTTTGAGAGGGTACTGTAAGCAATATCTACATTTACACCGAATGAAACATTACTGTTTCAAAGAAAAAGAAAGCTAATGACAGTTCCAATGTATATGCTAAGTGGTAGTTTCCGGAATTCAGCTTTTTATTGAGTATTCCATGGTTGTGAGTATTATTAATGCCATTTGTCTGCAGTGACACCTCAACCAGAATAGTTATGTAGACATACATAAGACATTATACAGAAAAGATAATGCAATTTATTCAGCTTTTACCAGTGTACACTTCAAATCTGCTTAAAAGTACAAGGTGCTAACTTGATATATACTTCTGAATTTTACTTACCTTGTGATTTATAGTTGTCTGCAACCAAAATTAAGAGTGTGCTACTAAAGCTTGAGAAGGTACTTTAACTAATATCTCCATTTGTACTGAATGGGACTTTAGTGTTTCAAAGACAAAGTAAGCTAATTGCAGTTCCAATGTAAATGCTATGTGCTAGGTTACTGAACTCAGCTTCATTTTGTGAACATAGTTGTGAGGATTATGCATTCCGTTTCTCTGTTGCTACAGGACAACCTGAGTAGTTATGTAGGCATCCATAACACAAAATGGACAGATTAGAAAGTAATGCATTCAGCTCATGAGTGTTGACTACAATTTTGCCCAAAAGTACAATGTGCTAACTTGAAATAAACCTTTGAATTTTACTTACCTAATGATTTAGAGTTGTCTACAACCAATTTTAAGAGTGTGCTACTAACGTTTGAGAAGGTACTGTAAGCAATATCTACATTTACACTGAATGGAAGATTAGTGTTTCAAAGAAAAAGAAAGCTAATGACAGTTCCAATGTATATGCTATGTGGTAGTTTCCGGAATTCAGCTTTTTATTGAGTATTCCATGGTTGTGAGTATTATTTATGCCATTTGTCTGCAGTGACACCTCAACCAGAATAGTTATGTAGACATCCATAAGACATTATACACAAAACAGAATGCAATTTAATCAGCTTTAACCAGTGTACACTTCAAATGTGCTTAAAAGTACAAGGTGCCTTCTTGATATATACCTCTGAATTTTACTTACCTTGTGATTTATAGTTGTCTGCAACCAAAATTAAGAGTGTGCTACTAAAGCTTGAGAAGGTACTTTAACTAATATCTCCATTTGTACTGAATGGGACTTTAGTGTTTCAAAGACAAAGTAAGCTAATTGCAGTTCCAATGTAAATGCTATGTGCTAGGTTACTGAACTCAGCTTCATTTTGTGAACTCCATAGTTGTGAGGAGTATGCATTCCGTTTCTCTGTTGCTACAGGACAACCTGAGTAGTTATGTAGGCATCCATAACAGCAAATGGACAGAATAGAAAGTAATGCATTCAGCTCATGTGTGTTGACTTCAATTTTGCACAAAAGTACTATGTGCTAACTTGAAATAAACCGAAATTTTACTTACCTTATGATTTAGAGTTGTCTCCAACCAATTTTAAGAGAGTGCTACTAAAGTTTGAGAAGGTCCATTAACAAGTATCTGCATTTGCTCTGAATGGAACATTAGTGATTGAAAGAAAAGGTAAACTAATGACAGTTCCAATGTATATGCAATGTGGTAGTTTCCAGAATTCATTTTTATATTGAGTATTCCTTGAATGTGAGTAGTATCTCTGCCTTTTGTCTGAAGTTACTTGTCAACCACATTAGGCATGTAGACATACAGAACGCATTTTACACAGAACAGAATGCAATGTATTCAGCTTTTACCAGTATAACTCTTCAAATTAGCTTAAAAGTACAAGGTGCCTTCTTGATATATACCTCTGAATTTTACTTACCTTATGATTTACAGTTGTCTGCAACCAAAATTAAGAGTGTGCTACTAAAGCTTGAGAAGGTACTTTAACTAATATCTCCACTTGTACTGAATGGAACTTTAGTGTATCGAAGACAAAGTAAGCTAATTGCAGTTCCAATGTAAATGCTATGTGCTAGGTTACTGAACTCAGCTTCATTTTGTGAACTCCATAGTTGTGAGGAGTATGCATTCCATTTCTCTGTTGCTACAGTAGAACCTGAGTAGTTATGTAGGCATCCATAACACAAAATGGACAGATTAGAAAGTAATGCATTCAGCTCATGAGTGTTGACTACAATTTTGCCCAAAAGTACAATGTGCTAACTTGAAATAAACCTTTGAATTTTACTTACCTAATGATTTAGAGTTGTCTACAACCAATTTTAAGAGTGTGCTACTAACGTTTGAGAAGGTACTGTAAGCAATATCTACATTTACACTGAATGGAAGATTAGTGTTTCAAAGAAAAAGAAAGCTAATGACAGTTCCAATGTATATGCTATGTGGTAGTTTCCGGAATTCAGCTTTTTATTGAGTATTCCATGGTTGTGAGTATTATTTATGCCATTTGTCTGCAGTGACACCTCAACCAGAATAGTTATGTAGACATCCATAAGACATTATACACAAAACAGAATGCAATTTAATCAGCTTTAACCAGTGTACACTTCAAATGTGCTTAAAAGTACAAGGTGCCTTCTTGATATATACCTCTGAATTTTACTTACCTTGTGATTTATAGTTGTCTGCAACCAAAATTAAGAGTGTGCTACTAAAGCTTGAGAAGGTACTTTAACAAGTATCTGCATTTGCTCTGAATGGAACATTAGTGATTGAAAGATAAGGTAAGCTAATGACAGTTCCAATGTAAATGCTATGTGCTAGGTTACTGAACTCAGCTTCATTTTGTGAACTCCATAGTTGTGAGGAGTATGCATTCCGTTTCTCTGTTGCTACAGGACAACCTGAGTAGTTATGTAGGCATCCATAACAGCAAATGGACAGAATAGAAAGTAATGCATTCAGCTCATGTGTGTTGACTTCAATTTTGCACAAAAGTACTATGTGCTAACTTGAAATAAACCTCCGAAATTTTACTTACCTTATGATTTAGAGTTGTTTACAACCAATTTTAAGAATCTGCTACTAAAGTTTGAGAAGGTCCTTTAACAAGTATCTGCATTTGCTCTGAATGGAACATTAGTGATTGAAAGATAAGGTAAGCTAATGACAGTTCCAATGTATATGCTATGTGGTACTTTTCAGAATTCATTTTTATATTGGGTATTCCATGGTTGTGAGTAGTATCTGTGCCTTTTGTCTGCAGTTACTTGTCAACCAGATTTGTCATGTAGACATACTGAACGCATTTTACACAGAACAGAATGCAATGTATTCAGCTTTTACCAGTATAACTCTTCAAAGTAGCTTAAAAGCACAAGGTGCCTTCTTGATATATACCTCTGAATTTTACTTACCTTGTGATTTATAGTTGTCTGCAACCAAAATTAAGAGTGTGCTACTAAAGCTTGAGAAGGTACTTTAACTAATATCTCCATTTGTACTGAATGGGACTTTAGTGTTTCAAAGACAAAGTAAGCTAAAAGCAGTTCCAATGTAAATGCTATGTGCTAGGTTACTGAACTCAGCTTCATTTTGTGAACTCCATAGTTGTGAGGAGTATGCATTCCGTTTCTCTGTTGCTACAGGACAACCTGAGTAGTTATGTAGGCATCCATAACAGCAAATGGACAGAATAGAAAGTAATGCATTCAGCTCATGTGTGTTGACTTCAATTTTGCACAAAAGTACTATGTGCTAACTTGAAATAAACCTCCGAGATTTTACTTACCTTATGATTTAGAGTTGTTTACAACCAATTTTAAGAATGTGCTACTAAAGTTTGAGAAGGTCCTTTAACAAGTATCTGCATTTGCTCTGAATGGAACATTAGTGATTGAAAGAAAAGGTAAGCTAATGACAGTTCCAATGTATATGCTATGTGGTAGTTTCCAGAAGTCATTTTTATATTGAGTATTCCTTGGTTGTGAGTAGTATCTCTGCCTTTTGTCTGAAGTTACTTGTCAACCAGATTACTCATGTAGACATACAGAACGCATTTTACACAGAACAGAATGCAATGTATTCAGCTTTTACCAGTATAACTCTTCAAATTAGCTTAAAAGTACAAGGTGCCTTCTTGATATATACCTCTGAATTTTACTTACCTTATGATTTACAGTTGTCTGCAACCAAAATTAAGAGTGTGCTACTAAAGCTTGAGAAGGTACTTTAACTAATATCTCCACTTCTACTGAATGGGACTTTAGTGATTCAAAGACAAAGTAAGCTAATTGCAGTTTGAATGTAAATGCTTGTGCTAGGTTACTGAACTCAGCTTCATTTTGTGAACTCCATAGTTGTGAGGAGTATGCATTCCGTTTCTCTGTTGCTACAGCAGAACCTGAGTAGATATGTAGGCATCGATAACACAAAATGGACAGATTAGAAAGTAAAGCATTCAGCTCATAAGAGTGTTGACTACAATTTTGCCCAAAAGTACTATGTGCTAACTTGAAATAAACCTTTGAATTTTACTTACCTAATGATTTAGAGTTGTTTACAACCAATTTGAAGAGTGTGCTACTAACGTTTGAGAGGGTACTGTAAGCAATATCTACATTTACACCGAATGAAACATTAGTGTTTCAAAGAAAAAGAAAGCTAATGACAGTTCCAATGTATATGCTATGTGGTAGTTTCCGGAATTCAGCTTTTTATTGAGTATTCCATGGTTGTGAGTATTATTAATGCCATTTGTCTGCAGTGACACCTCAACCAGAATAGTTATGTAGACATACATAAGACATTATACAGAAAAGATAATGCAATTTATTCAGCTTTTACCAGTGTACACTTCAAATCTGCTTAAAAGTACAAGGTGCTAACTTGATATATACTTCTGAATTTTACTTACCTTATGATTTAGAGTTGTCTCCAACCAATTTTAAGAGTGTGCTACTAAGGTTTGAGAAGGACCATTAACAAGTATCTGCATTTGCTCTGAATGGAACATTAGTGATTGAAAGAAAAGGTAAGCTAATGACAGTTCCAATGTATATGCTATGTGGTACTTTCCAGAATTCATTTTTATATTCAGTATTCCATGGTTGTGAGTAGTATCTATGCCTTTTGTCTGAAGTTACTTGTCAACCAGATTAGTCATGTAGACATACAGAACGCATTTTACACAGAACAGAATGCAATGTATTCAGCATTTACCAGTATATCTCTTCAAATTAGCTTAAAAGTACAAGGGGCCTTCTTGATATATACCTCTGAATTTTATTTACCTTATGATTTAGAGTTGTCTGCAACTAAAATTAAGAGTGTGCTACTAAAGCTTGAGAAGGTTCTTTAACTAATATCTCCACTTGTACTGAATGGGACTTTAGTGTTTCAAAGACAAAGTAACCTAATTGCAGTTCCAATGTAAATGCTATGTGCTAGGTTACTGAACTCAGCTTCATTTTGTGAACTCCATATTTGTGAGGAGTATGCATTCCGTTTCTCTGTTGCTACAGGACAACCTGAGTAGTTATGTAGGCATCCATAACACAAAATGGACAGAATAGAAAGTAATGCATTCAGCTCATAAGTGTGTTGACTTCAATTTTGCACAAAATACTATGTGCTAACTTGAAATAAACCTCCGAAATTTTACTTACCTTATGATTTATAGTTGTCTCCAACCAGGTTTAAGAGTGTGCTACTAAAGTTTGAGAAGGTCCATTAACAAGTATCTGCATTTGCTCTGAATGGAACATTAGTGATTGAAAGAAAAGGTAAGCTAATGACAGATCCAATGTATATGCGATGTGGTACTTTCCAGAATTCATTTTTATATTGGTTGTGAGTAGTATCTATGCCGTTTCTCTGCAGTCACACCTCAACCAGAATAGTTATGTAGACATACATAAGACATTATACAGAAAAGATAATGCAATTTATTCAGCTTTTACCAGTGTACACCAAATCTGCTTAAAAGTACAAGGTGCTAACTTGATATATACTTCTGAATTTTACTTACCTTATGATTTAGAGTTGTCTCCAACCAATTTTAAGAGTGTGCTACTAAAGTTTGAGAAGGTACTTTCAGTAATATCTCCACTTGTACTGAATAGGACTTTAGTGTTTCAAAGACAAAGTAAGCTAATTGCAGTTCCAATGTAAATGCTATGTGCTAGGTTACTGAACTCAGCTTCATTTTGTGAACTCCATAGTTGTGAGGAGTATGCATTCCGTTTCTCTGTTGCTACAGCAGAACCTGAGTAGATATGTAGGCATCGATAACACAAAATGGACAGATTAGAAAGTAAAGCATTCAGCTCATAAGAGTGTTGACTACAATTTTGCCCAAAAGTACAATGTGCTAACTTGAAATAAACCTTTGAATTTTACTTACCTAATGATTTAGAGTTGTCTACAACCAATTTTAAGAGTGTGCTACTAAAGTTTGAGAAGGTCCATTAACAAGTATCTGCATTTGCTCTGAATGGAACATTAGTGATTGAAAGAAAAGGTAAGCTAATGACAGTTCCAATGTATATGCTATGTGGTAGTTTCCAGAAGTCATTTTTATATTGAGTATTCTTTGGTTGTGAGTAGTATCTCTGCCTTTTGTCTGAAGTTACTTGTCAACCACATTAGGCATGTAGACATACAGAACGCATTTTACACAGAACAGAATGCAATGTATTCAGCTTTTACCAGTATAACTCTTCAAATTAGCTTAAAAGTACAAGGTGCCTTCTTGATATATACCTCTGAATTTTACTTACCTTATGATTTACAGTTGTCTGCAACCAAAATTAAGAGTGTGCTACTAAAGCTTGAGAAGGTACTTTAACTAATATCTCCACTTCTACTGAATGGGACTTTAGTGATTCAAAGACAAAGTAAGCTAATTGCAGTTTGAATGTAAATGCTTGTGCTAGGTTACTGAACTCAGCTTCATTTTGTGAACTCCATAGTTGTGAGGAGTATGCATTCCGTTTCTCTGTTGCTACAGCAGAACCTGAGTAGATATGTAGGCATCGATAACACAAAATGGACAGATTAGAAAGTAAAGCATTCAGCTCATAAGAGTGTTGACTACAATTTTGCCCAAAAGTACTATGTGCTAACTTGAAATAAACCTTTGAATTTTACTTACCTAATGATTTAGAGTTGTTTACAACCAATTTGAAGAGTGTGCTACTAACGTTTGAGAGGGTACTGTAAGCAATATCTACATTTACACCGAATGAAACATTAGTGTTTCAAAGAAAAAGAAAGCTAATGACAGTTCCAATGTATATGCTATGTGGTAGTTTCCGGAATTCAGCTTTTTATTGAGTATTCCATGGTTGTGAGTATTATTAATGCCATTTGTCTGCAGTGACACCTCAACCAGAATAGTTATGTAGACATACATAAGACATTATACAGAAAAGATAATGCAATTTATTCAGCTTTTACCAGTGTACACTTCAAATCTGCTTAAAAGTACAAGGTGCTAACTTGATATATACTTCTGAATTTTACTTACCTTATGATTTAGAGTTGTCTCCAACCAATTTTAAGAGTGTGCTACTAAGGTTTGAGAAGGACCATTAACAAGTATCTGCATTTGCTCTGAATGGAACATTAGTGATTGAAAGAAAAGGTAAGCTAATGACAGTTCCAATGTATATGCTATGTGGTACTTTCCAGAAGTCATTTTTATATTGAGTATTCCTTGGTTGTGAGTAGTATCTCTGCCTTTTGTCTGAAGTTACTTGTCAACCAGATTACTCATGTAGACATACAGAACGCATTTTACACAGAACAGAATGCAATGTATTCAGCTTTTACCAGTATAACTCTTCAAATTAGCTTAAAAGTACAAGGTGCCTTCTTGATATATACCTCTGAATTTTACTTACCTTATGATTTACAGTTGTCTGCAACCAAAATTAAGAGTGTGCTACTAAAGCTTGAGAAGGTACTTTAACTAATATCTCCACTTCTACTGAATGGGACTTTAGTGATTCAAAGACAAAGTAAGCTAATTGCAGTTTGAATGTAAATGCTTGTGCTAGGTTACTGAACTCAGCTTCATTTTGTGAACTCCATAGTTGTGAGGAGTATGCATTCCGTTTCTCTGTTGCTACAGCAGAACCTGAGTAGATATGTAGGCATCGATAACACAAAATGGACAGATTAGAAAGTAAAGCATTCAGCTCATAAGAGTGTTGACTACAATTTTGCCCAAAAGTACTATGTGCTAACTTGAAATAAACCTTTGAATTTTACTTACCTAATGATTTAGAGTTGTTTACAACCAATTTGAAGAGTGTGCTACTAACGTTTGAGAGGGTACTGTAAGCAATATCTACATTTACACCGAATGAAACATTAGTGTTTCAAAGAAAAAGAAAGCTAATGACAGTTCCAATGTATATGCTATGTGGTAGTTTCCGGAATTCAGCTTTTTATTGAGTATTCCATGGTTGTGAGTATTATTAATGCCATTTGTCTGCAGTGACACCTCAACCAGAATAGTTATGTAGACATACATAAGACATTATACAGAAAAGATAATGCAATTTATTCAGCTTTTACCAGTGTACACTTCAAATCTGCTTAAAAGTACAAGGTGCTAACTTGATATATACTTCTGAATTTTACTTACCTTATGATTTAGAGTTGTCTCCAACCAATTTTAAGAGTGTGCTACTAAAGTTTGAGAAGGTACTTTCAGTAATATCTCCACTTCTACTGAATGGGACTTTAGTGATTCAAAGACAAAGTAAGCTAATTGCAGTTTGAATGTAAATGCTTGTGCTAGGTTACTGAACTCAGCTTCATTTTGTGAACTCCATAGTTGTGAGGAGTATGCATTCCGTTTCTCTGTTGCTACAGCAGAACCTGAGTAGATATGTAGGCATCCATAAGACATTATACACAAAACAGAATGCAATTTAATCAGCTTTAACCAGTGTACACTTCAAATGTGCTTAAAAGTACAAGGTGCCTTCTTGATATATACCTCTGAATTTTACTTACCTTGTGATTTATAGTTGTCTGCAACCAAAATTAAGAGTGTGCTACTAAAGCTTGAGAAGGTACTTTAACAAGTATCTGCATTTGCTCTGAATGGAACATTAGTGATTGAAAGATAAGGTAAGCTAATGACAGTTCCAATGTAAATGCTATGTGCTAGGTTACTGAACTCAGCTTCATTTTGTGAACTCCATAGTTGTGAGGAGTATGCATTCCGTTTCTCTGTTGCTACAGGACAACCTGAGTAGTTATGTAGGCATCCATAACAGCAAATGGACAGAATAGAAAGTAATGCATTCAGCTCATGTGTGTTGACTTCAATTTTGCACAAAAGTACTATGTGCTAACTTGAAATAAACCTCCGAAATTTTACTTACCTTATGATTTAGAGTTGTTTACAACCAATTTTAAGAATCTGCTACTAAAGTTTGAGAAGGTCCTTTAACAAGTATCTGCATTTGCTCTGAATGGAACATTAGTGATTGAAAGATAAGGTAAGCTAATGACAGTTCCAATGTATATGCTATGTGGTACTTTTCAGAATTCATTTTTATATTGGGTATTCCATGGTTGTGAGTAGTATCTGTGCCTTTTGTCTGCAGTTACTTGTCAACCAGATTTGTCATGTAGACATACTGAACGCATTTTACACAGAACAGAATGCAATGTATTCAGCTTTTACCAGTATAACTCTTCAAAGTAGCTTAAAAGCACAAGGTGCCTTCTTGATATATACCTCTGAATTTTACTTACCTTGTGATTTATAGTTGTCTGCAACCAAAATTAAGAGTGTGCTACTAAAGCTTGAGAAGGTACTTTAACTAATATCTCCATTTGTACTGAATGGGACTTTAGTGTTTCAAAGACAAAGTAAGCTAAAAGCAGTTCCAATGTAAATGCTATGTGCTAGGTTACTGAACTCAGCTTCATTTTGTGAACTCCATAGTTGTGAGGAGTATGCATTCCGTTTCTCTGTTGCTACAGGACAACCTGAGTAGTTATGTAGGCATCCATAACAGCAAATGGACAGAATAGAAAGTAATGCATTCAGCTCATGTGTGTTGACTTCAATTTTGCACAAAAGTACTATGTGCTAACTTGAAATAAACCTCCGAGATTTTACTTACCTTATGATTTAGAGTTGTTTACAACCAATTTTAAGAATGTGCTACTAAAGTTTGAGAAGGTCCTTTAACAAGTATCTGCATTTGCTCTGAATGGAACATTAGTGATTGAAAGAAAAGGTAAGCTAATGACAGTTCCAATGTATATGCTATGTGGTAGTTTCCAGAAGTCATTTTTATATTGAGTATTCCTTGGTTGTGAGTAGTATCTCTGCCTTTTGTCTGAAGTTACTTGTCAACCAGATTACTCATGTAGACATACAGAACGCATTTTACACAGAACAGAATGCAATGTATTCAGCTTTTACCAGTATAACTCTTCAAATTAGCTTAAAAGTACAAGGTGCCTTCTTGATATATACCTCTGAATTTTACTTACCTTATGATTTACAGTTGTCTGCAACCAAAATTAAGAGTGTGCTACTAAAGCTTGAGAAGGTACTTTAACTAATATCTCCACTTCTACTGAATGGGACTTTAGTGATTCAAAGACAAAGTAAGCTAATTGCAGTTTGAATGTAAATGCTTGTGCTAGGTTACTGAACTCAGCTTCATTTTGTGAACTCCATAGTTGTGAGGAGTATGCATTCCGTTTCTCTGTTGCTACAGCAGAACCTGAGTAGATATGTAGGCATCGATAACACAAAATGGACAGATTAGAAAGTAAAGCATTCAGCTCATAAGAGTGTTGACTACAATTTTGCCCAAAAGTACTATGTGCTAACTTGAAATAAACCTTTGAATTTTACTTACCTAATGATTTAGAGTTGTTTACAACCAATTTGAAGAGTGTGCTACTAACGTTTGAGAGGGTACTGTAAGCAATATCTACATTTACACCGAATGAAACATTAGTGTTTCAAAGAAAAAGAAAGCTAATGACAGTTCCAATGTATATGCTATGTGGTAGTTTCCGGAATTCAGCTTTTTATTGAGTATTCCATGGTTGTGAGTATTATTAATGCCATTTGTCTGCAGTGACACCTCAACCAGAATAGTTATGTAGACATACATAAGACATTATACAGAAAAGATAATGCAATTTATTCAGCTTTTACCAGTGTACACTTCAAATCTGCTTAAAAGTACAAGGTGCTAACTTGATATATACTTCTGAATTTTACTTACCTTATGATTTAGAGTTGTCTCCAACCAATTTTAAGAGTGTGCTACTAAAGTTTGAGAAGGTACTTTCAGTAATATCTCCACTTCTACTGAATGGGACTTTAGTGATTCAAAGACAAAGTAAGCTAATTGCAGTTTGAATGTAAATGCTTGTGCTAGGTTACTGAACTCAGCTTCATTTTGTGAACTCCATAGTTGTGAGGAGTATGCATTCCGTTTCTCTGTTGCTACAGCAGAACCTGAGTAGATATGTAGGCATCCATAAGACATTATACACAAAACAGAATGCAATTTAATCAGCTTTAACCAGTGTACACTTCAAATGTGCTTAAAAGTACAAGGTGCCTTCTTGATATATACCTCTGAATTTTACTTACCTTGTGATTTATAGTTGTCTGCAACCAAAATTAAGAGTGTGCTACTAAAGCTTGAGAAGGTACTTTAACAAGTATCTGCATTTGCTCTGAATGGAACATTAGTGATTGAAAGATAAGGTAAGCTAATGACAGTTCCAATGTAAATGCTATGTGCTAGGTTACTGAACTCAGCTTCATTTTGTGAACTCCATAGTTGTGAGGAGTATGCATTCCGTTTCTCTGTTGCTACAGGACAACCTGAGTAGTTATGTAGGCATCCATAACAGCAAATGGACAGAATAGAAAGTAATGCATTCAGCTCATGTGTGTTGACTTCAATTTTGCACAAAAGTACTATGTGCTAACTTGAAATAAACCTCCGAAATTTTACTTACCTTATGATTTAGAGTTGTTTACAACCAATTTTAAGAATCTGCTACTAAAGTTTGAGAAGGTCCTTTAACAAGTATCTGCATTTGCTCTGAATGGAACATTAGTGATTGAAAGATAAGGTAAGCTAATGACAGTTCCAATGTATATGCTATGTGGTACTTTTCAGAATTCATTTTTATATTGGGTATTCCATGGTTGTGAGTAGTATCTGTGCCTTTTGTCTGCAGTTACTTGTCAACCAGATTTGTCATGTAGACATACTGAACGCATTTTACACAGAACAGAATGCAATGTATTCAGCTTTTACCAGTATAACTCTTCAAAGTAGCTTAAAAGCACAAGGTGCCTTCTTGATATATACCTCTGAATTTTACTTACCTTGTGATTTATAGTTGTCTGCAACCAAAATTAAGAGTGTGCTACTAAAGCTTGAGAAGGTACTTTAACTAATATCTCCATTTGTACTGAATGGGACTTTAGTGTTTCAAAGACAAAGTAAGCTAAAAGCAGTTCCAATGTAAATGCTATGTGCTAGGTTACTGAACTCAGCTTCATTTTGTGAACTCCATAGTTGTGAGGAGTATGCATTCCGTTTCTCTGTTGCTACAGGACAACCTGAGTAGTTATGTAGGCATCCATAACAGCAAATGGACAGAATAGAAAGTAATGCATTCAGCTCATGTGTGTTGACTTCAATTTTGCACAAAAGTACTATGTGCTAACTTGAAATAAACCTCCGAGATTTTACTTACCTTATGATTTAGAGTTGTTTACAACCAATTTTAAGAATGTGCTACTAAAGTTTGAGAAGGTCCTTTAACAAGTATCTGCATTTGCTCTGAATGGAACATTAGTGATTGAAAGAAAAGGTAAGCTAATGACAGTTCCAATGTATATGCTATGTGGTAGTTTCCAGAAGTCATTTTTATATTGAGTATTCCTTGGTTGTGAGTAGTATCTCTGCCTTTTGTCTGAAGTTACTTGTCAACCAGATTACTCATGTAGACATACAGAACGCATTTTACACAGAACAGAATGCAATGTATTCAGCTTTTACCAGTATAACTCTTCAAATTAGCTTAAAAGTACAAGGTGCCTTCTTGATATATACCTCTGAATTTTACTTACCTTATGATTTACAGTTGTCTGCAACCAAAATTAAGAGTGTGCTACTAAAGCTTGAGAAGGTACTTTAACTAATATCTCCACTTCTACTGAATGGGACTTTAGTGATTCAAAGACAAAGTAAGCTAATTGCAGTTTGAATGTAAATGCTTGTGCTAGGTTACTGAACTCAGCTTCATTTTGTGAACTCCATAGTTGTGAGGAGTATGCATTCCGTTTCTCTGTTGCTACAGCAGAACCTGAGTAGATATGTAGGCATCGATAACACAAAATGGACAGATTAGAAAGTAAAGCATTCAGCTCATAAGAGTGTTGACTACAATTTTGCCCAAAAGTACTATGTGCTAACTTGAAATAAACCTTTGAATTTTACTTACCTAATGATTTAGAGTTGTTTACAACCAATTTGAAGAGTGTGCTACTAACGTTTGAGAGGGTACTGTAAGCAATATCTACATTTACACCGAATGAAACATTAGTGTTTCAAAGAAAAAGAAAGCTAATGACAGTTCCAATGTATATGCTATGTGGTAGTTTCCGGAATTCAGCTTTTTATTGAGTATTCCATGGTTGTGAGTATTATTAATGCCATTTGTCTGCAGTGACACCTCAACCAGAATAGTTATGTAGACATACATAAGACATTATACAGAAAAGATAATGCAATTTATTCAGCTTTTACCAGTGTACACTTCAAATCTGCTTAAAAGTACAAGGTGCTAACTTGATATATACTTCTGAATTTTACTTACCTTATGATTTAGAGTTGTCTCCAACCAATTTTAAGAGTGTGCTACTAAAGTTTGAGAAGGTACTTTCAGTAATATCTCCACTTCTACTGAATGGGACTTTAGTGATTCAAAGACAAAGTAAGCTAATTGCAGTTTGAATGTAAATGCTTGTGCTAGGTTACTGAACTCAGCTTCATTTTGTGAACTCCATAGTTGTGAGGAGTATGCATTCCGTTTCTCTGTTGCTACAGCAGAACCTGAGTAGATATGTAGGCATCCATAAGACATTATACACAAAACAGAATGCAATTTAATCAGCTTTAACCAGTGTACACTTCAAATGTGCTTAAAAGTACAAGGTGCCTTCTTGATATATACCTCTGAATTTTACTTACCTTGTGATTTATAGTTGTCTGCAACCAAAATTAAGAGTGTGCTACTAAAGCTTGAGAAGGTACTTTAACAAGTATCTGCATTTGCTCTGAATGGAACATTAGTGATTGAAAGATAAGGTAAGCTAATGACAGTTCCAATGTAAATGCTATGTGCTAGGTTACTGAACTCAGCTTCATTTTGTGAACTCCATAGTTGTGAGGAGTATGCATTCCGTTTCTCTGTTGCTACAGGACAACCTGAGTAGTTATGTAGGCATCCATAACAGCAAATGGACAGAATAGAAAGTAATGCATTCAGCTCATGTGTGTTGACTTCAATTTTGCACAAAAGTACTATGTGCTAACTTGAAATAAACCTCCGAAATTTTACTTACCTTATGATTTAGAGTTGTTTACAACCAATTTTAAGAATCTGCTACTAAAGTTTGAGAAGGTCCTTTAACAAGTATCTGCATTTGCTCTGAATGGAACATTAGTGATTGAAAGATAAGGTAAGCTAATGACAGTTCCAATGTATATGCTATGTGGTACTTTTCAGAATTCATTTTTATATTGGGTATTCCATGGTTGTGAGTAGTATCTGTGCCTTTTGTCTGCAGTTACTTGTCAACCAGATTTGTCATGTAGACATACTGAACGCATTTTACACAGAACAGAATGCAATGTATTCAGCTTTTACCAGTATAACTCTTCAAAGTAGCTTAAAAGCACAAGGTGCCTTCTTGATATATACCTCTGAATTTTACTTACCTTGTGATTTATAGTTGTCTGCAACCAAAATTAAGAGTGTGCTACTAAAGCTTGAGAAGGTACTTTAACTAATATCTCCATTTGTACTGAATGGGACTTTAGTGTTTCAAAGACAAAGTAAGCTAAAAGCAGTTCCAATGTAAATGCTATGTGCTAGGTTACTGAACTCAGCTTCATTTTGTGAACTCCATAGTTGTGAGGAGTATGCATTCCGTTTCTCTGTTGCTACAGGACAACCTGAGTAGTTATGTAGGCATCCATAACAGCAAATGGACAGAATAGAAAGTAATGCATTCAGCTCATGTGTGTTGACTTCAATTTTGCACAAAAGTACTATGTGCTAACTTGAAATAAACCTCCGAGATTTTACTTACCTTATGATTTAGAGTTGTTTACAACCAATTTTAAGAATGTGCTACTAAAGTTTGAGAAGGTCCTTTAACAAGTATCTGCATTTGCTCTGAATGGAACATTAGTGATTGAAAGAAAAGGTAAGCTAATGACAGTTCCAATGTATATGCTATGTGGTAGTTTCCAGAAGTCATTTTTATATTGAGTATTCCTTGGTTGTGAGTAGTATCTCTGCCTTTTGTCTGAAGTTACTTGTCAACCAGATTACTCATGTAGACATACAGAACGCATTTTACACAGAACAGAATGCAATGTATTCAGCTTTTACCAGTATAACTCTTCAAATTAGCTTAAAAGTACAAGGTGCCTTCTTGATATATACCTCTGAATTTTACTTACCTTATGATTTACAGTTGTCTGCAACCAAAATTAAGAGTGTGCTACTAAAGCTTGAGAAGGTACTTTAACTAATATCTCCACTTCTACTGAATGGGACTTTAGTGATTCAAAGACAAAGTAAGCTAATTGCAGTTTGAATGTAAATGCTTGTGCTAGGTTACTGAACTCAGCTTCATTTTGTGAACTCCATAGTTGTGAGGAGTATGCATTCCGTTTCTCTGTTGCTACAGCAGAACCTGAGTAGATATGTAGGCATCGATAACACAAAATGGACAGATTAGAAAGTAAAGCATTCAGCTCATAAGAGTGTTGACTACAATTTTGCCCAAAAGTACTATGTGCTAACTTGAAATAAACCTTTGAATTTTACTTACCTAATGATTTAGAGTTGTTTACAACCAATTTGAAGAGTGTGCTACTAACGTTTGAGAGGGTACTGTAAGCAATATCTACATTTACACCGAATGAAACATTAGTGTTTCAAAGAAAAAGAAAGCTAATGACAGTTCCAATGTATATGCTATGTGGTAGTTTCCGGAATTCAGCTTTTTATTGAGTATTCCATGGTTGTGAGTATTATTAATGCCATTTGTCTGCAGTGACACCTCAACCAGAATAGTTATGTAGACATACATAAGACATTATACAGAAAAGATAATGCAATTTATTCAGCTTTTACCAGTGTACACTTCAAATCTGCTTAAAAGTACAAGGTGCTAACTTGATATATACTTCTGAATTTTACTTACCTTATGATTTAGAGTTGTCTCCAACCAATTTTAAGAGTGTGCTACTAAGGTTTGAGAAGGACCATTAACAAGTATCTGCATTTGCTCTGAATGGAACATTAGTGATTGAAAGAAAAGGTAAGCTAATGACAGTTCCAATGTATATGCTATGTGGTACTTTCCAGAATTCATTTTTATATTCAGTATTCCATGGTTGTGAGTAGTATCTATGCCTTTTGTCTGAAGTTACTTGTCAACCAGATTAGTCATGTAGACATACAGAACGCATTTTACACAGAACAGAATGCAATGTATTCAGCATTTACCAGTATATCTCTTCAAATTAGCTTAAAAGTACAAGGGGCCTTCTTGATATATACCTCTGAATTTTATTTACCTTATGATTTAGAGTTGTCTGCAACTAAAATTAAGAGTGTGCTACTAAAGCTTGAGAAGGTTCTTTAACTAATATCTCCACTTGTACTGAATGGGACTTTAGTGTTTCAAAGACAAAGTAACCTAATTGCAGTTCCAATGTAAATGCTATGTGCTAGGTTACTGAACTCAGCTTCATTTTGTGAACTCCATATTTGTGAGGAGTATGCATTCCGTTTCTCTGTTGCTACAGGACAACCTGAGTAGTTATGTAGGCATCCATAACACAAAATGGACAGAATAGAAAGTAATGCATTCAGCTCATAAGTGTGTTGACTTCAATTTTGCACAAAATACTATGTGCTAACTTGAAATAAACCTCCGAAATTTTACTTACCTTATGATTTATAGTTGTCTCCAACCAGGTTTAAGAGTGTGCTACTAAAGTTTGAGAAGGTCCATTAACAAGTATCTGCATTTGCTCTGAATGGAACATTAGTGATTGAAAGAAAAGGTAAGCTAATGACAGATCCAATGTATATGCGATGTGGTACTTTCCAGAATTCATTTTTATATTGGTTGTGAGTAGTATCTATGCCGTTTCTCTGCAGTCACACCTCAACCAGAATAGTTATGTAGACATACATAAGACATTATACAGAAAAGATAATGCAATTTATTCAGCTTTTACCAGTGTACACCAAATCTGCTTAAAAGTACAAGGTGCTAACTTGATATATACTTCTGAATTTTACTTACCTTATGATTTAGAGTTGTCTACAACCAATTTTAAGAGTGTGCTACTAAAGTTTGAGAAGGTACTTTCAGTAATATCTCCACTTGTACTGAATAGGACTTTAGTGTTTCAAAGACAAAGTAAGCTAATTGCAGTTCCAATGTAAATGCTATGTGCTAGGTTACTGAACTCAGCTTCATTTTGTGAACTCCATAGTTGTGAGGAGTATGCATTCCGTTTCTCTGTTGCTACAGCAGAACCTGAGTAGATATGTAGGCATCGATAACACAAAATGGACAGATTAGAAAGTAAAGCATTCAGCTCATAAGAGTGTTGACTACAATTTTGCCCAAAAGTACAATGTGCTAACTTGAAATAAACCTTTGAATTTTACTTACCTAATGATTTAGAGTTGTCTACAACCAATTTTAAGAGTGTGCTACTAAAGTTTGAGAAGGTCCATTAACAAGTATCTGCATTTGCTCTGAATGGAACATTAGTGATTGAAAGAAAAGGTAAGCTAATGACAGTTCCAATGTATATGCTATGTGGTAGTTTCCAGAAGTCATTTTTATATTGAGTATTCTTTGGTTGTGAGTAGTATCTCTGCCTTTTGTCTGAAGTTACTTGTCAACCACATTAGGCATGTAGACATACAGAACGCATTTTACACAGAACAGAATGCAATGTATTCAGCTTTTACCAGTATAACTCTTCAAATTAGCTTAAAAGTACAAGGTGCCTTCTTGATATATACCTCTGAATTTTACTTACCTTATGATTTACAGTTGTCTGCAACCAAAATTAAGAGTGTGCTACTAAAGCTTGAGAAGGTACTTTAACTAATATCTCCACTTCTACTGAATGGGACTTTAGTGATTCAAAGACAAAGTAAGCTAATTGCAGTTTGAATGTAAATGCTTGTGCTAGGTTACTGAACTCAGCTTCATTTTGTGAACTCCATAGTTGTGAGGAGTATGCATTCCGTTTCTCTGTTGCTACAGCAGAACCTGAGTAGATATGTAGGCATCGATAACACAAAATGGACAGATTAGAAAGTAAAGCATTCAGCTCATAAGAGTGTTGACTACAATTTTGCCCAAAAGTACTATGTGCTAACTTGAAATAAACCTTTGAATTTTACTTACCTAATGATTTAGAGTTGTTTACAACCAATTTGAAGAGTGTGCTACTAACGTTTGAGAGGGTACTGTAAGCAATATCTACATTTACACCGAATGAAACATTAGTGTTTCAAAGAAAAAGAAAGCTAATGACAGTTCCAATGTATATGCTATGTGGTAGTTTCCGGAATTCAGCTTTTTATTGAGTATTCCATGGTTGTGAGTATTATTAATGCCATTTGTCTGCAGTGACACCTCAACCAGAATAGTTATGTAGACATACATAAGACATTATACAGAAAAGATAATGCAATTTATTCAGCTTTTACCAGTGTACACTTCAAATCTGCTTAAAAGTACAAGGTGCTAACTTGATATATACTTCTGAATTTTACTTACCTTATGATTTAGAGTTGTCTCCAACCAATTTTAAGAGTGTGCTACTAAGGTTTGAGAAGGACCATTAACAAGTATCTGCATTTGCTCTGAATGGAACATTAGTGATTGAAAGAAAAGGTAAGCTAATGACAGTTCCAATGTATATGCTATGTGGTACTTTCCAGAATTCATTTTTATATTCAGTATTCCATGGTTGTGAGTAGTATCTATGCCTTTTGTCTGAAGTTACTTGTCAACCAGATTAGTCATGTAGACATACAGAACGCATTTTACACAGAACAGAATGCAATGTATTCAGCATTTACCAGTATATCTCTTCAAATTAGCTTAAAAGTACAAGGGGCCTTCTTGATATATACCTCTGAATTTTATTTACCTTATGATTTAGAGTTGTCTGCAACTAAAATTAAGAGTGTGCTACTAAAGCTTGAGAAGGTTCTTTAACTAATATCTCCACTTGTACTGAATGGGACTTTAGTGTTTCAAAGACAAAGTAACCTAATTGCAGTTCCAATGTAAATGCTATGTGCTAGGTTACTGAACTCAGCTTCATTTTGTGAACTCCATATTTGTGAGGAGTATGCATTCCGTTTCTCTGTTGCTACAGGACAACCTGAGTAGTTATGTAGGCATCCATAACACAAAATGGACAGAATAGAAAGTAATGCATTCAGCTCATAAGTGTGTTGACTTCAATTTTGCACAAAATACTATGTGCTAACTTGAAATAAACCTCCGAAATTTTACTTACCTTATGATTTATAGTTGTCTCCAACCAGGTTTAAGAGTGTGCTACTAAAGTTTGAGAAGGTCCATTAACAAGTATCTGCATTTGCTCTGAATGGAACATTAGTGATTGAAAGAAAAGGTAAGCTAATGACAGATCCAATGTATATGCGATGTGGTACTTTCCAGAATTCATTTTTATATTGGTTGTGAGTAGTATCTATGCCGTTTCTCTGCAGTCACACCTCAACCAGAATAGTTATGTAGACATACATAAGACATTATACAGAAAAGATAATGCAATTTATTCAGCTTTTACCAGTGTACACCAAATCTGCTTAAAAGTACAAGGTGCTAACTTGATATATACTTCTGAATTTTACTTACCTTATGATTTAGAGTTGTCTACAACCAATTTTAAGAGTGTGCTACTAAAGTTTGAGAAGGTACTTTCAGTAATATCTCCACTTGTACTGAATAGGACTTTAGAGATTCAAAGACAAAGTAACCTAATTGCAGTTCCAATGTAAATGCTATGTGCTAGGTTACTGAACTCAGCTTAATTTTGTGAACTCCATAGTTGTGAGGAGTATGCATTCCGTTTCTCTGTTGCTACAGGACAACCTGAGTAGCTCTGTAGGCATCCATAACAGCAAATGGACAGAATAGAAAGTAATGCATTCAGCTCATGTGTGTTGACTTCAATTTTGCACAAAAGTACTATGTGCTAACTTGAAATAAACCGAAATTTTACTTACCTTATGATTTAGAGTTGTCTACAACCAATTTTAAGAGAGTGCTACTAAAGTTTGAGAAGGTCCATTAACAAGTATCTGCATTTGCTCTGAATGGAACATTAGTGATTGAAAGAAAAGGTAAACTAATGACAGATCCAATGTATATGCTATGTGGTAGTTTTCAGAATTCATTTTTATATTGGGTTTTCCATGGTTGTGAGTAGTATCTGTGCCTTTTGTCTGCAGTTACTTGTCAACCAGATTTGTCATGTAGACATACTGAACGCATTTTACACAGAACAGAATGCAATGTATTCAGCTTTTACCAGTATAACTCTTCAAAGTAGGTTAAAAGTACAAGGTGCCTTCTTGATATATACCTCTGAATTTTACTTACCTTGTGATTTATAGTTGTCTGCAACCAAAATTAAAAGTGTGCTACTAAAGCTTGAGAAGGTACTTTAACTAATATCTCCATTTGTACTGAATGGGACTTTAGTGTTTCAAAGACAAAGTAAGCTAAAAGCAGTTCCAATGTAAATGCTATGTGCTAGGTTACTGAACTCAGCTTCATTTTGTGAACTCCATAGTTGTGAGGAGTATGCATTCCGTTTCTCTGTTGCTACAGGACAACCTGAGTAGTTATGTAGGCATCCATAACAGCAAATGGACAGAATAGAAAGTAATGCATTCAGCTCATGTGTGTTGACTTCAATTTTGCACAAAAGTACTATGTGCTAACTTGAAATAAACCTCCGAGATTTTACTTACCTTATGATTTAGAGTTGTCTCCAACCAATTTTAAGAGTGTGCTACTAAGGTTTGAGAAGGACCATTAACAAGTATCTGCATTTGCTCTGAATGGAACATTAGTGATTGAAAGAAAAGGTAAGCTAATGACAGTTCCAATGTATATGCTATGTGGTACTTTCCAGAATTCATTTCTATATTCAGTATTCCATGGTTGTGAGTAGTATCTATGCCTTTTGTCTGAAGTTACTTGTCAACCAGATTAGTCATGTAGACATACAGAACGCATTTTACACAGAACTGAATGCAATGTATTCTGCATTTACCAGTATATCTCTTCAAATTAGCTTAAAAGTACAAGGGGCCTTCTTGATATATACCTCTGAATTTTATTTACCTTATGATTTAGAGTTGTCTGCAACTAAAATTAAGAGTGTGCTACTAAAGCTTGAGAAGGTTCTTTAACTAATATCTCCACTTGTACTGAATAGGACTTTAGAGATTCAAAGACAAAGTAACCTAATTGCAGTTCCAATGTAAATGCTATGTGCTAGGTTACTGAACTCAGCTTCATTTTGTGAACTCCATAGTTGTGAGGAGTATGCATTCCGTTTCTCTGTTGCTACAGGACAACCTGAGTAGTTATGTAGGCATCCATAACAGCAAATGGACAGAATAGAAAGTAATGCATTCAGCTCATGTGTGTTGACTTCAATTTTGCACAAAAGTACTATGTGCTAACTTGAAATAAACCTCCGAGATTTTACTTACCTTATGATTTAGAGTTGTTTACAACCAATTTTAAGAATGTGCTACTAAAGTTTGAGAAGGTCCTTTAACAAGTATCTGCATTTGCTCTGAATGGAACATTAGTGATTGAAAGAAAAGGTAAGCTAATGACAGTTCCAATGTATATGCTATGTGGTAGTTTCCAGAAGTCATTTTTATATTGAGTATTCCTTGGTTGTGAGTAGTATCTCTGCCTTTTGTCTGAAGTTACTTGTCAACCAGATTACTCATGTAGACATACAGAACGCATTTTACACAGAACAGAATGCAATGTATTCAGCTTTTACCAGTATAACTCTTCAAATTAGCTTAAAAGTACAAGGTGCCTTCTTGATATATACCTCTGAATTTTACTTACCTTATGATTTACAGTTGTCTGCAACCAAAATTAAGAGTGTGCTACTAAAGCTTGAGAAGGTACTTTAACTAATATCTCCACTTCTACTGAATGGGACTTTAGTGATTCAAAGACAAAGTAAGCTAATTGCAGTTTGAATGTAAATGCTTGTGCTAGGTTACTGAACTCAGCTTCATTTTGTGAACTCCATAGTTGTGAGGAGTATGCATTCCGTTTCTCTGTTGCTACAGCAGAACCTGAGTAGATATGTAGGCATCGATAACACAAAATGGACAGATTAGAAAGTAAAGCATTCAGCTCATAAGAGTGTTGACTACAATTTTGCCCAAAAGTACTATGTGCTAACTTGAAATAAACCTTTGAATTTTACTTACCTAATGATTTAGAGTTGTTTACAACCAATTTGAAGAGTGTGCTACTAACGTTTGAGAGGGTACTGTAAGCAATATCTACATTTACACCGAATGAAACATTAGTGTTTCAAAGAAAAAGAAAGCTAATGACAGTTCCAATGTATATGCTATGTGGTAGTTTCCGGAATTCAGCTTTTTATTGAGTATTCCATGGTTGTGAGTATTATTAATGCCATTTGTCTGCAGTGACACCTCAACCAGAATAGTTATGTAGACATACATAAGACATTATACAGAAAAGATAATGCAATTTATTCAGCTTTTACCAGTGTACACTTCAAATCTGCTTAAAAGTACAAGGTGCTAACTTGATATATACTTCTGAATTTTACTTACCTTATGATTTAGAGTTGTCTCCAACCAATTTTAAGAGTGTGCTACTAAAGTTTGAGAAGGTACTTTCAGTAATATCTCCACTTCTACTGAATGGGACTTTAGTGATTCAAAGACAAAGTAAGCTAATTGCAGTTTGAATGTAAATGCTTGTGCTAGGTTACTGAACTCAGCTTCATTTTGTGAACTCCATAGTTGTGAGGAGTATGCATTCCGTTTCTCTGTTGCTACAGCAGAACCTGAGTAGATATGTAGGCATCCATAAGACATTATACACAAAACAGAATGCAATTTAATCAGCTTTAACCAGTGTACACTTCAAATGTGCTTAAAAGTACAAGGTGCCTTCTTGATATATACCTCTGAATTTTACTTACCTTGTGATTTATAGTTGTCTGCAACCAAAATTAAGAGTGTGCTACTAAAGCTTGAGAAGGTACTTTAACAAGTATCTGCATTTGCTCTGAATGGAACATTAGTGATTGAAAGATAAGGTAAGCTAATGACAGTTCCAATGTAAATGCTATGTGCTAGGTTACTGAACTCAGCTTCATTTTGTGAACTCCATAGTTGTGAGGAGTATGCATTCCGTTTCTCTGTTGCTACAGGACAACCTGAGTAGTTATGTAGGCATCCATAACAGCAAATGGACAGAATAGAAAGTAATGCATTCAGCTCATGTGTGTTGACTTCAATTTTGCACAAAAGTACTATGTGCTAACTTGAAATAAACCTCCGAAATTTTACTTACCTTATGATTTAGAGTTGTTTACAACCAATTTTAAGAATCTGCTACTAAAGTTTGAGAAGGTCCTTTAACAAGTATCTGCATTTGCTCTGAATGGAACATTAGTGATTGAAAGATAAGGTAAGCTAATGACAGTTCCAATGTATATGCTATGTGGTACTTTTCAGAATTCATTTTTATATTGGGTATTCCATGGTTGTGAGTAGTATCTGTGCCTTTTGTCTGCAGTTACTTGTCAACCAGATTTGTCATGTAGACATACTGAACGCATTTTACACAGAACAGAATGCAATGTATTCAGCTTTTACCAGTATAACTCTTCAAAGTAGCTTAAAAGCACAAGGTGCCTTCTTGATATATACCTCTGAATTTTACTTACCTTGTGATTTATAGTTGTCTGCAACCAAAATTAAGAGTGTGCTACTAAAGCTTGAGAAGGTACTTTAACTAATATCTCCATTTGTACTGAATGGGACTTTAGTGTTTCAAAGACAAAGTAAGCTAAAAGCAGTTCCAATGTAAATGCTATGTGCTAGGTTACTGAACTCAGCTTCATTTTGTGAACTCCATAGTTGTGAGGAGTATGCATTCCGTTTCTCTGTTGCTACAGGACAACCTGAGTAGTTATGTAGGCATCCATAACAGCAAATGGACAGAATAGAAAGTAATGCATTCAGCTCATGTGTGTTGACTTCAATTTTGCACAAAAGTACTATGTGCTAACTTGAAATAAACCTCCGAGATTTTACTTACCTTATGATTTAGAGTTGTTTACAACCAATTTTAAGAATGTGCTACTAAAGTTTGAGAAGGTCCTTTAACAAGTATCTGCATTTGCTCTGAATGGAACATTAGTGATTGAAAGAAAAGGTAAGCTAATGACAGTTCCAATGTATATGCTATGTGGTAGTTTCCAGAAGTCATTTTTATATTGAGTATTCCTTGGTTGTGAGTAGTATCTCTGCCTTTTGTCTGAAGTTACTTGTCAACCAGATTACTCATGTAGACATACAGAACGCATTTTACACAGAACAGAATGCAATGTATTCAGCTTTTACCAGTATAACTCTTCAAATTAGCTTAAAAGTACAAGGTGCCTTCTTGATATATACCTCTGAATTTTACTTACCTTATGATTTACAGTTGTCTGCAACCAAAATTAAGAGTGTGCTACTAAAGCTTGAGAAGGTACTTTAACTAATATCTCCACTTCTACTGAATGGGACTTTAGTGATTCAAAGACAAAGTAAGCTAATTGCAGTTTGAATGTAAATGCTTGTGCTAGGTTACTGAACTCAGCTTCATTTTGTGAACTCCATAGTTGTGAGGAGTATGCATTCCGTTTCTCTGTTGCTACAGCAGAACCTGAGTAGATATGTAGGCATCGATAACACAAAATGGACAGATTAGAAAGTAAAGCATTCAGCTCATAAGAGTGTTGACTACAATTTTGCCCAAAAGTACTATGTGCTAACTTGAAATAAACCTTTGAATTTTACTTACCTAATGATTTAGAGTTGTTTACAACCAATTTGAAGAGTGTGCTACTAACGTTTGAGAGGGTACTGTAAGCAATATCTACATTTACACCGAATGAAACATTAGTGTTTCAAAGAAAAAGAAAGCTAATGACAGTTCCAATGTATATGCTATGTGGTAGTTTCCGGAATTCAGCTTTTTATTGAGTATTCCATGGTTGTGAGTATTATTAATGCCATTTGTCTGCAGTGACACCTCAACCAGAATAGTTATGTAGACATACATAAGACATTATACAGAAAAGATAATGCAATTTATTCAGCTTTTACCAGTGTACACTTCAAATCTGCTTAAAAGTACAAGGTGCTAACTTGATATATACTTCTGAATTTTACTTACCTTATGATTTAGAGTTGTCTCCAACCAATTTTAAGAGTGTGCTACTAAGGTTTGAGAAGGACCATTAACAAGTATCTGCATTTGCTCTGAATGGAACATTAGTGATTGAAAGAAAAGGTAAGCTAATGACAGTTCCAATGTATATGCTATGTGGTACTTTCCAGAATTCATTTTTATATTCAGTATTCCATGGTTGTGAGTAGTATCTATGCCTTTTGTCTGAAGTTACTTGTCAACCAGATTAGTCATGTAGACATACAGAACGCATTTTACACAGAACAGAATGCAATGTATTCAGCATTTACCAGTATATCTCTTCAAATTAGCTTAAAAGTACAAGGGGCCTTCTTGATATATACCTCTGAATTTTATTTACCTTATGATTTAGAGTTGTCTGCAACTAAAATTAAGAGTGTGCTACTAAAGCTTGAGAAGGTTCTTTAACTAATATCTCCACTTGTACTGAATGGGACTTTAGTGTTTCAAAGACAAAGTAACCTAATTGCAGTTCCAATGTAAATGCTATGTGCTAGGTTACTGAACTCAGCTTCATTTTGTGAACTCCATATTTGTGAGGAGTATGCATTCCGTTTCTCTGTTGCTACAGGACAACCTGAGTAGTTATGTAGGCATCCATAACACAAAATGGACAGAATAGAAAGTAATGCATTCAGCTCATAAGTGTGTTGACTTCAATTTTGCACAAAATACTATGTGCTAACTTGAAATAAACCTCCGAAATTTTACTTACCTTATGATTTATAGTTGTCTCCAACCAGGTTTAAGAGTGTGCTACTAAAGTTTGAGAAGGTCCATTAACAAGTATCTGCATTTGCTCTGAATGGAACATTAGTGATTGAAAGAAAAGGTAAGCTAATGACAGATCCAATGTATATGCGATGTGGTACTTTCCAGAATTCATTTTTATATTGGTTGTGAGTAGTATCTATGCCGTTTCTCTGCAGTCACACCTCAACCAGAATAGTTATGTAGACATACATAAGACATTATACAGAAAAGATAATGCAATTTATTCAGCTTTTACCAGTGTACACCAAATCTGCTTAAAAGTACAAGGTGCTAACTTGATATATACTTCTGAATTTTACTTACCTTATGATTTAGAGTTGTCTACAACCAATTTTAAGAGTGTGCTACTAAAGTTTGAGAAGGTACTTTCAGTAATATCTCCACTTGTACTGAATAGGACTTTAGTGTTTCAAAGACAAAGTAAGCTAATTGCAGTTCCAATGTAAATGCTATGTGCTAGGTTACTGAACTCAGCTTCATTTTGTGAACTCCATAGTTGTGAGGAGTATGCATTCCGTTTCTCTGTTGCTACAGCAGAACCTGAGTAGATATGTAGGCATCGATAACACAAAATGGACAGATTAGAAAGTAAAGCATTCAGCTCATAAGAGTGTTGACTACAATTTTGCCCAAAAGTACAATGTGCTAACTTGAAATAAACCTTTGAATTTTACTTACCTAATGATTTAGAGTTGTCTACAACCAATTTTAAGAGTGTGCTACTAAAGTTTGAGAAGGTCCATTAACAAGTATCTGCATTTGCTCTGAATGGAACATTAGTGATTGAAAGAAAAGGTAAGCTAATGACAGTTCCAATGTATATGCTATGTGGTAGTTTCCAGAAGTCATTTTTATATTGAGTATTCTTTGGTTGTGAGTAGTATCTCTGCCTTTTGTCTGAAGTTACTTGTCAACCACATTAGGCATGTAGACATACAGAACGCATTTTACACAGAACAGAATGCAATGTATTCAGCTTTTACCAGTATAACTCTTCAAATTAGCTTAAAAGTACAAGGTGCCTTCTTGATATATACCTCTGAATTTTACTTACCTTATGATTTACAGTTGTCTGCAACCAAAATTAAGAGTGTGCTACTAAAGCTTGAGAAGGTACTTTAACTAATATCTCCACTTCTACTGAATGGGACTTTAGTGATTCAAAGACAAAGTAAGCTAATTGCAGTTTGAATGTAAATGCTTGTGCTAGGTTACTGAACTCAGCTTCATTTTGTGAACTCCATAGTTGTGAGGAGTATGCATTCCGTTTCTCTGTTGCTACAGCAGAACCTGAGTAGATATGTAGGCATCGATAACACAAAATGGACAGATTAGAAAGTAAAGCATTCAGCTCATAAGAGTGTTGACTACAATTTTGCCCAAAAGTACTATGTGCTAACTTGAAATAAACCTTTGAATTTTACTTACCTAATGATTTAGAGTTGTTTACAACCAATTTGAAGAGTGTGCTACTAACGTTTGAGAGGGTACTGTAAGCAATATCTACATTTACACCGAATGAAACATTAGTGTTTCAAAGAAAAAGAAAGCTAATGACAGTTCCAATGTATATGCTATGTGGTAGTTTCCGGAATTCAGCTTTTTATTGAGTATTCCATGGTTGTGAGTATTATTAATGCCATTTGTCTGCAGTGACACCTCAACCAGAATAGTTATGTAGACATACATAAGACATTATACAGAAAAGATAATGCAATTTATTCAGCTTTTACCAGTGTACACTTCAAATCTGCTTAAAAGTACAAGGTGCTAACTTGATATATACTTCTGAATTTTACTTACCTTATGATTTAGAGTTGTCTCCAACCAATTTTAAGAGTGTGCTACTAAGGTTTGAGAAGGACCATTAACAAGTATCTGCATTTGCTCTGAATGGAACATTAGTGATTGAAAGAAAAGGTAAGCTAATGACAGTTCCAATGTATATGCTATGTGGTACTTTCCAGAATTCATTTTTATATTCAGTATTCCATGGTTGTGAGTAGTATCTATGCCTTTTGTCTGAAGTTACTTGTCAACCAGATTAGTCATGTAGACATACAGAACGCATTTTACACAGAACAGAATGCAATGTATTCAGCATTTACCAGTATATCTCTTCAAATTAGCTTAAAAGTACAAGGGGCCTTCTTGATATATACCTCTGAATTTTATTTACCTTATGATTTAGAGTTGTCTGCAACTAAAATTAAGAGTGTGCTACTAAAGCTTGAGAAGGTTCTTTAACTAATATCTCCACTTGTACTGAATGGGACTTTAGTGTTTCAAAGACAAAGTAACCTAATTGCAGTTCCAATGTAAATGCTATGTGCTAGGTTACTGAACTCAGCTTCATTTTGTGAACTCCATATTTGTGAGGAGTATGCATTCCGTTTCTCTGTTGCTACAGGACAACCTGAGTAGTTATGTAGGCATCCATAACACAAAATGGACAGAATAGAAAGTAATGCATTCAGCTCATAAGTGTGTTGACTTCAATTTTGCACAAAATACTATGTGCTAACTTGAAATAAACCTCCGAAATTTTACTTACCTTATGATTTATAGTTGTCTCCAACCAGGTTTAAGAGTGTGCTACTAAAGTTTGAGAAGGTCCATTAACAAGTATCTGCATTTGCTCTGAATGGAACATTAGTGATTGAAAGAAAAGGTAAGCTAATGACAGATCCAATGTATATGCGATGTGGTACTTTCCAGAATTCATTTTTATATTGGTTGTGAGTAGTATCTATGCCGTTTCTCTGCAGTCACACCTCAACCAGAATAGTTATGTAGACATACATAAGACATTATACAGAAAAGATAATGCAATTTATTCAGCTTTTACCAGTGTACACCAAATCTGCTTAAAAGTACAAGGTGCTAACTTGATATATACTTCTGAATTTTACTTACCTTATGATTTAGAGTTGTCTACAACCAATTTTAAGAGTGTGCTACTAAAGTTTGAGAAGGTACTTTCAGTAATATCTCCACTTGTACTGAATAGGACTTTAGAGATTCAAAGACAAAGTAACCTAATTGCAGTTCCAATGTAAATGCTATGTGCTAGGTTACTGAACTCAGCTTAATTTTGTGAACTCCATAGTTGTGAGGAGTATGCATTCCGTTTCTCTGTTGCTACAGGACAACCTGAGTAGCTCTGTAGGCATCCATAACAGCAAATGGACAGAATAGAAAGTAATGCATTCAGCTCATGTGTGTTGACTTCAATTTTGCACAAAAGTACTATGTGCTAACTTGAAATAAACCGAAATTTTACTTACCTTATGATTTAGAGTTGTCTACAACCAATTTTAAGAGAGTGCTACTAAAGTTTGAGAAGGTCCATTAACAAGTATCTGCATTTGCTCTGAATGGAACATTAGTGATTGAAAGAAAAGGTAAACTAATGACAGATCCAATGTATATGCTATGTGGTAGTTTTCAGAATTCATTTTTATATTGGGTTTTCCATGGTTGTGAGTAGTATCTGTGCTTTTTGTCTGCAGTTACTTGTCAACCAGATTTGTCATGTAGACATACTGAACGCATTTTACACAGAACAGAATGCAATGTATTCAGCTTTTACCAGTATAACTCTTCAAAGTAGGTTAAAAGTACAAGGTGCCTTCTTGATATATACCTCTGAATTTTACTTACCTTGTGATTTATAGTTGTCTGCAACCAAAATTAAAAGTGTGCTACTAAAGCTTGAGAAGGTACTTTAACTAATATCTCCATTTGTACTGAATGGGACTTTAGTGTTTCAAAGACAAAGTAAGCTAAAAGCAGTTCCAATGTAAATGCTATGTGCTAGGTTACTGAACTCAGCTTCATTTTGTGAACTCCATAGTTGTGAGGAGTATGCATTCCGTTTCTCTGTTGCTACAGGACAACCTGAGTAGTTATGTAGGCATCCATAACAGCAAATGGACAGAATAGAAAGTAATGCATTCAGCTCATGTGTGTTGACTTCAATTTTGCACAAAAGTACTATGTGCTAACTTGAAATAAACCTCCGAGATTTTACTTACCTTATGATTTAGAGTTGTCTCCAACCAATTTTAAGAGTGTGCTACTAAGGTTTGAGAAGGACCATTAACAAGTATCTGCATTTGCTCTGAATGGAACATTAGTGATTGAAAGAAAAGGTAAGCTAATGACAGTTCCAATGTATATGCTATGTGGTACTTTCCAGAATTCATTTCTATATTCAGTATTCCATGGTTGTGAGTAGTATCTATGCCTTTTGTCTGAAGTTACTTGTCAACCAGATTAGTCATGTAGACATACAGAACGCATTTTACACAGAACTGAATGCAATGTATTCTGCATTTACCAGTATATCTCTTCAAATTAGCTTAAAAGTACAAGGGGCCTTCTTGATATATACCTCTGAATTTTATTTACCTTATGATTTAGAGTTGTCTGCAACTAAAATTAAGAGTGTGCTACTAAAGCTTGAGAAGGTTCTTTAACTAATATCTCCACTTGTACTGAATAGGACTTTAGAGATTCAAAGACAAAGTAACCTAATTGCAGTTCCAATGTAAATGCTATGTGCTAGGTTACTGAACTCAGCTTCATTTTGTGAACTCCATAGTTGTGAGGAGTATGCATTCCGTTTCTCTGTTGCTACAGGACAACCTGAGTAGCTCTGTAGGCATCCATAACAGCAAATGGACAGAATAGAAAGTAATGCATTCAGCTCATGTGTGTTGACTTCAATTTTGCACAAAAGTACTATGTGCTAACTTGAAATAAACCGAAATTTTACTTACCTTATGATTTACAGTTGTCTGCAACCAAAATTAAGAGTGTGCTACTAAAGCTTGAGAAGGTACTTTAACTAATATCTCCACTTGTACTGAATGGAACTTTAGTGTATCGAAGACAAAGTAAGCTAATTGCAGTTCCAATGTAAATGCTATGTGCTAGGTTACTGAACTCAGCTTCATTTTGTGAACTCCATAGTTGTGAGGAGTATGCATTCCATTTCTCTGTTGCTACAGTAGAACCTGAGTAGTTATGTAGGCATCCATAACACAAAATGGACAGATTAGAAAGTAATGCATTCAGCTCATGAGTGTTGACTACAATTTTGCCCAAAAGTACAATGTGCTAACTTGAAATAAACCTTTGAATTTTACTTACCTAATGATTTAGAGTTGTCTACAACCAATTTTAAGAGTGTGCTACTAACGTTTGAGAAGGTACTGTAAGCAATATCTACATTTACACTGAATGGAAGATTAGTGTTTCAAAGAAAAAGAAAGCTAATGACAGTTCCAATGTATATGCTATGTGGTAGTTTCCGGAATTCAGCTTTTTATTGAGTATTCCATGGTTGTGAGTATTATTTATGCCATTTGTCTGCAGTGACACCTCAACCAGAATAGTTATGTAGACATCCATAAGACATTATACACAAAACAGAATGCAATTTAATCAGCTTTAACCAGTGTACACTTCAAATGTGCTTAAAAGTACAAGGTGCCTTCTTGATATATACCTCTGAATTTTACTTACCTTGTGATTTATAGTTGTCTGCAACCAAAATTAAGAGTGTGCTACTAAAGCTTGAGAAGGTACTTTAACAAGTATCTGCATTTGCTCTGAATGGAACATTAGTGATTGAAAGATAAGGTAAGCTAATGACAGTTCCAATGTAAATGCTATGTGCTAGGTTACTGAACTCAGCTTCATTTTGTGAACTCCATAGTTGTGAGGAGTATGCATTCCGTTTCTCTGTTGCTACAGGACAACCTGAGTAGTTATGTAGGCATCCATAACAGCAAATGGACAGAATAGAAAGTAATGCATTCAGCTCATGTGTGTTGACTTCAATTTTGCACAAAAGTACTATGTGCTAACTTGAAATAAACCTCCGAAATTTTACTTACCTTATGATTTAGAGTTGTTTACAACCAATTTTAAGAATCTGCTACTAAAGTTTGAGAAGGTCCTTTAACAAGTATCTGCATTTGCTCTGAATGGAACATTAGTGATTGAAAGATAAGGTAAGCTAATGACAGTTCCAATGTATATGCTATGTGGTACTTTTCAGAATTCATTTTTATATTGGGTATTCCATGGTTGTGAGTAGTATCTGTGCCTTTTGTCTGCAGTTACTTGTCAACCAGATTTGTCATGTAGACATACTGAACGCATTTTACACAGAACAGAATGCAATGTATTCAGCTTTTACCAGTATAACTCTTCAAAGTAGCTTAAAAGCACAAGGTGCCTTCTTGATATATACCTCTGAATTTTACTTACCTTGTGATTTATAGTTGTCTGCAACCAAAATTAAGAGTGTGCTACTAAAGCTTGAGAAGGTACTTTAACTAATATCTCCATTTGTACTGAATGGGACTTTAGTGTTTCAAAGACAAAGTAAGCTAAAAGCAGTTCCAATGTAAATGCTATGTGCTAGGTTACTGAACTCAGCTTCATTTTGTGAACTCCATAGTTGTGAGGAGTATGCATTCCGTTTCTCTGTTGCTACAGGACAACCTGAGTAGTTATGTAGGCATCCATAACAGCAAATGGACAGAATAGAAAGTAATGCATTCAGCTCATGTGTGTTGACTTCAATTTTGCACAAAAGTACTATGTGCTAACTTGAAATAAACCTCCGAGATTTTACTTACCTTATGATTTAGAGTTGTTTACAACCAATTTTAAGAATGTGCTACTAAAGTTTGAGAAGGTCCTTTAACAAGTATCTGCATTTGCTCTGAATGGAACATTAGTGATTGAAAGAAAAGGTAAGCTAATGACAGTTCCAATGTATATGCTATGTGGTAGTTTCCAGAAGTCATTTTTATATTGAGTATTCCTTGGTTGTGAGTAGTATCTCTGCCTTTTGTCTGAAGTTACTTGTCAACCAGATTACTCATGTAGACATACAGAACGCATTTTACACAGAACAGAATGCAATGTATTCAGCTTTTACCAGTATAACTCTTCAAATTAGCTTAAAAGTACAAGGTGCCTTCTTGATATATACCTCTGAATTTTACTTACCTTATGATTTACAGTTGTCTGCAACCAAAATTAAGAGTGTGCTACTAAAGCTTGAGAAGGTACTTTAACTAATATCTCCACTTCTACTGAATGGGACTTTAGTGATTCAAAGACAAAGTAAGCTAATTGCAGTTTGAATGTAAATGCTTGTGCTAGGTTACTGAACTCAGCTTCATTTTGTGAACTCCATAGTTGTGAGGAGTATGCATTCCGTTTCTCTGTTGCTACAGCAGAACCTGAGTAGATATGTAGGCATCGATAACACAAAATGGACAGATTAGAAAGTAAAGCATTCAGCTCATAAGAGTGTTGACTACAATTTTGCCCAAAAGTACTATGTGCTAACTTGAAATAAACCTTTGAATTTTACTTACCTAATGATTTAGAGTTGTTTACAACCAATTTGAAGAGTGTGCTACTAACGTTTGAGAGGGTACTGTAAGCAATATCTACATTTACACCGAATGAAACATTAGTGTTTCAAAGAAAAAGAAAGCTAATGACAGTTCCAATGTATATGCTATGTGGTAGTTTCCGGAATTCAGCTTTTTATTGAGTATTCCATGGTTGTGAGTATTATTAATGCCATTTGTCTGCAGTGACACCTCAACCAGAATAGTTATGTAGACATACATAAGACATTATACAGAAAAGATAATGCAATTTATTCAGCTTTTACCAGTGTACACTTCAAATCTGCTTAAAAGTACAAGGTGCTAACTTGATATATACTTCTGAATTTTACTTACCTTATGATTTAGAGTTGTCTCCAACCAATTTTAAGAGTGTGCTACTAAGGTTTGAGAAGGACCATTAACAAGTATCTGCATTTGCTCTGAATGGAACATTAGTGATTGAAAGAAAAGGTAAGCTAATGACAGTTCCAATGTATATGCTATGTGGTACTTTCCAGAATTCATTTTTATATTCAGTATTCCATGGTTGTGAGTAGTATCTATGCCTTTTGTCTGAAGTTACTTGTCAACCAGATTAGTCATGTAGACATACAGAACGCATTTTACACAGAACAGAATGCAATGTATTCAGCATTTACCAGTATATCTCTTCAAATTAGCTTAAAAGTACAAGGGGCCTTCTTGATATATACCTCTGAATTTTATTTACCTTATGATTTAGAGTTGTCTGCAACTAAAATTAAGAGTGTGCTACTAAAGCTTGAGAAGGTTCTTTAACTAATATCTCCACTTGTACTGAATGGGACTTTAGTGTTTCAAAGACAAAGTAACCTAATTGCAGTTCCAATGTAAATGCTATGTGCTAGGTTACTGAACTCAGCTTCATTTTGTGAACTCCATATTTGTGAGGAGTATGCATTCCGTTTCTCTGTTGCTACAGGACAACCTGAGTAGTTATGTAGGCATCCATAACACAAAATGGACAGAATAGAAAGTAATGCATTCAGCTCATAAGTGTGTTGACTTCAATTTTGCACAAAATACTATGTGCTAACTTGAAATAAACCTCCGAAATTTTACTTACCTTATGATTTATAGTTGTCTCCAACCAGGTTTAAGAGTGTGCTACTAAAGTTTGAGAAGGTCCATTAACAAGTATCTGCATTTGCTCTGAATGGAACATTAGTGATTGAAAGAAAAGGTAAGCTAATGACAGATCCAATGTATATGCGATGTGGTACTTTCCAGAATTCATTTTTATATTGGTTGTGAGTAGTATCTATGCCGTTTCTCTGCAGTCACACCTCAACCAGAATAGTTATGTAGACATACATAAGACATTATACAGAAAAGATAATGCAATTTATTCAGCTTTTACCAGTGTACACCAAATCTGCTTAAAAGTACAAGGTGCTAACTTGATATATACTTCTGAATTTTACTTACCTTATGATTTAGAGTTGTCTACAACCAATTTTAAGAGTGTGCTACTAAAGTTTGAGAAGGTACTTTCAGTAATATCTCCACTTGTACTGAATAGGACTTTAGAGATTCAAAGACAAAGTAACCTAATTGCAGTTCCAATGTAAATGCTATGTGCTAGGTTACTGAACTCAGCTTAATTTTGTGAACTCCATAGTTGTGAGGAGTATGCATTCCGTTTCTCTGTTGCTACAGGACAACCTGAGTAGCTCTGTAGGCATCCATAACAGCAAATGGACAGAATAGAAAGTAATGCATTCAGCTCATGTGTGTTGACTTCAATTTTGCACAAAAGTACTATGTGCTAACTTGAAATAAACCGAAATTTTACTTACCTTATGATTTAGAGTTGTCTACAACCAATTTTAAGAGAGTGCTACTAAAGTTTGAGAAGGTCCATTAACAAGTATCTGCATTTGCTCTGAATGGAACATTAGTGATTGAAAGAAAAGGTAAACTAATGACAGATCCAATGTATATGCTATGTGGTAGTTTTCAGAATTCATTTTTATATTGGGTTTTCCATGGTTGTGAGTAGTATCTGTGCCTTTTGTCTGCAGTTACTTGTCAACCAGATTTGTCATGTAGACATACTGAACGCATTTTACACAGAACAGAATGCAATGTATTCAGCTTTTACCAGTATAACTCTTCAAAGTAGGTTAAAAGTACAAGGTGCCTTCTTGATATATACCTCTGAATTTTACTTACCTTGTGATTTATAGTTGTCTGCAACCAAAATTAAGAGTGTGCTACTAAAGCTTGAGAAGGTACTTTAACTAATATCTCCATTTGTACTGAATGGGACTTTAGTGTTTCAAAGACAAAGTAAGCTAAAAGCAGTTCCAATGTAAATGCTATGTGCTAGGTTACTGAACTCAGCTTCATTTTGTGAACTCCATAGTTGTGAGGAGTATGCATTCCGTTTCTCTGTTGCTACAGGACAACCTGAGTAGTTATGTAGGCATCCATAACAGCAAATGGACAGAATAGAAAGTAATGCATTCAGCTCATGTGTGTTGACTTCAATTTTGCACAAAAGTACTATGTGCTAACTTGAAATAAACCTCCGAGATTTTACTTACCTTATGATTTAGAGTTGTCTCCAAACAATTTTAAGAGTGTGCTACTAAGGTTTGAGAAGGACCATTAACAAGTATCTGCATTTGCTCTGAATGGAACATTAGTGATTGAAAGAAAAGGTAAGCTAATGACAGTTCCAATGTATATGCTATGTGGTACTTTCCAGAATTCATTTCTATATTCAGTATTCCATGGTTGTGAGTAGTATCTATGCCTTTTGTCTGAAGTTACTTGTCAACCAGATTAGTCATGTAGACATACAGAACGCATTTTACACAGAACTGAATGCAATGTATTCTGCATTTACCAGTATATCTCTTCAAATTAGCTTAAAAGTACAAGGGGCCTTCTTGATATATACCTCTGAATTTTATTTACCTTATGATTTAGAGTTGTCTGCAACTAAAATTAAGAGTGTGCTACTAAAGCTTGAGAAGGTTCTTTAACTAATATCTCCACTTGTACTGAATAGGACTTTAGAGATTCAAAGACAAAGTAACCTAATTGCAGTTCCAATGTAAATGCTATGTGCTAGGTTACTGAACTCAGCTTCATTTTGTGAACTCCATAGTTGTGAGGAGTATGCATTCCGTTTCTCTGTTGCTACAGGACAACCTGAGTAGCTCTGTAGGCATCCATAACAGCAAATGGACAGAATAGAAAGTAATGCATTCAGCTCATGTGTGTTGACTTCAATTTTGCACAAAAGTACTATGTGCTAACTTGAAATAAACCGAAATTTTACTTACCTTATGATTTACAGTTGTCTGCAACCAAAATTAAGAGTGTGCTACTAAAGCTTGAGAAGGTACTTTAACTAATATCTCCACTTGTACTGAATGGAACTTTAGTGTATCGAAGACAAAGTAAGCTAATTGCAGTTCCAATGTAAATGCTATGTGCTAGGTTACTGAACTCAGCTTCATTTTGTGAACTCCATAGTTGTGAGGAGTATGCATTCCATTTCTCTGTTGCTACAGTAGAACCTGAGTAGTTATGTAGGCATCCATAACACAAAATGGACAGATTAGAAAGTAATGCATTCAGCTCATGAGTGTTGACTACAATTTTGCCCAAAAGTACAATGTGCTAACTTGAAATAAACCTTTGAATTTTACTTACCTAATGATTTAGAGTTGTCTACAACCAATTTTAAGAGTGTGCTACTAACGTTTGAGAAGGTACTGTAAGCAATATCTACATTTACACTGAATGGAAGATTAGTGTTTCAAAGAAAAAGAAAGCTAATGACAGTTCCAATGTATATGCTATGTGGTAGTTTCCGGAATTCAGCTTTTTATTGAGTATTCCATGGTTGTGAGTATTATTTATGCCATTTGTCTGCAGTGACACCTCAACCAGAATAGTTATGTAGACATCCATAAGACATTATACACAAAACAGAATGCAATTTAATCAGCTTTAACCAGTGTACACTTCAAATGTGCTTAAAAGTACAAGGTGCCTTCTTGATATATACCTCTGAATTTTACTTACCTTGTGATTTATAGTTGTCTGCAACCAAAATTAAGAGTGTGCTACTAAAGCTTGAGAAGGTACTTTAACAAGTATCTGCATTTGCTCTGAATGGAACATTAGTGATTGAAAGATAAGGTAAGCTAATGACAGTTCCAATGTAAATGCTATGTGCTAGGTTACTGAACTCAGCTTCATTTTGTGAACTCCATAGTTGTGAGGAGTATGCATTCCGTTTCTCTGTTGCTACAGGACAACCTGAGTAGTTATGTAGGCATCCATAACAGCAAATGGACAGAATAGAAAGTAATGCATTCAGCTCATGTGTGTTGACTTCAATTTTGCACAAAAGTACTATGTGCTAACTTGAAATAAACCTCCGAAATTTTACTTACCTTATGATTTAGAGTTGTTTACAACCAATTTTAAGAATCTGCTACTAAAGTTTGAGAAGGTCCTTTAACAAGTATCTGCATTTGCTCTGAATGGAACATTAGTGATTGAAAGATAAGGTAAGCTAATGACAGTTCCAATGTATATGCTATGTGGTACTTTTCAGAATTCATTTTTATATTGGGTATTCCATGGTTGTGAGTAGTATCTGTGCCTTTTGTCTGCAGTTACTTGTCAACCAGATTTGTCATGTAGACATACTGAACGCATTTTACACAGAACAGAATGCAATGTATTCAGCTTTTACCAGTATAACTCTTCAAAGTAGCTTAAAAGCACAAGGTGCCTTCTTGATATATACCTCTGAATTTTACTTACCTTGTGATTTATAGTTGTCTGCAACCAAAATTAAGAGTGTGCTACTAAAGCTTGAGAAGGTACTTTAACTAATATCTCCATTTGTACTGAATGGGACTTTAGTGTTTCAAAGACAAAGTAAGCTAAAAGCAGTTCCAATGTAAATGCTATGTGCTAGGTTACTGAACTCAGCTTCATTTTGTGAACTCCATAGTTGTGAGGAGTATGCATTCCGTTTCTCTGTTGCTACAGGACAACCTGAGTAGTTATGTAGGCATCCATAACAGCAAATGGACAGAATAGAAAGTAATGCATTCAGCTCATGTGTGTTGACTTCAATTTTGCACAAAAGTACTATGTGCTAACTTGAAATAAACCTCCGAGATTTTACTTACCTTATGATTTAGAGTTGTTTACAACCAATTTTAAGAATGTGCTACTAAAGTTTGAGAAGGTCCTTTAACAAGTATCTACATTTGCTCTGAATGGAACATTAGTGATTGAAAGAAAAGGTAAGCTAATGACAGTTCCAATGTATATGCTATGTGGTAGTTTCCAGAAGTCATTTTTATATTGAGTATTCCTTGGTTGTGAGTAGTATCTCTGCCTTTTGTCTGGTTACTTGTCAACCAGATTACTCATGTAGACATACAGAACGCATTTTACACAGAACAGAATGCAATGTATTCAGCTTTTACCAGTATAACTCTTCAAATTAGCTTAAAAGTACAAGGTGCCTTCTTGATATATACCTCTGAATTTTACTTACCTTATGATTTACAGTTGTCTGCAACCAAAATTAAGAGTGTGCTACTAAAGCTTGAGAAGGTACTTTAACTAATATCTCCACTTCTACTGAATGGGACTTTAGTGATTCAAAGACAAAGTAAGCTAATTGCAGTTTGAATGTAAATGCTATGTGCTAGGTTACTGAACTCAGCTTCATTTTGTGAACTCCATAGTTGTGAGAAGTATGCATTCCGTTTCTCTGTTGCTACAGCAGAACCTGAGTAGATATGTAGGCATCCATAACACAAAATGGACAGATTAGAAAGTAAAGCATTCAGCTCATAAGAGTGTTGACTACAATTTTGCCCAAAAGTACTATGTGCTAACTTGAAATAAACCTTTGAATTTTACTTACCTAATGATTTAGAGTTGTTTACAACCAATTTGAAGAGTGTGCTACTAACGTTTGAGAAGGTACTGTAAGCAATATCTACATTTACACCGAATGAAACATTACTGTTTCAAAGAAAAAGAAAGCTAATGACAGTTCCAATGTATATGCTAAGTGGTAGTTTCCGGAATTCAGCTTTTTATTGAGTATTCCATGGTTGTGAGTATTATTAATGCCATTTGTCTGCAGTGACACCTCAACCAGAATAGTTATGTAGACATACATAAGACATTATACAGAAAAGATAATGCAATTTATTCAGCTTTTACCAGTGTACACTTCAAATCTGCTTAAAAGTACAAGGTGCTAACTTGATATATACTTCTGAATTTTACTTACCTTGTGATTTATAGTTGTCTGCAACCAAAATTAAGAGTGTGCTACTAAAGCTTGAGAAGGTACTTTAACTAATATCTCCATTTGTACTGAATGGGACTTTAGTGTTTCAAAGACAAAGTAAGCTAATTGCAGTTCCAATGTAAATGCTATGTGCTAGGTTACTGAACTCAGCTTCATTTTGTGAACATAGTTGTGAGGATTATGCATTCCGTTTCTCTGTTGCTACAGGACAACCTGAGTAGTTATGTAGGCATCCATAACACAAAATGGACAGATTAGAAAGTAATGCATTCAGCTCATGAGTGTTGACTACAATTTTGCCCAAAAGTACAATGTGCTAACTTGAAATAAACCTTTGAATTTTACTTACCTAATGATTTAGAGTTGTCTACAACCAATTTTAAGAGTGTGCTACTAACGTTTGAGAAGGTACTGTAAGCAATATCTACATTTACACTGAATGGAAGATTAGTGTTTCAAAGAAAAAGAAAGCTAATGACAGTTCCAATGTATATGCTATGTGGTAGTTTCCGGAATTCAGCTTTTTATTGAGTATTCCATGGTTGTGAGTATTATTTATGCCATTTGTCTGCAGTGACACCTCAACCAGAATAGTTATGTAGACATCCATAAGACATTATACACAAAACAGAATGCAATTTAATCAGCTTTAACCAGTGTACACTTCAAATGTGCTTAAAAGTACAAGGTGCCTTCTTGATATATACCTCTGAATTTTACTTACCTTGTGATTTATAGTTGTCTGCAACCAAAATTAAGAGTGTGCTACTAAAGCTTGAGAAGGTACTTTAACTAATATCTCCATTTGTACTGAATGGGACTTTAGTGTTTCAAAGACAAAGTAAGCTAATTGCAGTTCCAATGTAAATGCTATGTGCTAGGTTACTGAACTCAGCTTCATTTTGTGAACTCCATAGTTGTGAGGAGTATGCATTCCGTTTCTCTGTTGCTACAGGACAACCTGAGTAGTTATGTAGGCATCCATAACAGCAAATGGACAGAATAGAAAGTAATGCATTCAGCTCATGTGTGTTGACTTCAATTTTGCACAAAAGTACTATGTGCTAACTTGAAATAAACCGAAATTTTACTTACCTTATGATTTAGAGTTGTCTCCAACCAATTTTAAGAGAGTGCTACTAAAGTTTGAGAAGGTCCATTAACAAGTATCTGCATTTGCTCTGAATGGAACATTAGTGATTGAAAGAAAAGGTAAACTAATGACAGTTCCAATGTATATGCAATGTGGTAGTTTCCAGAATTCATTTTTATATTGAGTATTCCTTGAATGTGAGTAGTATCTCTGCCTTTTGTCTGAAGTTACTTGTCAACCACATTAGGCATGTAGACATACAGAACGCATTTTACACAGAACAGAATGCAATGTATTCAGCTTTTACCAGTATAACTCTTCAAATTAGCTTAAAAGTACAAGGTGCCTTCTTGATATATACCTCTGAATTTTACTTACCTTATGATTTACAGTTGTCTGCAACCAAAATTAAGAGTGTGCTACTAAAGCTTGAGAAGGTACTTTAACTAATATCTCCACTTGTACTGAATGGAACTTTAGTGTATCGAAGACAAAGTAAGCTAATTGCAGTTCCAATGTAAATGCTATGTGCTAGGTTACTGAACTCAGCTTCATTTTGTGAACTCCATAGTTGTGAGGAGTATGCATTCCATTTCTCTGTTGCTACAGTAGAACCTGAGTAGTTATGTAGGCATCCATAACACAAAATGGACAGATTAGAAAGTAATGCATTCAGCTCATGAGTGTTGACTACAATTTTGCCCAAAAGTACAATGTGCTAACTTGAAATAAACCTTTGAATTTTACTTACCTAATGATTTAGAGTTGTCTACAACCAATTTTAAGAGTGTGCTACTAACGTTTGAGAAGGTACTGTAAGCAATATCTACATTTACACTGAATGGAAGATTAGTGTTTCAAAGAAAAAGAAAGCTAATGACAGTTCCAATGTATATGCTATGTGGTAGTTTCCGGAATTCAGCTTTTTATTGAGTATTCCATGGTTGTGAGTATTATTTATGCCATTTGTCTGCAGTGACACCTCAACCAGAATAGTTATGTAGACATCCATAAGACATTATACACAAAACAGAATGCAATTTAATCAGCTTTAACCAGTGTACACTTCAAATGTGCTTAAAAGTACAAGGTGCCTTCTTGATATATACCTCTGAATTTTACTTACCTTGTGATTTATAGTTGTCTGCAACCAAAATTAAGAGTGTGCTACTAAAGCTTGAGAAGGTACTTTAACAAGTATCTGCATTTGCTCTGAATGGAACATTAGTGATTGAAAGATAAGGTAAGCTAATGACAGTTCCAATGTAAATGCTATGTGCTAGGTTACTGAACTCAGCTTCATTTTGTGAACTCCATAGTTGTGAGGAGTATGCATTCCGTTTCTCTGTTGCTACAGGACAACCTGAGTAGTTATGTAGGCATCCATAACAGCAAATGGACAGAATAGAAAGTAATGCATTCAGCTCATGTGTGTTGACTTCAATTTTGCACAAAAGTACTATGTGCTAACTTGAAATAAACCTCCGAAATTTTACTTACCTTATGATTTAGAGTTGTTTACAACCAATTTTAAGAATCTGCTACTAAAGTTTGAGAAGGTCCTTTAACAAGTATCTGCATTTGCTCTGAATGGAACATTAGTGATTGAAAGATAAGGTAAGCTAATGACAGTTCCAATGTATATGCTATGTGGTACTTTTCAGAATTCATTTTTATATTGGGTATTCCATGGTTGTGAGTAGTATCTGTGCCTTTTGTCTGCAGTTACTTGTCAACCAGATTTGTCATGTAGACATACTGAACGCATTTTACACAGAACAGAATGCAATGTATTCAGCTTTTACCAGTATAACTCTTCAAAGTAGCTTAAAAGCACAAGGTGCCTTCTTGATATATACCTCTGAATTTTACTTACCTTGTGATTTATAGTTGTCTGCAACCAAAATTAAGAGTGTGCTACTAAAGCTTGAGAAGGTACTTTAACTAATATCTCCATTTGTACTGAATGGGACTTTAGTGTTTCAAAGACAAAGTAAGCTAAAAGCAGTTCCAATGTAAATGCTATGTGCTAGGTTACTGAACTCAGCTTCATTTTGTGAACTCCATAGTTGTGAGGAGTATGCATTCCGTTTCTCTGTTGCTACAGGACAACCTGAGTAGTTATGTAGGCATCCATAACAGCAAATGGACAGAATAGAAAGTAATGCATTCAGCTCATGTGTGTTGACTTCAATTTTGCACAAAAGTACTATGTGCTAACTTGAAATAAACCTCCGAGATTTTACTTACCTTATGATTTAGAGTTGTTTACAACCAATTTTAAGAATGTGCTACTAAAGTTTGAGAAGGTCCTTTAACAAGTATCTGCATTTGCTCTGAATGGAACATTAGTGATTGAAAGAAAAGGTAAGCTAATGACAGTTCCAATGTATATGCTATGTGGTAGTTTCCAGAAGTCATTTTTATATTGAGTATTCCTTGGTTGTGAGTAGTATCTCTGCCTTTTGTCTGAAGTTACTTGTCAACCAGATTACTCATGTAGACATACAGAACGCATTTTACACAGAACAGAATGCAATGTATTCAGCTTTTACCAGTATAACTCTTCAAATTAGCTTAAAAGTACAAGGTGCCTTCTTGATATATACCTCTGAATTTTACTTACCTTATGATTTACAGTTGTCTGCAACCAAAATTAAGAGTGTGCTACTAAAGCTTGAGAAGGTACTTTAACTAATATCTCCACTTCTACTGAATGGGACTTTAGTGATTCAAAGACAAAGTAAGCTAATTGCAGTTTGAATGTAAATGCTTGTGCTAGGTTACTGAACTCAGCTTCATTTTGTGAACTCCATAGTTGTGAGGAGTATGCATTCCGTTTCTCTGTTGCTACAGCAGAACCTGAGTAGATATGTAGGCATCGATAACACAAAATGGACAGATTAGAAAGTAAAGCATTCAGCTCATAAGAGTGTTGACTACAATTTTGCCCAAAAGTACTATGTGCTAACTTGAAATAAACCTTTGAATTTTACTTACCTAATGATTTAGAGTTGTTTACAACCAATTTGAAGAGTGTGCTACTAACGTTTGAGAGGGTACTGTAAGCAATATCTACATTTACACCGAATGAAACATTAGTGTTTCAAAGAAAAAGAAAGCTAATGACAGTTCCAATGTATATGCTATGTGGTAGTTTCCGGAATTCAGCTTTTTATTGAGTATTCCATGGTTGTGAGTATTATTAATGCCATTTGTCTGCAGTGACACCTCAACCAGAATAGTTATGTAGACATACATAAGACATTATACAGAAAAGATAATGCAATTTATTCAGCTTTTACCAGTGTACACTTCAAATCTGCTTAAAAGTACAAGGTGCTAACTTGATATATACTTCTGAATTTTACTTACCTTATGATTTAGAGTTGTCTCCAACCAATTTTAAGAGTGTGCTACTAAGGTTTGAGAAGGACCATTAACAAGTATCTGCATTTGCTCTGAATGGAACATTAGTGATTGAAAGAAAAGGTAAGCTAATGACAGTTCCAATGTATATGCTATGTGGTACTTTCCAGAATTCATTTTTATATTCAGTATTCCATGGTTGTGAGTAGTATCTATGCCTTTTGTCTGAAGTTACTTGTCAACCAGATTAGTCATGTAGACATACAGAACGCATTTTACACAGAACAGAATGCAATGTATTCAGCATTTACCAGTATATCTCTTCAAATTAGCTTAAAAGTACAAGGGGCCTTCTTGATATATACCTCTGAATTTTATTTACCTTATGATTTAGAGTTGTCTGCAACTAAAATTAAGAGTGTGCTACTAAAGCTTGAGAAGGTTCTTTAACTAATATCTCCACTTGTACTGAATGGGACTTTAGTGTTTCAAAGACAAAGTAACCTAATTGCAGTTCCAATGTAAATGCTATGTGCTAGGTTACTGAACTCAGCTTCATTTTGTGAACTCCATATTTGTGAGGAGTATGCATTCCGTTTCTCTGTTGCTACAGGACAACCTGAGTAGTTATGTAGGCATCCATAACACAAAATGGACAGAATAGAAAGTAATGCATTCAGCTCATAAGTGTGTTGACTTCAATTTTGCACAAAATACTATGTGCTAACTTGAAATAAACCTCCGAAATTTTACTTACCTTATGATTTATAGTTGTCTCCAACCAGGTTTAAGAGTGTGCTACTAAAGTTTGAGAAGGTCCATTAACAAGTATCTGCATTTGCTCTGAATGGAACATTAGTGATTGAAAGAAAAGGTAAGCTAATGACAGATCCAATGTATATGCGATGTGGTACTTTCCAGAATTCATTTTTATATTGGTTGTGAGTAGTATCTATGCCGTTTCTCTGCAGTCACACCTCAACCAGAATAGTTATGTAGACATACATAAGACATTATACAGAAAAGATAATGCAATTTATTCAGCTTTTACCAGTGTACACCAAATCTGCTTAAAAGTACAAGGTGCTAACTTGATATATACTTCTGAATTTTACTTACCTTATGATTTAGAGTTGTCTACAACCAATTTTAAGAGTGTGCTACTAAAGTTTGAGAAGGTACTTTCAGTAATATCTCCACTTGTACTGAATAGGACTTTAGTGTTTCAAAGACAAAGTAAGCTAATTGCAGTTCCAATGTAAATGCTATGTGCTAGGTTACTGAACTCAGCTTCATTTTGTGAACTCCATAGTTGTGAGGAGTATGCATTCCGTTTCTCTGTTGCTACAGCAGAACCTGAGTAGATATGTAGGCATCGATAACACAAAATGGACAGATTAGAAAGTAAAGCATTCAGCTCATAAGAGTGTTGACTACAATTTTGCCCAAAAGTACAATGTGCTAACTTGAAATAAACCTTTGAATTTTACTTACCTAATGATTTAGAGTTGTCTACAACCAATTTTAAGAGTGTGCTACTAAAGTTTGAGAAGGTCCATTAACAAGTATCTGCATTTGCTCTGAATGGAACATTAGTGATTGAAAGAAAAGGTAAGCTAATGACAGTTCCAATGTATATGCTATGTGGTAGTTTCCAGAAGTCATTTTTATATTGAGTATTCTTTGGTTGTGAGTAGTATCTCTGCCTTTTGTCTGAAGTTACTTGTCAACCACATTAGGCATGTAGACATACAGAACGCATTTTACACAGAACAGAATGCAATGTATTCAGCTTTTACCAGTATAACTCTTCAAATTAGCTTAAAAGTACAAGGTGCCTTCTTGATATATACCTCTGAATTTTACTTACCTTATGATTTACAGTTGTCTGCAACCAAAATTAAGAGTGTGCTACTAAAGCTTGAGAAGGTACTTTAACTAATATCTCCACTTCTACTGAATGGGACTTTAGTGATTCAAAGACAAAGTAAGCTAATTGCAGTTTGAATGTAAATGCTTGTGCTAGGTTACTGAACTCAGCTTCATTTTGTGAACTCCATAGTTGTGAGGAGTATGCATTCCGTTTCTCTGTTGCTACAGCAGAACCTGAGTAGATATGTAGGCATCGATAACACAAAATGGACAGATTAGAAAGTAAAGCATTCAGCTCATAAGAGTGTTGACTACAATTTTGCCCAAAAGTACTATGTGCTAACTTGAAATAAACCTTTGAATTTTACTTACCTAATGATTTAGAGTTGTTTACAACCAATTTGAAGAGTGTGCTACTAACGTTTGAGAGGGTACTGTAAGCAATATCTACATTTACACCGAATGAAACATTAGTGTTTCAAAGAAAAAGAAAGCTAATGACAGTTCCAATGTATATGCTATGTGGTAGTTTCCGGAATTCAGCTTTTTATTGAGTATTCCATGGTTGTGAGTATTATTAATGCCATTTGTCTGCAGTGACACCTCAACCAGAATAGTTATGTAGACATACATAAGACATTATACAGAAAAGATAATGCAATTTATTCAGCTTTTACCAGTGTACACTTCAAATCTGCTTAAAAGTACAAGGTGCTAACTTGATATATACTTCTGAATTTTACTTACCTTATGATTTAGAGTTGTCTCCAACCAATTTTAAGAGTGTGCTACTAAGGTTTGAGAAGGACCATTAACAAGTATCTGCATTTGCTCTGAATGGAACATTAGTGATTGAAAGAAAAGGTAAGCTAATGACAGTTCCAATGTATATGCTATGTGGTACTTTCCAGAATTCATTTTTATATTCAGTATTCCATGGTTGTGAGTAGTATCTATGCCTTTTGTCTGAAGTTACTTGTCAACCAGATTAGTCATGTAGACATACAGAACGCATTTTACACAGAACAGAATGCAATGTATTCAGCATTTACCAGTATATCTCTTCAAATTAGCTTAAAAGTACAAGGGGCCTTCTTGATATATACCTCTGAATTTTATTTACCTTATGATTTAGAGTTGTCTGCAACTAAAATTAAGAGTGTGCTACTAAAGCTTGAGAAGGTTCTTTAACTAATATCTCCACTTGTACTGAATGGGACTTTAGTGTTTCAAAGACAAAGTAACCTAATTGCAGTTCCAATGTAAATGCTATGTGCTAGGTTACTGAACTCAGCTTCATTTTGTGAACTCCATATTTGTGAGGAGTATGCATTCCGTTTCTCTGTTGCTACAGGACAACCTGAGTAGTTATGTAGGCATCCATAACACAAAATGGACAGAATAGAAAGTAATGCATTCAGCTCATAAGTGTGTTGACTTCAATTTTGCACAAAATACTATGTGCTAACTTGAAATAAACCTCCGAAATTTTACTTACCTTATGATTTATAGTTGTCTCCAACCAGGTTTAAGAGTGTGCTACTAAAGTTTGAGAAGGTCCATTAACAAGTATCTGCATTTGCTCTGAATGGAACATTAGTGATTGAAAGAAAAGGTAAGCTAATGACAGATCCAATGTATATGCGATGTGGTACTTTCCAGAATTCATTTTTATATTGGTTGTGAGTAGTATCTATGCCGTTTCTCTGCAGTCACACCTCAACCAGAATAGTTATGTAGACATACATAAGACATTATACAGAAAAGATAATGCAATTTATTCAGCTTTTACCAGTGTACACCAAATCTGCTTAAAAGTACAAGGTGCTAACTTGATATATACTTCTGAATTTTACTTACCTTATGATTTAGAGTTGTCTACAACCAATTTTAAGAGTGTGCTACTAAAGTTTGAGAAGGTACTTTCAGTAATATCTCCACTTGTACTGAATAGGACTTTAGAGATTCAAAGACAAAGTAACCTAATTGCAGTTCCAATGTAAATGCTATGTGCTAGGTTACTGAACTCAGCTTCATTTTGTGAACTCCATAGTTGTGAGGAGTATGCATTCCGTTTCTCTGTTGCTACAGGACAACCTGAGTAGCTCTGTAGGCATCCATAACAGCAAATGGACAGAATAGAAAGTAATGCATTCAGCTCATGTGTGTTGACTTCAATTTTGCACAAAAGTACTATGTGCTAACTTGAAATAAACCGAAATTTTACTTACCTTATGATTTAGAGTTGTCTACAACCAATTTTAAGAGAGTGCTACTAAAGTTTGAGAAGGTCCATTAACAAGTATCTGCATTTGCTCTGAATGGAACATTAGTGATTGAAAGAAAAGGTAAACTAATGACAGATCCAATGTATATGCTATGTGGTAGTTTTCAGAATTCATTTTTATATTGGGTTTTCCATGGTTGTGAGTAGTATCTGTGCCTTTTGTCTGCAGTTACTTGTCAACCAGATTTGTCATGTAGACATACTGAACGCATTTTACACAGAACAGAATGCAATGTATTCAGCTTTTACCAGTATAACTCTTCAAAGTAGGTTAAAAGTACAAGGTGCCTTCTTGATATATACCTCTGAATTTTACTTACCTTGTGATTTATAGTTGTCTGCAACCAAAATTAAAAGTGTGCTACTAAAGCTTGAGAAGGTACTTTAACTAATATCTCCATTTGTACTGAATGGGACTTTAGTGTTTCAAAGACAAAGTAAGCTAAAAGCAGTTCCAATGTAAATGCTATGTGCTAGGTTACTGAACTCAGCTTCATTTTGTGAACTCCATAGTTGTGAGGAGTATGCATTCCGTTTCTCTGTTGCTACAGGACAACCTGAGTAGTTATGTAGGCATCCATAACAGCAAATGGACAGAATAGAAAGTAATGCATTCAGCTCATGTGTGTTGACTTCAATTTTGCACAAAAGTACTATGTGCTAACTTGAAATAAACCTCCGAGATTTTACTTACCTTATGATTTAGAGTTGTCTCCAACCAATTTTAAGAGTGTGCTACTAAGGTTTGAGAAGGACCATTAACAAGTATCTGCATTTGCTCTGAATGGAACATTAGTGATTGAAAGAAAAGGTAAGCTAATGACAGTTCCAATGTATATGCTATGTGGTACTTTCCAGAATTCATTTCTATATTCAGTATTCCATGGTTGTGAGTAGTATCTATGCCTTTTGTCTGAAGTTACTTGTCAACCAGATTAGTCATGTAGACATACAGAACGCATTTTACACAGAACTGAATGCAATGTATTCTGCATTTACCAGTATATCTCTTCAAATTAGCTTAAAAGTACAAGGGGCCTTCTTGATATATACCTCTGAATTTTATTTACCTTATGATTTAGAGTTGTCTGCAACTAAAATTAAGAGTGTGCTACTAAAGCTTGAGAAGGTTCTTTAACTAATATCTCCACTTGTACTGAATAGGACTTTAGAGATTCAAAGACAAAGTAACCTAATTGCAGTTCCAATGTAAATGCTATGTGCTAGGTTACTGAACTCAGCTTCATTTTGTGAACTCCATAGTTGTGAGGAGTATGCATTCCGTTTCTCTGTTGCTACAGGACAACCTGAGTAGCTCTGTAGGCATCCATAACAGCAAATGGACAGAATAGAAAGTAATGCATTCAGCTCATGTGTGTTGACTTCAATTTTGCACAAAAGTACTATGTGCTAACTTGAAATAAACCGAAATTTTACTTACCTTATGATTTACAGTTGTCTGCAACCAAAATTAAGAGTGTGCTACTAAAGCTTGAGAAGGTACTTTAACTAATATCTCCACTTGTACTGAATGGAACTTTAGTGTATCGAAGACAAAGTAAGCTAATTGCAGTTCCAATGTAAATGCTATGTGCTAGGTTACTGAACTCAGCTTCATTTTGTGAACTCCATAGTTGTGAGGAGTATGCATTCCATTTCTCTGTTGCTACAGTAGAACCTGAGTAGTTATGTAGGCATCCATAACACAAAATGGACAGATTAGAAAGTAATGCATTCAGCTCATGAGTGTTGACTACAATTTTGCCCAAAAGTACAATGTGCTAACTTGAAATAAACCTTTGAATTTTACTTACCTAATGATTTAGAGTTGTCTACAACCAATTTTAAGAGTGTGCTACTAACGTTTGAGAAGGTACTGTAAGCAATATCTACATTTACACTGAATGGAAGATTAGTGTTTCAAAGAAAAAGAAAGCTAATGACAGTTCCAATGTATATGCTATGTGGTAGTTTCCGGAATTCAGCTTTTTATTGAGTATTCCATGGTTGTGAGTATTATTTATGCCATTTGTCTGCAGTGACACCTCAACCAGAATAGTTATGTAGACATCCATAAGACATTATACACAAAACAGAATGCAATTTAATCAGCTTTAACCAGTGTACACTTCAAATGTGCTTAAAAGTACAAGGTGCCTTCTTGATATATACCTCTGAATTTTACTTACCTTGTGATTTATAGTTGTCTGCAACCAAAATTAAGAGTGTGCTACTAAAGCTTGAGAAGGTACTTTAACAAGTATCTGCATTTGCTCTGAATGGAACATTAGTGATTGAAAGATAAGGTAAGCTAATGACAGTTCCAATGTAAATGCTATGTGCTAGGTTACTGAACTCAGCTTCATTTTGTGAACTCCATAGTTGTGAGGAGTATGCATTCCGTTTCTCTGTTGCTACAGGACAACCTGAGTAGTTATGTAGGCATCCATAACAGCAAATGGACAGAATAGAAAGTAATGCATTCAGCTCATGTGTGTTGACTTCAATTTTGCACAAAAGTACTATGTGCTAACTTGAAATAAACCTCCGAAATTTTACTTACCTTATGATTTAGAGTTGTTTACAACCAATTTTAAGAATCTGCTACTAAAGTTTGAGAAGGTCCTTTAACAAGTATCTGCATTTGCTCTGAATGGAACATTAGTGATTGAAAGATAAGGTAAGCTAATGACAGTTCCAATGTATATGCTATGTGGTACTTTTCAGAATTCATTTTTATATTGGGTATTCCATGGTTGTGAGTAGTATCTGTGCCTTTTGTCTGCAGTTACTTGTCAACCAGATTTGTCATGTAGACATACTGAACGCATTTTACACAGAACAGAATGCAATGTATTCAGCTTTTACCAGTATAACTCTTCAAAGTAGCTTAAAAGCACAAGGTGCCTTCTTGATATATACCTCTGAATTTTACTTACCTTGTGATTTATAGTTGTCTGCAACCAAAATTAAGAGTGTGCTACTAAAGCTTGAGAAGGTACTTTAACTAATATCTCCATTTGTACTGAATGGGACTTTAGTGTTTCAAAGACAAAGTAAGCTAAAAGCAGTTCCAATGTAAATGCTATGTGCTAGGTTACTGAACTCAGCTTCATTTTGTGAACTCCATAGTTGTGAGGAGTATGCATTCCGTTTCTCTGTTGCTACAGGACAACCTGAGTAGTTATGTAGGCATCCATAACAGCAAATGGACAGAATAGAAAGTAATGCATTCAGCTCATGTGTGTTGACTTCAATTTTGCACAAAAGTACTATGTGCTAACTTGAAATAAACCTCCGAGATTTTACTTACCTTATGATTTAGAGTTGTTTACAACCAATTTTAAGAATGTGCTACTAAAGTTTGAGAAGGTCCTTTAACAAGTATCTACATTTGCTCTGAATGGAACATTAGTGATTGAAAGAAAAGGTAAGCTAATGACAGTTCCAATGTATATGCTATGTGGTAGTTTCCAGAAGTCATTTTTATATTGAGTATTCCTTGGTTGTGAGTAGTATCTCTGCCTTTTGTCTGGTTACTTGTCAACCAGATTACTCATGTAGACATACAGAACGCATTTTACACAGAACAGAATGCAATGTATTCAGCTTTTACCAGTATAACTCTTCAAATTAGCTTAAAAGTACAAGGTGCCTTCTTGATATATACCTCTGAATTTTACTTACCTTATGATTTACAGTTGTCTGCAACCAAAATTAAGAGTGTGCTACTAAAGCTTGAGAAGGTACTTTAACTAATATCTCCACTTCTACTGAATGGGACTTTAGTGATTCAAAGACAAAGTAAGCTAATTGCAGTTTGAATGTAAATGCTATGTGCTAGGTTACTGAACTCAGCTTCATTTTGTGAACTCCATAGTTGTGAGAAGTATGCATTCCGTTTCTCTGTTGCTACAGCAGAACCTGAGTAGATATGTAGGCATCCATAACACAAAATGGACAGATTAGAAAGTAAAGCATTCAGCTCATAAGAGTGTTGACTACAATTTTGCCCAAAAGTACTATGTGCTAACTTGAAATAAACCTTTGAATTTTACTTACCTAATGATTTAGAGTTGTTTACAACCAATTTGAAGAGTGTGCTACTAACGTTTGAGAAGGTACTGTAAGCAATATCTACATTTACACCGAATGAAACATTACTGTTTCAAAGAAAAAGAAAGCTAATGACAGTTCCAATGTATATGCTAAGTGGTAGTTTCCGGAATTCAGCTTTTTATTGAGTATTCCATGGTTGTGAGTATTATTAATGCCATTTGTCTGCAGTGACACCTCAACCAGAATAGTTATGTAGACATACATAAGACATTATACAGAAAAGATAATGCAATTTATTCAGCTTTTACCAGTGTACACTTCAAATCTGCTTAAAAGTACAAGGTGCTAACTTGATATATACTTCTGAATTTTACTTACCTTGTGATTTATAGTTGTCTGCAACCAAAATTAAGAGTGTGCTACTAAAGCTTGAGAAGGTACTTTAACTAATATCTCCATTTGTACTGAATGGGACTTTAGTGTTTCAAAGACAAAGTAAGCTAATTGCAGTTCCAATGTAAATGCTATGTGCTAGGTTACTGAACTCAGCTTCATTTTGTGAACATAGTTGTGAGGATTATGCATTCCGTTTCTCTGTTGCTACAGGACAACCTGAGTAGTTATGTAGGCATCCATAACACAAAATGGACAGATTAGAAAGTAATGCATTCAGCTCATGAGTGTTGACTACAATTTTGCCCAAAAGTACAATGTGCTAACTTGAAATAAACCTTTGAATTTTACTTACCTAATGATTTAGAGTTGTCTACAACCAATTTTAAGAGTGTGCTACTAACGTTTGAGAAGGTACTGTAAGCAATATCTACATTTACACTGAATGGAAGATTAGTGTTTCAAAGAAAAAGAAAGCTAATGACAGTTCCAATGTATATGCTATGTGGTAGTTTCCGGAATTCAGCTTTTTATTGAGTATTCCATGGTTGTGAGTATTATTTATGCCATTTGTCTGCAGTGACACCTCAACCAGAATAGTTATGTAGACATCCATAAGACATTATACACAAAACAGAATGCAATTTAATCAGCTTTAACCAGTGTACACTTCAAATGTGCTTAAAAGTACAAGGTGCCTTCTTGATATATACCTCTGAATTTTACTTACCTTGTGATTTATAGTTGTCTGCAACCAAAATTAAGAGTGTGCTACTAAAGCTTGAGAAGGTACTTTAACTAATATCTCCATTTGTACTGAATGGGACTTTAGTGTTTCAAAGACAAAGTAAGCTAATTGCAGTTCCAATGTAAATGCTATGTGCTAGGTTACTGAACTCAGCTTCATTTTGTGAACTCCATAGTTGTGAGGAGTATGCATTCCGTTTCTCTGTTGCTACAGGACAACCTGAGTAGTTATGTAGGCATCCATAACAGCAAATGGACAGAATAGAAAGTAATGCATTCAGCTCATGTGTGTTGACTTCAATTTTGCACAAAAGTACTATGTGCTAACTTGAAATAAACCGAAATTTTACTTACCTTATGATTTAGAGTTGTCTCCAACCAATTTTAAGAGAGTGCTACTAAAGTTTGAGAAGGTCCATTAACAAGTATCTGCATTTGCTCTGAATGGAACATTAGTGATTGAAAGAAAAGGTAAACTAATGACAGTTCCAATGTATATGCAATGTGGTAGTTTCCAGAATTCATTTTTATATTGAGTATTCCTTGAATGTGAGTAGTATCTCTGCCTTTTGTCTGAAGTTACTTGTCAACCACATTAGGCATGTAGACATACAGAACGCATTTTACACAGAACAGAATGCAATGTATTCAGCTTTTACCAGTATAACTCTTCAAATTAGCTTAAAAGTACAAGGTGCCTTCTTGATATATACCTCTGAATTTTACTTACCTTATGATTTACAGTTGTCTGCAACCAAAATTAAGAGTGTGCTACTAAAGCTTGAGAAGGTACTTTAACTAATATCTCCACTTGTACTGAATGGAACTTTAGTGTATCGAAGACAAAGTAAGCTAATTGCAGTTCCAATGTAAATGCTATGTGCTAGGTTACTGAACTCAGCTTCATTTTGTGAACTCCATAGTTGTGAGGAGTATGCATTCCATTTCTCTGTTGCTACAGTAGAACCTGAGTAGTTATGTAGGCATCCATAACACAAAATGGACAGATTAGAAAGTAATGCATTCAGCTCATGAGTGTTGACTACAATTTTGCCCAAAAGTACAATGTGCTAACTTGAAATAAACCTTTGAATTTTACTTACCTAATGATTTAGAGTTGTCTACAACCAATTTTAAGAGTGTGCTACTAACGTTTGAGAAGGTACTGTAAGCAATATCTACATTTACACTGAATGGAAGATTAGTGTTTCAAAGAAAAAGAAAGCTAATGACAGTTCCAATGTATATGCTATGTGGTAGTTTCCGGAATTCAGCTTTTTATTGAGTATTCCATGGTTGTGAGTATTATTTATGCCATTTGTCTGCAGTGACACCTCAACCAGAATAGTTATGTAGACATCCATAAGACATTATACACAAAACAGAATGCAATTTAATCAGCTTTAACCAGTGTACACTTCAAATGTGCTTAAAAGTACAAGGTGCCTTCTTGATATATACCTCTGAATTTTACTTACCTTGTGATTTATAGTTGTCTGCAACCAAAATTAAGAGTGTGCTACTAAAGCTTGAGAAGGTACTTTAACAAGTATCTGCATTTGCTCTGAATGGAACATTAGTGATTGAAAGATAAGGTAAGCTAATGACAGTTCCAATGTAAATGCTATGTGCTAGGTTACTGAACTCAGCTTCATTTTGTGAACTCCATAGTTGTGAGGAGTATGCATTCCGTTTCTCTGTTGCTACAGGACAACCTGAGTAGTTATGTAGGCATCCATAACAGCAAATGGACAGAATAGAAAGTAATGCATTCAGCTCATGTGTGTTGACTTCAATTTTGCACAAAAGTACTATGTGCTAACTTGAAATAAACCTCCGAAATTTTACTTACCTTATGATTTAGAGTTGTTTACAACCAATTTTAAGAATCTGCTACTAAAGTTTGAGAAGGTCCTTTAACAAGTATCTGCATTTGCTCTGAATGGAACATTAGTGATTGAAAGATAAGGTAAGCTAATGACAGTTCCAATGTATATGCTATGTGGTACTTTTCAGAATTCATTTTTATATTGGGTATTCCATGGTTGTGAGTAGTATCTGTGCCTTTTGTCTGCAGTTACTTGTCAACCAGATTTGTCATGTAGACATACTGAACGCATTTTACACAGAACAGAATGCAATGTATTCAGCTTTTACCAGTATAACTCTTCAAAGTAGCTTAAAAGCACAAGGTGCCTTCTTGATATATACCTCTGAATTTTACTTACCTTGTGATTTATAGTTGTCTGCAACCAAAATTAAGAGTGTGCTACTAAAGCTTGAGAAGGTACTTTAACTAATATCTCCATTTGTACTGAATGGGACTTTAGTGTTTCAAAGACAAAGTAAGCTAAAAGCAGTTCCAATGTAAATGCTATGTGCTAGGTTACTGAACTCAGCTTCATTTTGTGAACTCCATAGTTGTGAGGAGTATGCATTCCGTTTCTCTGTTGCTACAGGACAACCTGAGTAGTTATGTAGGCATCCATAACAGCAAATGGACAGAATAGAAAGTAATGCATTCAGCTCATGTGTGTTGACTTCAATTTTGCACAAAAGTACTATGTGCTAACTTGAAATAAACCTCCGAGATTTTACTTACCTTATGATTTAGAGTTGTTTACAACCAATTTTAAGAATGTGCTACTAAAGTTTGAGAAGGTCCTTTAACAAGTATCTGCATTTGCTCTGAATGGAACATTAGTGATTGAAAGAAAAGGTAAGCTAATGACAGTTCCAATGTATATGCTATGTGGTAGTTTCCAGAAGTCATTTTTATATTGAGTATTCCTTGGTTGTGAGTAGTATCTCTGCCTTTTGTCTGAAGTTACTTGTCAACCAGATTACTCATGTAGACATACAGAACGCATTTTACACAGAACAGAATGCAATGTATTCAGCTTTTACCAGTATAACTCTTCAAATTAGCTTAAAAGTACAAGGTGCCTTCTTGATATATACCTCTGAATTTTACTTACCTTATGATTTACAGTTGTCTGCAACCAAAATTAAGAGTGTGCTACTAAAGCTTGAGAAGGTACTTTAACTAATATCTCCACTTCTACTGAATGGGACTTTAGTGATTCAAAGACAAAGTAAGCTAATTGCAGTTTGAATGTAAATGCTTGTGCTAGGTTACTGAACTCAGCTTCATTTTGTGAACTCCATAGTTGTGAGGAGTATGCATTCCGTTTCTCTGTTGCTACAGCAGAACCTGAGTAGATATGTAGGCATCGATAACACAAAATGGACAGATTAGAAAGTAAAGCATTCAGCTCATAAGAGTGTTGACTACAATTTTGCCCAAAAGTACTATGTGCTAACTTGAAATAAACCTTTGAATTTTACTTACCTAATGATTTAGAGTTGTTTACAACCAATTTGAAGAGTGTGCTACTAACGTTTGAGAGGGTACTGTAAGCAATATCTACATTTACACCGAATGAAACATTAGTGTTTCAAAGAAAAAGAAAGCTAATGACAGTTCCAATGTATATGCTATGTGGTAGTTTCCGGAATTCAGCTTTTTATTGAGTATTCCATGGTTGTGAGTATTATTAATGCCATTTGTCTGCAGTGACACCTCAACCAGAATAGTTATGTAGACATACATAAGACATTATACAGAAAAGATAATGCAATTTATTCAGCTTTTACCAGTGTACACTTCAAATCTGCTTAAAAGTACAAGGTGCTAACTTGATATATACTTCTGAATTTTACTTACCTTATGATTTAGAGTTGTCTCCAACCAATTTTAAGAGTGTGCTACTAAGGTTTGAGAAGGACCATTAACAAGTATCTGCATTTGCTCTGAATGGAACATTAGTGATTGAAAGAAAAGGTAAGCTAATGACAGTTCCAATGTATATGCTATGTGGTACTTTCCAGAATTCATTTTTATATTCAGTATTCCATGGTTGTGAGTAGTATCTATGCCTTTTGTCTGAAGTTACTTGTCAACCAGATTAGTCATGTAGACATACAGAACGCATTTTACACAGAACAGAATGCAATGTATTCAGCATTTACCAGTATATCTCTTCAAATTAGCTTAAAAGTACAAGGGGCCTTCTTGATATATACCTCTGAATTTTATTTACCTTATGATTTAGAGTTGTCTGCAACTAAAATTAAGAGTGTGCTACTAAAGCTTGAGAAGGTTCTTTAACTAATATCTCCACTTGTACTGAATGGGACTTTAGTGTTTCAAAGACAAAGTAACCTAATTGCAGTTCCAATGTAAATGCTATGTGCTAGGTTACTGAACTCAGCTTCATTTTGTGAACTCCATATTTGTGAGGAGTATGCATTCCGTTTCTCTGTTGCTACAGGACAACCTGAGTAGTTATGTAGGCATCCATAACACAAAATGGACAGAATAGAAAGTAATGCATTCAGCTCATAAGTGTGTTGACTTCAATTTTGCACAAAATACTATGTGCTAACTTGAAATAAACCTCCGAAATTTTACTTACCTTATGATTTATAGTTGTCTCCAACCAGGTTTAAGAGTGTGCTACTAAAGTTTGAGAAGGTCCATTAACAAGTATCTGCATTTGCTCTGAATGGAACATTAGTGATTGAAAGAAAAGGTAAGCTAATGACAGATCCAATGTATATGCGATGTGGTACTTTCCAGAATTCATTTTTATATTGGTTGTGAGTAGTATCTATGCCGTTTCTCTGCAGTCACACCTCAACCAGAATAGTTATGTAGACATACATAAGACATTATACAGAAAAGATAATGCAATTTATTCAGCTTTTACCAGTGTACACCAAATCTGCTTAAAAGTACAAGGTGCTAACTTGATATATACTTCTGAATTTTACTTACCTTATGATTTAGAGTTGTCTACAACCAATTTTAAGAGTGTGCTACTAAAGTTTGAGAAGGTACTTTCAGTAATATCTCCACTTGTACTGAATAGGACTTTAGTGTTTCAAAGACAAAGTAAGCTAATTGCAGTTCCAATGTAAATGCTATGTGCTAGGTTACTGAACTCAGCTTCATTTTGTGAACTCCATAGTTGTGAGGAGTATGCATTCCGTTTCTCTGTTGCTACAGCAGAACCTGAGTAGATATGTAGGCATCGATAACACAAAATGGACAGATTAGAAAGTAAAGCATTCAGCTCATAAGAGTGTTGACTACAATTTTGCCCAAAAGTACAATGTGCTAACTTGAAATAAACCTTTGAATTTTACTTACCTAATGATTTAGAGTTGTCTACAACCAATTTTAAGAGTGTGCTACTAAAGTTTGAGAAGGTCCATTAACAAGTATCTGCATTTGCTCTGAATGGAACATTAGTGATTGAAAGAAAAGGTAAGCTAATGACAGTTCCAATGTATATGCTATGTGGTAGTTTCCAGAAGTCATTTTTATATTGAGTATTCTTTGGTTGTGAGTAGTATCTCTGCCTTTTGTCTGAAGTTACTTGTCAACCACATTAGGCATGTAGACATACAGAACGCATTTTACACAGAACAGAATGCAATGTATTCAGCTTTTACCAGTATAACTCTTCAAATTAGCTTAAAAGTACAAGGTGCCTTCTTGATATATACCTCTGAATTTTACTTACCTTATGATTTACAGTTGTCTGCAACCAAAATTAAGAGTGTGCTACTAAAGCTTGAGAAGGTACTTTAACTAATATCTCCACTTCTACTGAATGGGACTTTAGTGATTCAAAGACAAAGTAAGCTAATTGCAGTTTGAATGTAAATGCTTGTGCTAGGTTACTGAACTCAGCTTCATTTTGTGAACTCCATAGTTGTGAGGAGTATGCATTCCGTTTCTCTGTTGCTACAGCAGAACCTGAGTAGATATGTAGGCATCGATAACACAAAATGGACAGATTAGAAAGTAAAGCATTCAGCTCATAAGAGTGTTGACTACAATTTTGCCCAAAAGTACTATGTGCTAACTTGAAATAAACCTTTGAATTTTACTTACCTAATGATTTAGAGTTGTTTACAACCAATTTGAAGAGTGTGCTACTAACGTTTGAGAGGGTACTGTAAGCAATATCTACATTTACACCGAATGAAACATTAGTGTTTCAAAGAAAAAGAAAGCTAATGACAGTTCCAATGTATATGCTATGTGGTAGTTTCCGGAATTCAGCTTTTTATTGAGTATTCCATGGTTGTGAGTATTATTAATGCCATTTGTCTGCAGTGACACCTCAACCAGAATAGTTATGTAGACATACATAAGACATTATACAGAAAAGATAATGCAATTTATTCAGCTTTTACCAGTGTACACTTCAAATCTGCTTAAAAGTACAAGGTGCTAACTTGATATATACTTCTGAATTTTACTTACCTTATGATTTAGAGTTGTCTCCAACCAATTTTAAGAGTGTGCTACTAAGGTTTGAGAAGGACCATTAACAAGTATCTGCATTTGCTCTGAATGGAACATTAGTGATTGAAAGAAAAGGTAAGCTAATGACAGTTCCAATGTATATGCTATGTGGTACTTTCCAGAATTCATTTTTATATTCAGTATTCCATGGTTGTGAGTAGTATCTATGCCTTTTGTCTGAAGTTACTTGTCAACCAGATTAGTCATGTAGACATACAGAACGCATTTTACACAGAACAGAATGCAATGTATTCAGCATTTACCAGTATATCTCTTCAAATTAGCTTAAAAGTACAAGGGGCCTTCTTGATATATACCTCTGAATTTTATTTACCTTATGATTTAGAGTTGTCTGCAACTAAAATTAAGAGTGTGCTACTAAAGCTTGAGAAGGTTCTTTAACTAATATCTCCACTTGTACTGAATGGGACTTTAGTGTTTCAAAGACAAAGTAACCTAATTGCAGTTCCAATGTAAATGCTATGTGCTAGGTTACTGAACTCAGCTTCATTTTGTGAACTCCATATTTGTGAGGAGTATGCATTCCGTTTCTCTGTTGCTACAGGACAACCTGAGTAGTTATGTAGGCATCCATAACACAAAATGGACAGAATAGAAAGTAATGCATTCAGCTCATAAGTGTGTTGACTTCAATTTTGCACAAAATACTATGTGCTAACTTGAAATAAACCTCCGAAATTTTACTTACCTTATGATTTATAGTTGTCTCCAACCAGGTTTAAGAGTGTGCTACTAAAGTTTGAGAAGGTCCATTAACAAGTATCTGCATTTGCTCTGAATGGAACATTAGTGATTGAAAGAAAAGGTAAGCTAATGACAGATCCAATGTATATGCGATGTGGTACTTTCCAGAATTCATTTTTATATTGGTTGTGAGTAGTATCTATGCCGTTTCTCTGCAGTCACACCTCAACCAGAATAGTTATGTAGACATACATAAGACATTATACAGAAAAGATAATGCAATTTATTCAGCTTTTACCAGTGTACACCAAATCTGCTTAAAAGTACAAGGTGCTAACTTGATATATACTTCTGAATTTTACTTACCTTATGATTTAGAGTTGTCTACAACCAATTTTAAGAGTGTGCTACTAAAGTTTGAGAAGGTACTTTCAGTAATATCTCCACTTGTACTGAATAGGACTTTAGAGATTCAAAGACAAAGTAACCTAATTGCAGTTCCAATGTAAATGCTATGTGCTAGGTTACTGAACTCAGCTTCATTTTGTGAACTCCATAGTTGTGAGGAGTATGCATTCCGTTTCTCTGTTGCTACAGGACAACCTGAGTAGCTCTGTAGGCATCCATAACAGCAAATGGACAGAATAGAAAGTAATGCATTCAGCTCATGTGTGTTGACTTCAATTTTGCACAAAAGTACTATGTGCTAACTTGAAATAAACCGAAATTTTACTTACCTTATGATTTAGAGTTGTCTACAACCAATTTTAAGAGAGTGCTACTAAAGTTTGAGAAGGTCCATTAACAAGTATCTGCATTTGCTCTGAATGGAACATTAGTGATTGAAAGAAAAGGTAAACTAATGACAGATCCAATGTATATGCTATGTGGTAGTTTTCAGAATTCATTTTTATATTGGGTTTTCCATGGTTGTGAGTAGTATCTGTGCCTTTTGTCTGCAGTTACTTGTCAACCAGATTTGTCATGTAGACATACTGAACGCATTTTACACAGAACAGAATGCAATGTATTCAGCTTTTACCAGTATAACTCTTCAAAGTAGGTTAAAAGTACAAGGTGCCTTCTTGATATATACCTCTGAATTTTACTTACCTTGTGATTTATAGTTGTCTGCAACCAAAATTAAAAGTGTGCTACTAAAGCTTGAGAAGGTACTTTAACTAATATCTCCATTTGTACTGAATGGGACTTTAGTGTTTCAAAGACAAAGTAAGCTAAAAGCAGTTCCAATGTAAATGCTATGTGCTAGGTTACTGAACTCAGCTTCATTTTGTGAACTCCATAGTTGTGAGGAGTATGCATTCCGTTTCTCTGTTGCTACAGGACAACCTGAGTAGTTATGTAGGCATCCATAACAGCAAATGGACAGAATAGAAAGTAATGCATTCAGCTCATGTGTGTTGACTTCAATTTTGCACAAAAGTACTATGTGCTAACTTGAAATAAACCTCCGAGATTTTACTTACCTTATGATTTAGAGTTGTCTCCAACCAATTTTAAGAGTGTGCTACTAAGGTTTGAGAAGGACCATTAACAAGTATCTGCATTTGCTCTGAATGGAACATTAGTGATTGAAAGAAAAGGTTAGCTAATGACAGTTCCAATGTATATGCTATGTGGTACTTTCCAGAATTCATTTTTATATTCAGTATTCCATGGTTGTGAGTAGTATCTATGCCTTTTGTCTGAAGTTACTTGTCAACCAGATTAGTCATGTAGACATACAGAACGCATTTTACACAGAACAGAATGCAATGTATTCAGCATTTACCAGTATATCTCTTCAAATTAGCTTAAAAGTACAAGGGGCCTTCTTGATATATACCTCTGAATTTTATTTACCTTATGATTTAGAGTTGTCTGCAACTAAAATTAAGAGTGTGCTACTAAAGCTTGAGAAGGTTCTTTAACTAATATCTCCACTTGTACTGAATGGGACTTTAGTGTTTCAAAGACAAAGTAACCTAATTGCAGTTCCAATGTAAATGCTATGTGCTAGGTTACTGAACTCAGCTTCATTTTGTGAACTCCATATTTGTGAGGAGTATGCATTCCGTTTCTCTGTTGCTACAGGACAACCTGAGTAGTTATGTAGGCATCCATAACACAAAATGGACAGAATAGAAAGTAATGCATTCAGCTCATAAGTGTGTTGACTTCAATTTTGCACAAAATACTATGTGCTAACTTGAAATAAACCTCCGAAATTTTACTTACCTTATGATTTATAGTTGTCTCCAACCAGGTTTAAGAGTGTGCTACTAAAGTTTGAGAAGGTCCATTAACAAGTATCTGCATTTGCTCTGAATGGAACATTAGTGATTGAAAGAAAAGGTAAGCTAATGACAGATCCAATGTATATGCGATGTGGTACTTTCCAGAATTCATTTTTATATTGGTTGTGAGTAGTATCTATGCCGTTTCTCTGCAGTCACACCTCAACCAGAATAGTTATGTAGACATACATAAGACATTATACAGAAAAGATAATGCAATTTATTCAGCTTTTACCAGTGTACACCAAATCTGCTTAAAAGTACAAGGTGCTAACTTGATATATACTTCTGAATTTTACTTACCTTATGATTTAGAGTTGTCTACAACCAATTTTAAGAGTGTGCTACTAAAGTTTGAGAAGGTACTTTCAGTAATATCTCCACTTGTACTGAATAGGACTTTAGTGTTTCAAAGACAAAGTAAGCTAATTGCAGTTCCAATGTAAATGCTATGTGCTAGGTTACTGAACTCAGCTTCATTTTGTGAACTCCATAGTTGTGAGGAGTATGCATTCCGTTTCTCTGTTGCTACAGCAGAACCTGAGTAGATATGTAGGCATCGATAACACAAAATGGACAGATTAGAAAGTAAAGCATTCAGCTCATAAGAGTGTTGACTACAATTTTGCCCAAAAGTACAATGTGCTAACTTGAAATAAACCTTTGAATTTTACTTACCTAATGATTTAGAGTTGTCTACAACCAATTTTAAGAGTGTGCTACTAAAGTTTGAGAAGGTCCATTAACAAGTATCTGCATTTGCTCTGAATGGAACATTAGTGATTGAAAGAAAAGGTAAGCTAATGACAGTTCCAATGTATATGCTATGTGGTAGTTTCCAGAAGTCATTTTTATATTGAGTATTCTTTGGTTGTGAGTAGTATCTCTGCCTTTTGTCTGAAGTTACTTGTCAACCACATTAGGCATGTAGACATACAGAACGCATTTTACACAGAACAGAATGCAATGTATTCAGCTTTTACCAGTATAACTCTTCAAATTAGCTTAAAAGTACAAGGTGCCTTCTTGATATATACCTCTGAATTTTACTTACCTTATGATTTACAGTTGTCTGCAACCAAAATTAAGAGTGTGCTACTAAAGCTTGAGAAGGTACTTTAACTAATATCTCCACTTCTACTGAATGGGACTTTAGTGATTCAAAGACAAAGTAAGCTAATTGCAGTTTGAATGTAAATGCTTGTGCTAGGTTACTGAACTCAGCTTCATTTTGTGAACTCCATAGTTGTGAGGAGTATGCATTCCGTTTCTCTGTTGCTACAGCAGAACCTGAGTAGATATGTAGGCATCGATAACACAAAATGGACAGATTAGAAAGTAAAGCATTCAGCTCATAAGAGTGTTGACTACAATTTTGCCCAAAAGTACTATGTGCTAACTTGAAATAAACCTTTGAATTTTACTTACCTAATGATTTAGAGTTGTTTACAACCAATTTGAAGAGTGTGCTACTAACGTTTGAGAGGGTACTGTAAGCAATATCTACATTTACACCGAATGAAACATTAGTGTTTCAAAGAAAAAGAAAGCTAATGACAGTTCCAATGTATATGCTATGTGGTAGTTTCCGGAATTCAGCTTTTTATTGAGTATTCCATGGTTGTGAGTATTATTAATGCCATTTGTCTGCAGTGACACCTCAACCAGAATAGTTATGTAGACATACATAAGACATTATACAGAAAAGATAATGCAATTTATTCAGCTTTTACCAGTGTACACTTCAAATCTGCTTAAAAGTACAAGGTGCTAACTTGATATATACTTCTGAATTTTACTTACCTTATGATTTAGAGTTGTCTCCAACCAATTTTAAGAGTGTGCTACTAAGGTTTGAGAAGGACCATTAACAAGTATCTGCATTTGCTCTGAATGGAACATTAGTGATTGAAAGAAAAGGTAAGCTAATGACAGTTCCAATGTATATGCTATGTGGTACTTTCCAGAATTCATTTTTATATTCAGTATTCCATGGTTGTGAGTAGTATCTATGCCTTTTGTCTGAAGTTACTTGTCAACCAGATTAGTCATGTAGACATACAGAACGCATTTTACACAGAACAGAATGCAATGTATTCAGCATTTACCAGTATATCTCTTCAAATTAGCTTAAAAGTACAAGGGGCCTTCTTGATATATACCTCTGAATTTTATTTACCTTATGATTTAGAGTTGTCTGCAACTAAAATTAAGAGTGTGCTACTAAAGCTTGAGAAGGTTCTTTAACTAATATCTCCACTTGTACTGAATGGGACTTTAGTGTTTCAAAGACAAAGTAACCTAATTGCAGTTCCAATGTAAATGCTATGTGCTAGGTTACTGAACTCAGCTTCATTTTGTGAACTCCATATTTGTGAGGAGTATGCATTCCGTTTCTCTGTTGCTACAGGACAACCTGAGTAGTTATGTAGGCATCCATAACACAAAATGGACAGAATAGAAAGTAATGCATTCAGCTCATAAGTGTGTTGACTTCAATTTTGCACAAAATACTATGTGCTAACTTGAAATAAACCTCCGAAATTTTACTTACCTTATGATTTATAGTTGTCTCCAACCAGGTTTAAGAGTGTGCTACTAAAGTTTGAGAAGGTCCATTAACAAGTATCTGCATTTGCTCTGAATGGAACATTAGTGATTGAAAGAAAAGGTAAGCTAATGACAGATCCAATGTATATGCGATGTGGTACTTTCCAGAATTCATTTTTATATTGGTTGTGAGTAGTATCTATGCCGTTTCTCTGCAGTCACACCTCAACCAGAATAGTTATGTAGACATACATAAGACATTATACAGAAAAGATAATGCAATTTATTCAGCTTTTACCAGTGTACACCAAATCTGCTTAAAAGTACAAGGTGCTAACTTGATATATACTTCTGAATTTTACTTACCTTATGATTTAGAGTTGTCTACAACCAATTTTAAGAGTGTGCTACTAAAGTTTGAGAAGGTACTTTCAGTAATATCTCCACTTGTACTGAATAGGACTTTAGAGATTCAAAGACAAAGTAACCTAATTGCAGTTCCAATGTAAATGCTATGTGCTAGGTTACTGAACTCAGCTTCATTTTGTGAACTCCATAGTTGTGAGGAGTATGCATTCCGTTTCTCTGTTGCTACAGGACAACCTGAGTAGCTCTGTAGGCATCCATAACAGCAAATGGACAGAATAGAAAGTAATGCATTCAGCTCATGTGTGTTGACTTCAATTTTGCACAAAAGTACTATGTGCTAACTTGAAATAAACCGAAATTTTACTTACCTTATGATTTAGAGTTGTCTACAACCAATTTTAAGAGAGTGCTACTAAAGTTTGAGAAGGTCCATTAACAAGTATCTGCATTTGCTCTGAATGGAACATTAGTGATTGAAAGAAAAGGTAAACTAATGACAGATCCAATGTATATGCTATGTGGTAGTTTTCAGAATTCATTTTTATATTGGGTTTTCCATGGTTGTGAGTAGTATCTGTGCCTTTTGTCTGCAGTTACTTGTCAACCAGATTTGTCATGTAGACATACTGAACGCATTTTACACAGAACAGAATGCAATGTATTCAGCTTTTACCAGTATAACTCTTCAAAGTAGGTTAAAAGTACAAGGTGCCTTCTTGATATATACCTCTGAATTTTACTTACCTTGTGATTTATAGTTGTCTGCAACCAAAATTAAAAGTGTGCTACTAAAGCTTGAGAAGGTACTTTAACTAATATCTCCATTTGTACTGAATGGGACTTTAGTGTTTCAAAGACAAAGTAAGCTAAAAGCAGTTCCAATGTAAATGCTATGTGCTAGGTTACTGAACTCAGCTTCATTTTGTGAACTCCATAGTTGTGAGGAGTATGCATTCCGTTTCTCTGTTGCTACAGGACAACCTGAGTAGTTATGTAGGCATCCATAACAGCAAATGGACAGAATAGAAAGTAATGCATTCAGCTCATGTGTGTTGACTTCAATTTTGCACAAAAGTACTATGTGCTAACTTGAAATAAACCTCCGAGATTTTACTTACCTTATGATTTAGAGTTGTCTCCAACCAATTTTAAGAGTGTGCTACTAAGGTTTGAGAAGGACCATTAACAAGTATCTGCATTTGCTCTGAATGGAACATTAGTGATTGAAAGAAAAGGTAAGCTAATGACAGTTCCAATGTATATGCTATGTGGTACTTTCCAGAATTCATTTCTATATTCAGTATTCCATGGTTGTGAGTAGTATCTATGCCTTTTGTCTGAAGTTACTTGTCAACCAGATTAGTCATGTAGACATACAGAACGCATTTTACACAGAACTGAATGCAATGTATTCTGCATTTACCAGTATATCTCTTCAAATTAGCTTAAAAGTACAAGGGGCCTTCTTGATATATACCTCTGAATTTTATTTACCTTATGATTTAGAGTTGTCTGCAACTAAAATTAAGAGTGTGCTACTAAAGCTTGAGAAGGTACTTTAACAAGTATCTGCATTTGCTCTGAATGGAACATTAGTGATTGAAAGATAAGGTAAGCTAATGACAGTTCCAATGTAAATGCTATGTGCTAGGTTACTGAACTCAGCTTCATTTTGTGAACTCCATAGTTGTGAGGAGTATGCATTCCGTTTCTCTGTTGCTACAGGACAACCTGAGTAGTTATGTAGGCATCCATAACAGCAAATGGACAGAATAGAAAGTAATGCATTCAGCTCATGTGTGTTGACTTCAATTTTGCACAAAAGTACTATGTGCTAACTTGAAATAAACCTCCGAAATTTTACTTACCTTATGATTTAGAGTTGTTTACAACCAATTTTAAGAATCTGCTACTAAAGTTTGAGAAGGTCCTTTAACAAGTATCTGCATTTGCTCTGAATGGAACATTAGTGATTGAAAGATAAGGTAAGCTAATGACAGTTCCAATGTATATGCTATGTGGTACTTTTCAGAATTCATTTTTATATTGGGTATTCCATGGTTGTGAGTAGTATCTGTGCCTTTTGTCTGCAGTTACTTGTCAACCAGATTTGTCATGTAGACATACTGAACGCATTTTACACAGAACAGAATGCAATGTATTCAGCTTTTACCAGTATAACTCTTCAAAGTAGCTTAAAAGCACAAGGTGCCTTCTTGATATATACCTCTGAATTTTACTTACCTTGTGATTTATAGTTGTCTGCAACCAAAATTAAGAGTGTGCTACTAAAGCTTGAGAAGGTACTTTAACTAATATCTCCATTTGTACTGAATGGGACTTTAGTGTTTCAAAGACAAAGTAAGCTAAAAGCAGTTCCAATGTAAATGCTATGTGCTAGGTTACTGAACTCAGCTTCATTTTGTGAACTCCATAGTTGTGAGGAGTATGCATTCCGTTTCTCTGTTGCTACAGGACAACCTGAGTAGTTATGTAGGCATCCATAACAGCAAATGGACAGAATAGAAAGTAATGCATTCAGCTCATGTGTGTTGACTTCAATTTTGCACAAAAGTACTATGTGCTAACTTGAAATAAACCTCCGAGATTTTACTTACCTTATGATTTAGAGTTGTTTACAACCAATTTTAAGAATGTGCTACTAAAGTTTGAGAAGGTCCTTTAACAAGTATCTGCATTTGCTCTGAATGGAACATTAGTGATTGAAAGAAAAGGTAAGCTAATGACAGTTCCAATGTATATGCTATGTGGTAGTTTCCAGAAGTCATTTTTATATTGAGTATTCCTTGGTTGTGAGTAGTATCTCTGCCTTTTGTCTGAAGTTACTTGTCAACCAGATTACTCATGTAGACATACAGAACGCATTTTACACAGAACAGAATGCAATGTATTCAGCTTTTACCAGTATAACTCTTCAAATTAGCTTAAAAGTACAAGGTGCCTTCTTGATATATACCTCTGAATTTTACTTACCTTATGATTTACAGTTGTCTGCAACCAAAATTAAGAGTGTGCTACTAAAGCTTGAGAAGGTACTTTAACTAATATCTCCACTTCTACTGAATGGGACTTTAGTGATTCAAAGACAAAGTAAGCTAATTGCAGTTTGAATGTAAATGCTTGTGCTAGGTTACTGAACTCAGCTTCATTTTGTGAACTCCATAGTTGTGAGGAGTATGCATTCCGTTTCTCTGTTGCTACAGCAGAACCTGAGTAGATATGTAGGCATCGATAACACAAAATGGACAGATTAGAAAGTAAAGCATTCAGCTCATAAGAGTGTTGACTACAATTTTGCCCAAAAGTACTATGTGCTAACTTGAAATAAACCTTTGAATTTTACTTACCTAATGATTTAGAGTTGTTTACAACCAATTTGAAGAGTGTGCTACTAACGTTTGAGAGGGTACTGTAAGCAATATCTACATTTACACCGAATGAAACATTAGTGTTTCAAAGAAAAAGAAAGCTAATGACAGTTCCAATGTATATGCTATGTGGTAGTTTCCGGAATTCAGCTTTTTATTGAGTATTCCATGGTTGTGAGTATTATTAATGCCATTTGTCTGCAGTGACACCTCAACCAGAATAGTTATGTAGACATACATAAGACATTATACAGAAAAGATAATGCAATTTATTCAGCTTTTACCAGTGTACACTTCAAATCTGCTTAAAAGTACAAGGTGCTAACTTGATATATACTTCTGAATTTTACTTACCTTATGATTTAGAGTTGTCTCCAACCAATTTTAAGAGTGTGCTACTAAGGTTTGAGAAGGACCATTAACAAGTATCTGCATTTGCTCTGAATGGAACATTAGTGATTGAAAGAAAAGGTAAGCTAATGACAGTTCCAATGTATATGCTATGTGGTACTTTCCAGAATTCATTTTTATATTCAGTATTCCATGGTTGTGAGTAGTATCTATGCCTTTTGTCTGAAGTTACTTGTCAACCAGATTAGTCATGTAGACATACAGAACGCATTTTACACAGAACAGAATGCAATGTATTCAGCATTTACCAGTATATCTCTTCAAATTAGCTTAAAAGTACAAGGGGCCTTCTTGATATATACCTCTGAATTTTATTTACCTTATGATTTAGAGTTGTCTGCAACTAAAATTAAGAGTGTGCTACTAAAGCTTGAGAAGGTTCTTTAACTAATATCTCCACTTGTACTGAATGGGACTTTAGTGTTTCAAAGACAAAGTAACCTAATTGCAGTTCCAATGTAAATGCTATGTGCTAGGTTACTGAACTCAGCTTCATTTTGTGAACTCCATATTTGTGAGGAGTATGCATTCCGTTTCTCTGTTGCTACAGGACAACCTGAGTAGTTATGTAGGCATCCATAACACAAAATGGACAGAATAGAAAGTAATGCATTCAGCTCATAAGTGTGTTGACTTCAATTTTGCACAAAATACTATGTGCTAACTTGAAATAAACCTCCGAAATTTTACTTACCTTATGATTTATAGTTGTCTCCAACCAGGTTTAAGAGTGTGCTACTAAAGTTTGAGAAGGTCCATTAACAAGTATCTGCATTTGCTCTGAATGGAACATTAGTGATTGAAAGAAAAGGTAAGCTAATGACAGATCCAATGTATATGCGATATGGTACTTTCCAGAATTCATTTTTATATTGGTTGTGAGTAGTATCTATGCCGTTTCTCTGCAGTCACACCTCAACCAGAATAGTTATGTAGACATACATAAGACATTATACAGAAAAGATAATGCAATTTATTCAGCTTTTACCAGTGTACACCAAATCTGCTTAAAAGTACAAGGTGCTAACTTGATATATACTTCTGAATTTTACTTACCTTATGATTTAGAGTTGTCTACAACCAATTTTAAGAGTGTGCTACTAAAGTTTGAGAAGGTACTTTCAGTAATATCTCCACTTGTACTGAATAGGACTTTAGTGTTTCAAAGACAAAGTAAGCTAATTGCAGTTCCAATGTAAATGCTATGTGCTAGGTTACTGAACTCAGCTTCATTTTGTGAACTCCATAGTTGTGAGGAGTATGCATTCCGTTTCTCTGTTGCTACAGCAGAACCTGAGTAGATATGTAGGCATCGATAACACAAAATGGACAGATTAGAAAGTAAAGCATTCAGCTCATAAGAGTGTTGACTACAATTTTGCCCAAAAGTACAATGTGCTAACTTGAAATAAACCTTTGAATTTTACTTACCTAATGATTTAGAGTTGTCTACAACCAATTTTAAGAGTGTGCTACTAAAGTTTGAGAAGGTCCATTAACAAGTATCTGCATTTGCTCTGAATGGAACATTAGTGATTGAAAGAAAAGGTAAGCTAATGACAGTTCCAATGTATATGCTATGTGGTAGTTTCCAGAAGTCATTTTTATATTGAGTATTCTTTGGTTGTGAGTAGTATCTCTGCCTTTTGTCTGAAGTTACTTGTCAACCACATTAGGCATGTAGACATACAGAACGCATTTTACACAGAACAGAATGCAATGTATTCAGCTTTTACCAGTATAACTCTTCAAATTAGCTTAAAAGTACAAGGTGCCTTCTTGATATATACCTCTGAATTTTACTTACCTTATGATTTACAGTTGTCTGCAACCAAAATTAAGAGTGTGCTACTAAAGCTTGAGAAGGTACTTTAACTAATATCTCCACTTCTACTGAATGGGACTTTAGTGATTCAAAGACAAAGTAAGCTAATTGCAGTTTGAATGTAAATGCTTGTGCTAGGTTACTGAACTCAGCTTCATTTTGTGAACTCCATAGTTGTGAGGAGTATGCATTCCGTTTCTCTGTTGCTACAGCAGAACCTGAGTAGATATGTAGGCATCGATAACACAAAATGGACAGATTAGAAAGTAAAGCATTCAGCTCATAAGAGTGTTGACTACAATTTTGCCCAAAAGTACTATGTGCTAACTTGAAATAAACCTTTGAATTTTACTTACCTAATGATTTAGAGTTGTTTACAACCAATTTGAAGAGTGTGCTACTAACGTTTGAGAGGGTACTGTAAGCAATATCTACATTTACACCGAATGAAACATTAGTGTTTCAAAGAAAAAGAAAGCTAATGACAGTTCCAATGTATATGCTATGTGGTAGTTTCCGGAATTCAGCTTTTTATTGAGTATTCCATGGTTGTGAGTATTATTAATGCCATTTGTCTGCAGTGACACCTCAACCAGAATAGTTATGTAGACATACATAAGACATTATACAGAAAAGATAATGCAATTTATTCAGCTTTTACCAGTGTACACTTCAAATCTGCTTAAAAGTACAAGGTGCTAACTTGATATATACTTCTGAATTTTACTTACCTTATGATTTAGAGTTGTCTCCAACCAATTTTAAGAGTGTGCTACTAAGGTTTGAGAAGGACCATTAACAAGTATCTGCATTTGCTCTGAATGGAACATTAGTGATTGAAAGAAAAGGTAAGCTAATGACAGTTCCAATGTATATGCTATGTGGTACTTTCCAGAATTCATTTTTATATTCAGTATTCCATGGTTGTGAGTAGTATCTATGCCTTTTGTCTGAAGTTACTTGTCAACCAGATTAGTCATGTAGACATACAGAACGCATTTTACACAGAACAGAATGCAATGTATTCAGCATTTACCAGTATATCTCTTCAAATTAGCTTAAAAGTACAAGGGGCCTTCTTGATATATACCTCTGAATTTTATTTACCTTATGATTTAGAGTTGTCTGCAACTAAAATTAAGAGTGTGCTACTAAAGCTTGAGAAGGTTCTTTAACTAATATCTCCACTTGTACTGAATGGGACTTTAGTGTTTCAAAGACAAAGTAACCTAATTGCAGTTCCAATGTAAATGCTATGTGCTAGGTTACTGAACTCAGCTTCATTTTGTGAACTCCATATTTGTGAGGAGTATGCATTCCGTTTCTCTGTTGCTACAGGACAACCTGAGTAGTTATGTAGGCATCCATAACACAAAATGGACAGAATAGAAAGTAATGCATTCAGCTCATAAGTGTGTTGACTTCAATTTTGCACAAAATACTATGTGCTAACTTGAAATAAACCTCCGAAATTTTACTTACCTTATGATTTATAGTTGTCTCCAACCAGGTTTAAGAGTGTGCTACTAAAGTTTGAGAAGGTCCATTAACAAGTATCTGCATTTGCTCTGAATGGAACATTAGTGATTGAAAGAAAAGGTAAGCTAATGACAGATCCAATGTATATGCGATGTGGTACTTTCCAGAATTCATTTTTATATTGGTTGTGAGTAGTATCTATGCCGTTTCTCTGCAGTCACACCTCAACCAGAATAGTTATGTAGACATACATAAGACATTATACAGAAAAGATAATGCAATTTATTCAGCTTTTACCAGTGTACACCAAATCTGCTTAAAAGTACAAGGTGCTAACTTGATATATACTTCTGAATTTTACTTACCTTATGATTTAGAGTTGTCTACAACCAATTTTAAGAGTGTGCTACTAAAGTTTGAGAAGGTACTTTCAGTAATATCTCCACTTGTACTGAATAGGACTTTAGAGATTCAAAGACAAAGTAACCTAATTGCAGTTCCAATGTAAATGCTATGTGCTAGGTTACTGAACTCAGCTTCATTTTGTGAACTCCATAGTTGTGAGGAGTATGCATTCCGTTTCTCTGTTGCTACAGGACAACCTGAGTAGCTCTGTAGGCATCCATAACAGCAAATGGACAGAATAGAAAGTAATGCATTCAGCTCATGTGTGTTGACTTCAATTTTGCACAAAAGTACTATGTGCTAACTTGAAATAAACCGAAATTTTACTTACCTTATGATTTAGAGTTGTCTACAACCAATTTTAAGAGAGTGCTACTAAAGTTTGAGAAGGTCCATTAACAAGTATCTGCATTTGCTCTGAATGGAACATTAGTGATTGAAAGAAAAGGTAAACTAATGACAGATCCAATGTATATGCTATGTGGTAGTTTTCAGAATTCATTTTTATATTGGGTTTTCCATGGTTGTGAGTAGTATCTGTGCCTTTTGTCTGCAGTTACTTGTCAACCAGATTTGTCATGTAGACATACTGAACGCATTTTACACAGAACAGAATGCAATGTATTCAGCTTTTACCAGTATAACTCTTCAAAGTAGGTTAAAAGTACAAGGTGCCTTCTTGATATATACCTCTGAATTTTACTTACCTTGTGATTTATAGTTGTCTGCAACCAAAATTAAAAGTGTGCTACTAAAGCTTGAGAAGGTACTTTAACTAATATCTCCATTTGTACTGAATGGGACTTTAGTGTTTCAAAGACAAAGTAAGCTAAAAGCAGTTCCAATGTAAATGCTATGTGCTAGGTTACTGAACTCAGCTTCATTTTGTGAACTCCATAGTTGTGAGGAGTATGCATTCCGTTTCTCTGTTGCTACAGGACAACCTGAGTAGTTATGTAGGCATCCATAACAGCAAATGGACAGAATAGAAAGTAATGCATTCAGCTCATGTGTGTTGACTTCAATTTTGCACAAAAGTACTATGTGCTAACTTGAAATAAACCTCCGAGATTTTACTTACCTTATGATTTAGAGTTGTCTCCAACCAATTTTAAGAGTGTGCTACTAAGGTTTGAGAAGGACCATTAACAAGTATCTGCATTTGCTCTGAATGGAACATTAGTGATTGAAAGAAAAGGTAAGCTAATGACAGTTCCAATGTATATGCTATGTGGTACTTTCCAGAATTCATTTCTATATTCAGTATTCCATGGTTGTGAGTAGTATCTATGCCTTTTGTCTGAAGTTACTTGTCAACCAGATTAGTCATGTAGACATACAGAACGCATTTTACACAGAACTGAATGCAATGTATTCTGCATTTACCAGTATATCTCTTCAAATTAGCTTAAAAGTACAAGGGGCCTTCTTGATATATACCTCTGAATTTTATTTACCTTATGATTTAGAGTTGTCTGCAACTAAAATTAAGAGTGTGCTACTAAAGCTTGAGAAGGTTCTTTAACTAATATCTCCACTTGTACTGAATAGGACTTTAGAGATTCAAAGACAAAGTAACCTAATTGCAGTTCCAATGTAAATGCTATGTGCTAGGTTACTGAACTCAGCTTCATTTTGTGAACTCCATAGTTGTGAGGAGTATGCATTCCGTTTCTCTGTTGCTACAGGACAACCTGAGTAGCTCTGTAGGCATCCATAACAGCAAATGGACAGAATAGAAAGTAATGCATTCAGCTCATGTGTGTTGACTTCAATTTTGCACAAAAGTACTATGTGCTAACTTGAAATAAACCGAAATTTTACTTACCTTATGATTTAGAGTTGTCTACAACCAATTTTAAGAGAGTGCTACTAAAGTTTGAGAAGGTCCATTAACAAGTATCTGCATTTGCTCTGAATGGAACATTAGTGATTGAAAGAAAAGGTAAACTAATGACAGATCCAATGTATATGCTATGTGGTAGTTTTCAGAATTCATTTTTATATTGGGTTTTCCATGGTTGTGAGTAGTATCTGTGCCTTTTGTCTGCAGTTACTTGTCAACCAGATTTGTCATGTAGACATACTGAACGCATTTTACACAGAACAGAATGCAATGTATTCAGCTTTTACCAGTATAACTCTTCAAAGTAGGTTAAAAGTACAAGGTGCCTTCTTGATATATACCTCTGAATTTTACTTACCTTGTGATTTATAGTTGTCTGCAACCAAAATTAAAAGTGTGCTACTAAAGCTTGAGAAGGTACTTTAACTAATATCTCCATTTGTACTGAATGGGACTTTAGTGTTTCAAAGACAAAGTAAGCTAAAAGCAGTTCCAATGTAAATGCTATGTGCTAGGTTACTGAACTCAGCTTCATTTTGTGAACTCCATAGTTGTGAGGAGTATGCATTCCGTTTCTCTGTTGCTACAGGACAACCTGAGTAGTTATGTAGGCATCCATAACAGCAAATGGACAGAATAGAAAGTAATGCATTCAGCTCATGTGTGTTGACTTCAATTTTGCACAAAAGTACTATGTGCTAACTTGAAATAAACCTCCGAAATTTTACTTACCTTATGATTTAGAGTTGTTTACAACCAATTTTAAGAATGTGCTACTAAAGTTTGAGAAGGTCCATTAACAAGTATCTGCATTTGCTCTGAATGGAACATTAGTGATTGAAAGAAAAGGTAAGCTAATGACAGATCCAATGTATATGCGATGTGGTACTTTCCAGAATTCATTTTTATATTGGTTGTGAGTAGTATCTATGCCGTTTCTCTGCAGTCACACCTCAACCAGAATAGTTATGTAGACATACATAAGACATTATACAGAAAAGATAATGCAATTTATTCAGCTTTTACCAGTGTACACCAAATCTGCTTAAAAGTACAAGGTGCTAACTTGATATATACTTCTGAATTTTACTTACCTTATGATTTAGAGTTGTCTACAACCAATTTTAAGAGTGTGCTACTAAAGTTTGAGAAGGTACTTTCAGTAATATCTCCACTTGTACTGAATAGGACTTTAGTGTTTCAAAGACAAAGTAAGCTAATTGCAGTTCCAATGTAAATGCTATGTGCTAGGTTACTGAACTCAGCTTCATTTTGTGAACTCCATAGTTGTGAGGAGTATGCATTCCGTTTCTCTGTTGCTACAGCAGAACCTGAGTAGATATGTAGGCATGGATAACACAAAATGGACAGATTAGAAAGTAAAGCATTCAGCTCATAAGAGTGTTGACTACAATTTTGCCCAAAAGTACAATGTGCTAACTTGAAATAAACCTTTGAATTTTACTTACCTAATGATTTAGAGTTGTCTACAACCAATTTTAAGAGTGTGCTACTAAAGTTTGAGAAGGTCCATTAACAAGTATCTGCATTTGCTCTGAATGGAACATTAGTGATTGAAAGAAAAGGTAAGCTAATGACAGTTCCAATGTATATGCTATGTGGTAGTTTCCAGAAGTCATTTTTATATTGAGTATTCTTTGGTTGTGAGTAGTATCTCTGCCTTTTGTCTGAAGTTACTTGTCAACCACATTAGGCATGTAGACATACAGAACGCATTTTACACAGAACAGAATGCAATGTATTCAGCTTTTACCAGTATAACTCTTCAAATTAGCTTAAAAGTACAAGGTGCCTTCTTGATATATACCTCTGAATTTTACTTACCTTATGATTTACAGTTGTCTGCAACCAAAATTAAGAGTGTGCTACTAAAGCTTGAGAAGGTACTTTAACTAATATCTCCACTTCTACTGAATGGGACTTTAGTGATTCAAAGACAAAGTAAGCTAATTGCAGTTTGAATGTAAATGCTTGTGCTAGGTTACTGAACTCAGCTTCATTTTGTGAACTCCATAGTTGTGAGGAGTATGCATTCCGTTTCTCTGTTGCTACAGCAGAACCTGAGTAGATATGTAGGCATCGATAACACAAAATGGACAGATTAGAAAGTAAAGCATTCAGCTCATAAGAGTGTTGACGACAATTTTGCCCAAAAGTACTATGTGCTAACTTGAAATAAACCTTTGAATTTTACTTACCTAATGATTTAGAGTTGTTTACAACCAATTTGAAGAGTGTGCTACTAACGTTTGAGAGGGTACTGTAAGCAATATCTACATTTACACCGAATGAAACATTAGTGTTTCAAAGAAAAAGAAAGCTAATGACAGTTCCAATGTATATGCTATGTGGTAGTTTCCGGAATTCAGCTTTTTATTGAGTATTCCATGGTTGTGAGTATTATTAATGCCATTTGTCTGCAGTGACACCTCAACCAGAATAGTTATGTAGACATACATAAGACATTATACAGAAAAGATAATGCAATTTATTCAGCTTTTACCAGTGTACACTTCAAATCTGCTTAAAAGTACAAGGTGCTAACTTGATATATACTTCTGAATTTTACTTACCTTATGATTTAGAGTTGTCTCCAACCAATTTTAAGAGTGTGCTACTAAGGTTTGAGAAGGACCATTAACAAGTATCTGCATTTGCTCTGAATGGAACATTAGTGATTGAAAGAAAAGGTAAGCTAATGACAGTTCCAATGTATATGCTATGTGGTACTTTCCAGAATTCATTTTTATATTCAGTATTCCATGGTTGTGAGTAGTATCTATGCCTTTTGTCTGAAGTTACTTGTCAACCAGATTAGTCATGTAGACATACAGAACGCATTTTACACAGAACAGAATGCAATGTATTCAGCATTTACCAGTATATCTCTTCAAATTAGCTTAAAAGTACAAGGGGCCTTCTTGATATATACCTCTGAATTTTATTTACCTTATGATTTAGAGTTGTCTGCAACTAAAATTAAGAGTGTGCTACTAAAGCTTGAGAAGGTTCTTTAACTAATATCTCCACTTGTACTGAATGGGACTTTAGTGTTTCAAAGACAAAGTAACCTAATTGCAGTTCCAATGTAAATGCTATGTGCTAGGTTACTGAACTCAGCTTCATTTTGTGAACTCCATATTTGTGAGGAGTATGCATTCCGTTTCTCTGTTGCTACAGGACAACCTGAGTAGTTATGTAGGCATCCATAACACAAAATGGACAGAATAGAAAGTAATGCATTCAGCTCATAAGTGTGTTGACTTCAATTTTGCACAAAATACTATGTGCTAACTTGAAATAAACCTCCGAAATTTTACTTACCTTATGATTTATAGTTGTCTCCAACCAGGTTTAAGAGTGTGCTACTAAAGTTTGAGAAGGTCCATTAACAAGTATCTGCATTTGCTCTGAATGGAACATTAGTGATTGAAAGAAAAGGTAAGCTAATGACAGATCCAATGTATATGCGATGTGGTACTTTCCAGAATTCATTTTTATATTGGTTGTGAGTAGTATCTATGCCGTTTCTCTGCAGTCACACCTCAACCAGAATAGTTATGTAGACATACATAAGACATTATACAGAAAAGATAATGCAATTTATTCAGCTTTTACCAGTGTACACCAAATCTGCTTAAAAGTACAAGGTGCTAACTTGATATATACTTCTGAATTTTACTTACCTTATGATTTAGAGTTGTCTACAACCAATTTTAAGAGTGTGCTACTAAAGTTTGAGAAGGTACTTTCAGTAATATCTCCACTTGTACTGAATAGGACTTTAGAGATTCAAAGACAAAGTAACCTAATTGCAGTTCCAATGTAAATGCTATGTGCTAGGTTACTGAACTCAGCTTCATTTTGTGAACTCCATAGTTGTGAGGAGTATGCATTCCGTTTCTCTGTTGCTACAGGACAACCTGAGTAGCTCTGTAGGCATCCATAACAGCAAATGGACAGAATAGAAAGTAATGCATTCAGCTCATGTGTGTTGACTTCAATTTTGCACAAAAGTACTATGTGCTAACTTGAAATAAACCGAAATTTTACTTACCTTATGATTTAGAGTTGTCTACAACCAATTTTAAGAGAGTGCTACTAAAGTTTGAGAAGGTCCATTAACAAGTATCTGCATTTGCTCTGAATGGAACATTAGTGATTGAAAGAAAAGGTAAACTAATGACAGATCCAATGTATATGCTATGTGGTAGTTTTCAGAATTCATTTTTATATTGGGTTTTCCATGGTTGTGAGTAGTATCTGTGCCTTTTGTCTGCAGTTACTTGTCAACCAGATTTGTCATGTAGACATACTGAACGCATTTTACACAGAACAGAATGCAATGTATTCAGCTTTTACCAGTATAACTCTTCAAAGTAGGTTAAAAGTACAAGGTGCCTTCTTGATATATACCTCTGAATTTTACTTACCTTGTGATTTATAGTTGTCTGCAACCAAAATTAAAAGTGTGCTACTAAAGCTTGAGAAGGTACTTTAACTAATATCTCCATTTGTACTGAATGGGACTTTAGTGTTTCAAAGACAAAGTAAGCTAAAAGCAGTTCCAATGTAAATGCTATGTGCTAGGTTACTGAACTCAGCTTCATTTTGTGAACTCCATAGTTGTGAGGAGTATGCATTCCGTTTCTCTGTTGCTACAGGACAACCTGAGTAGTTATGTAGGCATCCATAACAGCAAATGGACAGAATAGAAAGTAATGCATTCAGCTCATGTGTGTTGACTTCAATTTTGCACAAAAGTACTATGTGCTAACTTGAAATAAACCTCCGAGATTTTACTTACCTTATGATTTAGAGTTGTCTCCAACCAATTTTAAGAGTGTGCTACTAAGGTTTGAGAAGGACCATTAACAAGTATCTGCATTTGCTCTGAATGGAACATTAGTGATTGAAAGAAAAGGTAAGCTAATGACAGTTCCAATGTATATGCTATGTGGTACTTTCCAGAATTCATTTCTATATTCAGTATTCCATGGTTGTGAGTAGTATCTATGCCTTTTGTCTGAAGTTACTTGTCAACCAGATTAGTCATGTAGACATACAGAACGCATTTTACACAGAACTGAATGCAATGTATTCTGCATTTACCAGTATATCTCTTCAAATTAGCTTAAAAGTACAAGGGGCCTTCTTGATATATACCTCTGAATTTTATTTACCTTATGATTTAGAGTTGTCTGCAACTAAAATTAAGAGTGTGCTACTAAAGCTTGAGAAGGTTCTTTAACTAATATCTCCACTTGTACTGAATAGGACTTTAGAGATTCAAAGACAAAGTAACCTAATTGCAGTTCCAATGTAAATGCTATGTGCTAGGTTACTGAACTCAGCTTCATTTTGTGAACTCCATAGTTGTGAGGAGTATGCATTCCGTTTCTCTGTTGCTACAGGACAACCTGAGTAGCTCTGTAGGCATCCATAACAGCAAATGGACAGAATAGAAAGTAATGCATTCAGCTCATGTGTGTTGACTTCAATTTTGCACAAAAGTACTATGTGCTAACTTGAAATAAACCGAAATTTTACTTACCTTATGATTTAGAGTTGTTTACAACCAATTTTAAGAATGTGCTACTAAAGTTTGAGAAGGTCCATTAACAAGTATCTGCATTTGCTCTGAATGGAACATTAGTGATTGAAAGAAAAGGTAAGCTAATGACAGATCCAATGTATATGCGATGTGGTACTTTCCAGAATTCATTTTTATATTGGTTGTGAGTAGTATCTATGCCGTTTCTCTGCAGTCACACCTCAACCAGAATAGTTATGTAGACATACATAAGACATTATACAGAAAAGATAATGCAATTTATTCAGCTTTTACCAGTGTACACCAAATCTGCTTAAAAGTACAAGGTGCTAACTTGATATATACTTCTGAATTTTACTTACCTTATGATTTAGAGTTGTCTACAACCAATTTTAAGAGTGTGCTACTAAAGTTTGAGAAGGTACTTTCAGTAATATCTCCACTTGTACTGAATAGGACTTTAGTGTTTCAAAGACAAAGTAAGCTAATGACAGTTCCAATGTATATGCTATGTGGTAGTTTCCAGAAGTCATTTTTATATTGAGTATTCTTTGGTTGTGAGTAGTATCTCTGCCTTTTGTCTGAAGTTACTTGTCAACCACATTAGGCATGTAGACATACAGAACGCATTTTACACAGAACAGAATGCAATGTATTCAGCTTTTACCAGTATAACTCTTCAAATTAGCTTAAAAGTACAAGGTGCCTTCTTGATATATACCTCTGAATTTTACTTACCTTATGATTTACAGTTGTCTGCAACCAAAATTAAGAGTGTGCTACTAAAGCTTGAGAAGGTACTTTAACTAATATCTCCACTTCTACTGAATGGGACTTTAGTGATTCAAAGACAAAGTAAGCTAATTGCAGTTTGAATGTAAATGCTTGTGCTAGGTTACTGAACTCAGCTTCATTTTGTGAACTCCATAGTTGTGAGGAGTATGCATTCCGTTTCTCTGTTGCTACAGCAGAACCTGAGTAGATATGTAGGCATCGATAACACAAAATGGACAGATTAGAAAGTAAAGCATTCAGCTCATAAGAGTGTTGACTACAATTTTGCCCAAAAGTACTATGTGCTAACTTGAAATAAACCTTTGAATTTTACTTACCTAATGATTTAGAGTTGTTTACAACCAATTTGAAGAGTGTGCTACTAACGTTTGAGAGGGTACTGTAAGCAATATCTACATTTACACCGAATGAAACATTAGTGTTTCAAAGAAAAAGAAAGCTAATGACAGTTCCAATGTATATGCTATGTGGTAGTTTCCGGAATTCAGCTTTTTATTGAGTATTCCATGGTTGTGAGTATTATTAATGCCATTTGTCTGCAGTGACACCTCAACCAGAATAGTTATGTAGACATACATAAGACATTATACAGAAAAGATAATGCAATTTATTCAGCTTTTACCAGTGTACACTTCAAATCTGCTTAAAAGTACAAGGTGCTAACTTGATATATACTTCTGAATTTTACTTACCTTATGATTTAGAGTTGTCTCCAACCAATTTTAAGAGTGTGCTACTAAGGTTTGAGAAGGACCATTAACAAGTATCTGCATTTGCTCTGAATGGAACATTAGTGATTGAAAGAAAAGGTAAGCTAATGACAGTTCCAATGTATATGCTATGTGGTACTTTCCAGAATTCATTTTTATATTCAGTATTCCATGGTTGTGAGTAGTATCTATGCCTTTTGTCTGAAGTTACTTGTCAACCAGATTAGTCATGTAGACATACAGAACGCATTTTACACAGAACAGAATGCAATGTATTCAGCATTTACCAGTATATCTCTTCAAATTAGCTTAAAAGTACAAGGGGCCTTCTTGATATATACCTCTGAATTTTATTTACCTTATGATTTAGAGTTGTCTGCAACTAAAATTAAGAGTGTGCTACTAAAGCTTGAGAAGGTTCTTTAACTAATATCTCCACTTGTACTGAATGGGACTTTAGTGTTTCAAAGACAAAGTAACCTAATTGCAGTTCCAATGTAAATGCTATGTGCTAGGTTACTGAACTCAGCTTCATTTTGTGAACTCCATATTTGTGAGGAGTATGCATTCCGTTTCTCTGTTGCTACAGGACAACCTGAGTAGTTATGTAGGCATCCATAACACAAAATGGACAGAATAGAAAGTAATGCATTCAGCTCATAAGTGTGTTGACTTCAATTTTGCACAAAATACTATGTGCTAACTTGAAATAAACCTCCGAAATTTTACTTACCTTATGATTTATAGTTGTCTCCAACCAGGTTTAAGAGTGTGCTACTAAAGTTTGAGAAGGTCCATTAACAAGTATCTGCATTTGCTCTGAATGGAACATTAGTGATTGAAAGAAAAGGTAAGCTAATGACAGATCCAATGTATATGCGATGTGGTACTTTCCAGAATTCATTTTTATATTGGTTGTGAGTAGTATCTATGCCGTTTCTCTGCAGTCACACCTCAACCAGAATAGTTATGTAGACATACATAAGACATTATACAGAAAAGATAATGCAATTTATTCAGCTTTTACCAGTGTACACCAAATCTGCTTAAAAGTACAAGGTGCTAACTTGATATATACTTCTGAATTTTACTTACCTTATGATTTAGAGTTGTCTACAACCAATTTTAAGAGTGTGCTACTAAAGTTTGAGAAGGTACTTTCAGTAATATCTCCACTTGTACTGAATAGGACTTTAGAGATTCAAAGACAAAGTAACCTAATTGCAGTTCCAATGTAAATGCTATGTGCTAGGTTACTGAACTCAGCTTCATTTTGTGAACTCCATAGTTGTGAGGAGTATGCATTCCGTTTCTCTGTTGCTACAGGACAACCTGAGTAGCTCTGTAGGCATCCATAACAGCAAATGGACAGAATAGAAAGTAATGCATTCAGCTCATGTGTGTTGACTTCAATTTTGCACAAAAGTACTATGTGCTAACTTGAAATAAACCGAAATTTTACTTACCTTATGATTTAGAGTTGTCTACAACCAATTTTAAGAGAGTGCTACTAAAGTTTGAGAAGGTCCATTAACAAGTATCTGCATTTGCTCTGAATGGAACATTAGTGATTGAAAGAAAAGGTAAACTAATGACAGATCCAATGTATATGCTATGTGGTAGTTTTCAGAATTCATTTTTATATTGGGTTTTCCATGGTTGTGAGTAGTATCTGTGCCTTTTGTCTGCAGTTACTTGTCAACCAGATTTGTCATGTAGACATACTGAACGCATTTTACACAGAACAGAATGCAATGTATTCAGCTTTTACCAGTATAACTCTTCAAAGTAGGTTAAAAGTACAAGGTGCCTTCTTGATATATACCTCTGAATTTTACTTACCTTGTGATTTATAGTTGTCTGCAACCAAAATTAAAAGTGTGCTACTAAAGCTTGAGAAGGTACTTTAACTAATATCTCCATTTGTACTGAATGGGACTTTAGTGTTTCAAAGACAAAGTAAGCTAAAAGCAGTTCCAATGTAAATGCTATGTGCTAGGTTACTGAACTCAGCTTCATTTTGTGAACTCCATAGTTGTGAGGAGTATGCATTCCGTTTCTCTGTTGCTACAGGACAACCTGAGTAGTTATGTAGGCATCCATAACAGCAAATGGACAGAATAGAAAGTAATGCATTCAGCTCATGTGTGTTGACTTCAATTTTGCACAAAAGTACTATGTGCTAACTTGAAATAAACCTCCGAGATTTTACTTACCTTATGATTTAGAGTTGTCTCCAACCAATTTTAAGAGTGTGCTACTAAGGTTTGAGAAGGACCATTAACAAGTATCTGCATTTGCTCTGAATGGAACATTAGTGATTGAAAGAAAAGGTAAGCTAATGACAGTTCCAATGTATATGCTATGTGGTACTTTCCAGAATTCATTTCTATATTCAGTATTCCATGGTTGTGAGTAGTATCTATGCCTTTTGTCTGAAGTTACTTGTCAACCAGATTAGTCATGTAGACATACAGAACGCATTTTACACAGAACTGAATGCAATGTATTCTGCATTTACCAGTATATCTCTTCAAATTAGCTTAAAAGTACAAGGGGCCTTCTTGATATATACCTCTGAATTTTATTTACCTTATGATTTAGAGTTGTCTGCAACTAAAATTAAGAGTGTGCTACTAAAGCTTGAGAAGGTTCTTTAACTAATATCTCCACTTGTACTGAATAGGACTTTAGAGATTCAAAGACAAAGTAACCTAATTGCAGTTCCAATGTAAATGCTATGTGCTAGGTTACTGAACTCAGCTTCATTTTGTGAACTCCATAGTTGTGAGGAGTATGCATTCCGTTTCTCTGTTGCTACAGGACAACCTGAGTAGCTCTGTAGGCATCCATAACAGCAAATGGACAGAATAGAAAGTAATGCATTCAGCTCATGTGTGTTGACTTCAATTTTGCACAAAAGTACTATGTGCTAACTTGAAATAAACCGAAATTTTACTTACCTTATGATTTAGAGTTGTCTACAACCAATTTTAAGAGAGTGCTACTAAAGTTTGAGAAGGTCCATTAACAAGTATCTGCATTTGCTCTGAATGGAACATTAGTGATTGAAAGAAAAGGTAAACTAATGACAGATCCAATGTATATGCTATGTGGTAGTTTTCAGAATTCATTTTTATATTGGGTTTTCCATGGTTGTGAGTAGTATCTGTGCCTTTTGTCTGCAGTTACTTGTCAACCAGATTTGTCATGTAGACATACTGAACGCATTTTACACAGAACAGAATGCAATGTATTCAGCTTTTACCAGTATAACTCTTCAAAGTAGGTTAAAAGTACAAGGTGCCTTCTTGATATATACCTCTGAATTTTACTTACCTTGTGATTTATAGTTGTCTGCAACCAAAATTAAAAGTGTGCTACTAAAGCTTGAGAAGGTACTTTAACTAATATCTCCATTTGTACTGAATGGGACTTTAGTGTTTCAAAGACAAAGTAAGCTAAAAGCAGTTCCAATGTAAATGCTATGTGCTAGGTTACTGAACTCAGCTTCATTTTGTGAACTCCATAGTTGTGAGGAGTATGCATTCCGTTTCTCTGTTGCTACAGGACAACCTGAGTAGTTATGTAGGCATCCATAACAGCAAATGGACAGAATAGAAAGTAATGCATTCAGCTCATGTGTGTTGACTTCAATTTTGCACAAAAGTACTATGTGCTAACTTGAAATAAACCTCCGAAATTTTACTTACCTTATGATTTAGAGTTGTTTACAACCAATTTTAAGAATGTGCTACTAAAGTTTGAGAAGGTCCATTAACAAGTATCTGCATTTGCTCTGAATGGAACATTAGTGATTGAAAGAAAAGGTAAGCTAATGACAGATCCAATGTATATGCGATGTGGTACTTTCCAGAATTCATTTTTATATTGGTTGTGAGTAGTATCTATGCCGTTTCTCTGCAGTCACACCTCAACCAGAATAGTTATGTAGACATACATAAGACATTATACAGAAAAGATAATGCAATTTATTCAGCTTTTACCAGTGTACACCAAATCTGCTTAAAAGTACAAGGTGCTAACTTGATATATACTTCTGAATTTTACTTACCTTATGATTTAGAGTTGTCTACAACCAATTTTAAGAGTGTGCTACTAAAGTTTGAGAAGGTACTTTCAGTAATATCTCCACTTGTACTGAATAGGACTTTAGTGTTTCAAAGACAAAGTAAGCTAATTGCAGTTCCAATGTAAATGCTATGTGCTAGGTTACTGAACTCAGCTTCATTTTGTGAACTCCATAGTTGTGAGGAGTATGCATTCCGTTTCTCTGTTGCTACAGCAGAACCTGAGTAGATATGTAGGCATCGATAACACAAAATGGACAGATTAGAAAGTAAAGCATTCAGCTCATAAGAGTGTTGACTACAATTTTGCCCAAAAGTACAATGTGCTAACTTGAAATAAACCTTTGAATTTTACTTACCTAATGATTTAGAGTTGTCTACAACCAATTTTAAGAGTGTGCTACTAAAGTTTGAGAAGGTCCATTAACAAGTATCTGCATTTGCTCTGAATGGAACATTAGTGATTGAAAGAAAAGGTAAGCTAATGACAGTTCCAATGTATATGCTATGTGGTAGTTTCCAGAAGTCATTTTTATATTGAGTATTCTTTGGTTGTGAGTAGTATCTCTGCCTTTTGTCTGAAGTTACTTGTCAACCACATTAGGCATGTAGACATACAGAACGCATTTTACACAGAACAGAATGCAATGTATTCAGCTTTTACCAGTATAACTCTTCAAATTAGCTTAAAAGTACAAGGTGCCTTCTTGATATATACCTCTGAATTTTACTTACCTTATGATTTACAGTTGTCTGCAACCAAAATTAAGAGTGTGCTACTAAAGCTTGAGAAGGTACTTTAACTAATATCTCCACTTCTACTGAATGGGACTTTAGTGATTCAAAGACAAAGTAAGCTAATTGCAGTTTGAATGTAAATGCTTGTGCTAGGTTACTGAACTCAGCTTCATTTTGTGAACTCCATAGTTGTGAGGAGTATGCATTCCGTTTCTCTGTTGCTACAGCAGAACCTGAGTAGATATGTAGGCATCGATAACACAAAATGGACAGATTAGAAAGTAAAGCATTCAGCTCATAAGAGTGTTGACTACAATTTTGCCCAAAAGTACTATGTGCTAACTTGAAATAAACCTTTGAATTTTACTTACCTAATGATTTAGAGTTGTTTACAACCAATTTGAAGAGTGTGCTACTAACGTTTGAGAGGGTACTGTAAGCAATATCTACATTTACACCGAATGAAACATTAGTGTTTCAAAGAAAAAGAAAGCTAATGACAGTTCCAATGTATATGCTATGTGGTAGTTTCCGGAATTCAGCTTTTTATTGAGTATTCCATGGTTGTGAGTATTATTAATGCCATTTGTCTGCAGTGACACCTCAACCAGAATAGTTATGTAGACATACATAAGACATTATACAGAAAAGATAATGCAATTTATTCAGCTTTTACCAGTGTACACTTCAAATCTGCTTAAAAGTACAAGGTGCTAACTTGATATATACTTCTGAATTTTACTTACCTTATGATTTAGAGTTGTCTCCAACCAATTTTAAGAGTGTGCTACTAAGGTTTGAGAAGGACCATTAACAAGTATCTGCATTTGCTCTGAATGGAACATTAGTGATTGAAAGAAAAGGTAAGCTAATGACAGTTCCAATGTATATGCTATGTGGTACTTTCCAGAATTCATTTTTATATTCAGTATTCCATGGTTGTGAGTAGTATCTATGCCTTTTGTCTGAAGTTACTTGTCAACCAGATTAGTCATGTAGACATACAGAACGCATTTTACACAGAACAGAATGCAATGTATTCAGCATTTACCAGTATATCTCTTCAAATTAGCTTAAAAGTACAAGGGGCCTTCTTGATATATACCTCTGAATTTTATTTACCTTATGATTTAGAGTTGTCTGCAACTAAAATTAAGAGTGTGCTACTAAAGCTTGAGAAGGTTCTTTAACTAATATCTCCACTTGTACTGAATGGGACTTTAGTGTTTCAAAGACAAAGTAACCTAATTGCAGTTCCAATGTAAATGCTATGTGCTAGGTTACTGAACTCAGCTTCATTTTGTGAACTCCATATTTGTGAGGAGTATGCATTCCGTTTCTCTGTTGCTACAGGACAACCTGAGTAGTTATGTAGGCATCCATAACACAAAATGGACAGAATAGAAAGTAATGCATTCAGCTCATAAGTGTGTTGACTTCAATTTTGCACAAAATACTATGTGCTAACTTGAAATAAACCTCCGAAATTTTACTTACCTTATGATTTATAGTTGTCTCCAACCAGGTTTAAGAGTGTGCTACTAAAGTTTGAGAAGGTCCATTAACAAGTATCTGCATTTGCTCTGAATGGAACATTAGTGATTGAAAGAAAAGGTAAGCTAATGACAGATCCAATGTATATGCGATGTGGTACTTTCCAGAATTCATTTTTATATTGGTTGTGAGTAGTATCTATGCCGTTTCTCTGCAGTCACACCTCAACCAGAATAGTTATGTAGACATACATAAGACATTATACAGAAAAGATAATGCAATTTATTCAGCTTTTACCAGTGTACACCAAATCTGCTTAAAAGTACAAGGTGCTAACTTGATATATACTTCTGAATTTTACTTACCTTATGATTTAGAGTTGTCTACAACCAATTTTAAGAGTGTGCTACTAAAGTTTGAGAAGGTACTTTCAGTAATATCTCCACTTGTACTGAATAGGACTTTAGAGATTCAAAGACAAAGTAACCTAATTGCAGTTCCAATGTAAATGCTATGTGCTAGGTTACTGAACTCAGCTTCATTTTGTGAACTCCATAGTTGTGAGGAGTATGCATTCCGTTTCTCTGTTGCTACAGGACAACCTGAGTAGCTCTGTAGGCATCCATAACAGCAAATGGACAGAATAGAAAGTAATGCATTCAGCTCATGTGTGTTGACTTCAATTTTGCACAAAAGTACTATGTGCTAACTTGAAATAAACCGAAATTTTACTTACCTTATGATTTAGAGTTGTCTACAACCAATTTTAAGAGAGTGCTACTAAAGTTTGAGAAGGTCCATTAACAAGTATCTGCATTTGCTCTGAATGGAACATTAGTGATTGAAAGAAAAGGTAAACTAATGACAGATCCAATGTATATGCTATGTGGTAGTTTTCAGAATTCATTTTTATATTGGGTTTTCCATGGTTGTGAGTAGTATCTGTGCCTTTTGTCTGCAGTTACTTGTCAACCAGATTTGTCATGTAGACATACTGAACGCATTTTACACAGAACAGAATGCAATGTATTCAGCTTTTACCAGTATAACTCTTCAAAGTAGGTTAAAAGTACAAGGTGCCTTCTTGATATATACCTCTGAATTTTACTTACCTTGTGATTTATAGTTGTCTGCAACCAAAATTAAAAGTGTGCTACTAAAGCTTGAGAAGGTACTTTAACTAATATCTCCATTTGTACTGAATGGGACTTTAGTGTTTCAAAGACAAAGTAAGCTAAAAGCAGTTCCAATGTAAATGCTATGTGCTAGGTTACTGAACTCAGCTTCATTTTGTGAACTCCATAGTTGTGAGGAGTATGCATTCCGTTTCTCTGTTGCTACAGGACAACCTGAGTAGTTATGTAGGCATCCATAACAGCAAATGGACAGAATAGAAAGTAATGCATTCAGCTCATGTGTGTTGACTTCAATTTTGCACAAAAGTACTATGTGCTAACTTGAAATAAACCTCCGAGATTTTACTTACCTTATGATTTAGAGTTGTCTCCAACCAATTTTAAGAGTGTGCTACTAAGGTTTGAGAAGGACCATTAACAAGTATCTGCATTTGCTCTGAATGGAACATTAGTGATTGAAAGAAAAGGTAAGCTAATGACAGTTCCAATGTATATGCTATGTGGTACTTTCCAGAATTCATTTCTATATTCAGTATTCCATGGTTGTGAGTAGTATCTATGCCTTTTGTCTGAAGTTACTTGTCAACCAGATTAGTCATGTAGACATACAGAACGCATTTTACACAGAACTGAATGCAATGTATTCTGCATTTACCAGTATATCTCTTCAAATTAGCTTAAAAGTACAAGGGGCCTTCTTGATATATACCTCTGAATTTTATTTACCTTATGATTTAGAGTTGTCTGCAACTAAAATTAAGAGTGTGCTACTAAAGCTTGAGAAGGTTCTTTAACTAATATCTCCACTTGTACTGAATAGGACTTTAGAGATTCAAAGACAAAGTAACCTAATTGCAGTTCCAATGTAAATGCTATGTGCTAGGTTACTGAACTCAGCTTCATTTTGTGAACTCCATAGTTGTGAGGAGTATGCATTCCGTTTCTCTGTTGCTACAGGACAACCTGAGTAGCTCTGTAGGCATCCATAACAGCAAATGGACAGAATAGAAAGTAATGCATTCAGCTCATGTGTGTTGACTTCAATTTTGCACAAAAGTACTATGTGCTAACTTGAAATAAACCGAAATTTTACTTACCTTATGATTTAGAGTTGTCTACAACCAATTTTAAGAGAGTGCTACTAAAGTTTGAGAAGGTCCATTAACAAGTATCTGCATTTGCTCTGAATGGAACATTAGTGATTGAAAGAAAAGGTAAACTAATGACAGATCCAATGTATATGCTATGTGGTAGTTTTCAGAATTCATTTTTATATTGGGTTTTCCATGGTTGTGAGTAGTATCTGTGCCTTTTGTCTGCAGTTACTTGTCAACCAGATTTGTCATGTAGACATACTGAACGCATTTTACACAGAACAGAATGCAATGTATTCAGCTTTTACCAGTATAACTCTTCAAAGTAGGTTAAAAGTACAAGGTGCCTTCTTGATATATACCTCTGAATTTTACTTACCTTGTGATTTATAGTTGTCTGCAACCAAAATTAAAAGTGTGCTACTAAAGCTTGAGAAGGTACTTTAACTAATATCTCCATTTGTACTGAATGGGACTTTAGTGTTTCAAAGACAAAGTAAGCTAAAAGCAGTTCCAATGTAAATGCTATGTGCTAGGTTACTGAACTCAGCTTCATTTTGTGAACTCCATAGTTGTGAGGAGTATGCATTCCGTTTCTCTGTTGCTACAGGACAACCTGAGTAGTTATGTAGGCATCCATAACAGCAAATGGACAGAATAGAAAGTAATGCATTCAGCTCATGTGTGTTGACTTCAATTTTGCACAAAAGTACTATGTGCTAACTTGAAATAAACCTCCGAAATTTTACTTACCTTATGATTTAGAGTTGTTTACAACCAATTTTAAGAATGTGCTACTAAAGTTTGAGAAGGTCCATTAACAAGTATCTGCATTTGCTCTGAATGGAACATTAGTGATTGAAAGAAAAGGTAAGCTAATGACAGATCCAATGTATATGCGATGTGGTACTTTCCAGAATTCATTTTTATATTGGTTGTGAGTAGTATCTATGCCGTTTCTCTGCAGTCACACCTCAACCAGAATAGTTATGTAGACATACATAAGACATTATACAGAAAAGATAATGCAATTTATTCAGCTTTTACCAGTGTACACCAAATCTGCTTAAAAGTACAAGGTGCTAACTTGATATATACTTCTGAATTTTACTTACCTTATGATTTAGAGTTGTCTACAACCAATTTTAAGAGTGTGCTACTAAAGTTTGAGAAGGTACTTTCAGTAATATCTCCACTTGTACTGAATAGGACTTTAGTGTTTCAAAGACAAAGTAAGCTAATTGCAGTTCCAATGTAAATGCTATGTGCTAGGTTACTGAACTCAGCTTCATTTTGTGAACTCCATAGTTGTGAGGAGTATGCATTCCGTTTCTCTGTTGCTACAGCAGAACCTGAGTAGATATGTAGGCATCGATAACACAAAATGGACAGATTAGAAAGTAAAGCATTCAGCTCATAAGAGTGTTGACTACAATTTTGCCCAAAAGTACAATGTGCTAACTTGAAATAAACCTTTGAATTTTACTTACCTAATGATTTAGAGTTGTCTACAACCAATTTTAAGAGTGTGCTACTAAAGTTTGAGAAGGTCCATTAACAAGTATCTGCATTTGCTCTGAATGGAACATTAGTGATTGAAAGAAAAGGTAAGCTAATGACAGTTCCAATGTATATGCTATGTGGTAGTTTCCAGAAGTCATTTTTATATTGAGTATTCTTTGGTTGTGAGTAGTATCTCTGCCTTTTGTCTGAAGTTACTTGTCAACCACATTAGGCATGTAGACATACAGAACGCATTTTACACAGAACAGAATGCAATGTATTCAGCTTTTACCAGTATAACTCTTCAAATTAGCTTAAAAGTACAAGGTGCCTTCTTGATATATACCTCTGAATTTTACTTACCTTATGATTTACAGTTGTCTGCAACCAAAATTAAGAGTGTGCTACTAAAGCTTGAGAAGGTACTTTAACTAATATCTCCACTTCTACTGAATGGGACTTTAGTGATTCAAAGACAAAGTAAGCTAATTGCAGTTTGAATGTAAATGCTTGTGCTAGGTTACTGAACTCAGCTTCATTTTGTGAACTCCATAGTTGTGAGGAGTATGCATTCCGTTTCTCTGTTGCTACAGCAGAACCTGAGTAGATATGTAGGCATCGATAACACAAAATGGACAGATTAGAAAGTAAAGCATTCAGCTCATAAGAGTGTTGACTACAATTTTGCCCAAAAGTACTATGTGCTAACTTGAAATAAACCTTTGAATTTTACTTACCTAATGATTTAGAGTTGTTTACAACCAATTTGAAGAGTGTGCTACTAACGTTTGAGAGGGTACTGTAAGCAATATCTACATTTACACCGAATGAAACATTAGTGTTTCAAAGAAAAAGAAAGCTAATGACAGTTCCAATGTATATGCTATGTGGTAGTTTCCGGAATTCAGCTTTTTATTGAGTATTCCATGGTTGTGAGTATTATTAATGCCATTTGTCTGCAGTGACACCTCAACCAGAATAGTTATGTAGACATACATAAGACATTATACAGAAAAGATAATGCAATTTATTCAGCTTTTACCAGTGTACACTTCAAATCTGCTTAAAAGTACAAGGTGCTAACTTGATATATACTTCTGAATTTTACTTACCTTATGATTTAGAGTTGTCTCCAACCAATTTTAAGAGTGTGCTACTAAGGTTTGAGAAGGACCATTAACAAGTATCTGCATTTGCTCTGAATGGAACATTAGTGATTGAAAGAAAAGGTAAGCTAATGACAGTTCCAATGTATATGCTATGTGGTACTTTCCAGAATTCATTTTTATATTCAGTATTCCATGGTTGTGAGTAGTATCTATGCCTTTTGTCTGAAGTTACTTGTCAACCAGATTAGTCATGTAGACATACAGAACGCATTTTACACAGAACAGAATGCAATGTATTCAGCATTTACCAGTATATCTCTTCAAATTAGCTTAAAAGTACAAGGGGCCTTCTTGATATATACCTCTGAATTTTATTTACCTTATGATTTAGAGTTGTCTGCAACTAAAATTAAGAGTGTGCTACTAAAGCTTGAGAAGGTTCTTTAACTAATATCTCCACTTGTACTGAATGGGACTTTAGTGTTTCAAAGACAAAGTAACCTAATTGCAGTTCCAATGTAAATGCTATGTGCTAGGTTACTGAACTCAGCTTCATTTTGTGAACTCCATATTTGTGAGGAGTATGCATTCCGTTTCTCTGTTGCTACAGGACAACCTGAGTAGTTATGTAGGCATCCATAACACAAAATGGACAGAATAGAAAGTAATGCATTCAGCTCATAAGTGTGTTGACTTCAATTTTGCACAAAATACTATGTGCTAACTTGAAATAAACCTCCGAAATTTTACTTACCTTATGATTTATAGTTGTCTCCAACCAGGTTTAAGAGTGTGCTACTAAAGTTTGAGAAGGTCCATTAACAAGTATCTGCATTTGCTCTGAATGGAACATTAGTGATTGAAAGAAAAGGTAAGCTAATGACAGATCCAATGTATATGCGATGTGGTACTTTCCAGAATTCATTTTTATATTGGTTGTGAGTAGTATCTATGCCGTTTCTCTGCAGTCACACCTCAACCAGAATAGTTATGTAGACATACATAAGACATTATACAGAAAAGATAATGCAATTTATTCAGCTTTTACCAGTGTACACCAAATCTGCTTAAAAGTACAAGGTGCTAACTTGATATATACTTCTGAATTTTACTTACCTTATGATTTAGAGTTGTCTACAACCAATTTTAAGAGTGTGCTACTAAAGTTTGAGAAGGTACTTTCAGTAATATCTCCACTTGTACTGAATAGGACTTTAGAGATTCAAAGACAAAGTAACCTAATTGCAGTTCCAATGTAAATGCTATGTGCTAGGTTACTGAACTCAGCTTCATTTTGTGAACTCCATAGTTGTGAGGAGTATGCATTCCGTTTCTCTGTTGCTACAGGACAACCTGAGTAGCTCTGTAGGCATCCATAACAGCAAATGGACAGAATAGAAAGTAATGCATTCAGCTCATGTGTGTTGACTTCAATTTTGCACAAAAGTACTATGTGCTAACTTGAAATAAACCGAAATTTTACTTACCTTATGATTTAGAGTTGTCTACAACCAATTTTAAGAGAGTGCTACTAAAGTTTGAGAAGGTCCATTAACAAGTATCTGCATTTGCTCTGAATGGAACATTAGTGATTGAAAGAAAAGGTAAACTAATGACAGATCCAATGTATATGCTATGTGGTAGTTTTCAGAATTCATTTTTATATTGGGTTTTCCATGGTTGTGAGTAGTATCTGTGCCTTTTGTCTGCAGTTACTTGTCAACCAGATTTGTCATGTAGACATACTGAACGCATTTTACACAGAACAGAATGCAATGTATTCAGCTTTTACCAGTATAACTCTTCAAAGTAGGTTAAAAGTACAAGGTGCCTTCTTGATATATACCTCTGAATTTTACTTACCTTGTGATTTATAGTTGTCTGCAACCAAAATTAAAAGTGTGCTACTAAAGCTTGAGAAGGTACTTTAACTAATATCTCCATTTGTACTGAATGGGACTTTAGTGTTTCAAAGACAAAGTAAGCTAAAAGCAGTTCCAATGTAAATGCTATGTGCTAGGTTACTGAACTCAGCTTCATTTTGTGAACTCCATAGTTGTGAGGAGTATGCATTCCGTTTCTCTGTTGCTACAGGACAACCTGAGTAGTTATGTAGGCATCCATAACAGCAAATGGACAGAATAGAAAGTAATGCATTCAGCTCATGTGTGTTGACTTCAATTTTGCACAAAAGTACTATGTGCTAACTTGAAATAAACCTCCGAGATTTTACTTACCTTATGATTTAGAGTTGTCTCCAACCAATTTTAAGAGTGTGCTACTAAGGTTTGAGAAGGACCATTAACAAGTATCTGCATTTGCTCTGAATGGAACATTAGTGATTGAAAGAAAAGGTAAGCTAATGACAGTTCCAATGTATATGCTATGTGGTACTTTCCAGAATTCATTTCTATATTCAGTATTCCATGGTTGTGAGTAGTATCTATGCCTTTTGTCTGAAGTTACTTGTCAACCAGATTAGTCATGTAGACATACAGAACGCATTTTACACAGAACTGAATGCAATGTATTCTGCATTTACCAGTATATCTCTTCAAATTAGCTTAAAAGTACAAGGGGCCTTCTTGATATATACCTCTGAATTTTATTTACCTTATGATTTAGAGTTGTCTGCAACTAAAATTAAGAGTGTGCTACTAAAGCTTGAGAAGGTTCTTTAACTAATATCTCCACTTGTACTGAATAGGACTTTAGAGATTCAAAGACAAAGTAACCTAATTGCAGTTCCAATGTAAATGCTATGTGCTAGGTTACTGAACTCAGCTTCATTTTGTGAACTCCATAGTTGTGAGGAGTATGCATTCCGTTTCTCTGTTGCTACAGGACAACCTGAGTAGCTCTGTAGGCATCCATAACAGCAAATGGACAGAATAGAAAGTAATGCATTCAGCTCATGTGTGTTGACTTCAATTTTGCACAAAAGTACTATGTGCTAACTTGAAATAAACCGAAATTTTACTTACCTTATGATTTAGAGTTGTCTACAACCAATTTTAAGAGAGTGCTACTAAAGTTTGAGAAGGTCCATTAACAAGTATCTGCATTTGCTCTGAATGGAACATTAGTGATTGAAAGAAAAGGTAAACTAATGACAGATCCAATGTATATGCTATGTGGTAGTTTTCAGAATTCATTTTTATATTGGGTTTTCCATGGTTGTGAGTAGTATCTGTGCCTTTTGTCTGCAGTTACTTGTCAACCAGATTTGTCATGTAGACATACTGAACGCATTTTACACAGAACAGAATGCAATGTATTCAGCTTTTACCAGTATAACTCTTCAAAGTAGGTTAAAAGTACAAGGTGCCTTCTTGATATATACCTCTGAATTTTACTTACCTTGTGATTTATAGTTGTCTGCAACCAAAATTAAAAGTGTGCTACTAAAGCTTGAGAAGGTACTTTAACTAATATCTCCATTTGTACTGAATGGGACTTTAGTGTTTCAAAGACAAAGTAAGCTAAAAGCAGTTCCAATGTAAATGCTATGTGCTAGGTTACTGAACTCAGCTTCATTTTGTGAACTCCATAGTTGTGAGGAGTATGCATTCCGTTTCTCTGTTGCTACAGGACAACCTGAGTAGTTATGTAGGCATCCATAACAGCAAATGGACAGAATAGAAAGTAATGCATTCAGCTCATGTGTGTTGACTTCAATTTTGCACAAAAGTACTATGTGCTAACTTGAAATAAACCTCCGAAATTTTACTTACCTTATGATTTAGAGTTGTTTACAACCAATTTTAAGAATGTGCTACTAAAGTTTGAGAAGGTCCATTAACAAGTATCTGCATTTGCTCTGAATGGAACATTAGTGATTGAAAGAAAAGGTAAGCTAATGACAGATCCAATGTATATGCGATGTGGTACTTTCCAGAATTCATTTTTATATTGGTTGTGAGTAGTATCTATGCCGTTTCTCTGCAGTCACACCTCAACCAGAATAGTTATGTAGACATACATAAGACATTATACAGAAAAGATAATGCAATTTATTCAGCTTTTACCAGTGTACACCAAATCTGCTTAAAAGTACAAGGTGCTAACTTGATATATACTTCTGAATTTTACTTACCTTATGATTTAGAGTTGTCTACAACCAATTTTAAGAGTGTGCTACTAAAGTTTGAGAAGGTACTTTCAGTAATATCTCCACTTGTACTGAATAGGACTTTAGTGTTTCAAAGACAAAGTAAGCTAATTGCAGTTCCAATGTAAATGCTATGTGCTAGGTTACTGAACTCAGCTTCATTTTGTGAACTCCATAGTTGTGAGGAGTATGCATTCCGTTTCTCTGTTGCTACAGCAGAACCTGAGTAGATATGTAGGCATCGATAACACAAAATGGACAGATTAGAAAGTAAAGCATTCAGCTCATAAGAGTGTTGACTACAATTTTGCCCAAAAGTACAATGTGCTAACTTGAAATAAACCTTTGAATTTTACTTACCTAATGATTTAGAGTTGTCTACAACCAATTTTAAGAGTGTGCTACTAAAGTTTGAGAAGGTCCATTAACAAGTATCTGCATTTGCTCTGAATGGAACATTAGTGATTGAAAGAAAAGGTAAGCTAATGACAGTTCCAATGTATATGCTATGTGGTAGTTTCCAGAAGTCATTTTTATATTGAGTATTCTTTGGTTGTGAGTAGTATCTCTGCCTTTTGTCTGAAGTTACTTGTCAACCACATTAGGCATGTAGACATACAGAACGCATTTTACACAGAACAGAATGCAATGTATTCAGCTTTTACCAGTATAACTCTTCAAATTAGCTTAAAAGTACAAGGTGCCTTCTTGATATATACCTCTGAATTTTACTTACCTTATGATTTACAGTTGTCTGCAACCAAAATTAAGAGTGTGCTACTAAAGCTTGAGAAGGTACTTTAACTAATATCTCCACTTCTACTGAATGGGACTTTAGTGATTCAAAGACAAAGTAAGCTAATTGCAGTTTGAATGTAAATGCTTGTGCTAGGTTACTGAACTCAGCTTCATTTTGTGAACTCCATAGTTGTGAGGAGTATGCATTCCGTTTCTCTGTTGCTACAGCAGAACCTGAGTAGATATGTAGGCATCGATAACACAAAATGGACAGATTAGAAAGTAAAGCATTCAGCTCATAAGAGTGTTGACTACAATTTTGCCCAAAAGTACTATGTGCTAACTTGAAATAAACCTTTGAATTTTACTTACCTAATGATTTAGAGTTGTTTACAACCAATTTGAAGAGTGTGCTACTAACGTTTGAGAGGGTACTGTAAGCAATATCTACATTTACACCGAATGAAACATTAGTGTTTCAAAGAAAAAGAAAGCTAATGACAGTTCCAATGTATATGCTATGTGGTAGTTTCCGGAATTCAGCTTTTTATTGAGTATTCCATGGTTGTGAGTATTATTAATGCCATTTGTCTGCAGTGACACCTCAACCAGAATAGTTATGTAGACATACATAAGACATTATACAGAAAAGATAATGCAATTTATTCAGCTTTTACCAGTGTACACTTCAAATCTGCTTAAAAGTACAAGGTGCTAACTTGATATATACTTCTGAATTTTACTTACCTTATGATTTAGAGTTGTCTCCAACCAATTTTAAGAGTGTGCTACTAAGGTTTGAGAAGGACCATTAACAAGTATCTGCATTTGCTCTGAATGGAACATTAGTGATTGAAAGAAAAGGTAAGCTAATGACAGTTCCAATGTATATGCTATGTGGTACTTTCCAGAATTCATTTTTATATTCAGTATTCCATGGTTGTGAGTAGTATCTATGCCTTTTGTCTGAAGTTACTTGTCAACCAGATTAGTCATGTAGACATACAGAACGCATTTTACACAGAACAGAATGCAATGTATTCAGCATTTACCAGTATATCTCTTCAAATTAGCTTAAAAGTACAAGGGGCCTTCTTGATATATACCTCTGAATTTTATTTACCTTATGATTTAGAGTTGTCTGCAACTAAAATTAAGAGTGTGCTACTAAAGCTTGAGAAGGTTCTTTAACTAATATCTCCACTTGTACTGAATGGGACTTTAGTGTTTCAAAGACAAAGTAACCTAATTGCAGTTCCAATGTAAATGCTATGTGCTAGGTTACTGAACTCAGCTTCATTTTGTGAACTCCATATTTGTGAGGAGTATGCATTCCGTTTCTCTGTTGCTACAGGACAACCTGAGTAGTTATGTAGGCATCCATAACACAAAATGGACAGAATAGAAAGTAATGCATTCAGCTCATAAGTGTGTTGACTTCAATTTTGCACAAAATACTATGTGCTAACTTGAAATAAACCTCCGAAATTTTACTTACCTTATGATTTATAGTTGTCTCCAACCAGGTTTAAGAGTGTGCTACTAAAGTTTGAGAAGGTCCATTAACAAGTATCTGCATTTGCTCTGAATGGAACATTAGTGATTGAAAGAAAAGGTAAGCTAATGACAGATCCAATGTATATGCGATGTGGTACTTTCCAGAATTCATTTTTATATTGGTTGTGAGTAGTATCTATGCCGTTTCTCTGCAGTCACACCTCAACCAGAATAGTTATGTAGACATACATAAGACATTATACAGAAAAGATAATGCAATTTATTCAGCTTTTACCAGTGTACACCAAATCTGCTTAAAAGTACAAGGTGCTAACTTGATATATACTTCTGAATTTTACTTACCTTATGATTTAGAGTTGTCTACAACCAATTTTAAGAGTGTGCTACTAAAGTTTGAGAAGGTACTTTCAGTAATATCTCCACTTGTACTGAATAGGACTTTAGAGATTCAAAGACAAAGTAACCTAATTGCAGTTCCAATGTAAATGCTATGTGCTAGGTTACTGAACTCAGCTTCATTTTGTGAACTCCATAGTTGTGAGGAGTATGCATTCCGTTTCTCTGTTGCTACAGGACAACCTGAGTAGCTCTGTAGGCATCCATAACAGCAAATGGACAGAATAGAAAGTAATGCATTCAGCTCATGTGTGTTGACTTCAATTTTGCACAAAAGTACTATGTGCTAACTTGAAATAAACCGAAATTTTACTTACCTTATGATTTAGAGTTGTCTACAACCAATTTTAAGAGAGTGCTACTAAAGTTTGAGAAGGTCCATTAACAAGTATCTGCATTTGCTCTGAATGGAACATTAGTGATTGAAAGAAAAGGTAAACTAATGACAGATCCAATGTATATGCTATGTGGTAGTTTTCAGAATTCATTTTTATATTGGGTTTTCCATGGTTGTGAGTAGTATCTGTGCCTTTTGTCTGCAGTTACTTGTCAACCAGATTTGTCATGTAGACATACTGAACGCATTTTACACAGAACAGAATGCAATGTATTCAGCTTTTACCAGTATAACTCTTCAAAGTAGGTTAAAAGTACAAGGTGCCTTCTTGATATATACCTCTGAATTTTACTTACCTTGTGATTTATAGTTGTCTGCAACCAAAATTAAAAGTGTGCTACTAAAGCTTGAGAAGGTACTTTAACTAATATCTCCATTTGTACTGAATGGGACTTTAGTGTTTCAAAGACAAAGTAAGCTAAAAGCAGTTCCAATGTAAATGCTATGTGCTAGGTTACTGAACTCAGCTTCATTTTGTGAACTCCATAGTTGTGAGGAGTATGCATTCCGTTTCTCTGTTGCTACAGGACAACCTGAGTAGTTATGTAGGCATCCATAACAGCAAATGGACAGAATAGAAAGTAATGCATTCAGCTCATGTGTGTTGACTTCAATTTTGCACAAAAGTACTATGTGCTAACTTGAAATAAACCTCCGAAATTTTACTTACCTTATGATTTAGAGTTGTTTACAACCAATTTTAAGAATGTGCTACTAAAGTTTGAGAAGGTCCATTAACAAGTATCTGCATTTGCTCTGAATGGAACATTAGTGATTGAAAGAAAAGGTAAGCTAATGACAGATCCAATGTATATGCGATGTGGTACTTTCCAGAATTCATTTTTATATTGGTTGTGAGTAGTATCTATGCCGTTTCTCTGCAGTCACACCTCAACCAGAATAGTTATGTAGACATACATAAGACATTATACAGAAAAGATAATGCAATTTATTCAGCTTTTACCAGTGTACACCAAATCTGCTTAAAAGTACAAGGTGCTAACTTGATATATACTTCTGAATTTTACTTACCTTATGATTTAGAGTTGTCTACAACCAATTTTAAGAGTGTGCTACTAAAGTTTGAGAAGGTACTTTCAGTAATATCTCCACTTGTACTGAATAGGACTTTAGTGTTTCAAAGACAAAGTAAGCTAATTGCAGTTCCAATGTAAATGCTATGTGCTAGGTTACTGAACTCAGCTTCATTTTGTGAACTCCATAGTTGTGAGGAGTATGCATTCCGTTTCTCTGTTGCTACAGCAGAACCTGAGTAGATATGTAGGCATCGATAACACAAAATGGACAGATTAGAAAGTAAAGCATTCAGCTCATAAGAGTGTTGACTACAATTTTGCCCAAAAGTACAATGTGCTAACTTGAAATAAACCTTTGAATTTTACTTACCTAATGATTTAGAGTTGTCTACAACCAATTTTAAGAGTGTGCTACTAAAGTTTGAGAAGGTCCATTAACAAGTATCTGCATTTGCTCTGAATGGAACATTAGTGATTGAAAGAAAAGGTAAGCTAATGACAGTTCCAATGTATATGCTATGTGGTAGTTTCCAGAAGTCATTTTTATATTGAGTATTCTTTGGTTGTGAGTAGTATCTCTGCCTTTTGTCTGAAGTTACTTGTCAACCACATTAGGCATGTAGACATACAGAACGCATTTTACACAGAACAGAATGCAATGTATTCAGCTTTTACCAGTATAACTCTTCAAATTAGCTTAAAAGTACAAGGTGCCTTCTTGATATATACCTCTGAATTTTACTTACCTTATGATTTACAGTTGTCTGCAACCAAAATTAAGAGTGTGCTACTAAAGCTTGAGAAGGTACTTTAACTAATATCTCCACTTCTACTGAATGGGACTTTAGTGATTCAAAGACAAAGTAAGCTAATTGCAGTTTGAATGTAAATGCTTGTGCTAGGTTACTGAACTCAGCTTCATTTTGTGAACTCCATAGTTGTGAGGAGTATGCATTCCGTTTCTCTGTTGCTACAGCAGAACCTGAGTAGATATGTAGGCATCGATAACACAAAATGGACAGATTAGAAAGTAAAGCATTCAGCTCATAAGAGTGTTGACTACAATTTTGCCCAAAAGTACTATGTGCTAACTTGAAATAAACCTTTGAATTTTACTTACCTAATGATTTAGAGTTGTTTACAACCAATTTGAAGAGTGTGCTACTAACGTTTGAGAGGGTACTGTAAGCAATATCTACATTTACACCGAATGAAACATTAGTGTTTCAAAGAAAAAGAAAGCTAATGACAGTTCCAATGTATATGCTATGTGGTAGTTTCCGGAATTCAGCTTTTTATTGAGTATTCCATGGTTGTGAGTATTATTAATGCCATTTGTCTGCAGTGACACCTCAACCAGAATAGTTATGTAGACATACATAAGACATTATACAGAAAAGATAATGCAATTTATTCAGCTTTTACCAGTGTACACTTCAAATCTGCTTAAAAGTACAAGGTGCTAACTTGATATATACTTCTGAATTTTACTTACCTTATGATTTAGAGTTGTCTCCAACCAATTTTAAGAGTGTGCTACTAAGGTTTGAGAAGGACCATTAACAAGTATCTGCATTTGCTCTGAATGGAACATTAGTGATTGAAAGAAAAGGTAAGCTAATGACAGTTCCAATGTATATGCTATGTGGTACTTTCCAGAATTCATTTTTATATTCAGTATTCCATGGTTGTGAGTAGTATCTATGCCTTTTGTCTGAAGTTACTTGTCAACCAGATTAGTCATGTAGACATACAGAACGCATTTTACACAGAACAGAATGCAATGTATTCAGCATTTACCAGTATATCTCTTCAAATTAGCTTAAAAGTACAAGGGGCCTTCTTGATATATACCTCTGAATTTTATTTACCTTATGATTTAGAGTTGTCTGCAACTAAAATTAAGAGTGTGCTACTAAAGCTTGAGAAGGTTCTTTAACTAATATCTCCACTTGTACTGAATGGGACTTTAGTGTTTCAAAGACAAAGTAACCTAATTGCAGTTCCAATGTAAATGCTATGTGCTAGGTTACTGAACTCAGCTTCATTTTGTGAACTCCATATTTGTGAGGAGTATGCATTCCGTTTCTCTGTTGCTACAGGACAACCTGAGTAGTTATGTAGGCATCCATAACACAAAATGGACAGAATAGAAAGTAATGCATTCAGCTCATAAGTGTGTTGACTTCAATTTTGCACAAAATACTATGTGCTAACTTGAAATAAACCTCCGAAATTTTACTTACCTTATGATTTATAGTTGTCTCCAACCAGGTTTAAGAGTGTGCTACTAAAGTTTGAGAAGGTCCATTAACAAGTATCTGCATTTGCTCTGAATGGAACATTAGTGATTGAAAGAAAAGGTAAGCTAATGACAGATCCAATGTATATGCGATGTGGTACTTTCCAGAATTCATTTTTATATTGGTTGTGAGTAGTATCTATGCCGTTTCTCTGCAGTCACACCTCAACCAGAATAGTTATGTAGACATACATAAGACATTATACAGAAAAGATAATGCAATTTATTCAGCTTTTACCAGTGTACACCAAATCTGCTTAAAAGTACAAGGTGCTAACTTGATATATACTTCTGAATTTTACTTACCTTATGATTTAGAGTTGTCTACAACCAATTTTAAGAGTGTGCTACTAAAGTTTGAGAAGGTACTTTCAGTAATATCTCCACTTGTACTGAATAGGACTTTAGAGATTCAAAGACAAAGTAACCTAATTGCAGTTCCAATGTAAATGCTATGTGCTAGGTTACTGAACTCAGCTTCATTTTGTGAACTCCATAGTTGTGAGGAGTATGCATTCCGTTTCTCTGTTGCTACAGGACAACCTGAGTAGCTCTGTAGGCATCCATAACAGCAAATGGACAGAATAGAAAGTAATGCATTCAGCTCATGTGTGTTGACTTCAATTTTGCACAAAAGTACTATGTGCTAACTTGAAATAAACCGAAATTTTACTTACCTTATGATTTAGAGTTGTCTACAACCAATTTTAAGAGAGTGCTACTAAAGTTTGAGAAGGTCCATTAACAAGTATCTGCATTTGCTCTGAATGGAACATTAGTGATTGAAAGAAAAGGTAAACTAATGACAGATCCAATGTATATGCTATGTGGTAGTTTTCAGAATTCATTTTTATATTGGGTTTTCCATGGTTGTGAGTAGTATCTGTGCCTTTTGTCTGCAGTTACTTGTCAACCAGATTTGTCATGTAGACATACTGAACGCATTTTACACAGAACAGAATGCAATGTATTCAGCTTTTACCAGTATAACTCTTCAAAGTAGGTTAAAAGTACAAGGTGCCTTCTTGATATATACCTCTGAATTTTACTTACCTTGTGATTTATAGTTGTCTGCAACCAAAATTAAAAGTGTGCTACTAAAGCTTGAGAAGGTACTTTAACTAATATCTCCATTTGTACTGAATGGGACTTTAGTGTTTCAAAGACAAAGTAAGCTAAAAGCAGTTCCAATGTAAATGCTATGTGCTAGGTTACTGAACTCAGCTTCATTTTGTGAACTCCATAGTTGTGAGGAGTATGCATTCCGTTTCTCTGTTGCTACAGGACAACCTGAGTAGTTATGTAGGCATCCATAACAGCAAATGGACAGAATAGAAAGTAATGCATTCAGCTCATGTGTGTTGACTTCAATTTTGCACAAAAGTACTATGTGCTAACTTGAAATAAACCTCCGAGATTTTACTTACCTTATGATTTAGAGTTGTCTCCAACCAATTTTAAGAGTGTGCTACTAAGGTTTGAGAAGGACCATTAACAAGTATCTGCATTTGCTCTGAATGGAACATTAGTGATTGAAAGAAAAGGTAAGCTAATGACAGTTCCAATGTATATGCTATGTGGTACTTTCCAGAATTCATTTCTATATTCAGTATTCCATGGTTGTGAGTAGTATCTATGCCTTTTGTCTGAAGTTACTTGTCAACCAGATTAGTCATGTAGACATACAGAACGCATTTTACACAGAACTGAATGCAATGTATTCTGCATTTACCAGTATATCTCTTCAAATTAGCTTAAAAGTACAAGGGGCCTTCTTGATATATACCTCTGAATTTTATTTACCTTATGATTTAGAGTTGTCTGCAACTAAAATTAAGAGTGTGCTACTAAAGCTTGAGAAGGTTCTTTAACTAATATCTCCACTTGTACTGAATAGGACTTTAGAGATTCAAAGACAAAGTAACCTAATTGCAGTTCCAATGTAAATGCTATGTGCTAGGTTACTGAACTCAGCTTCATTTTGTGAACTCCATAGTTGTGAGGAGTATGCATTCCGTTTCTCTGTTGCTACAGGACAACCTGAGTAGCTCTGTAGGCATCCATAACAGCAAATGGACAGAATAGAAAGTAATGCATTCAGCTCATGTGTGTTGACTTCAATTTTGCACAAAAGTACTATGTGCTAACTTGAAATAAACCGAAATTTTACTTACCTTATGATTTAGAGTTGTCTACAACCAATTTTAAGAGAGTGCTACTAAAGTTTGAGAAGGTCCATTAACAAGTATCTGCATTTGCTCTGAATGGAACATTAGTGATTGAAAGAAAAGGTAAACTAATGACAGATCCAATGTATATGCTATGTGGTAGTTTTCAGAATTCATTTTTATATTGGGTTTTCCATGGTTGTGAGTAGTATCTGTGCCTTTTGTCTGCAGTTACTTGTCAACCAGATTTGTCATGTAGACATACTGAACGCATTTTACACAGAACAGAATGCAATGTATTCAGCTTTTACCAGTATAACTCTTCAAAGTAGGTTAAAAGTACAAGGTGCCTTCTTGATATATACCTCTGAATTTTACTTACCTTGTGATTTATAGTTGTCTGCAACCAAAATTAAAAGTGTGCTACTAAAGCTTGAGAAGGTACTTTAACTAATATCTCCATTTGTACTGAATGGGACTTTAGTGTTTCAAAGACAAAGTAAGCTAAAAGCAGTTCCAATGTAAATGCTATGTGCTAGGTTACTGAACTCAGCTTCATTTTGTGAACTCCATAGTTGTGAGGAGTATGCATTCCGTTTCTCTGTTGCTACAGGACAACCTGAGTAGTTATGTAGGCATCCATAACAGCAAATGGACAGAATAGAAAGTAATGCATTCAGCTCATGTGTGTTGACTTCAATTTTGCACAAAAGTACTATGTGCTAACTTGAAATAAACCTCCGAAATTTTACTTACCTTATGATTTAGAGTTGTTTACAACCAATTTTAAGAATGTGCTACTAAAGTTTGAGAAGGTCCATTAACAAGTATCTGCATTTGCTCTGAATGGAACATTAGTGATTGAAAGAAAAGGTAAGCTAATGACAGATCCAATGTATATGCGATGTGGTACTTTCCAGAATTCATTTTTATATTGGTTGTGAGTAGTATCTATGCCGTTTCTCTGCAGTCACACCTCAACCAGAATAGTTATGTAGACATACATAAGACATTATACAGAAAAGATAATGCAATTTATTCAGCTTTTACCAGTGTACACCAAATCTGCTTAAAAGTACAAGGTGCTAACTTGATATATACTTCTGAATTTTACTTACCTTATGATTTAGAGTTGTCTACAACCAATTTTAAGAGTGTGCTACTAAAGTTTGAGAAGGTACTTTCAGTAATATCTCCACTTGTACTGAATAGGACTTTAGTGTTTCAAAGACAAAGTAAGCTAATTGCAGTTCCAATGTAAATGCTATGTGCTAGGTTACTGAACTCAGCTTCATTTTGTGAACTCCATAGTTGTGAGGAGTATGCATTCCGTTTCTCTGTTGCTACAGCAGAACCTGAGTAGATATGTAGGCATCGATAACACAAAATGGACAGATTAGAAAGTAAAGCATTCAGCTCATAAGAGTGTTGACTACAATTTTGCCCAAAAGTACAATGTGCTAACTTGAAATAAACCTTTGAATTTTACTTACCTAATGATTTAGAGTTGTCTACAACCAATTTTAAGAGTGTGCTACTAAAGTTTGAGAAGGTCCATTAACAAGTATCTGCATTTGCTCTGAATGGAACATTAGTGATTGAAAGAAAAGGTAAGCTAATGACAGTTCCAATGTATATGCTATGTGGTAGTTTCCAGAAGTCATTTTTATATTGAGTATTCTTTGGTTGTGAGTAGTATCTCTGCCTTTTGTCTGAAGTTACTTGTCAACCACATTAGGCATGTAGACATACAGAACGCATTTTACACAGAACAGAATGCAATGTATTCAGCTTTTACCAGTATAACTCTTCAAATTAGCTTAAAAGTACAAGGTGCCTTCTTGATATATACCTCTGAATTTTACTTACCTTATGATTTACAGTTGTCTGCAACCAAAATTAAGAGTGTGCTACTAAAGCTTGAGAAGGTACTTTAACTAATATCTCCACTTCTACTGAATGGGACTTTAGTGATTCAAAGACAAAGTAAGCTAATTGCAGTTTGAATGTAAATGCTTGTGCTAGGTTACTGAACTCAGCTTCATTTTGTGAACTCCATAGTTGTGAGGAGTATGCATTCCGTTTCTCTGTTGCTACAGCAGAACCTGAGTAGATATGTAGGCATCGATAACACAAAATGGACAGATTAGAAAGTAAAGCATTCAGCTCATAAGAGTGTTGACTACAATTTTGCCCAAAAGTACTATGTGCTAACTTGAAATAAACCTTTGAATTTTACTTACCTAATGATTTAGAGTTGTTTACAACCAATTTGAAGAGTGTGCTACTAACGTTTGAGAGGGTACTGTAAGCAATATCTACATTTACACCGAATGAAACATTAGTGTTTCAAAGAAAAAGAAAGCTAATGACAGTTCCAATGTATATGCTATGTGGTAGTTTCCGGAATTCAGCTTTTTATTGAGTATTCCATGGTTGTGAGTATTATTAATGCCATTTGTCTGCAGTGACACCTCAACCAGAATAGTTATGTAGACATACATAAGACATTATACAGAAAAGATAATGCAATTTATTCAGCTTTTACCAGTGTACACTTCAAATCTGCTTAAAAGTACAAGGTGCTAACTTGATATATACTTCTGAATTTTACTTACCTTATGATTTAGAGTTGTCTCCAACCAATTTTAAGAGTGTGCTACTAAGGTTTGAGAAGGACCATTAACAAGTATCTGCATTTGCTCTGAATGGAACATTAGTGATTGAAAGAAAAGGTAAGCTAATGACAGTTCCAATGTATATGCTATGTGGTACTTTCCAGAATTCATTTTTATATTCAGTATTCCATGGTTGTGAGTAGTATCTATGCCTTTTGTCTGAAGTTACTTGTCAACCAGATTAGTCATGTAGACATACAGAACGCATTTTACACAGAACAGAATGCAATGTATTCAGCATTTACCAGTATATCTCTTCAAATTAGCTTAAAAGTACAAGGGGCCTTCTTGATATATACCTCTGAATTTTATTTACCTTATGATTTAGAGTTGTCTGCAACTAAAATTAAGAGTGTGCTACTAAAGCTTGAGAAGGTTCTTTAACTAATATCTCCACTTGTACTGAATGGGACTTTAGTGTTTCAAAGACAAAGTAACCTAATTGCAGTTCCAATGTAAATGCTATGTGCTAGGTTACTGAACTCAGCTTCATTTTGTGAACTCCATATTTGTGAGGAGTATGCATTCCGTTTCTCTGTTGCTACAGGACAACCTGAGTAGTTATGTAGGCATCCATAACACAAAATGGACAGAATAGAAAGTAATGCATTCAGCTCATAAGTGTGTTGACTTCAATTTTGCACAAAATACTATGTGCTAACTTGAAATAAACCTCCGAAATTTTACTTACCTTATGATTTATAGTTGTCTCCAACCAGGTTTAAGAGTGTGCTACTAAAGTTTGAGAAGGTCCATTAACAAGTATCTGCATTTGCTCTGAATGGAACATTAGTGATTGAAAGAAAAGGTAAGCTAATGACAGATCCAATGTATATGCGATGTGGTACTTTCCAGAATTCATTTTTATATTGGTTGTGAGTAGTATCTATGCCGTTTCTCTGCAGTCACACCTCAACCAGAATAGTTATGTAGACATACATAAGACATTATACAGAAAAGATAATGCAATTTATTCAGCTTTTACCAGTGTACACCAAATCTGCTTAAAAGTACAAGGTGCTAACTTGATATATACTTCTGAATTTTACTTACCTTATGATTTAGAGTTGTCTACAACCAATTTTAAGAGTGTGCTACTAAAGTTTGAGAAGGTACTTTCAGTAATATCTCCACTTGTACTGAATAGGACTTTAGAGATTCAAAGACAAAGTAACCTAATTGCAGTTCCAATGTAAATGCTATGTGCTAGGTTACTGAACTCAGCTTCATTTTGTGAACTCCATAGTTGTGAGGAGTATGCATTCCGTTTCTCTGTTGCTACAGGACAACCTGAGTAGCTCTGTAGGCATCCATAACAGCAAATGGACAGAATAGAAAGTAATGCATTCAGCTCATGTGTGTTGACTTCAATTTTGCACAAAAGTACTATGTGCTAACTTGAAATAAACCGAAATTTTACTTACCTTATGATTTAGAGTTGTCTACAACCAATTTTAAGAGAGTGCTACTAAAGTTTGAGAAGGTCCATTAACAAGTATCTGCATTTGCTCTGAATGGAACATTAGTGATTGAAAGAAAAGGTAAACTAATGACAGATCCAATGTATATGCTATGTGGTAGTTTTCAGAATTCATTTTTATATTGGGTTTTCCATGGTTGTGAGTAGTATCTGTGCCTTTTGTCTGCAGTTACTTGTCAACCAGATTTGTCATGTAGACATACTGAACGCATTTTACACAGAACAGAATGCAATGTATTCAGCTTTTACCAGTATAACTCTTCAAAGTAGGTTAAAAGTACAAGGTGCCTTCTTGATATATACCTCTGAATTTTACTTACCTTGTGATTTATAGTTGTCTGCAACCAAAATTAAAAGTGTGCTACTAAAGCTTGAGAAGGTACTTTAACTAATATCTCCATTTGTACTGAATGGGACTTTAGTGTTTCAAAGACAAAGTAAGCTAAAAGCAGTTCCAATGTAAATGCTATGTGCTAGGTTACTGAACTCAGCTTCATTTTGTGAACTCCATAGTTGTGAGGAGTATGCATTCCGTTTCTCTGTTGCTACAGGACAACCTGAGTAGTTATGTAGGCATCCATAACAGCAAATGGACAGAATAGAAAGTAATGCATTCAGCTCATGTGTGTTGACTTCAATTTTGCACAAAAGTACTATGTGCTAACTTGAAATAAACCTCCGAGATTTTACTTACCTTATGATTTAGAGTTGTCTCCAACCAATTTTAAGAGTGTGCTACTAAGGTTTGAGAAGGACCATTAACAAGTATCTGCATTTGCTCTGAATGGAACATTAGTGATTGAAAGAAAAGGTAAGCTAATGACAGTTCCAATGTATATGCTATGTGGTACTTTCCAGAATTCATTTCTATATTCAGTATTCCATGGTTGTGAGTAGTATCTATGCCTTTTGTCTGAAGTTACTTGTCAACCAGATTAGTCATGTAGACATACAGAACGCATTTTACACAGAACTGAATGCAATGTATTCTGCATTTACCAGTATATCTCTTCAAATTAGCTTAAAAGTACAAGGGGCCTTCTTGATATATACCTCTGAATTTTATTTACCTTATGATTTAGAGTTGTCTGCAACTAAAATTAAGAGTGTGCTACTAAAGCTTGAGAAGGTTCTTTAACTAATATCTCCACTTGTACTGAATAGGACTTTAGAGATTCAAAGACAAAGTAACCTAATTGCAGTTCCAATGTAAATGCTATGTGCTAGGTTACTGAACTCAGCTTCATTTTGTGAACTCCATAGTTGTGAGGAGTATGCATTCCGTTTCTCTGTTGCTACAGGACAACCTGAGTAGCTCTGTAGGCATCCATAACAGCAAATGGACAGAATAGAAAGTAATGCATTCAGCTCATGTGTGTTGACTTCAATTTTGCACAAAAGTACTATGTGCTAACTTGAAATAAACCGAAATTTTACTTACCTTATGATTTAGAGTTGTCTACAACCAATTTTAAGAGAGTGCTACTAAAGTTTGAGAAGGTCCATTAACAAGTATCTGCATTTGCTCTGAATGGAACATTAGTGATTGAAAGAAAAGGTAAACTAATGACAGATCCAATGTATATGCTATGTGGTAGTTTTCAGAATTCATTTTTATATTGGGTTTTCCATGGTTGTGAGTAGTATCTGTGCCTTTTGTCTGCAGTTACTTGTCAACCAGATTTGTCATGTAGACATACTGAACGCATTTTACACAGAACAGAATGCAATGTATTCAGCTTTTACCAGTATAACTCTTCAAAGTAGGTTAAAAGTACAAGGTGCCTTCTTGATATATACCTCTGAATTTTACTTACCTTGTGATTTATAGTTGTCTGCAACCAAAATTAAAAGTGTGCTACTAAAGCTTGAGAAGGTACTTTAACTAATATCTCCATTTGTACTGAATGGGACTTTAGTGTTTCAAAGACAAAGTAAGCTAAAAGCAGTTCCAATGTAAATGCTATGTGCTAGGTTACTGAACTCAGCTTCATTTTGTGAACTCCATAGTTGTGAGGAGTATGCATTCCGTTTCTCTGTTGCTACAGGACAACCTGAGTAGTTATGTAGGCATCCATAACAGCAAATGGACAGAATAGAAAGTAATGCATTCAGCTCATGTGTGTTGACTTCAATTTTGCACAAAAGTACTATGTGCTAACTTGAAATAAACCTCCGAAATTTTACTTACCTTATGATTTAGAGTTGTTTACAACCAATTTTAAGAATGTGCTACTAAAGTTTGAGAAGGTCCATTAACAAGTATCTGCATTTGCTCTGAATGGAACATTAGTGATTGAAAGAAAAGGTAAGCTAATGACAGATCCAATGTATATGCGATGTGGTACTTTCCAGAATTCATTTTTATATTGGTTGTGAGTAGTATCTATGCCGTTTCTCTGCAGTCACACCTCAACCAGAATAGTTATGTAGACATACATAAGACATTATACAGAAAAGATAATGCAATTTATTCAGCTTTTACCAGTGTACACCAAATCTGCTTAAAAGTACAAGGTGCTAACTTGATATATACTTCTGAATTTTACTTACCTTATGATTTAGAGTTGTCTACAACCAATTTTAAGAGTGTGCTACTAAAGTTTGAGAAGGTACTTTCAGTAATATCTCCACTTGTACTGAATAGGACTTTAGTGTTTCAAAGACAAAGTAAGCTAATTGCAGTTCCAATGTAAATGCTATGTGCTAGGTTACTGAACTCAGCTTCATTTTGTGAACTCCATAGTTGTGAGGAGTATGCATTCCGTTTCTCTGTTGCTACAGCAGAACCTGAGTAGATATGTAGGCATCGATAACACAAAATGGACAGATTAGAAAGTAAAGCATTCAGCTCATAAGAGTGTTGACTACAATTTTGCCCAAAAGTACAATGTGCTAACTTGAAATAAACCTTTGAATTTTACTTACCTAATGATTTAGAGTTGTCTACAACCAATTTTAAGAGTGTGCTACTAAAGTTTGAGAAGGTCCATTAACAAGTATCTGCATTTGCTCTGAATGGAACATTAGTGATTGAAAGAAAAGGTAAGCTAATGACAGTTCCAATGTATATGCTATGTGGTAGTTTCCAGAAGTCATTTTTATATTGAGTATTCTTTGGTTGTGAGTAGTATCTCTGCCTTTTGTCTGAAGTTACTTGTCAACCACATTAGGCATGTAGACATACAGAACGCATTTTACACAGAACAGAATGCAATGTATTCAGCTTTTACCAGTATAACTCTTCAAATTAGCTTAAAAGTACAAGGTGCCTTCTTGATATATACCTCTGAATTTTACTTACCTTATGATTTACAGTTGTCTGCAACCAAAATTAAGAGTGTGCTACTAAAGCTTGAGAAGGTACTTTAACTAATATCTCCACTTCTACTGAATGGGACTTTAGTGATTCAAAGACAAAGTAAGCTAATTGCAGTTTGAATGTAAATGCTTGTGCTAGGTTACTGAACTCAGCTTCATTTTGTGAACTCCATAGTTGTGAGGAGTATGCATTCCGTTTCTCTGTTGCTACAGCAGAACCTGAGTAGATATGTAGGCATCGATAACACAAAATGGACAGATTAGAAAGTAAAGCATTCAGCTCATAAGAGTGTTGACTACAATTTTGCCCAAAAGTACTATGTGCTAACTTGAAATAAACCTTTGAATTTTACTTACCTAATGATTTAGAGTTGTTTACAACCAATTTGAAGAGTGTGCTACTAACGTTTGAGAGGGTACTGTAAGCAATATCTACATTTACACCGAATGAAACATTAGTGTTTCAAAGAAAAAGAAAGCTAATGACAGTTCCAATGTATATGCTATGTGGTAGTTTCCGGAATTCAGCTTTTTATTGAGTATTCCATGGTTGTGAGTATTATTAATGCCATTTGTCTGCAGTGACACCTCAACCAGAATAGTTATGTAGACATACATAAGACATTATACAGAAAAGATAATGCAATTTATTCAGCTTTTACCAGTGTACACTTCAAATCTGCTTAAAAGTACAAGGTGCTAACTTGATATATACTTCTGAATTTTACTTACCTTATGATTTAGAGTTGTCTCCAACCAATTTTAAGAGTGTGCTACTAAGGTTTGAGAAGGACCATTAACAAGTATCTGCATTTGCTCTGAATGGAACATTAGTGATTGAAAGAAAAGGTAAGCTAATGACAGTTCCAATGTATATGCTATGTGGTACTTTCCAGAATTCATTTTTATATTCAGTATTCCATGGTTGTGAGTAGTATCTATGCCTTTTGTCTGAAGTTACTTGTCAACCAGATTAGTCATGTAGACATACAGAACGCATTTTACACAGAACAGAATGCAATGTATTCAGCATTTACCAGTATATCTCTTCAAATTAGCTTAAAAGTACAAGGGGCCTTCTTGATATATACCTCTGAATTTTATTTACCTTATGATTTAGAGTTGTCTGCAACTAAAATTAAGAGTGTGCTACTAAAGCTTGAGAAGGTTCTTTAACTAATATCTCCACTTGTACTGAATGGGACTTTAGTGTTTCAAAGACAAAGTAACCTAATTGCAGTTCCAATGTAAATGCTATGTGCTAGGTTACTGAACTCAGCTTCATTTTGTGAACTCCATATTTGTGAGGAGTATGCATTCCGTTTCTCTGTTGCTACAGGACAACCTGAGTAGTTATGTAGGCATCCATAACACAAAATGGACAGAATAGAAAGTAATGCATTCAGCTCATAAGTGTGTTGACTTCAATTTTGCACAAAATACTATGTGCTAACTTGAAATAAACCTCCGAAATTTTACTTACCTTATGATTTATAGTTGTCTCCAACCAGGTTTAAGAGTGTGCTACTAAAGTTTGAGAAGGTCCATTAACAAGTATCTGCATTTGCTCTGAATGGAACATTAGTGATTGAAAGAAAAGGTAAGCTAATGACAGATCCAATGTATATGCGATGTGGTACTTTCCAGAATTCATTTTTATATTGGTTGTGAGTAGTATCTATGCCGTTTCTCTGCAGTCACACCTCAACCAGAATAGTTATGTAGACATACATAAGACATTATACAGAAAAGATAATGCAATTTATTCAGCTTTTACCAGTGTACACCAAATCTGCTTAAAAGTACAAGGTGCTAACTTGATATATACTTCTGAATTTTACTTACCTTATGATTTAGAGTTGTCTACAACCAATTTTAAGAGTGTGCTACTAAAGTTTGAGAAGGTACTTTCAGTAATATCTCCACTTGTACTGAATAGGACTTTAGAGATTCAAAGACAAAGTAACCTAATTGCAGTTCCAATGTAAATGCTATGTGCTAGGTTACTGAACTCAGCTTCATTTTGTGAACTCCATAGTTGTGAGGAGTATGCATTCCGTTTCTCTGTTGCTACAGGACAACCTGAGTAGCTCTGTAGGCATCCATAACAGCAAATGGACAGAATAGAAAGTAATGCATTCAGCTCATGTGTGTTGACTTCAATTTTGCACAAAAGTACTATGTGCTAACTTGAAATAAACCGAAATTTTACTTACCTTATGATTTAGAGTTGTCTACAACCAATTTTAAGAGAGTGCTACTAAAGTTTGAGAAGGTCCATTAACAAGTATCTGCATTTGCTCTGAATGGAACATTAGTGATTGAAAGAAAAGGTAAACTAATGACAGATCCAATGTATATGCTATGTGGTAGTTTTCAGAATTCATTTTTATATTGGGTTTTCCATGGTTGTGAGTAGTATCTGTGCCTTTTGTCTGCAGTTACTTGTCAACCAGATTTGTCATGTAGACATACTGAACGCATTTTACACAGAACAGAATGCAATGTATTCAGCTTTTACCAGTATAACTCTTCAAAGTAGGTTAAAAGTACAAGGTGCCTTCTTGATATATACCTCTGAATTTTACTTACCTTGTGATTTATAGTTGTCTGCAACCAAAATTAAAAGTGTGCTACTAAAGCTTGAGAAGGTACTTTAACTAATATCTCCATTTGTACTGAATGGGACTTTAGTGTTTCAAAGACAAAGTAAGCTAAAAGCAGTTCCAATGTAAATGCTATGTGCTAGGTTACTGAACTCAGCTTCATTTTGTGAACTCCATAGTTGTGAGGAGTATGCATTCCGTTTCTCTGTTGCTACAGGACAACCTGAGTAGTTATGTAGGCATCCATAACAGCAAATGGACAGAATAGAAAGTAATGCATTCAGCTCATGTGTGTTGACTTCAATTTTGCACAAAAGTACTATGTGCTAACTTGAAATAAACCTCCGAGATTTTACTTACCTTATGATTTAGAGTTGTCTCCAACCAATTTTAAGAGTGTGCTACTAAGGTTTGAGAAGGACCATTAACAAGTATCTGCATTTGCTCTGAATGGAACATTAGTGATTGAAAGAAAAGGTAAGCTAATGACAGTTCCAATGTATATGCTATGTGGTACTTTCCAGAATTCATTTCTATATTCAGTATTCCATGGTTGTGAGTAGTATCTATGCCTTTTGTCTGAAGTTACTTGTCAACCAGATTAGTCATGTAGACATACAGAACGCATTTTACACAGAACTGAATGCAATGTATTCTGCATTTACCAGTATATCTCTTCAAATTAGCTTAAAAGTACAAGGGGCCTTCTTGATATATACCTCTGAATTTTATTTACCTTATGATTTAGAGTTGTCTGCAACTAAAATTAAGAGTGTGCTACTAAAGCTTGAGAAGGTTCTTTAACTAATATCTCCACTTGTACTGAATAGGACTTTAGAGATTCAAAGACAAAGTAACCTAATTGCAGTTCCAATGTAAATGCTATGTGCTAGGTTACTGAACTCAGCTTCATTTTGTGAACTCCATAGTTGTGAGGAGTATGCATTCCGTTTCTCTGTTGCTACAGGACAACCTGAGTAGCTCTGTAGGCATCCATAACAGCAAATGGACAGAATAGAAAGTAATGCATTCAGCTCATGTGTGTTGACTTCAATTTTGCACAAAAGTACTATGTGCTAACTTGAAATAAACCGAAATTTTACTTACCTTATGATTTAGAGTTGTCTACAACCAATTTTAAGAGAGTGCTACTAAAGTTTGAGAAGGTCCATTAACAAGTATCTGCATTTGCTCTGAATGGAACATTAGTGATTGAAAGAAAAGGTAAACTAATGACAGATCCAATGTATATGCTATGTGGTAGTTTTCAGAATTCATTTTTATATTGGGTTTTCCATGGTTGTGAGTAGTATCTGTGCCTTTTGTCTGCAGTTACTTGTCAACCAGATTTGTCATGTAGACATACTGAACGCATTTTACACAGAACAGAATGCAATGTATTCAGCTTTTACCAGTATAACTCTTCAAAGTAGGTTAAAAGTACAAGGTGCCTTCTTGATATATACCTCTGAATTTTACTTACCTTGTGATTTATAGTTGTCTGCAACCAAAATTAAAAGTGTGCTACTAAAGCTTGAGAAGGTACTTTAACTAATATCTCCATTTGTACTGAATGGGACTTTAGTGTTTCAAAGACAAAGTAAGCTAAAAGCAGTTCCAATGTAAATGCTATGTGCTAGGTTACTGAACTCAGCTTCATTTTGTGAACTCCATAGTTGTGAGGAGTATGCATTCCGTTTCTCTGTTGCTACAGGACAACCTGAGTAGTTATGTAGGCATCCATAACAGCAAATGGACAGAATAGAAAGTAATGCATTCAGCTCATGTGTGTTGACTTCAATTTTGCACAAAAGTACTATGTGCTAACTTGAAATAAACCTCCGAGATTTTACTTACCTTATGATTTAGAGTTGTCTCCAACCAATTTTAAGAGTGTGCTACTAAGGTTTGAGAAGGACCATTAACAAGTATCTGCATTTGCTCTGAATGGAACATTAGTGATTGAAAGAAAAGGTAAGCTAATGACAGTTCCAATGTATATGCTATGTGGTACTTTCCAGAATTCATTTCTATATTCAGTATTCCATGGTTGTGAGTAGTATCTATGCCTTTTGTCTGAAGTTACTTGTCAACCAGATTAGTCATGTAGACATACAGAACGCATTTTACACAGAACTGAATGCAATGTATTCTGCATTTACCAGTATATCTCTTCAAATTAGCTTAAAAGTACAAGGGGCCTTCTTGATATATACCTCTGAATTTTATTTACCTTATGATTTAGAGTTGTCTGCAACTAAAATTAAGAGTGTGCTACTAAAGCTTGAGAAGGTTCTTTAACTAATATCTCCACTTGTACTGAATAGGACTTTAGAGATTCAAAGACAAAGTAACCTAATTGCAGTTCCAATGTAAATGCTATGTGCTAGGTTACTGAACTCAGCTTCATTTTGTGAACTCCATAGTTGTGAGGAGTATGCATTCCGTTTCTCTGTTGCTACAGGACAACCTGAGTAGCTCTGTAGGCATCCATAACAGCAAATGGACAGAATAGAAAGTAATGCATTCAGCTCATGTGTGTTGACTTCTATTTTGCACAAAAGTACTATGTGCTAACTTGAAATAAACCGAAATTTTACTTACCTTATGATTTAGAGTTGTCTACAACCAATTTTAAGAGAGTGCTACTAAAGTTTGAGAAGGTCCATTAACAAGTATCTGCATTTGCTCTGAATGGAACATTAGTGATTGAAAGAAAAGGTAAACTAATGACAGATCCAATGTATATGCTATGTGGTAGTTTTCAGAATTCATTTTTATATTGGGTTTTCCATGGTTGTGAGTAGTATCTGTGCCTTTTGTCTGCAGTTACTTGTCAACCAGATTTGTCATGTAGACATACTGAACGCATTTTACACAGAACAGAATGCAATGTATTCAGCTTTTACCAGTATAACTCTTCAAAGTAGGTTAAAAGTACAAGGTGCCTTCTTGATATATACCTCTGAATTTTACTTACCTTGTGATTTATAGTTGTCTGCAACCAAAATTAAAAGTGTGCTACTAAAGCTTGAGAAGGTACTTTAACTAATATCTCCATTTGTACTGAATGGGACTTTAGTGTTTCAAAGACAAAGTAAGCTAAAAGCAGTTCCAATGTAAATGCTATGTGCTAGGTTACTGAACTCAGCTTCATTTTGTGAACTCCATAGTTGTGAGGAGTATGCATTCCGTTTCTCTGTTGCTACAGGACAACCTGAGTAGTTATGTAGGCATCCATAACAGCAAATGGACAGAATAGAAAGTAATGCATTCAGCTCATGTGTGTTGACTTCAATTTTGCACAAAAGTACTATGTGCTAACTTGAAATAAACCTCCGAGATTTTACTTACCTTATGATTTAGAGTTGTCTCCAACCAATTTTAAGAGTGTGCTACTAAGGTTTGAGAAGGACCATTAACAAGTATCTGCATTTGCTCTGAATGGAACATTAGTGATTGAAAGAAAAGGTAAGCTAATGACAGTTCCAATGTATATGCTATGTGGTACTTTCCAGAATTCATTTCTATATTCAGTATTCCATGGTTGTGAGTAGTATCTATGCCTTTTGTCTGAAGTTACTTGTCAACCAGATTAGTCATGTAGACATACAGAACGCATTTTACACAGAACTGAATGCAATGTATTCTGCATTTACCAGTATATCTCTTTAAATTAGCTTAAAAGTACAAGGGGCCTTCTTGATATATACCTCTGAATTTTATTTACCTTATGATTTAGAGTTGTCTGCAACTAAAATTAAGAGTGTGCTACTAAAGCTTGAGAAGGTTCTTTAACTAATATCTCCACTTGTACTGAATGGGACTTTAGTGTTTCAAAGATAAAGTAAGCTAATTGCAGTTCCAATGTAAATGTTATGTGCGAGGTTACTGAACTCAGCTTCATTTTGTGAACTCCATAGTTGTGAGGAGTATGCATTCCGTTTCTCTGTTGCTACAGGACAACCTGAGTAGTTATGTAGTAACTACTCAGTTGCTACATAACAACAAATGGACAGAATAGAAAGTAATGCATTCAGCTCATGTGTGTTGACTTCAATTTTGCACAAAAGTACTATGTGCTAACTTGAAATAAACCTCCGAAATTTTACTTACCTTATGATTTATAGTTGTCTCCAACCAGCTTTAAGAGTGTGCTACTAAAGTTTGAGAAGGTCCATTAACAAGTATCTGCATTTGCTCTGAATGGAACATTAGTGATTGAAAGAAAAGGTAAGCTAATGACAGATCCAATGTATATGCTATGTGGTACTTTCCAGAATTCATTTTTATATTGAGTATTCCATGGTTGTGAGTAGTATCTATGCCGTTTCTCTGCAGTCACACCTCAACCAGAATAGTTATGTAGACATACATAAGACATTATACAGAAAAGATAATGCAATTTATTCAGCTTTTACCAGTGTACACTTCAAATCTGCTTAAAAGTACAAGGTGCTAACTTGATATATACTTCTGAATTTTACTTACCTTATGATTTAGAGTTGTCTACAACCAATTTTAAGAGTGTGCTACTAAAGTTTGAGAAGGTACTTTCAGTAATATCTCCACTTGTACTGAATAGGACTTTAGTGTTTCAAAGACAAAGTAAGCTAAAAGCAGTTCCAATGTAAATGCTATGTGCTAGGTTACTGAACTCAGCTTCATTTTGTGAACTCCATAGTTGTGAGGAGTATGCATTCCGTTTCTCTGTTGCTACAGGACAACCTGAGTAGTTATGTAGGCATCCATAACAGCAAATGGACAGAATAGAAAGTAATGCATTCAGCTCATGTGTGTTGACTTCAATTTTGCACAAAAGTACTATGTGCTAACTTGAAATAAACCTCCGAGATTTTACTTACCTTATGATTTAGAGTTGTTTACAACCAATTTTAAGAATGTGCTACTAAAGTTTGAGAAGGTCCTTTAACAAGTATCTGCATTTGCTCTGAATGGAACATTAGTGATTGAAAGAAAAGGTAAGCTAATGACAGTTCCAATGTATATGCTATGTGGTAGTTTCCAGAAGTCATTTTTATATTGAGTATTCCTTGGTTGTGAGTAGTATCTCTGCCTTTTGTCTGAAGTTACTTGTCAACCAGATTACTCATGTAGACATACAGAACGCATTTTACACAGAACAGAATGCAATGTATTCAGCTTTTACCAGTATAACTCTTCAAATTAGCTTAAAAGTACAAGGTGCCTTCTTGATATATACCTCTGAATTTTACTTACCTTATGATTTACAGTTGTCTGCAACCAAAATTAAGAGTGTGCTACTAAAGCTTGAGAAGGTACTTTAACTAATATCTCCACTTCTACTGAATGGGACTTTAGTGATTCAAAGACAAAGTAAGCTAATTGCAGTTTGAATGTAAATGCTTGTGCTAGGTTACTGAACTCAGCTTCATTTTGTGAACTCCATAGTTGTGAGGAGTATGCATTCCGTTTCTCTGTTGCTACAGTAGAACCTGAGTAGTTATGTAGGCATCCATAACACAAAATGGACAGATTAGAAAGTAATGCATTCAGCTCATGAGTGTTGACTACAATTTTGCCCAAAAGTACAATGTGCTAACTTGAAATAAACCTTTGAATTTTACTTACCTAATGATTTAGAGTTGTCTACAACCAATTTTAAGAGTGTGCTACTAACGTTTGAGAAGGTACTGTAAGCAATATCTACATTTACACTGAATGGAAGATTAGTGTTTCAAAGAAAAAGAAAGCTAATGACAGTTCCAATGTATATGCTATGTGGTAGTTTCCGGAATTCAGCTTTTTATTGAGTATTCCATGGTTGTGAGTATTATTTATGCCATTTGTCTGCAGTGACACCTCAACCAGAATAGTTATGTAGACATCCATAAGACATTATACACAAAACAGAATGCAATTTAATCAGCTTTAACCAGTGTACACTTCAAATGTGCTTAAAAGTACAAGGTGCCTTCTTGATATATACCTCTGAATTTTACTTACCTTGTGATTTATAGTTGTCTGCAACCAAAATTAAGAGTGTGCTACTAAAGCTTGAGAAGGTACTTTAACAAGTATCTGCATTTGCTCTGAATGGAACATTAGTGATTGAAAGATAAGGTAAGCTAATGACAGTTCCAATGTAAATGCTATGTGCTAGGTTACTGAACTCAGCTTCATTTTGTGAACTCCATAGTTGTGAGGAGTATGCATTCCGTTTCTCTGTTGCTACAGGACAACCTGAGTAGTTATGTAGGCATCCATAACAGCAAATGGACAGAATAGAAAGTAATGCATTCAGCTCATGTGTGTTGACTTCAATTTTGCACAAAAGTACTATGTGCTAACTTGAAATAAACCTCCGAAATTTTACTTACCTTATGATTTAGAGTTGTTTACAACCAATTTTAAGAATCTGCTACTAAAGTTTGAGAAGGTCCTTTAACAAGTATCTGCATTTGCTCTGAATGGAACATTAGTGATTGAAAGATAAGGTAAGCTAATGACAGTTCCAATGTATATGCTATGTGGTACTTTTCAGAATTCATTTTTATATTGGGTATTCCATGGTTGTGAGTAGTATCTGTGCCTTTTGTCTGCAGTTACTTGTCAACCAGATTTGTCATGTAGACATACTGAACGCATTTTACACAGAACAGAATGCAATGTATTCAGCTTTTACCAGTATAACTCTTCAAAGTAGCTTAAAAGCACAAGGTGCCTTCTTGATATATACCTCTGAATTTTACTTACCTTGTGATTTATAGTTGTCTGCAACCAAAATTAAAAGTGTGCTACTAAAGCTTGAGAAGGTACTTTAACTAATATCTCCATTTGTACTGAATGGGACTTTAGTGTTTCAAAGACAAAGTAAGCTAAAAGCAGTTCCAATGTAAATGCTATGTGCTAGGTTACTGAACTCAGCTTCATTTTGTGAACTCCATAGTTGTGAGGAGTATGCATTCCGTTTCTCTGTTGCTACAGGACAACCTGAGTAGCTCTGTAGGCATCCATAACAGCAAATGGACAGAATAGAAAGTAATGCATTCAGCTCATGTGTGTTGACTTCTATTTTGCACAAAAGTACTATGTGCTAACTTGAAATAAACCGAAATTTTACTTACCTTATGATTTAGAGTTGTCTACAACCAATTTTAAGAGAGTGCTACTAAAGTTTGAGAAGGTCCATTAACAAGTATCTGCATTTGCTCTGAATGGAACATTAGTGATTGAAAGAAAAGGTAAACTAATGACAGATCCAATGTATATGCTATGTGGTAGTTTTCAGAATTCATTTTTATATTGGGTTTTCCATGGTTGTGAGTAGTATCTGTGCCTTTTGTCTGCAGTTACTTGTCAACCAGATTTGTCATGTAGACATACTGAACGCATTTTACACAGAACAGAATGCAATGTATTCAGCTTTTACCAGTATAACTCTTCAAAGTAGGTTAAAAGTACAAGGTGCCTTCTTGATATATACCTCTGAATTTTACTTACCTTGTGATTTATAGTTGTCTGCAACCAAAATTAAAAGTGTGCTACTAAAGCTTGAGAAGGTACTTTAACTAATATCTCCATTTGTACTGAATGGGACTTTAGTGTTTCAAAGACAAAGTAAGCTAAAAGCAGTTCCAATGTAAATGCTATGTGCTAGGTTACTGAACTCAGCTTCATTTTGTGAACTCCATAGTTGTGAGGAGTATGCATTCCGTTTCTCTGTTGCTACAGGACAACCTGAGTAGTTATGTAGGCATCCATAACAGCAAATGGACAGAATAGAAAGTAATGCATTCAGCTCATGTGTGTTGACTTCAATTTTGCACAAAAGTACTATGTGCTAACTTGAAATAAACCTCCGAGATTTTACTTACCTTATGATTTAGAGTTGTCTCCAACCAATTTTAAGAGTGTGCTACTAAGGTTTGAGAAGGACCATTAACAAGTATCTGCATTTGCTCTGAATGGAACATTAGTGATTGAAAGAAAAGGTAAGCTAATGACAGTTCCAATGTATATGCTATGTGGTACTTTCCAGAATTCATTTCTATATTCAGTATTCCATGGTTGTGAGTAGTATCTATGCCTTTTGTCTGAAGTTACTTGTCAACCAGATTAGTCATGTAGACATACAGAACGCATTTTACACAGAACTGAATGCAATGTATTCTGCATTTACCAGTATATCTCTTTAAATTAGCTTAAAAGTACAAGGGGCCTTCTTGATATATACCTCTGAATTTTATTTACCTTATGATTTAGAGTTGTCTGCAACTAAAATTAAGAGTGTGCTACTAAAGCTTGAGAAGGTTCTTTAACTAATATCTCCACTTGTACTGAATGGGACTTTAGTGTTTCAAAGATAAAGTAAGCTAATTGCAGTTCCAATGTAAATGTTATGTGCGAGGTTACTGAACTCAGCTTCATTTTGTGAACTCCATAGTTGTGAGGAGTATGCATTCCGTTTCTCTGTTGCTACAGGACAACCTGAGTAGTTATGTAGGCATCCATAACAGCAAATGGACAGAATAGAAAGTAATGCATTCAGCTCATGTGTGTTGACTTCAATTTTGCACAAAAGTACTATGTGCTAACTTGAAATAAACCTCCGAGATTTTACTTACCTTATGATTTAGAGTTGTTTACAACCAATTTTAAGAATGTGCTACTAAAGTTTGAGAAGGTCCTTTAACAAGTATCTGCATTTGCTCTGAATGGAACATTAGTGATTGAAAGAAAAGGTAAGCTAATGACAGTTCCAATGTATATGCTATGTGGTAGTTTCCAGAAGTCATTTTTATATTGAGTATTCTTTGGTTGTGAGTAGTATCTCTGCCTTTTGTCTGAAGTTACTTGTCAACCACATTAGGCATGTAGACATACAGAACGCATTTTACACAGAACAGAATGCAATGTATTCAGCTTTTACCAGTATAACTCTTCAAATTAGCTTAAAAGTACAAGGTGCCTTCTTGATATATACCTCTGAATTTTACTTACCTTATGATTTACAGTTGTCTGCAACCAAAATTAAGAGTGTGCTACTAAAGCTTGAGAAGGTACTTTAACTAATATCTCCACTTCTACTGAATGGGACTTTAGTGATTCAAAGACAAAGTAAGCTAATTGCAGTTTGAATGTAAATGCTTGTGCTAGGTTACTGAACTCAGCTTCATTTTGTGAACTCCATAGTTGTGAGGAGTATGCATTCCGTTTCTCTGTTGCTACAGCAGAACCTGAGTAGATATGTAGGCATCGATAACACAAAATGGACAGATTAGAAAGTAAAGCATTCAGCTCATAAGAGTGTTGACTACAATTTTGCCCAAAAGTACTATGTGCTAACTTGAAATAAACCTTTGAATTTTACTTACCTAATGATTTAGAGTTGTTTACAACCAATTTGAAGAGTGTGCTACTAACGTTTGAGAGGGTACTGTAAGCAATATCTACATTTACACCGAATGAAACATTAGTGTTTCAAAGAAAAAGAAAGCTAATGACAGTTCCAATGTATATGCTATGTGGTAGTTTCCGGAATTCAGCTTTTTATTGAGTATTCCATGGTTGTGAGTATTATTAATGCCATTTGTCTGCAGTGACACCTCAACCAGAATAGTTATGTAGACATACATAAGACATTATACAGAAAAGATAATGCAATTTATTCAGCTTTTACCAGTGTACACTTCAAATCTGCTTAAAAGTACAAGGTGCTAACTTGATATATACTTCTGAATTTTACTTACCTTATGATTTAGAGTTGTCTCCAACCAATTTTAAGAGTGTGCTACTAAGGTTTGAGAAGGACCATTAACAAGTATCTGCATTTGCTCTGAATGGAACATTAGTGATTGAAAGAAAAGGTAAGCTAATGACAGTTCCAATGTATATGCTATGTGGTACTTTCCAGAATTCATTTTTATATTCAGTATTCCATGGTTGTGAGTAGTATCTATGCCTTTTGTCTGAAGTTACTTGTCAACCAGATTAGTCATGTAGACATACAGAACGCATTTTACACAGAACAGAATGCAATGTATTCAGCATTTACCAGTATATCTCTTCAAATTAGCTTAAAAGTACAAGGGGCCTTCTTGATATATACCTCTGAATTTTATTTACCTTATGATTTAGAGTTGTCTGCAACTAAAATTAAGAGTGTGCTACTAAAGCTTGAGAAGGTTCTTTAACTAATATCTCCACTTGTACTGAATGGGACTTTAGTGTTTCAAAGACAAAGTAACCTAATTGCAGTTCCAATGTAAATGCTATGTGCTAGGTTACTGAACTCAGCTTCATTTTGTGAACTCCATATTTGTGAGGAGTATGCATTCCGTTTCTCTGTTGCTACAGGACAACCTGAGTAGTTATGTAGGCATCCATAACACAAAATGGACAGAATAGAAAGTAATGCATTCAGCTCATAAGTGTGTTGACTTCAATTTTGCACAAAATACTATGTGCTAACTTGAAATAAACCTCCGAAATTTTACTTACTTTATGATTTATAGTTGTCTCCAACCAGGTTTAAGAGTGTGCTACTAAAGTTTGAGAAGGTCCATTAACAAGTATCTGCATTTGCTCTGAATGGAACATTAGTGATTGAAAGAAAAGGTAAGCTAATGACAGATCCAATGTATATGCGATGTGGTACTTTCCAGAATTCATTTTTATATTGGTTGTGAGTAGTATCTATGCCGTTTCTCTGCAGTCACACCTCAACCAGAATAGTTATGTAGACATACATAAGACATTATACAGAAAAGATAATGCAATTTATTCAGCTTTTACCAGTGTACACCAAATCTGCTTAAAAGTACAAGGTGCTAACTTGATATATACTTCTGAATTTTACTTACCTTATGATTTAGAGTTGTCTACAACCAATTTTAAGAGTGTGCTACTAAAGTTTGAGAAGGTACTTTCAGTAATATCTCCACTTGTACTGAATAGGACTTTAGTGTTTCAAAGACAAAGTAAGCTAATTGCAGTTCCAATGTAAATGCTATGTGCTAGGTTACTGAACTCAGCTTCATTTTGTGAACTCCATAGTTGTGAGGAGTATGCATTCCGTTTCTCTGTTGCTACAGGACAACCTGAGTAGTTATGTAGGCATCGATAACACAAAATGGACAGATTAGAAAGTAAAGCATTCAGCTCATAAGAGTGTTGACTACAATTTTGCCCAAAAGTACAATGTGCTAACTTGAAATAAACCTTTGAATTTTACTTACCTAATGATTTAGAGTTGTCTACAACCAATTTTAAGAGTGTGCTACTAAAGTTTGAGAAGGTCCATTAACAAGTATCTGCATTTGCTCTGAATGGAACATTAGTGATTGAAAGAAAAGGTAAGCTAATGACAGTTCCAATGTATATGCTATGTGGTAGTTTCCAGAAGTCATTTTTATATTGAGTATTCTTTGGTTGTGAGTAGTATCTCTGCCTTTTGTCTGAAGTTACTTGTCAACCACATTAGGCATGTAGACATACAGAACGCATTTTACACAGAACAGAATGCAATGTATTCAGCTTTTACCAGTATAACTCTTCAAATTAGCTTAAAAGTACAAGGTGCCTTCTTGATATATACCTCTGAATTTTACTTACCTTATGATTTACAGTTGTCTGCAACCAAAATTAAGAGTGTGCTACTAAAGCTTGAGAAGGTACTTTAACTAATATCTCCACTTCTACTGAATGGGACTTTAGTGATTCAAAGACAAAGTAAGCTAATTGCAGTTTGAATGTAAATGCTTGTGCTAGGTTACTGAACTCAGCTTCATTTTGTGAACTCCATAGTTGTGAGGAGTATGCATTCCGTTTCTCTGTTGCTACAGCAGAACCTGAGTAGATATGTAGGCATCGATAACACAAAATGGACAGATTAGAAAGTAAAGCATTCAGCTCATAAGAGTGTTGACTACAATTTTGCCCAAAAGTACTATGTGCTAACTTGAAATAAACCTTTGAATTTTACTTACCTAATGATTTAGAGTTGTTTACAACCAATTTGAAGAGTGTGCTACTAACGTTTGAGAGGGTACTGTAAGCAATATCTACATTTACACCGAATGAAACATTAGTGTTTCAAAGAAAAAGAAAGCTAATGACAGTTCCAATGTATATGCTATGTGGTAGTTTCCGGAATTCAGCTTTTTATTGAGTATTCCATGGTTGTGAGTATTATTAATGCCATTTGTCTGCAGTGACACCTCAACCAGAATAGTTATGTAGACATACATAAGACATTATACAGAAAAGATAATGCAATTTATTCAGCTTTTACCAGTGTACACTTCAAATCTGCTTAAAAGTACAAGGTGCTAACTTGATATATACTTCTGAATTTTACTTACCTTATGATTTAGAGTTGTCTCCAACCAATTTTAAGAGTGTGCTACTAAGGTTTGAGAAGGACCATTAACAAGTATCTGCATTTGCTCTGAATGGAACATTAGTGATTGAAAGAAAAGGTAAGCTAATGACAGTTCCAATGTATATGCTATGTGGTACTTTCCAGAATTCATTTTTATATTCAGTATTCCATGGTTGTGAGTAGTATCTATGCCTTTTGTCTGAAGTTACTTGTCAACCAGATTAGTCATGTAGACATACAGAACGCATTTTACACAGAACAGAATGCAATGTATTCAGCATTTACCAGTATATCTCTTCAAATTAGCTTAAAAGTACAAGGGGCCTTCTTGATATATACCTCTGAATTTTATTTACCTTATGATTTAGAGTTGTCTGCAACTAAAATTAAGAGTGTGCTACTAAAGCTTGAGAAGGTTCTTTAACTAATATCTCCACTTGTACTGAATGGGACTTTAGTGTTTCAAAGACAAAGTAACCTAATTGCAGTTCCAATGTAAATGCTATGTGCTAGGTTACTGAACTCAGCTTCATTTTGTGAACTCCATATTTGTGAGGAGTATGCATTCCGTTTCTCTGTTGCTACAGGACAACCTGAGTAGTTATGTAGGCATCCATAACACAAAATGGACAGAATAGAAAGTAATGCATTCAGCTCATAAGTGTGTTGACTTCAATTTTGCACAAAATACTATGTGCTAACTTGAAATAAACCTCCGAAATTTTACTTACTTTATGATTTATAGTTGTCTCCAACCAGGTTTAAGAGTGTGCTACTAAAGTTTGAGAAGGTCCATTAACAAGTATCTGCATTTGCTCTGAATGGAACATTAGTGATTGAAAGAAAAGGTAAGCTAATGACAGATCCAATGTATATGCGATGTGGTACTTTCCAGAATTCATTTTTATATTGGTTGTGAGTAGTATCTATGCCGTTTCTCTGCAGTCACACCTCAACCAGAATAGTTATGTAGACATACATAAGACATTATACAGAAAAGATAATGCAATTTATTCAGCTTTTACCAGTGTACACCAAATCTGCTTAAAAGTACAAGGTGCTAACTTGATATATACTTCTGAATTTTACTTACCTTATGATTTAGAGTTGTCTACAACCAATTTTAAGAGTGTGCTACTAAAGTTTGAGAAGGTACTTTCAGTAATATCTCCACTTGTACTGAATAGGACTTTAGTGTTTCAAAGACAAAGTAAGCTAATTGCAGTTCCAATGTAAATGCTATGTGCTAGGTTACTGAACTCAGCTTCATTTTGTGAACTCCATAGTTGTGAGGAGTATGCATTCCGTTTCTCTGTTGCTACAGCAGAACCTGAGTAGATATGTAGGCATCGATAACACAAAATGGACAGATTAGAAAGTAAAGCATTCAGCTCATAAGAGTGTTGACTACAATTTTGCCCAAAAGTACAATGTGCTAACTTGAAATAAACCTTTGAATTTTACTTACCTAATGATTTAGAGTTGTCTACAACCAATTTTAAGAGTGTGCTACTAAAGTTTGAGAAGGTCCATTAACAAGTATCTGCATTTGCTCTGAATGGAACATTAGTGATTGAAAGAAAAGGTAAGCTAATGACAGTTCCAATGTATATGCTATGTGGTAGTTTCCAGAAGTCATTTTTATATTGAGTATTCTTTGGTTGTGAGTAGTATCTCTGCCTTTTGTCTGAAGTTACTTGTCAACCACATTAGGCATGTAGACATACAGAACGCATTTTACACAGAACAGAATGCAATGTATTCAGCTTTTACCAGTATAACTCTTCAAATTAGCTTAAAAGTACAAGGTGCCTTCTTGATATATACCTCTGAATTTTACTTACCTTATGATTTACAGTTGTCTGCAACCAAAATTAAGAGTGTGCTACTAAAGCTTGAGAAGGTACTTTAACTAATATCTCCACTTCTACTGAATGGGACTTTAGTGATTCAAAGACAAAGTAAGCTAATTGCAGTTTGAATGTAAATGCTTGTGCTAGGTTACTGAACTCAGCTTCATTTTGTGAACTCCATAGTTGTGAGGAGTATGCATTCCGTTTCTCTGTTGCTACAGGACAACCTGAGTAGTTATGTAGGCATCCATAACAGCAAATGGACAGAATAGAAAGTAATGCATTCAGCTCATGTGTGTTGACTTCAATTTTGCACAAAAGTACTATGTGCTAACTTGAAATAAACAGAAATTTTACTTACCTTATGATTTAGAGTTGTCTCCAACCAATTTTAAGAGAGAGCTACTAAAGTTTGAGAAGGTCCATTAACAAGTATCTGCATTTGCTCTGAATGGAACATTAGTGATTGAAAGAAAAGGTAAACTAATGACAGTTCCAATGTATATGCTATGTGGTAGTTTTCAGAATTCATTTTTATATTGGGTATTCCATGGTTGTGAGTAGTATCTGTGCCTTTTGTCTGCAGTTACTTGTCAACCAGATTTGTCATGTAGACATACTGAACGCATTTTACACAGAACAGAATGCAATGTATTCAGCTTTTACCAGTATAACTCTTCAAAGTAGCTTAAAAGTACAAGGTGCCTTCTTGATATATACCTCTGAATTTTACTTACCTTGTGATTTATAGTTGTCTGCAACCAAAATTAAAAGTGTGCTACTAAAGCTTGAGAAGGTACTTTAACTAATATCTCCATTTATACTGAATGGGACTTTAGTGTTTCAAAGACAAAGTAAGCTAAAAGCAGTTCCAATGTAAATGCTATGTGCTAGGTTACTGAACTCAGCTTCATTTTGTGAACTCCATAGTTGTGAGGAGTATGCATTCCGTTTCTCTGTTGCTACAGGACAACCTGAGTAGTTATGTAGGCATCCATAACAGCAAATGGACAGAATAGAAAGTAAAGCATTCAGCTCATAAGAGTGTTGACTACAATTTTGCCCAAAAGTACAATGTGCTAACTTGAAATAAACCTTTGAATTTTACTTACCTAATGATTTAGAGTTGTCTACAACCAATTTTAAGAGTGTGCTACTAAAGTTTGAGAAGGTCCATTAACAAGTATCTGCATTTGCTCTGAATGGAACATTAGTGATTGAAAGAAAAGGTAAGCTAATGACAGTTCCAATGTATATGCTATGTGGTAGTTTCCAGAAGTCATTTTTATATTGAGTATTCTTTGGTTGTGAGTAGTATCTCTGCCTTTTGTCTGAAGTTACTTGTCAACCACATTAGGCATGTAGACATACAGAACGCATTTTACACAGAACAGAATGCAATGTATTCAGCTTTTACCAGTATAACTCTTCAAATTAGCTTAAAAGTACAAGGTGCCTTCTTGATATATACCTCTGAATTTTACTTACCTTATGATTTACAGTTGTCTGCAACCAAAATTAAGAGTGTGCTACTAAAGCTTGAGAAGGTACTTTAACTAATATCTCCACTTCTACTGAATGGGACTTTAGTGATTCAAAGACAAAGTAAGCTAATTGCAGTTTGAATGTAAATGCTTGTGCTAGGTTACTGAACTCAGCTTCATTTTGTGAACTCCATAGTTGTGAGGAGTATGCATTCCGTTTCTCTGTTGCTACAGCAGAACCTGAGTAGATATGTAGGCATCGATAACACAAAATGGACAGATTAGAAAGTAAAGCATTCAGCTCATAAGAGTGTTGACTACAATTTTGCCCAAAAGTACTATGTGCTAACTTGAAATAAACCTTTGAATTTTACTTACCTAATGATTTAGAGTTGTTTACAACCAATTTGAAGAGTGTGCTACTAACGTTTGAGAGGGTACTGTAAGCAATATCTACATTTACACCGAATGAAACATTAGTGTTTCAAAGAAAAAGAAAGCTAATGACAGTTCCAATGTATATGCTATGTGGTAGTTTCCGGAATTCAGCTTTTTATTGAGTATTCCATGGTTGTGAGTATTATTAATGCCATTTGTCTGCAGTGACACCTCAACCAGAATAGTTATGTAGACATACATAAGACATTATACAGAAAAGATAATGCAATTTATTCAGCTTTTACCAGTGTACACTTCAAATCTGCTTAAAAGTACAAGGTGCTAACTTGATATATACTTCTGAATTTTACTTACCTTATGATTTAGAGTTGTCTCCAACCAATTTTAAGAGTGTGCTACTAAGGTTTGAGAAGGACCATTAACAAGTATCTGCATTTGCTCTGAATGGAACATTAGTGATTGAAAGAAAAGGTAAGCTAATGACAGTTCCAATGTATATGCTATGTGGTACTTTCCAGAATTCATTTTTATATTCAGTATTCCATGGTTGTGAGTAGTATCTATGCCTTTTGTCTGAAGTTACTTGTCAACCAGATTAGTCATGTAGACATACAGAACGCATTTTACACAGAACAGAATGCAATGTATTCAGCATTTACCAGTATATCTCTTCAAATTAGCTTAAAAGTACAAGGGGCCTTCTTGATATATACCTCTGAATTTTATTTACCTTATGATTTAGAGTTGTCTGCAACTAAAATTAAGAGTGTGCTACTAAAGCTTGAGAAGGTTCTTTAACTAATATCTCCACTTGTACTGAATGGGACTTTAGTGTTTCAAAGACAAAGTAACCTAATTGCAGTTCCAATGTAAATGCTATGTGCTAGGTTACTGAACTCAGCTTCATTTTGTGAACTCCATATTTGTGAGGAGTATGCATTCCGTTTCTCTGTTGCTACAGGACAACCTGAGTAGTTATGTAGGCATCCATAACACAAAATGGACAGAATAGAAAGTAATGCATTCAGCTCATAAGTGTGTTGACTTCAATTTTGCACAAAATACTATGTGCTAACTTGAAATAAACCTCCGAAATTTTACTTACTTTATGATTTATAGTTGTCTCCAACCAGGTTTAAGAGTGTGCTACTAAAGTTTGAGAAGGTCCATTAACAAGTATCTGCATTTGCTCTGAATGGAACATTAGTGATTGAAAGAAAAGGTAAGCTAATGACAGATCCAATGTATATGCGATGTGGTACTTTCCAGAATTCATTTTTATATTGGTTGTGAGTAGTATCTATGCCGTTTCTCTGCAGTCACACCTCAACCAGAATAGTTATGTAGACATACATAAGACATTATACAGAAAAGATAATGCAATTTATTCAGCTTTTACCAGTGTACACCAAATCTGCTTAAAAGTACAAGGTGCTAACTTGATATATACTTCTGAATTTTACTTACCTTATGATTTAGAGTTGTCTACAACCAATTTTAAGAGTGTGCTACTAAAGTTTGAGAAGGTACTTTCAGTAATATCTCCACTTGTACTGAATAGGACTTTAGTGTTTCAAAGACAAAGTAAGCTAATTGCAGTTCCAATGTAAATGCTATGTGCTAGGTTACTGAACTCAGCTTCATTTTGTGAACTCCATAGTTGTGAGGAGTATGCATTCCGTTTCTCTGTTGCTACAGCAGAACCTGAGTAGATATGTAGGCATCGATAACACAAAATGGACAGATTAGAAAGTAAAGCATTCAGCTCATAAGAGTGTTGACTACAATTTTGCCCAAAAGTACAATGTGCTAACTTGAAATAAACCTTTGAATTTTACTTACCTAATGATTTAGAGTTGTCTACAACCAATTTTAAGAGTGTGCTACTAAAGTTTGAGAAGGTCCATTAACAAGTATCTGCATTTGCTCTGAATGGAACATTAGTGATTGAAAGAAAAGGTAAGCTAATGACAGTTCCAATGTATATGCTATGTGGTAGTTTCCAGAAGTCATTTTTATATTGAGTATTCTTTGGTTGTGAGTAGTATCTCTGCCTTTTGTCTGAAGTTACTTGTCAACCACATTAGGCATGTAGACATACAGAACGCATTTTACACAGAACAGAATGCAATGTATTCAGCTTTTACCAGTATAACTCTTCAAATTAGCTTAAAAGTACAAGGTGCCTTCTTGATATATACCTCTGAATTTTACTTACCTTATGATTTACAGTTGTCTGCAACCAAAATTAAGAGTGTGCTACTAAAGCTTGAGAAGGTACTTTAACTAATATCTCCACTTCTACTGAATGGGACTTTAGTGATTCAAAGACAAAGTAAGCTAATTGCAGTTTGAATGTAAATGCTTGTGCTAGGTTACTGAACTCAGCTTCATTTTGTGAACTCCATAGTTGTGAGGAGTATGCATTCCGTTTCTCTGTTGCTACAGCAGAACCTGAGTAGATATGTAGGCATCGATAACACAAAATGGACAGATTAGAAAGTAAAGCATTCAGCTCATAAGAGTGTTGACTACAATTTTGCCCAAAAGTACTATGTGCTAACTTGAAATAAACCTTTGAATTTTACTTACCTAATGATTTAGAGTTGTTTACAACCAATTTGAAGAGTGTGCTACTAACGTTTGAGAGGGTACTGTAAGCAATATCTACATTTACACCGAATGAAACATTAGTGTTTCAAAGAAAAAGAAAGCTAATGACAGTTCCAATGTATATGCTATGTGGTAGTTTCCGGAATTCAGCTTTTTATTGAGTATTCCATGGTTGTGAGTATTATTAATGCCATTTGTCTGCAGTGACACCTCAACCAGAATAGTTATGTAGACATACATAAGACATTATACAGAAAAGATAATGCAATTTATTCAGCTTTTACCAGTGTACACTTCAAATCTGCTTAAAAGTACAAGGTGCTAACTTGATATATACTTCTGAATTTTACTTACCTTATGATTTAGAGTTGTCTCCAACCAATTTTAAGAGTGTGCTACTAAGGTTTGAGAAGGACCATTAACAAGTATCTGCATTTGCTCTGAATGGAACATTAGTGATTGAAAGAAAAGGTAAGCTAATGACAGTTCCAATGTATATGCTATGTGGTACTTTCCAGAATTCATTTTTATATTCAGTATTCCATGGTTGTGAGTAGTATCTATGCCTTTTGTCTGAAGTTACTTGTCAACCAGATTAGTCATGTAGACATACAGAACGCATTTTACACAGAACAGAATGCAATGTATTCAGCATTTACCAGTATATCTCTTCAAATTAGCTTAAAAGTACAAGGGGCCTTCTTGATATATACCTCTGAATTTTATTTACCTTATGATTTAGAGTTGTCTGCAACTAAAATTAAGAGTGTGCTACTAAAGCTTGAGAAGGTTCTTTAACTAATATCTCCACTTGTACTGAATGGGACTTTAGTGTTTCAAAGACAAAGTAACCTAATTGCAGTTCCAATGTAAATGCTATGTGCTAGGTTACTGAACTCAGCTTCATTTTGTGAACTCCATATTTGTGAGGAGTATGCATTCCGTTTCTCTGTTGCTACAGGACAACCTGAGTAGTTATGTAGGCATCCATAACACAAAATGGACAGAATAGAAAGTAATGCATTCAGCTCATAAGTGTGTTGACTTCAATTTTGCACAAAATACTATGTGCTAACTTGAAATAAACCTCCGAAATTTTACTTACTTTATGATTTATAGTTGTCTCCAACCAGGTTTAAGAGTGTGCTACTAAAGTTTGAGAAGGTCCATTAACAAGTATCTGCATTTGCTCTGAATGGAACATTAGTGATTGAAAGAAAAGGTAAGCTAATGACAGATCCAATGTATATGCGATGTGGTACTTTCCAGAATTCATTTTTATATTGGTTGTGAGTAGTATCTATGCCGTTTCTCTGCAGTCACACCTCAACCAGAATAGTTATGTAGACATACATAAGACATTATACAGAAAAGATAATGCAATTTATTCAGCTTTTACCAGTGTACACCAAATCTGCTTAAAAGTACAAGGTGCTAACTTGATATATACTTCTGAATTTTACTTACCTTATGATTTAGAGTTGTCTACAACCAATTTTAAGAGTGTGCTACTAAAGTTTGAGAAGGTACTTTCAGTAATATCTCCACGTACTGAATAGGACTTTAGTGTTTCAAAGACAAAGTAAGCTAATTGCAGTTCCAATGTAAATGCTATGTGCTAGGTTACTGAACTCAGCTTCATTTTGTGAACTCCATAGTTGTGAGGAGTATGCATTCCGTTTCTCTGTTGCTACAGGACAACCTGAGTAGTTATGTAGGCATCGATAACACAAAATGGACAGATTAGAAAGTAAAGCATTCAGCTCATAAGAGTGTTGACTACAATTTTGCCCAAAAGTACAATGTGCTAACTTGAAATAAACCTTTGAATTTTACTTACCTAATGATTTAGAGTTGTCTACAACCAATTTTAAGAGTGTGCTACTAAAGTTTGAGAAGGTCCATTAACAAGTATCTGCATTTGCTCTGAATGGAACATTAGTGATTGAAAGAAAAGGTAAGCTAATGACAGTTCCAATGTATATGCTATGTGGTAGTTTCCAGAAGTCATTTTTATATTGAGTATTCTTTGGTTGTGAGTAGTATCTCTGCCTTTTGTCTGAAGTTACTTGTCAACCACATTAGGCATGTAGACATACAGAACGCATTTTACACAGAACAGAATGCAATGTATTCAGCTTTTACCAGTATAACTCTTCAAATTAGCTTAAAAGTACAAGGTGCTAACTTGATATATACTTCTGAATTTTACTTACCTTATGATTTAGAGTTGTCTCCAACCAATTTTAAGAGTGTGCTACTAAGGTTTGAGAAGGACCATTAACAAGTATCTGCATTTGCTCTGAATGGAACATTAGTGATTGAAAGAAAAGGTAAGCTAATGACAGTTCCAATGTATATGCTATGTGGTACTTTCCAGAATTCATTTTTATATTCAGTATTCCATGGTTGTGAGTAGTATCTATGCCTTTTGTCTGAAGTTACTTGTCAACCAGATTAGTCATGTAGACATACAGAACGCATTTTACACAGAACAGAATGCAATGTATTCAGCATTTACCAGTATATCTCTTCAAATTAGCTTAAAAGTACAAGGGGCCTTCTTGATATATACCTCTGAATTTTATTTACCTTATGATTTAGAGTTGTCTGCAACTAAAATTAAGAGTGTGCTACTAAAGCTTGAGAAGGTTCTTTAACTAATATCTCCACTTGTACTGAATGGGACTTTAGTGTTTCAAAGACAAAGTAACCTAATTGCAGTTCCAATGTAAATGCTATGTGCTAGGTTACTGAACTCAGCTTCATTTTGTGAACTCCATATTTGTGAGGAGTATGCATTCCGTTTCTCTGTTGCTACAGGACAACCTGAGTAGTTATGTAGGCATCCATAACACAAAATGGACAGAATAGAAAGTAATGCATTCAGCTCATAAGTGTGTTGACTTCAATTTTGCACAAAATACTATGTGCTAACTTGAAATAAACCTCCGAAATTTTACTTACTTTATGATTTATAGTTGTCTCCAACCAGGTTTAAGAGTGTGCTACTAAAGTTTGAGAAGGTCCATTAACAAGTATCTGCATTTGCTCTGAATGGAACATTAGTGATTGAAAGAAAAGGTAAGCTAATGACAGATCCAATGTATATGCGATGTGGTACTTTCCAGAATTCATTTTTATATTGGTTGTGAGTAGTATCTATGCCGTTTCTCTGCAGTCACACCTCAACCAGAATAGTTATGTAGACATACATAAGACATTATACAGAAAAGATAATGCAATTTATTCAGCTTTTACCAGTGTACACCAAATCTGCTTAAAAGTACAAGGTGCTAACTTGATATATACTTCTGAATTTTACTTACCTTATGATTTAGAGTTGTCTACAACCAATTTTAAGAGTGTGCTACTAAAGTTTGAGAAGGTACTTTCAGTAATATCTCCACGTACTGAATAGGACTTTAGTGTTTCAAAGACAAAGTAAGCTAATTGCAGTTCCAATGTAAATGCTATGTGCTAGGTTACTGAACTCAGCTTCATTTTGTGAACTCCATAGTTGTGAGGAGTATGCATTCCGTTTCTCTGTTGCTACAGCAGAACCTGAGTAGATATGTAGGCATGGATAACACAAAATGGACAGATTAGAAAGTAAAGCATTCAGCTCATAAGAGTGTTGACTACAATTTTGCCCAAAAGTACAATGTGCTAACTTGAAATAAACCTTTGAATTTTACTTACCTAATGATTTAGAGTTGTCTACAACCAATTTTAAGAGTGTGCTACTAAAGTTTGAGAAGGTCCATTAACAAGTATCTGCATTTGCTCTGAATGGAACATTAGTGATTGAAAGAAAAGGTAAGCTAATGACAGTTCCAATGTATATGCTATGTGGTAGTTTCCAGAAGTCATTTTTATATTGAGTATTCTTTGGTTGTGAGTAGTATCTCTGCCTTTTGTCTGAAGTTACTTGTCAACCACATTAGGCATGTAGACATACAGAACGCATTTTACACAGAACAGAATGCAATGTATTCAGCTTTTACCAGTATAACTCTTCAAAGTAGGTTAAAAGTACAAGGTGCCTTCTTGATATATACCTCTGAATTTTACTTACCTTGTGATTTATAGTTGTCTGCAACCAAAATTAAAAGTGTGCTACTAAAGCTTGAGAAGGTACTTTAACTAATATCTCCATTTGTACTGAATGGGACTTTAGTGTTTCAAAGACAAAGTAAGCTAAAAGCAGTTCCAATGTAAATGCTATGTGCTAGGTTACTGAACTCAGCTTCATTTTGTGAACTCCATAGTTGTGAGGAGTATGCATTCCGTTTCTCTGTTGCTACAGGACAACCTGAGTAGTTATGTAGGCATCCATAACAGCAAATGGACAGAATAGAAAGTAATGCATTCAGCTCATGTGTGTTGACTTCAATTTTGCACAAAAGTACTATGTGCTAACTTGAAATAAACCTCCGAGATTTTACTTACCTTATGATTTAGAGTTGTCTCCAACCAATTTTAAGAGTGTGCTACTAAGGTTTGAGAAGGACCATTAACAAGTATCTGCATTTGCTCTGAATGGAACATTAGTGATTGAAAGAAAAGGTAAGCTAATGACAGTTCCAATGTATATGCTATGTGGTACTTTCCAGAATTCATTTCTATATTCAGTATTCCATGGTTGTGAGTAGTATCTATGCCTTTTGTCTGAAGTTACTTGTCAACCAGATTAGTCATGTAGACATACAGAACGCATTTTACACAGAACTGAATGCAATGTATTCTGCATTTACCAGTATATCTCTTTAAATTAGCTTAAAAGTACAAGGGGCCTTCTTGATATATACCTCTGAATTTTATTTACCTTATGATTTAGAGTTGTCTGCAACTAAAATTAAGAGTGTGCTACTAAAGCTTGAGAAGGTTCTTTAACTAATATCTCCACTTGTACTGAATGGGACTTTAGTGTTTCAAAGATAAAGTAAGCTAATTGCAGTTCCAATGTAAATGTTATGTGCGAGGTTACTGAACTCAGCTTCATTTTGTGAACTCCATAGTTGTGAGGAGTATGCATTCCGTTTCTCTGTTGCTACAGGACAACCTGAGTAGTTATGTAGGCATCCATAACAGCAAATGGACAGAATAGAAAGTAATGCATTCAGCTCATGTGTGTTGACTTCAATTTTGCACAAAAGTACTATGTGCTAACTTGAAATAAACCTCCGAGATTTTACTTACCTTATGATTTAGAGTTGTTTACAACCAATTTTAAGAATGTGCTACTAAAGTTTGAGAAGGTCCTTTAACAAGTATCTGCATTTGCTCTGAATGGAACATTAGTGATTGAAAGAAAAGGTAAGCTAATGACAGTTCCAATGTATATGCTATGTGGTAGTTTCCAGAAGTCATTTTTATATTGAGTATTCTTTGGTTGTGAGTAGTATCTCTGCCTTTTGTCTGAAGTTACTTGTCAACCACATTAGGCATGTAGACATACAGAACGCATTTTACACAGAACAGAATGCAATGTATTCAGCTTTTACCAGTATAACTCTTCAAATTAGCTTAAAAGTACAAGGTGCCTTCTTGATATATACCTCTGAATTTTACTTACCTTATGATTTACAGTTGTCTGCAACCAAAATTAAGAGTGTGCTACTAAAGCTTGAGAAGGTACTTTAACTAATATCTCCACTTCTACTGAATGGGACTTTAGTGATTCAAAGACAAAGTAAGCTAATTGCAGTTTGAATGTAAATGCTTGTGCTAGGTTACTGAACTCAGCTTCATTTTGTGAACTCCATAGTTGTGAGGAGTATGCATTCCGTTTCTCTGTTGCTACAGCAGAACCTGAGTAGATATGTAGGCATCGATAACACAAAATGGACAGATTAGAAAGTAAAGCATTCAGCTCATAAGAGTGTTGACTACAATTTTGCCCAAAAGTACTATGTGCTAACTTGAAATAAACCTTTGAATTTTACTTACCTAATGATTTAGAGTTGTTTACAACCAATTTGAAGAGTGTGCTACTAACGTTTGAGAGGGTACTGTAAGCAATATCTACATTTACACCGAATGAAACATTAGTGTTTCAAAGAAAAAGAAAGCTAATGACAGTTCCAATGTATATGCTATGTGGTAGTTTCCGGAATTCAGCTTTTTATTGAGTATTCCATGGTTGTGAGTATTATTAATGCCATTTGTCTGCAGTGACACCTCAACCAGAATAGTTATGTAGACATACATAAGACATTATACAGAAAAGATAATGCAATTTATTCAGCTTTTACCAGTGTACACTTCAAATCTGCTTAAAAGTACAAGGTGCTAACTTGATATATACTTCTGAATTTTACTTACCTTATGATTTAGAGTTGTCTCCAACCAATTTTAAGAGTGTGCTACTAAGGTTTGAGAAGGACCATTAACAAGTATCTGCATTTGCTCTGAATGGAACATTAGTGATTGAAAGAAAAGGTAAGCTAATGACAGTTCCAATGTATATGCTATGTGGTACTTTCCAGAATTCATTTTTATATTCAGTATTCCATGGTTGTGAGTAGTATCTATGCCTTTTGTCTGAAGTTACTTGTCAACCAGATTAGTCATGTAGACATACAGAACGCATTTTACACAGAACAGAATGCAATGTATTCAGCATTTACCAGTATATCTCTTCAAATTAGCTTAAAAGTACAAGGGGCCTTCTTGATATATACCTCTGAATTTTATTTACCTTATGATTTAGAGTTGTCTGCAACTAAAATTAAGAGTGTGCTACTAAAGCTTGAGAAGGTTCTTTAACTAATATCTCCACTTGTACTGAATGGGACTTTAGTGTTTCAAAGACAAAGTAACCTAATTGCAGTTCCAATGTAAATGCTATGTGCTAGGTTACTGAACTCAGCTTCATTTTGTGAACTCCATATTTGTGAGGAGTATGCATTCCGTTTCTCTGTTGCTACAGGACAACCTGAGTAGTTATGTAGGCATCCATAACACAAAATGGACAGAATAGAAAGTAATGCATTCAGCTCATAAGTGTGTTGACTTCAATTTTGCACAAAATACTATGTGCTAACTTGAAATAAACCTCCGAAATTTTACTTACTTTATGATTTATAGTTGTCTCCAACCAGGTTTAAGAGTGTGCTACTAAAGTTTGAGAAGGTCCATTAACAAGTATCTGCATTTGCTCTGAATGGAACATTAGTGATTGAAAGAAAAGGTAAGCTAATGACAGATCCAATGTATATGCGATGTGGTACTTTCCAGAATTCATTTTTATATTGGTTGTGAGTAGTATCTATGCCGTTTCTCTGCAGTCACACCTCAACCAGAATAGTTATGTAGACATACATAAGACATTATACAGAAAAGATAATGCAATTTATTCAGCTTTTACCAGTGTACACCAAATCTGCTTAAAAGTACAAGGTGCTAACTTGATATATACTTCTGAATTTTACTTACCTTATGATTTAGAGTTGTCTACAACCAATTTTAAGAGTGTGCTACTAAAGTTTGAGAAGGTACTTTCAGTAATATCTCCACTTGTACTGAATAGGACTTTAGTGTTTCAAAGACAAAGTAAGCTAATTGCAGTTCCAATGTAAATGCTATGTGCTAGGTTACTGAACTCAGCTTCATTTTGTGAACTCCATAGTTGTGAGGAGTATGCATTCCGTTTCTCTGTTGCTACAGGACAACCTGAGTAGTTATGTAGGCATCGATAACACAAAATGGACAGATTAGAAAGTAAAGCATTCAGCTCATAAGAGTGTTGACTACAATTTTGCCCAAAAGTACAATGTGCTAACTTGAAATAAACCTTTGAATTTTACTTACCTAATGATTTAGAGTTGTCTACAACCAATTTTAAGAGTGTGCTACTAAAGTTTGAGAAGGTCCATTAACAAGTATCTGCATTTGCTCTGAATGGAACATTAGTGATTGAAAGAAAAGGTAAGCTAATGACAGTTCCAATGTATATGCTATGTGGTAGTTTCCAGAAGTCATTTTTATATTGAGTATTCTTTGGTTGTGAGTAGTATCTCTGCCTTTTGTCTGAAGTTACTTGTCAACCACATTAGGCATGTAGACATACAGAACGCATTTTACACAGAACAGAATGCAATGTATTCAGCTTTTACCAGTATAACTCTTCAAATTAGCTTAAAAGTACAAGGTGCCTTCTTGATATATACCTCTGAATTTTACTTACCTTATGATTTACAGTTGTCTGCAACCAAAATTAAGAGTGTGCTACTAAAGCTTGAGAAGGTACTTTAACTAATATCTCCACTTCTACTGAATGGGACTTTAGTGATTCAAAGACAAAGTAAGCTAATTGCAGTTTGAATGTAAATGCTTGTGCTAGGTTACTGAACTCAGCTTCATTTTGTGAACTCCATAGTTGTGAGGAGTATGCATTCCGTTTCTCTGTTGCTACAGCAGAACCTGAGTAGATATGTAGGCATCGATAACACAAAATGGACAGATTAGAAAGTAAAGCATTCAGCTCATAAGAGTGTTGACTACAATTTTGCCCAAAAGTACTATGTGCTAACTTGAAATAAACCTTTGAATTTTACTTACCTAATGATTTAGAGTTGTTTACAACCAATTTGAAGAGTGTGCTACTAACGTTTGAGAGGGTACTGTAAGCAATATCTACATTTACACCGAATGAAACATTAGTGTTTCAAAGAAAAAGAAAGCTAATGACAGTTCCAATGTATATGCTATGTGGTAGTTTCCGGAATTCAGCTTTTTATTGAGTATTCCATGGTTGTGAGTATTATTAATGCCATTTGTCTGCAGTGACACCTCAACCAGAATAGTTATGTAGACATACATAAGACATTATACAGAAAAGATAATGCAATTTATTCAGCTTTTACCAGTGTACACTTCAAATCTGCTTAAAAGTACAAGGTGCTAACTTGATATATACTTCTGAATTTTACTTACCTTATGATTTAGAGTTGTCTCCAACCAATTTTAAGAGTGTGCTACTAAGGTTTGAGAAGGACCATTAACAAGTATCTGCATTTGCTCTGAATGGAACATTAGTGATTGAAAGAAAAGGTAAGCTAATGACAGTTCCAATGTATATGCTATGTGGTACTTTCCAGAATTCATTTTTATATTCAGTATTCCATGGTTGTGAGTAGTATCTATGCCTTTTGTCTGAAGTTACTTGTCAACCAGATTAGTCATGTAGACATACAGAACGCATTTTACACAGAACAGAATGCAATGTATTCAGCATTTACCAGTATATCTCTTCAAATTAGCTTAAAAGTACAAGGGGCCTTCTTGATATATACCTCTGAATTTTATTTACCTTATGATTTAGAGTTGTCTGCAACTAAAATTAAGAGTGTGCTACTAAAGCTTGAGAAGGTTCTTTAACTAATATCTCCACTTGTACTGAATGGGACTTTAGTGTTTCAAAGACAAAGTAACCTAATTGCAGTTCCAATGTAAATGCTATGTGCTAGGTTACTGAACTCAGCTTCATTTTGTGAACTCCATATTTGTGAGGAGTATGCATTCCGTTTCTCTGTTGCTACAGGACAACCTGAGTAGTTATGTAGGCATCCATAACACAAAATGGACAGAATAGAAAGTAATGCATTCAGCTCATAAGTGTGTTGACTTCAATTTTGCACAAAATACTATGTGCTAACTTGAAATAAACCTCCGAAATTTTACTTACTTTATGATTTATAGTTGTCTCCAACCAGGTTTAAGAGTGTGCTACTAAAGTTTGAGAAGGTCCATTAACAAGTATCTGCATTTGCTCTGAATGGAACATTAGTGATTGAAAGAAAAGGTAAGCTAATGACAGATCCAATGTATATGCGATGTGGTACTTTCCAGAATTCATTTTTATATTGGTTGTGAGTAGTATCTATGCCGTTTCTCTGCAGTCACACCTCAACCAGAATAGTTATGTAGACATACATAAGACATTATACAGAAAAGATAATGCAATTTATTCAGCTTTTACCAGTGTACACCAAATCTGCTTAAAAGTACAAGGTGCTAACTTGATATATACTTCTGAATTTTACTTACCTTATGATTTAGAGTTGTCTACAACCAATTTTAAGAGTGTGCTACTAAAGTTTGAGAAGGTACTTTCAGTAATATCTCCACTTGTACTGAATAGGACTTTAGTGTTTCAAAGACAAAGTAAGCTAATTGCAGTTCCAATGTAAATGCTATGTGCTAGGTTACTGAACTCAGCTTCATTTTGTGAACTCCATAGTTGTGAGGAGTATGCATTCCGTTTCTCTGTTGCTACAGGACAACCTGAGTAGTTATGTAGGCATCGATAACACAAAATGGACAGATTAGAAAGTAAAGCATTCAGCTCATAAGAGTGTTGACTACAATTTTGCCCAAAAGTACAATGTGCTAACTTGAAATAAACCTTTGAATTTTACTTACCTAATGATTTAGAGTTGTCTACAACCAATTTTAAGAGTGTGCTACTAAAGTTTGAGAAGGTCCATTAACAAGTATCTGCATTTGCTCTGAATGGAACATTAGTGATTGAAAGAAAAGGTAAGCTAATGACAGTTCCAATGTATATGCTATGTGGTAGTTTCCAGAAGTCATTTTTATATTGAGTATTCTTTGGTTGTGAGTAGTATCTCTGCCTTTTGTCTGAAGTTACTTGTCAACCACATTAGGCATGTAGACATACAGAACGCATTTTACACAGAACAGAATGCAATGTATTCAGCTTTTACCAGTATAACTCTTCAAATTAGCTTAAAAGTACAAGGTGCCTTCTTGATATATACCTCTGAATTTTACTTACCTTATGATTTACAGTTGTCTGCAACCAAAATTAAGAGTGTGCTACTAAAGCTTGAGAAGGTACTTTAACTAATATCTCCACTTCTACTGAATGGGACTTTAGTGATTCAAAGACAAAGTAAGCTAATTGCAGTTTGAATGTAAATGCTTGTGCTAGGTTACTGAACTCAGCTTCATTTTGTGAACTCCATAGTTGTGAGGAGTATGCATTCCGTTTCTCTGTTGCTACAGCAGAACCTGAGTAGATATGTAGGCATCGATAACACAAAATGGACAGATTAGAAAGTAAAGCATTCAGCTCATAAGAGTGTTGACTACAATTTTGCCCAAAAGTACTATGTGCTAACTTGAAATAAACCTTTGAATTTTACTTACCTAATGATTTAGAGTTGTTTACAACCAATTTGAAGAGTGTGCTACTAACGTTTGAGAGGGTACTGTAAGCAATATCTACATTTACACCGAATGAAACATTAGTGTTTCAAAGAAAAAGAAAGCTAATGACAGTTCCAATGTATATGCTATGTGGTAGTTTCCGGAATTCAGCTTTTTATTGAGTATTCCATGGTTGTGAGTATTATTAATGCCATTTGTCTGCAGTGACACCTCAACCAGAATAGTTATGTAGACATACATAAGACATTATACAGAAAAGATAATGCAATTTATTCAGCTTTTACCAGTGTACACTTCAAATCTGCTTAAAAGTACAAGGTGCTAACTTGATATATACTTCTGAATTTTACTTACCTTATGATTTAGAGTTGTCTCCAACCAATTTTAAGAGTGTGCTACTAAGGTTTGAGAAGGACCATTAACAAGTATCTGCATTTGCTCTGAATGGAACATTAGTGATTGAAAGAAAAGGTAAGCTAATGACAGTTCCAATGTATATGCTATGTGGTACTTTCCAGAATTCATTTTTATATTCAGTATTCCATGGTTGTGAGTAGTATCTATGCCTTTTGTCTGAAGTTACTTGTCAACCAGATTAGTCATGTAGACATACAGAACGCATTTTACACAGAACAGAATGCAATGTATTCAGCATTTACCAGTATATCTCTTCAAATTAGCTTAAAAGTACAAGGGGCCTTCTTGATATATACCTCTGAATTTTATTTACCTTATGATTTAGAGTTGTCTGCAACTAAAATTAAGAGTGTGCTACTAAAGCTTGAGAAGGTTCTTTAACTAATATCTCCACTTGTACTGAATGGGACTTTAGTGTTTCAAAGACAAAGTAACCTAATTGCAGTTCCAATGTAAATGCTATGTGCTAGGTTACTGAACTCAGCTTCATTTTGTGAACTCCATATTTGTGAGGAGTATGCATTCCGTTTCTCTGTTGCTACAGGACAACCTGAGTAGTTATGTAGGCATCCATAACACAAAATGGACAGAATAGAAAGTAATGCATTCAGCTCATAAGTGTGTTGACTTCAATTTTGCACAAAATACTATGTGCTAACTTGAAATAAACCTCCGAAATTTTACTTACTTTATGATTTATAGTTGTCTCCAACCAGGTTTAAGAGTGTGCTACTAAAGTTTGAGAAGGTCCATTAACAAGTATCTGCATTTGCTCTGAATGGAACATTAGTGATTGAAAGAAAAGGTAAGCTAATGACAGATCCAATGTATATGCGATGTGGTACTTTCCAGAATTCATTTTTATATTGGTTGTGAGTAGTATCTATGCCGTTTCTCTGCAGTCACACCTCAACCAGAATAGTTATGTAGACATACATAAGACATTATACAGAAAAGATAATGCAATTTATTCAGCTTTTACCAGTGTACACCAAATCTGCTTAAAAGTACAAGGTGCTAACTTGATATATACTTCTGAATTTTACTTACCTTATGATTTAGAGTTGTCTACAACCAATTTTAAGAGTGTGCTACTAAAGTTTGAGAAGGTACTTTCAGTAATATCTCCACTTGTACTGAATAGGACTTTAGTGTTTCAAAGACAAAGTAAGCTAATTGCAGTTCCAATGTAAATGCTATGTGCTAGGTTACTGAACTCAGCTTCATTTTGTGAACTCCATAGTTGTGAGGAGTATGCATTCCGTTTCTCTGTTGCTACAGCAGAACCTGAGTAGATATGTAGGCATCGATAACACAAAATGGACAGATTAGAAAGTAAAGCATTCAGCTCATAAGAGTGTTGACTACAATTTTGCCCAAAAGTACAATGTGCTAACTTGAAATAAACCTTTGAATTTTACTTACCTAATGATTTAGAGTTGTCTACAACCAATTTTAAGAGTGTGCTACTAAAGTTTGAGAAGGTCCATTAACAAGTATCTGCATTTGCTCTGAATGGAACATTAGTGATTGAAAGAAAAGGTAAGCTAATGACAGTTCCAATGTATATGCTATGTGGTAGTTTCCAGAAGTCATTTTTATATTGAGTATTCTTTGGTTGTGAGTAGTATCTCTGCCTTTTGTCTGAAGTTACTTGTCAACCACATTAGGCATGTAGACATACAGAACGCATTTTACACAGAACAGAATGCAATGTATTCAGCTTTTACCAGTATAACTCTTCAAATTAGCTTAAAAGTACAAGGTGCCTTCTTGATATATACCTCTGAATTTTACTTACCTTATGATTTACAGTTGTCTGCAACCAAAATTAAGAGTGTGCTACTAAAGCTTGAGAAGGTACTTTAACTAATATCTCCACTTCTACTGAATGGGACTTTAGTGATTCAAAGACAAAGTAAGCTAATTGCAGTTTGAATGTAAATGCTTGTGCTAGGTTACTGAACTCAGCTTCATTTTGTGAACTCCATAGTTGTGAGGAGTATGCATTCCGTTTCTCTGTTGCTACAGGACAACCTGAGTAGTTATGTAGGCATCCATAACAGCAAATGGACAGAATAGAAAGTAATGCATTCAGCTCATGTGTGTTGACTTCAATTTTGCACAAAAGTACTATGTGCTAACTTGAAATAAACAGAAATTTTACTTACCTTATGATTTAGAGTTGTCTCCAACCAATTTTAAGAGAGAGCTACTAAAGTTTGAGAAGGTCCATTAACAAGTATCTGCATTTGCTCTGAATGGAACATTAGTGATTGAAAGAAAAGGTAAACTAATGACAGTTCCAATGTATATGCTATGTGGTAGTTTTCAGAATTCATTTTTATATTGGGTATTCCATGGTTGTGAGTAGTATCTGTGCCTTTTGTCTGCAGTTACTTGTCAACCAGATTTGTCATGTAGACATACTGAACGCATTTTACACAGAACAGAATGCAATGTATTCAGCTTTTACCAGTATAACTCTTCAAAGTAGCTTAAAAGTACAAGGTGCCTTCTTGATATATACCTCTGAATTTTACTTACCTTGTGATTTATAGTTGTCTGCAACCAAAATTAAAAGTGTGCTACTAAAGCTTGAGAAGGTACTTTAACTAATATCTCCATTTATACTGAATGGGACTTTAGTGTTTCAAAGACAAAGTAAGCTAAAAGCAGTTCCAATGTAAATGCTATGTGCTAGGTTACTGAACTCAGCTTCATTTTGTGAACTCCATAGTTGTGAGGAGTATGCATTCCGTTTCTCTGTTGCTACAGGACAACCTGAGTAGTTATGTAGGCATCCATAACAGCAAATGGACAGAATAGAAAGTAAAGCATTCAGCTCATAAGAGTGTTGACTACAATTTTGCCCAAAAGTACAATGTGCTAACTTGAAATAAACCTTTGAATTTTACTTACCTAATGATTTAGAGTTGTCTACAACCAATTTTAAGAGTGTGCTACTAAAGTTTGAGAAGGTCCATTAACAAGTATCTGCATTTGCTCTGAATGGAACATTAGTGATTGAAAGAAAAGGTAAGCTAATGACAGTTCCAATGTATATGCTATGTGGTAGTTTCCAGAAGTCATTTTTATATTGAGTATTCTTTGGTTGTGAGTAGTATCTCTGCCTTTTGTCTGAAGTTACTTGTCAACCACATTAGGCATGTAGACATACAGAACGCATTTTACACAGAACAGAATGCAATGTATTCAGCTTTTACCAGTATAACTCTTCAAATTAGCTTAAAAGTACAAGGTGCCTTCTTGATATATACCTCTGAATTTTACTTACCTTATGATTTACAGTTGTCTGCAACCAAAATTAAGAGTGTGCTACTAAAGCTTGAGAAGGTACTTTAACTAATATCTCCACTTCTACTGAATGGGACTTTAGTGATTCAAAGACAAAGTAAGCTAATTGCAGTTTGAATGTAAATGCTTGTGCTAGGTTACTGAACTCAGCTTCATTTTGTGAACTCCATAGTTGTGAGGAGTATGCATTCCGTTTCTCTGTTGCTACAGCAGAACCTGAGTAGATATGTAGGCATCGATAACACAAAATGGACAGATTAGAAAGTAAAGCATTCAGCTCATAAGAGTGTTGACTACAATTTTGCCCAAAAGTACTATGTGCTAACTTGAAATAAACCTTTGAATTTTACTTACCTAATGATTTAGAGTTGTTTACAACCAATTTGAAGAGTGTGCTACTAACGTTTGAGAGGGTACTGTAAGCAATATCTACATTTACACCGAATGAAACATTAGTGTTTCAAAGAAAAAGAAAGCTAATGACAGTTCCAATGTATATGCTATGTGGTAGTTTCCGGAATTCAGCTTTTTATTGAGTATTCCATGGTTGTGAGTATTATTAATGCCATTTGTCTGCAGTGACACCTCAACCAGAATAGTTATGTAGACATACATAAGACATTATACAGAAAAGATAATGCAATTTATTCAGCTTTTACCAGTGTACACTTCAAATCTGCTTAAAAGTACAAGGTGCTAACTTGATATATACTTCTGAATTTTACTTACCTTATGATTTAGAGTTGTCTCCAACCAATTTTAAGAGTGTGCTACTAAGGTTTGAGAAGGACCATTAACAAGTATCTGCATTTGCTCTGAATGGAACATTAGTGATTGAAAGAAAAGGTAAGCTAATGACAGTTCCAATGTATATGCTATGTGGTACTTTCCAGAATTCATTTTTATATTCAGTATTCCATGGTTGTGAGTAGTATCTATGCCTTTTGTCTGAAGTTACTTGTCAACCAGATTAGTCATGTAGACATACAGAACGCATTTTACACAGAACAGAATGCAATGTATTCAGCATTTACCAGTATATCTCTTCAAATTAGCTTAAAAGTACAAGGGGCCTTCTTGATATATACCTCTGAATTTTATTTACCTTATGATTTAGAGTTGTCTGCAACTAAAATTAAGAGTGTGCTACTAAAGCTTGAGAAGGTTCTTTAACTAATATCTCCACTTGTACTGAATGGGACTTTAGTGTTTCAAAGACAAAGTAACCTAATTGCAGTTCCAATGTAAATGCTATGTGCTAGGTTACTGAACTCAGCTTCATTTTGTGAACTCCATATTTGTGAGGAGTATGCATTCCGTTTCTCTGTTGCTACAGGACAACCTGAGTAGTTATGTAGGCATCCATAACACAAAATGGACAGAATAGAAAGTAATGCATTCAGCTCATAAGTGTGTTGACTTCAATTTTGCACAAAATACTATGTGCTAACTTGAAATAAACCTCCGAAATTTTACTTACTTTATGATTTATAGTTGTCTCCAACCAGGTTTAAGAGTGTGCTACTAAAGTTTGAGAAGGTCCATTAACAAGTATCTGCATTTGCTCTGAATGGAACATTAGTGATTGAAAGAAAAGGTAAGCTAATGACAGATCCAATGTATATGCGATGTGGTACTTTCCAGAATTCATTTTTATATTGGTTGTGAGTAGTATCTATGCCGTTTCTCTGCAGTCACACCTCAACCAGAATAGTTATGTAGACATACATAAGACATTATACAGAAAAGATAATGCAATTTATTCAGCTTTTACCAGTGTACACCAAATCTGCTTAAAAGTACAAGGTGCTAACTTGATATATACTTCTGAATTTTACTTACCTTATGATTTAGAGTTGTCTACAACCAATTTTAAGAGTGTGCTACTAAAGTTTGAGAAGGTACTTTCAGTAATATCTCCACTTGTACTGAATAGGACTTTAGTGTTTCAAAGACAAAGTAAGCTAATTGCAGTTCCAATGTAAATGCTATGTGCTAGGTTACTGAACTCAGCTTCATTTTGTGAACTCCATAGTTGTGAGGAGTATGCATTCCGTTTCTCTGTTGCTACAGCAGAACCTGAGTAGATATGTAGGCATCGATAACACAAAATGGACAGATTAGAAAGTAAAGCATTCAGCTCATAAGAGTGTTGACTACAATTTTGCCCAAAAGTACAATGTGCTAACTTGAAATAAACCTTTGAATTTTACTTACCTAATGATTTAGAGTTGTCTACAACCAATTTTAAGAGTGTGCTACTAAAGTTTGAGAAGGTCCATTAACAAGTATCTGCATTTGCTCTGAATGGAACATTAGTGATTGAAAGAAAAGGTAAGCTAATGACAGTTCCAATGTATATGCTATGTGGTAGTTTCCAGAAGTCATTTTTATATTGAGTATTCTTTGGTTGTGAGTAGTATCTCTGCCTTTTGTCTGAAGTTACTTGTCAACCACATTAGGCATGTAGACATACAGAACGCATTTTACACAGAACAGAATGCAATGTATTCAGCTTTTACCAGTATAACTCTTCAAATTAGCTTAAAAGTACAAGGTGCCTTCTTGATATATACCTCTGAATTTTACTTACCTTATGATTTACAGTTGTCTGCAACCAAAATTAAGAGTGTGCTACTAAAGCTTGAGAAGGTACTTTAACTAATATCTCCACTTCTACTGAATGGGACTTTAGTGATTCAAAGACAAAGTAAGCTAATTGCAGTTTGAATGTAAATGCTTGTGCTAGGTTACTGAACTCAGCTTCATTTTGTGAACTCCATAGTTGTGAGGAGTATGCATTCCGTTTCTCTGTTGCTACAGCAGAACCTGAGTAGATATGTAGGCATCGATAACACAAAATGGACAGATTAGAAAGTAAAGCATTCAGCTCATAAGAGTGTTGACTACAATTTTGCCCAAAAGTACTATGTGCTAACTTGAAATAAACCTTTGAATTTTACTTACCTAATGATTTAGAGTTGTTTACAACCAATTTGAAGAGTGTGCTACTAACGTTTGAGAGGGTACTGTAAGCAATATCTACATTTACACCGAATGAAACATTAGTGTTTCAAAGAAAAAGAAAGCTAATGACAGTTCCAATGTATATGCTATGTGGTAGTTTCCGGAATTCAGCTTTTTATTGAGTATTCCATGGTTGTGAGTATTATTAATGCCATTTGTCTGCAGTGACACCTCAACCAGAATAGTTATGTAGACATACATAAGACATTATACAGAAAAGATAATGCAATTTATTCAGCTTTTACCAGTGTACACTTCAAATCTGCTTAAAAGTACAAGGTGCTAACTTGATATATACTTCTGAATTTTACTTACCTTATGATTTAGAGTTGTCTCCAACCAATTTTAAGAGTGTGCTACTAAGGTTTGAGAAGGACCATTAACAAGTATCTGCATTTGCTCTGAATGGAACATTAGTGATTGAAAGAAAAGGTAAGCTAATGACAGTTCCAATGTATATGCTATGTGGTACTTTCCAGAATTCATTTTTATATTCAGTATTCCATGGTTGTGAGTAGTATCTATGCCTTTTGTCTGAAGTTACTTGTCAACCAGATTAGTCATGTAGACATACAGAACGCATTTTACACAGAACAGAATGCAATGTATTCAGCATTTACCAGTATATCTCTTCAAATTAGCTTAAAAGTACAAGGGGCCTTCTTGATATATACCTCTGAATTTTATTTACCTTATGATTTAGAGTTGTCTGCAACTAAAATTAAGAGTGTGCTACTAAAGCTTGAGAAGGTTCTTTAACTAATATCTCCACTTGTACTGAATGGGACTTTAGTGTTTCAAAGACAAAGTAACCTAATTGCAGTTCCAATGTAAATGCTATGTGCTAGGTTACTGAACTCAGCTTCATTTTGTGAACTCCATATTTGTGAGGAGTATGCATTCCGTTTCTCTGTTGCTACAGGACAACCTGAGTAGTTATGTAGGCATCCATAACACAAAATGGACAGAATAGAAAGTAATGCATTCAGCTCATAAGTGTGTTGACTTCAATTTTGCACAAAATACTATGTGCTAACTTGAAATAAACCTCCGAAATTTTACTTACTTTATGATTTATAGTTGTCTCCAACCAGGTTTAAGAGTGTGCTACTAAAGTTTGAGAAGGTCCATTAACAAGTATCTGCATTTGCTCTGAATGGAACATTAGTGATTGAAAGAAAAGGTAAGCTAATGACAGATCCAATGTATATGCGATGTGGTACTTTCCAGAATTCATTTTTATATTGGTTGTGAGTAGTATCTATGCCGTTTCTCTGCAGTCACACCTCAACCAGAATAGTTATGTAGACATACATAAGACATTATACAGAAAAGATAATGCAATTTATTCAGCTTTTACCAGTGTACACCAAATCTGCTTAAAAGTACAAGGTGCTAACTTGATATATACTTCTGAATTTTACTTACCTTATGATTTAGAGCTGTCTACAACCAATTTTAAGAGTGTGCTACTAAAGTTTGAGAAGGTACTTTCAGTAATATCTCCACGTACTGAATAGGACTTTAGTGTTTCAAAGACAAAGTAAGCTAATTGCAGTTCCAATGTAAATGCTATGTGCTAGGTTACTGAACTCAGCTTCATTTTGTGAACTCCATAGTTGTGAGGAGTATGCATTCCGTTTCTCTGTTGCTACAGGACAACCTGAGTAGTTATGTAGGCATCGATAACACAAAATGGACAGATTAGAAAGTAAAGCATTCAGCTCATAAGAGTGTTGACTACAATTTTGCCCAAAAGTACAATGTGCTAACTTGAAATAAACCTTTGAATTTTACTTACCTAATGATTTAGAGTTGTCTACAACCAATTTTAAGAGTGTGCTACTAAAGTTTGAGAAGGTCCATTAACAAGTATCTGCATTTGCTCTGAATGGAACATTAGTGATTGAAAGAAAAGGTAAGCTAATGACAGTTCCAATGTATATGCTATGTGGTAGTTTCCAGAAGTCATTTTTATATTGAGTATTCTTTGGTTGTGAGTAGTATCTCTGCCTTTTGTCTGAAGTTACTTGTCAACCACATTAGGCATGTAGACATACAGAACGCATTTTACACAGAACAGAATGCAATGTATTCAGCTTTTACCAGTATAACTCTTCAAATTAGCTTAAAAGTACAAGGTGCTAACTTGATATATACTTCTGAATTTTACTTACCTTATGATTTAGAGTTGTCTCCAACCAATTTTAAGAGTGTGCTACTAAGGTTTGAGAAGGACCATTAACAAGTATCTGCATTTGCTCTGAATGGAACATTAGTGATTGAAAGAAAAGGTAAGCTAATGACAGTTCCAATGTATATGCTATGTGGTACTTTCCAGAATTCATTTTTATATTCAGTATTCCATGGTTGTGAGTAGTATCTATGCCTTTTGTCTGAAGTTACTTGTCAACCAGATTAGTCATGTAGACATACAGAACGCATTTTACACAGAACAGAATGCAATGTATTCAGCATTTACCAGTATATCTCTTCAAATTAGCTTAAAAGTACAAGGGGCCTTCTTGATATATACCTCTGAATTTTATTTACCTTATGATTTAGAGTTGTCTGCAACTAAAATTAAGAGTGTGCTACTAAAGCTTGAGAAGGTTCTTTAACTAATATCTCCACTTGTACTGAATGGGACTTTAGTGTTTCAAAGACAAAGTAACCTAATTGCAGTTCCAATGTAAATGCTATGTGCTAGGTTACTGAACTCAGCTTCATTTTGTGAACTCCATATTTGTGAGGAGTATGCATTCCGTTTCTCTGTTGCTACAGGACAACCTGAGTAGTTATGTAGGCATCCATAACACAAAATGGACAGAATAGAAAGTAATGCATTCAGCTCATAAGTGTGTTGACTTCAATTTTGCACAAAATACTATGTGCTAACTTGAAATAAACCTCCGAAATTTTACTTACTTTATGATTTATAGTTGTCTCCAACCAGGTTTAAGAGTGTGCTACTAAAGTTTGAGAAGGTCCATTAACAAGTATCTGCATTTGCTCTGAATGGAACATTAGTGATTGAAAGAAAAGGTAAGCTAATGACAGATCCAATGTATATGCGATGTGGTACTTTCCAGAATTCATTTTTATATTGGTTGTGAGTAGTATCTATGCCGTTTCTCTGCAGTCACACCTCAACCAGAATAGTTATGTAGACATACATAAGACATTATACAGAAAAGATAATGCAATTTATTCAGCTTTTACCAGTGTACACCAAATCTGCTTAAAAGTACAAGGTGCTAACTTGATATATACTTCTGAATTTTACTTACCTTATGATTTAGAGTTGTCTACAACCAATTTTAAGAGTGTGCTACTAAAGTTTGAGAAGGTACTTTCAGTAATATCTCCACGTACTGAATAGGACTTTAGTGTTTCAAAGACAAAGTAAGCTAATTGCAGTTCCAATGTAAATGCTATGTGCTAGGTTACTGAACTCAGCTTCATTTTGTGAACTCCATAGTTGTGAGGAGTATGCATTCCGTTTCTCTGTTGCTACAGCAGAACCTGAGTAGATATGTAGGCATGGATAACACAAAATGGACAGATTAGAAAGTAAAGCATTCAGCTCATAAGAGTGTTGACTACAATTTTGCCCAAAAGTACAATGTGCTAACTTGAAATAAACCTTTGAATTTTACTTACCTAATGATTTAGAGTTGTCTACAACCAATTTTAAGAGTGTGCTACTAAAGTTTGAGAAGGTCCATTAACAAGTATCTGCATTTGCTCTGAATGGAACATTAGTGATTGAAAGAAAAGGTAAGCTAATGACAGTTCCAATGTATATGCTATGTGGTAGTTTCCAGAAGTCATTTTTATATTGAGTATTCTTTGGTTGTGAGTAGTATCTCTGCCTTTTGTCTGAAGTTACTTGTCAACCACATTAGGCATGTAGACATACAGAACGCATTTTACACAGAACAGAATGCAATGTATTCAGCTTTTACCAGTATAACTCTTCAAATTAGCTTAAAAGTACAAGGTGCCTTCTTGATATATACCTCTGAATTTTACTTACCTTATGATTTACAGTTGTCTGCAACCAAAATTAAGAGTGTGCTACTAAAGCTTGAGAAGGTACTTTAACTAATATCTCCACTTCTACTGAATGGGACTTTAGTGATTCAAAGACAAAGTAAGCTAATTGCAGTTTGAATGTAAATGCTTGTGCTAGGTTACTGAACTCAGCTTCATTTTGTGAACTCCATAGTTGTGAGGAGTATGCATTCCGTTTCTCTGTTGCTACAGCAGAACCTGAGTAGATATGTAGGCATCGATAACACAAAATGGACAGATTAGAAAGTAAAGCATTCAGCTCATAAGAGTGTTGACTACAATTTTGCCCAAAAGTACTATGTGCTAACTTGAAATAAACCTTTGAATTTTACTTACCTAATGATTTAGAGTTGTTTACAACCAATTTGAAGAGTGTGCTACTAACGTTTGAGAGGGTACTGTAAGCAATATCTACATTTACACCGAATGAAACATTAGTGTTTCAAAGAAAAAGAAAGCTAATGACAGTTCCAATGTATATGCTATGTGGTAGTTTCCGGAATTCAGCTTTTTATTGAGTATTCCATGGTTGTGAGTATTATTAATGCCATTTGTCTGCAGTGACACCTCAACCAGAATAGTTATGTAGACATACATAAGACATTATACAGAAAAGATAATGCAATTTATTCAGCTTTTACCAGTGTACACTTCAAATCTGCCTAAAAGTACAAGGTGCTAACTTGATATATACTTCTGAATTTTACTTACCTTATGATTTAGAGTTGTCTCCAACCAATTTTAAGAGTGTGCTACTAAGGTTTGAGAAGGACCATTAACAAGTATCTGCATTTGCTCTGAATGGAACATTAGTGATTGAAAGAAAAGGTAAGCTAATGACAGTTCCAATGTATATGCTATGTGGTACTTTCCAGAATTCATTTTTATATTCAGTATTCCATGGTTGTGAGTAGTATCTATGCCTTTTGTCTGAAGTTACTTGTCAACCAGATTAGTCATGTAGACATACAGAACGCATTTTACACAGAACAGAATGCAATGTATTCAGCATTTACCAGTATATCTCTTCAAATTAGCTTAAAAGTACAAGGGGCCTTCTTGATATATACCTCTGAATTTTATTTACCTTATGATTTAGAGTTGTCTGCAACTAAAATTAAGAGTGTGCTACTAAAGCTTGAGAAGGTTCTTTAACTAATATCTCCACTTGTACTGAATGGGACTTTAGTGTTTCAAAGACAAAGTAACCTAATTGCAGTTCCAATGTAAATGCTATGTGCTAGGTTACTGAACTCAGCTTCATTTTGTGAACTCCATATTTGTGAGGAGTATGCATTCCGTTTCTCTGTTGCTACAGGACAACCTGAGTAGTTATGTAGGCATCCATAACACAAAATGGACAGAATAGAAAGTAATGCATTCAGCTCATAAGTGTGTTGACTTCAATTTTGCACAAAATACTATGTGCTAACTTGAAATAAACCTCCGAAATTTTACTTACTTTATGATTTATAGTTGTCTCCAACCAGGTTTAAGAGTGTGCTACTAAAGTTTGAGAAGGTCCATTAACAAGTATCTGCATTTGCTCTGAATGGAACATTAGTGATTGAAAGAAAAGGTAAGCTAATGACAGATCCAATGTATATGCGATGTGGTACTTTCCAGAATTCATTTTTATATTGGTTGTGAGTAGTATCTATGCCGTTTCTCTGCAGTCACACCTCAACCAGAATAGTTATGTAGACATACATAAGACATTATACAGAAAAGATAATGCAATTTATTCAGCTTTTACCAGTGTACACCAAATCTGCTTAAAAGTACAAGGTGCTAACTTGATATATACTTCTGAATTTTACTTACCTTATGATTTAGAGTTGTCTACAACCAATTTTAAGAGTGTGCTACTAAAGTTTGAGAAGGTACTTTCAGTAATATCTCCACTTGTACTGAATAGGACTTTAGTGTTTCAAAGACAAAGTAAGCTAATTGCAGTTCCAATGTAAATGCTATGTGCTAGGTTACTGAACTCAGCTTCATTTTGTGAACTCCATAGTTGTGAGGAGTATGCATTCCGTTTCTCTGTTGCTACAGCAGAACCTGAGTAGATATGTAGGCATGGATAACACAAAATGGACAGATTAGAAAGTAAAGCATTCAGCTCATAAGAGTGTTGACTACAATTTTGCCCAAAAGTACAATGTGCTAACTTGAAATAAACCTTTGAATTTTACTTACCTAATGATTTAGAGTTGTCTACAACCAATTTTAAGAGTGTGCTACTAAAGTTTGAGAAGGTCCATTAACAAGTATCTGCATTTGCTCTGAATGGAACATTAGTGATTGAAAGAAAAGGTAAGCTAATGACAGTTCCAATGTATATGCTATGTGGTAGTTTCCAGAAGTCATTTTTATATTGAGTATTCTTTGGTTGTGAGTAGTATCTCTGCCTTTTGTCTGAAGTTACTTGTCAACCACATTAGGCATGTAGACATACAGAACGCATTTTACACAGAACAGAATGCAATGTATTCAGCTTTTACCAGTATAACTCTTCAAATTAGCTTAAAAGTACAAGGTGCCTTCTTGATATATACCTCTGAATTTTACTTACCTTATGATTTACAGTTGTCTGCAACCAAAATTAAGAGTGTGCTACTAAAGCTTGAGAAGGTACTTTAACTAATATCTCCACTTCTACTGAATGGGACTTTAGTGATTCAAAGACAAAGTAAGCTAATTGCAGTTTGAATGTAAATGCTTGTGCTAGGTTACTGAACTCAGCTTCATTTTGTGAACTCCATAGTTGTGAGGAGTATGCATTCCGTTTCTCTGTTGCTACAGCAGAACCTGAGTAGATATGTAGGCATCGATAACACAAAATGGACAGATTAGAAAGTAAAGCATTCAGCTCATAAGAGTGTTGACTACAATTTTGCCCAAAAGTACTATGTGCTAACTTGAAATAAACCTTTGAATTTTACTTACCTAATGATTTAGAGTTGTTTACAACCAATTTGAAGAGTGTGCTACTAACGTTTGAGAGGGTACTGTAAGCAATATCTACATTTACACCGAATGAAACATTAGTGTTTCAAAGAAAAAGAAAGCTAATGACAGTTCCAATGTATATGCTATGTGGTAGTTTCCGGAATTCAGCTTTTTATTGAGTATTCCATGGTTGTGAGTATTATTAATGCCATTTGTCTGCAGTGACACCTCAACCAGAATAGTTATGTAGACATACATAAGACATTATACAGAAAAGATAATGCAATTTATTCAGCTTTTACCAGTGTACACTTCAAATCTGCTTAAAAGTACAAGGTGCTAACTTGATATATACTTCTGAATTTTACTTACCTTATGATTTAGAGTTGTCTCCAACCAATTTTAAGAGTGTGCTACTAAGGTTTGAGAAGGACCATTAACAAGTATCTGCATTTGCTCTGAATGGAACATTAGTGATTGAAAGAAAAGGTAAGCTAATGACAGTTCCAATGTATATGCTATGTGGTACTTTCCAGAATTCATTTTTATATTCAGTATTCCATGGTTGTGAGTAGTATCTATGCCTTTTGTCTGAAGTTACTTGTCAACCAGATTAGTCATGTAGACATACAGAACGCATTTTACACAGAACAGAATGCAATGTATTCAGCATTTACCAGTATATCTCTTCAAATTAGCTTAAAAGTACAAGGGGCCTTCTTGATATATACCTCTGAATTTTATTTACCTTATGATTTAGAGTTGTCTGCAACTAAAATTAAGAGTGTGCTACTAAAGCTTGAGAAGGTTCTTTAACTAATATCTCCACTTGTACTGAATGGGACTTTAGTGTTTCAAAGACAAAGTAACCTAATTGCAGTTCCAATGTAAATGCTATGTGCTAGGTTACTGAACTCAGCTTCATTTTGTGAACTCCATATTTGTGAGGAGTATGCATTCCGTTTCTCTGTTGCTACAGGACAACCTGAGTAGTTATGTAGGCATCCATAACACAAAATGGACAGAATAGAAAGTAATGCATTCAGCTCATAAGTGTGTTGACTTCAATTTTGCACAAAATACTATGTGCTAACTTGAAATAAACCTCCGAAATTTTACTTACCTTATGATTTATAGTTGTCTCCAACCAGGTTTAAGAGTGTGCTACTAAAGTTTGAGAGGGTCCATTAACAAGTATCTGCATTTGCTCTGAATGGAACATTAGTGATTGAAAGAAAAGGTAAGCTAATGACAGATCCAATGTATATGCGATGTGGTACTTTCCAGAATTCATTTTTATATTGGTTGTGAGTAGTATCTATGCCGTTTCTCTGCAGTCACACCTCAACCAGAATAGTTATGTAGACATACATAAGACATTATACAGAAAAGATAATGCAATTTATTCAGCTTTTACCAGTGTACACCAAATCTGCTTAAAAGTACAAGGTGCTAACTTGATATATACTTCTGAATTTTACTTACCTTATGATTTAGAGTTGTCTACAACCAATTTTAAGAGTGTGCTACTAAAGTTTGAGAAGGTACTTTCAGTAATATCTCCACTTGTACTGAATAGGACTTTAGAGATTCAAAGACAAAGTAACCTAATTGCAGTTCCAATGTAAATGCTATGTGCTAGGTTACTGAACTCAGCTTCATTTTGTGAACTCCATAGTTGTGAGGAGTATGCATTCCGTTTCTCTGTTGCTACAGCAGAACCTGAGTAGATATGTAGGCATCGATAACACAAAATGGACAGATTAGAAAGTAAAGCATTCAGCTCATAAGAGTGTTGACTACAATTTTGCCCAAAAGTACTATGTGCTAACTTGAAATAAACCTTTGAATTTTACTTACCTAATGATTTAGAGTTGTTTACAACCAATTTGAAGAGAGTGCTACTAACGGTTGAGAGGGTACTGTAAGCAATATCTACATTTACACCGAATGAAACATTAGTGTTTCAAAGAAAAAGAAAGCTAATGACAGTTCCAATGTATATGCTATGTGGTAGTTTCCGGAATTCAGCTTTTTATTGAGTATTCCATGGTTGTGAGTATTATTAATGCCATTTGTCTGCAGTGACACCTCAACCAGAATAGTTATGTAGACATACATAAGACATTATACAGAAAAGATAATGCAATTTATTCAGCTTTTACCAGTGTACACTTCAAATCTGCTTAAAAGTACAAGGTGCTAACTTGATATATACTTCTGAATTTTACTTACCTTATGATTTAGAGTTGTCTCCAACCAATTTTAAGAGTGTGCTACTAAGGTTTGAGAAGGACCATTAACAAGTATCTGCATTTGCTCTGAATGGAACATTAGTGATTGAAAGAAAAGGTAAGCTAATGACAGTTCCAATGTATATGCTATGTGGTACTTTCCAGAATTCATTTTTATATTCAGTATTCCATGGTTGTGAGTAGTATCTATGCCTTTTGTCTGAAGTTACTTGTCAACCAGATTAGTCATGTAGACATACAGAACGCATTTTACACAGAACAGAATGCAATGTATTCAGCTTTTACCAGTATAACTCTTCAAAGTAGCTTAAAAGTACAAGGTGCCTTCTTGATATATACCTCTGAATTTTACTTACCTTGTGATTTATAGTTGTCTGCAACCAAAATTAAAAGTGTGCTACTAAAGCTGGAGAAGGTACTTTAACTAATATCTCCATTTATACTGAATGGGACTTTAGTGTTTCAAAGACAAAGTAACCTAATTGCAGTTCCAATGTAAATGCTATGTGCTAGGTTACTGAACTCAGCTTCATTTTGTGAACTCCATATTTGTGAGGAGTATGCATTCCGTTTCTCTGTTGCTACAGGACAACCTGAGTAGTTATGTAGGCATCCATAACAGCAAATGGACAGAATAGAAAGTAATGCATTCAGCTCATGTGTGTTGACTTCAATTTTGCACAAAAGTACTATGTGCTAACTTGAAATAAACCTCCGAGATTTTACTTACCTTATGATTTAGAGTTGTCTCCAACCAATTTTAAGAGTGTGCTACTAAGGTTTGAGAAGGACCATTAACAAGTATCTGCATTTGCTCTGAATGGAACATTAGTGATTGAAAGAAAAGGTAAGCTAATGACAGTTCCAATGTATATGCTATGTGGTACTTTCCAGAATTCATTTCTATATTCAGTATTCCATGGTTGTGAGTAGTATCTATGCCTTTTGTCTGAAGTTACTTGTCAACCAGATTAGTCATGTAGACATACAGAACGCATTTTACACAGAACTGAATGCAATGTATTCTGCATTTACCAGTATATCTCTTCAAATTAGCTTAAAAGTACAAGGGGCCTTCTTGATATATACCTCTGAATTTTATTTACCTTATGATTTAGAGTTGTCTGCAACTAAAATTAAGAGTGTGCTACTAAAGCTTGAGAAGGTTCTTTAACTAATATCTCCACTTGTACTGAATAGGACTTTAGAGATTCAAAGACAAAGTAACCTAATTGCAGTTCCAATGTAAATGCTATGTGCTAGGTTACTGAACTCAGCTTCATTTTGTGAACTCCATAGTTGTGAGGAGTATGCATTCCGTTTCTCTGTTGCTACAGGACAACCTGAGTAGCTCTGTAGGCATCCATAACAGCAAATGGACAGAATAGAAAGTAATGCATTCAGCTCATGTGTGTTGACTTCAATTTTGCACAAAAGTACTATGTGCTAACTTGAAATAAACCGAAATTTTACTTACCTTATGATTTAGAGTTGTCTACAACCAATTTTAAGAGAGTGCTACTAAAGTTTGAGAAGGTCCATTAACAAGTATCTGCATTTGCTCTGAATGGAACATTAGTGATTGAAAGAAAAGGTAAACTAATGACAGATCCAATGTATATGCTATGTGGTAGTTTTCAGAATTCATTTTTATATTGGGTTTTCCATGGTTGTGAGTAGTATCTGTGCCTTTTGTCTGCAGTTACTTGTCAACCAGATTTGTCATGTAGACATACTGAACGCATTTTACACAGAACAGAATGCAATGTATTCAGCTTTTACCAGTATAACTCTTCAAAGTAGGTTAAAAGTACAAGGTGCCTTCTTGATATATACCTCTGAATTTTACTTACCTTGTGATTTATAGTTGTCTGCAACCAAAATTAAAAGTGTGCTACTAAAGCTTGAGAAGGTACTTTAACTAATATCTCCATTTGTACTGAATGGGACTTTAGTGTTTCAAAGACAAAGTAAGCTAAAAGCAGTTCCAATGTAAATGCTATGTGCTAGGTTACTGAACTCAGCTTCATTTTGTGAACTCCATAGTTGTGAGGAGTATGCATTCCGTTTCTCTGTTGCTACAGGACAACCTGAGTAGTTATGTAGGCATCCATAACAGCAAATGGACAGAATAGAAAGTAATGCATTCAGCTCATGTGTGTTGACTTCAATTTTGCACAAAAGTACTATGTGCTAACTTGAAATAAACCTCCGAGATTTTACTTACCTTATGATTTAGAGTTGTCTCCAACCAATTTTAAGAGTGTGCTACTAAGGTTTGAGAAGGACCATTAACAAGTATCTGCATTTGCTCTGAATGGAACATTAGTGATTGAAAGAAAAGGTAAGCTAATGACAGTTCCAATGTATATGCTATGTGGTACTTTCCAGAATTCATTTCTATATTCAGTATTCCATGGTTGTGAGTAGTATCTATGCCTTTTGTCTGAAGTTACTTGTCAACCAGATTAGTCATGTAGACATACAGAACGCATTTTACACAGAACTGAATGCAATGTATTCTGCATTTACCAGTATATCTCTTCAAATTAGCTTAAAAGTACAAGGGGCCTTCTTGATATATACCTCTGAATTTTATTTACCTTATGATTTAGAGTTGTCTGCAACTAAAATTAAGAGTGTGCTACTAAAGCTTGAGAAGGTTCTTTAACTAATATCTCCACTTGTACTGAATAGGACTTTAGAGATTCAAAGACAAAGTAACCTAATTGCAGTTCCAATGTAAATGCTATGTGCTAGGTTACTGAACTCAGCTTCATTTTGTGAACTCCATAGTTGTGAGGAGTATGCATTCCGTTTCTCTGTTGCTACAGGACAACCTGAGTAGCTCTGTAGGCATCCATAACAGCAAATGGACAGAATAGAAAGTAATGCATTCAGCTCATGTGTGTTGACTTCAATTTTGCACAAAAGTACTATGTGCTAACTTGAAATAAACCGAAATTTTACTTACCTTATGATTTAGAGTTGTCTACAACCAATTTTAAGAGAGTGCTACTAAAGTTTGAGAAGGTCCATTAACAAGTATCTGCATTTGCTCTGAATGGAACATTAGTGATTGAAAGAAAAGGTAAACTAATGACAGATCCAATGTATATGCTATGTGGTAGTTTTCAGAATTCATTTTTATATTGGGTTTTCCATGGTTGTGAGTAGTATCTGTGCCTTTTGTCTGCAGTTACTTGTCAACCAGATTTGTCATGTAGACATACTGAACGCATTTTACACAGAACAGAATGCAATGTATTCAGCTTTTACCAGTATAACTCTTCAAAGTAGGTTAAAAGTACAAGGTGCCTTCTTGATATATACCTCTGAATTTTACTTACCTTGTGATTTATAGTTGTCTGCAACCAAAATTAAAAGTGTGCTACTAAAGCTTGAGAAGGTACTTTAACTAATATCTCCATTTGTACTGAATGGGACTTTAGTGTTTCAAAGACAAAGTAAGCTAAAAGCAGTTCCAATGTAAATGCTATGTGCTAGGTTACTGAACTCAGCTTCATTTTGTGAACTCCATAGTTGTGAGGAGTATGCATTCCGTTTCTCTGTTGCTACAGGACAACCTGAGTAGTTATGTAGGCATCCATAACAGCAAATGGACAGAATAGAAAGTAATGCATTCAGCTCATGTGTGTTGACTTCAATTTTGCACAAAAGTACTATGTGCTAACTTGAAATAAACCTTTGAATTTTACTTACCTAATGATTTAGAGTTGTTTACAACCAATTTGAAGAGTGTGCTACTAACGTTTGAGAGGGTACTGTAAGCAATATCTACATTTACACCGAATGAAACATTAGTGTTTCAAAGAAAAAGAAAGCTAATGACAGTTCCAATGTATATGCTATGTGGTAGTTTCCGGAATTCAGCTTTTTATTGAGTATTCCATGGTTGTGAGTATTATTAATGCCATTTGTCTGCAGTGACACCTCAACCAGAATAGTTATGTAGACATACATAAGACATTATACAGAAAAGATAATGCAATTTATTCAGCTTTTACCAGTGTACACTTCAAATCTGCTTAAAAGTACAAGGTGCTAACTTGATATATACTTCTGAATTTTACTTACCTTATGATTTAGAGTTGTCTCCAACCAATTTTAAGAGTGTGCTACTAAGGTTTGAGAAGGACCATTAACAAGTATCTGCATTTGCTCTGAATGGAACATTAGTGATTGAAAGAAAAGGTAAGCTAATGACAGTTCCAATGTATATGCTATGTGGTACTTTCCAGAATTCATTTTTATATTCAGTATTCCATGGTTGTGAGTAGTATCTATGCCTTTTGTCTGAAGTTACTTGTCAACCAGATTAGTCATGTAGACATACAGAACGCATTTTACACAGAACAGAATGCAATGTATTCAGCATTTACCAGTATATCTCTTCAAATTAGCTTAAAAGTACAAGGTGCTAACTTGATATATACTTCTGAATTTTACTTACCTTATGATTTAGAGTTGTCTACAACCAATTTTAAGAGTGTGCTACTAAAGTTTGAGAAGGTACTTTCAGTAATATCTCCACTTGTACTGAATAGGACTTTAGTGTTTCAAAGACAAAGTAAGCTAATTGCAGTTCCAATGTAAATGCTATGTGCTAGGTTACTGAACTCAGCTTCATTTTGTGAACTCCATAGTTGTGAGGAGTATGCATTCCGTTTCTCTGTTGCTACAGGACAACCTGAGTAGTTATGTAGGCATCGATAACACAAAATGGACAGATTAGAAAGTAAAGCATTCAGCTCATAAGAGTGTTGACTACAATTTTGCCCAAAAGTACAATGTGCTAACTTGAAATAAACCTTTGAATTTTACTTACCTAATGATTTAGAGTTGTCTACAACCAATTTTAAGAGTGTGCTACTAAAGTTTGAGAAGGTCCATTAACAAGTATCTGCATTTGCTCTGAATGGAACATTAGTGATTGAAAGAAAAGGTAAGCTAATGACAGTTCCAATGTATATGCTATGTGGTAGTTTCCAGAAGTCATTTTTATATTGAGTATTCTTTGGTTGTGAGTAGTATCTCTGCCTTTTGTCTGAAGTTACTTGTCAACCACATTAGGCATGTAGACATACAGAACGCATTTTACACAGAACAGAATGCAATGTATTCAGCTTTTACCAGTATAACTCTTCAAATTAGCTTAAAAGTACAAGGTGCCTTCTTGATATATACCTCTGAATTTTACTTACCTTATGATTTACAGTTGTCTGCAACCAAAATTAAGAGTGTGCTACTAAAGCTTGAGAAGGTACTTTAACTAATATCTCCACTTCTACTGAATGGGACTTTAGTGATTCAAAGACAAAGTAAGCTAATTGCAGTTTGAATGTAAATGCTTGTGCTAGGTTACTGAACTCAGCTTCATTTTGTGAACTCCATAGTTGTGAGGAGTATGCATTCCGTTTCTCTGTTGCTACAGCAGAACCTGAGTAGATATGTAGGCATCGATAACACAAAATGGACAGATTAGAAAGTAAAGCATTCAGCTCATAAGAGTGTTGACTACAATTTTGCCCAAAAGTACTATGTGCTAACTTGAAATAAACCTTTGAATTTTACTTACCTAATGATTTAGAGTTGTTTACAACCAATTTGAAGAGTGTGCTACTAACGTTTGAGAGGGTACTGTAAGCAATATCTACATTTACACCGAATGAAACATTAGTGTTTCAAAGAAAAAGAAAGCTAATGACAGTTCCAATGTATATGCTATGTGGTAGTTTCCGGAATTCAGCTTTTTATTGAGTATTCCATGGTTGTGAGTATTATTAATGCCATTTGTCTGCAGTGACACCTCAACCAGAATAGTTATGTAGACATACATAAGACATTATACAGAAAAGATAATGCAATTTATTCAGCTTTTACCAGTGTACACTTCAAATCTGCTTAAAAGTACAAGGTGCTAACTTGATATATACTTCTGAATTTTACTTACCTTATGATTTAGAGTTGTCTCCAACCAATTTTAAGAGTGTGCTACTAAGGTTTGAGAAGGACCATTAACAAGTATCTGCATTTGCTCTGAATGGAACATTAGTGATTGAAAGAAAAGGTAAGCTAATGACAGTTCCAATGTATATGCTATGTGGTACTTTCCAGAATTCATTTTTATATTCAGTATTCCATGGTTGTGAGTAGTATCTATGCCTTTTGTCTGAAGTTACTTGTCAACCAGATTAGTCATGTAGACATACAGAACGCATTTTACACAGAACAGAATGCAATGTATTCAGCATTTACCAGTATATCTCTTCAAATTAGCTTAAAAGTACAAGGGGCCTTCTTGATATATACCTCTGAATTTTATTTACCTTATGATTTAGAGTTGTCTGCAACTAAAATTAAGAGTGTGCTACTAAAGCTTGAGAAGGTTCTTTAACTAATATCTCCACTTGTACTGAATGGGACTTTAGTGTTTCAAAGACAAAGTAACCTAATTGCAGTTCCAATGTAAATGCTATGTGCTAGGTTACTGAACTCAGCTTCATTTTGTGAACTCCATATTTGTGAGGAGTATGCATTCCGTTTCTCTGTTGCTACAGGACAACCTGAGTAGTTATGTAGGCATCCATAACACAAAATGGACAGAATAGAAAGTAATGCATTCAGCTCATAAGTGTGTTGACTTCAATTTTGCACAAAATACTATGTGCTAACTTGAAATAAACCTCCGAAATTTTACTTACCTTATGATTTATAGTTGTCTCCAACCAGGTTTAAGAGTGTGCTACTAAAGTTTGAGAGGGTCCATTAACAAGTATCTGCATTTGCTCTGAATGGAACATTAGTGATTGAAAGAAAAGGTAAGCTAATGACAGATCCAATGTATATGCGATGTGGTACTTTCCAGAATTCATTTTTATATTGGTTGTGAGTAGTATCTATGCCGTTTCTCTGCAGTCACACCTCAACCAGAATAGTTATGTAGACATACATAAGACATTATACAGAAAAGATAATGCAATTTATTCAGCTTTTACCAGTGTACACCAAATCTGCTTAAAAGTACAAGGTGCTAACTTGATATATACTTCTGAATTTTACTTACCTTATGATTTAGAGTTGTCTACAACCAATTTTAAGAGTGTGCTACTAAAGTTTGAGAAGGTACTTTCAGTAATATCTCCACTTGTACTGAATAGGACTTTAGAGATTCAAAGACAAAGTAACCTAATTGCAGTTCCAATGTAAATGCTATGTGCTAGGTTACTGAACTCAGCTTCATTTTGTGAACTCCATAGTTGTGAGGAGTATGCATTCCGTTTCTCTGTTGCTACAGCAGAACCTGAGTAGATATGTAGGCATCGATAACACAAAATGGACAGATTAGAAAGTAAAGCATTCAGCTCATAAGAGTGTTGACTACAATTTTGCCCAAAAGTACTATGTGCTAACTTGAAATAAACCTTTGAATTTTACTTACCTAATGATTTAGAGTTGTTTACAACCAATTTGAAGAGAGTGCTACTAACGTTTGAGAGGGTACTGTAAGCAATATCTACATTTACACCGAATGAAACATTAGTGTTTCAAAGAAAAAGAAAGCTAATGACAGTTCCAATGTATATGCTATGTGGTAGTTTCCGGAATTCAGCTTTTTATTGAGTATTCCATGGTTGTGAGTATTATTAATGCCATTTGTCTGCAGTGACACCTCAACCAGAATAGTTATGTAGACATACATAAGACATTATACAGAAAAGATAATGCAATTTATTCAGCTTTTACCAGTGTACACTTCAAATCTGCTTAAAAGTACAAGGTGCTAACTTGATATATACTTCTGAATTTTACTTACCTTATGATTTAGAGTTGTCTCCAACCAATTTTAAGAGTGTGCTACTAAGGTTTGAGAAGGACCATTAACAAGTATCTGCATTTGCTCTGAATGGAACATTAGTGATTGAAAGAAAAGGTAAGCTAATGACAGTTCCAATGTATATGCTATGTGGTACTTTCCAGAATTCATTTTTATATTCAGTATTCCATGGTTGTGAGTAGTATCTATGCCTTTTGTCTGAAGTTACTTGTCAACCAGATTAGTCATGTAGACATACAGAACGCATTTTACACAGAACAGAATGCAATGTATTCAGCTTTTACCAGTATAACTCTTCAAAGTAGCTTAAAAGTACAAGGTGCCTTCTTGATATATACCTCTGAATTTTACTTACCTTGTGATTTATAGTTGTCTGCAACCAAAATTAAAAGTGTGCTACTAAAGCTTGAGAAGGTACTTTAACTAATATCTCCATTTATACTGAATGGGACTTTAGTGTTTCAAAGACAAAGTAACCTAATTGCAGTTCCAATGTAAATGCTATGTGCTAGGTTACTGAACTCAGCTTCATTTTGTGAACTCCATATTTGTGAGGAGTATGCATTCCGTTTCTCTGTTGCTACAGGACAACCTGAGTAGTTATGTAGGCATCCATAACAGCAAATGGACAGAATAGAAAGTAATGCATTCAGCTCATGTGTGTTGACTTCAATTTTGCACAAAAGTACTATGTGCTAACTTGAAATAAACCTCCGAGATTTTACTTACCTTATGATTTAGAGTTGTCTCCAACCAATTTTAAGAGTGTGCTACTAAGGTTTGAGAAGGACCATTAACAAGTATCTGCATTTGCTCTGAATGGAACATTAGTGATTGAAAGAAAAGGTAAGCTAATGACAGTTCCAATGTATATGCTATGTGGTACTTTCCAGAATTCATTTCTATATTCAGTATTCCATGGTTGTGAGTAGTATCTATGCCTTTTGTCTGAAGTTACTTGTCAACCAGATTAGTCATGTAGACATACAGAACGCATTTTACACAGAACTGAATGCAATGTATTCTGCATTTACCAGTATATCTCTTCAAATTAGCTTAAAAGTACAAGGGGCCTTCTTGATATATACCTCTGAATTTTATTTACCTTATGATTTAGAGTTGTCTGCAACTAAAATTAAGAGTGTGCTACTAAAGCTTGAGAAGGTTCTTTAACTAATATCTCCACTTGTACTGAATAGGACTTTAGAGATTCAAAGACAAAGTAACCTAATTGCAGTTCCAATGTAAATGCTATGTGCTAGGTTACTGAACTCAGCTTCATTTTGTGAACTCCATAGTTGTGAGGAGTATGCATTCCGTTTCTCTGTTGCTACAGGACAACCTGAGTAGCTCTGTAGGCATCCATAACAGCAAATGGACAGAATAGAAAGTAATGCATTCAGCTCATGTGTGTTGACTTCAATTTTGCACAAAAGTACTATGTGCTAACTTGAAATAAACCGAAATTTTACTTACCTTATGATTTAGAGTTGTCTACAACCAATTTTAAGAGAGTGCTACTAAAGTTTGAGAAGGTCCATTAACAAGTATCTGCATTTGCTCTGAATGGAACATTAGTGATTGAAAGAAAAGGTAAACTAATGACAGATCCAATGTATATGCTATGTGGTAGTTTTCAGAATTCATTTTTATATTGGGTTTTCCATGGTTGTGAGTAGTATCTGTGCCTTTTGTCTGCAGTTACTTGTCAACCAGATTTGTCATGTAGACATACTGAACGCATTTTACACAGAACAGAATGCAATGTATTCAGCTTTTACCAGTATAACTCTTCAAAGTAGGTTAAAAGTACAAGGTGCCTTCTTGATATATACCTCTGAATTTTACTTACCTTGTGATTTATAGTTGTCTGCAACCAAAATTAAAAGTGTGCTACTAAAGCTTGAGAAGGTACTTTAACTAATATCTCCATTTGTACTGAATGGGACTTTAGTGTTTCAAAGACAAAGTAAGCTAAAAGCAGTTCCAATGTAAATGCTATGTGCTAGGTTACTGAACTCAGCTTCATTTTGTGAACTCCATAGTTGTGAGGAGTATGCATTCCGTTTCTCTGTTGCTACAGGACAACCTGAGTAGTTATGTAGGCATCCATAACAGCAAATGGACAGAATAGAAAGTAATGCATTCAGCTCATGTGTGTTGACTTCAATTTTGCACAAAAGTACTATGTGCTAACTTGAAATAAACCTCCGAGATTTTACTTACCTTATGATTTAGAGTTGTCTCCAACCAATTTTAAGAGTGTGCTACTAAGGTTTGAGAAGGACCATTAACAAGTATCTGCATTTGCTCTGAATGGAACATTAGTGATTGAAAGAAAAGGTAAGCTAATGACAGTTCCAATGTATATGCTATGTGGTACTTTCCAGAATTCATTTCTATATTCAGTATTCCATGGTTGTGAGTAGTATCTATGCCTTTTGTCTGAAGTTACTTGTCAACCAGATTAGTCATGTAGACATACAGAACGCATTTTACACAGAACTGAATGCAATGTATTCTGCATTTACCAGTATATCTCTTCAAATTAGCTTAAAAGTACAAGGGGCCTTCTTGATATATACCTCTGAATTTTATTTACCTTATGATTTAGAGTTGTCTGCAACTAAAATTAAGAGTGTGCTACTAAAGCTTGAGAAGGTTCTTTAACTAATATCTCCACTTGTACTGAATAGGACTTTAGAGATTCAAAGACAAAGTAACCTAATTGCAGTTCCAATGTAAATGCTATGTGCTAGGTTACTGAACTCAGCTTCATTTTGTGAACTCCATAGTTGTGAGGAGTATGCATTCCGTTTCTCTGTTGCTACAGGACAACCTGAGTAGCTCTGTAGGCATCCATAACAGCAAATGGACAGAATAGAAAGTAATGCATTCAGCTCATGTGTGTTGACTTCAATTTTGCACAAAAGTACTATGTGCTAACTTGAAATAAACCGAAATTTTACTTACCTTATGATTTAGAGTTGTCTACAACCAATTTTAAGAGAGTGCTACTAAAGTTTGAGAAGGTCCATTAACAAGTATCTGCATTTGCTCTGAATGGAACATTAGTGATTGAAAGAAAAGGTAAACTAATGACAGATCCAATGTATATGCTATGTGGTAGTTTTCAGAATTCATTTTTATATTGGGTTTTCCATGGTTGTGAGTAGTATCTGTGCCTTTTGTCTGCAGTTACTTGTCAACCAGATTTGTCATGTAGACATACTGAACGCATTTTACACAGAACAGAATGCAATGTATTCAGCTTTTACCAGTATAACTCTTCAAAGTAGGTTAAAAGTACAAGGTGCCTTCTTGATATATACCTCTGAATTTTACTTACCTTGTGATTTATAGTTGTCTGCAACCAAAATTAAAAGTGTGCTACTAAAGCTTGAGAAGGTACTTTAACTAATATCTCCATTTGTACTGAATGGGACTTTAGTGTTTCAAAGACAAAGTAAGCTAAAAGCAGTTCCAATGTAAATGCTATGTGCTAGGTTACTGAACTCAGCTTCATTTTGTGAACTCCATAGTTGTGAGGAGTATGCATTCCGTTTCTCTGTTGCTACAGGACAACCTGAGTAGTTATGTAGGCATCCATAACAGCAAATGGACAGAATAGAAAGTAATGCATTCAGCTCATGTGTGTTGACTTCAATTTTGCACAAAAGTACTATGTGCTAACTTGAAATAAACCTCCGAGATTTTACTTACCTTATGATTTAGAGTTGTCTCCAACCAATTTTAAGAGTGTGCTACTAAGGTTTGAGAAGGACCATTAACAAGTATCTGCATTTGCTCTGAATGGAACATTAGTGATTGAAAGAAAAGGTAAGCTAATGACAGTTCCAATGTATATGCTATGTGGTACTTTCCAGAATTCATTTCTATATTCAGTATTCCATGGTTGTGAGTAGTATCTATGCCTTTTGTCTGAAGTTACTTGTCAACCAGATTAGTCATGTAGACATACAGAACGCATTTTACACAGAACTGAATGCAATGTATTCTGCATTTACCAGTATATCTCTTCAAATTAGCTTAAAAGTACAAGGGGCCTTCTTGATATATACCTCTGAATTTTATTTACCTTATGATTTAGAGTTGTCTGCAACTAAAATTAAGAGTGTGCTACTAAAGCTTGAGAAGGTTCTTTAACTAATATCTCCACTTGTACTGAATAGGACTTTAGAGATTCAAAGACAAAGTAACCTAATTGCAGTTCCAATGTAAATGCTATGTGCTAGGTTACTGAACTCAGCTTCATTTTGTGAACTCCATAGTTGTGAGGAGTATGCATTCCGTTTCTCTGTTGCTACAGGACAACCTGAGTAGCTCTGTAGGCATCCATAACAGCAAATGGACAGAATAGAAAGTAATGCATTCAGCTCATGTGTGTTGACTTCAATTTTGCACAAAAGTACTATGTGCTAACTTGAAATAAACCGAAATTTTACTTACCTTATGATTTAGAGTTGTCTACAACCAATTTTAAGAGAGTGCTACTAAAGTTTGAGAAGGTCCATTAACAAGTATCTGCATTTGCTCTGAATGGAACATTAGTGATTGAAAGAAAAGGTAAACTAATGACAGATCCAATGTATATGCTATGTGGTAGTTTTCAGAATTCATTTTTATATTGGGTTTTCCATGGTTGTGAGTAGTATCTGTGCCTTTTGTCTGCAGTTACTTGTCAACCAGATTTGTCATGTAGACATACTGAACGCATTTTACACAGAACAGAATGCAATGTATTCAGCTTTTACCAGTATAACTCTTCAAAGTAGGTTAAAAGTACAAGGTGCCTTCTTGATATATACCTCTGAATTTTACTTACCTTGTGATTTATAGTTGTCTGCAACCAAAATTAAAAGTGTGCTACTAAAGCTTGAGAAGGTACTTTAACTAATATCTCCATTTGTACTGAATGGGACTTTAGTGTTTCAAAGACAAAGTAAGCTAAAAGCAGTTCCAATGTAAATGCTATGTGCTAGGTTACTGAACTCAGCTTCATTTTGTGAACTCCATAGTTGTGAGGAGTATGCATTCCGTTTCTCTGTTGCTACAGGACAACCTGAGTAGTTATGTAGGCATCCATAACAGCAAATGGACAGAATAGAAAGTAATGCATTCAGCTCATGTGTGTTGACTTCAATTTTGCACAAAAGTACTATGTGCTAACTTGAAATAAACCTTTGAATTTTACTTACCTAATGATTTAGAGTTGTTTACAACCAATTTGAAGAGTGTGCTACTAACGTTTGAGAGGGTACTGTAAGCAATATCTACATTTACACCGAATGAAACATTAGTGTTTCAAAGAAAAAGAAAGCTAATGACAGTTCCAATGTATATGCTATGTGGTAGTTTCCGGAATTCAGCTTTTTATTGAGTATTCCATGGTTGTGAGTATTATTAATGCCATTTGTCTGCAGTGACACCTCAACCAGAATAGTTATGTAGACATACATAAGACATTATACAGAAAAGATAATGCAATTTATTCAGCTTTTACCAGTGTACACTTCAAATCTGCTTAAAAGTACAAGGTGCTAACTTGATATATACTTCTGAATTTTACTTACCTTATGATTTAGAGTTGTCTCCAACCAATTTTAAGAGTGTGCTACTAAGGTTTGAGAAGGACCATTAACAAGTATCTGCATTTGCTCTGAATGGAACATTAGTGATTGAAAGAAAAGGTAAGCTAATGACAGTTCCAATGTATATGCTATGTGGTACTTTCCAGAATTCATTTTTATATTCAGTATTCCATGGTTGTGAGTAGTATCTATGCCTTTTGTCTGAAGTTACTTGTCAACCAGATTAGTCATGTAGACATACAGAACGCATTTTACACAGAACAGAATGCAATGTATTCAGCATTTACCAGTATATCTCTTCAAATTAGCTTAAAAGTACAAGGTGCTAACTTGATATATACTTCTGAATTTTACTTACCTTATGATTTAGAGTTGTCTACAACCAATTTTAAGAGTGTGCTACTAAAGTTTGAGAAGGTACTTTCAGTAATATCTCCACTTGTACTGAATAGGACTTTAGTGTTTCAAAGACAAAGTAAGCTAATTGCAGTTCCAATGTAAATGCTATGTGCTAGGTTACTGAACTCAGCTTCATTTTGTGAACTCCATAGTTGTGAGGAGTATGCATTCCGTTTCTCTGTTGCTACAGGACAACCTGAGTAGTTATGTAGGCATCGATAACACAAAATGGACAGATTAGAAAGTAAAGCATTCAGCTCATAAGAGTGTTGACTACAATTTTGCCCAAAAGTACAATGTGCTAACTTGAAATAAACCTTTGAATTTTACTTACCTAATGATTTAGAGTTGTCTACAACCAATTTTAAGAGTGTGCTACTAAAGTTTGAGAAGGTCCATTAACAAGTATCTGCATTTGCTCTGAATGGAACATTAGTGATTGAAAGAAAAGGTAAGCTAATGACAGTTCCAATGTATATGCTATGTGGTAGTTTCCAGAAGTCATTTTTATATTGAGTATTCTTTGGTTGTGAGTAGTATCTCTGCCTTTTGTCTGAAGTTACTTGTCAACCACATTAGGCATGTAGACATACAGAACGCATTTTACACAGAACAGAATGCAATGTATTCAGCTTTTACCAGTATAACTCTTCAAATTAGCTTAAAAGTACAAGGTGCCTTCTTGATATATACCTCTGAATTTTACTTACCTTATGATTTACAGTTGTCTGCAACCAAAATTAAGAGTGTGCTACTAAAGCTTGAGAAGGTACTTTAACTAATATCTCCACTTCTACTGAATGGGACTTTAGTGATTCAAAGACAAAGTAAGCTAATTGCAGTTTGAATGTAAATGCTTGTGCTAGGTTACTGAACTCAGCTTCATTTTGTGAACTCCATAGTTGTGAGGAGTATGCATTCCGTTTCTCTGTTGCTACAGCAGAACCTGAGTAGATATGTAGGCATCGATAACACAAAATGGACAGATTAGAAAGTAAAGCATTCAGCTCATAAGAGTGTTGACTACAATTTTGCCCAAAAGTACTATGTGCTAACTTGAAATAAACCTTTGAATTTTACTTACCTAATGATTTAGAGTTGTTTACAACCAATTTGAAGAGTGTGCTACTAACGTTTGAGAGGGTACTGTAAGCAATATCTACATTTACACCGAATGAAACATTAGTGTTTCAAAGAAAAAGAAAGCTAATGACAGTTCCAATGTATATGCTATGTGGTAGTTTCCGGAATTCAGCTTTTTATTGAGTATTCCATGGTTGTGAGTATTATTAATGCCATTTGTCTGCAGTGACACCTCAACCAGAATAGTTATGTAGACATACATAAGACATTATACAGAAAAGATAATGCAATTTATTCAGCTTTTACCAGTGTACACTTCAAATCTGCTTAAAAGTACAAGGTGCTAACTTGATATATACTTCTGAATTTTACTTACCTTATGATTTAGAGTTGTCTCCAACCAATTTTAAGAGTGTGCTACTAAGGTTTGAGAAGGACCATTAACAAGTATCTGCATTTGCTCTGAATGGAACATTAGTGATTGAAAGAAAAGGTAAGCTAATGACAGTTCCAATGTATATGCTATGTGGTACTTTCCAGAATTCATTTTTATATTCAGTATTCCATGGTTGTGAGTAGTATCTATGCCTTTTGTCTGAAGTTACTTGTCAACCAGATTAGTCATGTAGACATACAGAACGCATTTTACACAGAACAGAATGCAATGTATTCAGCATTTACCAGTATATCTCTTCAAATTAGCTTAAAAGTACAAGGGGCCTTCTTGATATATACCTCTGAATTTTATTTACCTTATGATTTAGAGTTGTCTGCAACTAAAATTAAGAGTGTGCTACTAAAGCTTGAGAAGGTTCTTTAACTAATATCTCCACTTGTACTGAATGGGACTTTAGTGTTTCAAAGACAAAGTAACCTAATTGCAGTTCCAATGTAAATGCTATGTGCTAGGTTACTGAACTCAGCTTCATTTTGTGAACTCCATATTTGTGAGGAGTATGCATTCCGTTTCTCTGTTGCTACAGGACAACCTGAGTAGTTATGTAGGCATCCATAACACAAAATGGACAGAATAGAAAGTAATGCATTCAGCTCATAAGTGTGTTGACTTCAATTTTGCACAAAATACTATGTGCTAACTTGAAATAAACCTCCGAAATTTTACTTACCTTATGATTTATAGTTGTCTCCAACCAGGTTTAAGAGTGTGCTACTAAAGTTTGAGAGGGTCCATTAACAAGTATCTGCATTTGCTCTGAATGGAACATTAGTGATTGAAAGAAAAGGTAAGCTAATGACAGATCCAATGTATATGCGATGTGGTACTTTCCAGAATTCATTTTTATATTGGTTGTGAGTAGTATCTATGCCGTTTCTCTGCAGTCACACCTCAACCAGAATAGTTATGTAGACATACATAAGACATTATACAGAAAAGATAATGCAATTTATTCAGCTTTTACCAGTGTACACCAAATCTGCTTAAAAGTACAAGGTGCTAACTTGATATATACTTCTGAATTTTACTTACCTTATGATTTAGAGTTGTCTACAACCAATTTTAAGAGTGTGCTACTAAAGTTTGAAAAGGTACTTTCAGTAATATCTCCACTTGTACTGAATAGGACTTTAGAGATTCAAAGACAAAGTAACCTAATTGCAGTTCCAATGTAAATGCTATGTGCTAGGTTACTGAACTCAGCTTCATTTTGTGAACTCCATAGTTGTGAGGAGTATGCATTCCGTTTCTCTGTTGCTACAGCAGAACCTGAGTAGATATGTAGGCATCGATAACACAAAATGGACAGATTAGAAAGTAAAGCATTCAGCTCATAAGAGTGTTGACTACAATTTTGCCCAAAAGTACTATGTGCTAACTTGAAATAAACCTTTGAATTTTACTTACCTAATGATTTAGAGTTGTTTACAACCAATTTGAAGAGAGTGCTACTAACGTTTGAGAGGGTACTGTAAGCAATATCTACATTTACACCGAATGAAACATTAGTGTTTCAAAGAAAAAGAAAGCTAATGACAGTTCCAATGTATATGCTATGTGGTAGTTTCCGGAATTCAGCTTTTTATTGAGTATTCCATGGTTGTGAGTATTATTAATGCCATTTGTCTGCAGTGACACCTCAACCAGAATAGTTATGTAGACATACATAAGACATTATACAGAAAAGATAATGCAATTTATTCAGCTTTTACCAGTGTACACTTCAAATCTGCTTAAAAGTACAAGGTGCTAACTTGATATATACTTCTGAATTTTACTTACCTTATGATTTAGAGTTGTCTCCAACCAATTTTAAGAGTGTGCTACTAAGGTTTGAGAAGGACCATTAACAAGTATCTGCATTTGCTCTGAATGGAACATTAGTGATTGAAAGAAAAGGTAAGCTAATGACAGTTCCAATGTATATGCTATGTGGTACTTTCCAGAATTCATTTTTATATTCAGTATTCCATGGTTGTGAGTAGTATCTATGCCTTTTGTCTGAAGTTACTTGTCAACCAGATTAGTCATGTAGACATACAGAACGCATTTTACACAGAACAGAATGCAATGTATTCAGCTTTTACCAGTATAACTCTTCAAAGTAGCTTAAAAGTACAAGGTGCCTTCTTGATATATACCTCTGAATTTTACTTACCTTGTGATTTATAGTTGTCTGCAACCAAAATTAAAAGTGTGCTACTAAAGCTTGAGAAGGTACTTTAACTAATATCTCCATTTATACTGAATGGGACTTTAGTGTTTCAAAGACAAAGTAACCTAATTGCAGTTCCAATGTAAATGCTATGTGCTAGGTTACTGAACTCAGCTTCATTTTGTGAACTCCATATTTGTGAGGAGTATGCATTCCGTTTCTCTGTTGCTACAGGACAACCTGAGTAGTTATGTAGGCATCCATAACAGCAAATGGACAGAATAGAAAGTAATGCATTCAGCTCATGTGTGTTGACTTCAATTTTGCACAAAAGTACTATGTGCTAACTTGAAATAAACCTCCGAGATTTTACTTACCTTATGATTTAGAGTTGTCTCCAACCAATTTTAAGAGTGTGCTACTAAGGTTTGAGAAGGACCATTAACAAGTATCTGCATTTGCTCTGAATGGAACATTAGTGATTGAAAGAAAAGGTAAGCTAATGACAGTTCCAATGTATATGCTATGTGGTACTTTCCAGAATTCATTTCTATATTCAGTATTCCATGGTTGTGAGTAGTATCTATGCCTTTTGTCTGAAGTTACTTGTCAACCAGATTAGTCATGTAGACATACAGAACGCATTTTACACAGAACTGAATGCAATGTATTCTGCATTTACCAGTATATCTCTTCAAATTAGCTTAAAAGTACAAGGGGCCTTCTTGATATATACCTCTGAATTTTATTTACCTTATGATTTAGAGTTGTCTGCAACTAAAATTAAGAGTGTGCTACTAAAGCTTGAGAAGGTTCTTTAACTAATATCTCCACTTGTACTGAATAGGACTTTAGAGATTCAAAGACAAAGTAACCTAATTGCAGTTCCAATGTAAATGCTATGTGCTAGGTTACTGAACTCAGCTTCATTTTGTGAACTCCATAGTTGTGAGGAGTATGCATTCCGTTTCTCTGTTGCTACAGGACAACCTGAGTAGCTCTGTAGGCATCCATAACAGCAAATGGACAGAATAGAAAGTAATGCATTCAGCTCATGTGTGTTGACTTCAATTTTGCACAAAAGTACTATGTGCTAACTTGAAATAAACCGAAATTTTACTTACCTTATGATTTAGAGTTGTCTACAACCAATTTTAAGAGAGTGCTACTAAAGTTTGAGAAGGTCCATTAACAAGTATCTGCATTTGCTCTGAATGGAACATTAGTGATTGAAAGAAAAGGTAAACTAATGACAGATCCAATGTATATGCTATGTGGTAGTTTTCAGAATTCATTTTTATATTGGGTTTTCCATGGTTGTGAGTAGTATCTGTGCCTTTTGTCTGCAGTTACTTGTCAACCAGATTTGTCATGTAGACATACTGAACGCATTTTACACAGAACAGAATGCAATGTATTCAGCTTTTACCAGTATAACTCTTCAAAGTAGGTTAAAAGTAAAAGGTGCCTTCTTGATATATACCTCTGAATTTTACTTACCTTGTGATTTATAGTTGTCTGCAACCAAAATTAAAAGTGTGCTACTAAAGCTTGAGAAGGTACTTTAACTAATATCTCCATTTGTACTGAATGGGACTTTAGTGTTTCAAAGACAAAGTAAGCTAAAAGCAGTTCCAATGTAAATGCTATGTGCTAGGTTACTGAACTCAGCTTCATTTTGTGAACTCCATAGTTGTGAGGAGTATGCATTCCGTTTCTCTGTTGCTACAGGACAACCTGAGTAGTTATGTAGGCATCCATAACAGCAAATGGACAGAATAGAAAGTAATGCATTCAGCTCATGTGTGTTGACTTCAATTTTGCACAAAAGTACTATGTGCTAACTTGAAATAAACCTTTGAATTTTACTTACCTAATGATTTAGAGTTGTTTACAACCAATTTGAAGAGTGTGCTACTAACGTTTGAGAGGGTACTGTAAGCAATATCTACATTTACACCGAATGAAACATTAGTGTTTCAAAGAAAAAGAAAGCTAATGACAGTTCCAATGTATATGCTATGTGGTAGTTTCCGGAATTCAGCTTTTTATTGAGTATTCCATGGTTGTGAGTATTATTAATGCCATTTGTCTGCAGTGACACCTCAACCAGAATAGTTATGTAGACATACATAAGACATTATACAGAAAAGATAATGCAATTTATTCAGCTTTTACCAGTGTACACTTCAAATCTGCTTAAAAGTACAAGGTGCTAACTTGATATATACTTCTGAATTTTACTTACCTTATGATTTAGAGTTGTCTCCAACCAATTTTAAGAGTGTGCTACTAAGGTTTGAGAAGGACCATTAACAAGTATCTGCATTTGCTCTGAATGGAACATTAGTGATTGAAAGAAAAGGTAAGCTAATGACAGTTCCAATGTATATGCTATGTGGTACTTTCCAGAATTCATTTTTATATTCAGTATTCCATGGTTGTGAGTAGTATCTATGCCTTTTGTCTGAAGTTACTTGTCAACCAGATTAGTCATGTAGACATACAGAACGCATTTTACACAGAACAGAATGCAATGTATTCAGCATTTACCAGTATATCTCTTCAAATTAGCTTAAAAGTACAAGGTGCTAACTTGATATATACTTCTGAATTTTACTTACCTTATGATTTAGAGTTGTCTACAACCAATTTTAAGAGTGTGCTACTAAAGTTTGAGAAGGTACTTTCAGTAATATCTCCACTTGTACTGAATAGGACTTTAGTGTTTCAAAGACAAAGTAAGCTAATTGCAGTTCCAATGTAAATGCTATGTGCTAGGTTACTGAACTCAGCTTCATTTTGTGAACTCCATAGTTGTGAGGAGTATGCATTCCGTTTCTCTGTTGCTACAGGACAACCTGAGTAGTTATGTAGGCATCGATAACACAAAATGGACAGATTAGAAAGTAAAGCATTCAGCTCATAAGAGTGTTGACTACAATTTTGCCCAAAAGTACTATGTGCTAACTTGAAATAAACCTTTGAATTTTACTTACCTAATGATTTAGAGTTGTTTACAACCAATTTGAAGAGAGTGCTACTAACGTTTGAGAGGGTACTGTAAGCAATATCTACATTTACACCGAATGAAACATTAGTGTTTCAAAGAAAAAGAAAGCTAATGACAGTTCCAATGTATATGCTATGTGGTAGTTTCCGGAATTCAGCTTTTTATTGAGTATTCCATGGTTGTGAGTATTATTAATGCCATTTGTCTGCAGTGACACCTCAACCAGAATAGTTATGTAGACATACATAAGACATTATACAGAAAAGATAATGCAATTTATTCAGCTTTTACCAGTGTACACTTCAAATCTGCTTAAAAGTACAAGGTGCTAACTTGATATATACTTCTGAATTTTACTTACCTTATGATTTAGAGTTGTCTCCAACCAATTTTAAGAGTGTGCTACTAAGGTTTGAGAAGGACCATTAACAAGTATCTGCATTTGCTCTGAATGGAACATTAGTGATTGAAAGAAAAGGTAAGCTAATGACAGTTCCAATGTATATGCTATGTGGTACTTTCCAGAATTCATTTTTATATTCAGTATTCCATGGTTGTGAGTAGTATCTATGCCTTTTGTCTGAAGTTACTTGTCAACCAGATTAGTCATGTAGACATACAGAACGCATTTTACACAGAACAGAATGCAATGTATTCAGCTTTTACCAGTATAACTCTTCAAAGTAGCTTAAAAGTACAAGGTGCCTTCTTGATATATACCTCTGAATTTTACTTACCTTGTGATTTATAGTTGTCTGCAACCAAAATTAAAAGTGTGCTACTAAAGCTTGAGAAGGTACTTTAACTAATATCTCCATTTATACTGAATGGGACTTTAGTGTTTCAAAGACAAAGTAACCTAATTGCAGTTCCAATGTAAATGCTATGTGCTAGGTTACTGAACTCAGCTTCATTTTGTGAACTCCATATTTGTGAGGAGTATGCATTCCGTTTCTCTGTTGCTACAGGACAACCTGAGTAGTTATGTAGGCATCCATAACAGCAAATGGACAGAATAGAAAGTAATGCATTCAGCTCATGTGTGTTGACTTCAATTTTGCACAAAAGTACTATGTGCTAACTTGAAATAAACCTCCGAGATTTTACTTACCTTATGATTTAGAGTTGTCTCCAACCAATTTTAAGAGTGTGCTACTAAGGTTTGAGAAGGACCATTAACAAGTATCTGCATTTGCTCTGAATGGAACATTAGTGATTGAAAGAAAAGGTAAGCTAATGACAGTTCCAATGTATATGCTATGTGGTACTTTCCAGAATTCATTTCTATATTCAGTATTCCATGGTTGTGAGTAGTATCTATGCCTTTTGTCTGAAGTTACTTGTCAACCAGATTAGTCATGTAGACATACAGAACGCATTTTACACAGAACTGAATGCAATGTATTCTGCATTTACCAGTATATCTCTTCAAATTAGCTTAAAAGTACAAGGGGCCTTCTTGATATATACCTCTGAATTTTATTTACCTTATGATTTAGAGTTGTCTGCAACTAAAATTAAGAGTGTGCTACTAAAGCTTGAGAAGGTTCTTTAACTAATATCTCCACTTGTACTGAATAGGACTTTAGAGATTCAAAGACAAAGTAACCTAATTGCAGTTCCAATGTAAATGCTATGTGCTAGGTTACTGAACTCAGCTTCATTTTGTGAACTCCATAGTTGTGAGGAGTATGCATTCCGTTTCTCTGTTGCTACAGGACAACCTGAGTAGCTCTGTAGGCATCCATAACAGCAAATGGACAGAATAGAAAGTAATGCATTCAGCTCATGTGTGTTGACTTCAATTTTGCACAAAAGTACTATGTGCTAACTTGAAATAAACCGAAATTTTACTTACCTTATGATTTAGAGTTGTCTACAACCAATTTTAAGAGAGTGCTACTAAAGTTTGAGAAGGTCCATTAACAAGTATCTGCATTTGCTCTGAATGGAACATTAGTGATTGAAAGAAAAGGTAAACTAATGACAGATCCAATGTATATGCTATGTGGTAGTTTTCAGAATTCATTTTTATATTGGGTTTTCCATGGTTGTGAGTAGTATCTGTGCCTTTTGTCTGCAGTTACTTGTCAACCAGATTTGTCATGTAGACATACTGAACGCATTTTACACAGAACAGAATGCAATGTATTCAGCTTTTACCAGTATAACTCTTCAAAGTAGGTTAAAAGTACAAGGTGCCTTCTTGATATATACCTCTGAATTTTACTTACCTTGTGATTTATAGTTGTCTGCAACCAAAATTAAAAGTGTGCTACTAAAGCTTGAGAAGGTACTTTAACTAATATCTCCATTTGTACTGAATGGGACTTTAGTGTTTCAAAGACAAAGTAAGCTAAAAGCAGTTCCAATGTAAATGCTATGTGCTAGGTTACTGAACTCAGCTTCATTTTGTGAACTCCATAGTTGTGAGGAGTATGCATTCCGTTTCTCTGTTGCTACAGGACAACCTGAGTAGTTATGTAGGCATCCATAACAGCAAATGGACAGAATAGAAAGTAATGCATTCAGCTCATGTGTGTTGACTTCAATTTTGCACAAAAGTACTATGTGCTAACTTGAAATAAACCTCCGAGATTTTACTTACCTTATGATTTAGAGTTGTCTCCAACCAATTTTAAGAGTGTGCTACTAAGGTTTGAGAAGGACCATTAACAAGTATCTGCATTTGCTCTGAATGGAACATTAGTGATTGAAAGAAAAGGTAAGCTAATGACAGTTCCAATGTATATGCTATGTGGTACTTTCCAGAATTCATTTCTATATTCAGTATTCCATGGTTGTGAGTAGTATCTATGCCTTTTGTCTGAAGTTACTTGTCAACCAGATTAGTCATGTAGACATACAGAACGCATTTTACACAGAACTGAATGCAATGTATTCTGCATTTACCAGTATATCTCTTCAAATTAGCTTAAAAGTACAAGGGGCCTTCTTGATATATACCTCTGAATTTTATTTACCTTATGATTTAGAGTTGTCTGCAACTAAAATTAAGAGTGTGCTACTAAAGCTTGAGAAGGTTCTTTAACTAATATCTCCACTTGTACTGAATAGGACTTTAGAGATTCAAAGACAAAGTAACCTAATTGCAGTTCCAATGTAAATGCTATGTGCTAGGTTACTGAACTCAGCTTCATTTTGTGAACTCCATAGTTGTGAGGAGTATGCATTCCGTTTCTCTGTTGCTACAGGACAACCTGAGTAGCTCTGTAGGCATCCATAACAGCAAATGGACAGAATAGAAAGTAATGCATTCAGCTCATGTGTGTTGACTTCAATTTTGCACAAAAGTACTATGTGCTAACTTGAAATAAACCGAAATTTTACTTACCTTATGATTTAGAGTTGTCTACAACCAATTTTAAGAGAGTGCTACTAAAGTTTGAGAAGGTCCATTAACAAGTATCTGCATTTGCTCTGAATGGAACATTAGTGATTGAAAGAAAAGGTAAACTAATGACAGATCCAATGTATATGCTATGTGGTAGTTTTCAGAATTCATTTTTATATTGGGTTTTCCATGGTTGTGAGTAGTATCTGTGCCTTTTGTCTGCAGTTACTTGTCAACCAGATTTGTCATGTAGACATACTGAACGCATTTTACACAGAACAGAATGCAATGTATTCAGCTTTTACCAGTATAACTCTTCAAAGTAGGTTAAAAGTACAAGGTGCCTTCTTGATATATACCTCTGAATTTTACTTACCTTGTGATTTATAGTTGTCTGCAACCAAAATTAAAAGTGTGCTACTAAAGCTTGAGAAGGTACTTTAACTAATATCTCCATTTGTACTGAATGGGACTTTAGTGTTTCAAAGACAAAGTAAGCTAAAAGCAGTTCCAATGTAAATGCTATGTGCTAGGTTACTGAACTCAGCTTCATTTTGTGAACTCCATAGTTGTGAGGAGTATGCATTCCGTTTCTCTGTTGCTACAGGACAACCTGAGTAGTTATGTAGGCATCCATAACAGCAAATGGACAGAATAGAAAGTAATGCATTCAGCTCATGTGTGTTGACTTCAATTTTGCACAAAAGTACTATGTGCTAACTTGAAATAAACCTTTGAATTTTACTTACCTAATGATTTAGAGTTGTTTACAACCAATTTGAAGAGTGTGCTACTAACGTTTGAGAGGGTACTGTAAGCAATATCTACATTTACACCGAATGAAACATTAGTGTTTCAAAGAAAAAGAAAGCTAATGACAGTTCCAATGTATATGCTATGTGGTAGTTTCCGGAATTCAGCTTTTTATTGAGTATTCCATGGTTGTGAGTATTATTAATGCCATTTGTCTGCAGTGACACCTCAACCAGAATAGTTATGTAGACATACATAAGACATTATACAGAAAAGATAATGCAATTTATTCAGCTTTTACCAGTGTACACTTCAAATCTGCTTAAAAGTACAAGGTGCTAACTTGATATATACTTCTGAATTTTACTTACCTTATGATTTAGAGTTGTCTCCAACCAATTTTAAGAGTGTGCTACTAAGGTTTGAGAAGGACCATTAACAAGTATCTGCATTTGCTCTGAATGGAACATTAGTGATTGAAAGAAAAGGTAAGCTAATGACAGTTCCAATGTATATGCTATGTGGTACTTTCCAGAATTCATTTTTATATTCAGTATTCCATGGTTGTGAGTAGTATCTATGCCTTTTGTCTGAAGTTACTTGTCAACCAGATTAGTCATGTAGACATACAGAACGCATTTTACACAGAACAGAATGCAATGTATTCAGCATTTACCAGTATATCTCTTCAAATTAGCTTAAAAGTACAAGGTGCTAACTTGATATATACTTCTGAATTTTACTTACCTTATGATTTAGAGTTGTCTACAACCAATTTTAAGAGTGTGCTACTAAAGTTTGAGAAGGTACTTTCAGTAATATCTCCACTTGTACTGAATAGGACTTTAGTGTTTCAAAGACAAAGTAAGCTAATTGCAGTTCCAATGTAAATGCTATGTGCTAGGTTACTGAACTCAGCTTCATTTTGTGAACTCCATAGTTGTGAGGAGTATGCATTCCGTTTCTCTGTTGCTACAGGACAACCTGAGTAGTTATGTAGGCATCGATAACACAAAATGGACAGATTAGAAAGTAAAGCATTCAGCTCATAAGAGTGTTGACTACAATTTTGCCCAAAAGTACAATGTGCTAACTTGAAATAAACCTTTGAATTTTACTTACCTAATGATTTAGAGTTGTCTACAACCAATTTTAAGAGTGTGCTACTAAAGTTTGAGAAGGTCCATTAACAAGTATCTGCATTTGCTCTGAATGGAACATTAGTGATTGAAAGAAAAGGTAAGCTAATGACAGTTCCAATGTATATGCTATGTGGTAGTTTCCAGAAGTCATTTTTATATTGAGTATTCTTTGGTTGTGAGTAGTATCTCTGCCTTTTGTCTGAAGTTACTTGTCAACCACATTAGGCATGTAGACATACAGAACGCATTTTACACAGAACAGAATGCAATGTATTCAGCTTTTACCAGTATAACTCTTCAAATTAGCTTAAAAGTACAAGGTGCCTTCTTGATATATACCTCTGAATTTTACTTACCTTATGATTTACAGTTGTCTGCAACCAAAATTAAGAGTGTGCTACTAAAGCTTGAGAAGGTACTTTAACTAATATCTCCACTTCTACTGAATGGGACTTTAGTGATTCAAAGACAAAGTAAGCTAATTGCAGTTTGAATGTAAATGCTTGTGCTAGGTTACTGAACTCAGCTTCATTTTGTGAACTCCATAGTTGTGAGGAGTATGCATTCCGTTTCTCTGTTGCTACAGCAGAACCTGAGTAGATATGTAGGCATCGATAACACAAAATGGACAGATTAGAAAGTAAAGCATTCAGCTCATAAGAGTGTTGACTACAATTTTGCCCAAAAGTACTATGTGCTAACTTGAAATAAACCTTTGAATTTTACTTACCTAATGATTTAGAGTTGTTTACAACCAATTTGAAGAGTGTGCTACTAACGTTTGAGAGGGTACTGTAAGCAATATCTACATTTACACCGAATGAAACATTAGTGTTTCAAAGAAAAAGAAAGCTAATGACAGTTCCAATGTATATGCTATGTGGTAGTTTCCGGAATTCAGCTTTTTATTGAGTATTCCATGGTTGTGAGTATTATTAATGCCATTTGTCTGCAGTGACACCTCAACCAGAATAGTTATGTAGACATACATAAGACATTATACAGAAAAGATAATGCAATTTATTCAGCTTTTACCAGTGTACACTTCAAATCTGCTTAAAAGTACAAGGTGCTAACTTGATATATACTTCTGAATTTTACTTACCTTATGATTTAGAGTTGTCTCCAACCAATTTTAAGAGTGTGCTACTAAGGTTTGAGAAGGACCATTAACAAGTATCTGCATTTGCTCTGAATGGAACATTAGTGATTGAAAGAAAAGGTAAGCTAATGACAGTTCCAATGTATATGCTATGTGGTACTTTCCAGAATTCATTTTTATATTCAGTATTCCATGGTTGTGAGTAGTATCTATGCCTTTTGTCTGAAGTTACTTGTCAACCAGATTAGTCATGTAGACATACAGAACGCATTTTACACAGAACAGAATGCAATGTATTCAGCATTTACCAGTATATCTCTTCAAATTAGCTTAAAAGTACAAGGGGCCTTCTTGATATATACCTCTGAATTTTATTTACCTTATGATTTAGAGTTGTCTGCAACTAAAATTAAGAGTGTGCTACTAAAGCTTGAGAAGGTTCTTTAACTAATATCTCCACTTGTACTGAATGGGACTTTAGTGTTTCAAAGACAAAGTAACCTAATTGCAGTTCCAATGTAAATGCTATGTGCTAGGTTACTGAACTCAGCTTCATTTTGTGAACTCCATATTTGTGAGGAGTATGCATTCCGTTTCTCTGTTGCTACAGGACAACCTGAGTAGTTATGTAGGCATCCATAACACAAAATGGACAGAATAGAAAGTAATGCATTCAGCTCATAAGTGTGTTGACTTCAATTTTGCACAAAATACTATGTGCTAACTTGAAATAAACCTCCGAAATTTTACTTACCTTATGATTTATAGTTGTCTCCAACCAGGTTTAAGAGTGTGCTACTAAAGTTTGAGAGGGTCCATTAACAAGTATCTGCATTTGCTCTGAATGGAACATTAGTGATTGAAAGAAAAGGTAAGCTAATGACAGATCCAATGTATATGCGATGTGGTACTTTCCAGAATTCATTTTTATATTGGTTGTGAGTAGTATCTATGCCGTTTCTCTGCAGTCACACCTCAACCAGAATAGTTATGTAGACATACATAAGACATTATACAGAAAAGATAATGCAATTTATTCAGCTTTTACCAGTGTACACCAAATCTGCTTAAAAGTACAAGGTGCTAACTTGATATATACTTCTGAATTTTACTTACCTTATGATTTAGAGTTGTCTACAACCAATTTTAAGAGTGTGCTACTAAAGTTTGAGAAGGTACTTTCAGTAATATCTCCACTTGTACTGAATAGGACTTTAGAGATTCAAAGACAAAGTAACCTAATTGCAGTTCCAATGTAAATGCTATGTGCTAGGTTACTGAACTCAGCTTCATTTTGTGAACTCCATAGTTGTGAGGAGTATGCATTCCGTTTCTCTGTTGCTACAGCAGAACCTGAGTAGATATGTAGGCATCGATAACACAAAATGGACAGATTAGAAAGTAAAGCATTCAGCTCATAAGAGTGTTGACTACAATTTTGCCCAAAAGTACTATGTGCTAACTTGAAATAAACCTTTGAATTTTACTTACCTAATGATTTAGAGTTGTTTACAACCAATTTGAAGAGAGTGCTACTAACGTTTGAGAGGGTACTGTAAGCAATATCTACATTTACACCGAATGAAACATTAGTGTTTCAAAGAAAAAGAAAGCTAATGACAGTTCCAATGTATATGCTATGTGGTAGTTTCCGGAATTCAGCTTTTTATTGAGTATTCCATGGTTGTGAGTATTATTAATGCCATTTGTCTGCAGTGACACCTCAACCAGAATAGTTATGTAGACATACATAAGACATTATACAGAAAAGATAATGCAATTTATTCAGCTTTTACCAGTGTACACTTCAAATCTGCTTAAAAGTACAAGGTGCTAACTTGATATATACTTCTGAATTTTACTTACCTTATGATTTAGAGTTGTCTCCAACCAATTTTAAGAGTGTGCTACTAAGGTTTGAGAAGGACCATTAACAAGTATCTGCATTTGCTCTGAATGGAACATTAGTGATTGAAAGAAAAGGTAAGCTAATGACAGTTCCAATGTATATGCTATGTGGTACTTTCCAGAATTCATTTTTATATTCAGTATTCCATGGTTGTGAGTAGTATCTATGCCTTTTGTCTGAAGTTACTTGTCAACCAGATTAGTCATGTAGACATACAGAACGCATTTTACACAGAACAGAATGCAATGTATTCAGCTTTTACCAGTATAACTCTTCAAAGTAGCTTAAAAGTACAAGGTGCCTTCTTGATATATACCTCTGAATTTTACTTACCTTGTGATTTATAGTTGTCTGCAACCAAAATTAAAAGTGTGCTACTAAAGCTTGAGAAGGTACTTTAACTAATATCTCCATTTATACTGAATGGGACTTTAGTGTTTCAAAGACAAAGTAACCTAATTGCAGTTCCAATGTAAATGCTATGTGCTAGGTTACTGAACTCAGCTTCATTTTGTGAACTCCATATTTGTGAGGAGTATGCATTCCGTTTCTCTGTTGCTACAGGACAACCTGAGTAGTTATGTAGGCATCCATAACAGCAAATGGACAGAATAGAAAGTAATGCATTCAGCTCATGTGTGTTGACTTCAATTTTGCACAAAAGTACTATGTGCTAACTTGAAATAAACCTCCGAGATTTTACTTACCTTATGATTTAGAGTTGTCTCCAACCAATTTTAAGAGTGTGCTACTAAGGTTTGAGAAGGACCATTAACAAGTATCTGCATTTGCTCTGAATGGAACATTAGTGATTGAAAGAAAAGGTAAGCTAATGACAGTTCCAATGTATATGCTATGTGGTACTTTCCAGAATTCATTTCTATATTCAGTATTCCATGGTTGTGAGTAGTATCTATGCCTTTTGTCTGAAGTTACTTGTCAACCAGATTAGTCATGTAGACATACAGAACGCATTTTACACAGAACTGAATGCAATGTATTCTGCATTTACCAGTATATCTCTTCAAATTAGCTTAAAAGTACAAGGGGCCTTCTTGATATATACCTCTGAATTTTATTTACCTTATGATTTAGAGTTGTCTGCAACTAAAATTAAGAGTGTGCTACTAAAGCTTGAGAAGGTTCTTTAACTAATATCTCCACTTGTACTGAATAGGACTTTAGAGATTCAAAGACAAAGTAACCTAATTGCAGTTCCAATGTAAATGCTATGTGCTAGGTTACTGAACTCAGCTTCATTTTGTGAACTCCATAGTTGTGAGGAGTATGCATTCCGTTTCTCTGTTGCTACAGGACAACCTGAGTAGCTCTGTAGGCATCCATAACAGCAAATGGACAGAATAGAAAGTAATGCATTCAGCTCATGTGTGTTGACTTCAATTTTGCACAAAAGTACTATGTGCTAACTTGAAATAAACCGAAATTTTACTTACCTTATGATTTAGAGTTGTCTACAACCAATTTTAAGAGAGTGCTACTAAAGTTTGAGAAGGTCCATTAACAAGTATCTGCATTTGCTCTGAATGGAACATTAGTGATTGAAAGAAAAGGTAAACTAATGACAGATCCAATGTATATGCTATGTGGTAGTTTTCAGAATTCATTTTTATATTGGGTTTTCCATGGTTGTGAGTAGTATCTGTGCCTTTTGTCTGCAGTTACTTGTCAACCAGATTTGTCATGTAGACATACTGAACGCATTTTACACAGAACAGAATGCAATGTATTCAGCTTTTACCAGTATAACTCTTCAAAGTAGGTTAAAAGTAAAAGGTGCCTTCTTGATATATACCTCTGAATTTTACTTACCTTGTGATTTATAGTTGTCTGCAACCAAAATTAAAAGTGTGCTACTAAAGCTTGAGAAGGTACTTTAACTAATATCTCCATTTGTACTGAATGGGACTTTAGTGTTTCAAAGACAAAGTAAGCTAAAAGCAGTTCCAATGTAAATGCTATGTGCTAGGTTACTGAACTCAGCTTCATTTTGTGAACTCCATAGTTGTGAGGAGTATGCATTCCGTTTCTCTGTTGCTACAGGACAACCTGAGTAGTTATGTAGGCATCCATAACAGCAAATGGACAGAATAGAAAGTAATGCATTCAGCTCATGTGTGTTGACTTCAATTTTGCACAAAAGTACTATGTGCTAACTTGAAATAAACCTTTGAATTTTACTTACTTAATGATTTAGAGTTGTTTACAACCAATTTGAAGAGTGTGCTACTAACGTTTGAGAGGGTACTGTAAGCAATATCTACATTTACACCGAATGAAACATTAGTGTTTCAAAGAAAAAGAAAGCTAATGACAGTTCCAATGTATATGCTATGTGGTAGTTTCCGGAATTCAGCTTTTTATTGAGTATTCCATGGTTGTGAGTATTATTAATGCCATTTGTCTGCAGTGACACCTCAACCAGAATAGTTATGTAGACATACATAAGACATTATACAGAAAAGATAATGCAATTTATTCAGCTTTTACCAGTGTACACTTCAAATCTGCTTAAAAGTACAAGGTGCTAACTTGATATATACTTCTGAATTTTACTTACCTTATGATTTAGAGTTGTCTCCAACCAATTTTAAGAGTGTGCTACTAAGGTTTGAGAAGGACCATTAACAAGTATCTGCATTTGCTCTGAATGGAACATTAGTGATTGAAAGAAAAGGTAAGCTAATGACAGTTCCAATGTATATGCTATGTGGTACTTTCCAGAATTCATTTTTATATTCAGTATTCCATGGTTGTGAGTAGTATCTATGCCTTTTGTCTGAAGTTACTTGTCAACCAGATTAGTCATGTAGACATACAGAACGCATTTTACACAGAACAGAATGCAATGTATTCAGCATTTACCAGTATATCTCTTCAAATTAGCTTAAAAGTACAAGGTGCTAACTTGATATATACTTCTGAATTTTACTTACCTTATGATTTAGAGTTGTCTACAACCAATTTTAAGAGTGTGCTACTAAAGTTTGAGAAGGTACTTTCAGTAATATCTCCACTTGTACTGAATAGGACTTTAGTGTTTCAAAGACAAAGTAAGCTAATTGCAGTTCCAATGTAAATGCTATGTGCTAGGTTACTGAACTCAGCTTCATTTTGTGAACTCCATAGTTGTGAGGAGTATGCATTCCGTTTCTCTGTTGCTACAGGACAACCTGAGTAGTTATGTAGGCATCGATAACACAAAATGGACAGATTAGAAAGTAAAGCATTCAGCTCATAAGAGTGTTGACTACAATTTTGCCCAAAAGTACAATGTGCTAACTTGAAATAAACCTTTGAATTTTACTTACCTAATGATTTAGAGTTGTCTACAACCAATTTTAAGAGTGTGCTACTAAAGTTTGAGAAGGTCCATTAACAAGTATCTGCATTTGCTCTGAATGGAACATTAGTGATTGAAAGAAAAGGTAAGCTAATGACAGTTCCAATGTATATGCTATGTGGTAGTTTCCAGAAGTCATTTTTATATTGAGTATTCTTTGGTTGTGAGTAGTATCTCTGCCTTTTGTCTGAAGTTACTTGTCAACCACATTAGGCATGTAGACATACAGAACGCATTTTACACAGAACAGAATGCAATGTATTCAGCTTTTACCAGTATAACTCTTCAAATTAGCTTAAAAGTACAAGGTGCCTTCTTGATATATACCTCTGAATTTTACTTACCTTATGATTTACAGTTGTCTGCAACCAAAATTAAGAGTGTGCTACTAAAGCTTGAGAAGGTACTTTAACTAATATCTCCACTTCTACTGAATGGGACTTTAGTGATTCAAAGACAAAGTAAGCTAATTGCAGTTTGAATGTAAATGCTTGTGCTAGGTTACTGAACTCAGCTTCATTTTGTGAACTCCATAGTTGTGAGGAGTATGCATTCCGTTTCTCTGTTGCTACAGCAGAACCTGAGTAGATATGTAGGCATCGATAACACAAAATGGACAGATTAGAAAGTAAAGCATTCAGCTCATAAGAGTGTTGACTACAATTTTGCCCAAAAGTACTATGTGCTAACTTGAAATAAACCTTTGAATTTTACTTACCTAATGATTTAGAGTTGTTTACAACCAATTTGAAGAGTGTGCTACTAACGTTTGAGAGGGTACTGTAAGCAATATCTACATTTACACCGAATGAAACATTAGTGTTTCAAAGAAAAAGAAAGCTAATGACAGTTCCAATGTATATGCTATGTGGTAGTTTCCGGAATTCAGCTTTTTATTGAGTATTCCATGGTTGTGAGTATTATTAATGCCATTTGTCTGCAGTGACACCTCAACCAGAATAGTTATGTAGACATACATAAGACATTATACAGAAAAGATAATGCAATTTATTCAGCTTTTACCAGTGTACACTTCAAATCTGCTTAAAAGTACAAGGTGCTAACTTGATATATACTTCTGAATTTTACTTACCTTATGATTTAGAGTTGTCTCCAACCAATTTTAAGAGTGTGCTACTAAGGTTTGAGAAGGACCATTAACAAGTATCTGCATTTGCTCTGAATGGAACATTAGTGATTGAAAGAAAAGGTAAGCTAATGACAGTTCCAATGTATATGCTATGTGGTACTTTCCAGAATTCATTTTTATATTCAGTATTCCATGGTTGTGAGTAGTATCTATGCCTTTTGTCTGAAGTTACTTGTCAACCAGATTAGTCATGTAGACATACAGAACGCATTTTACACAGAACAGAATGCAATGTATTCAGCATTTACCAGTATATCTCTTCAAATTAGCTTAAAAGTACAAGGGGCCTTCTTGATATATACCTCTGAATTTTATTTACCTTATGATTTAGAGTTGTCTGCAACTAAAATTAAGAGTGTGCTACTAAAGCTTGAGAAGGTTCTTTAACTAATATCTCCACTTGTACTGAATGGGACTTTAGTGTTTCAAAGACAAAGTAACCTAATTGCAGTTCCAATGTAAATGCTATGTGCTAGGTTACTGAACTCAGCTTCATTTTGTGAACTCCATATTTGTGAGGAGTATGCATTCCGTTTCTCTGTTGCTACAGGACAACCTGAGTAGTTATGTAGGCATCCATAACACAAAATGGACAGAATAGAAAGTAATGCATTCAGCTCATAAGTGTGTTGACTTCAATTTTGCACAAAATACTATGTGCTAACTTGAAATAAACCTCCGAAATTTTACTTACTTTATGATTTATAGTTGTCTCCAACCAGGTTTAAGAGTGTGCTACTAAAGTTTGAGAAGGTCCATTAACAAGTATCTGCATTTGCTCTGAATGGAACATTAGTGATTGAAAGAAAAGGTAAGCTAATGACAGATCCAATGTATATGCGATGTGGTACTTTCCAGAATTCATTTTTATATTGGTTGTGAGTAGTATCTATGCCGTTTCTCTGCAGTCACACCTCAACCAGAATAGTTATGTAGACATACATAAGACATTATACAGAAAAGATAATGCAATTTATTCAGCTTTTACCAGTGTACACCAAATCTGCTTAAAAGTACAAGGTGCTAACTTGATATATACTTCTGAATTTTACTTACCTTATGATTTAGAGTTTTCTACAACCAATTTTAAGAGTGTGCTACTAAAGTTTGAGAAGGTACTTTCAGTAATATCTCCACTTGTACTGAATAGGACTTTAGTGTTTCAAAGACAAAGTAAGCTAATTGCAGTTCCAATGTAAATGCTATGTGCTAGGTTACTGAACTCAGCTTCATTTTGTGAACTCCATAGTTGTGAGGAGTATGCATTCCGTTTCTCTGTTGCTACAGCAGAACCTGAGTAGATATGTAGGCATCGATAACACAAAATGGACAGATTAGAAAGTAAAGCATTCAGCTCATAAGAGTGTTGACTACAATTTTGCCCAAAAGTACAATGTGCTAACTTGAAATAAACCTTTGAATTTTACTTACCTAATGATTTAGAGTTGTCTACAACCAATTTTAAGAGTGTGCTACTAAAGTTTGAGAAGGTCCATTAACAAGTATCTGCATTTGCTCTGAATGGAACATTAGTGATTGAAAGAAAAGGTAAGCTAATGACAGTTCCAATGTATATGCTATGTGGTAGTTTCCAGAAGTCATTTTTATATTGAGTATTCTTTGGTTGTGAGTAGTATCTCTGCCTTTTGTCTGAAGTTACTTGTCAACCACATTAGGCATGTAGACATACAGAACGCATTTTACACAGAACAGAATGCAATGTATTCAGCTTTTACCAGTATAACTCTTCAAATTAGCTTAAAAGTACAAGGTGCCTTCTTGATATATACCTCTGAATTTTACTTACCTTATGATTTACAGTTGTCTGCAACCAAAATTAAGAGTGTGCTACTAAAGCTTGAGAAGGTACTTTAACTAATATCTCCACTTCTACTGAATGGGACTTTAGTGATTCAAAGACAAAGTAAGCTAATTGCAGTTTGAATGTAAATGCTTGTGCTAGGTTACTGAACTCAGCTTCATTTTGTGAACTCCATAGTTGTGAGGAGTATGCATTCCGTTTCTCTGTTGCTACAGCAGAACCTGAGTAGATATGTAGGCATCGATAACACAAAATGGACAGATTAGAAAGTAAAGCATTCAGCTCATAAGAGTGTTGACTACAATTTTGCCCAAAAGTACTATGTGCTAACTTGAAATAAACCTTTGAATTTTACTTACCTAATGATTTAGAGTTGTTTACAACCAATTTGAAGAGTGTGCTACTAACGTTTGAGAGGGTACTGTAAGCAATATCTACATTTACACCGAATGAAACATTAGTGTTTCAAAGAAAAAGAAAGCTAATGACAGTTCCAATGTATATGCTATGTGGTAGTTTCCGGAATTCAGCTTTTTATTGAGTATTCCATGGTTGTGAGTATTATTAATGCCATTTGTCTGCAGTGACACCTCAACCAGAATAGTTATGTAGACATACATAAGACATTATACAGAAAAGATAATGCAATTTATTCAGCTTTTACCAGTGTACACTTCAAATCTGCTTAAAAGTACAAGGTGCTAACTTGATATATACTTCTGAATTTTACTTACCTTATGATTTAGAGTTGTCTCCAACCAATTTTAAGAGTGTGCTACTAAGGTTTGAGAAGGACCATTAACAAGTATCTGCATTTGCTCTGAATGGAACATTAGTGATTGAAAGAAAAGGTAAGCTAATGACAGTTCCAATGTATATGCTATGTGGTACTTTCCAGAATTCATTTTTATATTCAGTATTCCATGGTTGTGAGTAGTATCTATGCCTTTTGTCTGAAGTTACTTGTCAACCAGATTAGTCATGTAGACATACAGAACGCATTTTACACAGAACAGAATGCAATGTATTCAGCATTTACCAGTATATCTCTTCAAATTAGCTTAAAAGTACAAGGGGCCTTCTTGATATATACCTCTGAATTTTATTTACCTTATGATTTAGAGTTGTCTGCAACTAAAATTAAGAGTGTGCTACTAAAGCTTGAGAAGGTTCTTTAACTAATATCTCCACTTGTACTGAATGGGACTTTAGTGTTTCAAAGACAAAGTAACCTAATTGCAGTTCCAATGTAAATGCTATGTGCTAGGTTACTGAACTCAGCTTCATTTTGTGAACTCCATATTTGTGAGGAGTATGCATTCCGTTTCTCTGTTGCTACAGGACAACCTGAGTAGTTATGTAGGCATCCATAACACAAAATGGACAGAATAGAAAGTAATGCATTCAGCTCATAAGTGTGTTGACTTCAATTTTGCACAAAATACTATGTGCTAACTTGAAATAAACCTCCGAAATTTTACTTACTTTATGATTTATAGTTGTCTCCAACCAGGTTTAAGAGTGTGCTACTAAAGTTTGAGAAGGTCCATTAACAAGTATCTGCATTTGCTCTGAATGGAACATTAGTGATTGAAAGAAAAGGTAAGCTAATGACAGATCCAATGTATATGCGATGTGGTACTTTCCAGAATTCATTTTTATATTGGTTGTGAGTAGTATCTATGCCGTTTCTCTGCAGTCACACCTCAACCAGAATAGTTATGTAGACATACATAAGACATTATACAGAAAAGATAATGCAATTTATTCAGCTTTTACCAGTGTACACCAAATCTGCTTAAAAGTACAAGGTGCTAACTTGATATATACTTCTGAATTTTACTTACCTTATGATTTAGAGTTGTCTACAACCAATTTTAAGAGTGTGCTACTAAAGTTTGAGAAGGTACTTTCAGTAATATCTCCACTTGTACTGAATAGGACTTTAGTGTTTCAAAGACAAAGTAAGCTAATTGCAGTTCCAATGTAAATGCTATGTGCTAGGTTACTGAACTCAGCTTCATTTTGTGAACTCCATAGTTGTGAGGAGTATGCATTCCGTTTCTCTGTTGCTACAGGACAACCTGAGTAGTTATGTAGGCATCGATAACACAAAATGGACAGATTAGAAAGTAAAGCATTCAGCTCATAAGAGTGTTGACTACAATTTTGCCCAAAAGTACAATGTGCTAACTTGAAATAAACCTTTGAATTTTACTTACCTAATGATTTAGAGTTGTCTACAACCAATTTTAAGAGTGTGCTACTAAAGTTTGAGAAGGTCCATTAACAAGTATCTGCATTTGCTCTGAATGGAACATTAGTGATTGAAAGAAAAGGTAAGCTAATGACAGTTCCAATGTATATGCTATGTGGTAGTTTCCAGAAGTCATTTTTATATTGAGTATTCTTTGGTTGTGAGTAGTATCTCTGCCTTTTGTCTGAAGTTACTTGTCAACCACATTAGGCATGTAGACATACAGAACGCATTTTACACAGAACAGAATGCAATGTATTCAGCTTTTACCAGTATAACTCTTCAAATTAGCTTAAAAGTACAAGGTGCCTTCTTGATATATACCTCTGAATTTTACTTACCTTATGATTTACAGTTGTCTGCAACCAAAATTAAGAGTGTGCTACTAAAGCTTGAGAAGGTACTTTAACTAATATCTCCACTTCTACTGAATGGGACTTTAGTGATTCAAAGACAAAGTAAGCTAATTGCAGTTTGAATGTAAATGCTTGTGCTAGGTTACTGAACTCAGCTTCATTTTGTGAACTCCATAGTTGTGAGGAGTATGCATTCCGTTTCTCTGTTGCTACAGCAGAACCTGAGTAGATATGTAGGCATCGATAACACAAAATGGACAGATTAGAAAGTAAAGCATTCAGCTCATAAGAGTGTTGACTACAATTTTGCCCAAAAGTACTATGTGCTAACTTGAAATAAACCTTTGAATTTTACTTACCTAATGATTTAGAGTTGTTTACAACCAATTTGAAGAGTGTGCTACTAACGTTTGAGAGGGTACTGTAAGCAATATCTACATTTACACCGAATGAAACATTAGTGTTTCAAAGAAAAAGAAAGCTAATGACAGTTCCAATGTATATGCTATGTGGTAGTTTCCGGAATTCAGCTTTTTATTGAGTATTCCATGGTTGTGAGTATTATTAATGCCATTTGTCTGCAGTGACACCTCAACCAGAATAGTTATGTAGACATACATAAGACATTATACAGAAAAGATAATGCAATTTATTCAGCTTTTACCAGTGTACACTTCAAATCTGCTTAAAAGTACAAGGTGCTAACTTGATATATACTTCTGAATTTTACTTACCTTATGATTTAGAGTTGTCTCCAACCAATTTTAAGAGTGTGCTACTAAGGTTTGAGAAGGACCATTAACAAGTATCTGCATTTGCTCTGAATGGAACATTAGTGATTGAAAGAAAAGGTAAGCTAATGACAGTTCCAATGTATATGCTATGTGGTACTTTCCAGAATTCATTTTTATATTCAGTATTCCATGGTTGTGAGTAGTATCTATGCCTTTTGTCTGAAGTTACTTGTCAACCAGATTAGTCATGTAGACATACAGAACGCATTTTACACAGAACAGAATGCAATGTATTCAGCATTTACCAGTATATCTCTTCAAATTAGCTTAAAAGTACAAGGGGCCTTCTTGATATATACCTCTGAATTTTATTTACCTTATGATTTAGAGTTGTCTGCAACTAAAATTAAGAGTGTGCTACTAAAGCTTGAGAAGGTTCTTTAACTAATATCTCCACTTGTACTGAATGGGACTTTAGTGTTTCAAAGACAAAGTAACCTAATTGCAGTTCCAATGTAAATGCTATGTGCTAGGTTACTGAACTCAGCTTCATTTTGTGAACTCCATATTTGTGAGGAGTATGCATTCCGTTTCTCTGTTGCTACAGGACAACCTGAGTAGTTATGTAGGCATCCATAACACAAAATGGACAGAATAGAAAGTAATGCATTCAGCTCATAAGTGTGTTGACTTCAATTTTGCACAAAATACTATGTGCTAACTTGAAATAAACCTCCGAAATTTTACTTACCTTATGATTTATAGTTGTCTCCAACCAGGTTTAAGAGTGTGCTACTAAAGTTTGAGAGGGTCCATTAACAAGTATCTGCATTTGCTCTGAATGGAACATTAGTGATTGAAAGAAAAGGTAAGCTAATGACAGATCCAATGTATATGCGATGTGGTACTTTCCAGAATTCATTTTTATATTGGTTGTGAGTAGTATCTATGCCGTTTCTCTGCAGTCACACCTCAACCAGAATAGTTATGTAGACATACATAAGACATTATACAGAAAAGATAATGCAATTTATTCAGCTTTTACCAGTGTACACCAAATCTGCTTAAAAGTACAAGGTGCTAACTTGATATATACTTCTGAATTTTACTTACCTTATGATTTAGAGTTGTCTACAACCAATTTTAAGAGTGTGCTACTAAAGTTTGAGAAGGTACTTTCAGTAATATCTCCACTTGTACTGAATAGGACTTTAGAGATTCAAAGACAAAGTAACCTAATTGCAGTTCCAATGTAAATGCTATGTGCTAGGTTACTGAACTCAGCTTCATTTTGTGAACTCCATAGTTGTGAGGAGTATGCATTCCGTTTCTCTGTTGCTACAGCAGAACCTGAGTAGATATGTAGGCATCGATAACACAAAATGGACAGATTAGAAAGTAAAGCATTCAGCTCATAAGAGTGTTGACTACAATTTTGCCCAAAAGTACTATGTGCTAACTTGAAATAAACCTTTGAATTTTACTTACCTAATGATTTAGAGTTGTTTACAACCAATTTGAAGAGTGTGCTACTAACGTTTGAGAGGGTACTGTAAGCAATATCTACATTTACACCGAATGAAACATTAGTGTTTCAAAGAAAAAGAAAGCTAATGACAGTTCCAATGTATATGCTATGTGGTAGTTTCCGGAATTCAGCTTTTTATTGAGTATTCCATGGTTGTGAGTATTATTAATGCCATTTGTCTGCAGTGACACCTCAACCAGAATAGTTATGTAGACATACATAAGACATTATACAGAAAAGATAATGCAATTTATTCAGCTTTTACCAGTGTACACTTCAAATCTGCTTAAAAGTACAAGGTGCTAACTTGATATATACTTCTGAATTTTACTTACCTTATGATTTAGAGTTGTCTCCAACCAATTTTAAGAGTGTGCTACTAAGGTTTGAGAAGGACCATTAACAAGTATCTGCATTTGCTCTGAATGGAACATTAGTGATTGAAAGAAAAGGTAAGCTAATGACAGTTCCAATGTATATGCTATGTGGTACTTTCCAGAATTCATTTTTATATTCAGTATTCCATGGTTGTGAGTAGTATCTATGCCTTTTGTCTGAAGTTACTTGTCAACCAGATTAGTCATGTAGACATACAGAACGCATTTTACACAGAACAGAATGCAATGTATTCAGCTTTTACCAGTATAACTCTTCAAAGTAGCTTAAAAGTACAAGGTGCCTTCTTGATATATACCTCTGAATTTTACTTACCTTGTGATTTATAGTTGTCTGCAACCAAAATTAAAAGTGTGCTACTAAAGCTTGAGAAGGTACTTTAACTAATATCTCCATTTATACTGAATGGGACTTTAGTGTTTCAAAGACAAAGTAACCTAATTGCAGTTCCAATGTAAATGCTATGTGCTAGGTTACTGAACTCAGCTTCATTTTGTGAACTCCATATTTGTGAGGAGTATGCATTCCGTTTCTCTGTTGCTACAGGACAACCTGAGTAGTTATGTAGGCATCCATAACACAAAATGGACAGAATAGAAAGTAATGCATTCAGCTCATAAGTGTGTTGACTTCAATTTTGCACAAAATACTATGTGCTAACTTGAAATAAACCTCCGAAATTTTACTTACTTTATGATTTATAGTTGTCTCCAACCAGGTTTAAGAGTGTGCTACTAAAGTTTGAGAAGGTCCATTAACAAGTATCTGCATTTGCTCTGAATGGAACATTAGTGATTGAAAGAAAAGGTAAGCTAATGACAGATCCAATGTATATGCGATGTGGTACTTTCCAGAATTCATTTTTATATTGGTTGTGAGTAGTATCTATGCCGTTTCTCTGCAGTCACACCTCAACCAGAATAGTTATGTAGACATACATAAGACATTATACAGAAAAGATAATGCAATTTATTCAGCTTTTACCAGTGTACACCAAATCTGCTTAAAAGTACAAGGTGCTAACTTGATATATACTTCTGAATTTTACTTACCTTATGATTTAGAGTTGTCTACAACCAATTTTAAGAGTGTGCTACTAAAGTTTGAGAAGGTACTTTCAGTAATATCTCCACTTGTACTGAATAGGACTTTAGTGTTTCAAAGACAAAGTAAGCTAATTGCAGTTCCAATGTAAATGCTATGTGCTAGGTTACTGAACTCAGCTTCATTTTGTGAACTCCATAGTTGTGAGGAGTATGCATTCCGTTTCTCTGTTGCTACAGCAGAACCTGAGTAGATATGTAGGCATGGATAACACAAAATGGACAGATTAGAAAGTAAAGCATTCAGCTCATAAGAGTGTTGACTACAATTTTGCCCAAAAGTACAATGTGCTAACTTGAAATAAACCTTTGAATTTTACTTACCTAATGATTTAGAGTTGTCTACAACCAATTTTAAGAGTGTGCTACTAAAGTTTGAGAAGGTCCATTAACAAGTATCTGCATTTGCTCTGAATGGAACATTAGTGATTGAAAGAAAAGGTAAGCTAATGACAGTTCCAATGTATATGCTATGTGGTAGTTTCCAGAAGTCATTTTTATATTGAGTATTCTTTGGTTGTGAGTAGTATCTCTGCCTTTTGTCTGAAGTTACTTGTCAACCACATTAGGCATGTAGACATACAGAACGCATTTTACACAGAACAGAATGCAATGTATTCAGCTTTTACCAGTATAACTCTTCAAATTAGCTTAAAAGTACAAGGTGCCTTCTTGATATATACCTCTGAATTTTACTTACCTTATGATTTACAGTTGTCTGCAACCAAAATTAAGAGTGTGCTACTAAAGCTTGAGAAGGTACTTTAACTAATATCTCCACTTCTACTGAATGGGACTTTAGTGATTCAAAGACAAAGTAAGCTAATTGCAGTTTGAATGTAAATGCTTGTGCTAGGTTACTGAACTCAGCTTCATTTTGTGAACTCCATAGTTGTGAGGAGTATGCATTCCGTTTCTCTGTTGCTACAGCAGAACCTGAGTAGATATGTAGGCATCGATAACACAAAATGGACAGATTAGAAAGTAAAGCATTCAGCTCATAAGAGTGTTGACTACAATTTTGCCCAAAAGTACTATGTGCTAACTTGAAATAAACCTTTGAATTTTACTTACCTAATGATTTAGAGTTGTTTACAACCAATTTGAAGAGTGTGCTACTAACGTTTGAGAGGGTACTGTAAGCAATATCTACATTTACACCGAATGAAACATTAGTGTTTCAAAGAAAAAGAAAGCTAATGACAGTTCCAATGTATATGCTATGTGGTAGTTTCCGGAATTCAGCTTTTTATTGAGTATTCCATGGTTGTGAGTATTATTAATGCCATTTGTCTGCAGTGACACCTCAACCAGAATAGTTATGTAGACATACATAAGACATTATACAGAAAAGATAATGCAATTTATTCAGCTTTTACCAGTGTACACTTCAAATCTGCTTAAAAGTACAAGGTGCTAACTTGATATATACTTCTGAATTTTACTTACCTTATGATTTAGAGTTGTCTCCAACCAATTTTAAGAGTGTGCTACTAAGGTTTGAGAAGGACCATTAACAAGTATCTGCATTTGCTCTGAATGGAACATTAGTGATTGAAAGAAAAGGTAAGCTAATGACAGTTCCAATGTATATGCTATGTGGTACTTTCCAGAATTCATTTTTATATTCAGTATTCCATGGTTGTGAGTAGTATCTATGCCTTTTGTCTGAAGTTACTTGTCAACCAGATTAGTCATGTAGACATACAGAACGCATTTTACACAGAACAGAATGCAATGTATTCAGCATTTACCAGTATATCTCTTCAAATTAGCTTAAAAGTACAAGGGGCCTTCTTGATATATACCTCTGAATTTTATTTACCTTATGATTTAGAGTTGTCTGCAACTAAAATTAAGAGTGTGCTACTAAAGCTTGAGAAGGTTCTTTAACTAATATCTCCACTTGTACTGAATGGGACTTTAGTGTTTCAAAGACAAAGTAACCTAATTGCAGTTCCAATGTAAATGCTATGTGCTAGGTTACTGAACTCAGCTTCATTTTGTGAACTCCATATTTGTGAGGAGTATGCATTCCGTTTCTCTGTTGCTACAGGACAACCTGAGTAGTTATGTAGGCATCCATAACACAAAATGGACAGAATAGAAAGTAATGCATTCAGCTCATAAGTGTGTTGACTTCAATTTTGCACAAAATACTATGTGCTAACTTGAAATAAACCTCCGAAATTTTACTTACTTTATGATTTATAGTTGTCTCCAACCAGGTTTAAGAGTGTGCTACTAAAGTTTGAGAAGGTCCATTAACAAGTATCTGCATTTGCTCTGAATGGAACATTAGTGATTGAAAGAAAAGGTAAGCTAATGACAGATCCAATGTATATGCGATGTGGTACTTTCCAGAATTCATTTTTATATTGGTTGTGAGTAGTATCTATGCCGTTTCTCTGCAGTCACACCTCAACCAGAATAGTTATGTAGACATACATAAGACATTATACAGAAAAGATAATGCAATTTATTCAGCTTTTACCAGTGTACACCAAATCTGCTTAAAAGTACAAGGTGCTAACTTGATATATACTTCTGAATTTTACTTACCTTATGATTTAGAGTTTTCTACAACCAATTTTAAGAGTGTGCTACTAAAGTTTGAGAAGGTACTTTCAGTAATATCTCCACTTGTACTGAATAGGACTTTAGTGTTTCAAAGACAAAGTAAGCTAATTGCAGTTCCAATGTAAATGCTATGTGCTAGGTTACTGAACTCAGCTTCATTTTGTGAACTCCATAGTTGTGAGGAGTATGCATTCCGTTTCTCTGTTGCTACAGCAGAACCTGAGTAGATATGTAGGCATCGATAACACAAAATGGACAGATTAGAAAGTAAAGCATTCAGCTCATAAGAGTGTTGACTACAATTTTGCCCAAAAGTACAATGTGCTAACTTGAAATAAACCTTTGAATTTTACTTACCTAATGATTTAGAGTTGTCTACAACCAATTTTAAGAGTGTGCTACTAAAGTTTGAGAAGGTCCATTAACAAGTATCTGCATTTGCTCTGAATGGAACATTAGTGATTGAAAGAAAAGGTAAGCTAATGACAGTTCCAATGTATATGCTATGTGGTAGTTTCCAGAAGTCATTTTTATATTGAGTATTCTTTGGTTGTGAGTAGTATCTCTGCCTTTTGTCTGAAGTTACTTGTCAACCACATTAGGCATGTAGACATACAGAACGCATTTTACACAGAACAGAATGCAATGTATTCAGCTTTTACCAGTATAACTCTTCAAATTAGCTTAAAAGTACAAGGTGCCTTCTTGATATATACCTCTGAATTTTACTTACCTTATGATTTACAGTTGTCTGCAACCAAAATTAAGAGTGTGCTACTAAAGCTTGAGAAGGTACTTTAACTAATATCTCCACTTCTACTGAATGGGACTTTAGTGATTCAAAGACAAAGTAAGCTAATTGCAGTTTGAATGTAAATGCTTGTGCTAGGTTACTGAACTCAGCTTCATTTTGTGAACTCCATAGTTGTGAGGAGTATGCATTCCGTTTCTCTGTTGCTACAGCAGAACCTGAGTAGATATGTAGGCATCGATAACACAAAATGGACAGATTAGAAAGTAAAGCATTCAGCTCATAAGAGTGTTGACTACAATTTTGCCCAAAAGTACTATGTGCTAACTTGAAATAAACCTTTGAATTTTACTTACCTAATGATTTAGAGTTGTTTACAACCAATTTGAAGAGTGTGCTACTAACGTTTGAGAGGGTACTGTAAGCAATATCTACATTTACACCGAATGAAACATTAGTGTTTCAAAGAAAAAGAAAGCTAATGACAGTTCCAATGTATATGCTATGTGGTAGTTTCCGGAATTCAGCTTTTTATTGAGTATTCCATGGTTGTGAGTATTATTAATGCCATTTGTCTGCAGTGACACCTCAACCAGAATAGTTATGTAGACATACATAAGACATTATACAGAAAAGATAATGCAATTTATTCAGCTTTTACCAGTGTACACTTCAAATCTGCTTAAAAGTACAAGGTGCTAACTTGATATATACTTCTGAATTTTACTTACCTTATGATTTAGAGTTGTCTCCAACCAATTTTAAGAGTGTGCTACTAAGGTTTGAGAAGGACCATTAACAAGTATCTGCATTTGCTCTGAATGGAACATTAGTGATTGAAAGAAAAGGTAAGCTAATGACAGTTCCAATGTATATGCTATGTGGTACTTTCCAGAATTCATTTTTATATTCAGTATTCCATGGTTGTGAGTAGTATCTATGCCTTTTGTCTGAAGTTACTTGTCAACCAGATTAGTCATGTAGACATACAGAACGCATTTTACACAGAACAGAATGCAATGTATTCAGCATTTACCAGTATATCTCTTCAAATTAGCTTAAAAGTACAAGGGGCCTTCTTGATATATACCTCTGAATTTTATTTACCTTATGATTTAGAGTTGTCTGCAACTAAAATTAAGAGTGTGCTACTAAAGCTTGAGAAGGTTCTTTAACTAATATCTCCACTTGTACTGAATGGGACTTTAGTGTTTCAAAGACAAAGTAACCTAATTGCAGTTCCAATGTAAATGCTATGTGCTAGGTTACTGAACTCAGCTTCATTTTGTGAACTCCATATTTGTGAGGAGTATGCATTCCGTTTCTCTGTTGCTACAGGACAACCTGAGTAGTTATGTAGGCATCCATAACACAAAATGGACAGAATAGAAAGTAATGCATTCAGCTCATAAGTGTGTTGACTTCAATTTTGCACAAAATACTATGTGCTAACTTGAAATAAACCTCCGAAATTTTACTTACTTTATGATTTATAGTTGTCTCCAACCAGGTTTAAGAGTGTGCTACTAAAGTTTGAGAAGGTCCATTAACAAGTATCTGCATTTGCTCTGAATGGAACATTAGTGATTGAAAGAAAAGGTAAGCTAATGACAGATCCAATGTATATGCGATGTGGTACTTTCCAGAATTCATTTTTATATTGGTTGTGAGTAGTATCTATGCCGTTTCTCTGCAGTCACACCTCAACCAGAATAGTTATGTAGACATACATAAGACATTATACAGAAAAGATAATGCAATTTATTCAGCTTTTACCAGTGTACACCAAATCTGCTTAAAAGTACAAGGTGCTAACTTGATATATACTTCTGAATTTTACTTACCTTATGATTTAGAGTTGTCTACAACCAATTTTAAGAGTGTGCTACTAAAGTTTGAGAAGGTACTTTCAGTAATATCTCCACTTGTACTGAATAGGACTTTAGTGTTTCAAAGACAAAGTAAGCTAATTGCAGTTCCAATGTAAATGCTATGTGCTAGGTTACTGAACTCAGCTTCATTTTGTGAACTCCATAGTTGTGAGGAGTATGCATTCCGTTTCTCTGTTGCTACAGGACAACCTGAGTAGTTATGTAGGCATCGATAACACAAAATGGACAGATTAGAAAGTAAAGCATTCAGCTCATAAGAGTGTTGACTACAATTTTGCCCAAAAGTACAATGTGCTAACTTGAAATAAACCTTTGAATTTTACTTACCTAATGATTTAGAGTTGTCTACAACCAATTTTAAGAGTGTGCTACTAAAGTTTGAGAAGGTCCATTAACAAGTATCTGCATTTGCTCTGAATGGAACATTAGTGATTGAAAGAAAAGGTAAGCTAATGACAGTTCCAATGTATATGCTATGTGGTAGTTTCCAGAAGTCATTTTTATATTGAGTATTCTTTGGTTGTGAGTAGTATCTCTGCCTTTTGTCTGAAGTTACTTGTCAACCACATTAGGCATGTAGACATACAGAACGCATTTTACACAGAACAGAATGCAATGTATTCAGCTTTTACCAGTATAACTCTTCAAATTAGCTTAAAAGTACAAGGTGCCTTCTTGATATATACCTCTGAATTTTACTTACCTTATGATTTACAGTTGTCTGCAACCAAAATTAAGAGTGTGCTACTAAAGCTTGAGAAGGTACTTTAACTAATATCTCCACTTCTACTGAATGGGACTTTAGTGATTCAAAGACAAAGTAAGCTAATTGCAGTTTGAATGTAAATGCTTGTGCTAGGTTACTGAACTCAGCTTCATTTTGTGAACTCCATAGTTGTGAGGAGTATGCATTCCGTTTCTCTGTTGCTACAGCAGAACCTGAGTAGATATGTAGGCATCGATAACACAAAATGGACAGATTAGAAAGTAAAGCATTCAGCTCATAAGAGTGTTGACTACAATTTTGCCCAAAAGTACTATGTGCTAACTTGAAATAAACCTTTGAATTTTACTTACCTAATGATTTAGAGTTGTTTACAACCAATTTGAAGAGTGTGCTACTAACGTTTGAGAGGGTACTGTAAGCAATATCTACATTTACACCGAATGAAACATTAGTGTTTCAAAGAAAAAGAAAGCTAATGACAGTTCCAATGTATATGCTATGTGGTAGTTTCCGGAATTCAGCTTTTTATTGAGTATTCCATGGTTGTGAGTATTATTAATGCCATTTGTCTGCAGTGACACCTCAACCAGAATAGTTATGTAGACATACATAAGACATTATACAGAAAAGATAATGCAATTTATTCAGCTTTTACCAGTGTACACTTCAAATCTGCTTAAAAGTACAAGGTGCTAACTTGATATATACTTCTGAATTTTACTTACCTTATGATTTAGAGTTGTCTCCAACCAATTTTAAGAGTGTGCTACTAAGGTTTGAGAAGGACCATTAACAAGTATCTGCATTTGCTCTGAATGGAACATTAGTGATTGAAAGAAAAGGTAAGCTAATGACAGTTCCAATGTATATGCTATGTGGTACTTTCCAGAATTCATTTTTATATTCAGTATTCCATGGTTGTGAGTAGTATCTATGCCTTTTGTCTGAAGTTACTTGTCAACCAGATTAGTCATGTAGACATACAGAACGCATTTTACACAGAACAGAATGCAATGTATTCAGCATTTACCAGTATATCTCTTCAAATTAGCTTAAAAGTACAAGGGGCCTTCTTGATATATACCTCTGAATTTTATTTACCTTATGATTTAGAGTTGTCTGCAACTAAAATTAAGAGTGTGCTACTAAAGCTTGAGAAGGTTCTTTAACTAATATCTCCACTTGTACTGAATGGGACTTTAGTGTTTCAAAGACAAAGTAACCTAATTGCAGTTCCAATGTAAATGCTATGTGCTAGGTTACTGAACTCAGCTTCATTTTGTGAACTCCATATTTGTGAGGAGTATGCATTCCGTTTCTCTGTTGCTACAGGACAACCTGAGTAGTTATGTAGGCATCCATAACACAAAATGGACAGAATAGAAAGTAATGCATTCAGCTCATAAGTGTGTTGACTTCAATTTTGCACAAAATACTATGTGCTAACTTGAAATAAACCTCCGAAATTTTACTTACCTTATGATTTATAGTTGTCTCCAACCAGGTTTAAGAGTGTGCTACTAAAGTTTGAGAGGGTCCATTAACAAGTATCTGCATTTGCTCTGAATGGAACATTAGTGATTGAAAGAAAAGGTAAGCTAATGACAGATCCAATGTATATGCGATGTGGTACTTTCCAGAATTCATTTTTATATTGGTTGTGAGTAGTATCTATGCCGTTTCTCTGCAGTCACACCTCAACCAGAATAGTTATGTAGACATACATAAGACATTATACAGAAAAGATAATGCAATTTATTCAGCTTTTACCAGTGTACACCAAATCTGCTTAAAAGTACAAGGTGCTAACTTGATATATACTTCTGAATTTTACTTACCTTATGATTTAGAGTTGTCTACAACCAATTTTAAGAGTGTGCTACTAAAGTTTGAGAAGGTACTTTCAGTAATATCTCCACTTGTACTGAATAGGACTTTAGAGATTCAAAGACAAAGTAACCTAATTGCAGTTCCAATGTAAATGCTATGTGCTAGGTTACTGAACTCAGCTTCATTTTGTGAACTCCATAGTTGTGAGGAGTATGCATTCCGTTTCTCTGTTGCTACAGCAGAACCTGAGTAGATATGTAGGCATCGATAACACAAAATGGACAGATTAGAAAGTAAAGCATTCAGCTCATAAGAGTGTTGACTACAATTTTGCCCAAAAGTACTATGTGCTAACTTGAAATAAACCTTTGAATTTTACTTACCTAATGATTTAGAGTTGTTTACAACCAATTTGAAGAGTGTGCTACTAACGTTTGAGAGGGTACTGTAAGCAATATCTACATTTACACCGAATGAAACATTAGTGTTTCAAAGAAAAAGAAAGCTAATGACAGTTCCAATGTATATGCTATGTGGTAGTTTCCGGAATTCAGCTTTTTATTGAGTATTCCATGGTTGTGAGTATTATTAATGCCATTTGTCTGCAGTGACACCTCAACCAGAATAGTTATGTAGACATACATAAGACATTATACAGAAAAGATAATGCAATTTATTCAGCTTTTACCAGTGTACACTTCAAATCTGCTTAAAAGTACAAGGTGCTAACTTGATATATACTTCTGAATTTTACTTACCTTATGATTTAGAGTTGTCTCCAACCAATTTTAAGAGTGTGCTACTAAGGTTTGAGAAGGACCATTAACAAGTATCTGCATTTGCTCTGAATGGAACATTAGTGATTGAAAGAAAAGGTAAGCTAATGACAGTTCCAATGTATATGCTATGTGGTACTTTCCAGAATTCATTTTTATATTCAGTATTCCATGGTTGTGAGTAGTATCTATGCCTTTTGTCTGAAGTTACTTGTCAACCAGATTAGTCATGTAGACATACAGAACGCATTTTACACAGAACAGAATGCAATGTATTCAGCTTTTACCAGTATAACTCTTCAAAGTAGCTTAAAAGTACAAGGTGCCTTCTTGATATATACCTCTGAATTTTACTTACCTTGTGATTTATAGTTGTCTGCAACCAAAATTAAAAGTGTGCTACTAAAGCTTGAGAAGGTACTTTAACTAATATCTCCATTTATACTGAATGGGACTTTAGTGTTTCAAAGACAAAGTAACCTAATTGCAGTTCCAATGTAAATGCTATGTGCTAGGTTACTGAACTCAGCTTCATTTTGTGAACTCCATATTTGTGAGGAGTATGCATTCCGTTTCTCTGTTGCTACAGGACAACCTGAGTAGTTATGTAGGCATCCATAACACAAAATGGACAGAATAGAAAGTAATGCATTCAGCTCATAAGTGTGTTGACTTCAATTTTGCACAAAATACTATGTGCTAACTTGAAATAAACCTCCGAAATTTTACTTACTTTATGATTTATAGTTGTCTCCAACCAGGTTTAAGAGTGTGCTACTAAAGTTTGAGAAGGTCCATTAACAAGTATCTGCATTTGCTCTGAATGGAACATTAGTGATTGAAAGAAAAGGTAAGCTAATGACAGATCCAATGTATATGCGATGTGGTACTTTCCAGAATTCATTTTTATATTGGTTGTGAGTAGTATCTATGCCGTTTCTCTGCAGTCACACCTCAACCAGAATAGTTATGTAGACATACATAAGACATTATACAGAAAAGATAATGCAATTTATTCAGCTTTTACCAGTGTACACCAAATCTGCTTAAAAGTACAAGGTGCTAACTTGATATATACTTCTGAATTTTACTTACCTTATGATTTAGAGTTGTCTACAACCAATTTTAAGAGTGTGCTACTAAAGTTTGAGAAGGTACTTTCAGTAATATCTCCACTTGTACTGAATAGGACTTTAGTGTTTCAAAGACAAAGTAAGCTAATTGCAGTTCCAATGTAAATGCTATGTGCTAGGTTACTGAACTCAGCTTCATTTTGTGAACTCCATAGTTGTGAGGAGTATGCATTCCGTTTCTCTGTTGCTACAGCAGAACCTGAGTAGATATGTAGGCATGGATAACACAAAATGGACAGATTAGAAAGTAAAGCATTCAGCTCATAAGAGTGTTGACTACAATTTTGCCCAAAAGTACAATGTGCTAACTTGAAATAAACCTTTGAATTTTACTTACCTAATGATTTAGAGTTGTCTACAACCAATTTTAAGAGTGTGCTACTAAAGTTTGAGAAGGTCCATTAACAAGTATCTGCATTTGCTCTGAATGGAACATTAGTGATTGAAAGAAAAGGTAAGCTAATGACAGTTCCAATGTATATGCTATGTGGTAGTTTCCAGAAGTCATTTTTATATTGAGTATTCTTTGGTTGTGAGTAGTATCTCTGCCTTTTGTCTGAAGTTACTTGTCAACCACATTAGGCATGTAGACATACAGAACGCATTTTACACAGAACAGAATGCAATGTATTCAGCTTTTACCAGTATAACTCTTCAAATTAGCTTAAAAGTACAAGGTGCCTTCTTGATATATACCTCTGAATTTTACTTACCTTATGATTTACAGTTGTCTGCAACCAAAATTAAGAGTGTGCTACTAAAGCTTGAGAAGGTACTTTAACTAATATCTCCACTTCTACTGAATGGGACTTTAGTGATTCAAAGACAAAGTAAGCTAATTGCAGTTTGAATGTAAATGCTTGTGCTAGGTTACTGAACTCAGCTTCATTTTGTGAACTCCATAGTTGTGAGGAGTATGCATTCCGTTTCTCTGTTGCTACAGCAGAACCTGAGTAGATATGTAGGCATCGATAACACAAAATGGACAGATTAGAAAGTAAAGCATTCAGCTCATAAGAGTGTTGACTACAATTTTGCCCAAAAGTACTATGTGCTAACTTGAAATAAACCTTTGAATTTTACTTACCTAATGATTTAGAGTTGTTTACAACCAATTTGAAGAGTGTGCTACTAACGTTTGAGAGGGTACTGTAAGCAATATCTACATTTACACCGAATGAAACATTAGTGTTTCAAAGAAAAAGAAAGCTAATGACAGTTCCAATGTATATGCTATGTGGTAGTTTCCGGAATTCAGCTTTTTATTGAGTATTCCATGGTTGTGAGTATTATTAATGCCATTTGTCTGCAGTGACACCTCAACCAGAATAGTTATGTAGACATACATAAGACATTATACAGAAAAGATAATGCAATTTATTCAGCTTTTACCAGTGTACACTTCAAATCTGCTTAAAAGTACAAGGTGCTAACTTGATATATACTTCTGAATTTTACTTACCTTATGATTTAGAGTTGTCTCCAACCAATTTTAAGAGTGTGCTACTAAGGTTTGAGAAGGACCATTAACAAGTATCTGCATTTGCTCTGAATGGAACATTAGTGATTGAAAGAAAAGGTAAGCTAATGACAGTTCCAATGTATATGCTATGTGGTACTTTCCAGAATTCATTTTTATATTCAGTATTCCATGGTTGTGAGTAGTATCTATGCCTTTTGTCTGAAGTTACTTGTCAACCAGATTAGTCATGTAGACATACAGAACGCATTTTACACAGAACAGAATGCAATGTATTCAGCATTTACCAGTATATCTCTTCAAATTAGCTTAAAAGTACAAGGGGCCTTCTTGATATATACCTCTGAATTTTATTTACCTTATGATTTAGAGTTGTCTGCAACTAAAATTAAGAGTGTGCTACTAAAGCTTGAGAAGGTTCTTTAACTAATATCTCCACTTGTACTGAATGGGACTTTAGTGTTTCAAAGACAAAGTAACCTAATTGCAGTTCCAATGTAAATGCTATGTGCTAGGTTACTGAACTCAGCTTCATTTTGTGAACTCCATATTTGTGAGGAGTATGCATTCCGTTTCTCTGTTGCTACAGGACAACCTGAGTAGTTATGTAGGCATCCATAACACAAAATGGACAGAATAGAAAGTAATGCATTCAGCTCATAAGTGTGTTGACTTCAATTTTGCACAAAATACTATGTGCTAACTTGAAATAAACCTCCGAAATTTTACTTACTTTATGATTTATAGTTGTCTCCAACCAGGTTTAAGAGTGTGCTACTAAAGTTTGAGAAGGTCCATTAACAAGTATCTGCATTTGCTCTGAATGGAACATTAGTGATTGAAAGAAAAGGTAAGCTAATGACAGATCCAATGTATATGCGATGTGGTACTTTCCAGAATTCATTTTTATATTGGTTGTGAGTAGTATCTATGCCGTTTCTCTGCAGTCACACCTCAACCAGAATAGTTATGTAGACATACATAAGACATTATACAGAAAAGATAATGCAATTTATTCAGCTTTTACCAGTGTACACCAAATCTGCTTAAAAGTACAAGGTGCTAACTTGATATATACTTCTGAATTTTACTTACCTTATGATTTAGAGTTGTCTACAACCAATTTTAAGAGTGTGCTACTAAAGTTTGAGAAGGTACTTTCAGTAATATCTCCACTTGTACTGAATAGGACTTTAGTGTTTCAAAGACAAAGTAAGCTAATTGCAGTTCCAATGTAAATGCTATGTGCTAGGTTACTGAACTCAGCTTCATTTTGTGAACTCCATAGTTGTGAGGAGTATGCATTCCGTTTCTCTGTTGCTACAGCAGAACCTGAGTAGATATGTAGGCATGGATAACACAAAATGGACAGATTAGAAAGTAAAGCATTCAGCTCATAAGAGTGTTGACTACAATTTTGCCCAAAAGTACAATGTGCTAACTTGAAATAAACCTTTGAATTTTACTTACCTAATGATTTAGAGTTGTCTACAACCAATTTTAAGAGTGTGCTACTAAAGTTTGAGAAGGTCCATTAACAAGTATCTGCATTTGCTCTGAATGGAACATTAGTGATTGAAAGAAAAGGTAAGCTAATGACAGTTCCAATGTATATGCTATGTGGTAGTTTCCAGAAGTCATTTTTATATTGAGTATTCTTTGGTTGTGAGTAGTATCTCTGCCTTTTGTCTGAAGTTACTTGTCAACCACATTAGGCATGTAGACATACAGAACGCATTTTACACAGAACAGAATGCAATGTATTCAGCTTTTACCAGTATAACTCTTCAAATTAGCTTAAAAGTACAAGGTGCCTTCTTGATATATACCTCTGAATTTTACTTACCTTATGATTTACAGTTGTCTGCAACCAAAATTAAGAGTGTGCTACTAAAGCTTGAGAAGGTACTTTAACTAATATCTCCACTTCTACTGAATGGGACTTTAGTGATTCAAAGACAAAGTAAGCTAATTGCAGTTTGAATGTAAATGCTTGTGCTAGGTTACTGAACTCAGCTTCATTTTGTGAACTCCATAGTTGTGAGGAGTATGCATTCCGTTTCTCTGTTGCTACAGCAGAACCTGAGTAGATATGTAGGCATCGATAACACAAAATGGACAGATTAGAAAGTAAAGCATTCAGCTCATAAGAGTGTTGACTACAATTTTGCCCAAAAGTACTATGTGCTAACTTGAAATAAACCTTTGAATTTTACTTACCTAATGATTTAGAGTTGTTTACAACCAATTTGAAGAGTGTGCTACTAACGTTTGAGAGGGTACTGTAAGCAATATCTACATTTACACCGAATGAAACATTAGTGTTTCAAAGAAAAAGAAAGCTAATGACAGTTCCAATGTATATGCTATGTGGTAGTTTCCGGAATTCAGCTTTTTATTGAGTATTCCATGGTTGTGAGTATTATTAATGCCATTTGTCTGCAGTGACACCTCAACCAGAATAGTTATGTAGACATACATAAGACATTATACAGAAAAGATAATGCAATTTATTCAGCTTTTACCAGTGTACACTTCAAATCTGCTTAAAAGTACAAGGTGCTAACTTGATATATACTTCTGAATTTTACTTACCTTATGATTTAGAGTTGTCTCCAACCAATTTTAAGAGTGTGCTACTAAGGTTTGAGAAGGACCATTAACAAGTATCTGCATTTGCTCTGAATGGAACATTAGTGATTGAAAGAAAAGGTAAGCTAATGACAGTTCCAATGTATATGCTATGTGGTACTTTCCAGAATTCATTTTTATATTCAGTATTCCATGGTTGTGAGTAGTATCTATGCCTTTTGTCTGAAGTTACTTGTCAACCAGATTAGTCATGTAGACATACAGAACGCATTTTACACAGAACAGAATGCAATGTATTCAGCATTTACCAGTATATCTCTTCAAATTAGCTTAAAAGTACAAGGGGCCTTCTTGATATATACCTCTGAATTTTATTTACCTTATGATTTAGAGTTGTCTGCAACTAAAATTAAGAGTGTGCTACTAAAGCTTGAGAAGGTTCTTTAACTAATATCTCCACTTGTACTGAATGGGACTTTAGTGTTTCAAAGACAAAGTAACCTAATTGCAGTTCCAATGTAAATGCTATGTGCTAGGTTACTGAACTCAGCTTCATTTTGTGAACTCCATATTTGTGAGGAGTATGCATTCCGTTTCTCTGTTGCTACAGGACAACCTGAGTAGTTATGTAGGCATCCATAACACAAAATGGACAGAATAGAAAGTAATGCATTCAGCTCATAAGTGTGTTGACTTCAATTTTGCACAAAATACTATGTGCTAACTTGAAATAAACCTCCGAAATTTTACTTACTTTATGATTTATAGTTGTCTCCAACCAGGTTTAAGAGTGTGCTACTAAAGTTTGAGAAGGTCCATTAACAAGTATCTGCATTTGCTCTGAATGGAACATTAGTGATTGAAAGAAAAGGTAAGCTAATGACAGATCCAATGTATATGCGATGTGGTACTTTCCAGAATTCATTTTTATATTGGTTGTGAGTAGTATCTATGCCGTTTCTCTGCAGTCACACCTCAACCAGAATAGTTATGTAGACATACATAAGACATTATACAGAAAAGATAATGCAATTTATTCAGCTTTTACCAGTGTACACCAAATCTGCTTAAAAGTACAAGGTGCTAACTTGATATATACTTCTGAATTTTACTTACCTTATGATTTAGAGTTGTCTACAACCAATTTTAAGAGTGTGCTACTAAAGTTTGAGAAGGTACTTTCAGTAATATCTCCACTTGTACTGAATAGGACTTTAGTGTTTCAAAGACAAAGTAAGCTAATTGCAGTTCCAATGTAAATGCTATGTGCTAGGTTACTGAACTCAGCTTCATTTTGTGAACTCCATAGTTGTGAGGAGTATGCATTCCGTTTCTCTGTTGCTACAGCAGAACCTGAGTAGATATGTAGGCATGGATAACACAAAATGGACAGATTAGAAAGTAAAGCATTCAGCTCATAAGAGTGTTGACTACAATTTTGCCCAAAAGTACAATGTGCTAACTTGAAATAAACCTTTGAATTTTACTTACCTAATGATTTAGAGTTGTCTACAACCAATTTTGTGCTACTAAAGTTTGAGAAGGTCCATTAACAAGTATCTGCATTTGCTCTGAATGGAACATTAGTGATTGAAAGAAAAGGTAAGCTAATGACAGTTCCAATGTATATGCTATGTGGTAGTTTCCAGAAGTCATTTTTATATTGAGTATTCTTTGGTTGTGAGTAGTATCTCTGCCTTTTGTCTGAAGTTACTTGTCAACCACATTAGGCATGTAGACATACAGAACGCATTTTACACAGAACAGAATGCAATGTATTCAGCTTTTACCAGTATAACTCTTCAAATTAGCTTAAAAGTACAAGGTGCCTTCTTGATATATACCTCTGAATTTTACTTACCTTATGATTTACAGTTGTCTGCAACCAAAATTAAGAGTGTGCTACTAAAGCTTGAGAAGGTACTTTAACTAATATCTCCACTTCTACTGAATGGGACTTTAGTGATTCAAAGACAAAGTAAGCTAATTGCAGTTTGAATGTAAATGCTTGTGCTAGGTTACTGAACTCAGCTTCATTTTGTGAACTCCATAGTTGTGAGGAGTATGCATTCCGTTTCTCTGTTGCTACAGCAGAACCTGAGTAGATATGTAGGCATCGATAACACAAAATGGACAGATTAGAAAGTAAAGCATTCAGCTCATAAGAGTGTTGACTACAATTTTGCCCAAAAGTACTATGTGCTAACTTGAAATAAACCTTTGAATTTTACTTACCTAATGATTTAGAGTTGTTTACAACCAATTTGAAGAGTGTGCTACTAACGTTTGAGAGGGTACTGTAAGCAATATCTACATTTACACCGAATGAAACATTAGTGTTTCAAAGAAAAAGAAAGCTAATGACAGTTCCAATGTATATGCTATGTGGTAGTTTCCGGAATTCAGCTTTTTATTGAGTATTCCATGGTTGTGAGTATTATTAATGCCATTTGTCTGCAGTGACACCTCAACCAGAATAGTTATGTAGACATACATAAGACATTATACAGAAAAGATAATGCAATTTATTCAGCTTTTACCAGTGTACACTTCAAATCTGCTTAAAAGTACAAGGTGCTAACTTGATATATACTTCTGAATTTTACTTACCTTATGATTTAGAGTTGTCTCCAACCAATTTTAAGAGTGTGCTACTAAGGTTTGAGAAGGACCATTAACAAGTATCTGCATTTGCTCTGAATGGAACATTAGTGATTGAAAGAAAAGGTAAGCTAATGACAGTTCCAATGTATATGCTATGTGGTACTTTCCAGAATTCATTTTTATATTCAGTATTCCATGGTTGTGAGTAGTATCTATGCCTTTTGTCTGAAGTTACTTGTCAACCAGATTAGTCATGTAGACATACAGAACGCATTTTACACAGAACAGAATGCAATGTATTCAGCATTTACCAGTATATCTCTTCAAATTAGCTTAAAAGTACAAGGGGCCTTCTTGATATATACCTCTGAATTTTATTTACCTTATGATTTAGAGTTGTCTGCAACTAAAATTAAGAGTGTGCTACTAAAGCTTGAGAAGGTTCTTTAACTAATATCTCCACTTGTACTGAATGGGACTTTAGTGTTTCAAAGACAAAGTAACCTAATTGCAGTTCCAATGTAAATGCTATGTGCTAGGTTACTGAACTCAGCTTCATTTTGTGAACTCCATATTTGTGAGGAGTATGCATTCCGTTTCTCTGTTGCTACAGGACAACCTGAGTAGTTATGTAGGCATCCATAACACAAAATGGACAGAATAGAAAGTAATGCATTCAGCTCATAAGTGTGTTGACTTCAATTTTGCACAAAATACTATGTGCTAACTTGAAATAAACCTCCGAAATTTTACTTACCTTATGATTTATAGTTGTCTCCAACCAGGTTTAAGAGTGTGCTACTAAAGTTTGAGAGGGTCCATTAACAAGTATCTGCATTTGCTCTGAATGGAACATTAGTGATTGAAAGAAAAGGTAAGCTAATGACAGATCCAATGTATATGCGATGTGGTACTTTCCAGAATTCATTTTTATATTGGTTGTGAGTAGTATCTATGCCGTTTCTCTGCAGTCACACCTCAACCAGAATAGTTATGTAGACATACATAAGACATTATACAGAAAAGATAATGCAATTTATTCAGCTTTTACCAGTGTACACCAAATCTGCTTAAAAGTACAAGGTGCTAACTTGATATATACTTCTGAATTTTACTTACCTTATGATTTAGAGTTGTCTACAACCAATTTTAAGAGTGTGCTACTAAAGTTTGAGAAGGTACTTTCAGTAATATCTCCACTTGTACTGAATAAGACTTTAGAGATTCAAAGACAAAGTAACCTAATTGCAGTTCCAATGTAAATGCTATGTGCTAGGTTACTGAACTCAGCTTCATTTTGTGAACTCCATAGTTGTGAGGAGTATGCATTCCGTTTCTCTGTTGCTACAGCAGAACCTGAGTAGATATGTAGGCATCGATAACACAAAATGGACAGATTAGAAAGTAAAGCATTCAGCTCATAAGAGTGTTGACTACAATTTTGCCCAAAAGTACTATGTGCTAACTTGAAATAAACCTTTGAATTTTACTTACCTAATGATTTAGAGTTGTTTACAACCAATTTGAAGAGTGTGCTACTAACGTTTGAGAGGGTACTGTAAGCAATATCTACATTTACACCGAATGAAACATTAGTGTTTCAAAGAAAAAGAAAGCTAATGACAGTTCCAATGTATATGCTATGTGGTAGTTTCCGGAATTCAGCTTTTTATTGAGTATTCCATGGTTGTGAGTATTATTAATGCCATTTGTCTGCAGTGACACCTCAACCAGAATAGTTATGTAGACATACATAAGACATTATACAGAAAAGATAATGCAATTTATTCAGCTTTTACCAGTGTACACTTCAAATCTGCTTAAAAGTACAAGGTGCTAACTTGATATATACTTCTGAATTTTACTTACCTTATGATTTAGAGTTGTCTCCAACCAATTTTAAGAGTGTGCTACTAAGGTTTGAGAAGGACCATTAACAAGTATCTGCATTTGCTCTGAATGGAACATTAGTGATTGAAAGAAAAGGTAAGCTAATGACAGTTCCAATGTATATGCTATGTGGTACTTTCCAGAATTCATTTTTATATTCAGTATTCCATGGTTGTGAGTAGTATCTATGCCTTTTGTCTGAAGTTACTTGTCAACCAGATTAGTCATGTAGACATACAGAACGCATTTTACACAGAACAGAATGCAATGTATTCAGCTTTTACCAGTATAACTCTTCAAAGTAGCTTAAAAGTACAAGGTGCCTTCTTGATATATACCTCTGAATTTTACTTACCTTGTGATTTATAGTTGTCTGCAACCAAAATTAAAAGTGTGCTACTAAAGCTTGAGAAGGTACTTTAACTAATATCTCCATTTATACTGAATGGGACTTTAGTGTTTCAAAGACAAAGTAACCTAATTGCAGTTCCAATGTAAATGCTATGTGCTAGGTTACTGAACTCAGCTTCATTTTGTGAACTCCATATTTGTGAGGAGTATGCATTCCGTTTCTCTGTTGCTACAGGACAACCTGAGTAGTTATGTAGGCATCCATAACAGCAAATGGACAGAATAGAAAGTAATGCATTCAGCTCATGTGTGTTGACTTCAATTTTGCACAAAAGTACTATGTGCTAACTTGAAATAAACCTCCGAGATTTTACTTACCTTATGATTTAGAGTTGTCTCCAACCAATTTTAAGAGTGTGCTACTAAGGTTTGAGAAGGACCATTAACAAGTATCTGCATTTGCTCTGAATGGAACATTAGTGATTGAAAGAAAAGGTAAGCTAATGACAGTTCCAATGTATATGCTATGTGGTACTTTCCAGAATTCATTTCTATATTCAGTATTCCATGGTTGTGAGTAGTATCTATGCCTTTTGTCTGAAGTTACTTGTCAACCAGATTAGTCATGTAGACATACAGAACGCATTTTACACAGAACTGAATGCAATGTATTCTGCATTTACCAGTATATCTCTTCAAATTAGCTTAAAAGTACAAGGGGCCTTCTTGATATATACCTCTGAATTTTATTTACCTTATGATTTAGAGTTGTCTGCAACTAAAATTAAGAGTGTGCTACTAAAGCTTGAGAAGGTTCTTTAACTAATATCTCCACTTGTACTGAATAGGACTTTAGAGATTCAAAGACAAAGTAACCTAATTGCAGTTCCAATGTAAATGCTATGTGCTAGGTTACTGAACTCAGCTTCATTTTGTGAACTCCATAGTTGTGAGGAGTATGCATTCCGTTTCTCTGTTGCTACAGGACAACCTGAGTAGCTCTGTAGGCATCCATAACAGCAAATGGACAGAATAGAAAGTAATGCATTCAGCTCATGTGTGTTGACTTCAATTTTGCACAAAAGTACTATGTGCTAACTTGAAATAAACCGAAATTTTACTTACCTTATGATTTAGAGTTGTCTACAACCAATTTTAAGAGAGTGCTACTAAAGTTTGAGAAGGTCCATTAACAAGTATCTGCATTTGCTCTGAATGGAACATTAGTGATTGAAAGAAAAGGTAAACTAATGACAGATCAAATGTATATGCTATGTGGTAGTTTTCAGAATTCATTTTTATATTGGGTTTTCCATGGTTGTGAGTAGTATCTGTGCCTTTTGTCTGCAGTTACTTGTCAACCAGATTTGTCATGTAGACATACTGAACGCATTTTACACAGAACAGAATGCAATGTATTCAGCTTTTACCAGTATAACTCTTCAAAGTAGGTTAAAAGTACAAGGTGCCTTCTTGATATATACCTCTGAATTTTACTTACCTTGTGATTTATAGTTGTCTGCAACCAAAATTAAAAGTGTGCTACTAAAGCTTGAGAAGGTACTTTAACTAATATCTCCATTTGTACTGAATGGGACTTTAGTGTTTCAAAGACAAAGTAAGCTAAAAGCAGTTCCAATGTAAATGCTATGTGCTAGGTTACTGAACTCAGCTTCATTTTGTGAACTCCATAGTTGTGAGGAGTATGCATTCCGTTTCTCTGTTGCTACAGGACAACCTGAGTAGTTATGTAGGCATCCATAACAGCAAATGGACAGAATAGAAAGTAATGCATTCAGCTCATGTGTGTTGACTTCAATTTTGCACAAAAGTACTATGTGCTAACTTGAAATAAACCTCCGAGATTTTACTTACCTTATGATTTAGAGTTGTCTCCAACCAATTTTAAGAGTGTGCTACTAAGGTTTGAGAAGGACCATTAACAAGTATCTGCATTTGCTCTGAATGGAACATTAGTGATTGAAAGAAAAGGTAAGCTAATGACAGTTCCAATGTATATGCTATGTGGTACTTTCCAGAATTCATTTTTATATTGGTTGTGAGTAGTATCTATGCCGTTTCTCTGCAGTCACACCTCAACCAGAATAGTTATGTAGACATACATAAGACATTATACAGAAAAGATAATGCAATTTATTCAGCTTTTACCAGTGTACACCAAATCTGCTTAAAAGTACAAGGTGCTAACTTGATATATACTTCTGAATTTTACTTACCTTATGATTTAGAGTTGTCTACAACCAATTTTAAGAGTGTGCTACTAAAGTTTGAGAAGGTACTTTCAGTAATATCTCCACTTGTACTGAATAGGACTTTAGTGTTTCAAAGACAAAGTAAGCTAATTGCAGTTCCAATGTAAATGCTATGTGCTAGGTTACTGAACTCAGCTTCATTTTGTGAACTCCATAGTTGTGAGGAGTATGCATTCCGTTTCTCTGTTGCTACAGCAGAACCTGAGTAGATATGTAGGCATCGATAACACAAAATGGACAGATTAGAAAGTAAAGCATTCAGCTCATAAGAGTGTTGACTACAATTTTGCCCAAAAGTACAATGTGCTAACTTGAAATAAACCTTTGAATTTTACTTACCTAATGATTTAGAGTTGTCTACAACCAATTTTAAGAGTGTGCTACTAAAGTTTGAGAAGGTCCATTAACAAGTATCTGCATTTGCTCTGAATGGAACATTAGTGATTGAAAGAAAAGGTAAGCTAATGACAGTTCCAATGTATATGCTATGTGGTAGTTTCCAGAAGTCATTTTTATATTGAGTATTCTTTGGTTGTGAGTAGTATCTCTGCCTTTTGTCTGAAGTTACTTGTCAACCACATTAGGCATGTAGACATACAGAACGCATTTTACACAGAACAGAATGCAATGTATTCAGCTTTTACCAGTATAACTCTTCAAATTAGCTTAAAAGTACAAGGTGCCTTCTTGATATATACCTCTGAATTTTACTTACCTTATGATTTACAGTTGTCTGCAACCAAAATTAAGAGTGTGCTACTAAAGCTTGAGAAGGTACTTTAACTAATATCTCCATTTATACTGAATGGGACTTTAGTGTTTCAAAGACAAAGTAACCTAATTGCAGTTCCAATGTAAATGCTATGTGCTAGGTTACTGAACTCAGCTTCATTTTGTGAACTCCATATTTGTGAGGAGTATGCATTCCGTTTCTCTGTTGCTACAGGACAACCTGAGTAGTTATGTAGGCATCCATAACACAAAATGGACAGAATAGAAAGTAATGCATTCAGCTCATAAGTGTGTTGACTTCAATTTTGCACAAAATACTATGTGCTAACTTGAAATAAACCTCCGAAATTTTACTTACCTTATGATTTATAGTTGTCTCCAACCAGGTTTAAGAGTGTGCTACTAAGGTTTGAGAGGGTCCATTAACAAGTATCTGCATTTGCTCTGAATGGAACATTAGTGATTGAAAGAAAAGGTAAGCTAATGACAGATCCAATGTATATGCGATGTGGTACTTTCCAGAATTCATTTTTATATTGGTTGTGAGTAGTATCTATGCCGTTTCTCTGCAGTCACACCTCAACCAGAATAGTTATGTAGACATACATAAGACATTATACAGAAAAGATAATGCAATTTATTCAGCTTTTACCAGTGTACACCAAATCTGCTTAAAAGTACAAGGTGCTAACTTGATATATACTTCTGAATTTTACTTACCTTATGATTTAGAGTTGTCTACAACCAATTTTAAGAGTGTGCTACTAAAGTTTGAGAAGGTACTTTCAGTAATATCTCCACTTGTACTGAATAGGACTTTAGAGATTCAAAGACAAAGTAACCTAATTGCAGTTCCAATGTAAATGCTATGTGCTAGGTTACTGAACTCAGCTTCATTTTGTGAACTCCATAGTTGTGAGGAGTATGCATTCCGTTTCTCTGTTGCTACAGCAGAACCTGAGTAGATATGTAGGCATCGATAACACAAAATGGACAGATTAGAAAGTAAAGCATTCAGCTCATAAGAGTGTTGACTACAATTTTGCCCAAAAGTACTATGTGCTAACTTGAAATAAACCTTTGAATTTTACTTACCTAATGATTTAGAGTTGTTTACAACCAATTTGAAGAGTGTGCTACTAACGTTTGAGAGGGTACTGTAAGCAATATCTACATTTACACCGAATGAAACATTAGTGTTTCAAAGAAAAAGAAAGCTAATGACAGTTCCAATGTATATGCTATGTGGTAGTTTCCGGAATTCAGCTTTTTATTGAGTATTCCATGGTTGTGAGTATTATTAATGCCATTTGTCTGCAGTGACACCTCAACCAGAATAGTTATGTAGACATACATAAGACATTATACAGAAAAGATAATGCAATTTATTCAGCTTTTACCAGTGTACACTTCAAATCTGCTTAAAAGTACAAGGTGCTAACTTGATATATACTTCTGAATTTTACTTACCTTATGATTTAGAGTTGTCTCCAACCAATTTTAAGAGTGTGCTACTAAGGTTTGAGAAGGACCATTAACAAGTATCTGCATTTGCTCTGAATGGAACATTAGTGATTGAAAGAAAAGGTAAGCTAATGACAGTTCCAATGTATATGCTATGTGGTACTTTCCAGAATTCATTTTTATATTCAGTATTCCATGGTTGTGAGTAGTATCTATGCCTTTTGTCTGAAGTTACTTGTCAACCAGATTAGTCATGTAGACATACAGAACGCATTTTACACAGAACAGAATGCAATGTATTCAGCTTTTACCAGTATAACTCTTCAAAGTAGCTTAAAAGTACAAGGTGCCTTCTTGATATATACCTCTGAATTTTACTTACCTTGTGATTTATAGTTGTCTGCAACCAAAATTAAAAGTGTGCTACTAAAGCTTGAGAAGGTACTTTAACTAATATCTCCATTTATACTGAATGGGACTTTAGTGTTTCAAAGACAAAGTAACCTAATTGCAGTTCCAATGTAAATGCTATGTGCTAGGTTACTGAACTCAGCTTCATTTTGTGAACTCCATATTTGTGAGGAGTATGCATTCCGTTTCTCTGTTGCTACAGGACAACCTGAGTAGTTATGTAGGCATCCATAACAGCAAATGGACAGAATAGAAAGTAATGCATTCAGCTCATGTGTGTTGACTTCAATTTTGCACAAAAGTACTATGTGCTAACTTGAAATAAACCTCCGAGATTTTACTTACCTTATGATTTAGAGTTGTCTCCAACCAATTTTAAGAGTGTGCTACTAAGGTTTGAGAAGGACCATTAACAAGTATCTGCATTTGCTCTGAATGGAACATTAGTGATTGAAAGAAAAGGTAAGCTAATGACAGTTCCAATGTATATGCTATGTGGTACTTTCCAGAATTCATTTCTATATTCAGTATTCCATGGTTGTGAGTAGTATCTATGCCTTTTGTCTGAAGTTACTTGTCTACCAGATTAGTCATGTAGACATACAGAACGCATTTTACACAGAACTGAATGCAATGTATTCTGCATTTACCAGTATATCTCTTCAAATTAGCTTAAAAGTACAAGGGGCCTTCTTGATATATACCTCTGAATTTTATTTACCTTATGATTTAGAGTTGTCTGCAACTAAAATTAAGAGTGTGCTACTAAAGCTTGAGAAGGTTCTTTAACTAATATCTCCACTTGTACTGAATAGGACTTTAGAGATTCAAAGACAAAGTAACCTAATTGCAGTTCCAATGTAAATGCTATGTGCTAGGTTACTGAACTCAGCTTCATTTTGTGAACTCCATAGTTGTGAGGAGTATGCATTCCGTTTCTCTGTTGCTACAGGACAACCTGAGTAGCTCTGTAGGCATCCATAACAGCAAATGGACAGAATAGAAAGTAATGCATTCAGCTCATGTGTGTTGACTTCAATTTTGCACAAAAGTACTATGTGCTAACTTGAAATAAACCGAAATTTTACTTACCTTATGATTTAGAGTTGTCTACAACCAATTTTAAGAGAGTGCTACTAAAGTTTGAGAAGGTCCATTAACAAGTATCTGCATTTGCTCTGAATGGAACATTAGTGATTGAAAGAAAAGGTAAACTAATGACAGATCCAATGTATATGCTATGTGGTAGTTTTCAGAATTCATTTTTATATTGGGTTTTCCATGGTTGTGAGTAGTATCTGTGCCTTTTGTCTGCAGTTACTTGTCAACCAGATTTGTCATGTAGACATACTGAACGCATTTTACACAGAACAGAATGCAATGTATTCAGCTTTTACCAGTATAACTCTTCAAAGTAGGTTAAAAGTACAAGGTGCCTTCTTGATATATACCTCTGAATTTTACTTACCTTGTGATTTATAGTTGTCTGCAACCAAAATTAAAAGTGTGCTACTAAAGCTTGAGAAGGTACTTTAACTAATATCTCCATTTGTACTGAATGGGACTTTAGTGTTTCAAAGACAAAGTAAGCTAAAAGCAGTTCCAATGTAAATGCTATGTGCTAGGTTACTGAACTCAGCTTCATTTTGTGAACTCCATAGTTGTGAGGAGTATGCATTCCGTTTCTCTGTTGCTACAGGACAACCTGAGTAGTTATGTAGGCATCCATAACAGCAAATGGACAGAATAGAAAGTAATGCATTCAGCTCATGTGTGTTGACTTCAATTTTGCACAAAAGTACTATGTGCTAACTTGAAATAAACCTCCGAGATTTTACTTACCTTATGATTTAGAGTTGTCTCCAACCAATTTTAAGAGTGTGCTACTAAGGTTTGAGAAGGACCATTAACAAGTATCTGCATTTGCTCTGAATGGAACATTAGTGATTGAAAGAAAAGGTAAGCTAATGACAGTTCCAATGTATATGCTATGTGGTACTTTCCAGAATTCATTTTTATATTGGTTGTGAGTAGTATCTATGCCGTTTCTCTGCAGTCACACCTCAACCAGAATAGTTATGTAGACATACATAAGACATTATACAGAAAAGATAATGCAATTTATTCAGCTTTTACCAGTGTACACCAAATCTGCTTAAAAGTACAAGGTGCTAACTTGATATATACTTCTGAATTTTACTTACCTTATGATTTAGAGTTGTCTACAACCAATTTTAAGAGTGTGCTACTAAAGTTTGAGAAGGTACTTTCAGTAATATCTCCACTTGTACTGAATAGGACTTTAGTGTTTCAAAGACAAAGTAAGCTAATTGCAGTTCCAATGTAAATGCTATGTGCTAGGTTACTGAACTCAGCTTCATTTTGTGAACTCCATAGTTGTGAGGAGTATGCATTCCGTTTCTCTGTTGCTACAGCAGAACCTGAGTAGATATGTAGGCATCGATAACACAAAATGGACAGATTAGAAAGTAAAGCATTCAGCTCATAAGAGTGTTGACTACAATTTTGCCCAAAAGTACAATGTGCTAACTTGAAATAAACCTTTGAATTTTACTTACCTAATGATTTAGAGTTGTCTACAACCAATTTTAAGAGTGTGCTACTAAAGTTTGAGAAGGTCCATTAACAAGTATCTGCATTTGCTCTGAATGGAACATTAGTGATTGAAAGAAAAGGTAAGCTAATGACAGTTCCAATGTATATGCTATGTGGTAGTTTCCAGAAGTCATTTTTATATTGAGTATTCTTTGGTTGTGAGTAGTATCTCTGCCTTTTGTCTGAAGTTACTTGTCAACCACATTAGGCATGTAGACATACAGAACGCATTTTACACAGAACAGAATGCAATGTATTCAGCTTTTACCAGTATAACTCTTCAAATTAGCTTAAAAGTACAAGGTGCCTTCTTGATATATACCTCTGAATTTTACTTACCTTATGATTTACAGTTGTCTGCAACCAAAATTAAGAGTGTGCTACTAAAGCTTGAGAAGGTACTTTAACTAATATCTCCACTTCTACTGAATGGGACTTTAGTGATTCAAAGACAAAGTAAGCTAATTGCAGTTTGAATGTAAATGCTTGTGCTAGGTTACTGAACTCAGCTTCATTTTGTGAACTCCATAGTTGTGAGGAGTATGCATTCCGTTTCTCTGTTGCTACAGCAGAACCTGAGTAGATATGTAGGCATCGATAACACAAAATGGACAGATTAGAAAGTAAAGCATTCAGCTCATAAGTGTTGACTACAATTTTGCCCAAAAGTACTATGTGCTAACTTGAAATAAACCTTTGAATTTTACTTACCTAATGATTTAGAGTTGTTTACAACCAATTTGAAGAGTGTGCTACTAACGTTTGAGAGGGTACTGTAAGCAATATCTACATTTACACCGAATGAAACATTAGTGTTTCAAAGAAAAAGAAAGCTAATGACAGTTCCAATGTATATGCTATGTGGTAGTTTCCGGAATTCAGCTTTTTATTGAGTATTCCATGGTTGTGAGTATTATTAATGCCATTTGTCTGCAGTGACACCTCAACCAGAATAGTTATGTAGACATACATAAGACATTATACAGAAAAGATAATGCAATTTATTCAGCTTTTACCAGTGTACACTTCAAATCTGCTTAAAAGTACAAGGTGCTAACTTGATATATACTTCTGAATTTTACTTACCTTATGATTTAGAGTTGTCTCCAACCAATTTTAAGAGTGTGCTACTAAGGTTTGAGAAGGACCATTAACAAGTATCTGCATTTGCTCTGAATGGAACATTAGTGATTGAAAGAAAAGGTAAGCTAATGACAGTTCCAATGTATATGCTATGTGGTACTTTCCAGAATTCATTTTTATATTCAGTATTCCATGGTTGTGAGTAGTATCTATGCCTTTTGTCTGAAGTTACTTGTCAACCAGATTAGTCATGTAGACATACAGAACGCATTTTACACAGAACAGAATGCAATGTATTCAGCATTTACCAGTATATCTCTTCAAATTAGCTTAAAAGTACAAGGGGCCTTCTTGATATATACCTCTGAATTTTATTTACCTTATGATTTAGAGTTGTCTGCAACTAAAATTAAGAGTGTGCTACTAAAGCTTGAGAAGGTTCTTTAACTAATATCTCCACTTGTACTGAATGGGACTTTAGTGTTTCAAAGACAAAGTAACCTAATTGCAGTTCCAATGTAAATGCTATGTGCTAGGTTACTGAACTCAGCTTCATTTTGTGAACTCCATATTTTTGAGGAGTATGCATTCCGTTTCTCTGTTGCTACAGGACAACCTGAGTAGTTATGTAGGCATCCATAACACAAAATGGACAGAATAGAAAGTAATGCATTCAGCTCATAAGTGTGTTGACTTCAATTTTGCACAAAATACTATGTGCTAACTTGAAATAAACCTCCGAAATTTTACTTACTTTATGATTTATAGTTGTCTCCAACCAGGTTTAAGAGTGTGCTACTAAAGTTTGAGAAGGTCCATTAACAAGTATCTGCATTTGCTCTGAATGGAACATTAGTGATTGAAAGAAAAGGTAAGCTAATGACAGATCCAATGTATATGCGATGTGGTACTTTCCAGAATTCATTTTTATATTGGTTGTGAGTAGTATCTATGCCGTTTCTCTGCAGTCACACCTCAACCAGAATAGTTATGTAGACATACATAAGACATTATACAGAAAAGATAATGCAATTTATTCAGCTTTTACCAGTGTACACCAAATCTGCTTAAAAGTACAAGGTGCTAACTTGATATATACTTCTGAATTTTACTTACCTTATGATTTAGAGTTGTCTACAACCAATTTTAAGAGTGTGCTACTAAAGTTTGAGAAGGTACTTTCAGTAATATCTCCACTTGTACTGAATAGGACTTTAGTGTTTCAAAGACAAAGTAAGCTAATTGCAGTTCCAATGTAAATGCTATGTGCTAGGTTACTGAACTCAGCTTCATTTTGTGAACTCCATAGTTGTGAGGAGTATGCATTCCGTTTCTCTGTTGCTACAGCAGAACCTGAGTAGATATGTAGGCATCGATAACACAAAATGGACAGATTAGAAAGTAAAGCATTCAGCTCATAAGAGTGTTGACTACAATTTTGCCCAAAAGTACAATGTGCTAACTTGAAATAAACCTTTGAATTTTACTTACCTAATGATTTAGAGTTGTCTACAACCAATTTTAAGAGTGTGCTACTAAAGTTTGAGAAGGTCCATTAACAAGTATCTGCATTTGCTCTGAATGGAACATTAGTGATTGAAAGAAAAGGTAAGCTAATGACAGTTCCAATGTATATGCTATGTGGTAGTTTCCAGAAGTCATTTTTATATTGAGTATTCTTTGGTTGTGAGTAGTATCTCTGCCTTTTGTCTGAAGTTACTTGTCAACCACATTAGGCATGTAGACATACAGAACGCATTTTACACAGAACAGAATGCAATGTATTCAGCTTTTACCAGTATAACTCTTCAAATTAGCTTAAAAGTACAAGGTGCCTTCTTGATATATACCTCTGAATTTTACTTACCTTATGATTTACAGTTGTCTGCAACCAAAATTAAGAGTGTGCTACTAAAGCTTGAGAAGGTACTTTAACTAATATCTCCACTTCTACTGAATGGGACTTTAGTGATTCAAAGACAAAGTAAGCTAATTGCAGTTTGAATGTAAATGCTTGTGCTAGGTTACTGAACTCAGCTTCATTTTGTGAACTCCATAGTTGTGAGGAGTATGCATTCCGTTTCTCTGTTGCTACAGCAGAACCTGAGTAGATATGTAGGCATCGATAACACAAAATGGACAGATTAGAAAGTAAAGCATTCAGCTCATAAGTGTTGACTACAATTTTGCCCAAAAGTACTATGTGCTAACTTGAAATAAACCTTTGAATTTTACTTACCTAATGATTTAGAGTTGTTTACAACCAATTTGAAGAGTGTGCTACTAACGTTTGAGAGGGTACTGTAAGCAATATCTACATTTACACCGAATGAAACATTAGTGTTTCAAAGAAAAAGAAAGCTAATGACAGTTCCAATGTATATGCTATGTGGTAGTTTCCGGAATTCAGCTTTTTATTGAGTATTCCATGGTTGTGAGTATTATTAATGCCATTTGTCTGCAGTGACACCTCAACCAGAATAGTTATGTAGACATACATAAGACATTATACAGAAAAGATAATGCAATTTATTCAGCTTTTACCAGTGTACACTTCAAATCTGCTTAAAAGTACAAGGTGCTAACTTGATATATACTTCTGAATTTTACTTACCTTATGATTTAGAGTTGTCTCCAACCAATTTTAAGAGTGTGCTACTAAGGTTTGAGAAGGACCATTAACAAGTATCTGCATTTGCTCTGAATGGAACATTAGTGATTGAAAGAAAAGGTAAGCTAATGACAGTTCCAATGTATATGCTATGTGGTACTTTCCAGAATTCATTTTTATATTCAGTATTCCATGGTTGTGAGTAGTATCTATGCCTTTTGTCTGAAGTTACTTGTCAACCAGATTAGTCATGTAGACATACAGAACGCATTTTACACAGAACAGAATGCAATGTATTCAGCATTTACCAGTATATCTCTTCAAATTAGCTTAAAAGTACAAGGGGCCTTCTTGATATATACCTCTGAATTTTATTTACCTTATGATTTAGAGTTGTCTGCAACTAAAATTAAGAGTGTGCTACTAAAGCTTGAGAAGGTTCTTTAACTAATATCTCCACTTGTACTGAATGGGACTTTAGTGTTTCAAAGACAAAGTAACCTAATTGCAGTTCCAATGTAAATGCTATGTGCTAGGTTACTGAACTCAGCTTCATTTTGTGAACTCCATATTTTTGAGGAGTATGCATTCCGTTTCTCTGTTGCTACAGGACAACCTGAGTAGTTATGTAGGCATCCATAACACAAAATGGACAGAATAGAAAGTAATGCATTCAGCTCATAAGTGTGTTGACTTCAATTTTGCACAAAATACTATGTGCTAACTTGAAATAAACCTCCGAAATTTTACTTACTTTATGATTTATAGTTGTCTCCAACCAGGTTTAAGAGTGTGCTACTAAAGTTTGAGAAGGTCCATTAACAAGTATCTGCATTTGCTCTGAATGGAACATTAGTGATTGAAAGAAAAGGTAAGCTAATGACAGATCCAATGTATATGCGATGTGGTACTTTCCAGAATTCATTTTTATATTGGTTGTGAGTAGTATCTATGCCGTTTCTCTGCAGTCACACCTCAACCAGAATAGTTATGTAGACATACATAAGACATTATACAGAAAAGATAATGCAATTTATTCAGCTTTTACCAGTGTACACCAAATCTGCTTAAAAGTACAAGGTGCTAACTTGATATATACTTCTGAATTTTACTTACCTTATGATTTAGAGTTGTCTACAACCAATTTTAAGAGTGTGCTACTAAAGTTTGAGAAGGTACTTTCAGTAATATCTCCACTTGTACTGAATAGGACTTTAGTGTTTCAAAGACAAAGTAAGCTAATTGCAGTTCCAATGTAAATGCTATGTGCTAGGTTACTGAACTCAGCTTCATTTTGTGAACTCCATAGTTGTGAGGAGTATGCATTCCGTTTCTCTGTTGCTACAGCAGAACCTGAGTAGATATGTAGGCATGGATAACACAAAATGGACAGATTAGAAAGTAAAGCATTCAGCTCATAAGAGTGTTGACTACAATTTTGCCCAAAAGTACAATGTGCTAACTTGAAATAAACCTTTGAATTTTACTTACCTAATGATTTAGAGTTGTCTACAACCAATTTTAAGAGTGTGCTACTAAAGTTTGAGAAGGTCCATTAACAAGTATCTGCATTTGCTCTGAATGGAACATTAGTGATTGAAAGAAAAGGTAAGCTAATGACAGTTCCAATGTATATGCTATGTGGTAGTTTCCAGAAGTCATTTTTATATTGAGTATTCTTTGGTTGTGAGTAGTATCTCTGCCTTTTGTCTGAAGTTACTTGTCAACCACATTAGGCATGTAGACATACAGAACGCATTTTACACAGAACAGAATGCAATGTATTCAGCTTTTACCAGTATAACTCTTCAAATTAGCTTAAAAGTACAAGGTGCCTTCTTGATATATACCTCTGAATTTTACTTACCTTATGATTTACAGTTGTCTGCAACCAAAATTAAGAGTGTGCTACTAAAGCTTGAGAAGGTACTTTAACTAATATCTCCACTTCTACTGAATGGGACTTTAGTGATTCAAAGACAAAGTAAGCTAATTGCAGTTTGAATGTAAATGCTTGTGCTAGGTTACTGAACTCAGCTTCATTTTGTGAACTCCATAGTTGTGAGGAGTATGCATTCCGTTTCTCTGTTGCTACAGCAGAACCTGAGTAGATATGTAGGCATCGATAACACAAAATGGACAGATTAGAAAGTAAAGCATTCAGCTCATAAGAGTGTTGACTACAATTTTGCCCAAAAGTACTATGTGCTAACTTGAAATAAACCTTTGAATTTTACTTACCTAATGATTTAGAGTTGTTTACAACCAATTTGAAGAGTGTGCTACTAACGTTTGAGAGGGTACTGTAAGCAATATCTACATTTACACCGAATGAAACATTAGTGTTTCAAAGAAAAAGAAAGCTAATGACAGTTCCAATGTATATGCTATGTGGTAGTTTCCGGAATTCAGCTTTTTATTGAGTATTCCATGGTTGTGAGTATTATTAATGCCATTTGTCTGCAGTGACACCTCAACCAGAATAGTTATGTAGACATACATAAGACATTATACAGAAAAGATAATGCAATTTATTCAGCTTTTACCAGTGTACACTTCAAATCTGCTTAAAAGTACAAGGTGCTAACTTGATATATACTTCTGAATTTTACTTACCTTATGATTTAGAGTTGTCTCCAACCAATTTTAAGAGTGTGCTACTAAGGTTTGAGAAGGACCATTAACAAGTATCTGCATTTGCTCTGAATGGAACATTAGTGATTGAAAGAAAAGGTAAGCTAATGACAGTTCCAATGTATATGCTATGTGGTACTTTCCAGAATTCATTTTTATATTCAGTATTCCATGGTTGTGAGTAGTATCTATGCCTTTTGTCTGAAGTTACTTGTCAACCAGATTAGTCATGTAGACATACAGAACGCATTTTACACAGAACAGAATGCAATGTATTCAGCATTTACCAGTATATCTCTTCAAATTAGCTTAAAAGTACAAGGGGCCTTCTTGATATATACCTCTGAATTTTATTTACCTTATGATTTAGAGTTGTCTGCAACTAAAATTAAGAGTGTGCTACTAAAGCTTGAGAAGGTTCTTTAACTAATATCTCCACTTGTACTGAATGGGACTTTAGTGTTTCAAAGACAAAGTAACCTAATTGCAGTTCCAATGTAAATGCTATGTGCTAGGTTACTGAACTCAGCTTCATTTTGTGAACTCCATATTTGTGAGGAGTATGCATTCCGTTTCTCTGTTGCTACAGGACAACCTGAGTAGTTATGTAGGCATCCATAACACAAAATGGACAGAATAGAAAGTAATGCATTCAGCTCATAAGTGTGTTGACTTCAATTTTGCACAAAATACTATGTGCTAACTTGAAATAAACCTCCGAAATTTTACTTACCTTATGATTTATAGTTGTCTCCAACCAGGTTTAAGAGTGTGCTACTAAAGTTTGAGAGGGTCCATTAACAAGTATCTGCATTTGCTCTGAATGGAACATTAGTGATTGAAAGAAAAGGTAAGCTAATGACAGATCCAATGTATATGCGATGTGGTACTTTCCAGAATTCATTTTTATATTGGTTGTGAGTAGTATCTATGCCGTTTCTCTGCAGTCACACCTCAACCAGAATAGTTATGTAGACATACATAAGACATTATACAGAAAAGATAATGCAATTTATTCAGCTTTTACCAGTGTACACCAAATCTGCTTAAAAGTACAAGGTGCTAACTTGATATATACTTCTGAATTTTACTTACCTTATGATTTAGAGTTGTCTACAACCAATTTTAAGAGTGTGCTACTAAAGTTTGAGAAGGTACTTTCAGTAATATCTCCACTTGTACTGAATAGGACTTTAGAGATTCAAAGACAAAGTAACCTAATTGCAGTTCCAATGTAAATGCTATGTGCTAGGTTACTGAACTCAGCTTCATTTTGTGAACTCCATAGTTGTGAGGAGTATGCATTCCGTTTCTCTGTTGCTACAGCAGAACCTGAGTAGATATGTAGGCATCGATAACACAAAATGGACAGATTAGAAAGTAAAGCATTCAGCTCATAAGAGTGTTGACTACAATTTTGCCCAAAAGTACTATGTGCTAACTTGAAATAAACCTTTGAATTTTACTTACCTAATGATTTAGAGTTGTTTACAACCAATTTGAAGAGTGTGCTACTAACGTTTGAGAGGGTACTGTAAGCAATATCTACATTTACACCGAATGAAACATTAGTGTTTCAAAGAAAAAGAAAGCTAATGACAGTTCCAATGTATATGCTATGTGGTAGTTTCCGGAATTCAGCTTTTTATTGAGTATTCCATGGTTGTGAGTATTATTAATGCCATTTGTCTGCAGTGACACCTCAACCAGAATAGTTATGTAGACATACATAAGACATTATACAGAAAAGATAATGCAATTTATTCAGCTTTTACCAGTGTACACTTCAAATCTGCTTAAAAGTACAAGGTGCTAACTTGATATATACTTCTGAATTTTACTTACCTTATGATTTAGAGTTGTCTCCAACCAATTTTAAGAGTGTGCTACTAAGGTTTGAGAAGGACCATTAACAAGTATCTGCATTTGCTCTGAATGGAACATTAGTGATTGAAAGAAAAGGTAAGCTAATGACAGTTCCAATGTATATGCTATGTGGTACTTTCCAGAATTCATTTTTATATTCAGTATTCCATGGTTGTGAGTAGTATCTATGCCTTTTGTCTGAAGTTACTTGTCAACCAGATTAGTCATGTAGACATACAGAACGCATTTTACACAGAACAGAATGCAATGTATTCAGCTTTTACCAGTATAACTCTTCAAAGTAGCTTAAAAGTACAAGGTGCCTTCTTGATATATACCTCTGAATTTTACTTACCTTGTGATTTATAGTTGTCTGCAACCAAAATTAAAAGTGTGCTACTAAAGCTTGAGAAGGTACTTTAACTAATATCTCCATTTATACTGAATGGGACTTTAGTGTTTCAAAGACAAAGTAACCTAATTGCAGTTCCAATGTAAATGCTATGTGCTAGGTTACTGAACTCAGCTTCATTTTGTGAACTCCATATTTGTGAGGAGTATGCATTCCGTTTCTCTGTTGCTACAGGACAACCTGAGTAGTTATGTAGGCATCCATAACAGCAAATGGACAGAATAGAAAGTAATGCATTCAGCTCATGTGTGTTGACTTCAATTTTGCACAAAAGTACTATGTGCTAACTTGAAATAAACCTCCGAGATTTTACTTACCTTATGATTTAGAGTTGTCTCCAACCAATTTTAAGAGTGTGCTACTAAGGTTTGAGAAGGACCATTAACAAGTATCTGCATTTGCTCTGAATGGAACATTAGTGATTGAAAGAAAAGGTAAGCTAATGACAGTTCCAATGTATATGCTATGTGGTACTTTCCAGAATTCATTTCTATATTCAGTATTCCATGGTTGTGAGTAGTATCTATGCCTTTTGTCTGAAGTTACTTGTCAACCAGATTAGTCATGTAGACATACAGAACGCATTTTACACAGAACTGAATGCAATGTATTCTGCATTTACCAGTATATCTCTTCAAATTAGCTTAAAAGTACAAGGGGCCTTCTTGATATATACCTCTGAATTTTATTTACCTTATGATTTAGAGTTGTCTGCAACTAAAATTAAGAGTGTGCTACTAAAGCTTGAGAAGGTTCTTTAACTAATATCTCCACTTGTACTGAATAGGACTTTAGAGATTCAAAGACAAAGTAACCTAATTGCAGTTCCAATGTAAATGCTATGTGCTAGGTTACTGAACTCAGCTTCATTTTGTGAACTCCATAGTTGTGAGGAGTATGCATTCCGTTTCTCTGTTGCTACAGGACAACCTGAGTAGCTCTGTAGGCATCCATAACAGCAAATGGACAGAATAGAAAGTAATGCATTCAGCTCATGTGTGTTGACTTCAATTTTGCACAAAAGTACTATGTGCTAACTTGAAATAAACCGAAATTTTACTTACCTTATGATTTAGAGTTGTCTACAACCAATTTTAAGAGAGTGCTACTAAAGTTTGAGAAGGTCCATTAACAAGTATCTGCATTTGCTCTGAATGGAACATTAGTGATTGAAAGAAAAGGTAAACTAATGACAGATCCAATGTATATGCTATGTGGTAGTTTTCAGAATTCATTTTTATATTGGGTTTTCCATGGTTGTGAGTAGTATCTGTGCCTTTTGTCTGCAGTTACTTGTCAACCAGATTTGTCATGTAGACATACTGAACGCATTTTACACAGAACAGAATGCAATGTATTCAGCTTTTACCAGTATAACTCTTCAAAGTAGGTTAAAAGTACAAGGTGCCTTCTTGATATATACCTCTGAATTTTACTTACCTTGTGATTTATAGTTGTCTGCAACCAAAATTAAAAGTGTGCTACTAAAGCTTGAGAAGGTACTTTAACTAATATCTCCATTTGTACTGAATGGGACTTTAGTGTTTCAAAGACAAAGTAAGCTAAAAGCAGTTCCAATGTAAATGCTATGTGCTAGGTTACTGAACTCAGCTTCATTTTGTGAACTCCATAGTTGTGAGGAGTATGCACTCCGTTTCTCTGTTGCTACAGGACAACCTGAGTAGTTATGTAGGCATCCATAACAGCAAATGGACAGAATAGAAAGTAATGCATTCAGCTCATGTGTGTTGACTTCAATTTTGCACAAAAGTACTATGTGCTAACTTGAAATAAACCTCCGAGATTTTACTTACCTTATGATTTAGAGTTGTCTCCAACCAATTTTAAGAGTGTGCTACTAAGGTTTGAGAAGGACCATTAACAAGTATCTGCATTTGCTCTGAATGGAACATTAGTGATTGAAAGAAAAGGTAAGCTAATGACAGTTCCAATGTATATGCTATGTGGTACTTTCCAGAATTCATTTTTATATTGGTTGTGAGTAGTATCTATGCCGTTTCTCTGCAGTCACACCTCAACCAGAATAGTTATGTAGACATACATAAGACATTATACAGAAAAGATAATGCAATTTATTCAGCTTTTACCAGTGTACACCAAATCTGCTTAAAAGTACAAGGTGCTAACTTGATATATACTTCTGAATTTTACTTACCTTATGATTTAGAGTTGTCTACAACCAATTTTAAGAGTGTGCTACTAAAGTTTGAGAAGGTACTTTCAGTAATATCTCCACTTGTACTGAATAGGACTTTAGTGTTTCAAAGACAAAGTAAGCTAATTGCAGTTCCAATGTAAATGCTATGTGCTAGGTTACTGAACTCAGCTTCATTTTGTGAACTCCATAGTTGTGAGGAGTATGCATTCCGTTTCTCTGTTGCTACAGCAGAACCTGAGTAGATATGTAGGCATCGATAACACAAAATGGACAGATTAGAAAGTAAAGCATTCAGCTCATAAGAGTGTTGACTACAATTTTGCCCAAAAGTACTATGTGCTAACTTGAAATAAACCTTTGAATTTTACTTACCTAATGATTTAGAGTTGTTTACAACCAATTTGAAGAGTGTGCTACTAACGTTTGAGAGGGTACTGTAAGCAATATCTACATTTACACCGAATGAAACATTAGTGTTTCAAAGAAAAAGAAAGCTAATGACAGTTCCAATGTATATGCTATGTGGTAGTTTCCGGAATTCAGCTTTTTATTGAGTATTCCATGGTTGTGAGTATTATTAATGCCATTTGTCTGCAGTGACACCTCAACCAGAATAGTTATGTAGACATACATAAGACATTATACAGAAAAGATAATGCAATTTATTCAGCTTTTACCAGTGTACACTTCAAATCTGCTTAAAAGTACAAGGTGCTAACTTGATATATACTTCTGAATTTTACTTACCTTGTGATTTATAGTTGTCTGCAACCAAAATTAAGAGTGTGCTACTAAAGCTTGAGAAGGTACTTTAACTAATATCTCCATTTGTACTGAATGGGACTTTAGTGTTTCAAAGACAAAGTAAGCTAATTGCAGTTCCAATGTAAATGCTATGTGCTAGGTTACTGAACTCAGCTTCATTTTGTGAACATAGTTGTGAGGATTATGCATTCCGTTTCTCTGTTGCTACAGGACAACCTGAGTAGTTATGTAGGCATCCATAACACAAAATGGACAGATTAGAAAGTAATGCATTCAGCTCATGAGTGTTGACTACAATTTTGCCCAAAAGTACAATGTGCTAACTTGAAATAAACCTTTGAATTTTACTTACCTAATGATTTAGAGTTGTCTACAACCAATTTTAAGAGTGTGCTACTAACGTTTGAGAAGGTACTGTAAGCAATATCTACATTTACACTGAATGGAAGATTAGTGTTTCAAAGAAAAAGAAAGCTAATGACAGTTCCAATGTATATGCTATGTGGTAGTTTCCGGAATTCAGCTTTTTATTGAGTATTCCATGGTTGTGAGTATTATTTATGCCATTTGTCTGCAGTGACACCTCAACCAGAATAGTTATGTAGACATCCATAAGACATTATACACAAAACAGAATGCAATTTAATCAGCTTTAACCAGTGTACACTTCAAATGTGCTTAAAAGTACAAGGTGCCTTCTTGATATATACCTCTGAATTTTACTTACCTTGTGATTTATAGTTGTCTGCAACCAAAATTAAGAGTGTGCTACTAAAGCTTGAGAAGGTACTTTAACTAATATCTCCATTTGTACTGAATGGGACTTTAGTGTTTCAAAGACAAAGTAAGCTAATTGCAGTTCCAATGTAAATGCTATGTGCTAGGTTACTGAACTCAGCTTCATTTTGTGAACTCCATAGTTGTGAGGAGTATGCATTCCGTTTCTCTGTTGCTACAGGACAACCTGAGTAGTTATGTAGGCATCCATAACAGCAAATGGACAGAATAGAAAGTAATGCATTCAGCTCATGTGTGTTGACTTCAATTTTGCACAAAAGTACTATGTGCTAACTTGAAATAAACCTCCGAGATTTTACTTACCTTATGATTTAGAGTTGTCTCCAACCAATTTTAAGAGTGTGCTACTAAGGTTTGAGAAGGACCATTAACAAGTATCTGCATTTGCTCTGAATGGAACATTAGTGATTGAAAGAAAAGGTAAGCTAATGACAGTTCCAATGTATATGCTATGTGGTACTTTCCAGAATTCATTTTTATATTGGTTGTGAGTAGTATCTATGCCGTTTCTCTGCAGTCACACCTCAACCAGAATAGTTATGTAGACATACATAAGACATTATACAGAAAAGATAATGCAATTTATTCAGCTTTTACCAGTGTACACCAAATCTGCTTAAAAGTACAAGGTGCCTTCTTGATATATACTTCTGAATTTTACTTACCTTATGATTTAGAGTTGTCTACAACCAATTTTAAGAGTGTGCTACTAAAGTTTGAGAAGGTACTTTCAGTAATATCTCCACTTGTACTGAATAGGACTTTAGTGTTTCAAAGACAAAGTAAGCTAATTGCAGTTCCAATGTAAATGCTATGTGCTAGGTTACTGAACTCAGCTTCATTTTGTGAACTCCATAGTTGTGAGGAGTATGCATTCCGTTTCTCTGTTGCTACAGCAGAACCTGAGTAGATATGTAGGCATCGATAACACAAAATGGACAGATTAGAAAGTAAAGCATTCAGCTCATAAGAGTGTTGACTACAATTTTGCCCAAAAGTACAATGTGCTAACTTGAAATAAACCTTTGAATTTTACTTACCTAATGATTTAGAGTTGTCTACAACCAATTTTAAGAGTGTGCTACTAAAGTTTGAGAAGGTCCATTAACAAGTATCTGCATTTGCTCTGAATGGAACATTAGTGATTGAAAGAAAAGGTAAGCTAATGACAGTTCCAATGTATATGCTATGTGGTAGTTTCCAGAAGTCATTTTTATATTGAGTATTCTTTGGTTGTGAGTAGTATCTCTGCCTTTTGTCTGAAGTTACTTGTCAACCACATTAGGCATGTAGACATACAGAACGCATTTTACACAGAACAGAATGCAATGTATTCAGCTTTTACCAGTATAACTCTTCAAATTAGCTTAAAAGTACAAGGTGCCTTCTTGATATATACCTCTGAATTTTACTTACCTTATGATTTACAGTTGTCTGCAACCAAAATTAAGAGTGTGCTACTAAAGCTTGAGAAGGTACTTTAACTAATATCTCCATTTATACTGAATGGGACTTTAGTGTTTCAAAGACAAAGTAACCTAATTGCAGTTCCAATGTAAATGCTATGTGCTAGGTTACTGAACTCAGCTTCATTTTGTGAACTCCATATTTGTGAGGAGTATGCATTCCGTTTCTCTGTTGCTACAGGACAACCTGAGTAGTTATGTAGGCATCCATAACACAAAATGGACAGAATAGAAAGTAATGCATTCAGCTCATAAGTGTGTTGACTTCAATTTTGCACAAAATACTATGTGCTAACTTGAAATAAACCTCCGAAATTTTACTTACCTTATGATTTATAGTTGTCTCCAACCAGGTTTAAGAGTGTGCTACTAAAGTTTGAGAGGGTCCATTAACAAGTATCTGCATTTGCTCTGAATGGAACATTAGTGATTGAAAGAAAAGGTAAGCTAATGACAGATCCAATGTATATGCGATGTGGTACTTTCCAGAATTCATTTTTATATTGGTTGTGAGTAGTATCTATGCCGTTTCTCTGCAGTCACACCTCAACCAGAATAGTTATGTAGACATACATAAGACATTATACAGAAAAGATAATGCAATTTATTCAGCTTTTACCAGTGTACACCAAATCTGCTTAAAAGTACAAGGTGCTAACTTGATATATACTTCTGAATTTTACTTACCTTATGATTTAGAGTTGTCTACAACCAATTTTAAGAGTGTGCTACTAAAGTTTGAGAAGGTACTTTCAGTAATATCTCCACTTGTACTGAATAGGACTTTAGAGATTCAAAGACAAAGTAACCTAATTGCAGTTCCAATGTAAATGCTATGTGCTAGGTTACTGAACTCAGCTTCATTTTGTGAACTCCATAGTTGTGAGGAGTATGCATTCCGTTTCTCTGTTGCTACAGCAGAACCTGAGTAGATATGTAGGCATCGATAACACAAAATGGACAGATTAGAAAGTAAAGCATTCAGCTCATAAGAGTGTTGACTACAATTTTGCCCAAAAGTACTATGTGCTAACTTGAAATAAACCTTTGAATTTTACTTACCTAATGATTTAGAGTTGTTTACAACCAATTTGAAGAGTGTGCTACTAACGTTTGAGAGGGTACTGTAAGCAATATCTACATTTACACCGAATGAAACATTAGTGTTTCAAAGAAAAAGAAAGCTAATGACAGTTCCAATGTATATGCTATGTGGTAGTTTCCGGAATTCAGCTTTTTATTGAGTATTCCATGGTTGTGAGTATTATTAATGCCATTTGTCTGCAGTGACACCTCAACCAGAATAGTTATGTAGACATACATAAGACATTATACAGAAAAGATAATGCAATTTATTCAGCTTTTACCAGTGTACACTTCAAATCTGCTTAAAAGTACAAGGTGCTAACTTGATATATACTTCTGAATTTTACTTACCTTATGATTTAGAGTTGTCTCCAACCAATTTTAAGAGTGTGCTACTAAGGTTTGAGAAGGACCATTAACAAGTATCTGCATTTGCTCTGAATGGAACATTAGTGATTGAAAGAAAAGGTAAGCTAATGACAGTTCCAATGTATATGCTATGTGGTACTTTCCAGAATTCATTTTTATATTCAGTATTCCATGGTTGTGAGTAGTATCTATGCCTTTTGTCTGAAGTTACTTGTCAACCAGATTAGTCATGTAGACATACAGAACGCATTTTACACAGAACAGAATGCAATGTATTCAGCTTTTACCAGTATAACTCTTCAAAGTAGCTTAAAAGTACAAGGTGCCTTCTTGATATATACCTCTGAATTTTACTTACCTTGTGATTTATAGTTGTCTGCAACCAAAATTAAAAGTGTGCTACTAAAGCTTGAGAAGGTACTTTAACTAATATCTCCATTTATACTGAATGGGACTTTAGTGTTTCAAAGACAAAGTAACCTAATTGCAGTTCCAATGTAAATGCTATGTGCTAGGTTACTGAACTCAGCTTCATTTTGTGAACTCCATATTTGTGAGGAGTATGCATTCCGTTTCTCTGTTGCTACAGGACAACCTGAGTAGTTATGTAGGCATCCATAACAGCAAATGGACAGAATAGAAAGTAATGCATTCAGCTCATGTGTGTTGACTTCAATTTTGCACAAAAGTACTATGTGCTAACTTGAAATAAACCTCCGAGATTTTACTTACCTTATGATTTAGAGTTGTCTCCAACCAATTTTAAGAGTGTGCTACTAAGGTTTGAGAAGGACCATTAACAAGTATCTGCATTTGCTCTGAATGGAACATTAGTGATTGAAAGAAAAGGTAAGCTAATGACAGTTCCAATGTATATGCTATGTGGTACTTTCCAGAATTCATTTCTATATTCAGTATTCCATGGTTGTGAGTAGTATCTATGCCTTTTGTCTGAAGTTACTTGTCAACCAGATTAGTCATGTAGACATACAGAACGCATTTTACACAGAACTGAATGCAATGTATTCTGCATTTACCAGTATATCTCTTCAAATTAGCTTAAAAGTACAAGGGGCCTTCTTGATATATACCTCTGAATTTTATTTACCTTATGATTTAGAGTTGTCTGCAACTAAAATTAAGAGTGTGCTACTAAAGCTTGAGAAGGTTCTTTAACTAATATCTCCACTTGTACTGAATAGGACTTTAGAGATTCAAAGACAAAGTAACCTAATTGCAGTTCCAATGTAAATGCTATGTGCTAGGTTACTGAACTCAGCTTCATTTTGTGAACTCCATAGTTGTGAGGAGTATGCATTCCGTTTCTCTGTTGCTACAGGACAACCTGAGTAGCTCTGTAGGCATCCATAACAGCAAATGGACAGAATAGAAAGTAATGCATTCAGCTCATGTGTGTTGACTTCAATTTTGCACAAAAGTACTATGTGCTAACTTGAAATAAACCGAAATTTTACTTACCTTATGATTTAGAGTTGTCTACAACCAATTTTAAGAGAGTGCTACTAAAGTTTGAGAAGGTCCATTAACAAGTATCTGCATTTGCTCTGAATGGAACATTAGTGATTGAAAGAAAAGGTAAACTAATGACAGATCCAATGTATATGCTATGTGGTAGTTTTCAGAATTCATTTTTATATTGGGTTTTCCATGGTTGTGAGTAGTATCTGTGCCTTTTGTCTGCAGTTACTTGTCAACCAGATTTGTCATGTAGACATACTGAACGCATTTTACACAGAACAGAATGCAATGTATTCAGCTTTTACCAGTATAACTCTTCAAAGTAGGTTAAAAGTACAAGGTGCCTTCTTGATATATACCTCTGAATTTTACTTACCTTGTGATTTATAGTTGTCTGCAACCAAAATTAAAAGTGTGCTACTAAAGCTTGAGAAGGTACTTTAACTAATATCTCCATTTGTACTGAATGGGACTTTAGTGTTTCAAAGACAAAGTAAGCTAAAAGCAGTTCCAATGTAAATGCTATGTGCTAGGTTACTGAACTCAGCTTCATTTTGTGAACTCCATAGTTGTGAGGAGTATGCATTCCGTTTCTCTGTTGCTACAGGACAACCTGAGTAGTTATGTAGGCATCCATAACAGCAAATGGACAGAATAGAAAGTAATGCATTCAGCTCATGTGTGTTGACTTCAATTTTGCACAAAAGTACTATGTGCTAACTTGAAATAAACCTCCGAGATTTTACTTACCTTATGATTTAGAGTTGTCTCCAACCAATTTTAAGAGTGTGCTACTAAGGTTTGAGAAGGACCATTAACAAGTATCTGCATTTGCTCTGAATGGAACATTAGTGATTGAAAGAAAAGGTAAGCTAATGACAGTTCCAATGTATATGCTATGTGGTACTTTCCAGAATTCATTTTTATATTGGTTGTGAGTAGTATCTATGCCGTTTCTCTGCAGTCACACCTCAACCAGAATAGTTATGTAGACATACATAAGACATTATACAGAAAAGATAATGCAATTTATTCAGCTTTTACCAGTGTACACCAAATCTGCTTAAAAGTACAAGGTGCTAACTTGATATATACTTCTGAATTTTACTTACCTTATGATTTAGAGTTGTCTACAACCAATTTTAAGAGTGTGCTACTAAAGTTTGAGAAGGTACTTTCAGTAATATCTCCACTTGTACTGAATAGGACTTTAGTGTTTCAAAGACAAAGTAAGCTAATTGCAGTTCCAATGTAAATGCTATGTGCTAGGTTACTGAACTCAGCTTCATTTTGTGAACTCCATAGTTGTGAGGAGTATGCATTCCGTTTCTCTGTTGCTACAGCAGAACCTGAGTAGATATGTAGGCATCGATAACACAAAATGGACAGATTAGAAAGTAAAGCATTCAGCTCATAAGAGTGTTGACTACAATTTTGCCCAAAAGTACAATGTGCTAACTTGAAATAAACCTTTGAATTTTACTTACCTAATGATTTAGAGTTGTCTACAACCAATTTTAAGAGTGTGCTACTAAAGTTTGAGAAGGTCCATTAACAAGTATCTGCATTTGCTCTGAATGGAACATTAGTGATTGAAAGAAAAGGTAAGCTAATGACAGTTCCAATGTATATGCTATGTGGTAGTTTCCAGAAGTCATTTTTATATTGAGTATTCTTTGGTTGTGAGTAGTATCTCTGCCTTTTGTCTGAAGTTACTTGTCAACCACATTAGGCATGTAGACATACAGAACGCATTTTACACAGAACAGAATGCAATGTATTCAGCTTTTACCAGTATAACTCTTCAAATTAGCTTAAAAGTACAAGGTGCCTTCTTGATATATACCTCTGAATTTTACTTACCTTATGATTTACAGTTGTCTGCAACCAAAATTAAGAGTGTGCTACTAAAGCTTGAGAAGGTACTTTAACTAATATCTCCACTTCTACTGAATGGGACTTTAGTGATTCAAAGACAAAGTAAGCTAATTGCAGTTTGAATGTAAATGCTTGTGCTAGGTTACTGAACTCAGCTTCATTTTGTGAACTCCATAGTTGTGAGGAGTATGCATTCCGTTTCTCTGTTGCTACAGCAGAACCTGAGTAGATATGTAGGCATCGATAACACAAAATGGACAGATTAGAAAGTAAAGCATTCAGCTCATAAGAGTGTTGACTACAATTTTGCCCAAAAGTACTATGTGCTAACTTGAAATAAACCTTTGAATTTTACTTACCTAATGATTTAGAGTTGTTTACAACCAATTTGAAGAGTGTGCTACTAACGTTTGAGAGGGTACTGTAAGCAATATCTACATTTACACCGAATGAAACATTAGTGTTTCAAAGAAAAAGAAAGCTAATGACAGTTCCAATGTATATGCTATGTGGTAGTTTCCGGAATTCAGCTTTTTATTGAGTATTCCATGGTTGTGAGTATTATTAATGCCATTTGTCTGCAGTGACACCTCAACCAGAATAGTTATGTAGACATACATAAGACATTATACAGAAAAGATAATGCAATTTATTCAGCTTTTACCAGTGTACACTTCAAATCTGCTTAAAAGTACAAGGTGCTAACTTGATATATACTTCTGAATTTTACTTACCTTATGATTTAGAGTTGTCTCCAACCAATTTTAAGAGTGTGCTACTAAGGTTTGAGAAGGACCATTAACAAGTATCTGCATTTGCTCTGAATGGAACATTAGTGATTGAAAGAAAAGGTAAGCTAATGACAGTTCCAATGTATATGCTATGTGGTACTTTCCAGAATTCATTTTTATATTCAGTATTCCATGGTTGTGAGTAGTATCTATGCCTTTTGTCTGAAGTTACTTGTCAACCAGATTAGTCATGTAGACATACAGAACGCATTTTACACAGAACAGAATGCAATGTATTCAGCATTTACCAGTATATCTCTTCAAATTAGCTTAAAAGTACAAGGGGCCTTCTTGATATATACCTCTGAATTTTATTTACCTTATGATTTAGAGTTGTCTGCAACTAAAATTAAGAGTGTGCTACTAAAGCTTGAGAAGGTTCTTTAACTAATATCTCCACTTGTACTGAATGGGACTTTAGTGTTTCAAAGACAAAGTAACCTAATTGCAGTTCCAATGTAAATGCTATGTGCTAGGTTACTGAACTCAGCTTCATTTTGTGAACTCCATATTTGTGAGGAGTATGCATTCCGTTTCTCTGTTGCTACAGGACAACCTGAGTAGTTATGTAGGCATCCATAACACAAAATGGACAGAATAGAAAGTAATGCATTCAGCTCATAAGTGTGTTGACTTCAATTTTGCACAAAATACTATGTGCTAACTTGAAATAAACCTCCGAAATTTTACTTACTTTATGATTTATAGTTGTCTCCAACCAGGTTTAAGAGTGTGCTACTAAAGTTTGAGAAGGTCCATTAACAAGTATCTGCATTTGCTCTGAATGGAACATTAGTGATTGAAAGAAAAGGTAAGCTAATGACAGATCCAATGTATATGCGATGTGGTACTTTCCAGAATTCATTTTTATATTGGTTGTGAGTAGTATCTATGCCGTTTCTCTGCAGTCACACCTCAACCAGAATAGTTATGTAGACATACATAAGACATTATACAGAAAAGATAATGCAATTTATTCAGCTTTTACCAGTGTACACCAAATCTGCTTAAAAGTACAAGGTGCTAACTTGATATATACTTCTGAATTTTACTTACCTTATGATTTAGAGTTGTCTACAACCAATTTTAAGAGTGTGCTACTAAAGTTTGAGAAGGTACTTTCAGTAATATCTCCACTTGTACTGAATAGGACTTTAGTGTTTCAAAGACAAAGTAAGCTAATTGCAGTTCCAATGTAAATGCTATGTGCTAGGTTACTGAACTCAGCTTCATTTTGTGAACTCCATAGTTGTGAGGAGTATGCATTCCGTTTCTCTGTTGCTACAGGACAACCTGAGTAGCTCTGTAGGCATCCATAACAGCAAATGGACAGAATAGAAAGTAATGCATTCAGCTCATGTGTGTTGACTTCAATTTTGCACAAAAGTACTATGTGCTAACTTGAAATAAACCGAAATTTTACTTACCTTATGATTTAGAGTTGTCTACAACCAATTTTAAGAGAGTGCTACTAAAGTTTGAGAAGGTCCATTAACAAGTATCTGCATTTGCTCTGAATGGAACATTAGTGATTGAAAGAAAAGGTAAACTAATGACAGATCCAATGTATATGCTATGTGGTAGTTTTCAGAATTCATTTTTATATTGGGTTTTCCATGGTTGTGAGTAGTATCTGTGCCTTTTGTCTGCAGTTACTTGTCAACCAGATTTGTCATGTAGACATACTGAACGCATTTTACACAGAACAGAATGCAATGTATTCAGCTTTTACCAGTATAACTCTTCAAAGTAGGTTAAAAGTACAAGGTGCCTTCTTGATATATACCTCTGAATTTTACTTACCTTGTGATTTATAGTTGTCTGCAACCAAAATTAAAAGTGTGCTACTAAAGCTTGAGAAGGTACTTTAACTAATATCTCCATTTGTACTGAATGGGACTTTAGTGTTTCAAAGACAAAGTAAGCTAAAAGCAGTTCCAATGTAAATGCTATGTGCTAGGTTACTGAACTCAGCTTCATTTTGTGAACATAGTTGTGAGGATTATGCATTCCGTTTCTCTGTTGCTACAGGACAACCTGAGTAGTTATGTAGGCATCCATAACACAAAATGGACAGATTAGAAAGTAATGCATTCAGCTCATGAGTGTTGACTACAATTTTGCCCAAAAGTACAATGTGCTAACTTGAAATAAACCTTTGAATTTTACTTACCTAATGATTTAGAGTTGTCTACAACCAATTTTAAGAGTGTGCTACTAAAGTTTGAGAAGGTCCATTAACAAGTATCTGCATTTGCTCTGAATGGAACATTAGTGATTGAAAGAAAAGGTAAGCTAATGACAGTTCCAATGTATATGCTATGTGGTAGTTTCCAGAAGTCATTTTTATATTGAGTATTCTTTGGTTGTGAGTAGTATCTCTGCCTTTTGTCTGAAGTTACTTGTCAACCACATTAGGCATGTAGACATACAGAACGCATTTTACACAGAACAGAATGCAATGTATTCAGCTTTTACCAGTATAACTCTTCAAATTAGCTTAAAAGTACAAGGTGCCTTCTTGATATATACCTCTGAATTTTACTTACCTTATGATTTACAGTTGTCTGCAACCAAAATTAAGAGTGTGCTACTAAAGCTTGAGAAGGTACTTTAACTAATATCTCCATTTATACTGAATGGGACTTTAGTGTTTCAAAGACAAAGTAACCTAATTGCAGTTCCAATGTAAATGCTATGTGCTAGGTTACTGAACTCAGCTTCATTTTGTGAACTCCATATTTGTGAGGAGTATGCATTCCGTTTCTCTGTTGCTACAGGACAACCTGAGTAGTTATGTAGGCATCCATAACACAAAATGGACAGAATAGAAAGTAATGCATTCAGCTCATAAGTGTGTTGACTTCAATTTTGCACAAAATACTATGTGCTAACTTGAAATAAACCTCCGAAATTTTACTTACCTTATGATTTATAGTTGTCTCCAACCAGGTTTAAGAGTGTGCTACTAAAGTTTGAGAGGGTCCATTAACAAGTATCTGCATTTGCTCTGAATGGAACATTAGTGATTGAAAGAAAAGGTAAGCTAATGACAGATCCAATGTATATGCGATGTGGTACTTTCCAGAATTCATTTTTATATTGGTTGTGAGTAGTATCTATGCCGTTTCTCTGCAGTCACACCTCAACCAGAATAGTTATGTAGACATACATAAGACATTATACAGAAAAGATAATGCAATTTATTCAGCTTTTACCAGTGTACACCAAATCTGCTTAAAAGTACAAGGTGCTAACTTGATATATACTTCTGAATTTTACTTACCTTATGATTTAGAGTTGTCTACAACCAATTTTAAGAGTGTGCTACTAAAGTTTGAGAAGGTACTTTCAGTAATATCTCCACTTGTACTGAATAGGACTTTAGAGATTCAAAGACAAAGTAACCTAATTGCAGTTCCAATGTAAATGCTATGTGCTAGGTTACTGAACTCAGCTTCATTTTGTGAACTCCATAGTTGTGAGGAGTATGCATTCCGTTTCTCTGTTGCTACAGCAGAACCTGAGTAGATATGTAGGCATCGATAACACAAAATGGACAGATTAGAAAGTAAAGCATTCAGCTCATAAGAGTGTTGACTACAATTTTGCCCAAAAGTACTATGTGCTAACTTGAAATAAACCTTTGAATTTTACTTACCTAATGATTTAGAGTTGTTTACAACCAATTTGAAGAGTGTGCTACTAACGTTTGAGAGGGTACTGTAAGCAATATCTACATTTACACCGAATGAAACATTAGTGTTTCAAAGAAAAAGAAAGCTAATGACAGTTCCAATGTATATGCTATGTGGTAGTTTCCGGAATTCAGCTTTTTATTGAGTATTCCATGGTTGTGAGTATTATTAATGCCATTTGTCTGCAGTGACACCTCAACCAGAATAGTTATGTAGACATACATAAGACATTATACAGAAAAGATAATGCAATTTATTCAGCTTTTACCAGTGTACACTTCAAATCTGCTTAAAAGTACAAGGTGCTAACTTGATATATACTTCTGAATTTTACTTACCTTATGATTTAGAGTTGTCTCCAACCAATTTTAAGAGTGTGCTACTAAGGTTTGAGAAGGACCATTAACAAGTATCTGCATTTGCTCTGAATGGAACATTAGTGATTGAAAGAAAAGGTAAGCTAATGACAGTTCCAATGTATATGCTATGTGGTACTTTCCAGAATTCATTTTTATATTCAGTATTCCATGGTTGTGAGTAGTATCTATGCCTTTTGTCTGAAGTTACTTGTCAACCAGATTAGTCATGTAGACATACAGAACGCATTTTACACAGAACAGAATGCAATGTATTCAGCATTTACCAGTATATCTCTTCAAATTAGCTTAAAAGTACAAGGGGCCTTCTTGATATATACCTCTGAATTTTATTTACCTTATGATTTAGAGTTGTCTGCAACTAAAATTAAGAGTGTGCTACTAAAGCTTGAGAAGGTTCTTTAACTAATATCTCCACTTGTACTGAATGGGACTTTAGTGTTTCAAAGACAAAGTAACCTAATTGCAGTTCCAATGTAAATGCTATGTGCTAGGTTACTGAACTCAGCTTCATTTTGTGAACTCCATATTTGTGAGGAGTATGCATTCCGTTTCTCTGTTGCTACAGGACAACCTGAGTAGTTATGTAGGCATCCATAACACAAAATGGACAGAATAGAAAGTAATGCATTCAGCTCATAAGTGTGTTGACTTCAATTTTGCACAAAATACTATGTGCTAACTTGAAATAAACCTCCGAAATTTTACTTACCTTATGATTTATAGTTGTCTCCAACCAGGTTTAAGAGTGTGCTACTAAAGTTTGAGAAGGTCCATTAACAAGTATCTGCATTTGCTCTGAATGGAACATTAGTGATTGAAAGAAAAGGTAAGCTAATGACAGATCCAATGTATATGCGATGTGGTACTTTCCAGAATTCATTTTTATATTGGTTGTGAGTAGTATCTATGCCGTTTCTCTGCAGTCACACCTCAACCAGAATAGTTATGTAGACATACATAAGACATTATACAGAAAAGATAATGCAATTTATTCAGCTTTTACCAGTGTACACCAAATCTGCTTAAAAGTACAAGGTGCTAACTTGATATATACTTCTGAATTTTACTTACCTTATGATTTAGAGTTGTCTACAACCAATTTTAAGAGTGTGCTACTAAAGTTTGAGAAGGTACTTTCAGTAATATCTCCACTTGTACTGAATAGGACTTTAGAGATTCAAAGACAAAGTAACCTAATTGCAGTTCCAATGTAAATGCTATGTGCTAGGTTACTGAACTCAGCTTAATTTTGTGAACTCCATAGTTGTGAGGAGTATGCATTCCGTTTCTCTGTTGCTACAGGACAACCTGAGTAGCTCTGTAGGCATCCATAACAGCAAATGGACAGAATAGAAAGTAATGCATTCAGCTCATGTGTGTTGACTTCAATTTTGCACAAAAGTACTATGTGCTAACTTGAAATAAACCGAAATTTTACTTACCTTATGATTTAGAGTTGTCTACAACCAATTTTAAGAGAGTGCTACTAAAGTTTGAGAAGGTCCATTAACAAGTATCTGCATTTGCTCTGAATGGAACATTAGTGATTGAAAGAAAAGGTAAACTAATGACAGATCCAATGTATATGCTATGTGGTAGTTTTCAGAATTCATTTTTATATTGGGTTTTCCATGGTTGTGAGTAGTATCTGTGCCTTTTGTCTGCAGTTACTTGTCAACCAGATTTGTCATGTAGACATACTGAACGCATTTTACACAGAACAGAATGCAATGTATTCAGCTTTTACCAGTATAACTCTTCAAAGTAGGTTAAAAGTACAAGGTGCCTTCTTGATATATACCTCTGAATTTTACTTACCTTGTGATTTATAGTTGTCTGCAACCAAAATTAAAAGTGTGCTACTAAAGCTTGAGAAGGTACTTTAACTAATATCTCCATTTGTACTGAATGGGACTTTAGTGTTTCAAAGACAAAGTAAGCTAAAAGCAGTTCCAATGTAAATGCTATGTGCTAGGTTACTGAACTCAGCTTCATTTTGTGAACTCCATAGTTGTGAGGAGTATGCATTCCGTTTCTCTGTTGCTACAGGACAACCTGAGTAGTTATGTAGGCATCCATAACAGCAAATGGACAGAATAGAAAGTAATGCATTCAGCTCATGTGTGTTGACTTCAATTTTGCACAAAAGTACTATGTGCTAACTTGAAATAAACCTCCGAGATTTTACTTACCTTATGATTTAGAGTTGTCTCCAACCAATTTTAAGAGTGTGCTACTAAGGTTTGAGAAGGACCATTAACAAGTATCTGCATTTGCTCTGAATGGAACATTAGTGATTGAAAGAAAAGGTAAGCTAATGACAGTTCCAATGTATATGCTATGTGGTACTTTCCAGAATTCATTTCTATATTCAGTATTCCATGGTTGTGAGTAGTATCTATGCCTTTTGTCTGAAGTTACTTGTCAACCAGATTAGTCATGTAGACATACAGAACGCATTTTACACAGAACTGAATGCAATGTATTCTGCATTTACCAGTATATCTCTTCAAATTAGCTTAAAAGTACAAGGGGCCTTCTTGATATATACCTCTGAATTTTATTTACCTTATGATTTAGAGTTGTCTGCAACTAAAATTAAGAGTGTGCTACTAAAGCTTGAGAAGGTTCTTTAACTAATATCTCCACTTGTACTGAATAGGACTTTAGAGATTCAAAGACAAAGTAACCTAATTGCAGTTCCAATGTAAATGCTATGTGCTAGGTTACTGAACTCAGCTTCATTTTGTGAACTCCATAGTTGTGAGGAGTATGCATTCCGTTTCTCTGTTGCTACAGGACAACCTGAGTAGCTCTGTAGGCATCCATAACAGCAAATGGACAGAATAGAAAGTAATGCATTCAGCTCATGTGTGTTGACTTCAATTTTGCACAAAAGTACTATGTGCTAACTTGAAATAAACCGAAATTTTACTTACCTTATGATTTACAGTTGTCTGCAACCAAAATTAAGAGTGTGCTACTAAAGCTTGAGAAGGTACTTTAACTAATATCTCCACTTGTACTGAATGGAACTTTAGTGTATCGAAGACAAAGTAAGCTAATTGCAGTTCCAATGTAAATGCTATGTGCTAGGTTACTGAACTCAGCTTCATTTTGTGAACTCCATAGTTGTGAGGAGTATGCATTCCATTTCTCTGTTGCTACAGTAGAACCTGAGTAGTTATGTAGGCATCCATAACACAAAATGGACAGATTAGAAAGTAATGCATTCAGCTCATGAGTGTTGACTACAATTTTGCCCAAAAGTACAATGTGCTAACTTGAAATAAACCTTTGAATTTTACTTACCTAATGATTTAGAGTTGTCTACAACCAATTTTAAGAGTGTGCTACTAACGTTTGAGAAGGTACTGTAAGCAATATCTACATTTACACTGAATGGAAGATTAGTGTTTCAAAGAAAAAGAAAGCTAATGACAGTTCCAATGTATATGCTATGTGGTAGTTTCCGGAATTCAGCTTTTTATTGAGTATTCCATGGTTGTGAGTATTATTTATGCCATTTGTCTGCAGTGACACCTCAACCAGAATAGTTATGTAGACATCCATAAGACATTATACACAAAACAGAATGCAATTTAATCAGCTTTAACCAGTGTACACTTCAAATGTGCTTAAAAGTACAAGGTGCCTTCTTGATATATACCTCTGAATTTTACTTACCTTGTGATTTATAGTTGTCTGCAACCAAAATTAAGAGTGTGCTACTAAAGCTTGAGAAGGTACTTTAACAAGTATCTGCATTTGCTCTGAATGGAACATTAGTGATTGAAAGATAAGGTAAGCTAATGACAGTTCCAATGTAAATGCTATGTGCTAGGTTACTGAACTCAGCTTCATTTTGTGAACTCCATAGTTGTGAGGAGTATGCATTCCGTTTCTCTGTTGCTACAGGACAACCTGAGTAGTTATGTAGGCATCCATAACAGCAAATGGACAGAATAGAAAGTAATGCATTCAGCTCATGTGTGTTGACTTCAATTTTGCACAAAAGTACTATGTGCTAACTTGAAATAAACCTCCGAAATTTTACTTACCTTATGATTTAGAGTTGTTTACAACCAATTTTAAGAATCTGCTACTAAAGTTTGAGAAGGTCCTTTAACAAGTATCTGCATTTGCTCTGAATGGAACATTAGTGATTGAAAGATAAGGTAAGCTAATGACAGTTCCAATGTATATGCTATGTGGTACTTTTCAGAATTCATTTTTATATTGGGTATTCCATGGTTGTGAGTAGTATCTGTGCCTTTTGTCTGCAGTTACTTGTCAACCAGATTTGTCATGTAGACATACTGAACGCATTTTACACAGAACAGAATGCAATGTATTCAGCTTTTACCAGTATAACTCTTCAAAGTAGCTTAAAAGCACAAGGTGCCTTCTTGATATATACCTCTGAATTTTACTTACCTTGTGATTTATAGTTGTCTGCAACCAAAATTAAGAGTGTGCTACTAAAGCTTGAGAAGGTACTTTAACTAATATCTCCATTTGTACTGAATGGGACTTTAGTGTTTCAAAGACAAAGTAAGCTAAAAGCAGTTCCAATGTAAATGCTATGTGCTAGGTTACTGAACTCAGCTTCATTTTGTGAACTCCATAGTTGTGAGGAGTATGCATTCCGTTTCTCTGTTGCTACAGGACAACCTGAGTAGTTATGTAGGCATCCATAACAGCAAATGGACAGAATAGAAAGTAATGCATTCAGCTCATGTGTGTTGACTTCAATTTTGCACAAAAGTACTATGTGCTAACTTGAAATAAACCTCCGAGATTTTACTTACCTTATGATTTAGAGTTGTTTACAACCAATTTTAAGAATGTGCTACTAAAGTTTGAGAAGGTCCTTTAACAAGTATCTGCATTTGCTCTGAATGGAACATTAGTGATTGAAAGAAAAGGTAAGCTAATGACAGTTCCAATGTATATGCTATGTGGTAGTTTCCAGAAGTCATTTTTATATTGAGTATTCCTTGGTTGTGAGTAGTATCTCTGCCTTTTGTCTGAAGTTACTTGTCAACCAGATTACTCATGTAGACATACAGAACGCATTTTACACAGAACAGAATGCAATGTATTCAGCTTTTACCAGTATAACTCTTCAAATTAGCTTAAAAGTACAAGGTGCCTTCTTGATATATACCTCTGAATTTTACTTACCTTATGATTTACAGTTGTCTGCAACCAAAATTAAGAGTGTGCTACTAAAGCTTGAGAAGGTACTTTAACTAATATCTCCACTTCTACTGAATGGGACTTTAGTGATTCAAAGACAAAGTAAGCTAATTGCAGTTTGAATGTAAATGCTTGTGCTAGGTTACTGAACTCAGCTTCATTTTGTGAACTCCATAGTTGTGAGGAGTATGCATTCCGTTTCTCTGTTGCTACAGCAGAACCTGAGTAGATATGTAGGCATCGATAACACAAAATGGACAGATTAGAAAGTAAAGCATTCAGCTCATAAGAGTGTTGACTACAATTTTGCCCAAAAGTACTATGTGCTAACTTGAAATAAACCTTTGAATTTTACTTACCTAATGATTTAGAGTTGTTTACAACCAATTTGAAGAGTGTGCTACTAACGTTTGAGAGGGTACTGTAAGCAATATCTACATTTACACCGAATGAAACATTAGTGTTTCAAAGAAAAAGAAAGCTAATGACAGTTCCAATGTATATGCTATGTGGTAGTTTCCGGAATTCAGCTTTTTATTGAGTATTCCATGGTTGTGAGTATTATTAATGCCATTTGTCTGCAGTGACACCTCAACCAGAATAGTTATGTAGACATACATAAGACATTATACAGAAAAGATAATGCAATTTATTCAGCTTTTACCAGTGTACACTTCAAATCTGCTTAAAAGTACAAGGTGCTAACTTGATATATACTTCTGAATTTTACTTACCTTATGATTTAGAGTTGTCTCCAACCAATTTTAAGAGTGTGCTACTAAGGTTTGAGAAGGACCATTAACAAGTATCTGCATTTGCTCTGAATGGAACATTAGTGATTGAAAGAAAAGGTAAGCTAATGACAGTTCCAATGTATATGCTATGTGGTACTTTCCAGAATTCATTTTTATATTCAGTATTCCATGGTTGTGAGTAGTATCTATGCCTTTTGTCTGAAGTTACTTGTCAACCAGATTAGTCATGTAGACATACAGAACGCATTTTACACAGAACAGAATGCAATGTATTCAGCATTTACCAGTATATCTCTTCAAATTAGCTTAAAAGTACAAGGGGCCTTCTTGATATATACCTCTGAATTTTATTTACCTTATGATTTAGAGTTGTCTGCAACTAAAATTAAGAGTGTGCTACTAAAGCTTGAGAAGGTTCTTTAACTAATATCTCCACTTGTACTGAATGGGACTTTAGTGTTTCAAAGACAAAGTAACCTAATTGCAGTTCCAATGTAAATGCTATGTGCTAGGTTACTGAACTCAGCTTCATTTTGTGAACTCCATATTTGTGAGGAGTATGCATTCCGTTTCTCTGTTGCTACAGGACAACCTGAGTAGTTATGTAGGCATCCATAACACAAAATGGACAGAATAGAAAGTAATGCATTCAGCTCATAAGTGTGTTGACTTCAATTTTGCACAAAATACTATGTGCTAACTTGAAATAAACCTCCGAAATTTTACTTACCTTATGATTTATAGTTGTCTCCAACCAGGTTTAAGAGTGTGCTACTAAAGTTTGAGAAGGTCCATTAACAAGTATCTGCATTTGCTCTGAATGGAACATTAGTGATTGAAAGAAAAGGTAAGCTAATGACAGATCCAATGTATATGCGATGTGGTACTTTCCAGAATTCATTTTTATATTGGTTGTGAGTAGTATCTATGCCGTTTCTCTGCAGTCACACCTCAACCAGAATAGTTATGTAGACATACATAAGACATTATACAGAAAAGATAATGCAATTTATTCAGCTTTTACCAGTGTACACCAAATCTGCTTAAAAGTACAAGGTGCTAACTTGATATATACTTCTGAATTTTACTTACCTTATGATTTAGAGTTGTCTACAACCAATTTTAAGAGTGTGCTACTAAAGTTTGAGAAGGTACTTTCAGTAATATCTCCACTTGTACTGAATAGGACTTTAGAGATTCAAAGACAAAGTAACCTAATTGCAGTTCCAATGTAAATGCTATGTGCTAGGTTACTGAACTCAGCTTAATTTTGTGAACTCCATAGTTGTGAGGAGTATGCATTCCGTTTCTCTGTTGCTACAGGACAACCTGAGTAGCTCTGTAGGCATCCATAACAGCAAATGGACAGAATAGAAAGTAATGCATTCAGCTCATGTGTGTTGACTTCAATTTTGCACAAAAGTACTATGTGCTAACTTGAAATAAACCGAAATTTTACTTACCTTATGATTTAGAGTTGTCTACAACCAATTTTAAGAGAGTGCTACTAAAGTTTGAGAAGGTCCATTAACAAGTATCTGCATTTGCTCTGAATGGAACATTAGTGATTGAAAGAAAAGGTAAACTAATGACAGATCCAATGTATATGCTATGTGGTAGTTTTCAGAATTCATTTTTATATTGGGTTTTCCATGGTTGTGAGTAGTATCTGTGCCTTTTGTCTGCAGTTACTTGTCAACCAGATTTGTCATGTAGACATACTGAACGCATTTTACACAGAACAGAATGCAATGTATTCAGCTTTTACCAGTATAACTCTTCAAAGTAGGTTAAAAGTACAAGGTGCCTTCTTGATATATACCTCTGAATTTTACTTACCTTGTGATTTATAGTTGTCTGCAACCAAAATTAAGAGTGTGCTACTAAAGCTTGAGAAGGTACTTTAACTAATATCTCCATTTGTACTGAATGGGACTTTAGTGTTTCAAAGACAAAGTAAGCTAAAAGCAGTTCCAATGTAAATGCTATGTGCTAGGTTACTGAACTCAGCTTCATTTTGTGAACTCCATAGTTGTGAGGAGTATGCATTCCGTTTCTCTGTTGCTACAGGACAACCTGAGTAGTTATGTAGGCATCCATAACAGCAAATGGACAGAATAGAAAGTAATGCATTCAGCTCATGTGTGTTGACTTCAATTTTGCACAAAAGTACTATGTGCTAACTTGAAATAAACCTCCGAGATTTTACTTACCTTATGATTTAGAGTTGTCTCCAACCAATTTTAAGAGTGTGCTACTAAGGTTTGAGAAGGACCATTAACAAGTATCTGCATTTGCTCTGAATGGAACATTAGTGATTGAAAGAAAAGGTAAGCTAATGACAGTTCCAATGTATATGCTATGTGGTACTTTCCAGAATTCATTTCTATATTCAGTATTCCATGGTTGTGAGTAGTATCTATGCCTTTTGTCTGAAGTTACTTGTCAACCAGATTAGTCATGTAGACATACAGAACGCATTTTACACAGAACTGAATGCAATGTATTCTGCATTTACCAGTATATCTCTTCAAATTAGCTTAAAAGTACAAGGGGCCTTCTTGATATATACCTCTGAATTTTATTTACCTTATGATTTAGAGTTGTCTGCAACTAAAATTAAGAGTGTGCTACTAAAGCTTGAGAAGGTTCTTTAACTAATATCTCCACTTGTACTGAATAGGACTTTAGAGATTCAAAGACAAAGTAACCTAATTGCAGTTCCAATGTAAATGCTATGTGCTAGGTTACTGAACTCAGCTTCATTTTGTGAACTCCATAGTTGTGAGGAGTATGCATTCCGTTTCTCTGTTGCTACAGGACAACCTGAGTAGCTCTGTAGGCATCCATAACAGCAAATGGACAGAATAGAAAGTAATGCATTCAGCTCATGTGTGTTGACTTCAATTTTGCACAAAAGTACTATGTGCTAACTTGAAATAAACCGAAATTTTACTTACCTTATGATTTACAGTTGTCTGCAACCAAAATTAAGAGTGTGCTACTAAAGCTTGAGAAGGTACTTTAACTAATATCTCCACTTGTACTGAATGGAACTTTAGTGTATCGAAGACAAAGTAAGCTAATTGCAGTTCCAATGTAAATGCTATGTGCTAGGTTACTGAACTCAGCTTCATTTTGTGAACTCCATAGTTGTGAGGAGTATGCATTCCATTTCTCTGTTGCTACAGTAGAACCTGAGTAGTTATGTAGGCATCCATAACACAAAATGGACAGATTAGAAAGTAATGCATTCAGCTCATGAGTGTTGACTACAATTTTGCCCAAAAGTACAATGTGCTAACTTGAAATAAACCTTTGAATTTTACTTACCTAATGATTTAGAGTTGTCTACAACCAATTTTAAGAGTGTGCTACTAACGTTTGAGAAGGTACTGTAAGCAATATCTACATTTACACTGAATGGAAGATTAGTGTTTCAAAGAAAAAGAAAGCTAATGACAGTTCCAATGTATATGCTATGTGGTAGTTTCCGGAATTCAGCTTTTTATTGAGTATTCCATGGTTGTGAGTATTATTTATGCCATTTGTCTGCAGTGACACCTCAACCAGAATAGTTATGTAGACATCCATAAGACATTATACACAAAACAGAATGCAATTTAATCAGCTTTAACCAGTGTACACTTCAAATGTGCTTAAAAGTACAAGGTGCCTTCTTGATATATACCTCTGAATTTTACTTACCTTGTGATTTATAGTTGTCTGCAACCAAAATTAAGAGTGTGCTACTAAAGCTTGAGAAGGTACTTTAACAAGTATCTGCATTTGCTCTGAATGGAACATTAGTGATTGAAAGATAAGGTAAGCTAATGACAGTTCCAATGTAAATGCTATGTGCTAGGTTACTGAACTCAGCTTCATTTTGTGAACTCCATAGTTGTGAGGAGTATGCATTCCGTTTCTCTGTTGCTACAGGACAACCTGAGTAGTTATGTAGGCATCCATAACAGCAAATGGACAGAATAGAAAGTAATGCATTCAGCTCATGTGTGTTGACTTCAATTTTGCACAAAAGTACTATGTGCTAACTTGAAATAAACCTCCGAAATTTTACTTACCTTATGATTTAGAGTTGTTTACAACCAATTTTAAGAATCTGCTACTAAAGTTTGAGAAGGTCCTTTAACAAGTATCTGCATTTGCTCTGAATGGAACATTAGTGATTGAAAGATAAGGTAAGCTAATGACAGTTCCAATGTATATGCTATGTGGTACTTTTCAGAATTCATTTTTATATTGGGTATTCCATGGTTGTGAGTAGTATCTGTGCCTTTTGTCTGCAGTTACTTGTCAACCAGATTTGTCATGTAGACATACTGAACGCATTTTACACAGAACAGAATGCAATGTATTCAGCTTTTACCAGTATAACTCTTCAAAGTAGCTTAAAAGCACAAGGTGCCTTCTTGATATATACCTCTGAATTTTACTTACCTTGTGATTTATAGTTGTCTGCAACCAAAATTAAGAGTGTGCTACTAAAGCTTGAGAAGGTACTTTAACTAATATCTCCATTTGTACTGAATGGGACTTTAGTGTTTCAAAGACAAAGTAAGCTAAAAGCAGTTCCAATGTAAATGCTATGTGCTAGGTTACTGAACTCAGCTTCATTTTGTGAACTCCATAGTTGTGAGGAGTATGCATTCCGTTTCTCTGTTGCTACAGGACAACCTGAGTAGTTATGTAGGCATCCATAACAGCAAATGGACAGAATAGAAAGTAATGCATTCAGCTCATGTGTGTTGACTTCAATTTTGCACAAAAGTACTATGTGCTAACTTGAAATAAACCTCCGAGATTTTACTTACCTTATGATTTAGAGTTGTTTACAACCAATTTTAAGAATGTGCTACTAAAGTTTGAGAAGGTCCTTTAACAAGTATCTACATTTGCTCTGAATGGAACATTAGTGATTGAAAGAAAAGGTAAGCTAATGACAGTTCCAATGTATATGCTATGTGGTAGTTTCCAGAAGTCATTTTTATATTGAGTATTCCTTGGTTGTGAGTAGTATCTCTGCCTTTTGTCTGGTTACTTGTCAACCAGATTACTCATGTAGACATACAGAACGCATTTTACACAGAACAGAATGCAATGTATTCAGCTTTTACCAGTATAACTCTTCAAATTAGCTTAAAAGTACAAGGTGCCTTCTTGATATATACCTCTGAATTTTACTTACCTTATGATTTACAGTTGTCTGCAACCAAAATTAAGAGTGTGCTACTAAAGCTTGAGAAGGTACTTTAACTAATATCTCCACTTCTACTGAATGGGACTTTAGTGATTCAAAGACAAAGTAAGCTAATTGCAGTTTGAATGTAAATGCTATGTGCTAGGTTACTGAACTCAGCTTCATTTTGTGAACTCCATAGTTGTGAGAAGTATGCATTCCGTTTCTCTGTTGCTACAGCAGAACCTGAGTAGATATGTAGGCATCCATAACACAAAATGGACAGATTAGAAAGTAAAGCATTCAGCTCATAAGAGTGTTGACTACAATTTTGCCCAAAAGTACTATGTGCTAACTTGAAATAAACCTTTGAATTTTACTTACCTAATGATTTAGAGTTGTTTACAACCAATTTGAAGAGTGTGCTACTAACGTTTGAGAGGGTACTGTAAGCAATATCTACATTTACACCGAATGAAACATTACTGTTTCAAAGAAAAAGAAAGCTAATGACAGTTCCAATGTATATGCTAAGTGGTAGTTTCCGGAATTCAGCTTTTTATTGAGTATTCCATGGTTGTGAGTATTATTAATGCCATTTGTCTGCAGTGACACCTCAACCAGAATAGTTATGTAGACATACATAAGACATTATACAGAAAAGATAATGCAATTTATTCAGCTTTTACCAGTGTACACTTCAAATCTGCTTAAAAGTACAAGGTGCTAACTTGATATATACTTCTGAATTTTACTTACCTTGTGATTTATAGTTGTCTGCAACCAAAATTAAGAGTGTGCTACTAAAGCTTGAGAAGGTACTTTAACTAATATCTCCATTTGTACTGAATGGGACTTTAGTGTTTCAAAGACAAAGTAAGCTAATTGCAGTTCCAATGTAAATGCTATGTGCTAGGTTACTGAACTCAGCTTCATTTTGTGAACATAGTTGTGAGGATTATGCATTCCGTTTCTCTGTTGCTACAGGACAACCTGAGTAGTTATGTAGGCATCCATAACACAAAATGGACAGATTAGAAAGTAATGCATTCAGCTCATGAGTGTTGACTACAATTTTGCCCAAAAGTACAATGTGCTAACTTGAAATAAACCTTTGAATTTTACTTACCTAATGATTTAGAGTTGTCTACAACCAATTTTAAGAGTGTGCTACTAAAGTTTGAGAAGGTCCATTAACAAGTATCTGCATTTGCTCTGAATGGAACATTAGTGATTGAAAGAAAAGGTAAGCTAATGACAGTTCCAATGTATATGCTATGTGGTAGTTTCCAGAAGTCATTTTTATATTGAGTATTCTTTGGTTGTGAGTAGTATCTCTGCCTTTTGTCTGAAGTTACTTGTCAACCACATTAGGCATGTAGACATACAGAACGCATTTTACACAGAACAGAATGCAATGTATTCAGCTTTTACCAGTATAACTCTTCAAATTAGCTTAAAAGTACAAGGTGCCTTCTTGATATATACCTCTGAATTTTACTTACCTTATGATTTACAGTTGTCTGCAACCAAAATTAAGAGTGTGCTACTAAAGCTTGAGAAGGTACTTTAACTAATATCTCCATTTATACTGAATGGGACTTTAGTGTTTCAAAGACAAAGTAACCTAATTGCAGTTCCAATGTAAATGCTATGTGCTAGGTTACTGAACTCAGCTTCATTTTGTGAACTCCATATTTGTGAGGAGTATGCATTCCGTTTCTCTGTTGCTACAGGACAACCTGAGTAGTTATGTAGGCATCCATAACACAAAATGGACAGAATAGAAAGTAATGCATTCAGCTCATAAGTGTGTTGACTTCAATTTTGCACAAAATACTATGTGCTAACTTGAAATAAACCTCCGAAATTTTACTTACCTTATGATTTATAGTTGTCTCCAACCAGGTTTAAGAGTGTGCTACTAAAGTTTGAGAGGGTCCATTAACAAGTATCTGCATTTGCTCTGAATGGAACATTAGTGATTGAAAGAAAAGGTAAGCTAATGACAGATCCAATGTATATGCGATGTGGTACTTTCCAGAATTCATTTTTATATTGGTTGTGAGTAGTATCTATGCCGTTTCTCTGCAGTCACACCTCAACCAGAATAGTTATGTAGACATACATAAGACATTATACAGAAAAGATAATGCAATTTATTCAGCTTTTACCAGTGTACACCAAATCTGCTTAAAAGTACAAGGTGCTAACTTGATATATACTTCTGAATTTTACTTACCTTATGATTTAGAGTTGTCTACAACCAATTTTAAGAGTGTGCTACTAAAGTTTGAGAAGGTACTTTCAGTAATATCTCCACTTGTACTGAATAGGACTTTAGAGATTCAAAGACAAAGTAACCTAATTGCAGTTCCAATGTAAATGCTATGTGCTAGGTTACTGAACTCAGCTTCATTTTGTGAACTCCATAGTTGTGAGGAGTATGCATTCCGTTTCTCTGTTGCTACAGCAGAACCTGAGTAGATATGTAGGCATCGATAACACAAAATGGACAGATTAGAAAGTAAAGCATTCAGCTCATAAGAGTGTTGACTACAATTTTGCCCAAAAGTACTATGTGCTAACTTGAAATAAACCTTTGAATTTTACTTACCTAATGATTTAGAGTTGTTTACAACCAATTTGAAGAGTGTGCTACTAACGTTTGAGAGGGTACTGTAAGCAATATCTACATTTACACCGAATGAAACATTAGTGTTTCAAAGAAAAAGAAAGCTAATGACAGTTCCAATGTATATGCTATGTGGTAGTTTCCGGAATTCAGCTTTTTATTGAGTATTCCATGGTTGTGAGTATTATTAATGCCATTTGTCTGCAGTGACACCTCAACCAGAATAGTTATGTAGACATACATAAGACATTATACAGAAAAGATAATGCAATTTATTCAGCTTTTACCAGTGTACACTTCAAATCTGCTTAAAAGTACAAGGTGCTAACTTGATATATACTTCTGAATTTTACTTACCTTATGATTTAGAGTTGTCTCCAACCAATTTTAAGAGTGTGCTACTAAGGTTTGAGAAGGACCATTAACAAGTATCTGCATTTGCTCTGAATGGAACATTAGTGATTGAAAGAAAAGGTAAGCTAATGACAGTTCCAATGTATATGCTATGTGGTACTTTCCAGAATTCATTTTTATATTCAGTATTCCATGGTTGTGAGTAGTATCTATGCCTTTTGTCTGAAGTTACTTGTCAACCAGATTAGTCATGTAGACATACAGAACGCATTTTACACAGAACAGAATGCAATGTATTCAGCTTTTACCAGTATAACTCTTCAAAGTAGCTTAAAAGTACAAGGTGCCTTCTTGATATATACCTCTGAATTTTACTTACCTTGTGATTTATAGTTGTCTGCAACCAAAATTAAAAGTGTGCTACTAAAGCTTGAGAAGGTACTTTAACTAATATCTCCATTTATACTGAATGGGACTTTAGTGTTTCAAAGACAAAGTAACCTAATTGCAGTTCCAATGTAAATGCTATGTGCTAGGTTACTGAACTCAGCTTCATTTTGTGAACTCCATATTTGTGAGGAGTATGCATTCCGTTTCTCTGTTGCTACAGGACAACCTGAGTAGTTATGTAGGCATCCATAACAGCAAATGGACAGAATAGAAAGTAATGCATTCAGCTCATGTGTGTTGACTTCAATTTTGCACAAAAGTACTATGTGCTAACTTGAAATAAACCTCCGAGATTTTACTTACCTTATGATTTAGAGTTGTCTCCAACCAATTTTAAGAGTGTGCTACTAAGGTTTGAGAAGGACCATTAACAAGTATCTGCATTTGCTCTGAATGGAACATTAGTGATTGAAAGAAAAGGTAAGCTAATGACAGTTCCAATGTATATGCTATGTGGTACTTTCCAGAATTCATTTCTATATTCAGTATTCCATGGTTGTGAGTAGTATCTATGCCTTTTGTCTGAAGTTACTTGTCAACCAGATTAGTCATGTAGACATACAGAACGCATTTTACACAGAACTGAATGCAATGTATTCTGCATTTACCAGTATATCTCTTCAAATTAGCTTAAAAGTACAAGGGGCCTTCTTGATATATACCTCTGAATTTTATTTACCTTATGATTTAGAGTTGTCTGCAACTAAAATTAAGAGTGTGCTACTAAAGCTTGAGAAGGTTCTTTAACTAATATCTCCACTTGTACTGAATAGGACTTTAGAGATTCAAAGACAAAGTAACCTAATTGCAGTTCCAATGTAAATGCTATGTGCTAGGTTACTGAACTCAGCTTCATTTTGTGAACTCCATAGTTGTGAGGAGTATGCATTCCGTTTCTCTGTTGCTACAGGACAACCTGAGTAGCTCTGTAGGCATCCATAACAGCAAATGGACAGAATAGAAAGTAATGCATTCAGCTCATGTGTGTTGACTTCAATTTTGCACAAAAGTACTATGTGCTAACTTGAAATAAACCGAAATTTTACTTACCTTATGATTTAGAGTTGTCTACAACCAATTTTAAGAGAGTGCTACTAAAGTTTGAGAAGGTCCATTAACAAGTATCTGCATTTGCTCTGAATGGAACATTAGTGATTGAAAGAAAAGGTAAACTAATGACAGATCCAATGTATATGCTATGTGGTAGTTTTCAGAATTCATTTTTATATTGGGTTTTCCATGGTTGTGAGTAGTATCTGTGCCTTTTGTCTGCAGTTACTTGTCAACCAGATTTGTCATGTAGACATACTGAACGCATTTTACACAGAACAGAATGCAATGTATTCAGCTTTTACCAGTATAACTCTTCAAAGTAGGTTAAAAGTACAAGGTGCCTTCTTGATATATACCTCTGAATTTTACTTACCTTGTGATTTATAGTTGTCTGCAACCAAAATTAAAAGTGTGCTACTAAAGCTTGAGAAGGTACTTTAACTAATATCTCCATTTGTACTGAATGGGACTTTAGTGTTTCAAAGACAAAGTAAGCTAAAAGCAGTTCCAATGTAAATGCTATGTGCTAGGTTACTGAACTCAGCTTCATTTTGTGAACTCCATAGTTGTGAGGAGTATGCATTCCGTTTCTCTGTTGCTACAGGACAACCTGAGTAGTTATGTAGGCATCCATAACAGCAAATGGACAGAATAGAAAGTAATGCATTCAGCTCATGTGTGTTGACTTCAATTTTGCACAAAAGTACTATGTGCTAACTTGAAATAAACCTCCGAGATTTTACTTACCTTATGATTTAGAGTTGTCTCCAACCAATTTTAAGAGTGTGCTACTAAGGTTTGAGAAGGACCATTAACAAGTATCTGCATTTGCTCTGAATGGAACATTAGTGATTGAAAGAAAAGGTAAGCTAATGACAGTTCCAATGTATATGCTATGTGGTACTTTCCAGAATTCATTTTTATATTGGTTGTGAGTAGTATCTATGCCGTTTCTCTGCAGTCACACCTCAACCAGAATAGTTATGTAGACATACATAAGACATTATACAGAAAAGATAATGCAATTTATTCAGCTTTTACCAGTGTACACCAAATCTGCTTAAAAGTACAAGGTGCTAACTTGATATATACTTCTGAATTTTACTTACCTTATGATTTAGAGTTGTCTACAACCAATTTTAAGAGTGTGCTACTAAAGTTTGAGAAGGTACTTTCAGTAATATCTCCACTTGTACTGAATAGGACTTTAGTGTTTCAAAGACAAAGTAAGCTAATTGCAGTTCCAATGTAAATGCTATGTGCTAGGTTACTGAACTCAGCTTCATTTTGTGAACTCCATAGTTGTGAGGAGTATGCATTCCGTTTCTCTGTTGCTACAGCAGAACCTGAGTAGATATGTAGGCATCGATAACACAAAATGGACAGATTAGAAAGTAAAGCATTCAGCTCATAAGAGTGTTGACTACAATTTTGCCCAAAAGTACAATGTGCTAACTTGAAATAAACCTTTGAATTTTACTTACCTAATGATTTAGAGTTGTCTACAACCAATTTTAAGAGTGTGCTACTAAAGTTTGAGAAGGTCCATTAACAAGTATCTGCATTTGCTCTGAATGGAACATTAGTGATTGAAAGAAAAGGTAAGCTAATGACAGTTCCAATGTATATGCTATGTGGTAGTTTCCAGAAGTCATTTTTATATTGAGTATTCTTTGGTTGTGAGTAGTATCTCTGCCTTTTGTCTGAAGTTACTTGTCAACCACATTAGGCATGTAGACATACAGAACGCATTTTACACAGAACAGAATGCAATGTATTCAGCTTTTACCTGTATAACTCTTCAAATTAGCTTAAAAGTACAAGGTGCCTTCTTGATATATACCTCTGAATTTTACTTACCTTATGATTTACAGTTGTCTGCAACCAAAATTAAGAGTGTGCTACTAAAGCTTGAGAAGGTACTTTAACTAATATCTCCACTTCTACTGAATGGGACTTTAGTGATTCAAAGACAAAGTAAGCTAATTGCAGTTTGAATGTAAATGCTTGTGCTAGGTTACTGAACTCAGCTTCATTTTGTGAACTCCATAGTTGTGAGGAGTATGCATTCCGTTTCTCTGTTGCTACAGCAGAACCTGAGTAGATATGTAGGCATCGATAACACAAAATGGACAGATTAGAAAGTAAAGCATTCAGCTCATAAGAGTGTTGACTACAATTTTGCCCAAAAGTACTATGTGCTAACTTGAAATAAACCTTTGAATTTTACTTACCTAATGATTTAGAGTTGTTTACAACCAATTTGAAGAGTGTGCTACTAACGTTTGAGAGGGTACTGTAAGCAATATCTACATTTACACCGAATGAAACATTAGTGTTTCAAAGAAAAAGAAAGCTAATGACAGTTCCAATGTATATGCTATGTGGTAGTTTCCGGAATTCAGCTTTTTATTGAGTATTCCATGGTTGTGAGTATTATTAATGCCATTTGTCTGCAGTGACACCTCAACCAGAATAGTTATGTAGACATACATAAGACATTATACAGAAAAGATAATGCAATTTATTCAGCTTTTACCAGTGTACACTTCAAATCTGCTTAAAAGTACAAGGTGCTAACTTGATATATACTTCTGAATTTTACTTACCTTATGATTTAGAGTTGTCTCCAACCAATTTTAAGAGTGTGCTACTAAGGTTTGAGAAGGACCATTAACAAGTATCTGCATTTGCTCTGAATGGAACATTAGTGATTGAAAGAAAAGGTAAGCTAATGACAGTTCCAATGTATATGCTATGTGGTACTTTCCAGAATTCATTTTTATATTCAGTATTCCATGGTTGTGAGTAGTATCTATGCCTTTTGTCTGAAGTTACTTGTCAACCAGATTAGTCATGTAGACATACAGAACGCATTTTACACAGAACAGAATGCAATGTATTCAGCATTTACCAGTATATCTCTTCAAATTAGCTTAAAAGTACAAGGGGCCTTCTTGATATATACCTCTGAATTTTATTTACCTTATGATTTAGAGTTGTCTGCAACTAAAATTAAGAGTGTGCTACTAAAGCTTGAGAAGGTTCTTTAACTAATATCTCCACTTGTACTGAATGGGACTTTAGTGTTTCAAAGACAAAGTAACCTAATTGCAGTTCCAATGTAAATGCTATGTGCTAGGTTACTGAACTCAGCTTCATTTTGTGAACTCCATATTTGTGAGGAGTATGCATTCCGTTTCTCTGTTGCTACAGGACAACCTGAGTAGTTATGTAGGCATCCATAACACAAAATGGACAGAATAGAAAGTAATGCATTCAGCTCATAAGTGTGTTGACTTCAATTTTGCACAAAATACTATGTGCTAACTTGAAATAAACCTCCGAAATTTTACTTACTTTATGATTTATAGTTGTCTCCAACCAGGTTTAAGAGTGTGCTACTAAAGTTTGAGAAGGTCCATTAACAAGTATCTGCATTTGCTCTGAATGGAACATTAGTGATTGAAAGAAAAGGTAAGCTAATGACAGATCCAATGTATATGCGATGTGGTACTTTCCAGAATTCATTTTTATATTGGTTGTGAGTAGTATCTATGCCGTTTCTCTGCAGTCACACCTCAACCAGAATAGTTATGTAGACATACATAAGACATTATACAGAAAAGATAATGCAATTTATTCAGCTTTTACCAGTGTACACCAAATCTGCTTAAAAGTACAAGGTGCTAACTTGATATATACTTCTGAATTTTACTTACCTTATGATTTAGAGTTGTCTACAACCAATTTTAAGAGTGTGCTACTAAAGTTTGAGAAGGTACTTTCAGTAATATCTCCACTTGTACTGAATAGGACTTTAGTGTTTCAAAGACAAAGTAAGCTAATTGCAGTTCCAATGTAAATGCTATGTGCTAGGTTACTGAACTCAGCTTCATTTTGTGAACTCCATAGTTGTGAGGAGTATGCATTCCGTTTCTCTGTTGCTACAGGACAACCTGAGTAGCTCTGTAGGCATCCATAACAGCAAATGGACAGAATAGAAAGTAATGCATTCAGCTCATGTGTGTTGACTTCAATTTTGCACAAAAGTACTATGTGCTAACTTGAAATAAACCGAAATTTTACTTACCTTATGATTTAGAGTTGTCTACAACCAATTTTAAGAGAGTGCTACTAAAGTTTGAGAAGGTCCATTAACAAGTATCTGCATTTGCTCTGAATGGAACATTAGTGATTGAAAGAAAAGGTAAACTAATGACAGATCCAATGTATATGCTATGTGGTAGTTTTCAGAATTCATTTTTATATTGGGTTTTCCATGGTTGTGAGTAGTATCTGTGCCTTTTGTCTGCAGTTACTTGTCAACCAGATTTGTCATGTAGACATACTGAACGCATTTTACACAGAACAGAATGCAATGTATTCAGCTTTTACCAGTATAACTCTTCAAAGTAGGTTAAAAGTACAAGGTGCCTTCTTGATATATACCTCTGAATTTTACTTACCTTGTGATTTATAGTTGTCTGCAACCAAAATTAAAAGTGTGCTACTAAAGCTTGAGAAGGTACTTTAACTAATATCTCCATTTGTACTGAATGGGACTTTAGTGTTTCAAAGACAAAGTAAGCTAAAAGCAGTTCCAATGTAAATGCTATGTGCTAGGTTACTGAACTCAGCTTCATTTTGTGAACTCCATAGTTGTGAGGAGTATGCATTCCGTTTCTCTGTTGCTACAGGACAACCTGAGTAGTTATGTAGGCATCCATAACAGCAAATGGACAGAATAGAAAGTAATGCATTCAGCTCATGTGTGTTGACTTCAATTTTGCACAAAAGTACTATGTGCTAACTTGAAATAAACCTCCGAGATTTTACTTACCTTATGATTTAGAGTTGTCTCCAACCAATTTTAAGAGTGTGCTACTAAGGTTTGAGAAGGACCATTAACAAGTATCTGCATTTGCTCTGAATGGAACATTAGTGATTGAAAGAAAAGGTAAGCTAATGACAGTTCCAATGTATATGCTATGTGGTACTTTCCAGAATTCATTTTTATATTGGTTGTGAGTAGTATCTATGCCGTTTCTCTGCAGTCACACCTCAACCAGAATAGTTATGTAGACATACATAAGACATTATACAGAAAAGATAATGCAATTTATTCAGCTTTTACCAGTGTACACCAAATCTGCTTAAAAGTACAAGGTGCTAACTTGATATATACTTCTGAATTTTACTTACCTTATGATTTAGAGTTGTCTACAACCAATTTTAAGAGTGTGCTACTAAAGTTTGAGAAGGTACTTTCAGTAATATCTCCACTTGTACTGAATAGGACTTTAGTGTTTCAAAGACAAAGTAAGCTAATTGCAGTTCCAATGTAAATGCTATGTGCTAGGTTACTGAACTCAGCTTCATTTTGTGAACTCCATAGTTGTGAGGAGTATGCATTCCGTTTCTCTGTTGCTACAGCAGAACCTGAGTAGATATGTAGGCATCGATAACACAAAATGGACAGATTAGAAAGTAAAGCATTCAGCTCATAAGAGTGTTGACTACAATTTTGCCCAAAAGTACAATGTGCTAACTTGAAATAAACCTTTGAATTTTACTTACCTAATGATTTAGAGTTGTCTACAACCAATTTTAAGAGTGTGCTACTAAAGTTTGAGAAGGTCCATTAACAAGTATCTGCATTTGCTCTGAATGGAACATTAGTGATTGAAAGAAAAGGTAAGCTAATGACAGTTCCAATGTATATGCTATGTGGTAGTTTCCAGAAGTCATTTTTATATTGAGTATTCTTTGGTTGTGAGTAGTATCTCTGCCTTTTGTCTGAAGTTACTTGTCAACCACATTAGGCATGTAGACATACAGAACGCATTTTACACAGAACAGAATGCAATGTATTCAGCTTTTACCAGTATAACTCTTCAAATTAGCTTAAAAGTACAAGGTGCCTTCTTGATATATACCTCTGAATTTTACTTACCTTATGATTTACAGTTGTCTGCAACCAAAATTAAGAGTGTGCTACTAAAGCTTGAGAAGGTACTTTAACTAATATCTCCACTTCTACTGAATGGGACTTTAGTGATTCAAAGACAAAGTAAGCTAATTGCAGTTTGAATGTAAATGCTTGTGCTAGGTTACTGAACTCAGCTTCATTTTGTGAACTCCATAGTTGTGAGGAGTATGCATTCCGTTTCTCTGTTGCTACAGCAGAACCTGAGTAGATATGTAGGCATCGATAACACAAAATGGACAGATTAGAAAGTAAAGCATTCAGCTCATAAGAGTGTTGACTACAATTTTGCCCAAAAGTACTATGTGCTAACTTGAAATAAACCTTTGAATTTTACTTACCTAATGATTTAGAGTTGTTTACAACCAATTTGAAGAGTGTGCTACTAACGTTTGAGAGGGTACTGTAAGCAATATCTACATTTACACCGAATGAAACATTAGTGTTTCAAAGAAAAAGAAAGCTAATGACAGTTCCAATGTATATGCTATGTGGTAGTTTCCGGAATTCAGCTTTTTATTGAGTATTCCATGGTTGTGAGTATTATTAATGCCATTTGTCTGCAGTGACACCTCAACCAGAATAGTTATGTAGACATACATAAGACATTATACAGAAAAGATAATGCAATTTATTCAGCTTTTACCAGTGTACACTTCAAATCTGCTTAAAAGTACAAGGTGCTAACTTGATATATACTTCTGAATTTTACTTACCTTATGATTTAGAGTTGTCTCCAACCAATTTTAAGAGTGTGCTACTAAGGTTTGAGAAGGACCATTAACAAGTATCTGCATTTGCTCTGAATGGAACATTAGTGATTGAAAGAAAAGGTAAGCTAATGACAGTTCCAATGTATATGCTATGTGGTACTTTCCAGAATTCATTTTTATATTCAGTATTCCATGGTTGTGAGTAGTATCTATGCCTTTTGTCTGAAGTTACTTGTCAACCAGATTAGTCATGTAGACATACAGAACGCATTTTACACAGAACAGAATGCAATGTATTCAGCATTTACCAGTATATCTCTTCAAATTAGCTTAAAAGTACAAGGGGCCTTCTTGATATATACCTCTGAATTTTATTTACCTTATGATTTAGAGTTGTCTGCAACTAAAATTAAGAGTGTGCTACTAAAGCTTGAGAAGGTTCTTTAACTAATATCTCCACTTGTACTGAATGGGACTTTAGTGTTTCAAAGACAAAGTAACCTAATTGCAGTTCCAATGTAAATGCTATGTGCTAGGTTACTGAACTCAGCTTCATTTTGTGAACTCCATATTTGTGAGGAGTATGCATTCCGTTTCTCTGTTGCTACAGGACAACCTGAGTAGTTATGTAGGCATCCATAACACAAAATGGACAGAATAGAAAGTAATGCATTCAGCTCATAAGTGTGTTGACTTCAATTTTGCACAAAATACTATGTGCTAACTTGAAATAAACCTCCGAAATTTTACTTACTTTATGATTTATAGTTGTCTCCAACCAGGTTTAAGAGTGTGCTACTAAAGTTTGAGAAGGTCCATTAACAAGTATCTGCATTTGCTCTGAATGGAACATTAGTGATTGAAAGAAAAGGTAAGCTAATGACAGATCCAATGTATATGCGATGTGGTACTTTCCAGAATTCATTTTTATATTGGTTGTGAGTAGTATCTATGCCGTTTCTCTGCAGTCACACCTCAACCAGAATAGTTATGTAGACATACATAAGACATTATACAGAAAAGATAATGCAATTTATTCAGCTTTTACCAGTGTACACCAAATCTGCTTAAAAGTACAAGGTGCTAACTTGATATATACTTCTGAATTTTACTTACCTTATGATTTAGAGTTGTCTACAACCAATTTTAAGAGTGTGCTACTAAAGTTTGAGAAGGTACTTTCAGTAATATCTCCACTTGTACTGAATAGGACTTTAGTGTTTCAAAGACAAAGTAAGCTAATTGCAGTTCCAATGTAAATGCTATGTGCTAGGTTACTGAACTCAGCTTCATTTTGTGAACTCCATAGTTGTGAGGAGTATGCATTCCGTTTCTCTGTTGCTACAGGACAACCTGAGTAGCTCTGTAGGCATCCATAACAGCAAATGGACAGAATAGAAAGTAATGCATTCAGCTCATGTGTGTTGACTTCAATTTTGCACAAAAGTACTATGTGCTAACTTGAAATAAACCGAAATTTTACTTACCTTATGATTTAGAGTTGTCTACAACCAATTTTAAGAGAGTGCTACTAAAGTTTGAGAAGGTCCATTAACAAGTATCTGCATTTGCTCTGAATGGAACATTAGTGATTGAAAGAAAAGGTAAACTAATGACAGATCCAATGTATATGCTATGTGGTAGTTTTCAGAATTCATTTTTATATTGGGTTTTCCATGGTTGTGAGTAGTATCTGTGCCTTTTGTCTGCAGTTACTTGTCAACCAGATTTGTCATGTAGACATACTGAACGCATTTTACACAGAACAGAATGCAATGTATTCAGCTTTTACCAGTATAACTCTTCAAAGTAGGTTAAAAGTACAAGGTGCCTTCTTGATATATACCTCTGAATTTTACTTACCTTGTGATTTATAGTTGTCTGCAACCAAAATTAAAAGTGTGCTACTAAAGCTTGAGAAGGTACTTTAACTAATATCTCCATTTGTACTGAATGGGACTTTAGTGTTTCAAAGACAAAGTAAGCTAAAAGCAGTTCCAATGTAAATGCTATGTGCTAGGTTACTGAACTCAGCTTCATTTTGTGAACTCCATAGTTGTGAGGAGTATGCATTCCGTTTCTCTGTTGCTACAGGACAACCTGAGTAGTTATGTAGGCATCCATAACAGCAAATGGACAGAATAGAAAGTAATGCATTCAGCTCATGTGTGTTGACTTCAATTTTGCACAAAAGTACTATGTGCTAACTTGAAATAAACCTCCGAGATTTTACTTACCTTATGATTTAGAGTTGTCTCCAACCAATTTTAAGAGTGTGCTACTAAGGTTTGAGAAGGACCATTAACAAGTATCTGCATTTGCTCTGAATGGAACATTAGTGATTGAAAGAAAAGGTAAGCTAATGACAGTTCCAATGTATATGCTATGTGGTACTTTCCAGAATTCATTTCTATATTCAGTATTCCATGGTTGTGAGTAGTATCTATGCCTTTTGTCTGAAGTTACTTGTCAACCAGATTAGTCATGTAGACATACAGAACGCATTTTACACAGAACTGAATGCAATGTATTCTGCATTTACCAGTATATCTCTTCAAATTAGCTTAAAAGTACAAGGGGCCTTCTTGATATATACCTCTGAATTTTATTTACCTTATGATTTAGAGTTGTCTGCAACTAAAATTAAGAGTGTGCTACTAAAGCTTGAGAAGGTTCTTTAACTAATATCTCCACTTGTACTGAATGGGACTTTAGTGTTTCAAAGATAAAGTAAGCTAATTGCAGTTCCAATGTAAATGTTATGTGCGAGGTTACTGAACTCAGCTTCATTTTGTGAACTCCATAGTTGTGAGGAGTATGCATTCCGTTTCTCTGTTGCTACAGGACAACCTGAGTAGTTATGTAGTAACTACTCAGTTGCTACATAACAACAAATGGACAGAATAGAAAGTAATGCATTCAGCTCATGTGTGTTGACTTCAATTTTGCACAAAAGTATTATGTGCTAACTTGAAATAAACCTCCGAAATTTTACTTACCTTATGATTTATAGTTGTCTCCAACCAGCTTTAAGAGTGTGCTACTAAAGTTTGAGAAGGTCCATTAACAAGTATCTGCATTTGCTCTGAATGGAACATTAGTGATTGAAAGAAAAGGTAAGCTAATGACAGATCCAATGTATATGCTATGTGGTACTTTCCAGAATTCATTTTTATATTGAGTATTCCATGGTTGTGAGTAGTATCTATGCCGTTTCTCTGCAGTCACACCTCAACCAGAATAGTTATGTAGACATACATAAGACATTATACAGAAAAGATAATGCAATTTATTCAGCTTTTACCAGTGTACACTTCAAATCTGCTTAAAAGTACAAGGTGCTAACTTGATATATACTTCTGAATTTTACTTACCTTATGATTTAGAGTTGTCTACAACCAATTTTAAGAGTGTGCTACTAAAGTTTGAGAAGGTACTTTCAGTAATATCTCCACTTGTACTGAATAGGACTTTAGTGTTTCAAAGACAAAGTAAGCTAATTGCAGTTCCAATGTAAATGCTATGTGCTAGGTTACTGAACTCAGCTTCATTTTGTGAACTCCATAGTTGTGAGGAGTATGCATTCCGTTTCTCTGTTGCTACAGCAGAACCTGAGTAGATATGTAGGCATGGATAACACAAAATGGACAGATTAGAAAGTAAAGCATTCAGCTCATAAGAGTGTTGACTACAATTTTGCCCAAAAGTACAATGTGCTAACTTGAAATAAACCTTTGAATTTTACTTACCTAATGATTTAGAGTTGTCTACAACCAATTTTAAGAGTGTGCTACTAAAGTTTGAGAAGGTCCATTAACAAGTATCTGCATTTGCTCTGAATGGAACATTAGTGATTGAAAGAAAAGGTAAGCTAATGACAGTTCCAATGTATATGCTATGTGGTAGTTTCCAGAAGTCATTTTTATATTGAGTATTCTTTGGTTGTGAGTAGTATCTCTGCCTTTTGTCTGAAGTTACTTGTCAACCACATTAGGCATGTAGACATACAGAACGCATTTTACACAGAACAGAATGCAATGTATTCAGCTTTTACCAGTATAACTCTTCAAATTAGCTTAAAAGTACAAGGTGCCTTCTTGATATATACCTCTGAATTTTACTTACCTTATGATTTACAGTTGTCTGCAACCAAAATTAAGAGTGTGCTACTAAAGCTTGAGAAGGTACTTTAACTAATATCTCCACTTCTACTGAATGGGACTTTAGTGATTCAAAGACAAAGTAAGCTAATTGCAGTTTGAATGTAAATGCTTGTGCTAGGTTACTGAACTCAGCTTCATTTTGTGAACTCCATAGTTGTGAGGAGTATGCATTCCGTTTCTCTGTTGCTACAGCAGAACCTGAGTAGATATGTAGGCATCGATAACACAAAATGGACAGATTAGAAAGTAAAGCATTCAGCTCATAAGAGTGTTGACTACAATTTTGCCCAAAAGTACTATGTGCTAACTTGAAATAAACCTTTGAATTTTACTTACCTAATGATTTAGAGTTGTTTACAACCAATTTGAAGAGTGTGCTACTAACGTTTGAGAGGGTACTGTAAGCAATATCTACATTTACACCGAATGAAACATTAGTGTTTCAAAGAAAAAGAAAGCTAATGACAGTTCCAATGTATATGCTATGTGGTAGTTTCCGGAATTCAGCTTTTTATTGAGTATTCCATGGTTGTGAGTATTATTAATGCCATTTGTCTGCAGTGACACCTCAACCAGAATAGTTATGTAGACATACATAAGACATTATACAGAAAAGATAATGCAATTTATTCAGCTTTTACCAGTGTACACTTCAAATCTGCTTAAAAGTACAAGGTGCTAACTTGATATATACTTCTGAATTTTACTTACCTTATGATTTAGAGTTGTCTCCAACCAATTTTAAGAGTGTGCTACTAAGGTTTGAGAAGGACCATTAACAAGTATCTGCATTTGCTCTGAATGGAACATTAGTGATTGAAAGAAAAGGTAAGCTAATGACAGTTCCAATGTATATGCTATGTGGTACTTTCCAGAATTCATTTTTATATTCAGTATTCCATGGTTGTGAGTAGTATCTATGCCTTTTGTCTGAAGTTACTTGTCAACCAGATTAGTCATGTAGACATACAGAATGCATTTTACACAGAACAGAATGCAATGTATTCAGCATTTACCAGTATATCTCTTCAAATTAGCTTAAAAGTACAAGGGGCCTTCTTGATATATACCTCTGAATTTTATTTACCTTATGATTTAGAGTTGTCTGCAACTAAAATTAAGAGTGTGCTACTAAAGCTTGAGAAGGTTCTTTAACTAATATCTCCACTTGTACTGAATGGGACTTTAGTGTTTCAAAGACAAAGTAACCTAATTGCAGTTCCAATGTAAATGCTATGTGCTAGGTTACTGAACTCAGCTTCATTTTGTGAACTCCATATTTGTGAGGAGTATGCATTCCGTTTCTCTGTTGCTACAGGACAACCTGAGTAGTTATGTAGGCATCCATAACACAAAATGGACAGAATAGAAAGTAATGCATTCAGCTCATAAGTGTGTTGACTTCAATTTTGCACAAAATACTATGTGCTAACTTGAAATAAACCTCCGAAATTTTACTTACTTTATGATTTATAGTTGTCTCCAACCAGGTTTAAGAGTGTGCTACTAAAGTTTGAGAAGGTCCATTAACAAGTATCTGCATTTGCTCTGAATGGAACATTAGTGATTGAAAGAAAAGGTAAGCTAATGACAGATCCAATGTATATGCGATGTGGTACTTTCCAGAATTCATTTTTATATTGGTTGTGAGTAGTATCTATGCCGTTTCTCTGCAGTCACACCTCAACCAGAATAGTTATGTAGACATACATAAGACATTATACAGAAAAGATAATGCAATTTATTCAGCTTTTACCAGTGTACACCAAATCTGCTTAAAAGTACAAGGTGCTAACTTGATATATACTTCTGAATTTTACTTACCTTATGATTTAGAGTTGTCTACAACCAATTTTAAGAGTGTGCTACTAAAGTTTGAGAAGGTACTTTCAGTAATATCTCCACTTGTACTGAATAGGACTTTAGTGTTTCAAAGACAAAGTAAGCTAATTGCAGTTCCAATGTAAATGCTATGTGCTAGGTTACTGAACTCAGCTTCATTTTGTGAACTCCATAGTTGTGAGGAGTATGCATTCCGTTTCTCTGTTGCTACAGGACAACCTGAGTAGCTCTGTAGGCATCCATAACAGCAAATGGACAGAATAGAAAGTAATGCATTCAGCTCATGTGTGTTGACTTCAATTTTGCACAAAAGTACTATGTGCTAACTTGAAATAAACCGAAATTTTACTTACCTTATGATTTAGAGTTGTCTACAACCAATTTTAAGAGAGTGCTACTAAAGTTTGAGAAGGTCCATTAACAAGTATCTGCATTTGCTCTGAATGGAACATTAGTGATTGAAAGAAAAGGTAAACTAATGACAGATCCAATGTATATGCTATGTGGTAGTTTTCAGAATTCATTTTTATATTGGGTTTTCCATGGTTGTGAGTAGTATCTGTGCCTTTTGTCTGCAGTTACTTGTCAACCAGATTTGTCATGTAGACATACTGAACGCATTTTACACAGAACAGAATGCAATGTATTCAGCTTTTACCAGTATAACTCTTCAAAGTAGGTTAAAAGTACAAGGTGCCTTCTTGATATATACCTCTGAATTTTACTTACCTTGTGATTTATAGTTGTCTGCAACCAAAATTAAAAGTGTGCTACTAAAGCTTGAGAAGGTACTTTAACTAATATCTCCATTTGTACTGAATGGGACTTTAGTGTTTCAAAGACAAAGTAAGCTAAAAGCAGTTCCAATGTAAATGCTATGTGCTAGGTTACTGAACTCAGCTTCATTTTGTGAACTCCATAGTTGTGAGGAGTATGCATTCCGTTTCTCTGTTGCTACAGGACAACCTGAGTAGTTATGTAGGCATCCATAACAGCAAATGGACAGAATAGAAAGTAATGCATTCAGCTCATGTGTGTTGACTTCAATTTTGCACAAAAGTACTATGTGCTAACTTGAAATAAACCTCCGAGATTTTACTTACCTTATGATTTAGAGTTGTCTCCAACCAATTTTAAGAGTGTGCTACTAAGGTTTGAGAAGGACCATTAACAAGTATCTGCATTTGCTCTGAATGGAACATTAGTGATTGAAAGAAAAGGTAAGCTAATGACAGTTCCAATGTATATGCTATGTGGTACTTTCCAGAATTCATTTCTATATTCAGTATTCCATGGTTGTGAGTAGTATCTATGCCTTTTGTCTGAAGTTACTTGTCAACCAGATTAGTCATGTAGACATACAGAACGCATTTTACACAGAACTGAATGCAATGTATTCTGCATTTACCAGTATATCTCTTCAAATTAGCTTAAAAGTACAAGGGGCCTTCTTGATATATACCTCTGAATTTTATTTACCTTATGATTTAGAGTTGTCTGCAACTAAAATTAAGAGTGTGCTACTAAAGCTTGAGAAGGTTCTTTAACTAATATCTCCACTTGTACTGAATGGGACTTTAGTGTTTCAAAGATAAAGTAAGCTAATTGCAGTTCCAATGTAAATGTTATGTGCGAGGTTACTGAACTCAGCTTCATTTTGTGAACTCCATAGTTGTGAGGAGTATGCATTCCGTTTCTCTGTTGCTACAGGACAACCTGAGTAGTTATGTAGTAACTACTCAGTTGCTACATAACAACAAATGGACAGAATAGAAAGTAATGCATTCAGCTCATGTGTGTTGACTTCAATTTTGCACAAAAGTACTATGTGCTAACTTGAAATAAACCTCCGAAATTTTACTTACCTTATGATTTATAGTTGTCTCCAACCAGCTTTAAGAGTGTGCTACTAAAGTTTGAGAAGGTCCATTAACAAGTATCTGCATTTGCTCTGAATGGAACATTAGTGATTGAAAGAAAAGGTAAGCTAATGACAGATCCAATGTATATGCTATGTGGTACTTTCCAGAATTCATTTTTATATTGAGTATTCCATGGTTGTGAGTAGTATCTATGCCGTTTCTCTGCAGTCACACCTCAACCAGAATAGTTATGTAGACATACATAAGACATTATACAGAAAAGATAATGCAATTTATTCAGCTTTTACCAGTGTACACTTCAAATCTGCTTAAAAGTACAAGGTGCTAACTTGATATATACTTCTGAATTTTACTTACCTTATGATTTAGAGTTGTCTACAACCAATTTTAAGAGTGTGCTACTAAAGTTTGAGAAGGTACTTTCAGTAATATCTCCACGTACTGAATAGGACTTTAGTGTTTCAAAGACAAAGTAAGCTAATTGCAGTTCCAATGTAAATGCTATGTGCTAGGTTACTGAACTCAGCTTCATTTTGTGAACTCCATAGTTGTGAGGAGTATGCATTCCGTTTCTCTGTTGCTACAGCAGAACCTGAGTAGATATGTAGGCATGGATAACACAAAATGGACAGATTAGAAAGTAAAGCATTCAGCTCATAAGAGTGTTGACTACAATTTTGCCCAAAAGTACAATGTGCTAACTTGAAATAAACCTTTGAATTTTACTTACCTAATGATTTAGAGTTGTCTACAACCAATTTTAAGAGTGTGCTACTAAAGTTTGAGAAGGTCCATTAACAAGTATCTGCATTTGCTCTGAATGGAACATTAGTGATTGAAAGAAAAGGTAAGCTAATGACAGTTCCAATGTATATGCTATGTGGTAGTTTCCAGAAGTCATTTTTATATTGAGTATTCTTTGGTTGTGAGTAGTATCTCTGCCTTTTGTCTGAAGTTACTTGTCAACCACATTAGGCATGTAGACATACAGAACGCATTTTACACAGAACAGAATGCAATGTATTCAGCTTTTACCAGTATAACTCTTCAAATTAGCTTAAAAGTACAAGGTGCCTTCTTGATATATACCTCTGAATTTTACTTACCTTATGATTTACAGTTGTCTGCAACCAAAATTAAGAGTGTGCTACTAAAGCTTGAGAAGGTACTTTAACTAATATCTCCACTTCTACTGAATGGGACTTTAGTGATTCAAAGACAAAGTAAGCTAATTGCAGTTTGAATGTAAATGCTTGTGCTAGGTTACTGAACTCAGCTTCATTTTGTGAACTCCATAGTTGTGAGGAGTATGCATTCCGTTTCTCTGTTGCTACAGCAGAACCTGAGTAGATATGTAGGCATCGATAACACAAAATGGACAGATTAGAAAGTAAAGCATTCAGCTCATAAGAGTGTTGACTACAATTTTGCCCAAAAGTACTATGTGCTAACTTGAAATAAACCTTTGAATTTTACTTACCTAATGATTTAGAGTTGTTTACAACCAATTTGAAGAGTGTGCTACTAACGTTTGAGAGGGTACTGTAAGCAATATCTACATTTACACCGAATGAAACATTAGTGTTTCAAAGAAAAAGAAAGCTAATGACAGTTCCAATGTATATGCTATGTGGTAGTTTCCGGAATTCAGCTTTTTATTGAGTATTCCATGGTTGTGAGTATTATTAATGCCATTTGTCTGCAGTGACACCTCAACCAGAATAGTTATGTAGACATACATAAGACATTATACAGAAAAGATAATGCAATTTATTCAGCTTTTACCAGTGTACACTTCAAATCTGCTTAAAAGTACAAGGTGCTAACTTGATATATACTTCTGAATTTTACTTACCTTATGATTTAGAGTTGTCTCCAACCAATTTTAAGAGTGTGCTACTAAGGTTTGAGAAGGACCATTAACAAGTATCTGCATTTGCTCTGAATGGAACATTAGTGATTGAAAGAAAAGGTAAGCTAATGACAGTTCCAATGTATATGCTATGTGGTACTTTCCAGAATTCATTTTTATATTCAGTATTCCATGGTTGTGAGTAGTATCTATGCCTTTTGTCTGAAGTTACTTGTCAACCAGATTAGTCATGTAGACATACAGAACGCATTTTACACAGAACAGAATGCAATGTATTCAGCATTTACCAGTATATCTCTTCAAATTAGCTTAAAAGTACAAGGGGCCTTCTTGATATATACCTCTGAATTTTATTTACCTTATGATTTAGAGTTGTCTGCAACTAAAATTAAGAGTGTGCTACTAAAGCTTGAGAAGGTTCTTTAACTAATATCTCCACTTGTACTGAATGGGACTTTAGTGTTTCAAAGACAAAGTAACCTAATTGCAGTTCCAATGTAAATGCTATGTGCTAGGTTACTGAACTCAGCTTCATTTTGTGAACTCCATATTTGTGAGGAGTATGCATTCCGTTTCTCTGTTGCTACAGGACAACCTGAGTAGTTATGTAGGCATCCATAACACAAAATGGACAGAATAGAAAGTAATGCATTCAGCTCATAAGTGTGTTGACTTCAATTTTGCACAAAATACTATGTGCTAACTTGAAATAAACCTCCGAAATTTTACTTACCTTATGATTTATAGTTGTCTCCAACCAGCTTTAAGAGTGTGCTACTAAAGTTTGAGAAGGTCCATTAACAAGTATCTGCATTTGCTCTGAATGGAACATTAGTGATTGAAAGAAAAGGTAAGCTAATGACAGATCCAATGTATATGCGATGTGGTACTTTCCAGAATTCATTTTTATATTGGTTGTGAGTAGTATCTATGCCGTTTCTCTGCAGTCACACCTCAACCAGAATAGTTATGTAGACATACATAAGACATTATACAGAAAAGATAATGCAATTTATTCAGCTTTTACCAGTGTACACCAAATCTGCTTAAAAGTACAAGGTGCTAACTTGATATATACTTCTGAATTTTACTTACCTTATGATTTAGAGTTGTCTACAACCAATTTTAAGAGTGTGCTACTAAAGTTTGAGAAGGTACTTTCAGTAATATCTCCACTTGTACTGAATAGGACTTTAGAGATTCAAAGACAAAGTAACCTAATTGCAGTTCCAATGTAAATGCTATGTGCTAGGTTACTGAACTCAGCTTCATTTTGTGAACTCCATAGTTGTGAGGAGTATGCATTCCGTTTCTCTGTTGCTACAGCAGAACCTGAGTAGATATGTAGGCATCGATAACACAAAATGGACAGATTAGAAAGTAAAGCATTCAGCTCATAAGAGTGTTGACTACAATTTTGCCCAAAAGTACAATGTGCTAACTTGAAATAAACCTTTGAATTTTACTTACCTAATGATTTAGAGTTGTTTACAACCAATTTGAAGAGTGTGCTACTAACGTTTGAGAGGGTACTGTAAGCAATATCTACATTTACACCGAATGAAACATTAGTGTTTCAAAGAAAAAGAAAGCTAATGACAGTTCCAATGTATATGCTATGTGGTAGTTTCCGGAATTCAGCTTTTTATTGAGTATTCCATGGTTGTGAGTATTATTAATGCCATTTGTCTGCAGTGACACCTCAACCAGAATAGTTATGTAGACATACATAAGACATTATACAGAAAAGATAATGCAATTTATTCAGCTTTTACCAGTGTACACTTCAAATCTGCTTAAAAGTACAAGGTGCTAACTTGATATATACTTCTGAATTTTACTTACCTTATGATTTAGAGTTGTCTCCAACCAATTTTAAGAGTGTGCTACTAAGGTTTGAGAAGGACCATTAACAAGTATCTGCATTTGCTCTGAATGGAACATTAGTGATTGAAAGAAAAGGTAAGCTAATGACAGTTCCAATGTATATGCTATGTGGTACTTTCCAGAATTCATTTTTATATTCAGTATTCCATGGTTGTGAGTAGTATCTATGCCTTTTGTCTGAAGTTACTTGTCAACCAGATTAGTCATGTAGACATACAGAACGCATTTTACACAGAACAGAATGCAATGTATTCAGCTTTTACCAGTATAACTCTTCAAAGTAGCTTAAAAGTACAAGGTGCCTTCTTGATATATACCTCTGAATTTTACTTACCTTGTGATTTATAGTTGTCTGCAACCAAAATTAAAAGTGTGCTACTAAAGCTTGAGAAGGTACTTTAACTAATATCTCCATTTATACTGAATGGGACTTTAGTGTTTCAAAGACAAAGTAACCTAATTGCAGTTCCAATGTAAATGCTATGTGCTAGGTTACTGAACTCAGCTTCATTTTGTGAACTCCATATTTGTGAGGAGTATGCATTCCGTTTCTCTGTTGCTACAGGACAACCTGAGTAGTTATGTAGGCATCCATAACAGCAAATGGACAGAATAGAAAGTAATGCATTCAGCTCATGTGTGTTGACTTCAATTTTGCACAAAAGTACTATGTGCTAACTTGAAATAAACCTCCGAGATTTTACTTACCTTATGATTTAGAGTTGTCTCCAACCAATTTTAAGAGTGTGCTACTAAGGTTTGAGAAGGACCATTAACAAGTATCTGCATTTGCTCTGAATGGAACATTAGTGATTGAAAGAAAAGGTAAGCTAATGACAGTTCCAATGTATATGCTATGTGGTACTTTCCAGAATTCATTTCTATATTCAGTATTCCATGGTTGTGAGTAGTATCTATGCCTTTTGTCTGAAGTTACTTGTCAACCAGATTAGTCATGTAGACATACAGAACGCATTTTACACAGAACTGAATGCAATGTATTCTGCATTTACCAGTATATCTCTTCAAATTAGCTTAAAAGTACAAGGGGCCTTCTTGATATATACCTCTGAATTTTATTTACCTTATGATTTAGAGTTGTCTGCAACTAAAATTAAGAGTGTGCTACTAAAGCTTGAGAAGGTTCTTTAACTAATATCTCCACTTGTACTGAATAGGACTTTAGAGATTCAAAGACAAAGTAACCTAATTGCAGTTCCAATGTAAATGCTATGTGCTAGGTTACTGAACTCAGCTTCATTTTGTGAACTCCATAGTTGTGAGGAGTATGCATTCCGTTTCTCTGTTGCTACAGGACAACCTGAGTAGCTCTGTAGGCATCCATAACAGCAAATGGACAGAATAGAAAGTAATGCATTCAGCTCATGTGTGTTGACTTCAATTTTGCACAAAAGTACTATGTGCTAACTTGAAATAAACCGAAATTTTACTTACCTTATGATTTAGAGTTGTCTACAACCAATTTTAAGAGAGTGCTACTAAAGTTTGAGAAGGTCCATTAACAAGTATCTGCATTTGCTCTGAATGGAACATTAGTGATTGAAAGAAAAGGTAAACTAATGACAGATCCAATGTATATGCTATGTGGTAGTTTTCAGAATTCATTTTTATATTGGGTTTTCCATGGTTGTGAGTAGTATCTGTGCCTTTTGTCTGCAGTTACTTGTCAACCAGATTTGTCATGTAGACATACTGAACGCATTTTACACAGAACAGAATGCAATGTATTCAGCTTTTACCAGTATAACTCTTCAAAGTAGGTTAAAAGTACAAGGTGCCTTCTTGATATATACCTCTGAATTTTACTTACCTTGTGATTTATAGTTGTCTGCAACCAAAATTAAAAGTGTGCTACTAAAGCTTGAGAAGGTACTTTAACTAATATCTCCATTTGTACTGAATGGGACTTTAGTGTTTCAAAGACAAAGTAAGCTAAAAGCAGTTCCAATGTAAATGCTATGTGCTAGGTTACTGAACTCAGCTTCATTTTGTGAACTCCATAGTTGTGAGGAGTATGCATTCCGTTTCTCTGTTGCTACAGGACAACCTGAGTAGTTATGTAGGCATCCATAACAGCAAATGGACAGAATAGAAAGTAATGCATTCAGCTCATGTGTGTTGACTTCAATTTTGCACAAAAGTACTATGTGCTAACTTGAAATAAACCTCCGAGATTTTACTTACCTTATGATTTAGAGTTGTCTCCAACCAATTTTAAGAGTGTGCTACTAAGGTTTGAGAAGGACCATTAACAAGTATCTGCATTTGCTCTGAATGGAACATTAGTGATTGAAAGAAAAGGTAAGCTAATGACAGTTCCAATGTATATGCTATGTGGTACTTTCCAGAATTCATTTCTATATTCAGTATTCCATGGTTGTGAGTAGTATCTATGCCTTTTGTCTGAAGTTACTTGTCAACCAGATTAGTCATGTAGACATACAGAACGCATTTTACACAGAACTGAATGCAATGTATTCTGCATTTACCAGTATATCTCTTCAAATTAGCTTAAAAGTACAAGGGGCCTTCTTGATATATACCTCTGAATTTTATTTACCTTATGATTTAGAGTTGTCTGCAACTAAAATTAAGAGTGTGCTACTAAAGCTTGAGAAGGTTCTTTAACTAATATCTCCACTTGTACTGAATGGGACTTTAGTGTTTCAAAGATAAAGTAAGCTAATTGCAGTTCCAATGTAAATGTTATGTGCGAGGTTACTGAACTCAGCTTCATTTTGTGAACTCCATAGTTGTGAGGAGTATGCATTCCGTTTCTCTGTTGCTACAGGACAACCTGAGTAGTTATGTAGTAACTACTCAGTTGCTACATAACAACAAATGGACAGAATAGAAAGTAATGCATTCAGCTCATGTGTGTTGACTTCAATTTTGCACAAAAGTACTATGTGCTAACTTGAAATAAACCTCCGAAATTTTACTTACCTTATGATTTATAGTTGTCTCCAACCAGCTTTAAGAGTGTGCTACTAAAGTTTGAGAAGGTCCATTAACAAGTATCTGCATTTGCTCTGAATGGAACATTAGTGATTGAAAGAAAAGGTAAGCTAATGACAGATCCAATGTATATGCTATGTGGTACTTTCCAGAATTCATTTTTATATTGAGTATTCCATGGTTGTGAGTAGTATCTATGCCGTTTCTCTGCAGTCACACCTCAACCAGAATAGTTATGTAGACATACATAAGACATTATACAGAAAAGATAATGCAATTTATTCAGCTTTTACCAGTGTACACTTCAAATCTGCTTAAAAGTACAAGGTGCTAACTTGATATATACTTCTGAATTTTACTTACCTTATGATTTAGAGTTGTCTACAACCAATTTTAAGAGTGTGCTACTAAAGTTTGAGAAGGTACTTTCAGTAATATCTCCACTTGTACTGAATAGGACTTTAGTGTTTCAAAGACAAAGTAAGCTAATTGCAGTTCCAATGTAAATGCTATGTGCTAGGTTACTGAACTCAGCTTCATTTTGTGAACTCCATAGTTGTGAGGAGTATGCATTCCGTTTCTCTGTTGCTACAGCAGAACCTGAGTAGATATGTAGGCATCGATAACACAAAATGGACAGATTAGAAAGTAAAGCATTCAGCTCATAAGAGTGTTGACTACAATTTTGCCCAAAAGTACAATGTGCTAACTTGAAATAAACCTTTGAATTTTACTTACCTAATGATTTAGAGTTGTCTACAACCAATTTTAAGAGTGTGCTACTAACGTTTGAGAAGGTACTGTAAGCAATATCTACATTTACACTGAATGGAAGATTAGTGTTTCAAAGACAAAGTAAGCTAAAAGCAGTTCCAATGTAAATGCTATGTGCTAGGTTACTGAACTCAGCTTCATTTTGTGAACTCCATAGTTGTGAGGAGTATGCATTCCGTTTCTCTGTTGCTACAGGACAACCTGAGTAGTTATGTAGGCATCCATAACAGCAAATGGACAGAATAGAAAGTAATGCATTCAGCTCATGTGTGTTGACTTCAATTTTGCACAAAAGTACTATGTGCTAACTTGAAATAAACCTCCGAAATTTTACTTACCTTATGATTTAGAGTTGTTTACAACCAATTTTAAGAATGTGCTACTAAAGTTTGAGAAGGTCCTTTAACAAGTATCTGCATTTGCTCTGAATGGAACATTAGTGATTGAAAGAAAAGGTAAGCTAATGACAGTTCCAATGTATATGCTATGTGGTACTTTCCAGAAGTCATTTTTAAATTGAGTATTCTTTGGTTGTGAGTAGTATCTCTGCCTTTTGTCTGAAGTTACTTGTCAACCACATTAGGCATGTAGACATACAGAACGCATTTTACACAGAACAGAATGCAATGTATTCAGCTTTTACCAGTATAACTCTTCAAATTAGCTTAAAAGTACAAGGTGCCTTCTTGATATATACCTCTGAATTTTACTTACCTTATGATTTAGAGTTGTCTACAACCAATTTTAAGAGTGTGCTACTAAAGTTTGAGAAGGTACTTTCAGTAATATCTCCACTTGTACTGAATAGGACTTTAGTGTTTCAAAGACAAAGTAAGCTAATTGCAGTTCCAATGTAAATGCTATGTGCTAGGTTACTGAACTCAGCTTCATTTTGTGAACTCCATAGTTGTGAGGAGTATGCATTCCGTTTCTCTGTTGCTACAGGACAACCTGAGTAGTTCTGTAGGCATCCATAACACAAAATGGACAGAATAGAAAGTAATACATTGAGCTCATGAGAGTGTTGACCACAATTTGGCCCAAAAGTACTATGTGCTAAATTGAAATAAACCTTTGAATTTTTCTTACCTATTGATTTAGCGTTGTCTACAACCAATTTTAGGCTACTAACGGTTGAGAAGGTACTTTAAGGAATATCTACATTTACACTGAATGGAACAATAGTGTTTCAAAGAAAAAGAAAGCTAATGACAGTCCAATGTATATGCTATGTGGTAGTTTCCGGAATTCAGCTTTTTATTGAGTATTCCATGGTTGTGAGTATTATTTATGCCGTTTCTCTGCTGTGACACCTCAACCAGAATAGTTATGTAGACATCCATAAGACATTATACACAAAACACAATGCAATTTAATCAGCTTTAACCAGTGTACACTTCAAATGTGCTTAAAAGTACAAGGTGCCTTCTTGATATATACCTCTGAATTTTACTTACCTTGTGATTTACAGTTGTCTGCAACCAAAATTAAGAGTGTGCTACTAAAGCTTGAGAAGGTACTTTAACTAATATCTCCATTTGTACTGAATGGGACTTTAGTGTTTCAAAGACAAAGTAAGCTAAAAGCAGTTCCAATGTAAATGCTTGTGCTAGGTTACTGAACTCAGCTTCATTTTGTGAACATAGTTGTGAGGAGTATGCATTCCGTTTCTCTGTTGCTACAGGACAACCTGAGTAGTTATGTAGGCATCCATAACAGCAAATGGACAGAATAGAAAGTAATGCATTCAGCTCATGTGTGTTGACTTCAATTTTGCACAAAAGTACTATGTGCTAACTTGAAATTAACCTCCGAAATTTTACTTACCTTATGATTTAGAGTTGTTTACAACCAATTTTAAGAATGTGCTACTAAAGTTTGAGAAGGTCCTTTAACAAGTATCTGCATTTGCTCTGAATGGAACATTAGTGATTGAAAGAAAAGGTAAGCTAATGACAGTTCCAATGTATATGCTATGTGGTACTTTCCAGAATTCATTTTTATATTCAGTATTCCATGGTTGTGAGTAGTATCTATGCCTTTTGTCTGAAGTTACTTGTCAACCAGATTAGTCATGTAGACATACAGAACGCATTTTACACAGAACAGAATGCAATGTATTCAGCATTTACCAGTATATCTCTTCAAATTAGCTTAAAAGTACAAGGGGCCTTCTTGATATATACCTCTGAATTTTATTTACCTTATGATTTAGAGTTGTCTGCAACTAAAATTAAGAGTGTGCTACTAAAGCTTGAGAAGGTTCTTTAACTAATATCTCCACTTGTACTGAATGGGACTTTAGTGTTTCAAAGACAAAGTAACCTAATTGCAGTTCCAATGTAAATGCTATGTGCTAGGTTACTGAACTCAGCTTCATTTTGTGTACTCCATATTTGTGAGGAGTATGCATTCCGTTTCTCTGTTGCTACAGGACAACCTGAGTAGTTATGTAGGCATCCATAACACAAAATGGACAGAATAGAAAGTAATGCATTCAGCTCATAAGTGTGTTGACTTCAATTTTGCACAAAATACTATGTGCTAACTTGAAATAAACCTCCGAAATTTTACTTACCTTATGATTTATAGTTGTCTCCAACCAGGTTTAAGAGTGTGCTACTAAAGTTTGAGAAGGTCCATTAACAAGTATCTGCATTTGCTCTGAATGGAACATTAGTGATTGAAAGAAAAGGTAAGCTAATGACAGATCCAATGTATATGCGATGTGGTACTTTCCAGAATTCATTTTTATATTGGTTGTGAGTAGTATCTATGCCGTTTCTCTGCAGTCACACCTCAACCAGAATAGTTATGTAGACATACATAAGACATTATACAGAAAAGATAATGCAATTTATTCAGCTTTTACCAGTGTACACCAAATCTGCTTAAAAGTACAAGGTGCTAACTTGATATATACTTCTGAATTTTACTTACCTTATGATTTAGAGTTGTCTACAACCAATTTTAAGAGTGTGCTACTAAAGTTTGAGAAGGTACTTTCAGTAATATCTCCACTTGTACTGAATAGGACTTTAGTGATTCAAAGACAAAGTAACCTAATTGCAGTTCCAATGTAAATGCTATGTGCTAGGTTACTGAACTCAGCTTCATTTTGTGAACTCCATAGTTGTGAGGAGTATGCATTCCGTTTCTCTGTTGCTACAGGACAACCTGAGTAGCTCTGTAGGCATCCATAACAGCAAATGGACAGAATAGAAAGTAATGCATTCAGCTCATGTGTGTTGACTTCAATTTTGCACAAAAGTACTATGTGCTAACTTGAAATAAACCGAAATTTTACTTACCTTATGATTTAGAGTTGTCTACAACCAATTTTAAGAGAGTGCTACTAAAGTTTGAGAAGGTCCATTAACAAGTATCTGCATTTGCTCTGAATGGAACATTAGTGATTGAAAGAAAAGGTAAACTAATGACAGATCCAATGTATATGCTATGTGGTAGTTTTCAGAATTCATTTTTATATTGGGTATTCCATGGTTGTGAGTAGTATCTGTGCCTTTTGTCTGCAGTTACTTGTCAACCAGATTTGTCATGTAGACATACTGAACGCATTTTACACAGAACAGAATGCAATGTATTCAGCTTTTACCAGTATAACTCTTCAAAGTAGCTTAAAAGTACAAGGTGCCTTCTTGATATATACCTCTGAATTTTACTTACCTTGTGATTTATAGTTGTCTGCAACCAAAATTAAAAGTGTGCTACTAAAGCTTGAGAAGGTACTTTAACTAATATCTCCATTTGTACTGAATGGGACTTTAGTGTTTCAAAGACAAAGTAAGCTAAAAGCAGTTCCAATGTAAATGTTATGTGCTAGGTTACTGAACTCAGCTTCATTTTGTGAACTCCATAGTTGTGAGGAGTATGCATTCCGTTTCTCTGTTGCTACAGGACAACCTGAGTAGTTATGTAGGCATCCATAACAGCAAATGGACAGAATAGAAAGTAATGCATTCAGCTCATGTGTGTTGACTTCAATTTTGCACAAAAGTACTATGTGCTAACTTGAAATAAACCTCCGAGATTTTACTTACCTTATGATTTAGAGTTGTCTCCAACCAATTTTAAGAGTGTGCTACTAAGGTTTGAGAAGGACCATTAACAAGTATCTGCATTTGCTCTGAATGGAACATTAGTGATTGAAAGAAAAGGTAAGCTAATGACAGTTCCAATGTATATGCTATGTGGAAGTTTCCAGAATTCATTTTTATATTGAGTATTCCTTGGTTGTGAGTAGTATCTCTGCCTTTTGTCTGAAGTTACTTGTCAACCACATTAGGCATGTAGACATACAGAACGCATTTTACACAGAACAGAATGCAATGTATTCAGCTTTTACCAGTATAACTCTTCAAAGTAGCTTAAAAGTACAAGGTGCCTTCTTGATATATACCTCTGAATTTTACTTACCTTATGATTTACAGTTGTCTGCAACCAAAATTAAGAGTGTGCTACTAAAGCTTGAGAAGGTACTTTAACTAATATCTCCATTTGTACTGAATGGGACTTTAGTGTTTCAAAGACAAAGTAAGCTAAAAGCAGTTCCAATGTAAATGCTATGTGCTAGGTTACTGAACTCAGCTTCATTTTGTGAACTCCATAGTTGTGAGGAGTATGCATTCCGTTTCTCTGTTGCTACAGGACAACCTGAGTAGTTATGTAGTAACTACTCAGTTGCTACATAACAACAAATGGACAGAATAGAAAGTAATGCATTCAGCTCATAAGTGTGTTGACTTCAATTTTGCACAAAAGTACTATGTGCTAACTTGAAATAAACCTCCGAAATTTTACTTACCTTATGATTTAGAGTTGTTTACAACCAATTTTAAGAATGTGCTACTAAAGTTTGAGAAGGTCCATTAACAAGTATCTGCATTTGCTCTGAATGGAACATTAGTGATTGAAAGAAAAGGTAAGCTAATGACAGATCCAATGTATATGCTATGTGGTACTTTCCAGAATTCATTTTTATATTGAGTATTCCATGGTTGTGAGTAGTATCTATGCCGTTTCTCTGCAGTCACACCTCAACCAGAATAGTTATGTAGACATACATAAGACATTATACAGAAAAGATAATGCAATTTATTCAGCTTTTACCAGTGTACACTTCAAATCTGCTTAAAAGTACAAGGTGCTAACTTGATATATACTTCTGAATTTTACTTACCTTATGATTTAGAGTTGTCTACAACCAATTTTAAGAGTGTGCTACTAAAGTTTGAGAAGGTACTTTCAGTAATATCTCCACTTGTACTGAATGGAACTTTAGTGTATCGAAGACAAAGTAAGCTAATTGCAGTTCCAATGTAAATGCTATGTGCTAGGTTACTGAACTCAGCTTCATTTTGTGAACTCCATAGTTGTGAGGAGTATGCATTCCGTTTCTCTGTTGCTACAGCAGAACCTGAGTAGATATGTAGGCATCGATAACACAAAATGGACAGATTAGAAAGTAAAGCATTCAGCTCATAAGAGTGTTGACTACAATTTTGCCCAAAAGTACAATGTGCTAACTTGAAATAAACCTTTGAATTTTACTTACCTAATGATTTAGAGTTGTCTACAACCAATTTTAAGAGTGTGCTACTAACGTTTGAGAAGGTACTGTAAGCAATATCTACATTTACACTGAATGGAAGATTAGTGTTTCAAAGACAAAGTAAGCTAAAAGCAGTTCCAATGTAAATGCTATGTGCTAGGTTACTGAACTCAGCTTCATTTTGTGAACTCCATAGTTGTGAGGAGTATGCATTCCGTTTCTCTGTTGCTACAGGACAACCTGAGTAGTTATGTAGGCATCCATAACAGCAAATGGACAGAATAGAAAGTAATGCATTCAGCTCATGTGTGTTGACTTCAATTTTGCACAAAAGTACTATGTGCTAACTTGAAATAAACCTCCGAAATTTTACTTACCTTATGATTTAGAGTTGTTTACAACCAATTTTAAGAATGTGCTACTAAAGTTTGAGAAGGTCCTTTAACAAGTATCTGCATTTGCTCTGAATGGAACATTAGTGATTGAAAGAAAAGGTAAGCTAATGACAGTTCCAATGTATATGCTATGTGGTACTTTCCAGAAGTCATTTTTAAATTGAGTATTCTTTGGTTGTGAGTAGTATCTCTGCCTTTTGTCTGAAGTTACTTGTCAACCACATTAGGCATGTAGACATACAGAACGCATTTTACACAGAACAGAATGCAATGTATTCAGCTTTTACCAGTATAACTCTTCAAATTAGCTTAAAAGTACAAGGTGCCTTCTTGATATATACCTCTGAATTTTACTTACCTTATGATTTAGAGTTGTCTACAACCAATTTTAAGAGTGTGCTACTAAAGTTTGAGAAGGTACTTTCAGTAATATCTCCACTTGTACTGAATAGGACTTTAGTGTTTCAAAGACAAAGTAAGCTAATTGCAGTTCCAATGTAAATGCTATGTGCTAGGTTACTGAACTCAGCTTCATTTTGTGAACTCCATAGTTGTGAGGAGTATGCATTCCGTTTCTCTGTTGCTACAGGACAACCTGAGTAGTTCTGTAGGCATCCATAACACAAAATGGACAGAATAGAAAGTAATACATTGAGCTCATGAGAGTGTTGACCACAATTTGGCCCAAAAGTACTATGTGCTAAATTGAAATAAACCTTTGAATTTTTCTTACCTATTGATTTAGCGTTGTCTACAACCAATTTTAGGCTACTAACGGTTGAGAAGGTACTTTAAGGAATATCTACATTTACACTGAATGGAACAATAGTGTTTCAAAGAAAAAGAAAGCTAATGACAGTCCAATGTATATGCTATGTGGTAGTTTCCGGAATTCAGCTTTTTATTGAGTATTCCATGGTTGTGAGTATTATTTATGCCGTTTCTCTGCTGTGACACCTCAACCAGAATAGTTATGTAGACATCCATAAGACATTATACACAAAACACAATGCAATTTAATCAGCTTTAACCAGTGTACACTTCAAATGTGCTTAAAAGTACAAGGTGCCTTCTTGATATATACCTCTGAATTTTACTTACCTTGTGATTTACAGTTGTCTGCAACCAAAATTAAGAGTGTGCTACTAAAGCTTGAGAAGGTACTTTAACTAATATCTCCATTTGTACTGAATGGGACTTTAGTGTTTCAAAGACAAAGTAAGCTAAAAGCAGTTCCAATGTAAATGCTTGTGCTAGGTTACTGAACTCAGCTTCATTTTGTGAACATAGTTGTGAGGAGTATGCATTCCGTTTCTCTGTTGCTACAGGACAACCTGAGTAGTTATGTAGGCATCCATAACAGCAAATGGACAGAATAGAAAGTAATGCATTCAGCTCATGTGTGTTGACTTCAATTTTGCACAAAAGTACTATGTGCTAACTTGAAATAAACCTCCGAAATTTTACTTACCTTATGATTTAGAGTTGTTTACAACCAATTTTAAGAATGTGCTACTAAAGTTTGAGAAGGTCCTTTAACAAGTATCTGCATTTGCTCTGAATGGAACATTAGTGATTGAAAGAAAAGGTAAGCTAATGACAGTTCCAATGTATATGCTATGTGGTACTTTCCAGAAGTCATTTTTAAATTGAGTATTCTTTGGTTGTGAGTAGTATCTCTGCCTTTTGTCTGAAGTTACTTGTCAACCACATTAGGCATGTAGACATACAGAACGCATTTTACACAGAACAGAATGCAATGTATTCAGCTTTTACCAGTATAACTCTTCAAATTAGCTTAAAAGTACAAGGTGCCTTCTTGATATATACCTCTGAATTTTACTTACCTTATGATTTAGAGTTGTCTACAACCAATTTTAAGAGTGTGCTACTAAAGTTTGAGAAGGTACTTTCAGTAATATCTCCACTTGTACTGAATAGGACTTTAGTGTTTCAAAGACAAAGTAAGCTAATTGCAGTTCCAATGTAAATGCTATGTGCTAGGTTACTGAACTCAGCTTCATTTTGTGAACTCCATAGTTGTGAGGAGTATGCATTCCGTTTCTCTGTTGCTACAGGACAACCTGAGTAGTTCTGTAGGCATCCATAACACAAAATGGACAGAATAGAAAGTAATACATTGAGCTCATGAGAGTGTTGACCACAATTTGGCCCAAAAGTACTATGTGCTAAATTGAAATAAACCTTTGAATTTTTCTTACCTATTGATTTAGCGTTGTCTACAACCAATTTTAGGCTACTAACGGTTGAGAAGGTACTTTAAGGAATATCTACATTTACACTGAATGGAACAATAGTGTTTCAAAGAAAAAGAAAGCTAATGACAGTCCAATGTATATGCTATGTGGTAGTTTCCGGAATTCAGCTTTTTATTGAGTATTCCATGGTTGTGAGTATTATTTATGCCGTTTCTCTGCTGTGACACCTCAACCAGAATAGTTATGTAGACATCCATAAGACATTATACACAAAACACAATGCAATTTAATCAGCTTTAACCAGTGTACACTTCAAATGTGCTTAAAAGTACAAGGTGCCTTCTTGATATATACCTCTGAATTTTACTTACCTTGTGATTTACAGTTGTCTGCAACCAAAATTAAGAGTGTGCTACTAAAGCTTGAGAAGGTACTTTAACTAATATCTCCATTTGTACTGAATGGGACTTTAGTGTTTCAAAGACAAAGTAAGCTAAAAGCAGTTCCAATGTAAATGCTTGTGCTAGGTTACTGAACTCAGCTTCATTTTGTGAACATAGTTGTGAGGAGTATGCATTCCGTTTCTCTGTTGCTACAGGACAACCTGAGTAGTTATGTAGGCATCCATAACAGCAAATGGACAGAATAGAAAGTAATGCATTCAGCTCATGTGTGTTGACTTCAATTTTGCACAAAAGTACTATGTGCTAACTTGAAATAAACCTCCGAAATTTTACTTACCTTATGATTTAGAGTTGTTTACAACCAATTTTAAGAATGTGCTACTAAAGTTTGAGAAGGTCCTTTAACAAGTATCTGCATTTGCTCTGAATGGAACATTAGTGATTGAAAGAAAAGGTAAGCTAATGACAGTTCCAATGTATATGCTATGTGGTACTTTCCAGAATTCATTTTTATATTCAGTATTCCATGGTTGTGAGTAGTATCTATGCCTTTTGTCTGAAGTTACTTGTCAACCAGATTAGTCATGTAGACATACAGAACGCATTTTACACAGAACAGAATGCAATGTATTCAGCATTTACCAGTATATCTCTTCAAATTAGCTTAAAAGTACAAGGGGCCTTCTTGATATATACCTCTGAATTTTATTTACCTTATGATTTAGAGTTGTCTGCAACTAAAATTAAGAGTGTGCTACTAAAGCTTGAGAAGGTTCTTTAACTAATATCTCCACTTGTACTGAATGGGACTTTAGTGTTTCAAAGACAAAGTAACCTAATTGCAGTTCCAATGTAAATGCTATGTGCTAGGTTACTGAACTCAGCTTCATTTTGTGAACTCCATATTTGTGAGGAGTATGCATTCCGTTTCTCTGTTGCTACAGGACAACCTGAGTAGTTATGTAGGCATCCATAACACAAAATGGACAGAATAGAAAGTAATGCATTCAGCTCATAAGTGTGTTGACTTCAATTTTGCACAAAATACTATGTGCTAACTTGAAATAAACCTCCGAAATTTTACTTACCTTATGATTTATAGTTGTCTCCAACCAGGTTTAAGAGTGTGCTACTAAAGTTTGAGAAGGTCCATTAACAAGTATCTGCATTTGCTCTGAATGGAACATTAGTGATTGAAAGAAAAGGTAAGCTAATGACAGATCCAATGTATATGCGATGTGGTACTTTCCAGAATTCATTTTTATATTGGTTGTGAGTAGTATCTATGCCGTTTCTCTGCAGTCACACCTCAACCAGAATAGTTATGTAGACATACATAAGACATTATACAGAAAAGATAATGCAATTTATTCAGCTTTTACCAGTGTACACCAAATCTGCTTAAAAGTACAAGGTGCTAACTTGATATATACTTCTGAATTTTACTTACCTTATGATTTAGAGTTGTCTACAACCAATTTTAAGAGTGTGCTACTAAAGTTTGAGAAGGTACTTTCAGTAATATCTCCACTTGTACTGAATAGGACTTTAGTGATTCAAAGACAAAGTAACCTAATTGCAGTTCCAATGTAAATGCTATGTGCTAGGTTACTGAACTCAGCTTCATTTTGTGAACTCCATAGTTGTGAGGAGTATGCATTCCGTTTCTCTGTTGCTACAGGACAACCTGAGTAGCTCTGTAGGCATCCATAACAGCAAATGGACAGAATAGAAAGTAATGCATTCAGCTCATAAGTGTGTTGACTTCAATTTTGCACAAAAGTACTATGTGCTAACTTGAAATAAACCTCCGAAATTTTACTTACCTTATGATTTAGAGTTGTTTACAACCAATTTTAAGAATGTGCTACTAAAGTTTGAGAAGGTCCATTAACAAGTATCTGCATTTGCTCTGAATGGAACATTAGTGATTGAAAGAAAAGGTAAGCTAATGACAGATCCAATGTATATGCTATGTGGTACTTTCCAGAATTCATTTTTATATTGAGTATTCCATGGTTGTGAGTAGTATCTATGCCGTTTCTCTGCAGTCACACCTCAACCAGAATAGTTATGTAGACATACATAAGACATTATACAGAAAAGATAATGCAATTTATTCAGCTTTTACCAGTGTACACTTCAAATCTGCTTAAAAGTACAAGGTGCTAACTTGATATATACTTCTGAATTTTACTTACCTTATGATTTAGAGTTGTCTACAACCAATTTTAAGAGTGTGCTACTAAAGTTTGAGAAGGTACTTTCAGTAATATCTCCACTTGTACTGAATGGAACTTTAGTGTATCGAAGACAAAGTAAGCTAATTGCAGTTCCAATGTAAATGCTATGTGCTAGGTTACTGAACTCAGCTTCATTTTGTGAACTCCATAGTTGTGAGGAGTATGCATTCCGTTTCTCTGTTGCTACAGCAGAACCTGAGTAGATATGTAGGCATCGATAACACAAAATGGACAGATTAGAAAGTAAAGCATTCAGCTCATAAGAGTGTTGACTACAATTTTGCCCAAAAGTACAATGTGCTAACTTGAAATAAACCTTTGAATTTTACTTACCTAATGATTTAGAGTTGTCTACAACCAATTTTAAGAGTGTGCTACTAACGTTTGAGAAGGTACTGTAAGCAATATCTACATTTACACTGAATGGAAGATTAGTGTTTCAAAGACAAAGTAAGCTAAAAGCAGTTCCAATGTAAATGCTATGTGCTAGGTTACTGAACTCAGCTTCATTTTGTGAACTCCATAGTTGTGAGGAGTATGCATTCCGTTTCTCTGTTGCTACAGGACAACCTGAGTAGTTATGTAGGCATCCATAACAGCAAATGGACAGAATAGAAAGTAATGCATTCAGCTCATGTGTGTTGACTTCAATTTTGCACAAAAGTACTATGTGCTAACTTGAAATAAACCTCCGAAATTTTACTTACCTTATGATTTAGAGTTGTTTACAACCAATTTTAAGAATGTGCTACTAAAGTTTGAGAAGGTCCTTTAACAAGTATCTGCATTTGCTCTGAATGGAACATTAGTGATTGAAAGAAAAGGTAAGCTAATGACAGTTCCAATGTATATGCTATGTGGTACTTTCCAGAAGTCATTTTTAAATTGAGTATTCTTTGGTTGTGAGTAGTATCTCTGCCTTTTGTCTGAAGTTACTTGTCAACCACATTAGGCATGTAGACATACAGAACGCATTTTACACAGAACAGAATGCAATGTATTCAGCTTTTACCAGTATAACTCTTCAAATTAGCTTAAAAGTACAAGGTGCCTTCTTGATATATACCTCTGAATTTTACTTACCTTATGATTTAGAGTTGTCTACAACCAATTTTAAGAGTGTGCTACTAAAGTTTGAGAAGGTACTTTCAGTAATATCTCCACTTGTACTGAATAGGACTTTAGTGTTTCAAAGACAAAGTAAGCTAATTGCAGTTCCAATGTAAATGCTATGTGCTAGGTTACTGAACTCAGCTTCATTTTGTGAACTCCATAGTTGTGAGGAGTATGCATTCCGTTTCTCTGTTGCTACAGGACAACCTGAGTAGTTCTGTAGGCATCCATAACACAAAATGGACAGAATAGAAAGTAATACATTGAGCTCATGAGAGTGTTGACCACAATTTGGCCCAAAAGTACTATGTGCTAAATTGAAATAAACCTTTGAATTTTTCTTACCTATTGATTTAGCGTTGTCTACAACCAATTTTAGGCTACTAACGGTTGAGAAGGTACTTTAAGGAATATCTACATTTACACTGAATGGAACAATAGTGTTTCAAAGAAAAAGAAAGCTAATGACAGTCCAATGTATATGCTATGTGGTAGTTTCCGGAATTCAGCTTTTTATTGAGTATTCCATGGTTGTGAGTATTATTTATGCCGTTTCTCTGCTGTGACACCTCAACCAGAATAGTTATGTAGACATCCATAAGACATTATACACAAAACACAATGCAATTTAATCAGCTTTAACCAGTGTACACTTCAAATGTGCTTAAAAGTACAAGGTGCCTTCTTGATATATACCTCTGAATTTTACTTACCTTGTGATTTACAGTTGTCTGCAACCAAAATTAAGAGTGTGCTACTAAAGCTTGAGAAGGTACTTTAACTAATATCTCCATTTGTACTGAATGGGACTTTAGTGTTTCAAAGACAAAGTAAGCTAAAAGCAGTTCCAATGTAAATGCTTGTGCTAGGTTACTGAACTCAGCTTCATTTTGTGAACATAGTTGTGAGGAGTATGCATTCCGTTTCTCTGTTGCTACAGGACAACCTGAGTAGTTATGTAGGCATCCATAACAGCAAATGGACAGAATAGAAAGTAATGCATTCAGCTCATGTGTGTTGACTTCAATTTTGCACAAAAGTACTATGTGCTAACTTGAAATAAACCTCCGAAATTTTACTTACCTTATGATTTAGAGTTGTTTACAACCAATTTTAAGAATGTGCTACTAAAGTTTGAGAAGGTCCTTTAACAAGTATCTGCATTTGCTCTGAATGGAACATTAGTGATTGAAAGAAAAGGTAAGCTAATGACAGTTCCAATGTATATGCTATGTGGTACTTTCCAGAAGTCATTTTTAAATTGAGTATTCTTTGGTTGTGAGTAGTATCTCTGCCTTTTGTCTGAAGTTACTTGTCAACCACATTAGGCATGTAGACATACAGAACGCATTTTACACAGAACAGAATGCAATGTATTCAGCTTTTACCAGTATAACTCTTCAAATTAGCTTAAAAGTACAAGGTGCCTTCTTGATATATACCTCTGAATTTTACTTACCTTATGATTTAGAGTTGTCTACAACCAATTTTAAGAGTGTGCTACTAAAGTTTGAGAAGGTACTTTCAGTAATATCTCCACTTGTACTGAATAGGACTTTAGTGTTTCAAAGACAAAGTAAGCTAATTGCAGTTCCAATGTAAATGCTATGTGCTAGGTTACTGAACTCAGCTTCATTTTGTGAACTCCATAGTTGTGAGGAGTATGCATTCCGTTTCTCTGTTGCTACAGGACAACCTGAGTAGTTCTGTAGGCATCCATAACACAAAATGGACAGAATAGAAAGTAATACATTGAGCTCATGAGAGTGTTGACCACAATTTGGCCCAAAAGTACTATGTGCTAAATTGAAATAAACCTTTGAATTTTTCTTACCTATTGATTTAGCGTTGTCTACAACCAATTTTAGGCTACTAACGGTTGAGAAGGTACTTTAAGGAATATCTACATTTACACTGAATGGAACAATAGTGTTTCAAAGAAAAAGAAAGCTAATGACAGTCCAATGTATATGCTATGTGGTAGTTTCCGGAATTCAGCTTTTTATTGAGTATTCCATGGTTGTGAGTATTATTTATGCCGTTTCTCTGCTGTGACACCTCAACCAGAATAGTTATGTAGACATCCATAAGACATTATACACAAAACACAATGCAATTTAATCAGCTTTAACCAGTGTACACTTCAAATGTGCTTAAAAGTACAAGGTGCCTTCTTGATATATACCTCTGAATTTTACTTACCTTGTGATTTACAGTTGTCTGCAACCAAAATTAAGAGTGTGCTACTAAAGCTTGAGAAGGTACTTTAACTAATATCTCCATTTGTACTGAATGGGACTTTAGTGTTTCAAAGACAAAGTAAGCTAAAAGCAGTTCCAATGTAAATGCTTGTGCTAGGTTACTGAACTCAGCTTCATTTTGTGAACATAGTTGTGAGGAGTATGCATTCCGTTTCTCTGTTGCTACAGGACAACCTGAGTAGTTATGTAGGCATCCATAACAGCAAATGGACAGAATAGAAAGTAATGCATTCAGCTCATGTGTGTTGACTTCAATTTTGCACAAAAGTACTATGTGCTAACTTGAAATAAACCTCCGAAATTTTACTTACCTTATGATTTAGAGTTGTTTACAACCAATTTTAAGAATGTGCTACTAAAGTTTGAGAAGGTCCTTTAACAAGTATCTGCATTTGCTCTGAATGGAACATTAGTGATTGAAAGAAAAGGTAAGCTAATGACAGTTCCAATGTATATGCTATGTGGTACTTTCCAGAATTCATTTTTATATTCAGTATTCCATGGTTGTGAGTAGTATCTATGCCTTTTGTCTGAAGTTACTTGTCAACCAGATTAGTCATGTAGACATACAGAACGCATTTTACACAGAACAGAATGCAATGTATTCAGCATTTACCAGTATATCTCTTCAAATTAGCTTAAAAGTACAAGGGGCCTTCTTGATATATACCTCTGAATTTTATTTACCTTATGATTTAGAGTTGTCTGCAACTAAAATTAAGAGTGTGCTACTAAAGCTTGAGAAGGTTCTTTAACTAATATCTCCACTTGTACTGAATGGGACTTTAGTGTTTCAAAGACAAAGTAACCTAATTGCAGTTCCAATGTAAATGCTATGTGCTAGGTTACTGAACTCAGCTTCATTTTGTGAACTCCATATTTGTGAGGAGTATGCATTCCGTTTCTCTGTTGCTACAGGACAACCTGAGTAGTTATGTAGGCATCCATAACACAAAATGGACAGAATAGAAAGTAATGCATTCAGCTCATAAGTGTGTTGACTTCAATTTTGCACAAAATACTATGTGCTAACTTGAAATAAACCTCCGAAATTTTACTTACCTTATGATTTATAGTTGTCTCCAACCAGGTTTAAGAGTGTGCTACTAAAGTTTGAGAAGGTCCATTAACAAGTATCTGCATTTGCTCTGAATGGAACATTAGTGATTGAAAGAAAAGGTAAGCTAATGACAGATCCAATGTATATGCGATGTGGTACTTTCCAGAATTCATTTTTATATTGGTTGTGAGTAGTATCTATGCCGTTTCTCTGCAGTCACACCTCAACCAGAATAGTTATGTAGACATACATAAGACATTATACAGAAAAGATAATGCAATTTATTCAGCTTTTACCAGTGTACACCAAATCTGCTTAAAAGTACAAGGTGCTAACTTGATATATACTTCTGAATTTTACTTACCTTATGATTTAGAGTTGTCTACAACCAATTTTAAGAGTGTGCTACTAAAGTTTGAGAAGGTACTTTCAGTAATATCTCCACTTGTACTGAATAGGACTTTAGTGATTCAAAGACAAAGTAACCTAATTGCAGTTCCAATGTAAATGCTATGTGCTAGGTTACTGAACTCAGCTTCATTTTGTGAACTCCATAGTTGTGAGGAGTATGCATTCCGTTTCTCTGTTGCTACAGGACAACCTGAGTAGCTCTGTAGGCATCCATAACAGCAAATGGACAGAATAGAAAGTAATGCATTCAGCTCATGTGTGTTGACTTCAATTTTGCACAAAAGTACTATGTGCTAACTTGAAATAAACCGAAATTTTACTTACCTTATGATTTAGAGTTGTCTACAACCAATTTTAAGAGAGTGCTACTAAAGTTTGAGAAGGTCCATTAACAAGTATCTGCATTTGCTCTGAATGGAACATTAGTGATTGAAAGAAAAGGTAAACTAATGACAGATCCAATGTATATGCTATGTGGTAGTTTTCAGAATTCATTTTTATATTGGGTATTCCATGGTTGTGAGTAGTATCTGTGCCTTTTGTCTGCAGTTACTTGTCAACCAGATTTGTCATGTAGACATACTGAACGCATTTTACACAGAACAGAATGCAATGTATTCAGCTTTTACCAGTATAACTCTTCAAAGTAGCTTAAAAGTACAAGGTGCCTTCTTGATATATACCTCTGAATTTTACTTACCTTGTGATTTATAGTTGTCTGCAACCAAAATTAAAAGTGTGCTACTAAAGCTTGAGAAGGTACTTTAACTAATATCTCCATTTGTACTGAATGGGACTTTAGTGTTTCAAAGACAAAGTAAGCTAAAAGCAGTTCCAATGTAAATGTTATGTGCTAGGTTACTGAACTCAGCTTCATTTTGTGAACTCCATAGTTGTGAGGAGTATGCATTCCGTTTCTCTGTTGCTACAGGACAACCTGAGTAGTTATGTAGGCATCCATAACAGCAAATGGACAGAATAGAAAGTAATGCATTCAGCTCATGTGTGTTGACTTCAATTTTGCACAAAAGTACTATGTGCTAACTTGAAATAAACCTCCGAGATTTTACTTACCTTATGATTTAGAGTTGTCTCCAACCAATTTTAAGAGTGTGCTACTAAGGTTTGAGAAGGACCATTAACAAGTATCTGCATTTGCTCTGAATGGAACATTAGTGATTGAAAGAAAAGGTAAGCTAATGACAGTTCCAATGTATATGCTATGTGGAAGTTTCCAGAAGTCATTTTTAAATTGAGTATTCTTTGGTTGTGAGTAGTATCTCTGCCTTTTGTCTGAAGTTACTTGTCAACCACATTAGGCATGTAGACATACAGAACGCATTTTACACAGAACAGAATGCAATGTATTCAGCTTTTACCAGTATAACTCTTCAAATTAGCTTAAAAGTACAAGGTGCCTTCTTGATATATACCTCTGAATTTTACTTACCTTATGATTTAGAGTTGTCTACAACCAATTTTAAGAGTGTGCTACTAAAGTTTGAGAAGGTACTTTCAGTAATATCTCCACTTGTACTGAATAGGACTTTAGTGTTTCAAAGACAAAGTAAGCTAATTGCAGTTCCAATGTAAATGCTATGTGCTAGGTTACTGAACTCAGCTTCATTTTGTGAACTCCATAGTTGTGAGGAGTATGCATTCCGTTTCTCTGTTGCTACAGGACAACCTGAGTAGTTCTGTAGGCATCCATAACACAAAATGGACAGAATAGAAAGTAATACATTGAGCTCATGAGAGTGTTGACCACAATTTGGCCCAAAAGTACTATGTGCTAAATTGAAATAAACCTTTGAATTTTTCTTACCTATTGATTTAGCGTTGTCTACAACCAATTTTAGGCTACTAACGGTTGAGAAGGTACTTTAAGGAATATCTACATTTACACTGAATGGAACAATAGTGTTTCAAAGAAAAAGAAAGCTAATGACAGTCCAATGTATATGCTATGTGGTAGTTTCCGGAATTCAGCTTTTTATTGAGTATTCCATGGTTGTGAGTATTATTTATGCCGTTTCTCTGCTGTGACACCTCAACCAGAATAGTTATGTAGACATCCATAAGACATTATACACAAAACACAATGCAATTTAATCAGCTTTAACCAGTGTACACTTCAAATGTGCTTAAAAGTACAAGGTGCCTTCTTGATATATACCTCTGAATTTTACTTACCTTGTGATTTACAGTTGTCTGCAACCAAAATTAAGAGTGTGCTACTAAAGCTTGAGAAGGTACTTTAACTAATATCTCCATTTGTACTGAATGGGACTTTAGTGTTTCAAAGACAAAGTAAGCTAAAAGCAGTTCCAATGTAAATGCTTGTGCTAGGTTACTGAACTCAGCTTCATTTTGTGAACATAGTTGTGAGGAGTATGCATTCCGTTTCTCTGTTGCTACAGGACAACCTGAGTAGTTATGTAGGCATCCATAACAGCAAATGGACAGAATAGAAAGTAATGCATTCAGCTCATGTGTGTTGACTTCAATTTTGCACAAAAGTACTATGTGCTAACTTGAAATAAACCTCCGAAATTTTACTTACCTTATGATTTAGAGTTGTTTACAACCAATTTTAAGAATGTGCTACTAAAGTTTGAGAAGGTCCTTTAACAAGTATCTGCATTTGCTCTGAATGGAACATTAGTGATTGAAAGAAAAGGTAAGCTAATGACAGTTCCAATGTATATGCTATGTGGTACTTTCCAGAATTCATTTTTATATTCAGTATTCCATGGTTGTGAGTAGTATCTATGCCTTTTGTCTGAAGTTACTTGTCAACCAGATTAGTCATGTAGACATACAGAACGCATTTTACACAGAACAGAATGCAATGTATTCAGCATTTACCAGTATATCTCTTCAAATTAGCTTAAAAGTACAAGGGGCCTTCTTGATATATACCTCTGAATTTTATTTACCTTATGATTTAGAGTTGTCTGCAACTAAAATTAAGAGTGTGCTACTAAAGCTTGAGAAGGTTCTTTAACTAATATCTCCACTTGTACTGAATGGGACTTTAGTGTTTCAAAGACAAAGTAACCTAATTGCAGTTCCAATGTAAATGCTATGTGCTAGGTTACTGAACTCAGCTTCATTTTGTGAACTCCATATTTGTGAGGAGTATGCATTCCGTTTCTCTGTTGCTACAGGACAACCTGAGTAGTTATGTAGGCATCCATAACACAAAATGGACAGAATAGAAAGTAATGCATTCAGCTCATAAGTGTGTTGACTTCAATTTTGCACAAAATACTATGTGCTAACTTGAAATAAACCTCCGAAATTTTACTTACCTTATGATTTATAGTTGTCTCCAACCAGGTTTAAGAGTGTGCTACTAAAGTTTGAGAAGGTCCATTAACAAGTATCTGCATTTGCTCTGAATGGAACATTAGTGATTGAAAGAAAAGGTAAGCTAATGACAGATCCAATGTATATGCGATGTGGTACTTTCCAGAATTCATTTTTATATTGGTTGTGAGTAGTATCTATGCCGTTTCTCTGCAGTCACACCTCAACCAGAATAGTTATGTAGACATACATAAGACATTATACAGAAAAGATAATGCAATTTATTCAGCTTTTACCAGTGTACACCAAATCTGCTTAAAAGTACAAGGTGCTAACTTGATATATACTTCTGAATTTTACTTACCTTATGATTTAGAGTTGTCTACAACCAATTTTAAGAGTGTGCTACTAAAGTTTGAGAAGGTACTTTCAGTAATATCTCCACTTGTACTGAATAGGACTTTAGTGATTCAAAGACAAAGTAACCTAATTGCAGTTCCAATGTAAATGCTATGTGCTAGGTTACTGAACTCAGCTTCATTTTGTGAACTCCATAGTTGTGAGGAGTATGCATTCCGTTTCTCTGTTGCTACAGGACAACCTGAGTAGCTCTGTAGGCATCCATAACAGCAAATGGACAGAATAGAAAGTAATGCATTCAGCTCATGTGTGTTGACTTCAATTTTGCACAAAAGTACTATGTGCTAACTTGAAATAAACCGAAATTTTACTTACCTTATGATTTAGAGTTGTCTACAACCAATTTTAAGAGAGTGCTACTAAAGTTTGAGAAGGTCCATTAACAAGTATCTGCATTTGCTCTGAATGGAACATTAGTGATTGAAAGAAAAGGTAAACTAATGACAGATCCAATGTATATGCTATGTGGTAGTTTTCAGAATTCATTTTTATATTGGGTATTCCATGGTTGTGAGTAGTATCTGTGCCTTTTGTCTGCAGTTACTTGTCAACCAGATTTGTCATGTAGACATACTGAACGCATTTTACACAGAACAGAATGCAATGTATTCAGCTTTTACCAGTATAACTCTTCAAAGTAGCTTAAAAGTACAAGGTGCCTTCTTGATATATACCTCTGAATTTTACTTACCTTGTGATTTATAGTTGTCTGCAACCAAAATTAAAAGTGTGCTACTAAAGCTTGAGAAGGTACTTTAACTAATATCTCCATTTGTACTGAATGGGACTTTAGTGTTTCAAAGACAAAGTAAGCTAAAAGCAGTTCCAATGTAAATGTTATGTGCTAGGTTACTGAACTCAGCTTCATTTTGTGAACTCCATAGTTGTGAGGAGTATGCATTCCGTTTCTCTGTTGCTACAGGACAACCTGAGTAGTTATGTAGGCATCCATAACAGCAAATGGACAGAATAGAAAGTAATGCATTCAGCTCATGTGTGTTGACTTCAATTTTGCACAAAAGTACTATGTGCTAACTTGAAATAAACCTCCGAGATTTTACTTACCTTATGATTTAGAGTTGTCTCCAACCAATTTTAAGAGTGTGCTACTAAGGTTTGAGAAGGACCATTAACAAGTATCTGCATTTGCTCTGAATGGAACATTAGTGATTGAAAGAAAAGGTAAGCTAATGACAGTTCCAATGTATATGCTATGTGGAAGTTTCCAGAATTCATTTTTATATTGAGTATTCCTTGGTTGTGAGTAGTATCTCTGCCTTTTGTCTGAAGTTACTTGTCAACCACATTAGGCATGTAGACATACAGAACGCATTTTACACAGAACAGAATGCAATGTATTCAGCTTTTACCAGTATAACTCTTCAAATTAGCTTAAAAGTACAAGGTGCCTTCTTGATATATACCTCTGAATTTTACTTACCTTATGATTTACAGTTGTCTGCAACCAAAATTAAGAGTGTGCTACTAAAGCTTGAGAAGGTACTTTAACTAATATCTCCACTTGTACTGAATGGAACTTTAGTGTATCGAAGACAAAGTAAGCTAATTGCAGTTCCAATGTAAATGCTATGTGCTAGGTTACTGAACTCAGCTTCATTTTGTGAACTCCATAGTTGTGAGGAGTATGCATTCCGTTTCTCTGTTGCTACAGGACAACCTGAGTAGTTATGTAGGCATCCATAACAGCAAATGGACAGAATAGAAAGTAATGCATTCAGCTCATGTGTGTTGACTTCAATTTTGCACAAAAGTACTATGTGCTAACTTGAAATAAACCTCCGAGATTTTACTTACCTTATGATTTAGAGTTGTTTACAACCAATTTTAAGAATGTGCTACTAAAGTTTGAGAAGGTCCTTTAACAAGTATCTGCATTTGCTCTGAATGGAACATTAGTGATTGAAAGAAAAGGTAAGCTAATGACAGTTCCAATGTATATGCTATGTGGTAGTTTCCAGAATTCATTTTTATATTGAGTATTCCTTGGTTGTGAGTAGTATCTCTGCCTTTTGTCTGAAGTTACTTGTCAACCACATTAGGCATGTAGACATACAGAACGCATTTTACACAGAACAGAATGCAATGTATTCAGCTTTTACCAGTATAACTCTTCAAAGTAGCTTAAAAGTACAAGGTGCCTTCTTGATATATACCTCTGAATTTTACTTACCTTGTGATTTATAGTTGTCTGCAACCAAAATTAAAAGTGTGCTACTAAAGCTTGAGAAGGTACTTTAACTAATATCTCCATTTGTACTGAATGGGACTTTAGTGTTTCAAAGACAAAGTAAGCTAAAAGCAGTTCCAATGTAAATGTTATGTGCGAGGTTACTGAACTCAGCTTCATTTTGTGAACTCCATATTTGTGAGGAGTATGCATTCCGTTTCTCTGTTGCTACAGGACAACCTGAGTAGTTATGTAGGCATCCATAACACAAAATGGACAGAATAGAAAGTAATGCATTCAGCTCATAAGTGTGTTGACTTCAATTTTGCACAAAAGTACTATGTGCTAACTTGAAATAAACCTCCGAAATTTTACTTACCTTATGATTTATAGTTGTCTCCAACCAGCTTTAAGAGTGTGCTACTAAAGTTTGAGAAGGTCCATTAACAAGTATCTGCATTTGCTCTGAATGGAACATTAGTGATTGAAAGAAAAGGTAAGCTAATGACAGTTCCAATGTATATGCTATGTGGTACTTTCCAGAATTCATTTTTATATTGAGTATTCCATGGTTGTGAGTAGTATCTACGCCGTTTCTCTGCAGTCACACCTCAACCAGAATAGTTATGTAGACATACATAAGACATTATACAGAAAAGATAATGCAATTTATTCAGCTTTTACCAGTGTACACTTCAAATCTGCTTAAAAGTACAAGGTGCTAACTTGATATATACTTCTGAATTTTACTTACCTTATGATTTAGAGTTGTCTACAACCAATTTTAAGAGTGTGCTACTAAAGTTTGAGAAGGTACTTTCAGTAATATCTCCACTTGTACAATAGGACTTTAGTGTTTCAAAGACAAAGTAAGCTAATTGCAGTTCCAATGTAAATGCTATGTGCTAGGTTACTGAACTCAGCTTCATTTTGTGAACTCCATAGTTGTGAGGAGTATGCATTCCGTTTCTCTGTTGCTACAGGACAACCTGAGTAGTTCTGTAGGCATCCATAACACAAAATGGACAGAATAGAAAATAATACATTGAGCTCATGAGAGTGTTGACCACAATTTGGCCCAAAAGTACTATGTGCTAAATTGAAATAAACCTTTGAATTTTTCTTACCTATTGATTTAGCGTTGTCTACAACCAATTTTAGGCTACTAACGGTTGAGAAGGTACTTTAAGGAATATCTACATTTACACTGAATGGAACAATAGTGTTTCAAAGAAAAAGAAAGCTAATGACAGTCCAATGTATATGCTATGTGGTAGTTTCCGGAATTCAGCTTTTTATTGAGTATTCCATGGTTGTGAGTATTATTTATGCCGTTTCTCTGCTGTGACACCTCAACCAGAATAGTTATGTAGACATCCATAAGACATTATACACAAAACAGAATGCAATTTAATCAGCTTTAACCAGTGTACACTTCAAATGTGCTTAAAAGTACAAGGTGCCTTCTTGATATATACCTCTGAATTTTACTTACCTTGTGATTTATACTTGTCTGCAACCAAAATTAAGAGTGTGCTACTAAAGCTTGAGAAGGTACTTTAACTAATATCTCCATTTGTACTGAATGGGACTTTAGTGTTTCAAAGACAAAGTAAGCTAAAAGCAGTTCCAATGTAAATGCTATGTGCTAGGTTACTGAACTCAGCTTCATTTTGTGAACTCCATAGTTGTGAGGAGTATGCATTCCGTTTCTCTGTTGCTACAGGACAACCTGAGTAGTTATGTAGGCATCCATAACAGCAAATGGACAGAATAGAAAGTAATGCATTCAGCTCATGTGTGTTGACTTCAATTTTGCACAAAAGTACTATGTGCTAACTTGAAATAAACCTCCGAAATTTTACTTACCTTATGATTTAGAGTTGTTTACAACCAATTTTAAGAATGTGCTACTAAAGTTTGAGAAGGTCCTTTAACAAGTATCTGCATTTGCTCTGAATGGAACATTAGTGTTTCAAAGAAAAAGAAAGCTAATGACAGTTCCAATGTATATGCTATGTGGTAGTTTCCGGAACTCAGCTATATATTGAGTATTCCATGGTTGTGATTAGTATCTATGCCGTTTGTCTGCAGTGACACCTCAACCAGAATAGTTATGTACACATACATAACACATTATACACAGAACAGAATGCAATGTATTCTGCATTTACCAGTGTACACTTCAAATTTGCTTAAAATTACAAGGTGCTACCTTGATATATGCCTCTGAATTTTACTTACCTTATGATTTAGAGTTGTCTACATCCAATATTAAGAGTGTGCTACTGAAGTTTGAGAAGGTACTTTAAGTAATATCTCCACTTGTACTGAATGGGCCTTTAGAATTTCGAAGACAAAATAAGCTAAATGCTTACAAGTACCTTTTCAAGACAAAGTAAATGCTATGTGCTAGGTTACTGAACTCAGCTTCACTTTGTGAACTCCATGATTCTGAGGAGTATGCGTGCCGTTTCTCTGCTGGTAAAGTAGAACCTGAATGTAGGCATCCATAACACAAAATCGACAGAATAGAAAGAAATGCATTCAGCTCATAAGAGTGTTGACTTCAATTTTGCCCGAATGTACTATGTGCTAACCTGAAATAAACCTTAGTATTTTACTTACCTTATGATATAGAGTTGTCTACAACCAATTTTCAGAGAGTGCTACTAAAGTTTGAGAATGTACTTTAACTAATATCTACATTTGTACTGAATGGAACATTAGTGTTTCAAAGGAAAAGGAAGCTAATGACAGTTCCAATGTATATGCTATGTGCCAGGTTACTGAACTCAGCTTCACTTTGTGAACTCCATGATTCTGAGGAGTATGCGTGCCGTTTCTCTGCTGCTAAAGCAGAGGCCTGAATACTTATGTAGGCATCCATAATACAAAATGGACAGAATGGATAGTAATGCATTCAGCTCATAAGAGTGTTGACTTCAATTTTGCCCAAAAGTATTATGTGCAAACTTGAAAACACCTTTGAATTTTACTTACATTATGATTAAGAGTTTTCTACAACCAATTTTTAGAGTGTGCTACTAAAGTTTCAGAAGCTACTTTAACTAATATCTCCACGTACTGAATGGGCCTTTAGTATTTTGAAGACAAAGTAAGCTAAATGTAGTTCCAATATAAATGCTATGTGCCAGGTTACTGAACTCAGCTTCATTTTGTGAACTCCATGGTTCTGAAGAGTATGCATGCCGCTTCTCTGCAGCTAAAGCAGAACCTGAATACTTATGTAGGCATCCATAACACAAAATGTACAGAATAGATAGTAATGCATTCAGCTCATCAGAGTGTTGACTTCAATTTTGCCCAATAGTACAATGTGCTAACTTGAAATAAACCATTGAATTTTACTTAGCATATGATTTAGCGTTGTCTACAACCAACTTTAAGAGTGTGCTACTAAAGATTGAGAAGTTCTTTAACAAGTATCTACAATTGCTCTGAATGGAACATTAGTGTTTGTAAGAAAAATTAAGCTAATTAACGTTCCAATGTATATCCTACGTGGTAGTTTCCGGAATTCATCTTTATATTGAGTATTCCATGGTTGTGAGTAGTATTTATGCCGTTTGTCTGCAGTGACACCTCAACCAGAATAGTTATGTAGACATACATAACACATTATACACAGAAAAGAATACAGCTTTTACCAGTGTACACTTCAAATTTGCTTAAAAGTACAAGATGCTAACTTGATATATACCTCTGAATTTTACTTACCTCATGATTTAGAGTTGTCTACAACCAATCTTAAGAGTGTGCTACTAAAGTTTGAGAAGGTACTTTAACTAATATCTCCATGTACTGAATGGACCTTTAGTATTTCGAAGACAAAGTAAGCTAAATGCTTACAAGTACCTTTACAAGACAAAGTAAATGCTATGTGCTAGGTTACTGAACTCAGCTTCACTTTGTGAACTCCATGATTCTGAGGAGTATGCATGCCGTTTCTCTGCTGCTAAAGCAGAACCTGAATACTTATGTAGGCATCCATAACACAAAATGGACAGAATAGAAAGAAATGCATTCAGCTCATAAGAGTGTTGACTTCAATTTTGCCCGAATGTTCTATGTGCTAACTTGAAATAAACCTTAGTATTTTACTTAACTTATGATATAGAGTTGTCTACAACCAATTTTAAGAGCGTGCTACTAAAGTTTGAGAATGTACTTTAACTAATATCTACACTTGCACTGAATGGAACTTTAGTGTTTCAAAGTAAAAGTAAGCTAATGACAGTTCCAATGTATATGCTATGTTGTAGTTTCCGGAATTCAGCTTTATATTGAGTATTCCATGGTTCTGAGTAGTATCTATGCCGTTTGTCTGCAGTTACACCTGTTACGTATCCCGTAACTGGATCACTTACCAGTCTGATGGTACCATTTTTAAACGTTTTTATTTATAAAGGGGCACAAAAATAAGGTTAATACAAACATTCAGATAACATACGTCGTCAATACTCAACCTAAAGCACAGGGATAGTACTAATCAATAAGAAATAAGCTCTATCGTTGTCTAGAGGTAAGGTATATATTGTCCACTGTATATCTAAAAGTCTCTTGCGTTCACTGCAGTTCCACCAGCTGCCGTCTTTTGGGATGTCGCGGTGGTGCACTTTTGTTAGAGAGAGAGAGATAGAGATTGAATGAAACAGTTACCCGGCGGGTTTTTTCCAACCTTTAGGAGTTCGATCCGTCGGAGTCTGGTTGGGGGGTGGCCGTTCACTTTTGGTCTCTCCTGTAGCTAAAACCTTTCTTTCGTGGTGAGGTCGCCAATCCCAGGCAAGGAAAAGACGCACACGAACCCCTGCACCGGCTGTCGCTATTAAACGCTGTCACAGGATTTCTAGCATGTCTTCTGGTGCGTCTTTACAACCCCTCTTTTATCTGAACTCACGGGGTCTCAGATGTCAATCAGGTTGGGATGATGCAATCTCTCTCCATCTCTCCACCCACATTGCCCTGAGGGTATACACGTAGTACAGTTCCCAATTCACAAAGGTGTCTCCACGAGACAATGACCACAGTCGCCAGCTTTTGCCTCGCCGTGAAACGAGGGACACCGCACGTATCTCTCTCTTCTCTTGGGTCATTGACCCCCCCTTCACTAGGGCTCTGGCAATTCTCACAAAGGAGGGGGCTGGGATCATAACCAGAATAGTTATGTTGACATACATAACACATTATACACAGAACAGAATGCAATGAATTCAGCTTTTACCAGTGTACACTTCAAATTTGCTTAAATGTACAAGGTGGTAACTTGATTATATACCTCGGAATTTTACACCTTAAGATTAAGAGTTGTCTATTACAAATATTAAGAGTGTGCTACTAAAGTTTGAGAAGGTACTTTAACTAATATCTCCACTTGTACTGAATGGGCCTTTAGTATTTCGAAGACAAAGTAAGCTAAATGTAGTTCCAATATAAATGCAATGTGCCAGTTTACTGAACTCAGCTTCATTTTGTGAACTCCATGGCTCTGAAGAGTATGCATGCCGTTTCTCTGCAGCTAAAGCAGAACCTGAATACTTATGTAGGCATCCATAACACAAAATGTACAGAATAGATAGTAATGCATTCAGCTCATCAGAGTGTTGACTTCAATTTTGCCCAAAGGTACTATGTGCTAACTTGAAATAAACCTTTGAATTTTACTTACCTTATGATTTTGAGTTGTCTAAAACCAATTTTAAGAGTGCGCTACTTAAGTTTGATAAGGTACTTTAACTAATATCTACATTTGCACTGAATGGAACATTAGTGATTCAAAGAAAAATGAAGCTAATGACAGTTCCAATGTATATGCTATGTGTTAGTTTCCGGAATTCAGCTTTATATTGAGTCTTCCATGGTTGTGAGTAGTATCTATGCCGTTTCTCTGCAGTTGCATGTCAACCAGAATAGTTATGTAGACATACATAACACATTATACACAGAAGAGAATGCAATGTATTCAGCATTTACCAGTGTACACTTCAAATTTGCTTAAAAGTACAAGGTGCTAACTTGATATGTACCTCTGAATTTTACTTACCTTATGATTTAGTGTTGTTTACAACCAATTTTAAGTGTCTGCTACTAAAGTTTGAGAAGGTACTTTAACGAATATCTACATTTGCACTGAATGGAACTTTAGTGTTTCAAAGAAAAATTAAGCTAATGACAGTTCCAATGTATATGCTATGTGGTAGTTTCCGGAACTCAGCTATATATTGAGTATTCCATGGTTGTGAGTAATATCTATGCCGTTTGTCTGCAGTTACAAGTCAACCAGAATAGTTATGTAGAGATACATAACATATTCTACACAGAACAGAATGCAATGTATTCAGCATTTACCAGTGTACACTTGAAATTTGCTTAAAAGTACAAGGTGCCAACTTGATATATACCTCTGAATTTTACTTACCTTATGATTTAGAGTTGTCTACAACAAATATTAAGAGCGTGCTGCTAAAGTTTGAGAACGTACTTTTACTAATATCTGCATTTGCACTGAATGGAACATTAGTGTTTCAAAGAAAAAGGAAGCTAATGACAGTTCCAATGTATATGCTATGTGGTAGTTTCCGGAATTCTGCTTTATATTGTGTATTCCATGGTTGTGAGTAGTATCTGTGCCGTTTCTCTGCTGTTACACGTCAACCAGAATAGTTATGTAGACATACATAACGCATTATACACAGAACAGAAAGCAATGTATTCAGCATTTACCAGTGTACACTTCAAATTTGCTTAAAAGTACAAGGTGCTAACGATATATACCTCTGAATTTTACTTACCTTATGATTTATGGTTGTTTACAACAAATATTAAGACTGTGCTACTAATGGTTGAGAAGGTACTTTAACTAATATCTCCACGTACTGAATGGGCCTTTAGTATTTCAAAGACAAAGTAAGCTAAATGCAGTTCCAATGTAAATGCTGTTACGTACCCTGTAACTGGGTCACTTACCAGCAAAGATAGAGAGGTCCGTTGAAGTCTGATGGTACTATTTTTAACAGTATTTATTGATAAAAATACACAAAAATAATATCAATGCAAACATACAGATAATATACGTCGTCAATACTAGATCTAAAAGTGCAGGTATAATAATAATCAATAAGAAATAGCTCTATCGTTGTCTAGGGTATAATGTATTGTCCGATGGAAATATAAAAGTCACTCAAGTTCATTCAGGCTGCAGCTTTTGGTTGGAGAGAGAGACGGAGTTTAGAACATGCCCGTTTTCCTTTTTATGATGTGGATCCTTCAAAAAGTCATCGGAGTACTTTTCCTTTTAGCTAAGCCGTCTTCTGTGGTCAGTCCCACTAATTCCGAGGCAAATGGAAAAGGACGCACGTGGGCTTTCCACCGGCTGTCGCTATTACGCTGTCATGGGATTTCTAGCGTTTCTCCTGGTGCGTCTAAAGTGGTTGTTCCCCAGACCTTCTCTTATCCTTACTCACGGGGTCTCAGATGTCAATCAGGTTGGGATGATGCCATCCCCCCAACCAGCCCACGTTGCTCATTCCTTGAAGGCGTCGATGAATAGCACAGTGCTCAATACACAATTCCGTCTCCAAGAGACAATGGCTGTTTCCCGTGGCTTTGTATCGTTGTGGGGCCAGGACATTCCAAACCCCCTGTGGATTCTGCGTCTCTCTCTCATTTCCTGGGTCTCCTGACCTGAATTAATAGCGATCTTGCGATTCTCAAAAAGGAGGGGGCTACTTTGTACCCTTCGGCCCCTCAGAGTTGGGGCACAGGCGTAACACCCCCTTTCTTTAACGCGTTTTTTACCATTGGTAAAAAATGAAGTAATACAGAGACTTACAGGATTTTAGAATCTAACACAATACAAAAGTTTTTTTTCCACTACAGAGTAATACAGTTATACATTCAATTCACCATCTAAACAGTTAACGATTACGTTGTCACTTCCTTTAATATCTTAACATCTTGTACCTTACTAAAGTCTTTTAGCATCAGACTTCAATTTAATAACCACCTATTTTTTTTATTTCTTTATTTTCTTTCCTTCAGCAAACAAAAACTAAAGAGTTGTGATCTTAGCTTACGTGTATACTACAAAAATTCATGCAAAATACTTGTCTTTATGTTACTTTCAAACTTAACAGCCAAGCTTCCATGGGGGGGTTGTCTTTATTATTCACATGTGTTGTCGAAATCCCTTAAAACCGGCTTCTGCTATTTAAAAATGGTGTCCCATTAACCCTCATCTCTTTTACCCTGGCGAAATAGGCTTTCGCCCGCTCCTTTCATAGGAGTTATTTTATCAACAATGTGTTCCAAACTTAGACCATCTTCCGAATCTCCACACAATTCTTTAATTTTATGCAAGTTGCTAGTTTTCTCTTCAGGACCCTTCAGGCTATTAGTTTTCAGTTTAAACTCTTTGTTCAAACAGCATTTCAAATTCTGCCTTTTCACACCACACTCTGGAATAACAATAGCGTGTGGGGCCCCTTTACCTTCCAACTCAACCTGTAATTGATTCACAGGCTTTGTGGTACCAAGCCATTGTCTCTGTAGCCTGGTTGCTGCTTTTGATATCAGTCCAGCCTTTAAATTTTCTTCATTCAATTTGGGAACTACACATTTCCCTTTTCCTTCAATAATAATATTCACCTCACCACCTTTGATCTCCTCACTAACTTTTAACACACCTGGGAACTCTCACTTCCCACTATTACCAAGGTTAACCCTTTCTTCACTGAACTAAGTCCATCTGACCCACAAGGACTGCATTCCTTTTCAACTGAATCAAATACCTCAGACTTTTTCTGAGCTCCGTTACTAGGTTCAGTACCACGTGCATCCACATCTTGGACACACTCAAACGGGACATTTGCCTCTTCCAGGCTTTCAATACCCATACCCGGTTCAAATTCTAAATTCCCCTGATCCTCCCAGCTACTCTCTGGGCAACTCCCTTCCGGAGTAAACTCAACCCCGCGGGCTGAAACAACCTCATCTGCCAACCCAGCAGACTTCTTCAAGGTAAGGGCACCCTTTTCATCTAGGACTGCCCTCATTTCATTATCGGGAACACCTTTAGAATTTTCAACTTCTTCAAACAGGTCTGCCAAACCAGACAGATCATCCATGTCCAACCCTGGACCTTTTAACAGCTTTATCTGTTTCTCCTCTTTATTTCGTGCCTCTAGAACTTTTCTCCTTTCTAAGGGAAGATCTACCTCCTCTCCCATACTCCTTTTACTTTACTACTCTTAGTTTTACCACCCTCTAAACCCTCATGGTACAGGGTCAGTAAAAACGTCTCCGCCAAATCGATACTGGCCGGATTTAAACTGCTCTCGTTCTCAGCTGCCTTTCTCGACATGCTGCAAGTGATCGCGCATGCGGGATAGATCTTGGAATCTAGGGGCGGGACCTCCACCGGCTGTCTCGTCAGCTTCATTGCTGACCAAACCTTACCACCGGCTAAATCATTACCCAGAAGGATGTCCGCGTCAGTTCTCGGGAATTCTGATCGCACCCCCATTTCAACTGGATCAGAGACTAGCTCACAATTCATAATGATCCTATGCAAAGGCACCGTTTCCGTCCCTTTTCCTATTCCTTTCACAGCTACCATTCCCGTCTTGCGACCAAAATCCAGTAACTTACTGCTAATCAATGACAGTTCAGCTCCCGTGTCTCTCCAGATTCGCAGGGGAACTGGTGGGTCTCCCTCTCACACAGACACGGTTCCGTTTGACATACAAGTCTCAGACCCTTCTCGTACCCTGTCTACCCGGGGCTCTCTTGTCGATTTACTGATTACCACGGCACATCCTATAGGGACTGCTGCTTTCCCTTTTCCTGTCTCCTTCCTCGGAGCAAAGCACCTAGATGCAATATGTCCCCCCTTTCCACAATTAAAACAGGTCAAGCCCGGAAATCTCTGGCTGTCTTGCCTCTCCTCCCCAATCTTACCACTAGCTCCCAGCGGGACCTCTGCCTCAGCTGGCGGGCTTTCTCTATCGTTCCCACGGTCTCTCTGGTAACTTTTATTCGAGGAAAACTTTGTTTTGTGGGTTAGGGCATATTCATCTGCGAACCTAGCAAATTCGGATATGGACTTATTCGGCTTCTCATTCAAATACATCCGGATATCCTCCAAAACACCATTTTTAAATTCCTCAATCAGAATTAACTCCCTGAGACGCCCAAAATCCTCTTCCACTATTTCTACTGTACACCAACGATCCAAGAGCACACCCTTCTCATAGGCAAACTCGGTATACGTCTGATTCCACCCTTTCTTTCAATTTCTGAACTTTTGTCTATACGCTTCAGGTACCAATTCGTAAGTCCGGAGAATGGCCTCCTTTACTTTGGCATAATTCTCCGCCTCTCCCTCCTCCATGGACAACACCGCATATGCCCGTTGTGCCTTCCCTTTTAACACACTTTGTAACAGCACCACCCACTGCTCTTTGGGCCACTTCTGATTCACTGCCACCTTTTCAAAAAGCAAGAAATAACTATCAACATCCGTCTCCTCGAATGGAGGTACTACCCTCAACTCCTGACTAACATTAAACTGCTCCTCTCGGTCTGACCCTTGAGCTCTTGGCTCTTGCCTTAACTTCTCCATATCCAAGTCATGTCGCCTCTGTTTCTTTGCCTCCTCATACTCTCTCTCCTTCTCGGCTCTTTCCTTTTCTCTCTCGGCTCGCTCCTTTTCCTTTTCAGCTGCCTCCAGCTGTTTTAACTGAATTTCATGCTCTCTTTGCTTCTCAGCTCTGTCCTGCTCTTTTTTCACCTCTAACCCCTTTAGCTGGAGCTTATGCTCCCGTTTCACCTCTAACTCCTTTAGCTGGAGCGCATGCTCCCTTTGTTTGTTGGTCCTTTCCTTTTCTTTCTCAGCCCTTTCTTTCTCCTTCTCAGCTGCTTCCAGCTGCTTTAACTTAATTTCATGTTCCAACCTTAATTTCACCAACTCTAATTGAGCCGTCCCACTAGCTGGTACCTTTTCAAGGATATTTTCCAATACCTCAGCTGCAAACACATCCTTCCCAATATAATACTGAGTTATGGCCCTTCGCACCTCCCACTTTTTCATTGACAACCTCACCTCTGTGAGGTTTAGTCCCTTTGCCACATTTATCAAGTCCGATTTGGTGGCCGCCTCTAGCGGGTTTTCTATAAATTCACCCACGTCCATCTTTGCTAGTTTCCCGTCTGGCTACTCGCATAACCGGATCCAAGTTTGGACTTACAAGCCCGATTCACTGGCCTCCCAATTTGGTGTCAAATCCCGAGACCAGAACCCCAATTGTTACGTACCCCGTAACTGGGTCACTTACCAGCAAAGATAGAGAGGTCCGTTGAAGTCTGATGGTACTATTTTTAACAGTATTTATTGATAAAAATACACAAACATAATATCAATGCAAACATACAGATAATATACGTCGTCAATACTAAATCTAAAAGCACGGGTATAATAACAATCAATAAGAAATAGCTCTATCGTTGTCTAGGGGATAATGTATTGTCCGGTGGAAATATAAAAGTCACTCAAGTTCATTCAGGCTGCAGCTTTTGGTTGGAGAGAGAGACGGAGTTTAGAACTTGCCCGTTTTCCTTTTTATGATGTTGATCCTTCAAAATGTCATCGGTGTCCTTTTCCTTTTAGCTAAGCTGTCTTCCGTGGTCAGTCCCACCAATTCCAAGGCAAATGGAAAAGGACACACGTGGGCTTTCCACCGGCTGTCGCTATTACGCTGTCACGGGATTTCTAGCGTTTCTCCTGGTGCGTCTAAAGGGGTTGTTCCCCAGACCTTCTTTTATCCTTACTCACGGGGTCTCAGATGTCAATCAGGTTGGGATGATGCCATCCCCCCAACCAGCCCACGTTGCTCATTCCTTGAGGGCGTCGATGAATAGCACAGTGCTCAATACACAATTCCGTCTCCAAGAGACAATGGCCGTTTCCTGTGGCTTTGTATCGTTGAGGGGCCAGGACATTCCAAACCCCCTGTGGATTCTGCATCTCTCTCTCATTTCCTGGGTCTCCTGACCTGAATTAGTAGCGATCTTGCGATTCTCAAAAAGGAGGGGGCTACTTTGTACCCTTCGGCCCCTCAGAGTTGGGGCACAGGCGTAACAATGCTATGTGCTAGGTTACTGAACTCAGCTTCACTTTGTGAACTCCATGGTTCTGAGGAGTATGCATGCCGTTTCTCTGCTGCTACAGCAGAACCTGAATACTTATGTAGGCATCCATAACACAAAATGGACAGAATAGAAAGAAATGCATTCAGCTCATAAGAGTGTTGACTTCAATTTTGCCCGAAAGTACTATGTGCTAACTTGAAATAAACCTTAGTATTTTACTTACCTTATGATATAGAGTTGTCTACAACTAATTTTAAGAGTGTGCTACTGAAGTTTGAGAAGGTACTTTAACGAATATCTACATTTGCACTGAATGGAACTTTAGTGTTTAAAAGAAAAAGTAAGCTAATGACAGTTCCAATGTATATGCTATGTGGTAGTTCTGGAATTCAGCTTTATGTTGAGTATTCCATGGTTGTGAGTAGTATCTATGCCATTTTCTGCAGTTTCACCTCAATCAGCATAGTTATGTAGACATAGATAACACATTATACATAGAACAGAGAGCAATGTATTCAGCTTTTACCCGAGTACACTTCAAATTTACTTAAAAGTACAATGTGCTAAATTGATATTTTCCTCCAAATTTTACTTACCTTATGATTTAGAGTTGTGTACAACCACTATTAAGGGTGTGCTACTAATGTTTGAGAAGGTACTTTAACTAATATCTCCATTTGCACTGAATGGAACTTCAGTGTTTCAAAGACAAAGTAAGCTAATGACAGTTCCAATGTATATGCTATGTGGTAGACACCGGAATTCAGCTTTATATTGAGTATTCCATGGTTGTGAGTAGTATCTGTGCCGTTTCTCTGCAGTTACACCTCAATCAGAATAGTTATGTAGACATACATAATGCATTATACACAGAACAGAAAGCAATGTACTCAGCTTTTACCAGTGTACACTTCAAATTTGCTTAAAAGTACAAGGTGCTAAATTGATATATACCTCTGATTTTTACCTACTGTTATGATCCCAGCCCCCTCCTTTGTGAGAATCGCCAGAGCCCTAATGAAGGGGGAGGTCAATGACCCAAGAGAAGAGAGAGATACATGCGGTGTCCCACGTTTCACGGCGAGGCAAAGCTGGCGACTGTGGTCATTGTCTCATGGAGACACCTTTGTGAATTGGGAACTGTACTACGTGTATACCCTCAGGTCAACGTGGGTGGAGAGATGGAGAGAGATTGCATCATCCCAACCTGATTGACATCTGAGACCCCATGAGTTCAGATGAAAGAGGGGTTGTAAAGACGGCCCCCCAGATGCACCGGAAGACACGCTAGAAATCCTGTGACAGAGTTGAATAGCGACAGCCGGTGGTGGGGTTCATGTGCGTCTTTTCCTTGCCTGGGATTGGCGACCTCACCACGAAAGAACGGCTTAGCTACAGGGGAGGCCACAAGTGAGCGTCCATTCCCCAACGAGGCTTCGACGAATTGAACTCCTAAAGGTTGGAAAAACCTGCCGGGTAACTGTTTCATTTAATCTCTATCTCTCTCTCTTTAACAAAGTGCACCAACGCGACACCACCAAAAGCCGGCAGCTGGTGGAACTGCAGTGACCGCAAGAGACTTTCAGATATACAGCAGACAATATATACATTACCCCTAGACAACTATAGAGTTTATTCCTTATTGGTTATTACTATACCTGCACTTTAGATTGAGTATTGATGACTTATGGTATCTGAATGTTTGTATTAACCTTACTTTTGTGCCCCTTTATAAATAAAAACGTTTGAAAATGATACCATCAGACTTCAGCGGACCTCTCTATCTTTGCTGGTAAGTGATCCAGTTATGGGATACGTAACACTACCTTATGATGTAGAGTTGTCTATGTATTCAGCTTTTACCAGTGTACACTTCAAATTTGCTTAAAAGCACAAGGTGCTAACTTGATATATACCTCTGAATTTTACTTACCTTATGATTTAGAGTTGTCTACTACCAATTTTAAGAGTGTGCTACTAAAATTTGAGAAGGTACTTTAACTAATATCTCCACTTGTACTGAATGGGACTTTAGTGGTTCAAAGAAAAAGTAAGCTAATTGCAGTTCCAATGTAAATGCTATGCGCTATGTTACTGAACGCAGCTTTATTTTGTGAACTCCATGGTTCTGAGGAGTATGCATGCCATTTCTCTGTTGTTACAGCTGATCCTGAAGAGTTATGTAGGCATCCATAACACAAAATGTACAGAATAGAAACTAATGCATTCACCTCATAAGTGTTGACTTCAATTTTGCCCAAAAGTAATATGTGCTAATTTAAAATAAACCTTTGAATTTTACTTACATTATGATTTAGAGTTGTCTACAACCAATTTTAAGAGTGTGCAACTAAAGTTTGAGAAGGTACTTTAAGTAATATCTTCACTTGTACTGAATGGGACTTTAGTGGTTTGAAGAAAAAGTAAGCTAAATGCAGTTCCAATGTAAATGCTATGTGCTAGGTTACTGAAGTCAAATTTATTTTGTGAACTTCATGGTTCTGAGGAGTATGCATGCCATTTCTCTGCTGTTACAGCTGATCCTGAATAGTTATGCAGGCATCCATAACACAAAATGGACAGAATAGAAACTAATGCATTCAGCTCATAAGAGTGTTGACTTCAAGTCTAAGTCATAGTTCTCTTTAATTCAAAGACTGGTAAATGCTGTCTCTAAGAATCATTTCCAGTAGTATCCTCTCCAATAGTAACCCAATGAGTTTAAGGCAAGTGTCTTGGAAAAACCATTTCCCCCTCGCTTGCATTCCAGGTGAGTGGTCCTATGCAGAGGTGAACAAATACATCACAGCTTTGAGTTGTGTTTCTGAGCAGAGATTAGAGTGAAATCTCACCAGTCTCTGTTTCCATCTTCCAACAGGTAGTGTTTTAGTAGTTTGGAGGCACTTTAATCCTGGTCAGTTTATATGATTCACCTTGCCTTTTCAATCAAAGAAAAGCAGCCACATTCCCAGGTGAAATCATCCGATTCAAGACCACATGGATGAAACAAATGCCAGCACCTCCTAAGACCCTGATCTGGAGGAAATTGAAAGATCGCTGGACAAAGTCAGGAGCCCCGGGGAAGGGGAAGGCAAACCCAAGTGAGCATTTCCTATGTGATACATTTCCAGAATCTGTCTCCCTATCTGCTTCTTGATGACCCTGTTACTATTGAGTGGACTATAGAAACACCCAGTAGAGTGTTATGACCCCAGCCCCCTCCTTTGTGAGATTCGCAAGAGCCCTAGTCAAAGGGGGGTCAAATGACCCAAGAGAGAGAGGGAGACGTGCTGAAGACCACGTTCCCCCGGGAAGCAGAATAAAGTGACTCTTTGACTATTGTCTCATGAAGACCACGTGTAAAGCCCTCAGGCAAAGTGGGCTGGTTGAGAGAGATTGACACCGGCGGTCCCGTGAGGAAGTATAAAGGAGGGTCTGGGGGGGAGGACCCCTTCAGACGCACCAGAAGATACGCGAGAATTCAGCGTTTTGATATCGACAGCCGGTGGTGGGGTTCGTGTGCGTCTTTTCCTTGCCTGGGATTGGCGACCTCACCACGGAAGAACGGCCTAGCTACAGGGGAAGCCACAGATGAGAGTCCATTCCCCAATGAGACTTCTGACTACCTCCTACAGGTTGGAAAACCTGTCGGGTAAATGTTTCATTCTCTCTCTCTCTTTCTAACAAAAGTGCACCAACGCGACACCACGACAACGGCAGCTGGTGGAACTGCAGTGACCGCAAAGACTTTTAAATATCCAGCAAACAATATATATCTACATTACCCCTAGACAACGATAGAGCTTATTTCTGATTGATTATTACTATACCTGTGCTTTAGATTGAGTTGTGACGACATACATGATCTGAATGTTTTGTATTAACCATGTGTTTGTGCCCCTTTATAAATAAAAACGTTTGAAAATAGTAGTATCAGGCTTCAGCGGACCCACCTATCTTTGCTGATAAGTCACCTGGTTACTGGGGAACGTAACAAGAGTTATTGACCCCTTCCTGTTCCTAATTTTCACCCACAGAGACTCCGTAGACAATCCCTCCATGACTTCCTCCTTTTCTGCAGCTGTGACTCTATCCCTGATCAACAGTACCACATCCCCACCTCTCTTGCCTCCCTCCCTGTCCTTTCAAAACATCTAAAGCCTGGCATTTGAAGTAACCATTCCAGCCCCCGAGCCATCCAAGTCTCTGTAATGGCCACAACATCATAGCTCCGTACTGATCCACGCTCTAAGCTCATCCTCTTTGTTCTGAGTGCGTCCCTTCTCTATCATCTGCCTGTCCTCCCTCTCGCACCTTCTCCAAGCTTTCTCTATTTGTGAGCCAACCGCCTCTTCCTCTGTTTCTTCAGTTCGGTTCCCATCTAATTTCCCATTTTGATCCCAGTTGGTGACTCAGACCGCACCCAAACATTGGGAAGCGTGTCCAAAATCTGATCCCCCCTCCTCATGATTCCCCCTTTCTCAACCTACACCGACTGATTTTAATGACCTCTTGAGGCAAACCTCCAACCCAAAAGACATGAATCTTGTTAAATATGGTCTCATAGTTAAAGAAATCTTGCAGGTAAGTTCTGTGGCAATTCTGAGAAAATCAATTTTCAACACAAATTCTACAGGTTCAAAGTGAAAGAAGAGCAGAGTTTACTCATATAGGTCATAACTTTATACTTTAATAAGACTCAAATCAAAAGCATGAGGTGCTACAAGATTTACAGTTGGGAAGATGTGGAAGTCCATTATTTGTTGACTGGGAGGCAAAGAGTGGGAATATGGGGACTTGCCTTGTTGGAAGCTGCTGACTGATGGTTTTCTGCAGGAATTGGATTGGGAAAGGATTGGGAAAGGATGATGGATTTGTGGCCAAGTGTCTGGATGATAAAAGGTAAGTTGAAATGCAGGTATTGCTTGAGGAAGCATGGAGTGTGCAGAAGGACTAAAATGAGGAGAATGGCCAAAGTGGCGGAAGGAATACAGTGCAGGGAAGAGTTTGGTCATCCACATTTGTTGAAGGAATAAAGGCATAGATTATTTGATAAATGGGGAGCAAATTCAGAAATCAGTGGTGCAAATGGACTTGGAAGTCCTCATACAGGATTCTCTAAAGGTTAACTTGCAGGTTGAGTTCGTGGGAAGGAAAGCAAATATAGTGTTAGGATTAGCATACCAGAGCAAGAATGTAATGATGAGACTTTCTTTATGACACATCAATTTGGAGTATTGTGAGCAGTTTTGGGCTCCTTATCTATGATAGAATGAAAGGTTTAGCATATGAGGGGCATTTGTTTGGTTCTGGGTCTGGACTCACTGTAGTTTAAAAGAATGAGGGATGGATCTCATTGAATCCTATTGAACATAGAAAAGCCAAGAATGGACATGAGAGACCAGCTTTGTCAGAACTAAAAACAGAATCTGTCGGAGTAAAAACTAAAAACAAAAAAAATTGCTGCTAGCCAGTGACCACTGCTGAATTGATATATTTGCAAGACTCCCCCCCCCATTCAATTATTGCTCCAAAAGTCAAATTCTGTAATCAATCCTTTATCACCAAACATGGAATCTTGAAATGGTGACTTAAGTGTATCCAAGTGTAAGCTAAGCATTATTTTGCGTTATTTCAGTGGACAGCAAAAGATATGACCTCCGCTGGTCCCAAGATGCAAACTCCACAAAATAAGCAAGAATACGTAACTTACTTCCTTTGCATTTACCATGTCCCCTGTCATGTGACCAGTTACCATAATAAATACCCAACACAGAATACAAAGCAGATAGAGAACAGACACTTAGCTCCTACACCCACCTCACCTTCCTCACAGTCCTATCTCTCAAAGCAAAGAGTGTATGGTTTTGTTCATTGGAAACAATTTGAAGTTGTACACATACACAAATGAATTTTGTACTTTCCGGCTCTCTTAATGGAAATAAATCTGTGGGCCCATTGAAACCTTCCTACTTAACATCTTTCCAGGCACCAAAGCCTGTTCTAGCTTTTGGAAATACATGCATATTTACCTCAGTGAGCCTTACATGAGACTCCACTTGTGGTAATTGGAGTGCTAGCTGGACCTTGATTTTGTCTTCTCTAATCTGGGTAAGACTCTTGCTGTTCTTGAGTTGTTTGTGCAGATAACTTTGGACAAATATAACAATGTGCATATCCTTAGTAGCTGATGAGGGAGGTATGGGATCAAAATTTTCCCCAACTGAATCCTCTCAAGCACAAACAGTTTAGATCAGAAAGTTATACTGTGAAGCTAACAGACATTAGATGTTTAGTCAATTAGAAAAAGACACCCCTAGCCATTGGCCTGTACCAAATAAAGTAACCACTGTGTTTACACAGGATTCAATGTGTTTTGCTTTCAAGAGAGGCTCTTCTGCACACCACATTATATCATGTGGTTACTTGAGTTACTGTCATTTTCCTGTCAGCTTGAACCAGTCTGGCCATTCCCCTCTGAATTCTCTCATTAACAAGGTGTTTTACTCACAGGACTGCCACTCACTGGAAGTTTTATTTTGTTTTTCACCTCATTCTCTGTGAACTCTTGGGACTGTTGTGAGATGAGCAGTTCCTGAGATATTCAAATGACCCCATCTGGCACCAACAATCATTCCACAGAAAAAGTTTCTTTGATCACATTTTGTTCCCATTCTGATGTTTGGTCTGAACAACTACTGAACCTCTTCAACATCTTTGCATGCTTTTATGTATTGAGCTACTGCCACATGATTGGCTGATTGGATATTTGCATTAAAAGTAAGTGTATAGGTGAACATAAAAGTGGCAACTGGATGTAAATGTACAAGTGGGTTCAGAGGATTAATCAGTTTCTAAAATTCAGTTCTGGTACCACAGTGAAGTGCACTAATGCTACACTATTGCACATTATTGCTGCTGACAGGAAATTAATTTATTTACTAAAATGTGTACTAAATTCTCCAAAAAAATCTTTGATACTTGTTTCAAATACAGAATAATACTTCAATGGAGCTTTGACAATGATAAAAGCCACAAAAATTGAATTTGTATACAATGCTAGTTTTATGGGCCAGTATTCAATTACCTATATCTCTAATTACTAAATCCGCATTATCTCCCGTTTCTTACTACGTGAAGTTTGTCCAGAACTAATGGAATATTACTGCCTTCATGGCATATAGCTTAGAGCATACTTCTTTGTTGTCAACCTAAACACCAGTCTCCAAAACACATCATGAAGCTCCATTGTGAATCTCCGATATCTTATCCTCACACCTGGTGAAAAGTACAAATGTACTAATTGTGAAAAAATTCTCTGTAGTTGATCAAATTTTAAATAATGACATTCAGGACAAAGTTGGCTTGTGAAAATTCTTACATCTAGGTTCACTGAAACAAAACATAGACACCAATATTTTACTACCCAATGGAAAACCAGTTCCTCCCTTTCTCACTGAGACCAAATCATCTTCTCCCATCACAGATTAAAATAAAACAATCCTACTGACATTTCAAGCTCACCCACCCACTGTGCTATTTCTATCAATTTTAACATTGTTAGATGGTAAAGTGCTTCACAAAAATAATTTAGTTGCCTGTGGCTAATTAAGAAGACTTAAGGGGAAGTTATAAGGAGATTACAAGGGAAAATACAACTACTATATGATACATATATTATATAATATGGATTGATAGAAGAGCTCCGTGAAACACAAGCAGAATTTACTTAGAATTCACAGACACTGTTTTAGCTTTAGTGCAGTTACCTCTGACTGAATTCACAGCTGCAAGGATTGAAGGTCTGGCTGGCAAATTGCACAGTTGTAGACCACAGTGAGTTTGGATTGTCAAGAACATCTCCTTCACAATATCCATCAACACAGGTGCATCACAGGGCCACGTGCTTAGCCCCTTGCTCTATGCACATTACACTTATGACTGTGCGACTAAGCACAGTTCCAATCCCACATTGAAGTGCCATGGACCAAATCAAAGATGGTGACAAATCAGCATTTTGGGGGGAGATTGAAAATCTGGCTGAGCATTGACTGTTGGTCCTTAGTGGAGGATCAGAGGTGATCAGAGGTTTCATCAGAAATCTCATCTCTGTCATCAGAGATCCCCACCACCCTGGTCATGCTCTCTTCTCAACTCTACCATCAGGTAGAAGGTACAAGAGCCTCACCAAGTTCAAGAACAGTCCATACCCCTCAACCATCAGTCTCTTGAACACAAGGGGATAACTACACTCAATTTCACTTGACCCATCATTGAAAAAACCCCAGAACAAATGATAAACAAGAGAAAATCTGCAGAGGCTGGAAACCGAGCAACACACACAAAATGCTGGAGAAACTCAGCAGGCCAGGCAGGACCTAGGAAGAGTACAGTCACCATTTTGGGCTGAAATCTTTCAGTAGGACTGGAGACAAAAAGCTGAGGAGTAGATTTAAAAGGGGAAGGGTAGAGAGAAACACAAGGTGGTAGGTGAAACCAGGAGGGGAAGGGATGAAGTCAAGAGCTGGGAAGTTGATTGGTGAAAGAAACAGAATGCCGTGGAAGAAAAAATAGGGTGGAGGGACACCAGAGGGTGGTGATGGGCAGGCAAGGAGATAAGGTGAGGGAAGGAAAAGGGGATGGGAAATGTTGAAGGAGTGGAGTGGCGTATATCACTGAAACTTTGAGAAATCAATGTTCATGCCATCAGGTAGGAGGCAACGGAAACAAAATATAAAGACTTGTTCCTTTACCCTTAATGTGGCCTTATCACGAGAGTGGAGGAGGCCATGAATGGACATATCGGAATGGGAATGGGAAGTGGAATTATAAAGGGTGGCCACTGGGAGACCCCACATTTTCTCGCTGATAAAGCAAAAGTGCTCGGCAAAGCGGTCTTGAGTATGCTCACAAGAAATTGAATCTCAGGGTTGTACGTGGTGATGTATGTGTACTTTGACATTTGCATTTACTTTGAACTTTGAACTCATACTTTGTTACTCCGTGGCTTCCAGTAAGGCCTGATACCGGTTTCCCATTTTCTACAACATTCATCTGATTCATCAACACAACAAACTCCTGAAATGTGTCAGAGAAAATTTGGTAAAGTAAACAAACAGAAGAAATTTAATTACACCAAAATGGTTGAAGAATACCAGTAGCTTCTGGCAAACTGATAATCCTACAGTAACACAGACACAAGAGATTCTGCAGGTGGAAATTCTGAGCAGCATACATATTGGAATGGAGTACCTCAACAAGCCAGGCAACATCTGTGGAAGTGAATAAATAGTGGATGTTTTGCAGTGAGGTCCTTCATCAGGATGAGAAGGGGGGGAACATTAGAAGCCAGAATCAGCAAAAGGGGGAGGAGTCCCAGCTGGCTGGTGATAGGTGAGACTAAGTGAGTGGGAAGGTGGGTGTGTGGACGAAATAAATTATGTGAGGATCTTTGAGGTGATAGATGGAAAAAATAAAGGACTGAAGAAGATATTTGTTAGGAGATGGCTGTGCACTATGGAATACAGTGAAAGAGGTGTAGAACAATGTGAATGGAATGGGTAAGCCATGAAGCATAAGGGATGGGAAGAGGTGAGGTGGTAACTAGCATTAGGGACAACAAACAGTGATGGAGAGAGGTGAGGAGGAAAGAATAGTGAGAGAAATTGATTTCATGCCATCAGGGTGGAGAGAACCCAAATGGAATATAAAGTCTTGCTCCTCCAAACTGTGTTTAACTTCATCTTGTCTGTAGGAGACTGCGGACCAACAAGGAATAATTCAAGTTCTACTTTTCAGATCTGAACAATTCTTCATTCATGGAATAGTTCCTTCATTTTCCCTTTTGTTCTTCTGCCACCCTTACCAGGAAGATTAAAGGTAAAGAAATATCCAATAATGATGAAAGAGCAAAACCAGAGATCAATCCTCAAATCTGAGTGGCTTCTTTCTCCTCAACCTTTCCTGCCTCCAGGAAAATAATCTCGCCATTTCTTCCACCTCCACTCATAATCATCCCTGATAAATTTATTCCGTAATCTTTCCAATGTCCTATTAAAACTCAGATCTTTTCAACGTCAAAATCAGGAAATAATGGAACAGTTCTTCGCCCTATCAAGCCCCTGCTCCACTCCAATTCACAATCATCCCATACTAATTTCATTTTTATTCTCCCCATTTCCAATATGCTATACCAATCACCTGCACATGATGGGGATTTACCATGGCCAATGAACCTACTAACAATGAACCTTTGGGACCAGGGTGGAAAATTGAGTATCCACAATAAGCACATGAAATCATAGGGGAAATTGTCAAACTCCAATCCACACCTGAGCTCAGCATTGAGCCTAGGGCAAGAGGCAAGAGGCAGTAGTTGTGCACAGCAGGCAAATAGTTACTTACAAATGTGATTTCTTTATTTTGTATTCAGTGCCACCAAAAATAAAAGCATCCCATACACTTTTCTCAGCTGCCTCATCAAGCTGATGAAACCCACCTCCAGCTTCCTTGGCTGTGCATGTCTAGGGGATACACACTCTGGCCCCATCTCACTTGTGAAATTGAGACAGCTCTCCCACCCCAAACCACAGTTTGTGTGGATGCTGTGTAATTTGCTACACTGTCACAACTCAGTGCCAAGAAACAAGAGACAGCACACTGTGTATGATTAAAGGAATTATATTTATGAATCTTAACATAAGGATTAGTGAAGGAAAAAAACGAAAATGGCCCATTATAATTAAACAGTCAAATGTGGACAAGTTGGAGCTCAACTCTTCCCAAAATTCATATTCACCAATCCTCAATCCATCTCCATTGAATCATGACTCCCCACGGGGCCGAATCCTACGACTGGTTCTCTCCAGCATCCTCTCTCCTCATCTCCCGCTGAACAAAAGACCCAGCTGACATCCCACGGCACACATTATCTCTAACCATAACCCAAACACTGCTTCTACAGAAAGATCATTATGTTAGTGAAACCTTTCCCAGGCTGACAAAGATCAAAGTTCAAAGTGCCAATTAGGTGTAAATAGACTTTCATCAGCAACGATCTTGCACGTATCAATTTTTCAGCTACTTTGAGATTAGCAAACGCCATGTCTTTTCTTGATTTCTGCAACCACCCTGCTGAATATTCACAATTACCTTCAATTTTAAATTTGTCATTACAGATCTTTGCTTGTTTCATGATCAGCATACCATTAAGTGCCATATTCAGTCTGATGCAGATGAATCTGCTCTTTCAATACATGATCGATTCTTTTACTTTGCTCTTTAGGCAGTTCAAAAAAAATTTTTCATTAACTTCTGTTCGTTATATATGTGAGGTCATTTCCAGAACTGTCTGTGGTGTGCATCTTCCTGCGCCTTGTGGAATCTTGCATCTGTGACGTCATGTCAATACACAAAAAAAATTTGGGTTTTGGATAAGGGATACTCAAATTGTTAATAAAAAGAAACATTAAATACCAAGAACATGGGATGAAGAGTCCTTGAAAGAGAGTTCATAGATTATGGGAACAGTACAATGATGGGGCAAGTGTGTGAGGGAGGATAGGCAGGTGATAGAGAAGGGATGAGCTCAGATGGACAGTTTGACATGTGTCTATTTTAACGCAAGGAGTATTGTGAACAAAGTGGATGAGCTTAGAGTGTGGATCAATAATTGGAGCTATGATGTGGTGGCCATTACAGAGATTTGGATGGCTCAGGGGCGGGAATGGTACTTCGTGCTGGGTTTTAGTTGTTTCAGAAAGGATGGGGAGGGAGGAAAAAGAATAGGGCCGTGGCACTGTTGATCAGAGATAGTGTCATGGTTGCTGAAAAGGTGGATGTCATGGAGGGTTTGTCTACGGAGTCTCTGTGGATGGAGGTTAGGAGCAGGAAGGGGTCAGTAACTCTACTGGATGTTTTTTATAGGCCACCCAATAGTAACAGGGATATCGAGAAGCAAGTAGGGAAACAGATCCTGGAAAGGTGTAATAATAACAGAGTTGTTGTGATGGGAGATTTTTATTTTCCAAATATCGATTGGCATCTCCCTAGAGCAAGGGGTTTAGAGGGGGTGGAGTTTGTTAGATGTGTTCAGGAAGGTTTCTTGACACAATATGTAGATAAACCTACAAGAGGAGAAACAGTAGCCTGATTTGGTATTGGGAAATGAACCTGGTCAGGTGTCAGATCTCTCAGTGGGAGAGCATTTTGGAGATAGTGATCATAATTCTATCCCCTTCACAATAGCATTGGAGAGAGATAGGAACAGACAAGTTAGAAAAGCGTTTAATTGGAGTAAAGGGGATTATGAGGCTATCAGGCAGGAAACTGGAAGCTTAAATTGGGAACAAATTGGATTTGCGAAGGTAGCAGAGGGTAGCAGACACCAACAGAATCAACAAACTCATTCATAAGACCAGTGATGTTGTTGGGGTGGAACTGAACTCTCTGACGATGGTGTCTGAAAAGAGGATGCTGTCCAAGTTGCATGTCATTTTGGACAATGAGTCCCATCCACTCCATAATGTACTGGTTAAGCACAGGAGTACATTCAGCCAGAGACTCATTCCACCGAGATGTAACACTGAGCGACACAGGAAGTCATTCCTGCCTCTGTGGCCATCAAACTTTTACAACTCCTCCCTCGGAGTGTCAGACACCGTGAGCCAATAGGCTGGTCCTGGACTTATTTCTACTTGGCACGATTAACTTATTATTATTTAATTATTTATGGTTTTATATTTCTGTATTTCTACACTATTCTTGGTTGGTGCAGCTGTAACGAAACCCAATTTCCCTTGTGATCAATAAAGTATGTCTGTCTGTCTGTCTGTCTGTCTGTCAGATATTCTTAGGGAAAAGTACATAAGAAATGTGGCAAATGTTCAGAGGATATTTGTGTGGAGTTCTGCATAGGTACATTCCAATGAGACAGAGAAGTTATGGTAGGGTACAGGAACAGTGGTGTATAAAGGCTGTAATAAATCTAGTCAAGAAGAAAAGAAAAGCATACAAAAGGTTCAGAGAGCTGGGTATTGTTAGAGATGTAGAAGATTATAAGGCTAACAGGAAGGAGCTTAAAAAGGAAATTAGGAGAGCCAGAAGGGGCCATGAGAAGGCCTTAGCAGGCAGAATTAAGGAAAACCCCAAGGCATTCTACAAGTATGTGAGGAGCAAGAGGATAAGACGTGAAAGAATTGGACCTATCAAGTGTGACAGTGGGAAAGTGTGTATGGAACTGAAGGAAATAGCAGTGGTACTTAATGAATACTTTACTTCAGTATTCACTATCGAAAAGGATCTTGGTGATTGTAGTGATGACTTGCAGCAGACTGAAAAGCTTGAGCATGTAGATATTAAGAAAGAGGATGTGCTGGAGCTTTTGGAAAGCATCAAGTTGGATAAGTCCCCACATCGGATGAGATGTACCCCAGCCTACTGTGGGGGGCAAGGGAGGAAATTGCTGAGCCTCTGGCGATGATCTTTGCATCATCAATGGGGACAGGAGAGGTTCCGGAGGATTGGAGGGTTACGGATGTTGTTCCTTATTTTCAAGAAAGGGAGTAGAGACAGCCCAGGAAATTATAGAGCAGTGGGTCTTACTTCAGTGGTTGGTAAGCTGATGGAGAAGATCCTGAAAAGCAGGATTTATGAACATTTGGAGAGGAATAATATGATTAGGAATAGTCAGCATGGCTTTGTCAAGGGCAGGTCGTGCCTTCCAAGCCTGATTGAATCCTTTGAGGATGTGACTAAACACATTGATGAAGGTAGAGCAGTAGATGTAGTGCATATGGATTTCAGCAAGGCATTTGATAAGGTACCCCATGCAAGGCTTATTGAGAAAATAAGGAGACATGGGATCCAAGGGGGCATTGATTTGTGGATCCAGAACTGGCTTGCCCACAGAAGGCAAAGAGTGGTTGTAGACGGGTCATATTCTGCATGGAGGTCGGTGTCCTGTGGTGTGCCTCAAGGATCTGTTCTGGGACCCTTACTCTTCATGATTTTTATAAATGACTTAGATGAGGAAGTGGAGGGATGGCTTAGCAATTTTGCTGATGACACAAAGGTTGGAGGTGTTGTGGATAGTGTAGAGGGCTGTCAGAGGTTACAGCGGGACATTGATAGGATGCAAAACTGGGCTGAGAAGTGGCAGATGGAGTTCAACCCAGATAAGTGTGAAGTGGTTCATTTTGGTAGGTCAAATATGATGACAGAGTAAGTATTAATGGTAAGACTCTTGGCAATGTGGAGGATCAGAGGGATCTTGGGGTCCGAGTCCATAGGACACTCTGTGGTTAAGAAGGCCTTCATCAATTGTGGAATTGAATTTAGGAGCCAAGAGCTAATGTTGCAGCTACATAGGACCCTGGTCAGACCCCACTTGGAGTACTGTGCTCAGTTCTGGTCACCTCACTACAGGAAGAGTGAAGCCATAGAAAGGGTGCAGAGGAGATTTATAAGGATGTTGCCTGGATTGGGGAGCACGCCTTATGAAAATAGGTTGAGTTTCTCCTTGGAGCAAAGGAGGATGAGAGGTGACCTGATAGTGATGTATAAGATGATGAGAGGCATTGATCATGTGGATAGTCAGAGGCTTTTCCCAGGGCTGAAATGGTTGCCAAATGAGGACACAAGTTTAAGATGCTGGGGAGTAGGTACAGAGCAGATGTCAGGGGTAATTTTTTTATGTAGAGAGTGGTGAGTGCATGGAATGGGCTGCTGGCAATGGTGGTGGAGCTGGATACGATAGGGTCTTTTAAGAGACTTGTGGATAGGTACATGGATCTTAGAAAAATAGAAGGCTATGGGTAAAGCCTAGTAATTTCCAAGGTAGGGACATGTTCGGCACAAAATTTGTGGGCCGAAGGGCCTGTATTGTGCTGTAGGTTTTCTATGTTTCTATATGTAAGTGAAGTTAGCCGAGTTATCCCCTCTGGTTCAAGAGTCTGATGTCTGATGTTCCTGAAGGTGGTGTAGGTTTGAGACTCCTCTACTTTATTCCCAATGGCATCAGCGAGAAGAGAGCATGGCCTGGATGGTGGGGGACCCGGAACATGCATGCTGTTGTCCTGTGACGCATTTCTCAATGGTGGGGAATGCTTTACATGTGACGTACTAGGTTGTACCTGCTACTTTTTGTAGGATTTTCCGTTCAAGGTGTTTCCATAATAGGCCATGATGCAACCAGTCAATATATTCTCCACTGCCCACTATAGAACTTTGTCAAAGCTTTTGATGAAATGCTGAATCTTCTCAAACTCTTAAGCTCCTCTGTCCTGGATCAGTCCTTCAAGTTGTCCTGGAAGCAGCCGTCTTCATGGTGTATCCTTTCTCCCCCAGGGTTGAGTTCTTTGGAGCTTCCATTGACAAGTCTGTAGCGCTGGATTTTTAATGTGATGGGGTTGCTGGCCCCATGCAAACCCTCCTCCTTTGGCAGTTATGTTTGTGTCTTGCAAGTTATATGTTATGTATGTTAATTTATGCACATGTCATTGATGTTTTTCACCTTTGCACTGTGCTGCTGCTGCAAAAAAAGCTAATTTTCACAGTACTTATACCAAGTATGATAATAAAATTGAACTAAATCTCTGAAATTGGATTGATGATTCATCCAATTCCTTGCAGCCACTCGTTGAGTTTTGAAAGGGGTTTTAAAGGAATTAAATGAAATGCATGATGTCAAAGCTCTCTGTGGCAGAGAGCTTTGGACCTACTCAGAGGTGCAGGGGTGCAGTATTGAGCACTGCCACTAGATGTCTCAATATGATCACTAACAGCTTTCCTCAGAGTGCAACAAACAGGAGCAAGAGGTTGGACACATAGCCCCTCCAGCCCTTCTTTACCATGCTGTCAGATCATGGCTGATCTTGTGCCTCATTTTCCTCTTTGATCTTTGAGTTTCACTTTGAATTTGCTAACTGACTGTCTGTAGTCCTTAATATTTACAACGTGGCATAAAAAAGTGTGCACAAGTGCATTGAGCTACAAGACAATACAATGTTGGCTTGTAACAGCATCACAAGCACATGGTAGGGACCACACACAGAATATAAATTATAAGACTGTAAGACATAGGAGAAGAATTAAGCCATTCAGCCCATCGAGTCTGCTCTGCCATTCCATCATGACTGATTTAACTATCCCTCTCAACCCCGTTCTCCTGCCTTCTCCCCGTAACCTTTGATGTCCATACTAATCAATCTCCACTTTAAGTATACCCAATGAATTGGCCTCCACTGCCGTCTTTGGCAATGAATTCCACAGATTCGCCACCCTCTGGCTGAAGAAATTCCTCCTCACCTCTGCTATAAAGGAACCTCTGTTCTGAGGCTGTGTCCTCTTGGACCTAGACTCCCCCAAAGAGTGTTATGAATGTTTATAGAAAACATCCTCTCCCCGCCCACAGCAGAATTTCGGAAGACAATGGGAAGATCGACGGCATCAGCTCACCTCTCACCTCTCTCTCTCTCTCTCCAACGTTAGTCAAATACCTACCTCGAACTGAAATGAACTCTCTTCATCATCAGAAGACTGTACCCATTTACCCCTAGGTTTGAAAGAGCCTAGTTTTGATCCTATTTCCACACACACACACACACACACACACACACACACACATATATATATATGTATATATATATATATATATATGTATATATATATATATCATTGCTAACCTGTTCAATATATTTGCATTTATATTACTGTATTGCTTAGTTACTAACAAACACTATCAGTTTATAGCAATACCAGACTCCAATGTGTCTTCCATTTCTGCTGGTTCTTTAACCCGGTCATGGGGTATGTGACACATCAAACTCTCCTTATACATTAACCTGTCACATAGTTTATTTAAGACAGTGAAGAAAAGAAAAAGGTGATGCCAAACAAAATGTCAGTGCCAAATTTAAAAAGAAACACAGTCAGAGTCCATACATTGTTTCATTGCTGAGGTAGGGTTGGTTCAGGAACCTGATGATTGAAGTAGCCATCGCTGAGTCTGGTGGTGTGGGACCATGTGTCGGTACCTCCTGCCTGCCAGTAGTTGTGAGAAGAGGACGTGACCCTTAGAGATAGGGATCCTTGATGATCGATGCTGCCCTCTAGGGGCAGTACCTCCTGTAGATGCTGTCAGTGTTCATTTCTCTCTGTGTTCCTGTGCGTTGGATTTGCACAGGCTATGATAGAACCAGTCCACGGTGCATTTGTAGAAGTTTCTTAGAGCACTTAGTGACATGCCAAATCTCCTCCAGCTCCAGTAGATGTATTGGTGTGTCTTCTTCGTGATTAGATCAATGCACTGAAATCTCTTCTCATTTCAGTGCTGAATGTTTATCACTCTGAGACCCCACCACTGTTTTCACAGCTTTCACTGAAGTATCAGCCTATCAGTGTCCACTCTCGCAATCCTCAGGATCATTATTGTCTCGATGACACCCCATTCTTCTCAATGAGGGTGGAGCTCAGTCAAGATGGTGCTAAATGGCAACTCCTTTGCTTACATCTTTGGAAACAGCTCTATTTCCATCTTTAATATCTCTATTTTTCCCTTTCAGGGTTCCTTTGAAGACCTTGACCAGGAGTTACATGCCAACATCAGTTCTTTGTGGGAGTGGGACCCGCTCTTGGGGTTTCGATATGCCAGGGATGCGGCCTAAGAGTTCAGCTCACCTTTGGAGGCCTATGATCTCGGGGTTCTGGAAACGTGCGGATCAAAGGTTGGTGTCCTGACAGACCAGTGTGTCATGGAAGCTGGAAGACCTTTGGCTGTGTGTCCAGAGACCTGAGATCTTTGGGCACAGAGCTCGGAAAAACCGACGCAACAGACTTCTACATCGTAAACCAGCGAGCTGTTTGTGTCTCCCTTCTCGCTGTGAAACGGAGACATCTCTTTCTCCCTTATTACAGACAGACAGAACCTGTGGTATGTCAAATACCAGGTGAATGTGTAGTCTTTGGAGTACTGCAAGTCTGTGTCTTTGCTGTTGCTTTTGCTGCAGGTTTGAGTGCTCGGTGACGGGAGCCGACGCTTTTTTTGCTGGTGGGGGAAGGGGGAATCGTGTTTGCTGCCGCTTACACCCAGGAGGGAGGAGAGCTGGGGGGAGAGTTTGGGGTTCTAACATTTAACTGTCATTCATTCTTTGGGGAACTCCTCTGTTTTGTGGATGGTTGAGAAGAAAAAAACATTTCAGGATGTATATTGTATACATTTCTCTGACATTAAATATACCTTTTAAACCTTTGAGGTCTTTTCTCTCAGTCTCTCCTCGCTGGACCACTTCCTCACTCATTATCCAGCCTTTTGCATCTCTAGGCCTGGGTGTGATCTTTCACCAAAGGGCTGCTTAGAAACAGCTGAATTCCTTATGTTTGTACTCAACAATAAAGACCAACATACCACTTGCCTTCTAAATTGCTTGCTCTACCCACATGTTTACCTTTTCCACCTCAGAAACACTTGGTCTCTACACACCAGCCAGTTCTACTTGTTTATCATTGCTTAAAAAAAATACACTTTTCTCTGTGCTTGTGACTGAAGTGAATAACCTCGCAAATTCACACACTGTATTACATCTGTCGACCTCCTGACCATTTGCAAAGCTCATCCACGCCCCTTTGCAGACTCACTTTCACTTTCCCGTCTAGCTATGTAGAATATAGAACATAGAACAGTACAGCACAGGAACAGGCCCTTCAGCCCGCAATGAGCCAATTAAATCAGTATCAAATGGCCAACTAAACACATCCCTTCTGTCTTCACAATTTCCCTCACATTCATGTCCCTATCTAAAAGTCTCTAATATATCTGCCTCTACCACCTCCACCCCAGGCAGCACATTACGGGCACCCACCACTCTCCTGTTAAAAAAAACTTGCCATTCACATCTCCTTTGAACTTACCCCTCTCACTTTAAATGCATGCCCTCTGGTATTAGACATTTCAACATTGGGGAAAAGATACTGTCCTGTCTACGCCTCTCATAACATTATAAAACTCTTATCAGATCTCCCCTCAGTGGACATTGCTCCAGGGAAAATAATCTAAATTGGCCCAACTTCTTGTAAAATCGGGCAACCTGATTACACAGTCACTTTACCTAAATCATTAGTATTAAGTAGTGAGCGTCAGAATGCTTGAGCCTGCCCCCCCCCCCCCCCCGAGGCAAGAACTAGAAGTGAACCAATTTGTTCCTATTTGGTGTTCAGCATTGGCTCCGTTCCTAAGAGCTCTTTATAACTGAAAGAAAAAGGTTTGTAAGTCGAGAATGAACATTGTGTGAGAGAGGATGACAGAAAAAGCAGTGGTGAGTGAGCCCGTCAGCCTCAGTGGGTGAAAGAGTCTCCATGCTTCCAGCTCTGCCCAGCAAAACCCAGACTCCGACGGATGGGGCTGGGTGAGGGGAGGCACATGGAAGTAGCCCATTCCCGTTGGGTAGACAATGCCTACAGTCCCACAGCAGCCGCTAAATCTGACCCCAGCCATCCCACCCATCTCCCAAATGCTTGTTCATATGTACAGACGGTACATGAAGTAGGTGTTCGTAACCTGCCTATACTTCACCAGTCTCCTCTGTTAGCCCTGACCACAAGAGTCCTTAGATCAAGTAGCAATGTTTACCAAAATTCTTCTGAAAACCCCAACTTACTTTTGGATACAAGGAGCAAAACTACAATCATGCAATGCCAACTGTCCACTGCTTATTACGCCACAGTCATGTAGGGCAGCAAAGAAGGCCATCCATCTCTGGTGGTGTTCAGGGCTTCCTTCATCACGTCAGTAGTTTCCTCTCGGTTTTCACCGCCGTCAGTCATACAAGTCCCGGGTGGAAACCCAGGAATACATCACACACAGATGTAGAAGGATTCTTCATTGCTGTTTCCAAAACAGCTTTGTTTTGGAAACAGGATTGTTAGCCCTGAGCTGAACCCCAGAACCTGGAGGACTGGTGGACCACTCTTGGTCTGGCCTCTAACCTTTGACCTGTTTGGCACTGGTGACCCTGCTAAGAGCCAAAGCAGAAGTCTCTGACGCCTGCCAGTATAGCTCTCTGGGTCACTGAGACAAGCAGGCCTCCAAGCCCAGCAAAGCCATGGTCCTCTTGGCAGGGGGAAATACTGAAACACAAGAGCTTCTGCAGGTGCAGGAGGTCCAGTGTAAATTGCACAAAATGTAAGTTGCCCATTTGTTACCATTACTAACATGACTCAGTAAAAAACTTGAATCATACTATGCTGTCGTGATTCTTGTTCTGTGCATACTTATCAGGTACTAGTTCAAATGGGATCTTTAGTTGGCGTGGACTGAGGAATGTGTTTCAGCGCTGTGTAATTCTATGATCCTCTCACAAGGTCTTTCTTCTTTAAGACATTCACCATTCCTGCATAAGTAAGACAGAGCCCAGATATGATCATTTGGCACCTGAAACAAGTGAATGGAGCTTGCACCAACATGTTCTCAGAGTGTGGGGGGTGTGCACTGCAGCTGCCATATGTAAGTCATTATATCATTACAGCCAATCCAGCTGCATTAGGCTCATGGGTATTAAAAGTATAAAGACATTTTTTCCCCCGGAAATGGATTTTGTTCTGACTGGTTGTTCTAACTTGTGTTCTTGGACCTTAGGAATGTCTACACTTCTGTTAACTCCAAAGCGATTTTTAACCCAGAGGTGTACTTGAATTTGGAACTGGCTGACATTTGGACCTTGTTGGAGTCAGAAAATTAAATTGCCTCAGCATGAATAAGAAGGTAAAGCTGTGGCCTGTATATCACAGCAATCACAAGCTCATGTCATCCCCAACTCAAAATTTAGGATTATTTTGGAAAATCAAAGTAAACATAAAATTCAGTCAAAAATGAGTTCCAGATTACACTATTAACATCATTTCCATTCCAAAATTGGGTTCTTTGCAAAGAATGACCCACATTTCTAGCTCAATGAATTGTGTAACTGGGGAATGTAACTATACCATGCATACAAGATGCTAGAGGAATTCAGCAAGCTGAGCAGAATCAATGGAAAGGACCACAGTTGATATTTCGGGCTGAGACCCTTCATCAGGACTGGAGAAAAAAAGACGAGGAGTCAGAGTTAGAAGATGGGGGGAGGAGAGGAAGAAACGCAAGATGATAGGTGAAAGAACTGGGAAGATGATTGATGAAAGAGATACAGGGACGGAGAAGGGGGAATCTGTGAGGAGAGGACAGAAGACCATGGAAGAAAGAAAAGAGGAAGGAGTACCAGAGGGAGGTGATGGGCAGGTAAACAGATAAGGTGAGAGAAGAACAAGGAAATGGGAGTTGCTGAAGTGGGGGTGGGGGACATTACTGGCAGTTTGAGAAATTGATGTTCATGCCATCAACCTGGAGGCTACCCAGATGGAATATAAGGTGTTGCTCCTCCAACCGGAGTGAGGCCTCGTTGCGACAGTAGAGGAGGCCATGGACTGACATGCCAGAATGGGAAGTAGAATTGAAGTAGGTGGCCACTGGGAGATCCCACGTTTTCTGACGGACAAAGCATAGGTGCTTGGTGAAGCGGTCTCCCAATCTATGTTGGGTCTCACCGATATACAGGAGACCACACTGGGAGCACCGGATTCAATAGATGACCCCAACAGACTCACAGGTGAAGCGTCAACTCATCTGAAAAGACTGTTTAGGTCCCTGAATGGTAGTGAGGGAGGAGATGTAGGGGCAGGTGTAGCATTTGTTCTGCTTACAAGGACAAATGCCAAGAGGGAGATCAGAGGGGAAGGATGAATGGACAAAGGAGACATGCAAGGAGTGATTCCTGTGAAAAGCAGAAACTGGTGGGGTGGGGGAGGGAAAGAAGTGCTTGGTGGTGGCATCCCATTGGAGACGGCAGAAGTTACGGAGAATTATGTATCTATCTCCACTGCATCTGCTCTTAGGATAAGGCTTTTCATTCCAGAACAAAGGAGATATCCTCCTTCTTCAAAGTAAGGGGCTTCCCTTCCTCCACCATCAACGCTGCCCTCACCTGCATCTCTTACATTTCGTGCAAGTCTGCCCTCACCCCATCCTCCAGCCACCCCACCAGGGATAGGGTTCCTCTTTTCCTCACCTTCCACCCCACCAACCTCCACATCCAGCACATAATCCTCTCTAAATTCTGCCATCTCCAATGGGATCCCACCACCAAGCACATCTTTCCTTCCTGTATATCGGTGAGACCTGGCGCAGATTGGGAGAACTCTTTGCTGAGCACCTACACTCCATCTGCCTGAAAAAGTGAGATCATTGGAGTTTGAAACACTGAAAGGAGATCTCATTGAAATATGCACAGTTCTGACAGGGTTCAACAGGCTATTTGGGGCTCAGGGTTTGCAAACAGAGACCTCATTGTCCAGAGTGGGGTTGAGACACTTGGGGCTGAAATGAGGAGAAATTTCACCCAGAGGGCGGTGAGTCTGAGGAAATCTCCGCAGAGCGGACAGATGTGAAATGAGTAAATATGCTTAAAATGAGGAAAGGGAGATTTCCAGACAAACGTAAATTTACTATTGAAGTATGTATATGTCACCATTTACAACCCTGAGATTCATTTTCTTGCAGGCATTCACAGTAAAACAAAGAAATACAATAGAATCAATGAAAAACTACACACAAACATTAACTGGCAAACAGCCAATGTGCAACAAAGAAGACAAACTGTGCAAATACGAAAATAGCTAAATAAATTATACTGAGAAGTCTTTGAAAGTGAGCCCATAGGTTGTGTTCAGTGATCAGTTCATCTGTCATTTTCTTGACCCCATTACTACCTCACCAGCATCATTTTCCAGTGGTCCAATATCAACTCTCACCTCCCTTTCACTCTTTATATAACTGAAAAAACTTTCGGTATCCTGCTTTATATTATTAGTTAATCTGCGCTCATCTTTAATCTTTTCCCTTGTTATAGCTTTTTTAGTTGCCTTGTGTTGGATTTTAAAAGCTTCCCAATCATCCAACTTCCCATTCACTTTTTTCCACCTTATATGCCCTTGCCTTGGCTTTTATGTAGTCCTTAACTTCCTTTGTCAGCCACAATTGTCTACCCCTGCCATTTGAGTACTCCTTCCTCTGTTGGACATATATATCCTGCGTCTTGTAAACTATTCCCAGAAATTTCAACCATCTCTGCTCTGCTGTCATCCCTGCCAGTATCCTCCTCCAATCCACCTGGGCAAGCTCCTCTCTCATGCCTCTGTAATTCCCTTTATTCCATTGCGATACTGATACATGTGAGTTATGCTTGTCCCTCTCAAATTGCAGCATGAATTCAATCACATTATTATCACTGCCACCTAAATGTTGAGGTGAGTGAAGTTATCCACGTTGATTCAGGAGTCTGATGGTTGAAGGATAATAACTATTCCTGAACCTGGTGGTGTAGGAACTAGATGGCATCAGTCTGGAGAGGATGGTGGGGACAGGGGTAGGAGTCCTTGATGGTGCAGGACACAGCGAGATAAGGAGAGAGGTGGGGGAATAAGTTTGTGAGAGCCAGGATCAGCCGAGATCGTATTGGGTGATGTAGCAGGATCAAAGAGATGAAGGTTACAGCTACTCCTATTTTTTCTACATTTAAAATATTCACTGAAAAACAAAAACCTGCAGAAATTGGAAACTGAATTGAGAAGCAAAACATGCTCCATAAAGTAACTCCTAGTGATGGAAATATATCACGACTCAACTCGATTCATACTCATTCAAACAAAACCATTCAAATTGATCTATTTTGCTCGCTCTCTATAGTCTGTGGAAACAGAGTTCTTTAATCCTTATCACATGAAACTGCATCACTTCCAGGAATGGGACGTAGCCAGTGCCTATCATGAGCCCATTTGGAAACTGGTTTGTGTTTCCAAATGGTTTACATTGCCAATAATCTGTGAAAGAATGGGTATATTCTGATTTTTTAAAAAACGTTCAAGTGGAATATTTATGGGCTGACTTGCATTTGTAGATTTATCCTCAGTGGCCACTTTATCAGCCAATCATGCAGCAGCAACTCGATGTTTAAAAGCATACAGGCATGGTCAAGAGGTTCAGCTGCTCATGCCAAACATCGGAAAGGGGAGGAATCATGATCTTCGTGACTTTGATCATGGAATGGTTGCTAGTGCCAGGCCTGGTTGTTTCAAATATCCCAGCAACTGCTGATCTGGGATTTTCATGCACAACAGTCCCTAGAATTTACAGAAAATGGAGCAAGAAACAAAACATCCAGTGAGCAGCAGTTCAGAGGGTGGATATCCTTTGCTAGTGAGAGAGGTCAGGGGAGAATGGCCAGACAGGATCATGCAGACAAGAAGGAGACAGCAACTCAAATAACCATGTGTTCCAACAGTGGTGTGCAGAAGAGCATCTCTGAACGCACAACACATCAAACCTTAAAGTGGATGGGCTACAGCAGCAGAAGACCACGAACATACAGATAAACACTGAGTGGCCACTTTATTAGGTACAGAAGGTACCTAGTAAATTGGACACAGAGTGTATGCATTAGAAGTTTGGCTTCTGTTCAGTATCTGGTGGCTGTAATAATTTTAACACAAATATAGAGAGAATTACACAGCAAGAGCAGACTGGCAAGAAATGTGTGTTCTTGTGTCTGGGTTCATGAAACGTCAACGAACATCAGTCAAAATTTCATATGGTAATAACATCACCCAGTCTTTTATCTATGCTTCATTAGGCACTGGTTACTGCACACTGCACAGCAATGTTCAACGTCAAAGAATTTCCATTGCCATGTCAAGATAAGTGAAGGAATTTATCATTGGTGTTAGATGCTAGTCAATGAGGCTATCACTGCAGCTTAATGATTTGAATTTTAAACAGGAAAGTGAGAAAACTTTCATCCTTCTGGTGACAATGGCAGTATTTGCTGTCATTGTGCCTGTGATGGTAATGGAACTCAAGTACTATTTTAAATTCCATACTATCATTCAGGCTGCCTCTTCATTTTGTGTTGAGACATAAGGCAGCATCCATTGCCTGAATGGATCAGACTGTCCAGTAGACCACCACTGTATTATCTCCATTTGAGTTATGGACACTTACCTTTGAAAGTTTACAAACCCTTGCCCGTAAATCTAAGATATGGAATAAAATTTACTCTCATGGAACTTGTGCAGAAAACAATGTAAATGAACCAATGCAAGTTTTTTTTTCAACTTGCTTTTCTTGACATGCGCACAGATGATGTGGCTTATTGTTATGGAAAATGGTAATATGGATTGTTTGTCCCGATGAAGGGTTTCAGCCTGAATCGGCAACAGTTTCTTCTTCTTCATAGCTGCTACCTAACCTGCTGAGTTCTTCCAGCACCTTTTGTGTGTGCAACCCTCTGTAATGCAAAGGTTGCCTTTAGCTTAAAATCCATAGCACCTTTTGTGTTATAGTCTTGCCTTCAAGTATTTCAAAGTTAATTCATCTCAAGTATTTCAAAAAGTACTGCATTGAATCATCTTACATACCGTGTAGTGTCCAGAACAGAGGTGTAGGACGAGCCAGGGTTCTGTATGTGTATCTGTGTCAGGACTAGTGGTAACGTGCACTGTAGCTTCAGATCCAAGTTTATTGTCACACACAGGGTATAACTCCCATGAAAATGAGCACTTTGCAGCAGCAGCAAGGTATATTACAAACGTGATAAATATAAGTTAACATAAACTTAAATTAACATAGATTATGCATGACTTACAGAACAGAATAAATGTAACAGCACTGATACAAGTTAGCTTCTCTAAAATTTACGTTCTCGAAATAAATGTAATTCAAAGAAGGGAAAGTATGTAAATATTAGGAAGCAAGAATCAAACAGGGCCCTTGAGGATTATAAAGAAGCCAGAAAAGAACTCAAAAAGGGAGTTAGGAAAACCAGGGGGGCCCATGGAAAGTAGGATTGAAGAGAATCCTACTTGAACAGAAAATCCTACAAAAAGCAGTGGACACGGCCCAGTCCAATCCCATCATCAAGCACATCTACATGAAACGCTGTCACAGGAAAGCAGCATCCATCATCAGGGACCACCACCACCCAGGACATGCTCTCTTCTCGCCGCTGCTATCAGGAAGGTACAGGAGCCTCAAGGCTCGCACCACCAGATTCAGGAACAGTTGTTCAGGAACAGCGGTGTAGAGTTAGGTAAGGGAGAAATACAAAGAGATCTAGGAGTCCTTGTTCATCAGTCACTGAAGGTGAATGAGCAAGTGCAGCAGGCAGTGAAGAAGGCTAATGGAATGTTGGCCTTTATTACAAAGGGAATTGAGTACAAGAGCAAGGAAATCCTTTTGCATTTGTACAGAGCCCTGGTGAGACCACACCTGGAGTATTGTGTACAGTTTTGGTCTCCAGGGTTAAGGAAGGACATCCTGGCTATAGAGGAAGTGCAGCGTAGATTCACGAGGTTAATTCCTGGGATGTCCAGACTGTCTTACGCAGAGAGGTTAGAGAGACTGGGATTGTACACGCTGGAATTAAGGAGATTGAGAGGGGATCTGATTGCAACTTATAAGATTATTAAGGGATTGGACAAGATAGAGGCAGGAAATATGTTCCAGATGCTGGGAGAGGCCAGTACCAGAGGGCATGGTTTGAGAATAAGGGGTAGGTCATTTAGGACAGAGTTAAGGAAAAACTTCTTCTCCCAGAGAGCTGTGGGGGTCTGGAATGCACTGCCTCGGAAGGCAGTGGAGGCCAATTCTCTGGATGCTTTCAAGAAGGAGCTAGATAGGTATCTTATGGATAGGGGAATCAAGGGATATGGGGACAAGGCAGGAACCGGGTATTGATAGTAGATGATCAGCCATGATCTCAGAATGGTGGTGCAGGCTCGAAGGGCTGAATGGTCTACTTCTGCACCTATTGTCTATTGTCTATACCCCTCAACCATCAAGCTCTTGGACCAAAGGGGAAAACTTCACTCAGCTTCAATTGTCTCATCATTGAAATGTTCCCATAACCTTTTGACTCACGTTCTTGATATTTATTGTTTATTTATTTATTAGTAATTTTTCTTTCTTTTTTGTATCTGCAAAGTGTGCTGTCTTTTGCACACTGGTTGAATGCCCAAGTTGGTGAGGTCTTTCATTGATCCTATTATGGTTATTATTCTATGGATTTATTGAGTATGCATGCAAAAAATGGATCTCCACGTTCTATACAGTGACATAATAAATAATAAATTTACTTTGAATCCCAAAGCATTCTATACTTACAAACATCAGAAGCAAGAGGATAACTCAGGAGAAGGTAGGACCACTCAAGGATTTGTGGAGAATGTGGGTGAGATCCTTAATGTGTACTTTATTTCAGTATTCACCAAGAAGAAGAGTGTTGAGGATAGGGAGATCAGTGCCATGCATTTTAAGGGAGCTTCGAGAGAGTTAATCCATTGTTCGTAGCCTATCAGCGGCAACAAGAGAGCTTTACCAAGAGGGATTTCTCGCAGGTCAGCAGCGGTTATTTAAAAAGGGAGCTTTGAGAGCTTTAGTCCATTGTACGTGGCCTATCAGGGGCTATAACTGGAGCACTGTTGGTGAGTTAGATACCAGGGAAGGTTCAGGCATAAAAGGGAGACACTGCCTAGCAGAGCGGTCATCAGAGGAGTGGTCATTGACAGAGTGATCTGAGGCAGAGTGGTAGGGCTTTGGCGATAATGGGTTGAGGTGAGGTAAGTTACCTGTGAAGAATAGAAACAGGAAGTATGTTTGTGAGGGTGGTGTTTTGTACTGGGTGTCAGATGTGGGAAGTCCGGGAGACTCCCAGCCTCCCAGACGGCCACATCTGCACCAGGTGCGTTGAGCTGCAGCTCCTTAGGGACCGTGTTAGGGGACTGGAGATGCAGCTCGATGACCTTCGTCTAGTCAGGGAGAGTGAGAAGGTGATAGAGAGGAGCTATGGGCAAGTAGTCACACCGGGGCCTCGGGAGACAGATAAGTGGGTAACAGTCAGGAGAGAGAAGGGCAGGAGTCTGATACTAGAGAGTACTCCAGGGGCAGGAATGATTACTTAGAGTACCAGGCTTTAGATGTTTCAGAAAGGACAGGGAGGGAGGCAAAAGAGATGGGGATGTGGCACTGCTGATTAGAAATAGCGTCACAGCTGCAAAAAGGGAGGAAGTTGTGGAGGGATTGTCTACTGACTCTCTGTGGGTGGAAGTTAGAAACAGGAAGGGGACAATAACTCCACTGGATGTTTTTTATAGACCATCCAATAGTAATAGGGACATCGAGGAGCAGATAGGGAGACAGATTTTAGAAAGGTGTAATAATAACAGGGTTGTCGTGGTGGGAGATTTTAATTTCCCAAGTATTAATTGACAACTCCCTAGAGCGAGGGGATTAGATGGGGCGGAGTTTGTTAGGTGTGTTCGGGTAGGTTTCCACTAACAATACGTAGATAAGCAAGGAGAGGCTGTACTTGATCTGGTATTGGGAAATGAACCTGGACAGGTGTCAGGTCTCACAGTAGGACAGCATTTTGGAGATAGTGATCACAGTTCTATCTCTTTTACCATAGCTTTGGAGAGGGATAGAAATAGACATGTTAGGAAAGCGTTTAATTGGAGTAAGGGGAAATATGAAGCTATCAGGCAGGAACTTGGAAGCATAAATTGGAAACAGATGTTCTCAGGGAAACGTATGGCAGAAATGTGGCAAATGTTCAGGGGATAGTTGCGTGGTGTTCTGCATAGTACGTTCCAATGAGACAGAAACCGTGGTGTACAAATGCTGTTGAAAATCTAGTGAAAAAGAAAAGAAGAGCTTATGAAAGGTTCAAAAAAACAAGGTAATGACAGAGATCTAGAGGATTATAAGGCTAACAGGAAGGAGTTTAAGAATGAAATTAGGAGAGCCAGAAGGGGCCATGAGAAGGTCTTGGTGAGCAGGATTAAAGAAAACCCCACAGCATTTCACAAGTACGTGAGGAGCAAGAGGATAAGACGTGAGAGAATAGGACCAATCAAGTGTGACAGTGGAAAAGTGCGTATGGAACCAGAGGAGATAGCAGAGGTACTTATTGAGTACTTTGCTTCAGTATTCACTACGGAAAAGGATCTTGGCGATTGTAGGGATGACTTACAGTGGGTTGAAAAGCTTGGGCATATAGACATTAAGAAAGAGGATGCACTGGAAGTTTTGTAAAGCATCAAGTTGGATAGGTCTCCGGGACTGGATGAGATATACCCCAGGCTACTGTGGGAAGTGAGGGAGGAGATTGCTGAGCCCATGGCAATGATCTTTGCATCATCAGTGAGGACAGGGGAGGTTCCGGAGAATTGGAGGGTTGTGGATGTTGTTCCCTTATTCAAGAAAGGGAGTAGAGGTAGCCCAGGAAATTATAGACAAGTGAGTCTTACTTCAGTGGTTGGTAAGTTGATGGAAAAGATCCTGAGAGGCAGGATTTATGAACATCTGGAGAGGCATAATATGATTAGGAATAGTCAGCATGGCTTTGTCAAGGGAAGGTCGTGCCTTACGAGCCTGATTGAAGTTTTTGAAGATGTGACTAACCACATTGATGAAGGTAGAGCAGTAGATGTAGTGTATATGGATTTCAGCAAGGCATTTGATAAGGTACCCCATGCAAAGCTTATTGAGAAAGTAAGAAGGCATGGGATGCAAGGGGACCTTGCTTTGTAGATCCAGAATTGGCTTGGCCACAGAAGGCAAAGAGTGGTCGTAGATGGGTCATATTCTGCATGGAGGTTGGTGACCAGGGATCTGTTCTGGGACCCTTTCTCTTCGTGATTTTTATAAATGACCTGGATGAAGAAGTGGAAGGATGGGTTAGTAAATTTGCTGATGACACAAAGGTTGGGGGTGTTCTGGATGGTGTGGAGAGCTGTCAGAGGTTACAATGGGATATCGATAGAATGTAAAACTGGGCTGAGAAGTGGTAGATGGAGTTCAACCCAGATAAGTGTGAGGTGGCTTATTTTGGTAGGTCAGATATGATGACAGAATATAGTATTAATGGTACGACTCCTGGCAGTGTGGAGGATCAGAGGGATCTTGGGGTCCGAGTCCATAGGACACTCAAAGCTGCTGTGCAGGCTGACTCTGTGGTTAAGAAGGCATACAGTGTATTGGCCTTCATCAATCATGGGATTGAGTTTAAAAGTTGAGAGGTAATGTTGCAGCTATATAGGACCCTGGTCAGACTCCACTTGGAGTACTGTGCTCAGTTCTGGTCACCTCACTACAGGAAGCATGTGGAAACTATAGAAAGGTGCAGAAGAGATTTGCAAGAATGTTGCCTGGATTGGGAAGCATGCCTTATGAGAATAAATTGTGTGAACTCAGCCTTTTCTCCTTGGAGCGGCGGAGAATGAGAGGTGACCTGATAGAGATATATAAGATGATGAGAGGCATTAATTGTGTGGATAGTCAGAGGCTTTTTCCCAGGGCTGAAATGGCTATCCTGAGAGGGCACAGTTTTAAGGTGCTTGGAAGTAGGTACAGAGGAGATGTCAGGGTAAGTTTTTTATGCAGAGAATGGTGAGTGCGTGGAAAGGGCTGCCGGCGATGGTGGTGGAGACAGATCGATAAAGTCTTTTAAGAGACTCCTGGATAGGCAAATGGCACTTAGAAAAAGAGGGCTATGGTTAACACTAGGTAATTTCTAAAGCAGGTACATGTTCAGCACAGTGTTGTGGGCCGAAGGGCCTGGATTGTGCTGTAGGTCTTCTATGTTTCTATGCTTTGGCATTTCAAGGTAAAGGAGGAGCAAGTCTCCAGAGCCTGATGGGATATACTCGTTATTGGGGAAGACAAGAGATGAGACAAATGGGGACTTGACCAATATCTTCATGTCCTCTCTTTCCACAGGCAAGGTCCTGGAGGACTGGCAAGTAGCTAATGTAGCTAATCACCCAAGAAGGGAACCAGGGATAATGCTGGAAACCATAGAGCACTGACTCGCACGTCAGTGGTAGGGAAGTTACTGTAGAGAATTCTTAGGGTTAGGTCTGGTGAGAATTTGGAAACCATGGCTTAATTAGGGAGAGCCAGCATGCCTTTGTGCAGAGCAAGTCTTGTTTTACCAACTTGATTGAGTTTTCTTCATGAGGTGACTAGGGTGGTTAATGAACATAGAGTTGTGGATCTGGTCTACATGGATTTTAGTAAGGTACATCATGGGAGGCTCATCCAGAAGATTAAGATGCATGGGATCCATAGTGAATTTGCCATTTGGATTCAGTACTGGCTTGCCCATAGAAGACTGAAGATTGTGGTCAATGGGACTTATTCTAGCTGGAATCTGTGATTAGTGGTGTTCTTCAGGGATCTGTACTGGGACCTCGGCTGTTTGTAATGAGCTACATCTAAACAACCTAGATGAAAATGTAGATGAGTGGGCTAATAAGTATGCAGATGATATGAAGATTGGTGCTGTTGTGGATAGCATAGAAGACTGGAAAAGAATTCAACAGAATATAGATCAGCTGCAGATATCATTGGAGAAATGAAGATAAAGCTTAACCCAGCCAAATGTGAAGAGTGCACCTTGGTAAGTCAAATGTAAAGAGACAGTACACTGTTAAGGACAAGACCTTTAACAGTGTTGATGATCAGAGGGTTCTTGGAGTCCAAGTTCACTGCTTCCTGAAAATGGCTACACAGGTTGATAGGGTGGTGAAGAAGGCATATGTCAAGCTTGCATTTATTAGTTGAGGCATTGAGTTCAAAAATCAGGAAGTTATGTTGCTGCTTTATAAAACTCTAGTTAGGTTGCTTCTGGAGTATTGCATACAGTTCTGGTTGCCCCATTATAGGGAGAATGCTGAGGCTTTGGATAGGATGCAGAAGAGGTTTGCACCCTCTCCAAAACCTTGACAGCCTTCCTATAATGGGGTTGCTGTAACAAGAGTTGGGCTGATTCCTTGGGAGTGGCTGAAGCTGAGGGGAGATGTAGTGTACCTGGACTTCCAGAAAGCTTTTGATAAAGTCCCACATAGGAGATTAGTGGGCAAAATTAGGGCACATGGTATTGGGGGCAGAGTACTGACATGGATTGAAAATTGGCTGGCTGACAGGAAACAAAGAGTAGCAATTAACAGGTCCCTTTCGGAATGGCAGGCTGTGACCAGTGGGGTACCGCAAGGTTCGGTGCTGTGACCACAGCTGTTTACAATATACATTAATGATTTAGATGAAGGGATTAAAAGTAACATTAGCAAATTTGCCGATGACACAAAGCTGGGTGGCAGTGTGAAATATGAGGAGGATGTTATGAGAATGCAGGGTGACTTGGATAGGTTGGGTGAGTGGGCAAATGTATGGCAGATGCAGTTTAATGTGGTTAAATGTGAGGTTATCCACTTTGGTGGCAAGAACAGGAAGGCAGATTACTATCTAAATGGAGTCAAGTTAGGAAAAGGGGAAGTAAAACGAGATCTAGGTGTTCTTGTACATCAGTCAATGAAAGCAAGCATGCAGGTACAGCAGGCAGTGAAGAAAGCTAATGGCATGCTGGCCTTTATAACAAGAGGAATTGAGTATAGAAATAAAGAGGTCCTTCTGCAGCTGTACAGGGCCCTGGTGAGACCCCACCTGGCGTATTGTGTGCAGTTTTGGTCTCCAAATTTGAGGAAGGACATTCTTGCTATTGAGGGAGTGCAGCGTAGGTTCACAAGGTTAATTCCCAGAATGGCGGGACTGTCATATGTTGAAAGATTGGAGCAACTGGGCTTGTATACACTGGAATTTAGAAGGATGAGAGGGGATCTGATTGAAACATATAAGATTATTAAGGGATTGGACAGGCTGGAGGCAGGAAGCATGTTCCCGCTGATGGGTGAGTCCAGAACTAGAGGCCACAGATTAAGAATAAGGGGTAGGCCATTTAGAACAGAGATGCGGAAAAACTTTTTCACCCAGAGAGTGGTGGATATGTGGAATGTTCTGCCCCAGAAGGCAGTGGAGGCCAAGTCTCTGGATGCATTCAAGAGAGAGTTAGATAGAGCTCTTATAGATAGCGGGGTCAAGGGCTATGGGGAGAGGGCAGGAACGAGGTACTGATTGTGTATGATCAGCCATGATCACAGTGAATGGTGGTGCTGGCTAGAAGGGCCGAATGGCCTACTCCTGCACCTACTGTCTATTGTCTATCTGATGGAGGCTTACAAGACAATGAGAGGCATAAAAAGAGTAGACAGGCAGTATCTTTTTCTCAGGGTTGAAATGTCTTAATACCAGAGAGTATGCATTTAAGGTAACAGAGGGCAAGTTTTTTTTTTTTACAGAGAATGGTGGGTGTCAGGAATGCGATGGTTGAGCGGTATAAATTTGGGACTTTAAGAGATATTTAGATAGGCACATGAATGAGAGGAAAATGAAAGGATATGTACATTGAAAAGAAAAAGATTGGTCAAGACAAATGTAGGTCCCTTACAGTCAGAAACAGGTGAATTGATCATAGGGAACAAGGACATGGCAGACCAATTGGATAACTACTTTGGTTCTGTCTTCACTAAGGAGGACATAAATACTCTTCGGGAAATAGTAGGGGACCGAGGGTCTAGTGAGATGGAGGAACTGAGGGAAATACATGTTAGTAGGGGAGTGGTGTTAGGTAAATTGAAGGGATTAAAGGCAGATAAATCCCCAGGGCCAGATGGTCTGCATCCCAGAGTGCTTAAGGAAGTAGCCCAAGAAATAGTGGGTGCATTAGTGATAATTTTTCAAAACTCCTTAGATTCTGGATTAGTTCCTGAGGATTGGAGGGTGGCTAATGTAACCCCACTTTTTAAAAAAGGAGGGAGAGAAAAACCAGGGAATGTTAGTCTGACATTGGTGGTGGGGATAATGCTAGAGTCGGTTATCAAAGATGCGATAACAGCACATTTGGAAAGAGGTGAAATCATCGGACAAAGTCAGCATGGATTTGTGAAAGGAAAATCATGTCTGACGAATCTTATAGAATTTTTTGAGGATGTAACTAGTAGAGTGGATGGGGAGAGCCAGTGGATGTGGTATATTTAGATTTTCAAAAGGCTTTTGACAAGGTCCCACACAGGAGATTAGTGTACAAACTTAAAGCACACGGTATTGGGGGTATGGTATTGATGTGGATAGAGAATTGGTTGGCAGACAGGAAGCAAAGAGTGGGAGTAAACGGGACCTTTTCAGAATGGCAGGCAGTGACTAGTGGGGTACCGCAAGGCTCAATGCTGGGACCCCAGTTGTTTACAATATATATTAATGATTTAGATGAGGGAATTAAATGCAGCATCTCCAAGTTTGCAGATAACACGAAGCTGGGCGGCAGTATTAGCTGTGAGGAGGATGCTAAGAGGATGCAGGTTGACTTGGATAGGTTAGGTGAGTGGGCAAATTCATAGCAGATGCAATTTAATGTGGATAAATGTGAAGTTATCCACTTTGGTTGCAAGAACAGGAAAACAGATTATTATCTGAACGGTGGCCGATTAGGAAAAGGGGAGGTGCAATGAGACCTGGGTGTGATTGTACACCAGTCATTGAAGGTGGGCATGCAGGTACAGCAGGCTGTGAAAAAGGCGAATGGTATGTTGGCATTCATAGCAAGAGGTTTCGAGTACAGGAGCAGGGAGGTTCTATTGCAGTTGTACAAGGCTTTGGTGAGACCACAGCTGGAGTATTGTGTGCAGTTTTGGTCCCCTAATCTGAGGAAAGACATTCTTGCCATAGAGGGAGTACAAAGAAGGTTCACCAGATTGTTTCTTGGGATGGCAGGACTTTCATATGAAGGAAGACTGGATCGACTAGGCTTATACTCACTGGAATTTAGAAGATTGAGGGGGGGATCTTATTGAAATGTATAAAATTCTAAAGGGATTGGACAGGCTAGATGCAGGAAGATTGTTTCCCATGTTGGGGAAGTCCAGAACAAGGGGTCACAGTTTAAGGATAAAGGGGAAGCCTTTTAGATAAGGAAAAACTTCTTCACACAGAGAGTGGTGAATCTGTGGAATTCTCTGCCACAGGAAACAGTTGAGGCCGGTTCATTGGCTATATTTAAGAGGAAGTTAGATATGGCCCTTGTGGCTAAAGGGATCGGGGGCATGGAGAGAAAGCAGGTACAGGGTTCTGAGTTGGATGATCAGCCAAGATCATACTGAATGGCGGTGCAGGCTTGAAGGGTCGAATGGCCTACTCCTGCACCTATTTTCTATGTTTCTATGTTTCTATTGTGTCGGCAGAAATGATTAGTTGGCCATTTGATTATTAATTTAATTGTTTTGACACAATATTATAGGCTGACGGACCTGTTCCTTTGTTGTACTGTTCTATGTTCTATCTCCCTGTCGAGACAATATTTACAAGAAATTTTAAGCTGTTAGAAGGGTAGACACAGAGCAAGTATTTCTTCTAATCATGATACAATCTTGAGTAGTCCAAGGTCATTCATATATGAAATTGGAAACCATAATTGTCACACGGCAAACTGGAACTCCTCACTAAAAGCTGGTGGGTGTTGAGTCAGTTGAAATGATTGGGACTGATGTTGATGGGTTTTAGCTGTGTAAGGATACGAGCATCTGGAATGCATCCAGTGCAGCCACCACAAGGGCTCGGTGGGGTCTTTCTGCTACTGAAGAGGGTGGGGCCGGGATGGGTGAGAAAGCTCATCAGTTATTGTAGTAGTTGGTGTACCACCCAGGAGGGCTACGTGTGCAGCAGCAGAGCTATTGATATGTAGGAATAGAATAAAACAGGACTGAAAGCATTGACCATGAATGTAAAGAATGAAAAAGCATTGCATGGTTTACTCATGTAATTTTTAAATAATGAATAAAGTTAATTGTGATAAAAAGTGAATGGTCAGGGAGGGGCCAAGATGGATGACAAAGCCCCACAATTATAAATGTAGTGTACCACCCCAGCCACATGAGTGGCAAAAGTACTACTGATTGTAAGAAATGTTACTAAACATGATGTAATACATTGTCTATAAACGTAAGGGTGAAAATGTTTATTCTTGCAAGGTTTATTCTTGGAAGTATTATTTTATTATCATTTATTTTGGTAAAAAACCAGGCCGGTTGTTCCTTGATCTGACTGAATGCTAGAATAGCTTAAAAGGTTGAATGGCCTATTTCTTAGCTTCCTAGAAAATAATCCTACAAATACAGGCAATCATCCAAGAAACTATCAGCATTCTATCTGATACTGTTACTGGCTAAATTATTAACATGTAATGAGAAACTCTATGACGGAGTAATTTTAAAAGAAAATGCTGAATGAAATGTGATTGCTAGACCTATTGGAACAGTCTGCATTTGAATGGAAAATAGGTCCTCTTCTCAGAGCTTGTCAGCAAATCTAGTTGAAATAATGCTGCACACTTTACTGATGGCCACATTCCTGGAAATAAAGCTGCTTCTTTTACCTACAATTTTAAAAGCATGAACAACTGATAACTGATACAAGTGGCTTTGTGAAAAATGATCCTACCATGCTCTCATATATTACTTTTGGTCCTTTTACTCAAACCAGCTTATAACTGGAATACTGAATGGTTCAGACAGACGATAGGGCAAAATTGCAGTCAATGGGATGAGTTGAAGTGTAATATGGGGGAAAAATCAAAAAGGGTGATGAATACAGGACTGAAGGTGTTATAGTTGAATGCACGAAGTATACCAAATAAGGTCAATGATCTTGTAGTGCAGTTAGAGATTGGCTGGTATGACATTGTGGACATCACTGAATTGTGGCTGAAAGAAGAACATAATTGGGAGCTTAACATCCAAGGAAAAACATTGTATTGAAAAGGCAGGCATGTCGGCAGAGGGGGTGGGGTGGCTCTGTTGGTAAAAAGTGAAATCAAATCCTCAGAAAGAGTTAACACAGGATCGGAAAATGTAGGAACCTAGTGGGAAGATGCAAAGGTAAAGAAACTCTGATGGGAATTACATACAGTAGCCGGGATGTAGGATATAAACTACAACAGGAGATAGAAAAGGTATGTAAATGGGCACTATTACGATAGTCATGTGGGGTGGATTTCAATATTCAGGTAGATTGGGAAAATCAGGTTGGTGCTGGATCCCAAGAGGTATGATAGATACATCCCAAATATGAAGTAGTATTCTCAATGGAGGATGAGACAGCTGTGGCGACAAAAGAGGTCAAAGACGGCATAAATGCTAGAGAGAGGGTATATAACATAGCAAAAATTAGTGGGAAGTTAGAGGCTTGGAAACTTTTAAAAACCAACATAAGGCAAGTAAATTGCCATAACAAGAGAAAAGATGAAATATGGCAGTAAGCTAACCAATAATATAAAAGAGGATATTTTTCAGATATATAAAGAGTAAAAGAGAGGCGAGAGTGGGTATTGACCACATGAAAATCGCTGGAGAGGTAGTAATGGGGGAACAGAGAAATGGCAGACAAACTTAATAAATATTTTGTGTCAGTTTTCACTATGGAAGGCACTAGCCATATACAGTCGGGGGCAGAAGTAAGTATAATTGATATTATCAAGAGAAGATGCTTGGGAAACTGAAGGATCTGAAGGCAGACAAGTCACCAGGACCAGATGGACTACACTCGAGGGTTATGAATGAGGTAGCTGAAGCGATTGTGGAGGCATTAGTAATGATCTTTCTAGAATCACTAGATTATAACCATATAACAATTACAGCACGGAAACAGGCCATCTCGTCCCATCTAGTCCGTGCCAAACGCTTACTTTCACCTAGTCCCACTGGCCCACACTCAGCCCATAACCCTCCATTCCTTTCCTATCCAATTTTACTTTAAATGACAATACCGAACCTGCCTCTACCACTTCTACTGGAAGCTCGTTCCACACAGCTACCACTCTCTGAGTAAAGAAATTCCCCCTCGTGTTACCCTTAAACTTTCATCCAATCTCATCTCATCTCATGTCCTCTTGTTTGAATCTCCCCTACTCTCAATAGAAAAAGCCTATCCACATCAACTCTATCTATCCCCCTCATAAATTTAAATACCTCTATCAAGTCACCCCTCAACCTTCTACGCTCCAAATAAAGACCTAACTTGTTCAACCTTTCCCTGTAACTTAGGTGCTGAAATCCAGGTAACATTCTAGTAAATCTTCTCTGTACTCTCTCTATTTTGTTGACATCTTTCCTATAATTTGGTGACCAGAACTGTACACAATACTCCAAATTCGGCCTTATCAATGCCTTGTACAATTTTAACATTACAGCCCAACTCCTATACTCAATGCTCTGATTTATAAAGGCCAGCAGACCAAAAGCTTTCTTCACCACCCTATCCACATGAGATTCCACCTTCAGGGAACTATGCACCATTATTCCTAGATCACTCTGTTCTACTGCATTCTTCAATGCCCTACCATTTACCATGTATGTCCTATTTGGATTATTCCTACCAAAACATAGCACCTCACACTTATCAGCATTAAACTCCATCTGCCATTGTTCAGCCCACTCTTCTAACTGGCCTAAATCTCTCTGCAAGTTTTGAAAACCTACTTCATTATCCACAATGCCACCTACCTTCGTATCATCTGCATACTTACTAATCCAATTTACCACCGCATCATCCAGATCATTAATGTAGATGACAAACAACATTGGACCCAGTATAGATCCCTGAGGCACATCACTGGTCACCGGCCTCCAACCTGACAAACTGTTATCCACCACTTCTCTCTGGCATCTCCCATCCAGCCACCGTTGAATCCATTTTACAATTTCAATACTAATACCCAAGGATTGAACCTTCCTAACTAACCTTCCATACGGAACCTTGTCAAAGGCCTTACTGAAGTCCATATAGACAACATCCACTGCTTTACCCTTGTCAACTTTACTCATAACCTCTTCAAAAAATTCATTAAGATTTGTCAAACATGACCTTCCACACACAAATCCATGCTGACTGTTCCTAATCAGACTCTGGAATAGTTCTGGAGAACTGGAAAATGACAAATATCACTTCACTTTTAAAGAAGGCAGGGAGCAGAAGTAAGGAAATTATAGGCCAGTGAGCCTGACTTCAGTGATTGGGAAAATGTTGGAGCCTGTTATTAAGAATGAGGTTCTGGGGTATTTGGAGACACTTGATAAAACAGACCAAAGTCAGCATGGTTTTCTTAAGGGGAAATCTTGCCTGGCAAATCTATGCAAATCTTTGAGGAAATAACAGGCAGGATAGACAAGTAGAGTCAGTGGATGTTGTTTACTTGGATTTGACAAGGTGCTGCACTTTGGAGTAAGTGACTACACTTAGAACATCATGAGCAATTTTGGGAACCTCATTTAAGAAAAGAGTGCTAGCTTTGGACAGAGTCCAGAGGAGGTTCATGAGAACGGTTCCAGGAATGGAAGGGATAAGGAGCGTTTGATGGCTCTGGGCCTGCACTCGCTGGAGTTAAGAAGAATGGTGGTGGGGGAGGTCTTCATTTAAACCTTTCGAATATTGAAAGTATCAGGCTGCTTAACAATATAAGAGCCCATAGTTTTACAGGAAATATACCAGCATGGGGAGAAGATCGGCTGATTGACAGGAGACAAAGAGAGGGAATAAACGGAGCCTTTTATGGTTGGCTGGCAGTGACTGGCGGTGTTCCGCAGGGGTCATTATTGGGACCATTTCTTTTCATGTTATATGACAATGATTTGAATGATGAAATTGATGGTTTTGTGGCCAAGTTAGCAGATGGTAGAAAGATAGAGGGAGGGGCAGGTAGTGTTGAGGAAGCAGGGAGTCTGCAAAAGAATTTAGACAGATTGGGAGAATGGGCAAAGAAGGGACAGGTGGAATATAGTGTAGGGAAGTGCAGTCTTGCAGTTTGGCAGAAGGAATAAAGATGTAAACTATTTTCCAAATGGGAAGAAAACGGAAAAATCACAGGTGAAAAGGGACTTGGAAGTCCATGTGAAGGATTCCCTAAAGGTTAATTTTCAGGTTGAGTCAGTGGTTAAGGAGGGCAAATGTGATGTAGCACTCATTTCGAGGGGACTACAATATATGAGCAAGGTCATAATGTTGAGGCTTTATAAGAGATTGGTCAGACCACATTTGGAGTATTGTAAGCAGTTTGGGCCCTCATCTAGGAAAAGATGTGACGGCATTGGAGAGGGTCGAGAGGAGGTTTACAAGCATGATTCTGGGAATGAAAGGGTTAATGTATGTGGAGCGTTTGGCTCTGGGCTTGTACTCACTGGTGGTTAGAATGAGTGGTGATCTCATCTAAACCTATTGAATATAGAAAGGCCTAGATAGAGTGGATGTGCAGAGGAATTTTCCTATAGTGGGTGCATCTTGGACTAGAGGGCACATCCTCACAATAGAGATGAGGAGGAACAGAGGCATAAAGTACCTGCGGAATTCACTGTCATGAATGGCTGTGGAGGCCAAGTCATTGAGTGTATTTAAAGTGGAGGTTGATAGGTTCTTGATTAGTCAGCACATCAAAAGATATGGGGAGAAGACAGGAAAATAAGGTTGAGGGATAATAAATCAGCCATCTTGGAATGGCAGAGCAGACTTGATGGACCAAATGGCCTAATTCTGATCCTATCTCTTATGGTCTTATAGAATGGGAACCAGGTGGGGGTGGTGCTCCCCGTGCCTGCTGCCTTATCCTTCTTGGCAGTAGATATCACAGGTTTAGGAAATGTTGTTGGAATAGCCTGAGCAAGTAAGTGTAATGCACGTTGCAGGTGGTGCACACAATGCAGTGACTGGATTGATGATGGCAGGAGTGAATGCTGACTGAAGGTGGAGGGCAGGGAGCCGATCAAATGGATGGTTTGATGTTGAGCTGCACTGTTGGAGCTATATTCATCCTGGGCCATGGAGAGTGTCCCATCACGCTGTTGACGTGGGTCTGGTGCCTGACTGCAAGACACAGGCCAATGATATTGAACCTGATTCTGGTTCCGATTAGCTTGGAAAGGGCAGCCATCAACTTAAAAGTCATTAGATAAGTACATTTTGTAATATCTCTTTGACAATCTTTCAAATCAAACCATATTTGAACACACATTTCAAAAGTAGCAATATTTAAATAATTGAATCTGGCTGGAGGTGATGAAGTGAGTTTGAGCAGCAGGATGGTCTAAGTCTACAAACCAGAATCAGAGGACTGAGTGAAAGTCAAGTGAAAGTCAACTGCAACATATGATCTGGAGTAATTCACTGAACTGTCCAGCCTTGACCATCATTCAGCTAGGTCGTGGTTAATATGTGCCTTAAGTCCATCAGACCATAACACCATAGGATAATAGGCAGCCGGCAGTCGTCGATCCCAGGACATCATGGGTTTGCGCCTCTGTTGGACTGTGTCCTCTCCAGGGTGTAAGCCTGTGTGGGAAGATTTGAAGAACTGGCTGTTGCCCCCCACAGTGGGATCCCCCTCTCCATGTCATTGATGTAGTCCAAGGGAAGGGCAAGCGCTGGTACAGCTTGGTACCAGTGTCGTTGCAAAGGTTGCCAGAGTGAATTTGTAAACAACATCAGACTGCCTTAGGGACCCTGGCTCTGAATTTCTTCCTCAGGGTTTACTCCCGAAGCCTTTCCCATGGGTGGGTATGGCCGCAAGGCAGCGGAGGTTTAAAATCAGAGTTTTCCTTCTTCTAGGTGGGCTGCTGTCCAAGGCTGACGAGCCCCACCTGCCCGAAGCAACTGGTTTTGAGGTGCCAGTGGTCCACCTTTGCCCCTTCACTGGTCAGTAGAAACAGTTCTGCTGGGTCTAGTAGCTCAGCCACACGTGCGGGCCAAGAGTTGGAATTCGTTGTCAGAGGCTGTTAGAGACATTTGGAGCACTTCATTGGTAGTGGGAGCTTATCCCCACTACCGCCCCTGACTATGGCAATCTTAGTAGTTTTGCTACAACAAGTGTATGGGACATTGGAAAAAATGTTGAATTTCCCCATGGGGATGAATAAAGTATCTATCTATCTAAAAATATAAGAGCAAAATTAGGCTATTTCATCATGGCTGATCCATCTTCCCCTTCAGCCCCAATTTCCTGCTTTCTTCCTGTAACCCTTCATGCCCTGGCTAATCAAGAATTTATCAACTTCTGCCTTAAAAATACACAATGTCTTGGTCTCCACTGCTACCCTGGCCACAAATTCATCACTCTCTGGCTAAAGAAACATACATCTCTACAAGGCTGTCAAAAGTCTTTGATGACGTGCGGAATCTCTTTAAATTCAAGTTCAAATTTAATTGTCATTCAACCATACACATACGTTGGTTGAACCAAAAAGGTGCAAAATGCAATAAATAGAATCACACACAGCACTATAGTTACGATAGCACATACAATCACAAAAATAAAGATCGGTACAAATCCCTGAATAGCGTGGCTTGAAAACTGATGGTGAAGATTGATGTCCTGGAGCCACGTTTCCGTAAGAACAAGAATGTAGCAGTTCCTCATCTTGCACTGGGTCAGCTGCAGACAAAGACAATCCAGCTTGTTTCATATGAGTCAGACACTGGATCAGACACAGACAAAGGCGATCCAGCTGGTCTCACACTGGGTCAGACACAGACGAAGGCGATCCAGCTGGTCTCACACTGGGTCAGACACAGACGCAGGCGAACCAGCTGGTCTCACACTGGGTCAGAAAAAGACGAAGGCGATCCAGCTGGTCTCACACTGGGTCAGACACAGACGAAGGCGATCCAGCTGGTCTCACACTGGGTCAGACACGGACGAAGGTGATCCAGCTGGTCTCACACTGGGACAGACACAGGCAAATCCAATCCAGCTGGTCTCACACTGGGTCAGACACAGACGAAGGCGATCCAGCTGGTCTCACACTGGGACAGACACAGACAAATCCAATCCAGCTGGTCTCACACTGGGTCAGAAAAAGACAAAAGGCGATCCAGCTGGTCTCACACTGGGTCAGACACAGACGAAGGCGATCCAGCTGGTCTCACACTGGGTCAGACACAGACGCAGGCGATCCAGCTGGTCTCACACTGGGTCAGACACAGACGAAGGCGATCCAGCTGGTCTCACACTGGGTCAGACACAGACGAAGGCGATCCAGCTGGTCTCACACTGGGTCAGACACAGACGCAGGCGATCCAGCTGGTCTCACACTGGGTCAGACACAGACGCAGGCGATCCAGCTGGTCTCACACTGGGTCAGACACAGACGCAGGCGATCCAGCTGGTCTCACACTGGGTCAGACACAGACGAAGGCGATCCAGCTGGTCTCACACTGGGTCAGAAAAAGACAAAAGGCGATCCAGCTGGTCTCACACTGGGTCAGACACAGACGAAGGCGATCCAGCTGGTCTCACACTGGGTCAGACACAGACGAAGGCGATCCAGCTGGTCTCACACTGGGTCAGAAAAAGACAAAAGGCGATCCAGCTGGTCTCACACTGGGTCAGACACAGACGAAGGCGATCCAGCTGGTCTCACACTGGGTCAGAAAAAGACAAAAGGCGATCCAGCTGGTCTCACACTGGGTCAGACACAGACGCAGGCGATCCAGCTGGTCTCACACTGGGTCAGACACAGACGCAGGCGATCCAGCTGGTCTCACACTGGGTCAGACACAGACGAAGGCGATCCAGCTGGTCTCACACTGGGTCAGACACGGACGAAGGTGATCCAGCTGGTCTCACACTGGGTCAGACACAGACGCAGGCGATCCAGCTGGTCTCACACTGGTCAGACACAGACGCAGGCGATCCAGCTGGTCTCACACTGGGTCAGACACAGACGCAGGCGATCCAGCTGGTCTCACACTGGGTCAGACACAGACGAAGGCGATCCAGCTGGTCTCACACTGGGTCAGACACAGACGAAGGCGATCCAGCAGGTCTCACACTGGGTCAGAAAAAGACAAAAGGCGATCCAGCTGGTCTCACACTGGGTCAGACAGAGACGAAGGCGATCCAGCTGGTCTCACACTGGGACAGACACAGACAAATCCAATCCAGCTGGTCTCACACTGGGTCAGAAAAAGACAAAAGGCGATCCAGCTGGTCTCACACTGGTTCAGACACAGACGAAGGCAATCCAGCTGGTCTCACACTGGGTCAGACACAGACGCAGGCGATCCAGCTGGTCTCACACTGGGTCAGACACAGACGAAGGCGATCCAGCTGGTCTCACACTGGGACAGACACAGACAAATCCAATCCAGCTGGTCTCACACTGGGTCAGAAAAAGACAAAAGGCGATCCAGCTGGTCTCACACTTGGTCAGACACAGACGAAGGCGATCCAGCTGGTCTCACACTGGGTCAGAAAAAGACAAAAGGCGATCCAGCTGGTCTCACACTGGGTCAGACACAGACGAAGGCGATCCAGCTGGTCTCACACTGGGTCAGACACGGACGAAGGTGATCCAGCTGGTCTCACACTGGGTCAGACACAGACGAAGGCGATCCAGCTGGTCTCACACTGGGTCAGACACAGACACAGGCGATCCAGCTGGTCTCACACTGGGTCAGACACAGACGAAGGCGATCCAGCTGGTCTCACACTGGGTCAGACACAGACGAAGGTGATCCATCTGGTCTCACACTGGGTCAGACACAGATGCAGGCGATCCAGCTGGTCTCACACTGGGTCAGACACAGACGCAGGCAATCCAGCTGGTCTCACACTGGGTCAGACACAGACAAAGGTGATCCAGCTGGTCTTCCAGGGAGTGAACATTGGAGAGCAGCACTGATTGGAGAGCTAGCCTGCTTTTTCTTAAACTGAGAAAGTAGAGAAGCTGACTTACCTTCATCATTGTTGCATCAATGTACTGGGTCCAGATCCACTGCAGACCCTTCAATGAGGACTAGCACATATTTGCCTTACTTCCTCTTCCTGCATTATTAAGTTAGTATAAGACAGAAATGGACTTTTTAAACTGCTGGAATATCACCAGTAAAGGATGTCAGGCAGGATTGTGGGGTTGAATCAATAGTCAAAAGAACGCATGAATGGCAAAACACACTCAGTGGCCACTTTATTACCATCTGTACCTAATAATGTGGCTACTGGGTGTACATGTGCAGTCTGCTGCTGCCACAGCCCATCCACTTCCAGGTTTGACATGTTGTGCATTCAGAGATGCACTTCTGCACACCATTGTTGTAACTTGTGTTTATTTGAGTTACTGTTGCCTTCCTGTTGGCTGGCCATTCTCCTCTGACCTCTCTCATTAACAAGGCATTTTAACCCGCAGAACTGCCACTCGCTAGATGTTTTCTGTTTTTCACACCCCTCTCTGTAAACTCTGGAGACTATAGTGCATAAAAATCAGCAGTTTCTGAGATACTCAAACCTCCCAGTCTGGCACCAACAATCATTCCAAGGTCAAAGTCACTGAGAACACATTTCTTCCCCGTTCTGATGTTTGGTCTGAACAACAATTGAACCTCTTGACCATGCCTGCATGTTTTCATGCATTGAGTTGCTGCCTCATGATTGGTTGATTAGATATTTGAGTTAACAAGCAGGTGCACAGGTGTACCCAATAAAGTGGCCACTGACAGTATGTTTGAAGCGTACTCCTCTTTTAAATGTTTCAAATTAATTTCACAAGCATTACTCTGCCTCCAAGTCAGATGCTTACTCCCTGGTGTCTCCAGAATTTTTGATGACACATGCAAATAAATGCCTGACAATACGCACCCCAGCAGGCAGTGACAAACCATGAATTTGTGAGTTATATTCATTTCCTTTCCAATTCTTCATGTGCCAAGATAAACACATGCCCCTCCGCAATTTTTTTTCTCATTGCAATGAATGTTCTGTTAATTCCAACAGTAAACCATAAGTTACCCTGACCAGTGTCTCATTGTACATCGTTCCCCATTGCCTTAAACAGATTAGAGATCTGGATGTGAAACCTAAACTCCACCCTACCTCAGCCAGTCTGTGCTACCATTGCCACAAATATGTCAATTTCAGAAATGTTATTCAGCTGAGGATGAAAATCCAAAGATAAATTAGGTTTATTTGCTACATGTACCTCGACAAAAAACAGTGGAATGCATCATTTGTATCAATGCCAACACAGTCCGAGGAGGTACTGGGGGCAGTCCGTGGGTGTTGCCAAGCTCTTGTCCCCAGTGTAGCATGTCCATACCTTACTAATTTGTATGTCTTTGGGATGTGGGAGGAAACCGGAGCACCCAGAAGAAACCCAGGTCATGGGGAGAATGTACAAACTCCTTATGGACAGTGGTGGGAATGGAGCCCCAAAAGCTTGTATTGTGCTAGCCACGCCGCCCAACTTGGCACACCAAGTATTAATCAAGTGCAGAAGTCATGTGCAGTAATATCAAGCAAATTGTCCTGGTGTCAATAAAGTGAGCAACCTGATCCAGCGCTAAGTGTTTTAATACAACACACAGCCAGCTTAATAGAAAACCACCAGTGCCTCGAGGCTTTGTAAAGCACTGGTAAGGCCTCATGTGGAGAATTGAGGGCAATTTTGGGCCCCTTATTTACAAAGCAATGTGCTGACATTGGAGAGGGTTCAAAGGAGCTTCACGAGAATGATTCCAGGAATGAAAGGGTTCCCATGAGGATGGATTGATGGCTCTGGGCCTGCACTCCCTGGAATTTAGAAAAATGAGGGGGGATCGTATTGAAGCCTATTGAATTTTGAAAGGCCTCAATAGAGTGGACATGGAGAGGATGCTCCTATGATGGGGGAGTCTAGGACCAGATGGCACAGCCTCAGAATAGAGAGACGTCCATTTAGAATAGAGATGAAAGCATTCTGACTGTTTACATTATGGCCTGGTGGGGGAACTTCAAATGCACAGGAATGCAAGCGGCTAGAGAGAGTATATGACTAGGTTATTTTTATCAGAGGTACAACTCTTCCCACCGTCAAGGACATCTATAATGGGCAATGTCTCTGGAACGTGACATACTTTACCAGGAACGCCCACCATGTGGGCCATGCCCTCTTCACAATGCTGCCATTGAGCAGGAGCCCAAAGGCTCACATCACAGGGCTCAGCAACAGTGTCTTCCACACTGCCATCAGGTTCCTGAACCAAACTGAAAAACTTTAACGTTAGTTTGGACTACATTTCTTTTTCACTCTCTCAACTTGCACCATTGTCAATCTGTTTTTTCTGTTGTGTAAAAAGTTGTGTGATTTATGTAAATTTTATGTTAATTTAAGCTTATTCTAATTTATTTTGTGCTGTTTGTAACGTACTGTGCTGCTGCTGTTGCTGCAGAAAATTAATTTTCATGGCATTTATACCATGTGCGTGAATATCCACGACATAAACCTGAACTTGGAACAGTATCTAAGGTCTTCTTGAGTGAGAAAGCTCCATAAATCTACAAGTGAGTATTGTGTGCAGTTCTGGTTGCCTCATTACAGGAACGATGTGGAGGATTTGGAAGGGGTTCAGAAGGTTCACTGGAGTGCTGCCTGAACTGAATGGTACTCACTATGAGGAGAGATTAGACAGGTTTGGACTGTTTTTCCTAAAGCATCATAGGCTGAGGGGAGACTGTCAGCTTATAAAATTATGAGAGGCATAGAGAGTCAGAGTTTTATTCCCAAGGTGGAAAATGTCAAATAGTAGAGGGCATAGCTTTAGGATGAGAGGGGGGAGATGGGTGGGACAGATTTCTCTTTAGACGGAGACTGGTGCTAGAGATAGTGGTGGAAGCCAATAGTGGTGTTTTAAGACCATTTAGACAGGCTCGTGAGCCTGTGGGTTGCAGAGGGCTATGGATGAGGTGCAGGCAGATGAGTTCAGTAAATCATAAACAGGAGATTCTGCAGATGCTGGAAATCCAGTGCAACCCACACAAAATGCTGGAGGAACTCAGCAGGTCAGGTAGCATCTATGCAAAGGAATGAACAGTTGACATTTCAGGCTGATACCTGATGAAGGGTCTCAGCCCAAAAACACCTACTGTTTATTCTTTTCAATGGTTGCTGCCTGACCTTCTGAGTTCCTCCAGCATTTTGTATGTGGTACACCAAGTTTAGTTTAATTTCTATGTCATATTCAGCACAGACATCTTGAGCCAAGGGACCAGTTCCTATGTTGTACTGTTCTGTATTCTAACTCAATTTGCCCTTTGCCCTTTTCCCACCCCATGGGTTGCAGCAAACAAAGCAGTGAACTTCACAAACTGAAATCTAAACAGAAAATGTCAGAAGATGCAACACACACAAAATACTGGAGGAACTCAGCAGGCCAAGCAGCTTCTATGGAAAAAAAGTACAGTCGACGTTTTCGGCTGAGACCCTTTGGCAGGACATCGACTGTACTTCTTTTGTACAGATGCTGCCTGGCCTGCTGAGACCCTCCAGCATTTTGTGTGTGTTGCTTGGATTTCCAGTATCTGCAGATTTTCTCTTGTTTGTGAAATGTCGAAGACACGCAGCAGGACATAATTCAGGCTAATGACCTTTCATGAAAATGGGCAGAGGTTAGGAAACAAAAACATTTTACAAAGCAGTATCTGTGGGAGGAAGGAAAGGGATAGTTGACATTGCACGTCGAAACCCTGCATCAGGATTTGAGATGTCATAAACTAATCGAAACTTAAAACAATTGCCACTCACCTGCGACTGCCATGGGGTTGTTATACTTGCATGACGCACCCTCAACTTCAATGAAATGATTGCTCCAAAGAGTTGAAATCCTTATTTCAAACCTTTATTAGTATTTAGCAAATATACAATCTTGAAGCAATATCAAGTGGTCAGCAAAGATACGGCCTCCACTGGTCCCAAGCCGCAGACTGCCATGAAGTAAGCAAGAATGTGCAACTTATTTCCTTTGCTTTTACCACGCCCCCACTCGTGTGACTATCTACCATAATAAACCCCGCAGCACAGAATACAAACCAAATGGGGAACAGAGTCCCTACAGGACTCATTTGAGAACTGGTGGAAAGAGCTGATTACTCAATCTCCTTTTTTGACATGCTCTGTGCGCTTTTTAAGAAGATTCTCCGTTCAGGTTTTAATGCACAGGGGCATATGGAGAGAAAGTGAGTTGAAGTGAATTGATTTCTTTGGGAAAAGCAGCAGTAGGAAGCCTGACGATTGAGCTCATGTTTGTTGTCAGAATCTTGCAGGTCTGTGCTTAATATACTGAGAAATTTCCATTGAGCTAGTGGGGTTAAAAAATGGCCCTACCAATTTGATTAATTGTTGGGCTATGCTGAGGACTTAAAATTAACCCTTTACTTAATAAGGATACTTCAACAGCCAAAGAAGCATCAGATGGATATTCATTTCAAAATTTAAACTCATGGATTGATTGTGCTTCCATTCACATTTAGCTCCATTTCCGGAGATTTCTGCATTTAAAACAAAACATGTTACTGTACACACAGTAAATGAAAATCAAAAACTGTAAATGCTGTAGATCTGAAATAAAAACTGTAAATGCTGGAAAACACCCCACAGGTCAGGCAGCACCGGCTGAGGGAGAAACAAAGCTAATAATTCACTGCAAAGTCAGTTTGGCAGCAGTTTTGACCTGAAACATTATTTTTTCTTTTAATTATTTTATTTAGAGATACAGTGCAGAATGGGCCCTTCTGGCCAAACGAGCCCCATTGCCAAGTAACTCATATATTTAACACCAGCTTAATCACAGAACAAATTACAACGGCTAATTAACCTACTGACTGCACTATGGACAGACCGCCTGCAGAAGTAGGAGGGTTGGGCATGGGCTAGCAACCCCATCATGTAAAAACCCAGTGCTACAAAAATGCCAGCCGAAGCTCCTAAGAGCTCATCCCTGGGAGAAGGATCTCCGACGATGGGCTACACCTGGGGACAATTTGAAAGTCTGGCCCAGGATAGAGGATTCTGGCGAGCTGCAGTTGGCAGCCTATGCCCCAGTAGGTGTGATGGGCTAAGAGGAAGAATTAACTGACCAACCGGTAGGTCTTTGGACTGTGGGAGGAATCCAGAGCACCCAGAGGAAACCCGTGCAGTCATGGGGAGAACGTACAAATTATGGACAGTGGCAGAATGGGTGGGGGGGAGGGGGCTACTGCATAGGATTGAAGTAAACTTAGTCAGCTGGATTATAGATACGAGTCTCCATAGTATCCAAGATAACTGCAAGGAGCTATGCCTCAGAAAGGCAGTGTCCATCATTAAGGATCCCCATCACTCAGAGGCTGGCCCTCTTCTCACTGCTACCATCCAGGAGGACAGCCAGCGCCTCTTCCCCAGGGCACCACTGCTCAGTACAAGAGGACATGGCTTTAAGGTAAGGGGAGGGAAATTCAAGGGGAATATTAGAGGAAGGTTTTTCACTCAGAGAGTGGTTGGTGCGTGGAATGCACTGCCTGAGTCAGTGGTGGAGGCCGATACACTAGTGAAATTTAAGAGACTATTAGACAGGTATATGGAGGAATTTAAGGTGGGGGGTTATATGGGAGGCAGGGTTTGAGGGTCGGCACAACATTGTGGGCTGAAGGGCCTGTAATGTGCTGTACTGTTCTATGTTCTATGTACAGGACCCTGAAGGCACACACTCAACGATTCAGGAACAGCTTCTTCCCCTCTGCCATCTGATTTCTGAATGAAAATTGAACCCATGAACACTACCTCACTACTTCTTTATTTCTGTTTTTGCACTATTTACTTAATCTTTATATACGTGGAGTGATTGACAAGTTTGTGGCCTAAGGTAGAAGGAGTCAATTTTAGAAAACCTAGCACATTTATTTTTCAACATAGTTCCCTCCTATAGTTATACACTTAGTCCAGCGGTCGTGGAGCATACGGATCTTGGACCTCCAGAAAGTGTCCACAGCAGGGGTGATTAATAAGTTCGTGGCCTAAGATAGAAAGAGATGAGTTATTAACTTCAAACTTTCTGAATAATCACTCAAAGAGCTGACCTGCATGTGCATGTAACGAGAGCTGTATAACTCACCTCCTTCTACCATAGGCCACGAACTTATCAATCACCAATCTGTGGACACTTTCTGGAGGTTCAAGATCCGTATGCTCCACGACCGCCTGACTAAGTATGTAAATGTAGGAGGGGACTATATAGAAAAATAAATATGCTAGGTTTTCTAAAATTGACTCCTACCTTAGGCCATGAACATATCATTCACCCCTTGTATATGTACACACACAAGCACACACACAATTACTGTAATTCAGTTTCTTTCCTATTATTACTATTGCAGTGCACTGCTGCTGTAAAGTGAGTGAATTTTACAACATATGCCAGTGATATTAAATCTGATTCTGAACTCTAATTCTGTTTATTTTTTCACAGATGCTGTGGGATCTGCGGAGTGTTTCCTGTATTTTCTGTTTCTATAACACATTATATGCCTTTCTCAGCCCTGGGTTTTCTGCGATACTTCACCGCTTGTTATGAAATGTACCCTGCATGCCATTACCTCAAAACTTAAGGAAAAATGTATTTCCAGCTACATTAAAACCAAAGCCTACAGTGTCCGCAAATTTGATCTGCAGTGGCAATTGCTATGTGTGTTTTGCTTCTCTAGAACTGGCCGAATAGAGCTTCTGTTCCTGGAGATACAGACCTCTGATGGATGTAAAATCCTTCACCTGCTCACTAAGGTTAGCAATTTCTAAGCAGTCCAACTATTGTTGGACATCAGCTTTCTAGGTGAATCTCCTCACAAATTCCTTGAACGGTCTCACTCCTCTTACAAGACCTTATTCAGCCACCTACTTCAAAACAAAGTGCCTATGCAAACCTTTGCTTTGCCAAATAGCGAAAGTGGGACATCACGTTGTGCAAGAGAATACTGTATGCACATCTGATTTGCGTTTTAAATGCTTGCCTTCGAGACTGTTGCTGGTGAAGTTGCCATCTTCATGTCAACCACACCAGCAACGGCCTCAGATAGTTCTCCATTCTCCCCTCCCTAATACAAACAAACAATTGATCTACAAATTACCCCCATTAATCTGAAAACCACATCAATGTGAATGAATTCATTTATACCTCCCTTGGAAATCATTCACCCTTCCCCCGCCTCTTCGATGGTAGCCTTTATGTACAAGGTCTCTTCTGGTCTGAACTTGTGTCCACTCTCAAGTTCATTGTCATGTGCACATGTGCGTTGAGGTACACAGGTATAATGCGAATGGTGTTTGCAGCAGCATCACCGGCATGCACACAACACACATAAATGATGCAAGACAGCGAAAATCAAGCAATCCTCTTCAATTTACTTGCCTGCATTTATCATCCATTCTGATGCGTGGCAATATAAACCGCTTGATTTGTTTTTTCTTTTTAAGTTAAAGATAGGATTTGGCTTGGGCAGCAAAGCTGATTGAGCGACAGGATCCGGACGCTGCGCCCCTCGGGCCTTGGCTCGCCCCCTGTCGGCCGCGGGCGGACGGGCGGGCTGGTCGCCGTGGGTTGCCGTAGTTACCGCAGGCAGACCGGTCGCAAGATGGCCGCCGCAGCAGCCGAGCGAAGCCTGAGCGCAGGCTGAGGGGAAGCCGGCGCCGGCACTCCCCTGTCCTCGCAGCATCGTCTGATCGCTTCGTTTACTGCGAACCGAGGTACCCTCTGCCCTTCCTGTCTCTCCGAACGGCGGCCGCCGAGCAGCAGCAGTTATGCTGCGCTCTTTGCACCGGTAGGAAGCTCTCCCGACATGGAACCGTCCGAGCTGCAAAGGTAAACGGGGACGCAGAGAGGGAGGGCGAACGTTTGCATAGCCGGCTGCATGTCGAAACATTGCGGAAGCAGACCGGGCCGCTCCGATCCCCACTCCCGGTCGCCCTGCTTGGCCTTGAGCTGTGTGACCGCCGCGCATGCACAGGGTGCCGGCTGCTTCCTGGCGCTAAGTGGGTACTGTCTGCTCCAGCTTTAAGCTTGCACCGCCAAAACAAAGTAATAAAGAAAACCCGTGCACAATTTACTTTCATGTATATTTTATTTTGCACCCTGCACGAAAGGAAGCGAAAACCTACATGCACTATCATTTTCCGCACTGTTCAGTAGGTAGTGACCGAATTTCATTCGGCAATAACTTCTGCAACAGCAAAGAAAGTGTACAAAATGAATGCCGCCGTGCTGAAGCTGCAGTAAATCTCTGTGTGTGCTTTGAACTGGGTGGGGGTGATACTGAAACAAACATCTGTCGCGGCCAGTTGATACAATGGGAGTTTTAGCGAAAAGACCTCGGCCCTCAAAGCTGCAGCAAAGCATTATTAAAATAGCGAGTATTTAGGGTGCATCTGCATTCAAATATTAGCGTTTGAAGTCTCCTTTCCCCCCCCCCCCCCCCCCCCCCCAGCGAACACTTTGGAGAATTGTGACTTGTTTTTTTTTGAACTGCACTGTCGCAGTTTGTTCATACTGGAGGAAATCCAACTTCTCTACCATCCCCTCCCTACCACCAACTGTTGAAATGCGAAGCCATGTAAAATCCAAACGCCTTCTTAACCACGACGCTTGTCTTTTCCCAACTGGTTCATGCAAGACCAGGTGCTTTCCACACTCTCTAGTCCAGGCTGGTAACCTTGTGACTTGGAATCGTTTCATTTATTGCTTAAAGCTGACATAGATCCTTTCCCAAGCCTGCGTTGGGTTCTTTTTTTCCCCTTCCAGAATTGCTCTGTACAGCAAACACCTAAGTCATTCGCCCTGCTGGACGCCTTCCGAGTAAGTATTGGACATTTAAATCTTCATTTATCATCAAGATTTGAAGGAAACAGCTAATTTGAGAGGCATTTCGATACACTTTACATAGTTTTTTTTTGTCGAGAATTTGTATGCTTGTGAGGAAATGATGAATTTGAAAATAAATGCTAATTGTTGAGTAATCGGCGGAGGACCTGTGAGTTGCTTTTTCATTGGGACACTGACCAAACAGAAGTTTGGAGGAAAGTTTGTTAGAGACTTAAGCGTGGGAGTTTGTGACAGTGTAGCATTGATGCAGATTTAGACCGGAATATGAGGATTATTTTTTCTTGCAGAAAATTTAAGCATTTTTTCCCCGCTGGTGTCTTTAGCTATTGATATATTTTCTGCTTCTACACTGAAAAGCTACACCAGAGAGAGAAAGTGTCACAGGATGTGGAGTTTTCAAGTTGTTATCATTCATTTTCAAAGCCTTGAATTTCCATGATTATTTTCATATTTTCTAGGGTGTGGCCAGGTAGGTTCCATTTACTGCGCGCAAGTAAGATTACTGTACATTTCATCCTGGAATTAAGGATGACAGAAAGATGTTTGCATGTAGGCGAGCCTTTACTGTCACTTTGCTTTAAATACTTTACAATTAATTCTTAAATCGCATTTGGCTTTCACTGAGGGATAGTCTTGTTAGTGTTTGTGAAATTTATTTAAAATAAATTATCGAAGAATTTTATCTTGTCTTATTCCCCAGAACAGGGGTTCCCAACTTGGGGTCCACTGACCCCTCGGTTAATGGTAGGAGTGCATGGCATTTAAACAAAAACTTGGGAGGTTTCCTGAGGTGGGAGAGTCTCAGTCTCAGTCTCAGTCTGAGAGGACAGTCTCAGAATAGAGACCCTTTTAGGACGGAGATAAGGAATTTCTTTAGCCAAAGAGTGGTGAATCTGTGGAATTCTTTGCCACAGGCAGCTGTGGAGGCCAAGTCTTTATGTATGTTTAAGGCAGAGGTTGATAGATTTTTGGTTGGTCAGGCCATGAAGGGATATGGAGAGATTGGGGCTGAGAGGAAAATTGAGCAGACTCAACGGGCCAAATGGGCTAATGCTGTTCTTGTATCTTGTGGTCTAGCCCCTGCCCTAGATTATGATGCTTATCATTCATTAAATTATAGCCTGACAATACCTATCTTCATTATTTGATTGGGAAATCATTTTATAATGTAACCTGAGTTTTTTTAGATTATCATGAACAGATATTGTCATCCACTGGTGAATTTCCACAATGTTCTTAGAGCAGTTGTCTACATCTAAAAGTGGATGAGCAAAAATATTTCTGTAACCAACCTTAGAAAATTAAACAATTAGCATCTCTGGGCTGATTCAAGCTGACATGGAGTGTAGTTTTGTATTTCGAGACAGGTCAAAAAAAGATTTACAACTTCTCAAACTTGAGCAGTGGCAATCAGCGATTGGAAGCATGAGAAGATATAGCTCACTCAGGTTTGTCAATTGAATAAATAAAGACATTGATTTGTGGCAGTTTGGTGTTTTTAGTAGCAGACAATCAGCGATCGGGATTGATCAGCAAGGAGAAATTAAAGCATAGCAGGGACAAGCGAAGTGGCTTTTGTTGGAGTGGACAGTATTAGAGTGGAGAATTCAAGGCTTTAGCTCTTAGAGGCTTCAATGAGGAGAGGCTTGAGTGAGAGAAGTCAAAAAAGCTACAGGTAGGCTTTTTTTCTTTCCCACAGTCTATTGTTTTGCTTCTTTATATGTTTGTACAGTTAGAACAGTAAGGTTGCTTCCCTTGTGGCACGTGAGAAGGTAAGGAGACCTCCAGGAGGTCTCCCTAACTACTTGACCTGCAGGAGGCGCATTCAGTTGCTGTTTCTAACACTCCACGTTAAGGAGTTGGAGCTGGAACTGGATGAACTCTGGATCATTTGGGAGGCTGAAGGGGTGATAGATAGGACATACAGAATGGTAGTTACGCCCAAGGAGACTGGGTGACAGGAAGAGGAAAGGGGTTAAACAGCCAGTACAGATAATTCCTGTGGCCACTCGCCCTCAACAACTTTGGATTCTGTTGGGGGGGGGGGGGGGTGGGGTTGACCTAGCAGAGAAAAGTCACACCGATTAGGTCTCTGGCACTGAGTCTGTCTCTGTGACTCAAAAGGGAAGGGGAGAAAAGAGGCAAGTTGTGGTGATAGGTGATTTGTCAGCTAGGGAGATAAAAAGAAGGTTCTGTGGATGAGAATGAGATTCTTGGATGGTATGTTGCCTCCCAAGACCAGGGTTTGGGACATTATGGATCAAGTCCTCAGCATTCTTAAGTGGGAGGGTGAGCAGCCAGAGGTCGTGGTCAATGTAGGTACCAATGACAAAGGTAGGAAGAGTGATGAGGTTCTGCAAAGAAAGTTCAGAGTTGTGTGCTAAGTTGAAGGGCATGGACTTCAGTACCCATGCCTCGTGCTAATGAGGCCAGAAATACGAAGATCATATAGTTTAACACATGACTAAGGGTGTGAGGAGGGAGGGCTTAAGATTTTTGGATTATTGAGCTCTCTTCCAGGGAAGCTGGGACCTGCACAAGAGAGACGGTTTGCACTTGCATAGGAGGGAACTAACATCTTAGTGTGAAGGTCTGGTGCTGCATTGGGGAGGGGGGTTGCGGTTAAACCTGAGTTGCAGGTGGATGGGAGCCAGAGTGCTAGAACAGTTAGTGGAGAGATTGTGGAAACAAATGTTAAGACTCCAGACAAAGTCAGGAATCAAATGTATGACTAATGTCCTGAACTGCATATATTCCAATGCAAAGAGTATTGTAGGAAAGGTACATGTGTATAGAATTGTGAAATTGGAGCCATTAGACTTGGAAGCAGGAGGGGCAGGACTGGCAGCTCAATATTCCAGGGTTCCGCTGTTTCAGACGCAACAGAGCATGAGAGTTTAAAGGGGTAAGGGTGGTGTTACTAGTCGGAAATTTCATGCAAGTAGTCAGTCAGGACAGACTGGGGAACTCGCCTTGTGGGTGGAACTGAGGAATAAGAAAGGTATGACCATGTTATTGCAGCTGTATTACAGACCATCCAACAGTGCATGGAACTTAGAGGAACAAATTTTTAAAGAGATTGCAGACTGTTGCAAGAAACATAATGTTCTAGTAGGTGATTTTAACTTTCCGCATATTGACTGAGACTCCCGTACTGTGAAAGGCCTAGATGGGATAGAGTTTGTTTAATGTGTTCAGGGAAGTTTCCTTAATTGGTACATAGAAGTCCCAACAAGAGAGTGCGCAATACTTGATCTTTGAGGGAATGAGACAGGGCAGTTGATGGAAGTTTATGTAGGGGAACACTTTGCATATAGTGATCATACTGCCATTAATTTCAAAGTAAATATGGAAAACGACAGGTCTGGCCTGGGGTTGATATTCTCAGTTGGAGAAAGGCCAATTTTGATGGTATCAGAAAGGATCTGGCAAGTGTGGATTGGGACAAACTGTTTCCTGGCAAAGATGTACTTGGTAAGTGGGAGATCTTCAAAAATGAAATTTTGGGAGTACAAAGTTTGTATGTGCCTGTCAGAATAAAAGGTGAAGATAATGGGTTTGGGGAACTTTGGTTTTCAAGAGATATTGAGGCCCTGGTTAATAAAATAAAAAGGAGGTGCATAGCAGGAATAGGCAGGTAAGAAAAAATAAGGTACTTTTGAAGTGTAAAATACAAGAGGACACTAAAGAAAGAAATCAGGAGGGCTAAAAGGGCCTGACAAGGTATTCCCTCAGACCCTGTGGGAGGCAAGTGCAGAAATTGCAGGGGCCCTGGCAGAGATATTTAAATCATCCTTAGTGACAGGTGAGGTACCAGAGGATTGGAGGAAAAGTGCAAGACGCATGGGATCAATTTTGGTTGTATGTTCATTTAAACTTATATTAGAACTTTTTTCTGTTTCTAAGTCTTATTTGTTTTCCTGTCATGGGATGGCTGTGTAAATATGCTGTACTGTATTTGCTCTATGATATGCTGTGCTGCTTGGTAAAATAAGAATAAATAATAATAAAATTTGAATTCCAAAAAAAAGAATCTAAAAATAAACCAGTAACTTATCCCACAACTGAGTGTGACATCAGTAGTGGGAAAGTTATTGAAAAGTATTCTAATGGATTGGATATACAAGTATTTCAATAGACACGGACTGATTAGGGATAGTCAGCATAGGTCGTGTCTAACCAATCTTACGGAGTTTTCGAGTAAGTTACCAGAAAAGTTGCTGAAGGCTATATGGACATTAGCACGGCATTTGACAAGGTCTTGCATGGGATGTTGGTCAGAAGGTTCAGTCGCTCGGCATTGAAGGTGAGGTAGTAAATTGGATTAGACATTGGCTTTGCGGGAGAAACCAGAGAGTGGTAGCAGATGGTTGCCTCTCTGACTGGAGGCCTGTGGCTAGTGGAGTGCTGCAGAGATCGGTGCTGGGTCTGTTGTTATTTGTCATCTTTATCAATGATCTGGATGATAATGTAGTTAACTGGATCTGGAGATTTGTGGATGACACCAAGATTGGGGATATAGTGAACAGTAAGGAAGGCTATCGGAGCTTGCAGTGGGATCTGGGTCAGCTTGAAAAATGGGCTAAAAAATAGCAGATTTTTTAGCCCATTTTAAAATAGCAGATGGAATTTAAAGCAGACAAGTGCAAGGTGTTGCAGTTCAGTATGATCAACCAGGGTAGGTCTTACAAACTGAATGGTAGGGAACTGGGGTGTGTAGTAGAACAAGGGAATTTGGGAATTCAGGTCCATATCTCATTGAAAGTGGTAGCACAGATAGATAGGGTTGTAAAGAAAGCTTTTGGCACATTGGCCTCCGTAAGTCAAAGTATTGCATATAGGAGGTGGGATGTTATGTTGAAGTAGTATGGGATGTTGGTGTGGCCTAATTTGGAGTATTGGGTACAGTTTTGATCACCTACCTACAGGAAAGATGTAAATAAAGTTGAAAGAGTACACAGAAAATTTACAAGGGTGTTGCCAGGACTGTTGACCTTAAATATGGAGAAAGATTGACTTTATTCCTTGGAATGTAGGAGATTGGGAGGAGGTTTGATAGAGGTAAACAAAATTATGAGGGTAAATGATGGGGTAAATGCAAGCAGGCTTTTTCCACTGAGGTTGGGTGGGACTACAACCAGAGGTCATGGGTTAAGCATAAAAGGTGAAAAGTTTAAGAGGAACATGAGGGGAAGCTTCACTCTGTTGGTTGTGAGAGTGTGGAACGAGCTGCTGCTCAAATGATGCACGCAAGCTTGATTTTAACGTTTGAGAGAAGTTTTGATAGGTACACGGATAGTTGGGATATGGAGGGCTATGGTCCGAGTGCATATCGATGGGAGTAGGCAGTTTAAATGGTTCGGCATAAACTAGATAGGCAGAAGGGCCTGTTTCTGTGCTGTATTTTTCTACGATTCTGTGACTCTAACTGATGGAGGAATCACCTGGCTACTTTCAAAGCAAGGCATTGCTCTAAACTCTGAAATATGTTCTCTAGAGTTTTTGGGAGGCGAGAATAAATTTCTTCATGGAGAAATTGTTGGATTTTTGGAATTTTCTATCCCTGAGGGAGTGGGAGTTTATTCAAAACATATTGATAAGTTTGTGGATATTGAGCATATAAAGGATTGGAGACAATGCAGAATAAGTGGAGCTAAGGGAGCAGATCACTTGCAACCTTCATGAACCAGTGAAGCTTGTGGATGTGATTTGTTCGTCAATTCCTTATGAACCATATTGCATTTTTATTAAGATTATATTATAACTGTGTGAAACCACATTGTGAATGTGGCAGAATGGGACTGTTATTTAATTGCTATTTATTTTCAAAGTGCGAAGACTAGTTTGCATTCGTATTAGGGCATCATGGTAGTGTAGCAGTTAGTATGATGCTATTACAGCTTGGGCATCGGAGTTTGGAGTTTAATTCTGACACTATTTTTAAGTAATTTTTAAGTGAACGTGTGGGTTTTCTCTGAGTGCTCTGATTTCCTCCCATGTTCCAGAGATGTACGGATTAGTAGGTTAATTGGTCAGGTAAAATGTCCTGTGATTAGTCTGGGGTTAAATGGCTGGCTTGCTGGGTGATGCGGCTTGTTGGACAGAAAGTCCTGTTCTGTGCCGAGTCTCTAAAGAAATAAATTAAACTGCCTCCAATGAATCATAGGCCCCAAGGTAGTGAGAGCACGGAAGTAGTGTTTTGGAGTGTGAAGATCAGCTTTGATCTGTAGTTGAGCAGTTTCAAATGACTGACAGATCTCCACTGTCCCTATTTCACATGTTCAGATTTCTGGCATTGTCCTGCTGTGGCAGGATTGACATTGGCCTTTTGACAGGATGCCCAACAGGAAAACTTGGGCTAACAAGAATAACTGAAGTGAGTACAGTAAAACTCTGATGATCATGCTGGCAACCTTGGATTAGCAGATTTTCTGGACTGTCAGATGTTATTCGGACATCAATACCACATTATAGTTTTGGTTCACTTTTTCATGTGAGTGTAATAAATGACTCAGTGAATTTGTAGGGTGTGCAGAAACTTGGGCCCTTAGCAGCTTAAAGGACACGCAGGAGCTGAGGCCTCAGTAAGTTAAAAGGTAGCGAGGTAAGGGTTACTTGGTGAGGCCAAAGTCCTTTTAATTATATACTCTACTATATATGATTAAAGAACTCGTGCTCTAAGATTTTGAAAGAGACAACTGACTGGGTAATTGAGGTGGTAGTCTATGGATTCTGGAAAAGTTCAGTCATTCTGGAGGGTAGCTAATGTACCTATTTGCCGCCCCCACCCCCCCCCCCCATGCTGTTTAAGAAAGTAGGGAGAGAAAATGAGGGACCACAGACCAACATCAGCACGAGAAATGAACTGTACTGTTCTATCTGCACTGAAGCTGCAACTATATTCTGTACTCTCTTATTGCTTTTCCCTTTGTACTTCATGTACTTCTAATGGTAATGATCTGTATGGGTAGCATGCAAGAAAAAAGTTTTTCACTGCGCATGACAATAATAAACTAATTACCTATAATAAAATTGGGCAGAGTCAATATGCAAAAAAAATGAAAAGGCGTACTCTTTGATAAATCTTGGTAATTTGGGGTTGTAACTGGTGGAATAGATGAGGGGAAATTAATGGACATGGTATGTGGGACTTTACTAAGGTATCACGTATGAGTTGGGAGATGAAAGTGGAACTGAGGATATTATACTGCCATGGATTGAGGATTGGTTAACAGAAGAAAATCGCAGGCATAAAGTGTATTGTCTGAGAGAGGAGAGCTCCAGAGATCTGTGTAGGCCCTGCGTTTTCATGATCAAATTCAATTATTTGGTTGGCAATGAACAATGGTATACACAAGTGTGATGATATGTAGCCAGGTGGCAGTGTAGATTGTGAGGAAGGTGTGCAGAGGCTTCATGGGATACAAACACAGAGAATAAAGTTCATAAAGCAGATGAAACTTGCCTATTTTTCTGGGGAGGAAGGCAGAGAATTTAAGTTTTTATTTACATTTACAGGAGGGTTATAGTCCCTTCCGGCCCAATGAGCCCACACTGTCCAGGTACATCCAAGTGACCCATTAACCTACTGACCCTTGTGTCTTTGGAATGTGGGAGGAAACCAGAACACTCGGAAGAAACCCATGTAGAGAATGTCCAAACTCTTTACACACAGTGGTGGAAATTGAACCTGTGTCACTGGCATTGTAAAGTGTTGTGCTTTGGTGCTACGTATGATTTCAACTAGAGGAGGGTTTTCCCCCGCCCTTCTGTTATGTTTAACCTGAGTCCTTGATACTATGCATGATTAAATGTCAAGGGCAGTTACTCTTCACCTCTGTTCAGCTCTTCAATCCTAGTTTGAACTAAGACGATAATGAGGTCAGGAGCTGAGTGACTTTCATCAAATCTAATGCGAGCAGGTGGTTGTGATAGCAGCACTGGTTATCCCTTTCATCAGTTTGACAGAGAGTAGGCTGGTAAATGGCCAGTTTGAATTTATTCTGCTTCTGAACAGACATAACCTGGATAATTTTCCAAGCATCTTGGCTAAGGGTGTGGCAAGTTCTGGAGCATGAGTCTTAGAAACCTGCTGATATTACGTCAAGGCCCAAGGTCTTTGCTGTATCCAATTCAGTTGGCTATTTCTGGGTGTCAGGTGGAATGAATCAAGTTAGCTGAACACTAGCATAAAACATATTGGGTACCACTGAAGAAAGGTAAAAGGTCCATCGGACCCTTCTGGTTGAAGATTCTGACAAATGCTTCAGGTGTCTTTTGCCTTGTACATAGAATCACTGAAAGTTAATATGCAGCTACAGCAAGCGATCAGGAATGTATGCATTCATTTTGAGAGGACTAGAATCCAAAAGCAAGGTTGTATTGGTGAGGCTTTATAAGAGATTGGTCAGACCACATTTCAAAGTTCAAATAAATTTTATATACAAGCTTGAGATTAATTTTCCTGTGGGTATACTCCCCAAATCTATAGTGTAGTACTATAACAGGATCAATGAAAGATCAACCAAAGTGCAGAAGACAATAAACTGCAAATGCAAATATAAATAAATATCAATAAATAATGAAGACATGAGATAAAGAGTCCTTAAAGTGAGGTAATCAGTTGTGGGAACATCTCAATGGATGGGCAAGTGAGTTTGGTTATCCCCTTATGTTCAAGAGCCTGATGGCTCAGGGGTAGTAACTGTTCTTGAACCTGGTGGTGTGAGTCCTGAAGCTTATGTGCCTTCTATCTGATGGCAGCAGCAAAAAAAAGAGCATGTCCTCTGTAGAGGGGGATGATACTTTCCTATAGCAGCATTTCGTGTGGATGTTCTCAATGGTTGGGAGGGCTTTACCTGTGATGTACTGGGCCGATTGCACAAAATTTTGTTAGATTTCCCATCAAAGGCATTGGTGTTTCCGTACCAGGCCACAATGCAGCTAGTCACTACACTCCCCACTGCACATCTATTAAAGTTTTGTCAGAGTTTTAGATGTTATGCTGGAACTCTGCAGACTCCTAAGGAAGTAGAAGCACTGCTGTGCTTTCTTCCCAATTGCACTTGCAATTTGGGTCCAGGACTGAACTTCTGAAATAGTAACACCCAGGTATTTGAAGTCGCTAACTCTCTCCACTGCTGATTCTCTGATGAGGACAGGCTCATGGACCTCTGGTTTCCCTCTGCTGAAGTCTACAATCATTTCCTTGGTCTTGCTGACATTGAATGAGAGATTGCTGTTATGACACTACTCAGCCAAATTTTCAGTCTCCCTCTTCTATGCTGATTCATTATCACCTTTGATTCAGCCCACAACAATGGTTTCATCAGCAGACTTGAATTGAGTTGTGCTTAGTCACACAGTCATAGATGTGAAGTGAGTAGAGCAGAGGGCTAAGTACACAGGCCTATGGTGCACCTGTGTTGATGGAGATCGTGGAGGAGATGTTGTTGACAATTGAACCTGACTGGGTTTTACAAGTGAGAAAACCCAGGATACAATTGCACAAGGAGGTATTGTGGTCAAGGTCTTGCAGCTTATTGATTAGTTTTGAGGGATGATGGTATTGAATGCTGAGCTGTAGTCGATAAAGAACATCCTGATGTTTGCATCTTTGCTGTGCATATGTTTCTGGATTGAGTAAAAAGATGGTATCTGCTGTGGAGCTTTTGCTCTGGTAGGCAAATTGGAGTCACCTTTCAGGTAGGAGCTGATGTATTACATCACCAGCCTCTCAAAACACTTCACTCTGGATGTAAGTGCAACTGGGCAATAGTCATTGAGGTGGGTCACCTGGCTCTTCTTGGGCGCTGCTATAATTGAAGTCTGCTTGAAGCAGGTGGATGTCACATACTGCCGAAGCGAGAGGTTAAAGATCTCAGTGAACACACCAGCCAGTTGGTCAGCACAGGTCTTTAGTAATGACCAGGTACCCCATCCGGTCTGGATGCTTTCCGTGGATTCACCCTCCTGAAGGCAGCCCAAGTGTCAGCTTTAGGTACTGAAATTTGGAGTATTGTAAACACTTTTGGACTCCTTATCCAAGAAAAGGTGCGGCATTGGAGAGGATCCAGAGGAGATTCATGAGAGTGATTTTGGGAATGAAAGATTAATTAATGTAAAGATTAATGATTAATGTATGAGTTTGATGGCTCTGGACCTGTACTCACTTGAGTTTAGAAGAGTGAGGAGAGGGAAATCTCATTGAAGCCTATCAGATATTGAAAGGCCTAGACAGAGTTGATGTGGAAAGGGTGTTTCCTATGGTGGGGGGCAGTCTGGATCAGAGGCACAGCCTCAGAAAAGAGTGACATTCTTTTGTAACAGATGCGGGATTTCCTTAGCCAGAGGGTAATGGAATTCATTACCACAGATGATTGTGGAGGCCAAAGCATTGGGTATATTTAAAGCAGTGTTTGACTGGGTCTTGATTAGTCAGGGCATCAAAGGTTATGAGGAGAAACAGGAGAATGCAGTTAAGAGGGATAATATATCAGTCATGGACTGGCGGAACAGACTCGATGGGCTGAATGGCCTAATTCTGCTCCTTTGTCTTATTGTCTCATGGCTTTGTCATAAAGTATGCCAGGCATATTTAAAAAATCAGTACAGAATTGCTGCTGAGGTAAACTCAAAGGATGTATAGATCAGGATGCTGAGGTACCCAGTCAGCATTGAGATTAATGGATGGCAGAGGGAGCTAATGTGCTGAATGGTTTCTTCATTTCTTGAGTTCTGAAAAGATCTTTGCACACTGTAAGAGTTTTCTGCTGTGAGGTGGGAGGAGAGAAGGGTTGGTTAACTAGTAAAGAGGTAGGCAGTTTTCTTTTGTTGGAATGCTGCCGGAATTAGTGGAGTTATTGGTAGTTATTATTAGTTTATTATTACATTTACTGAGTTACAGTAGAAAGACTTTGTGCTATCCAGACACATGATGTAATACACAAGTACATCAAGGTAGTAAAAAAGAAACAATGCAGAATATAGTGTAGCAGCAGCAGAGAAACTGCAGTTCTGGGAACCAAAGGGAAAGGGCTGTGATGATGTAGTTTGGGAGATCAAAAATTCATCTTTCGTGTCAGAGAGGTCCATTCAAAAGTGTAGTGGAAGCTGGAGGTGGTGAGTCTGGTGGTGCATGTATTCAGGTTTCTGTATCTCTGCTAGTTTGAATAGTTTGCAATCTATACAAGTGACTTGGCTGAAGGCTGAAGGCAGACCTGTTTGTTTCAAGAACAATCCAAAATCTACAGAAGGGTATAGGTTAAGAATATACAACATTTGCCAGATAGGTGCATTGTGTGAGGAAACAGATGTTACCTACTTTGGTAGGAAGAATTTTAAAAAAAGCAGAATATTGGTTACAGTGAGAGATGTGATAGCAAAGTGAGATTCTGTTATCCTTATAAAACAAAGTGAGTATTTAAGTACAATTTAGCAGTATTATTTGAATGCTGGCCTTGATTGCAAAAGTAGGGAAGCTCCCTACTACATACCAGACTGCATAATATTTTGGTTTCCTTATTTAGGAAGGGAAATAAATGCATTAGAGACTATTTGGCTAAGATAGATTAGGTTGATTCATGGGTGCAATATAGTTGTGAGTTTGTTAATTGGAATTCAGAATACTAGGTGATTTTACTTGAAGCCCAATATTCTGAGGGGGTTTTGGATAGCATAGATCCCAAGAATGTTTCCCCTTCTGGACAAATCTGGAACTGTTAAGTTAAATCACATGGGATCCAGAGTGAGCTAGCTCATCAGAAATGCAATGATAGAAAGCAGAGGGTGATGGTGGAAATTTTAGACCCATGACTAGTGATATTCCACAAGGCTTCCATAATTGGAATTTGCCTCCACCAATCATTCCAAGCCTCCATTCCCCCCTGACCCCCAACCTGACTCCATCTGCCCAAACCTAACAATCTCTTTTCAACCGGATATACCTATCATTTGCCAACTCCTGTCTCCCCTTCACTTCTTTATATCTTCCCTTTTGCGCTAGTCCTGTTGCAAGATCTTGGCACAAAATGTTAACTATCCCTTTGCTTCCAAGGATGCTGCCTAACCCATTGAGTTCCTTCAGGAGCATGTTTTTTGCTGTGGTCATTATAGCTTGATTTTTAAAATGAAAGATCAGAATAATTAACTCCATTCAAGCTATATGAATATCTTTGAATCAATTTGTATTATTTTGATTTTCTTCCATTAAAATACCTGCATTCCTGTCACTTTATTTAAAATAGAAGTTTCCATTGTATGGTTAGACAAGCAGCAACAAAAATGACTTGAACACGAGAAAATCTGCAGATGCTGGAAATTCAAGCAAAACACACAAAGTGCTGGTGGAATGCAGCAGGCCAGGCAGCATCTATAGGAAGAAGTACAGTCGATGTTTTGGGCCGAGACCCTTCATCAGGACTAACTGAAAAAAGAGATTTGAAAGGGGGAGGGGGAGACCCGAAATGATAGGAGAAGACAGGAAGAGGAGGAGGGATGAAGCCTAGAGCTGGGGTTAATTGGCAAAAGGGATACAAGGCTGGAGAAGGGGGAGTATCATTGGACGGAAGGCCTTGGAAGAAAGAAAGGGGGAGGGGAGGGGAGCACCAGAGGAAGATGGAGAGCAGGCAAGGAGTTATTGTGAGAGGGAAAGAGAGAAAAAAAAGTTATTAAAATTTAAAAATTATGAATGCTTAGCTTCTAACAAACCATCTTGTGCATTAAAGGAATGATTGTTGCAAAGAATGTTAATGGCATTCAGTACTGTAGCTGGAAGAAAGTAATGTGGTCAGTAGGAAACTGAATTGGGAGCTATTTTAAAGACTTAATGGGTTGAGTGGGATATTTTGTTGACAATTGGGTTTTCTTTGGGGTGGAAAACAGAGGAAACAAGTGAATGACTGGCAAAAGACAATATCACCTAAAAGCAACCACTTAACTTGTGTATTATTTTGCAGTTGAGGGGTAAATTCCAGAGTGGAGATACAGTGGTGAGAACAGACTATATATTTGGTTGCTTGGTGGGAGCAATAGATAAAAGCAAAGCCAGTAAAATGTAAACACGAGGAAATCTGCAGATGCTGGAAATTCAAACAAACACACACAAAATGCTGGTGGAACACAGCAGGCCAGGCAGCATCTATAAGGAGAAGCACTGTCGACGTTTCGGGCAGAGACCCTTCGTCAAGACTTATTGCAGGCATTTACAAGGAGGGAAAAAGAAATACAATAGAATATTTGAAAGAAAACAAAGACTAGCAAACAACCAATGTGCAAAAGACAAATTGTGCAAATAAATAATGCTGAGGGCATGAGTTGTAGAGCCCTTGAAAATGGGTCTGTAGATTGCAGAATCAGTTCAGAGTTTTGGTGAATGAAGTTATCCATGCTGGTTCAGGAGTCTGGTTGTTGATAGGTAACATCTCTTCTTGAACCTGGTCGTATGTACCTCCTGCCCAATGGTAGTAGCGAGAAAGGAGCATGGCCTCTGATGGGGGTTCATGATGGTTGATGCTGCTTTCTTGTGGCAGAACTGCATGTAAATTGTGGGGAAGGCTTTACCTTTGTACTGGGCTGTATCAACCTCTCCCTGTAGACTTTTCCCATTCCTGGGCATTGGTGTTTCCATACCAGGCCATGGTGCAACTGGTTAGGATACTTTCCACTGTGGCTGTATAGTAAAGATGAGCTAGAAGCCCTAGCCTGCAGTTCGGCACTGTGAGTGGAGTCAGAATTTAGTGGCTGAGCTGTAGCACTAGGCTTTGAATGGGTTTCTCAGCCATTCAGGCAGCATAATTGGAAAGAGGAACTAGAACTAACATATGAGGTCAATAACCTTTCATCAGAAAGTTCTGCCCGACCTGAGTATTTTCAACATGTTGTTCGTTCAGATTTCCAGCATCTGCAGCCTCTTGTTTCTTTAACTATCAACCTCAGATTGATCTGAGCATAGAATTTGCACTTGGTTGTGGGACTAGGTGGGCAATATCTTCCAGGTGGAACTAGAGCCAGATAAATTTTCCTTAGAATGGGCAAAGGACTTGAATGTCTGGAGGAGTGCGGTAGCCTAGCGGTTAGCTTAATGCTAACACAGGGCCAGTCATTTCCACCGCTTCCAGTAATGAAATTTGTACGTTCTCCCCATGATCATGTGGGTTCCTTCCGGATGGTCTGGTTTCCTCCCATGTTCCAAAGACATATGGGTTAGAAGGTTAGTTGGTCACGTGAATGAAATTGAGCAGGATAGGCCTGTTACAAATACTGCATCTCTAAGTAAAGATTTAAAAATAAGGAATGGGTGGAGTTAGAACTGAAAATATAAACGTTGTTTTGGCCAGATTTTAAAAATCTAATGATTTGAAAGGTGAATTGTGTATAAATTTCTGGATGGGTTGTAAATTTAGTAGACTGGAGGCACAGGGCCATTTAATGGTCAATGATTCTGTTTTTTCAATATCCTTGTGCAAAATCAAAAGACTGACAAGGCAGTATTTGATAATCTGTGTCCAGGAAGCTCTGACCTCATGGCCTGCTGAAAGAAGCATTTCTGGAATGGACTTCTGTAAGTGGATGATATTGTGGTTTTCTATCCTTCAGGCTGTCAGTTCCACAGTTTAACTGTATTAGAGTATGCTTTGTGCAGACTTAATTGCATAATAATAGTGAGAAACTCCAAGAGAAGTGAAGCTAAGTAGCAAAGTTTACATTAAGCCTGCCTAATCTTTCCCAGTTTTGCTAAGGCAAGGATGGCCAAAGGAGGACGATTGTGCATCCTTCTCAAAACCGGCTGCTTACAAAAAAAAAATCAGTGTCCATTCTGTGTCCGCAACATTTATATTGGTCTTCAGTTTTCTGTTTTCTCTCTCGTCTGTTGACGGGTGGGCGATAGGTTACTTTGTTTTGGCCGAGGGAGGGGCTGGGGATTTTTGGTCTGATCTTGTTGATGTTTTTCCGTGTGAGTGATCTGTCAGATTATTGTGTGCGGGAGAGGGGTTGGGGGTTTGATATTATTGTCGCTTTTTTTTGCATGGGAGGGGCTTGGAGGTTTGGGGTGTGATATTTTAGCAGGCGTGTCTGGATTTGTGAATATTCTTTTCATGTGGGGTGGTTGACGTTTTTTCTTTCAATGACTTCCATGGTTTTTCTGTATTTCATGGCTATCTGGAGAAGACCGATCTCAGAATTGTATTCTGTGTACATACTTTGATAATAAACCTTTGAAGTTGTGATCGTGGCCACCAGGTCCAATCTTTGTGCAGATTGGTGATAAGCCAGGCAGTATTATTCACCACCATTACTTGATGCACATTTTTTCAGTGCTGCTCACTTCTGAGAAATGTCCTGCCAATTTAAGCAAATCTATTAGATAGATTCGGCATTCGGCCTTTTCTCTTTGAGCTATAATATGTAGGCTTTGAGAATCATCATCTTGATGTCGAGGAGAGACTTGTGAATTCCTGACATCTCGAACGATGGCTTCTGGAGTTTAGCTGGTGGTGGGTTACCACTGGCGGTAAGGTCAAGGGGGAAGGTTCTAGACCAGAGATGCAACCAAGGCCTCAACGGTGGAGCTGGTGGAAGATGACGACATGTTATGATAGCAGTGAAGGCCGAGGAAGGCTGCAGCAGTTAGGGTCCTCAGTTGTCTTGCACTCCACGCCACTGAACCTGGACCTGGACCCTGACCCTGATCTGTCAAGAACCTTGGGGCAGTCAGCCTGCTCACGCACAGGCTTTCTCCATTAAGGAGATCCACCATAATATGCAGCCAACACTGGAGGATTGGCATTGCATATCAGGCCCATGCTGTACAGCAGTTAAGAAAGTTCATGATGATATTGTTTTAAAATTGGAAGCTATTCCATTATTTCATGGGAGATGTACAGTATTACCAATGCTTTCTCTGCAAAATTCTCAAAACCACATGAAGCTAATGTTGGCGTCATTTACCAACCTTCTATCAGTAGCTCTGATTGTTCTTTGGTGGCCCCTATCAGCAGGTCATATCCTGTGGAGTAGTGGTCACCAACCTTTTTAAGCCCATGATCCCCTACCTCGGCCTTAGTGAAAGGCAAGATCGACCCCAGATCGATTAGTTACACGCATGCGCAGCAGGGCAGAAAAGACCGGAAGTAAAACCCCACAACCCGGAAGTAGAAATAATGTATAAACACCAGGGGTACCCACCCTTTTTTGCACCGCAGACTGGTTTAATATTGACAATATTCTTGTGGACTGGCTGACGGGGGGGGGGGGGGGGGAAGGTGGTGAGGGTTGGGTGTTAAACATGACGGGAATGCAGCGATACTCGAAGCAGGTTCCTTATGTCTAGTCTGTTCCGCAGTTTTGTTTTTGTGGCTCTCAGCACTTAGCTTCTGTCCCGCTTGCTCACGTTTTTTCGGCTGGAAAATAACTCAGTGGGTTTGTCTTTAAATGCAGGGTGCTTGGACTCAAGGTGCCGAAGCAGTTTTGAGGGCTTCATTGCCTCTGGGCCCGAACTCCAGCCTCCCACCCGCCCGCCGCCAGCCACCTTGGCCAGGTGCGGTTGGTCATGGGTGGGGAGAGAGGACAAGGTCAGGGCTGGAGGACCCCGTGCCAGGGCCACGGTGATCGCAGTTGGAGAGAATGACCCACCGGGGGAGGGGTGCGATGGGATGCGTGCCCGCCCCCCCTTGTAGGATCTATCGACCGACAAAAGTTTGGCTGAAAGTTTGATTTTCAGTGGATCGCAGTGAAGTAGCTGCTCTGCTGCTTACGAAACCGTGAGCCAGAATTAGATCGTCTGCGAATATTTTAGCACCAGGTTCACCATGAACATTCAGTGTGCTAAACAGGTTTAGGAGTAGCATCCATCTGTCTGCGCTCTAGACCAGTACCAACGGCACTTCCTGCCAGCCGTGCGAGGCCAACCAGTGATCCCTGGCGCGAGGGTATCACTGCGTTTAGGCGACTGATGACCTCGTGTGGGTTCAAGTTCAACAGTGGGTGTAACAGGGAATAAGGAAAGGTGCAGCTGATTCATATCATTTCCTCACGGCCTGGTGGTTGGGGACCACTGAGGTACACTGTGTAATGCGGGGGAGCTACATGCATGCGCACTGGGCAGAAAGAATGGAACTAAAACCCTGCAACCCGGAAACAATCCTTCAACAGTGTTTGTGTATTTATTTTTCTTTTTGTTTTGGGATCTACTGGGAAAGTCTCAAAGATCGACTAGTCGATTGCGATCAACGGGTTGGCGACCACTACTGTGGAGAATGTTTAAAGACCCAACTGCACAGATTTCAGGACAAGTATATTCCAGTAAGGAGGGCAAGGATAGCAAGCTAAGGGAACCTTGCAAATTTAGAGAGGTAGTGAATTTAGTCAAGAAGAAAAGAGGATCAATACAACTACCCCAGAAGTTTTTTCAAGAGTTAAATAAATGTGTGAGGAAGTTCCTTTGGAAAAGAAAGATGTCAAGAATATCGTTGGAAAAATTGACATAGAAATTTGATCTAGGAGGGTTACAACTTCCAAACTTTAAGAATTACTATAAAGCAAATCAACTTAGATTTATTACATCTTTTTTTTGATGAAGATAAACCAGCATGGATTAGAATAGAACTAGATAAAATAGGAGAAAATATACCAGAAGATTTTATATATAAGTGGGAATCTAAATGGATACAGGAAAAGAAAGAATCTCCTATATTAAAACATTTGATTGATTTATGGAATAAGATAAATGTTGACGATGAGATAAGGAAATCTTTATTAGCAAAAAGACCTTTAAATCAAAATAAACTTATTCCTTTTACAATGGATAACCAACTTTTATACAACTGGTTTCAAAAAGGGATTAGATATATAGGAGACTGTTTTGAAGGAGGTATATTAATGTCATTTGATCAATTAAAGAATAAATACAAAATATCAAACAGCACTCTTTTTTGTTATTTTCAATTAAGGGCTTATTTAAGAGATAAACTGGGTCAAACAATATTATTGCGGAAACCTAATGAAATAGAAATTTTAATTCAAAAAGGAAGAAGAAAAGAGGAAGCATATTTAAGATTTAGAAAGCTAAATTTGAATGGAGCCCTTGATTAAAAGAAGTCAGAAAATAACTCCAGAAGGGAATTAGGAAAGCCAGGAGGGGGAATGAAAAGTTCTTGCCAAATAGGATTAAAGAGAATCCCAAGGAATTCTATACATATGTCAAGAGCTAGAGGATAACCAGCGTGGCTGAGACTACTTGAGGGAGCATATGGTTTGACGCAGAGAGTGTGGTAAGGTCCTAAATTAGTACTTTGCATCAATATTTGTGAAGGAGAAGGACATGGAAGATAGAGAGATCAGTGTGGAATGTGCTAATCATACCTTCATTGCAATCATACCTTCTATTTTAATCAACAGATTCAAAAGCTGTTGTCCTCTGTACCTCCCTCTGCAACTGGATCCTCGATTTCCCCACCAGGAGACCACAGTCTATGCAGATCAGAAACACCATTTTCTCTTGCTGATAATGAACACTCAAGGATGCGTGCTGACTTCATTGCTGTACTCTTTCCACACTCACGACTGTGTGGCTGAGCACAGCTCAAACGCCATCTATAAATTTGCTGACAACACTGCTGTTGGCAGAATTTTAGATGGTGATGAGGAGTTGTACAGGAGCAAGATAGATAAGCTGGTTGAGTGATGTTGCAGCAACAACCTTGCACTCAACGTCAGTAAAACCAAGGAATTTACTGTGGACTTCAGGAAGGGGAAGTGGAAGGAACGCACACCAGTCCTCATCAAGGGATCAGCAGCGGAAAGGGTGAGCAGTTTAGAGTTTCTGGGTGGGTGTTAACATCTTTGAAGATCTAACCTGGGTCCAACATATTGATGCAATGACAAAGAAGGCATGACAGCCGCAATATTTCATTAGGAGTTTGAAAAGCCTTGCTTTTTCACCAAAGACACTCACAAATTTCTACAGATGTACTGTGGAGAACTTTCTAACTGGTTGCATCACTGTCTGGTATGGAAGGGCTGGAAAAAGTTGCAGAAAGTTGTAAATTCAGCCAGCTCCATCATGGGCACTTGCCTCCCCAGTGTAGAGGACAGATTTGAAAGATGGTGCCTCAAAAAGGCCGCATCCATCATTAAGTATCCCTATCACCCTGGATGTGACCTTTTCTCATTGCTATCATCAAGGAGAAGGTACAAGAGCCTGAAGACACGCAGTCAGTGCTTCAGGAACAGCTTCTTGCCCTACGCCATCAGATTTGGTTTGGCAATAAGTACATTATTAAGGGTAAGACCCTTAACAGTATTGATGTGTGGGGGGTTCTTGGGGACTACGTCCATAGCTTCCTGTAAGTGGCTGGACAGGTTGATGGAGCAGTAAAGAAGGCAGACAGCATACTTTTCATTAGCCGAGGCATCGTGTTGAAGAGTTGGTAAATTATGTTTCAGCTTTATTAAACTCTTAATTAGAATCAGAATCAGGTTTATTATCACTGGCATGTGACGTGAAATTTGTTAACTTAGCAGCAGCAGTTCAATGTAATACATTACCTAGCAGAGAAAAAAAATTAATAAATAAAAAAAAAAATAAGTGCATCAATTACAGTATATGTATATTGAATAGATTTATAAAAAACCGTGCGAAAACAGAAATACTGTATAAAAAAAAATGGGGTAGTGTCCAGAGCTTCAGTGTCCATTTAGGAATCAGATGGCAGAGGGGAAGAAGCTGTTCCTGAATCGCTGAGTGTGTGCCTTCAGGCTTATGTACCTCCTACCTGATGGTCACAGTGAGAAAAGGTCATGCCCTAGGTGCTGGAGGTCCTTAATAATGGAAGCTACCTTTCTGAGACACTGCTTCCTGAAGATGTCCTGGGTACTTTGTAGGCAAATGCCCAAGATGGAGCTGACTAGATTTACAACCTTCTGCAGCTTCTTTCGGTCCTGTGCAGTAGTCCCTCCATACCAGGCAGTGATGCAGCCTCTCAGGCCTCATATGAAATATTGCATTCAGTTCTGGTCGCCCCATTATAGGAAGGATGTCGCATTGAGAGTTTGGAGAGGGTGCAAAAGAGAATCACCAGGATGCTGCTTGGATTAGAGGGAATGTGTTAAAGGAGGGGTCAGACAAACTTAGATTGTTTGCTTTGGAGTGGTGGAGGCTGAGAGGAGATCTGATAAGTTTATGAGAGGGTTAGATAGACGGCCAATAACTTTTTTCCCAGGATTGAAGTGTCTAAGATCAGAGGGCATATATTGAAGACGAGGGGGGTAAATGAAAAAAAGATGTGCAGAGCAAGTTTGTTTTTGTTTGGAATGTCGTCTGCTGATAGAGGCACTCAAGAGGCACATAAACATGCAGTAAGTGTGAGGGTATGGACATGGTGTTGGCAGAGGAGATTAGTTTAATAGGGTGCTTAATCATTCATTTAGTTAGTCTGGCCCAACATCATGGGCAGAAGGGCCTGTTTCTGTGCTATACAGTTTTATGTTCATCTACATACCAACAAAATGCCAAAATAGACTCTATTCTGAGTTCCGCTGTAAAAAAAGTTGGAGAGAATATGTGGGAATATTCTCAAATCCTTCTTGAGATTGGTTATTCCAATACAGTTTCTTTCCCTCCACGTATGCTGCTTTACCCACAGTGTTTCTGGATTCCTGGATTCAGGCACCCACAGCTTTATGTGTCTCCACTGTTGATTTCTCAATGCTGAAACTAGTTTTCACTTTCTACTTGGCGCAGAGCCAGCTGTATAATTGCTGCAAATTCACAACTAATAATCTTTGGAATTTTGTCAGATTATTTACAAACATTTGCATCCCTCAAACATAAAAGCCGAAAGTACTTTTTAAAAATTTTGGCAATTTACAAAATGCTTTATTCATTCAGTTTTCAATCTATACACTTTGTGCACGATTTTTCTCCCTGTCGATACATCTGTAATAATCCTTTATTTTAGCAATAGAAATTTAAATATACTTTCCCCACTTGATGTATCCTGAGTTCCTTATCTTGATATATAAGGGAAGCTACATCTTTGTTTCATTGTTTTCTCTCTGCACTTGTTACTTTACTGTCCAGAATACAAAGAAAGATGTGCATTGAAACTTGTTTCTGGTTTAAACAAAATGGCATTTATTTACACTTTGAAATGCCTCAAATAATTGCAGTGCGATTTCTAAATGATCTGTTCTCTATTATTGTCATCTGTTCTTACTTTGGCTGACTATTCAAACATTTTACGTTACAACATGCTGTTGCACTGTATTGTGCAAGTAAAAATTTCCGGAGAATCTTGCTGCACCTGGAAGATTTGTGCTCTGTGTTTGTATATTTGATCTTTGTATTTTGGCATAAGGATGTATTGAGGTAAGCACAAATTCAGTCTGGGAAATTATGGCTGTGATATTAAAAATAGCACTTGAGGCAAGGCAATGTATGTTTACCTATTTGTATTCAAAGCCAAAAGTTTTGAAAACGTCTGATTTCGAAAATGGTTTTGCATACTGGGGAGAGCAGTAGCAGTGGGTTATTGAAAGAGAAGATGTTTGCCAAGTGCTTGTGATACCACATGAGAAGGACAGTCACTTTATTGGATATTGTAAGAAGAATAGTAGTGTGTAGTCAGTGGGAAAGAGCCTCTAGTCCAATTAGCTATATGATCTAGTGGAAAGAAACAGCTTTTAAAACTGAGAATTATGTTGATCTAGAATGGAAATCGGCTAAAAATAAATACTGGAACTTGCCTATTAAAAAAAAGTTCGAAGTAGGGACTTTGAAAGTTTCCTACTAGATATGTTACCACCTGTTTGTAAATACAAATTAATCTATTAGAAAGTACAGTGGTGGCAGTACAGAAGATTGCAATCTTTCTGTTGCCAATCTGGTTAATATTATAATAGAACCTTAAATCATGGTGAAGTTGTTGAATTCTATCTGTTGTGAATAGAGTATTATAATTTGCCTGTAGTAAGGCTAGCTATTCAAATAGTTCGAAACATTGTTAAAGTTTCCAAAAGTCTTCATGCCTGAGGCAACATCCATACAGTTGCAAAAAAAAGTTTGTGAGCCCTTTACAATTACCTGGTTTTCTGCATTAACTTTTTCTTGCAACTGTAGATGATGATGACTAAAAGGTACATTTAGTGGCTAACAGGATGGGAGTAGCCAGTGATGATTTGTGATGTGAGGTTTTGGGGGAAGTGCTGGAAGAGGTAGAAGATCGATTTAGGAAGACTTATGCTTTCGGGGTAAATTCCATTTGGAGGAGTCTCATGCCTTTCTCGGGGAAAGAGAAAGCATTTGTTTTGTTTACCTAAACAATAGTTTTATACTTGTTGTCAATTGTGGTGGTCGTGACAAATAGTATAACTGATTTTAAGAAGCTGAGTAAATGAAGTGAAAAGAGTAGAGGGATCTGATGCATCTGAGAAGACACATGTATGGAACATGAATATCAGCTGAGACTTTGGGTGCAGTAGGTTCTTTGCAACAGAAAATAAGCCTTCATTTTAAAAGCTTGAAAACCTGTTCATTCCTACTTTTATAACATTTATTCCTTCAGCTTTGTGATTTGGTAAATATGAAGTTAGAAATGTGAATCTGGGTGCATTGCTTTCCTCTCTAGTTGTTCTGTAAGTACTGTAAAAAGCAGTGAGCATCACAACCAACAGTTTTTACAGTAAATATCAAATGAAAATGGAGGAGGGGGTACACAGCACTATCATCTAATATCGGCGTGTTTGGGATGGGATCTTTTACGTATGCACGTGGTGTACTCTTTTTATGAAATAATATGTGGGAAACTGTTGGGATGGATTGGTTTGACTTTGTAAGCATTTCTTGCTGGTTGTGAACTTCCACGCCCCCTCCCCACCCAGCCGCTCACTGAGCAATAATAATTGGGAGCTGGGTCTTGCCCGAGCAGCAGTGGGGGCAGTAAGCAGATTCTCTCCCTTACTGAGTTAGTAAGGGTGGCTGGTGGGTGTTCTTCCTGTGCCTGCTCATTCTTCCATCACTGAGTTCCTGTGATCTTCGCCCACGTACTTTTTTTCTGACGTGAGCAGTTCTCAGGAACAGAACCCTGTTGTAACTTGGGCACTGCCTGCACTCCAGTTTCTAAGTGTTTGTCTGCTTGCTTCACCCATCTTATGTTCCTTTGCAAGTTGCTTTCCAGCCCATCTTAAAATCATGCATAAAGTTGGCTGCAATTCATTTGGTCCTTCCAACTAAGTTATTTATGTAAATGGTCAAAGGCCTGGCACTGACTCTGTGGCTCTCCACAAGTTACTGTGAAAATGATCTATTCATCCCAACATTTCTCTGTTGGTTAGCCAATCTTGCATGCTAATATTTCTTCATGAATTCTTTGTGGAGTAACCTTTTTGTTTATCTTCTGCAAATCCAAATGCATTACAGATGCATGTTCCTTTTTATCTACCTTCCTGTTATGTTCTTGACAAACATTAATATAAAAAGTGCAGTCCCCACTTCACAGAGCCAGATTGACTGCTTAAATTATGATTTTTCTTCACATATTGCTGTAACTTGGGGGAATAACTAATGGCAGATGTCAGGCTGACATCTATAATTTTGGTCTCCAATCTGCTTTGAATAAAGAGTTAGATTTGCAGTCTTCTGGAAAAGTGTAACCTTTCCCGAATGGAGGATGAAGTAGAACTGCTGTCTTACAGCTCCAGTGACCCAGATTCTATTAAATGCAGTCTCTCTGGAGTTTGCAAACTCTCCTCATGCCTGCAAACACGAGGAAATCTGCAGATGCTGGAAATTCAAGCAACACACTCAAAAAATGCTGGTGGAATGCAGCAGTCCAGGCAGCATCTATAGGGAGAAGCGCTGTTGACGTTTCGGGCCGCAACCCTTCGTCAGGACTAGTCCTGTCAAAGGGTCTCAGCCTGAAACATCAACAGCGCTTCTCCCCATAGATGCTGCCTGGCCTGCTACGTTCCACCAGCATTCTTTGTGTGTGTCTCCTCATGCCTGTGTGGGTTTTCTCTGGGTGCTTAAGTGTCCTCCCATATTCACAAAATGTAAGGTTTAGGATGGTTAAATTGATTTTGTAAATTTCCCCATGTAATCAGGTGAATGGTAAAATCTCACAGGAGTTAATGGGAATTTAGAGAAAAATAGTTTGGGGTTGGATTAGTCAAAAATAGGTGAATGCTCTCACCCAGAATATATTCTGTCTCTGGCTTCTTGCTCCATAATCCTTTGATACTTAGTAATTAAAGGATTACTCTGTAATGCATTTGGATTTGCAGAAAGACTCCGCATCTTTCCCAAAGATTTGTTTTCATTCTTATGATTCCCTCTGTGTTAATAGGACTGGGAGCAATCAGCCCATTTACACATAACTGTGTTGAACATCTGGTTCTCTTATTTATAAAGAACCAGCCCAATCTGACTGGAACTCATTTTTTCCTGGTATCCAACCTGCAGCTGATATACAGTACATGTTCAAACCTATAGACAAAATTCTGGTCCATGTCATATTGGTTCATAAAACAATCCTATAACTCTACACTCAATGGATCATTTTGCTTCCATGAAGGAAGGTGGGATGATATGTCCTCTTACAGGTTTTACAACTCTTAATGTCTCAGCGCCTCTTGTGATTCAAGACTTACTTGGATAGCTGAGTGTCTTTTCTCATATCTAAATTGTTTTGAAGTGCTTCAAGTTATACTTCAAAATTGTAACTGACAACTGATGATGTGGTCTCTTTGCTGTATGGGATTATGCAAACAGTTATGATTTCCTCAAACCCTGAAAATGTATAGTCAGGCAACTGGTGATTTAGTATGAGTGCATTAAAAGAATGCCTTTGCAGTTGGAAGAACAGAACTCCATGCTGACTGATGTAGCGTGTGCACCCACTTGCTGGTAACTGTCAAATTAAATTTTTATGCTTTTGTAATTTCCAATCCAAGTAAAATCTTCCATCTAGATTTAAATCTGGATTTGAAGGTCAAGTTTGATCTCCATATATCGGTGTACTTGTATATAAAGTTTGTTCTGTATGATTCCGGCTTAGTTTATTTTCTGATCATCTTTGTAGGTAAACTAGCAGGAGGGAAGGAAGATGACTTGTTTACCAGTGCAGTCAAGGATGGAAGATGCCTCTATTATTTTTCATAGTAACATGGCAAATGCACAGCAGTTTTACATTAGAACAGTTAATATATATTTAAATTAACTGAGTTGAATGTCATCTACTTTTTGGTCATTCATTTTCTCCCATAGATAGATACACTAGAGCTATCTTAGTGTAGGTTCAGTGTGCAGATTTCTAAGCCTCAGAGCTAAAATCTTTGTAGCTTCACTGGAATCCATCAGCCTGGTGTGGGTGTTTTGGGGGCTGTTTCTCAGGTGGAGTGGAAGATTGTATTTCACCTTCTGCTTTAGGAGTCCTGGATGCGGCCAGTTAATTGCTTAATGCTGGGTATTCAAAAACATTTTCCTTTTGAAGTGGAAGTTCAGCCTCAGCAACCATCATATTTAGCAACATTCTTTTAAATTCTGTGATGGCTGAAAGTCTTCACAATATATTGGTTTGGAATGAGGACGTTGATTCATAAAGTGTTGTGCAGGGACCCTGCCTAGACTGCTACCATTGATTTCTTAGATAATGGTTTGTTCATTAGGTGGTGTGTCGAATGACGAAGACATTCCTTCCGTGATCATGATTTTTCTTGGCAAATTTTTCTGCGGAAGTGGTACACCATTGCCTTCTAGGCAGTGTCTTTACAAGATAGGTGACCCCAGCCATTATCAATACTCTTCAGAGATTGCTTGGCATCAGTGGTCACATAACCAGGAATTGTGATGCACACCAGCTGCTTATGCAGCCATCCATCACCTGCTCCTCTGTCTTCACGTGACCCCGATGGGGGGAGGGCTAAGCTGTTGCTACACCTTGCCCAACGGTGACCCGCAGGCTAACGCAGGGAAGGAGAACTCTACATCTCCTTTGGTAAAAGACGTATCTCCACCCTGCCACCCCAAATAATGGTATTTGATGAAATCCATAATGTGCAACCGCATTGTCTGCATATGTAGCAAGAAACATGAATTGAACATAATAGATTTTGTTTATGAGTTTACTTCCACATAGATTTGGTGAGAGCAACTTTATTTATTTAATTTTATTTATTTAGATAGGACACGGAACTGGGCACAATGAGCCACACTGCCCAGCAACCCACCTAAAATACTATCCTAATCAGAGGACAATTTACTATGACCACCTGGAATTTGTTACTTGGACTGTGGAAGGAAAGCGGAGCACCCGCAGGAAACCTAGGCGGTCACACAGGGAGTATGTTCTAACTCTTTACAAATGGCACCAAAGTTGAACTCCGAACTCTGCTGTGCCAAACAGTAATAGCATCGCGCTAACCATTTTGTTCTATGGGTCAGATGTTTGTGTAGTGATTGGTGAATCCTTTATTGAATTTTCATTACCCCAACAGCTATAATTCAGGAGTTGCCTACATTGTTGAAATGGGTAATCTAAACTTAATATAAGGTGTCTTGCAATACTGCATTAAATGGAAATTGCTCCAATTCACAGTTCCAATTTCATCCTTGTGAACAAGGCTAAAGTTGTGTTTTCCCCTGAACAATAGTACATAATTTGGGCAGATGTTTGTTCATGTATTTCCTATTTCTGTAGGAAGAATTCAAAAATAGAATGTCTTTTGAACTAAAATATTGGTGCATGGTGATCTTGGTGAGCTGTCTCATGATATGTCGATAAAAATGGATACAGCAAGCTGTTAAGAAGGTATGTAGTTTACTGGTCTTTGTTGCAAAAGTGATTATAGTACAAAAGGAAACCCTTGCTGAAGTTGTATTGGATTTTGCCGAGTCCTCACTTGAAGTCCTCCAAGAGGACCACAGCCTTGTCGTAGGGCTTGGAGGCTTGCTTGCCTCAATGACCCGGAGAGCTATGTTGGCTGGAGTCAGGGCCTCATGTTTTAATTCTTGATAGGGCCACCCATGCCAAACAGGTCAAAGGGTAGAGGCTAGAGCAAGAGTGGTCCATCGATTCTCCAGATTCAAGGGTTCAGCTGAGGGCTACGACCCTAACTGGTCAAAAAAGTTGTTACGGAAACAGCAATGAAGATGGAGAACTTTCAGTGCTGCCCTACATACCAGCGGTGTAACGGGCAGTAAGTAAGTTGCTTGAGGTATCGTGTGCCATTTTGCTGTCTTTCCAAAGAAAAACATCCAGGTGTCACTAATATTGATTCCTTGGATTGAAGGGATTGTCCCATAAGGATAAAGTGGTTGAAGAGTGAAATGGCTTTGTGTTAAGTAAGCAAAGGGAATTCTTGCTAAGGTTGCAAGATCATACCTGAAATGGTGCAAACAGTGGTGGTTTCATTTAAGCAACTCCTGAAAATGTTCTGAAGAAGATCTTTTTCACTCGAAACATTAACCATTTCTCTTTCCATAGATGCTGCTTGAGCAGCTGAGAGTTTCCAACATTTTGTTATTGCAGAGAAGGTTTCCCAAGTTCTTTCCTAGGGTGAGTGAGTTGTGTTTAGTGGAAAGATTGATAGATTGGTCACAACTTGTTCCGATGAGAGGTGGTCTTGGTGAAAGAAAGGGATTCTGAGAGGCCTTGACAAGAGAAATATAGCCAGGGTTTTCCTGGCAGAAAGTCTAGAACTGGAAAGTGATATGGAGGTGGTCTCATTTATCGGGTTTTCCAAGTAAGGAGCAGTCTGAGACATTTAATTTTGTGCTGTGGATGCCACTTTATTAAGAATATTCAGACCGAAAATCCGAGTAGCCATTGATTTTATTGAATGAGTGGTCTACATATGGCATATGCTGGCTTAGCACCAGTTTAATTTCTGATATTGAAAATATTCTTAACCTCATATAGTATATATGAAGTAACTTTTATACGTCCTCTTGTGAATAATAAATGGCCCCCTCTGTCTAGTATGATGCTGGCCATTTGTGGTTACTCTAAAGCTTCCAGTGGTAGAAAGTAAATTAGTCAGTTACTTTAGACTCTGTACTTCAGAAATTTTAAGAAAATAAAAGAATCAAGATGAAAATGACTGTTGTCTAAAAGTTTATTTTAAAAAAATATGCCAGCTAACTCTGAGTCATAATTCTTGTTATGCCTTGGGTTAGTAGCTCTGCATTTATCTTTGTAATTGAAATATGTAAAACTCAACATGGTTATGGAGTGTAATCATCTTGGGCTTGTTTGCACATATTTAGTTTGTTTTGACTTTTGATTTAATGTCAGAAATAACTTCATTGCAGTCAACCTGTTATTGTCAACTAACATGTCTGGAAAAAGTCAGAAAAACATACACTTTTGTCTTCCTGAGAAGACTGAAACACATACAATGGAACACTTCACTTTGCTGACCGCCATTTAAAAAAAACATGAGATTCTGCAGATGCTAGAAATCCAGATTAACACACACACAACACTGGAGGAACTCAGCATGTCAGGCAGCATTAATGGAGAGGAATAAACAATTAGCGTTTTTGGGCAGTGCTTAAAATGTGTTTAAACTATTATCCATGTTGTCATTATTATGTGTACATCTTCAAGGCAAGAGGCAAAATTCTTGACTTTGACATTTTGAGTTAATTAAACTAATCTATTGCTGGGGACTGTTATATTTTGGGAATGCAATTTTACAATGTGGTTCAGAGGTATAAAACTACAGGATTGGTGACCTCTCACCAGCAACCCTTCAGCAATCTTAAATATATTTCCAATCAATTTCATTCTTGAGATTTGAATCGAGAAATTGTCGTGTGCACTTGGATAGGTGGAAAAGCATGTTTGGCAGTGATCCAATAGAGGTCTTTAAACTGGCTACCCTCTGCCATTGTTCACTCCCTGCATGGACTAATGAATATGTTGCTGATCTAGTGAGTGACCGAGATAGGTATTCCATTGGTATGTTGTGTGGTTAGATAGCTGTTCTTATTTTAGGCTTGTGTTTGAAGCTGCACACATTAGGAGAGTTCCTGGGAGACTGCCAGCAACATGTCACAATAGCAGGACAAATGTTTGTGATGTTTTACCTGCAGACAATATTGTTTACAGTGACATAATTCAGAACATAAGACATAGGAGCAGAATTAGGCCATTCAGTTCATTGAGACTGCTCTGCCATTCCATCATGGCTGATTTATTATCACTCTCAATCCCATTCTCCCACCTTCTCCCTGTAACCCTTGACACCCTTACTAATCAAGAACCTATTAACCTCTGCTTTAAATATACCCAGTGACTTGGCCTCTACAGCTGTCTATGGCAATGCATTCTACAGATTTAGCAGCCTCTAGCTAAAGAAATTCATTATCTCTGTTCTAAAGGTACGTCCTTCTACTCTGACGCTGTGCCCTGTAGTCCTAGATTCCCCCACTATAAACATCCTCTCCACATTCACTCCATCTAGGCTTTTCAATATTCAATAGGTTTAAAGTTCAAAGTAAATTTTATTTTCAGAAAGTGTGTGTGTGTGTATATATATATATAGATATATATATATATATATAAAATACATGTGCGTGCGCACATATATATAACAATCTATATACTACTAAAAGTCTCATCTTCTGTCTGTGACCTCGAATTAGCACAAACAGCGCATTACAGTGGCACTTTTTTTGGCTAAGTCAACTTAAAATGCGCTAACTTACAGAATGCAGGCAAAGTTCAAGGTTATATATTCGTATAAAATTGCTCATTTACCAAAATCAACAGTCTCGTTTTCACCATCATGGAAATAGGGATGTGACGCCACGACACATGCGCACAGCCAGCCTCAGCAGCGACACCAAGCGGAGCAAAAGGGCAGGGCAGGGCAGCTCTATTTTGATTCTCTCAAAGGGTGCCCTAACGGGTCACCCCGTTGTGTAGTGTGTATGTGTGTGTGTGTGTGTGTGTGTATATAATATATATTAAAAAAATAAAAATAATGAGTGTGTGTATGTGTACACACACACACACACCCTGAGATTTCTTGTGGACATACTTAATAAATCTATAGAGTAACTATAACATAATCAATGAAAGACCACCCAACTAGGGCGTTCAACCAGAGTGCAGAAGACAATAAACTCTAAATACTAAGGGAATAAATAAATATCGAGAACATGAGATGAAGACTTGAAATTGGTTGTGGGGACATTACAATGATGGGGCGGGTGAAGTTATCCCCTTTGGCGTCAAGAGCCTGTTGGTTGAAGGATGGTAACTGTTTCTGAACCTGGTGATGCGAGTCCTAAGGCTCTTGTACTTTCTTCCTGACAGCAGCAGTGAGAAAAGAGCATGTCTTGGGTGGTGGGGGTCCCTGATGATGGGGTTCCTGCGACAACGTTTCGTGTAGATGTGCTCACTGGTTGGGAGGGCTTAACCCATGATGGGCTGGGTCTTATCCACTACTTTTTTGTAGGATTTTCCATTCAAGCGCATTGATATTTCCATACCAGGCTATGATGCAGTCATTCAGTATTCTCTCCCCTAAGCACTTTAGAAGTTTATCAAAGTTTTAGACGTTATGCCAAATCTCCACAAACTCTTGAGGAAGTGGAGGAGCTGCTGTGCTTTCTTCATAATTGCACTTACATGCTGGCCTCAGGACAGGTCTTCTGAAATAATAACACCTGGGTCTTTAAAGTTGCTAACCCTCTCCACCTCTAATACTCCAATGAGGACTGGCTCATGGGCCTATGGTTTCCTTCTCCTGAAGTCTATAATCAGCTGCTTGGTCTTGCTGACATTGAGTAAGAGGTTGTTGTTATGACACCACTCAGCCAGATTTGCAATCTCCCCTCCACAAATGAGAACCCCCCCCCCCCTTCATTCTTATAAACTCCGAGTTCAAGCCAGAGTTTTCAAACTCTCCTTGTACGTTAACCCTTTCATTCCTGAGATTATTGTCGTAAACTACAAACGTACTTCTCTGCAATGCCAGCATACATCATTTTCAGATGAGGAGCCCAAAATTGTTCACAATATTCCAAGTAGTTTAAAGATGATAGTTTTTGAAATATCAAAAGAAGTGTGATTAAAAGGTATGGATTTTGAATTGCAATGTGTGCGAACAGCTTTTTATTAGAAGTGATTGTTGCAACTTAATGTGTGTTATATGTGTGTTTTTGAGCAGCCATTAACATCGTGCTAAAACAGCTACTGACAGTGTTTCAGAAAGTAGTCACTGATGAGGCAATTAGTTTGAGCAGTCTTGAAGTATATTTTGCAGGGAAATCTTAATTCGTTACACACGTGGAGGGAACAATTATGTTAGTTATTTTGACTGCGCTCTGCAGAGTTTTGGCGATTATAAATGCTAATCCTCGTAAGATGTGCTAGGGTTACCCTTTTGCTCTCCTTTACACGCCTTGCATACTTAAATATTTCTCATTTTCTTTCTTATCAAAATTGTATCTGATCAGTGGTAAATGCTAATTCACTATCCTCTATCTTGATTCCACAATTACGGTTTTATAGGTTAAAAATAAAATTGTTCCCTTTGCTCTACATCAACAAGACATGTTTTAGGATCAAGCCTTCTAAGCCCTAAATATATCTGGGTCCAGCTTATCTTCTATTTTCTCAGTTGATTAATTTGATTATATGGCTTATCCTTGTATTCACAAATTTGACCTCAAAAGTGTTTTCCACTGTTTCCTCAAATTCTTGGTCATTGATGTTATTTGCTGTACAAAAATTGTAATCACAATGCAAATATGCAATAATATATTTGGCCTAATGTATCTATTCTGGTGTACATTCAGTGGCTACTTTTTTTGGGCACACCTGTACACCTGCTTGTTAATATAAGTATCTAATCAGCCAATAGGCTGGCTGGTGGCACAGTGAGATCAGCGCTGGGCTCGAGAACAGAGGTTCCCGAGTTCGATCCAGTGACAGACTGCTCCCGAGCGCGCTGTCCATCCGTGCCGGGTTGATGTCGAGCTTGCAACTCGACCTCGTAAAAAAAAAACACTGCCACCTCCAGTTTAAATTCCCACGTGGAATATTGTGAAGGATCAAAGATCCGAACCAAATATGTGGCAGCAACTTGATGCATAAAACATAAAGACATGGTCAAGAGTAGGGGTTCCCAACCTGGGGTCCATGGTTAATGGTAGGAGTCCATGGCATAAAGAAGGTTGGGAACGCCTGGTCATCATCATCAGAATGGGGACTGAATGTGGGACTTTGACCATGGAATGATTGTTGGTGCCAGACGGAGTGGTTTGAGTATCTCAGAAACTGCTGATCCTCTGGGATTTTCACACACAACTGTTTCTACAATTTACAGAGTATGTTGTGAGAAACAAAATAACATCTAATGAGCGGCAGATTTGTGGCAAAAATACCTTCTTAATGAGAGAGGCCAGGGGAGAATGGTCAAACTGCTTCAAGCTGACTGGAAGGCGGCAGTAACTCAAATAACCACACATTACAACAGTGGTGTGCAGAAGAGCATCTCTGAACGCACAACACCTTGAATCTTGAAGTGGATGGGCTAGAGTAGCAGAAGACCATAAACATGCACTCATTGGCTACTGCATGTATATTCAAATTGTATTTGTCTAATGTCGTTTTATTTTACATTTTTCTATTGCAATTTTTCTTGCATCTTCTTTCATACTTCATTGTGGTGCAGTTTCCATTGTCCCATCCACCCCCACTAAACAGTTAATTCCTCCCACAACTGCAGTTAACTTTTATGCAATGCTATGCTTGCTGTGTCTCTATGGTATCATTGTCTCTTGGTAATTCAGATAGATGGGTGTAGCAGACTGCATGTACCACCTTTCATTTTATTTTGAGGCTGCTTTTAGCTTTGTGCAGTTTTTTTTAAAGCATGTTTCATTGTAATATTTACTATAGTTAACAGTAATTCTTCATTTTTCTGCTCATGTAAAAGCTTCAGTATCAAACAGGATTTCTTATCAGCTGGACATGTTTTCTATGTACCTCTTCGGCATTTTTGTCATTTGTAAATATCACATTTCACATAAATTGTAAGTTAGTGTGTAGATTCAGATTCTGCTCATTATAAAGGAAATGCTGTCAACTGTGCAATGAACGACTTATTTTGAAGTTGTTCTCCACCCAACCATGTATTGTGGTTCGGTTGCTTGATTTGTTAGTTGTGTACTTTTAAAATGCATGAGTAGTGGTTTATCCCTTGCTCAAAGCAACATGGTTCTCTTTAATATGAATGGTTTGCAAAGCATGTTGAGCCTTTTTTTAATTCCTTTCTCAGGGCAGATGATGCTGATGTAGCTTCTGAAGATTCTGAACTGGAGAACTATTCTGATGAATCCAGCATTGAAGGTTTTTATGGAACTTCACCGCCTAGTACCCAAAGGCAGATGAAACGCATGTCAACTAAACATCACAGGAATAATTTGGGGAAAACAGTTAGTCGTTCTGGCAGTAAAGGTTAGTAAGTTGTAGAGTCTTACTTTGGTTTTTAGTAGTTCAATAACTACAATGTAGATGAGTTGTTGGCAGAGTGGTATTGGGTTTGCATAATGCTAGCTGTTATTGGCAAGGGTGGTGAGACCGTTCTGAGTGGGTCTGGACTCTAATGTTGACTTCACTTTACAAGTTGCATTGGAAACATTTTATTAGCTGTAGACATTGAAGCTTTTGCTTTTTTGCTCTTCAGTCAATCAGTGAATTATTTTACATTTGAACTGTGATTGCAGAAACATAACGTTTTGGGAAAGATCTTGTTATTCTCCAGTCTGCCAATTTGTATATCTTCTTGGATTCTCCTACAAATAGTTCTGCATCCTGTTTATGATGGCAATTGATGTGGTTTATACAAGGCTACTTGGTTCCTACAGTAAGATCTGTAACTTTTAATTTCTTATTTTTGTTCTTATACATGCCCATTTAAGGTAAGATTTCTCTCCCACTTGCTTCTCTCAAAGTCCTGGTGATAATGTGTGGTGGCATTGTCTTGAGAAACAGCACAAGGCTTCTTCCCTGTCTGCTGGCAACTACTTGTCCGTTGACCATAACGCACAGAAGCTGGTTACCTCACCATTATCACTGGCATTTCATATAATGATGTTTGAAGATTGGCTGCTGTTTTCATTTGTAAAGCATATCTTCCAAAGCTATGTTAGAAGTTGTGCATCTTTATAGGCATTGTTTGCCTTTGTGTTTTGTTTTGTTTAATCAGTTGGTGCTCTTCCTTGGGATTAAGACTAAGCTGATCCTGGGCTTGTATATGCTGTAAAATGGAGCACTCTGGCAGTTGATGATCGTGTTGCAATGTTCAAAGCCATCTCCATCCCTTCAGTCCTGGAATTGGTTCAGTCACATGTACCAAAATACGGTGACAAGCTTGTCATGCATACTGTTTGTATATATCAAATTTTTACACAATACATTGAGGTAAAACAATGCAGAAGAAAATGTAATAGCTATGAAGAAAGTGTAGTGCAGGTAACCATTGAAGTGTAAAATCATAACGAGGAAGATCGGTGAGGTCAAGAGACCATCTAATCATAATAGTGAGCCATTTAGTAGTCCTATGACAGGCGGGTAGAAGGAAGAGACAAGGAAGGAACCTTCCTGGAGAAGCCGTTTTTCCTCTTTAGAAGTATCTTGTGAAATGCATTCCACAATTGTAGATATAGCCTTACATCATTTTGCCATTCTCTTGAAGTTGACCCATTCTTGGTATTCTTGTTTCATAAATGCAGGATGCTAGAAATCCAGAGCAACACATACCAAATGCTGTAGGAACAGGCTGAGAACAAAAACACTTGCTGTTTCCGGTCGAGACCCCTCATCATGACCTTGTCTCATTGTGCTTTTCATTCAATCTCTGACATGGGTTCTGCTTTGAGGATGAGTTTACACTCTTTTGTAGTCCATTCCCAATAGCTGCACAGCCTATTTTGGCAGTAGACTAATGCTGCTGGCTAATGAGTGCAAGTAGGCGAACGGCAGGATCTTGCTGGTCAGTGGGGCCATTCAGTGGTAGAGCTGATTGTAAAATCAAAGCACAGTGCTTCACTATAGCAGCTATATTTCATTAAGAGCTTGAGGAGATTTGGTTTGTCAACTAAGACACTTGAAAATTTCTGCAAATATACCGTGGACAGCATTCTGACTGGCTGCCTCATCATCTGGTATTGGGGGGGAGGAGGTTTGGCTGCTGCACAAGATCGAAGTAAGTTGTAGAAACCTGTAAGATTAAGTCAGCTCCATCATGGGTACCAGCCTGTGTAGTATCCAAGACGTCTTCAAGGAGCGGTGCCTCAGGAAGGTGGTGTCCCACATTAAGGACGCCTACCTGCCCTCTTCACACTGCTTATTGTCAGGAAGGTGGTACAGAGGCCTGAAGGTACCCACTCAGCAATTCAGGAACAGCTTCTTCCCCTCTGCCGTCCAATTTCTAAATGAACATAGAATGCATGAACAGTACCTCATTACTTTTCTTTGCACCACTTATTTTAATTATTTAATAGACATATGTACTTACTGTAATTCAGTTTTTTCTTATATTTATTATGTATTCCATTGTACTGATGCTGTAAAGTTAACAAATTTCACAACACATGCTGGTGATATTAAACCTGATTCTGAATCACTAACCACATAGTAGATGGATTCCCATTAAAAGATTTGAGCTAATGGCAACACTGGAAGAAAGTGTCTAATCTAAGGCAACTTATAGTTCTACTTCCAAAGTACTTTGACTATAATTTGAGATGTCCTAAGGATGGTAAAGTTGTGATATGAATTGTCTTTTTGGGTTCTGTACCTTCACTCTTTTATTGTTTAATTCTCTTGTCTCATTCCCATGCGCATCACTCTGGCCAGCATTTAGTTTTATCTGTTGGGGGAATATTAAAATAATTGTGTAGTATTTCCTGAGGCAGGAATTCTTACAGGCTGTCCTGTTAAACCCATTCTATGTTGTTCCATTTGTGTTTTGCTCACAAGTGAAAGTTTGAGCCCATCACAAGGCTGAGAATTAAATAGAATGTTGAAAGAGTGTGAATTAAATTCAAAATTATGAATTTAGATGCAAAATGCCACAAGAAGTAGAAGCTGGTGGGGGTAATATGATCCCTCAAGTCTACTCTGTCTTGTTAGATAATGGCTTAATTTGCAAGCCACTCTTTGCAATGACACGTTCATTAATTCATTTGAGACTGAAAATCTGTTGATCTTGGACTTTCTGACCACAATTGATTGCAGAGCTTGCTGGAGAAGGGAATTCCAAATTGCATGGAAAATTATCTCCTTGTCAGTTCTAGATAGTTGACTTCTTATTCTTAGACTATATTCACTTTTGTTTAAGGTCTTTATCCAGGGGATCCAACTATACAACTTCTGTATGTCTTGCTGAAATGTACATGATTCTCCCCCATTAATTTCACTGTTAAGACAGGAGTCAAACAAGGTCAAACTCATTGTGCATCAAACTATTTTCCATCATTATTGCTGCCATCCTTCATCACATTGGCCAAGACTTCCCATAGGGAATCCCAATTGTGTATAGAACAGAGATCAGGCTTTCAATCTCAAATGCTTCAAGACCAAGAACAAGGTCAGCACCACCACTACCCTGGAGCTTCAGTATGCCGTTGACAACGCCATTACAGTGCACTCTGAAAAATACCTCCAATGTATCCTGAGAGCATTTACCAAGACATAGGACTGTGGGTCTTGTCTTCAATATAAAAAAGACAGGGACCCTATATCAACCACTAGCCATTTATCCAGCCCTCCATAAAAGTTGATGATATCGCCCTTGAAAATATAGACCACTTTCCTTATCTTGCAGCATTCTCTGCTCAAAAGCAGGCATTAATTCTTAAGGTCAACAATCGCTGAGTAGTGCAAGTGGAGCTATGCAGGATTAAGGAAAAAAGTCTATGAAGACCTTGATCTATAGGTCCAAACAGAACTTTTGGTTCATAAAGCAGTCATTCTATTACTGTATGATGCTGAATCATGTACACCTGAAAACCCTTGGACAATACCACCAAAGATCCTTAGGAAGATTTTGAGGATCAACTGGAAGAACATCAGAATTCAAAGTACAGTAAATTTAGTGTCAAAATGTGTATATCGCACCATATACAACCCTGAGATTCATTTTCTTGTGGGCATACTCAAGAAATACAGAATAGAATAATAACCGTAATGAATTAATGAAAGAACACACAACTTGGACATTCACCAGTGAGTATACTATAGCAAATACAGAAATAAATAAGTAATAATAGTAGATAAAAATGCAATAAATGTCTAGAACACAACATGAAGAGCCCTTGAAAGTAAGTTCATGGGTTGTGTGAACTTTTTAATAATGGGGTGATTGAAGTTATTCCTTTTGGTTAAAGAGCCTGACGTTTGAGGGGTAATAACTATTCCTGAACCTGATGGTGTGAGTCCTGAGGCTGCTGCACAATCTTCTTGATGGCAACAGTGAGAAGAGAGCATGTCCTGGATGGTGGGGGTCCCTGAAGATGGATGCTAGATGGATGAATGAACACTTCATGTAGATCTACTCTGTGGTGGGGAGGACTTTACTTATGATTGTCTTGGCCATATCCAGTCATTTTGTAGAATTTTTCATTCAAGGGCTTTGGTGTTTCTCTACCAGGCTGTGATGTAGCCAGTCAATATACTCTCCACGACACATCCATAGAAGTTTGTTGAAGTTTTAGATACCTAATCTTTGCAAACTCCTAAGGTACTGTCATGCTTTCTTCTAATTGCAGTTACGTGCTGGGCCCAGGACAGGACCTCTGAAATTATAACACAGGAATTTAAAGTTGTTAACATCTGATCCCAATGAGAACTACCTCATAGATCTTTGGTTCCTCCTCCTGAAGTCAATAATCAGTTCCTTGATCTTGCTGACATTGAATAAGAGGTTGTTGTGGCACTACTGAACCAGATTTTAAATCTCCCTCCTATATGCTGATTCATCATCGACCTTGATTCAGCCTTCGAAAGTGGCGTCATCAGCAAACTTGAATATGACATTGGAGCTATACTTAGCCACACAGTCATAAGTAGAAAGCGAGTTGAGCAGGGGGCTAAGCACACAGCCTTGTGGTGTACCTGTGCTGATGGAGATTGTGGAGGAGATGTTGTTAACCAATCCGAACTGCCTGGGGTCTGCACAAGGAGGTATTGAGGCCAAGGGTTTTGAAGTTTAATGCCTAGCTATAGTCGATGAAGAGCATCCTGATGTATGATCTTTGTTGTTTAGACATTACAGGGTTGGGTGAAGAGCCAATGAAATGACATCTGTTGTGGACCTGTTGCTCTGGTAGGCAAATTGGAGTGGATCCAAGTAGTTTCTCAGACAGGAGATGATATGTTTCATCACCAGCCTTTCAAAACACTTCTGCACTGTGGATGTAAGTGCTACTGGATGATAGTCATTGAGGCAGGTTAATGCATACATCTAAGGCATTGGTATAATTGAAGCTGAAGCAAGAGGCTAAAGATGTCAGTGAACACTCCAGCCAGTTGATCGGCACAGGTATCTTGTCTGGATGGCATGCTTTTCATGGGTTCACTCTCCTAAAGTCTGTTCACATGTCGGGCTCAGAGACTGAAATCACAGGATCAACATAGGCTGCAGGAGTTTGTGATGGCTCCTTCATGTTTTGACAGTCAAAGCAAACAGAAGTCATTGTGTTCATCTGGAAGTGAAACCTTATTGCCAGTGTTGCTTGATTTTACTTCATAAGAGGTGATGGCATTCAAGCCCTGCTACTGTCAGTCACCCTTCATTGACAATAGTTTAGTTTGGAATTGCTACTTCACCCATGAGATGGCCTTCTGGAGATCATACCTTGACCTCTATAACTTTCTTGGCCACGGATCCATTATTCCCAGTTGAAGGAAGGTCATCGAATCCCTGATGGGCAAAAAAGATGACATCAAAATCAGCCTGAAGAAATTCAACATTGCATCTAAAAACTGGGAAAATGTTGCTCTCAGTATATACACCTGGAGGAAATCTGTTCAAGTGGGAGCTGCGCTACATGAGAGCAACCTGTGCTGTACTGCAGAGAACAAGCAGCAGCTATGAAAGGAGAGACTGAACAACCAAAAGACCCAGCCAGTAACCATAACCACCACTTACTCTTGTCTACACTGAACTAGAATATGTGGATTCCAGATTGACCTCTTGTCTACCTAAGGGGTTGTCTATCACAAACATGAGAAATTTGTAGTTGCTGGAAATCCAAAGCAACACATACAAAACACTGGAGGAACTCGGCAGGTCAGGCAGCATTTATGGAAAAGAGTAAACAGTCAGCATTGGCCAAGACCCTTCTTCAGGACTGAGAAGGAAGAGGGAAGATGCTGGAATAAAAAGGTGGGGGGAGGGAAGAGAGACCTACCAGAAGGCGATAGGTGAAGCCAGGTGGGTGGAAAAGGTCAAGGTCTGGTGAAGAAAGAATCTGACGAGAGGAGAGTAGACAATAGGAGAAAGGGAAGTAATAGGTAGGTGAGAGGAAGTGCAAAGGTCAGAGTGGTTGGTATTGATGGATCCTTAAGAGAGCCTCATACTCGACCCGAGTAGTCACGCTGCCAGACCTACCTTACTCAGTTTTATGGAAAGCAATCCTTTTATTCCAGGAACAATTCTAGATATTTGTTGCACTGCTTATACTTTGTATACTCTTTAACAACCCAGTGCTTAGAAGAGTAATTCCTTTTAACTATTTGTATTTGAAGTTATTTGACAGCTTTCATATATCAAATTGTTAAAAGGCACATATGCTATTCAATATTTTGTGCAAGCAGGTAGAAAATGTGCAAGGGCAGAAACTTCATAAAATATCAGAGTGAAGTGAAGGCAGCAATGCAGTCTATTGTGAAAATCATACTATTTTTGTCCTTGGCTTCTAACTACCGTAGATTCCGGACTACAGAGCGCACCTGATTAAAAGCCGCTGGCTCTAATTTTAGAAATAAAATCAATTTTTTAATTGTAAAGGCCGCACCGGATTTTCGGCCGCAGGTGTCCCACGTTGTAATATGAGATATTTACACAGAAAGATATTACACGTGAGGATTTTTTAACTTTTAATTAAATCCATATGGTAACAAAAACAAATACATATTGCAAATGCTTTTTTTCGAACCGTGCCCGTAACGCGGCTACTTTTAAATATACGTTGCGAATACTTCTTTACTGAACAACATTCCAATATCTCCTAACGACTGGTAAAAAATATATATACTGCAGCCTACCAGGAAAAGTTATTGATCGCCTTTAACTTAAAAGCAGCGTTCGCTCAGATCCAAAGCCGCTCGCGTAATGTGCTCCCCCCCCTTTCCGTTTATCGCAAACGGCATTTTTCCCACAAGACACCGCGAAACCGGGTGTGACGTCATAGCATCCCGCGATGTAGTACAGAAAACAAATATAGTTAAAACTCTTCTAACTTTAACTAGAAAATGAATTACTAAGCGAAAATATTATAAACTAAATAACTGCCATAAGGCAGCACAATGCTTCGAGTGTTTTCCATGTTGATGAGGGTGAGTACAAATGACTGATTTACAATAATTTAATTGTGAAAGTGCGCTTGATTTATCGTACAATTTCATTGGACCTCTGTGAACTACTCATCAATTTTATTGGTCTACTGTTATGAGGCAAAATGTTTACGAGGCGGCATGAAAAAAATCATGCATTAGCCGCTCCGTATTAAAGGCCGCAAAGTTCAAAGCTGTTCAAAATGTGGGAAAAAAGTAGCGGCTTAAAATCCGGAATCTACGGTAGTCATGTTAATAAGCTGTTTGCTAGTACTAAAGTCTAAGCAAGTACCATTTTATAACACATCAGGCATAACTATACCAAATTTTGATTTTGTGTATCCGACATTTCAACAAGTAATTAGTCTACATTTAAGTACTTATTTAAAAATATAATATAAATTTAATGTTTAATCATTTTAACTGCACAGTGCATCGTTGCTGTTTCCTTTGTTTTGTTTCTTTCCCATGTTTCATACTTTAGGTTCAGCCTTTCATCATTTAAGACAATTTTAAGGAAGTGCTCAGTCCAGTGTGAATGTGCGGAGACAATATTAAAATTGGTCAAGGGTTTCAGTACAGTGCATAGTACAGAAATAGAAGTGCAACAAAGAAGCTTTTTAGAGGCTAGCAAGATCATTCTTTTAAGGCAATTGCAGAAAATTCTGAAATAGGTTTTGATAAATTGAGAAAGGATGAACTATTTTCATTGACATTAGGTTTGGTAACTTTATGTACTATGATTCTTTAAATTTCAAATCAGGAATAATGATGTGTGAAAGCTTATTATTTAAGAGCTTATTAAGTTTTTAAAATATCTGGTTTTGTTTATTTTGATTTTTTGCACATATCTAGTAAAACTTTACCAGAATTCAAAATCTCTGGTGACTTGCTCTAGAGAGGGGGAAGATTAATTATTGAGATTAAATTAAAAGTTTTAATTATTAATTAAAACTTGGCATTGAGGAGGAGCTTCAATTATTTCCTATCAGTTGCAGTTTGTTGATGAATTATCAACTGTGATAATGCACTGTAAGTTCTCAAAAGTCTGCAAGCAAGCATCTAGTGGTCTGTCAGTCTGTTCTTGCATGTATGAAAAGTAGTTGGAAGCTTGTAAAATGTTGAAGAAATGTAAAGTATCCATTTTGTGGTTGGTTGATCCCAGTGTTCCCGTAGAGTGTGGATGGTATTTGGTTTGTTGACAATGAAGGTCTAAACTCAAAAACCTTAAGACCCATCTGATATAGATAATTTTGGGTATCCTCACTAAAGGGAGGTTATACTGTAGTTACCTACTCTTCAAACACTAGTTCACTTGCCTGTTTAGCCTCCACAGTCAGTTTCACTGCCAATACCTTTCCTATGAAGTGAAAACCAGCTATCAAAGTAGTTTAGATTCAGTTCAAATATTTATTGTGATACCTTTTTAATTCAGACAAAATTCTAAAAACACATTTAAAACTCAGGAATGTTCTATCTTTAAGATGTCCAAATTACAAAGAATTACTAAAACAAAGGATTTCCAAAACTTACATACAAGTCCTGTTAGCTAAAATGACATAACAGCAAGTTGCAGACAGACAAAATGAAAGGCAAAGGAATGGATTCTAGTCTTCTGTCTTTCTGTAATTTTTCTTGATGTTTCTGGGCCATTTCTAATAACCTTGACTACACTCTACATTTATACTGTTTTCTGCCACTCGGGTGACTTCACGTGTATATAATTTTTCAGATAGCTCTTTACACAAGTGGTCTAAAAGCTTCTGGAAACAGAATTCCCAGAATTCTTCGAGCACACAAGCTCTCTAACTATTAACAGATGAGATTTGATGTGCTAAGTGGCAGTATCAATTTGGTCTGCAAGCTTCCTCAAACTAAATAATTTAGCCACGTTGTCTGGTTTGAAACAAGCTGAATTAAATAACCCTCTTTGTCTGAGAAATCAGCCCAACTGCTGTGGACCAGCATCCTGTGTTCTATAGACAGTGCTTGTTTGCAAAGCTGTCCTTTAAATTTTAGACTGATTATTGCTTTCCATTTACATTAAGAACTGAAGACTGCAAGCAGCTGAATAAAAAATTTTGGTTGGAAATTTATCTCACTCAAAAGCAACCCTCTGATCTCTAGAAGTTTCAGCTGCTATGTTAGAAAACTGAGCTTGGCAAAATAGAAAGATCCCTTGCCTCTGGACAGTGAATATCCATCACAAGAAAGCTAAATCATCCAAATTGTGAAGTTATGCAAAGACTAAATTGGATGAACAGTTTGATTTTTGACACTAGTGTGTTTTAAAGACCTCAAACATGAGGAAATCTGCAGATGCTGGAAATTCAAGCAACACACACAAAATGCTGGTGGAACGCAGCAGGCCAGGCAGCATCTATAGGAAGAAGTACAGTCGACATTTTGGGCCGAGACCCTTTGTCAGGACTAACTGAAAGAAGAAATAGTAAGAGATCCAAAATGATAGGAGAAGACAGGAGGGGGAGGGATGTAGCTGAGAGATGGAAAGTTGATTCGCAAAAGGGATACACAGCTGGAGAAGGGAAAGGATGATGGGACGGGAGACCTAGGGAGAAAGAAAGGGGGAGATGGAGAGCAGGCAAGAAGTGATAGTGAGAGGGGCAGAGAGAGGATAAATGAAAAAAGGGGAGAAAATAATAAATAAATAAGAGATGGGGTAAGAAGGGGAGGGGGGCATTAATGGAAGGTAGAGAAATCATTGTTCATACCATCAGGTTGGAGGCTACCCAGACGGAATATAAGGTGTTCCTCCAACCTGAGTGTGGCTTCATCTTGACAGTAGAGGAGGCCGTGGATTGACGTATCAGAATGGGAATGGGACGTGAAATTAAAATGTGTGGCCACTGGGACAGAGCATAGGTGTTCAGCGAAATGATCTCCCAGTCAGCGTCGGGTCTCACCAATATACAGAAGCCTGCACCAGACGCAGTATATCACACCAGCTGACTCACAGGTGAAGTGTCGCCTCACCTGGAAGGACTGTCTGTGGCCCTGAATGGTGGTGAGGGAGGAAGTGTTAGGGCAGGTGTAGCATTTGTTCAGCTTACAAGTCCTTATTGGACCTTATTGGAAACATTTTGCTTGAAACGTTACTGACTAAGTGAATGAGAATGTAATGTTGATTTATTTTTTATTTTAAAATTCTGTCCCAAGTTTGTTGTGACAAAGAAGTCACAATAATAGATAAACACAATATGCCTAAAACAATAACACACAAATAATTGTACTACTTCTTGTGAATAGTGAGTACACCATTTAAACAATCATAGTCTAGGTTCAAAAAAGTATGTGAACCTCTTGAGTAATGCCTTCTACTAAAGTATTTGGGGTCAGGTGTTCCAGTCAATGAGTTGAGATTGGAGGTGTGGGTTGTAGAGGTGCCATGCCGTATAAAAAAAGACTCAAAGTCAGGTTACTGACAGACCTGCTCTTCTCAAGAAAGATCTGTTTACATGCACCATGCCTCGATCAAAATGACTTTCAGAGGACCTTAGTATTGTAGAGATACATGAAGCTGGAAAAAGCTGCAAAAGCATTTTTAAAGATCTGAGTGTTCATCAAGAGAAATTGTCTACAAATGGAGAAAACTCAGTACTGTTGCTACTCTTCCTTAGGAGTGGGAGTCCTGCAAAGATCACACCAAGAACACAATCTGCAATGCTGAAGGAGGAGAAAAAGAACCCAAGGGTAACAGCAAAAGACCTGCAGAAATTTCTAGAGCTTGCTGAAGTCTCTGATTATGTTTACTATAAGAAAAACTGAACAAGAATGGTAACTGAACAAGAAGGACACCATGGAAGAAACAACTGCACACCTCAAATTTGCAAAAGGCCACCTGGATGTACCACAATGTTTCTGGGACAATGTTCTCTGGGCAGATGAGATACAAGTTGAACTTTTTGGTAGAAATGCACATTGCTATGCTTGGAGTTAAAAGGGCACTGCACACCAGCAACAAAGCCTCATTCCCAAATGTGAAGCATGGTGGAAGGAGCATCATGGCTTGAGGCTGCTTTGCTGCCTCCAGGCCTGGACAGCTTGCAATCGTTGAAGGAACAATGAATTCAAAATTGTATCAAGACATTTTACAGGAGGACATCAGAGTAGCAGTCCATCACCTGAAGCTTATAGAAGTTGTATAACGCAACAAGACAGTGATCCAAAACCCAAGAGTAAATCAACAACAGAATAGTTTAAAAAGAAGAAAATTCATGTTTTGAATTGGCCAAATCAGAATCCAGACCTTAATCCATTTGAGATGCTGCGGCATGACCTGAAGAGGGCTGTTTATGCAAGGTATCCCAGAAATATTGATGAACTGAGGCAGTTTTGTATGGAGGAATGGTCTAAAATTCCTCCTCACTGTTGTGCTAGTCTTGATCAGCAGCCACAGGAAACATTTGATGGAGGTTATTGCTGCTAAAGGAGGTTCCACCAGTTATTAAATACAAGAGTTCACATACTTTTACCAGCCTGGACTGTGAATGATTGAACAATGTGCTTAATAAAGACATGAAAAGCACAATTGTTGTGTGTTATTAGTTTAGACAGATTGTGTTTGCCTATTGTGATTTGGATGAAGATCAGACCACATTTTATGTGTAATTGAAGCAGAAAACCAGGTAATTGCAAAGGGTTCACAAATGTTTTCTTGCAACTGTGTGTGTGTGTGTGTGTGTGTGTGTGTGTGTGTGTGTGTGTATTAAAATGTGTATGTATGTAAATACATACTGCAATTTACATTTTTATTGTGAATTGCAAAGTACTGCTGCTGCATATCAACAAAGTTCATGACATATGCCAGTGATATTAAACCTGATTCTGATTCTAAATCTGCAAAAGAATTTCGATAATTGTAATTTAAGCTGTAACATCATGAATTCTAGTACTTAATTTGAGTCCCTGGGCTGTAGTAATGTTTGATTTCTTTGGCTCTGGGCATTCTAGCTTGGCCTTCCATTATATCTTTCAGTTCAGTGCCTCTTCCAGTAGCAATTTTTAAAAAAAATGTTTGACTTGCAGTGCGGTATGTTAATTAACAAGTTCTAATTTTTGTCTAGAGCAACAAACTTAGGTTGAGTTTACCAACTGTGATCAGTTCTGATGACAGATTCTGATGAAGGGCCTTGGCATGAAATGTTGGCTCTTTATTCCTCTCCATTGATGCTGCCTGACCTGCTAAGTTCCACTAGCAGTTTGTGTGTTGCTCTGGATTTCCAGCATCTACAGAATCTCTTGTACTTTTTATTTTAGAGAAGTTACTCAACATATCAATCTGGATATGACCCATAGAGCACTGTATTTTGAATGGTAAAATCACCTGCAGTGCCTATAACATTAATTTTGGTTATTTAAATTTTGATCATGTGCCACTTTCAATAAAGCCATTATTAATAAAATCTGGAGCTCAAATAAAATGTAGTTTTGAGGCACTTTCTGAACTTATAACTGTTTTGGGTTTATTATTCTGAAGTAAAATTGCATTTTTAATTTAATCTTGTGTAAGCTATTTCCTATCTCGTGTGATTAAATCTGAAACATGATGCTAAATATGTTTAATCTTTCTTTTTGTAATGCTGCAGTATTGGTTGTAGCATTATAGAGTAAGACTCTGAAAAGCCACAATGGAAAAATGTGGCTACTAGACAAGTTAAAGATGATGTTAGATCAAAGGGAACTGTTCTTATACTGCCAAAAGGAACAGTAAGCCCAAGGGTTAGTAAAGCTTCAGAATTTAGCAAAGGCTGATCAAGGCATTGGTAAGTACAAAGAATATGGAAGTATTAAAATGAAAATAGCTTCTGTAGATAGAGGAAAAGATTAGCTTATCTTGATGAGAAACACAAGAGGTTCTGAAGATGCTGAAAATCCAGAGTAACACACAAAATGCTGAAGGAACTTGGCAAGCCTGGTAACATTTATGTAGCATTTCTCTCTGAAACATTGACTCTTTACTCCTCTCCTTAAATGTTGCCTGATCTGCTGAGGTCCCCCAGCATTTTGTGTGGACTAAGATTGGCTGGGCCTTATACTCTTGTACAGGAGAAAACCTACAGATACTTGAAATCTAAAACAGAAAATATTCAGCAGGTCAGGCCTTGTCCAGTATGGAAAAGGCAGAGAAATAATAGTTGTTCTTGATAAAGGACAGAAAACTTGGAAGTGGTGGAGGAAACTAAGTCTGGAATGAATGAAATTAACTTTAAAAAAAAGTGTTCAGAAATGAACAGAACTGAAAGACAAATCTCTTAAGACCTGATGATCTGTCTGGATCGTAGCTTTTGGCGTGCTAGTACATCCACAAATTAAGCAGCAAATGAAAGGCAGGAGAGGAAAAACTGAGCCGGTATTTGAGTGGAACGACCTGTAACAGAATTGGCTAGTTTTAATCCAGGGTGAATTACCCAAGTCTGTAGAATCTGATATTAAGTGGATGGCTGTAATATGCCCAGCCAATGGTACAGAGTCACAGATAGATAAGGTTAAGTGGGGCAGAATTCAAATGACAGGCTTTTTTAAACTGAGTGTCCACTTTGTATACTATCTGTGTTCAGTTCCAATCTATGTTTAATTTCTCTTCTGTGGAGGAGAGTTACTCGTACACTCTGGCAGTAGTCTAGTTTTGGAAGCACTTTTGCTCCTTGAGCGGTGGAAAGGACAGGCAGATATTGCCCCTCGTGTAGTTGCTTGAGAAAATGCTTTAAGGGGAGGGGTGGGTAGTGGACATTGAAAAATTGACCAGAAGGCTGCACAAATAATGGTCCCTTCAGAATACTGAAAGGGGATGTAAATATGCATCTGGTTTATGGAATCTTGTTCAAGACTATGGAAATTGTGAAGGGCTTGCACTGTTGAATGCAGGTACTGGTGTAGTGGAAAATGAGGATGCTTTGTCTTTGCTATGTCTGATGGGGGGGCTGGAGGCAGAAGTCTGGAGAAAGTAAGATATGAGCAGGGACACTCAAATACAGAGGCAAAGCCATAGTTCTGGAAGAAAGAAGACATCTCGAATACCTGCATGGAAAGATCAAGAGGAATAGAAAATATCATTTATGCAGGATGAGAGGAAGTGTATTTGAGTTAACTATGATCGTCAGTGGGCCTGCACTGGAAGTTTACTTGCCTCTCTTGCAAAGGAGGCTAATGTTCAGAAAGAGAAAGGGGAAATTGGAAATGGGCTGTGTAAAAGTAGGAACAGGCTGGAAATTGGCAGCAAATGTTACAAAACTTGAGTTTTGTAGGAATGCGGGAAGCAGCATCAATACAGTTGTTAACATATTAGATGGAGTGGAGGGAGTGGGGCTTGAGTAGGACTTGGACAGACTTCCATGTATTTCACAAATGATGGTTGTAGCTTGGCTGTATGAGTGTTTCCAGAATGATATCTTTGATTTTGGGTGGGAGGAGGTGATGGAGAAAGTGTGTGGACATTGGGAAGAAATTGTTCAAATGTGAGTATATTTTAAGCCAGAGAGAATATGTGGTGGTGGAGGGGACTGTTTGAGCCTATTTGGGGGGAGGGGGGGGAATAAAAGCTGAGCACCTTGATGAAGGCTGGCTTGGAGGGATTTTACATCCTTGTTTGAAGAGAAGCCATTTGGGATCAGTCAAAGTTGTGAAGAGTATTAGACGTAGATGGGAAGGGACTTGGCCAGGAAAGAATAGATGGAGCCAATATTGGAAGAAAATGTTGGATGGAGCAAGAACGGGCTGCAGATTTGGTCTATTGACTCAATACTGCTTGTGGATCTTCGGAAGAAGGTAGTGCGGGGTTGGAAGTTGTGAAGGGAAGATCTCTCTAAGGAATTTAGTCCCTAACCTATTAGTGAGAAAATAGGCAAATCAGGAATTTCAGAGATAGCTCTGCAGTTAGAGTGAAGACTCCTGACTGGAGGAGTAGAGAATGGATGAAGAATTCAACATTATGTTGGGACTGGAATTCATTAATTTGGCCTTAAAGGAGGATGAAACTGAGGGCTGAACCATTGGGATCCAAGGAGGAAAGATCAAAAAGGAGAGTGAAGTGGGATGAACTTGGGATGTATCATTAGTGTTTTTAAATCTTGCATTGGGCTTTTGTAAATTCAAATTGCATCAGTAAGTGCTAGTTAACTATATCAAATTATTGCATTTAGTATTAGAGTTTTCTCTTAATTTGGTATTGGCATTCTGTTGTCACATTATAGTAGAGTTCTTCACTAACTCACTTTCTGCACTGCTTCAATGGATATGTTTGAATTCTTTCTCTTCAAATTTTGAACCAGAATTTACTGACTCCTTGTGTTGATTACTGTACTTCAGGCAGTAATAAACTTCCACTGGCCGCCACTTGTTACCCTGGCAAGCTTTTAACCTATGAAATGAAAATTGTTAGGATATTTGCATTCCATTAACTGTCGTTTTTGTGAAGACGTCTTTGTTTCTATGACTTTCTATTTAAACAGCATTAAAAATTGATTGTAGCAACAAAAATCACCACTACATGGATAAGAATCAACTGTTATTTTGAGCAAGTATCTTTGAAACCACTAAGCACTAAGTTAACCAGCTTAGTGTGGATTGATGCAGCGGAGCTATTTTCGAGAGTTGTTTCAAAATGTTTAAGTTGGCATTATAAAGTTGATGCCCCCAGTAAATAGCTTAGTGAAATAAACTTCAATGTTCTAAGGACATGAGGAAATTTTTAATTTAAACAGGCTATTTTCTAAAAGAAGTAAATAGAGTCTTTGTTCATATTATTCATCAACTGGAAATGGAACTTTATTTAAGTTCTATGTTCCTTGAAATGTAGTGCCTTTGCATTTATTTTGCATCCATGCTGATGGTTGATATTAAACAAAGACCTTGTTCCTGCCACTGTGGCAAATTTCGGTCAGTTACATTGGCTTGTATCTAGCCCCCAACCCTTTGCTCACATTAATGAGTATTTTGTTCAACCAGTAATTTTGTTCAATTTAACTGAGAATTTTTATTTATGAATCACATGCTCCTTTTCCCCCCACAGTAGTGCCCAAAATAATAGGGGAAATTTTAAAAGTATGAAATAAAAAGCAGGTCCTTGTAAAGAAGTCCTTGTAAAGTGTTACTTAGAAGATACTCTGAAGATGTGGAAGAAGGTCTTGTGGTCAGATGAGACTAAAGTGGAACTTATTGACCCCAAGTCTAAGCAGTACTTGTGGCGTAAATCTAATACTTCGCAACAGCCAGGTAACATCATCTCTACTGTTGAGTGGAAGTAGCATCATGCTATAGGGATGCTTTTCAGCAACAGATACTGGAAATCTGGTCAAAATTGATGGGAAGATGAATGCTGCTAAATACAGGGATATCCTGGATTTTTTTTAAAAAAACCTGCTAGCCTCTGCCAGAAAGCTTAAACTGGGGAGGAGGAGGTTTCATCTTTCAACAGGCCAATGACTGAAAGTGCATTGTCAGAGCAACCATGGAGTGGCTTCAGATGAAGAAAACTGATGTCCTTGAGTGGCCCAGTTGGAGTCCAGACCTTAACCTTGAACATCTCTGACATGACCTCAAGGTTGGTGTCCACTGTTGTGCCCCAACTAACCTGGCACCGCTTGAGCAACTTCACAATGTGGAATGCGCAAATCTTGCTCCTTCACATTGTGCGAAGCTAATAGAGATTTATCCAGAAAGACTACTGGCTGTGAAAGCTGCAAGAGGTGGTTCAATTAAGTACTGAGCAAAAGGGATGAATACTTTTGAACTGTGACATTTCAGTGTTTGATTTTTATAATTTTTCATGCTTTACAATTTTCCCTATTTTTTTGGACTCTACTGTGAAAAAAGAAGCATGTGCTTCACAAATGAAAGTTCTCAGTTAAATTGATCAAAAACCCAGTTGTAATACTCATTTATGTGAATAAAGGGTTGGGACCTGAATACTGTATGTCAATACTTGGATTCTTTTTGCTTGTTCATTCAAGTAAGATCTGAGTACTTCCATCTCTGACTCTTATTTCCCCTTTTTCAATCTGTTTGTGTCCATCTCTGGAGACTATCCATGACATCTTTTACAAGTTTGCTGACTTACAGTTATCTTGACTATACCTCTTTCATCCTTGTCACTTAAAAAAAATGCAATTTCCTTTTCTCAGTTCTTCTGCCTGTGCTGCATGTGTTCTAAGGATGAGGCTTTCAGTTTTAGAACATAGATGTCCACCTCTTTTTTTCTTAAAAGGTTTTTTTGCCATTGAGGCTGCCCTCACCTGCATCTCTTCCATTCCCTGCATATCTACCCTCACCCCATCCTCCCACCGTGGTAACAGAGATAGGCTATCCAGCACATCATTCTCCATAACTTCCGTTATCTATAAAGGGATCCTACCATTGAACACATCTTGCCCTCGCCCCCGCCACAGTCTCTATGTAACTCCCTTATCTACTTGTCCCTCCTCACTGATCTCCCTCCTGGTACTTATCCCAATTATCCCTGCAATTAGGACCTGACCCTACACCTCCCTCACAACTGTTCAGGGCCACAAACTGTACTTCCCAGTGAGGTGACACTTTAGCTATGAGTGTGCCAGGGTCATCTACTGTGTTCGGTGCTCCAAGTATGGCCTTCTGTACATTAGTGAGACCCAATGTAGATTTGGGGACTGCTTTGGCATGCACCTTTGCTCTGTCTGCCGCAGATGGCAAGATTTTCTGGTGGCTACCCATTTCAATACAACTTCCCATTCCCATTCTGATGTACCTGTGCATGGCCTCCTCTGCTGCTACAGTGAGGCCACACTTGGATTCGAGAAGCAAAACCTTAAATTCCATCTGTATAGCCTCTAGCCTGATGGCATAAAAGTTGGTTTCTCCAACTTAGGTAATGTCTCCTTCCCCCCCCCCCCCCCACATCCACTTTTTTTTGTTACCCTTTCTGGTTATCCTCTCACCTTTTCTCACCTGCCCATCTGGTTTCCCTCCTTGTCTTTCTTCCATGGTTTACTACCCTCTCCAATTAGAATCCTTCTTCAGCCCTTTATCTCTTCCATCTATCACCTCCAGCCTTTTAATTCATTCTCCTTTACCCACCCATCCACCTTCTTCCCCCCCCCCCCCCCCAATCACCTGGTCTTACCTATCACCTGCCAGTTCGTACTTCACCCCACTCCTCACCCTCTACCTGATCCTGGCTTCTGCCCCGTTCCGTTCCATTCCTGATGGAGGTCTCAACTCAAAACACCGACTGTTTACTCTTTTCCATAAATGTTTCCTGACCTGAGTTCCACCAGCATTTTGTGTGTTGCTCAAAATTACCTACCAGCATCTGTAGGATTTCTTGTGTTTCTGAGTACTGGTATGTCATTCTCCAATGAGTCCATGTTAACTCACTTTAAAATTACTTAAGTCCTGACTTTTACATTCTGGGTATTCTCAAATATATCCACCATGACTTAAAAATTATGTTCGTTCTGTTATCAGAAAGGGCAGGGTAGATAAATTGTACAGCTTTCCCAGTACAGTTCAATTATTACACTCTTTTTCCCTTTCTGTGGCTTTCCTTCATGTATTATTCTGCTTTGCATTTTAGAAAATGCAAAATGTTTTTCTTTTGAAATGTGACATGGGCATGTGTAACATGATCATGGTATTGGGGAGAGGATGTGTTTATAAAAAAAAATAGTAAAAGAAAATGAATCTTAATGGGATGTTACTACAGATTGCAAAAAAAAAGTTACTGTTTTCAGTCACTGTGAAACCAGGATAACGATCATGCAGGTTTTTTAAAATCTTGAATCAGTAGGAGAAACGGTCTTGACTTCAGAATCAGCTGCTTCTTGTTGAGAATGGTGTGGAGGCTTTGGGAAAGCTAATTTTGGAGAGCCTGTGGTTGTGTATTTCCGCTGTGGAAGATGGAGCTGCCATGTGTATTTGGTTAGGTACTAGGGTAAAATGAATGAATGACTGTTAGAAAATTCAATTGAACTGAGAAAAGAATGCCATTTTAGAAGCTACAATGAAAGTTAATGGATGGTAGGTGGAAAGTAAAGAGATTGGACCAATATAAGAGAAAAGGAAGGCAACATTTGATTACAGAGAGGGATTAAGCCACCAAAGTGTCACCCACAACCTTTGAGCTCAGCAGCACCACACCAACTGAGAGGACCAATGGAGACCAAAAGCAAAGGTAAACAGTAAAAAAAAATGCTATTTTCTATCAATACTTAATTATTTCTGCAATGTGGAATGCTATGGAAGTCAAACTTCTATTATTATACTCTACTGTAATTCTTACATATGTACTCACAGAGGAAACTGAATTTGAGAACCAAGGAACTAAGTAGTCTTCTTTTCTCCCGGTGCTGGGGATTTGACCTAAAAAGATACCCATTTCTCTTTCCACAGTGGTTGATGTTTCCAGTGTTTTTCAAAAATTATTTTTGTAACTCAAATTTAAGCTGAATAGTTGCATAACCACAGATGTGTATCTATGCTCACTATAGCCACATGTACCAAACACTCTATACCATTACTACCCTCTTCTCAAGAGAGGACAATGGAAGTCCACCCTGGTAGATTATATCCAGTATGACAACAAAAGAAGCAAGACTCATTTGAAAGAAAAAGATATTAAAAAATAAGATGATATCTTTGTAAGCTTGAGAACTTTTTAAGGTGTGATTGTTGAATTTATGCCATTAGTTAGCAGGAAACCTGCACTGGTCTTGATCTTAAGAGTGCCGAAGAAAATAAGTTAGGAAAACTACTAAATTTGAGATACGTTTAATTTTCTAAAAATTCAAAATACTTATGGCAGTGGCTGCTAATAAACCTAACACAAGATTGATGGAGCTGAAATTTGTCAGTTGTGTGCCAGCTGGAAAGATCTGCATAGTATTTTAGATCCTCTGTGCTTGGAGAATGAACTTTTAAAAAAATTGTGTACCGCCACTCTTGCATTCATCTGCCAACATACTTTGCCTTAGAGATGTTTGAGTAAATTGCATTTGATACAAATGTCAGCATTGATTCTGTCTCCATTATGCTTTCTGTGTCCTTGAGATAGATCTGTTCCCACTCTTTAATATTTTGATTATTTAGAACGATTTCTGGCATTCTGTCATATAGTGTAAAACTTGTTATATAAATTGTTATCATCAGATTCCTTGTCTTTATTGAAAGGTAATGACTTGGCAGTCTGTTGTAAGGATCATCAGATGTGGTATCTAGATTGGCTGCTATGCCAGTGAGAAAATAGGTCTTTATAATTTCTCTTTCAAGAAGAGTGTGTTGTTGGCAAGGCTAGTATCAATTGCCTATCTATAATTCCCTTTTAGAAGATGACAGTGAATCTCCGATGAATCTGTGCCCATTGCTATGGAGATGAGAATTCTAGGATTTGGATTCTGTAGTGCTGCAGGAGAAGTAATATTCCCACACTAGGATGATATGTGATTTTGAGGGGAGCCTGTGGGAGATTGTATTCCTATGTTCCTGCTCCTCTAGTTGTTATTGGTGCATGAGATGCTGTCAGGATAGTGTGGGTGTGTAACTGCAGTCCATTCTGTAGGTGGCACACAATCAGCCACTGTACACTGTCTTAAAAAATGAATGTTTAGCATGGTAGATGCCCTGCCAATCAATCCAATCTGAAATCTGAGCTTGAGATGTTGCTGAAGTTGCACTCATCCAGGCATATTGTATAGGATATGCCATGCCACCCAGACACTTACTTCATAGATGATGAAATGGCTTTCAGATGTCAGGTAGATGAATCACTCACTGCAGCCACCTAGCCTCTGACTTGCATTTGTAACTGTATTAAACTTATTGTCTACCAGCATTGCACTTGCTCTCTAACTGTAACACTTTATATTCTACACGTGTTACTGCTTTTTCACTGTATTACCTCACGTACACTGATGAAATAAGCTGGGATGTTAAGACGTTAATGAGGCCTAATTTGGAGTATTGTGTGCAGTTTTGGTCACCTACCTACAGGAAAGATGTAAATAAGGTTGAAAGAGTACAGAGAAAATTATAAGGATGTTACTGTGTCTGGAGAAGCTGAGTTATATGGAAAGATTAAATATTTATTACTTGGAATGTGAAAAATTGAGAGAAAATTTGATAGAGATGTTCAAAATTATGAAGGGTATAGATAGGTTAAATGCAAGCAGGCTATTTCCACTGAGGTTGGGTGGGACTACAACTAGATGTCATGGGTTAAGGGTGAAAGTGAAAAGTTTAAGTGGAATATGAGGGAAAGCTTCTTCATCAGAGGGTTGTGAGTGTGGAACAAACTGCCAGCATGTGGTGCATGTGAGCTCAATTTCAAAGTTTAAGAGAAGTTTGAATAATTACATGGATGAGATGGGTATGGAGGGCTGTGGTCCAGATGCAGGTTGATAGGCAGTTTAAATAGTTCGGCGCAGACTAGGTGGACTGAAGGGCCTGTTTCTGTGCTGTACTGTTCTATGATGGTATGTAAAACTGTTCTTCCCTAAATGTGACAATAATAAACAAAATTACAAAAGTGTTTCACCCCTGAACCAGTGGAGTGTCAGCAAGTTATGATTTTAAAATGTATCATGTGAAAGGGTAGTGGTTTAAAAGGGTGAATGTGGGTGGGGGAGTAGTTGATAGGCTTGTGAGATACTATTGTGTACAGACAATATTTGGGGGAATGGGAATTCTCTGGGAACTTGATGGCCTTTGTCATGAAATAACATCTTTCAAAAATAATTTAATTTTTTTTCTCTGAATCTGATGGCAGTAGGGCTACAGCAAGTAGGGAAATGGCATTAATTGATGGATTGATTTATTATTGTCACATGTAATGAGGTACAGTGGAAAAACTTGGCTTTGCCTGCCAGTCTTACAGATCATCAAATCAGTACATCAAGGTAGTATAAAGGAAAAATGGACAATTCAGAATTCACAGTTAGACTTAGAAAGAAAATGCAGGCAGGCAATAAGGTCAGTACAAGGTAGAATGCGGTTAAGTTCATTTTATTGTACTAAAGGACTGTTCTATAGGCTTAAAACAGCAGGATAGAAATTGTCTTGAACCTGGTGGTGTGTGCTTTCAGGCTGTCGCATCTTCTGCCCAATGGAACAGGTGGTGAGAAGAGAGAATGTCCGGGGTGAGTGTGGTCATTGATTATGCTAGCTGGTTTATAGAAGCAGTGAGAAGTGTAAACAGAGTCCATGGAGAGGAGGCTGGTTTCTGTAGCAGTGCACAAGATGCCAGAGAAAATCCTTAGGTCAGACAGCACCTATGGAAAAGAGTAAACAGTCTTGAAGAAGGGTCTCAGCTCAAAATGTCAACTGTTTACTCTTTTCCATAGATGCTGCCTGACCTGCTGAGTTCCTCCAGTATTTTGTGTGTGTGTGTGTGTGTTGCTTTGGATTTCCAGCACCTGCAGATTTTCTCATGCTGGTTTTCTATGATATGCTGAGCTGTGTTCACAATTGGTAGCTGTCTCTTGTGGGTTCGTGCAGAGTAGTTTCCATGCTAAGCTCTGATGCATCTGAATAGGATGTTTTCTATGGTATGTGAATAAAAATTGGTGAGGGCCAAAGGGACATATTTCTTTAACCTCCTGAGGAGAGAGTTACTAGTGCACTTGGTCATTACGTCTCCATGATTGGGTCCAGAGACACTATCAGAGATATTCCAGGAACTTGAAGCTTTCAACTCTCTTGATCTCAGCACCTTTGATATAAACAGGACCTTGCCAAGAAGCTGCACATGCAGTAGACACAATGGCCTTAGTGATGCACGATTCTGTGAAGTGTTCTTGTAGCTGCCTTGCATATTTTCAAAGCACAGCCTCAGGTGACTTAATAGTATACAGGCACATATTGGTGAGGCAAGCAAAACTAATGAAGTACACACAGCTTGACATGGGTTCCTTTATACAAGTAAGGCTTACATGTTATCTTTGGAAGGTGATTTTCATTTTATTAAAATATAAGGCATACATTTGTATGGCTTATATGTCCCTTAAATGTGTTCCTAGAAATTTGTATTGGTATTTTGGGGAGTGAGGGGATGTGTTCCTAGAAATTGGCAAATCCTGAGAGGCAGGATTTATGAACATTTGGAGGCATAATATGATTAGGAATAGTCAGCATGGCTTTGTCAAAGGCAGGTTGTGCCTTACGAGCCTGATTGAATTTTTTGACGATCTGACTAAACACATTGATGAAGGAAGAGCAGTAGATGCAGTGCATATGGATTTTAGAAAGGCATTTGATAAGATACCCCATGCAAGGCTTATTGAGAAAGTAAAGAGGCATGGGATCCAAGGGGACATTGCTTTGTGGATCCAGAATTGGCTTGCCCACAGAAAACAAAGAGTGGTTGTAGACGAGTCTTATTCTGCATGGAGGTCGGTGACCAGTGGTGTGCCTCAGGGATCTGTTCTGGGACCACTGCTCTTCGTCATTTTTATAAATGACCTGGATGAGGAAGTGGATGAATGAGCTAGTAAATTTGCTGATGACACAAAGGTTGGGGGTGTTGTGGATAGTGTGGAGGGCTGTCAGAGGTTATAGCAGGGCATTGATAGGATGCAAAACTGGGCTGAGAAGTGGCAGATGGAGCTCAACCCAGATAAGTGTGAGGTGGTTCATTCTGGTAGGTCAAATAGATAGATAGATAGATAGATACTTTATTCATCCCCATGGGGAAATTCAACTTTTTTCCAATGTCCCATGCACTTGTTGTAGCAAAACTAATTACATACAATACTTAACTCAGTAAAAAATATGATATACATCTAAATCACTATCTCAAAAAGCATTAATAATAGCTTTTAAAAAGTTCTTAAGTCCTGGCGGTAGAATTGTAAAGCCTAATGGCATTGGGGAGTATTGACCTCTTCATCCTGTCTGAGGAGCATTGCATCGATAGTAACCTGTCGCTGAAACTGCTTCTCTGTCTCTGGATGGTGCTATGTAGAGGATGTTCAGAGTTATCCATAATTGACCGTAGCCTACTCAGCGCCCTTCGCTCAGCTACCGATGTTAAACTCTCCAGTACTTTGCCCACGACAGAGCCCGCCTTCCTTACCAGCTTATTAAGACGTGAGGCGTCCCTCTTCTTAATGCTTCCTCCCCAACACGCCACCACAAAGAAGAGGGCGCTCTCCACAACTGACCTATAGAACATCTTCAGCATCTCACTACAGACATTGAATGACGCCAACCTTCTTAGGAAGTACAGTCGACTCTGTGCCTTCCTGCACAAGGCATCTGTGTTGGCAGTCCAGTCTAGCTTCTCATCTAACTGTACTCCCAGATACTTGTAGGTCTTAACCTGCTCCACACATTCTCCACTAATGATCACTGGCTCCATATGAGGCCTAGATCTCCTAAAGTCCACCACCATCTCCTTGGTCTTGGTGATATTGAGACGCAGGTAGTTTGAGTTGCACCATATCACAAAGTCCTGTATCAGTTTCCTATACTCCTCCTCCTGTCCATTCCTGACACACCCCACTATGGCCGTGTCATCAGCGAACTTCTGCACATGGCAGGACTCCGAGTTATATTGGAAGTCTGATGTGTACAGGGTGAACAGGACCGGAGAGAGTACGGTTCCCTGCGGCGCCCCTGTGCTGCTGACCACCGTGTCAGACCTACAGTCTCCCAACCGCACATACTGAGGTCTATCTGTCAAGTAGTCCACTGTCCAATCCACCATGTGAGAGTCTACTCCCATCTCCGTTAGTTTGTGCCTTAAGATCTTGGGCTGGATGGTGTTAAAGGCACTAGAGAAGTCAAGGAATGTAATCCTCACAGCACAACTGACCCCCTCTAGGTGAGAGAGTGATTTGTGCAGCAAATACGTGATAGCATCCTCCACTCCCACCTTCTCCTTATATGCAAACTGAAGAGGATCCTGGGCGTGCCTGGTTTGTGGCCTCAGATTCTGTATTATCAGCCGCTCCATGGTCTTCATCACGTGCGACGTCAAGGCAACAGGTCTGAAGTCATTCAACTCCTTTGGTTGTGGTTTCTTTGGTACCGGGACAATACAGGATGTTTTCCACTGTCTGGGTACTCTTCTCTGCTCCAGGCTCATGTTGAAGGTGCGCTGTAGTGGTTCTCCCAGCTCAGTCGCACAGGCCCTCAGTAATCGTGGGGAAACTCCATCCGGTCCAGCCGCCTTGCTAGTACAGATCTTCCTCATATAGCATTAATGGTAAGACTCTTGGCAGTGTGAAGGATCAGAGGGATCTTGGGGTCTGAGTCCATAGCACACTCAAACCTGCTGTGCAGTTTGACTCTGTGGTTAAGAATGCGTACAGTGTATTGACCTTCATCAATTGTGGGATTGAGTTCAAGAGCCAAGAGGTAATGTTACAGCTATATAGGACCCTGGTCAGACCCCACTTGGAGTACTGTGCTCAGTTCTGGTCACCTCACTACAGGAATGATGTGGAAACTATAGAAAGGGTGCAGAGGAGATTTACAAGGATGTTGCCTGGATTGGGGAGCATGCCTTATGAGAATAGGTTGAGTGAATTCAGTCTTTTCTCCTTGGAGAGGTGGAGGATGAGAGGTGACCTGATAGAGATGTATAAGATGATGAGAGGCATTGATCGTGTGGATAGTCAGAGGTGTTTTCCCAGGGATGAAATGGCTAGCATAAGAGTGAACAGTTTTAAGGTGCTTGGAAGTAGGTACAGAGGAGATGTCAGGGGGTGAGTTTTTTTATGCAAAGAGTGGTGAGTGCGAGAGGGTTGTTAGGCATATGTTGTGTTGGCCTTCATTAGTTGGGGGTTGAGTTCAAGAGCCACAAGGTAATGACAGGGTGGAATGCCCTGTTAGGCTATATAAAACCTTAGTTAGACCACACTTGGAATATAGTGTTCATTTCTGGTTGCCTCATTGTGAGAAGAATGTGGATGCTTTAGAACGGTGCAGAGATTTACCAGGATTCCTCCTGGAGTAGAGAGCATGTCTTATGAGCATACCTTGAGTGAGTTAGGGCCTTTCTCTTTGGGGCAAAGGAGGATGAGAGGAGACTTGATAGAAGTGTACAGAGTGATCAGAGACATAGAGTGGATACCCAGAGAACTTTTCACAGGGTGGAAATGGCTAATATGAGCGGGCCTAATTTTAAAGGTGATCGGAAGAAAATATTGGGGGAGGGTGTCCGATGTAAGTTAAAGAGAGTGGTGGAAAGCCCTGTCAGGCAGAAAGCTTAGGGACATTTAAGAAACTTCGGCATATGGATGATAGAAAAATGGAGGACTATGTTGGCTTAGATTCTTAGAGTAGGTTAAAAGGTCGGCACAATGTTGTGGGCCAAATGGCCTGTACTGTGGTGTAATGTTCAATGAAACCTACACAGCCACAAGGAGGACATGCAAACTCCATACAGATGGAATCAGAGGTTTAAATTGAACTAGCTCTCTGGCACTGTGAGGCAGTAGGTCTAGAAGCTGTCTGAATTGGGCTTGAACTGGTCGCTGTATTTGTATTTTTCTCTCCTGATCAAAGGTGGCCTATATGTTAATTCATTTGTGTAGAGAAGCATAAACACACAATCCTTGCAGTCAGGGTGTTTCTGTAAAATTTTGTAAAGGAGCACTCCATGCATTTTTTTGTTGACTTAAAACTATTATAACTAAAAAATCAAGTTTCAACATAATCTGTTTTTGTCCTGCTGCTAGTTGTCTGGGAAACTTGGATTGGCTGTAAATGGAGAAGGGCTCAGTTGCAAAACTTGGCTCTTTAACATTTAAAATGAGCAGTGGGGTTTGTCCTCTGGTTCTTCCAAGCGATCTCTGTTGAGTTGATCTGTTGATTATTGTACCACTGTGATAGTAATTCCATTCTTGAGTGCCAATTAAGACATGGTATTTATTTGTGTTCATGTCTTAGGTCAGTTGGCAAACCCTCGTACTTTCCACTAATGCATCCTGAAGTTCTGAATGGTGCCACAGAAACGTATTTTTAAAAAAATCTTGTTACAAAGGCTAATGAGGTCCAGTTTTACAGGAAAGTGCACAGCATGCAAATTGGTGTTATAGAACACACCCATAAGCTATTTGTTAGCTTTTGAAGCCTTAGTGAAATTGGATTTGTGAGGAGACTGGTTTATGAAAGAAATGCATTTCATTCTTTGCTGAACTACTGTTCAGTTTTCTAAGTCAATCACATTACTTTTGGGTGAGAGTTAACAAAATTAGCATGCTCTTTGTGTTGTTTGAGTTAAACATACATACAAATGGAGTTTCAGTGAAGTTGTAGCCTTTTGACCCATCTGCTAAATTTGGGTGGAACACTTCTGTAAATTGTGTTTTTTCTCCCCATCCACAAAGCCTCTGGTACCTTTTACAGTTGGAGTTGACTTTTACAGTATGGTATTGTGCACAGAGGAACAGGCAAATTGGGCGGTTACAATAACATGTCTTTCTGTATAATTTGTACAATCCCACATTCATATGTTGGCTGCCGTATCCAACAATGACAGGAGACCTGTGGAGGAGAGTTTTTAAAGTGGAAGAGCCATTGCATTGGGGCAGTTCCACTCTCTTGACCATGGAAGTCCAGGTTCAGTGGTATGAGTCATTGTCTCAAACTGGGACTTTCCTTGGTTGCAATGGATGACCATTACTTTTCCTGTGCCTTGTCATGCTCTTCGCTCTCCACAAAGCGCTGCAGAACCACCTTCCTGGCCTTTGGATCTCACTGTTGATCTCATGCACCTAGTCCATTGGAGCTGAGTTTACATGCTAGGACAGGCATTTTCCTGTGTCTCCGGTGTACGAGGCCCACTGGTACCCTCACCTGGTTTAACCATCTGTCGACGCGATGTACTGGGGTGCGGCTGCTGTCACGTGCACACAGCTATTTGGAGCCACAAGTGAGAGCTGAGTGTCTGGTGGAACCTATAGGTGAGTGAGCTGCGCCAGAATGGACACGACAAACCCCTTCAGAGAATGTATCCCTTTCTGGGTACTTCATACTCTGGCACTGAGTCTGACTCTGTGGTGCAGAAGGATGGGACGGAGAAGAGGAGAGCTGTCGTCATTGGAGACTCTATAGTCAGGGCAGCAGACAGGAGATTTTGTGGACGTGAGTAGGAAACCCGCATGGTTTGTTGCCTCCTGGGTGCCAGGATCCAGGATGTCTCTGACCAAGTGCATGACATCCTGGTGCGAGAGGGAAAGCAACCAGAAGTTGTGATATGTGTTGGGACCAATGACATAGGCAGGAAGAGGGATGAGGTCCTGAAGTGTGAGTTTCGGGAACTAGGCAGAAGGCTGAAGAACAGGACCTCAAGGGTGGCGTTCTCAGGATTGCTGCCAGTACTATGTGATAGTGATGGTAAGAATTGGAGGAGATGGCAGTTGAATGCGTGGCTGAGGAGTTGGTGCAGGGGGCAGGGTTTTAGATTTTTGGACCATTGGGATCTCTTTTGGGGAAGGTGGGACCTGTACAGATTGTATGGGTTGTACCTGAACTCAAGGGGGAGCAATATCCTTGCTGGTAGGTTTGCTAGCATGGTTCGGGAGGGTTTAAACTAATTTGCAAGGGGGATGGGACCCGGAGTGATAGAGCAGTGAAAGAAGTGCATGGAGTAAAGCCATATCTAACATATAGAGAGGCTTTGATGAAAAAGAAGCAGAATAAAGGGTGTAAAGGTAGTAAGGTAGAAGGGCTAAAGTGTGTGTACTTCAATGCAAGAAGCATCAGGAACAAAGGTGATGAACTGAGAGCTTGGATACATACATGGAATTATGATGTAGTGACCATTACGGAGACTTGGCTGGCACCAGGGCAGGAATGGATTCTCAATATTCCTGGATTTCAGTGCTTTAAAAGGGATGGGGGGGGGGGGGAGGGGAGGAGGGGTGGCATTACTGGTCAGGGATACTATTACAGCTGCAGAAAGAGTGGGTAATGTAGCAGGATCTTCTTTTGAGTCAGTATGGGTGGAAGTCAGGAACAGGAATGGAGCAGTTACTCTACTGGGGGTATTCTATAGGCCCCCTGGTAGGAGCAGAGATGGTGAGGAGCAGATTGGGAGGCAGATTTTGGAAAGGTGCAAAAATAACAGGGTTGTTATCATGGGTGACTTTAACTTCCCTAATATTGATTGGCACTTGATTAGTTTCAAGGGTTTAGATGGGGCAGAATTTGTTAAGTGTGTCCAGGATGGATTCCTGTCACAGTATGTTGACTAGGGGGAATGCCTTACTAGATCTAGTATTAGGTAACGAACCGGGTCAGGTCACAGATCTGTCAGTGGGTGAGCATCTGGGGGACAGTGATCACCGCTCCCTGACCTTTAGCATTATCATGGAAAAGGATAGAACCAGAGAGGACAGGAAAATTTATAATTGGGTAAGGGCAAATTATGAGGCTATAAGGCTAGAACTTGCGGGTGTGAATTGGGATGATGTTTTTGCAGGAAAATGTACTATGGACATGTGGTCGATGTTTAGGGATATCTTGCAGGATGTTAGGGATAAATTTGTCCCGGTGAAGAAGATAAAGAATGGTAGGGTTTAGGAACCATGGGTGACAAGTGAAGTGGAAAATCTAGTCAGGTGGAAGAAGGCAGCATACATGAGGTTTAGAAAGCAAGGATCAGATGGATCTATTGAGGAATATAGGGTAGCAAGAAAGGAGCTTAAGAAGGGGCTGAGAAGAGCAAGAAGGGGTCATGAGAAGGCCTTGGCAAGTAGGGTAAAGGAAAACCCCAAGGCATTCTTCAATTATGTGAAGAACAAAAGGATGACAGGAGTAAAGGTAGGACCGATTAGAGATAAAAGTGGGAAGATGTGCCTGGAGGCTGTGGAAGTGAGCGAGGTCCTCAATGAATACTTCTCTTCAGTATTCACCAATGAGAGGGAACTTGATGATGGTGAGGACAATATGAGTGAGGTTGATGTTCTGGAGCATGTTGATGTTAAGGGAGAGGAGGTGTTGGAGTTGTTAAAATACATTAGGACGGATAAGTCCCCGGGGCTTGACTGAATATTCCCCAGGCTGCTCCACGAGGCGAGGGAAGAGATTGCTGAGCCTCTGGCTAGGATCTTTATGTCCTCGTTGTCCACAGGAATGGTACTGGAGGATTGGAGGGAGGCGAATGTTGTCCCCTTGTTCAAAAAAGGTAGTAGGGATAGCCCGGGTAATTATAGACCAGTGAGCCTTACATCTGTGGTGGGAAAGCTGTTGGAAAAGATTCTTAGAGATAGGATCTATGGGCATTTAGAGAATTATGGTCTGATCAGGGACAGTCAGCATGGCTTTGTGAAGGGCAGAATGTGCCTAACAACCCTGATAGAGTTCTTTGAGGAGGCGACCAGGCATATAGATGAGGGTAGTGGATGTGATCTACATGGATTTTAGTAAGGCATTTGACAAGGTTCCAAGGCATTCAGAAAGTCAGAAGGCATGGGATCCAGGGAAGTTTGGCCAGGTGGATTCAGAATTGGCTTGCCTGCAGAAGGCAGAGGGTTGTGGTGGAGGGAGTACATTCAGATTGGAGGGTTGTGACTAGTGGTGTCCCACAAGGATCTATTCTGGGACCTCTACTTTTCGTGATTTTTATTAACGACCTGGATGTGGGGGTAGCAGGGTGGGTTGGCAAGTTTGCAGACGACACAAAGATTGGTGGTGGTGTAGATAGTGTAGAGGATTGCTTAAGATTGCAGAGAGACATTGATAGGATGCAGAAGCGGGCTGAGCAGTGGCAGATGGAGTTCAACCCGGAGAAGTGTGAGGTGGTACACTTTGGAAGGACAAACTCCAAGGCAGAGTACAAGGTAAATGGCAGGATACTTGGTAGTGTGGAGGAGCAGAGGGATCTGGGGGTACATGTCCACGGATCCCTGAAAGTTGCCTCACAGGTAGATAGGGTAGTTAAGAAAGCTTAGCTTTCATAAGTCGAGGGATAGAGTTTAAGAGACGCGATGTAATGATGCAGCTCTATAAAACTCTAGTTAGGCCACACTTGGAGTACTGTGTCCAGTTCTGGTCACCTCACTATAGGAAGAATGTGGAAGCATTGGAAAGGGTACAGAGGAGATTTACCAGGATGCTGCCTGGTTTAGAGAGTATGGATTATGATCAGAGATTAAGGGAGCTAGGGCTTTACTCTTTGGAGAGAAGGAGGATGAGAGGAGACATGATAGAGGTGTACAAGATATTAAGAGGAATAGACAGAGTGGACAACCAGCGCCTCTTCCACAGGGCACCACTGCTCAGTACAAGAGGACATGGCTTTAAGTTAAGAGGAGAGAAGTTCAAGGGGGATATTAGAGGAAGGTTTTTCACTCAGAGAATGGTTGGTGCGTGGAATGCACTGCCTGAATCAGTGGTGGAGGCAGACACACTAGTGAAGTTTAAGAGACTACTGGACAAGTATATGGAGGAATTTAAGGTGGGAGGTTATATGTGAGGCAGGGTTTGAGGGTCAGCACTACATTGTGGGCCGAAGGGCCTGTAATGTGCTGTACTATTATATGCTTTATATACCCCCCACATTCATTCATATTCATTTATTTTACTCTATTTTCACAGCTTTTTATAGTACAGGAAATAACATTGACTGTTACCCAAGCTGCCCAAAATTTGCACATACCCTCACTACATTGTCCTTCCATTCTCACCAAGTCAAAACCAAGCTGTCAAAGTGTGCAATTTTGCCTCTTAACTGTATGGGACTGGGAATATGGCATCTGACTCTCCAGCTTGTCTTCAGCCACCTCTATTTCAGGCAGCTGTGTGGTCGAGGGTGACTTGCTTCCACTGCAAATGTGCTTGAGTGTGATTGTTTTTAAAAACCATGATGTAGCTGTTGCACATCAATTACCATACAGTCTTGGCAGTGTGAGGTTTTGGTAGTCTTCGATTACTGCACAGGTTTAGCACATATACATTGTCAGAGTGGATTAGGTGCTCACTGTCTCCTGTTTCCTTACTCTTTCTATCTCCCTTGGCATGCTTCACTTAATGAAGCACTCTCCCTCCGCCTAGCACTTGCACATGCTCTCTGCCCCTCTGATACGTATGCCCTTATAGCAATTCCACTCGCACCCCACACAAAGGTTACGCAACCAAGTGTAGTCCAGTTCTGGTGACCTAGAAAATCTTCAGTTTGCATAACACTGCCTAATGTTGGAAGATTGTGGTCATCCAGCTCTCTGCAAACTTGATTGTGATTGCTCATGCTTGAACTATAGTTACTGCTCTGTCAAGGATGTGACAGAAATCAGTGTGGAGACTGCTTCTCATTTCTCCCTGGCTCCAGTTAAATGGGTCTAGTCTATAGAATGGGTGCAAACAGTTATGGCTGTGCTTCATTGAAACTGTGTATTAGGCAGTCAGAGTAGATAAAATGGCTGAATTCTACTTTTCCAAGTATGTGGTTCTGAACTAAATTTACCTTGACATTTTAATAGAAATTTCACCAAAATTTTGCAGCTAGGTATTATAAATACAAGATATTTATAATCCAGTTCCTAAGTTGGCTTGCACCATCTTAAATATCTTGTCCTATCAAGTACTAATACTAGACTGACTTGGTTTCAATCTGCAACATCTTGAAAATGCATTGTAGTTATTCTCCTAGGTTTTTAAAACAGCATCTCCTAAGCCAAGCTTTTCTAGCATCAGTAACAAGGAGTTCAAGTACATGGAGTATAACACAGGAGGTAATTTCCAAGTTGTTGACCGCACGGCATGGAAACTTTACCATTGGTCCTTCTCTGTCACTGGAAGGCCCTTCTCTACAGTACTGTGTGAGCATCTTCTGTAAAAGGATTGCAGTGATTCTTGGAGATGGCTCATTATCACCTTTCTAAGGGCAGTTGGGGATGGGAAATAAATGTTGATTTTAAAAAAAAAAAATGTTTTGCAAGTCTTGATTATTCGAGTTTCAAATTCTCGGCATTTCTCTTAAATTCACTCCAGATGTGACAATGAAGCAAGCCAGTCAATGTTTCCTTCAGCTTTTTAAACTAGATTTGAATGTTTATAGGAACAGAAGTGGAGACCTTTGCTTCAATGAGTCTGTCCCAACAAATTAAAAGACTTGGTTCCACCTGTTTTTCCATTCACCATTCAGAGTACAGTACAGGCCATCTCCAGCTTGCCAATGCTCAACTTCTAACAATCAAGCACCCACAAAATATAAAAGTCTGGTGTGTGTGATGCTATGAAGAGGAACTAGTTTGCTCTCTCCTGTTTTTGTAGTTATTCTCTCCTGTCAGTCTTGTGTACTTTGATTTATCCATTACAATACTATGGAGTAACCCTATTGATTGATTTTATTGTATTTTCTGACTTGGGCACAAAATTGCCTTTCAGGATGGCTGTGAAAATGGAACCAGCTCATTATCTATAGGTAGCCTGCATTCCAAATGTTAATCACTTGTCACGTTACGAATTTTCTCAAATTATTTTTGGCTCTTTTATTAAAGCAATTAAATTTATGCCTTCTAGCTATTCATCCTTTAGGCATGTATCTATTTGTTCCATGAAAACACCTTTTATGATCTTTAATCTGATTAAGTTTCCTCTTAGTCATCTTTGCTCTTTGAAGAACAAGCTCTCCTTCACCAAACATCTTTATAACAATAATCTTTCATTTGCAGAATTGTTCTGAATCCAAATCAAAATCAGGTTTAATATCACAGGCATATGTTGAGAAATTTGTTGTTTTGCAGCAGCTGTACATAGCAACACATAATAAACTATAAATTACAGATGTTGTGCAGAAAGAGAGGAAAAAAAGTGGAGTAGTGTTTATGGATTCATTGTCCATTCAGAAATCTATAGGAGGAGGGTGTTGCTGAAACATTGAGTATGTGTCTTAAGCTCCTGTGCCACCTCCTTGATGGTAGCAATGATAAGTGTGCATGACGAGGTTCCCCAGTGATGAATGCTGCCTTTTTTGAGGCATTGCCTTTTGAAGGTGTCCTCTGCTGGGGAGGCCAGTGCTCATGAGGGAGCTGGCTGTGTTTACAACTTACTGTAGCTTTTTCCCATCCTGTGCAATGGCTTTACCATACGAGACAGTGAGGCAACCAGTTAGAATGCTGTCCATGGTACATTTGTAGAAATTTGCGAGTGTCTTTGGTGACATACCAGGTGTTCTCAAACTTATAATGAAATATAGCCACTGTTGTGCTTTCTTTGTAATTGCATTAATATGTTGAGCCCAGATAGATCTTTAGAGAAGTTGACACCCAGGAACTTGAAACTGCTCACCTTTTCCACTGCAGATCCCTTGATGAGGACTTGTGTGTGTTTCGTTGTTTCCCTTTCCTAAAGTCCACAATCAGTTCCTTTGTCTTACTGATGTTGAGTACAAGGTGTTTATACTCAGCCAGCTGATCTATCTTGCCTCCTCATCACCATCTGAAATTTTGCCAACTATAATTGTGTTCTAGGCAAATTTATAAATGGCTTTTGAACTGCCGTAGGTATAGAGAGAGTAGAGCATAGGGTTAAGCACACATCCTTGAGGTGCACCAGTGTTGATTATCAGTGAGTAGGAGATGAGATGTTAATCTCCTCTCTCATCCTTCCTAAAGTATTGTGAGCAGAAGGTTGGTCACCTTGGAATTATAAATTATAAACAGTACTATTTTCATTTCAGTTCAACCTTTATATCTTCTGAGTTAGAAGTTTCATGCCTTGTTCGTGAACCATTTAGTTTGACAACTGACAAATAGCATTTCTTTACCAACAAGACCTGTCAAATTATGTTTGCAGAAGATTCTGGATTAACAAGCGTGCTTTTAATACCAGACAGTGTTTCATCACCGTCGGATGTTTCCAGAACAAACAAAGCACAAAGGATATTTTTAAAACATCATTTGGAAAAAATAAATGCCATTTACTTAGGAATTTCTGTCTATGTCAATGCTGAAATTGAACAGAAAGGCACAAAGCATGCTTTGGTCTTATTGGAAGTAGAAGGGAACCCAGCAAAGTCACGGACACAACACATATCCTCCCAAACAGCAGTTGAGGCCAGTTCATTGGCTATATTTAAGAGCGAGTTAGATATGGCCCTTGTGGCTAAAGGGATCGGGGGTATGGAGAGAAAGCAGGTACAGGGTTCTGAGTTGGATGATCAGCCATGATCATACTGAATGGTGGTGCAGGCTCGATGGGCTGTGTGGCCTACTCCTGCACCTATTTTCTATGTTTCTATGTTTCCCAAATCCATAGAACCAGAATAGAATCAAGTTATGCTTGACCTTGAAAGATTGTCTTAAGTTATAGCAGTACTTTCCATCTGTATATTATGCTGCAAATGCCCAGGATTTTTGGAACTTTTGTTTTGCTGTGACACCAGCAAAGCAATTATACAAAAAACTTAGTGACCTAGAATTTCCTAGGAGCAGTTTGGTACCTTGGTATTTGTGACTGCTATTCACTAGCAGTGAATATTCACTGCCATTGACCATAAAACCACCTTTGAACTGATTTAAATTGGCAAGCCCTTTAAGTAATATAGTAAAGGCGATACCAGTTTTTAAACATTTCTTTATAACCTCTCTCACCAGTCTGTCAGCGCGACATCTTCCCCATTTCATTCATTCCCATTCCTTTTTCTGTCTTTTATTATGTTGAATTTATCTTCCCTTATTCATAGACCCTTCTCTCTCCTTCGTATGTTTGTTTTTCAATCCTTGAACCCTATTAACAAGAACTTTGACAAACTTCTATCAATGTTAGTGTAGTGTGTAAATACTGGCCGCATCACAGTCTGATATGGAAACACCAATGTCCTTGAACAGAAAATCCTACAAAAAATAGTGGATACAGCCCAGTTCATCATGGGTAAAGGCCTCCGCACCATTGTCACAGGAAAATAACATCCATCATCAGGGACCCCCATCGCTTAGGGCATGCCCTCTTCTGGCTGCTGCCATCAGGAATAAGGTACAGGAGCTTCAGGACTTCCACTACCAGGTTCAGGAATGGTTATTGCTCCTCAACCATCAGGCTGTGAAACCAAATATTCCCACAATCTATGGATTCACTTTCAAGGACTGTTCATCTCATGTTCTCAATATTTACTGCTTATTTATTTATTATTAGTATTTCTTTTTGTCTTTGCACAGTTTGTCATGTTTTGCCCACTGGTTGAATGCCCAAGTTGGTATGGTCTGTCATTGATACTGTTATGGTTATTATTACATTATGGAATTTATGGAGTATGCCTGCAAGAAAATTAATCTCAAGGTTGTATATGGTGACATTCAAGGATTCAAAAGAATCCAAGGATTTATTTTCAAAGAATGTGTAAATTATACATCCTTGAGTTTTGTGTGTTCACAGGTAGCCATGAAGAACTGGAAAGAAAAGAATAAAAATAAAAGACTAATACTCAATATGCAAGAGGAAAATCAATGCAAATCATGTAAATAATTGAAGCAAACAACAACAGTCCTAGCCTAGTCCTCAGGTCTGTAGCCCAGTGTAGGCCCAAAGCCTCGCTTGTCAGTTCATAATATTAGTGGGCATGGAACATAACAGCCAGGGCAGACTTCATGGCCTTAGTGATATATACCGTATATATATATGTGTGTGTGTATATGTATGTATATATGTATGTGTGTATATATGTATATATATGTATACATATATGTGTGTGTGTGTGTATATATATATATATATATATACACATATATATATAGACACATGCACACGCACACACACACACACACACACACGAGAGAGAGAGTGACCATCGCAGAGAGCGAGCAAAGTCGGTTCTCACCTTCGATCTGGGCTGGCGTTTAAATTGTCTAAACAGTGGATCTTACCTTGCACTGGGGCCCGGCTACTGCGAAGGGCTCGGGGCCTAGACCAAGCCACCCAGTGACTCACCTAGCCTGAAGCCGCTCTCAAGCATCTCCTTTTGGCACCCAGAATGATCCAACCTTGCACCCGGGCCAGTTGTATGGCCATCGGAACTCCACCTGGAATGATTCTGCAATGCACCATCTCAGTTCATCCCCCGAACTTACCTCGCCATTGCTCACCCCTTCACTGTTTGCGGTGATAATTTAACACAAATTACCTCAGTAAAGGTATTTTTTTAGTATGCTTGTAGTCAAATTTCTTAGCTTTTTGACTGCCAGAAAGCTGTTGCATATGTTCAGTAGCGCTATCTTAACAGGAAGTACATGCATGTACTTTGATAATAAATTTATTTTGTACTTTAAAAATACACCATAGTTTCTGTTCATCAGGATCTCAGATGTACTGTTGCCTTTACTGTGCAGTGTAGCTGACAGCATAACACTTTACAGTGCCAGCAACCTGTGTTTAGTTCTTTTGCTGTCTGTAAGAAGTTTGTACATTTTCCCCATAACTGCATGGGTTTCCTCTGGGTGCTCCTGGTTCCACATTCCAAGGACGTATATAGGCTTAGTAAGTTGTGGGCATGCTATGTTGTTGCTGGAAACGTGACAGCACTTGTAGGCTCCTCCTGGCACATCCTCGGACTGTGTTGGTCATTGACACATTTTACTATATGTAAAAATTGTTTTGATGTACATGTGACAAATAAGCTATTCTTTAGATTGTTAAATCGCTTTCCTATGCTCATAACTTGTACAGGTGAAATTAGTGAGCTGATGCTGGTGAAGGGAGGGTGTGGGAAGATACTCAGCTTCGACAAACTCCAGCCTCTAGTGCTTTCACAGACAGACTAGTCATGCATTTGTTGTTAGATTGCACTATTTTGTTAGGTACAGTTGCATGTAGAGGTGATAGTTATAAATATACCAGGTAACACTATAATGGAATTAGTTGTTTCAAATGACAAATTCACACTTGATTTGTAAGTTATTGTCCAGCCCAGTAGGTCTGGCATGAATAAAATCAGTTCCTGGTATTTTAAGCAGTTTATAAAAGCCAAAATTCAAAAAAGAACTCAAGTAGGCAGAACTATCTGTGTTTAATGGCCTAGTCCTCAACTCAAGAGTAATGAAATGATCTGATCAGTTGTTTAAATTCATAACCCTCTAATTGAAAAGCATTTCCCTTTTCCATTTTTTGTTTTAATCAGCCATGATAGCACTCCAGAAATCTGTTTACAGCATATAGGTAGTTTATTGAGGAAATGGTATTTAAGCTGGTGATGATGAAGATTGAGTCCACACCTCTTAAACAACTGCAGCATCTTGGCCCCATTTGCTTTTACTTAAACCCAGGCTAATGCAGTACTTCCAAATGGATAAAAAATTTAATTGCTTAACTCATCTTTCCATAGGAGTGCTACCAACAATATTATATGGAGCCTGGATGAGGCTGCATATCGTATACTGCATATCGTTGCTGCTAAGGTTCACCACATTGATCCTGGTGTAGTGGGCATGTTGTATGGGGGACATTTATGCAACCTGCCCAGTACTTAGAAGAATGAGAGGTTATCTCATTAAAATATACAGAAATTCTTGTGGGGCTTGTTAATATCAGAGAAGAAGTGTCCAGAACTAGGGATCATAGTCTCAATAAAGAGTCAATCATTGAGCACAGAGATGAAAACAAGTTCAATATACATAGACTGCTATATTATTTCTACACCATTTGCAAAGTTTCCACATCTTTCCAGTAATGTAGTGATCAAAATTACACACAATACTCCAAATACAGCTTAACTAAAGTTCATAATGCTGCAACATAACTTCCTTTCTCTTACGCTCATAACCCCCAATTATTGAAGTTAAACATGACATATGCTGCCTAACGCCTAAACAAACTTTCCTTGAGCTATGCACTTGGACCCCAAAATCCCTCTGTACATCAATGCTATCAAGGGTCCTGCCATTACATAGAGTGCATATAAAATGTATTCTCCCCCCCCCCCCCCCCCAGAAGTTTTCATGTTTTATTGTTTTACAACATTGAATCACAGTGGACTTAATTAGTTCTTTTATTACACTGATCAAGTCAAGTCAAGTCACTTTTTATTGTCATTTCGACCATAATTGCTGGTACAACACACACTAAAAACGAGCCAACGTTTTTCAGGACCATGGTGCTACATGAAACAATACAAAAATGACACTGAACTATGTAAAACAACACAAAAAACTACACTAGACTACAGACCTACCCAGGGCTGTAGTCAATAGAAAAAGACTCTTTCGTGTTAAAGTGAAAACTAATCTCTACAAAGTGATCTAAATTAATTACAAATATAAAGAACAAAATAATTGATTGCATAAGTATTCACCCCCTTCAAGTCAGTATTTAGTAGATGTACCTTTGGCAGCAATTACAGCTTTGAGTCTGTGAGGATAATTCTCTATCAGCTTTGCACATCTGGACACTGCAATTTTTTCCCCCATTCTTCTTTACAAAAGTGCTCAAGCTCTCACAGATTGCATGGGGATTGTGAGGGAACCGTCCTTCTCAAGTCCAGCCACAAATTCTCAATTGGATTGAGGTCTGGACTCTGACTTGGCCACTCCAGGACAATAACTTTGTTGTTTTTAAGCTATTCCTGTGTAGCTTTAACTTAATGTTTGAGGTCATTATCCTGCTGGAAAACAGATCTTCTCCTGAGTTGCAGTTCTTTTGCAGACTGCATCAGATTTTCCTCCAGGATTTCCCTGTATTTTGCTGCATTAATTTTACCCCCTACCTTCTCAAGCCTTCCAGAGCCTGTTGCAGTGAAGCATCCCCACAGCATGATGCAGCTGCCACCATGCTTCACAGTAGGGATGGTATGTTTCTGATGATGTGCAGTGTTTGGCTTATGCCAGACATAGCATTTAGTCTTGTTGGGCTTGAAATTCTGCCCTGTGTTCGTTTAGGAAGAGAGACAACCAACACCGGAATATTACAAAACTTGGGTTTATTGCAGAATTTGTAACTGGCACAGCGAATCGACGGAGTCGCTGGAGAAGGCGCGTTCCGACCTCCCCTTACAATCTGCTCTTATTTATATCCCTTTTCCCCCCAGCACAACCCCCCGCTACATATTAGGTAATATCGGGCACTTGTGTCCATCTTATTGGCCCGACGCCATACACTCACGAGTTACCTGTTTCTTTTGTTTACTGAATCGCGTGACACTGGTAGTTTCGGTGTAGCGGAATCCCCAGTTTCGCTTCCCCCCTCCCTCGCATTACGTGAGCCACTCCTGACCTGTAATGGCAGTCTCGAATTAACCCTAACATTAACCCTAACAGTCTGATGGCCAAAAAGCTCAGTTTTGGTTTCATCAGATTAAAGAATCTTCTTCCAGCTGAGTTGAGAGTCTCTCACATGCCTTCTGGCAAACTCTAGCCAGAATTTCATGTGTGTTTTTTTTTCAACAGTAGCTTTCTCTTTGCCACTCTTCCAGAAAGCTGTGACTGGTGAAGCACCTGGGCAACAGTTGTAGACACAGTCTCTCCCATCTCAGCCACTGAAGCTTATAATTCCTCCCTCACTAGTCTCCTTCTTGCATGGTCACTCAGTTTTTGAGGACGACCTGTGTATCCATCTCCTGACTTGTACTTTTCGATAACCTTTTTGTGGAGTTGCTTGAAGTGCTCTTTTGTCTTCATGGTGTAGTTTTTGCTGAGATACTGACACCTCAGCTGTTAGACCTTCCAGATACAGGTGTATTTTTACTGTAATTAATTGAAACACCTTGACTGCACATGGTGATTTCAGTTTAACTAATTGTGACTTCTAAAACCAGTCACAAATAAGAGAAAATCAGCAGATGCTGGAATGCTGGAGGAACTCAGCAGGCCAGGCAGCATTTAATGTTTGTTGGCTGTACCAGTGATGATTTGGTGTGTCATATTGAAGGGGATGAATATTTATGGAATCATTTATTTTGTGTTTTATATTCATAATTAATTTTGATCACTTTGTAGAGATCTGTTTTCACTTTGACACAAAATAGTCTTTTTCTGTTGATCGGTGTTTAAAAAAAAAAGTCAAATTAAATTCACTCTGATTCAATATAGCAAAACAATAAAACATGAAAACTACCAATGGTGGTGAATACTTTTTATAGTAACTATATATTATAATTTCCTCTCGCACTTGACCTCCCAAAGTGCACCATCTCAATACTTGTTCAGATTAAACCCCTTGCCATTTCTTTTCCCATATTTGTAACTATTCTATACTTTGCTGTATCTTTTGGCAGCTCTCTACATTGTGAACAACTCCGATCACTATGACTAACCCACTGTTTACATTTTCATCCAATTCGTTTGTATCCCTTACAAACAACGGAGAGCTAGCTCCACACTAGCTCCACAGCCTGTGAATGCCACTGGCATTGGACTTCCACCCTTCCACCATTGCCATTCCACCCTTTCACCATTGCCCTCTATCTTCTCTGGGCAACCCAATTATAGTTTATAATTGAAGCTAATTTCTGGATCTGCCTGCCATGAGAAACCTTGGAAAATGCCGTACTAAAATCCATGTAGACAACATCCTTTTCCCTACTCTCATCAAGCACTTTTGTCATTACCTCAAATAAAGCTGAATCATGTTTGTAAGACCTAACCTCCCTGCACAAACCCATGCCGACTATCCCTAATCAGGCCATATTATTCCAAACGTTCATGAATCCTATGCCTAAGAATAACCTCCAATAGCATCCCTACCACTAATGTGAGGCTAACCAATCTAATTTCTTAGATTATTCCTATTTCCTTTTATAAACAAAGGAAAAACACTGGCTGAATTCCAATCCTTCAGGGCCTTGCCTATTGCCACCGAGAATACAACGATCTTTGTCGAGGCCCCAACAGTCTCCTCACTCGCCTTGTTTAATAACCTGGGATATATCCAATCAGCTACTGGGGACTATCCTCTTTGATGCTCTTCAGAAGACCTAGTACCACCACTTCTTTGATCTCACAATGCCCATTAGCATGACCTCCATATTAAGATCATTATCTTCTTTCCCCTTGGTGCTCATTAGTACCTTCCCAAATCCTCTGACTGCAAGCATAAATTCCCTCCTTAATCTTTGAGGTACTCTTTTGCTTTTAATGCAATTATAAAATGCCTTAAGAGTTTCTTCAATCCTACTTGCAAGAACATTTCAATACCCCTTTTGGCCTTCCTAGTTTCCTGCTTGAGTTCACTATGGTAGTGAACGCTGTGCAGTGATCAGCAAGAATCCCCATTTTTGAATGTATCCTTGCTGAACTTCAGGGGACTGTGGAGTCCTGTGGTCAAATATATACTGTTTAAAGCTGATGATGTCATTATACTAGATTTCAGGCCATATAAATGGCTGAAGTAAGATAGCTGCCAATAATGATCATGTTTAAGTAGTGTTTTATCTATAGTTCTTGAGTAACCAGAGAAAGGCTAGCATTTATAAATCGCCTTCTAAGAAATTGCAAAAAGCAATCAATGTCCGCCAAGTGTCACCTCACCACTTGTAATTGAAACCCTTGTAAGCTATGCTCGGCATGAATTTTATAGACCTATCCATAAATGCACATCTTGACACTGACAGGAATTTGCCCTAATAACTAAATTCTGTTATAATCTTTTTCCTCCAAGGTTTTGATCTCTCTCCATTTTCTCACTGCACAAATTTCATGTTGACAGGGTTAGCATGAAGCTTTGCACCTTATTAGGGTGGAACCTTCTTAAGATAAGTACTGCTGCTGCTACAAAGTTTATTTTAAGTGCCTTAACTTCCTAGGTGCTTTCGGCCAGAAAATTCTCAATTTTTTTTGCCCCTTGAAATATTGAAAGGCTTTTAGTTTTAAGCTAAAAGCAGTGCTTAATTTCTAAAGAAAAGCTTTAAGACTGGAGCACTAAGCAGTTAATGTGAAATAATTAATTTGCAGGTGTATCTTTTAAGGGCTTGTGCTCTCTCACTGAGAATCGAACTATGAATCACCTTACTCTCAATTTAAGTACAGTCTATGTGAATACAGTAGATTGTATTTAAATCCAAAGAGGGGTAATTAGATTTTCAATAAATCCTGGTACTCAGCATGACATTGGATTCTAGAACTGTTAAGGTGTTACCATGTTACAAAATCCCACTGGCCTAAAAGTGTGTTGTATGTGTGTGTGTGCATCCATGCATTCATTCACAGGTCTGATTTGACAAAAGCTGTGTGTTGTCATCTGAGTTTCATTATTTTGACTAACCACCACTGCTTTTTTTGTTTTGTTTCTTGGTAGAATGCACAAAAAATGTCATCAGCTTTTAAACTTAACATTTTCAAGGTCAAAATCCTTATGAATTTTATTACAGTTCTGTGATGATTGTAGATCAGTTCAAAGCACATCTGAAGGCAAGATATGGTAGTTCGAAATGCCTTCTAATATCCTATCAGGAGGGCTTTGCAATGGCATCTATGCTATATGGATTCAAGTTTACTTGTTCTTCATATGATTTTTGCATACTCTGAGGTTGCAGTTATGCAGCGTTCTATGTGTATGTAACATCCTGGGAAAGGTTTCACTGCTAACATAATGGTCTTTCTGTAGAAGCAGTGTTTGGGTTATGGTTAGAGATAATGGATGCTTTGGAATGTGAGCTGGGTGTTTTTATCGGCGAGAGATGATGCTGGAGAGAACCAGTTGTAGGATACAACCTGGTGGGGAGATCATGATTCAGTGGAGCTGGGGAGCGAGATTGACTGAGGATCGGTGAATTGAGCTCCAGCTGGTGTACATTTGATTGTTTAATTATAATGTTTTTTCTTTGCTTTACTAACCCTTTACTTAAGATTCATAAATTGAATTCCTTTAATCGTACACAGTGTGTTGTCTGTCGTTTCTTGGCACAAAGTTGTAACAGGATTGCAAATTACACAGCATCTACACAAACTGGGGTTTGGGGAGGAGAGCAACAGGTTGATAATTACACTTTTCAATAAATGTTTCAAATAAAGAATAGCAGATCATTCCAGTTTGCTGTGTTAACTCCCTGGGTCTAAGAACTCTGCGGAGCCATCTGTTATTTTTAAAGTGATTGTCAGTTGGAATATTTAGCTTCAAGTGAAGATTTCAAATTTGAGTCAGATTTAAAACTGTTGAAATTTAAGAGAAAATTTCAAAATTGAAAGGCTGTATCTCGTTAATGATGTCAACAATTACCTGCCAAGAATTTAGTGATCTTCATTTTTCAGTCATGAGCTGGATTTCTTTTCAACTTTTTATTTCCACTATTTATGGAATGCATGTTTTTGTTTTATATATTCTTTGAAGGATTTTGGCTTTAACATCAAAATTCTTAGCATATTATTAAGAGGACATGAGTTGATAGTGTAGATTTTGAGAATATATTGCTTTTCAGCAAGATTGTTAATACCATTCATAATTTTTGATTGAATAATGCTGTTCCATATAATTGTGTGAATTGTGCATGTCTGAGCATGTCTATTGTTGTTATTCATAGACCTGTCATGGAAAATGGAGTGTTTGTCCTGAGCCTGAGGAGAAAGGAGCTTTACTTTTTTCAATGGGATGTACAGTATGTCTGTTTTAATTTGGGATTGAAGAGATTCCTCAGTAACTTTTCTTTTTTTTTTTAAATTTCAGAAAAGGTAACCATACCAAAGCATCCAACACCGAAAGACAAGACGATTGAAAATGTGGCAGTATTCACTGACAAGCAAGAAAAGAAGCTGCGGTCCAATATGCGAACGACAGAAAGAGACCACAAGAAAACAGTGCAATGTGCATTCATGCTGGATCCTATTACTGGGTCCTCCACAAAGACTTCAATTCCCAACAAGCCTTACCTCTGCCTTGGCTGCAGCAACCCCAACCCTCCTGTCTCAGTGCCCCTTAGTAGACCCACACGGCAGACCTCCAGAACGGATTGTCCGGCTGACCGTCTGAAATTCTTTGAAACATTGCGATTACTACTTAAGCTTACCTCAGTTTCTAAGCGAAAGGAGAAAGAACAGAGAGGACAGGAAAATACCTCATATGAGTGGGGGAACAGAACAAATGAACTCATCTGGCTGGAACTGCAAGCTTGGCATGCAAGTCGTAGCATAAGTGACCAAGATGTTTACCTGTATACCGCACGCCAGGCGGTCCCTGACATTATTAATGATATATTGAACTTCAAAGTAAATTATGGAAGCCTTGGTCAAAGTAAAGGTGGTGGTTATGCTAATGCTGCTGGAGTGGATGACATTTTTGAACAGAAGACTGACTGTATTAGGACTTCAGGAATGCACATCTTTGGTCATAGTGATTATCAGGAACATCTTCAGTGTCAGAGGATAGCATGTGAGCAGGTGAAAAGTATTATGGAGCTGCTAGAGTCTGTGGAAGCACTTTACCCATCATTGCAGGCCCTCCAAAAGGACTATGAGAGGTATGCTGCAAAAGACTTTCAGAGCAGAGTGCAGGCACTGTGCTTATGGTTAAATATAACTAAGGACCTGAACCAGAAATTGAACTTGATGAGAACTGTATTGGGCATTGAGAAATTGCCAAACATTGGCTGGCCAGTGTTTGAAATCCCATCTCCTCGTCCTTCTGGAGCAGATGAGGAAGGAGGTGATGGCAAGAATTGCTTACAGCTTTGCCCGTTGGATAATGAAGAGCAGAGAGGTCATGAAGATGAAGTTACTGGGTCAGAAAATGACAGGGAGCTGAGTTCTCATAGGCATAAAGAAGGGGTACACGTTCACTTTCATTCTTTGGATATTTTCCCAAAGAGGTTTGAGAGGTCTGTATCTGAAGACGAGACCTCCTTAATGGGAAATCTGTCTTCTGATTGCCTGCCTGATGCTGGTTTCAACAGGAATTGTCAGATGTCTATTTATAGACCTTTTGTTGATAAAGCACTGAAACAAATGGGACTACGGAAGCTAATAATGAGGCTTCATAAGTTAATGGATGGATCTCTGCAAAGGGCACGAGTAGCACTGGAAAAAGATGTTAGTACACTGGAGGTAAGAACTCTGAATGCTGTTATGTCTTCTCATAGCTTTACAAGGCATTGTTTGGTCATTGTTGATTGAGTTTTGCCCTTAAGTGTTCACCTTTCCATGAAGTTCTTTCGCTTGGCATTGCAATAGGGAAAAGAGGAAATGGAGCTAACATTTGAGGTAGTTTTTGACAAAACTAGAAAAAGTTAAGTTTAAGAGTTTTGTGCAAGTGTGGAGGCCAAGAAAGAAAGAAAAGCAGCAAAGAATGAGAGATGAGGGAAGACCAAAAGGAAAGATTGGAGGTAGCACCTTTCTCAGAAGTTAAACTGAAACATGTATGTAGGGCCTCACTCTCAGGAATCAGCTGTCTCTGAACTACAGAATGTATTTTGAGCAAGTGTAATTTAATTGCAAGTATAATTTACTTTGCTTTTAAGTGCTACTGGCAATGTTGTTTAAATCTGGGATAATGGAACCAGCAGCTTTCCTCCATATAGTGCAACAATCTTGTCCCACAGTGCTTCTGTCAGTGTGATTTAAAGGCATAAGCCAGTTTTCAATACTTGTAACCACTGACTTGGATCTGTAGAGGGTGAATGATTTTCTTTACTGGCAATATGAAAGTTTCATGGAAGCTGCCATTACTTGTATGCCAAAACTATCTTTATCCTTTTTGTATGCACGTTCAAATACACAAGACCTGTTCCTGGTCACTTTCCAGACTCTTCTCTGATTCAGGGCTGCTTATGGAGCTGAGCAAGTGTGTTCAGTGTTGTGATAATTCCTAACAAGCTGCAATAAGTTCTGGCAGCAGAACAGCATTCCCTTTGAGGGATAGTTTGGAGGGAACTGCAGCAATGGTAGTAAATAAAGTTGCCAAATTCAATGTACTCTTGAATGGTTCAATTGTTATTTTTTTTCTCAGTTGCCTTTTCAAAGTTTTTTAAAAAGATTTTGAATGTTTCTAAATGTCAGAACATTTTAGAACCATCATATTTTAACAGTTCTGGCTACGATCTGGTAACTTTGGAATGGGAGATTCACACAAAGGAAGTTAGTTCTTTGCTTGAGTTGGTGATTTTGTGTGACCTACTGCTGGTTACCAATTCTCGGCCAAAAGGAGCTCTGCAACACATTCAGCATCAGAATCAAGTTTATTATCACTGACTTATAATGTGAGGTTTGTTGTATTGCGGCAACAATACAGTGCAAAGACATAAAATTACTATAAATTATAAACTAGTGCAAAAAAGGAAAAACAATATAGTGTTTAATTCAGAAACCTGATGGCGGAGGGAAAAAAGTTGTTTCTAAATCATTGAGTGTGGTTCCTCAGTCTCCTGCACCTCCTTCCTGATGCTAATAACAAAAAGAGGCATGTCCTGAATTGTGAGGACCCTTAGTAACAAATGCTGCCCTTTTGAGGCACTGCCTTTTGAAGATGAGCTCAATGGTAGGGAGAATTGTGCCTGTGAATGGTGCAGGCTGAGTCTACAACCTTCTATAGCAGGAGTTCACAACCTTTTTTTTAAAATACATTGGACTGCTACCATTAACTGAGGGGTTTGTGGACCCCAAATTGGAAACCCCTGCTGTACAGCCTCTTGTGATCCTGTGCTTTGGAGCCTTCATACCAGGCTGTGACACAACCAGCCAGAAAGCTCTCCATTGTACATCTATAGAAATTTGCACGAGTCTTTGGAGATCTCCTCAAGCTCCTTTAGAATGTTTTGACTTTCAAGTTCCCAATAGATGGTCATCAGAATAGCCTCTATTTTTTGAGAGAGCAGAGTAGAGAGAGGGGTCATCTTGCTACCAAGTGTAGCTCTTGAGGCCCTTGCTGAGGACATAGCCATAGGATGCCATTCCTACCTCAGTAGCTTGCACATATTACCCAAAAATGATGCAAGTGAGGATGCATCTGGTAAAGCTCTGAACATAGTCATATCAGGTCAAAAGGGCAAGCAAGCACATTGACTTTTTTTTTAGACAGCATCATTTTCTTCATTTTATGGATTAAGAAAGTTAATCAAATGTTTTGATTGAAAATAGCTGAAAATTTAATGTTATAGTAACTATTACCGTAGATTCCGGATTTTAAGCCGCTACTTTTTTCCCATATTTTGAACAGCTTTGAACTCTGCGGCCTTTAATACAGAGCGGCTAATACATGTTTTTTTTTCATGCCGCCTCGTAAACATTTTGCCTCGTAACAGTAGACCAATAAAATTGATGAGTAGTTCACAGAGGTCCAATGAAATTGTACGATAAATCAAGCGCACTTTCACAATTAAATTATTGTAAATCAGTCATTTGTACTCACCCTCATCAACATGGAAAACACTCGAAGAAAAGCATTGTGCTGCCTTTATGGCAGTTATTTAGTTTATAATATTTTCGCTTAGTAATTCATTTTCTAGTTAAAGTTAGAAGAGTTTTAACTATATTTGTTTTCTGTACTACATCGCGGGATGCTATGACGTCACACCCGGTTTCGCCGCGTCTTGTGGGATACCAGTTTGCGATAAACGGGACGGCGGGGGTCGAGCGGCGGAGTGAAAACGCTGCTTTTAAGTTAAAGGCGATCAATAACTTTTCCTGGTAGGCTGCAGTATATATATTTTTTACCAGTCGTTAGGAGATATTGGAATGTTGTTCAGTAAAGAAGTATACGCAACGTATATTTAAAAGTAGCCGCGTTACGGGCACGGTTCGAAAAAAAGCATTTGCAATATGTATTTGTTTTTGTTACCATATGGATTTAATTAAAAGTTAAAAAATCCTCACGTGTAATATCTTTCTGTGTAAATATCTCATATTACAACGTGGGACACCTGCGGCCGAAAATCTGGTGCGGCCTAAAATCTGGTGCGGCCTTTACAAGTAAAAAATTGATTTTATTTCTAAAATTAGAGCCAGCGGCTTTTAATCAGGTGCGCTCTGTAGTCCGGAATCTACGGTAAGTATTTTAATCTGTGTAATGTTTCTCGAACTAGAAACATTCATCTCCTTAAAAACTGTTCAGAATGTGATTCATTTTAGAGTATTGCAGATTTAAGTGAAGTGATGTCCAAGAAGGTTTAAGTATTTTGTAGCAATCATGAAAACAACAGCAACTGTTGCTGGACACACAAGAGAATGCAGATACTGGAATCTGGAGCGAAAATATAAACTGCTGGAAGAACTCAGCAGGTCAAGCAGCATCTGTGGAAGGAAGTAGATTGTTGACATTTTAGTTTGAGGCCCTTTAGCTGAATGCTGCCTGACTCATTGAATTCCTTTGCCAGTTTGTTGCTTGCATTGGAACATTGGAACTGAAATAGAAATTGGGTTATAGTGCATGGGGGGGGGGGGGGGGGGGAAGCTATCGAAGTAATTACCAAAGACAAGAGTGCAGTTTTCTGAGAAATTGTTAATGTGATATCAGTAGAGGTTTTGTGTCAAACTGCCAGCAACATTTGTGTGTGTGTGAGCTGCATTATAGTTGCAGGTGTGTAGAAATGACATTTGATATTGAGTGGTTGGGTGTTCCGTAGCATTAACTTTCAAATTCCCAGTAATTCAAAAGAGCCTCTGCTCTTGTATTTAAAATTTCCCTGAGCTTCGGAGCATTAAAATGAAGAGATTGGGCTGTAGTGTTTGTGTATACTATTAAAATGCTACATATATACGCAACATTCATCATAAGAGTATGAATGAGGCCGCAGATGGTGTGCGCAAGATATTCGAGCCTCCCACGGTGGATCCTGAGAATTTACATGGATCATATAGTTTGTTGTATCTTAAGCCTAAACTTTACACAACCCCATTTTCCTGATTTTTTTTTTCTTTACCTAATGCTACTGCTTATTTGAAAGAAGGGACTTCCATTTTCTCTGACTCAGATATCAGATGATGCTTTTGAATTGACTGTTGTGTACAAGTTCATTAGTATCATGCAAACAGACCTATCTTGTCCCCCAGCTGTTGCTTTTATTCTTTCCTGTGTGTTTACTGCATTTTGCAAATCTGTTTTTTGTCTCATGTTTTTGATCTCCAACTGCTTGCATTCATACATTGACCAGATATTATTGTTTACACCTTTATCCTCATAATCACCCTGATTTTACTCCATCAGAAGCGTTGCCCCACGCACCCATACACCATCCCAGATATCCTAAACAAATGCTACCCACCCAATCCCACACTCTCCAACTGCACCCCTGACGTCATCCTCTTTCCCTCATCTTGCACTATTGCAAATGTCATTTGGGAAGCAGAAGCCAGGAAATTATAGGCCAGTTAGCCTGATTTCAGTGCTAGATTCCATTATTAAGGATGAAATTTCAGGGTTCTTGGAGGCACATGATAAAATAAGCCAAAGTCAGCATGGTTTTCTCAAAGGGAAAATCTTGTTTGACTATTTTTTGGAGTGCTTTGAGGAAATAACAAACAGGACAGACAAAGGAGAGTCAGTGGATGTTGTTGATTTGGATTTTCAGTAGGCCTTTGACAAGGTCTTCATGTGCCGCACATGAAGCTGCTTAACAGGATGAGAGCACGTGGTATTACCAGAAAGATTTTTACATTATATGTCAGTGATTTAAATGATGCAAATTGATGGCTTTGTAGCCACATTTACAGACAATCCAAGATGGGTAGAAGGTACAGATAGTGTTGAAGCAAGGAGTCTTCAGAAGCATTTGCACAGATTAGCAGAACGGGCAAAGAATTGGCAGATGGAATACAGTTTAGGAAGTGTATGGTCATGCACTTTGGTAGAAGGAAGAAAGATGCAGACTTTTTTTTAAAATGGGGAGAAAATTTGAAGATCAGAGGTGCAAAGGTACTTAAGAGGCCTCATGCAGGATTCGCTGAAAGCTAACTGTCAGGATGAGTTGGTGGTAAGGAAAGCAAATGTAATGTTAGCATTCATTTTGAGTAGACTGGAATATAAAAGCAGGGATGTAATGCTGAGGCTTTATAAGGCACTGGTTAGAGCGCAGTTGAGTATTGTGAGCAGTTTTTGGCCCTTTATCTAAGAAAGGATGTACTGGCATTGGACATGGTCCAGAGCAGTTTCACAAGAATGATTATGGAAATGAAACTTTGAAGGCCTGTACTCACTGGAATTCAGAAGAATGAGGTATGATCTCATTAAAACCTATCGAAATTTGAAAGGCATAGATAGAGTGGGCATGGAGAGGATGTTTCCTAAAGTGGGAGAGTCTAGGACCAAAGAGCACACCCTCAGAATAGAGGGACGGCCATAGAGAACAGAAATGAGGAGGAACTTCTTTAGCCAGAAGGTGGTGAAACTGTGGAATCTTCTCTTGCCCTCCCCCCACCTAATAACAAAGAGGGCAGGTACAGTGAGTGGTAGAGGGAATTGAAACCGGGGTTGGGACTTGAGAAGGGGAGAGGAAAAAGCACAGGGAGGGTTACTGAAATAGGAAAATACAATTAGATAGTAGACTACCCAGGTGGAATATGAATGTTGTTCTATATTTGAACAATAAGAGAATATTTGAATGGAGTTGCAAGGAATAATGGTGGGAATAAAGGTAGTCCTCTTTTAGAATCATAGAACATTACAGCACAGAAACAGGCCTTTTGGCCCTTCTTGGCTGTGCCAAACCATTTTTCTGTCTAGTCCCACTGACCTGCACCTGGACCGTATCCCTCCATACACATTTTAATTATGTTTTTTGTTTTCTTCAGTCTTTTTAATAATTTTTGAAGATTTTAAGAGTTAATTTTGAAATTAACTGGGCTAAAAGAGTTTTTTAAGTTTTGGAAGTTTTTGAAAGTCAGAAGCATGCCTGTAAATTTCGGATTTGGTCTTTTTTCAGCTGGGTCATACCAGGGGGCCTGGGATAAAATGTGTATAAAATGTTTGTGTATCTTGGCAGGGAGTGGCATTACTTATGATTGGAAACCTTGGTGCAAGGGTGACATCTGCATTTCTTTGATGCCTTTGGAAACAAACTTTCACTGAACCTACTTGGCATTGTTCAAGTCTGGTCACTCAAACATGTTGGCAAACTAATTACAACAGTTTAAAGGGGGGGGGGGGCTTCTGTGCTTTGGACCTGGAATAAAAGTCAAAGTTGTTTTATTTAGGAGGTACACATTCAGAACAGTTTCTTATAGTAGGTACAGTAAGTAGTTGAGTTCAGTACCCAATGTGAACATATCTAAATGTGCTGTCTTGAAAGAGTGAATCTTTCTTCCTTGTCCTCAAACGCACAAGATTTTTTACTTTGAAATGAGAAAATTGCTGATTGGAGGCAGTGAGCCATTATTGCTGCATTCCACTCCCAGATTTTCACACGTCATAAATTATAGCTGGAAGATTTATTCTAAAGTTGCAGAATAGAAGCATCATTTTGATGCAGTTAAAAATTTTAATAGTGGTTATTTTATATATTTACTCACTGTTTGGGAACAGTCTAAATAATATATCTCTTAAGTGAAGTTCACTTCAGGTTGAATGGGTATCTTTGCAGTCCCCTTCTTTTCAAACACTGCAGGAAAAAGAACTGAGTAATTAATTTGCAAGTCAGTATAGAAAAGAAAGTAACTTTAAACAGTACTGTTGCTGTTAAGGAAAGCTATACTGGAATGTGAAACTAATATATATATTTACAAATGTTACATCATTTCTCAAAATGTTTCTGTTGCAGGTGAATGCCCATGTCCAAAAACTAGCTCTTGAAGTTCGTAATTTTAAAATAATTTAAAGAATTACAGATATGTTCAAATTCTGTGTCAATACAGGTAGTCCCCAAGTTACGAATGTCCAATTTACGGACAACTCGTACTTATGAACTGAGGAAGGAGAACTCCGTCCGCCTTTTTAAGTCGGATTGCGACGCTGTCCACCATTTTAGGTCATTGCCGTTGACATTGTGTTGAGTGTGTAACTTTGTATTTGGCTTAAATTTTTCTTAGCAAGATTTTCTGGTCGGCTGGTGCTGCAGTGAGATCAGCGCTGGGCTCGAGAATAGAAGTTCCCGAGTTCGATCCAGTGACAGACCACTCATGAGCGCACTCTCCATTCGTGCTGGGTTGATGTTGGGCTTGCAACTCGACCTTGTAAAAAAAAAACACTGCCACCTCCAGTTTAAATTCCCATGCGGAATATTGTGGAGGATCAAATACCCAAACCCAGCACAGCCCCCACTTGTCCCATTTAACCTGTCTCAGTGCAGTGGACTTTAGGACCCAGTGGTATTTCTGTTCCGTTGACAGGAAGCGATCACGATTGAAAATAAAGTGGAAATAAAGCATTTGGAAAGAGGTGAAACGTCATCGGTCATTGGAAGAACGTTAGGCTACAGTCGGTCAATGATCAGAACAATTTTAAAGTGAGAATAATGGAGCATGTGAAAGGCCCTGCCCCAATGAAAGCTACAATTATTATTAAGCAATGCAGTGGTTTAATTATTTGAATACATATGTTTCTTAAGTGTTTTATATGCATAGAAAGGTAAAATATATACTATATACTAAGACAAACGTTTGACTAACTGATGCTAAATTATACCGGATGTACTTGTTGCGACTTACGTACAAATCTGACTTAAAGACGGACTCAGGAACAGAACTCGTTTGTAACCTGGGGACTGCCTGTACATCAATGATTTTTAAAAATTTCACACACCTTTTGTGTTGTTTATCCTTTGAGGTGTTCATTCTTATTTTGTGCATTCAGAAATGCAATGCCTGTAAAAAGTCTTCACCACCCCTGCCCCCAGAAGTTTTCCTGTTTCATTGCTTTACAATATTGAATCACAGTGGATTTAATTTGGGTTTTTTTGACACTGATCAACAGAAAAAGACTCTTGTGGCAAAGTGAAAACAGATCTTTACCAAGTGATATAATTACAAACATAAAACACAAAATAATTGATTGCATAAGTATTCACCCCCTTTAGTTGGTATTTAGTAGATGCACCTTGGGCAGCAATTACAGCCTTGAGTCTGTGTGGATAAGGCTCTATCAGTTTTGCATATCTGGACACTGCAATTTTTCACCTTTCTTCTTTACAAAATTGCTCAAGCTTTGTCAGATTACATGGGGATTGTGAGTGAACAGCCCTTTTCAAGTTCAGCCACAAACTCTCAATTGGATTGAGGTCTGGATTCTGACTTGGCCACTGAAGGATATTAACTTTGTTTTTAAGCCATTCCTGTATAGCTTTGGTTTTACACTTGGGGTGATTGTCTTCTTGGAAAACCAATCTTCTTCCAAGTCACAGTTCTCATGTGACTGCATCAGGTTTTCCTCCAGGATTTCCCTGTATTTTGCTGCATTAATTTTACCCTCTACCTTCTCAAGCCTTCCAGGGCCTGCTGCAGTGAAGCATCCTCACAGCATGCTTCATTTTAGAGATGGTGTGTTTTTGATGATACATGATGTTTGGCTTATGACAAACATAGTGTTTAGTCTGATGGCCAAAAAACTTAACTTTGGTTTCATCAGACCATAGAACCTTCTTCCAGCTGACTTCAGAGTCTCCCACATGCCTTCTGGCAAACTCTAGGTGAGATTTCACATGAATGCTTTTTTCAGCAGTGGCTTTCTCTTTGCCACTTTCCCAAAAAGCTGTGACTGGTGAAGTATCTGGGCAACAGGTGTTATATGCACAGTCTCTCCCATCTCAGCCACTGAAGCTTGTAACCCCTCCAGAGTTGTCATAAGTCTCTTGGTGGCCTCCCTTACTAGTCCCCTTCTTGGACGGTCACTCAGCTTTTGAGGATGGCCTACTCTAGGCAGATTTACAGCTGTGTCACATTATTTCCATTTCTTGATAATTGACTTAACTGTATTCCAAGGGATATTCAGTGACTTGGAAATTTTCTTGTAAACATCTCCTGACTGGTGCTTTCTCAATAACCTTCTTGCAGAGTTGCTTGCAGTGTTATTTTGCCTTCATGGTGTAGTTTTTGCAGGATACTGACTCACCTGTAGTTGGACCTACCAGATACAGGTCAATTTTTACTATGATGAGTTGAAAGATCTTGACTGCCCACAAGTGATCTCTATTTAACTAATTAATGTACCTACTGAAATCGATTGGCTGCACCAGTGATGATTTGGTGTGTCATATTAAAGGGGGTGAATACTGAGGCAATCAATTATTTTGTGCTTTATATTTGTAATTTAGGGTGAATACTTTTTATAGGCACTGTATAAAGAACTGCAAAAGCCTATGAAATGCTGTAACTTCATAAACTTCAGCATCATATGAGGCCAGGTTGTACAAGTAACAATTATCTTGAGTTTATAGTAAGTGATTTTGGGTCGACTGATGGGTGTCTTACAATTTTGTTGTATCATCATTGTTGCTGTGTGATATTTACAGCATATAAACCAGCCACAACAAAACCTGATGTGAATTCTCTACAAACACCTTAACTTTTTTTCCCACCCAGCTCCTTTCCTTCCTTCACCTTCATTTGTGCTTTTAGTCCAATTCTAGGAGAGTGTTTTTGCCCTTTTTGAAGGCCCTTCAGATGAGTGTTTTCACGGAATTTGACCAAACCAGGAATGGAAGTAATAAGGAAGATGAACAAAAGTTTGGTGAAAAGTTGGTTTGAAGAATTTTCTTAAAGAAGGAGAAGGTTTAGGTTAGAGTATTATGTGGCTCAAGATGAAGTTGGGAAGCTTGAGAAGCTCGGAGATCCAGGATGGTTTGTGGAATTTGGAGATAGGCAATGAGGAGACTGCAGGAATTTGAGAGTTTTTAAATTATGCTGGACCAGAAGGCAGTGTACAGTCATGGATGACACATGGATATACGGACTGAAGGCAGATGTGGAAAGATTTTTGTTGAAGAAGAGGGGAGGCTAGCATGTGGTCAATGGAAAAGTCTGGAGATAATTAAGGCTTTAGCAGCAGACAGGCCAAAGGCGGAGTCGACTAATTACGAATGGATGAAAAATCTATTAGTGACAAATGATTTTGAATTAATATTCAAAGTTTATTGTGATAATCTTCTATCTTTTGCCTAGATCAGTGAAGGTGACAATTGTCTCTGGTCATTGTTCATTGATGCCATTTTGCACTTTGTACAAATGTAGTAAATAGGCATTCACAGTGAGTTGTCATTGGGAAGATGTTACAGAGTACTGAAAAACTCTGATTGATGTGTTTTCTTTTTCTATCATAGTACTGAAACAATTTTTGCCAACCAGTGCTTTTCTTTTTACAATATTCTTATTTCAGGAAAAAAAACAAGATTTACAGAGTGCAACACATAGATACATCTCAACATAACTTGTGTACATTCATATATTGTAATAAAATTGATCAAAATGTTACAGCATAACACATAAAGGTATACCACTCTGTAATCAAAAATTTAAAGATGTCATACATCATAAAATAAATTTTTTATATAAAAAAAAGTCAACCCCCTACCAACTACCAAAGAAAAAAGCTGATGGATGACAATGGATAATTAGAAAAAAAACATATTCACTTAAGAAGAGAAGATAAAAATATACATAAAAGTCTGTGCACTGTTAAACTTTATAAATTGCAAAAGTAATTTAGGAAAGGTCCCCAAATATCATAAAAAGATTGTTTCGAATTTAAGACTGAGCAGCGGATCTTTTCTAAATTTAAATAAGACATACTATCACATAGCCATTGAAGATGTGTAGGAGGGGTAGACTCCTTCCATTTAAGCAAGATTGCTTAACCAGTGCTTTTCTGAGGTTAGGATTTTGGCATTTGTAGAGGGTGAGTGCTGCCCATCAGCTTCAGTACCTCGGATTCAATCCCAACCTTTGTTCTTTCTGTGCAGTTTGCACGTACTTGGTTGGCTAATTGCCCATTGTACTTTGACCCAGTGAAAGTGTGAGTGATAGAGTCTGGGGGCTGGAGTTGATGGTTATATGGGGAGAATAAATTGGATTAGTGTGAGGTTGGCGTAAGTCAGTTCCTGATGGTCAGAGTGAGAATGGGCTGAAGGGCAGTTTTCTCTGGTGTATGTTTTTCTAAATTTAATCTGATCCACTATTTCCCATTTTTTAACATTTGTTTCATGGTTTATTTGTTTCTCTTGTGATTGCACTTCAGAAATAGATGTCAAAAATGACAGAAGCAAGCACAACTCTTGCTTATTTGTTTCAGAACTGTATTGCATTTTGTATGTGAGTACCTGATGTGTAGCAGCAGCTGTTAAAATTGCTTCAGTCTCCAAAACTGACGTCTTCATCTTTAGATTTCTGGGAAGAAATGTCAGTGTCTGTTTGCTTTTCTTGAAGAATCCAAAGGAATTGTCTTGCTGAAGAGTGCACTAATGTGCATTGCCCAATATAACTTGATTGAATTTGGTTTCAGCCGACCATGCTGATGATGAAAATCCAAAGGCAATATATTGATGATATTGACATAAATCTGTAGATGCTGAAATCTAGAGCTAAAAACTCAGTCAAGCCACAAAGGAATTGGACTCGGGACTGATGCAGGAACTCAGCCAGAAATGTCAGCAATTCCTTCAATGCTGCCCATTGATGCTGCTTCAACCACTGAGTTTCTCCAGCAGTTCAGTTTTTGCATTTTGATGATGAACAGGATGGAGCAACTCCATGCAACTTACTTTTCGTAGTTCATGGTGTTTCCATTTCAAAACTAGTGACATTGTTAGCCTGAATTTGAACCCTGTATAGCTTTGGACTGAAATACCTTTTAAGAATCTACCTGCTTTAGCTCTAAAATGGCAACTATTTAATTTGTCATCCTGTGCACCCTTCTCAATTTTCCTGCCTTGCACCCCCCCCCCCCCGCCGAACTGCTTACCACAGCACTTTTGTTGGCCGGTGTTTTCAATGGAAGACATCAGTTAATGTTTCCTCTTCCAGTCTGGCAATAACGCTTTCCTGAAAGTAAAATTATCACTGGCCTCTTGCAAATTGTTACCTTTTACTAACCTCAGCACCAGTGAACACTTAATGGGAGCAATGAGATTTTGTTTGCTATTTGTTGAAAATCTCCAATAATCCACTATCTGAACATTCACACATCCCAATGGTTCAGTGTACTGTTCACCAGAACTCCATTTTCCATGCTCTGTATAAAATCACAGGCTTTTGTTTACCACCCTCCCTTTGAACTCATTGGGTTCACTGAAGAAGTTATCATATTACTCTATAAAATCTCTTTAAAAAGTTGTGAATTCAGAATGTGTTTGGGGATATTCATTGAAGTAACATCTAATCATCTATAGTTTGCTTTGATGAGGGGTCTCCCATCTGAAATGTTTACACCTTTGCTTCCCTCATGTATCAGGATCAGGTTTATTATCACTGGAATATACTGTGGAACTTGTTGTTTTGAGGCAGCAGTATAGTCAGTACATAAAAAATATAATAGATTACACTAAGAGTGAATAAATAAACAGTGTGAAAAGAAAGCAAAATAATGAGGTTGTGTTCATGGGTTCAGGAATATGGCAGAGAAAAGGAACTTACTTCTAACACACTGAATGTGTACCTTCAGGTTCGTGTACCTTCTGCCTGATGATAGTAATGAGAAGAGCATATGACCTGGACGGTTAGGCTCCTTAATGATGGGTGCCACTGCCTTGAGGCATCGCCTTTTAAAGATGTCCTCAATGGTGTGGAGGCTAGTGGAGTTTACAACTCTGCAGTTTTTTTTTTCCAATTCTGTAGGTTAGCGCTTCCATACCAGATGGTGATGCAACCTGTCAGAATTTTCTCCAAGGTATTGTTATAAACTTCTTTTGATCTACCCGATGCAAAGACACCACGTACTACGGTGAAAGTAACTTTAACTTTTTATTAGCAAGTTACTCAAGAGAACCCTCTTTAAGCACTCTCTCTCGGAGGCTGCTTCGAGGGTCTCCGCCTCCTGAAGCAAATACAGTTCTTTTTATATCATGCAGTCACATACACAGATACGTGTGGGTTCACCCCCACATGTTTCTCTACAGATGAGTATTGTTAACATTATCAGTCATAAATTGTTCATATAACAGTTTTAATTGCTACTATGTCTGGATACAGACATGCACAAGCCCACCACCCAAAGTCTGCTGCCCTTGTAAGTAGTCACTCCCTCTAATTGCTTATTTTGCAAGTGCCATAAGAAACATAAGGCACAATATATTTCTCACACCAAGGCTACTGTCACCCGCTCAGCTTATCTTATGGGAAAGCATTTGTGCATTTATACTTTTTTCACAAGCTCAGCTTGTCTCATGAGCAAGTATTTGTGCATTTATACTCTTTTTCTCAAGCTCATAGCTGCTATGACCTTTAAAAAATAGCCAGGGTCACAAGCGGCCTATGAGATGCTAACTTCTTAATATTATGACATGCCTGTAGAAATTTGCTAGTCTTTGGTGACATATCAAGTCTCCTCAAATATCTAATGAAATATAGCTACTGGGATGTATTCTTCATAATTGCATCAATATTTTTGGTTCAGTATAGATCATTAGTGATGTTGATAACCAGGATCTTGAAGCTGCTCACCCTTTCCAGTGTGGACCCCTTGATGAGGACTGGTGTGTATTCTCCCGACTTCCCCTCTCAATCAATTCCTTGGTCTTACTGCTTTTGAGTTCAAGTTTGTTGTGACACCACTTAACCAACCAGTCTGTCTCACTCTTTTACACCTTGTACCATCTGAGATTCTGCCAACAGCAGTTGTCATACTTGTGCTGTGCTTAGCCAAACAGTCATGAGTTTAAAGAGTAGAGCAGTAGTTAAACGTGCATCCTTGATATGTGTCTGTGTTGATTGTCGGGATGAGGAAATGTTTCTGATCCACACTGACTGTGGTCTCCCAGTCAAAGATCCAGTTGCATTGGGAGATACAGAGACCCAAGTTATTAAATTTGTTCATTTGTACTGATGGTGTTGAATGCTGAATTGTAATCAGTAGTCAGCAGCTTGACATAGGTATTGCTGTTGTCTAGATGGTTGAAGAGAGCCAGTAAGATTGTGCCCTTCATAGAAATGTTGTGGCAGTAGGCAAATTCAGAGGGCAGGCAGGAGCTAATACTAGCCATGGCTAACCTGTCAAAGCACTTGTGAGTGCTATCGGGCTATAATCTTCATGGCAACTCACCCTACTCTTGGGCACCAACATCATTGATGCTCTTTTGAAGCAGGTAGGAATCTCTGCAACAGTGAGAGATTGGAAATGTCTTTAAACACTCTCACCAGTTGGTTTGCACAAATTATCCATGCCCTGCCAGATGCATTATTGGGGCTGTTGCTTGCGAGAGTTCACCAGATGCATCAGGGATTTGCACAGGTATAGTTTTATTCACCCTTTTGAAATATACTTAAAAAGTGTTCCGCTCATTGGAGATTGAAGCATCACATCCATTTACGATGTTAGGTTTTGTCTTATAGGAAGTAATAGTGCGAAAACCCTGCCATAGCAGATGTGCATCCAATTCCATCTCTAACTTCACTCAGAATTGCTTTTGCACTTCTTAATATAGCCTTCTGCAGGTGTTACGTATTCAGGCAACAATAAATATATGTGAGTTAGGCAAGGGTTTTAATAACAAATAACACGTTTATTAAACACTGAAAACAAACCCCCCAAAAGTAAACAAACACGAACGTAACCGGAAAACAGCTGCTGTGCAGCAGCTTAACAGTTCTTAAAGCGATGTTGCAAAAACAGTTGTTTAAAGCGATATTGCCAAAAGTTCAAAATGCTCAGTCCATTTAAAAGGAGAGACTTTTTAAGGCGATTTAAATTCTCTTTCACGTCGTTTTCCTTCAGTTTCCAAAGTCAAACTCTTCCCACGAAGAATTTTATGAAACGTAACGGCTTAAAGGCACTGACCTTTCCTTTATCACACTGTCCTCAATCTTCTGCTATCCCGCAGAGATTAACACGAGAACAGTCAACGAATCCTTCCGAATGAGGATCACACAAGGTCGAACCCATTCCACCGTCGAAATTCGATTCTCCTCGATCTTTAACTTCCGAACTCCAATCTTCACTCTCCACCAGCAGTATTGTAAAGAAACTGCTGGCAATGACCTTTTAAACTTTAGGCATTAGATAAAACTTCATCTTTCAACTAAACTGCATCATAACATTAAATCACGCAGTGGCATGAAGTCAACATGGCAAATCCAGCCACGAACTGCCCCACCTCACAGGGTGGGGTCTTCCTTTTATACCCTGTAAAAAAAAAACTGTCACATGACCTCTACTGGCGGGAAAATGACGTCACTCCACCATCACAAGACCATTACCTCTAGTCCAGTATAACTTCAACCCCAGTCACGTGACAAGGGTACCACTGTCACGTGTCACGAGTACGTAACACAGGTCTACCTGGACTTCTTGTAGAATTCTGGATCACCAGTCTTGAATGTCACAGATATAGCCCTCAGCTGATTGCAAATCTCCTGATTCATCCATGGATTCTGGTTCGGGTATGAGTGGTATGTTCTCAAAAGCAGGCACTCATCCTCACAGGTCTTGCTGCAGTCAGTGACAACTGTGGCAAATACATTCAGATCCAAAGATGAATCCCTGAATAAAGTCCAGTCTATCGATTCATCCCAGTCCTGTATACATTCCTCCACCTCTATTCACGGTTTTTACCACTGGTCTCTGTTTGTATGCCGGGCATAGAAGTATAGCCAGGTAATTGTACTTGCTGAAGTGCAGGTGTGAGGTGCCACAGCAAACACTCTCAATGGCCTGCTTTGCTGAATATTTCCAGCTTTCTCTGATTTCCTTTTAGATTTTCGGCATCTGTACTTTATCTTTCTATAAAGTCAGGCACCACTGTTACATACCCCTAGGGTTCATTTTTTCTGTGGACTGTCACTTTAAAACACCGGAAGAATGAGACTGACTTTTGGACATTGTTTGAGCTGCTCCAGAGAGAGAGAGAGTAAGGTGGAGTTATTTGATGGACAATGAATGTTCATGGTTTCTTGCGGCTTGCTTTGAGTATACAAGGACACAGAGACACACGCAGAAAGCCACAGGCTCAGAGTCAAGATGGATTCGGTCAATGGAAGACACTGGTTTAAACTTTCAGTAGACCAAGGGAATAAGTTGAGATCGATCTAGAGTATTGATAAATGACTGTCTCTAAATAGCCCATGAGGGTGAGTTTGTTTCCATTCGATTACAAAAGTGTGATTGTCACATAGTTAATCCACAGGAGTGGGTTCTCTGGTGAGGGGAAAACCTTTATGAATACCACGTTTACTCTTTGTCTGGGTGTGGTAATTCACTGAAGAAAGGCACCCTTGTTACAAATCACTGTTGGAGTTATTTTGTATGTTGTGGAACTGAATTAGTGACTATCACGTTGTGTGTGATTGGGGTAACCTTGTGGAATCTACTGATGTGTCGACCCTTGCCTGGGTGGTGGTTCCCTTGAAGATGGTCCCCTTTGTGATAAGCTACTGGTGGTGATAAACCATACGTGGATTCTGTTTGAGTATCCTGTGGCCACCACTTTGAGATGTCTTGTAGCTGAATTCGGATGTTGTACCACTTGTGTTGAAAGGATATTCGTTGAAGATCACTGTTGGTGATACTTTGTGTGTGGAGTGGAACAACTTTAGAGATAAAACCTACTGCTATTGTTATTTTGTATTGCTGTTGTGGAATCTGTGGACTATCGACGTAATTGTCTTCTCACAACATTAGCCTTTGGATTACAAACATCTTGCATTAATTAACCGGTGCAAGTGAACTGAACTTTTTTTTTAACATACCATCGTAAGACTGTATCACTTACCACCTAAGTTGAAGAAGTTTGGGGATTTATGTATTTACACCTATATATGCATAACACTGTTAACTCTTGATTTACCTGGTTTAAGCTTCCCCTCGGTATTGATGTAACTGGTTTAACCTTTGTCCTCTTCCCTGGGATGATGTTTGTGAACTATCAAAGGCATATGGCTAGACTGTCTTGTTGGAGTTGGTCATTGCCTGGCACTTGCTGTAGCACACGTTACTTACTCTCAGTGGCCACTTTATTCAGTGTACCTGCTCATTAATGCAAATACAGTGGATTCTGGTTAATTGGTCCATCAGTTAATTCGAATAGTTGCTTATTTGGGACAGCTCTGAAAGAGCAAATACTAATTGAGAAAATAGCCAGATTCCTTTTGTCTATTTGGACACTGTACTGCTTAATTGGGACAGGCGACTGTTGCCGAACAGGTTCTATCGTCACTCACATGAAGTTGTGTGGCCGTTAGGCATGCTATACTGTGCTAAGAGCGACCAGTTTTTAAATGGTGTTATTTGTATGTGTTTATGTTCAAAAAGTAGTGATTTTTGACACTGATAGTTGTGGGGAAATAAGCAGTAATACATTTCAGAACAGTTTTGCTCTTTGTGGTTTCAAGCATTCAGGCTTGGAGATGCCAGAGATGGACAGGAGTGAAAATGAAATGATTTCACTATTTCAGCACTAGTTAGGAACTATGAAGAACCTGAAGGTATCACCAACCATCTTAGGCAGTTTAACGGGGCATGACTGCGCAAGTGCGTTTTAGTCGGACCGTGAAGCAGCGGGAGTATTTAAAAGAGAGCAGTTTGACGGAGCGGGCGACGTTGTAGCGAGCAACGGAGTAGAGAGAGACAGAGTAGGAAGGCTTTGTCTCCAGAGGCTTCAGCGAGCAGAGGCTGAGGACGAGCTTCACTCCAAGTGAGGTAAGGCCGGGTAAGTTCCTTTAAAAGGAAAACGTTTCAAAAGTTGAGGCAACGTATTGAGTAGGTCATGATAGCTGAGATCGACCCTGTGGTTTGTTCATCCTGCAGCATGTGGGAAATCAGGGATACTTCCAGTGTCCCTGACGACTATGTGTGCAGGAAATGTGTCCAGCTGCAGCTTCTGGCAGACCGCATTGAGCGTCTGGAGCTGCGATTGGATTCATACTGGAGCATCCGCGATGCTGAGAAAGTCGTGAATTGCACGTTCAGTGAGTTGGCCACACCGCAGGTAAATGCTACACAGGCAGAAAGGGAATGGGTGGCCACTAGACAGCGGAGCAGTAGGCAGGTAGTGCAGGAGTCCCCTGAGGTCATCTCCCTCCTAAACAGATATACTGTTTTGGATACTGTTGGGGGAGATGTCTCATCAGGGGAAGGCAGCAGCAGCCAAGTTCATGACACCATGGGTGACTCTGCGGCACAGGAAGGAAGGAAAAGGAGTGGGAAAGCTATAGTGATAGGGGATTTGATTGTAAGGGGAATAGATAGGTGTTTCTGTGGCCACAAACAAGACTTCAGGTGGGTATGTTGCCTCCCTGGTGCAAGGGTCAACGATGTCTCTGAGCGGCTGCAGGACATTCTGGAATGGGAGGGTGAACAGCCAGTGGTCATGGTGCACATAGGTACCAACGATATAGGTAAAAAAACAGGATGAGGTCCTACAAGGTGAACTTAGGGAGTTAGGAGATAAACTAAAAAGTAGGACCACAAAAGTAATCTCTGGATTACTACCAGTGCCACGTGCTAGTCAGAGTAGAAATAGGAGGATATTTCAGATGAATGCATGGCTGGAAAAATGGTGCAAGGGGGAGGGATTCAAATTTCTGGGGCATTGGAACCAGTTCTGGGGGAGGTGGGACCAGTACAAACAGGATGGTCTGCACCTGGGCTGGACTGGAACCAATGTCCTAGGGGGAGCGTTTGCTACTGCTGTTCAGGAGGATTTAAACTAATGTGGCAGGGGATGGGAATAAATGCAGAGAGACAGGGGTGTAAAATGAGGGTAGAAGCAAAAAGTAGTAAGGTGAAAAGTAAAAGTGGCAGGCAGGCAAATCCAGGGCAAAAATCAAAAAGGGCCACTTTTCAACATAATTGTATAAGGGCTAAGAGTGTTGTAAAAACAAGCCTGAAGGCTTTGTGTGTCAATGCAAGGAGCATTTGTAACAAGGTGGATGAATTGAATGTGCAGATAGTTATTAATGAATATGATATAGTTGGGATCACAGAGACATGGCTCCAGGGTGACCAAGGATGGGAGTTCAACATCCAGGGATATTCAATATTCAGGAGAGATAGACAGGAATGAAAAGGAGGTGGGGTAGCATTGCTGGTTAGAGAGGAGATGAACCATATAACGATTACAGCACGGAAACAGGCCACCTCGGCCCTTCTAGTCCGTGCCACTGCTTACACTCACCTAGTCCCACTGGCCTGCACTCAGTCCAAAACCCTTCATTCCTTTCCTATCCATATACCTATCCAATTTTACTTTAAATGACAGTACCGAACCTGTCTCTACCACTTCTACTGGAAGCTCATTCCACACAGCTACCACTCTCTGAGTAAAGAAATTCCCCTTGTGTTACCCTTAAACTTTTGCCCCCTAACTCTCAAATCATGTCCTCTTGTTTGAATCTCCCCTACTCTCAATGGAAAAAGCCTATCCCTGTCAACTCGATCTATCCCCCTCATTATTTTAAATACCTCTATCAAGTCCCCCCTCAACCTTCTACGCTCCAAAGAATAAAGACCTAACTTGTTCAACCTTTCCCTGTAACTTAGGTGCTGAAACCCAGGTAACATTCTAGTAAATCTTCTCTGTACTCTCTCTATTTTGTTGATACCTTTCCTATAATTCGGTGACCAGAACTGTACACAATACTCCAAATTCGGCCTTACCAATGCCTTGTACAATTTTAACATTACATCCCAACTCCTATACTCAATGCTCTGATTTATAAAGGCCAGCATACCAAAAGCTTTCTTCACCACCCTATCCACATGAGATTCCACCTTCAGGAAACTATGCACCATTATTCCTAGATCACTCTGTTTTACTGCATTCTTCAATGCCCTACCATTTACCATGTATGTCCTATTTAGATTATTCCTACTAAAATGTAGCACCTCACACTTATCAGCATAAAACTCCATCTGCTATCATTCAGCCCACTTTTCTAACTGACCTAAATCTCTCTGCAAACTTTAAAAACCTACTTCATTATCCACAACGCCTCCAACGCCTCGTATCATCTGCACAATAACACAATAGAAAGGAAGGACATTAGCCTGGAGGATGTGGAATCGATATAGGTAGAGCTGCATAACACTAAGGGGCAGAAAACGCTGGTGGGAGTTGTGTACAGGCCACCTAACAGTAGTAGTGAGGTTGGGGATGCTATTAAACAGGAAATTAGAAATGCGTGCAATAAAGGAACAGCAGTTATAATGGGTGACTTCAATCTACATATAGATTGGGTGAACTAAATTGGTAAGGGTGCTGAGGAAGAGGATTTCTTGGAATGTATGCAGGATGGTTTTCTGAACCAACATGTAGAGGAACCAACTAGAGAGCAGGCCATTCTAGACTGCGTATTGAGCAATGAGGAAGGGTTAGTTAGCAATCTTGTCGTGTGAGGCCCCTTGGGTAATAGTGACCATAATATGGTGGAATTCTTCATTAAGATGGAGAGTGACATAGTTAATTCAGAAACAAAGATTCTGAACTTAAAGAATGGTAACTTTGAAGGTATGAGACGTGAATCAGCTAAGATAGACTGGCAAATGATACTTAAAGGGTTGACGGTGGATATGCAATGGCAAGCATTTAAAGATCGCATGGATGAACTACAACAAGTGTTCATCCCAGTTTGGCAAAAGAATAAACTAGGGAAGGTAGTGCACCCGTGGCTGACAAGGGAAATTAGGGATAGTATCAAGTCCAAAGAAGAAACATACAAATTAGCCAGAAAAAGCAGCACACCTGAGGACTGGGAGAAATTCAGAGTCCAGCAGAGGAGGACAAAGGGCTTAATTAGGAAAAGGAAAAAAGATTATGAGAGAAAGCTGGTAGAGAACATAAAAACTGACTGTAAAAGCTTTTATAGATATGTGAAAAGAAAAAGATTGGTTAAGACAAATGTAGGTCCCTTACAGTCAGAAACAGGTGAATTGATCATGGGGAACAAGGACATGGCAGACCAACTGAATAACTACTTTGGTTCTGTCTTCACTAAGGAGGACATAAATAATCTTCCGGAAATAGTAGGGGACCGAGGGTCTAGTGAGATGGAGGAACTGAGGGAAGTACATGTTAGTAGGGAAGTGGTGTTGGGTAAATTGAAGGGATTAAAGGCAGATAAATCCCCAGGGCCAGATGGTCTGCAGCCCAGAGCGCTTAAGGAAGTAGCCCAAGAAATAGTGGATGCATTAGTGATAATTTTTCAAAATTCTTTAGATTCTGGATTAGTTCCTGAGGAGTGGAGGGTGGCTAATGTAACCCCACTTTTAAAAAAAGGAGGGAGAGAGAAACCAGGGAATTATAGACCGGATAGCCTGACATCGGTGGTGGGGAAAATGCAAGAGTCAGTTATCAAAGTTGTGATAACAGCACATTTGGAAAGCAGTGAAATCATCGGACAAAGTCAGCATGGATTTGTGAAAGGAAAATCATGTCTGATGAATCTTACAGAATGTTTTGAGGATGTAACTAGTAGAGTGGATAGGGGAGAACCAGTGGATGTGGTATATTTGGATTTTCAAAAGTCTTTTGCCAAGGTCCCACACAGGAGATTAGTGTGCAAACTTAAAGCACACAGTATTGGGGGTGTGGTATTGATGTGGATAGAGAATTGGTTGACAAACAGGAAGCAAAGAGTGGGAATAAACGGGACCTTTTCAGAATGGCAGGCAATGACTAGTGGGGTACCACAAGGCTCAGTGCTGGGACCCCAGTTGTTTACAATATATATTAATGATTTAGACGAGGGAATTAAATGCAGCATCTCCAAGTTTGCGGATGACACGAAGCTGGGTGGCAGTGTTAGCTGTGAGGAGAATACTAAGAGGATGCAGGTTGACTTGGATAGGTTAGGTGAGTGGGCAAATTCATGGCAGATGCAATTTAATGTGGATAAATGTGAGGTTATCCACTTTGGTGGCAAGAACAGGAAAACAGATTATTATCTGAATGGTGGCCGATTAGGAAAAGGGGAGGTGCAACAAGACCTGGGTGTCATTGTACACCAGTCATTGAAAGTGAGCATGCAGGTACAGCAGGCGGTGAAAAAGGCGAATGGTATTTTGGCATTCATAGCAAGAGATTTCGAGAACAGGAGCAGGGAGGTTCTATTGCAGTTGTACAAGGCTTTGGTGAGACCACAGTTGGAGTATTGTGTGCAGGTTTGGTCCCCTAATCTGACGAAAGACAGTCTTGCCATAGAGGGAGTACAAAGAAGGTTCACCAGATTGATTCCTGGGATGGCAGGACTTTCAGATGAAGAAAGACTGGATCAACTAGGCTTATACTCGCTGGAATTTAGAAGATGGAGGGGGGATCTTATTGAAACATATAAAATTCTAAAGGGATTGGACAGGCTAGATGCAGGAAGATTGTTCCCAATGTTGGGGAAGTCCAGAATGAGGGGTCACAGTTTAAGGATAAAGGGGAAGCCTTTTAGGACCGAGTTGAGGAGAAACTTCACACAGAGAGTGGTGAATCTGTGGAATTCTCTGCCACAGGAACAGTTGAGGCCAGTTGATTGGCTATATTTAAGAGGAAGTTAGATATGGCTCTTGTGGCTAAAAGGATCTTTTTATGGAGAGAAAGCAGGTACAGGGTTCTGAGTTGGATGATTAGCCATGATCATACTGAATGGCCTACTTCTGCACCTATTTTCTATGTTTCTATGTATGTTACAATGAAGGTGAAGGTTTGGGATATGTTATCATCAAAACTATTGTATGATGACTGTCCGTTATCTGCACTAGGTGTCTGGGCTAATTTTGTTCATTTACAGTCAATCAAAAGAACATGGCAGCATGTTGGCTATCCTTCATATCTGTGCAGGAGAGTTTTTTAAGTAGAAAAGCTATTGCACTGGGAACGTGCTACTGTCGATCTTGGAAGTCATGGTCCAGTGGTATGAGTAGTCATCACAAACTGGGGTCTTCCTTGGTTGCAGTGGATATCCATGACTACTTCTGTGCATTATCGTGCCTTTTGCTCTCTACAAAGCTTTGTAGAACCCCTTTCTTGGCCACTGGATCTCACTGTTGACCTCATCTGCCCTGTCTGCTAGGGCTGACTTCACATTCTAGGACAGCATGTCCCTTTCTCACTGGGGTATGAGTTCTGTAGGTACCTTTATCTAATTTAGCCCACTTGTCGAAGCTGTGCACTGGGGTGTGGCCACTGTCACGTGTGCACAGCAGCTACTTGGAGGCACAGGTAAGAGCTGAGTGTCCAGTGGGGACCAAAGTTGGGTGAGCTGCCCCAGAACGGACACAACGAGCCTCTTCACCAGAGGTGCTGCCCTCCCTGGACACTCCATACATGGCAGCGTACACCAGATGATTTCCTTTAACAATTGCTACGAGGAACTAATACACAATTTTCTAGTACTGTGGTAGCATTGATAGTGTTCTAATTTGTTCTGCATTTAATTTAAATACATAATTTGTTGCTCAGTTATACGGTAGTTTGTCTTTTTTTATACCTTTTAACTATTTCCATGAAATTGCAGCTAATTACAGCAGCCACTTAATTGGACCAAAATGTACTTGTCCTAATTAACTGGAATCCGCTATATCTATTCTGCCAGTCACGTCTTGCGACTCAGTGCTTAAAAGCATGCAGACATGGCCAAGAGTTTCAGTTGTTGCTCAAACTGAACATCAGAATGTGACCATTTCTTTGACCATAGAATGATTGTTGTTGCCAGGAGGACTTGTTTGAGTATCTCAGAAGCTGCCGATCTCCTGGGATTTTCATGCATAACAGTCTCTAGAGTTTACAGAGACTGGTGGGGGAAAACAGAAGACATCTGGTGAGGTGCAATTCTGTGGGTGAAAATGCATTGTTAATGAGAGGCCAGACTGGTTCAAGCTGACAGTAACTCAAAAAAACCACATGTTACACCGTGGTGCGCAGAAGAGCATCTCTGAACGCACAACACATGGAAACAAAGTGGGTACGCTACAGCAGCAGAAGACCATGAACACACTCAATGGCCTCTTTATTAGATATAGAAGGTACCTAATGAAGTGGATGTTGAGTGTATTAAGCTATTAATAAACTTCATCTATGTCTTATAGCGTATAGGTGCGGTGTGTTTCATTGCACTTTGTACAATGGTCAAACTCTTTAAATTGACTTTCTGGGAAGGAAGGCTATGATGAACCAGCAACTGATTGTTGAGTTTGTGGTACTGCCCCACAGGGTGCCTGCAGACTGGATTGGTCCTGTGTCTCTAAACAAAGTTAAAGTTTGTCATCTGCAGAAGTACTTGTGTAAGGAAAAACTTATTTGTAGCAGCATCACAAGCACAGAGCAACAGACAAACAGCATTCACAAGGAAAACATAAATTAAACTAAGTTGTGCACAATTTTTACAGGAAAGAACACAATTAGAATAAGAAAAAAATTCATTGTGGTGCAGAGTGGTCATAGTGCTGCCATACTGAGGCAGTGATTAGGGTTGTGGAGGTTAGTCGGTCCAAGGCTTCTGTACCATCTGCAAGAAAATGACATGGCCGGAATGTTGAGGATCTTTGCATCCTTCTTACAGTGCCTGATACAGATACTTAAAGATTGAATATCTACCTCTCTCCCCTGCCCCATGCCATGTATCTCATCAAAACATTCAGTCAAAACAGGCGCAGCGGCTAACAGACTGGTGTAGAGCCAACAACCTGTCTCTGAATGTGAACAAAACAAAAGAGATGGTTGTTGACTTCAGGAGGGCACGGAGCGACCACTCTCCGCTGAACATCAATGGCTCCTCTGTTGAGATCGTTAAGAGCACCAAATTTCTTGGTTTTCACTTGGCTGAGAATCTCACCTGGTCCCTAAACACCAGCTCCATAGCAAAGAAAGCCCAACAGCATCTCTACTTTCTGCGAAGGCTGAGGAAAGTCCATCTCCTACCCCCCCATCCTCATCACATTCTACAGGGGTTGTATTGAGAGCATCCTGAGCAGCTGCATCACTGCCTGGTTTGGAAATTGCACCATCTCGGATCGCAAGACCCTGCAGCGGATAGTGAGGTCAGCTGAGAAGATCATCTCTTCCCGCCATTACAGACATTTACACTACATGCTGCATCCGCCAAGCAAACAGCATTATGAAGGACCCCATGCACTCCTCATACAATCTCTTCTCCCTCCTGCCATCTGGGAAAAGGCACAGGAGCATTCGGGCTCTCACGACCAGACTGTGTAAGTTTCTTCCCCCAAGCTCTCAGACTCCTCAATACCCAGGGCCTGGACTGACACCAACCTACTGCCCTCTACTGTGCCTATTGTCTTGTTTATTATTTATTGTAATGCCTGCACTGTTTTGTGCACTTTATGCAGTCTTGGGTAGCTCTGTAGTCTAGTGTAGTTTTTTTTTCCGTGTTGTTTTTATGTAGTTCAGTGTAGTTTTTGTACTGTTTCATGTAACACCATGGTCCTGAAAAAGTTGTCTTGTTTTTACTGTATACTGTACCAGCAGTTATGGACGAAATGACAATAAAAAGTGACGACTTGAAATGTGATGCAACCATTGTGAAGAGGCTTATAAGGTTGGCTGGGCTGGTCTGGAATTTGCCATGTCTTAAGCTTGGTGCCACTGTTGAAGCCGGATGACTTATCTGGTTTTATCCTTACTCTGCTTCAATGTAACAGTCAATTCAGAAAGCATTTATAAAGAGCAGAGTTGCAAATCGGTATTTTTTCTCTCTTGAAACTGCCTTCACCTACCGAAGCAACAGGTCTACTGCAGATGTTATCTCATTGGCTCTTCACACAATCAAGAACAGCTACTACCCCTCAACCAACAGGGTCTTGAACAAAAGGCTCACTTAAGGGCTCTTTTATCTTCTTATTTTATGCCCATTATTTATTGCTATTTGTTACCTGAATTTGCACAGTTTGTTTACAGTTTGCAGTTCCTGATGTTTACTGTTCTATAGATTTGCTAAGTATGCCCGCAGAAAAAGAAAAAAATCTCAGGGTTGTGTGTGGTGACATATATGTACTCTGAGAATAAATTTTACTTTGAACTTTGAATTTAGCTATTTTATTGTTTGGTTCTTAAAGGATGGACCGACTGAACCAAATTGAGTTTGTGTTGTACAATTTGAATGTGGTGTTTCTTAATGCATATTGCAGCAGAGGGCAGTAATCTTGAACAGATTTAATTAAAAAATTAAACAACAGTCATTTGACAAGATGGTGCAAAGTAAATCCTGAAGTTTAATTTTCAGGATGCCTATACATTGCTACTTTGAGCAGCCCAAGTGCTTGATTTTCTGGTTATTTTGTTTTCTTGGTAGTTTTGTTTTGGCCATTTTTATTATATGTCCGGAAAAAACTTATAATTTTGTGCATCGTCATAGCTTGTTTTTGTACCAAACTAGAACATTCTGTAACTGAATGGGATATATGCCTTTCTAAAATAGTAAGTGCTTTAATTCAGATAAGATATAAGTTTATGAAAGTTAGCTAGAGAAGAGAAATTTTGTCTTTTGGAGGATATCTGGCAAAGAGCTGGACAGGCGGCAAAAGGTAATAGAAAGGCAGTGAACGGAAGTAGACAAAGGATATAATCTCTGACCGCCACTTTGGAGGGTCAAGGAGAGGTGAAAGAAGCTAGGATATGAGCAAGCTGTGTACTAGCATTAAGGGGGTTGGATGGAGAGGCAAATTTATTTATTTAGAGATAGAGTGGGGAACAGGCTCATCCAGTCCAATGAGTCGCACGCCCAGCTACCTGCTTATTTAACACCTGCCTTGTCACTGGACAATTTACAATGACCAATTAACTTACTAACTGCAACGCCTTTGGACTGTGGGAGGAAACCCAGGCAATGATGGGGAGAACACACAAGCTCCTTGCAGAAGGCGCTGGAATTGAACTCTGGAATTACCTCAGCTGTAATAATGTCACACTAACCTCAATGCTACTTTGGTGCCCCCTGTTTGGAAAACTGGTAAGAGACATAGCAGAAGGGTATGAAAGCAGAAAACTGGACTTAGGTTGGGGGGGGGGGGGCGGGTTGCGGGTGGTTAGCAAGATACTGATTCCTGAGATGGTTTGCTTGGCTCTGATAAATTAGATGAAACTGGAACATTAAGTGGAGGAATGACAATTGAAGTAACCATTTGGGCAATGAAAGTGTAGTTGATGTGTTTTGTATTATCTAAATCAAAAATCCATCAAGTGTGAAGTGTAAAAGTGCATATACTAATCAATCATCATTTTCAATGTAATGATTTTCAATGTAATGATCATAAACTTGCTAAGGATCCCTATCAAAATATTACAACTATTTAAAAACACAAAATGCTGGCAGAACTCTGCAGGCCAGACTGCAGAGGAGGAGGTAGTGACGACGTTTCGGGCCGAAACCCTTCATCAGGAGTGGAGTAACATGGGATGGTGGAGAGGGGATAAGAAGTGGGGGGGAGGGATGAAGTAGAGAGCTGGGAAATGATAGGCTGGAGGGAAATGGGCTAGGGGGAAGGTGGAGAATTATGGGAAATAAAGAGAAAGAAAGGTAGGGCTGGGGGGAGATTATAGTGAGGGGGAAAAAAGAGAGAGAAGGAGAACCAGACTAAAATAATAGATCGGGTTGGGGGGTAAGGGGGGGCAGGGGTATCAACGGAAGTCTGTGAGTTGGATGTTCATGCCGGCAGGCAGGAGGCTACCTAGGCTGGAGATAAGGTATTGCTCCATTGACCTGTGTGTGGCCTCATCTTGACGGTAGAGGAGGCCATGGACAGACATGTCGGAGTGGGAGTGGTCTATGGAATTGAAGTGTGTGCCCACAGGGAGATCCCGCCACTGCTGGAGGACTGAGCGCTGGTGTTCGGCAAAATGGTCTCCCAGTATTTCCAGCATATGCAGATTCACTCGTATTACAATTATTTCCTTTTTTTGGACTTTAATATATTTTTGAACCATAGATGTGAAAAGGTATGTGGCATGTTTCCAGCTTGGCTTCTGATGGAAGTAATTATTTAAATTTCCATGCAGAATGTTCTTCAATTAGCATCTTGGCACCTGCATTAGTCTTTACCTGAAGTAGTTGGTCAACTTTTGAATTTTTATAAAGGCGGTTCTTATTTACATATTCCTCTCTCAAAATCAAGAGTGGTTACATCTGGGAGGGTACTTAAAGATCAGTCACTGTTAGATATTACCAGTGATGGCCATTTATTACTGGTCAATTGTTTATTTTTAATTGCTGTATCAAAATAGCCAAAGATTTCTCTGGGTGTGATTCATAATTATACTTACGAGTTAACATTTTTTTTCTGTTTGTATTTCAGTTCTTTGCTGTTCCAGAGCCCTTAAGCTGTCATGATTACCTGCCTGAATTATCTCACACGTCGTCCTGCACAGAACAAAAGAATAGCAGGGTGTCATGGGACCAGTTGGAGGCCATGGAACTCCCATCGTTTCAGCCTGCCTACTTGGTCTTGTGCCGAGTGCTCCTCAATGTAATTCATGAATGCTTGAAACTAAGGCTGGAGCAGAGACCTGCAGGGGAGCCATCACTGCTGAGTATTAAACAGGTAGGCTGCCACTGTTGTTGAATCAGAAAACGATGAAATCATTGATTTTTCACTTTTCTTGAAACATTAGTTAGTCATAGAGCACTGCAGCGCAGTAACAGGCTTTTTGGTCTATCTAGTCCATGCCCAACTGTTATTCTGCCTAGTTTCATTGACCCGCACCAGGACCGCAGCCTTCTGTACCCCTCCCATCCACATACCTGTCCAAACTTCTGTCTAACGTGGCATTTGAACCTCTATCCACCACTTTTGCTGGCAGCTCGTTCCACACCCTCTGATTGGAGAAGTTCCCCTTCAGGTTCTCCTTAAATATTTCATCTTTCTCCCTTAACCTCTCGATCCGTTCTTCCCCCAACTTCAGTAGATAAAGTAGATTAAGTCTTCTTGCATTAACCCTATCTATACCCTTCATAATTTTATATACTCTAACAAATCTCCTCTCATATGCTCCAGCAAATAAAGTCCTAATCTGTTTAATATTTCCCTGTAACTCAGGTCCTTGAGTTCTAGTAGTATATTTGTAAACTTTCTCTGCACTCTTTCAATCTTATTGTTATTTTTCCTGTAGGTTGGTGACCAGAACTGCACACAATACTCCAAATTTGGCCTCACCAATGTCTTGTACAACTTTCCAACTCCTGTACTCAATATTCTGATTTATGAAAGCCAACATGCCAGAAGCTCTCTTTATAACCCTATCTACCTGTGACACCACTTTCAGAGAATTATGGATCTACATTCCCAGATCCCTTTGTTCTTCCACACTCCTTAGTAACCTACTGTCACTGCAATTTCTACCCTCATTTGTCCTCCCAAAATGCGGCACTTAATACTTGTCTGCATTAAATTCCAGACAAATTCCCTCTTATATACTTGGGAAACCTCAAGTTTCCTGCTTCTGTACCCTTTTAAAACATTTATCATTTAATTTCTTATTGCCTCTTATTTCTTATTTCTTCTTGCAAAGTACACTACCTTGCACTTCTCTTTACTCAGTTTTATGTATTATGTGCTATCACGTTACCCTGTGTCCCCTCCTCCTTCCTTTTTCTTCTACGGTCCACTCTCGTCTCCTATCGGATTCCTTCCTCTTCAGCCCTTTATTTTTCTAGCCCACTTGGCTTCACCTATCACCTTTTAGCTGTCCTCCTCCCCCTCCTTTTTTATTCTGGTGTCTTCCCTTTCCTTTTCAGTCCTGAAGAAGAGTCTGGGCCTGAAATGACGACTGCTCTTTCCATAGATGCTGCCTGACCTGCTGAGTTCCTCCAGCATTTTGTGTGTGTTGCTTTGGATTGCCAGCATTTGCGGATTTTCTCTTATGATTAGAACTCTCCCATCTCTTTTGGGTCCATGCATCGAAGACTAATTTTGCTCCTTGCTAACCTTTTACTCTCAAAAGCCAAGGTTCCTAAACTGGTTAGCCTTGCCTTTATTCTTACAGGAATGTTCTTTAAATATGTCACTTTTGAAAGCCTCCACTTAACAAACATCCCTTTGTCAGGAATCAACCTCTCTTGGTCCAGACCTGTCATATCCTTTCAGATGCTATCAAAGTTGGCCTTTCTCTAATTTAGAATCTCAACTCAAACAGCAGTCCTATCTTCCCCTATAATTATGTTGAAACTAATGTAATTATGATCACTAGATTCAAAGTATTTCCCTGAACTCACTTCTGTCACCTCCTTTATCTTGTTTCCTAATAGGATATCTAGTATCATTCTCTCTCTCCCCCACTCCCTCTTCCCCTCTCTCTCCCTCTCCCTCATTGGGACCTATATATTGATTAAGGAAACATTTGACAAACTATCGCATCGAGTCATTTTACAGTATGGAACTCCCAGTCAATATGTGGAAAATTAAATTCTCCTACTATCACATGTATTTTCTTGCAACTATCAGCTGACTCTCTACAAATCTGCTCCTGAAAATCTTGCTGTCTATTGGGAGATCTATAATATTGTAGCGATGTGCTACACACAGCGCTGAAATAACGACACACAGTCGGTAAGTCGTTTCGAGACAGTTTATTCAAACTTCGTGGTGCTGGCATTGCGCCTAGTGCCCGCCTTCTCCGGGCGGAAATAACGTCGGAGGTGCATTACCAAAGTCTCCCCCCGTGCACTGGCTATTTGTGAGCTGGTTTGCCTGTGCAGAAAGTGGGTCATCACATAACCCCCCCCCCCCAGAACCGGCGATACACCCCCCAATGTCCACAGTCTGGATCAGCCTCTGTTTGGGAGGTCTGCCTCTGCGCCACGGTGCCTGAACCTCGACCGGCTGCGCCAAGTCCACATGGGCTGGTTTGAGTTGGTCCTCCGTGAAAATCTCCTCTTTCCCCCCAATGTCCAGAACGTATGTGGACCCGTTGTTGTTGATCACCTTGAACGGCCCCTCGTACGGCTGCTGTAGCGGCGCCCGGTATCCGCCCCTTCATACAAACACAAACTTACAGTTTTGCAGGTCTTTGGGTACATGGGTTGGGGTCCGTCTGTGCTGTGAAGTTGGTACGGGGACCAGGTTGCCGAGCTTTTCGCGTAGCCTGTCCAGGACTGCTGTGGGTTCTTCCTCTTGCCCCCTTGGGGCTGGTATGAACTCTCTCGGGACGGCCAGGGGCGCACCGTACACCAGCTCAGCCGACAAGGCATGCAGATCCTCTTTGGGCGCTGTACGAATTCCAAACAAGACCCAGGGAAGCTCGTTCACCCAGTTAGGTCCTCTCAGGCGGGCCATGAGAGCCGACTTCAAGTGACGGTGGAAGCGTTCCACCAGTCCGTTCAACTGTGGGTGGTAGGTAGTTATGTGGTGCAGCTGCGTTCCCAGCAGGCTGGCCACAGCCGACCACAGGCTGGAGGTGAACTGGGCGCCTCTGGCGGAGGTAATGTGGGCCGGTACCCCGAAGCGTGCTACCCAGATTGCGATCAGTGCTTGGGCGCAGGAATCGGCAGATGTGTCGGTGAGCGGGACCGCCTCTGGCCACCTCGTGAACCATTCTACCATCATTAGGAGGTACCGCGCTCCTAGGGACACTGGTAGGGGGCCCACGACATCCACATGAATGTGGTCGAACCTTTGGTGGGTGGGTTTGAACAGCTGTGGCGGGGCTTTAGTGTGCCGCTGCACCTTGGCTGTTTGGCACTGCGTGCACATTCTGGCCCATTCACTGACTTGCTTGCGAAGTCTGTGCCACGCGAACTTGCTGGAGACCAGCCAGACGGTTGTCCTGATAGATGGGTGCGCCAAACCGTGTATGGAGTCGAAAACCCGCCGCCTCCAGGCTGCCGGGACGATGGGGCGAGGTTGGCCAGTAGCCATGTCGCACAGGAGGGTCCTATCACCTGGGCCTACGAGGAAGTCCTGCAGCTGCAAACCTGAGACTGAGGTCCTGTAGCTGGGCATCTTGTCGTCTGCCTGCTGCGCCTCCGCCAGTGCTGCATAGTCCACCCCCAGGGGTAGGGCCTGGACAGCTGGTCTGGAGAGTGCGTCCGCCACGACGTTATCCTTCCCCGAGACATGTCTGCCCGGGCTGCCACCTTCCGGGGGTCGCTGAAATCTGCGTCGGCCAGCAGCAGATGTATGTCCTCGGGCAGTTGCTCCAGGAACGCTTGCTCGAACATGAGGCAGGGCTTGTGTCCGTCGGCCAGGGACAGCATCTCGTTCATCAATGCTGACGGCAGCCTGTCTCCCAAACCATCCAGGTGAAGCAGGCGGGCATCCCGCTCACGACGTGAGAGGCCAAGGGTCCCAATGAGCAGCGCTTTGAATGCTTCATATTTGCCTTCTTCCGGGAGCGACTGTATGAAATCCGCAACCTGGGTGGCCGTCTCCTGGTCAAGGGCACTCACCACGTGGTAGTAATGCGTGGAATCAGAAGAGATCTGCCGAATCTGGAACTGGGCTTCTGCTTGGCTAAACCACACGCGTGGTCGCAGCGTCCAGAAAGTCGGCAGTTTTAGCGAAACTGCGTGAACAGATGAAGAATCGGTCATCTTTGGTCCAAATCCTGTTTGGACCTTTGGGGTCACCAATGTAGCGATGTGCTACAAACAGCGCTGAAATAACGACACGCAGTCGGTAAGTCGTTTCGAGACTAGTTTATTCAAACTTCGCGGTGCTGGCATTTAAATCCCTAGTGCCCGCCCTCTCCGGGCGGAAATGACATCGGAGGTGCATTACCAAAGTCTCCCCCCGTGCACTGGCTATTTGTGAGCCGGTTCGCCTGCGCAGAAAGTGGGTCGCCACAATATCCTATTAATGTAATCATCCCTTTCTTATCCTCAGTTCCACTCAAGTAGCCTCTGTAGACTAAACCACAAGTCTGTTCTATTTGAGCACTGCTGTGATGTTTTCCCCAACAAGTAATGTATTCTTCCCTCTTTAATACCTTCCCCTCTATCATGTCTAAAACAATGGAACCCTGGAGCATTAAGCTGCCTGTTCTGCTGCTCCTGCAATCAAGTCTGACTAATGGCTACAGTGTCATAATTCCACATGCGGATCCATGCTATAAGCTTATTGCCTTTTCTGCAATACTCCTTGCTTTGAAATAGATGCCACTAGCTGCCCTAGCATTCTGGTTCCCATCGCCCTGCAATTAATGTAGCTTGTGTATTTTTCCCTTCAATTTGTTCAAGTCTTTAGGAGGCTCAAATTCTCAAATTTATTGTCATCTAGCAATTAGGAAATCCTATCTGTTAGTATAAACGGTCATTTAACCACATCAATTTGAGATTTTTTGGGCTTTACAAATTTACAACAAAATACAAAATTTTAAAAGTTTAAACTATTAAAATTTTTGAGGCATTAGAAAGTAAACCTAAATACAAGAGATTCTATAGATGCGGCATGGACATAGTGGCTGAAGGTCGTGTTTCTGTACTCTACAGCCCACATACACTCAGTGGCCACTTTACTAGAAGTACATCTAAACAGGAATGGAACCCAGTGAGATCTGCCGCTGTACCCTTCCACTCAAGGTTCTATGTGTGCATTTGGGCATGCGATTTTGCATAGTACTGTTGTAACACATAGTTGCCATTGCCTTCCTGTCAGCCTGAACCAGTCTGATCATTCTCCTCTGATGTCTCTCATTAACAAGATGCTTTCTCCCACAGAACTGCTGCTCACAGGAATATTTTTTGGTTTTCCGCATGATTCTCTGTAAACTTTAGAGACTCTGTGTGAAAATCCCAGGAGGTCAGCGGTTTCTGAGATACTCAAACCACCCTATCTGGCACCAACAATCATTCCACAGTCAAAGTCACTTAGATCACATTTCTTCCCCATTCTGATGTTTGGTCTGAACAACAATTAATCTCTTGACCATGTTTGCATGCTTTTATGCATTGAATTGCTGCCACATGATTGACTGATTTAGATGTTCTCATTAATGAGCAGGTCTACAGGTGTATATAATAAAGTGACCACTGTGTGTATGTTCATTTCAGCTTCAATTTTTATCTCTACAAATTCTGATCCTTTCTTGAAGGTGTTGACTGATTGTGGTTTTGCTCACATCAGTTGGATTCCAAATCATGTTAATTATTCATTTAAGCTGTGAATATTATGCATCTTTGATCCAGTTTTCGATATGGCACCTCTTGTGCATTGATTACTAGCTCAGGTCAGTATTTGTGTGTTAATACCAGTAGTATATTAAATTATGAAACAAGCTTAATGATGTAGCCTTGACCCTCTCTTCACTTGACATTCAAGACAGCTGTTACGAATCGCATTTTAATCAAAGGTCGGTATGTTGGTATTCTTATGTTTTGTGTTTAGACACAACGACTTGTGTCTTACTACCAGCGTGGCTGAATTTAACTCATTCGGAATAGCTGGACTGTTGGGAATGTTAATTTAGTGCCAATGTTAATTTTTTTTAAATTTAGTGCACTGTTTCTACTAGTTTTCTTGGCTGCTTTGGAAATTCTGTTCCAGTAATGATATATCCGCTGCCAGTTCTACCAGTAAAATATGTAATGTTTGGCCTGAACTGCAAACTTATAAATACTTCATATAATGGTTATTCATATTGCAGCTGGTCAGAGAATGCAAAGAAGTGCTGAAGGGTGGCCTACTCATGAAGCAGTATTATCAGTTCATGTTGCATGGGATAATGGATGAATTCCAGAGACAACAGAAGGTTGACAGTAATATTGATGGATTTGAGGAAGATTTGCATAAAATGTTGATGGTGAGTATTTTAATGATATAAAGTTTTCCTTGAAGGTTATACTTGGAGAAGGTTCACTAGATTGGTTCTAGATATCCATGGGCTGTTTTATGAGGAAAAATTAAGCAGATTCCCTGGACTTGGAGGAACTAAAGGTGATCTTACTGAAATATTTAAGATATATAAGTTTGACAAATTCAAAGTAAATTTATTATCAAAGTATATGTGTTTGTGTGTGTGTGTGTGTGTGTGTGTGTATATATATATATGTATGTGTGTGTATCAATCATCATATCCAAACCTGAGATTCCTTTTAGAACGTAGAACAATACAGCACAGTACAGGCCCTTCAGCCCACAATGTTGTGCCGACCCTTAAACCCTGCCTCCCATATAACCCCTCACCTTAAATTCCTCCATAGACCTGTCTAGTAGTCTCTTAAATTTCACTAGTGTGTCTACCTCCACCACTGACTAAGGCAGTGCATTCCATGCACCAACCACTCTCTGAATAAAAAACCTTCCTCTAATATCCCCCTTGAACTTTCCACCCCTTACCTTAAAGCCACGTCCTATTGAGCTGTGGTGTCCTGGGGAAGAGGTGCTGGCTGTCCACTCTATCTATTCCTCTTAATATCTTGTATACCTCTATCATGTCTCCTCTCATCCTCCTCCTCTCCAGAGAGTAAAGCCCTAGCTCCCTTTTCTTGTGGGCAATCGCAGTACGTACAAGAAACACAATCAGGTCAATGAAAGATCACACCCAGCAGGGCGGACAACAACCAATATGCAAAAAAACCCAAAACTATGCAAGTGCAACAAGAAAGATGGGGAAAAGAAAGAAATAATAATGAGAACGTGAGTCCAGTTCAGAAGGAACAGTTCAGTTATGGGGCAAGTGAAGTTGTCCTCTATGATTAAGAGCCTGATGGCTGAAGGGTAATAACTGTTATTAAACCTGGTGGTGTGGATTCTGAGGCTCCTGTACCACCTGCCTGATGGCAGTAGAGAGGAGAGAGCATGGCCTGGGTGGTGGGGGCCCTTGGTGATGGATGCTGCCTTTCTGCAATAGTGTTCTGTGCAGATATGCTTAGTGGTGGGGAGGGCTTTACATGTGATGGATTGGGCCGTGTCTACTACTTTTTGTCAGCTTTTCCATTCAAGGGCATTGGTGTTTCCATACTAGGCCATGATGCAACTGATCAGTATACTCTCCACCGGGTCAGCGGGAGACGCTCATGGAGTGAGTACTGTTTCAGATCCGCTCCATAACCTTTACTTTTTTTAACCTTTGATCACCCTTATTCAACTTATTGTTACCTACACCAAAAGATTTTTGCTACTTTCTCGGGCTTATCGTTAAGATTTTATTGTGAATTTTGGAAGATATGCAAACAGAAATGGCTCTTAGATCCAAAGGACGAGAACCGGGGTGAAACCCGAACGGTCATGGAAAGAAGCTAGCTCAACCGCAACGCACTGAGTTAACTTATGAACTGCTTATGGAGGTTTTGGATAAAAAATTTGAGGAACAACATCAGGCTTTTCAACGAGATATAAAGGCTTTTCAAGATTATATGTTTAAGACGGATTCAGTAATTAACCAGCAGCAAGCGCTTATCGTGTCTCTGCAACATGAAGCGCGGAAACGAGATTTGACAATTGAAAAATTGCAACAGGATTTAATTTCGACCATTAAACTGGTGGAGACACTTAAAGCCAAGAGTGTCGATTTGGAGAATCGGTTCAGAAGACAGAACCTATGCATACTTGGTCTCCCAGACGGCATAGAAAAAGGCGATCCTTCGAAATACTTTGCTCAATTTCTAAACGATGCGTTTCCGTCGGTTTTTCCAGAAAACCCCCCGGTACTTGACCGAGCACATAGAATTTGGAGTCGTTCACCGACGGTTTCAGATAAGCCCCCGGTGGTAATCGTCCGATTTCATTACGTACACGACAAAGAACAACTCATTCGTGAAGCTCGAAGGGCTGGGATGATTAAATTTCGTGATTATTGCTTTTGTTTGGTGGATGATTTTAGCCCAGAAGTTATGAAGAAAAGGCTGCTTTTTAAACCTCTGATGTCTGAATGTTATGAGAAAAATCTAAAACCTGCGCTCTTATACCCGGCGAAGCTCAGGATTTCCCCCCCGAATGCTCCGCGTAAAGTATTTCTGTCTACCTTTGAAGCGAAAAAGTATTTGGAGGAGAACTTCCCTACTGATACAGTTACTACTCTCCATTAAATGAGTGATTCTGATCGTGAAAGATGGTTTTCGATTCCTTAAACCAGGGTTAGTCTCTGGTTATTGGTGTAGGTTTATCCTATACTTCATATTTAAGTTAAAGTGTGTTTTCATTATATTAATCGCTTTGTCTTATACACTTTAACTACTATACTATATTTTTGTCTATTATTTTTGTTCCCTTGAAGGTATATTTTTAACCTTTCGAAGTGAATTTTTTGTTTAATATCAAGATAATGGTTTTTTGCAAAGTATTGGTTTTGTTTAAGATGGCGTTATTGTTTCTTTTTTTCGTCTTCTTCCTATAATGCATCGCTTATCATAGTTTAAATACTTCTTGATTTGTTTGGGTTATAACCCGATTTATAAACTTTTAGTGATTATACTCCCTTTTTCTTTACAACTCAGCATATTAAGAAGCGTAGTTTTTAGTACTGCGATCATAATTCTTAAAGTTCGGGTGTTTTTTTTTATATATATCCTTTAAACACGGAGTGGTCTGCCGCTGATATGGGGGTAGAGTTAGTCTCATTTTTTCTTTTTTCTAGCCATATTTTGGCTTTTTTCCTTTTTCATGTGGGGGTGGGGGTTGGTCTGTTTTCCTTTTTAATTTTTCTCTTATCAATTTGTTTTAGTTTTTTTACTTGGGCTGTTCTTGAACTACAAATATGTCTACGATGTCGTCACTTCCGGGTCCGCTCTTTATTTTTGTTCCTCTTCCGGGTGCATGAGTTTATAACATGGTTAACCCTTTATATACCAAAGGGATGACTTTAGAAACATGGCTCAAACCATTAACTTTGTGTCTTGGAATACTAATGGATTAAACCATCTGATTAAACGAAAGAAGATTTTCAAAGTATTCCAAAGACTTAATGCTCATATCATTTTTGTACAAGAAACTCATGTGAGGAAGGAGGACAAATATCACTTTTTTAGGTCTTGGCGGGGTCAACAGTATCATTCGAATTCGAATGCCAAAGTTAAGGGAGTTTCAATTTTTATTGACTCCTCTATTGCATTTGTTCAACATGATATCCTTTCGGATCCGAATGGTAGATTTTTGTTAATTACGGGTTTACTCGGTAATAAAAAGGTTGCTATGGTTAATGTTTATGCCCCAAATGTGGATTGTCCTGATTTCTTTAAGTCCTTATTTACTTCTTTACCTAATTTAAATGAATATAAGTTAATAATGGGTGGTGACTTTAATTGTTGTCTAATTCCTTTGATGGACAAATCTACACCTATTCAGACTCTACCCAATAAGTCGGCCACTTGTATTAACTCCTTTTTGACTGATAATGGAGTTTTTGATATTTGGAGATTTCGTCATCCTAATGACAAAGAGTTTTCTTTTTTCTCACATGTTTATCACTCCTATTCGAGAATTGATTATTTTTTTATTGACTCTTGTTTTATTCCATTGGTAATTGGTTGTAATTATGATATTATAGCTATTTCCGACCATGCTCCATTAAAACTTTCTATTAATTTTACGGATACAGCTTTAAGTGCTAGACAATGGCGATTTGACTCTACCTTATTGCAAGAGCCGGACTTTATTAAATTTATGAAGGAACAGATCGATTTCTTCTTTTCAACTAATTCCACGGAGGATATCTCTTGCGGAATACTTTGGGACACTTTTAAAGCGTATATACGTGGACAGATTATCTCTTATTCTGCTGGTCTGAGAAAACGCATTAAGAAGGAAACTCTTTTATTGGTTGATAAAATTAAAGAGATTGACAAGAAATATTCGACTACTCCTAGCAAGGAGCTTTACAAACAAAGGGTTGAACTTCAAATGGAACATAGTTTATTACTCACATCTCCGATTGAAAATCAATTAATGAAAACCAGATCTGATTTTTATATACATAGTGATAAATCGGGAAAACTGTTAGCTAGTCAGCTGAAGAATGTTTCAGTTAAACGTCAAATCACTATGGTTCGTCAGCAGAACGGGGATTTGACAGTTAACCATGATGAGATAAATAAGTCTTTTCAAGACTTTTATACCTCCCTGTATCAATCTGAATTCCCTCAGGATCATAATACCATGTGTGATTTTCTCGGGAAATTGAATTTTCCAAAACTATCATCTGATGATCTTTCAGTAATAGATACTCCGTTTACGGATGCGGAAATTAAAGGGGTCATTTCCTCAATGAATTCTGGGAAAGCACCAGGTCCAGACGGGTACACAGTAGAATTTTTTTAATGTTTTTCTGCTACTCTATCTCCTTGGCTATGCAAGGTTTTTGAAGAAGCAATTAGATTGGGGAATTTGCCTCAATCTTTTTATAGAGCTTCCATTTCCTTAATACTGAAGAAAGATAAAGACCCTACTGATTGTGCATCTTATAGACCAATATCTTTATTGAATGTGGATTCTAAGATTTTTTCCAAGTTACTGGCTTCCAGGCTGGAGAAGGTACTACCCCAAATTATTTCGGAAGACCAAACCGGTTTTATTAAAAATCGCTATTCTTTTTTCAATGTTAGGAGATTATTGAATATTGTTTATACTCCTTCACACAATACTTCAGAATGTGTTATTTCATTAGATGCGGAGAAAGCATTTGATAGAGTTGAATGGCCTTACTTATTTTATGTGCTGGAGAAGTTTAATTTCAGTCCGACCTTTATTTCTTGGATTAAACTGATATATCAAACTCCAGTAGCCTCGGTGTTTACTAATAATCAAAGATCTCCATTTTTTCGTTTATTTCGGGGCACTAGACAAGGTTGTCCTCTTAGTCCATTACTATTTAACATCGCTTTAGAACCTTTGGCAATTGCCATCAGAGAATCACAGGATATTTTGGATATTAATCGTGGAACAGATATTCATAAGGTATCTTTATACGCAGATGATTTATTATTATTCATCTCTAACCCTGAGAAATCTATTCCAGCAGTCTTATCATTGTTGGCTCAATTTAGTGAGTTTTCTGGGTATAAGTTAAATCTTAATAAGAGTGAATTGTTTCCTTTGAATAGACAGGTCCCAAACTATGGTATTTTACCGTTTAAATTAGTTAAAGACTCTTTTACTTACTTAGGGATTAAAATTACAAAAAACCATAAAGAATTATTTAGGTTTAATTTTCTACCCTTAATTGATCAGATTAAAGGCTTGTTTACTAAGTGGTCACCATTATCTTTGTCTCTGATAGGTAGGATTAATGCTATTAAGATGGTTATTTTACCTAAATTTTTATATATTTTTCAAGCGGTACCAATTTTTATTCCGAAATCCTTTTTTACTAATGTTGATTCAAAAATTTCCTCATATATATGGCAGAATAAAAATCCCAGGTTAGGTAAAATATACTTACAGAAGACAAGGAAGGATGGTGGGTTGGCATTACCCAATTTCAGATTTTACTATTGGGCAGTTAATATTAGATATTTGATATGTTGGTTGAAAGAATGGGATGGTCCTTTTGGCCCTCATTGGGTGAGTTTGGAAACTAAATCGGTATCTGCTTATGCTCTGGGTTCTATTTTAGGGACATCTCTCCCTTTTGCTCTTTCTAAATTGCCGAATCGAATCGAAAACCGGATAGTTAAATATACCTTACGTATATGGTTTCAATTTCGGAAATTTTTCGGGTTGACTCAATTCGTGTTAAATAGTCCTATTGTATCTAATTGTTTTTTCCACCCCTCAATTATAGATCAAGCTTTTTTGGCTTGGAAAACTAAGGGATTATTAAGATTTTCTGACTTATTTTTGGACAACTGTTTTATGTCTTTTGAGCAATTAGCAAATAAATATAATTTGCCTAGATTTCATTTTTTTAGATACTTACAGGTTAGGCATTTTTTAAGTACGGTACTTCCTTCATTCCCAAATTTTGTGTCTTCAGATATTTTGGAGAGTTTGTTTGAATTAAACCCTTTTCAAAAAGGGCTTATATCAAAACTTTATAATATAATTATGAAGATACGTTCAGTGCTCTTTGATAAGACCAAAAATGATTGGGAAAGAGAGCTTAATCTTATTATTCCTATTGAGAATTGGGATAGAATTCTTCAATTAGTTAATACATCATCTATATGTGCCAAACATTCATTAATACAATTTAAGGTTGTGCATAGGGCCCATATGTCCAAGGATAAATTAGCTCATTTTTATTCTCATATAAACCCTATTTGTGATAGATGTCAATCAGAAATCGCGTCTTTAACTCATATGTTTTGGTCATGTCCGATTTTGGAAAAATATTGGAAAGATATTTTTGATATTATTTCGGCGGTACTGAACATTGATTTACAACCCCATCCTATTACCGCAATTTTTGGTTTACCGATGATGGGCTCACTTCACTTATCTCCTTCCGCCTGTCGAATGATTGCTTTTCTCACTTTGATGGCTAGAAGATCTATTTTGTTGAATTGGAAGGAAATTAATCCTCCCACGGTATTTCATTGGCTTTCTCAAACTATGTTATGTCTAAATTTAGAAAAAATTAGAAGTGCTGTATTTGATACTTCTATTAAATTTGAAAAGATATGGAGACCATTTATTCAATATTTTCATATGATGTAATGGCCCTGTGCCAGGCTTATTGGTTTTTTCAGCTTTAATCGTATGTATGTTGAGAGGATCGGAGTTGACGACATTGATGTTTATGTATGCTTGTGAGATATTATGAACAGCCCTTTTTTTTTCTTCTCTTTTTTTTAGTTTTTTTTTTAGTTTTTTCTTCCTTTTTTGTTTTTTTTCTTAGATATTAGATTAGTAGATTAGTTAACTTTCATATATAGATTTATATTTTTTTTCTCTTTTTATATTATATATTATGGAATATCTAGACTTACCTTGTTCATATATATACTATATGGTTTATGTTTTGGGAAAGCTTACTTATACTGTATTCATTGTTTATGTATTCCTTCATGTGTAATGGGAGTTTATATGTTTGTAATCCATTATTAATATTTTAATTGTATTTTGTTCATAATATTTTTAATACTAATAAAAAGATTAAAAGAGAGTATACTCTCCACCACATGTCGGTAGAAGTTTGTCAAAGTCTTAGATGACATGTTTTCTGCCGTGCTTTCTTTGTTATGGCACTTGCATGCTGGACCCAGGACAGATCCAGGACAGATGACACTGAAGATTTAAAGTTGCTGTCTGTCTTCACCTCATCCCCTGATGAGGACTGGCTCATGGATCTCTGGTTTCCTCTTCCTGAAGTCAGTAATCATCTCCATAGTCTTAATGTGAGGTGGTTGTTGTGGCACCATTCAGCCAAATTTTCAGTCTCCTCCTTGAATGCTGATTTGTCAAGACCCTTGTTTCAGCCAATGACGGTACTGTCGTCGGGAAACTTAAATATGGCATTGGACCTGTGCTTAGCTCCGTGGTCATAAATATAAAGTGAATAGAGCGGGAGTCTAAGCACATTGTCTTGTGGTGCACCTGTGCTTGAGGGAGATTGTGGAGGAGATGTTGTTGCCAATCCGAACTGACTGACGTCTGCAAGTGAGAAAATCAAGGATCCAGTCCAGTTGCACAAGTGGGTATTGAGGCCAAGGACTTGAAGCTTATTGATTAGTTTTGAAGGGTGATAGTATTGAATGGCAAGCTGTATTCATTCAATGAAGAGCATCCTGATAAATGCATCTTTGCTGTCCAGATGTTCCAGGATTGAGTGAAGAGTCAATGAAATGGCATCTACTGTGGACCTGTTGTTACAATAGCAAAATTAGAGTGGCTCCAAGTAGCTTCTTGAGCAGGAGTTGATATGTTTCATCACTAAACTCTCAAAGTATTTCATTATAGTGGATTTAAGTGCTATTGGATGATGGTCATTGAAGCAGGTTACCATATGTTTCTTAAGCACTGGATTAATAGAAGCCTGCTTTGAAGCATGTGGGTATCTCAGACTATCAAAGCAAAAGGTTAAAGATATCAGTGAGCACTCCAGTCAGTTGATCAGCATGCGTGTTTAGTACTCTGCCAGGTACCCCTGCTGGCTCAGGTGCTTTCCATGGGTTCACCCTCTTAAAGGATGCTCTCACGTCAGCCTCAGAGACTGAAAACACAGTCATTAGGGTTTGTGGGAGTTTGTGAAGGTGCCTCCATGTTTTGATGGTCAAAGCAAGCATAAACAGGCATTGAGTTTATCTTGGAGCAAAGCCTTGTCACCTGTGTTGTCTGGTTTCTCTTTGTAGAGGGAGATAGCATTCTTGCTATATTTCTTCAGTGATTCAAGTTTGGTCCGAAATTGCCACTTTGCCTGTGAGATAGCTTTCCAACCTTTGTACCTGAACCTTTTGTTTTTAACTTGATTGCCAGACCTGAATGCCACTGATCTGGCCCTCAGCAGATTGCAGATCTCCTGGTTCATCCCGGGCTTCTGGTAGGGAAGATGCCAACGTATTTTGTGGGGGCACACTTGCCTACAGCTGTTTTTATAAGGTCGGTGACAACCATGGTATTTGTTCAGATCCTCAAATGAGTCCTTGAACTGGTTAGATGCTGCAAGAATGCTCCTTTGTTATGTGTGAATTTGTGGGGAGGTGGGAAGAAGTCTGTGAGAACCTCGAAAACCATGCATAAGCCTATTTAAAAGCACAGTAAGAAATTCCCTGTCTTAGTGGATTGTGATCTTTGGATTTCACCAGTGAAATATCTACTGCATCTGGTGTACATTTTTAGGACTGGGTCAGGAAGCAGAGTTCAGGCCAAGATCATGATCTCATTGACTGGTACAGCAGACCTGCAGGGCAGGATGGCCTACTCCTATTTCTGTTAATATTTTTATTTCACCCATGATTGGTTAAAATTTGCAATTTATAGTTTTTCTTCCTGAATCTGAAGCTGACATGCTATATATATTTTTAACGCATCACTTGCGCATGGAAGAGCATTTCATGGCAGTATTGAGAAATCTGATTTGATTCATTCTTTTACATAATTTGAGTTAATAGTGCAAATAAGTAATGTGTAGTTTATAGAGCTGTTTCTCAAAGGTTTCATATTGCTGCTTCCTGTCAGTTGATAAAGAAATTGTTAATGGCTTTCTGTTTATTTTAAGCCACATTGTTGAATGGTTTATGTAATTAGCTATCTAGTGTGACTGAATAAGATTGATCTTACAGTGGAGATGTATACACTTATAGTTTCTAGTTTGAACTTAGAGTGCCTAAATTGTTATAAATAGTATAAAAGTGTTTCATCGTTATTACTTTTGTGTGAAGAATATGTTAGAGCATAGAACACAGAACAGCACAGCATAGGAACAGCTTCTTCGGCCTACAGTGTTGTGCCAAACCAATTAAATTAGTAATCAGATGGCCATCTAGACTCATTACTCCTGCCTACACAATGTCCACATCGTTCCATTTCTCTCTTATTCATGTAAATCAAAACGTTTCCTACAAGTCCCGAATATATCTGCCTCTGCCACCACCCCAGGCAACTCATTTCAGGCACCCAGAACTGTGTGTGTGCATGGTATTAGACATTTCAATGTTGGGAAAAGGATGCTGTCTGTCAACTCTATCTATGTCTCTCACAATCTTATAAACCTCTATCAGATCTCCCCTCAGACTCCACCATTCTAGAGAAAACAACCCCAGTTTGTCCAACCACTTGCTTTAGCACGTACTTTCTAATCCAGGCAGCATCCTGGTGAACCTCTTAGCACCCTTCCGAAGAAGATCAGTGAAATATAGTTGTACAAAATAAAACACAGTCACAACTAAAAGGAATGTGAAATTCAGTTTATCTGTAAACAAAATACTGTGTTCTGAACATTTTCTGTATTGAGAACTCCAGGCTATAATGTTACTGTTAGGTACACATTGCTTCCATTTTCCTAGCATACTCCAAATGATCCACTCCTATTAAGATATGTACACAGTATGTATTATGTAAATTCACTGTTTGTAAAACAAAATCTGAGTCAGATAAGCTGAAAACCAATCTTCTAGTCTCATCATCTACCTGATTTGAAGGCAGTGGCTAAAGTATCATTTCATTTGCACAGAAAATGGTTCTGTACTTCATCAAAACAGGGGTAAGTCCAGTCAGTGGATTCCATTGCACACACTTTTAAGCCACATGCATTATCTTTAGGAATAGTTATTCATCAGCAGTCAGGACATTCACTTCTGTTATTGCTATTATCTAGTAGCATAGGTAACTAGAATTTTCATGATCTGTGAAATAAAAATGGCATTATACTCCTTGACCCATTGATTCTATAAGTATAGTTTTTCCTTTCTGTGGCTAGGAAGACAAATAGTCAGTCATAGGCTTAACTTAACTTACAAATGATAAGGTGTTCCATTCCTGCATATTCTCCAAGACCAGAACTGCTTGCTTCCCACCACATAACATCACCCATCTCTGTCTCAAGTTGTACCTTGGCCTTAATATTTCTCATCAATGCCTTGTTAGTTAGTTACTGACTGTTACGCTGCTGGCATTTAGAGCAGCAATTAAGGTCCTCCATCTCTATTGGTCCTTGGTAGTCTTCTCTGTTGTGACCCATGTGTGGTTCAGAGTCCTCATTTCTGCCTCTATGGTATGGTGCTAAGTTGTCTTTGGTCTCCTGCATTTCCTCCGTCCTTCAGAGAGTACATTCCAAAAACCAATTTTGGTCTTGATCTTAGGAGTGTTCAGGACTTCCTTCATCATGCCAGTAGCTTCCTCTTGGTTTTCACTTCTGTCATTCATGCAAATTTTGGGTGGAGACTCAGGAATACCATCACATAGATATAAGATTCTTCATTGCTGTTTCCATGTTTTTTTTTGACCAGTCAGGGTTGTTAGCCTTGAGTTGAACCCCTGAACCTGGAGGACCGATGGACCACTCTTAGTCTGCCATCTACTCTTTGACCTATTTGGCATGGGGGTTCCTACCAAGAGCCAAAACATAAAAGGTCTGACTCCAGTCAATGCAGCTCTCTGGGTCATTGAGACACACGAGCCTCCAATTTATATGACGAGGTTGTGGTCCTCTTGGAGGAGTGCCTTTGAACCTCTTGACTAATACAAAGCTAATCTGTTCGCCATCCTCCTTTCACTCTGCGTTAACTTGACTTAATCCAGGACTCTCTAAGTTCAAAGTTTTCTGTGTCCTTGATAGTAACTGCAAGGCTTCTGTTCTGTGCTCAAAGCCTTCAGATGTTTGGTTGTCTGAAACTCTGGCCCTGTGTTTATTCCAATTTTAATCCACTCACTAGAAGCTGTTATCCCGTTTTTATATGGATCTCAGGGTTTAGAATTCTCTTCCCAAACCTCTGCTGCTTTAAAACTTGTTAACAAGGTGTTTTTTAAGCTTATTCAAATACTCTTATGTCACTGTATGAATGGCAACTGTTGTTTTGTGTGATTTGCCCGTAACCTGACAACTTGGGTTTGAGCCAATCTCTGTAAGACTTGAGTCAATTTTCCTTCTAATTTTTTCTTCTGTGTTGGTATCTTGATAATTATCACACAAAGCTCCAGGAGTACAATGACTTTGCTATCGGTTGTGTAACCAAAGCAATACTGAAGTGTAATTTTAGCCAGCTCATTACAACAAAGATGTTGCTATCATAGTTCTATGGGAAGGAGTCTGAGATACAAATAGCACTTGTATATATCGCCAATACATAAGTTGAAAGAGATTTGCAAAATATTGCTGTTTTTCAACGCTATATCAATGGTTTTTGTGAATTCCAGGTTTATTTTGATTACATGCGGAGCTGGATTCAGATGCTGCAGCATTTACCTCAAGCCTCCCACAGTCTGAAGAATCTTCTAGAAATAGAATGGAATTTTACCAAAGAAATAACCCCTTGTATACGAGGAGGAGAAGCTCAAGCAGGAAAGCTCTTTTGGTAGGATCTGTGTGATCAAAAGTAAATGTTGTTAACCATATTTGGAATGTAATGTACCAAGTTCCATTTTTTTAATCAGAAATATTCCTGATGTTTGATTGTGTTTAGTGGAAAAGGTTACATTGTCAGTATTTTTGTCAAAATTAAGGATTATTTCTCCCCTGCTCAGAACACACAATATTCATGAAATGTAATCTTATATCCCCTAGAAACCCTTTGCTAGCCTAAGACTATGATGAAGGAATAAACACACTGTTTTGTGCTAAGGGATTTAGAAAGCCCATACAGCATTGTAACTTGTTAACACCCAGTGACTAGGATGACCCTGTTCAAGGAAGGCAGTACATCTGTATTCCAGCTCAAACAGCATTCTTATAGTTAGTACTAGTAGGCTGTGTTTATTGCTTCTGATTCTAATTTTGTGGCCTTGTTATGCTGTTAAGAATAATTTGTGCTCTTGGTTCCAGTCATCTTCAACTAGCTACCCACACGTGTGAAGCTCTACACTGGGAATTGTCATTTTATTGTTCCATGTGAGGAAACAGAACCATGCCCGAATCGCGCGTGTGTGTGCGTGCGTACGCAAGTATGCATGTGTATGAGAGTGTGTGTGTGTGTGCTTGATGAGTCTTTGGATAGCAGGACCTCTCACTTTCTTGTTTCACCTATCGTACCATCTGTTAAGGATACGTACACTAATCTTGTGGTCATCCAAACTCAAAGGAGCATAGGTAATTAAAACCTGTGTCAGCCAGTTAACGTTGAGTCCTGGGAGGAACTTGCAGCCAACTGTACCAAGTGGAGAAGCATCCTGAAGCAACACTTTAAGTCGGGTGAAGAAAATTTCCTGAAAATGGCAGAGGACAAACAGGTCCATAGAAAGGAATGCTGCAGCATCAGCAGAGCCCAGAACACTTAAAGGTGTGACCTTTGCAACCGAGATTGCCACTGACACTCTTGTATTGATTTCATCAGCAACAGGCTGAGATAGCTAGTACACAACATGTGTGGTTGACCTGGACCAACAGAGGGTTGCAATGCCGGTTATCATGCTTAGGATCTTTCGAATCTTAGTCTCTCATTTCTCTGAAGGTGGAATTAGAACTTACTGTAGTCTTAAAGATGCTGCATGTGTTTTACTGGTCTGTTTTAGGCTAGCTTATGTTAGCGGTCTGATGAGAGATCATCTACCTGAAACCTTAAGTATGTTTCTTTCTCTCCGGAGTCACTGTTTGAACTGCTGAATATTTCCAGCATTCTGTTTTTACTTCTCCTACAAGTTATTTGATCCATCAAGTTTTCTTTTTGGTCTGTGATACTCTCTTGATCACTTCTAATACGGAAATTATTTCTCATGGTGTCACCATCTCGCTCAAGTTTGTGAAAAGAATTATGGTCCCCTGAATTGACAACAGTCTATGACAGAAAATACTACAGTCTAAGTTCCTTTGTATGGATGGAATGCAGCAGTTTAGCATTAAAATCGTCTGGATTGGATGATCCTTTCATTATACTTCCCACCCATTAGTAAATGAAAGACTGCAAGTTTAACCCATGACTGCAGGTTTTTCATTTAGAGATACAGTACTATAACAAGCCCTTCCAGCCCAGTGAGCCCGTGCTGCCCAGTTACACTTGTGACCAATTAACCAGCTTCCTTGGAATGTGGGAGGAAACTGGTGCACACAGAAACGCACAGTGAACAAGGTGAACATCCAACCTCCTTACAGACAGCGATGGAATTGAACCTGGGTTGCTAGCACTAATAGAGCGGATAGTTTTAATGACTGCATGGCTGTGTGCAGTGAGTTTGTTCAGAGCTTGGTATTCAGTCCCTTTTCATGATGTATGTAAATAGCCAGCCCTTAATCAGGTCCCTTCAGGTAGTTGGACATTGATACCAATCATGGCATTGTGATTGATACTGAAAGAGTTTTTAGGCTGCAAGAGGCCAATAAAGAAAAGGAAATTATAAGAGTGTAAACAGGTGCATGAAAACAGACTTTTTAAAATAATAGTTCAAAGGAAATTATTAACATAAATTAAAATGGCTCACAGATTGAGGAAGGCCAAGAAAATGATTTTATGAAACAAGGGAGAAGTTAAATATTTTACATCTACCTTCATGAAAGAAGGCACAACAAACCTTCCAGAAATAGTGAAGCACAGTTGGTGTCGAGTGAATGAGGAAATGAACAAATTTAAAGCAACAGTCTGCTGGAGGAACTCAACAAGGCTGAGCAGTATTTGTGGGAGGGAAGATATTGTTAATGTTTTGGGTTGAAACACTGCTTCAGGACTGAGATTGGAGAGGTGAGATGGCCAGCAGAGAGAGGAGAAGGGGAACAGTGAGAAAGGATTTCAAGGTGATTAGTGAAGTGGGGAGGGGTGTAAGATAACAAGCAGCGGGTGCCGGATAGGGAAGGAGAGCAGCATGTAGCTGGAAGACTGTGGCAGATGAAATGAACAATAGTATTGGTGTAACTAAAGGACTGAAAGCAATAAATCACCAGGAACTGATGACCTGAAGAGGTGGCAATAGAGATAGTATATTCATTCACTGTCACCTTCCAAACTTACAATTCCAGAAGATGGGAAGTGTAACTCCATTATTTGAGAAAAGAAGGAAAGAGAAAAATGGGGTATTATTAATCCAGTGGCTTAGCATCAGTGTTGGGAAAACTGGTAGGACCTATTTTTAAGGATGTAATAAGGGTCATTTGGAAAACATTGATAGGGTTGGGCAGAGCAGTGTAATTTACAAAAGTTAAATTGTGTGAGAAGTTTGCTTTTGTTGAAATTGTAATCGCTGGAATAAAAGAGGCAGTGATCATGGGATCTGGACTTTAAAAAGGCCTTTAATATCCTACCGTGCTAGAAGTTATTAAACAACATTAGAGCAGGTAGGATTGGGGATAATATACAGGATTGGTTAATGGGCTGAAAAGTGAATAAAGTTTTGGGTTTGGAGGCTGACCTGCGAGGTATGGGATTGATACTATGACACCCTTCTCCCCCAACCTTTATTCAATCATAATGGATTGCAAAGTGGTCTTGAAGTACCTGCCTCAACTACTGTCTTGTGTGTGTGCTCAATCCATATATGCATCACTTTGTATGTGGGAGCTCGTGAATTCGGTATGAGTGAAAGGGGTTGTAGAGTAAATGCGTCTGGGGAATTTTAGTAACAGAATGGGATTATTTTGGCTGGAGTACCAATGGGAACAATGTAGTGACATACTTTCTGTAAAATGCAGAGGCCTAGGTAAGGATCCTTGTTTGCCTTAATGATTATCGCCTGGTAACACTCACATCTACAATGATGAAATACTTCGAGAGGTTGTTCATGACTAGATTGAACTGCCTCGGCAAGAACCTGAACCCATTGCAATTTGCCTATCGCTACAATAGGTCAACAGCAGATGCAGTCTCAATGGCTCTTCACACTGCCTTAAACCACCTGGACAATGCAAACACCTATGTCAGGATGCTGTTCATCGACTATAGCTCAGCATTTAACATCATCATTCCCACAATCCTGATTGAGAAGTTACAGAACCTGGGCCTCTGTACCTCCCTCTGCAATTGGATCCTTGATTTCCTAGCCGGAAGACCACAATCTGTGTGGATTGGTGATAATATCGCCTCCTCGCTGACTATCAACGCTGGTGCACCTCAGGGGTGTGTGCTTAGCCCACTGCTCTACTCTCTATATACCTGTGACCGTGTGGCTAGGCATAGCTCAAATACCATCTATAAATTTGCTGATGATACAACCATTGTTGGTAGAATCTCAGATGGAGATGAGAGGGTGTACAGGAGCAAAATATGCCAACTAATGGAGTGGTATCACAGCAGTAACCTTGCACTCAGCATCAGTAAGACGAAAGAGCTGATTGTGGATTTCATGAAGGGTAAGACGAAGGAGCACATACCAATCCTTGTAGAGAGAGTGAGCAGTTTCAAGTTCCTGGGTGTCAAGGTCTCTGAGGATCTAACCTGGTCTCAACATATCGATGCAGTCATAAAAAAGGCGAGACAGTGACTGTACTTCACTAGGAGTTTGAAGAGATTTGGTATGTCAACAAATACACTCAAAAACTTCTATGGATGAACCATGGAGAGCATTCTGACAGGCTGCATCACTGTCTGGTATGGGGAGGGCTACTGCACAGGACTGAAAGAAGTTGCAGAGGGTTGTAAATTTAGTCAACTTCAACTTGGGTACTAGCCTACAAAGTACCCAGTATATCTTCTGAAAGGCAGTGTCCATTATTCAAGACCTTCAGTACCCAGAGCGTGTCCTTTTCTTACTGTGACCATCAGGTAGGAGGTACAGAAGTCTGAAGGCACACACTCAACGATTCAGGAACAGCTTCTTCCCCTCTGCCATCCGATTCCTAAATGAACATTGAACCCGTGAACACTACCTCACTTTTTTAATACATATTATTTCTTTTTGCACAAATTTTAATCTATTCAATATACGTATACTGTAATTGATTTACTTATTTATTATTATTATTTTCTTCTTTATTATGTATTGCATTGAACTGCTGCTGCTAAGTTAACAAATTTCACAACACATGCTGGTATTAATAAACCTAATTCTGATTCACTTGTAGAGAGATTGATAATGAAGGAGCATGTAATTAAGCTGATTTATGGGCTTCACTTTCTGAAAGAATGGTGAAAGGCAGAACTCCCACAGTATTTAAGAATTATCTGGATAAGCACTTAGAGATGGGGAAGAGGATTAATGTGAAAGGCATCATTGTGGTCTGTATAGAAATGAAGCTCTAATTATTTCTTCCTAACTATTACAATGCAGCCATTAAAATTTGAGTTTAGTGCTTGACAAGTCCAAAATAACCTTATAGTTGGAAAATCCTCTGTTTTAGAAATGTACTTGTCATTAATGTTTGTATTAAAGATATTTCCTTATGAATATTTATTATTTTTGACTAATGTAGTCAGGCATACAAAAATCTATCGTTCAACAATATTGTTGACTTATGCCATCGGAGTCCTGCCATGTGCAGAAGTTCGCTGATGACACGGCCATAGTGGGGTGTGTCAGGAATGGACAGGAGGAGGAGTATAGGAAACTGATACAGGACTTTGTGATATGGTGCAACTCAAACTACCTGCGTCTCAATATCACCAAGACCAAGGAGATGGTGGTGGACTTTAGGAGATCTAGGCCTCATATGGAGCCAGTGATCATTAATGGAGAATGTGTGGAGCAGGTTAAGACCTACAAGTATCTGGGAGTACAGTTAGACGAGAAGCTAGACTGGACTGCCAACACAGATGCCTTGTGCAGGAAGGCACAGAGTCGACTGTACTTCCTTAGAAGGTTGGCGTCATTCAATGTCTGTAGTGAGATGCTGAAGATGTTCTATAGGTCAGTTGTGGAGAGCGCCCTCTTCTTTGTGGTGGCGTGTTGGGGAGGAAGCATTAAGAAGAGGGACGCCTCACGTCTTAATAAGCTGGTAAGGAAGGCGGGCTCTGTCGTGGGCAAAGTACTGGAGAGTTTAACATCGGTAGCTGAGCGAAGGGCGCTGAGTAGGCTACGGTCAATTATGGAAAACTCTGAACATCCTCTACATAGCACCATCCAGAGACAGAGAAGCAGTTTCAGCGACAGGTTACTATCGATGCAATGCTCCTCAGACAGGATGAAGAGGTCAATACTCCCCAATGCCATTAGGCTTTACAATTCAACCGCCAGGACTTAAGAACTTTTTAAAAGCTATTATTAATGCTTTTTGAGATAGTGATTTAGATGCATATCATATTTTCTTACTGAGTTAAGTATTGTATGTAATTAGTTTTGCTACAACAAGTGTATGGGACATTGGAAAAAAAAAGTTGAATTTCCCCATGGGGATGAATAAAGTATCTATCTATCTATCTATCTATCTATCTATCATTACTAAATTTTGAATTATTTGATTATGTAGTAAAGGGATGTTTAAAAAAGCAATCATTATTACTTAATGCTTATTAAGATGTTGCTGATAGTGTTGGCCTGCAGCTGTGTACAAGAATTACTCTGTATACCAAGGACTAATTAACATTACTGCATCTTTTAACAAACAAATGATAAATTTGCATTTCTGTCTTTAGTGATATTGCTGGAATGCTGCTGAAGTCAACGGGAGAGTTCTTAGATTCTGGTCTCCAGCAAAGTTGTGATGAATTCTGGGCCAGTGCTGATGATAGTACAGCATCAGATGAAATCAGGTACTGTAAATGCTGTCAGAAGCATTGAAAGTAGTATCATATCCTATTAATGTTCTATTATGTCGATCAAAAAATATTTGAGTGTATATGGATTGACGTCAAACATAACTTCCATTGCTGTACAAATGATAAGTATTTATACTGTGTTCACTCATGGCTACTTTCAGCAGAAGCTGGCTGTTATGTTGGTGATTTCTTTCCTCACATGTATCAGGGTAAGTTTAAAACATTTGTCTCACATACCATTCATACAGTTCAATTCATTACAACTGTGCATTGAGGTAGTAGAAGGTAAATCAATAACAGAATGCAGAATAAAGTGTTACAGTTACAGAGAATGTGCAATATAGGTAGACAAAGTGTAGTTCATAACGAGGGATATTAAAGCCAAGAGTCTGTCATATCGTACTAGGAAACTGTTGACTAGTCATATAGTGGTGGGATTGAAGTTACTTTGAATCTGGTGATTCATGCTGTTAAGCTTTTGTATTGTCCACTTGAGGATGGGGATGGGGAATAAGAGTAGAGTATGTGGGGTCTTTGATCATGCTGGCTGCTTTACTTGAGGTAGCAAATGTAGATGGAAGTTCATGGTGGGGGAGGCTGTTTTCTGAGGTGAGCTGAGCTGTGTCTACAACTCTCTTAGCTCCTTGCGGTCACAGACAGATTAATTGACATACCAAGCTGTGATGAATAGGATGCTTTGTATGGTGCATTGATAAAAATTGGTGCAGGTCAAAGGGGTGATGCCAAATTTCTTTAGCCTCCTGAGGAAGTAGAGGTACCGATGAGCTGTCCTGGCTGCAGCGTCTGTGCGTTTGGATCAAGACATGGTGATGTTCACTCATAGGAACTTGAAGCTCTAAACCCTCTCAACCTCAGCACTATTGATGTAAACAAAAGCATGTGCACTATCTCACTTCCTGAAGTCAGTGACCAACTTTTTTGTTTGCTGACATTGAGGGAAAGGTTGTTGTCATGACCTCAAGTCACTGGGCTTTCTGTCTCTTCCCTGTACTCCGTTTCATCGTTATCTGAGATGTGCAATACTATGGTGGTGTCATCTATAAACTTGTGGAGTCAGAGCAGAATCTGGCCATACAGCATGAGTAAATAGAGTAGGGGGCTGAGGTTGCAACTTTGTGGGGCACCAGTGTTTAGAAACATGGTGGGAGAGCTTTTGCTGCTTATTCTTACTGATTGTGGCCTGTTAGTCAGTTGCAGAAGATGTTGAGCCCCAGGTTTAGGAGATGTGGGATGAGGTTACATGGAATTTTAATATTGAAGGCGGAACACCATTGAGAAAAGTATAAAAGATGTTGATCCCTTTTAAGAATAGCAATCACTTGTGGGGATGGGATGAGAGGGAAGGAGAGAGGGGAATACAAGAGAAGGATACAAGATGAATTTCAATTAAAACTACAGAATGTAGGCTGCATGAAAACAATAGATTGGCTGGCAGTTTCCCATTTTAAATAGAGTACAAATACACAGGTGCACTGCGTTACTGACTCTGCTTACTCACTTCATAATTTTGCAATGAATTTCCTCTTTTCAGTCTTCAGTGGCCAGGTGATTTATTTATCCTTACAGTAGCAGTTTATTTTTCCTTTTCTATCAAGGTACTCATTGATTGGTTAATTAAATTGGTTTATTATTGTCATATGTGCTGAGGTACAGTGAAAATATATGTTTTGCATCTATACGGATCATTTCACAACAACAAGAGATATATTAAGGTAGGACAAGTCAAAAGCAATAACATAATGCAGAATATAGTGTTTCGGACAAAATGCAGTCCAGGTAGACAATAGGGTGCATTGGCCATGGTCAGGTAGCTTTTGAGGTCAAGAGTTGATCAGTGGGATAGGAGCTGTTCTTGATACTGGCACTGTGTGTGTTTTAAGCCCTTGTATTGTCTTAATAAACCAGTTGTTGGGAATCAGATGACCTTGTCTGGTGCCTCAGGGCTGGGTGTGTCTGCACCCATGCTGGCTCTGCTTTGCTGCCACCTGTCCCACACCCTTCCTGTGGCGCTCCACCCTCACCACTCCCAACATCCTTTGTTCCCGCCAGATATACAAGCTCACTTTCTGCTCTACGTTGACGAGTATGCTATTTATTGTGTAAAAGTCTTGGGCACCCTAGCTGTATTCAAGTACCTAAGACTTAAGACCTTTGTTAAATTAATCGGTACAGTAATCATTTAGAAGTATACTTTGGAGGTTGTCAAAGTAAACTTATTACCAAAGTACCTATATGTCACCATATACTACCCTGAGATGCATTTTCTTGCAAGCATTTACTGGAAAATAGAGAAATACAATAGAATTTATGAAAAATTATACATGAAGACTGACAACTAATGGTCAAAAGAAGACAAATTTTGCAAAAATAAATATATACTGATAATATGAATTGCAGAATCCTTGAAAGTGAGCCAATAGATTGTGGAATCAGTTCAGAGTTGAGGTGAGTGAAGTTATCCATGTTGGTTCAGTACCCTGATGGCTGTAGGGTATTACAGTTTTCCCCCGCTGTCTGAAAGTTACAGCGTTCCTATGAAACAGTTTGTAAGCGGGAATGTCGTAAGGTGAATAAGCAATTACCATTTATTAATATAGGAAAAATTTGAGAGCTTTCCCAGACCCAAAAAAAATTTACAAAATCATGCCAAATAACACATAAAACCTAAAATAACAGTAACATACAGTAAAAGCAGGAATGTTATGATAAATACACAGCCTATATAAAGTAATGAATCCTTGAACTCATTATGTAAGGTAGAAATACTTTACTGCAATCATTGCAGCACTCTAACGTAGCGAATATCTCACTACCATATAACCATATAACAATTACAGCATGGAAACAGGTCATCTCGGCCTTTCTAGTCCGTGCCAAACACTTACTCCCACCTAGTCCCATCTACCTGCACTCAGCCCATAACCCTCCATTCCTTTCCTGTCCATATACCTATCCAAATTTTTTAAATGTCCAAATCGAACCTGCCAGTACCACTTCTACCGGAAGCTCGTTCCACACAGCTACAACTCTCTGAGTAAAGAAGTTCCCCCTCGTGTTACCCCTAAACTTTTGCCACTTAACTCTCAACTTATGTCCTCTTGTTTGAATCTCCCCTACTCTCAATGGAAAAAACCTATCCGCGTCAACTCTATCTATCCCCATCATAATTTTAAATACCTCTATCAAGTCCCCCCTCAACATTCTACGCTCCAAAGAATAAAGACCTAACTTGTTCAACCTTTCCCTGTAACTTAGGTGCAGGTAACCCAGGAAACATTCTAGTAAATCTCCTTTGTACTCTCTCTATTTTGTTGACATCTTTCCTATAATTCGGTGACCAGAACTGTACACAATACTCCAAATTTGGCCTCACCAATGCCTTGTACAATTTTAACATTACATCCCAACTCTTATACTCAATGCTCTGATTTATAAAGGCCAGCATACCAAAAGTTTTCTTCACCACCTTATCCACATGAGATTCCACCTTCAGGGAACTATGCACCATTATTCCTAGATCACTCTGTTCTACTGCATTCCTCAGTGCCCTACCATTTACCGTGTATGTCCTTTTTGGATTATTCCTACCAAAATGTAGCACCTCACACTTATCAGCATTAAACTCCATCTGCCATCTTTCAGCCCACTCTTCTAACTGGCTTAAATCTCTCTGCAAGCTTTGAAAACCTACTTCATTATCCACAACGCCACCTATCTTAGTATCATCTGCATACTTACTAATCCAATTTACCACCCCGTCATCCAGATCATTAATGTAATTGACCATCAACATTGGACCCAGTACAGATCCCTGAGGCACACCACTAGTCACCGGCCTCCAACCTGACAAACAGTTACCCACTACTATTCTCTGGCATCTCTGTATAATCTCACTACGTAGTGCTACTAGTGTAGCGGAAGCACTCTCTCCAGTAACCTTTAAGCTATGAAGCTGCCAAATCATACTAAATAACACATAAAAATACACAGCCTATATAAAGTAGTGTTATGAATGTGAAGCAACTCTGAGGGGCCGAAGGGTACAAAGTCGCCCCCTCCTTTTTGAGAATCGCAAGATCGCTATTAATTCGGGTCTGGGACCCAGGAAATGAGAGAGAGACATGCAGAATCCACACGGTTTGGAATGTGTCCTGGCCTCAGCGAAACAGAACCACTGATAACGGCTATTGTCTCTTGGAGACGGAATTGTGTATTGAGTAATGTACTATTCATTGAAAACCCTCAGGACAACCAGAGTGGTCTGGTTGAGGGATTGCATCATCCCAACCTGATTGACATCTGAGACCCCATGAGTAAAGATAAAAGAGGGTCTGGGGAACAACCCCTTTAGACGCACCAGGAGAAATGCTAGAGATCCCGTGACAGCGTTTAATAGCGACAGCCGGTGGGGGCTCGTGTGCGTCCTCCCTTGCCAGGGTGGCGGGCTCCTCACGGAAGAACAGTTTAGCTAAAGGAGAGGCCACAAGTGAAAGGCCACGACAACGAGACTCCTGACGGATCGAAATCATAAAAGGAAAGCCGGCAAGTTTTTCTCCAAATCTCTCTCTCTCTCCAACCATTGCAACACAACCCCAAAGGCTGCAGCCTGCATGAACTGAGTGAACTTTATATTTCCATCGGACAATACATTATCCCCTAGACAACGATAGAGCTTATTTCTTATTGATTATTATTATACCCGCACTTTTAGATTTAGTATTGACGACGTATATTATCTGTATATTTGCATTGATATTATTTTTGTGTATTTTTACTAATAAATACTGTTAAAAATAGTATCATCAGACTTCAACGGACGTCTCCATCTTTGCTGGTAAGTGACCCAGTTACAGGGTTCGTAACAATGTGGGGCCTCGTCTCGAGATTTGATACCAAATTGGAGGGCCAGTGAATCGGTCCAAACTTGGATCTGGTTGCGCGAGTAACCAGACGGGGAACCAGCAAAGATGGACGTAGACGAATTCATAGAAAACCCGACTCTGGAGGCGCTAGAGGCTGCCACAAAGTCGGACTTGATAAATATTGCGGAAGGACTAAATCTTGCAGAGGTGAGGTTGTCGATGAAAAAGCGGGAGGTGCAGAGGGCCATAACTCAGTATTATATTGTGAAGAATGCGTTTTCAGCTGAGGTATTGGAAAATATCCTTGAAAAGGTACCAGCTGGTGGGACGGCTCAGTTAGAGTTGGAGAAATTAAGGTTGGAACATGAAATTAAGTTAAAGCAGCTGGAAGCAGCCGAAAAGGAAAAAGAAAGAGCTGAAAAGGAAAAAGAGCAAGAAAGAGCTGAGAAGCAGAGGGAGCATGAAATTAAGTTAAAACAGCTGGAAGCAGCTGAAAAAGAGAAGGAAAGGGCCGAAAAGGAGAAGGAGAGGGCCGAAAAGGAGAGGGAGTATGAGGAGAAGGAGAAACAGAGGCAACATGAGATGGACAAGAAGTTAAGGCAAGAGCGAAGAGCTCAAGGGTCAGACCGAGAGGAGAGATTTAATGTTAGTAGGGAGTTTAGGTTAGTACCTCCGTTCGAGGAGACGGATGTTGATAGTTATTTCTTGCATTTTGAAAAGGTGGCAGTGAGTCAGAAGTGGCCCAGAGATCAGTGGGTGGCGTTGTTGCAAAGTGTGTTAAAAGGGAAGGCACAACGGGCATATGCGGCGTTGTCCATGGAGGAGGAGTCTGAGAATTATGAGAAAGTAAAGGAGGCCATTCTTCGGACCTATGAACTGGTACCTGAGGCCTATAGACAAAAGTTCAGAAATTTAAAGAAAGGGTGGAATCAGACGTATGCAGAGTTTGCCTATGAGAAGGGTGTGCTCTTGGATCGCTGGTGTGCAGCAGAAATGGTGGAAGAGGATTTTTGGCGTCTCAGGGAGTTAATTCTGATTGAGGAATTTAAAGGTTGTGTTTCGAATGATATCCGGATGTATTTGAACGAGAAGCCGAATAAGTCCATATCCGAATTTGCTAGGTTCGCAGATGAATATGCCCTAACCCACAAGACAAAGTTTTCCTCGAATAAAAGTTACCAGAAAGACCGTGGGAACGGTAGAGAAAGACCGCCGGCTGAGGCAGAGATCCAGCCGGGAGCTAGTGGTAAAATTAAGGAGGAGGAAAGGCAAGACGGCAGCAGAGGTCCTGGCTTGACCTGTTTTAATTGTGGAAAGGTGGGTCATATTGTATCTAAGTGAAGGAAGGAGACAGGAAAAGGGAAAGCAGCAGTCCTTACAGGATGTATTGTGGTGATCAGTAAATTGACGAGAAAGCCCCAGGTAGACAGAATACGAGAGGGGCCTGAGAAGTTTATTTCAGAAGGAACCGTGTCTGTGAAAGAGGGAGACACACCAGTTCCAGTGCGGATCTGGAGAGACACGGGAGCTGAGCTGTCATTGATTCACAGTATGGTACTAGATTTTGGTCCCGAGACTGGAGAGGTAGCTTTGAGAGGCATAGGAAAAGGGACAGAAGCGGTGCCTTTGCATAGGATCGTTATAAATTGTGAGCTAGTATCTGGACCAGTTGAAATAGGGGTGCGATCAGAATTTCCGAGAACTGACGTAGACATCCTTCTGGGTAACGATTTAGCTGGTGGTGACGTTTGGTCGGCCATGGAGCTGACGAGCCAGCCTGTAAGTGTTGAGGACCCGCCCCTAGATTCCAAGATCTATCCCGCATGCGCAACCACTCGCAGCATGTCGAGAAAGGCAGCTGAGAAAGAGGCCAGTATCGATTTGGCCGAGACGTTTTTACCGACCCTGTACCAAGAGGGGTTAGTGGGTGGTAAAACGGAGAATAGGGAGGTGAAAGAGAGTAAGGGAGAGGAGGTAGACCTACCCTTAGCCAGGAGGAAATTTATAGAGGCACGGAGTAAAAATGAGAAACAGATAAGGCTGTTAGAAGGTCCAGGGTTGGACATGGATGATCTGTCTGGTTTGACAGAACTGTTTGAAGAAGTTGAAAATTTTAAAGGTGTTCCCAATAATGAAATGAGGGCAGTCCTAGATGAAAAGGATGCCATTACCTTGAAGAAGTCTGCTGGGTTGGCAGATGAGGTTGTTTCAGCCCGCAGGGTTGAGTTTACTCCGGAAGGGAGTTGCCCAGAGAGTAACTGGGAGGATCAGGGGAACTTAGAATTTGATTGGTATTGAAAGCCTGGAAGAGGCAGATGTCCCATTTGAGTGTGTTCAAGATGTGGATGCATGTGGTACTGAACCTAGTAATGGAACTCAGAAAAAGTCTGAGGTATTTGATTCAGTTGAAAAGGAATGCAGTCTTTGTGGGTCAGATGGACTTGGTTCAGTGAAGAAAGGGTTAACCGTGGTACTAGTGGGAAGTGAGAATTCCCAGTTGTTTGTGTTCGAAGGTGTGTTAAAAGTTAGTGAGGAGATAAAAGGTGGTGATGTGAATCTTATTATTGAAGGAGAAGGGAAAAGTGTAGTTCCTAAATTGAATGAAGAAAATTTAAAGTCTGGATTGATGTCAGAAGCAGCAACCAGGCTGAAAGGACAATGGCTTGTTAACATGGTGCCTGCGAATCAATTACAGGTTGATTTGGAATGTAAAGGTGTCCCACACACTATTGTTATTCAAGAGTGTACTGTGAAGAGGCAGAATTTGAAATGCTGTTTGGACAAAGAGGGATCGCTTGCAGATCTTAAATTGAAAACTAATAGAATGAAGGGTCCTGAAGAGAAAACTAGCAACTTGCTTAAAATTAAAGAATTGTGTGGAAATTCGGAAGATGGTCTAAGTTTGGAACACATTGTTGATAAAATAACTCCTATGAAAGGAGCATGCAAAGGCCTCTTCCACACTAGTATACAAGTTAACCACGTGAGAGTTAACTGGAAAAGGGGCGAGGGTTGACGGGATGCCATTTTAAATAACAGGATCCGGTTTTAAGGGATTTCGACAAAGCTTGTGAATAATAAAGACAACCCCATGGAAGATTGACTGTTAAGTTTGAAAGTAAAATAAAGATTAGTATTTGCATGAACTTTTGTAATATACACGTAAGCTAAGATCACAACTCTTTAGTTTTTGTTTACTGAAGAAAAGGAATAAAAATAGGTGGTTATTAAATTGGAGTCTGATGCTACAAGAATTTATTAAGGTACAAGATATTAAGATATTAAAGGAAGTGACAATGTAATCGCTAACTGTTTAGATGCTGAATTAAATGCATCACTGTATTACTCTGTAGTGAAAAAAAAACTTGTATTGTGTTAGATTCTGAAATCCTGTAAGACGCTGTATTAATTAATTTTTACCTGTGGCAAAAATCTTAAAAGGAAGGGGGTGTTATGAATGTGAAGCAACTCTGAGGGGCCGAAGGGTACAAAGTCGCCCCCTCCTTTTTGAGAATCGCAAGATCACTGTTAATTCGGGTCTGGGACCCAGGAAATGAGAGAGAGACACGCAGAATCCACAAGGTTTGGAATGTGTCCTGGCCTCAGCGAAACGGAACCACTGATAACAGCTATTGTCTCTTGGAGACGGAATTGTGTATTGAGTACTGTACTATTCATTGAAAATCCTCAGGGGACAACCAGAGTGGTCTGGTTGAGGGATTGCATCATCCCAACCTGATTGAGATCTGAGACCCCGTGAGTAAGGATAAAAGAGGGTCTGGGGAACAACCCCTTTAGACGCACCAGGAGAAATGCTAGAGATCCCGTGACAGCGTTTAATAGCGACAGCTGGTGGGGGCTCATGTGCGTCCTCCCTTGCCAGGGTGGCGGGCTCCTCATGGAAGAACGGTTTAGCTAAAGGAGAGGCCACAAGTGAAAGGCCACGACAACGAGACTCCTGACGGATCGAAATCATAAATGGAAAGCCAGCAAGTTTTTCTCCAAATCTCTCTCTCTCTCTCCAACCATTGCAACACAGCGGTCCCCAAAGGCTGCAGCGTGCATGAACTGAGTGAACTTTATATTTCCATCGGACAATACATTATCCCCTAGACAACGATAGAGCTTATTTCTTATTGATTATTATTATACCCGCACTTTTAGATTTAGTATTGACGACGTATATTATCTGTATATTTGCATTGATATTATTTTTGTGTATTTTTACTAATAAATACTGTTAAAAATAGTATCATCAGACTTCAACGGACGTCTCCATCTTTGCTGGTAAGTGACCCAGTTACAGGGTTCGTAACAGTAGAAATAATGTATGTACAGTGTAGTTTCACTTACCAGAATCAGGAAGACAGCGAGCACACTGATAATGGTGTGTTAGGCTGAGTCGTTGGAGATTGAGGTGTTCGGCAATTTTTTCCAATAAATTGCAGTTAAACACTTATACTTCTGTATAATAATCACCTTCTGTAATTATTTTCTTCAGTTCTGCTGGGCACCTTTTGGCAGCTTCAGTATCAGCCGAAGCACTCTCTCCAGTAAATGTTAAACTAAGAAGCTGCCAAAAAGATCCCAGCAGACTAAAAGAGGCCACTTTGCTACGAGCAGAACCAATAGTAACATCGGCAGCTTTCAAGATTCTTTCTCTGCGTGTAAGTACAGTAGTGCGAATGGTGGACGCAGGAAAGTTCAATGCACGGACAATGTCCTTACTTCGTTGACCATGATTGAAACGCTTAATTACGTCCAGTTTTACGCTAAGCGTAACACCTTTATGAGCTCTCTTAGGCTTTTCTGATACCTTAGGACACATCTTGCTAACAGATGCACAGAATAAATCGAGGTAAAGCACAGATGCTCACAGGCAGGTGTTTAAGCAATGGCGGCTTCCCTTTTTTTGTAAAAGCGAAAACGCTTTGGTTAGCAAAAACAGGTAACTAGTATAGGTCTTTCGTAACAGTGATGTGTCGTAAAGTGAACGTTTGGAAAACGGGTGTCACTTGTAACTGTTCCTGAACCTGGTGGTGTGGAACCTAAGGCGCCTGTACAAGCTCCTTGATGTTAGTAGTGAGAGGAGAACATGGTGTGGATAGTGAGGGTCATTGATGATAGAATAGGGCAAGGTCAAGTGGCTCTCTTGAATGAAATGTTTGCTGTTTCACTCACTTCGAAGTGCAACGCTCAAGGGGTGTGGCACTTTATATCGGGCCACAGGATGTAAAATATCAAGCAGCACTGCAAGAAGAAAAGCTGGGAGTTCCCTTGTTATTTTGGTTAATAGTCTTTTCTCAGGTCAGTTCTGTGAAATGGCTACATTTCAGAAGTATTTAAATGACCATGAATTGCATTGGTACATAAGGCAATGAAAGTTGTAGAAATGCAAGAGTGCTTTGTATGTTTTCATTTTTGTTCAAGGAGTAATTAGTACATAATAGATTAGCACTACCTCGTACATGCCTCAATTTTCCAAGTCAATTTGATATCAGATTTTCTTGAGCAGATGTATCGTTTGTAGCTGTCCAAGTATATCAGTTTAAATCTAAGTAGTATCATTTCATGTTATTTTCACAAGATTTTGGTTAATTGTTTGGCATTAACACTATTATAAACTGGGTAACTGGTAAACCAGGTAACAAAACATTGACCAATGACTGGGAAATCACATTTTGTCTCCAAGCATGAATTTGTATAGTTTAGTAAATTTGTAAAGACCAAGAAGAATAAAATTGCTGCAACAAAGAAAATTACCAACATTGTAGTGTTCTCATTCAGGTGTAAGAACTCTGAACTAAACACCGAGGTAAACCGTCGTCAATGAAAACAGGATCGCAGTAAGATTAACCGTTTACTGTTCACTCTTCCACATTAACGTATGATGAAAACTGTTGATAAAACAATATAAAATATATACAGTATTTGTTTCCTTCTTGACATCACATTTACATCATAAATACTTGCAAAAGTAAAACTACAACAAACTATATTACATTAAAGTACAACATACAGTCAGAATCTACCTGCGCTTTAAATACACATCAACACAAACTATCCAGCAACTCTTTCAATAGCACAAGAAAATAAACTTTATCAACCGTCATTACTTTTAACAGAATCAGCATTAACATTTTTACTTCAACACATCAATTATCTTATGAACTTATGACGTTGCTTCTATGATGTTTCTTAGTGCACAGAATGAAAACTTTTCTTGCCATGTATCTCTGTTGCTACCGGGGGGGCCTATAGAATACCCCCAGTAGAGTAACTGCTCCATTCCTGTTCCTGACTTCTACCCATACTGACTCAAAAGAGGATCCTGCTACATTATCCACTCTTTCTGCAGCTGTAATAGTATCCCTGACTAGTAATGCTACCCCTCCTCCCCTTTTTCCCCCTCTCTATCCCTTTTAAAGCACTGAAATCCAGGAATATTGAGAATCCATTCCTGCCTTGGTGCCAGCCAAGTCTCAGTAATGGCCACTACATCATAATTCCATGTATGTATCCAAGTTCTCAGTTCATCACCTTTGTTCCTGATGCTTCTTGCATTGAAGTACACACACTTTAGCCCTTCTACCTTACTACCTTTACACCCTTTATTCTGCTTCTTTTTCATCAAAGCCTCTCTATATGTTAGATCTGGCTTTACTCCATGCACTTCTTTCACTGCTCTATCGCTCTGGGTCTGATCCCCCTTGCAAATTAGTTTAAGCCCTCCTGAACCATGCTAGCATACCTACCTGCAAGGATATTGCTCCCCCTCGAGTTCAGGTGCAACCCATCCAATCTGTACAGGTCCCACCCACCTTCCCCAGAAGAGATCCCAATGATCCAAAAATCTAAAACCCTGCGCCCTGCACCAACTCCTCAGCCATGCATTCATCTGCCATCTCCTCCAATTCTTACCATCACTATCACATAGCACTGGCAGCAATCCTGAGAACGCCACCCTTGAGGTTCTGTTCTTCAGCCTTCTGCCTAGTTCCCGAAACTCACACTTCAGGATCTCATTCCTCTTTCTGCCTATGTCATTGGTACCAACATGTATCACGACTTCTGGTTGCTTTCCTTCTCGTAACAGTATGTCATGCACCCGGTCAGAGACATCCCGGACCCTGGCACCGGGGAGGCAACAAACCATGCAGGTGTCCTTCTCACGTCCACAAAATCTCCTGTCTGCTCCCCTGACTATAGAGTCTACAATGACGACAGCTCTCCTCTTCACCGTCTCATTCTTCTGCACCACCAATGTCAGACTCAGTGCCAGAGGCCCTGCCACCATGGCTCACACTTGGTTGGTCATCCTCGCCAACAGCATCCAGGACGATAAACTTATTATTCAGGGGAATGGCTACAGGGGTGCTCTGCACTACCTGTCTACTTTCCTTCGCTTTCCCCCCTCGGACTGTCACCCAATGACCTGCTTCCTGCAGCCTAGGTGTAACTACCTCCCTGTAGCTCTCATCTATGACTGCCTCATTCTCCTTTATGAGTCGAAGGTCATCCAGCTGCTGCTCCAGATTAAAGTACAACATACAGTCAGAATCTACCTGCACTTTAAATACACTTCAACACAAGCTATCCAGCAAGTCTTTCAATAGCACAAGAAAATAAACTTTATCAACCGTCATTACTTTTAACAATCAATGTTAACATTTTTACTTCAACACATCGATTATCTTATGAACTTACGGCATTGCTTCTATGATGTTTCTTAGTGCGTAGAATGAAAACTTTTCTCGCGCTAATCCTGCACACGCAAGCCCTGTCCTTCCCGTTTCTCCAAACCAGTATTCTCTTTCAAGATGCGGCAAAACCGGGTGTGACGTCATCGCATGCCGCGATACATCACAGACAACGAATTTACTTTCAACAACCTTAACTTTAACTAGAAAATAATTACAAACGAATTACTAAAGCAAAAATGTAATAAACTAAGCGAATGCCTTAAGGGCAACACAAACATCTTTTTGTAACTAGCATTTCACAGTATCTGGACATTGATGCTCATGATCATTAAAGGCGTCAAAGATACAGAGAGACACAGGAGTACGGGGTTGAGAAGGGAACTGCAGAACAGACTTGAATGGAGTCTGGTGGAGTAAGGTGTTTAGGTGAGATAAAAAATTCCTTCAGTCACAGGGTTGTAAGTCTGTATGTAGAATTCTCTACTGCAGAGGGAAAGTCAATGAACATGAGTTATTCGTATTCCAGGTACAAAAAGCATCAGAGTTTTGGCATGACTGTAGGAGTATGCTGTTAAGGTGGAGGATTGGCCCTGGTATATTGAATGGTAGAGCAGACCTCTGTTTCTGTTATCTAAATTTCTTAATCAGCTTGTCATTTCTAATGTTGCCGGAACTTTTTGGTGCAACACAACATTGAGCTGCTTTGAGCCATTTATGCTTGGGTGTTGGTTTGCAATTTTGGAGGCTAAATATTTCCTAATTTAACCATACTTACGGTAAGTACTGTTTTATAATCATTTCCTGTTATTACATGTATATTTATTTGTACAGGCAGATAATCTACAATACCATTTCAGATTTGCAGTCTTGATGGATAAACACTGATTCATTGTTATTCTTTCTTGAGTATTTTGGAAGACCAGGGATCTTCTGTCAGCTAGTTAATTATTACTCTGAACCTCTCTCTTCCTCTTGCTTCATTATGAACAATGTTGGCGATAACCAAAGGAACAACTTCCGAAAATGTACATTAGGAAGAGAGGAGGGGAAGAATTGTTGATGGGATTGTTAAAGTGAACTATTAATTTGGGGTGTGCAAGTTCCTCTTTTAAAAAATGTTTGAAGGAAAGTTAAGCCAAGTTTTTCTAATCTATATTACTTATTCCTTTGGGAAGTTCTTTCCTGTCCTTCACTTTATTCCTATCAATAAACCACAGGAAAGGAATTAATTGATGTTTCCCCATTTTTCCTGACTAACGTTTTGTGTGGGAACCTTTCTAAAATGCTGAATTTGTGGTGTAACTGTCTTCACAGGAGGTCCATTATAGAGACCAGTCGTGCACTTAAGGAGCTCTTTCATGAAGCTCGGGAGAGAGCGTCCAAGGCTCTGGGTTTTGCTAAGATGCTGAGAAAGGTAATGTATACAAGGGCTATGTCATGCATCACGTAACTGTACATAAAGCTGTGTAGTAAAATGCTGTGTTACTTTCAGGCAGCAAGAAAATATTGTTTCAAAAATAAAATAGTTTTTCTTTTGATCTAGGACCTAGAAATTGCAGCAGAATTTACTTTGACGGCTCCTGTTCTGGACTTTTTAGAAGCTCTTAAAGTGAAAAAATATGTTAAGGTAGATAATCCATTTTATTGTCTTATCATTTACCATACTGAAACTCCTGATGTGAATTTATTTCTTAGAGCATTCATTTGATGTGTTGCTAAGAAGTCAGAAAGCAAGGGAAAGGTTATTTCCTAATTTTAATTGAGACCTTTAAAATCATAATCATGGAAAATGTCTGATTTGGGTATTATCTGTTCAATAATCTTTGTTTAATTTGCATTAAATATTGAATTCATTTATGCAAAGGTGATAAATTATTCATTACAACTTCAAGATTTTAGATGTACATACTTAGTTTTATGCAGTAATTGTTCTTTAATATGAATTCAAAATGATTGATTCAATATAAAGTCATTGAGTCAATAACACAGAACAGGCCCTTTGGTGTAGGATGCCTGCATAGAACAGCTCAGGAACAGGCCTTTCAATCCACATGGACATCAAGTACCCACTTAAAACTTTGGCAATTCATGTGCTCGTCCAGATACTTTTCCGATATTGTGCCTCCCACACCACCTTGGGCAGTGTGCATCAGATTGCAGCCAACCTCGTAGATAAAAATTTTCCTTCTATTCCATCTAGCACTCTTACTAGGCAGAAACAAAACGAACTGTGAAGTATTTTGTGAACAGTGAGTGATGCAGATGGTGGTATTCAGAGGGAAGCGTATGACTGTACACAAGTTGACATGCAGGTACAGCAGATAATTAGGAAGAAGTATGTGTAAATTGATGACTGCAAGAGGATTTGAGAATGAGTATAAATCAGCATTTATACAGGGTCCTGGAATTTGTACTTGTCAAATTTCTCTGTTTGAGGAAAGGATACTCAGAGGTTGACTGAATTAATTCTTGAGATGAGGAATTACAAGCAGACCAGATTCCTCTCTTTTGCACATCACAATTTTAAAGTGCTTGACAGGGTACATATATATACACATCTCGTGTGCCGAAACCTAAAATAACAACAGAAAATTCAGCACATACCGAGTTGATCAGGTTCCTTCTGTGAGAAGAGAAAGAGAATAATGCTTCAGGTCAAAGCTCTTCGTCAGAATGGACGTCAGATCATCAAGCTGACGAAAAGTCTTTGACCTGAAGCATTAACACTGTTTTTCTTCCCACGGATGCACCCTAATCTGCTGGCCATGCATTCCAGAAATTTTTATTTGTAATGTTTTCTTTGGCTAAATTGTCAAGAGCTTGAGATGTTGAAATGAGAGACTGGCATTTGACTACAATGAAAAGGAATTTCTTTGTCCAGATGGAAGTGGATCTTTGGAATTGTGGAGGCTTAAACACTGACTCTGTTCAGGGCAGAAATAGATTTTTAGATATCATGGGGACCTAAGGGATTTGGTGGAAGTGCATGTAAATGCCATTGAGGTGAAGGAGCAACAATGATCTTATGTAAAGACGGTACAGTTAGGGGAATGGACTTCTCCAGCTTCTACTTATGTTCTTATGAAGGATATTTTAAAAAACTCATAAGTGTACAAAAGTTTCCAAAAAAAAACTGTTTGTCTCAAGACCAGTATTACTGAAGCTAGATTTTTATTCCAGATTAATTATTTGAATCAGGTTTCAAGCATGTGTCTCTGGATCTTAGCTACGTGATCCTAGTGCAGTAACTTAACCACTATGCCACTATGCTATCTAACATTAATTGGAGAGCATCGAAGCAGATGTGAGTACAGTCACTATTACTAAGAAGGTACTTGGGAAGCTGGGAAGGTCTAATGGTAGTTAAGTGTCCTGAACCAAATGGACTATAAGAGATAGTGGAGGCATTAGTAGTGACCTTTCAAGAATCACTAGATTCCAGAATGGTTCTGCAGGACTGGAAAACTGCAAATGTCTCTCCACTCTTTAAGAAGGAAGGGAGGCAAAGGTCAGAAAATTATAGTTAACCTGATTTCAGTGGTTGGCAAAATGTTGGAGCCAATTATTGTGGATAAAGTTTTGGGGTACTTGGAGGCATATGATAAAATAAGCAAAAGTCAGCTTTGTTTCCTTAAGGAAAAGTCTTCCCCGACAAATCTGTTGGAATTCTTTGAGGAAATAAACAGGATTGACAAAGGAGAATCGGTGGATGTTGTGTACTTGGCTTTTCAGAAGGTCTTTGACAAGGTGGTACACATGTGACTGCTGAACAAGTTAAAGCGTATGGTATTACAGGAAAGATAGTAACATGGACAGGAGATTGGCTGACTGGCAGAGGCAAGGAATGGGAATAAAGGGGGCTTTCTCTGGCTGGCTGCCAATGTCCAGTGTTGTTCCGCAGTGGTCTGTTTTGAGACTGCTTCTTTTTGTGTTATACAGTAGGTCAATGATTTCAATGACAGAATTGATGACTTTCTGAACAGGTTTGTGAATGATACAAAAATAGTTGGAAGGGCAGGTAGTGTTGAAGAAGCAGGGAGTCTGCAGAAGGACCCAGACAGATTTGGGAGAATGAGCAGATGGAATACAGTATTGGGAAGAGTATGGTCATGCACTTTGGTTGAAGGAATAAAGGTAGAGACCTTTCTAAACAGGGAGTGATTTCAGAAATTGGAGGTGCAAAGAGACGTAGGAGTCCCAACAACACACACAAAATGCTGGTGGAACACAGCAGGCCAGGCAGCATCTATAAGGAGAAGCACTATCGACGTTTCAGGCCGAGACCCTTCGTCAGGACTAACTGAAAGGAAAGATAGTAAGAGATTTGAAAGTAGTGGGGGGAGGGGGAAATACGAAATGATAGGAGAAGACCAGAGGGGGTGGGATGAAGCTAAGAGCTGGAAAGGTGATTGGCAAAAGTGATACAGAGCTGGAGAAGGGAAAGGATCATGGGATGGGAGGCCTCGGGAGAAAGAAAGTGGGGGGAAGTACCAGAGGGAGATGGAGAACAGGCAGACAACTAAATATGTCAGGGATGGGGTAAGAAGGGGAGGAGGGGCATTAATGGAAGTTAGAGAAGTCAATGTTCATGCCATCAGGTTGGAGGCTACCCAGCCGGTATATAAGGTGTTGTTCCTCCAACCTGAGTTTGGATTCATTTTGACAGTAGAGGAGGCTATGGATAGAGTCCTAATGCAGGATTCCCTAAAGGTTAACTTGCAGTTTGAGCCAGTAATAAGGAAAGCAACTGAAATGCTAGCAATCATTTTGAGAGGACTAGAATGTAAGAGCTAGCATGTAATGTCGAGGATTTATAAGGCATTGTTCGACCACATTGGGGTATTGTGAGACATTTTGAGCCTCTTACCACAGAAAAAAGTAATTTTAATGTGCTGGCTTTGAAGAGGGTCCAAATAAAGTTCATGAGAATGATCCTGGGAACAAAAGGGTTAATATATGAGGAGTGTTTGATGCCTCTGAGCGTGAACATGTTGAAGTTTAGAAGAATAGTGGGGGGGGGGGCGTATATCTCAGTGAAACCTGTCAAATATTGAAAAGCCTCGATAATGTAGGTGTTGAGAGGATATTTTGAATACTGGGGGAGGTCTAGGACCAGAGGGCACAGCCTGAGAATAGAAGAACATCCCTTTAGAACAGAGATGAGGAAAAGCATTTTCAGCCAGAGTGTGGTGAATCTGTGGAATTTATTGGATGGGACAGCTGTGGAGGTCAAGCCAAGCAGAGGTTGTTAGGTTCTTAATTAGTAAGGGTGTCAAAGGTTAGAGGGAGAAAGCAGGAGAATAGGGTTGTTAGGGATAATAAATCAGCCACGATTGAATGGCAGAACAAATTCAATGAGCTGAGTGGCCTAATTCTACTCCCAAGTCCTATATTGTTGCTTTGCAATTTTGAAAGTATTGTAGCGGTGTGCTACACGCAGCGCTAAAATAACGACACGGAGTCGGTAAACTGCAATTAAAGATGATTTTCTTCGAACTTCACGGCCTTGCTTTAAAGCCTCCTTCATCCCGCCCTCCCCGGGCGCGGATGCTCTAAGGGACACGTACTCACAAACCCCCGCAGGCTTTTTCCCTTTGTTGCGGACCTGGCCTTTGTGCCTGCGCGCTGGCTATTTGTGAGCCGGTTTCGAGTGTGCTAGGAAGTAGGTCGCCACATAACCCCCCCCCCCCACCCCAGAACCAGCGATACACCCCCCAATGTCCACAGTCTGGGCCGGACCCTGTTTGGGAGGTCAGCCTCTGCGCCGCGGTGCTGGAAACTCGACCGGTTGCACCAGGTCCACATGGGCCGGTTTGAGTCAGTCCACCGTGAAAACCTCCTCTCTCCCCTCAACGTCCAGCATGAACGTGGACCCGTTGTTCCTGAGCACCGTGAATGGCCCCTCGTAGGGCTGTTGCAGTGGTGGCCGATGCCCGCCCCGTCGTACAAACACAAACTTACAGTTCTGCTGGTCTTTGGGTACGCAGGTCGGGTTCTGCCCATGCTGCGAAGTGGGTATGAGGGCCAGGTCACCGAGCCTCTCGCATAGTCTGCCCAGGACTGCTGCGGGTTCTTCCTCTTGCCCCCTGGGGGCTGGTATGAACTCCCCGGGGACGACCAGGGGTGCGCCGTACACTAACTCGGCCGATGAGGCGTGCAGATCGTCTTTGGGCGCCGTGCGGATGCCGAGTAGGACCCAGGGAAGCTCATCCGCCCAGTTAGCTCCTCGCAGGCGGACCATGAGAGCCGACTTTAGGTGACGGTGGAAACGCTCCACTAGTCCGTTCGACTGTGGGTGGTAGGCAGTGGTGTGGTGCAGCTGTGTCCTCAAAAGGCTGGCCATAGCTGACCACAGGCTGGAGGTGAACTGGGCGCCTCTGTCGGAGGTAATGTGGGCTGGTACATCAAAGCGGGACACCCAGGTGGCGATCAGTGCCCGGGCGCAAGATTCGGAGGTGGTGTCCGTGAGCGGGATTGCCTCTGGCCATCTTGTGAACCGGTCCAGAATAGTCAGGAGGTGCTGCACTCTGCACGACACTGGCAGGGGGCCCACGATATCCACGTGAATGTGGTCGAAACGCCGGTGGGTGGGGTGGAACTGCTGCGGCAGAGCTTTGGTGTGCCGCTGCACCTTGGCTGTCTGGCAGTGCGTGCACGTTCTGGCCCATTCACTGACCTGCTTGCGGAGTCCGTGCCAAACGAACCGGTTGGCTACCAGCCGGACAGTTGTCCTGATGGAGGGGTACGCTAAGTTATGAATGGAGTCGAAAACACGGCGCCGCCAGTTCGCCGCGACGACAGGACGGGGCTGGCCGGTGGCGACGTCACAGAGTAGGGTCCTCTCACCTGGGCCTACGGGGAGGTCCTGGAGCTGCAAGCCGGAGACTGCGGTTCTGTAACTCGGGATCTCCTCGTCTGCACGCTGCGCCTCTGCCAGCACCTCAAAGTCTACCCCTTGGGAAAGGGCATGAATGTTAGGGAGAGAGAGCGCGTCTTCCACGACATTGTCCTTACCCGAGACGTGCCGGACATCCGTCGTGTATTCAGAGATGTAGGACAGATGGCGCTGCTGGCGGGACGACCAGGGATCGGACACCTTCGTGAACGTAAAGGTAAGTGGCTTGTGGTCCGTGAACGCCTACCTTCTAAGAAGTACCTGAAATGCCGGATTGCCAGGTATAGCGCCAACAGTTCCCGGTCGAAAGCACTGTATTTGAGCTCGGGTGGCCGCAGGTGTTTGCTGAAAAACGCCAGGGGTTGCCAGCGCCCCTCGATGAGTTGTTCCAGCACCCCACCGACTGCCGTGTTAGATGCGTCCACTGTGAGGGCGGTAGGGACGTCCATTCTGGGGTGCACTAGCATCGCGGCGTTCGCCAAGGCTTCCTTCGTTTGAATGAAAGCGGCGGCGGACTCCTCGTCCCAGGCAATGTCCTTGCCCGGACCCGACAGCAGGGCGAACAGGGGGCGCATGATTCGGGCAGCTGAAGGGAGGAAGCGGTGGTAGAAATTGACCATACCTACGAACTCCTGAAGGCCTTTGATCATGGTGGGTCGGGGGAAATGGCGGACCGCATCTACCTTAGCGGGCAGAGGGGTTGCCCCGTCTTTAGTAATCCTGTGGTCCAGGAAGTCAATGGTGTCGAGCCCGAACTGGCATTTGGCCGGGTTGATTGTTAGACTGTATTCACTCAGTCGGGCGTAGAGTTGACGGAGGTGGGACAGATGCTCCTGACGACTGCTGCTGGCTATGAGGATGTCGTCCAAATAGATGAATGCGAAGTTCAGGTCGCGTCCCACCGCGTCCATTAACCGCTGGAACGTCTGTGCGGCATTCTTCAGGCCAAACGGCATGCGGAGGAACTCGAAAAGGCCGAACGGGGTGATGAGAGCCATTTTGGGGACGTTGTCCGGATGCATCGGGATTTGATGGTATCCTCGGACGAGGTCTACCTTGGAGAAGATCCGTGTGCCGTGCAGGTTTGCTGCAAAGTCCTGAATGTGCGGCACAGGGTAGCGGTCCGGTGTGGTAGCCTCGTTCAGCCTGCGGTAGTCGCCGCATGGTCTCCAGCCCCCTGTCACTTTGGGCACCATGTGCAGGGGGGAGGCCCATGGGCTGTCGGACTGCCGGATGATCCCCAATTCCTCCATCCTCTTGAACTCCTCCTTCGCCAGTCGGAGCTTGTCCGGGGGAAGCCGCCGAGCACGGGCATGGAGGGGTGGTCCCTGGGCCGGGATGTGGTGCTGTACGCCGTGTCGGGGCATGGCTGCCGTGAACTGCGGTGCCAGAACCGATGGGAAATCCGCCAGGACTCTGGTGAAGTCGTTGTCGGACAGCGTGATGGAGCCGAGGTGTGGGGCTGGCAACTGGGCTTCTCCAAGGGAGAACGTCTGAAAGGTCTCGGCGTGGACCAGCCTCTGCCTCGGCAGGTCAACCAGCAGGCTGTGAGCCCGCAAAAAATCCGCGCCCAGAAGCAGTTGGGCTACGGTGGCCAGTGTGAAGTCCCACGTGAACCGGCTGGAGCCGAACTGTAGCTGCACCGTATGGGTGCCGTAGGTCCTTACCGTGCTGCCGTTCGCGGCCCTCAGGGTGGGACCCGGTGCCCTGTTGCGGGTGTCGTAACTCGTCGGAGGTAAGACGCTGATCTCGGCACCAGTGTCGACCAAAAATTGGCATCACGACCTCTTGTCTCACACATACAGGAGGCTATCCCGACGGCCAGCCGCCGTAGCCATCAGCGGCGGCTGGCCCTGGCGTTTCCCGGGAGCTGGCAGGGCGGGCGACAACGGCAGGCTTCTGCGCCCCACCGCTGGTGGTAGAAACACCAGTGTTCGTTGGGCTCCCCACCCCTGCCTCTGGGGCTAGCGGGCTCTGCGGCCGGGCCTGGACTGGTTTGCTGCTGGGAGCGTGACCTGTTGATCTGTGCGATGGACGCCCCACTCACCTTCTTGGCGTTCCACAGCAAGTCCGCCAGGGTTGCCACCTTCCGGGGGTCACTGAAATCCGTGTCAGACAGCAGCAGGCGTATGTCCTCGGGCAGCTGCTCCAGGAATGCCTGCTCAAACATGAGGCAGGGTGTGTGTCCGCCGGCCAAAGACAACATCTCATTCATTAAAGCCGATGGAGGTCTGTCTCCCAAGCCATCCAGGTGCAGTAAGCGGGCAGCCCGCTCGCGCCGTGAGAGTCCTTAGGAGCAGGGCTTTGAATTCCGTGTACTTGCTGTCCGCCGGGGGAGACTGCACGAACTCTGCAACCTGGGCCGCTGTGTCCTGGTCGAGGGAGCTCACCACGTAGTAGTAACGTGTGTCCTCTGAGGTTATCTGCCGAACGTGGAATTGGGCTTCTGCTTGCTGGAACCATAGGTGAGGTCGCAGCGTCCAGAAGCTTGGCAGTTTCAACGAAACCGCATGAACAGATGCGGCGTCGGTCATCTCCGGTCCAAAAATCGTTTGGACCGTCGGGGTCACCAATTGTAGCGGTGTGCTACACGCAGCGCTAAAATGACGACACGGAGTCAGTAAACTGCAATTAAAGATGATTTTATTGGAACTTCACAGCCTTGCTTTAAAGCCTCCCTCATCCCGCCCTCCCCGGGTGTGGATGCTCTAAGGGACACGTACTCACAAACCCCCGCAGGCTTTTTCTCTTTGTTGCAGACCTGGCCTTTGTGCCTGTGCGCTGGCTATTTGTGAGCCGGTTCGAGTGCGCTAGGAAGTGGGTCGCCACAGTATAACACATTTCAGGTGTTTGACAGCATATTTTGATAAGTACTTTAGTTGTCATCATAATTAAGCAGCTATGTTTGGAAAAAATAACTTTGAATAAAAGTTTTGCAGCATCATTAGTGCATTGAACTCTAAATGTACAATATTGTGGCAGATCTTTGCTGTTTAATGGTCCTGAAGTCCAGTGGGAGTCAGCAGTGTGTCACTGGTGAACTCCAGGAGACCAACAAAGTGGTATAACTTTTGCAGATGTTGCAGCCCACAAGGAAGTCTGCTCACTGAGCCAATGCAAGGTTAAATACAGTTCAGTTGGACAACGTACCTGCAATAATGAATTATCAAAACATTCTTTCTCACATCTGAAATTTGCTACACTTTCAAAATCACTGATCAAGCTCGAATTGGTAGTGCAATTCCACCATGGTTTGAATTCCACCATGTCACAGAAATCGTCCTTTCTGTCAACCTAGCCTGCACTGACAATCAAATACTCATTTGTGCTAATCCTGAACTGTTTTCATTTTATTCTTTCCACTTTCCCTTCACCTACTGCCAGGTTTTTGATGGGGGCAAATTGCAGAGGACAGTTAACTTTGAGATTGTCGCATCTCTAGATCGGGAGGAAATGCAAACTCAGCATAGAGTAACAGAGGTCAGGATTGAACCCAGATTACTGAAGCAGCAGATTCAACCAGTGCAGGTGCTTCCAGCATGGTCCCACCTGCTGTCGGCCAGCAGGAGCCTGGCTTCTAATAGCCAGGCATTGTCTGCACATAGTAGTTTGGCACATTGCTTCTCACCATGCACTTGGCTAGCTGCACTGAAACAAGATTTGCCCAGCTGGTGAGAGCCAACCTCCTGACCATTACTTATCAAGAATGCCTACAGACAATTAAAAGAAAATTAAAATATTAAAAACATTCACATGCCCCTAAAAAGTTAAAAATAGTCAAGATGACCAAAGTAAATCACACTTTTTGCATCATCTTGTTTGATCAAATTTTATGAATACTTGCTCTATGTGTCACAGTTATTCCAGAATTTTGATAATAAGAAAGATATGAAAGATATATATAATCTTTTCCGAAAATATTTGTTCCCACTGATATGATAGTTGCACTGCTTTGAGCCTGACCTCTTATGGTTCTGGATTATGCTCGAATACCAGAACTAATTGCTTAAACGGGTCAGTCAGAATTAATACTTTTTTGGAACTTTACATGTGTGACCTTGGGTCCCACCACTCCATGCCAATTTTCTCCTTTATTTTTTGGATTTGAAATGCTAGTGATGAATCCATAGTGAATAGTTTTAGTCCTGGTAATATCCTGACACTGTCTTGTATATCTTTTCCTTTTCTCCATTTCCTCCCCAAAAATGATTCATGGATTCATTATTGTAGATTCCCTCCGGCCACTTGCTGATATCCTTATTCCCTTGCTTTCCAACACTTCCCTTAGAGTCACAACCAATCCTGGACCTACTAATTCTTGATTTCTCTGTAGTCCAAAAATACATCTTTCTCAGCCTTGAACCAGTTTTATTTTAGTGGGGTCTAAAGAGTGCTGAAGATTTGCATTCTCTGGGAGAAGTGTTTCTTCTTGGTCATTTTGAGAATTCACAATCTGATTCTGCCCCTCATTGGGGGAGCCATCATCTCAGTGTTCGGTATTGTGGAGTCAATTTACAGTTAGAAAGTTTTACTTGTAAATATCAGCAGAATTTTTTGAACTGTCAAGTTATAGAATCATACAGTGATTGTTTGGAAAGTGGGATTAATCTGTGCATTGTTCAAAGACAGCAAGAAAGCCTTCATTTGCTAGGGGTGATCTGGTAGAGAGAAGGCAGAATCAAAGGCACATACACAAAAGATAGAATAAGAAACGAGTCCAACAAAGGAATTCCACCATTTGAAAACTTGATCTACAGTGACAGCTCTACAGCGTGAAAAGAGATTGTGGGCTGTAAATTACGGAAAATTGCTCTCTTATAAGAAAAAGAACAAAGGTCATAAATGCTCAGTTATAAAGTATTTAAATGTGCTCTGATAGGAAAGTTTTTAAGCTTTAATTAACATGATTTTAAGGGTAAAGTGGATAGAAGTAGCCTCAGTCTATAAACTCATGCATAATTCAGGGAAAGTCATTTTATTTTTAGGCAAAAAAAATTCTCCTTTGGGATTAGTTACCATACCACTGGTGTTTTTGAGTCTTTTGATTAACAAGTTATGGTTATATGTGACAGTAATATGCGAAATAATAAACTCTAGACCTTGAAGAAATAAATTGAAGATTAGATAGAAACTGTTTAAGAAGAAATTGAATTTGAAGTAGTCTATTGAGCTTTTTCCACCCTTCATTAAGATCCAAGCCACTATTCTATTTGTGCTGTTTTTAACCACTATCCCCATTGTTTCCCTTAAAATCCAGAAACCCATTAAAGCCTGTTTTATTTTTTATTATTTAGAGATACAGCATGGTAACAGGCCCTTCCAGCCTAATGAACCATACCACCCTGTTAGAGCCATGTGGCCAATAACTTATTAACCCTTATGTCTGTTGTTTTTAGGAGAAAACTGTAGCACCCGGATTAAATCTACGCGGTCATGGAGGGAATGTCCAAACTCCTTACAGACATCAGCAGGAATTGAACCTGAGTCGCTGGCACTGTAAAGCATTCCACTAACCACTACACTACCATGCTGTAGTGAACTCAGTGGCTGAACTTCACTCTGGGGTAGAGAATTCTAAAGATTCACCCCTCTGTGCATGAAGACGTTTTATTTTTGCACTAAGCCAATACCTCTCTCTGAGTCTGATATTTATTTGAACAATGAGGTGCTGATAAGACTTGGGTTAAGCAACTGACTTGGCATACCTTTCCCTCTCAGGTTCTCATTCCAGGACTGGAGGACCTGCATATTTTTGTTGCTTATGATCTTGCAGAGCGAAAGTCTCAGATACTCCAACTGCTCAGCGCAACAGCTGGCAAGGAATGTTCAAACGAATCCGATGAATCCGTGGATGAAGCGTACCTGCTCCTCATCAAAGATGATCTGGACACCAGAGAGCAGGAAGGTGCCTGGAAATCGTGGACGGGCCAGTCCATCAAAGTGCTGCCCCAGGTAGAAACTGTGGATACATTGAGAAGCATGCAGGTAAGCAACAATAGGGCACCATTCATAAATAGTTAACCTCAAGAAGCAATTGATAACAGTAGGCAGTAACAGCTTACATTTATATAGCAACTTTTGCATGGGTATAGTGGCATTAATCAGTGGGGGAAAAAATGGAGAAAGCAATGTAGGACAGGAGTGGGTCATCAGGACTGTCTGGACTGCCCTGCCATTCAATATGTCCTCTGGGCTAATTTTTGTTGGCCTCGAGACTTCTTCCCTACAAGTTCCTCATAACCCTCAATTCAGTCAATGATCTTGCAAATATTTGTTGATTTCCACCTTAGTGATCGAGCTATCAGAAACAGAGAATTCAAGCGATTCCCTTGGAGAAGAAATTTCTGTGTACTTCAGTTTATTAAATGACTCGATTCACATTTTGTAACTTCTTATCTGTGACCCTCCCAAAAGAAGAACACCTCTACATTTATCTCGATAATCCCCACAGGATTTTATTTGTTTGAATAAGGGCATCCTTTATTCTTCTGCACTGCAATGCAGACCCAAGTTGTTCAATCTGTCCTGATAGGACAACCCTCTCCTCTCAGGAATTAGCCTGGTGAATTTCCTTTGAACTGCCTTCAGTGTAACTATATCCTTTTTTAGATAAGGGGTCAAAACTATGTGTAGTATTCTCCGTGAAATGTTTACACTGCTGTTGTAGTCTTCTAATGGCTTCTTAGCTGATGGTGAATAACTAGCCTTTACAATCTGCTAACATAACCCTAATATGTTGGTTAGGTAACGTTTTATCAATCGTATAATATAGCTTGCCACATTAGTGGCCATATCTTGGATTTTAATAAACTGTCACTACCTAATCTACAGAATTATCTTTTGAAAAATGAGTTTGCTTTTCCTCAGATTCGGAATTTATTGCTGGTTGTGATGCAATCTTCTCATCTTGTAAGTCAACGCAAGACCTTTCAACAGTCCATAGAAAATCTAATCTCACTGCACCGTGAGCAGACGTCCAGCCAACCAGTCATAGCCAAAGCTCTGGAGCAGCTGAAGGTATATTCTGTTTTGTTCAGTTTATTTTTATAGCTGTGCTTTAAAACTATGTAATTAGGAACACATCTCACAATGCGAGTTCAATAATTTGAGATGATTCAGTGCTGCTTAGTGGAGCATGGTTTTTAATCTTGTCCACTTTTACAAGGCTGAAGTGAACATCAGTCATCTTGTTATTTCAGGTTATCAAGTTTGTTCAAAGTCTTGTGAAGTTGTTTTTTTTTACTCCTTACTCTGTTCTTGAGATCAGCAGCAAATATAGTCCCCATTAGAAGCAAGTCTGTAAGAAATTGATTACAGGGCCAGAAATAGGGGTGGTGCTGTTGTATTGAAATCCCAGCTGAACAAAATTTAGGTGCCTTGCAGCTGAAACACTTGGACCTTCCAAATGCATTGACATTTTAATAATTCTTTAAGGTAGTGAAGTTAAACTGTCACTTGTGTCCCTGAATTCTGGTGCATAATTTTGCTGATTTTTTAAATATATACACTCAAAGGCCAGATTATAATCTACACCCCTACACCTCATTAATGCAAATTTCTAATTAGCTAATCATGTGGCAGCAACTCCATGTGTAAAAGCATACAGATATGGTCAAGTGGTTCAGTTGTTGTTCGGACCAAACATCAGAATGAAGAAAAAAATGTGAACGAAGTAACTTTCACCATGCAATGATTATTGGTGCCAGACAGAGTGGTTTGAGAATCTCAGAAATTGCTGATCTGAAATTTTCACACACACCAGTGTCTAGAGTTTACAAAGAATGGTCTGAAAAAACAAAAAAAAAAGTCCTGTGAGTGGCAGTACTGTGGCCAAAAATGCACTGTGCAGATGAGTGTTTCTGAACACACAACATGTCAAATCTTAAAGTGGGTGGGCTGCAGCAGCAGGAGGCCATACTTGTTTCACTCCTGTAACCACTTTATTGGGTATGTATACTCCTGTATCTAATAAAGTGGACACTGAGTGTATGTTTGATAAAGCTGTTTCTTTCTGCACAAATTCATAACTCAGGATGTCTTCCTCAGTAGGATGTTATTTACTTGTGATGCACAGATGATCTAACATTGGACTACAGATGTAAAACCATTTCAATGTGACACCCAAGCTTGTTTATCAAGTCCTTAAGCAGTGGATATTTTGGTAAAATACAGTCATTTTAGTTTTCCATGTTTAGACCTGGCCTTGACGCAGCAATTTGAAAAGCTCAGTATCCTTACGGGAATTATTCTCATGCACACAATCTTTACTAATCATATTATTGTAAATAAAACCTTAGAACTGAGTACCCACAAGTCATAGTCCAGACCTCAATCCAATTAAGAATTTGTGGCTGGATTCGAGAAGGGTTGTTCCCTCACGATCCCCATGCAATCTGTCAGAGCTTGAGCAGTTTTGTAAAGAAGAATGGGGAAAAATTGCAGTGCCCAAATGTGGAAAGCTGATAGAGACCTATCCTCACAGACTCAAGGCTACAATTGCCGCCCAAGGTGCATCTACTAAATGCTGGCTTGAAGGAGGCGAATGCTTCTGCAATCAATAATTTTGTGCTTTATATTTGTAATTATTTTAGATCACTTTGTAGAGATCTGTTTTCATTTTGACACAAAAGAAGCTCTTTCTGTTGATCATTGTCAGAAAAGAACAAATTAAATCCACTGATTCAATGTTGTAAAACAATAAAACATGAAAACTTTTGGGGGGGGGCTGAATACTTTCTATAGGCACTGTACATAAATTGGTAATTAGTATTGAGTAAGTAAGATGTTCAAGCATTAGATTTTAATTTTAGGTCATTTGTATGTTGGTGGAAAGGACATCATGATGGTAAATCACCTTGAATAGCTGTAGCCCTTCCCACAGTGCTATAGGGCAGGGTGTCTAGGACTGGACCCAACAAAAATGAAGTGGCACGTTTCCAAGTGCAGATGGTGTGTGTTGCTTGGAGGGGATCAGTCAATGCTGAAGCTCGCATGAACTTGTTACCCTCGTCCTCCTTCATGGGAGAGGTTGCAGCAATGGGAGGTGTTGTTAAAATGGCCCTTGTTATTTAACTGTATGGCAGAGCTTTAAGATGAGAGGAGATTTACAAGGCAAGTTATTTTTTTAACGTGGAGAATGATAGATGCTTGGAACAGGCTGCTGGGAGGATGGTGGTGGCTGTTACACTGACAGTGTTTTGAGTCCTCTTGAGAGGCACACTAACAGGCGGGGAATTGATAGACAAAGACCAGGTGCAGGTAGATGGGATTAGTTTGGATTGGCAGTTGGGCTGGATTGGCATTATGGGGCTGTGCAGTATTCTGTATATTTTGTAGATGGCATATACTGAGGACCAGTGATAGGGAGAGTGAAAGTTTAAGGTAGTGGATGGGGGCCAATCAAGCAGGCTGCTTTGTCCTGGATGGTGTTGAGCTTCTTGAGTGCTTTCATCCAGGCAGGAGAGGTGTTATACTCCTAACTTGTAGATCGGTGGATGGGACAGTCACTGCAGGATACACAACTTCTTAACTTTCCTTCATAACTGCTGTATGTATATGGAGGACCCAGCTGAGTCTTTGATCAGTGTTGACCAGGATATTGATGGTAGTGAGCATTGAATGTCAAGTGTAGGCAGACAAGTTCTCCTGTTAGTGTGGTTATTGTCGGTATGTTTTTGTGTGACGGTAATGTTACCTATTATTCATCAGTCCATGCCTGAATGTCATGCAGGTCCTATTGAATGGTACTTTTGCTGGGTGATTGCAAACAAGAGTTGAACAATTTGTTTACACTTCATCCTACTGTGAGCAAACAGTGGAGGTTGTTCAATAGTGTTCACTTTCAACCTTGTTGGCAGAAAAACTAGATAGTAATAAATGCACCTCATTTCTGTGAACAAGGTGAATAACAAGAGCAAAGTAGCCTTTATTGTTTGTGGGAATTGAAAATTCCCTTCACCTTCCCAAGCAGCAGCTTTTGCAAATTTGCACTGCTTACATAGAGTGGCGTTCTCAATTTTAATTGGTGATACCAGCAGAAGAGATGACAAGTCAGTGAGAAGCTGAAGCTTTTTGGTGGTGATCTTTGTACTGGACAATCTCCCATGTACAGTAATGTCCCTCTACCTCGGGTGCAGCTGCTCTGCCGTTGGTACAGGAGGTATCCAGGAGTTATGATGGGCAATGTCATCAGGTATTCCCTCACCAAAAACACGAGATTCTGCAGATGCTGGAAATCTAGAGTAACACACAAAATGCTGAAGGAACTCAACAGGTCTGGCAGTTATCTATAGAGGGGAATAAAGAGGTGACTTTTTGAGCTGAGACCCTTCATCAGGACTGTTTACCTCTTTTCAAATTGCCTTATCCCATGTCCCTTGTTCTGGTTTGAGGGAGACTCTCACTCTGTAAACAATGCTGCTTCCTTCTTTAATATTCATGATTTCTTACTATTGTTTCTCTACTCTTTTCTTAATTTCTCCATCCATAGCTCATGAACCATTGCTTTTGTCTGTAACGAGACCATCCTCCACTTTTGCCACATCTTCACAGATACCGCAGATGGTAGAAATCTGAAATAAAATGGAATGTTGAAAAGCTTGGCAAGTCAAGCAGCAGAATTAATTAAGTGTTTCTCTCCCCAAAGAGCTGCATGATCTGCTGAGTGTTCTATTATTTTCTATACTGTTAGTGAGAGCATCTTGCCTTTTGAATGGGACTTCCTTGGTCTTTCCTCCTTCTCTGCCACATGGGTCTAACAGTAATGCCTTTCCTTGAATCTGTCGTTTTATCTTTCCTGTCCTTTGCGATTGTGTGACACAATCCAGGTTCACTCGTTTGTGTATAACTTGTGATTTTGCTCAGTAAATTTGAGCTTGAATGGAAAAGGCAAGGATGAGAGAAGCCTTGATAATCTGTGCTTCAGTGACTCCCATAGAGTACGTATTGATGCTTGGCCGGCCCTGACAAGTCTAGTCTTTCTGTTGAATTTATTTGTGGACTGGTTTAGAATTAAATCGGTGAAGTTCAAATCCTCTATGGTCACTGTAAATTACTTGCTTTTTGGAGCTTCCTCTACTTTGATTATTCATAATTAGTGTTCCACCCACCCCTTCATCCCTTTAGGGCTTAGGGTCATTCCCATGATATGATGCAAGGAAACAGCTGATTCCAACCTACTCATCCATTGTAGTGACCGTCCAATTGACTAATCTTCTAGTGTTTTACATCTAATTTCTGACTACCGTAGATTCCGGACTACAGAGCGCACCTGATTAAAAGCCGCTGGCTCTAATTTTAGAAATAAAATCAATTTTTTACTTGTATAGGCCGCACCGGATTGTCGGCCGCAGGTGTCCCACGTTGTAATATGAGATATTTACACAGAAAGATATTACACGTGAGGATTTTTTAACTTTTAATTAAATCCATATGGTAACAAAAACAAATACATATTGCAAATGCTTTTTTTCGAACCGTGCCCGTAACGCGGCTACTTTTAAATATACGTTGCGTATACTTCTTTACTGAACAACATTCTAATATCTCCTAACGACTGGTAAAAAATATATATACTGCAGCCTACCAGGAAAAGTTATTGATCGCCTTTAACTTAAAAGCAGCGTTTTCGCTCCGCCGCCCCCCCCCCCCCGCCGTCCCGTTTATCGCAAACCGGTATCCCACAAGACGCGGCGAAACCGGGTGTGACGTCATAGCATCCCGCGATGTAGTACAGAAAACAAATATAGTTAAAACTCTTCTAACTTTAACTAGAAAATGAATTACTAAGCGAAAATATTATAAACTAAATAACTGCCATAAAGGCAGCACAATGCTTTTCTTCGAGTGTTTTCCATGTTGATGAGGGTGAGTACAAATGACTGATTTACAATAATTTAATTGTGAAAGTGCGCTTGATTTATCGTACAATTTCATTGGACCTCTGTGAACTACTCATCAATTTTATTGGTCTACTGTTACAAGGCAAAATGTTTTCGGCGGCATGAAAAAAAATAATACATTAGCTGCTCCATTTTAAAGGCCGCAGAGTTCAAAGCTGTTCAAAATGTGGGAAAAAAGTAGCGGCTTAAAATCCGGAATCTACGGTAATAATTTTACTTTCCCTGACATTGCTGTCTGTTCTTCATCCTGTAAATGTCAACTCCTTACAATAATGCCCTAAGAGGTGACTTTCTTCTCATACTGTGAAAAGAGTAAAGAGCAGAAACTATCATTGAGAATGTCACTTCATTATCAACAAAAAGCTGATGGAATGAGGCCAGTTCCTGTCACTAAAGAAAACTAACCAAATCTTCCTCTTCACTATCATTTTCATTGCCAATGTTCTGTTGCTGCTTTGATGTGTTTATTACGAACTTTGAAGGAACAAAGAAACATGCTTCCTAGTTTCCAAAATTAAATACTTCAGTAAACAGTACTTTAAATACCAATTTCCTATTTTTAGCAGCTTTGCCATGTTATAATTTTGAGTGTGTTTATAAATGGACCCAATCCTTTTATTTTGTTACATGCCCTTCATGTGATCATTTTTATGAGTACTTGCATTCCAAGAAGGTACTACAAAGTTAATGAAATGTTGCCACTAGGGTTTCACTCTGAAAACTTATTTATGTTAATTTTACTACTTTCTATAAAACTATGTGTTTTCCTTAAATGTTTTTGGAGTGCCTCATTTCGAGAATCCAGAAAATATGTGATTAGAAAATAATTAAGTCACATGAGAACAACACACAAAATGTTGGAGGAACTCAGCAGGCCAGGCAGCAACTATGGAAAAGAGTACAGTCAATGTTTCCGGCTGAAACCCTTCATCAGGACTGGAGAAAAACAGATGAGTCAGTGTAACTGGAGGGGGAGGTGGCAGGTGAGGAAGAAGCACAAGGTGATGGGTGAAACCAGGAAGCGGGAGGGGTGCAGTAAAGAGCTGGGAAGTTGATGAAAGGTACAGGGCTGGAGAAGGGGAAACTAATAGGAAAGGACAAGCCCATGGAAGAAAGAAAAGAGAGAGGAGCACCAGAGGGAAGTGATAGGCAGGTAAGGAAGTAAGGTGAGAGAGGGAAAACGGGATGGGGAATGTTGGAGTGGAGGGGGTCATTACTGCAAGTTTGAGAAATTGATGTTCATGCCATCAGGTTGGAGGCTACCCATACGGAATATAAGGTGTTGCTTAGTAGAGACATTAGAGACCATGGACTGGTGTGTTGGAGTGGGAAGTGGAATTAAAATGAGTGGCCACTGGTGGATCCTGCTTTTTCAGGCAGACGGAGTGTAGGTGCTTAGCAAAGTGATCTCACAATCTGTGTCGGGTCTTATCAATGTACAGGCGGCTGCACCAGATACAGTAGATGACCCCAACAGACTCACAGTTGAGGTGTCGCCTCACCTGGGAGGTCTGTTTGGGACCCGGAATGGTGAGGGAGGAGGTATAGAGGCAGGTGTAGCACTTATTCTGCTTGCAAAGACAAGTGCCAGGAGGGCGATCAGTAGGGAGGGATGAATGGACAAGGGAGTTGCATAGGGAGAAATCCCTGCAGAAAGCAGAAAGTTGGGGCATGGGAGGGAAAGGTGTGCTTGGTGGTGGGATCCCGTTGAAGATGATGGAAGTTATGGAGAATTAAGTACTGGATGTGGAAGCTGGCGGAGTGGTAGGTGAGGTCTCCCTCCTGGCACTTATCCTTGCAAGAGAACAAGTGCTTTCACTTATGCCTACATCTTCTCCCTCATTACCAATCCCGGCCCCAATCTGTCCTTCTGGGTGAGGTGACACTTCACCTGTGAGTTTGTTAAGGTCATCTACTGTATCCTGTACTTCTGGTGTTGCCTCCTGTATGTTGGTCAGACCTGACGTAGATTGGGAGACCGCTTCGCCGAGCACCTACACTCTGTCCACCAGAAAAAGCGGGATCTCCCAGTGGCCACTCATTTTAATTCCACTTTCCACTCCCATTCTGACATATCAGTCCATGGCCTTCTTTACTGTCGTGATGAGGCTACACTTAGGTTGGAGGAGCAATACCTATATTCTGCCTGGGTGGCCTCCAGCCTGTTGGCATTGTTACGTTCCCCAGTAACCGGGTAATTTTCCAGCAAAGATAGATGGATCCACCGAAGCCTGATGCTACTATTTTCAAATGTTTTTATTTATAAAGGGGCACAAACGTATGGTTAATACAAAACATTCAGATCATATATGTCATCACAACTCAATCTAAAGCATAGGTATAGTAATAATCAATCAGAAATAAGCTCTATCGTTGTCTAGGGGTAATGTAGATATATATTGTTTACTGGATATTTAAAAGTCTTTTCGCGGTCACTGCAGTTCCACCCGCTGCCGTTGTCGTGGTGTCGCGTTGGTGCACTTATGTTAGAAAGAGAGAGAGAGAATGAAACATTTACCCGACAGGTTTTCCAACCTGTAGGAGGTAGTCGGAAGTCTCGTTGGGGAATGGACTCTCATCTGTGGCTTCCCCTGTAGCTAGGCCGTTCTTCCGTGGTGAGGTCGCCAATCCCAGGCAAGGAAAGGACGCACACGAACCCCACCACCGGCTGTCGCTCTCAAAACGCAGTCGCAGGAATTCTCGCGTATCTTCTGGTGCGTCTGGCGCCCCGCCTCGGCAGCCCACCTTTTATCTGGACTGGCAGGGTTGTAGATGTCCATCAGGGTAGGGGGGCGAGGCAATCCTTCCCCCATCACCCATCTCACATTGCCCTGAGATTTTGCACGTAGGCCAGTTCCTTATCCCAACAAAGGTGTCTCCCAAGACAATGGCTATGTCCGAGGCTTTTGTCTTGTTGAGCGACCAGCCCACTTTGCCCGAGGGCTTTACACGTGGTTTTCATGAGACAATAGTCAAAGAGTTGCTTTATTCTGCTTCCCTGGGGAACGTGGTCTTCAGCATGTCTCCCTCTCTCTCTTGGGTCATTTGACCCCCCCTTGACTAGGGCTCTTGCGAATCTCACAAAGGAGGGGGCTGGGGTCATAACAGCATAAACGTCGCTTTTCGAACTTCTGGTAATGCCCCCCCTTCACCATTCCCCATTCCCTTTCCCCTCACTCTCCTTATCATCTTACCTGGCTCTCACCTCCCTCTGGTGCTCTTCCCTTTTCTTTCTTCCATGACTTTCTGACCTCTCTTATCAGACTCCCATTTCTCCAGCCTTGTATCTCTTTCACCTATCAACTTCACTCCACTCCCTTCCAGTTCCACCTATCACCTTGTGTTTCTTCCTCCGCTCCCTCTGCCTTCAAACTCTGACTCCGCATCTTTTTCTTTCCAGTCCTGATGAAGGGTCTTGGCCCGAAATATTGACAGTACTCTGTTCCATAGATGCTGCCCAGCCTGCAGAGTTCCTCCAGCATTTTGTGTGCATTGCTTGGATTTCCAGCATTTGCAAATTTTCTGTTGTTTGTGATTGAAACATGTGAGAGAACCATTTTAATGAGTGTTGATCTAAAGTTCATAGTTTATTCAACACCAATGTTACATAATAATCAATTCAATTCTCAATAGTCATTCAATCCTTGTATTCCAAGTGGTTAACAACCTCAAGTGCTCAAAGTTTGAACTGTGTAAGGGCACATCCTTTCATAGTGTTTGTATATTTCATTGTCCTTGAAGTATTTATTTGAACAAAATATCTTAAACCTAACGATTTGCATTTGAATTTTAGCATGCAGCATTACAGCTATGCAATCGGATTAGCAATGCTATTGACAGAATTGACAAGATGTTTAATTCTGAGTTTGAGGCTGAAATGGACGAATCTGAATGTGCAACTTTACAGCAATACTACAGAGAAGCTATGATTCAAAGCTATAACTTTGGGTTTGAGGTAAGGTTTCTGAAATTGTTTTTTTAAAAAGAAAATGTTAATTGCAGAAGATTTATTTTCCAAAATACTTAAGAGATTTCATCTGTAGGCATACAGAGGATAGATAATTTTGGCAATGTATTCATCACTGTTTTCAGATCCTGTAGCATCTTTACATACTGACAGATAAGGTTTGTTGTCTTAGATGTTCTTTGTTTCTAATACTCAGAGCATTTAATCAATCTGATATAATTTTTACCTTCATGTCTCCAGTATCACAAGGAGGTTGTGCGGCTGATGTCTGGAGAATTCAGGCAAAAGATTGGAGACAGATTTATCAGTTTTGCTAGAAAATGGATGACCTTTGTGCTCACAAAATGTGAAAGTGGGAGGGGAACAAGACCCAGGTTAGAAATGTTCCCTTTCATACAATCCTGATTTTGGCAGTCTCTTGCTACCAGGCAAGTGATTATCACTGTTGTAATGTTATGTTCTTTTTGCAGATGGGCAACCCAGGGATTTGACTTCCTTCAAGCAATTGAACCAGGATTTATCTCAGCTCTTCCAGAAGATGACTTTTTGGTAAGTAGTTGTTTTTATTTGGAAGCAAACCACTCTGCTTTCATATATAAAATCATGGCTACAGATAGGGTAAATGTAAGCAGGCCTTTTCCAAACAGGTTGGGTGAGACTAGAATGAGAGGTCATAGGTTAATGGTGAAAGGTGAAATGTTTAAGGGAACTACTTCACTCAAGGTGGTGAGAGTGTGTAACAAGATGCCAGCGGAAGTTGTGGATGTGGGTTAGATTTCAACATTTTAAAGGCAGTTGGATTGGTACGTGCATGGGAGGGGTATGGTGCGGGTGCAGGTCGACGGGACTAGGCAGAATAATAGTTCAGCGTGGACTAAGTGGGCTAAAAAGCCTATTTCTGTGCTGTATTGTTCTGTGGCTCTATGAAGATCTGTGTGAATGTCACAGAAACTGGTGGTTATGCTGAATGTTTTGTCAGTGAATTAACTAACTGGTCATTCTTAGAGGCTGGGAACACAGGCCTTGTGTTTTGCTGTCTTCCCAATAAATACTGTCTATTTGAGGTTTTTTTGGTTTATCAGATGTCACTACATTTGTGATCATTCTTGGATTGCTGCTGTTCTTGGCCTGGATTTGGACTGGTTATCAAAGTGACTTCTAGTCCTCCTTCCTTTTTCACCTTACACCTTGTGTAAGTGGAACAAGATCACCTGCTGGTCAGTGTGTATTATACAGTGCTGCACTCAGAACAGCTCAGTACTTTCAAGCCTGTGAAGTATACTGAAGCAGTCATAGCTGTGCTGTAGGAAATGTGGAGTCAGTTTAAACACAATAATTTCCCCAGGGACCAGATGAAGGAAAACTCCTCTAGTCCTCCAACCAATCAATAATCCCAAATATCTTTCTTTTAACAGCATGTTAATTGCATTTCTGTTTCCAGATTAGATTTTAAACAAGTGCACAGAATTATTGTTTTAGCATGTGTACTTATTAAAATAAAATGTCCTGTTTCACATTTTGCAGAGTCTTCAGTCTCTAATGAACGAGTGCATCGGTCATGTTATAGGAAAGCCTCACAGCCCTGTGACAGGTTCGTGCTCTTAAATATTGTACAGTTAATGCATTGATAACAATTATATTGAGTGTACTACACTGATGCTTTTGGTTAATACCAATGAGTAATGACACTGTATACCAGCAATGCACAACTTTATCTCCCCAATGTGACCATCTATCAGGGATTGTGTTTGTGCTTTGATTTTCATTGAAGTTTGTGCAATGAGATCAAACCACCCTACTGAGACTTCGTCCAAAGATCTCCTGATTGCACAAACTCCTTTTCTGGCTGTCCCTTCAAACTCAGTCATTCATTGTAGAAGTTCCTTGTCCTGCTTGTAGCTATAATAATGAGCGATACCAGTAAGATAGTTTAGCACATCTAACCACTCTTGCAGACTGATGGAGGTCCCCATCTCACTTAATCTGCAAAATTTGGCAGTGCGTACCTTTTTACTAAAACATCTTTTTAAAAAGGCATAAAATTAATTATAAAAACAGAAAATGCTGAAACACCCAGGAGTTCAGACAGCATTGGAGCAGAGAGGAACAGAGTTCTTGTTTCAGTTCTGGGTCCATCCATCAAACTAGGAATGCAAAAAAAAAAAAATCAAAATTACATATATAAGTAATGTATATAGAGAGCAGAAAGAGTGGGGTAGATTTCATGGGTTGGTTCATTGTCCGTTCAGAAATCTCATAGCAGTGGGGAAGAACCTGCTCCTAAAAAGTGTGTCTTTAGACTCCTGTAGTGGTTTCTGTACCACCTCCTTGATTGTAGCAGTGACAGGAAGGGCATGTCCTGGATGATGGGGGTCCTTGATGAAGAATGCTGCCTTTTTGGGGCATCACCTTGTAAAGGTGTCCTTGATGCTGTGGAGACTAGTACCCATGATGGAGCTGGCTAAGTTTGCAGCGCAGATGAATGACATTCTGTCTCTACAGGTGCTGCTTGATCTGCAGCATGCTTCCAGCATTCTGTGTTTATTTCAGATTTGCTGCAGCACCAGTTTTTTTTAATGTCCAGTTATTATAAAATTAGTGTTGGACTTGAACCATTGTAATTTAGTATTTGGCAAGTTCTTTGAGTTGAATATTTATAATATTAGTTTTAAACATATCTGATTAAAGTTCAGTTTGCTCCATGTAGTAAATAATTAAATAGGTTCTTGCTGAAGTATATATCCTGTTCAGAAATTACTGTTTAATTTCCTTCCACCATCTTATTGGACAGTAAATTTGCAGTCATCAAAACCTGTTGTTGACATGTTTTATGGAATATTCATTTATTGCCCATATTCTAATCTGTATTATGTAGCATTTGACGAAAACCAACAAAATGTTTGTTGCCCCATTGCTACCTGTTCAGTTTATTATTTAACCTTCGTGATTGTAGTAATTACATTTCTGTGGAATTAGTATTGTGATCTGATGGATTTTAGATTCAACAAGTTTGTGAAATTGCATTAAGTTATCATGTACCTTGCAGGAATTCATCGAAATAGCCCTCGTCCTATTAAAGTACCCCGATGTCACAGTGACCCACCCAATCCACACCTCATCATCCCTACACCCGAAGGGTTCAGGTAAAGTTCTCCACAATGTCTCAAAGCTTTACTTGTGTTATCATTCTTTGAATCTTTACTGAAACACTTTGTTACACACAGTTAAGAAAGCCTAATGGTGATGACTGATTTCTGCAGTCAGTAACATCTGTGTTCCTGGTGTTATTAAAAGTAGGTCTGAGCTAAGATTCTGAGTGTGCTCTATTTGTATATAGAATATACAAACAACAGCCAAAATTTCAGTTTCCTCATTCAGACTTTCTGACAATGGTTATTTACTCAGACTCTCTATCCCAACTGTTATCTCACAACAAGAGAGGGAGACCACTGCTTGCATTATATCTAATGGCGATGATGAGAGAAGCTGTAAGATTTGGATGGTCTGTCAACACACAGTACTGTGCAAATGTCTTAGGTACCTTATGTCTAGAGAGAGAGAGAGAGAGAGAGAGAGAGATATAAATAAATATAAATACTAGAGCATTGGCAGAATGCTAGGTACCTGACACAGTGCAGCCTTAACTGGTGTCTTATAATATAATAGGCATGCACCTGTCTCTGCATGTAGGACTCTAGGGCTGTGACTGCTTAGTGAATTGGTGCTCTGTGGGATAGCACTATGTTTGACATCACTATTGTAATTGAACTCTTATCACATTTTGTACATTGAATATCCCTCATGGTATAGAAGGCCCATCAACACTCTGCTGGGTGTCAGAGCAATCCCATCCTGTACTACAAAGTTCTTGAAGTGTTGCTACTAGGGTTTCACTCTGAAAGAATATTTCTGTTAATTTTACAACCTTCTGTAAAACCTTGTGCTTTCCTTAAATGTTTTTTGGAGTGCCTAGTTTTCGGAATCACAAAAAAGTGTGAGTGAAGACTAATTGAAACACACAAGAGAACCATTTTAATGGGTGTTGATCTAAATTTCTTAGCTTACCCACATTTTCCTCCCATTCACCAGCAGATGGGATAATTTACAGTAGCCAGTTAACCGAACAGCCAGCCCATCCATGGGATGTGGTGGGAAGTGGAGCATCCTGGAGTAAACACACACGTTCACAGAGAGAACATAACATTCCACGCAAACAAGACCTGACATTGGGAATATCCCTGGATCGCTGAAGTTGTGAGACAGTTACTTTATCTGTTGTATCCGTTAGTTGCAGTGTAAGGCAACTTCAGGCTGTTTTTAGTAAATATTGTAGTTATGAAAGATTTAGTGCACATCTTAAAGCATATGTTCAGATTACTAAAGTATCTCAAATTAGCATCAGCTACAGATGTGAATAATATATTTTAAAAAACACATTCATTATTTGTGCATTTGTATTTTATTTTTACCTTTTTTCTCTCTCTCTCTTGCCTCAGTCCAAAGAGCCTTGGGTCTGAAGTGCGGAACCTTGGTGTTGCCAGTATGGTACGCTCTCCTCCAGTAGCTGGGAGTGATTTAAATCACACCAAATGTGCAGGCCCAGCAAATGAAATAAGGTAACTTCACCAGTGGACTGAACAATGTCATGAGTCGTACATTAACTGTGTCTTTCTGTATTAGTTAGGAGAAATGTTGAATCTAGCACTGTGCCAGTTAAAGGGACATTATAGTCAAATATAGTTCAGGTTTGCTTGAAACCAATGTTACTTCACTTGTTTACCACAGAAACTAGAACCCTACAAAAGCAGTTTTGAATTAGAATAAGGTTTATTATCACTGACCAGCGATCAACCTGGAGAGCAGGGGATTTTTATCAGGTCTATTGCCTGAGTAGAAGAGGCAGCAGCAGGTTGCTACTGTGAAAAAGAGTATTCACCAGCGACCAATCAGTGTTTGGGATTGATTAGCAAGAGCAAATTAAAGGAAGGCAGGGGCAAGTGCAGCGGCTGTCGTCTGAGTGGGCATAGTCAGAGTGGTGATCTTGAGGCTTTAGCTCTTCAAGGCTTCAGTCAAAGAAGGCAAAGGATAGAAAAGCTAAAGGTTAAGCTTTCTTTTTCCTTCCCTTCTTTATATCTGTTCAGCTAGGATAGTAGAGATACCAGGCAAAATACCTGAATGCTTCCCTTGTGGCATGTGGGAAGGCAGTGAGAGTTCCAGTATCTGATGACTACAACTGTGAGAAGTGCATGCAGCTGCAGCTTCTAACACACTGCATTAAGGAGTTGGAGCTGGAACTGGATGAACTCCGGATTATTTGTGAGACTGAAGGGGTGATAGACAGGACATATAGAGAGGTAGTTACACCCAAGGTGCAGGACACAGGAAACAGGACGACAACCAGGAAGGGGGAAAGAGTTAAGGAGTCAGTGCAGAGTACCCCTGTGGCCATCCCCCTCAACAAAATGTCTATTACTTTGGGTACTGTTGATAGGGGGTTGACCTGACAGAGAAAATCAGTGGTTGGGTCTCTGGCACTGAGTCTGTCTTTGTGACTCAGAAGGGAAGGGGGGAGAAGAAGTGTGCTGTGATGATAGGGGATTCGTTACTTAGTGGAGCGCCTCCCGGGTGCCAGGGCTCAGGATAGCTTGGAACAAGTCCTCGACATTCTTAAGTGGAAGGGTGAAAAGCCAGAAGTCGTGGTACATGTAAGTATCAATGACGTGGGTAGGACGAGAGATGAGGTTGTGCATCAGGAGTTCAGGGAGTTAGGTGCTAAGTTAACAGGCAAGACTCCAGGATTATGATCTCAGGATTGCTATCTCTGTCACATGCTAGCAAGGCCAGAACTAGGAAGATTATACAGATTAATATCTAGCTTAGGAGGTGGGGGAACATAAGATTTTTGGATCATTGATATTTCTTCCAGTGAAGGTAGGGACGGTTTGCACCTGAACTGGGGGACTAATATCCTAGCAGGAAGGTTTGCCTATGCTGCACAATGGGATTTAAACTGGAGTTGCAGTGGGATGAGAACCAGAGTGCCAGAACACTTAGTGGAGAGGTTGTGGAGACAGATGTTGGTAAGACCTCAGGCAAAGTTAGGAATCAAAAAGGCTCAGCATGGCATGACTAGTGTCGTGAGCTGCAATATTTCAATGCAAGAAGTATCATAGGAAAGGCGGATAATCATGCTGAAGATGAATCATGCTGGTTTACAAACAGGCGATGTGTATTGAGGGGATTGGGTAAAGTTTCAGTCAGCAGGATGAGATGCAGCGTAAAAAGCGGACAAAATCAAAAAAGATGAATACAGGACTGAAGGTGTTGTGCAGTATACAGCATAAAGTAGATGAACTTGTAGCACAGTTGCATGTTGGCAGGTATGATGTTGTAGGCATTACTGAATCATGGCTGAAAGAAGATTATAGCTGGGAGCTTAATGTCCAAGGATGTACTTTGTATTGAAAGGGCAGGCAGGAAGACAGAGGGGGTAGCGTTGCTCTATTGGTAAAAAATGAAATCAAATCATTAGAAAGAGGTGATGTAGGGTCAGAAGACATTGAATCATTGTGGACAGAGCTAAAGAACTGCTAGGGTAAAAAGACCCTGATGGGAGTTGTATAGAGACCCCAAACAGTAGTAAGGATGTGATCTACAAATTACAATGGGAGATAGTAAATGCATGCCAGAAGGGCAAAGTTGCAATAGTGATGGGGGATTTCAATATGCGGGTAGACTGGGAAAATCAGATTGCTGTTGGGTACCAGGAGGGGAAATTTCTAGAGTGCCTACGAGATGGCTTTTTAGAGCAGCTCGTGATTGAGTCCACTGGGGAATCAGTTGTTCTGGATTGGGTGTTGTGCAATGAACCAGAATTGATTAGAGAACAAGGTAAAAGAACTCTATAAGTGATCATAATGTGATTGAATTCACCCTGAAATTCGTAAAGGAAATGCTAAAGTCAGATGTATCAGTATTACCATGCAGTAAAGAGAATTACAGAGGCCTGAGAGGGGAGCTAGCCAGAATTGATCGGAAAAGAACACTGGCAGGGATGATGGCAGGGCAGGATTGGCTGAACTTTCTGGAAACAATCTAGAAGGTGAGCTGCAGGATATATATATCCCAAAGAGGAAGAAGTATTCTAAAGGAAAGATGACACAACTGTGGCTAACCAGAAAAGTCAAAGCCAACATAAAATCCAATGAGAGGACATATAATAGAGCAAAAATTAGTGGAAAGTTAGAGCAGTGGGAAGCTTTTAAAAACCTACGGAAGGAAACTAAAAAAGTCATTAAGAAGGTAAAGATGGAATATGAAAGTAAGATAGCCAGTGATATTAAAGAGGATACCAAAAGTTTCTTCAGATGCATAAAGTGTAAGAGAGATGCAAGAGTGGATATTGGACTGCTGAAAAACCACGTTGGAGAGGTAGTATTGGGGGACAAGGAAATGGCGAGCAAGCTGCTTGGAAGTATTTTGCATTACTCTTCACTGTGGAAGATGTATTATGGAAGTTCCACGTGTCAGGTGGCATGATGTGTGTGAAGTTAGATAACTAGAGAGAAGGTTCTTGGGAAACTGAAAGGTCTGAAGGTAGTTAAGTCTCCTGGTGTACACCCCAGGGTTCTGAAAGAGATGGCTGAAGAGATTGTGGAGGCATTATTAATAATCTTTCAAGAATGATTAGATTCTGGAATGGTTCTGGGAGACTGGAAAATTGCAAATGCCACTCCACTCTTCAAGATAGGAGAGATGCAGAAGAAAGGAAACCAAAGGCCAGTTAGCCTGACCTCAGTGGTTAGAAAGATGTTGGAGTTGATTATTAAGAATGAGGTCTCATAGTACTTGGAGGCGAAAGATAAAATGGGCTGTAGTCAGTGTGGTTTCCTCAAGGGAAAATCTTGTTTGACAAATCTGTTGGAATCCTTTGAAAAAAAATAACAGCAGGATAGACAAATGAGAATCAATTGATGTGTAGTTGGATTTTTAGGATACTTTTGACAAGGTGCCACACGAGGCTGCTTAACAATCTGCGAGCCCATGGCATTATCGTTCATGGTTAAAGCAGTGGCTGATTGGCAGGAGGCACAGAATGGGAATAAAAGGAGCCTTTTCTGGTTGGCTACCGGTTACTAGTGGTTTTCCACAGGGGTCTGTATTGGGACCGATTCTTTTTACGTTATATGTCAATGATATGGATGATGGAATTGATGGCTTTGTTGCAAATTATGCGGATGGTATGAAGATAGGTGGAGGGGGCAGGTAGTTTTGAGGAAGTAGAGAGGCTACAGAAGGTCTTAGATTAGGAGAATGGGCAAACAAATGGCAGATGGAGTGCAGTGTCGGGAAGTGTATGGTCATACACTTTGTAGAAGAAATAAAAGTATAGGCTATATTCTAAATGGAGAGAAAATTCAAAAATCTGATGTGCAAAGGGACTTGGGTCCTTGTGCGGGATTCCTTAAAGGTTAATTTGCTGGTTGAGTCTCTGGTGAGGAAGGCAAATGCGATGTTAGCATTCATTTCAAGAGGAATGGAATAGAGAAGCAAGGATGTAATGCTGAGGCTTTATAAAGCACTGGTGAGGCCTCACTTAGAGTATTGTGAGTAGTTATGGGCCCAATATCTTAGAAAGGTTCTACTGAGAGGTTTCAAAGGAGTTCATTAAAATGATTTCAGGATTGAATGGGGCTTATCATATGAAGAGTGTTTGATGGCTCTGGGCCTGTATTCCCTAGAATTAAGAAGAATGAGGGGTGACCTCATTGAAACCTGTCGGATATTGAACGGCCTTAATAGAGTGGATATGGAAAGGATGTTTCCTATGGTTAGAGAGTCTAAACCCAGAGGACACACCCTCAGAATAGAGGGGTGTCCTTAGCCAGAAACTGGTGAGACTGTGGAATTCTTTGCCACAGACTGCTGTGGAGGCCAAGACTTTATGTATATTTAAGGCAGAGGTTGATAGATTCTTGATTGATTAGGGTGTGAAGGGATATGGGGAAAAAGCAGGAGATTGGTACTGGGAGGAAAATTGGATCAGCCATGATGAAATGGCAAAGCAGACTCGATGGGACAAATGGCCTGATTCTGCTCCTGTATCTTATGATCATGAAATATCATGAAATTTGATGTTTTGTGGCAGCAGAACAGTGTAATACATTAAAAAATACTGTAAAGTTACAATAAAAAATATGTTAAAAATTGTGCAGATAGAAGCAAAATAGTGTGGTAGTGTTCGTGGTTCTTTTCAGAGATCTGATGGTGGAGTGGAAGATTCAAGCTTGTTCAGTGTAATTTCCAGTACACTATTTAAAGGTTGACAAAATAATTGTTTCTCCAGATCTAATGCAGTGCAGAAAAAAAACATAAGATAAATATAAATACAGAAGATAGCTTGTATATATATTGATTGTATGTCCATAAAGTAATGCTAGGCACTGTATGTAAACTGGCTACCAGGAAATGATGAAGTAGTGGCTGTGGAGGCTGAGTTACTGGATGGGGTTATTGATCAGCCTTATTGCTTGGCAAAAGTCACTGTTTTTGAGTCTGGTAATCCTGGTGTGGATGTAACGTAACCTCCTCCCTGATGGGAGTGAGACAAACAGTCTATAAGAAGAGTAGGTGGGATCCTTCATGATTACTGGACCTTTTTCAGGCCCTTTCTGTGTATATGTTGTTGATGGCAGGTAGGGTGGTGCTGGTTATGCATTGGGAAGTTTTGAGTATCTGTTGTAAAGCCCTCCTGTCACTGCAGTGCAGTTTCTGTACCAAGCAGTGATGCAGCCTGTTAGGATGCTCTCTACTGCACATCTGTGGGATGGCGTGAGTATAGATGTGCATAGTCCAGCTCTCTTCAGCTTCCTCAGAAAGCAGAGGCATTGGTGAGCTTTCTTGACTTTGTGGAATGTGTTCTGGGACCAGGAAAGGGTGTGCGAGATGTGCACTCACAGGAGTTTGAAACTGCTCACAGTTTCCGATGTAAGTGGTGCGAGTTCTCCTGAAGTTGATAACCATCTGTTTAGCCGTGTTGCCATTAGGAGGTTATTTGCCTGGCACTAGGCCTCGAGCTCTTCCGCTTCCTCTGTTAGGCCGTCTCATCGTTGTTGGTGATGAGCCCCACCACTGTCATGTCATTGGCGAGCTTGACAATGTGATTACTCGGGTGACTGGCTATAAAGTCATGTATGAGCAGAGTGTACAGCATTGGGTTCAACACACATCCCTGGGGGGGGGGTCACCTGTGTTGAGAATGATGGGGAGGAAGATTCCTTCCTCCCCATCAAGGCTGTGCACCTTGACTACCTGAGGTCTTGTTGGTTAGGAAGTCTAATACCCATCTGTACAGTGGTGTATTTAGAACAAGGAAAAATAGTTTGTTCACCATGGTCTGTGGGACAATGATGTTGAATGCTAAACTGAAATCCAGAAGCAGCATTCTGACATGTGTCCTTATTTTCTAAGTGAGTCAGGGCCAGGTGCATGACAATGCTATTCCTAAAAAGTTAAATGTGTGTCTTTAGGCTTCTGTACCGTCTCTCCAGTGTTAGTAAGAAGAAGGCTTGTTCCACATGAGGAAGCTCGTGCCTGTCATGGAAATAGCTGAGTTTACCATCTCTGCAGCTTCTTGCAATCCTGTACATTGGAGTTAAATCAAGTGGTGATGCAACCAGTCAATGCTTTGTACGACACATCTCTAGAAATTTGCTAGAACCTTTGGTGACGTGGCAAATCTCCTCAAACTCCTCGTGAAGTATAGCCTCTGGCATTCCGCCTTTGTGATTGCATCAATATGTTGGGTCTAGAATAGATCCTGAGATGTTGTAGCTCGGGAAATTGAAACTGCACCATTTCTGATCCCTTACTGAGAGTGGTGAGTGTACTCCTGACTTCCCCTTCCTGAAGTCAACAATCATTTCATTGGTCTTGCTGGCACTCAACCAGCTGATCTGTTTCACTCCTGTATGCCTTCTCTTCACTATTTGAGATTCTGCCTGCCTGCAATAGTGGTGTCATTGGCGAACTTACAAATGGTGTTAGAGTTGAATTCAGCCACACAGTTACGAGTGTAGAGTGAGTAGAACAGTGGGCCAAGCACATAACTTTGAGCTGTGCTGGTGTTGAATGTCAATGAGAAGTTATTTCTAATTCGCACTGACTGTGGTCTCCCGATTAGGATATCCAAACTCCATTTGCACAGGGAGATACAGAAGCCCCCGTTTTGAGACTTGTTGAATATTTCTCATGGGGTGATGGTGCTGAATGCCAAGTTGTAATTGATAAACTGCGACCTGACGTAAGTATTGCTGTTGTGTCCAAGGCTGAGTGGAGAACCAGTGAGATTGCATCTGCTGTAGACCTGTTATAGTGGTAGGCAAATTGTACCTGATCCAGGTCCTTTCTCAGGAATGAGTTTGTTCTCCCAGTGAGCAACCTCGCAGAGAATTTCATTACAGTAGATTTGAGTAGTATTGCATGATAGTTAATGAGACAGCTCTCCCTGCTCTTCCTGGGCACTGGTATGATTGATGCCCTTTTGAAGCGGGTCGGAACCTCTGACTGCGGTATGAAAGAATACTCCAGCCAGTTGATCAGCCCAGTTTTCAGTACCTTACCAGGCACACCATTGGGGCCTGATGTCTTGTGAGGGCTCACTCCTTTGAAGGATGTTCTGACGTTCTGACGTTGGTAAGACAGAGATCACAGGGTCATGGATATAGTTTTATTCTACCTTTTAAAGCATGAGTGAAAGGCATTTAGTATGCTATTAAATTTTGCCTCATGGGAAGTAATGGCCATCAAATTCTGTACAGCTCTCGTGCATCTGTTTGTGTCTCTAACTTCACACCAAATTGCCTTTTTGTTCTCACAATGGCCTTCCATAAGTCATTCCTGGACCTCTTGTAGGGTTCTGAATTGCCAGTCTTGAATGCCAGAGATCTTGTCCTCAGCAGACTGCAAATCTGGTTCATCCATGGCTTCTAATTCAGGTGTGTTTGGTATGTTCTCAATGGTACAGAATCATCCACACAGGTCCTGATAAAGTTGGTGTCAACTGTGGCATATTTATTCATTGAAGATGATTCTCTGAATATGGTCCAGTCCAGCAGTTTAAAGCAGTTACAGAAACGATCTTCTACCTCCCTTGACCATTCCTTCATACCACTGATGTGTGTCCTCAGTTTTTGACTGGATCAGACTTGGCAAACAGTGGCCATGGGTTGGCATGCTAAGCATCCTTGATTTAGCTGTTACAGTGATCATCTGTGTTGACTCCTCTGTTTCTGCAGGTGATACATCATTGGTAGTTTGACAGAGACTTTTTCAAAGTAGCCTGGTTGAAATCATCCACAATGTTCAGTAAAGCATCTTGGGTGTGCTGTCTCGTGACTGCTGATCATGGTGCTCAGCACCTCCACTGCCAGCCTGACATTGGCCAGGTGTGGAATGTACACTGTAACCAGGATGACGGCGGAGAATGCTCTCAGAAGATAGAATGAATGACACTTGACCACCAAATATTCCAGGTCAGGGAAACAGGACTGAGACAAAACCACCATGTCTGTGCACCACGATGAATTAATCATAAACCAAATGCTGCTGACTCTACCTTGATGCTGCTATTTGGTCCATGTGGTGGAAGGTGAATCCCTCAGGCAGTTGTGCTGTGTCTGGTATGCTGGGGTGAGCCATGTCTCCAGTAAGCAGGGTACACAGCAGTATTTGATGTCTCTCGGTTTCTGCAACCTTGCTTTGAGGTCTTCAATTTTATTTTCAGAGACTGTATATTAGGCAGTACATTGGTAGAGTGGGAGCCTTAGAGCTCTGAGTTTCAGCTTTACCTGCAGCCCTGGCCGGCTGCCACATTTCCTGAGACAATGGAGATGTTCTCTGCTGTGCTCTGCAGTCTAGAATCTGACAATTTTGAAGATTGTTCAGGTCATTTACAAAAACTGTTGCTTTCTGCAGTGTCTGCTGCAGCAGATTTCAGTAGTAGTTTTCAATGTGAATATTTGATGAGTTTCTTGGGAGCTTCACACAGAAAGTCACCACTGTATGGTGAAATTCCAGCATTGGCTGTTTTGTGCCAATCATTAATGGCATTGCTTATTGGGTCATCTATTTTTTATCATTTTATGAGTAGACTGCAAATGAAAGCATTAGTGAAGCTTGTCTTTTTTAATAGGCTGAAATTAATTGCACATTAGTGTGGTGTTGCATTTGATACCATTAGTGCATTGTGTTGTTGGGTTACAGACACTCAACTTGCAGGCACCCCTACCTAAGTACAACAGCAATAATATTATTAAATTTGAAAGTCCAATGTGTCCATTCCTACAACTGGCAGATCTAGTTTCCTCCTCCTCTCCATTTTTAGTAATTGTTCTTTCACATCAGTCTTGTATGTTTTTGATGCCACTTATTACAATACTGTTGAAGTACAAAGTAGTTTTATGTATTTTCAATGGGTAAAATCAATTTATAGACATCAGTAAAACCCATTAGTTACCGAGAATGGGAAATCACGCACTAGTCTTCATCAAGGGGTCAGCAGTGGAAAGGATGAGCAACTTCAAGTTCCTGGGTGTCAACATCTGTACATGGAATTTTTACTGGGTCCAACATACCAATGCATTCATAAAGAAGGCATGCCAGGGATATATTTCATTTGGACTTTAAGGAGATTTGGTATGTCACCAAAGACTAGCAAAATTCTACAGATGTGCCATGGAGAGCATTCTGACTGGTTGTTTCACTGCCTGCTGTGCAGGCTTCATTGCACAAGATTGAAAACCCCCTGCTGAGAGTTATAGACTCTGCCAGCTCCATCATTGACACAGCCTGCCCATCGAGGAAATCTTCAAAAGGTGGTGCCTCAAGAAGGGTGCATCATCATTAAATACAGGTAGTCCCTGAGTTACGAACGTCTACGGACAACTCGTACTTACATACCAAGGAAGGAGAACGCCGTCCGCCATTTTAAGTCGTTGCCGTTGACACTGTGTTGAGTGTTTAACTTTGTATTTGGCTTAAAATTTTCTTAGTAAGATTCACCTTGACCCCGCCCCCCCCCCCCCCCGGTTCTGGTTGGCTGGTGGCGCAGTCAGAGAACAGAAGTTCCCGAGTTCAATTTAGTGTCAGACCGCTCCTGTGCCGGGTTGATGTCGATCCAATGACTCCTGTACCATCCGTTGATGTCAAGCTTGCAATTCGACCTCGTAAAAAAAACACTGCCACCTCCAGTTTAAATTCCCACGCGGAATATCGTGGAGGATCAAATACCCAAACCCAGCACCGCCCCCACTTGTCCCATTTAACCTGTCTTAGTGCGGTGCAGTTTAGGACCTGGGGAATTCAGTGCGGTTGTCCTTAGGACCCAGCGGACCTCGGGAGCAGGTTGGGACCCGCAACCCGCAGTGTTTCTGTTCCATTGACAGGAAGCGATCGCGATTGAAAATAAAGTGGAAATAATAAAGCATTTGGAAAGAGGTGAAACACCATCAGTCATTGGAAAAACGTTAGGCTACAGTCAGTCAACGATCAGAACAATTTTAAAGGATAACGGATAAAGTGAGAATAATGGAGCATGTGAAAGGCCCTGCCTCGATGAAAGCTACAATTACTACTAAGCAATGCAGTGGTTTAATTATTGGAATACATACATTTCTTAAGTGTTTTATATGCATAGAAAGGTAAAATATATACTATATACTAAGACAAACATTTGACTAACTGATGCTAAATAATACCAAATGTACTTGTTCTGACTTACGTACAAATCCGACTTAAAGACGGACTCATGAACGGAACTCGTACGTAATCCAGGGACTGCCTGTACACTCACCATTCTACCATCAGGGAGGAGGTACAGGAGCCTGAAAATGCACACTCAACATTTTACAACAACTTCTTCCCCTCTGCCTTTAGATTTCTAAATGATCCATGAACCATCATCACTATATCACTATTTAGCATAATTGATATATTTTTATATATTTCTTATTGTAACTTGCAGTAATTTTTTAAAATGTATTTCACAGTACTGCTGTCACAAACAGCAAATTTCATGACAAATGCCAGTGTTAATAAACCTGATTCTGGCCTGGGGCAGTCTGATGATTGTTTTTAATTGTGTGGTCAGGATGCAGATAATATAATGAGGCTACATTTTAGAAAAAGTTACCAGCATTGCAAAATGATTGATTGAGTCAAGAATGCAGCACCAATAAGTCAGTGATCTTCATCAGAGATTGTGTCAGTTGTTCAGAGTATGAAAAATTTGTGCTGCTGTGCTCTTAAGTGCCTTGCAATCACTCTAAGTTGAGTGGCTTCTAAAGATGTCCCCGTGCTTGGTTTGCATCTCAACCAATAGGCAGTACCTTTTAGTGAGCTGTTCTATTATTGTTGGCCACAGAATGTCTAAAATAATGCCCACCTGATGATAACCTGCTTTAAATGCACAAGATACTGGAATTAGAGAGGGTTCACAAGAATAATTCCACAATGAAAGGGTTAATGTTTGATGGCTCTGGGCCTGTACTTGCTAGAGTTTAGAAGTATGAGTGGTATGAGTATGAGAAGTATGAGTTTAGAAGTATCATTGTAACCTATTGGATATTGAAAAGCCTGGATCGAGGGGATGTTTCCTATAGCGGTATGTGTAGAGCCAGAGGGTGATGAATTCATTACCACAGATGGCTGTGGAGACTAGGTGTTTGGGTATATTTAAAGCAGAGATTGATCGGTTCTTGCTTAGTCAGAGTGTCAAAGATTACAGGGAAAGGCAGGAGAATGGGTTTGAGAGGGGCAATAAATCAGCCATGATGGAATGGCAGAGCAGACTAGATAGCCCAATGGCCTAATTTGCTCCTATTTTTTATGGTCTTGATGTGTAAGATTAAGTCAAACAATGTCACCACTGAAGATTTCAATGTATTATAAGGCAGACGCTATGAAATACGTTGGAAGATTACTTACAAAATTTTGTTTCTTCAAAAATAGGTGCTCGAGTGTCCCTGAAAATGACCGTTTAGCGTCCATTGCAGCTGAGCTTCAGTTCAAGTCACTGAGCCGACATTCCAGTCCCACAGAAGATCGTGAAGGTGTGGCTGTTGCAGTGATCACTTACATAATGGCCATAATAAACCTCACCTCAGACTTGCAGAACCTTTCTCAGGCTTTTCCTTTTCTTCTGTCCTCATCTGAACAAAATGCCCTGCACCCTGCTCTCTTTAGCTAAACTGTGAGACTGTATCCTTTTTTCTAACCTTGAATTTACCAATTGTCACACTACCTAGCATCTCTTCCTGACTCTCAATTTAGCTGGGAAACAAAAACCATGAATGCTTGGTCAGAATTAAAAGAGAAAATCTGGAGATACTCAGAATGTCGGGCACAGTGCTCAGCCTGAATCATTACAAACAAGAGAAAATCTGCAGATGCAGGAAATCCAGACAGCATTTATGGAAAAGAGTACAGTTGATGTTTCAGGCCGGGACCCTTCATCAGGACTGGAGAAAAACAAGATGAGGAGTCAGAGTAAGAAGGTGGGGAGAGGGGAGGAAGAATCACATGGTGATGGTTGAAACCAGACAGTGGGGTGGGCTGAAGTAAAGAGCTGGGAAGTTGACTGGTGAAAGAGGTACATGGCTAGAGAAGGGGGACTCTGATAGGAGAGTGTAGAAAGCCATGGAAGAAAGGGAAGGGGGAGGAGCACCAGAGGGAGGTGATGGGCAGATAAGGTGAGAGATGGGAATGGGGGATGGTGAAGGAGAATGGGAGATGGTGGTTTACCGGAAGTTCGAGAAATTGAAGTTCATGCCATCAGGTTGGGGGCTACCCAGACGGAATATAAGGTGTTGCTTCTCTAACCTGAGTGTGGCCTCATTACAACAGTAAAGGAGGCAATGGAATGGCATGTTGAAATAAGGAATGGGAAGTGGAATTAAAATAGGCCACTGGGAGATCCTTCTTTTTCTGGCACACGGTTGTAGGTGCTCAATGAAGCGGTCTCCCAGTCTACGTTGGGTCACGCAGTTATACAATATGTTACACTGGGAGCCCCCCCACCAGGGATAGTGTTTCTCTTGTCCTCAAGTACCACCCCACCAGCCTGCGTGTCCAGCACATAATTCTCTGTAACTTCTGCCATCTCCAACGGGATCCCACCACCAACCACTTCTTTCCCTCTCCACCCCCTCCACCCCATTTCTGCTTTCCGTAGGGATCACTCCGTAGGCAACTCCCTTGTCCGCTCATCCTTCCCCACTGGTCTTCCTTCCGGCACTTAGCTTTGCAAGCAGAACAAGTGCTATACCTGACCCTACATCACCTCCCTCACTACCATTCAGGGACTCAGTCCTTCCAGGTGAGATGACTGGAGTTATCTACTGTATCTGGTGCTCTTGGTGTTGCCTTCAGTATGTCGATGAGACCTGACGTAGATTGGGAGACCACTTTGCTGAGCATCTCTGCTCCATCCACCAGAAAAAGCAGGGTCTCCACTTCCTGTTCCTATTCCGACATGTCAGTCCATGGTCTCCTCTACTGTCGTGATGAGGCCACACTCAGGTTGGAGGAGCAGCACCTTGTATTCCATCTGGGTAGCCTCCAACCTGATGGCATGAACATCAGTTTCTCAAACTTACAGTAATGTACCTTCTCCCACTCCCACCCCCACTTTCTCCTTCACCGGTTCCTATTCCCATTTCCCTCTCACCTTACCTCCTTGCCCACCCTCTGATGTTCCTTCCCCTTTTCTTTCTTCCATGGCCCTCTGCCCTCTCCTATTAGATTTCCCCCTTCTCTAGCCCTGAATCTCTTTTACCAATCAACTTTCCAACTCTTTACTTCACCCCTTCCCCCTCCCAGTTTCACCAATCACCTTGTGTTTCTTCCTCTCCTCTCCCCCACCTTCTTTTACTCCTCATCTTTTTTCTCCAATCCTGATGAAGGGTCTTGATGCAAAATGTCAACTCTGTTCTTTTCCACAGTTACTGCCCGAGTCCCTCGAGCATTGTGTGTATGTAGCCTTAAACATTAGGCTTGTTTCTCCCTTCACAGTCGTTGCTTTATCCACTGAATGTTTCCAACACTTTGTTTTTACCTCCAAATGGTGGATCTCTCCTCTCAAGTACCATTTCCTACTCCATCTCACCTGCAAATCTGCCATTATCCTCCTCTTGCTTATGGTCCACACTTGGCCTTGATTCTTCAAAACTGCTACTCACCCATAACCTTGCATTGCTGTCCAATCCATGGCTGTACCTTTTTGTCTGAAGGTGTGGCCATCTTTCCAGCAACCTCATGTTTATACTTCACCAAGGGGTTCTATTTTGCTGCAGGACACATACAGTCTGACGTGTCTGTGATAGGCACGCCCATCGTCATCCTTGCAGCCTGTGACATCATTACCTGCATTAGTCTCTTCCATTATCAGGCTGCACGGCCCATTCCTGGTTCTATATGCATTCCCCTCTCTCCAGTTTCTACCAACCAAAGAATCACCTGCAGTGACTACCTTTCCCACATTGTCACAATTGGGCATTCCCTCCCATTAGTCCTCTGCCAGCGACATCTTTGCAGTCTCATCCGAAAATAATGATGCTGCTGATAACATTCCCAAGAATGTGTCTCATTCTCTCAACTTTCTGGTGTCCCGAACTACAGGCAACCTCCGCGTTATGGAGAGGAGGGTTGGGCGGTAGTTTGGGTGGGGTTTCATCATTCCTGAGGGAATGGTCTATATCATGATTTTCCCTCATTGTAAGACAGGGACAGAATTAGGCAATTCAACCTATTTTGTCTGCTGTACTATTTCATAGCAGCTGATTTATTTTCCCCCTCAACCCGATTCTCTTGCCTTCTTGTAACTCTTGTAACTGTGACATTATTGCTAATCAAGACCCTATCAACCTCCTCTTTAAATATACTGCATGGCTTGGACTTCACTGCTGTCGATGACAAGGAATTCCACACATTCATCACTTTCAGGTGAAAGAAATTCTTTCTCATCTCTGTTCTAAAGGGAAATCCTTCTATTTTGAGGCAGTGCCCTCTGGTCCTAGACTCCCCCACTATAGGAAGTATCCTCTCCATGTCCACGCTATCTATATTCAATAGGTTGCAGTGAGATCCCCCCCCCCCCCCCATTCTCCTAAATTCCAGTGAGTACAGGTCTAGAGCTGTACTGTGTACATCTGCACACGTGTCAAGAACTGTGAGCTGAATTTATAATAACAGATTCTCACACACACACACACACACACACACACACTCACTCACTAACTCACTCACTCACTCTGTGAGAGTTCATTTTCATTCTGCATCACAGATTATTTGGCAATGATTCATGAATTTGTTGACCAGTGAGGGGGGAGGAGTGTGTTACCTGTATGATGCAAAAGTGCCATATCACACAAGTTGTTTTTGTATGCCTTCAAGCACGGTGTCACCTCTTAAAAGCTGTAATAGGACATAATTCTGGTTGAAATTACCAATGCTTCATTTTCATTCACTTTGTATTTATAGAACTGACTGTTTTAAAATCATTCTTGTCCACAGAGCCAACATACCCCAAAGGAGATCCAGGTGTGAGTGTGCGAAGAAGCTGGGAGCTTCGATCTCTGTTAAGTCAGTCAAAAGGTATTAGTGCGATTCTCTTAATCATTACTCTTCATGAAGTTTTCAGACATTTTTATTATTTAAAAACTTTATAGTTTTGTTTCTATATTTTCTTGAAAGGAACATAAATGGAATGATAGTGCTGTTGCAGTGGACTGAATGGCCTAATACTGCTCCTGTGTCTTGTGGTCTTGTATGCTCTCAACAAATATCCTTTTAAAATATCATAAAGCTTAATTAAAGCCTGTCTGTTTCCCTAAGATCCATAATTTACTCTCAATGACCTCTTTATTGGTGGTCACTAAGTGTATGTTTGTGGTCTTCTGCTGCTGTTGCCCATCCGCTTCAAAGTTAAACGTGTTGTGCGTTCAGTGATGCTCTTCTACACTCCCCTGTTGTAACGCATGGTTGACAGGAGTCAGCTGAACCAGTTCAGACATTTTCTTCTAACCTCTCATTATCAAGGTGTTTTCACCCACAGAACTGCCACTCAATGGATTTATTTTTCGCACCATTCTTTGTAAACTCTAGAGACTGTTGTGCGTGAATATCCCAGGGATCAGTGGATTCTGGGATGCCCAAGTGAACCTGTCTGGCACCAACAATCATTCCACACTCGAAGTCACTTAGATCACATTATTTCCCCCCCCCCCCCCCCCCCACTCTGATGCTTGGTCTGAATAACAAGACTCTTGACTTTTGCCCACATCTGCATGCTTTTATGAATTGAGTTGCTGGCACATGATAGGCTGATGAGATGTTTGCTTTAATGAGTAGGTGTACCTAATAAAATGGCCACTGAATGTATATCATGCAAAATGCTGAATGACTATTACAGCATGCTGCTCTTTCACATTTAGTGCATTAATCTGGGCCCTGTGTTCTGGGACTCCTTGATACAGTAATTAATCATGAAACACCCCACACAGTGGGAAAGATGGTTTTGAGTTTGTTTTACTTTGCTCCGTGACTGCTTGTTGATTTAAGTCAAAATATTTGTATAGAGGGAAATACCTTTCTCTGCAGCAGTAAGTGATCTCTCCAAGTTTAGTTCCCTATTGTGCTTTACACATTTCAGTTCTGCCACTGATACGTATCGACTCATGTTGCCCATAGTTTGGTGAGGCCCTACACATTGGAACTTCCTTTCTGTCCACCGTTTGTTACCAATGTGTGGTTGCTTGAATAATAATGAATAAAGTTATATGCTATTTAATTGTCTCAGTGCATAAAAGAGACCAGATTAAATTTCTAAGTATGGGCATTTTATGAGTTGCTATAACAAAATATTATGTTGGTGAGAACCATAGAACCGTAGAACACTACAGCACAGTACAGGCCCTTCAGCCCTCCATGTTGTGCCGACCCATATAATCCTTAAAAAAAAGTACTAAACCCACACTACCTCATAACCCTCCATTTTTCTTTCATCCATGTAAGGTGATACATCTTTCATCCATGTGAGGTGCACTGCTGGTAGAATTTACACTCATAGTTTGCAGAAATGTAATTGTAATCATGCTTGTAGGCTTCACAGAAAAACATTACATCTCACTGAACTGAAATGCTGCAACGTGGGAGGGCAGTGCAGAACTTGAGGGATACTTAATGATATAGTTGTGAACTGTATTAAGTAAAAGGCATTCAGTGGCTGGAGAATGCAGTTGTTTATGTGAGCTACTCCTTGCTGCATCGGTATGGATCAGGTTAGATCCTCAGAGATCTTGACACCCAGGAACAGGTGTTCTTCCCCCCCCCCCCCCCATTACAAAGGTAGAGTGTTCCTATGAAACCTTTCTTAAGCCGAAATGGAGTAAAGCAAAGAACCATTAATTTATATGGGAAAAATTTTCGTAAAAGCGAAAATCCTCTTTGTAATACGAAAATAGGTTACTCATGTGGGTCTTTTGAAGTAGCGTAAAGCAAACACTTGTAAAGCGGAGGACACCTGAACTTGAAGTTGCTCGCTCTCTCCACTTCTGATCCCTCTATGCGGATTGGTACATGTTCCCTCATCTTACCCTTCCAGAAGTCCACAAACCCAAAGTCCACGTTTAAGAGGAGTGCTAGAAACAAAACTTGCTAGGGTCTAGTTTGTACAGTCCTTTTTTAGACTCACGAGCCTAACAGAGTGCAGGAATAGGGTACCAGTGATCAATATGCTGAATCACCAAGGTTCATGTGTGATTGAATAACAGTTTATCAGTGGCGTGTTGCAGTATTTTCAATGAGCTTTGATTCCTCTAGTTTTGCAGTGTTCATTTTCTCTTCTCCTTTCCATAGAGTTTACCCAAAAGCAGTTCCAAGCCGAGAGGAAACATGCTTCCTATAAAATTCCTCTATTGAACCTTCAAAACAAAAACAGTAGATTTGAAATTTCACTTCAAAGATGGTGCTTAATCTATTTCTGTCTAATCCACCCAGTGGCCATGCATTAGGTACAGTGCCTCTTATATCTAATAAAGTGGCCACTGAGTGTATGTTTGCAGTCTTAAGCTGCTTTAGCCTGTCCACTTCAATGTTCGACATGTCATGCATTCAGAGATGCTCTTCTGCACACCACTTGTAACGTGGTTATTGAGTTACTGTCAGCTTGAACTAGTCTGGCCATCCTCCTCTTCTGACCTCTCATTAACAAGGCATTTTCTCCCACAGAAAGCTGCTCAATGTTTTTTTTTGTTATCACATCATTCTTTATAAACTCTAGAAACTGCTGTGCGCAAAAATCGCAGTAGATCAGCTGTTTCATTCCATGGTCAAAGTCACTTGGATCACATTTCTCCCCCATTCTGATGTTTGCTTTGAACAACAACTGGAACTCTTGACTGTGTTTGAGTGATTTTATGCATTGAATTACTGCCACATGATTGGCTGATTAGATAGATGCTTTATTAAGTGAGTGTTACTGTTAAAATGACCACTGAATGTACATTACACATTTCAGAGACTGGGAAGATCTTGCTCGTAAGTGCATTTTGTCATTTGTTCTACATTCCCACTGAAGGTTTGTTTGTTTGTTTGACTTCCCTAGACATTACTGCCAAGCAGAGTCGAATTGACATTGTACGCAAGTCAATTAAGTCCTTTGAAGAGCAACAAGACAGTCAGATGAAGCAAAAAAATATCATCGGTCAGATCTGTGACATTCCTAAATCTTACGACAATGTCATGCAAGTTGGTTTAAGAAAAGTGACGTTTAAATGGCAAAGAGGAAATAAAATAGGTAATATTGGAGCTAAAGACATAAAATATATGCTTACATCTGCATAGCTTTCACATGCAGAACTTGTGTTACAGAGATTGTTTATCTTGGGGCTTTGGATGCATGCTGTGGTTATAATGCAAACTCTCAGATGCTTCTAGGTCTTTGTGGTTTTGCTGTAGACAAAAACTCAAGAGATTTTGAAATGGAGACAGTCCAAGATGTTTCATAGCAGAAGGCAGTTGTACATTGCCTGGGCTTTAGATTTTACTGTGCACTCCCATTTTAAACAAGGGCCACTGAATGGTCTCCGGTGTAAATGCAGCTTAAGGGTATTGTGGCAACACCAACTGACAAGCAGTAACTTCTCACACACATTCATGGCTCAAATGTAGTAATTACATATTTAATGTAAACCTTATTGCATCTGCAATTATAATAAAATATAACCTTATTACTGTGGCTCAAATGCCCCCAGAATGCATACAAGTAAATGAGACGACTTGTTCTGACAGATTAAAGATGATCTTTGGGAAGAGCAAGAGCTGTATCTGGATAGTTTCTGGAATCCATGATCAGAATTGGCCAAATTGTTGATGTTTTCACTCAGTGTGCATTTTTAGCATTTTATTTCTATTTAACAAGGCCATCCAGTTGTTTTTGCTTTTCTCTGTTGAATTCCTGGAACTCAGTTAATATCTTCAGCACGGTGGTTGTCAAATACAAGATTTACACTGTTCCCTGATGTTCTTTGTATTTTAACGATGAGAAAATCTAAGTTCCATGGTGCTGCTTGATAAAGGTTCATTACTGCATTTATAATGCACTTGCCAGGTGGACATGGGGCTCCAGATGTGTGTCTGGATCTCCAAACCTGTCACAATTTAGGCAGGACAACCAGGGTGAAGATGGTCTTTAATCTGTATTATCCCTCTGAATTTAGCATGCATCAAACTGCTGTCTGAGCCAAGAAACACAAGAGTCTTGATTGTAATTGCAGTATAATTTGAGTATTATATGAAACATTTTTTGGTTTTGCTGGCAAGATTTCTTTATGCTTATATTATGTAACAAGAGAATGATTGCTTTCCGGTCATGACTTGAAGCATCTGAGTTGGAACACACTGAACCAATGTTAACATGATTCATTGTTCTTGCTCTAACTCCTTTGCTCTGGGAGACTATTTTGGCCAATAGTTCACATTTATTAACGCATATTTTCAACATTTTGGCAGGTAATTTTGAGTTTCCATAAATTTTGACTAGATTTGAGTAAGTGTCAAATCAGTGCAAATGGATGGTTGACAGTTGGAGCACACTCTCTGATGAATGTTTTAATTTAATGTTCATGGAAACAAAATATATTATTCTGGTTTAGGTTTGAATAAAACTGGTGACTTCATTTATGCCAACAGAATCAGTGAATATCTGAAGTATTATTTTTCCCTGCTTGGTGGAATCTGAGTCTCTTGTAATGAAGGATCTCTCTACTCAGTCCCATCCAGAAGCTCATCCAATGTTCTTTGTTACTCTAGGTGAAGGACAGTATGGGAAAGTGTACACATGTATAAATGTAGATACTGGAGAACTAATGGCAATGAAGGAAGTAAGTGCCTTTTGTATTTGTGTAAGTCATTTCATAATACTTGTTGGCTGTAAATATAGCACGTCACACACAGAGCTGCCATGTATCCTGGAGTAGGGTGGGATGCAACACATAGACCATCAGCAAACGCCAAATGCTACAACCCTACCTACCTGTACAGTTTCAACAAGTTGTTCACAGATTAAAATAACAGCATTCAGACACAGGTAATCTAATATTTACTCCCACTTGGCCCTTGAAGAAATGGGTTCTCTTATCCATTGATGAGTCATTGCTGTAACTGCATTAAAATTAGTATTTTCTTAAATAAATTTTGATAGATGAAAATTGGAAATATTGCAGGAATAATCTTGTTTCCAGCTGGGGAATAAAATGTGCTTTTGCAATTATGTCATCTTTCCAAATCCTTGGGGGTGGTCCTGTTGTTCTCAGTTTCTAGTCCACATCTGTTCTCTTGCACCTGTGTTTGCTACCCTGGCTGGACTCCCGAGTTGGTTTCTCTTTAAACTTGAGTTATCCTAAACTCCGCTGCTTGTATAATCATATTTATTCAGGCTTCTTGCATGTCCCTGAATTGTCCTACCATGCAGTCATAAATGCTCATATAACACTTTAGCCCATCTATTCCATGCTAAACTATTATTCTGCCTAGTCTCATCAACCATCATCTCTAACCTATGTCACCTTCCAGAATTTCATATCTTTACTTCTCCTGTCACTTACTTTGTTCTTGTCTTAGCATTTTATTTGCCTTGAGGTGATTGTTTTTTTTATTGTTGATCACCTGTTGAACACGGTGTGACGATTTGCAGTGTTAAAGGCACCATTTTGGTGTTAGTTGTTATATTCCAATGTATAGTTGTTTCAACATGGCACAGTCTGTTTAGCCTGGCTCGCCCAGAGGTATGGCCTGGAACTTCTCAGCACTGGCCCTCTTTCATGCTGGACTTCAAGTTCTGGTCTGAAACCCTGAGCTAACATTTTGTGCCTTTTACTTTTTTTAAATGCCTGAGTGCTAATGCTGGGTTGGAGGGTCTGTGCTATGCCGTACAGTTCTGTGTTCTGTGCCCCTTCAGTTTTTCTCTGATCCTGGCACTGCAGTTTTTTGCCAGCACATCCAAGCTGAAGCATTCAGATGATCAAAGCAACAACACCCTATGTGTTAACTAAAATAGGATTTGATATAATGCTCAGTCCAGTCTCTGCTTGTAAAGCATTAAGGCATGCAGGCAGTAATGAATTCATTATTTATCAGGAACCTATTGGATCTGTGTATCAGTGACCTTGTTGGCGCACGGTGGTTGTCTATGTAGCTAAGAGATTCTGCTGTGTATATCCTTGCCTGCCCTTCTTTCAATTATGAAAGCTCTTCATTTTCCATCCTAAAGCATTAGAAAATCATGGAATGAAATAAAATCAAAATTTCCAATACTCCGTCCAAGCGAATAGATTTTATATCATTGCTTCTTAAAAGTTTTGTGCTATGTCATTTTCCATAGGGTCCAGAAGAGGTTTACAAGAATGATCCCAGGAATGACGGGGTTAAATTGTGAAGAACATGAATGGGGGGTTGGAGGAGGGAGGAGGTGGTGGAATTTCATTGAAACCTATTGAATATTAAAAGGCTTAGATAGTGTGGACATATAGAGAGTCCAATAGTGGGAGAGTCTAGCACCAGAGGGCAGAGTCTCAGAATACAAGGACATTTCTTTAGAACAGAGATGAGGAATTTCTTTCGCCAGAGGGTGGTGAATCTGTGGAATTCATTGCCGCTGACGGCTGTGGAGGCTGAGTTATTGGGTATATTTAAAGCAGAGATTGATAGGTTCTTGATTAGTAAGGGTGCCAAAGGTTATAGGGAGAAGGCAGGAGAATGGGATTGAGAGGGAAAATAGATCAGCCGTGATCAAATAGTGGAGCAGATTCATTGGACTGAATTACCTGTTCTGCTCCCATGTCTTGTGGTCTATTGATGGAGATTCAAAAACTAATTACAGGGCGCCGGGGAATTGGGAATCAACGGTACACCGAAGGACATCTTGTTGATCAAATTATATGCAATAACAGAAGATGGAATGGGTACTTAATGTGACTAATGCCTGGACTAGATAGATTGTCTAATGGCAGACAACTAAGCAGGATAGGCTTTTAGCCACTGGAATATAGAGGACCTGTTCAAAACATGCAAAATCCTGTGGGGGACAGAATGGATGTGGGGAGAGAGTTCCTCTTTGGCAGAATCTAGAATGTGGAGTCACTCATGTAAAACAGGCATAAGGTGCAATTTGTATCTTACTGAAGAGTTGTGAGTTTTTGGAATTCTGTTGCACAAAATGAGGTGGGAGTAGTTTTTGGATGTTCTTAGGCAGAGATAGATGGCTTCTTGATAAGTGAAGGGATTAATGGGAATGTAGGGTTTTCTCTACGTTCAGATTAGTCAGATGTTACGAAATGGTGAGGCAGGTATAGGGGCCATGCAACTTTCTCTTGATCCTAATCCTTATTGTTGTGAGTCTGGCTGTGAATTTGTGGATGTTATTCTTGTTTGCAGCTGTTTAATCACTTGCAGAAAATTTATTGTTTTCCTTCTTAGATCATATAGTTCGGTGGGAAACGATATTTCCACTCAAAGGGTAGATTTTTAGGAATTTCAGTTCCTAATTGGAAGATCCCAGTCACCATTTCAAAAGGAAATGTCCCCCCATCCCTTCCCACCGATCTCCCTCCTGGCACTTATCCTTGTAAGCGGAACAAATGCTACACCTGCCCTTACACCTCCTCCCTCACCACCATTCAGGGCCTCAGACAGTTCTTACAGGTGAGGCGTCACTTCACCTGTGAGTCGGCTGGTGTGGTATACTGCATCCGGTGCTCCCGGTGTGGCCTTTTATATATTGGTGAGACCCGACGCAAACTGGGAGACCGTTTCGCTGAACACCTACGCTCGGTCCGCCAGAGAAAGCAGTATCTCCCAGTGGCCACACATTTTCATTCCACGTCCATTCCCATTCTGATATGTCTATCCATGGCCTCCTCTACTATCAAAATGAATCCAAACTCAGGTTGGAGGAACAACACCTTATATACCGACTGGGTAGCCTCCAACCTGATGGCATGAACATTGACTTCTCTAACATCCGTTAATGCCCCTCCTCCCCTTCTTGCCCCCATCCCTGACATATTTAGTTGTTTGCCTGTTCTCCATCTCCTTCTGGTGCTTCCCCCCCACTTACTTTCTCCCGAGGCCTCCCTGTCCCATGATCCTTTCCCTTCTCCAGCTCTGTATCACTTTCGCCAATCACCTTTCCAGCTCTTAGCTTCATCCCACCCCCTCTGGTCTTCTCCTATCATTTCGTATTTCCCCCTCCCCCCACTACTTTCAAATCTCTTACTATCTTTCCTTTCAGTTAGTCCTGACGAAGGGTCTCGGCCGGAAACGTCGACAGTGCTTCTCCTTATAGATGCTGCCTGGCCTACTGTGTTCCACCAGCATTTTGTGTGTGTTGTTTGAATTTCCTCGTGTTTGTATTTCAAAAAGGAAGTTGTTTCCTTTATGTCCTAGCTGACATTTTTTCCACAGCCAGCTGGTGTGGTTATTATTTCTTGTTTTTTTAAAGATCTTGCTCACCACACACTGGAAAATGTAAGTTGCTTTGAAGCAGATTATTTAATTGTCTGTGAAATGCTATAATGTGTCCTGTGGTTGTGAAAGATACTACATTCAGTTGCAAGAAAAAGTTTGTGAACCTTTTGCAATTACTTGGTTTTCTGCATTAATTACTCATAAAATGTGGTCTGATCTTCATCTAAAACACAATCTACCTAAACTAATAACACAAACAATTGTAATTTTCATGTCTTTATTGAACACATTCTTAAATTATTCACAATCCAGGCTGGAAAAAGTATGTGAACCCTTGTATTTATTAACAGATAGAACCTCTTTTAGCAGCAATAATCTTCACTAAACATTTCCTGTAGTTGCTGATCAGACTTGCACAACAGCGAGAAGGAATTTTAGACCATTCCACCATACAAAACAGTTTCGATCCATCAATATTTCTGGGATACCTTGCATGAACAGCCTTCTTCAGGTCATGCCACAGCATCTTTATTGGGTTAGGACCTGGACTTAGCCATTCCAAAACACAAATTTTCTTCATTTTAAACCATTCTGTTGTTGACTTACTCTTGTGTTTCAGATCATTGTCTTGTTGCATCTTTTAACTTCTGTTAAGTTTCAGGTGACAGACCTCTACCCTGACGTTCTTCTGTAAAATGGTTTGGTACAATTTTGAATTCAGTGTTCCCTCAACAGTTGCAAGCTGTCCAGGCCGTGAGGCAGCAAAGCAGCCCCAAATCATGATGTTCCTTCCACCATGCTTCACAGTTGGGATGATGTTTTGGTGTTGGTGTGCAGTACCCTGTTTCCTCCAAACATAGCGGTGTGCATTTCTGCCAAAAAGATCAACTTTTGTCTCATCTGTCCACAGAACATTGTGGAAAATCCAGGTGGTCTTGCAAACCTCAGACATGCAGCAATGGTTTTTTTGGAGAGCAGTGGTTTCCTCCATGGTGTCCTTCAACAAACACCATTCTTGTGGACATATGTACAGAGACTTTAGCAAGTTTTAGAGATTTCTTAGGTTCTTTTTCACCTCCTTCAGCATTGCACTTTGTATTCTTGGTGTGATCTTTGCAAGACAATTCTTCTAGGGTCCTCTGAAAATTGTTTTGATCGAGACATGGTGTACATAAACATTTTTCTTGAGAAGCACAGGCTCTGACAGTAACCTAGCTTATTGTGTCTTTTTTTCATAAGGCAGGTCACCTCTACAACCTACACCTCCAATCTCAACTGATTGATGGAACACCTGCCTCCAAATAGGTTTTGTTGAAGGCATTGCCCCAGCAGTTCACATACTTTTTTTGACAAGAAGTACAATTGTTTGTGTGTTACTAGTTTAGGCAAATTGTGTTTGTCTATTATTGTGACTTATATGAAGATCAGGCCACATTTTATGAGTAACTAATTAATGCAGGAAACCACGTAATTGCAAAGGGTTGACAAACCTTTTCTTGCAACTGTATATGCAACTCCTTTTCTTTCTTGTGTACTGACTTTATGGTTTGATGTCCTTTATCTATAGATCAGATTCCAGCCAAATGATCACAAAACAATCAAGGAGACTGCAGATGAATTGAAAATTTTTGAAGGTATCAAACACCCAAACCTGGTTAGATATTTTGGTGTAGAACTTCACAGAGTAAGTAATTCAAGTACCCATCAGATGTACTGATTCAAATACCCTATCCGTTTTACAGAAAAGAGTATTTTGCCTTGATTTCCTGTCCTGTTGACCTGTATTGAACCAGATATGCATGGTAGAAGGTCGGCCTTTATAAGTCACTGAGCTAGTGTTTCGAAAGAAGAAAATCTGCATGGAAAATTTTGTCATATGATGCTTAAATTAATGTCCCAGACTAGCTAATGGCATTGAAATTCAGCTAGAGAAATGAACAAGCCCTTGATTTTTTTTCCCCCTAGATCCTTTAATGTAGGTTGACCTCTGGGCAAAGTACAGTGTGCCAAAACTTTACATCATCTGAGACTTTTGTCAGAGGAAATCTGAGGGAGGGATATATGTCCTGGCCGAGGGTCCTTTCATGAATGTTATTTCTGGAGGTGTAAACAAGATGAGATTCTAGAGTACAAACGAGAGCTCAGTCGGGAGCAGAGATCAGCAGAAAACTGTGATTCTCCACTGAATTGTCTTATTTTCTCTGCAGTTAGAAGTCTATGCCATTTGAATGTTGACCTTGACCAGCCAAAGACTGAAAGTCCTTCCACATTGCAAACTGTCTTAAAAGGACTTCTGTCCCATCTGCCTAAAAACTAAGTAATCAGGCAATCCGAATGAAAGGACTGGAATATTAGCTTTATTCTGATTCTGCCTCACCTACATGTCGTGTCCTCTGTATTGACTCATCTGAGCCAGATGAGTTGTGTCCAGGTTAAAGTGACCCACCCCTAGACATAGAAAGCAGAGTTGTTGGCAAGTTGGGCATAATAATAACAACAGCTTTGTTTCTTGTGATAATGTTAGAATCACATTGTGCAAACTACATAATGTGTGCCTTTCTCTTGCCACTTCAATAAAAAAAATTTTTATTCCCAAGTCATACAGCTTTGCTGCTTTGGCTTTTAATACCAACTGGCCTTTTGGACCTGTGTGGTTCCCACTTGAACATAATTAAAGAGAATCCGGTCCCACTTAACGATCTTGCTGTTTACACCCTTCATGACTGTTTTGTTCTCTCACAGTCTTGGACAAGCAAGGAGTTGTGTCCTTAGTGCCCCATATAGGGCTGTCCCCTTTGGGAAGTAAGACTATAAGACAGGAGCAGAATTAGGCCACTCAGCCCATCAAGCCTGCTTTGCCATTCCATCATGGCTGATTTATTATCCCTCACAACCCCATTCTCTGGCCTTCTCCCCATAACCTTTGATGCCCTGACTAATCAAAAACCTATCAACGTCCACTTTAAATATACCCCATAATTTAGCCTCCACAGCCATCTGTGGCAATGAATTCCACAGATTCACCATCTTCTGGCAAAAGAAGTTGCTCCTCATCTCTGTTCTAAAGGGATGTCATGCTATTTTGAGGGCATGCCCTCTGGTCCTAGACTCCCCCACTATAGAAAACAACCACTCTGTATCCCCTCTATCTAGGCCTTTCAATACTCGATCGGTTTCAGTGAGATTTCCCTCTCCCTCCCACTTTGATTCTTCCAAACTTCCACAATTATTCTTTACAACTAAGGATTTGTGCCATGTTTGTGAGCCTCAGTGAGCTTTGGCAAAGCATTATTGGAGTTTCAGTTGTGCAACATAACTCAAACTGTTCCCCGTTTATTTGTCCTTCATATATATGGGAATATATAATTTAGAGGGAGAAAGTGTTCTTCATCCCAAGACACGTAGGTGAATCTTTTGTTTGATGCAATTCTTGTGATTAAATATCATGCTTATTTTGTTGTTTCTCTGTGGGCCATGTAGCTGTTTTGCATATTAAACTTGGTGTTTATCTTTCGCTCAGGAAGAAATGTACATCTTCATGGAGTACTGCGATGAAGGCACCTTGGAAGAGGTAGCTAGGCTTGGTCTTCAGGAGCATGTAATTCGATTGTATACCAAGCAGATCACCACAGCTATCAATGTGCTACATGAACATGGAATTGTGCACCGAGATATCAAGGGTAATGCACACTTTTCTTTCTAATATTACAAGTTCATCTCTACTGCTGCTTTTCCACAAGCTCTTTGTTTATTGTTTAAACACACTTCCAAATGTGATAATTAGCGTATTTATTAGAAACAGGCCCTTTGGCCCATCAAGGCCATTCTAAACATTTATTCTGCCTGGTCTCATTGACCTGTACCTGTACCATAGCCATTAATACCCCTCCCATCCATGTACCTATCCAATTATCTCTCAAATAGTGAACCAGGGTCCACCACTTCTGCTGGCAGCTCGTTCTACACTCTCACCACCCTCAGAGTGAAGAAGTTCCCCTCCCCTCGTGTACCCCTTAAACATTTCACCTCTCACCCTTAACTAGTGATATCTAATTCTAGTCTCACCCAACCTTGGTAGAAAAAAGTCTGCATGCATTTCCCCTATCTATGCCCCTCATAATTTTGTATATTATCAAACTTCTCCTTGTTCTCTACAATCCATGGAAGACAATCCCAATCTATTCAACCTTTATTTAGAACACTGGTCCTCATGTCCTGTATACATCCTTGTAAATTTGAAAGCACTAAATTAAAATGGGGTCTTAATATATGATTAAGATATTTTTGTTAAAGAACAAATAACTATCCTGTAAAAGGGATAGGGCTTATACTTCACCTTAAGAGACAGAAATTGACAGGTGAATAAGACCAGTCAATAAGACTACTCAATACTTCAATAGCCAAAGTAAGATGCCAAGATTAGTTATCTAAACTGAAGTGGATATAGAAGAAGTTGAAGTTCATGGCACGGGCAAGAAAGATCTTGTATCAGAGTGATGGATAGTGGAGCAGTCAGGAGTTATTTATATTCTGTGGAGAAAAGACAGTGTCAAGAATTTTACCTAACACTGGAATTCTACATCACCTGTTCGGTTTAAAAACATGCTAAATCTGTGCCTCATTGTGGGATTGTGGCTGATCATCCTGCAAGAATTAGAAGTGACACTATTTCTCAGGTTCTGTGCATGTATTTTCATTGATAGACGCCATAAAATTCATGAAATAGCAGCCTTCAGCAACACTGAGTTTACCAGCTGTAATGGTCAGATTGCTGAAAGCAGGCTAGCCACCAACTGGATTCTTTTTGCCAAACAATTATAAATCTGCCAAGTTCATGTCTGGCCCTGGCCAAGTAATTCACTTGGTGTATTGCAGTCAGCACAAATTTACAAAGGAGCAAGGGATTCCCTGAAGGTTAACTTGCAGGTTCAGTTAGTGGTGAGGAAGGCAAATTCATTTTGAGAGGACTGCAATATAAAAACAAGGATGTAATGCTGAGACTTTAAGGCACTGGTGAGGCCTCACTTAGAGTATTGTGAGCAGTTTTGGACCCTTATCTAAGAAAGGATGTGCTGACATTGGAGAGGGTTCAAAGGAGGTTCATGAAAATGATTCTGGGATTGAAAGGCTTGTCATATGAGGGTCGATGGCCTATACTTGGTGGAATATAGAAGAATGGTTGGGGGGGGGGTAAGGATCTCATTGAAACCTATTAAATGTTGAAAGGCCTTGATAGAGTGGATGTGGAGAGGATGTTTCCTATGATGAGGGAGTCTCGGACTGGAGGGCTGACCTCCGAATAGAGGGATGTCCATTTAAAACAGAGATTAGAATTAATTCCTTTAACCAGAGGATGATGAAACTGTGGAATTCATTGTCACAGGTGGCTTTGGAGGCCAAGTGTTTAAGGTGGAGGTTGATAGGTTCTTGATTAGTCAGGGCGTGAAAGCTTATGGGGATAAGGCAGGAGAATGGAGTTGAGAGGAAAGTGGACCAGCCATGATGAAAAAGCAGAGCAGACTCGATGGGCCAAATGGTGTAATTCTGCTCCAATGTCTTATGGATCAGAATTCGTTCCTTGTCTTCATTTGGTTTCCAGTCCTGAACTGCCCTCCAGAAAGTGATGGTAAGATGGTTCTTTGAACAACTGGTGTTCCTTTTGAGGGAAGGCAAACAATTACTCAGTTGTACTCTGAGTTATATAATAATCATTATGACTGTAATGCAGTTGTAACTGCTGGTTGAAACCTTGTATAACACAAGTACTGTTGAGCATGTAATTTGTGAGTGCAGTTCCAGCACAATCTTGAAGAATATTATTAAAGGTGTTGATAGTGGTTGTTAAATATCTGCAGGCAGTACCAATTGTTTCTGACTGCTGTGCTAAGTCATTAACTATAATCCATCCAACCAATACACTTGTGCCCTTCACTCAGCTATGGAACTAGTAGTAATGTATTGTTGGCAATGTTGTCACTCTTTACCCAACCAATACTTCTGCAATGGGCAGATTTCACTGAAACCTGACTGTCGAAGGCCAGGTCAGTTTGCTCTGACACTGATGTCATTTTTTGTAACATCAGATAAAGGTTGATAAACATGAGATTCAACAGATGTAACACATTCAAAATGTTGGAGGAATTCAGCAGGTCAGGCAGCATCTATGGATTGGAATAAAGAGCCGAAGTTTCAGTCCAAGGCCCTTCATCAGTCCTCGGCCCAACCCAAAACATCAGCTCTTTATTCCCTTCCAGATATGCTGCCTGACCTGCTGAGTTCTAGATACAAAGCTTTCATTCTTTTAAATGGTCAAAGCATGCTAATTTAAACTGGGGATTTGAACAATGGAGAAGTGTTGTGGTCAAGTGTTAATCAGCCATCAGAAAGAGTACAAGACAGCCATTCATAAAGTATTTTGCGCTTTTAAGTGGATTGCATTTAAATCCTGCAGCATCCAAGCCTTCCCCCAGAAGGAACACCAGTTGTTCAAAAAAGAAATCTCACCATCACTTTCTAGAAGGCAGTTCAGGACTGGAACTTTCCAGCAATCACCAACATGCTCCTTGCTGAATATCCTTTAGTAAAATAAGTGGTGACTTACTTGGCATGTTTGCTCCTTACATCCACGTCAGAGTCATTGGTAGAGAGCAAGTACATTTGTGGTGGCTTTAGAGGTTTCCATCAGAGCAGTGGGTTTATCCCTTATCAGGGTGACAGCTGCAGCTCGAGAACTAAGAATAGGGATGGATCATTTATCCCTCCCCTTGCCATTCACCAAGATCATGGCTGATCCGTCTCAGCTCCATTTTCCACCCTATCCCTAATCTCCTGATCGAACTTCCTTCTGGGGTGCGTAATTCTGAAGATCCGTCACACTTTGAGTGAAGAGGTTTCTCCTCACCTTAGTCCTCGTTGTGTTTCCTCGTATCCTGAGACCATGACTCCTGTTTACAGAGCATTAGTCCCTGTTGAGCCCTGTTTACACACAAGATACAAATGGTGGAATCAGGAGCATCAAGGAATTTGCTGAAGGAACTCTGGGCCAAGCACTGGCTGTGAGAAGAATTGTCAACAATTTGAGCTACAACACCCCTAAATGTCAACAATTCCTTTCTTCACATAGATGCTGCACGACTTGCTGAGATCCTTCAGCAGGTTGTTGCCCCTGAAAGAATTTTGTTAGATTCACTGAGATCTCCTCCCATTCTTCTGAGCTCTGAAGGATTTCGGCTGTTTACTTGATCTCCCCTTGCTGCCACCCAATGAATCTTCAATCCATGCCCTCTGAGGTGAGGAGGTAGTGAAAGGAAAACCGTATACACTACCCTGGGCACAGTCTCAAGAGGTTTGATATAATTTGCAGTAAGATGTCTGTACTCCTTTATTTGAATACTGTTGTAATAAAAGCATAATCTTTGCCCTCCCACGTTGTGCCTGCACTTTGGCCTTCATTGACTTGTACAATAACTGGGTCTTTCTGGACATCTGCTGAAGATGTTGGTGGCTCCAGTGACTGAGTTAAAAGTTTTTCTGGCATACTTGTCTTTGGTTGCATTGAAGAACTGATTGGGTCCTTCACCCAGTAACAGTGAATCCTGCCAACATTCAACTGGTAAGGTATTATTTATGGAGCAAGAAAGCTAACACTTCAGATCGTGATAACTATGATGGAAACAACCCAAGATTGTTAACCATATGTCTCTTTCCAAGTACTGCTTGAGTATTACAAGCATTTTTGTTTCAAATTTCCAGCAGTGTTTTGCTTCTGCAAAAGTGTTTCTCTCATTTAGAGCTGCATTCTCACTGCATTTCCATTAGTCCTTGTGCTATCCTGGCTCAAGGTTCAAAATAAATTTATTAACAAGTCACCATATACTACCTGAGATTCATTTTCTTGCAGACATTCACATTTAAAGAAATGCAAGAGTCAATGAAAAACTACAGACACACATTGACAATCAATGTACAAAAGAAGACAAACTGTGCAAAGAAACAAACAAAATAAAATCAAAATAAATTGAGAACATGACTTGTAGAGCCCTTCTGAGCCCATAGGTTGAGGAATCATTTCAGAGTTGAGGTGAATGAAGGTTCAGGAGCCTGATGGATGACTGTTCCTGAACCTGGTGGTGAGCAGCAGTGAGAAGAGGGAATGGTGGGGTGCTGGATGATGAAACAGTGTTGTGCTGTGACATCACACTGAGTCTAATAGCAATGATCTTTTTTGTAATTTAGTAAACCTTTAATTTTCATTACTCTTAGGTGCCAATATTTTCCTCACCTCATCGGGTCTGATCAAACTGGGAGACTTTGGTTGTTCGGTTAAACTGAAGAATATTGCACAGACCATGCCTGGTGAAGTGAACAGTACCCTTGGGACTGCTGGTAAGATACTTGTTTGAAGTTTTCCTTTTCCCACTAGGCATTCATTTGTGTCTGTGGACATGGTGTGTATGTGATGCAAAAGGCTGGACTTTTCCAATTTTAATATGATGCTTACCTTCTCCAGACTGATGCCCCAGTAGCACTAGGTTTTGATGAAACATTTGGACGATGGAGAGTGAATCTCTCTGCCTGTAGGTAACACGGCAGCACCTGTTTTTCAATGAGTTGAAGCAGTGTAGCAAGTGTCAAAGAAGTGTTCTGATCAAGAGTGCAGTCTCACTACAACAGTAAAGGGCTTCAGGGGAAATCACCCCGGTCTGCCATATGAATGAACATGTCACGGACACAATGTATCAATGGTTTATTAGGTTGATTTGTAAGATGGTAGGACTGACTGAGGAAAGATCAGGTAAAATAAGCTCTGATTAAGTATTGGTCTGATGACTTCACACTGGTTGTAGAGTTTTGTGGTATGGGCATATTGGATTGATGACTTCACACTGGTTGTGGAGTTCTCTTCCCTATCAGTTGTGGATGCCAGGTTGTTGGATATATTCAAATCTGAGAAGGATGGATAATATTTTGGAATCTGGGGAAAGCAAGGGGCATACGCTTTGTGCAAGGAAGTGGATTTAAGGTAGTTCAGATGTGATCTTGTTGAATGGTGCCACAAGCCTTTGTTTTCTTGACCTCCTGTTCTTCATGAAATGCTTCTGCATATAATGAATATGTGGCCCAGGCCCTGTTGTTTGTGTGCTAAACAAGTGGTTCTTTATTCTCCATCCATCTCCATGACACAGGTTGATTTCAAACCATTATTAACAGAACCTCTGGAAAGATTAAAATGGATATTGCCCTTTTCTGTTGTGTGTGTATAAAACAATATAGATTTTTGGACTTGGATATTTTGTTTAAAAATGGAAGTCCTTTATGATCATTCCTTGCACGTACTGATTCCCATTGGGGTAGGGTTTGTGTACGCAGGATATGTCCTGTTATCAAGTCCCATTTCTGTGTGAAGTTAATGGATTGCTCAGGTGTTTGTGCCGAGCTATTGTTCACAAGCGGTTTCCATGAGACATAGGAGCAGAATTAGGCCATTCAACCCATTGAGTCTACATCACCATTCCATCTTGGCTGATTATTTCTCTCATCCCCGTAACCTTTTCATCTGCTCTCTCTCTCTCCTACTTCTTACCCCACTACATCCCCTCTCTCTCCAGCCTCTGAGTGCTGGAACTAGTAATCCCTGCCATTGACCTGGCTGATGTTGAATAGTTCAGTGGATATCAAACCAGGGAATGTTTAATCTTTGGGTTGTACTTCCTGTTGGAATCTGCAGATATCCACCGACAGTGTTAATTCTTATTAACTTTGGTTGAAGGGATTTGGAATGGATATTAGATTGCTCAATATGTTTGGGCTGGTACCAGTCCCTTTTCAGAGATAAGGTGGTTTCAGAATATAACATTGCCTGAGGATTTAACGCACTGTGCAGTGAGCTTTTAAATTTGAAGTGCAGCAGCCACTTGTGACAGCATTGACAGCAGCAAACAAAAATGTAGTTCAGCAGGATGATTGAGTGATAGATATGGACTTAATTAACTTGATGTCTCTTTTGTTCTGTTAAAGCTTACATGGCCCCTGAAGTTATCACCAGAGCAAAGGGAGAAGGACATGGACGTGCTGCAGATGTGTGGAGCCTTGGGTGTGTCCTTGTGGAAATGGTCACGGGCAAGGTGAGGTGTAGAATGATGGTGCATGGATATTCATTTTGGTGTATGTGGCATTCTGTAATGACTGTCAGAGACTCTGCATGGTAACTTGTGCTCAAGCACAACTCGGGGTAACAGCGTTTCTGTGTTGATTTTGTAACCTTCAGTTTTATTTTGGACTAAAAGAGATTTGAAGGACATAGGAATCAGGCAGGAAGCCAAGATCAGGTCAGCAAGTGGCAGAATAAACTCCAAGGGGCCACAGCTCCTGTTTTAGTATATACACTTAGTGGCCACTTTATTAGGTGCCTCCTATACCTAATAAAGTGGTCACTATGAGCACGTTCATGGTCTGCGGCTGTAACCCATCCACTTCAAAGTTTAGTGTTGTGCGTTCAGATATGCTCTGCATACCACTATTATTTGAGTTGCTGTTGCCTTCCTGTCAACTTGAATGAGTCTGGCCATTCTCCTCTGACCTCTTATTAAGAAAGCATTTTCAGCCACAGAACTTCCACTCACTGGATGATTTTTGTTATTCATAACATTCTCTGTAATCTCTAGAGACTTATGTGTGAAAATCCCAGGAGATCAAAAGTTTCTGATGCTCAGGCTACATCTTCAGGCACCAACAATCATTCCATGTCAAAGTCACTTAGATCACATTTCTTCTCTATTCTAATGTTTGGTCTGAACAACTGAACCTCTTGACCATATCTGTGTGCTTTTATGTATTGAGTTGCTGCCACAATTTGCTGATTAGATATTTGCATTAATGACAGTTGTGCCTAATAAAGTTGCCACTACGTACGTGTGTGTACATCTAAGATGTTTGTGAAACATTTACCTGGAGCTTTGCTTTAAAGGTGTGTTCCACAAACTTAGGGTGAAGTCTGTGGTCTCTGGGTAGAGGTTGGTGGCAGTTTCGACTGATATGTTGGAGCAGTGTCATCTACAGTGGCGTTTGCATACTGGACTGGAGCACTGGTACCACGTTGCGTCAGACAGAGGCTGCTGAGTCCTTGCTAGATCTGACACTCATGTCCTTCAGCTGCTTCTCCCCACTCCTCCCCCCACAAGTTTAAAATTGAACAACACCATAAGACATAGGAGCAGAATTAGGCCATTCAGTCTGTCAAGTCTGTTCTGCCATTCCATCATGGCTGATTTATTAACCCTCTCAGGTCCACTTCTACTGCCTTCTCCTTGTAACCTTTGATGCCCTGACTAATCAAGAACCTATCAACCTCTGCTTTAAATATACCCAATGATTTGGCCTCTATCGCCATCTGTGGCAATGAATTTCATGGATTCATCACCGTCTGGCTAAAGAAATTCCTCCTCATTTCTGTTCTAAGTGGATGTCCCTCCATTCTGAGGCTTTACCCTCTGGTCCCAGACTTCCCCACCTTAGGAAGCATCTCTACATCTAGACTATCTAGGCCTGGAGAGAGTGATTTAGATGCATATCATATTTTTACTGAGTTAAGTATTGTATGTAATTAGTTTTGCTACAACAAGTGTATGGGACATTGGAAAAAATGTTGAATTTCCCCATGGGGATGAATAAAGTATCTATCTATCTATCTTTCAATATTCGATAGGTTTCAATGAGATTCTACCCCCTCCCCACCCCATTCTTGTAAAGTCCAGTGAGTTTTGGCCCAGAACCATCAAACACTCCTCATACATAACCCTTTCATTCCTAGAATCTTCTTGTGAACCTCCTGGACTCTCTCAAATGCTAGTACATCTTTTTTTTAAGATAAGGGGTCCAAAACTGCTCACAGTATTTCATGTGGTCTGATCAATGCTTTAGAAAGCCTTAATATCATATCCTTGCTTTTTATATTCTAGGGACCTCTTGAAATAAATGCTAACATTGCATTTGCCTTCCTTACCACTGGCTCAACCTGCGTTAATCTTTAGGGACTCCTGCATGAGGACTCCCTAGTCCCTTTGCACTTCTGATTTTGTAAATTTTCTCTCTGCTTAGAGAAAATGAAGACTCAGTTTTCAGCAACAAGACTCCAAACTACTTTGTGTCTTTGTATGATTCATTTAAGTACCAAAAGCTTTAATCAAATGCCTTGGGATATGAATCAGAATCCTCTGATCCTTGCAAGGGACTGGGTTTGCTTTGTAACATTTCCTCCAGATTCAAATTGACCAATAGATGAGTCAGCTGGACTACAGCTCATCATTGGGCAGTTGTCCAGTTTAGTCAAATGGTGAGTCATGCCCAGTCTAATGCCTTATTGACAGCAGGACAAAAGAGTTTGTTTTCTATGTGAATCACATAATTGTTTTCTTTGCTGAAACATAAAGTTGTAAATGAGTCCCTCAAGCAAAAGTGTTTGACTTTCATAGCCCATGTATTTTCTGGTGACCAAGTCTTAAATGGTAATTTGAAATAAATATGAAGTGCATTTAAATGTCCACATCTTATGAATTTCATCTTTAGAGGAATTTTTGGAATAGTGACTTAATTACTACAAGTTTCTCTAAAGAACTACTTTTGATGTGAATTAAATCATCTCACCACAACATACATCAACAGAACCAGGAGCAGGCCATTCGGCCCCTTGTGCCTGCTGTGCTGTTCAATAAGATCAAGGCACCTCAGCATCATTTTCCTGTACTAGACCGTAAGTAGTTGGTTGAATGACATTTGTGACAGTGGCATAAAACAAACTTGTTTCCTAGATGGTTAAAATGATCTTTTACCCAAGTACATTCAATTCAGTAATTACTTGCACTTTCACTTTTACCATATGATATTCCAAAATAGTGTATTTTGGACTCAGAGAAAATCATTGTGTTGAGGAGGCCAAAGTAGCATTTAAGACAAGGCTTTAATCACCTTGAAATATCTGGTGCGTCCACTGTCACTGCAGAGGCCTTTGCTGTGTTGTGAAAATTTGTTAATCTGTTTCTTGAGAATCTCTGAATGCTCGAATGGTCTGTGTGGTCAGAAGTGCAGTGTCTGCTACAGGGAGACCATGCTTGTTTTGCAAAACTATTTTGTTTCTGTGTATCATTTAAAAATTATTTTACTAACCATAAAGGAGAGCCTCTTCCGGTCAACATTGCACATTTCAATGGCTGTGCTCTCTTCTCGCTGCTGCCAACAGCTAAGAGTTCTATGCCACCAGGTTCAGGAATCGTTATTACCCTTCAACCATTAGGCTCTTGACCAGTATGGATAGCTTTACTTACCTCAACACAACCCATGGACTCACTTTCAGGAACTTACTTTTTTTTTGTATTTACACTGTCTTTTGCATATAGGTTGTTAGTCAGTCTCAGTGAATCTATTGTTTCTTTGGTCTGTGAAAGCCTGCAAGAAAATTATTCAGAGTGACATATATGTACGTTAAATTTACTTTAAGCTTTGAAGTTAACATACAACAGCAAAGTGGTATTAGTAGACTAGATAGATCCATCCTGCTCTTGCACAGATCCAGATATTAGCTAGTCAGGAGGGGAGCAAACCAGCCTGTAGAGAAAATTGGAGGAAATGGTGCAAATATTTTAATGGCAATAAAACATTCACACTTCAGATGAATGTCAAAATTTGACTTTACACTATTTTTTAATATACAATAATTTTTAAATATCTAATAAGCTATACACAAACCTGTGTTGATTAAGTTGTTTAGTAATCCTATTACAGGAACATTTGTGGGTACATTACAGTATCTGGTGCAACTACCTGGAACATACTTTTTTCAGTCCAGTTTCATTTTCACTCTAAAGACACAGATGACACTTTACTTCAGCTTCTAGGAACCTTTCATGTGTTGTAATGCAAATGTCATTCAGCTACCTTCTCCCCATTGTTTGACCTTTGATTACCCTTTACAATGGATAGGATTGTAGTCCAGAAAGCCTTGTGTATGATTTGTTTTGCTGTGTGAAATTTGTTTTCATTATTTGATACTGTCTGAAAACTCAAGTTCTTCTTTCAATTGTTTTGCAGAGGCCTTGGCACGAGTATGAGCACAACTTCCAGATCATGTACAAGGTGGGAATGGGTCACAAGCCTCCCATCCCAGAACGGTTAAGCCCAGAAGGCAAGCACTTTCTGTCCTATTGCCTGGAAAACGATCCAAAGCACCGGTGGACAGCTAGCCAACTTCTGGATCACCCTTTTGTCAAGGTACTGTGTAACACATCATGAAAGCTCAATTATTTCTCTCAATTCAGGATTCAGTTGGATCGCAGCTTTTGCAGATAGTAAGATTATAAGCTGCTTAACAGTGTTCATCTATCTTCCCGAGTACTTTCATACACTACTACTGCTCATAGATATCTTAGACATGGTGGGTGTGTTTGTGGCATTCTGAAATAGCCTGCCAGTGTTTTTGATACTCTCTTTTCATTGGTGTAGACCTGAAGATGTTGTCCCATCCTGACTCCTTTAATTAGGGCAGCATACTCAGTTGCTTTCAAGTTATTATAATGATGAATTGACCCTCAGTTACTTTCCCGTGATTTGGTCTGAACTGCTACCATTTTGATTATAACTTAAAATACTTTGTCTGTCCAGGTTTGCTGTGATGAAGAATGAGGCTGCCTGAACAAAAGCTCGAGTGGTCTCCGACACACAAGAAGCAATCACTACTGCAAGTGCCAAGAACACTCTTTCACCGTGGACTGCACGGACAGTTGACCAGGGTCACTGTACCACTGCTTCTGTGAAGCTGACAGTCAAACTGCACACGTTGGGCATTTGACTGTCTAACAAATTAAAATAAGCTGCATGCTCTATTGGAAGTGCCATTACTACTGTACAGACTGTTGTGGTTTCTCTCTCCCCCCCCCCCCCGCCCCCCAATAACCCATCCCCTTACTATACCTTGCTTTTGGAAAACATAATACCCAGCTATAGTATTTCAAATTTCTATAGGTTCCAAAGTTTTGTGTTGTCAAATATTCTAATTTGTAAAATGTTTTTATTCTGTTTGTTGTACTACAAACCTATTATATCGTGGAAGAAGAATGCACTGACTCCCATGAACGTTTGCATACTCGAGTTTATTCTGCAGCAACTGTAGACTGATTAATGAAATACAATTGTTTTCCAATAAATTCTTTATTTTAGGAATACTGGTGAAGTGAGAATGAATCTACATGGACCTTCCTTGCATAACATTTTGGTGTTTTGTTTCGTGGGAGAAAAATGCCATTGGTTTACCATTGAAGGAATTTAACAGTTTGGAGTAACTGCTTGGATATTTTTTACAAGTACTGTGATTATCACACTTCATTATAGGTTAAAAATCAATCTGTTATGTAATCAACTAAATCCATATTCGAACAGTCATCCTCATACAGTTGACTGCATTCTTTGAAGACGTGTAAAATTAAGGCTTCTGGGTTTTGAACAAGTTTATTCCAGCTGGCACGTGTTCAGCTATTGCTGGTAAATCCACAAGAAAAGCATTTGTTTTAATTACTTGTTAACATTTGTTCAAAGGCTAAATAACTTCAGAAGCCAAAGATGACTCATGGATGAGACTGTAGTTCCACTACAACAGCAGGGCAACAGCAACAAAAATTTTCAGTTTTATATTCAAATTCTTAGTTTTAGGATAATTCTTCTGGAATGCAGCTACAGTCCTGCAAGAAATACACCATCTTTCAAAAGACCAAGGAAGCTCTGGTGCTCATTCCTAATTATTTTTTAGAACACCTTGAGTCAGTGCAGCTGGAAGTAGGCAGTGAACCAGTAACTGAAATGTCAGGTGTACAGCTGGGTGAGGTCGTAAGTGGCGAGGATCCAATATGTTTGTTGCATTTGCAGGTTTGGAAGGGAATCTTCAAGTACAGAGCACTAAATCAAAAGTGCAGCTGTGGGAATGTCCTATGGTGTCAAATCTCCTATCGTACTCCTGCTTTACACCTTGCCAAAGGTGGAACTGAATGAGTTATTTCTGTTTCTTCTGTACTGCTTGGCTACTTAAATTTCAGTTCAGAGAAATAAAACATCACAGAAGTCCCAAGAAACGATGAAGTGGCATAAATAATGTAAGTTCCTGGGGCTTTAAATGTTTTGTCAGACTAGCATTTGCAAACAACTCTAAGTCAAATTAGTCTACTTATGTTAATAACAAATTACAGAATGTACACACTAGTTCTTTGGCCTGGTTTTGATTAACATTTAAGTTGCATAAAACTTGAGCACAGATGGTCAGATTAGAAGCGTTAGATTGATCTTAAAGTAGGTTTAAAAGTATTTTATCTTAAAGGTACATTATGGGCAAAATGACCTGTACTGTGCTCTAAATGTGTTAAGCTGTACATTTTTCCTGCAGCCCTGTCAGCAATTGACCAGCCTTAGTTTTATTGTCTTAAGTGACCAAAGCAAGAGGAACCTACTGATCCACAACACACATACTGTGCTGTTTATTAAATCATTTCCTGCCAAATTCCTTAGTAAATGTACACTCCATTGCATTCAATTTTTTAAGCAAAAATGCAAGTGCAGTAATTATTTTGCAATGAACCCTTTGCCTCATGCTACTTGCTGAGCTCTTACACTTTTTTTAATTTTGTAAAGTACTTGCCACATGTACCCTGATAGTGATTCATTACAGGTCCAGTATAGATAAGTTATTTTTGAAGCAAAAGTTACTTGCCCATGTAAGTGTTAAGACTGCTGATAAGTACAAAGAGCATTCAACTTAGGACCTGAAATCAGTCAATTTAAGAGATCTCAACAATAGCATTCAGAGTATGAGTTCTCTGTTAAACTAAAGGATCTGTTCTAGTACGTTGCTAAATTTCATAGCAGTCTGGAAGTGCTACCTATTTATTACCTGGTCTTATTGCTTTAAAACTTAGCCTCTTAGACTCTGTTCACATACTCCAAGGTTTACTTCTTTGCCAAGAGCACAGCCCAGTATGAAACATTTTAAATTCTTCCCCTGTAATACCTTGAATGGAGCCACAGCTTTAATTACTTGTGTCCCTTTATTATTTGCCTTTGATTCCTCTCTCGGGATTAAATGCAGGTATGACTGACTTCAAAGGTTGGTAGCTACATTTTTGTTCATGAACTCCACTAAAATTTAGTAATATGACCACAAGGATCCTGTCAAAACTGTAGGATAAGAATAACAATTACAGTTGTGAACTGGAAGCCAATAAACAAAAACAGGATGTGGTTCAAATTGCAGAGTTTTGGATTAATTTATGAAAGAATGATGAAGACTGCCACTGAAGTAGTCAAGTCCAAATGCGACCAAGTCCTAGATATAATAAATGATTTTTGCTACCACAAACACAGGAAATAGGACAGATGAAGTAATTGCCCACATTGACATTCCTAAAGGGGAACTAGTCATGGATGTTGTTGGGCTATGAATAGAACTTACTCAGGAGTGCATAGGCAACATTACAAAGAGCTGTGACTTTTTTTTTGTAAGCCTGCTACTTCAGCTCAATTTGAATCCCTATTTTTATGTTTGAACTAACCACAGGCACAACTTGCGCACACTGCACCAGAATATGTGGATCCCGATCCACAACCTGAGGACACACCAATAGAAAACCCCTTGGGAGAACATAATATTTGATTCAAGCAATCCCATTACTGCTACCTTTCTGATAGAACCATGAATGCTCCTGCACAACCCTACAACTATAGATCTTAGCTGTTAATTGTTTGCCAATTGGCACTAGAGGGCGTCATCGTACATTAAAACCACTGCCACCCATGAACTTGGAGCCATCACTCACTGCCAGTTACTGCAGTCACCTCCTACTTGAGCTCAATTTGATGTTTGACATTTCAATTCACTAAGTTCCAAATATCAATATATTGCTTAACCTAGCTTCAAAATGCAACAAAATCAGAGATAACGCTCAATTTATGATTCCATTTACAGAATTCCCTTATAGCATAAGCTTTTCAACAGAAAATTTGCAGTGACCTGAAACTGTTAATTGGAAGCCGAGGATATGAAGAAAGACTGGATTGACTAGGCTTATACTCACTAGAATTTAGAAGATTGAGGGGGGATCTTATTGAAACGTATAAAATTCTAAAGGGTTTGGACAGACTAGATGCAGGAAGATTGTTTCTGATGTTGGGGAAGTCCAGAACGAGGGGTCACAGTTTAAAGATAAAAGGGAAGCCTTTTAGGACTGAGATGAGGAAAAACTTCACACAGAGAGTGATGAATCTGTGGAATTCTCTGCCACAGGAAACAGTTGAGGCCAGTTCATTGGCTATATTTAAGAGGAAGTTAGATATGGCCCTTGTGGCTAAAGAGATCGGGGGTATGGACAGAAAGCAGGTACAGGATTCTGAGTTGGATAATCAGCCATGATCATACTGAATGGCTCTAAGGGTCAAATGGCCTACTCCTGCACCTATTTTCTATGTTTCTATATTTGAACAGCATTCCCAAAATTCATTCTGAATGGACCAAGAATATTAATAGGGATGCTGCTAAATAGCCACAGTAAGTCCAGCAAGTGCAATTTGATTCTTGCTTAAAGATTGCTTGAAAATTTGGATTAAGGAGAATTGTAAATTTCAAAGAAAGTTGGCCACAAAAACCCAGTGACATCTGCTGTCAATTCAGAGAGGTTGCTGAAGTCCAGGGGCTGTGATGTCATTAAGAATGTTCAACAGCCAAATTGTTTTCAGCAAAGCAGGAAGGAAAAAGGCACAGTTTTTATTTATCTACTTATTGAAGGTATGACAGCAGCTTATTCAGCATAAACTTTAAATTTTAAAATAGATTACACAGTACCTTGAAATACTTGACAAAACTAGAAGGCAGAGGAGCAAAATTAGGCCATTCAGCCCATTGAGTCTGCTTTGCCAATCCATTGTTTATTATTCACATTATTATTCTAATATATTATCCCTCTCAACTTCATTCTCCCATAATCTTTGACTCCCTTATTAATCAAGAAGCTATAAATCTTCACTTTCAGTATACCCACCGTCTTGGCCTCCACAACTATTTGTGGAAAAGAATTCTACAGATTCATCAACTTCGGGCTGAAGAGATTCCTCCTCATCTGTTCTAAAGCGACATTCCTCTATTGTGAGACTTTACCCTCTGGTCCTAGACTCTCCCACTATAGGAGACATCCTCTCCACATCCACACTACCTAGTCCTTTCAATATTCAGAAAGTTTCAATGAAATCCCTGCCCCATCCCCACTTGTCTAGACTCCAGCAGATACAAGCCCAGTGCCACCAAACGCTCCTGATACATTAACACTTCATTTCCAGGATCATTCTCATGAACCTCCTCCGGACACGCTCCAATGCCAATACATTCTTTCTGAGATAAGAAGCCCAAAACTGCTCCACTATTTCGGACCAGAATAGTTTCTGACCATAATGTTGTTGTGGCTTGGCTTTGCGAATAGAGATTTAGGAAGGGGGCTGCCCATGTCTGCTGCAGGCTCGCTGGTGGCTGACAAGGCCAGTACTGGACAGGCAGACCAGTAAGCCATAATGATGGCTTGTACAATAACCCAATTATGCCTCAAGCACCAAAGACTGTGTAGATTTACGAAAACAGTTCAGGAATTCACTTTGATAAAATAACTAAACAAGGCTTATGAAAAACACAAAATTTTCGAGTTCCATTTTAATCCATGCTGCGGTAGAAATCCTCACATCCCTTTCCCAGATGGTGAAATAATCAGATTTGTCATCAATGCAACTACAATATTCAGACCAATAGCTTATTTACCATAATCAGGCTGAGGTAATGAACAGAAAAGCTGCTGGTAGTTACTGCTTTTTAAATGTAAAATTCCAGAAATAGTCAGCAAATAACTGGACTTGCCTAGAATTGTGATATGAAATGTTTCATCACCATCAATATAAACTGGTCTGATCAATCATGATTTTTTTTTCAGTAGAATCAGCTCTACGTATACGTATACTGTGACAGCAAGCTCACTAAATGTAAATCAGTTGTAGTAAGCTTTTAAATGAAATCTGGTGTTATTCAGCTCCCACCAGTGTAATAACAGAGCGGATGAGTATATTTTTAGAAGGCAGAAATTACTGCACAATAGCAATTTAATCGGCTAATTGCTGCATGATATTATAGCTATCCCAAATCTTAAACAATGAATTGTAAGGCATTTAATTCTTGCCCAAGTCATTAGATAAATCAACTTGAAATAAAAGAAAGCGGGCAGCAGAATAATAATTAGCTCTCAACAATAAATATTTTATTATGTACCTCCTGTTCTTAATAAAGTGGTCACTGAGCGTAGGTTTGTGGTCATTTGCTGCTATAGCCCATCCTCTTCAAGGTTTGGCAAATTGTGCATTCAGAGATGCTCTTCTGCACACCACTGTTGTAACACATGGGTATTTGGGTTACTGTCAGCTTGAAACAGTCTGACCATTCTCCTCGGACCTCTCTTGTTAACAAGGCTCTCTTTGCCCACAGAACTGCCACTCACTGTATGTTTTTTTGTTTTTCACACCATTCTCTGTAAACACTGGAGACTGTTGTGCATGATAATCCCAGGAGATCAGCAGCTTCTGAGATACTCAAACCATCTGCCTGGCACCAACAAACATTTCACAGTCAAAGTCATTTAGATCACATTTTTTCCCCAGTCTGATGTTTGGTCTGAACAACAACTGAACCTCTTGACCATGTCTGTGTGTGTTTTTTATGCATTAAGTTGCTGCCACATGATTGGTTGATTAGATATTTTAATTAACAAGCAGGTCTACCTAATAAAGTGACCACTGCATATAGATTGATATGGCTTTCACTGTTCAAACTATCAGAAATTGGGTCTTGAAAGATTCAGCACAATGGAGAAAATCACCTCACTAAAGAAATCACAGCAATTTCATTCATTTTTCCTTAACTGGTTCTTATATTGGCCATAGCACTTCTTTCACTCAATAAATAATGGGATGCAATTCATGCTCAGACAGTTAAGTGCAGGATTCTACACAAGTTTTATTGCTGCGAGGTGAAAATAAATAGCTTATTTCAAATTAATGTAATAGAAATTGAAAATGCACGGGAAGTTTGTACTCTGGCTTTGATGACAGATCAGCAGCTTGCTTCAATTTGACTGGTGCTACAACCATGTCCTGTACTGGATTACAGACCTGAGGCACAACAGTTTGTTGCCTTGCTATGTCATGGTGCAGTGCCTCACCTCAGCTCTGACAACAGTCGAGGCAGGATTCTGTGGGGCAAGAATTCAGATGCACCAATAAGTATAGAAATGGGAGAGCTGTGCAGCTGAATGGCTAAACTCCATAAATGCAGGGCTTTTTTGCTCCTGCCAATTGATTCTAGATAGGTGGGTGGTATAGGAATGGAGAAAAATTGAAATTTGATGCGACTACAGAAGGCAAAACATCTAAAAAAAAAGATTAGAAACTGGATCAGCAAATTTGTGGATGACTCCAAGAGTGGGGGGCATCATAGCTTGCAGTGGGATCCGGACCAGCCGGAAAAATTAGCTGAAAATTCCAGGTAGGGCTTAAACAGTGAGCGGTAGGGCACTGAGGAGTGAGATAAAACAGAGGGTTCTGGGAATACAAATCCATCATTCCTTAAAGGGGCATCACAGGAAGACAGTTATCAAGAAAGCTTTTGGCACATTACCCTTTATAAATCAAAGTACTGAATACAGGAGTTGGGGAGTAATGTTGAAGTTGTACAAGACTAATACGAGGCCTAGTTTTGAATATTATGTACAATTCTGGTCAACCGCCTACAGGAAAGAATGCAGATGTTGCTGGGAATTGAGGACCTGAATTATAGGGAAAGGTTGAACAGGTTTGGATTTTATTTCCTGGAACAGAGGTGAATGAGAGGAGATTTGATAATGGTATATCAAATGAATAGGGGTATAGATAGGGTAAATGCAAGCAGGCTTTTCCCACTGAGGTTAGGTGAGACTAGAACTAGCGGTCATATGTTAAGGATGAAAGGAGAGATATTTAACAGGAACTTGTTCACACTTAGGGTGTGGAATGAACTGCAGTGCAAGTGGTAGATGTGGGGTTGATTGCGACATTCAAGAGAAATTTAACTAAGTACATGGATGGGAGGGATATGCAGGGCTGTGGTGCAGGTGTAGGTTGATGGGACTAGGCAGAATAACATCAGCATAGACTAGATGGGCCAAAGAGCCCATTTCTGTGCTGTAGTGCTCTATGACTCAAACAAAGCAAAAAAAAAGTCTAGTGTACCTAAATTCAAGGAGTTTACTCAATAATGCATATGAACTTAAGACATTGGGAGATGTATTAATTAGAACTAAAACCTATGGCATTAAGAGGGGCAGGACTCCTAAAGTTCCTGGCTAAAGATAAGGGGATGAGAATAAATGGGTTGAGAGGGCGGGTATCAATACTGTTTAACAAAATTGTCACAAGGCATAACATGTTAGAATCCACATCATGTCTTGAATTAAAGAAACAAAAAGGGAGGTTGCAATTCTGGACTGAGTCCTAGGAAATGAAGCTCAACAATAAGAAAACACGTCATGGTGATCTGGACGTAGATAGGGAAAAACAAGATTAATAGGTTCTAAACTGGGACTGGGGGGGGGGGTGCGGTTTGAAGAAGGAAGGTAAATTACACTCAACAAAAATACAGCAAAAGTGGAGTGAAAACAGTGACTTGAAGGTAAATGGAGAGAATAATGAGATACAGGTCAACAATATAAATTATAAAGAAAAAGGACAAGGCAGCCAAATATATTCCTCTGGATAAAAAGCTCCACAGGATCTTATCATTTAAGTTGTCTGTGGCACTCCCAGTCTAACCATACTTCTGTCAGCCTCCTATGGCAGCTCATCTTCCACCTATGTTATAGCCTTCTGGATTTAAATAACTCAGGTAACTCACTCACCTCCACAGACATTGCTGTACCTGTACCTTCAGTTTTCTTTTATCTCCAAGTGCCATTGTGCAAAAGTATGTGTTACATTGGCCTGCACCCTACCAAGGAGAATTGAAGTATTGGAGGAAGAATATAGTGGAGATATAAGGTTGTAGGAGCCTGGAACTCACCACAGAGACCCTCTGTGTGCATGAAGAGCTGTTATCTACACAGCTCTGGAGTTACAGACACAGCGCTGGAAGTGGGTTTAGATTACCTAGCTCTTTCTTGACCTGCACAGTTATAAGACCATAAGACATAGGAGCAGAATTAGGCCATTCAGCTCAATGAGTCATTCCACCATTCTATCATGGGTGATTTACTATCCCTCTCAACCCCCTTTTTTCCCCATAACCTTCGACACCCTATCAACCTCCGCTTTTAATATACCCAATGACTTGGCCTCCACAGCCACCTGTGGCAATGAGTTCCACAGATTCACCCCCCTCTGGCTAAAGAAATTCATCAACGTCTCTGTTTTAAAGGGACGTCTTTCTATTTTGAGACTATGCCCTCTGATTCTAGACTCCCCAAGTATTGGAAACATCCTCTCCACACCTAGTCTATCTAGGCCTTTCAAAACTTGATATAGGTTTCAATGAGATTTCCCCCCCCCCCACCCCACCCATTCTTCTAAACTCCAAAGAGTACAGGCCCAGAGCCATCAAGTGCTCCTCATACATTAACTCTTTAATTCATCTGAATGAAATGCCAGCACTCTCTCGTTCTGCAACATGAATTACCTCTGATTCCAAGGTTCTAAATCAATGAGCTTTCACTCACTCTGTGATGACAACCTGCAACATTAGGTCAGTCAAGACCTTTTTTTTTTCTGCCTCAGATGGATCAGTGCATCAAATATCCCAACAACTGTGATGATAAAATACACATTCTGCAACACTAAAGGGCGACTCAAACTCATTAAAATACAAATGCACTGGCATAAGTTAGAAGCACAATTTTATGTTATTAGAAAAAGACTAAATTCTTCTGTTACACCAGTTTTTTTTTAGAAAAAGGTCATTTTCCATTTAGATCGAAAGCCTCAACATCTATTATTGTGGAATTCTGCAACGATATCCAATTTCAATATGTCTCATTACCATGTGAATGGGTTCATGTACCACATACACCATAAAGGATATGACTTCCTTTCTATCCTTCTACGCAGATTAAGACACCACTCTACCCAGTGATCAGTACACGAACGAATCACAGTAACTTAGGCGCGTCATCCTTCAACCCTGCATCTGCCTTAAATTCTCTTCAAAAATATATATCTTGACTCCATTCGAAGTACAATCCTCCGCAGAAATTAATTTTTTCGCTTTGATTCATTGTTACCGTAGCTGGAGCCCTTCTCTATTTCTGTCACTCCAATCATCCATCGCATACCAACAGAGGCTGAAAAACAAAATATAGCAGACATAATATATACAAATAAATCATGCTGTTGCAAGAGTCACAGATCAATAATAATTTTATCAGCAAGTTTACAAGGCGTTTCTATGGGAAACGAGGTTGTAAGTTAGTTTAGTTTGAGATGCAGCGTGGCTTTGTTCACCCCACCTTCATTTTCAAAGGCCAGCAATCGTTCATTTGGAGACTGGCCGACTGTTGGAGAAAAGCAGATCAGAGGATAATGTGTGACCATACAAAGTGACAGGAGGTAGAAAGTGGGTCACACAAGGCACTGCGCTGTGGCAGTTGGTTTTCGTGATCTATATTAGTGGCACTGAAATCCGGAAACTTTCACCCAACTCCAATTCTGGAGGGGGCAGACTAGTTAATGCTTAGAAAGACTGCAACAAATTGCAATAAAACATTAATAACTGAGCAGGTCGAAATTAATTTATACATTCATACGTTCCGCAAATAAAAGTGTGTAATAATTTTCAGTAAGTATCATGTGGGGAAATAAGAATCTAAATGCTAAAAGAGCAAAGAGATCTCGGAATATGTGTAGATAAACTGTCAAAAGTTGCAACACTTTGAATGAAAAGCCCGTAGGAAGGAAAGAATGAAAAAGGGAAAAAAAACTGTGGGATTGATTACCAAATCTTGGTTAAGTCACACATGGTGGACTGTGTGCATTTCTGGTTGTTCCATTATTGAAAATGCACCAGGAAGGATGTAAACCGCTCCAAGGATTGTAACAGCAATGTAAGGTTAAAGTTGACAGGGAAACTGTCTCTGGGATTCTTTTGGAATGGCTGAGAGATGATTGCTAAAGGTCTGAAGGGTTTTGACAGGGTGCACAAAAGAACCATCACAGTTCAAGGGAGGTGAGGCCATCGATACAAGGTAATAAACTTGGTTCATGAATTTCACAGTAACTAAGGGATTTTCAGTAATGAGACACAGCTACAGAAGGCAAATTGCATATACATTTAAGAAACAACTAGATAAGCAAAGGGGGAAAAAGCTTATACATATAATTAAATCCAGAAGGGATGAATGCATAAAGTTCAAAGGTCAATGTTAAATATACATATATCATCTGATACTACCATGACATTTTCTTGCAAGCATTCACAGTAGAATAAATAAGCACAATAGAATCAATGAAAAATTACACACAAGGACTGAAACTGAAAATACGAAAAGAAACAGGTATAAATCAAAAAATAAACACAAGTAATTAGATCAATAGATAAATTGGACATTTTAATCTATTTTTTCTGCTGCATACTTCTGAAACCTGATATAACTTGGAAAGGATTATTTAAGGAATATTCATTACTGAAAGTCAAAATTATTTTAATGCAGGTCTCAACATAATTGCAAATCTATCTGATTAATGAACTCTCTTGATATACAAAAATAACCAATAAGTAGCAAAAAGAAAACAAGTAATTTCTCCCCAATTGGAATTTTGAGAGCAGTTTTTGGTTCCTTATCTAAGAAAGGGTGTGCCGACATGGAGAGGGTTCAAAGGAGGTTCACGGAAATTTGGGGATTGAAAGGCTTGTGTTACGAATGAGGAGCAACTCTGATGGACAGAAGGGTGCAAAGTTCTCCCTTTTTGAGAATCACAAAATCGCTACTATTTCGGGTCTGATACCAAGGAAATGAGAGAGATAACAGCAAAAGATAGTTGTTATTGATAAACAGCTCATGTCAGTTAATGAGAGAGAGACAACGCAGAGATACACAAAGTGGAATGTCTCCTCCTAACAAAAGCGGAACGGAACCACTGATTACTGCTATTGTCTCTTGGAGAAGGATTGTGTATTGAGTACTGTTCTATTCAGTGAAACCCCTCAGGGGGCAACCAGAGGGGGCGGGTTTGATGGGTTGCATCATCCCAACCTGAATGACACCTGAGACCCTGTGAGTGGGGATAAAAGTAAGGTCTGGGGAACACCCCTCAGACGCACCAGAAGAGACGCTACGAGACCGGTGGGGGCTTGTGTGTGTGTCCACCCTTGCCTGGGTGACGAGTCCACCACGGAACGGTCTAGCTAAAGGACGGAGGGGTCATACGCGAATGGCCACAACAACAACGCATCGACGGATCAAGATCGTAAAGGAAAGTCGGCAAGTCAATAGCCGTTACTGCTTTCTCTCTCTCTCTCCAGCAATTGCAACACAGCGACCAACAACTACCGCAGCCTGCATGAATTGAACTGAACTTTATATTTCCATCGGACAATTCATTATCCCCTAGACAACGATAGAGCTTATTTCTTATTGATTATTATTATACCCGCACTTTTAGGTTTAGTATTGATGACGTTTATAATATGTATATTTGCATTGATATTATTTTTGTGTATTTTTACTAATAAATACTGTTGAAAATAGTATCACCAGACTCCAACGGATACTCCTATCTTTGCTGGTAAGACACCCAGTTACGGGGTTCGTAACACTTGCCATATGAAGAGCATCTGATGGCTAGATTCACTAGAATTCAGAAGAATGAGGGCTGACCTAAATGAAACCTATCCATTAGCAACAGGCTCAATAGAGTGGATATGGAGAGGATGTTTCCTATGGCGACAGTCTAAGACCAGAAGAGGGCACAGCCTCAAAATAGAAAGGCATCCTTTTAGAACGGAGATGAGTAGCAGTTTCTTTAGCCAGAGTGTGGTGAATCTGTGGAATTTGTTGCCATAGATGGCTGTGGAGGCCAAATCCTTGGGTATATTTAAGGCAAAATTTGATAGATCCTTGATTGGTCAGGGCATGAAGGGATATGGGGAGAAGGCAGACGACTGAGGCTGGGAGGAAAACTAGATCAGCCATGATGAAATGATGGAATAAACTCGATGGGCCAAATGGCCTAATTCTGCTCCTGTATCTTACGGTCCAACTACATTCCATCAGAATATTCTACTTAATCACCTATAGGCATGAAATGCCACCTCACACTAGAATAGAATTGTAACAGGCAGCAATGACATTGTCACTGGTATGAAATAAAATGGTGCCAATGGGATTTCCTTGTACAAACATAACAAAAGACAAGCTTGAAGAGATTTCCTCTGTAGCTTAAGCACCCATTAGGAAGACAACCTAACCACTTCCTCACCCTATGATAATGGCACAGACCCATCTTTAGACTGCTGTTCTCTCTGCTGACTATACATTGCTATGGGCTGTGCCTTGCGCCAGACTATACCTTCTTCCAATAATCAAGTTTTACCACTCATTTCAAATAATAATTAAGATAACTTTGTAACATCTGTGGTTTTGGACACAAATGTCTTTAATGTGTCAAAAGTGACACCAAATGGTAGCTGTGACTGTCTTTAGAGAGGGCAATAAACCAGCAGCAATCTTATTCAATCGAGAAAACAAATGGATAGTCCTGCTGACTTACAGAGAATGGGCAACTCTGTTCCTGGGAGTGAGTGCTTATATGGCCAAACTATAAGCATTCTTTGGAAAGTAGGGATTAGGAAGAGCTGACAGCAGCCATAACACAAATGCTGTCAATGACTCAAAAGAGGAGACATCAAGGTGTCCACATTTGAGAGCAAAAGAAGTTCAACAAGTGGAACCAGACGTGTCCCACTCAGGTGGGATACTGGTTTCTCTCTCCTCAGGAGCCACAATGGCCGTTAAATAGATTAATAATCTGACAATTTAAACTCATTAGGAAATAACAATATGCACCCAAAACAAACAATTACCCTAAGTTTGGAAAGCACATGCTGCTCAGTCCAAAAACACAAGTTAGATCAATCTTACTCAAGGTCAATAATGAATTTCAGTGCAATTTAAAATAAAACTTATTAGTATGCTAACAGATGACTGAAAATAAATCATAGTACAGAATAAAATAAGGTTGAATCTGAATTAGATAAAAGAAAAACAAACCCTGGAAGGATATTCAAAATTGTCTATCAGAATCAGGTTTATTATCACTGACATATGTCATGAAATTTGTTGTTTGGTGGCAGCAAAAATACTATACACTACAATGGGAAATATAAAAAATATAAATAAGTAGTGCAAGGTCATGAAGCGGTGTTTGTAAAAATATGATGGTGGAGGAGAAGAAGCTGTTCCTAAAATGTTAAGTGCGCGTCTACAGTCTCCTGGACTACCTCCCTAACGGGAGCAATGATGGTTCCAATTGGTAGCATTGGTACCAATGATGGTACCTCCCTGATGGTACCTGTCCTGGGTGGTGGGGGTCCTTAATTGTGGATGCCACCTTTTTGAGGCATCACCTTTTGAAGATGTCCTCGATGAGTGGAGGCTGGTATCCATGATGGAACTGGCTGAGTTTGTAACTTTCTGCAGCCTTTTCTGATCCTGTGCAGTGACCCCTTCATGCCAGAAGGTGATGCAACTGGTTAGAATGCTCTCTACATCTGGTGGAGTCTTTGCTGAGATATCTAATCCTCTCAAACTCCTAATGAAATATAGTTGCTGGACTTTGTTTAGATAGGAGTTAATTCTAGCCATGACCAACCTCTCAAAGCACTTCATCGTAGTAGATGTGAGTGCTACTGGGCAAAAGTCAGCTCATTCCGCTCTTCTTGAGCTCTGGTAAGATTGACACCCTTTTGAGGCAGGTGGGAACCTCTGGCATAGCAGTAAGAGATTGAAGATGTCCTTGCACAAACCAGTAAGCTGGTTGGCACAGGTTTTTAGTGCCCTACCAGATACACCATTGAGGCTTGACGCCTCGCGAGGGTTTACCTCATAGAAAGATACTCTGACCTTGGCCTTCGAGACAGATATCACAGCATCACCATATGCTGCAGGGATTCACATAGGTTCGATTAATTCTCCTTCTCAAAGCATGCACAAAAGGTGGAGTGAAGCATCACAGTGATGTTAGTTTGTAGGATGTCACCTTGTAGGAAGTAATGCTCTGCAAACTCTGCCTCCGATTCTGTCTCTAAATTCACTTAGAATTGCCTCTTTGTTCTTAAGGTAGCCTTCCATAGGTTGTAACCTGGATTTCTTGCATAGTTCTGGATCAACGATCTAGCCCTCACTAGACTGCGAATCTCCTGGTTCATCCACGGCTCTAAGTGTAGGTACGAACATTATGTTCTTGAAGGCACATAGTCAGCCACACAGGTCCTGATGAAGACAGTGACAAATGTGACAGATTCATTAAGGTCCACAGATGAATCCCTGAATACAGCCCAATTCACCAGTTCACACCAGTCCTATAGGTCCACTCCTCCACCTCCCATGACCACACCCCCACCACCCTCAGCAACAGTACTGCCACTCTCATTCTCTGCCCGTATGCCGGACTGACTTGCCAAAGTGTGGGTCTGGCACGACCACGGTAGGTGTTCCTGATTGTGCTGTAACAGTGGTCAAGTGTGTTCGCTCCTCTGCTTCCACAGATGAGATGTTGATTACAGACTTACTCAAGCTGGCCTGAGTGAAGTCCTCCGCAATGATCAGGAAGACATCTGGGCATGCTGTCTTATGACTGCTGATCAGTGCTCAGTTCCTCCAGTGCCGGCCTGATGTTGGCCTGAAGTGGAATGTACGCTGCAACCAGGATGATGGTGGAGAACTGCCTCAGCAGCCAGAATGAATGACACTTCACCACCAAATATTCCAGGTTGAGGAAGCAGTGCTGAGACAGAACCGCTATGTTTGTGCACAACGGTGAGTTAATCATAAACCAAATGCCGCTGACTCCGCCTTTACCTTACGCTGCTGTCCAGTCCTTGCAGTGGAAGATGAAGCTTGCAGGTGGCTGCTCCTCCAGAGCCCAGACGCTGGCCAGGGGTGGGTGGAATGTACGAAAAAGCAAGTGTCATCACATTCCAACAGTCATGCTTTTCACTTTTCAGATATCATGATGAAGTCAACAGAACAACAAAGATTTGTAGTTTTGACTACAACGCTATCGATGTGCTTAAGGAGTTTGGGATTGCAGAAAGACAGGAGATATTTAACCATATAACCATATAACAATTACAGCACGGAAACAGGCCATCTTGGCCTTTCTAGTCTGTGCCGAACGCTTACTCTCACCTAGTTCCACTGACCCGCACTCAGCCCATAACTCTCCATTCCTTTCCTGTCTATATACCTATCCAATTTTGCTTTAAATGACAATACCAAACCTGCCTCTACCACTTCTACTGAAAGCTCATTCCACATGGCTACTACTCTCTGAGTAAAGAAATTCCCCCTTGTGTTACCCTTAAACTTTTGCCCCCTAAGTCTCAACTCATGTCCTCTTGTTTGAATCTCCCCTACTCTTAATGGAAAAAGCCTATCCACGTCAACTCTATCTATCCCCCTCATAATTTTAAATACCTCTATACCCCCCTCAACCATCTACGCTCCAAAGAATAAAGAATAACTTGTTCAATCTTTCCCTGTAACTTAGGTTGTGAAACCCAGGTAACATTCTAGTAAATCTTCTCTGTACTCTCTCTATTTTGTTGACATCTTTCCTATAATTCGGTGACCAGAACTGTACACAATACTCCACATTCGGCCTTACCAATGCCTTGTACAATTTTAACATTACATCCCAACTCTTATACTCAATGCCCTGATTTATAAAGGCCAACATATCAAAAGCTTTCTTCACCACCCTATCCACATGAGATTCCACCTTCAGGGAACTATGTACGATTAATCCTAGATCACTCTGTTCTACTGAATTCTTCATGCCCTACCATTTACCATGTATGTCCTATTTGGATTATTCCTACCAAAATGTAACACTTCACACTTATCAGCATTAAACTCCATCTGCCATCACTCAGCTCACTCTTCTAACTGGCCTAAATCTCTCTGCAAACTTTGAAAACCTACTTCATTACCCACAATGCCACCTACCTTAGTATCATCTGCATATTTACTAATCCAATTAAACACCACATCATCCAGATCATTAATGTATATGGCAAACAGCATTGGACTCAGTACAGATCCCTGAGGCACACCTCTAGTCACCGGCCTCCAACCTGACAAACAGTCATCCACCACTACTCTCTGGCAGCTCCCATCCAGCCACTGTTGAATCCATTTTACTACTTCAACATTAATACCTAATGATTGAACCTTCCTAACGAACCTTCTGTGCAGAACCTTGTCAAAGGCCTTACTGAAGTCCATTTAGACAACATGCACTACTTTACCCTCGTCAACTTTCCTCGTAACCTCTTCAAAAAATTCAATAAGATTTGTCAAACATGACCTTCCACGCACAAATCCATGTTGACTGTTCCTAATCAGACCTTGTCTATCCAGATAATTATATATACCATCTCTAAGAATACTTTCCATTAACTTACCCACCACTGACATCAATAAATGTCACTGACATTTATTGGATGAAGATATTAACTAGAAAATCTAACAGCAGTGGGTGAGGGAGAAAGTGAAATAAGGAAAAGTCAAATAAAGAATGCTGTCTCAACTTTGTTAAATTAAACATTGCAGGTGAAGCTTTACAATAGCAGACACCAAACATGCGTGTCTCTAATAAGTAAAGCTGCATTTTCTCAGGGAAGGTGAGATTAACTACCATAGCGGTATGAACTTTAGCAATCTGCAATAACAGAACAGAGCACATTCTGGAGTATTGACCATGAAGATCCATTATTACAAACTCTACGAAATTCTACCAATACACAGAGCTAACCACGCCTTAGTTTATAACTCACAGAGTGGTAATTAGTTACTTTTCCAACAAGGCAAGTTACACAAATGAGGTGGTTAGTGCGACACTATTGCAGCTGGGGGTGTCAGAGATCAGAGTTCATCTCTGGCACTTTCTTTAAAGAGTCTGTATGTTATCTCTGTGAACTGTGAGTTAGGTGGTTCGATATCATTAGTCTTTGTAAGTTGCCCTATGATTAGCTAGGGTTAAATAGGTGGGTTGCTGGCTGGCACAGCTCATTGGGTCATAAGTGTTTGTTCTGCACTGTGCCTCTAAATTAATTTTTAAAAAATTGGTGCTTATCCATACTTCCAATTACCTGGTGCCAAACCCCATTCATGCCTTTATTGGAAAGGGTCCAGAAAAGATTCATGAGATTGATTCCGGGAATGAAAGGGTTAATGTTTGATGGCCCTGTGCTGTACTGGCTGGAGTTTAGAAGAATGAGGGGGATCTCATTGAAACCTATCAGATATGAAAGGCCCACATAGAGTTGATGTGGAGAAGATGTTCCCTATAGTGGGGCAGTCTAGGACCATAATAGGATCATTGCATCAGAATAGAAGGATGTCCCTTTCGAACACAGAAGACGAGGAATTTCTTTAGCTGGAGGGTGGTGAATCTGTGGTATTCAGTACCACAGATGGCTGTGGTGGCCAATTCCTAGGGAATGTTTAAACTGGAGTTTGATAGGTATTTGATTAGTAAGGGCATCAAAGGTTACTGGGAGAGGGCAAGGAAATGGGTTTCCAAGGAATAATGATCAGCAATAACGGAAGTGTGGAACAGGCTTGATGGGATGAATAGCATAATTCTGCTCAAATGTTTTGTGGCCTTTATTTTAAAGCAACTCCATCAGTTTGTACCTTCCAATCTCCATAAACAAGCTCATCCAAGACTCTGCAGCCTATTCCAATTTACAGTATATCAGGACTATTCACCCATCACCTCTGTTGAAGCTGATTTACACAAGCTCCTGGTTAAAGTACATTTCAATTTTCTATTTCTTATTCTGGTTCACAATCGCCTCAATTGCTTTTACCCATTTCCATTCTCCGAACTCTCACAGCCAGGATATGCACAATCCCCAAAATTCAGTCTCAAGCATCCTCAGTTTTAATTGCTTCATTACTGCCCCCTCTTCCCCCCCATGCATTTAGTTGTCAAGGCAACAAGCTCAAAACTCTCCCTCCCTAATTTGCTGTCTTTCCCACTCTTGTCTCCCTGAAGACACTCTTTGGTATGATGGTCTAACGGTCCAGTGTCAGGTTTCATTTTGAACGTGGCTTCATTTCTTTAAAATGCCAGCATTTCTTTCTGTGCACGTTTATCAATTTATAACTGTTCAAAACTTTGTAGCTTCATGGGACACAAATTTGCTGAGGAATAAACAGTTAAATCTGCTGTAGGACTGGTGATAACGAACGGCACATTACAAATTTTTCTACAAACTTTAAACCATTGTTTTCCACAAGAATAAATAAAGATTAAAAATAAAAAGTCATTTTTAAATGAACCAAATAAATTTAACTTGAAACAATTGAACTGGTTTTCCTCTGTTACTTTGAAGTCCAAATAATTACGGCAACAGCCATGTGCTTTTGAGGCCTCATAGTCATAGAACACTACTGCACCAAAACAGGCCCTTCTGCCCATCTAGTCCATGCCAAACTACAATCCCATCAACCTGCACTCAGATCATAGCCCTCCATACCCCTCCCATCCACGAATTTCTCAAGTGTTGAAATCAAAGCTGTATCCATCACTTCCGCTGGCAGCTCATTCCACACTGTCACCACCCTCTGAGTGAAGAAGTTCCCCCTCATGTTCCCCTTAAACATTTCACCTTTCATTCTTAACCCATGATGTCCAGTTCTAGGATGTTTTGAGCTTCCCTGGCATCAGGACCAAGGGTATCACAGAACCGATGCAGAATCTGCTTGTGGAGGATAAACAAGATAAACTCATGTGTCATACTGCTTCCTTCCGCTTGTTTGAAGGTCACCCTTGGGCAAGGTGTCGACACCCCCCCCCCCCACCCCGCCCTGATCAGGTCATGTGAGGCCATGGGAGCAGGCGGTGGATGGTTGTATGAGTAGCTGGTGCATATCACAAGTCCTGGTTATGCGACCACTGACACCTGACATCTCTGAAGAGTATTGATAATAGCTGGGGTCATCTGTCTTGTCAAGGCACTGCCCAGAACAAGAACAGGGCAAACCACCTCTGTAGAAAAATTTGGCAAGAACAAACATGGTCATGGCACATGATAATGATGATGCCATACTGTGCTCTCTTGTGGCAGCCATTTCAGCCCTGGGAAAAAGCCTCTATCCACACAATCAATGCCTCTCATCATCTTATACACCTCTATCAGGTCACCTCTCATCCCCCATCACTCCAAGGAGAAAAGGCCAAGTTCACTCAACCTGTTCTCATAAGACATGCACTCCAATCCAGGCAACATCCTTGTAAATCTCCTCTGCACCCTTTCTATGGCTTCCACATCCTTCCTGTAGTGACCTGACCAGAATTGAACACAGTATTCCAAGTGGGGCCTTTAATAGCTGTAACATTACCTCACGGTTCTTGAACTCAAACCCATGGTTGATGAGGGCCAACACATCATATGCCTTAACAATATTGTCAACCTGCACAGCAGCTTTGAGTGGCCTATGGCCATGGACCCCAAGATCTTGCTGATCCTCCACACTGCCTAGAGTCTTAGCATTAATATTATATTCTGTCTTCAAATTTGACTTACCAAAATGAACCACCTCACACTTATCTGGGTTGAACTCCACCTGCCACTTCTCAGGCCAGTTCTGCATCCTATCGATATTACACTATAACCTCTGACAACCCTCCAGACTATCCACCATACCCCCAACTTTTGTGTCATCAGTAAACTTACTAACCCACCATTATACTTCCTCATCCAGGTCATTTATAAAAATCATGAAGAGCAGGGGTCCCAAAACAGATCCCTGCAGAACACCACTGGTCACTGTTCTCCAAACAGATCACCACCTTCCGTGCAGTTTGTTGGACTGTGGCTGAGGGTTTCTTTGGAAGTATTTCTCAGCAGTTGCATTACTGAAGAGAGAGAAAAGCACCTGCAGAGAATGTTGTGATTGGTAGTAACAGTTATGAATGGACTAATTTTACACAAGATGTTTACACAGAAGGAAGGCACTGCCAAGAGGTGATAGCAGAGGCATTTACATTAGGGGCATTTAAAAAAAACTCTTAGATAGGTAAATGGATGAGAAAGAAATGAAGGAGGGTTAAATTATCTTTCAGTAGATTAAAATGTTTGCACAACTTTGTGGGCCAATGGGCCCATAATGTGCTGTAATGTTCTACGTAAAATCAAACAAACATCATACGTCTGAGTGTACATTCTCACTGTATGCTGCAGCCCACCCACTTCCCAGTTTCAGCATGCTGTGCATTCAAAGATGTTCCTCTGCACACCACTATTGTAATGTGTGGTTATTAAGTTACTGTCCCCTTCCTGTCAGCATGAACCAGTCTGGCCATTCTCCTCTGTCCACTCTCATTAACAAGGAATTTTTGCTCACAAAACTGCTGCTCAGTGGATGCCTTTCTTTTCCTCGCACCATTCTCTAAACTTTAGAGACTGTCATGTGTGAATATCCCAGGAGATCAGCAGTTTCTGAGATAGTCCAACCATCCTGTCTGGCACCAACACGGTCAAAGTCACTTAGATCACATTTCCTCCCCATTCTGATGTTTGGTCTTAGCAACAACTGAACCTCTTGACCATGTCTGGATGTCTGGACCATGTCATATATCGAGTTGCTGCCACATGTTTGGCTGATTAGATACTTGCATTAATGAGCAGGTGTACCTAATAAAGTGGCCACTGAGTGTATGTTTAATACATTTTATGCATTTACAAGGTTGAAGAATTACATGTGAAGTCACCCGTGTGGGATTACGCTAATGTGACAATAATGAAAAGATGGTTAAGTACCTCTGAAGATATTCAGGAGAGTTAGGGAAAGGAGGCAACAGCATTGATTGGGTACTTTTGGCCTGGAGAGTGTGTCCTAGCGTAATCAAGAATAAAATCTGTTTGTAGTTAAGAAATAACAGAAGAGCCAAATCTGCTGATAATCGCACTGTAAAGCTATTCCACCAAACCCTCTCCACTAGCTGGCAGTCCTGTAGTCTCTGGCTGTAACAAAAGCAGGGTTAAGGAGAAGGAGGGGGTCTCTGAACTGTGTTTAGGAGAACCTTATTGACTGGTCCATTCTGTCTCAATGTGGAGGGTTCTGATTTGAGCTGTGAATGGTGCACAAGCATCTGGCCAGAGGAGTAGACTGTCGATGCCATCTGTCCCACAATCTCTTTGCCCTCCTACTGTCAGGCCTAAGGTCCCACTGTATAAGAACAGTTAGGTTGGGTAACAGCTTCCTCCCCCAGGCTATGAGACTCCTGACCACAGACGGCTACCACCCAGTACACAATATTTATGACAGTGCCAGTAGCAGTAATATTATATACAACTATATGCATTATATGTTAACTATGTCAACTTGTACATCTACAGAATACTTTTTTTTTAATCTGTTAATATTATTTTACATGCTGGGTGTAATATGTGCACTATGCTTTGCACCTTGGTCCCAGAGGAACGTTGTTTTGTTTGGCTGTATACATGTGCATGGCTGGATGATACAGTTGAACTTGAGACAAAAAATGAGGTTTGGAAATAACTATGGAAACTCAGATGGACCAAGTTAAAAACTAATGATTGGTCTGGATAGGTGACAACAGATAAAGTGATCCTGTTACAAGGAGAGAATAGGTTAAAAATATTGGCTTGTCTTCTTTGGAGGCATACAAAACTATGAGGGGATAGATGGGGCAAGCAGTAAGCAACTTTTCCCCATAGCAGAGGCGTCTAAATCCAGGGCACAGGATTTAAGAGATAGGTTAGAGGTTTAGAGGGGGAAGAACCTGTGAAAGACATTTTTTTTTCAAACCTAGAGGGTGGTAAAATTTGGTACACACTGCCTAAGTGGAGGCAGAGCATTGTGTTTACTCACTTGTTACTACTGATGAGATCCTGAGCCTGGAGGTACAAAGTCAGAACACAGAACAAACCTTTATTCAGCAACCACTCAGCCAAAATCAATAATGCAATCAGAGCTCAACTAAACAGTCACAAAGAACATTCAATACATTGTCAGGAACAACGAGCAATCACAGAAAGTCAGCCTAGGATTGGTCAACAGCCAACCGATAGGCATTGGTTGCTTCCAGCTCGCTGTACCAGCTCCCTCTTGAAGATGATTACCTGTAAGTTTTGAGCAGAGGGTTGATATGAATTCAAACAAACTCAATCACAACATTTTAAATGTGTCTAGAACTGACATTCACTTGAATTGAAAAGGCACAAACAGGTTACAGGCCAAGTCCAGGGGAATTTGGGAAACCGTCAATGTGGTATGACAGGTGAAAAGCAGTAAAACAAAATTAAGTCTCGAAAGAGCCTTATCAATATTCCACCCTGAAGAAGCAGAGATTAGTGTCCAGTACTGGGCCTGGTATTCTCAGAAAAAAGTAAAGGCCTTAGAGAGGGTACAGAAGAAGGTAACAAATGCCAGAAATTTGAAATAAAAGCAGAAAGTACTCAGCATCATCTGAGGAAAGAGAAACATAACATCTCTGGTCACTGACCCTTCAACATAAGAAATTTACTAGAAGGATTGTGGGGACGAGGGGACCTTAGGAACGAATGCATCAGAGAAGATGGAGTTTTCTTCCGATGAATTCAGAATCAAATAAAAAGGGTATTTAACATCATTGAGGATCTAGAATCAGGGAAAAATGCATTTCCACTGGCAGCAGAGTACAGACCCGAAGGACAGAATCAAACTAACTGGCCAGAAGTGATTAAGGACAGAGCTTCTTAGGATCTGCAGTCATGAGTAGAAGTGCAGACAACATACTAGCTGATATGGTACAGATAACTAAAGAACATTACTCCCGTTACACAAATTAACTGCAGAACAGAATGGAATTGTTAAAAGCACTATGGTGCAGAAGCACATGAAGGGGCAAGTCAAAGAGCAACAGGAACTTATAATTAAAATGGTGAATACCATCCAATTCAACACTATACACAGGATTGTCAATGTTCAAAGGGTGACCATATTCCAAGGTTAAAACTGAGTCTTCATTTCAGTTTTCAAAAAATAAACAAAGCCATTGGTAAATTTATTAAAGGAAAGACTTGTATTAAAAGTACAGAACTAATGAAACTTGATCAATAAGACAAATTTATTTTGGGTTAGGAGATGACCTAGTTGAAATCCACATCACTCTGAATAAACAACCCATCTCACTTTGTGGCCATAAATCTTGCAATGAGAGTTTTCTAAAAACAAAAGAGAGGCGGTCAATTAGACAAGTTCGAAGTCCTTCATGCAGCAAGCTACCTTTGCAAAGCCCACAGCTTGTCCTTCCACAGAAACCACAATATATTGAGGTAAATGAGAAAAAATTACCTCAACAGAAAAAAAGTTCCACTGAGCATTAGGAATTTAAAAAATAATTAGAAATAAAAACTATTTTCCTTTCCAGAACCATATGGTTTATATAGGATTTAAAAGGAAAACTGGTATTCAGAAACAATGAGCATATTTCAATAAAATTCCCCCAATTATAATTATATATTCCAATTCCAAGATGGGTTAAATCTTACATGGTGTGGATTGAAAGGCTAAAGGGAAGTCAACGGAAGCAAATACCTCTTCCATGTACGGACATATGTCTGATAAGCAAAGTCAAAAAGGTGCAAAAATGAATTGCTCTCCAGCTGGTTTTAGCAAATCATGAGCACAACAGATTCTGCAGATACTGGAAATCTGGAATAATATACACAAAATGATGAAGGAACTCAGAAAGTCAGGCAGCATCTATGTAATCAAATAAAGAGTCAATGTTTCGGATCTGATGAAGGATCTCAGCCCGACATGTTGACTGTTTATTCCTTTCCATAGCTGTTGCCTGACCTGCTGAGTTCCTCCAGCATTTTGTGTGTGTAGCTACTTTTAGCAGCCGTTTCAAGGCTGGGTGTTGCTGGCCGATGTGACCAGATTGTGACCAGAACCCAGAGTTTTTATTCTAGAGAACCTGCGCTCTAACCTTGAGCTGTTTGGCCTGATGTGGTGACCCATTCATTTGAACAGGGAGAACACAGGCAATAAAGAATACGACAAGTTATATTTTCAAACAAAAGTTTTTAATTACTTTTACCTTGTATTTTAAATTTATAAACCTTCACAGTTAAGAATGCTGGGGATCACACACAAAATGCTGGAAGAACTCAGCAGGTCAGACAGCATTTTGGAGAGAAATAAACAGTCGATGTTTTGGAGCGAGATCTTTCATCGGGACTAGATTCCCAGCATCTGCAGAAACTGTTGTGTTTAAGAATATTGGGAACATATTTGTGCCAGAAATCAAAGACTTTTAAAGATTTATGGCCAAGGCTTGTTCTGATCTATCTACGTCAATCCTTTACAGGCCATGCTACTGACTGGAGCTGCATCATTTAGCTATAGGATTTTGCAAAGGGCTTGCACTGTGGCCGGGGGCCTTGGAAAAATGGGGGAACAGGGGAATAGCCACTTCATCTGAGAGGGTTTTGGAATTGGGTGAGGTAAAAGAGCTGGTGTTGCATCTTCTGTGGCTACTCTGGTGATGTGGATTTTCAAAAGCTGGACGAAGTGGAATGTTGGTGGCAATGGAAGAGCAAGATGGCTAACAACCCCGCAAGAGCACTGAAAAGGAGCAAAAAGGGAAAATATATCTATTGCTTAACTTTTATTGGAAGAGATAGCAAATCTAAAGTGTGCCAAATGTGGAGGGGTATGCAGTGGAAGATGAGGATTTTGGGGCTCTATATTTGTGAGCAGTTTTAGCCCCTATACCTAAGAAAGGATGTGCTGGGATTGGAAACGATCAAGAATGAAAGGGTTAACATATGAGGAGCTCTTGATGGATCTGGACTTGTACTTGCTGGAGCTTAGAGGAGTGTGGTGGGGAATTCACACTGAAACCTATTGAATACTGAATGGCCAGGATAGGGTGGATGTGGAGAGGAGGTTTCCAATAGTGGGGGATATCTAGGACTGGGGCACAACCTCAGAAAAGCAGGGCGTCACTTTAAGACAGAAATGAGGAGGAATTTTTTTAGCCAGAGGGTGGTGAATCTATGGAATTCCTTGCACGGAGGGCTGTAGAAGCCAAGTCATTGGGTACATTTAAAGCAGAGGTTTAAATAGGTTTTTGATTAGTCAGGGTGTCAAGGTTATGAGGGGAAGGCAGGAGAATGGGATTGAGAGGCATAATAAATCACCCATGGTGGATTTTTGGAGCAGACTCAATGGGCCAAATGGCCTAATTCTGCTCCTGTGTCTTATGGTTTTATCTGCAATATTAATTCATTTTAATTCTCTCTCTACAAATACTGCCTAATCTAGGTTTCTGCTTCTGGTTTCAGGTTTCCACATAGCTCTGACATGCCTGTCACACCTTCTGCATGTCTTTCCACTCGCAAAATGCTGGAAGAATTCAGTTGGTCGCACAGTATCAAAGGAGGGAAATCAATGTTTCAGTAACAAACAAGAAAAAGTCTGGAGATGTTGTAAGCCCAAGCAACACACACAAAATGCTGGAGGAGCTCAGCAGGCCAGGCAGCACCTATGGAAAAGAATACAGTCAACGTTTTGGGCTGAATCCAGTTGTGAAGAAACTCGCCGAACCGAAATGTTAGCTCCATAGATTCTGCCTCATTTGTATGGTTCCAATTACGTGTTTTTCACCAGCCAGCTGCAGTGACTGACTTTTTTAATAAACATTATTATGTCATTTACCTATTCACTTTTACCTTCCAGGAGCAGGAAATATGAAGGGCAAGAGGGAAACGTGAAAAGAAATCGGCTTTTTCTTAACACAGAACTTTATATTAGGAGTAAAGTATTGGACAGGCAATAGACAATTGGTTCCCTGGATTACTATGCTAGAGACAAGTGTAAAGTTTATGAATAAATACTATAGATCCGGAATCAATAGCCAGCATCAGTTATGGCACCCATTGAATTATCAGCTGTTATAAAAACCCACCTAGTTCACAAATGCTCTTCAGATGTGTGTCATTCTTATCTGGTCTTGGCTGTACAAATTCTGGTTCCAGACCTATGGTTGGCAATTAATTGCTCTCTGCAATGGTAGAAGTGTCTCCGCCCAAAACATCAACTGTTTCTTCATTTCCATGGATGCTGCCTGTCCTGCTGAGTTTCTCCAGCATTTTGTATGTGTTGTAATGGTAGAACAAGCCTCTCAGTTCAAGGGCACTTGAAATGGTAAATGATTATTTGTCTTGCCACCAATGCCAACGTTCTGTTAATCATTTCACACTACAGAATCAGGTTTATTATCACTGACATATGTGGTGAAATTGTGTACTTTACACCCCATTCTGCATAACTTGTTCAACTGGCATAGGAGGAACTCTTGATGGTGTAATAACCATCAAATAGTGATCGAAGTATTTCACTCTACATTATACATCACGTCTATAGAGTGAGCATAACATGAGCTCAGAATCCAGATATGCATTCTTTCAGTTAAGTGCAAATATTTTGATAAAAATTGAATAGAAGTACCACTAAGAGGTGTTCAGCTACGCAGAAGGAACGTCAAGTACTCATCTGCCAGAGACAACCCATGGCCCATTAGAATTTTAAACATCGAGGTTATTCAGTGCACTATGTTGATCCATTTTCTTCTCTGTATCCGACTACAAACAGCAGCACAATACCCCTTCCGGAACTTTTAGCATATGTTCCTGAATATAAAAAGACCCATTTATCTCCTGCCCAACGAGCTACGAAGTTGGGATAGATGGGTGGGGGGGGGAAGGTGAGAACCTTTAGCACAGCTGTGTGCTGTCGCTAAGCCCAGTCTGTCAGGTTCCTGCTTGTGGGGGTATGATTTACGTACCCTACAAGTCAGCAGCTGGTTATGCATGTCAATTTGGTGCAAATCAAGGGTCCAGTGCTACACCCACCAGTCATTCGTACAGACACAGACAGTAAAAAGAACTCCACATTGAAGCTAAAGGAACGTCTGCACAGGTTAACAGATTGTGTTTTTTAGCTTTGCAATCAGGGTGAAGGTGAAGTACTCACAGGGATCCTGAGGGGACCCTCAGAGGGTGGAGTGAGCGTGGAACGAGATGCCCGTGGAAATGGTGGATGCGGGCTCGATTGCAACACCTAAGGGAAGTTTAGATAGGTGCATGGAGGGTTATGGAAGGCTACTGTCTAGGTAGGGGTCGATAGAAGTAGGCAGAATAACTGTCTGACATGGACTGGATGGGCCAGAGGGCCTGTTTCTGTGTTGTAGTGTTCTAAAAAGCAAGTATTTCATGCTCACTAATGTATTGAGGGTGTGCTTGTTTCTCGTGCATTGACAGACAGACAAACAGACAGACATGCATACTTTATTGATCCCGAGGGAAATTGGGTTTTATTACAGTCGCACCAACCAAGAATAGCGTAGAAATATAGCAATATAAAACCATAAATAATTAAATAATAATAAGTAAATTATTCCAACTGGAAATAAGTCCAGGACCAACCTATTGGCTCAGGGTGTCTGACACTCCGAGGGAGGAGTTGTAAAGTTTGATGGCCACAGGCAGGAATGACTTCCTATGACGCTCAGTGGTGACCACGTGTGACAATGAGGGGTGACCTCATTGAAGCCTATCGAATGTTGAAAGCCCTCAATAGAGTGGAGGTGGAGAGGATGTTTCCTAAGGTGGGGGAGTCTCGGAACAGAGGTCACAGCCTCAGAATAGAGGGACATCCTTTTAGAAAGGAGCAGGAATTTCTTTAGCCAGAAAGTGGTGAATCTGTGGAATTTGTTGCCACAGACAGCTGTGAAGGCCAAATCTTTATGACTATTTAAGGTAGAGATTGATAGATTCTTGATTAGTCAGGGCATGAAGGGGTATGGGGAGAAGACAGGAGATTGGGGCTAAGAGAGAAAATGCATCAGTCATGATGAAATGGCAGAGCAGACTTGATGGGCCAAATAGCCTAATTCTGCTTCTATATTTTATGCTCTTATGGCAAGCTCAGACAAAGTAAGCTTATCAAAGTGAGGATAAACAGCAATGGCTGAGAGTTAGCAACCAAAAACTAGCTATGCGTGCATCTCCTTCATGACAGCATACTAAATCTGTAAGAAAGTTGCAGGATTTGCCCTGCAAAGTCTGGCAGAAACCTAGTCCTTGGGGAAAACTCAGATCTGTTCTGACAGTAGCACACAATTCACACACATACTTTCAAAAGAGAGAGAAATGCAACATTGCAAACCAACCCAGGAGAGTATGCCTGCACATCAGGAGTTTAAAAAGTTCAGAAAAATATTCCAGACAATCCCATAACGGCTTACGAGATGCAATATTTTCCACTAATCACATACTCGCCTGCTTTTGTTATTTATTAATCATAAAATAATAATAAAGTGTAAAAGACACCAATCATGATTTTTTACCAATGTACACCTGCTATTATGATATTGAAGCTCTTATTATTCATGTTTAAGGGTGTGTAGTTATAGCTGCAGTCATTAAAATATGTTTGGTGTTTGCTTTTCTGATGGCTCTGATTTTATACAATGCCGCAAGTCTCCAGGTTCAATCCCTGCTGTTAAGTGATACCGATTAGGAAAGAGGTAGGAACACCAATTACCTCCAACTGAATGGAGACATGACTGCATACTGCGTTCCCAGCCACCATTTTAAAGGAGTGCTGGTGGTGGTGGCTGTCCGTTGTGTCTGACGATGACAGGAGACCTGTGCGGGAGAGTTTTTAAAATTAAAAAGCCATTGCATTGGGGCAGTTCCACTCTCTCGACCTCAGAAGCCCGGGTCCAGTGGTACAAATGAGCGTCTTTCTTGGTTGCAATGGGTGACTGAACGGCGTCTTCTGTGCCCTGTCATGCCTTTTGTGCCCCGTAAAGCATTGCAGTACCACCCTCTGAACCGTTGGATGTCACAGTAGATGTTACCCGCCCAGTCCGCTGGAGCAGACTTTGCATGCTGGGTCAGGCACGTCCCTATCTCACAGGGTATGGGGAGTATGGGGTGTCCAGGGAGAGGTAGCACCTCTGGTGAAGAGGCTTGTCATGTCAATGCTGGGGCAGCTCACTCACCTTTGGTCCTCACCGGACATGTGGCTTCAAATAGCTGTTTGCACGTGACAGCGACCATACCCCGGTACACCGCTTTGACAGGTGGGCTAAACCAGGTGAGGATAGCCAGAGGCTTCATTCCCCCCAGTGAGACTGGGGCTTTGAAGGAGCAAACCTGCTTTAAATCTGCACGAGCGGAAGTGAAGGATTCATGGCTGGGTTCACTTATGATTTATCACCGGCTTTCTGCCAAAGCATTCGCCAGCATCATAGTGAAAGCTCAAAGGACACTGCGCCTCTTGAACTGTAAGGTTCCTAAATTTAAAACCTTCAAGAGACTTAGAGCCAGCATTAATAATGATGGGTGACTGTAACATCAGTATTGTAGAACAGTCCATAGATATGCGCTCCTCGTCACTGATGGGATCAGACGTACGGTTAAAGGACCTCCTATCACAGCCTGCTAAGCGAGTCACATACTACACCAATGCAAGCACCCTACGAGTGGCATTGCCTTCACTTTTCCACTTTCCTTGCAAGTCACAATCCAGGTAAAGCCACAATTTGCATTTACAGTGAGGGAGAGTCTGTGTAGAGAATCGATGTCGGTGTGAAGAGGTGTAGGATGTTCCAGTACCATAAGCACAAAGGGTAATGTGATGGAACAGTACAGAGTGGGAAAGGATGAGGGTTGATGTTTATAGCAGGATGTATGTCAATGTACCCATCTTTCCTGCTGAGCTTAGGTCTTTAGAGTAGCTCCTGTATCAAATCTAGGAGCTTGGTGTAATGTTTCTTCGGGTAAACTCCTGATGTGCCTCTCACTCCTGCTGAATTTGTAGCGGCACGAGCAGCTTCCTTGTCCCATTGCTGGGAAAGTGCATCTCTTTCCAGCTTCACCCTGCTGTTAAATGGTATATTAGAGGAGACATTAATGAAGCAGGGTACAATCTAAGTCTCTGGAATCCCTTCGCTTAGTTCCAACTCCCACCTCTGGATCCCATTTTAGGATCAGCTCCTTCAGTTAAGGTCACATCATGCTTGTTCCGCAACATGCCCACAGCCATGCAATCAAACCCAAACAGCTAAATCAACGACAATGGGTTGCTCTGTCAAAATGCTACTCATCAACATGACAAACAACATTCTGGATTCCCTTGTATTACAGCAATTAGACTCCAAATGTTGCTCTGAGTATCTAATGGGGTCAATGTCTTCAAACTGTCATCAGATTTTTTTTCCTGCTGGCCAATGGAAAAACCTTTCATAAGAAGGAAACTGAAATCAGAGCACAAAAGCACTCAGCTGGCATCGTGCACATCCTTAGGCTAAATAACTTAAAATTCTGAATTAACATAAACCTTTACATTTAGTTATGCAACAGTAGAAACCATTCTTTTAGTTTACCACGTTTCTACAGAGTTTCATGTCGTGCCAGAGACTTTGTAGACATTGTGCCCATTAGCTCTTTCTATGCTTTTTTAAATGTTCTTTACGTTAGCCCTCAAGTGCTTCAGTTGAGAGTTAACTTTGCTAGCGGGCTAAACAATCAAAGAACCTTCTTTAATCTCAGGGATTAATGAGTCACAGTGGTGGCCAAAATACTTACAGTAGCTGTTTCTATTAAATCTGGAATTAAACAGTTTATTCAATGCAGACAACTGGTGGAATGCCCTAGCTCCAATTTTTTTTCTTTTTAAGAAGGCATTTTGAACCACTTGCGAGCATTGAGCCAGATCGTGCTGACAGCTAGCTGGTGGTTTCAGTGCATGCCCTATGCATGTCAGCATAATCTGACTCTTGCAGATCAGCAGAATCCACTGAAGATCATATGGCAACGCATTTGGCTTCTCACACCTTCGGCACACTTGACATGAAATACATTGGTGGTTGCACTAATGCAAGACTGAGTGGCCGGGTACATTTCTTGACTGCCTCTCAGGTTTCTCCCTTTTCAGTTAAATTCCAAAAAAAGACTGAGGCAAATCACTTGTTTTGCTTTGAAAAACAAAAAAAGCATTAATTGAAAAAAAACTGCATTTACTTAAATTGGATGTGGGATCTCATTAAACCTATTGAATATTGAAAGACCTAGAGTGGACATGGAGCTGATGTAGTAGTAGTGGAGTCTATGACCAGAGGGTGCAGACTCAGAATAGAGGGACGTCCCTTTAGAAAGGAGGTGAAGAGGAATTTCTTTAGCCAGACAGTGGTGAATCTGTGGAATTCATTGACACATTCGTCTGTGGTGGCCAAGTTATATATTTAAAGCAGAGATTGATAGGTTCTTGATTTGTAAGGGAATCAAAGGTTACATGATGAAGCTAGGAGAATGGGGTTGAGAAGGATAATATATCAACCATGATGGAATGGCGGAGCAGACTCGATGGGACGAATAGCCTAATTCTGGTCTTATGCCTTATGTGAAAGATCCAGAACTGGCTTGCCCACAGAAGGCAAAGAGTGGTTGTAGACAGGTCATATTCTGCATGGAGGTCAGTGACCAGTGGTAAGTCTCAGGGATCTGTTCTGGGACCCCTACTCTTGTGACTTTTATAAATGACCTGGATGAGGAAGTGGAGGGATGGGTTAGTAAATTTGCTGATGACATAAAGGTTGGGGGTGTTGTGGATATTGTGGAGGGCTGTCAGAGGTTACAGCGGAACATAGATAGGATGTAACACTGGGCTGAGAAGTGGCAGATGGAGTTCAACCCAGTTAAGAGTGAGGTGGTTGATTTTGGTAGGTCAAATATGATGGCAGAATAGTTTTAATAGTAAGACTCTTGGCAGTGTGGAGGATCAGAGGGATCTTAGGGTCCAAGTCCATAGGACACTCAAAGCTGCTACGCAGGTTGACTCTGTGGTTAAGAAGGCGTATGGTGTATTGGCCTTCATCAATTGTGGGATTGAATTTAAGAGCCGAGAGGTAATGTTGCAGCAATATAAGACCCTGGTCAGACCCCACTTGGGAGTACTGTGCTCATTTCTGGTCGCCTCACTACAGGAAGGGCGTGGAAACCATAGAAAGGGTGCAGAGGAGATTTACGAGGATGCTACCTGGATTGGGGAACATGCCTCATGAGAATAGGTTGAGTGAACTCAGCCTTTTCTCCTTGGAGCGACGGAGGATGAAAGGTAACCTGATAGAGGTGTACAAGATAATGAGAGGATTTGATCGTGTGGATAGTCAGAGGCTTCTCCCTACAGCTGAAATGGTTGCCACAAGAGGACACAGTTTTAAGGTGCTTGGAAGTAGGTACAGAGGAAATGTCAGGGGTAAGTTTTTTTTTACACAGAGGGTGGTGAGTGCGTTGAATGGGCTGTCAGCGGCGGTGGTGGAGGCGGAAACGATAGGTCATGTAAGATCAACACGTACAAACAAGCTGGATGAACTCAGCAGGTTGGGCAGCATCCGTTGAAAGGAGCCGTCAACGTTTTGAGCTGAGACCCTTAGTCAGGATGGAGGGTCATGTAAGAGACTTCTGGATGGCTACATGCTTAGAAAAATAGAGGGCTATGAATAAAGCCTAGGTAGTTCTAAGGTAGGGACATGTTCGGCACAGCTTTATGGGCCAAAAGGCCTGTATTGTGCTGTACGTTTTCTATGTTTCTATGTAAAAGTAATGTTTTATTATTTATTTTAAGCATTTTAAGTGTTTTCAACTATTCCTGAACATCTTAGAGTCAATTATAGTCAGTGTTATGGGCCTCCTAACAGCACAAGCTCTCAGAGTGCTATCAGGATGGTTCATGGATAGATTCTGCTGCACTTAAACTGACTTACAGCGTGATTTCTCTCACTGCAGAACCAGGGGGCACAGTGGGATCCTCAGCACCGTAAAAGGCAAGTGTGACCGTGAAGAACAAAAGGTAAAATACAATTCTGCTGATAATAATTACTTAACATCCAAAGCTTCCAGAGATTTAAAAAAAATCACTTTCAAATACATTAGAAACCAGTTGCAGCTCGCCCAGTGCAGCAAGGATGTCTCACAGACACGTCTCACATTCCTCTTGTATAAATCTAGACAGCAAGTGTCAGTGGGCTATTCAAGCCTGCAGAGTCAACCTGAACCCAAGTTCACTCAGTGCACATGAAAGAACAATCCTAAAACTATTTATCTCTATTCAACTGCTGTGCAATATAGAGTACACTGTGATCGATAGTGCAGCTTATTTCCTTAAGCGTTTACACAAGAATTGAGCTACAGTTTAGAATCCCAGATAGCATCTTTTGCAACTGTGTGTAGTTTTATGTTTTAAAAAGGTAGTGCTAAACAATTTACACAATGGTCTTTTTATGATCCATCAATAAATCCTACTGTAGTTAAGCTTGCTACAGCGTTCAAACTCTGAATGATTTCACTAAACATTGTGACAAATAGACTTGAGGTAAAGGACAAAGTTAATAATTTTAAAATATTTTGCTTTAATTTAATGTTTATTAATACTTGGGCTTCCAGCTTAAGAACACAGTACAGGTCCTTCAGACCACAATGTTGTACTGACCTTCTGACCTACTCTAAGATCAATCTTATCCTTCAATCCTACATAGCCCTCCATTTGTCTATCGTCCATGTGCCTTTTTTAAAGAGTTTCTTAAATGTCCCTGATATACCTGCCTCTACACCACCTCTGGTAGGGCGTTTCATGCAACCACCACTCTCTGTGACATCCGCAATTTGGTCAGTTTTCTTCTATTTAATTGTAATAGATTTTAAACGTCCCTGAACACTAAAACCAGAAAGGGTGAGTGGGGATGGGGCAGTAATGACTGTGCGAGAGTCTGGGGAGCAGATTATTTTGTTGTATCACAGGAGCCCTGTTCTCACTCAAACTCCAACTTAGTCATGAATGCCTGGGGTCAGTAACTGCACCCATGCTATGCAGATTTGTCAAGTCCCTGGGTGGCAATTCTAGCCTTGTGAGTTCCAAGCCCTTTTGATTTCCTGGTCCACATAACTGAAGTTCTCACTTTGTTCCCCAACTCCCAATCCCACAATCCCAGTGACCATTCAGTGACCATCAAAGCTCATTCCCCATCTCTCGCTCTCAAAGCATCATCAAAAAGATAATTTGCATGTAATTGTAGAGGGCATTTAATGTAGGCAACTAACATATATTTACCCTTTGTACCTGTACCCTACCCAAAACTCAACTATCAAGCTCAACCTTCTCTTATTTGTTCACGTACATCCTATTTCTCACCCTCTCATCCTCTTAATTAGCCAACATATTGCTTTTTATTTATCCTCTGTAACTAGCAAATCTTATGCAGACCAATCTCTTTACAGTGCTTTTGGCAGAAACCACGCACCTCACTCGTGCATAATTTCCTTTCCCTGGCTCAGGACCAATGCAACTTCTGTAGCCTCCTCAAACCTGGCCTGACTCCTTTACGCATCGAGTTCCAGCTGAAATTACTTACAAAGCATGGCAATATTTTTTCATTCTCACTCCTATCCTGTGCAATACAGAGTTAATCTCGGGGTTCTGGAGACGGGCGGATAGAAGGTGGTGTGTCATGAGAGCCGGAAGATCTTTGGCTGTGTGCCCAGACCTGAAATCTTTGGATACAGAGCTTGGAAAAAAACGACGCAACGGACTTTTAACATCGTAAACCAGCAAATTGTTTGTTATGTCTCCCCTCTCGCTGTGAAACGGAGACATCTCTTTCTCCCTAATCAGGGAGAGAACCTGCGGTATGTTAAATACCAGGTGAACGCATAGGCTTGCAAGTCTGTGTAATACAGTAAAGTATTGCAAGTCTGTGTCTTTGCTGTTGGTTTTGCTCATGTTTGAGTGCTCAATGACGGGTGCCGATTCTTTTGTTTTGCCGGTGGGGGGAGGAGAGATTGTCGCTCGCTGCCGCTTACACATGGGAAGGAGGGGACTTTGGGGCTTTAACATTTAACTGTCATTCATTCTTTGGGACACTCCTCTGTTTTCATGGATAGTTGCAAAGAAAAAGCATTTCAGAATGTATATTGTATACATTTCTCTGGCATTAAATGTACCTTTGAAACTTTAATAACAGGATTCTTAGCAGAGTGGAGGAACAGGTGGATCTTGGGGTCCACGTCCATGGACTCCTCAAAGTTGCCACACTATTGCTAGGGTGGTTAAGAACGCATGTGGTGTGTTGGCCTTCATTAATCAAGGGATTGAGTTCAAGAGCCATGAGGTAATGTCACAGCTCTATAAAACCCTGGTTACACCACACTGGTAGTACAGAGTTCAGTTTTGGTCGCCTCATTGTAGGAAGGATGTGGAAACTTTACAGAGGATGCAGAGAAAATTTTATTTATTTACTTATTTAGCGATCCAGTGTGGAATAGGCCCTTTGGCTCTTTAAGTCAAGCCAGCAACCACAACCAACCCAATTAGCCCTAGCCTAATCACGGAATAATTAACCTACCCTGTACATCTTTGGATTGTGGGAGGAAACCAGAGGACCCAGCTGAAACCCACACATCTCCACAGGGAGGATGTACAGAGACTCCTTACTGGGACCGAACTCCGAACTTTGGAAAACCCTGAGCTGTAATAGCATCACGCTAACTGCCACAATAATGCCTAGATTAGAAAGCATGTCTAATGAAAATAGCTTGACCGAGCTTAGGTTTCTCTCTTTAGAGCAAAGGAGAATGAAAGGTGACTTGATAGAGGCGTACAAGGTGATAAGAGGCATAGATTGAGTGGATAGCCAAATACTTTTTCCCCAGGGTAGGAATAGCTAATATAAGGTGTTGGGGGTAAGGTATGAGGGGATGTCAGAGAAAGAGAAGGTTCGGTGTGTGGAATCCCCTGGCAGGGATGATTGTAGAGGCAGATACATTAGTGACATTTAAGAAACTTTTAGATAGACATATGCATTAAAGAAAAATTGAGGGCTATGCAGGAGGGAAGAGTTAGATTGACCTTAAAGAGTAGCTTAAGAGGTTGGTACAACATCGCGGGCTGAAGGGCCTCAACTGTGCTGTACTGTTCTATGTTCAATGTACCCCACACACCAATGACACCAAGATCTTCCAGCTTTGGATTGGCTTCAATGCCTTTCTCTCTAGCCTTGAATCTTTTCTATACAAAGACTGTTGCATCCGGAACTCCCTTATCCCCATGTTATCTTGTACCAAGCCCCTTTCAAATATTATCCCCATCCATGCTGACTTGAAGCTTCCTGTTGCTCAAGATGGTGAATTTTCAAACAATCCCTGTAAATCACTATTGGTTTGCCCCATTACTACACTGCGTTCTAGAATCTACTCGAATCACCGGATCTAGAATCTGGAATCACAAGGCCTCTTCAGACCTTTCAAGTGTTTCCATTATTAGATCCAGTTCAGGTGCAAGGGTTAAAAGGAGAAAACAGTGGAAGGGAGGAGAGAAAGAATGCAGATAAATCACGCAATACCAGAAGTGAAAGCTTAATGAGCAATCTATTGATCTGAATTTTGGGTTCAATGTGTTGCACAAAGAGAGAAAAGGGCACTCAGGAATAACAACCATAATCGGAAGAAAGTTGATGGGTTCAGTTTTGAATGTACCATGGACATGTCCATTACAGCCCATCTAACCAAGAACAATGTAATAAGCCTTGCTGCTGCCAAGCTGAAATCAGTTAACTCAAGCATTCTGTTAATCTAAAAAGATATCTCCTTACAAATATATATTTGCAAACAGCAAATATGGCAAATGGTAATGTACCATTTCAGATTAAATGGGATTCAACCATAAGTAGAGGAGTTAAAAATCGCAGTGGTAAATAAATCAAAAGGGTGTGGATTAAGGAAGACCTCCCTCTAACCGTGATGCCAGTGCATGCATAGGTTAGTCTCTGCATGCAAGAATTCTGTAAGTATTAAGACCCGCCCCCCAAGAATCCAAGCTCAGACTCTGAAATATAAGTTGTTATCAGACAGAAAAATGAAACAGCTGTGCATTTGAAAAGATCCTAAATAATTTTTTCATTTACATTGTGTACCCAGAATGCTCACAGGAATTAATGTGAATTTTTTTCACGTATATTTTTGGAAACAGCCTGTTCATTTTTGAAAACTCAAACCAGATTCTGAGCACGTGCTTCACAATTCAGATGGGAACACGACACACAGAAGAAACAACCATTCACGACTTACCCACAATGATGATAAGCAGAAATGCAATTAGAATCAGGGACGATCCGCTGATGATCATATTGGCAACTAGCTTAAACAAAGGAAAAAGCAGTAACCCAGACCAGAACAGCCAGTTTAAAAGGACCCACAGTCGTTTTGGTGGGACAATTGCTGTGCCAGGGTAAGTGCCATTTTTGTAGTATTCCTCTTGCAGAAGATCCTGAGAAGAAGCAAGGTGGTACACTTCAGTGAAAAATGAATTCCATGCAAAATTCCACACACTTCTGCACTGTGCCCAAGTTAATTTCTGGTCATTTCTGTTACACAATGCAGAGTTAACATCTGCTGTGCTACAACTTGTCCACTATACAGGAACCTAGTTACGTATATTCACTATGTTTGCTTCAGTTCCAAGGTGTACAACATAATAATACTATTTCATTAGACCATAAGATGTAGCAGCAGAATTGGGCCATTCAGCCCATCGAGACTGTTCCACCATTCATGGCTGATCATGGCTGATTTATTATCCTCTCTCAACCCCATTCTCCTGCCTCCTCCCCCTAACTATCAACTTCCACTTTAAATATACCCAGTGACTTGGCCTCCACAGTTATTTGTGGTGATAAATTTCACATATTCCCTACCCTCTGGCTAAAGAAATTCATCCTCATCTCTGTTATGAAGTGACATCCTTTTATTCTGAGGCATTGATAGAGTGGAAGTAGAGAGGACATTTCCTATAACGGGTTAGTCAAGGACCAGAGGTCACAGCCTCAAATGGACATCCCTGTATTGAGTGTGCCCTGTGGTCCTAAACTTACCCACTATAGGAAATATCATCTCCACATCCATTCTATCCAGGCCTCCCAATATTCGCTAGGTTTCAATGAGGTACCTTCCCCCCCACCCCAATTCTTCTAAACTCCATCAAGAACAGGCCCAGAACCATCAGAAGCTCTCCATACATTAACCCTCTCAATCCCAAAATAGTTCTCCTGAACCTCTTCTGGATCCTCTACAATGCAGGTACATCTTTTCTTAGATGAGGGGCCCAAAACTGCTCACAATGCTCCCAGTGTGGCCTGGCCAAAGCTTTATAAAGCCTCAGCATTACATTCTAGTCCTTTCAAAATCAATGCTAACATTCCTTTTGCCTTCCTTACCACATACTCAACCTGCAAGTTAATCTTCAGGGAATCATGCACAAGGACTTAGGAGTCCTTTTGCACCTCCAATTCTTGAATTATCCTCCCCTCCCCTATTTAGGAAATAGTCTACACTGTTATTCCTTCTACCAAAGTGCATGGCCGTACATTTCCCAACACTATATTCCACCTGCCAATTCTTAGCTACTCTCCCAATCTGTCCAAGTCCTTCTGCGGACTCTCTGCCTCCTCAATACTACCTGCCCCTTAGGGTTATGGGGAGAACTCAGGAGGGTAACAAATCAACCAAATTGGAATGGTGGAGCAGACTTGACGGGCCAAATGGCCTAATTCTGCTCTTATGTCTTATGGTCCTGTGGACATATTACATTACTCTCCGAACTCCTATACGCAGTGATTAGGAGCCATTAAATAGCTTTCACTAATTAAAGGAAGCTTCAATGCGACAACATCATGTGCATAGAGATTCAGAATAAACATTGAGACTTTAACTTTTAAAGGCCTGAATAGAGTCAGTGAACCAGAGATATATCATGAAAAGGAAGTACAATTGATTTGCCATATCAGAATCTGCTTTATTAACACTGACTTGTATGAGATTAAATTGGTTGTTTTCAGCTGCAGTACAGTGCAAAGACATTAACTATTCCCATAACTTACACAATAAGTGCAAAAAATGAGGTAGCATTCAGGAACCATTCAGAAATCTGACGGTGGGGAAGCAGCAGCATTCTCATTACTCTGATCACTCCTATCGACTGCTACCAGAAAGAGTCACATTGAGTTTGCCATAAGCAGGGTTTACCTTCATCACTCAAGGCTCAGTGTTCCAAACCATCAAGATCAGGACACCAACCTGTAATATGTGCATTGCGTCAGAGAATTAGCATTACCCTGAAGCCAAATGCAATTCAGCACTACTTGTAGTTTCTTAAATTGTTCAAAAAAAAGGAGTGCAAATGAATTTGTAATTATATCCTCAGTGGCCACTTTATTTGGTACACCTGCTCATTAATACAAATATCTAATCAGCCAATCATGTGGCAGCGATTCAATGCATAAAAACATGCAGACATAGTTGCTGCTGGAAAAAAACATCAGAATGGGGAAGAAATGTGATCTCACTGACTTTGACCGTGGCATGATTGTTGGTGCCAGATGAGGTGGTTTGAGTATCTCAGAAACTGCTGATCTTCTGGGAATTTTCACACACTAGAGTTTACACAGAATGGTGCAAAAAACAAAAAACATCCAGTGAGGTGCAGTTCTGTGGTGAAAACACCCTGTTAATGAGAGAGGGCAGGGGACATTGGCCAGACTGGTTCAAGCTGACAGAAAGACGACAATAACTCAAATAACCATATGTTCCAACAGAGGTGTTGAACATACAACATGTTGAGTCTTGAAGTGGATGAACTACAGTAGCAGTAGAGCCAGATGAAGCAAAAGGCTACTCCTGTGCCTAACAAAATGGCCACAGAGTGTATATGAGCATGGAATTGTTTTAGAGTTCTTTAGAACTGGTACGGACAAACTAAACAAAATAAATTCATCATCATTGAATATATCTTAGTCACCATGAAATAACCTTGCCTTTTCTTGGTACAGTTTATGGAGCCAGTTGGCACATTCCTTTTCGTCTTCAGGAATCTCTTCTAATGGGATCCGTCTGCAAATCCAAATTAAATGTCAGAAATTTTAAAACATATTAAACTTGCTTTCTACATAAATCTAAAATACAATGCTGATAGAAAAGACTACTTTACAAATGCAAAAAGAAAACTAATACTGGGATCTTCAATGAAGTTAGAAAGAAAACCACTTAAGATTATCACTTTGCGACTTCAGGGTGTCTTACAGTGATTTAAATACACAAGTACGTCTGAACCCATCATGATTTCAATATGGGAAATATTTGACAAAAACAAGGACCCACAAACCGTTCAATAATAATTAACAGATAATCTGTTCCATTAGTTAATTAAGGGATAAATACTGATTAGGACACTAGTAACAATTCTCCTGTGTTCTGTGCTCCTAAACATTCATCTGGTTGTCACAAAACCTCTGTTTAACATTTTTATCTAACAAACTGCTCACAACATTCTCAGTTCACATCTTCACAAGCACTTGTGATCTCCATCCTATCACTTAGTCATTCAAGTGATCATAATCTGCCAACAAGTCTTTAGTTTCTCCTGATCTCCTCTAAGCCACAGCCCACCCCACAATCTTCTCTGTACACTCCCTTCTCCCACCTTGTGATCTCACCTATTGATTCATAGTCAGTACAGATCAGCGACAGCATCTTCACCTTGCTCACAATCAACATGGGCGCACCTCAGTGATGTGCCTTTAGCCCACCGCGCTCTCTACACTCATGGCAAAGCACAAACACCATCTATATAAATTTGCAGATGACACCAGTGCTGTTGGCGAAATCTTAGAAGGTAGCAAGGTGATGTCCAGGAATGAGATAGATCAAGCTGGTCAAGTGGTATTGCAACACCTTCACAAGACCAAGATCAAGAAATTGATTGTGAAAGGGGAATTTGGGAGAAAACGTGTCAGTCATCATTCAACATCACAAGTATATTTATTATCAAAATATGTATGCAGTATACAACCCTGAAATTCGTCTTCCCCACAGACAGCCACAAAACAAATGTACAATGTCCGGTGTATGTTACTAAAAAGGGCTTCTTTGGTTTGTTACGAGTAGGAATGTTTCTTTGTCTGTTAAATGTTTCTCTCGCCGTTGTTTCGCTTTAGAATGGCTGATATGGTAATTGTATTCATTTGTTAATCAATGGGGAATGTTATTGTGTTTTGTGAGGCTGGGAACTTGGGGGAGGGGTTGCGCGGGCTTGGGGGTGAAGGGAGTCGGCAGGAGGGATGGACGAGGAAGGTGGACGGGCGCTGGACGGCTCGTAGGACCACCGCGACTGGCGCTAGACCACCCGGTGGTCCCAGGGGTGACGACATGGCTGTCGGATGATTCGTTGATTGAGCTCCACCGAGTGCACTAAACTGACTGAGCTTTGACAAGTTGGCGCCTTTTGTTTTTTTCTTGTATATATATATATATATATTGTATTGCCTAATACTCTTTTAATTTTAGTAAACTCTTTAAAGTGTATTTCATAACGGCATTTGGTGTGAAGTTGATACGGTGAGCGGCGCGAGGCATAAACTCGATTCTCACAGCACCTGCGTGTACGGGAGGTGAGTTGGTGTGTGGCTGGATCTCTTTTTCCCCTAGACATATACCAGCCTGTTGGGTAAGTGTTACATTTGTGGGGTGCTCGCCGGGTTTGGATTGTCAGGGGGCTGTGGAATCGCGCAGGTAGTGAGCGAGGATGGAGAGAGATAAAATTGTTCACTGGTGCGGATTTGAAGGTGTACCGGTACAGTACGCATGCGTAGTGAGCGGAGTGGATTTTCGAGTTTCGGGAGACGCGCTAGTGCGGGGGTTAAGTTTGGTGAAAGGTATGGGGCAGGTAGAATTGGTAGCTAGACGGTGTGGTAAAGAGATGAAGTCTAGCTGGGTGTTGGTTAGTACGAGTGCTGACGTCAGGACGTTGGAACTGCCGGCGACGGTCAGTGTACCGGGGGAGGAGGGGCTGTGGGGACTCCACACTCTCTCCGAGGATGAGGCTGAGGAGACATCGGAGGAGGAGCTAGAGCTAGAGGAAAACCCCGGAGAGGTGGCAGGCACTAGCAAAGGGAGGAGGGAGGAGGGAGTCGTGACTAGGCCCCGCCCCCCCGGTAGGGTGGAAGCTTCCGAGCTGGCAGCCGCACTTAACTCCCTGGTGGGAGTGGCCGAGAGGCCACGGCTGAAGCTGGGGGTGTTCTCCGGAGCCAAGCCTACTCCGGACGGGGAGGTGGACTATGAGACCTGGATCGAGCATACGTCCTTGATGTTAGAGGAGTGGCCAGGCTCGTAGGAGGAGAAGCGGCAGCGATTGGTGTGAAGTTTGAGGGGTTTAGCAGCCAAAACAGTTCGGGAGTGGAAAGCTGAAAAGTCTGGGGCCTCAGTGGAGGAATTTATAGAAGTTTTGGAGGGAGCGTTTGGGTTGTCAGGGGAACCCTGGCTGCTTTTAGCAGAGTTCCAACGCCTGGAACAATGGAGAGGGGAAAAGCTCTCCGAGTACATATTTAGGATGGAGGGGATGCTCTCGGGGCTGCGGCGCCGGGGGGTAGTGAAGGCACCTGACATGGCTAGCGTGAGGATGAGGGTGAGGACAACCCACCGAGGGGTAGAGAATCCCCTCTGGAGGGGAGGGACAGGGGAGGTACCCACTCTCAGGGGCGACCAGTGCCGTGGGTTGGGAGTGGGAGTCGTCCTGGGAGAGGAGGGGCGGCAGGCAGCGTGTGCTTTAACTGTGGGAAAGAGGGGCATTTCAGGCGGGACTGTGGGCGGCCGAGGGTGTGCTATAGCTGTGGAGAGGAGGGACACTTTAGGTGGGATTGTGAGAGACCAGGAGTTCCGCGGAGGACAAGCCCCCCGCGACTAAGAAGGGGGAGGTGTCGGGAAACTTAGGAGAGGCTCAGTGAGGGAACGGACTGGAGCCTCTGGAGGAACACGTTCCCAGAGATCAGCCAGGGGACCACCGGGTGCCCACGCCTCTATTCCAGATGGGCTGGTAGGACCCCGTGCCAGTGTGGGTCTACGGATAGAGGGAGTTTACGCAAAAGCTGTTCTGGATACGGGATCACAGCTGACCTTATTGTACCGGTCTTTCTACAACCAATATCTAAAGCATTTGCCCGTAACCCCATTTGACGCCCTGCAGATTTGGGGTGTGAGTGAGGGTGACTACCCGTACGATGGGTACCTATCGGTGAGATTGGAGTTCTCGGAGGGCGATGTGGGAGTGTCCGAAGCTATTGAGACGTTGGTGTTGGTGTGTCCTGACCCGGTGGAAACCGGTGGTGCTGCCCTCCTGGTGGGGACTAATTCCCCCGTTGTGCGACGGCTCCTGGGAGCTTGTAAGGAGAAAGCGGAGGAAGACTTTCTGGAGACCCTCTCGGTGCATCCAGTGTTTTGAGCAGTGTTCAAAGAAGGGGTTGCCTCCCTCGGACAGGACCCGGAGTGTAAACGAGGGACGGTGTGGTGTACGCAGGCGAGGCCCAAGGTGATCCGACCCGGGGAGGTAGCACTAGTGATGGGGACCCCCAGATTCCCAGGAGTGCCGACGGGCGAAGCCCTGTTAGTAGACGCCCCGGACGATCTTGAAGGGGAGACACGATTTCCGGCGGGGGCGCTGGTGAGGCCCGAAGTGCAGAGACTAGGGGTGGTACATGCGAGGCGTATAGCTATAAGTGTCAGGAACACCACGGCAAGAGACATCACCTTTAAGAGGGGAATGCCGCTGGCACATCTGTTCCCGGTGACGGTAATGTCTAGCGCACCAGTGAGGACCCCTAACGGGGAGGGATCGGAGCATCGAAGGGAGCTGACCGCTGAAGTCTTTAACTTCGGGGATTCCCCTGTGTCGCCAGAGTGGAAACAGAGGCTAGTGGAGAAGATGCTGAAGATGGAAGCTGTTTTTTCTCGGGGTGAGTTTGATGTTGGCTGCTCCAAAAGCACTCGCCACACCATTCGGGTGACGGAGGACACCCCGTTCAGAGAGAGATCCCGGCGGCTGGCTCCGGCAGATGTTGAGGACGTGCGGCAGCACTTGTGCACGTTGAAGGAGGCCGGAATCATAGCTGAGTCCCGAAGTCCTTATGCGTCCCCAATAGTGGTGGCACGGAAGAAGAATGGGCGAGTGCGCATGTGTGTTGACTACAGGACGTTGAATCGCCGAACTGTCCCTGATCAATATACTGTCCCAAGAGTCAAGGATGTGCTGGCCTGCCTGAGCGGTGCTAAGTGGTTCAGTGTGCTGGATTTAAGAAGTGGGTATTACCAGATCCCAATGAGTGCAGCCGATAAAGAGAAGACCGCTTTTATCTGCCCGCTGGGGTTCTTTCAGTTCGAACGAATGCCCCGAGGCATATCGGGAGCCCCAGCCACCTTCCAGAGGCTCATGGAGAGAACTGTGGGGGATATGAATCTGTTAGAGGTGCTGGTGTACCTGGACGATTTGATAGTGTTTGGATCGACTTTGGAGGAACATGAGGAGAGGCTGTTGAAGGTGTTGGGCTGGCTTAATGAAGAAGGGTTGAAGCTTTCCCTGGACAAATGCCAGTTCTGCAAGTCGTCGGTTAGCTACGTTGGCCATATCATTTCGCGAGAGGGAGTGGCTACTGATCCAACCAAGATAGAGGCCATGACCACCTGGCCGAGACCCCAGAAAGTGGGCGCTCTGCGCTCATTTTTGGGGTTCTGTGGGTATTACCGGCAATTTGTGAAAGAATACGCCAAAGTGTGTCACCCGTTGACTCAGCTGTTGTGTGGCTATCCCCCGGTGGGAAAGAAAAGGACGGGGGACCAGAGGCAGGACGCTGGAGGATACTGGAACCCGGCGGAACCTTTTGGCTCGAGATGGGATGATCAATGTGAAGAGGCATTCCGATCTTTGAAAAGGGCACTGACCCAGGCCCCGGTGTTGGCTTTTGCCGATCCCCAGAAGCCATATGTGCTGCACACGGATGCCAGTCGAGAGGGTCTCGGGGCTGTTCTGTACCAGGAGCATGGCAAAGCATTGAGGCTGGTAGCCTTTGTCAGCCGAAGCTTGTCGCCATCGGAGAGAAACTATCCCACTCACAAGTTGGAGTTCCTGGCGCTGAAGTGGGCGGTGATGGACAAGTTGGGCGATTACCTGTACGGAGCCAAGTTTGAGGTGCGAACGGATAACAATCCTCTCACTTATATTTTGACTTCGGTGAAGCTGGATGCCACAGGACATCGGTGGCTGGCGGCCTTGTCGGTATATGATTTCAGCCTGAGGTACCGGCCCGGAAGCAAGAATGTCGATGCGGATGCTTTGTCTCGTCGGGAGCCGGGGGAACAGGAGAGGGACGAGGAGTGGGAGAGTGTCCCTGCCCCTGGAGTGAAGGCGATGTGTCAGTTTGCTATCACCGTGAAGGCCGAGGGAAGAGGGAGGCTGGAACGAGCCATGGACCATTTGGGTGGTTTTGACGATGCCATACCCCTAGCTTACTGTGACTTGACCGCATTGCGGACTAAGCAGTTGCCGGAACTGAGTCCGGGGGAAGTGGCAGCTGCTCAGCAAAATGACCCGGGCATTGGCACAGTGTGGAGAGCGGTCGAGAGGGGGGATGGGGCGTTGGTTGAGAAGGCGAAACACCCATTCGTGCCCCTGTTGTTGAAGGAGTGGTCTCGGTTGAAGTTAAAGAACCAAATCTTGTACCGGGTAACGGCGCCTCCGGACCAACCCCACTGTTGGCAACTGGTCCTGCCGGAGGAGTATCGGCAGGCTGTACTCCAGGCCCTACATGATGATTCTGGACACTTGGGGGTGGAAAAGACCTATGGATTACTCAAAGACCGGTTCTACTGGCCCTGGATGAGGGGGGAAGTCGAAGAATACTATAGGGGCTGCAGTCGTTGCATCCGGAGGAAGACCCTGCCCACGTTGGCGGCTCCACTGTCGCACTTGCAGAGTGCGGGACCTCTGGACCTGGTATGTATGGATTTTCTGTCGATTGAGCCTGACATCAGCAACACCGCGAATGTCTTAGTCATCACCGATCATTACACTCGCTATGCTCAGGCATTTCCCACTAAGGATCAGAGGGCGACGACAGTGGCGAAGGTGTTATGGGAGAAGTATTTTGTTCATTACGGCCTTCCCAGGCGAATCCATAGCGATCAGGGGCGGGACTTTGAGAGCCGCCTTATCCATGAATTACTGACTATGCTTGGGGTTGAGAAATCCAGGACTACCCCTTATCACCCACAGGGAGATCCGCAGCCAGAGAGGTTCAACCGGACCCTGTTGGATATGCTCGGGACGCTGGAGATTGGGCAGAAAAGCAGGTGGAGTCGTCATATTGGACTATTGGTTCACTGTTACAACTGTACTCGCAATGATGCTACCGGATATTCACCCTATTATCTGATGTTCGGGCGGGAAGCGAGGTTGCCCATTGACTTGTGTTTTGGGGGTGAAGTGGGTGAATTACCCGGGAAGTCCCATCTAAAGTATGTGTCCGACATGAAGAGGGAGTTACAGCGGGCATACGAGTTGGCCGAGGCGGCGGCTACCAAACAAAATCAGAGGAATAAGATGCGGTATGATCGAAAGGTGAAGTTTGTTCAATTATTGCCGGGCGACCGGGTCCTTTTACGGAATTTGGGACTCCTTGGTAAGCACAAGTTGGCAGACCGATGGGCGGCCAGCCCCTATGTAATAGAGAGCCAGATGCCGAACCTGCCAGTTTGAAACCTTAGGATGGGAAAGGGCCTATCAAGGTACTTCATTGGAATCACCTGCTGCCGCTGGGTCAAGCGGTGCAGGTGGATACGGAGCCAGAGTGGGAGATTACGCCTAGTACAAGGACTCTGCGAGGGCACAGAGAAAGGGAAGAGCCCGCTGCTGAAGAGCGGGGACGGGTCCCTCAGCCGGAAATGGCTACTGATTCGGGAAGAGGACGACTCAGATGAGTGGCCCCTGTTCCCATTCGCTGGTGCTTCAGTACCAGGAGAGGAGGCTCCTGGCCCTTCCCATACTGAATTGGGTGAGAGGAGGGAAGGTCTTGAGGGTCAGATGGAGAGGCAGCCAACAGTGGTGGGAGAGAGGGTGGAGCCCGAGCGTGAGCCGGAGAGATCTCAGGTGAGGGAGGACCCCCGTGAGGAAGGGGGTGAGGGTCTGTCGGGAAGACCTGGGGTGTCCGAGACAGTGGGTTCGCAGGTGGAGAGGGAGCCCAGTGGGGCAGAAGGGGTATGGAGATCTCAGAGGATTAGGCACCCCCCGGAGCGGTTGACATACGTGGTACCAGGAGAACCGAGTGTGATGTCTACTGCTCTGGGTAGTTATGTCACTGCTTTCTGCAGCTGGGTGGGGTTTTGTGTGTTGCAAGAAGCTTTGGGGAACTCTAGTAATGCCATGAGGGCATGACATTTGCTGGTGGGGAGAGAATGTACAATGTCTGGTGTATGTTACTAAAAAGGGCTTCTTTGGTTTGTTACGAGTAGGAATGTTTCTTTGTCTGTTAAATGTTTCTCTCGCCGTTGTTTCGCTTTAGAATGGCTGATATGGTAATTGTATTCATTTGTTAATCAATGGGGAATGTTATTGTGTTTTGTGAGGCTGGGAACTTGGGGGAGGGGTTGCGCGGGCTTGGGGGTGAAGGGAGTCGGCAGGAGGGACGGACGAGGAAGGTGGACGGGCGCTGGACCACCGCGACTGGCGCTAGACGGCTCGTAAGACCACCGGGTGGTCCCAGGGGTGACAATGTGGCTGTCGGATGATTCGTTGATTGATTGAGATCGAGTGCACTAAACTGACTGAACTTTGATAAGTTGGCGCCTTTTGTTTTTTTCTTGTATATATATATTGTATTGCCTAATACTTTTTAATTTTAGTAAACTCTTTAAAGTGTATTTCATAACGGTATTTGTTGTGGGTTTGATACTGTTGGCGGGCGCGAGGCATAAACGCGATTCTCACAGCACCTGCGTGTACGGGAGGCGGGGTTGGTGTGTGGCTGGATCTCTTTTTCCCCTAGACATATACCAGCCTGTTGGGTAAGTGTTACACAAAGAAAAACATCATGCAAAAAAAAACCGCACAAACAGCAACAAGAAAAACAAGCAAAAGACACAGACTGTAAAACACAAAAGAGTTCAGGCACATTCAGTTCAGAGTTCAGTGTTCATTAAAAGCAGGCCACCCTGATTCAAAATAACTGAAAACAGCAACAAAAATAGGAGTGACCAGAAACACATCATCACGCAAGTCTAATTCACAAACCCGCATCGATTAAACCTCTCAAAGCCTCACGGAACCCTCTCGGAGACAGCAAAGCAACAGATCACTCAATTAGCCCAGAAACACACTGCCAAAATATAGATCACAGGCACTGAACAGTAAGTCACAGGCTCCAATAGTAGCAGAACTTAGCGGAATAGGAGCATGCCTTATGAGAATAGGTTGAGTGAACTCGGCCTTTTCTCCTTGGAATGACGACGGATGAGGGGTGACTTGATAGAGGTGTACAAGATAATGAGAGGCATTGATCGTGTGGCTTTTTCCCAGGGCTGAAATGGCTAACATGAAAGCATAAAAGAAGTGGAAAAAAAGTAGTTTCATGAACTGCCTGGAGGACGTTGCCCTTGGTTGCGTTGTTTGCTGGCGCCATCTTCTTCAGACATTCAGAGGTAGACAGTGGTAGAAAGAGTGAGCAGCTTCAAGTTCCAGGCTGTTAGCATATTGAAAGATCCGTCCGCGGGGGAAAATGCATTGATACAATCATGAACAAGGCAGTTTGAGGAGGTTTGGTCTGCTGAAGACTCTTGCAAATTTATATAGATGCACGAAAGAGAGCATTCTGATTATTTGCACACCAACTCCAATGTACAAGATCACAAGATGCTGCAGAGGGTTGTAAACAGCCAGCAAAATCAGTCACAATCATCCCCACCACTGATAACTTCTTCAAGGGGCAGTGCATCAAGAAGGCGGCATCTATCACTAAAGACTCTCACCATCCCGAACATATCCTCTTCTCCTTACTACTATCAGGAAGAAGCTACAGGAGCCTTTCAGACTCACACTCAATGATTCAGAAACAGCTTCTTCCCCTTTGACCAGATTTCTGAAGTACCCAATCACAGAGGGCGGACCTTAGGATAATGGCGCCAAACAGCAACTCCTTTGCTTGCATCTTCAAAAACAGCTTTATCTCTATCCTTAATATCCCTTTTTCTCCTTTTCAGAGTGCTTTTGAAGACCCTGACCTGGAATTACACGCTGACTTCTGGCCTTTGCGGGAATGGGACCCACTCTCAGGCCTCACGACCGGCCGCTTTTTGATATGCCAAGGACACAGCCTAGAAGACTAAGACGCCTTCAGGGTGCCAGATTTTTCTGGCTCTGGAGGCCAGAGGATTTGAAGTCAATGCTGCCGCTTGATTTGTTGTGGGAGTACACGGAAGATCGAAAGCAATGAGCTGGCTGCTGGCTGTGTGCCCAGAGACCTGAGTTCTTTGAGCACAGAGCTTGGAAAAAGCAACGCAACAGACTTCTAACACCATAAATTGGCGAGTTGTTTGTTATGTCCCCCCTCTCACTGTGAAACGGGGACACCTCTTTTTCCCTTATTAGTGTAAGAAAGCACCTATGGTATGTCGAATTACCTGTTAAATGATTAGTCTCCGGGGTACTGCAAGTCTGTGTCTTTATTAATGCTTTGCTGCATACTTTAGCACTCGGTGGAGGGTGCCGATGCTATTTTTCTGGTGGGGGGCTCGTCACTTTGCTACTACTTGTGTGTGGGAGGGGGGAACTGGGGGGGCTTTGGGGTTCTAACATTTAACTGTCTTTCATTCTTTGGGGCACACCTTTGTTTTCATGGATGTTTGCAAAGAAAAAGAATTTCAGGATGTATATTGTATACATTTCTCTGACATTAAATGTACCTATTGAACACTACCTACCACATTATTGCTTTTTCTTTGCACTGTTTATTTTGTAGTTTATAGTAATTTCATATCTTTGCAATGTCCTGCTGCCCCAAGGCAACAAATTTCATGACATACAAGATGCTGATTATACACCTATTTGTGATGTGACATACCAAGGACTCAACTCCTTCCCAGATCTCTTCAGGTAAAATTTGTTTTACTTCTCCAGTCATCCAAATTGCTCCTACTATGATCAATTTCTCTATCACTAAAACTCCCACCTTCCTCTACAGTCTTGTGCCACACAGCCACTTGTCTGACAACCAATTAGTCTGAAGATGAATGGATGATATAGGGGAATTATCTTCAAAAATGCTGTTAAATTCTTTACTGTGACCCACACCTCTCTCCATCTTCTTCCCCAAAACTCCTACTTTAAAATGGCTACGCACACTCACACACCCCTACCCATAGACTGGCATCTTACCGAACATAGAGATCCGCATGGTACTTTTTCCCATGTAAAGTTCCCAGTAAAGTTGGATTTTCACCATTTCTGAAATTGAGTGTAGCATCATACACAGCTGCAACTAGGAAAAACAACACCAGATGAAAATAATTTACATTAATTTTATAACCATGGAACATTTCAATCAACGTTAACCAAAAAAATTTTGGTAACAGGTTAAGTTCAAAATCTTATGCCTGATGCATTTCACTTCAAGTTTATCATCACGCTGAGACATACAATGTTATAAATGCTGTTCCATTGTTTGTTGGGGGGGGCTTTCATATTACATTGATTTGTTACAAATGTGATACTTAGGATATGACTTCATAGTTTTCAGCAAGATAAACATGAAGGCGAAAACATTGTGAAATTAACTGCAGTCACGTAAGATTAACAAGAATTAGAGCAATGATGGCAGAGGCATAGGAAACAGCTTGAATTTCATTTCTGCATGGACTACTTCACACTCCTGAGCAGAGAGTTTATTGATAGATAGATAGATAGATAGATAGATAGATAGATACTTTATTCATCCCCATGGGGAAATTCAACTTTTTTTCCAATGTCCCATATACTTGGTGTAGCAAAACTAATTACATACAATACTTAACTCAGTATCTAAATCACTATCTCAAAAAGCATTAATAATAGCTTTTAAAAAGTTCTTAAGTCCTGGCGGTTGAATTGTCAGTAAAGGAAGAACTTGGATTTATTTAACATCTTTAATGTTCCTTTTAGAACATCCCAAAGTGCTCTACTATGATTGACAAAGCTTTATAATATCATAACTACAATGTAGGAAAAGCAAACATTTGACTAACATAACAAACAGGTCATCTGTTTTAGTAATGTTGAGCAAGGCCATGTAAAGGGCATGTTCTGGCCAGACACCAGGATCCCCTAATATTTTCCAAAAGCAGCCCCCAGGGCACAGAGCATCAGTGTAGGGCAAAGACTGAACGATCACAAGGATCTGAGGTGGTCTGTCCCCATTTCTCAAGTTCTGTTGGGAAACAGGAACTGCTAGATATAAAAATTCGTGACCTGTCTGTTTTACCTTCTACCATCTTGGTAGCTGCATGATAAAACTATAAACAACATCTGCAAGTAAGTTTAACCAAAATGACACATCTAAACAGAAAATAATGCCCCTTGCAAACTGGCAGGTATGTTAAGCTCCTCAACCATTCTTATCAGAAAACCTGATACCTCACCTACACCCCTCAGACACTGAACAGTGAATGCAAAGCCTTTTGTTCGAGGAAGGAGATGGTGCTTCAGCTTGGGTAAACCTTTGGCTTCTGCCACCTGCATGCTAATCTGATGTTTTTTCTCTGTAAAGCGTGTTCCTTCGCAGTGAATCAGAAACTGCAAGTCAGAGAAGATAACAGAACTGGTAAGAGATAATAATAAATCTGTAAGAAACAAAAGTTAACAATAACCATAAACCCTTACAATTCCATATGAGAGCAATTATCATTTTGCTGCCACAAGATATTGCATTCTTGTCTTGTTGAAAGTAAACACGTACTGGAGTTGCATGAAGTTACAGGATCCAATAAACCCATTGCGCAAAACAGTTTGTTAAAATAGCTACTTCGAGGGCACATAATCATTGTCCCAAATTAACAATAAAGAATAAATACCAATCATTAATTGCTATGATTAAATTGTGATATTTAGAGAAAATGGTAGTGTGAATTACATGAGCTACAACTTCCACTATCCATAAGACCATAAGATAGGAGAGGAGAGCTCATTCGGCCCACTGAGAATGTGCCAGCATTCCCCCATGGCTCATTTATTATCCCTCGCAACCCCATTCTCCAGCCTTCACCCGTGATCTTTGACATCCTTACTAATCAAGAACCTATCAACCCCCACTTTAAATATACCCAATGATTAGGCCTTCACAACTATCTGTGACAATGAATTCCATAGATTCACCACCCTCTGGCTAAATCAGAAACCCATCCTCATCTTTGTTCTAAATGCCCTTTGGTCTTAGGCTCCCACATTATAGGAAACATCTTCACCACATTCACTCCATCTAGGCCTTTCAATTCTCGAAAAGTTTAGCAGATTAACTCCGTTAATTGATGTCATGTTTCATTATACTTCAGATGGTAAGGGACTGTGGTCTAGTGATGTTAACAATTGTGAACTGTAACACAATACCCACTATAACTATAATTAAAGAGGTTATATTGCCTACTTTCAAATGCAATTAGTCTCAGAATACTTTTTAATGACAGATTGTCTCAGGAGCCTGGTGTATCCAAACAATTAGAATTAAATGTGACAAGTTGATTGACAAGCTGTGGCATAATAGTTGACCTTCCTAGAGGCAGCAACCACAAGGACTACTCTGGTAAGCACTAATTCAACCAAATAAGGAACAGGGGAATTAACAGCAATCAATGGTAAACTGAGGCTTCTGTGGCTGAACATTCTTACAAAGTCCTCCCCATTATGGTAGAAATTAAGAGTTTCCAATGATGTACAGTCCTTCCTATGTTTTAGCCTCCATCTCTTAATCATCATCTTTAACTCAGAGAATCCTAAGTTTGGGGTACTTGGAGGCACATGATCAAATAGGCCAAAGTCTATATGGCTTCCTAAAGGGGAAATCTTGCCTGACAAATCTGTTGGAATTCTTTGAGGAATACACAAAAGGAGTCAGTGGATATTGTTTACTTGGATGTTCGATTTAAACACTGGGCCAGATGGACTGAAAAGGCAGGGTGTTAGGACCGGAGGCGAGGGTTGAGCCAATTATGCTCCGTGATGTTTTATTCTGCACTCCTTGGCACTAAGACTGAAGCTGTGAGACTGCTCTGGCTGCTATATGCTTCACGTCTGCAAGTTTTCTGGCGATTTGCCCTGCTATATGACAAACTGAGACTGAGGCTACGGGCCTACTCCGGCTTTTGGGCTTATGGACCCAATTTGGTTTGGAATGCTTGCTTTCTGTGTGATTTGTGTTTTCTCCCCCTCCTTCCCAATGCATTGGGTCTTTATTTTTTAAATTCAGTTCTTTCAGTTTTCTTGCTTTGTGGCTACCTGTGAACAGGTGAATCTCTAGGTTGTATGATTTATACCTACTTTAGAACATAGACATCTAAAGTACATTTCAAGCCCTTCAGCCCACAAAGTTGTGCCGACCATGTAATTTACGCTAGAAAGGGCCTAGAATTTCCCTACCGCATAGCTCTCAAATTTTCTAAGTTCCATGTACCCATCGAAGATTCTCTTAAAAGACCCTATTGTAACTGCCTCCACCACCATTGCTAGCAGTGCATTCCATGTGCCCACGAATCTCTGTGAGAAAAGCTTAGCCTTGACATCCCCACTGTACCTATTTACAAGCACTTTAAAACTATGCCCCCTTGTGTTAGCCATTTCAGCCCTGGGAAAAAGCCTCTGGCTATCTACATGAACAATGCCTCTCATCATCCTCCGTCGCTCCAAGGAGAAAAGGCCAGATTCACTCAACCTATTCTCATAAGGCACACTCTCCAGTCCAGGCAACATCCTTGTAAATCTCCTCTGCACCCTTTCTGTAGTATTCACATCCTTCTTATAGTGAGGTGACCAGAACTAGACACAGTATTCCAAGTGAGGTCTTTGATAATAAATGTATTTTGAAATTCAGGTGGCCTTCTTTTCACATTACATGTCAATGATTGGGGTCACGGAATTGATGGCTTTGTGGCCAAGTTTGTGGATAATACAAAGTTAAGTGGAGAGGCAGGTAGTGTTGAGGAAGCAGGAAATCTGCAGGACGTAGACAGATTAGGAGAATGAGGAAAGAGGTGGGAGGTGAAGTGTAGTGTATGGAAGTGTATGGTCATGCACATTGGTAGAAGGAATAAACATGCAGACTATTTTCTAAATGGGGAAAAAATTCAGAAAACAGACGTGCAAAGGGACTTGGGCGTTCCCATGCAGGATTGACTTGCAGGATGAGTCGGTGGTAAGGACGGCAAATGCAAAGTTAGCAATCATTTGGGAAGACTGGAATATAAAAGCAAAAATATATTTGTTTTTACAGCCTGTTACAGCGCTGGTATTTACGGGAGCAATGAAGATCCTCCATCTCTGGTGGTGTGCAGGGCTTCCTTCATCGTGCTAGTAACTCCCTCTTGGACTACTGACAACCATGAAAATCCCCAGTGGAGACTCAGGAATACCATTGGACTCAAGATGTATAGGGATTCCTCACTGCCTGTTTTCATAACAGTATTGTTTTACCAGTCAGGGTTGTTAGCCCTGAGCTGAGCTACTGAACCTAGAGAACTGGCGGACCACTCAGTCAGGCTTCTACCCTTTGAGTTGCTTGGCATGGGTGACCCTACCAAGCCAAAGCATAGAGCCCTGACTCCAGCCAATATAGATCTCTGGGTCATTGAGGCACAAAGCCCTCCAAACCACAACAGGGTTATGGTCCTCTTGGAAGAGTGATGTAATGCTGAGTCTTTAGAAGGTATAGGCCAGACTGTACCTGGAGTATCGAGAGCAGTTTTGGAATGAGCTGCCTTTCGAGGAGGTACAGAGGAGGTTCACAAGAATGATGCCAGGAATGAAAGGGTTAACAAGAGGAGCTTTTCATAATTGAGCCTCTTCTCACTGGAGTTTAGACAAAAGGGGGATGGGGGAATCTTAATGAAATGCCCAGACAGACTGAATGTGTATAGGATGTTTCCTATAGTGGGGTTGTCTAGGACCAGAGGGTACAGCCTCAGAATTGAATGACGTCCCTTTGCAACTGAAATGTGGAGGAATTTCTTTAGCCAGAGGGTGGTGAATCTGAGGAATTCATTGCCACAGACAGCTATGAAGGTCAAGTCACCGGGTATATTTAAAGCGGAGGTTGCTAAGATCTTGATTAGTAAGACCGTCAAAGGTTGCAGGAAGAAGGCAAGGGCATGGGGGCTGAGAGGGATAATAAATCTGCCAGAATGGAATGGTGGAGTAGACTCCATGGGCCAAACGCCTAATTCTATCCCAGTATCCTGTGGTCTAAGTTCTAGTCACTCTTCAGTATCTTGACCAAGGTTATTCAACATAATGTGAGGTGGATTGTCCGACTACAAGAGACACCACAGCAGAGCTCAATTTGGCCACTACTGACTTAGTTCAGAAATCTTCAAATCTCATCTACTGAAGTAGTGTTAGAATTCAGCATATTTGTAACACTTTCCCTTTGAATGGGTCAACAAAAAATTCAAATTTTGCATTTTTCACATAATGCAGATGCTAATATCATTTACTGTTGTCATAGTTTAATACTGCAGGTGGTAATAAGCACAGTAAGCAACTGCTGAGTTAGGTAACTGTAAATACTTGCACTGCACAATGGCACTTTTGAAAAAGCACAATCATCACTGTCTTATTCCATCTGCATAGCCTTCAACCTGAAGGCATGAATATCAATTTGTCCTCCCCTTCTCTCTTCTTCTATTCCCCACTCTGGCCTCTTACCTCTTCTCCTCACCTGTCTGTCACCTCTCCCAGGTGCCCCTCCTCCTTCCCTTTCTCCCATGGTTACACTCTCCTCTATCAGATTCCTTCCTCTCCAGCCCTCTACCTTTTTTACCCACCTGGCTTCACCAATCACCTTCTAGCTATCATCCTTCCCCTTCCCCCTCCTATACAGTCCTGATGAAGTCACGGCCTGAGATGTCAACTGTTGATTCATTTCCATAGATGCTGTCCATGGCCTGCTGAGTTCCTCCAGCATTTTGTGTGTGCTGCTGTGGATTTCCAGCATCTGCAGTATTTCTCATGTTTACGGTCTGTCTGCCAAATGCTTCTAGTACTAGTTTTTTTTTCTCTGTTGGGTATTTCAGAGATCATCGCAATGAAGCAAGAATAAAAAACGGAATTAAAAGAATTAAAAACTTGTACGACTGGATTGTTTTATAATTTTATTCTTAGTAATTAAGGTACACTTCAGTAACTATTCAGATATACGCTTGAAATTTGTTGATATAAGCTCTACACTTACCCAAAAAATTTCGGGGTAATCCCGGAGGTTAAGTAAGCTCTGGACAACGTTTTTGCGATCTTCCTCCCACTGCCGCTTACAAAACACTATCTCCAGAAAATACCACATCCAACCAATCAGAGGAACATAAGCTAGCTCTTTCTTCGCAAGTACTTTTGAACTCTACGCAGGGAAAAAAAGGTTTAAGAGATTACATGAATACAAGCTAGTGACCAATGAAGGCCAGCATTTCAGATAACACTCAGTGGCCACTTTATTAGATACATCTGCACACCTGCTCATTAATGCATGTATCTAATCAGCCAATCATATGGCAGCAACTCAATGCATAAAAACACACAGACATGGTCAAGTTGATGTTCAGACCAAACATCAGAATGGGGAAGAAATGTGATCTAAGTGACTTTGACCGTGGAATGATTGCTGGTGCCAGACAGGGTTGTTTGACTATCTCAGAAACTGAACATCTCCTGAGATTTTCACGCACAACTGTCTCTAGAGCTTAGAGAATGGTGCAAAAAACAAACAACATCCAGCGAGTGGCAGTTCTGTGGGTGAAAACACCTTGTTAATGAGAGAGGTCAGAGGAGAATGGCCAGACTGGCTCAGGAAGACAGGAACTCAAATAACCATGCTTTCCAAAAGTGATGAACAGAAGAGCATCTCTGAGCTTACAACACATCGAACCTTGAAGTGGATGGGCTACAGCAGAAGAAGACCACAAACATAATGAAGTGGCCACTTTATTAGCTACAGGAGATATCTAATAAAGTGGCCACTGAGTGTACGATCCCTCCAGGGCAAATGGAATGTAAATACTGAATTATGGAAGAGATGGAGTTGGGGACAATTTTCATGCAACCAACTATGGAGACAAGAGGAGGCAGAAAGAATCTGCTGTACAGGTGGAAATTAAGACAAAACTTACAATTATAAAAAAAATGATTGTAAAAAAAATCAGATGTCTAATTAGTGGTCCCCAACCACTAGGCTGCAAAGCACGTGCGAGGAAATGATATAGTTTGTCGATATGAAACGATATGAGTCAGTTGCACTTTTCCTCATTCCCTGTTACAACCACTGTTGAACTTGAACAGTCATTACACACGTGAGGTCATCAGTCGATCATTAACCTACAACTACTCGATGAGTAAAAAACAAATGTTGCTTGAGAGTTTCTTTGGAAGAGGTGGTAGGAACCAGAAAAGGCATAACAATGATGATAACGCAGAGACAGCTGAGACTGACACTGCAAAAAAATGAAAGCTTCCTTCAACAGAAACTACGACAAGTCGTACATAAAACATGGCTTTAATGTGACTTAACAATGAGGAAGAACCTGTTGCTACCACCTATCTTCCCTAGGTTTCCATGGTTCCAGGAAGGATCATCAGGATCCTGAAGAAATACCGGATTAATACCACAGGGAAAGCACTGGTTCCTTATTTCTAAACTGCTTCAAGGACTCTGTGGTTTGATGTTTTATATTCTGTGTGTTTTTCACTCATTTTTGCCGTTAGTGTGATTTGGTTTTTTTTACACATTGAGTGTTTGATGTTTTTACTTGAACGGGTTCCATTCTGTTTCTTTGCTTCTTGGTTGTCTGTGGGAAGAAGGATCTCAGGGGTGTAAGTAGCACAACTTTGAGAAGCCAATCTTCCAAACGTCTAATACTGGGAATAATATTGTGACAAACTTAGCTCCTTAATGTCCAATGAAACTTGAAAATGATCAATTGTCTCCTAAACAGGTAAACCTAATCCTGCAATGAAGACCAGCTTTGTGCATACTCATTAATTTGCATGATGCAAAATCACAGGGGAGTGTCCCTTAAGCATGACGTTACCTTAGTGTTAGCAACATCAACATGCTCCATGCGAAACAGCTAAACAAACAGAATAAAATTTACACTAAGTGTGATTTGAGATATTTACCTACTTTTATGAAGACATTCAACTTTATTCAGGAATTAAGTATGTAGTGCTGTAACAAATATGAAGAACTTGTGTGGTAATATTTATAAATAATTTCTCCAGATTTTCATTCTTCATTCATTCACTAACTGGGAAAGATTCTAAGTCCTGGATTTCCAAAATGGAATAGGGACAAACTCATGTTCAGAGCATCTGCTAATTGAAATCATGTGAAAAACAGAATGAAAGTAGGTGGTTTTGATATGTAGATACCCTTGTTATCAACTGTTTTACTCAGGTCCTGTCCTTGGTGACAGTAGAATGGGGATTAGTGGTTGGGGATGGGATTAAAAGTTGCAAAGTACCTTCAGTCGCCACTCTATAAGGCACACCTGCTCATTAACACAAATATCAAATCAGCCAATCACGTGACAGCATCTCAAAGCATAAAAACATGCAGACATGGTCAAGAGGTTCAGTTGTTGTTCAGACCTAACATCCACATGGGGAAGAAATGTGATCTAAGTGACTTTGACCATGGAAGCTGGGTTGAAAGTGCTCAAAGTGTCCAAAGTTGGACTGTGTTCAACAGTCCAAAGTAGAAGAGAGATTGCTGGTAAAAAGGTGATGGACTGTATATTATTAAGTGAGGCTAGTGATACACAAGCCAGTTGAGGGCAAACTGACTCACTTTGACAGCTGAAATAGGATCATTAGACAGGTTCCATTACTTAGCCAATGTAGACTCCTGGCATCAATTTTCAGTGATAGTTGTTCCCAGTTTGTTCAGTATTTGTCTACCTGGGCTCCAGCCAGTTTATTCATTTGGGACTCCCTTCCAACATGACCTCCAATACATTGACTGCTCTCAAGCGTTCAGTCATCGTTCACAACTTCTGGGGGGAAAAAAATTGCTTCAGACTTCTGACAGCCATGATCTGCCATTTAAGAAATGGTGTTCAGCTTTAACTGCACGTATCAGCACAGGTCACAAGTTGAAGTGGGCACGGGTGCTGTGTAATGAATTCTGCAGGGAGCACTGATAGTACACAGGAATCATACTTAAGGTGCAGTCTAGAGTAAGATTATATGCTGCCATCTCTGCATCCACTTTCATCGTCCTTTCTCTTGCACTCCCCCTGGTATCTGCTCATTCTGCATTAGTCATACAAATAAAATTCGTACTTGTACCAGTGATTAAAATGGAGTTTGGTGACAGGACTACTTACTAACAACAGTTTAGTGTTTGATCAAAGAAAGTGTTTCTCACAATTAAACGAAAATGTCACTGCCAGTTGCATTGCATAATCTTAGATAATAGACATGAGGCTGATCAACGTAACTCGTCTAAAAAGCACATGAATCTCAATAGCAGAACTATCCATGTGATTTGTTGCTGTAAAATAATTTAATATAGAAGCATTCATTCAATTCATACCTGGAATTCTTTATGTTGGGGCTGAAGTCATTAGGAGTCATCCCACCACACCCGACAAGGACAATTTACCTTTCTTTGTAAGCTGCTGTGTTGGCAGCAGAAACCTGCAGCCTTGATGTATTTTAAATCCAGTGTTTGCTTTCCAAATTAGCCTATTTTCTCAAAGAACGCTGGATGGAAGCACTAGTTTCTCACAGGTGTCGAGGTTAGACTTGGCCCCAAAGAGTAAATTAATCAGCAGCTCAGCTCAGGATTAATAACCCAACTTGAAATTAAAATAGGCACAATGTTTCCAAAAGTAGATGATTAAATAGAATCATTGAAACCTGCCCTTTCCTTATAGCATCATCAGTTGCAAAATGTTTAATTTCTCTCTCTCCCTTTCCCTCTCCCCCTTTTACTTTGAACACAGATTTACCAGTTCAGAGGCAAAATGAACGAGATACAGCTTTGTTCATTTTGTGCCATGTTTTGTACCTGGGTGATCATCTTTCCATGATCATGATTGTTCTTGGCAATTTTTTCTACAGAAGTGCTTTGCCATTGCCTTCTGGGCAGTGTCTTAACAAGATGGGTGACTACCCACCCCCCGGCCATTATCAATATGCTTGAGGGACTGTCTGCCTGGCATAAGTAGTCACACAACCAGGATTTACGATGTGCACCATCTGCTCATACGACCATCCACCTCCTGCTTCCATGGTTTCATGTGACCCTGATTGGGGGCTATGTAGGTGCTACACCTTGCCCAAGGATGACCTGTAGGCTAGCAGTGGGAAGAAGGGCCTTTGTCTCCTTTGGTGGAGACAAATCTCTATCCCTGCCATCTATGAGATACAGGTAACATTGATTAAAAAATTGTTGAAGGGTACATTACCTAAACCTCTTGATCTTTTAAAATCATGACACTTATTTTTTAACCTATTTATTATCATTTGTAGTAAATCTTGTTTACGGCTTAATGTAGTGGCCAAATGCAATTAAATCAATTTTTTTTTTGCATCACAGCCAGTAATAGTAATTACACAACATCTTGATGTAAAGTGTTTGACCACATGCTAGACAGAGTTTAAAACTGGAGTGGAAAACATAGCAGAAGCATGGATTGAATACATGAAGGTGCTAAATTCCTACACAGGAAGAAGATTTGATGCAAGATAATATCTAAAATTCTGAAATACGTTCCAGAACATTACTTTAAAACAGTACAATTTCAAGGAACAATTTAGAACTGATATAAAATGAGGAAGGGAAAAAATATCTGAGCTTACCCTTCTAAGGTAGAAGTGTGGCGCTGACAACGGTATTGAAGAAAATCAAAATGTTATTGTTGGAAGGCTTTACATTTGAAATGTACTGGGATCAATGTTCAAGCAAGCCAACAAACTAGGGAGGATTTTCAACCAAATAAGTTTAAAATAATCCTGAGGAGGAATTTCTTTAGCCGCAGGCTGGTGGGTCAGTGGAATTCATTGCCACAGATGGCTGTGGAGGTCAGTCATTGGGTAGATTTAAAGTGGAGGTTGATAGGTTGTTGATTAGTCAGCATGTCAAAGGTTACAGGGAGAAAGCAGAAGAATGGGGTTGAGCGGGATAATAAATCAACCATGATGGAAATGCGAAGACCCAAAGGGCCAAATGGCCTAATTCTACTCCTATGACTTATGGTCTTATAATGGGAGCATAGGGTCAAAACAAGGTAAGAGTAAAAGCAAGGCTACAGGGAAGGCAGTAATAGAGAAAATATGACTAACTTAAGAAATTATAAACAAAATATGACATCACGAAGGGAAAAAAACCTAGACATTAAAATGAACAAACTAAAGACTCCTGAATGTATGTAGCAATAAAACAGTACAGTAAAAACAAAAGTTAAGGCCATTAGATAACATGTGAAGATTACAGGGTAACAAAAGCTGTAATCTGAAAACTGAAGGCTATATAGTATTAGGAGTCTAAGGTGGAGTTGTTATTGGAAGCAAGTCAGGGGAATTAATAAATGGAAAAACAAGGACATGGCAGATTAATGAATCAAGTATTTTGCATCTTCACTGTACAGGACATGAGTAACGTTCTAAAAATAGCTGAGCTGGAAGGGAGGGAGGAACTCAGGAAAATTGCAATTACCAGCAGAGAAGTACTGAGCAAATTGATGGAACTGCGAGCTGACAAGTTTTCAGATCCTGATAGACTTCATCCTAGGGTCTTTAAAGTGGCTTGCATGAGAGCTGATGTGTTGATATTAACTTTCCAAAATTCCCTAGATTCAGGGAAGCATCCATTGGATTGAAAAATAGCAAACGCAATCTTTTCAAATCAAAAAGGGAGGGAGACAGAAAGCATGAAAATACAGGACAGTTAGCTTAACATTTGATTATTAGAAAAATGTTAAAGGTTAGTATTGATAATGTTAAAGCATGGTACTTTAAAAAAATAAAAGTAATCAGGAAAATCAACATGGTTTTGCAAAAGAAAATTCATATTTGACCGATTTATTGGAGTTCTTTGAAGAAGTAACTTCTACTCTGGATAGAGGGGAACCATGAATTCAATAATATTGGATTTTCAGAATGTATCTGATAAACTTGCGAGTGGAGTTTTGATTATGGTGACAAGATTGACTAATGTATTCAGCAAATGTGTGATAATAGTCTTGAGATTCATGGTGACTTATTGTATCCTGTACAATGCCCTATTTCAGACCAGGGAAGGGAAGATGTGTAGAGCTTGTGGAATCTGGTTGACAAAGAGAGTTCAGGTAACCTACACCATTGCTGAAGTGGATCAGGACTTTCTCCATGTCAACATTAGCATTTATTTTAAAAAAACCAAAATGTGTCCAACTCAAGATCAACAGGTGTTTTTTACAATGGACTGTGAGAAAACCACAATTAAATAGGTAATTTTTAAAATAAAACATGAACAGTAACTCAGAAGGCAGTAATTCAAAATGCACCAAATGATAAAAACACACACTTACCCCCAAGACACCAAACCTTTCACAGAAGTCCCATCCGCAAAGAAAATCGATCTCATAGTTATGGTTGAGAATAACAATAGCATTCTCTTTTCCATACTTAACGTAATTCTTTTGATCAGTAAAAAGAGTACATTCTGTACCTGACCACCACTCCAGCAGCCAAACCAATTCTGTAATTTAAAGGGAAAAAACATCAATTATACCACAAAGTTCATAAGTTTAATAAAATTATTTATTTTTGCAGTTCTTATTATAGCTAATATGCCAAACATATTACTGGTCATCATTTATATTTAAGTCCACCAACATAGCACAAAGCAATAGTTTAAACTCTCGGAATAGGCATGATACGAGAAAAAGATTTTTTTTTAGAAACCTGTTTAGTACCTGCAAATTTCCTACTTACAGCAATTTTGGGAGTCACAGTCGAACCCCAAGTGTTAAAAAGACTTTGTCAATCATTTAAAAATTTCAGGGAAGCTATAAAAGTGATATAGAAATAAAAATGAAATAGTGTGACATTATTCCAGTAGGGTGTTGTCTTGTTGGGAAAAAAGTCAATGCATACTTAATGAGCTAAGCATGAAAAATGGAAAACCTCTTATTCCCCAATGTTCTTAGCAGTGAAGAGATGAGGAAAAACAAGATAATTGTAATTCATTTAGTTCATGTTCTTGCCATTTTTACTGTGGAGTAATGATTTTTTTAGGTTAAAATTGTTAGAAATGAAGACATCCATTTCACCTAAACTGCTGGCTCAATCTCTTCCATCAGAAAACATGGCGACTACATTTAGGATGTGAGTTGCAAAGTTTCTATATACCACTTATCCCTAAAATGAGTAAAACTTCACACTACATCCATCCGGAATTATTTGTCCTTGGCACGATAGTTTCAGCTGCTTGGACATCATTGGGTTAAGTCTTATGTCCTTTATTAGGTAATTACTTAGAATTCAGCAGGTCACTTTTTTGGAGCAGGATCATAAATGGAGCAGTAAAGAAATCATGCTTAAAATTTTGACATGATTGGATGATAGTTATTTCACCAAATCTGGACAGAACAATAATTTGTATTTATATATGACTATTTATGATAAAACATTTCAAAGTGCTCAATCAGACAAAATATATCCAAGCCAGGGTGAAACATCAGCAGAGATAACTAAAAGCTTCAAAGGAGGCAAGTTTTAAAGGAGGATCTTAATAAAAGACTGCATTCTTACTAATATTTTGTATAATGCATTCTTTTAAAGAGGTTTAGCCACATGTAACTCCAAAGAGCTGAATCTGAAAAATCTTGGCACACTGCCCCTGTTCTCTATTGATAATCAGGAAAACTTTCAGATTCCCCATTGTTGACTCACTGATAAAAACATGTGGATTCTAAGCAGCAAGCCACACCCACAAAATAAGTGGAAAAGAAAAATTCCAAGCTATGCCAGCAATCAAACTTCTGATTGCCCCAAGGTTCAGAAGCATTCAAAAACTATTACAGATCAAGTGAACAAATTTAACAAATTTTAAACTCTAAGCCACCCACATATAAGCAAAACAAGACTGCAAATTATCTGGCATACAAACTCCCTCTCCCCTCACAGCTTCTTCCATTCAAATGATTGAGCTCTGGTACAGGTTTCAGTCAGTACCTTCCCCAGCTCTGGTGCTGGGTTGTCCTAAAAGTTCATCTTGTGGCCTTACACTCCTAGCAGAGTGTAGGATGTAAATTACAGTCATGGCTAAGAAACCACTGGCAGAAACGGGTTAGCAGGTTCAGGACTTGCGCCTATTCTGAACCCAATAACGTGAGAGTAAATGCTAGAGTTTTCTTACTTTCATAAGTTATTGTGTGTCATGTGTACTACTGTGCTTTACACCCTGGTCCAGAGAAACGTTGCCTCGTTTGATGATATACATGTATATAGTTAAATGACAATAAACTTGACTTCAATTATCTGAAAGTAAATCTGGCCTTGTATCTTTATAATATTATTAATTAAAGTATTTATTTTATTATTTTTCTTTAGAAACACTGCATGGTAACAGGCCCTCATCGTTCATCATTGTCACTTTCTCAAAAAAACAATCAATCACGTTTGTTAAATGTGACCTTGCCCACATAGAGCAATGCTGATGATCCCTAATTACTTCATGATTTTCCAGATACAATCTCTGAAAATCTTCAATAGTTTCTCTATTACCAACATAAGGCTCACTAGTCTACAATTCCATCTTTTCTTTCTATTGCCCTTCTTAAAAGTTCAAAGTAAATTTAAAATCAATATACATGCACCTAGTGGTCAATTTAAAAGACACCTACTTATAAGTAAGATATGGATGCATGGAGTCGGAGGAAGTGTATTGACATGGTTAGTGGATTGGTTAACCAATAGAAGGCAGAGAGTTGGTATAAATGGGTGTTTCTCTGGTTGGCAGTCAGTGGTGAGTGGGGTGCCGCAGGGGTCGGTGCTGGTGCCGCAGGGGTCAGTGCTGGGCCCGCAGCTGTTTACCATTTACATTGATGATTTGGAAGAGGGGACTGAGTGTAGCTTAGCAAAATTTGCTGGTGACACTAAACTGAGTGGAAAAACAAAATGTACAGAGGATGTGGTGAGTCTGCAGAGGGATATAGATAGGTTAAGTGAGTGGGCCAAGGTCTGACAGATAGAATACAATGTTGGTAAATGCGAGATCATCCACTTTGGAAGGAATAATAGAAGAGCAGATTATTATTTAAATGGTGAAAGATTGCAGCATGCTGTTGAGTAGAAGGACTTGAGAGTGCTTGTTCATGAATCGCAAAAAGTTGGCTTTTAGGTACAACAGGTTATTAAGAATGCAAATGGAACATTGGCTTTCATTGCTAGAGATAGATAGATAGATAGATAGATAGATAGATAGATAGATACTTTATTCATCCCCATGGGGAAATTCAACTTTTTTCCAATGTCCCATACACTTGTTGTAGCAAAACTAATTACATACAATACTTAACTCAGTAAAAAATATGATATGCATCTAAATCACTATCTCAAAAAGCATTAATAATAGCTTTTAAAAAGTTCTTAAGTCCTGGCGGTTGAATTGTAAAGCCTAATGGCATTGGGGAGTATTGACCTCTTCATCCTGTCTGAGGAGCATTGCATCGATAGTAACCTGTCGCTGAAACTGCTTCTCTGTCTCTGGATGGTGCTATGTAGAGGATGTTCAGAGTTTTCCATAATTGACCGTAGCCTACTCAGCGCCCTTCGCTCAGCTACCGATGTTAAACTCTCCAGTACTTTGCCCACGACAGAGCCCGCCTTCCTTACCAGCTTATTAAGACGTGAGGCGTCCCTCTTCTTAATGCTTCCTCCCCAACACGCCACCACAAAGAAGAGGGCGCTCTCCACAACTGACCTATAGAACATCTTCAGCATCTCACTACAGACATTGAATGACGCCAACCTTCTAAGGAAGTACAGTCGACTCTGTGCCTTCCTGCACAAGGCATCTGTGTTGGCAGTCCAGTCTAGCTTCTCATCTAACTGTACTCCCAGATACTTGTAGGTCTTAACCTGCTCCACACATTCTCCATTAATGATCACTGGCTCCATATGAGGCCTAGATCTCCTAAAGTCCACCACCATCTCCTGATTGAATTCAAGAGCAGGGAGGTCATACAGGGTATTGGTGAGGCCACACCTGGAGTACTGTGTGCAGTTCTGGTCGCCATACTTGAGGAAGGATATACTGCAGAGGAGGCTCACCCAGGTTGATTCCAGGGATGAAGGGGTTAACTGATGAGAGATTGTCGCCTGGGACTATACTCTCTGGAGTTTAGAAGAATGTATCTTATAGAAACATACAAAATTTTGAAAGGGATAGATAAGATAGAAGTAGGGAAGTTATTTCCATTGGTAAGTGAGACTAGAACTAGGGGACATTGCCTCAAGATTCAGGGGAGAAGATTTAGGACGGAGATGAGGAGAAACTGTTTTTCCCAGAGAGTGGTGAATCTGTGGAATTCTCTGCCCAGAAAAGCAGTTGAGACTTCCTCACTAAATATATTTAAGAAACAGTTAGGTAGGTTTTTACGTAGTAGGGGAATTAAGGGTTATGGGGATTAGGCAGGTAGATGGAGCTGAGTTTACGGACAGATCAGCCATGGTCTTATCAAATGGCAGGGCAGGTTCGATGGGCTGGATGGCCTACTCCTGCTCCTATTTCTTATGTTCCTATGACATGTCAGAATTGAAATGGGTGGCCACTGGGAGATCCTGTTTTTTTTTTCTAGTGGACAGAGTGTAGGTGCTTGGCGAAGTGATCCCCCTCGTCTACACAATATTTCACATGTGAGTCTGCTGGGGTCATCTACTGTGTCTGGTGCTCGCGGTGTAGCCTCCTATATATCAGTGAGACCTGACGTAGATTGGAAGACTGCTTCACCAAGCACTTAAGCTCCAGAGATGGAGTCAAAGAGACTGAGAAAGGAGAGGGAGGTGTCTAAATGGTCCAAGTGGATTTAACGGCAGGGTGGAAGTGGGAGGGAAAGTGGATGAAGCTGACAAGTGCAGCATGGGTGCGTGAAGCAGCACCAATTCAGTCATCAATGCAGCGCAGAAAGAGTTGGGAGCATTAGCAGGGAAGGTGTGGAACGGATGAGCAATAAATACTAGCCTTGATGATGACACCACATTCTAAATTAAAGTGATGTTCACTCCTTTTTGAGACTTAATCATTGGATTGAGAAGAATGTACCCCAGACTTCCAAAGAGGAACTTGTTGAAGCTCCATCATCATCTTCCAATTCCAGCTGGCTTTAAGAACTGTGAATTGAATTGACTTTAATTCTTACATCCTTCATGAGGAGTAAAAATCTTTACGTTATGTCTCCGTCTAAATGTGGAAAGTGCAATTTACAGTAATTTATAATAAATAGTATGTGCAACAGGTCAGTCAATATAGCATAGAAATATAATTGTATCAGTGTGAATTTATCAGTCTGATGGCCTGGTGGAAGAAGCTGTCCTCCGAGCCTATTGGTCCTGGCTTTAATGCTGCGGTACTGTATCCCAAATGGTAGCAGCCGGGGCAGATTGTGGTTGGGATGACTTGGGTCCCCAATGATCTTTCGGGCCCTTTTTACACACCTGACACTGTAAATGTGCTGATCTGAAGGACTGCTTTGTCTCCATCTTGCAAAAGCAGAACTTCTTGGTGGCCAAACAAATAGGCATATTTTTTTCCAAACTATTTAGCCCACTTTTTTATTAATTTAATAAATTAACATCCGCTCACTGTAAGATGATTAAACATTCAGTTGTTTCAAATGCAGAACTATTCATGAAGTAGAATTTTTTCATCTTCCTCAGTTTTTCCTTAGAAGTGAGGGTGCTTCCCTCCAGTTCTCCCCAGTTTTGTGAATTCTAAGGTAATCAGTGAGACCAATTGGGAACTGCAAACTCTTCCATAGATGGGCAGGAAGTGGCTGACAGGGCAGGAATATAAGCAGTTTGAGATGCTGCTTACACAGGGCTTCTGGCCTAGGTTAATGACCCAGAGGTTCTCAACAGCATTCTGAACGATGCTATACATTAAACATTCATGGACCAGTGATTCCTAGGTTAGTGGAAATGTTGTAATAATAATAACAACAATAACCACAAGCATCCTATTTTCTTATTTACAAACTATATCTACAATTGTAATAGTGTGCATCTTGCAACTAATCACCACTCACTTAAATAACCACAGAAAAGCAGAAAGAATCCCATAAGGATATGAAAGTGGTAACACTGTTTTTACCCCAAGAAACCAGACACAGTGGTCAGAATATTACTATTAATTCAAATAGTAGAACTATTTACTAAAGATATAAACAGGAACTTTGGATTAGATAGGTGCAGAACATTAAACAAACACAATAGAGCTAGCAGAATATAAAACAGAGCAGCAGGATAAAATACAACTGATGAATGAATATGAAACATACAAGTATCTGGTATACCAACAAGCAAAGAAAATAGGTCAAAGGGAAAATCTTCACAAGAATTTACTTCAAGGCCTAAGAAAATCTGTCAAACAGAGCCCAATAGTCAAAATATAACACTATGTACATTTGAACACACTTAGATTAACACCACCAAGGACAGGAGGAGGAAGAGGAATAACAGACATCAAAAGTCTACACAACAGTTAAGATAAACTTTTAAGGATAGACTTCCATCAACGAAACCAGGATTCAGCACACCACGCAAGCATATGCAATTCAGATAAGAAGTACACACCACTAAACTTAAATGAGAGCACAACCCAGAAAAATGAAGAAATTATCAATATAGAAGAAAAGTTAACTACTGGAAGAGCATGACCCTCCATGGAAGGCAATCTGAGCAAACTAGACATTGTCAAAGAAGCGTCAAATGTCTGGCTGAGAGTTGGAGACCTCTTTCCAGAAACAGGACCAGGGTGGGTAACACAAAATAAAAATAAAAAGTACATAATAAAAGACCAACAAATTCAAGATGATAGATGCAGAAAAAGCCAAGAGAAACTAGAGACAATCCAACACATTACAGGATCCTGCAGCAGTTTAACTCAATCTGATTACTTACACAGGCACAATCAAGTGGCAAACATCATTCACCAAAACCTTGCTTTAAAATACAAACTCATAAAAGACACCATACCTTACTGCAAATACAAGCCTGATGCAGTTTTAGTGTCAGAGATATCATGACTGATCCATTATTACAGATAGGACATACAGATAATTGTCTGGATATAATATTACAACTTACAAGAACAACTTACTTAATAGATACAGACACAAAACATACAAAAATCAATAAGTGAAAAACAGCAGATATATATTGAATTAAAAGAGGAAATTGAAAGACTATGGAACATGAACATGAACTATTGTCCCAATAGTAATCTCAACAACTGGTATCATCTCAAAGGCACTACACAACAGCATTAAACAATTAGGCCTACACACTGCAACATTTATGTAAATCTACAAAGAGCCAAAATACTAAAACACCACTAGAAGCGTCTGAAAGTTCCTAGCAACTGGGAAGTGGCTAGGCCCGTACCTCAGGTTTTACCAGCTTGAGCTGATAAAAATTAAAAATGAAATAATAATAATAATAATAAATTTCTTTCAGAAGGTTTTGAGCACATTCCTAAATGTTAATGCTCTAATGAAGGTCCCAAAACACCAACCATTTAATTATCTCCAGAGATGCTGCCTGACTTACTGAGTTCTTCCAGCATTTTGCGTATTACTCTGGATTTCCAACATCTGCACAATCTCTTGTGTTCCTAAGTCTTTTCCTCTGACCAATTGCTAATCCCTTCTCATGATAAAACTAGGAATACTGCATGTGTTTCAAGCAGGCAAATGAGATGGCCTACTGAGGCTAACCAGTTTCTCAATGTTGTGCATGCTGTCCTGGGAAAAGACACTGATTGTCATTCACTTGTGTTTCCATTGAATTGAGAGGACTTTGTGGATGCAGCGGTGTTCTTTATAATGCCTTAAGAAGCCTGCACTCAGTAGTCTAGGGCTCAGAGGCATATGGGTAGGGATCAGAGTCACTGTTGCTCAGTAGACTCCAGGTTCAATGGCAGCCTTTATCAGAGAAGAACACCCACTGTTTGCCTTTTAGTAAACTGCTAACCTTCTCATGTGCAGTGCATCTATATTGCACGATTCACAAATGGCAAATCAACTTAATTCCTCAAGAATTCAGAATATCTTTATAAATGGCCTTGAAGAATGATGCAAAGTGCTGCCGTTGACTTAATAATAGTGTACAACATGGCACCTCAAGCAATTACAATTTCGTCAGTCCACTTGATCCCCGTCTGTAGCACATTCTCTTGTTGCAAATCTCAAAAGAGCTAAAACAATAAGTTCTTTGAAAATAAAATACAGAATTCTTTTCAAATACTGAAAAGTTCTTTCCCCCACTGAGAAATTTCTCATTCTCTTATGCCCTGAGTCACTCTCCCACAACAATATTCCTAAAACAATTAGGTAAATGTTTTCTTCACTGTGATAAAAGATTACAATCTAGTCCCACATATCAGGCAATTGTCAAAATGTAAACATTTGTTTTCCAAGGTTAGGCTGATAAATTATGAAGGAGATAAAACTAATACATACAGTTGTACATTATTTTAACATCTCTTCTTTCTGAGGAGGCTGAAGAGAGCTGGACTTTACACATCCATACTCAGGATATTCTACAGACGCTCAGTAGAGAGTGTTGTAATGTGAGTGTTATTAACAGTAAGTTAATACTAATTGGGAAGCTGTCAGTAATGAGAGGCTGTTCCGGGGTTGGCGGGGGTTTTACTTCCACTCTTTTTATTTCCAGTATGCGTTGTATGTAGTTCCTCCACCATGCCGCACAAGTTACCTAAAAGCCTCTGTATTGTAAATATTGTTTGCCGTCCCAGATAAAGATGTTCTTTTGGCCATGAAATTGTTGAGTGGTCCTTTATTAAAGCAGAAGTTACCACATATTTTTGGCGTCGAAGTGAACTGGTTTTGTGGACGTGTTGGCACGTTTCAAACAGGAACTGCGAGAGGACGAGGAGTCTCACGTTCAGATGGCTTCGATCTGGACTATCGGTGAATTTGTTGAGGGAAACGAGGACTGGTTGGAATATGAGGAAAGGTTAGGACACTTTTTCAGTGCTAATGGAATTATTGAGGAGGCTAAGAAGCACTCTATTCTCCCGAGTGTCTATGGGGCAAAGACTTACAAGCTAATAAGGAACTTAGCCACACCACGGAAACTGGGAGAAATTCCATATGATGAACTGCTCAAGCTCGTGGGGAACCACCACAATCTGCAACCTTCTGTGATTTCAGAAAGCCAGGTCAGTCTGTGGCTAATTTTGTGGCTAAGCTTCGGCAGCTGTCGTAGCATTGTGATTTCGGAGCAGGGTTGGATGACATGCTCCATGATAGATTAGTATGCGGCATTAATAATGATGCCACACAACGCTGCTTGCTGGGGGAAACCCCACCGTTGACTTTCAAGAAAGCCCTAGAGATTTTCCAAGGCATGGAGATAGCTACTAATAATGCCAAGGATTTCCAGAAAGGACATGGTGGGGGGGTTGCAGTCAGTGGCAGTGCACCAAGTTAGGAGGGAGTCTAGTAAACAGGTAAAGAGGGTTGAATGTTTTCGGTGTGGAGGGACGCACTGTGCAAATGTTTGCAAATTCAAAGATACCGTCTGCCATGCTTGTAGCAAAAAGGGACTTTTAGCTAAAAAGTGCAGGAGCATAAAGGGTAAGGTTAAGCCTGGGCAGAGGAAAGCTCAACAAGCTCAGGCAGCCACACACCACCTAGAAGAGGCAGATGAGGAGGCAGCGTGTGCCTACAACATGCTTGGGGTGGAAACGGATGAGGAGCCACCTAAACCATATTATGCCACAGTTACTCTCAGGGGAAAGGACATTAAGTTTATAATTGATTCAGGGGCCACTGCATCAGTCATTAGTGAGGAGACCTACAGGAGGACATGGGGATCCAACCTGCCTCCCCTCAGATCATCAAAGCTCCATCTCAGGACCTATATGAGGCAGCCCATACCTCATTTAGGGTGTTATATGTGGATATTTCAGCTGGGGATCAGAAGGCTGAAGCCAGGCTGGTGATAGCTAAGGGCAGTGGGCCCAGTCTTTTGGGCCGCGATTGGCTTCGCAAAATCCAGCTCAACTGGCATGAAAGTAAGTATGCACACACGACGGAGGACATTCTGCAGCGGTATAGTAACGTTTTCAGAGACGAGCTGGGCACACTGAAGGGCGTGACCATGAAACTCCATGTCAACCCTGAGGACACACCATGTTTTTTTAAACCCAGGTCAGTGCCCAATGCCATGAAAGGTAAAGTCGAGGCGGAGCTGGTACGTTTACAGGGGCTGGGCATCATTGAGCCCGTCCAGTTTTCAAGGTGGGTGGCTCCCATTGTTCTAGTTTTGAAGGCAGATAAAATGGTGAGGATATGTGGGGACTACAAACTTACGGTGAATCAGGTGTCTAAGCTGGAGGAGTACTCATTGCCACAGGTGGATGACCTGCTTGCGACCCTGTCAGGGGGTAAGCTGTTCACAAAGCTGGACATGAGCCACGCCTACCAACAGCTGCTGCTTGATGAGGATTCAAAGGAGTTTGTCACAGTCAATACACACAAGGGATTATTCAAATACAATCGCCTGGTGTTTGGAGTGGCGTCTTGCCCCGCCATTTTCCAAAGGACAATGGACTCTTTGCTGCAGGGGATTCCACATGTAGCAGTCTATCTTGATGATATCTTGATCACGGGAGCCACGGAGGGGGAACATCTGGCTAATTTAGAACAGGTGCTGAAGAGACTCTCAGATGCAGGGCTGCAGTTGAAACACGGAAAACCTGTGTTCCTGGCTCTGAGTGTGACCTACCTGGGACACAAGATTACAGCTGAGGGACTTTGCCCAGCGGAGGACAAAGCGAGAGCTATCAAGGAGGCCCCAAGCCCCAAGAGTGTCACTGAACTCAGATCATTTTTGGGCATGGTGAATTATTATGGCAAGTTTCTTCCTGACCTCTCAAAGGTTTTGGCCCCATTGTACAAGCTGCTTCACAGTGATACTAAGTGGCAGTGGGGTGAAGAGCAGGAGGAAGCTTTCAAGGAAATGAAAGAACTCCTCCACTCAGCGAAGCTGATTGTTCACTATGACCCACACAAGGAGATCACCCTTTCGTGCGACGCTTCGCCCTATGGAGTCGGGCAGTTCTCTCACATGTAATGGAGGACCGTTCAGAGAAGCTTATTGGTTTTGCTGCACATACCCTGATGGCTACTGAGAAGGGATATTCATAGCTAGACGAAGGTCCGGCCATTGTTTTTGTGGTCAAACGCTTTCATCAGTACCTCTATGGACGCATATTCACAATTTATACGGGTCATAAACCACTGATGAGCCTCTTTGGGGAGTCCAGATGCATCCCACTGCTAGCCTCAGCCAGGATACAGCGTTGGGCTCTCACATTGTCAGCCTACCAGTATACTATCGTGTACAGAGCGGGTGGGGATAATGCAAATGCCAATGCGCTGAATCGACTACCTTTACCTGAGACGCCTGTTACTACATATGTGCCTCCAGAGACTGTGTTTTCATTGGAGAGACTGTCAGAGACACCTGTAAAGGTGACCCAGATCAAGCAATGGACAGAGAGGGACCCAGTCCTGTCTCAAGTCAAGACTCTTCTTTTACAAGGTAGGCCCAGAGTCGTGAAAAGAGAGGAACTGAGGCCTTATGCCAAACACAAGACCGAACTGAGTCTGCAGGATGGCTGCATTTTCTAGGGGGCGAGGGTCATCGTGCCTCCCCCTGGCCATTCACAGATTGTGGATGAAATTCATGAGACTCATCCAGGGGTGTCTCAAGTGAAAAACCTTGCAAGATCCTACGTCTGGTGGCCAAGAATGGATCAGGATCTGGAGAACAAGGTAAAATCATGCACGCAATGTCAGACCAATCAGAACATGCTACCACCAGCTCCTTTGCATCCATGGGAGTGGCCAGTCTACCCCTGATCTAGGCTACATTTGGACTTTGCTGGCCCCTTTATGGGGCAGATGTTTCTTGCAATGGTAAATGCACATTCCAAATGGATCGAAGCTCACATCATGAGCAACATCACAACCCTCTCAGCAATAGACAAAGTCAGGCAAGTGCTTGCAGTCCACGGGTTGCCTGACACTCTGGTCACTGATAATGGCCTGCCGTTCACCAGTGAGCTGTTCAGTGAGTTCATGCAGCAGAATGGCATTCATCACATTCAAACGGCCCCTTTCTACCCAGTCTCAAATGGTTTGGCTGAGCGGGCTGTTCAGATAGTGAAGGAAGGCCTGAAGCAGATGACAGGGGACTCGCTTAGTACCCGGCTTTCACATCTCCTGTTTAAATACCACCTCACGCCACAGACTACGACTGCACGCACTCCAGCAGAGATGCTGATGGGGCATAGGCCCAAGTCAAAATTGGACCTGCTGCACCCAGACATGAAGGCAAAAGGGAAGAGAAAGCAGGAAAAGCAGAAGGAGGGTCATGATCAACACGAGCAAGAAAGACAGTTAAAGCCGGATGACAACGCCTATGTGAGAAACTTCAGCAGTAGCAACAATCAGCAATAGCTACCTAGGGTTATTCTTAAGCAGAGTGGTCCAGTCTCCTATCTTGTCAAGCTGACTGATGGGCATGTTTTCCGCAGGCATCAGGACCATGTGTGCCTGCATCATGATTCTGGCTCAGAGGTAGACAGTTCCATGGAGTTTCCAATGGTGAGACAGACTACTGGGGAAGCATTTCCACCAGTGACTTTGCTAGAGGGAGAGACACTGGCAGCGGGGGCAGAGTCCCCTGAAGATGATGGACAGTCTCGCACGGACACAAAGACCCCTCTCATGCCCCCAACACCAGATCCACCCAAAACATCCTCACCAGTGATGCCTGCTGGGTCACCGAGGGTAGTGCGTAGATCGCAGTGCCCTCACAATCCTCCTGACAGACTGAATCTTTGATTGGATAGGTTTTTTTTGTTGTTAGATTGAATGTTGAATTTGCCACGCTTTTTTTTTTAGGTGTTTTGTATTGGTAACCTATTGCTAATGATACCACTGTTTTTATTTCCCAGTTCTTCTATAGTTGGGGAATGTTGGATTTTAAAAGGGGAGAAGTGTTGTAATGTGAGTATTATTAACAGTAAGTTAATACTAATCGGGAAGTGGGATCCAGGGTTGGCGGGGTTTTACTTCTGGTGTGCATTGTATGTAGTTCCTCCACACAGGCCACACAAGTTACCTGAAAGCCTCTGTATTGTAAATATAATTTGCTGTCGCAGATAAAGATGTTCTTTTGGTTATGAAATTGTCGAATGGTCCTTTATTAAAGTAGAAGTTACCACAGAGAGCATCCTAACAAACTGCATCACTGCTTGGTACAGAACTGCACAGCGGGGGACAGGAAGGGTCAATGACGAGTAGACAAACTGCCCAACGCATCACTGGCATCAGCCTGCCTGACATCAAGGACACGTCTGCAGAAAGGTGCCGGAAAAGGGCCAGTAACATCATGAAGGATCCCACACACCCTGCTCATGGACTGCCTGCCCATTCCCATCAGGGAGGAGGCCACGTAGCATCCACTCCAAGATGACCAGTCTCAAAAACTTTCCCCAAGAAGCAAGTCTGATCAACATCACCCACTAAGCCCACTCCTCCAAGCCCCCAACCACCATTACTTTATCATTTCCTGTCAGTCACCTTATAACTGACATTCCTGTGCCCAGAGTCACTTTATGGACATACAATCTATGTATATAAGCTATCATATGTATTTAAATTTATGACCTATTACTGTTGTTATTTTTTTTTCTCTGCTCAAGCTGGTCAAACCTGAGGTACAGGCATAGCCAAGCACAGTCATTTCTCAATTGCTGGGAATTTTTGGACTATTCCAGTGGTGCTTAGTATTGTGGCTTTCTGAAGATTTACATAGCTGTTACTGCTTAGCCCTAATTGTTTAATGCTATTGTGTAGTGCCTTTGGAATGAATGACAGTAGTTGTAAAGATTACTATCTGGACAATGTATACCTTGTTCATGTTCCAAAGTCTTTCAATTTCCTCTTTTAATTCAGCATATTTCTTGTGTTTTTCTCTTATTGATTTCTGTAAGTTATATGTGTTTGGAATGCTATATCTATTAAATAAGTTGTTCTTACTTGTTCATCCTGTGTTATGGATTGTCCTATCTGTAATAACTGATCAGTTGTAATATAATTTGTGGTATTCCGGCTTTAAAACTGGATCAGGCTTGTATTTATAGTGAGCTGTGATTTCATTTGTGAGTTTGTATTTTAAAGCAAGATTTTGATGAATAATATTATTATTGTGTTCTTTATTTTTTGTGCTGCACTGGATCTGGCAAAACAATTATTTTATTCTCCTTTATACTTATGTACTGGAAATAACATTAAACAGTTTTGAATCTTGAAAAGGACAAACTGAGCCAGCCATGAAAAATTTGTCAGGAAGTCAACTAACAAGACTACTTTCTTGCATAAGACCATAAGATATAGGAGCAGTCAGGCCATTCAGCCCATTGAGTCTGCTCCACCATTCTACCATGGTTGATTTAGTATCTCTCTCAACCCCATTTCCTGACTTCTCCCCATAACCTTTGACCCCCTTACTAATCAAGAGCCTATCAACCTCCACTTTAAATACACCCAATGACTTGGCCTCTACAGCTGTCCATGCCAATGATCCCATAGATTTATCACCCTGTGGTTAAAGGAATTCCTCTTCATCTCTGTTCTAAATGGACATCCTTCTATTCTGAGGCTGAACATTTGATCCTAGATTCCCCCACAACAGGAAACATCCTCTCTACATCCATTTTATCTTGGCCTTCCAATATTTAGTGGTTTTCAAAGATATCCCCCCCCCCCCATTCTTCAAAATTCCATCAATTACACATCCAAAGTCGTTAAGAAGGAAATCTAATTTCACACAGCAGTCAGTGGACGAACAGAGTGATTCAGTGGCAAGGAAGCATTGCACAAAAAGTTCTCTCTCTCTCTCTCTCTCCATCCCAACAAATTCATGTGCTCCCTTCTGCATAAACAGATTTTGCCCTCTTTCAGTACTGGAAGTCTTATCTAGTTTACTGTGACTACGATCCCTTGGGTTGCAGCCCCCTAACTTCTGGAAACATCGTTGATGTATCCAACCTATCAAGTCCATCAGAAGCTTTCAGATTTCAATTTGACTGCATTACTCAACTCTAACCTTTCTGAAAATGACAGACTCATCATCCCATCACTCAATGTAATAAAACTTCAGTGCATTCCCTTTATAGCAAGAAAATCCTTTTTTGAGTATAAGTGAGTAACATATCAGAAACAGTATGGCCTCAACACCATGTCCATTGTAGAAGTATATCCTTGGACTCGTAATCAGAACTGTTTGCCCTAATAATTGCTTGCTTCAATTGAATGTTTCTTTTCAGACACTGGTGTAGAAAGACACCCACATCCCTTTGTGCATCAACTCCACAATCTATCACCAGTTAAACAATACCATAATAATAATAATACTGAATTAAATAGACAGGCAGACAAAAGGGACAGCTTAGCTAAGCATATTGGCCGTCAATCATGAATCAGGTTGAAGAGCCCTTTATAGTGCTCTATGCACACATTATCCTGCATCTACCTCTTATCTGTCCACTCTTTCAATATGTCCTAATCGTTTTAAAATCTCTTTGCATCTTCCAAACTATCTACAGTCTCACCCAGCTTTGTTTTGCCAAACTTTGAACAATTACATTGTTCTCATACAATTTATTGATAAGGTATGCATAGGTACAGACTAAACACTCATCCCTGTAATACTAGTCACCATCTGACACCCCATTAAAGCCACGTTTATTCTACTAATTCTTGTTTATCAACCAATTTTCAATCCAGCTAGAACCCTTTCAAACTGTTTTGTTTAATTTTATACCTTAACTTCAGAAGAACCTGAAAGGTCTTCTAAAAATCCAAACATACCAGGTTCACAGGTTCTTAACTTTATACCCTTCACGTTATACTGTTAATGGTAACTACTTCAAATATACACACAAGGTTTGTCAAGCACAATTTCATGTTCTTAAGTCATCACTTGAAAAATGTGTTTTTTTTCAATCGAAGCAAATGGCTGAGAGTGGAAGACTGAAGGCATCGCGGAGAGAAGGTCGTTTTTCTTTTCTTTAACAGCTCGGGGAAAAGAGGCTAGACTGTGCAGGCACGTGATGTAGGGCGCCAAGGTTTAAAAGGGAGAGAAAAACTTTCAACAGTCTTTTCAATTGAAGCAAGAGACCAAGAGTGGAAGACTGAAGGCATCACTGAGAGAAGGTCGTTTTTCTTTTCTTTAACAGCTTGGGGAAAAGAGGCTAGACTGCGCAGGTGCATGATGTAGCACGCCAAGGTTTAAAAGAAAGACAGCCATATACAGCAGCCATCGTCGGAGTGGACTGAGTCAGAGTGGGACAGCTTTGGCTCAATCATGCTTCGGCGAGAAACAGGCAGAGGCAAAGGTAGGTTCTGGTAAGTTTTTGTTTTTCTTCTTTTTTGTTTGTTCAGACTAGAGAATATGCCAGGCAGGATGTTGGAATGCTCCTCTTGCAGGATGTGGGAAGTCAGGGAGACCTCCGGTGTCCTTGACAACAATACCTGCAAGAAGTGCATCCAGCTACAGCTCCTAACAGACTGCATTAGCGAGCTGGAGCAGGAGCTAGATGACCTGCGGATCATTCGGGAGACTGAGCAATTTATAGATGTAGCTTCCGGGAGGTAGTTACACATAAGAAATAGGGCACAGGTAATTGGGTTACCGTCAGGTGAGGGAATTGGAAAGGGCAGGTAGTGCAGGGTTCCCCTGTGGCCATTCCCCTCCAAAACAGGTATACCGATTTGGATACTGTTGGTGGGGGATGGCTTACCTGGGACAAGCTGCGGCAGCTGGGTCTCTGGCACTGAGTCTGGTTCTGCAGTGCAGAAGGGAGGGAGGAAGAAGAGGAGAGCGGTAGTGATAGGGGACTCCATAGTCAGGGGTACAGACAGGATATTCTGTGGTTGTGACAGAGACTCCCGGATGGTTTGTTGCCTCCCGGGTGCGAGGGTCAGGAATGTCTCTGATCGCATGCACAGCATTCTGAGGTGAGAGGGTAATCAGCCAGATGTCGTGGTACACATCGGTACCAGTGACATAGGTAGAAAGAGTCAGGAGGTCCTGAAGAGTGAGTACAGAGAGCTTGGTAGGAAGTTGAAAAACAGGACTTCGAGGGTAGTAATCTCCGGATTGCTGCCTGTGCCACATGCCAGTGAGGGTAAGAGTAGGATGCTCTGGCAGATGAACACGTGGCTGAGAAACTGGTGTAGGGGACAGGGTTTCAGATTTCTAGATCATTGGGACCTCTTCTGGGGCAGGTGGGACCTGTACAAGACAGACGGGTTACACCTGAACTACAAGGGGACCAATATACTTGCAGGGAGGTTTGCTAGTGTTATTGGGGAGGGTTTAAACTAGATTGGCAGGGGGATGGGAACCAGAGTGCCAGAGTTGATAGTGGAACGGGGGTAAAAATAAATGATGTTAGTAGTTCATGCAAAGTCACAAATAGTAAGGTTGTGTATGGTGGTAATAATCTTCTGAGGTCTGTATATTTCAATGCGAGGAGTCTTGTGGGAAAGGCAGACGAGCTGAGGGCCTGAATTGACACATGGAATTATGACATTATAGCCATTACTGAAACTTGGCTACAGGAGGGGCAGGACTGGCAGCTCACTGTTCCAGGGTTCCAATGTTTCAGACGTGATAGAGGCAGAGGGATGAAGGGTGGGGGAGTGGCTTTGCTAGTCAAGGAAAATATTACAGCAGTGCTTAGGCAGGACAGATTAGAGGGCTTGTCTACTGAGGCCATATGGGTGGAGCTGAGAAACAGGAAAGGTATGACCACATTAATAGTGTTGTATTATAGACCACCCAATAGTCAGCGAGAATTGGAGGAGCAAATCTGCAGAGAGATAACAGACAACTGCAGGAGACATAAAGTTGTGATTGTAGGGGATTTTAACTTTCCACACATTGATTGGGACTCCCATACTGTTAAAGGTCTAGATGGGTTAGAGTTTGTGAAATGTGTTCAGGAAAGTTTTCTAAATCAATATATAGATGTACCAACTAGGGAGGATGCAATATTAGATCTCCTGTTAGGAAATGAGTTAGGGCAGGTGACGGAAGTGTGTGTGTAGGGGAACACTTTGGTTCCAGTGATCATAAGGTCATTAGTTTCAACTTGATCATGGATAAAGATAGATCTGGTCCTCGGGTTGAAGTTCTAAACTGGAAAAAGGCCAAATTTGAAGAAATGAGAAAGGATCTAAAAAGCGTAGATTAGGACAGGTTGTTCTCTGGCAAGGATGTGATTGGTAAGTGGGAGGCCTTCAAAGGAGAAATTTTGAGAGTGCAGAGTTTGTATGTTCCTGTCAGGGTTAAAGGCAAAATGAATAAGAATAAGGAACCTTTGTTCTCGAGGGATTTTGGAACTCTGATAAAGAAGAGAGAGATGTACAACATGTATAGGCAACAGGGAGGAAATAAAATGCTTGAGGAGTATAAAAAGAGTAAGAAAATACTTAAGAAAGAAATCAGGAGGGCTAAAAGAATATATGAGGTTGCTTTGGCAGTCAGGGTGAAGGATAATCCTAAGAGCTTCTACAGGTATGTTAAGAGCAAAAGGATAGTAAGGGATAAAATTGGTCCTCTTGAAGATGAGAGAGGTCGGCTATGTATGGAACCAAAAGAAATGGGAGAGATATTAAATGGTTTTTTGCATCTGTATTTACTAAGGAAACTGGAATGGAGTCTATGGAAACAAGGCAAACAAGTAGGGAGGTCATGGAATTGCATTTTAAATCGCAGCAAGAGGCGGAGAGGGAAGAGGTAAAAGAAGCTCAGAGAGAAGCAGTTTCTCGAGGCACCTCCCCTTTTCCTAATTGGCCACCATTCAGAAAATAATCTGTTTTCTTGTTCTTGCAACCAAAGTGGATAACCTCACATTTATCCACATTAAATTGCATCTGCCATGAATTTGCCCACTCACCTAACCTATCCAAGTCACCCTGCATCCTCTTAGCATCCTCCTCACAGCTAACACTGCCGCCCAGCTTCATGTCATCCGCAAACTTGGAGATGCTGCATTTAATTCCCTCGTCTAAATCATTAATATACATTGTAAATAACTGAGGTCCCAGCACTGAGCCTTGTGGTACCCCACTGGTCACCACCTGCCAATCTGAAAAGGTCCCGTTTATTCCCACTCTTTGCTTCCTGTTTGCCAACCAATTCTCTATCCACATCAATGCCATACCCCCAATACCATGTGCTTTAAGTTTGCACACTAATCTCCTGTGTCGGACCTTGTCAAAAGCCTTTTGAAAATCCAAATATACCACATCCACTGGTTCTCCCCTATCCACTCTACCAGTTACATCCTCAAAAAATTCTATAAGATTCGTCAGACATGATTTTCCTTTCACAAATCCATGCTGACTTTGTCCAATGATCTCACCTCTTTCCAAATGTGCTGTTATCTCATCTTTGATAACCGACTCTAGCATTTTCCCCACCACCGATGTCAGGCTAACTCAGGCTATAGGCTATAATTCCCTGGTTTCTCTCTGTTTCTCTCTCCCTCCTTTTTTAAAAAGTGGGGTTACATTAGTCACCCTCCAATCCTCAGGAACTAATCCAGAATCTCAGGAGTTTTGAAAAATTAACACTAATGCATCCACTATTTCTTGGGCTACTTCCTTAAGCACTCTGGGATGCAGACCACCTGGCCCTGGGGATTTATCTGCCTTTAATCCCTTCAATTTACCTAACACCACTTCCCTACTAACATGTATTTCCCTCAGTTCCTCCATCTCACTAGGCCCTCGGTCCCCTACTATTTCCGGAAGATTATTTATGTCCTCTTTAGTGAAGACAGAACCAAAGTAGTTATTCAGTTGGTCTGCCATGTCCTTGTTCCCCATGATTAATTCACCTGTTTCTGACTGTAAGGGACCTACATTTGTCTGAACCAATCTTTTTCTTTTCACATACCTATAAAAGCTTTTACAGTCAGTTTTTATGTTCCCTGCCAGCTTACTCTCATAATCTTTTTTTCCCTTTCCTAATTAAGCCCTTTGTCCTCCTCTGCTGGACTCTGAATTTCTCCCAGTCCTCAGGTATGCCGCTTTTTCTGGCTAATTTGTATGTTTCTTCCTTGGAATTGATACTATCTCTAATTTCCCTTGTCAGCCACGGGTGCACTACCTTCCCTGGTTTATTCTTTTGCCAAACTGGGATGAACACTTGTTGTAGTTCATCCATACGATCTTTAAATGCTTGCCATTGCATATCCAATTAATAATTGTGTAAGGTAAGGGAAACAAGTAGGGAAGTTATGGAAACTATGACCATTAAAGAGGAGGAAGTACTGGCTTTTTTAAGGAATATAAAAGTGAATAAATCTCCGGGTCCTGACAGGATATTCACTAGGACCTTGAGGGAGGTTAATGTAGAAATAGCAGGGGCTCTGACAGAAATATTTCAAATGTCATTAGAAATGGGGATGGTGCCGGAGGATTGGCGTATTGCTCATGTGGTTCCATTGTTTAAAAAGGGTTTTGAAGATATAACTTTAAATACTCCTAACCTACAGGTTTTAGTTTTTACCTCTCTTTTAGCAAGAAGAGCAATCTTGTTTAAATGGAAGGAGTCTACCCCTCCTACACATCTTCAATGGCTACGAGATATAATGTCGTATTTAAATTTAGAAAAGATCCGCTGCTCAGTCTTAAATTCGAAACAATCTTTCTTTCTTTCTTTCTTTTTAAATCTTTTTATTAATTTTAAGAAAAACATAAGTGAAATATGAATACAAAACGTTTGAGAGTACATAATTAATAGTTTAAATTGACAATCAGATATGTAATAATCAATATATAAAGCCTCCCAAACGCATAGTATTAATGTAAAAGAATCGAAAAAGAGAAAAAAAAAACCAAAAAAAAACTAAAAGAAAACTTTAAAAAAAACTAACCAACATGGGCAATTGCATAATGTTAAATACATACAGTAGTGTCGATAACTCCGAACCTCCATCCAAATACTTAAGGATAATAACAGTAAGGTTTAGGATCAGACCATTTAACTCATATGAAAATGTTGAATAAATGGTCTCCAAGTTTCCTCAAATTTAACTGAAGAATCAAAAACCACACTTCTAATTTTTTCTAAACTCAAACAAGAAATAGTTTGAGAAAACTACTGAAATACAGTTGGAGGGTTAATTTCTTTCCAATTCAGTAAAATAGATCTTCTAGCCATTAATGTAACAAATGCAATCAGTCATTGAGATGAAGCGGATAGACGATTATTATCTATCTTTTTATGCTATTTGGGGACCTTTCCTAACTTACTTTTCAAACTTATAAAGTTTAACAGTGCACAGACTTTTATGTATATTTTTATCTTCTCTTCTTAAGTGAATATTTTTTTTTCTAATTATCCATTGTCATCCATCAGCTTTTTTCTTTGGTAGTTGGTAGGGGGTTGACTTTTTTTATATATAAAAAATTTCTTTTATGATATATGACCTATCTTTAAATTTTTGATTACAGAGTGGTATACCTTTATGTGTTATGCTGTAACATTTTGATCAATTTTATTACAATATATGAATGTACACAAGTTATGTTGAGATGTATCTATGTGTTGCACTCTGTAAATTTTTTTTCTTCTGAATAAAAATATTGTAAAAAGAAAAAAGAAAAAGGGTTCGAAGAGTAAACCTAGCAATTATAGGCCTGTCAGTTTGATGTCAGTGGTGGGTAAATTAATGTAAAGTATTCTTAGAGATGGTATATATAATTATCTGGATAGACAGGGTCTGATTAGGAACAGTCAACATGGATTTGTGTGTGGAAGGTCATGTTTGACAAATCTTATTGAATTTTTTGAAGAGGTTACGAGGAAAGTTGACTAGGGTAAAGCAGTGGATGTTGTCTATATGGACTTCAGTAAGGCCTTTGACAAGGTTCCACACTGAAGGTTATTTAGGAAGGTTCAATTGTTAGGTATTAATATTGAGGTAATAAAATGGATTCAACAGTGGCTGGATGGGAGATGCCAGGGAGTAGTGGTGGATAACTGTTTGTCAGGTTGGAGGCTGGTGACTAGTGCTGTGCCTCAGGGATCTGTACTGAGCCCAATGTTGTTTGTCATATACATTAATGATCTGGATGATGGGGTGGTAAATTGGATTAGTAAGTATGCAGATGATACTAAGGTAGGTGGCGTTGTGGATAATGAAGTAGGTTTTCAAAACTTGCAGAGAGATTTAGGCCAGTTAGAAGAGTGGGCTGAACGATGGCAGATGGAGATTAATGCTGATAAGTGTGAGGTGCTACATTTTGGTAGGAATAATCCAAATAGGACATATATGGTAAATGGTAGGGCATTGAAGAATGCAGTAGAACAGAGTGATCTAGGAATAATGGTGCATAGTTCCCTGAAGGTGGAATCTCATGTGGATAGGGTGGTGAAGAAAGCTTTTGGTATGTTGGCCTTTATAAATCAGAGCATTGAGTATAGGAGTTGGGATGTAATGTTAAAATTGTACAAGGCATTGGTAAGGCCGAATTTGGAGTATTGTGTACAGTTCTGGTCACTGAATTATAGAAAAGGTGTCAACAAAATAGAGAGAGTACAGAGAAGATTTACTTTAATGTTACCTGGGTTTCAGCACCTAAGTTACAGGGAAAGGTTGAACAAGTTAGATCTTTATTCTTTGGAGCGTAGAAGGTTGAGGGGGGACTTGATAGAGGTATTTAAAATTATGACGTGGATAGGCTTTTTCCATTGAGAGTAGGGGAGATTCAAACAAGAGGACGTGAGTTGAGAGTTAGGGGGCAAAAGTTTAAGGGTAACACGAGGGGGAATTTCTTTACTCAGAGAGTGGTAGCTGTGTGGAACGAGCTTCCAGTAGAAGTGGTAGAGGCAGGTTCGGTATTGTCATTTAAAGCAAAATTGGATAGGTATATGGACAGGGAAGGAATGGAGGGTTATGGGCTGAGTGCGGGTCAGTGGGACTAGGTGAGAGTAAGCATTCGGCACGGACTAGAAGGGCTGAGATGGCCTGTTTCCATGCTGTAATTGTTATATGGTTATATGGAACTTATACCGATTAAAGAGGAGGAGGTGCTTGCTGTCTTGAGGCAAATCAGAGTAGATAAATCCCCAGGACTTGACAGAGTATTCCCTCGGACCTTGAAGGAGACTAGTGTTGAAATTGCAGGGGCCCTGGCAGAAATATTTAAAATGTCGATATCCAAGGGTCAGGTGCCGAAGGATTGGAGGATAGCTCATTTAGTTCTGTTGTTTAAAAAAGGCTCAAAAAGTAAGCCGGCAAATTATAGGCCAGTAAGTTTGACATCGGTAGTAAGTAAATTATTGAAAGTAATACTAAGAGATAGGATCTACAAGTATTTGGATAGACAGGGACTTATTAGAAAAAGTCAGCATGGCTTTGTGCATGGTAGGTCATGCTTAACCAATCTATTAGAGTTTTTCGAGGAAGTTACCAGGAAAGTGGATGAAGGGAAGGCAGTGGATGTTGTATACATGGACTTCAGTCAGGCCTTTGACAAGGTCCTGCATGGGAGGTTAGTTAGGAAGATTCTGTCACTAGGTATACATGGAGAGGTAGTAAATTGGATTAGACATTGGCTCAATGGAAGAAGCCAGAGAGTGGTAGTGGAGGATTGCTACTCTGAGTGGTGGCCTGTGACTAGTGGTGTGCCACAGGGATCAGTGCTGGGTCCATTGTTATTTGTCATCTATATCAATGATCTGGATGATAATATGTCAAATTGGATCAGCAAATTTGCTGATGATACAAAGATTGGAGGTGTAGTGGACAGTGAGGAAGGTTTTCAAAGATTGCAGAGGGATTTGGACCAGTTGGAGGAATGGGCTGAAAAATGGCAGATGGAGTTTAATGCGGACAAGTGTGAGGTATTGCACTTTGGAAAGTCAAACCAAGGTAGAACATACAAGGTAAATGGTAGGACACTAGGAATGCAGTAGAACAGAGGGATCTGGGAGTACAGATACATAATTCCCTAAAAGTGGTGTCACAGGTGGATAGGGTTGTAAAGAGAGCTTTTGGTACATTGGCCTTTATAAATCAAAGTATTGAGTATAAGAGTTGGAATGTAATAGTGAGGTTGTATACAACATTGGTGAGACCGAATTTGGAGTATTGTGTGTAGTTTTGGTCACCAAATTACAGGAAGGATAATAATAAGGTTGAAAGAGCGCAGAGAAGGTTTCCAAGGATGTTGCCGGGACTTGAGAAACTGAGTTACAGAGAAAGGCTGAATAGGTTAGGACTTTATTCCCTGCAGCGTAGGAAAATGAGGGGTGATTTGATAGAGGTGTATAAAATTATGATGGGTATAGATAGAGTGAATGCAAGCAGGCTAGGGGAGAAAAAAACAGGTCATGGGTTAAGGGTGAAGGGGGAAAAGTTTAAAGGGATCATTGGGGGAGCTTCTTCACGCAGAGAGTGATGGGAGTGTGGAATGAGCTGCCAGATGAAGTGGTGAATGCAGGCTCACTTTTGACATTTAAGAAAAACTTGGACTGGTATATGGATGAGAGGGGTTTGGAGGGATATAGCCCAGGTGCAGGTCAATGGGACTAGGCAGTAAAATGGTTCGGCACAGCCAAGAAGGGCCAAAAGGCCTGTTTCTGTGCTGTAATGTTCTATAACTAACTCTGGTGTTTTCCTTACTGTTGATTTTGGGCCAAATGGCTTTTGGTTTCTTATCTCCTGCTCTTCCAAAGCAGAATAATGTTGAGAGGGATAATAAATCAGCCATAATGGAATGGTGGAGCAGAAAAAAGGACCAAATGGCCTACTTCTACTCCAACGCCTTATGGTCTGAAATGGTGGGGTTACAATTGCTACTCGTCAGAACAGAAGATTTTGGAACCACTCAGTGGGCCAAGACACATCAGGACTCCTCTGTAATCGATAGAAGGTTGACTCCTAGTAACAATAGGCCCCTTTAACTGATATTTGCATGCAAAACACGTTAAAATGAGCTGTTTATATCACTGTGTTTGCCAAGTGGCCTCTTTGCACATGAACCATGCACACATGACCCATTTTGAATCATTTATACAAAGTATACAATCAGGTCAAATGTAGTTAGAAATAAGCCAACTGATTGTAATTAATTTCACCAGCAATCAATAGTCATCCAACAGTAAACACTGACCAGCAACCACAAATAAAGAATGCTGAAAGGAAAACTTTCAAAGCAGGTCGTGGGGTCAATGCATACGACACATAAATGTCTATACCAATATTCCAAAACTATACTATTTTAGAATATTCCTCATTTTGGTTAATTCATCGTGTTTTCTCAATAAATCAACCTGCTTTCAAACTCCTCACAACTTTAGCAACTTTTTTTTGATAAGTATTGACTATGTACAGTTGTTCAAAGCTTTTAATTATTATTATTATATATTTTCAGTCACAAAATAGGTCTCATTTCCTGCACTCAAACCATCACACTATCACTGCTTATTTTACTGACCTGATTAAGAAATTGTTAAAAAATCGAACAATTAGAATTATCATGATGAAAAAAGTAACCATTTACCAAAACTTGTTTTAGTCCAAATAAATTTAAACTAAATCTGCAACTTCAGTTATCAAAACTTTATATTAAAAAACAGACAGAAAGAAGTGATCAAAAATGTTTTCTTACGGCTGGCAATACAGTAAGCCAATCTGCAGTTGATCCGCCTGTACAGTTGTTTGTTGAATAGCCAAATAATTAATGTGCACAATTGAAGGAAGTTGATGATGAGTCCAGTCATTACAAAGATGTAACATATAAGAAGATGACAGATGAACTGTGATTTCAAGAAGGCTATGATACCCATGGCTTACGAGGCTTCTGACATCCACACAAAATATCCGATCTTCTTAAAGAACACCTACAAGGAAAATAATCTATTAGATGCCAATCATAAAATTAGAACGATAAGACAAAATTAGACTACAATGCAAATTTTATCAAAGATCTTTTATAAAGCTGAGCAAGTGACAGTATAAGAATGCAGTAAGTAAAACCAACTGTTAGTGTCAAATAAAGCAAACTCTAAAACATTCCCTTTTCTCAGTTACTCCAACTCTGCCGCATCCTCTCTCAGGATGAGGTTTTCATTCCACGACAACCGAGATGTTCTCCTTCAAAGAAAGGGGGGTTCCCTTCCTCCACCATCAACGCTGCCCTCACATGCATCTCTTCCATTTCGTGCGTGTCTGCCCTCACCCCATCCTCCACACCAGGGTTAGGATTCCTCATCCTCACCTACCACCCCACAAGTCTCCACTTCCACCACACAATTCTCTGTAACTTCTGCCATCTCCAAATGAATCCCATATCTTTCCCTTACCCCCCTGCCCACCCTCCTACATGACTCACTTGTCCATTCATCCCTCCCGCACTGATCTCCATCCCTGTACTTATACTTGCAAGCAGAAAAAGTGCCACACCTGCCCCTATTCCTCCTCCCTCACTACCATTCAGGGCCCCAAACAGTCCTTCCAGCTGAGACAACACTCCAACTGCAAGTCTGTTGGGGTCAACTACTATATCCAATACTCCTGGTGTGGTATCCTGTATATCAGTGAGACCTGATGCAGATTGAGGGAACCACTTCGTTGAGCATTTTCGCTCCATCTGCCACAAAAAGCAGGATAGGTGGCCACCTATTTCAATTCTACCTCCCATTCCCATTATGACATGTCAAATCTCTACTACCACAAAGAGGCCACACTCAGGGAGGAGCAACACCTTATATTCCATCTGGGTAGCCTCCAACCTGAAAGCATGAACATCGACTTCTCAAACTTCCAGTAATTGCTCCCTCCCTTTCTTCACCATTCCCCATTCTTGTTTCCCTCTCACATTTTCTCTTCTTACCTGCCCATCACATCCCTCTGGTACTCTTCCCTCTTCCCTTTCTTCCATGGTCTTCTGTCCTCTCTTATTGGATTCCCCCTTCTCCAACTCTTTATCTATTCCACCAATCAACGTCCCAGCTTTTTATTTCACCTCCCTCCCAGTTTCACCTATCGCCTGCACTATTTACTACTTCTTCCCCTCCACCACCTTTTTTTGACTTCTTCCCCCTTCCTTTCCAGTCCTGATGAAGGGTCTTGTCTTGAAATGACGACTGTTTATTCTCATCCCTAAATGCTGTCTGACCGTTGAGCTCCTCCAGCACATTGTGTGTATTGTGTCTAAAAACAATGAATAACCTCTGGAAGAGGTCCACCCCACAACTCCCCCCAGGGCTCCATTCTTCATAAACTGAACAGTTCGCAAGTCAGATACGTGGCAGCAAACCGAGTTCCCACAGGGCAGGACATGCCTGCAGCCCAGCAGCCATTGGCAAATCCAGCCTGCTGATCTTCCACATGCTTGTTTATATGTACTGTACAAGTTCTAAGCAAGTTGGCTGTTCATAAGCTGGACAGGGCCTGTATATGGGTAACATGATACCACTCTAAGATGGCCAATACTTGAATAATGAACTGCTGCAGGCATGGCTTAGCACCTTCAACAGTCAACTCTAACAGTCCATTCAATGGTGTTCTCAGTTTTCCCAATATTCAGCAAGATATACTAACAACCTGTCCATATCCCTTACCATCTTTGGTCAACAAAACACCTTTAACCTCAAATTTAGAATCAACCTCCAACTTAGTATCAACTGCATTTCTGCAGAAAAGCTCAAACTTTTATCACCTTTGGCACGCCTCCAAATCCACTTCCAAAAACACCTGACTCGATTCCCCCCCTCAAAAAAAATCTATAAAGCAGCTAAAAAAAGGGCTCAATCTACTTGATCACTTAATCCCCACACTTCAAAATTTTCAAGAGATCACTCTAAATACCTCCTTGAATTTAAAATTAGGACCCATTTTTCTGAGACCAATACATCTTTCCTTTGCTGAGGAGTCCAAAAACACTTCCAGTAATGGAATATAGGTAATATAGGTGTAACTGTTCTGCCTGACTCCCCACTTATTGCAAACTACAACTAGTACTCCAGTACTCTGGACACAAAAGCTAATATGTACTGTATATGTCAATGATACTCGAATAATTGCTTGGACTTGATGCTCCCACTTTCCAACTATTTAAAAACTAACGTATGCATCTTAGATCTAAGGTGGTAAATTCACAATTACATATATTTGTCATGTGATTAAAAGAAATTGGAGAAGGCAACTGTGGAAATGCATGGTTCTGACTCCCATTAGATTCACTTTTGAACATTTCCCAGTGACGGGTTGTTTTAGGAGTTTCCTTAGTTTACTGCGAACCACTATTCCAATTGGCGAGAATTAGGCTTAAACCCTTCGATGCCCTACCCATTTATGGCTGCCTAAGTATTTTAAGAAGGGTGATTGTATCTGCTCCACCACCTCCCTGCCAGTAATATCCAGACATCAACCCCTCTCTGTGTAACTCAATCACATTAATGTTCTGACTAAATCTGGCTCGTTATCAAATCTAACAAAACCTGACACTTACTAGTGCTGAGATTCAGCCTGATTATGTCCATCTAAAAGAGTTAAAAGCTTCCATGAAATAAGCAAATAGCAGAAACATAGTGGCTTCAATGTTTGCTTTTCTACATTTTTTCCCCACTGCCAAGCTGCTACTTGGTGGCCTGAATCTGTTGTGAATACAGACTCAAGATCCTTTTCATAAACACAAGAGATTCTGCAGATGCTGGAAACCTTGAGCAACGCACACAAAGTGCCGGAGGAACTCAGCCAGTCAGTATCCATGGAAGAGAATAAATGGTTGACGATTTGGGCCGAGATCCTTCATCAGGAATGGAAAAGAAGGGGGCAGGCCAAGATAAAGTGGGTGGAGGGGAAGGATTACAAGCTGGCAGGCGATAGGTGACAGTAGGTGAGGGGGGAAGGTGGGTGAGTGGGTGGTGGAGGAGGGGTGAAGTAAGAAACTGGAGGGAGGGAGAATAAGTTGAAGAGTAAAGAGCTGAAGAAGGGGGTATCTGATAGGAGAGAACTATGGACCCTGGAAGAAAGGGAAGTAGGAAGGGGAACCAGAGGGAGGTTATGGGCAGGTGAGCAGAAGGGGTGAGAGGATTACCAGAATGAGGAATGGAAAAAAGCGAGAAAGATGGAGAGAGGGAGAAATTGCGAGAAATTAGAGAAATCCATGTTCATGCCATCAGGTTGGAGACTACCTGACATAGACAGGAGGACCACTTAGTTAAGCACCTTTACTCTGGCCACCACAAAATGCAGGAACTCCTGTTGGCTACTCATTTCAATTCAACTTCCCCTTCCCAGTCTGTCAATGGCCTCCTCCACTGCCGTAATGAAGCCAAACTCCGGTCGGAAGAGCAACACTTGGTCAATCTAGGTAGCCTCCAAACTGACAGAATAAACATTGATTTCTCTAACACCTGGTAATTTCTCCCCACTCACTCCTCCTTCATTCATAACCAAAATCAGAATCAGACTTAATATCACTGGCATAGTTTGTGAAATTTGTTCTTTTACTGCAGCAATACCTAACAAGAAAAAGAATATAAATTAGTCATCATCATCATCATCGTGTCATGTCATATGACGTGGGTGATCATTGTCTCAATGACCATGACTGTTCTTGGCTAATTTTTCTACAGAATTGGTTTGCCACTACCTTCTTCCAGACAGTATCTTTACAAGACGGTGACCCCGGCCATTATCAATACTCTTCAGAGGTTGTCTGCTTGGTGTCAGTGGTCGCATAGACAGGACCAGCTGCTCATACAACCATCCAACACCTCCTCCCATGGCTTCGTGTGACTCTGATTGGGGGTAGGGGGGGCTAAGCAGGTGCTACACCTAGCCAAGGGTGACCTGCAGGGTAGCAGAGGGAAGGAATGCCTTACACCTCCTTTGGTAGAGACGCATCTCCACCCCGCTACCTAAAAATACAATGAGAAATGTATATAAAAAATTAAACGAAGTACTGCAAAAATAGAGCAAAAAAAAAAGTCTACTGATGTAGTGTATATGGGTTCATTGTCCATTCAGAAACCTAATGGCAGAAGGGAAGAAGCTGCTTCTGAAATATTGAGTGTGTGCCTTCAGGCTCCTGTACCTCCTCCTTGATGGTAGCAATGAGAAGAGGGCATGTCCCGGGTGATGTGGGTCCTTAATGAAGGGTGCCACCTTACTGAGGTACAGGTCCACAATCCCTTATCCAAAATTCCGAAAACCAAAAAGCTCTGAAATCCAAAAAGCTCCAAAAACCAAAGTTTTTCTCACCAACAGCTGACGTCACTCAGGTGTGACGTGGCAGCACTAGCCAGATGTCAGTTGTGGCTCAGCACTCATACTGGTTACATGTGCATCTGCTGTTCACTGGTATTTTGTGTTCACTGTTGACTTTGTGTTTAATTTCACTGTGAAAATGTCAAAAAGAGCTGCACATACCCCTATGGGTAACAATGAGAAAAAGAGAAGTAAGCATCTATCATTATCAATAACGCAGAAAGTGGAGTTATTGCAGAGGCTTGATCGTGGTGTGTCTGTTCAGTGTCTTACTGAAGAATGTGGTGTCGGAACTACCACTGTATATGATTTAAAGAAACAGAAAGACAAGTTACTGAAGTTTTATAGTGACAGTGACGTTCTACATTTATTCCAATAAGTCATTTACCACGTGTTTGATTAGGTTTGTTTGAAGCTGTATATTTTTATGTTTTATTGAATGTTTTTGTTGGAAATAAAATATTTTTCTTGTCATTATTCCCTAAACAATACAGTATAACAACTATTTACATAGCATTTACATTGTATTAGGTATTATAAGTAATCTAGAGATGATTTGAAGTATACAGGAGGATGTGCGTAGGTCTGGAGCTCCGCCAGGTCCTCAAGTCCACCCGCATTGAGACAGGTTAAATAAGGAACTTGAGCATACGTGTTTTTTGGTATCCGTGGGGGGGTCCAAGAACCAATAAGGAGGGATTCTGAAAGCCGAAAAATTCTTAATTCCGAAATGCAACTGGCCCCAAGGATTTTGAATAAGGGATTGTAGACCTGTATCACTTTTTGAAGGTATCCTCAATGCTTGGGAGGCAAGTGGCCTCGATGGAGTTGGCTGAGTTTCCAGCTTTCTGCAGATTTTTTCCAATCGTGTGCAGTGGCCTCTCTACACCAGATGTTGATGCAACCAATGAGAATGCTCACCACGATACATCTGTTGAAATTTGTGAGTATTTGGTGACATACCACGTCTCCTCAAACTCATAATGAACTATAGCTTCTGTCTTGCCTGCTTTGCAATTACATTAATATGTTGGGCCCAGGACAGACCTTCAGGGAAACTCCTCACCCTTTCCACAGCTGACCCCTCAATGAGGACTGCTGTGTGTTCCCTTGAGTTCCTGTTACACAAGTTCACATCAGTCCCTTGGTGTTACTGATGTTGAGTGCAAGGTTGTTGTCGCAACGCCACTCAAACAGCTGGTCTACCTCACTCTTGTACGCCTTGTCACCATCTGAAATTCTGCCTACAATAAGTTGTGTCATCAGCAAATCTATAGATGCTGTTTGATCTGTGCCTAGCCACACAGTCGTGGGTGCAGAGAAAATAGAACAGTAAGCTAAGCACAAATCCTTTGAGGTACGCCAGTATCTACTGTCAGTGGGGAGATGTTAATTCCAATCTGCAATGACAGTGGACTCCTGTTGAAGAAGTCAAGCATCTGGCCCAGAGTGAGGTACAGAGGCTCAGGTTTTGGAGCTTGTTGATTAGAACTGAGGGTATGATTTTGTTGAACACTGAGATGTAACCAACAAACAGAAGACTGATGTAGATATTGCTATTGTCCAGGTGATCCAAGGCAGAGTGAGGAGACAATAAGACTGCATCCTCTGTAGACCTATTGCAGCAATAGGCAAATTGCAACGGGTCCAGATTCCTGCTTAGCTAGGAGTTGAACTTATTATTAGGCAGGAGAGTAACTCATTACCCTTACCCACTTTCTCTTCTCCTCACCTGCCCATCACATCCCTCTAGTTCCCCTCCTCGTTCCCCTTTTTCCATGGTCCACTGTCTTCTCTTCCACTTATATCGTCCCAGTTTTTTACTACATTCCCTCCCTCCCCTCACCTTCTTATTCTGGCTTCTTCCCCCTTCCTTTCCAGTCCTGATGAAGGGTCATGGCATTAAACAGCAACTGTTTATTCTCCTCCATCGATCCTGCCTGACCTGCTGAGTTCCTCAAGTATAGTGTGTGTATTGCTTAAGATCCTTGTCTATTTCTGATCTACAGCCATGACTACTCCATTGCCAGTTCTACATCCCCACCAGTAGATTTTTATTCTTAATCATGAAGGCTTCCCTTCCCTTTCCCGTGGACCCCACTGTCCCTTTCCCAGTGCCTCACGACCATGTTTCAATAACGGTTCTAACACCACTCCCTACAAATTCATTTGGTGTTTACAATTTTTTGTCCTTTCACCTCCGGGAGGTGAGTTCAGAATGTTTATTTGTTTGTTTCTAGAGCATTCCCTTACACTTTCTATCCTACTTGGATTTTACTTTTGCCTTTATGTGCAGTGTCAATAGAGTTTTAAAAATTTTATTTAGAGATATGGCATGATAAAAGACCCTCTGACCCAACAAGCCCTCGCCACTCTATTATACATGGTAATGTAGCATAGTGGTTAGCACAATGACTTACTGTTCAGGCGACCTGAGAGTTTGTATGTTCTCCCTGTGACTGAGTGGGTTTCCTCCAGGTGCTCCGGTTTCCTCTCGTAGTCCAAAGACATACCGATTGGAAGATTAATTGGTCATTTTAAAATGTTGTGTGGTTAGGCTTGGTTTAAATCAGGGGATTGCTGAGCAGTGTGGCACGAAGAGGCAGAAGGGACAGTAGGGCCTATTCCATGCTGCACCTTAATAAACCTACCAACCTGTATGTCATGGGAGGAAACCAGAGCACATGGAGGAAACCCATGTGGCCACAGTGAAAAAATACAAACTCCTTACAGACTTTGGCAGGAACTTCTTCTGGCAGTTCATTCTATGTACTGATTACCCGCAGGGTAAAAAAAAACTCCCACTAAATCTCTCACCATAAACCAATGAGCAGATCATGGCTGTCCAACTCTGGGGAAAAGACTGTGCACATCCATGCCCTGCACCTCTATAAGATCATCACTCATTCTCCTAGGAATGAAGTCCCAGTATGTTTCTCTCTATAACACAGACCATTCAGTGCTGGCAGAATCCTTGTAAATACATTCTGCACTCTTCCCAGCCTAATGGCATGTTTCTATTAATTGAATCCAAATTTAATTGGGTTCATAGTGGGAACTGAACTCTCTCCTCACTTGCCTATCACCTCCTTCTGGTGCCCCTCCTCCTCCCATAGTCCACTCTCCTATCAGATTCCTTCTTCTTCAGCCTTTTCCACCAATCACCTCCCAGCTCCTCATTTCATACCCTCACCCACCTGCCTTCCCCTCATCTGGCTTCACCTATCACCTTCCAGCCTGTACTCTTTCCCCTTCCCCACCTTCTATTCCAGCTTCTTCTCCCTTCCTTGTCAGTAAACCTTGACTCTTTTATTTCTTTCCATAGATGCTGCCTGAAATTGCTGGACATTGTACTATTCTATTTCCAGCTGCTCTTTTCTCATTGCTGACATCAGGGAGATGAAGGAGACTAAAAAGGTTTTAGGAAGAGCTTCTTCCCCTCCACCATCAGATTTTCAATGGACTATGAACCAATCCATGAAGACTACCTCAAGTATTTTTTGCTCTTTTTTTTGCACTACTTTATGCTTCTATAGTATATTTCTTATTGTAATTCATAGTTTTGTCATTTTGCAGCAGTATAGTGCAATACATACAAATTTCATGATGTACGTCAGTGATATTAAACCTGATTCTGATTGGACAGCCCCACAGAATCATCTGATCTGATTAGCTCTTGTCACTGCAAAGTATGGGTCTATCATCACACCATTTTACACCCAAGTGCTCATTACCATGATGCTATCATCATGGACTGTGATGCCTCTGGAGAAGGAATCAACACACAAATGCACCAGAATACCCAGCAGGGATTACCTGAGAGATTAACTGTTTCTCCCTCCACAGATGCTACTCAGCCTGCTGAGTATTTCCAGCATCTTGTGTTTTGGCTTTGAGAACATTTTGAAAGCTTTAGTGCAATAATGACGGTGCTTGATGCAACTGCTTCAGGAGTCTGGTATTGGTGGAAGTGACGTAGCCTGCCAGAACTTGTTGACAATAACTTGTGCTATGTTTGCCGTGGAGAGAAGGCTGACATTACTTTGTAGGTGATACTGCTACAGTGTGAAGATGCCTGTGGTAGACAGTTGACTGAGGAGGATGGGGATGGGTAGGAGTTGGTACCAGGTTTAAAATCTTGATCTTTTAATACTTTTCATGGATGACAACAGCAATGCCATTCAATAAGAATAGTTGGTAATCTTATTGTAACTGCAACTCCACATTGTCATCGACTCAGAGCAACTCTTCACATGAAAAGAATCCACGTACCATTTCCTCAATTTGAAAGACTCTGCTTCCACCAGGCTTTGAGGAAAAGGCTTTCAATGGCTCAGAACACTCACAAGAAATGTTGTCTCATTTGTTTTAAATGGGTGTCCCCTTCTTTTCAAGCAATTACCCTTTCTTCTGGATTTATCCACAAGAGGAAACATCCTTTTTATATCCGATCAACCATGACTCCTTAAGATCTTGTACATTTCAATCTTGTTGGGATTGCATCACAATAGCCACTAAAGTTCCCTTGAAAATGACTTAGGAATACCTTTGCTCGCTGTAACTTTTACACTTGGTAATATCCAATTATTACCACCCATAAAAAATTTGTTCTTCAGCCTCTGCACGGTTCAGAGTTGTACATTGCATTCTCAACAGTGTGAAAGTGTCTTTCTTTTTGTTCTCTAATTCAACCTATATAGCTCCATATAATCACCCTTCTAAAATATCCCAGATCAATCATTTCTTGAAGCAATTTTGTTAATCCCTTCTGATCCAATCTGACACTTGAGTAATCAGAAATGTTTATCTGCCATTCTTGCCCTTCTTCGAGCCATCGTTCTATAATTTTATAAATCTGTGTGTTGATTAGATTGAGAATTTCCAGCAAAGACATAACTTATCTTGACCCAAGGCGTATTGGAATTTGTTCCAGGGTTTTCTCCTAGTTAGAGTGAATAAAGGTCAGGAGTCACCACATTTGAACCCAACTTCTGTCACAACAGCACATGTCAACGGCATTGTCCTACATGCACACAACACCCAAAACAGCAACAGCCAGCACAAAGCATTGTACACGTAGCAATCTTGCCATGGGCACAATGTCACCAGCAATACAACATTTATTTATGATCTGCACATAAAAGAAAGGGCAACGTACACTTCAATGTCTAGGTAATCATGCTTTTGTCCTTTTAACAAGCACAACACAATTCCGATATATTAAAATAACGCTACCCAATGAACATGGTAAAATGATTAGCAGTCAGGTGATAACCTTGAGATCAGGATCACTGAACTCCAGCTGAAGACAGCCTTGGATGATTCATCACATGACCGACGACCAATAGCTGCATTCTCAATACTCTTTCAACAGGAGAATCCTTGGAACTCACTGTTAGAGAAATAATTTCAATTCAACTGGTTAATATTTATCCATCAGGTAGCTAATTATCTGATATTATACAAATAGAGGTTCTCCAAAGGGGGGAAAAACTTACTATTTTATACTGCCCCTATGATTTTTTCTCCCTGGTTGCTTGAAACAACTTTCTAGAGATTAAAATTTAATTCCTGTCCATCCCGGAGGACTGGTTACCACTATTGAGAATGCAATGACGAGACAAGTAGGTCTCAGAGAAGAGTAATACAAGAGAGATTGGCAGGACTAAATGGGGGGGGGGGGTGGGGAAGCAAGAATTCAAGTAGAAAAAAAGCAATTAAGATGAAAGAGAAAAATTCTAAGATTTACAAAGAATTTGCAATTTGGGATAACGCTGCCGGTACTTCGAAAAATCCAAATCATCAGTATATACACTTAAAATTTTGTCATAAAGCATATGTAACACCGAGAATTAGACATCAAATGGGACTGATTCCTGACCCATATTGCTTATTTTGCCCCCATGGAACCGTTGACTCTTTTATACATGTTGTACGGGGATGTCCAGGGGTTTTTGGTGGGTGGGGGAAAGGTCATCAGTAATCTTACAGAACTAACGGGGGTACAATTACCAATGGACCCCAGGTGTACATCTTCTAAATGATGACTCCCACCTTTCCCTTACAGAAAAAACACACAAAGTCTGGCTGGCAGGCCTGACTACAACTAAGTAGATTGTAGTCCAGTGTTGGAAACCTCCCCATGATATTTCAAGTACTCACTGGCTTCAGAGCTTTTTGGACATTTCTTACCTGGAACTATCATCAGCAAGAGTAAATGATGCACGACCAAACACAATCTTAATGTGGACAAATTTGATATCCAACTTAAAAGATCTTCTGTTAAAATAGGAATGCATTGTCTGTGTATGCACTACTATTCAGTTGGTTGGTGGAGGGGGGGGGAAGGATGGAGAGGAGGGTGGGGATGAGGAAGAGGATGAGGGGTGGGGGGGATGTTGATGAGGGTTGGGGATGGCTGGGTTAAACAGTCAAAATGTAATCGGCAACTGGGGTTGTATTGAATGTAATTTGTTGGTGTTGCAATAAAAATTAGTGATAAAAAAGATTTACAAAGAATTCATTAAAAATAATTACTGGAAAAAATGGAAAAGTGTAATTTTTTAAAAAAAAATCTGAAACACTGAAAGAGCAACTTCCTTAATGTTCTTAATCTTTAAAAGAAAATCAAATAAATACTTTAGAGAAAAATAAATAGTGGAGTCAGGGAAAGGGATGTGTAATGTGACTGATTGAATAGCTCTTCAGAAAGTGATGCAAACTCCATGGCAGTCTGTCCTCCTGTGCTGGATTATTCTGAGTGATCAGAGAACTGAGAAAAGTAACTAACAGGAAACAAAGACCAGCAAAAGCATGAAATAGTAAATACTATTATTACACCAAAGGGCCTGTATTGTGCTGTAGGTTTTCTATGATTCTATTACTTTGTAATTGTAAAGACAATGAATAACCAGCATTCTTTTGCCCATTCTTGCAGGGAGAAATGAATTTGGATGTACATGAACACAAAAGTGCTAAGAATACAAAACATTCCAGCTTTCTCATTCTGCATGTGGGAGTGTAAAGTGTCATCAAATGCTGTGCCACTATGTAGAGGAGCCTCATTTTTCCCCATATCAAATTGTGTCATGCTGAAACAACACAAACAGCATTTATTAAGCACAGGTTCAAAAGAAAACAATCCTCCGACAGATGGATATTAGTTCTACGAAACTGAGAAAGTACAGTTGGTCTTGTCAGAGATGAACTGGCCTTTCTCAGTTTCCTAGAATCTAAAATCTAGTTAGTTAGAAGCAAAAGGGATGATGACTAGCTCCACTTTTTAAATCTCATTTCAACAGTTCTAATCAGTAGTCCAATATCACCGTGACACATTCTCTCTTAAATTCTAATGATTTCTCCACCAAGATATAGTGTGCTTTTTCCTTTTCCTGAGACCAGGATACATGCTGTCTTCAGTTCCCCTTCTTCACTTCCTGTTGGTGACAATCACCCTGAATCTGACTTCAACACAGGAAGACAAAGATCAAGGCTTAAAAAGTTTGTTATTTGAATTTATCAAAGTACTCATGGAACCACAAAGTCATAAAATACTACAGCACAGAGACAGGCCTTTCAGCCCATCTATTCCATGCTGAACTATTAATCTATTCCATCCCATCAACCTGCACTTGCACCACTGCCTTCCATAACCCTCCCATCCATGTACCTGTCCAAATTTCTCTTAAATGTTGAAATTGAACCCTCATCCACCACTTCCACTGGCAGCACATTCCACACTCTCACCACTGCACGAGTAAAGAAGGTCCCCCTCGTGTTCATCTTAAATATTTCACCTTTCACCTTAACCAATGACCTCTAGTTCTTGTCTCACCCAACCTCAGTGGAAAAAGCCTGCATGCATTTACCTCATCTATACCCTCATAATTTTGAATACCTCCATCAAATCTCACCTCATCCTCCTATACTCTAGGAAATATAGTCCTAACCTACTCAACCTTTCCCTGTAAATCAGGTCCTCAACATCCTTGTAAATTTTCTCTGAAGTCTTTCAATCTTATTGTTTTATTTCCTGTAGGTTTGTGACCAGAACTGCACACAATACTCCAAAGTAGACCTCACCAACATCTTATACAATTCCAAATAACATTTCTACTCCTGGTTGTGTGCTTTACTTTAAATTTTACCGCAATTTTGCTATGAAGTGCAGCACTTCCTCTCTATAACTCCTCTCATCAAGCCACTTCATGAATTACTCTCACAATGGTATTTCTTTCCCAAACCAAAATATGCTCTCTCATATTAAATAAATCTGCCCTATAGTATCAATCATTTGAAACTCAATTACAAAGAAATGTTAGCCCCCCCCCCCCCCCCCCCCATCCCCTGCAGAGAGTAGTGAATCTCTGGAGTTCTTTATTCCAGGGTTTTTATTACTTACAGTGCATTCGGTTAATTGGGTCATTGATTAATTAGGGCAGTCTTTTATTTGGGATAACTCTTAAATAACAAAAACTGAGAAAATAATTGGGATTCCCTTTGTTTTCTTGGGATACTATGCCACTTCATTGGGGCAGGAGACTTGCTGAACAGTTTCTAGCTAACATCAGACACATGCACTTTTGTGGCCGTTGGACACCACACCATTCTTATGCTCCAAGAGCTGTGATTTTTGTCACTGGTGGTTGGTGAGAAATAAGCTGTAAGATAATTGAGAGCTGCTTTTCTCACTGCAGTTTCAAACATTCAGACTTAAAGATGGCAGAAACAGCAATGAGTGAAAATGAAATGATTTCACTACTTCAACAAGTTAGGGACCGCAAAGAATTTGAAAGCATCTACAATCATCTTGAATGTTACAATGAAAATGAAGATTTGGAGGATGCAATCATTGAAAGCATTGTATGAAGGTTTCCATTATCTGCATGAGGTGTCTGCACTGATTTTGTTCATTTACAGTCAAAAATCTTGATATCCTCCATCAATAACTATTAAGAACTAATAGTTTTATAGTACTGTAGTGGCATTGATGGTGTTCTAGCTTATTCTGTAGTCCATTTAAATATATAATTTGTTACTCAGTTAAACGGTAGCTTGTCTATTCAATATTCAAAGATTCAAAAACTTTGTTGTCATTCTAACCGTACATCAGCTCTGCAGGGCAGAATGAGACAGCGTTTCCCAGGGGCAAGTGCAAACATAACATAACAAACACAATAAATAATAAACACAACAATAAATAGTAAAACACAACAGCCACATGTCAGTTAAAATCAAGTTATAAGTGTCCAGTGTAAGTTAAAAGTGTCCAAAGCAGAGTCAGGTAGAGCAGCTATTTAGCAGTCTGACTGCCTGTGGGAGGAAACTGTTTAGTAGCCTTGTGGTTTTTGTTTTGATGCTCCTGTAACGTTTGCCTGATGGCAGAAGAACAAACAGTTTATAGAGAGGGTGTGAGGGGTCTTTAATGATGTACCATGTCTTCTGGAGGCATCGACTCTGACAGAAGGTAGGGAGACCCCAATAACCTTCTCTGCTCCCCTAACCACCTTCTGCAAGGCTTTTTTGTCGGCAGCACTGCAGCTGAAGTACCAGGTTGTGATGCAAAAGGTCAGCACACTCTCAACCATGTCTCTGTAGAATGTAGTTAAGATGTTAGTGGGGAGTGATGCTTGTTTAAGTTTCCTCAGAAAGTGCAATCTCTGCTGGGCCCGTTTCACAATCCCAGTGGTGTTCCTGGACCGGGTGAGATTGTCCGAGATCTGCACCCCAAGGAACTTGATGTTTTCAATTCTCTCCACTGTGGAGCCACTGACGCTGAGGGGTGTGTGCTTAGGCTGAGTCCGTTCCCCTTGAAACTGGCTGAATCAAATGTTTTTAACTAATCCTTTGAAACTTCGGCTAATTCTGGCAGCCACTTAATTGGGCCAAAATGTATTTGCACCGATGTGTCCAAATTAACCAGAATCCACTGTATAATTTCACTACGGGGTAGTATCCAATGGCCACAAAAGTGCATGCATCTGATGTTAGTTAGAAACAAGTCTCCTGCCCCCAATTAAGCAGCATTGTACCCCAAATAAACAAAGGGAATCCATAGTGCCTATAAAAGCAATTCACCCCCTTGGATGGTTTCATGTTTTATTGTTCCATGACTTTGAATCACAGTGGATTTAATCTGGGTTTTTTTTGACACTGATCAACAGAAAAAGACTCTTTCTTGTCAGAGCGAAAATAGATCTCTGCTAAGTGATCTAAATTAAATACAAATATAAAATGCAGAATAATTGATTGAATAAGTATTTGCCCACTTTAATATGACACACCAAATCATCACTGCTACAGTCAATTGGTTTCAGAAGTCACATATTTAATTCAATGGAGATCACCTGTGTGCAGTCACGGTGTTTCAATTGATTGTGGTAAAAATACACCTGTATCTGGAAGGTCCAACTGCTGGTGAGTCAGTTTCCTGGCAAAAACTACACCATGAAAACAAAAGAACACTCCAAGCAACTCTGTGAAAAGGTTATTGAAAAAGCACCAGTCAGAACATGGATACAAGAAAACTTCCAAATCCCTGAATACCCCTTGGTGTACAGTTAAGTCAATCATCAAGAATTAGAAAGAATATGGGATCCACCTAGAGCAGGCCGTCCTCAAAAACTGAGTGGCCATGCGAGAAGGGGACGAGTGAGGGAGGCCACCAAGAGACCTATGACAATTCTGGAGGAGTTACAAGCTTCAATGGCTGAGATGGGAGAGACTGCACATACAATAACTGTTGCCTGGGTGCTTCACCAGTCATAGCTTTATGGGAGAGTGACAAAGAGAAAACCCCATCTGAAAAAAAATTCACATGAAATCTAGGCTAGTTTGCCAGAAGGCATGTGGGAGACTCTGAAGTCAGCCAGAAGAAGGTTCTATGGTCTGATGAAATCAAAATTGAGCTTATTGGCCATCAAACTAAACACTGTTTGACATAAGCCAAACACTGCACATCATCAAAAACACACCATCCCTAGCATGAAGTGTGGTGGTGGCTGCATCATGCTGTGGGGATGCTTCACTACAGCAGGCACTGGAAGGCTTGTGAAAGTAGAGGGTAAAATCAACACAGCAAAATACAGGGAAATCCTGGAGGAAAACCTGATGCAATCTGCAAGAGAAAGATGACTTGGGAGATTTGTTTTCCAGCATGACAATGACCCAAGCATAATGCCAAAGCTACACAGAAATGGCTTAAAAATAACAAAGTTAATGTCCTGGAGTGGCCAAGTCAGAGTCCAGACCTCAATTCAATTGAAAATTTGTAACTGAACTTGAAAAGGGCTGTTCACTCATGATATCCATGCAATCTGACAGATCTTGAGCAGTCTTCTAAAGAAGAATGGGGAAAAACTGCAGTGTCCAGATGTGCAAAGCTGATAGAGACCTATTCACACAAACTTGAGATTGTAATTGCTGCCAAAGGCACATCTACTAAATACTGGCTTCAAGAGGGTGAGTAATTATGCAATCAATCACTTTGTGTTTAATAATTGTAATGTTTAGAACCATCTGTAGAAATTTGTGTTCACTTTGACACGAAATAATCTTTTCTGCTGATCAGTGTCAAAAAGAGCCAAATTAAAACCACTGTGAGTCAATGTTGTAAAACAATAAAACATGAAAGCTTCCAAAGGGGCTGAATACTTTTTATGGGCACCGTATTTATTTTACAGAAAGGGGTAGATACAGCCCAGTCCATCACAAAGCCACCTCACCATTGAGCACATCTACAAGGAGTACTATCACAAGAAAGCAGCCTCCATTATTGAGGACTCCGAACATGCAGGCCATGCTCTCAGGAAGGAGGTATAGGACCCCAGGTCCCATAGCACCAGATTCAGGAACAGTTTTCACCCTACAACCATCAGGCTCCTGAACAAATTTGCATGCATAAACAAAGATTAACAAACAACAAATGTGCACAATACAAAGTGACACACAGATTTGATGCACAAATGCTTATTTACCAAGGCGACTCTAATCACATGGTATTCACCATACAGCCAAAGAGTCATAATTTAGTATTTTTATTTATAGGGTCAGCACAGTAACAGGTCCTTCCAGCCCAACAAACCCACTCCGCCCAATTACACTCATGTGACCAATTAACCTACCAACCGGTAGGGATTTGGAATATGGGAGGAAACCAGAGCACTTGGAGGAAACTCACCTGTTCACGGAGAGAACGTACAAACTCCATACAGACAGCGGCAGGAAATGAACCCGGGTAGCTGGTGCTGTAAAGCATTATGCTAATTGCTATGCTACCATGCTGCCCCCTTCTCACTCATTAAACATCAACTGATGTTGGAGATCAGAAACTCTGATCAGCCAACGTTTTTTTCAATCTCTATTCTCATTTCTTGCAAACAATTCAGTTAACTTCGTTATGCTGTCCACATTTGCTTCTCTGATACTAGTTATCTCATTATCCTCAGTTTACCGACACATTCTTCTGACCCTCCCTCTCGCTGACCACATTTCATCTTTCCTACAGGAAGCTGGATGTCCACCAGAGGTCACATACAAGAAGCAAAACCTCAGGAAATTGATATCTATCACTGGGGACCCCAATCATCCAGTTCATGGTCCCTTCTCAATTCCTGCACCTCAAAGAGCAGGAGGTACAGGAATCTAAAACACATACACCTCAAGGTTTCTTTTACTCTTTGTTGTACATGTCTAATTTGTTAAATTAAGTTTGATGACTGCTGAATTGGGCTGTATTATAATTACCTATATACATGTGATTGTTCAGTGAATTTTCTAGTAATTATGGTACAGTTGCCTCTTTTTCCAGAAACTTCTTGTTTTCAGTAGATGTTGCATTAATTAAATCTGGCTATTTTATTGATTATTATCAATGGAATTTCTGTTATCTCTAGTCTAGTATGGAAAGACTGTGACTACTTTTCAGGCTGTTCTATTTTTTTTAAAACTCTCTTATTACTTCTTTGCTCTTGACACATATAATAAAACAGCCATTAGCCAAAGGTTTTATGCCTCATTCTTGACTTAGAGTAAGAGTCATAAAAAAACTACAGCACAGAAACAGGCCCTTTGGCCCATCTAATCTGTGCCAAACCATTTAAGCTGCCTATTCCCATCAACCTGCCCGCAGACCATAGCCCTCCACACCCCTCCCATCCATGTACCTATCCAAACTTCCCTTAAAACGTTGAAATCAAAATCGCATCCACTATTTGTACTGGCAGCTTGTTCCACACTCTCACCAACCTGAGTGAAGTTTCCCCTCATGTTCCCCTTAAACATTTCACCTTTCACCCTTAACCCATGACCTTTAGTTGTAGTCTTGCCCAACCTCAGTGGAAAAAGCCTGCTTGCATTTACCCTTTCCATAACTGCATAATTTTGTACACTTTGATAAAATCTCCCCTCAATCTTCTAGGGAATAAAGTTCTAACCTAGTTAATCTTTCCTTATAACTCAGGTCTCCAGTTCCAACAACATCCTTGTAAATTTTCTCTGCACTCTTTCAACCTTGTTTACTTCTTTCCAGCAGGTAGGTGAACAAAACTGCACTCAATACTCCAAATTAGGCCTTGCCAACATCTTATACAACTTCAACATAACATCCCATCTTCTGTACTCAATACTTCGACTTATGAAGTCCAATGTGCCAAAAGCTTTCTTTATGACCCTTGTCATGGGTATCTCGTACCTGTCACGTGACCATGATGTAATTGAAGCTATGCTAGACATGAGGTAATGGTCTTGTGATGGTGGAGTGATGTCATTTTCCCGCCAGAGAGAGGTCATGTGATAGTTTTTTTCAACCGGGTATAAAAGGAGAACCCCTCCCTGTGAGGTGGGGCAGTTCGTGGCTGAATTCGCCAGTGACTCCATGTTGCTGTGTATTCTAAGTAATGACGCAGTTTTATTTTAAAGTGGAGTTTTACTTTCTGCCTTAAGTCAAAGGTTATTGCCGGCAGTTTTGCTACAATACTGCCAGTTAAAATCAAGTTGGAGAGTGAAGATTCGTCAACGTTCGGGGAGCTGAAAGATCGAAGAAAGTTGATTTCGGCCGTGAAGCAGGTTCGACCTTTATTTAACCTTCGCACAAGGAATTAGTAATCTGTGTCCATGTTAACTCTTGTTTTGCCAAAAAAAGAGCAGGGAATTGGATGCAGAGTTTCGCCAAGGAAAGGTCAGTGCCTTTAAGCTGTTTTATTTTCTTCAATCGTAAATCTCTCAGCAAAGCATACTTCGGCTGGGATCAGCAGTAACGTCGTAAAAGAGGATTTAATTCAAAGAAAGTCACTCCTTTAACTGACTGTAAATCATTTTGGATGCTTTTCAATACTATTTTAAAGAACTGACTTTGCATTTCTCACTTTAAGGACTGTTCGAGCTGCTGTATCGCAGCTGACTTCCGGTTAAGTTAGTCGTTTGTTTACTTTTGGGGTTTTTTTAAGCAGTGTTTAATAAATGTTTTATTTGTTATAAAAAACCTGTCTCAATCATATATTCATTGTTGCTGGACCATAATATTTGGGGGCTCATGCGATCTGAATCCATTTTTGAGTTTAAATGCTTGTTTAATTTTTGATTGGTGCTTTGGAAAAGGGGAATACTCAACTCTTTTGTTTGATTGGTTTGTGAGTGGTATTTGACAACAATGAATATTGATGACTTCCTGGCTTCGCTAGACGCGGAGTTATTAGCGAAGGTGGAAAAAAGATGATGTATTGGAGATTGCTAGCAGGTTGGAACTTAAAGGTATTTCAAAAGATACAACAAAGCCTGTAATTCAGAGGAAAATCACGGAACACTATATAGAGTCAAATGTGTTTGATGTATTGGTTTTAGATAAGTTTACTGTGAGTAAAGCAGTGATTTAGTTACAATTGGAACAGGTAGCATTAGAAAAGTTAAAAATAGAAGCTGAATTAAAACAGAAGGAATTGCAAACTAACTTGGAACTAAGTCGGTTAGAAGCTGAAAATAAAAAGAAACAGTTGGAAGCTAACTTGGAATTATGTAGGTTAGAAGCTGAGGATAAACAGAGGGAATTTGATCTTAAGATAGCGGAATTAAAGTCTGAGAATCAGTCTCCTGGTTCTAGAAAAACATTTGTTGTTAGTCAGGAAATTAAATTGGTCCCTCCATTTAGTAGAGAAATATTTTCAACATTTTGAAACGATTGCTCTGATTTCAGAGTGGCCGAAAGAGAAATGGTCAGTGTTGTTGCAGAGTGTAATTAAAGGCAAAGCACAACAGGTTTATACAGCTTTAATACAACAGGTTTATTCAGCTTTAATTGCTGAGCAAGCACTTGATTATGATATTGTGAAAATGCACATATTGAAGGTGTATGAGTTAGTCCCAGAAGCGTATAGAGAAAGATTCAGAAATTTGAAGAAATCTCTGGACAAAACTTATGTTTAATTTGCCTATGATAAAGCTGTGTGTTTTGAAAGATGGGTTTCCTCTAAAAACGTAATTGGGGACTATAATAAATTGGAAGAGCTGATTTTAATGGAGGAACTTGGTCCCATTTGTAATTATTGTAAGAAACCTGGTCACGTAATAGCTAACTGTTTCTGATTGGAAAAGAAAGAAAAGGAAGCAGTCCCAGATGCTTGTGTGCAACATACTGAAACACCTGTAAAATCACAGGGTTTGATAAACACAAATGAAGTTTTGTTGGAGTCTGATCAAGTTAGGAAGGGATATGATCATTTTATAACTGAAGGATTTGTATCCTTGAAAGAAGGATCTGCCAATAAAAATCCTTAGGGATACTGAAGCTTCTCAATCACTGATGTTAAACAGTGTGTTAAAGTTTAATGAAGAGTCTGACACTGGTGAGGTAAATTATATACGAGGTGTTGGAAGTGCCCTTATGCCTGTATATCTGCATAAGGTGAATTTAAAGTCAGCGTTAGTTACAGGACTTGTTAAAGTAGGACTACAGCCTAGCTTATCTGTGAAGGATATTTCTTTATCGTTAGGTATTTGGCAGGTAGACAAGTTTTTCCTGAAATGCATTTGACAATAGAATCAGAGGAACCAGGGATGGATTCTAATACAGATTCTTCCTGTGTTGTAACTCGAGCTATGGCTAAAAAGATTGATGTGCAGAATGAGGTTGTTACCCCTGACTGTTCAACTCAGGATTCGAGTTTTGAGGATATGTCAGAAACTTTCTTACCTTCATTGTTTGAACAAGATTCTTGGAGTAAGTCTGACCATGAAGATTTGTCTCTGTCTCGGAAGGAGATGATAGCAGAGCAGAGTAGAGACCCTGAGATTATTAAATTAAAAGAACAAACTCTTCTAGACAGTGAAATTGATAAGGTGCCAGTAGGATATTATTTTGAGAAAGGTGTACTGATGAGGAAGTGGAGACCGCCTACAATTCCTGCAAGTGATGAATGGAATGTTGTTCACCAGGTAGTTGTTCCTAAAGTTTATCAAAATGAGATTTTAACTTTAGCCCATTGGGTGGACATCAAGGGGTAAGGAAAACTGTGGACAAGATTTTAAAACATTTTTACTGGCCTGGTTTAAGAAAAGATGTGGCGATGTTTTGCAGAACATGCTATACTTGTCAAATTGTGAGTAAACCAAATCAAGATACACCAGTGGCTCCATTACAACCTATTCCAGCATTTGTTGAAGCATTTTCTAAAATTATTATAAATTGTGTAGATCCATTACCAAAAACTAAAACTGGTTATCAATACTTGTTGACTATCATGTGCACTGTGTCTACATTTCCAGAGGCAGTACCACTTAGGAATATAACAGCTAAAACTGTAACAAAGGCTCTTATAAAATTCTTTACTTATTTTGGGTTGCCTAAGGAAATATAATCTGATCAAGGTAGAAATCTTATGTCTGGATTGTTTCAACAGATGGTTTATAAATTGGAAGCTAAGCAAATCACTTCATCTGCATACCATCCAGAATCGCAAGGTGCCTTGGAGAGGTTTCATTCTACCCTCAAGACTATGATTAGGAAGTATTGTGTGGAAAATGAAAATGATTGGGATGAGGGTACACACTTACTTCTATTTGCAGTAAGGAAATCGGTGCAGGAATGCTTAGGTTTCAGTTCATTTGAACTTGCATTTGGGCATAGAGTTAGAGTTAGAGGACTTTATTAAAAGAACAATGGACTAATAAAGAAGTACACACTAATTTGTTGGACTATGTTTTAAAATTTAAGGACAGGTTACATAAAGCTTGTAGCTTAGCCAAGGAAAATTTAAAATTGGCTCAGGAGAAAATGAAAACCTGGTACGATAAAGCAGCTATGATGAGGACGTTTAAGCCTGGAGATAAGGTGCTGGTTCTTTTCCCAGTGCAAACGAATCCTTTACAAGCTAGATTTCATGGTCCTTATGAAATTGTGTCTTAAATCAATGATGTGGATTACGTGATTAAAAACTCCAGATCGTAGAAGGCCAACTCAACTTTGCCATACAAATATGATAAAACCATATTATGAGAAACAGTCTGCTACTGTGACTGTTGTGGTTAATGATAATGAGTCTGATCTCACTAGGAGCATAATAGATGATTCATCTGAAACTCATTCTAAACCCAACATTGTTTCTGCCAGATTACAAAACTCAAACATTCTGAAAAATATTGATGAGAAGTTAGCACATTTACAGCCAGAACAGAAGTAACAGATGAAGCAATTAATTTTTAAATATAAGGATTTGTTTCCAGACGTTCCTATAAGAACCACTGTAGCTTTACATGATGTAGATGTTGGAGATGCCAAACCCATTAAACAACATCCATATAGGATGAACACGGAAAAATGTGAACTTGCTGAGAAAGAAATTAAATATTTTGTAGAGAATAATATTATTCGACCTTCTAATTCGAATTGGAGTTCACCTTGAGTTATGGTGCCAAAACCAGACAGTAGTATTAGGTTTTGTATGGACTGCAGGAAGGTGAATGCTGTAACGAAAACAGATGCATATCCAATTCCTAAAGTAGATTGATTGTGTAGATAAAATTGGAAAAGCAAAGTTCCTTACAAAGATTGATTTATTGAAAGGGTATTGGTGTGTTCCATTAACGGATAGAGGTAGAGAGATTTCTGCATTTGTAACTCCATCTGGGTTATATGAATATAATGTTCTTCCATTTGGGATGAAGAATGCCCCAGGTACTTTCCAGAGGATGATTAACTCTGTGATTCAGGGATTGAAAGATACAGATGCTTATATTGACGATTTGGTGACAGGAAATGATACGTGGGAAGCACACATTACTGTGGTGAAGAAATTATTTCAAAGGTTTTCAAAAGCTAACTTAACTATTAACTTGGCTAAAAGCGAATTTGGAAATGCCACTGTGACTTACCTTAGTTCTGTTGTAAGTCGAGGCCTGGTTAAAGAAAATTGTTAAAGAAATACATTAAACTCCAATTTAGTAATGAAAGGTTTAATGATACAACAGTACAATATTTTAATAACTCATATTAAAGGTAAAGATGATGTGATTGCTGATTGTCTATCTCGATGTTGAATGTACAATGTAATTTTTTTATGGAGTGATATTTTCTAACATTTGTAACACTCCTACTGTATAGTAAGTTGTAAGATGCTGTATGATAATATTATGTATACTGTGTGCATTGTAAATTTTATAAATTTGCATTTCTTCTCTTGTAAATAGTTAATTGTTAAAATTTTGTTCTTGACAGATCAAAAATTTTTTTTGGAGGGAGGTGTTACCTATGGGTATCTCGTACCTGTCACTTGACCATGATGTAATTGAAGCTATGCTGAACATGAGATAATGGTCTTGTGATGGTGGAGTGATGTCATTTTCCCGCCAGAGAGAGGTCATGTGATAGTTTTTTTCAACCGGGTATAAAAGGAGAACCCCTCCCTGTGAGGTGGGGCAGTTCGTGGCTGAATTCGCCAGTGACTCCATGTTGCTGTGTATTCTAAGTAATGACGCAGTTTTATTTTAAAGTGGAGTTTTACTTTCTGCCTTAAGTCAAAGGTTATTGCCGGCAGTTTTGCTACAATACTGCCAGTTAAAATCAAGTTGGAGAGTGAAGATTCGTCAACGTTCGGGGAGCTGAAAGATCGAAGAAAGTTGATTTCGGCCGTGAAGCAGGTTCGACCTTTATTTAATCTTCGCACGAGGAATTAGTAACCTGTGTCCGTGTTAACTCCTGTTTTGCCAAAAAAGAGCAGGGAATTGGATGCAGAGTTTTGCCAAGGAAAGGTCAGTGCCTTTAAGCCATTTTTTTTTCAATCGTAAATCCCTCGGCAAAGCATACTTCGGCTGGGATCAGCAGTAACATGAAAGAGGATTTAATTCAAAGAAAGTCACTCCTTTAACTGAATGTAAATCATTTTGGATGCTTTTCAATACTATTTTAAAGAACTGAGTTTGCATTTCTCACTTTAAGGACTGTTCAAGCTGCTGTATCGCAGTTGACTTCCGATTAAGTTAGTTGTTTGTTTACTTTTGGGGGGTTTGTTTTAGCAGTGTTTAATAAATGTTTTATTTGTTATAAAAAACCTGTCTCAATCATATATTCATTGTTGCTGAACCGTAACACCCTATCTAACTTTAATGCTACTTTCAATGAATTATAGACTTGTATTCCCACTCCTCAGTGCCCTACTCCTCTGTGTAAGAACCACCTTTGGATCACCAAAACATCAGAATCCAACATGACTCATTTGTTATGTACAATTCCATTGTTGCAATAAAGTTATTTTTCATGGCATTTATAGTGTAAGTTGTACAATAAACTGGAACCTGAAGTCAGTCTAAACCAAATTTACTTTTTTCTGATACACCTTTCACTGCCCCCTCTTTAACTCTCCGAATGCAAAACCTTACCGTTTTTGTTTCTAGTTGCTTTTATATCATGCTAAATTGTCTTTCCATGCAATGCTCAATTTCATTTGATCTAACTCTGCAGGCTAGGACTAGTCTATTCAGCAGTCCGCAAATCTAAATAATTGATACTGTTGTCATAGGTGTGGCCATTGACATCTCTACAGCAATGCAAAATGGACAAAACTTTTAGGAACAACTTCTACCATTAAACCCGATTAAAATTCTTCTGTACTTCTTCAAAAATGCTTGCAACTTCTAACTTTTGTCTCCCAGAATTCAACACTACCATATTAATAAAATTTGCAGCATCATGCTAAATACATGAAAGTTACAAAATTTATTAGTAAACTGGTATTTAAAATGTAAGATTTTCAGTAAAGTGAAATAAAGAGTTTGCGTTGGCTGACATCTCAGTTAACAGCAAAAACAGATTTGATAATCTGATGTGAACATAGAGAGTCCTATTGTGTGCAAGTTACGATGATCTAGAATGCTCAGCTTAGAAATTTGCTAGAACAGATTCAACAGTAAACTTCAAAATGGGAAACAAATTACAAACAAGGCCATGAGGACATAAGTCAAACATTTTGGAATTACTTTAGCTAATTTCCAATTTCTTTAGCCAGAGAGTGGTGAATCTGTAGAATTATTTGCCACAGGCAGCTGTGGAGGCTGAGTCTTTATGTACATTTAAGGCAGAGGTTGATAGATTCTTGATTGGTAAGGGAATGAGAGGGAAATGGATCAGTCATGATGAAATGGCTGGGCAGAATAAAATGGGCCAAATGGCCTAATTCTGCTCCTATATCTTATTATCTTATGGTCTTAAGGAATTACAAAAATTAATGGACTGTTTAGTAGTCATAGTTAATTATTTACCTGTAATGGCATCTACAAAACAAAAATTCTGTAAGAGACAGAGACGTGAGAGATGCAAGATAGGGAGCTGCTGAAGGGAGGGAGAATTAAAGTATGCAGGCAAGAACCTGACAAGGGTGATAGGTGCATACAAGGATAGTGTAGCAGACAGAGATAAAGGGATGGACTCTTTTGAAGGCTTAGATGGAAGAAAACCGATATAAATTATTGTATTTTTGTGTAATCTTATTAGGAAATAATCTTAAATACATCTGCAATCTCAAACTTGCTCAGGAGAGCAAAAATAATAACTGAAAAGGAACTTTAATTTATTATGGTACCACTTCTTTAGAGTTCACCTTAAAACTTTGTTATAATTGCTCATAAGAAGGGTGATTGATATGTTTGTGGCCTAAGGTAGAAGGAGTCAATTTTTAAAAACCTAGCACATTTATTTTTCAACATAGCCCCTCCTACATTTACACACTCAGTCCAGTGGTTGTGGATCATACGGATCTTAGACCTCCAGGAATTGTCCACTGCAGGGGTGATTGATAAGTTTGTGACCTAAGGTAGAAGGAGATGAGTTATACAGCTCTCTTTACATGCATATGCAGTTCAACTCTTTGAGTGATTATGCAGAAAGTTTGAAGTTAATAACTCATCAGGGGTGATTGATAAGTTCATGGCCTAAGGTAGAAGGAGATGAGTATTAATCACCCCTCGAATACACATTTAAGTTAGGTATAAAGTTGATGTTTAATATCTCTGCTCTTCAAGACCGCTTTGAGCACACTGACTGGCACATGTTCAGGGAGGCTGCAACCGATGGCGACTCTACCAACTTAGAGGTGTACACAGCATCAGTGACCAGCTACATCAGCAAGTGCATTGATAATGTTACTCTGTCCAAGACCATCACTATACGTGCCAACCAGAAGTCACGGATGACCGCAGAGGTGCATGCAATGCTGAGGTCCCGCGACTCCGCCTTCAGAGCAGGCAACAAGGCAAGTCTAACAACAGCAAGGGCCAAACTGTCCCGAGCCATCAGAGGGGCAAAGCGTGCACATGCCCAGCTAATCCAGTCACTTCCAGGACAGCGGCAACACACGGTGCATGTGGAAGGGCATCCAGGACATCACCAATTACAAGACAACATCACCTGACTGTGCAGGTGATGCGTCCCTCCCAAATGCTCTGAATAACTTTTTCGCCCAGTTTGAGGCGGAAAATGATGTGGCGGCGAGGAAGTCCACCCCTCCTACAAATGACCAGGTGCTGTCTCTCTCCGTGGCCGACGTGAGAAGAACCCTGTGCAGGGTCAACCCACGGAAGGCTGCTGGACCAGACAACATCCCTGGTAGAGTGCTCAGAGGACATGCAGACCAGCTAGCAGATGTTCTCACTGACATCTTCAACATCTCCCTGAGCAGCGCCACCGTTCCAACGTGCTTCAAAGCCACCACCATCGTCCCCGTACCGAAGAAGTCTTCAGTGTCCTGCCTAAATGACTACCGTCCCATTGCACTTACATCCATCATCATGAAGTGTTTCGAGTGGCTCGTCATGAGGCATATCAAGACCCTGCTGCCCCCCTCACTGGACCCCCTGCAGTTTGCGTACCGTCCCAACCGCTCAACAGATGACGCCATTGCCTCCACCCTCCACCTAGCCCTAACCCACCTGGACAAAAGACACATACGTTCGGATGCTGTTCATAGACTTCAGTTCAGCATTCAACACAGTCATCCCTCAGAAACTGATTGGAAAGCTGAGCCTACTGGGCCTGAACACCTCCCTCTGCAACTGGATCCTAGACTTCCTGACTGGGAGACCTCAGTCAGTCCGGATCGGGAGCAGCATCTCCAACACTATCACACTGAGCACGGGGGCTCCCCAGGGTTGCGTGCTCAGTCCACTGCTGTTCACTCAGCTGACCCACAACTGTGCTGCAACACACAGCTTGAACCATATTATCAAGTTCACCGATGACACGACCGTGGTGGGTCTCATCAGCAAGAATGATGAATCAGCTTACAGAGAGGAGGTGCAGCGGCTAACGGACTGGTGCAGAGCCAACAACCTATCTCTTAATGTGAGCAAAACAAAAGAGATGGTTGTTGACTTCAGGAGGGCATGGAGCGACCACTCCCCGCTGAACATCAACGGCTCCTCGGTAGAGATCGTAAACAGCACCAAATTTCTTGGTGTTCACCTGACGGAGAATCTCACCTGGTCTCTCAACACCAGCTCCACAGCAAAGAAAGCCCAGCAGCGTCTCTACTTTTTGCGAAGGCTGAGGAAAGTCCATCTCCCACCCCCCATCCTCATCACATTCTACAGGGGTTGTATTGAGAGCATCCTGAGCAACTGCATCACTGCCTGGTTCGGAAATTGCACCATCTCGGATCGCAAGACCCTGCAGCGGATAGTGAGGTCAGCTGAGAAGATCATCGAGGTCTCTCTTCCTGCCATCACGGACATTTACACGACACGCTGCATCCGCAAAGGAAACAGCATTATGAAGGACCCCATGCACCCCTCATACAATCTCTTCTCCCTCCTGCCGTCTGGGAAAAGGCTCCGAAGCATTCGGGCTCTCACGATCAGACTATGTAACACATTCTTCCCCCAAGCTATCAGACTCCTCAATACCCGAAGCCTGGACTGACACCTTACCCTACTGTCCTGTTTATTATTTATTGTAATGCCTGCACTGTTTTTGTGCACTTTATGCAGTCCAGTGTAGGTCTGTAGTCTAGTGTAGCTTTCTCTGTGTTTTTTTTGATTACGTAGTTCAGTCTAGTTTTTTGTACTGTGTCATGTAACACTATGGTCCTGAAAAATGTTGTCTCATTTTTACTATGCACTGTACCAGCAGTTATGCTCGAAATTACAATAAAAGTTGACTTGACTTGTTTAATAAAAATTACTTTTTACTTCAAACTTTTTGAACTTTGTATTAAAGGATCAGGTGAGTATCAGGCTAGTTTACTTAGATCTGTAAACGATGAAAGTACATTTAATTTCCAGGCAAAAATGATAAAACAAAATTTTAATTTTCTATCTGAATACACACAGGATTTCTAACAAAGGCGATAAGTTAATGCATAACTGAAAATAAATTAGTACATTCTAACAGCCGCAACAGGTATTTGGGGGTAATGTGACCAAGTTTGGATATTAAAATTTTTTAAATAATTCTCTTTTAGAAAGGACAGGCAAAATGGAGCTTCTATATGTTTATAAAAAGATTAACCAAAATTAAAAGTGCTTCCTTACAGACTGAAACCAAAAAATGATACTAAGGAATAAGGAGAAATTAAACAAATATTGCGCCTGTGTACTTAGACCCGATAACCTGATTGTGCAAACTTACTTTACTTTACATACTAGTGTTTAATAAAAAAGCTAAGCTGGAGATACTAAATGCAATGGTCATCATTGTCAAAAAAGAACAATAAACTTTGGAATGGTTCCCATAATTGAAATGTGATAATTGTAAACCCACAGTTTAAAAGAACAAGAGAGAATGGGGAACAGCAGACATTAGTAAGAGACTGCTGGAATTTATTAAGCAGTAACAGAACCCTTGCAATATAATAGTAGAATTAGGCAGAGGCTGAATTTAGAGAGTGAATTCACATTTGAAAGTTCAAAGTAAATTTATTATCAGATTACGTATGTCATCATATACTATACTGAGATTCAATTTCTTGCAGGCATTCACAGTAGAACAAAGAAATACAATAGAATGAATTAAAAACTACACATAAACAAATACAAGCAACCAATCTGCAAAACAAACTGTGCAAATACAATAAACAAAAACAACTTAAAAAGTAAGTAAATAAGGTTGAGAAAGTGAGTTGTATAGAGTTCTTGAAAGCAAGTCCATAAGTTGCAGAATCAGTTTAGAGTTGGGGGTGAGTGAAGTTTTCCACGCTGGTTCAGGAGGCTGATGGTAATAACTGTTATGAACCTGGTGGTGTGGGCCCTAAGGTTCCTGCACCCTCTTCCCAACGATGGCAAATAGATGAGAGCCTGGATGGTAGGGGTCCTTGATGACGGATACTGCTTTCTTGTGACAGCACTCCTTGTAGATATGCTCAATGGTGGAATTTGAACAAATCTTTTCAAGATTTTTCTTTAAAAGTGCGAAATTCTAAAGTATTGATGTTCAAGGCCTGGGTATCTTTGTACATGAATCATTGAAAGTCACATGCAAGTCGTGCTCCAATTATTTGGGGCATTGGTGAGCCAGTACCTAAAGTAATGTGCACAGGACTCAATTTCTGAAATAATTGTGTCCAGGAATGCTATCCAAGATAGAATCTGTTTACACTGGAGGGGATGAAGTAAAGACTCGTCAGTTTGATTCCTGGAGAATCAGCTGAAGTGTCTCATTTGACTAAGCATTCTTGTTTGGTTAAATAATTCATTATGGGTTATATATATAAATACATGAATAACATGCATCATCACACTTCAATGTGATACATGTGTGCCTTGCTTGAAGTAAAAATTGGTTAGGTTCACATTCCCAGACTCCTGTGTTGATTTTTGGAAAAGATTAATGTTTTTAAGTTACAGAACATAACATTTGCTATCAACTTATTGAAGTCCAGAGAGACATTCGAACCAAAAAAATAAAAACAATAACAAATGGTGAAAAAAGACAGCCTAGCATGTGCTGACAGTCGAGTTTAAAAAACTGTAGAAAATGCAAGAATTTACAGGTTCATAAACAATGAGTACTGAAAGATAATCATTAAAAAAAAGAACAGAAATGTTTGGCTACATCAGAAAATATTAGATTACACAACAGATAACTGGATTTTATATACTGAGCAAATTGAACAGAATTTTGAAGCAAATAAAATAGCCAATGGGAAATAAGTATCAGTTTTGCTGAGTGCATTGGGTTTAAAAGCATACAGTTTGCTTCAAAGTTTGACTGCTCTAACCAAACCATCAGAAAATAGCTTTGCAGATATTGTCAAAGTAATGCAGGAACACCTAGAACCAAAGCCACTGGTGATTGCAGAATGCTTTCATAAGCAGAATCAAAACGAAATTTCAGCGTATGTGGCTGAATTGAACAGATTGAGCATTGTCAGTTCAGTGATAGGCCTAATGATGTACTGAGAGGTCCGTTAGTTTGTGAAATCTGTACAGCTCTTAATTGAAGCATAACTCACAGTTAAAAGAGCAGTTGAAAAGGCTGTTTCAATGGAAATGGCAGACAGGGACACAACTGAGTTGTAGTCAGCAATGAATGTGAGCATGAACAAAATTGCAACATCTAAGCAAAACCCAGCCTGGCCGAAATAATTGTGTTACCATTGTAGCAGCGGCTCACATACGCCAGACCAATGCAGGTTTGAAGGCAAACTTGAAGAAAATGCAACAGAGTAGGACACATTCGAGGAGCATGGCGGGCACACAAAAAATAATTGGACTGCACAGGGAAGAAAAAAAGCTAAAAAGTCAATTTACAGTTTCAAAAAGAGAACTAATCTGCATGCTGCTGATGAAAAATCTGATAATGATGAGCGTACTGCAGGACTGTGTAGCCTTGAGATTTACAAAGTTTAAAGTAAAATTTATTATCAGAGTACATACATGTCACCACCTACAACCCTGAGATTCTTTTTCTGCGGGCATACTTAGCAAATCTATAGAACAGTAACTCTAAACATCAGGAACTGTTAACTGTAAACAAACCGTGCAAATACAGATATAAGTACATAGCAATAATTAACAAGCAAGAAATAACAATATAACAGATTCCTTAAATGAGTGTTGCTAGCCCCTTTTGTTCAAGAACCTAATGGTTGAGGGGTAGTAACTGTTCTTGAACCTGGTGGTGCAAATTCTGAGGCTCCTGTACCTTCTACCGGATGACAGTAGTGAGAAAAGAGAGAGGACAGGGAGGTGACTATCTTTGATAATGGATACTGCTTCTCTATGGCAATGCTTCATGTAGATATGCTCTATGGTTGGAAGTGTTTTACCCGTGAATGGGCTGAATTCACTACCCTTTGTAGGATATTTTTGCTCCAAGGCATTGGTATTCCCATACCAAGCTGTAATGCAGCCAGTCAGCACACATCTATAGAAGTTTGCCTAGGTTTTTGATTACATGGCAAACCTCCACAGACTCCAAAGAAAGTAGAGGCGTATCGTGCTTTCTTTGCAATTGCATTTATGTGATGGTCCTCTGACATAGTGACACCCAGGAACTTAAAGTTACTGACCCTCTCCACCTCTGTTCAATGATTACCGGCTCATGGACCTCTGGTTTCCCTCTCCTGAAGTCTACAATCAGTTCCTTGGTCTTATTGACATTGAGTGAGAGGTGGTTGTTATTACACCACTCAGCCAAGTTTTCAACCTCCCTCCTGTATGCTGATTTATCACCCCCTTTGATACAGCCCACAACAGTGGCGTCATCAGCAAACTTGTATATGGTGTTGGAGCTGGACTTAGCCACACAGTCATGGGTGTAAAGCGGGTAGAGCAACAGGCTAATTACACATCCCTGCAGTACTCCTGTGCTGATGGAGATTGTGGAAGACGTTTTTGCCGATCTGAGCTGACTGGGATCTACAAGTGAGGAAATCCAGGATCCAATATCCATAGGGGTATTGGGGTCCAGGACTTAGAGTTTACTGATTAGTTTTAAGGTTAGGATGGTGTTAAATGCTGAGCAATAATTGATAAAGAACATCCTGATGTATGCATCTTTGCTGTCCAGATGTTCCATGGTTGTGTGAAGATCCAGTGAGCCATCTACTATAGATCTGTTGTTTTGGTAGGCAAATTGGAGTGGTTCCAAGTCACCATTCAGACAGGAACTGATAAGCTTCAACACAGCCTCTCAGAACACTTCACACTGTGGGTTCACACTTCACATTGCCATTGGGCAATGGTGATTTAGACAGGTTACCACGCTCTTCTTGGGCACTGGTATGATTGAAACCTGCTTGAAGCAGGTGGGTACCACACACTGCCAGAGTAAGAAGTTGAAGATATCGGTGAACACACCAACCAGTTGGTCTGCACAGGTCTTCAGTACTCGGCCAGATACTCTGTCCAGACTGGATGCTTTCCTTAGATTCACTCTCTTGAAGGCAGCCCGCACGTCATCTTTAGAAACTGAGTCTGAGGATCATCGGGAGACATGGGGGTGTGTGATAGTTCCTCCCTGTTCTGGTGGTCAAAGCGAGCATAGAAAGCTTTGAGCTCATCTGGAAGCAAAGCTCTGCTGTCTCTTATGTTGCAAGATTTAATTTTGTAGGAGGTTAGGGCATTCAAACCCTGCCACAGCTGTTAAGCATGCCTCAGACATCCACAAAACAAGAGACAAGCAATATGGCTTACTGAATGGCAAATTAATTAAAATGTAATTGGACAGTGGTTCGGCTGTTTCAGTCATTCTACAAAATGAGTTTGAACTGCATTTCAAGGATACTAAATTGAAGCCTGTACATATCCAACCAAGAACTTAAAACTGGAGAAAAGATAACTCCTGGGGGAATGACATTCGAATGAAATACAACAACCAACAAGCCACATTGGGCTACTATGTGGTTAAAAAAATAGGAGGTCCAGCATTGTGGGGATGTGTTGGCTGAGGCAACTACAACTTCCACCGTTTGCTTGCCACATTCTCTGCAACGAAGTCAGCTGAAAGTAAATTTAAAAAAGATACTGGAAGATGCCACAACTGTGTCCATGCCAAACACATTGAATAATTGTCCAACAGAAGACAAACAGGTACTGGTGGCAACCTGTATGCTTCTGAAAGCATATTGGACCAAGGAAAGTCCATGCTGCTCAGAGGAAGAGCAAGAGAGAGGAAAGCACTGGTCCAACTACTACAGATTTGTAGGCAACATATCCGAGAAAGTTTCTAATATTTTAATCATGCAATTACTTGCAAAATGTGGCTTGGCTTTAAACGGGAAGAAGGTTCAAGGTGATTCAGTAAAGTTGCAAGCATTCAGCTTTTCTGAGTATAAAGAACCAGAATCTGTGTGCATTAAGGATATGAACTTCAAAAAAGCTGCTTGTAAAAGTAGATGCAAAGACCAAAGCCCAGCTGGATGAATGGAAGGCCAAAAAGAAAGAAGTCAATGGAGATATGAAAACAGAGGATTCATCACATGATGTTATGGATGAAAAAACCAAGAGAAAAGATCAGATTATAAAGGCAACAATAGGATTAATAAGAGTTCCAGTGAACTAAATCCACCTTCCCAAGATCAAGATGCAGAAACAAGATGAACGATGCAGACAAAAAAAAGATGGCTACTGCTGTTAGAACCACTTCCTGCAATCTCAGAGTCAACTCCGACAACCATCATGGAGGAGGCCCCACAATCTAAGATTGTTTTCACAGCCACAACTCTCACCTGCCAAGCAGAGCGATCCCACTTGTCATGAAGGATGTTATCCCACAAAAGTAAGAAATCCTCCAGAGATTAATTATTCAATGGGACAATTTAAAATTTATTATGCTGTGGATATAGTAGATGTATAGTATACTGTGTATATAGTTGAGATGCATTCTATATTGAGTTGGAAGTTTATAGCTAAGCAGGGAGGAGTGTTGTGCATTTAATATTTCAATAATATTCAAGTAATCTTGTATGTATATGTGGTGAACTACATATACCTGTCTGGACACGCCCCCTGCTGACTGCTCCTGTGGCCCCTCCCACTGACTGTGGCTCCTCCCACAGACCCCGGTATAAAGGTGATTGAGGCCTGAGCCCAGCCCTCAATCTCCAGGATGTAGTATGGTGGTCAACTACTGCTTGTTCTTTCTTCCAGTCAATAAAAGCCGATATCTCGCCTTCACGTCTCAGAGAGAGTTATTGATGGTGCATCAGTGTATGTGTGTGTGTATATAGATTCTTGTTCATTTAAATAATTCCTTACAGGTTACATGTATAAATATGTGAATTACATACGTGGTCACACTACCATATGATACATAAACACCTCGCTTAAACTATAACTAGAAGTTAGAGTTTTGGAGTCCCATATCTTCCTTTGAATTAGTTTATGTTTTGCAGTTACAAAACTTAACACTCTCTATAGATCCAATCACAAACAAGAGAAAATCTACAGATGCTGGAAATCCAAGTAAAACACATAAAATGCTGAAGGAACTCAGCAGGCCAGGCAGCATCTATGAAAAAAAGCACAGTCGACATTTTGGGCCAAGACCCTTGAGCAGGACTGGAGGGAAAAAAAGATGAGGAGTCAGAGATGGAGGGTGGGGTGAGGGGAGGGAGAAACACAAGGTGATAGGTGAATTGGGGTGAAGTAAAGAGTTGGGAAGTTGATTGGTGAAGGAGATACAGAGCTGGAGAAGGGGGATCTAATAGGAGAGGAGCCACACCGCGAGCACTGGATACAAAAGATGACTCCAACTGATACACAGGTGAAGTGTCGCCTCACCTGGAAGGACAGTTTGGGGCCCTGAATGGTAGTGAGGGAGGAGGTGTAGGGACAGGTGTAGCTCTTCCCATTCCGACATGTCCATCCATGGTATTCCACCTGCCGTTCCAACATGTCCATCCATGGCATTCCACTTCCCATTCCAACATGTCCATCCCTGGCATTCCACTTCCCATTCCAACATGTCCATCCCTGGCATTCCACTTCCCATTCCAACATGTCCATCCATTGCTTCCTCTACTGTTGCAATGAGGCCACACTCAGGTTGGAGGAGCAACCCCTTATAATCTGTCTGGGAAGCCTCCAACCTGATGGCATGAAGATCAATTTTTCGAACTTCCAGTAATGCCCCCTCTTTCTCTATTCCCCATTTCCTTTTCCCTCTCTCATCTTATCTCCTTGCCTGCCCATCACCTCCCCTTTTACTTTCGTCCGTGGCCTTCTGCCCTCTCTTATTAGACTCCCCCTTCTCCAGCCCTTCACCAATCTCTTTCACCAATCAACTTCCGAACTCTTTACTTCAGCCCTCCTATCCTCTTAGTTTTACCTTGTGTTTCTCCCTCCCCTCCCCCCCCACCCTCCGTCTCTGACCCCCTCATCTTTTGTTCTCCAGTCCTGCTGAAGGGTCTCGGCCCAAAACATTGACTGTACTGTACTCTTTTCCATAGATGCTGCCTGGCCTGCTGAGTTCCTCCAGCATTTTGTGTGTGTTACCTGGAGTTAAATAAAATTGTGAATGTGGGGTTAGTTAAGCAAAGATATGGGAATACAGTTCATATCCAAACAGAAAATAAATAATAATAAATACTTGATTGATCTTGAGTGGGAAATTATTTCATTACAGCATCAACATTTAAAACCACACATAGCAGTGTGCAGAATTAACTAATAACATGTAAGTAACTCGTGAGTGAGTATCAAAATGCTGCAGTCACTGAAAATATTGACAACGCTCAGCAGGTTAGGCAGCATCTACAGGGAAAGAAACAAGACTGTAGGAGCCATGTATCCACTGTCTGTCGGTATTACATTTTGTGTTGCTGTAATTATGCACTATGGTAACTTGTCATGTGGTTTGGGACGCGGTAGAAGCAGATGAGCCTTAACCTATTCACCCTTCATGCCATTAGTTTTTAGTTAGAGTCAGCAGGGACATGGATTTTTTTTTGGTTGACTGCTACATGCTAATTTCATTACGTTAACTTCGCTTGTTTCACTTATTTTACTATCACTCCACTAGTTTCATTAGTTTTTTTAGATTTTATATAAGATCATTTGTCTTTGCTGGTTTTGTACTTTTTTTGACTTGGATCTCAGTTACTTAGAAGTGCATCATACAATGTTGAGTCTCTCGCTCAGTCTCTCATTGGTTCTGCTTTGTTTTTCCAAGTAACCACTGCACAGAGGGTTTTTAACCTGAATTGTTAACTGCGAATCCAGACCTGACCTACCTGACCTGTTGTGAGTTTGTTTTTATTTCCATTGCAAACCTCTTCCTTACCACAAGAACACAATAATCCATGTAGTTTACATTTCTGAAATACCTTCTGGTTTTGCAGCTCATGATGCCAGTTCTCAGTCAACTGCATTCTCGCACTCTCGGTAACAATAACCGTCTATGCTCACAGCAAGCATAAAATTTATTTAAACACAAGAGATTCATCAAATGCCAAAAATGCAGAGAAACACATACAAAATGCCGGAGAAACTCAACAAGTCAGGCAGCATTAATGGTGAGGAATAAACAGTCAACATTTCAGTCTGAGACCTTTCATCAGGACTGGAAGGAAGTGGGGGTGTAGAAGCCAAAATAAGGTGAGGGAAGGAGCGAATCCAAGTTGGCAGGTGATAGGTGAGTCCAGGAGAGGAGGAAGGTGGGTGGGTGGGAAGAAGTGAGAAGCTGGGAGGTGACAGATAGAAGAGGTAAAAGGCTGAAGAGGAAGGAATCTGATAGGAGAGGAGAATGGATCATGGGAGAAAGGGAAAGAGGAGGAGCACCAGAGGAAGATGATGGGCAGGTGGGAAGGGAAGAGTTGAGAGGAGAGCCAGAAGGAAGAATGGAAAAGGAAAAAAATTACCAGAAGTTCGAGAAATAGATGTTCATGCTGCCAGGTTGGAGGCTACCCAGACGGAATGTGACGTGTTGATCCTCCAATGAAAATTTACTTCTCAGTTCAAAATATTAAAAAAATTCTGAAAAATACAAGAAATACTTGGGTAAGGTAGCATCTACTAGAAGCAAAACAGTTAATGTTTCAGGCCTTTCAGACTTGCATCAGAACACAGACTGAAATTAAATCTGAGGAAACAAACCAAAATACTGGTAATCAGTCTGGAATAGTATCATTATTTGATATTGTTGCAGCCAGAGGCTGTAACATGCCAAGATCTTGTTCTACATCACAAGCAGAGTTGGAAGGAATGCAAGAAAATTACTGCTTCACTTGGAAAGCATACACAAGCTCCCAGAATATAGGAGGGGCAAAGCTAAGAGGGCTTCGTTCTCCTGTGGTTGCATTTGAAAGTGCTCTGAGAAAGGAAGTGTGGAATTGCAGGAGGTAATTTGGAATTCTAAATCCATTTTAGTTTCAAACACACACCAATCCTCAAAGGGTCAGCAGTGGAAAGGGTGAGCAGCTTCAAGTTCCTGGGTGTCAACATCTCTGAAAATCTATTCTGGGTCCAACATACAAGGAAGGCACATCAGTGGCTATATTTCATTAAGAATTTGAGGAGATTTGATAGGTCACCAAAGACTCTAGCAAATTTCTACAAATGTACCGTGGAGAGCATTCTAACTGGTTGCATCACTGTCTGGCATGGAGGGGCCAATGCACAGGATCAGAAAAGCTGCAGAGGGTTGTAAGCTTAGCCAGCACCATCATGGGCACTAGCCTCACTATTGAGGACATCCTCAAAAGGCAGCATCCATTATTAAGGACCTCCATTATCCAGGACATGCCCTCATAACATTGCTACCATCAGGGAGGTGGTACAGGAGCCTGAAGACATACTCAACGTTTTAGGAAAGGTTCTTCCCCTCTACCATCAGATTTCTGGACAGACAATGAACCGCACTATTTTATATGAATTGCAGTACTTATTTAATTTTATATACATCTTATTGTGGTTTATAGATTTTTATATGTATTGTGCTGTACTGCTGTTGCAAAACAAATTTCATGACATACTGCATGTCAGTGATATTAAACCAAATTCAAATTCTGATTCCAGTTTCAGATCTAAAAGTTATGTTCCTTGTGATTTTTATATCCCTGGGAAATTGCATGCATGCATTCTAAATGCAAAACATATGTAAACATAATTCACCTCTCCTGTTAACTATCTGCATCTGAGATCAAACTCAGATTTTGTTTCATAAACCATAAAACATAGGAGTAGAATTAGGCCTTTTGGCCCATCAAGTCTGCTCCATCATTTCAGTGTGGCTGATCCATTTCCCTCTCAAGACCCAATCTCCTGCCTTCTCCCAGTATCTTTTTACATCCTGATTAATCAAGGACAATCAACCTCTGCCTTAAATAAACCCAAAGACCTGGCCTTCACAGCCGCCTGTGGCAACAAATTTCACAGATTCACCACCCTTGGGCTGGTGTAATTCCTCCACATCTCTGTCTAAATGAACGCCCCTCTGTTCTGAGGCTGTGCTCTCTGGTCCTAGACTACCCTGCCATAGCAAACATCCTCTCCACATCCACTCTGTATAGGCCTTTGAACATTTGGTAAGTTTTAATGAGATCCTACCTCATTCTAAATTCCAGTGAGTAAAGGCCCAGAGCCATCAATCACTCCTTATACAACAAGCCTTTCATTTACAGAATCATTCTTATGAATCTCCAACTGAACCCTCTCCAGTGTTAGCACATCCTTTCTTAAATAAGGTGCCCAAAAGTGCTCACAATACTTAAGTGTAGTCTGACGAATGCCTTATAAAGACTCAGCATCACATTCTTGCGTTTATATCCTAGTCCTCTCGAAATGAATGCTAACATTGCATTTGCCTTCCTTACCATCAACTCAACCTGCAAGTTAATCTTTAGGGAATTCTGCACAAGAACTCCAAGTCTCTCCACACCTCAGATCTTTGAATTTTTTTCCCTGTATAGTCTACACCGTTATTCCTCCTATCAAAGTACATGATCATATACTTCCCAACATTACATTCCATTTGCTACTTCTTTGCCCATTCTCCCAATCTGTCCAAATCTTCTGCAGGTTCCTTGCTTCCTCAACATGACCTGCCCCTCCACCTATCCTCCTATTGTCTGCAAACTTAGCCACAAAACCATCAATTCTGATGTCCAAATCATTGATATGCAATGTAAAAAGAGGTCCCCACAATGACTCCTGCGAAACATCACTAATCACTATCAGCCAATCAGAAAAGGACCCGTTTATTCCCACATTTTGCCTCCTGCTAATCAGAATGCTCTGTCCATCCTAGGATCCCTCCTGTAACACCCTGGCTTCTTAACTTGTTAAACAGCCTCACGTGCAGCACTTTGTCAAAGGCCTTCTGAAAAGCCAAATACACAACATCCACCAATTCTCCTTTGTCTATCTTGCTTGTTGTTTCTTCAAAGAATTCCAACAGATTGGTCAGCAAGATTTTCCTTAAGGAAACCATGCTGACTTTGGCCAATTTTATCATGTGCCTACAAGTACTCCAAAACCATATCCTTAACAATCGACTCCAAAATCTTCCCAACTAGAAGTCATGCTAATTGGCCTATTTTGTCCTTTCTTCTGCCTCCCTCCCTTTTTGGAGTGACATTTGCAATTTTTCAGTCACCTGGAACCATTCCAGAATCTTGTGATTCTTGAAAGATCTTTACTAATGCCTCAAGAATCTCTTCAGCTACCCCTTTCAGAACCCCAGGGTGTAGTCCATCTGGTTCAGGTGACTTATCTACCTTCAGACTTCTCAGTTTCCCATGCTGCTTCTACCTGGTAATAGCAATTGCACTCACTTCTGACCTGACACTCTCAAACCACTCAGCACACCACGTGTCTTTCACATTGAAGAATGGTGCAAAATACTTATTCAGTTCGTCCACCATTTCATTGTCCTCATTACTACCTCTTCAGCATTATTTTCCAGCAGTCCAATATGTACTGTCATCTCCTTTACATATCCAAAAAACTATCTGGTATCCTCTCTGATATTGTTGATTAGTTTATCTTCATATTTCATCTCATTCCCCCTTATGGCTTTAGTTGCCTTCTGCCGGTTTCAAAACTTTCCCAATCCTCTAACTTCCCATTATTTTTTGCTATATTATATGCACTCATTGGTGCCAATATGTAGTATAGATTGCCTTATCATAGCAACTGATTGGATAACGAGTCGAGATACCCTTGCAGCCCAGGTCTATAAAGAAGCCATGCAGGCACCCAAGGACAAGGTTCAACAAAATAAAATCTAATAGCTTATTGGAGGAAAGAGCACACTAGTCCATATCTGCAAGCCCAACCAGACCATTCTTGGCCAAACATCTATGGGCCCATCCCACTGAGAGCAAAGACTTGTGGAGAGCTCAAGGATGGATGCAGTCAGTGCCTGCTGAACAAAGCACTTCAAAGATCACATAAATAGAGATTCTGATCATTGATCAGAGGGTCCTTGGTTCTGTTCCAAGTGCATTATTGGCTACAATTCAAGCACTAGCCTGGCCTGGCAGAAGGTGTAAAAGTCCGAACAGCCGGAACACAATTAGAAAATAAAATACTTCCATGTCCAAGTATTCATCATGAATTCCCCATTTCACATAGGGGAAAAGAGCACTGCCAGGGAGTCTCACAAAAGGAGACCAGTCTGGTGGGGTGCCTGCTTCTGAGAAAATAGCTGCAAGGAGCTTCCTACCAGTGGCAATGTGGATTCTGTGTTACGAAGAGAAGAGAGATAAGATAATTACCCAATGATAGATCCACATAGAAGAGGCAGCATCACCAGTCACCTAACCTTTTCCACTTCAAAAAAGCCTTTGACACAATGGCTATCCTTGGAAATTACTGTTCTACCTACGCAACATAGCAACCAGCTAGCTAGGGTCCTAACAATGGAAGATAGGCAGGACCAATCTCAATGCAGACTAGAGCCAAGATAAACTGTATTATCACTCCAGCCTGCTTAGCCTTCAATGTCAAAGATTCACATGTATATCAAAACATCGAGTGAAATGCGTAATTTGCATTAACAACCAACACAAGCTAAGGGTATGCTGGCAGTAGCCCATAGGAGCCGCCGCACGTTCCAGTGCCAAAACAATGATCGGCAAAACAAGGGAAAACACAACAAAACAGAACAGCAACAGCAAAACATTCTGCTTTCCTCCATCCCCACCCCACAGACAATCCTCCAACTCCAGGACAATACATTAGCACACTCCCCCCCCCCCCCCCCCCCACAGGCTCCTCACTACAGTGGACAACTGGCAAGTCATTCAATCTTTGTTGTTTCCACCTTAGCATCCCATTGGACAATTAATTACAACTTGCATCACGCTTTCAGAAATCGAACTCCAGATCATAGTTGACCCTTTCAATGGAGCACAGGAGTGGCCCCCACACAAAGCACCCAGGACACTATCTGACCTTGCTGCTCAGTGTATCCCTCGGCAATCAAGATACAACCTTAAAAACCTCATCCTTAATACAGAAGGAATGTCAAAGTAAAATTGATCATCCAGGTTACCATATACCACCTTGAGATTCATTTTCTTGCAGGCATTTTCAGGAAAATGAAATGTAACAGAATTCATGAGGAACTATACATAAACAGAGACTGACAAACTATGTGGAAAAGAAGAATTTCTGCAAATAAAAAATAAATAATACTAAGTCCCAGAGTCCTTGAAAGTGAGTCAGTAGGTTGTGAAATCAGTTCGGAATTGTGGCTGGTTCAGGAGCCCTGATGGCTGAAGAGCAATAACTGTTCCTGAAACTGGTGGTGTGGGACCTTCTTCTTGATGGAAATAGTAAGAAGAGAGTATCGTCTAAGATAACAATGTATTTTAGTCTTTCATACCCAAGGTGTGTTGGTCATATTTGTATAAACAAGTAGCTGTTATTATTTGAATATTTTTCATGTCCACACTAGCATTATTTTAATCAGCGGCTGCATGGAGCATGTTAATTTTCACTTTTTGTTATCATTCCCTTGCATGCCTCATTTACAGTAACAGTTGATTCATGATGAATGAATGCTAAAAGGTGACTTATCCCTTCATTTACACACAGCTACAGAGTTCCTGTAAGCAACTTACCATGCTATTGGCCCGCATGAAAGTAACTTTTCAGCCACAGAAGGAGCACTTACAGAGATTTTATTTATTATTTTACTTAGAGATACAGCACAGTAACAGGCCCAACGAGACTATACAGCCCAATCATACCCATCTGGCCAACAAGCCTACTAACCTGTACGTGTTTGAAATGCGAGAGAAAACTGGAGCACCCAGAGGGAGACCACACAGTCACAGGAAGAACATACAAATTACTTACAGACAGCAGGGAAATTGAACCCAGGTCGCTGATGATGTAATAGCATTACACTAACCACTAAAGCTACCTTGCCACCTCATAATTAGCTTGCAAATTTTTCATGATGCTCTTTGGGGAAAATCAGTTCAGAACTGAACATGCCAGTGAGGGACATCTTCAAAGTAATCCGTGAAGTGTTGAACTTTTTCTGAAAAGCCAACCAAATATCTGTCCCTCCTCACTTCCCCCAGTGGAACTTCTGAGACCCGATCCAAGAAACTAGATCATTTCTGGCCGCCAGCCACTGGCAGTTTATTTAATGAGCTTGTTATGTTTGATCAAGTCATACTTCAGCTGAAAACTAAACGCAAGCCAGTATTAACATTTTGCCTGTGGATGAACAAGCAACTATTCCTGGCAGGACTTCATTCGACTAGCCAAATATCTGTATTGGGGAAGTAGATGTCAATGTACTTTGGGTTCAAGTGGGTGCAACTTTTTCAACTCCTCACTTCTACTCAGGAGGATTTTTATTGATTTTTCTTGTGTGAAGTAAATATCAGTGCCAGCATTGACTGTCCATCAGTAATTATTCAAGTAACTACCTTCTTGAACGGTTGCATTCTCCTGGTGAATGTTCTTTCGAGATTCATTCTACTGCTACTGGATTTGTCCTTTGTTTATGAACTGGATGTACACAGACACTTTCTAAGTGCTGACATCGGGAAGGAGGAACAAGAGACTTAAGTCCCATACTACTAGAATCAGGAACAAATACCCTTCAACTATCAGGCTCCTGAACTCACATGGACTGCACTCACCTCAACACTGAGCTGATTCCAGTCTACGGACTCTCTTTTAAAGAGTCTACAACTCACATTCTCACGCTTTTATTTATTTACTTATTTGTTTTTTTTCTGATTTTTTTTCTCTTTTGCAGATTGGTTGTTTGTCAGTCATTGTATGCAGTTTTTTACTGATTCCACTGTATTTCTTTGCTCTACTGTGAATGCCTGCAAGAAAACCAATCCCAGGGTAGTATATGGTGACATATACGTACTTTGATAACAAATTTACTTTGAACTTTATCCCTCATTCTCAAATAACTGCCTCTCACCCTTGCAGGGATTTAACCGTCAATCCTTTGCTGTTGCTTTTAAATGCCACCTACTTAACAAACGTAACTTCTTCCCCCTAGCAAATGCTCTCAATCTATTCCTCCAGTTCTGTCTTAACCTATCGAAATCCACCTTCCCCTTGTTTAAGGAGCCCTAACATTTTTCCCCATGACTAACTTAAAACTTACCAAACTACCGTCACTGTTTCCAGAGGATTCTTCCAAAGACACTTCCCCATTCTCATTGCCTACAATGAGGTCAAATGCACACATACAGTATAGTACAGACATTCTGACTGGAATGGACAGGACCAGAAAAAGCTGCAGAAGGCTACAGTCTCAGCTAGCTCCAGCATGGGCACTAGCCTCCCCACCATCAAGAACTTCTTCCAAAGGCAACACCTCAGAAACACAGCATCCCACTTTAAGGACCCTACCATCCAGGACATGCCCCCTTCTCATTCCTACCAGAGATGAGGTATAGGAGCCTGAAGACATGCACTCCATACTTTAGGAACAGCTTCTTCACCACTGCAATCAAATTTCTGAATGTTCAATGGATCCATGAACACTATTTTGCTCTTTATTTTGCACTACTTGTGTTTTTTTATATAGTTCTCATTGGAACTTCTATTTTGTTAAATTTATGTATTGCACTGCACGGCTGCCTTAAAACAAATTTCATAATAATGATTAATAATCCTGATTCCAATTCTGACAAATCAGTCATATTCTGTCACCCTTTATAGATTCATAAAGTAGATACTCATGATAGTTGTCACATAAATGCATCTGTAACATTTATCAAAAGATTGGGTGGGGGAAAAATTTAAAGAAATCATGTCAGTGATGCACATGTGCACTAGCTAAATTACTGCAAGTTGAAAGTTTGATTTTATTTCTAATTTTGGCACACATTTAGCAGCAAAACCCATGACAGAGAACTGGGCAGGAATATGTTCCTGAAGCATTAGGTTATGGAGCGTCACAATGGCTAATAGGAAATTTAAGCCCTTGCTCCTTCTGAGTTGAATAAGGTCTCTCATCCATGGACTCTTCAACTCATGGTCTCAATATTATTTATTATCATTATTTGCTCAGTTTGTCATCTTATTGGTTGTTTGTGCATAGATTTTTACTGATTCTTTAAGTAGCTTCATCATTTACAGGCCAGGCTGGCTACCGCACTGGACTCACCTTGGGCATCAATGAGGCATGTTTACATGCTCACACATCACAATAGCACCCAACACCAAACCCTCCACCCCCAAGCCACCTCACCTCATGCTCCCTGCACAATTTTCAGCAGTAGGAACCTCAGAATCAACAAGTTCTATACATTTTGTATGACTAAGCTGCAAATTACTGAATATTTCTCTAACAGAGCCAACAGCAACAACTGCATGAATTGATTACACTTTGGATTTTCTAATAGAGATAAGTGCTTGCATCTTTTACCCTTTGCCGGCCGGTGGTGTAGTGGCATCTGTACTGGGCTTCGAAGCGAATGGTGCTGGATTCAAATCGGGCCAGTTCCTTGCACTTTCCATCTGTGCTGGGTTGAGCATTGAGCCCACAACTGGACCTTGTAAGAAGCAAATACTGCTAAAGAAACAGCAAGGTTGCCGCCTGGTGCACTACAAGGCACGGAAAGGAATAACAGCAACATTGTACCCTCAGAAACATTGTGGGCCGATGAGGAATGTAATGAAAAGATTAGCCTAATCTACCATGGCATTTGTGTCTTGCACGTTGAATCCTCCCTCACAAGACTTCCAGCTGAATAAATGCTTCGAATCAGTTTTCACCAAACCGGGTGCAAATGTCACAATCTGTACTAATTCATGCAAAGGGATGTGGGGATAAAGAAAGAACTGAGCACTGAGCTAGACAGTCAACCATCACAGTGTTGAATGCACAGCAAGGCCAAATGGTCTATTCCAGTTTCCATGTATCATGGCTCTACAGCAGGTTCCCAACTTTTCTTGGGCCATCGACTCCTACCATTAACTGAGGGGTCAGTGGACCCCAGGTTGGGAACCCCTGCTCTACACAAATCTTCTAGGTGCTCCTGCAGGCAATAACTTCTCCCCACCTGTACGGGTAGAACATGACAATTTGGGCACAGCAACTGAACTATCATTTTACTCAGGAAGTTCTCTGACAGTACCTTTCTGTTTTTCATTCTGCATGGAAGAGTGGAATTATTTAATCTGTTTTCCACTTTTCCCTTTTAGTACCATCTCTAACCTCCAAACTATTATCACTAAGATTCTAAGTAACTCCATAATTTGTCCTGTTGCATTCCAGATATCAACACCCACGAGTGAAGCTATTTAGGGACCAAGCTCTAAGAATCCCCTACCAAAACCTGTGACCTTTAACACAACATAGACACACGAGTTTTCTGCAGATGCTGGACATTCAGAGTTACACACAAAATGCTGAAAGAACCCAGCAGGTTTATATAGTTTGATAATAAATTTACTTTGGACTCCGAAAATCTGGCTACAGGTGCTAAATAGAAAGAGTGAATGCATGTCTTTCATTTATGTAGCATCTTTCAGTGTTTTTGAAATATATTATTGTTGTAATGAAACATGAACAACCAACACTAGCCAGGACACCATATGGATGAGAGCAGGAGAAACAGGCCTGATTTACATCACAATAGCAGCAAGAAGCAAAACCAATACAAATCTTATGGTGGTGCGCATTAGTTCTGTACTTGTGTTAAATAGCAACAAGTTAAGCTTTTCATATCACGAGAGCCAAAATAATCTGCATGCAAATTATCCTTGAATTGCCAGAAGAATAGGGAGAGTATTTCTCCCACAAGCTTCAGGAACAGCTCGGCAACCTACTTTTCAGATAACAACTGACACAACTTTGGATTGTATCACTACCACATTTCCCTACCCCAGCTCAAACCAACATTCTCTTGAATCACACAGGAACCACAGGACACAGCATATGCAACATAGAAAATACTTCTTGCAGAATTCCCAAGTCCAAATCCTCAAATTTAAGTCATCATCCTTATCAACACGAAACAAACAGGAGGAATATTTAATGGAGTCTGTAGTCAATATAATCTAGCTCTTTTGCAATTTGCATAGATTATACCCAAACAAATGCAGAACACCTGTGCATTAACTGTATATCAGAGTAGATACATGTCAATGACCAGAAAGCATGTCAATTTTTGTTAAAAGTTCAAAGTTAATTAATTATCAAAGTACACGTGTTACACCATATTCAACTCTGAGATTCATTTTCTTGTGGGCATTCACAGCAAAACAAAGAAATACAATGGAATCAGTGGAAAACTACACACAAAGACTGACAAGAAAATAAATATGCAAAAGGCGAACTGTGCAAATACACAAAGAAACAATACTGAGAACATGAACTGTAGAGTCCATTAAAGTTAGTCCAAAGGTTGCACAATCAGTTCAGAATCGAGGTGAGTGAAGTTATCCACACTGGTTCAGGAGCCTGATGGTTGAAAGCTAATAACTGTTCCTGAACCCAGTGGTATGGGACCCAAGGCTCCTGTACCTTCTTCCTGATGACAGCAGCGAGAAGAGAGCATGGCTTCGATGGTGAGGGTCTTTGATGATGGATGTGGCTTTCTGATGACAGCACTCTTTGTAGATGTACTCAATAGTGAGTGAGTTTAGATAACATCTAATAAGTACAGGTTCCCCCCGCCATTCGAAGGTAGAGCGTTCCTATGAAACGGTTCGTAAGCCTGAATGTCGTAAAGTGAAGAAGCAATTACCATTTATTTATATGGGAAAAATTTGTGAGTGCTCGCAGATCCAAAAAAAACCTACCAAATCATGCCAAATAACACATAAAACCTAAAATAACAGTAACATATAGTAAAAGCAGGAACAATCTGATAAATACATGGCCTATATAAAGTAGAAATACTTTTTTACAATTATTACAGCACTGTCCACCATAGCGAAAATTTCACACAAGCGCTCACAGCAGCATTCGCAGCAAAAACACACGGCGTAAGTGCTCCCGGCAGAAACACATGGCACAAGCGCTCCCGGCAGAAACACACAGCGCAAGCGGTCCCAGCAGAAGCACTTTTTCCAGTAACCTTTAAGCTATGAAGCTACCGAATAACACATAAAAATACACAGCCTATATAAAGTAGAAATAATGTACACCCAGTGTAATTTCACTTACCGGAATCAGGAAGACAGTGAGGATACTGATGATGGTGTGTTAGGCTGAGTCGTCGGAGGTTGGGGTGGTGGGACACTGGGGTGTCATCTCATCGTTGTCTGTTTCCATCAGGGCAGGTAGGTCACTTTCTTCTATGTCTGCCTGCCTCAATATCGAAGGTCATACCAGTCATCTGCTATGGCTGGTGTGGAAGGCTTGAAAAACGACAGTATGCTTGACTGCTTAGGCTCGCGCATTTTTCTATCATACAGTTCTTTGTAAGCACTCAAACCATCCTGCAATCCTGCCCTAAACCTATGTACCCTTTCAAAATTAAAGTTGTACTTTTCTGCAATCATTGCAGCGTTGTCAATCGCAGCGAAAATCTCACGCAATTGCTTCACGTTCAGTTCCTGGACGACTTCACTTTCGGGCCGTTCACTACTGTGTTTGGCTTCAATTGTTATCCTTTCCTCTTCATCAGCTCTTCATCTGTCAGTTCTTGGTCATGGGATGCCAAAACCTCTTCAACATCATCTTGGTCAACTTCCACAAACCCTTAGCCAAACTCACTTCGTCCACCACGATCGAAACGCTTTATTATGTCTAGTTTTATGCTAAGTGTAACACCCTTATGCGCTCTTTCAGGCTTTTCTGATAGCTTAGAACTCATCTTGCTAACGGATGCACAAAATAAATTGACATAAAGCACAGATGCTCACAGGCACTTGTTTAAGCAATGCCGGCTAGAACACAGTTCCAGGGGAGGAGCTAGTCTGCTTGGCGCGTGCTGCCTTTTTTCGTAACAGCGAGTTGATGTAAAGCGAACGTTCAAAAAACGGGGGCCACCTGTACTTAAACACTACATTTGAGCTGAGATGTCAGGATTTACCAATTGTTGAAATATAGTTTTGCAACTTGGGTCTAATCATTTACAATCTGCCATCAATGGTTAGGAGGGCTTTACCTCTGATGGACTAAGCTGTATCCACTACCTTTTGTAGGATTTTACATTCAAAGGCATTGGTGTTTCCATACCAGGCTGTAATGCAGTCAGTCAATATACTCTCCATTACACATCTATTCAACCAAGTTTCTGAGGCAGCATTTCCCATGAACGAAGTTGACTACCTCTACTCTACCCCTTCCTTTTCAAATGAAGATGAATCCTATTCCTTGAATTTTATTTTCTCGACAGCTTCTTTACTACTAGTGTGAAGAAATTCAGCAGGCATGGTTTGTGGAACACCTGCAAAATGTTAGTTTCCGTTGCTTCTGCCAACTCTTGAGCACGGAAGCTGCCTGCTTCGATGTAAATATAACAGCCTCATCGCTGCTCCAATCAGGGAGAAGGTACAGGAGCCTCAGGACACACAGAACCAAGTTTAGAAACAGCTATTACCCTTCAACTGTTAGGCTCTTAAACCAAAACGGGATAACTTCACTTGCCCCTGATTAACCTTCAAGGACTCTTCATCTCATGTTCTCAATATGCATTGCTTATTTTTTTATCCATCTATGTATTTATTTATTTTTGTAATACAGTTTGTTGTCTTTTGCACACTAGCTGTCTGCCCTGTTGGGTGCAGTCTTTCATTGATCATTTTATGATTATTGAATTTATTCAGTATGCCCACAAGAAAGTGAACCTCAGGGTTGTATATGTACTTTGATAATAAACTTACTTTAACCAAATACCCACAGCCCCTGATGACCCTATGACTTCCGTCTCTGAGATCAACAGAAGAGCATCCTTCAGGAGGGTGAACACATGGAAGGCATCTGGCCCAGACAATGTACCTGGTAGAGCACTGAAGACCTGTGCCAATCAACTGGCTGGAGTTTTCACTGACACTTTTGACCTCTCAGGTACCAGTATGAGGTACTTGATTGCTTCAAGCAGGCCTGAATTATTCCAGTGCCCGAGAACAACACATTAACCTGTCTCAATGACTATTGTCCAGTAACACTTACATCCATTGTGATGAAGTGCTTTGAGGGGTTGGTAATGAGAAGTGACTTGGATCAGCTCCAGTTTGCCTACCTTCACAATAGGTCAACAGCAGATGCCATTTCATTGGCTCTTCACTGAACCCTGCCCCTTCCCCCTTGGGGCCCACACCACCAGGTTCAGGAACAGTTATTACCGCTCAGCCTGTGGCTCATGAACCATAGTGGATTACTTCACTCACCCCAACATTGAACAGATTCCACAACCTATGGACTCACTTTCAAGGACTCTTCAACTCATTTTCTGATTATTATTATTATTATTACTGTTTGTTTTCTTTTTCTTTTTTTGTATTTGCACAATCTGTTGCCTTTTGCACACTGGTTGCTTGTCTGTCTTGTGTACAGGTTTTTCAGCTGTTACCATTATTGAATAAAAGATCACGAGAAAATTAAAACTAACCCCTGAAAATTAAAAACATTAAACCAATTTAATTGAATCAAATGCACACATATTTGCTTCTGCCCCTTCACACCCAGCTGTTGATTTCCCCATTCATTCAATAAGGCTGCTGTGTTTATATCAAAGCAGGTAGCTTCTGTGCTCAAGAGCTGGCAGAACCAGTGAAAACTGACATTTGGTGTCCCACAAAGTGTGTCTGCTGAGATTTTTCACCTTATTAGTGAAGAAACTGTCGAGAAAAACAAAATTCAAGGGATAGGATTCATCTTCACTTGGAAAAGAAGGGATAGATTAGAGATGGTCAGCTTTGTTCATGGGAAATACTGCCTCTGAAACTTGATTGAATAGAGAGTATATTGACTGGCTACATCACAGCTTCGTATGGAAATACCAATGCCTTTGAATGTAAAATCCTACAAAAAGTAATGGATATGACCCAGTCCATCATGGGTAAAGCCCTCTCCACCATTGAGCACACCTACACGAAACATTGTCAGAGGAAAGCAACATCCATCATCAGGGACCCCCACCACCCAGAACATTCTCTCTTTTTGCTGCTACCATCAGGAAGAAGGTATAGGAGCCTCAGGACTCACACCACCAGATTCAAGCTCTTGAACCATCACTGAACTGTTCCCACAACCTATGGACTCACTTTCAAGGATTCTTCATCTCATGTTCTTGATGCTTATTATTTATTTATTTATTATTATTTCTTTTTGTATTTGCACAGATTATTGCCTTTTGCACACTAGTTGAATGCCCAAGCTAGTGCCTTCCTTCAATGATTCTATGATAGTTTTTAATCTTTTATGGATTTATTGAGTAGGCCCACAGGAAAATAAATCTTAGGGTTGTATATGGTGACGTATATGTACTTCGATAATAAATTTACTTTGAACTTTGAGGTAACTAAGCACATTTACAAGGAAGTGTGGCAGAAAGGTCTTTAGAAAGGTCTTTGACAAGGTAACATAAAGAAAAGAGATTAGCTTTATTTGTCACACGTACATGGAAACATTCAGTGAAATGCATCATTTCCACTGAACCAAATCAGCAACGATGGGACTGGGCAGCCTACAAATATTGCCACTCTTCCAGCATCAGCATAGCATGTCCAAAACTCTGAATCATCTGCAGCTCAACATTAGTAAATCAAAGGAGATGGTAATAGACTTTAGGAAAACTAAGCCTGCATTGCTCCCTATTATAACTGATGGTGAGGACATAGATGTGGTTAGGACCTACAAGTACCTGGGTGTGCATCTGGATTACAGACTTGAGTGCAACACCAACGCAGAGGCTGTGTACAAGAAGGGCCAGGGTCGCCTTTACTTCCCGCGGAGACTGGGGTCCTTTAAACTATGCAGGCCTCTCCTTCACATGTTCTACCAGTCTGCTGTCACCAGTACAACCTTCTATGTGGTGGTGTGTTGGGGCAATAGCATCAGCACAGGTGATATCAACATGCTCAATAAACTGATTAGAAAGGCTGTCTCTTATAGGTGTCAAACTGGACACTAGAGGCTGTGGTGAAAGAAAGAACTAATACTAGCAATTCTGGACAATGTTTCTCACCCTCCGCATGCCACGTTGGCTGAACAGAGGAACACTTCTAGTAATAGACTAAAACAACTGCACTGCTCCAAAGAGTGCTATAGGAGGTCATTCTTACCCTCAGCCATTAGGCTCTATAAGGAGTCAACCCATAGCTGGGGAAGTGATGACTCCCTCCTGTTAGACTGTTGGTGGTAACTTATTTTTTATTCTTTCTACTTCTCTTTTGATATTTATATCTGTGCCCTTGTACTGCTACTGTGACACTGTAATTTCCTTTGGGATCAATAAAGTATCTATCTAGATGATAAATAAATGAATCAGAAACCTAATTGTTCATCAAGTTTGCATGCTACAAATTGAAGCGGAGTAGTGGGCTCCCTCAGTCCAATATTTATTATTTAAAGGACGTTACTGCAACTGATTATCTTGTTATTACACCTTATTGCAGGAGTTCCCAACCTGAGGTCCATGTACCTCTCGGTCTATAGTAGGGCTCCACTATTCATCAGTTAGAAAGCACTTCAGAATGTATTTTTTTCTAGATGCATAAACAATTATTTCCCTGGGGCAACTCCCTCTTCATCATCTAACACTGTATAGGCTGCATGCTTCTTCAGTTGGATTCCAACTTCGTTATTTTTTTATTTAGAGATACAGCACAGCAACAGGCCGTTCCAGCCCAATGAGGCAGCGCCACCCAATTACCCCCCTCTGAGCAATTAACCTACTAACCCTGTGGACTGTGGTCTGTGGACCAAAACATACACACCAGCAGTGGGAACTGAACCCTCGTCACTGGCGCTGTAAGGCGTCATGCTAACCGCTACACTACCGCGCAAGCAGTGATTTATACCTTTAAGTCGCTTCATCATTTACAGGCCAGGCTGGCTACCGCACTGGACTCACCTTGGGCATCAATGAGGCATGTTTACATGCTCACACATCACAATAGCACCCAACACCAACCCCTCCACCCCCAAGCCACCTCACCTCATGCTCCCTGCACAATTTTCAGCAGTGGGAACCTCAGAATCAACAAGTTCTATACATTTTGTATGACTAAGCTGCAAATTACTGAATATTTCTCTAACAGAGCCAGCAGCAACAACTGCATGAATTGATTACACTTTGGATTTTCTAATAGAGATAAGTGCTTGCATCTTTTACCCTTTGCCGGCCGGTGGTGTAGTGGCATCTGTACTGGCCTTTGAAGCGAGTGGTGCTGGATTCAAATCGGGCCAGTTCCTTGCACTTTCCATCTGTGCTGGGTTGAGCATCGAGCCCACAACTGGACCTTGTAAGAAGCAAATACTGCTAAAGAAACAGCAAGGTTGCCGCCTGGTGCACTACAAGGCACGGAAAGGAATAACAGCAACATTGTACCCTCAGAAACATTGTGGGCCGATGAGGAATGTAATGAAAAGATTAGCCTAATCTACCATGGCATTTGTGTCTTGCACATTGAATCCTCCCTCACAAGACTTCCAGCTGAATAAATGTTTCGAATCAGTTTTCACCAAACCGGGTGCAAATGTCACAATCTGTACTAATTCATGCAAAGGGATGTGGGGATAAAGAAAGAACTGAGCACTGAACTAGACAGTCAACCATCACAGTGTTGATACTTGACATAACTTCTCTTATGCCATTGACTCCTACTGAGGGGTCAGTGGACCTCAGGTTGGGAAGCCCTGCTCTACACCAATCTTCTAGGTGGTCCCGCAGGCAATAACTTCTCCCCTCCTGAATGGGTAGAACATGACAATTTGAGCAAGGCAAATGAACTGTCATTCTAAGCAACACGTACAACACGCTGGAGGAACTCAGCAGGTCGGGCAGCATCCGTGGAAACGAGCAGTCAACGTTTCGGGCCGAGAACCTTTGTCAGGACTGTTGACTCTCACTTCCACAGGTGCTGCCCGACCTGCTGAGTTCCTCCAGCGTGTTGTATGTGTTGCTTTGACCACAGCATCTGCAGTATACTTTGTGTGAACTGTCATTCTACTCAAGAAGTTCTCTGACAGTACCTTTCTGTTTTTCATTCTACATGGAAGAGTAGAACTATTTAATCTGTTTTCCACGTTTCCCTTTTAGCACCATCTCTAACCTCCAAACTAATATCTCTGAGATCCTAAGTAACTCCAAATTTGTCCTCTTGCATTCCAGATATCGACACCCACAAGTGAAGCTATTTAGTAACCAAGCTCTAAAATTCCCCTACCAAAACTTGTGACCTTTAACACAACATAGACACACAAGTTTTCTGCAGATGCTGGACATCCAGAGTTCCACACAAAATGCTTTAAGAACTCAGCAGGTCAGGCAGCATCAATGGAGAGGAATAAACATTCACTGTTTCAGGCTGAGACCCTACATCAGATCTGGAAACGAAGGGGGAAAGAAGCCATAATCTCCATAGATGCTGCCTGACCTGCTGAATCCCTCCAGCATTTTGTGTGTTACATTATCTAAAACCAACTCTTTAGTCATGCATTTAGTTACCTGCCTTCATGTCTTCAACATTTCTGTTACTCTTTCCTCAAACAATTATTCTTCTGTACAACGCATTGAGACATATTACAGAAATAAAAAACATGGCAAGGTTTAATCGACCCAGTTTGTGGATTGGACTCTGTAGTTCATGTCATGATGTGTTTCTGGTTGCTCTTTTTTTTACTGCTACTTTGGCAACTTTGAATCAGAGTGGCTTACAGATAACGAACAGTGAGCTGAACTCTGCCTGGACTCTTTCCGATCTTGTGTTCTATGCTTTTTGCTCTTCTTTTTCATTGCAGTTGTTTGCGCAATTTGTTTTTTTTTGCCAGTGGGGGTTGATTTTTTTTTCTTTGAACGGGTTCCATGGTTTTCATTATTTTGTGGCTGTCTGTAGAGAAGATGAATCACAGGGTTGTATACTGCATACATACTTTGATAATAAATGTACTTTGGATCTTTGAATCTATGATATAAATGTGTAGTTACTTAAAGTTCAAAGCTCAGTGTAAATTTAATTATCAAGGTATATAGATATATATATCACCATATACCACCCTAAGATTCATTTTTGTTTTATTTAGAGATACAGCGCAAAACAGGCCATTCCAGCGAACAAACCACACCACCCAGCAACCCACCTACTTAACCTTAGTATAATCACAGGATAATTTAAAATGACCAATTAACCTGCTAACCCGTACATCTTTGGAAAGTTGGAGGAAACTGGAGCGCCCGGAGGAAACGCACGTGCTCGCGGAATACTTGCATACTTTGCAAAGATGGCAGCGGAGTTGAATTCCAATGCACTGAGCCGTAATGGTGTCGCGCTAACCACCACACTACCATGGTGCCCTGTTTCTTGTAGGCGTTCACAGTAGAATGAAGAAATACAACAGAATTAATGAAAAAACTTCACACTGACTGACAAGCAACCACCCAATGTGCAAAAAACAAAAGGTGCAAACATAATAAAAAAAATCAAATTTATCCTTACCTTCATAAGTTATTATGCGTTATGCGTACTACTGTGCTTTACACCTGCTCTGGAAAAACATCTCGTTTCTATGAACATTATATGGTTATATACATATATTTAGTCAAATGACAATAAACTTGATTTAAATATTACTAAGAACATGACATGTGCACTTTAAATTTGATGCTGTTGCAAATGTCCTAACTATACAACTATTGGTAAAAAGGAGATGCCTGAGATTTCTATTACAGAGATGAATGCCACACACAACCTAGGACATGTTAACCAGCCTCCTTTTCCACAGAGACTCGTGTTGGTTACCAGTGAGGAAAGCAAGAAGTGGAAAACAACAAGAAGAAATCTATTAGAAATAAAGAATCATTGAACTGTGGGCAAATTAATAAATCTGAACAGCAAACAATATGAAGAATATGCCCAGTATGGATTTTACTCAGTTTTATACAAGGCATCTAACTTTTTCACAAAAGGTGCTACCTCAAGCCAAGACAATAAACTACTAAAACCATAGCACTCTACCTACTGGGAATAAAATGCTCTTAGTAAAGTATTCCAAGACGTGATTGGGGAGGGAAGTGGGGGTGGGGAATCTCACTGAAACTTATTGAATATTGAAAACCTATAACATATAACCATATAACAATTACAGCATGGAAACAGGCCATCTTGGCCCTTCTAGTTCGTGCCGAACCTAAGTAGATTGGATGTGCAGAGGATATTTCCTATAGTAGGAGGAGTCTCGGACCAGAGGACACAGCCTGAGAATAGATGGACATCCATTTAGAAGTAAGATGAGGAGACATTTTTTGAGCCAGACAGAGGTGAATCTGTGGAATTCATTGCCACAGACCACTGTGGAGGCCAAGTGATTGGGTATATTAAACAGTGGAGGTTGATAGGTTTTTGATTGGTCAGGGCATCAAAAGTTATGGGAAGAAGGCAGGAGAATGGGGTTGAGAGGGATAATAAATCAGCCATGATGGAATGCTGGAGCAGATCCGATGGGCCAAATGGCCTAATTCTGCTCCTATGTCTTATGATCTAGGAATGAGTGAAAACTGGCCTATGACTCCACTCTATGTTATTTGAGCAAACTGAACTCATTATGTCAATTTAGAGGCACTGTCCTCATGTTCTATTTAGTGAGAAACACAAAATCAGGTACGATTTTTATCCTTCTGTTTTTTGACTGTTTTCAAAACACAACCTAAAAAAAACCATCCATTAATAAAGTAATGCGAGTACAGCACCCCTTTATTTTTCCACAAGATTGCTGATTATGTTTCATACAAAGCTCATGCATCCAAAGGCATCAGGTTATAATCCTCTCTGCTCATCTAAACTTGGCCCAACAGTAACTCAGAGAATGACAATCAACTGAGATTTTAACCCTAGAATTACTACAGTTTGGTACTTTCACCATGATGTCAGCAAGATACAGAATTTTTCCAGGTTATTTCACCTGTCCATGCCAGTAATGCCATCCCTGGGCCATTCCAACACCAGCTAAAGATGGAGAAAGAATTGACTTTGATTTTTAACTGCAATTAACAAGCACGCCTGCTTTAAAACTGTTAGTTTGTCCCAGGGATGTGCAACATTATTAACATCCTTGCATTTTATTCAGGAACAGTGTCTCTCCATAAACCGCAAAACTTAAGAATTGGAAAAGATCCCCGCAGAATCATAGAAGGTTAACTAATATTAGATGAGGTACAAAAAGGGAAGACAGAAATAAAGATCTAATTAGACAACTAGTGACAAATAAGTACCGAAACATGAAAACATCACACTTGCTAACTCTATAGATCCACTAATGTAGAAATTGAACAATTCTCTCGAAGTACAGCGATTGACATTGTATAAAAATCTGAAATCCTATTAAAAAGATATTTAAGATGGTAAATATGAGCCTTGACATTTTGCAGTGAGCTTAATTGGAAATTAATGTGCACAGCCCAGCAAGTTCTTGGAAATAAAGGGATTAAGGGCGTATAGATGCCAGAACAGAATGTAATAGCAAAGTACTGTAAATCAATCAGTAGTCATGGGGATCCGGAGTTCAAGTACCGGTATATTTCTTCCCCAACTTGCTGGTTAAATTGTATACTTGTGGTTTCCCTCCAAGAGATTTGTGCCTCTGTGTCATCAAAATAAGTAACCTTAACCTTATCTCAACTGTAATCGGGTCTTTAAAGTCTTTTACTTGAGGTAAAAGATTCTACCTTTAATGTCTGTGGTTAATAAAACATTATTGTGTGTCATGGAGACCAACGCTTATGGAGCCTTTAAGAAAACCCGTCATTCAAGGATGCCAGGCAGCCGTTTACTCCTTTTTTGTTTCCTGCAACTAATACGATTGTTTCACTTTCAATGTAACGACATCTGCCTTCTTTAGTAATCATACCAACACCGGGAAGATGTTAAAAAGAGCAAAATATTTTTTAAAAGAGGCGGTTACTTTGTCGTAAGCAAAGGCCTCTTCAGTAGAAAGCAGCACATTTGGCAAAGCAGCTGTAAATAGCGTTGCTATAGCAATGAGCTCACCCCCTTGGGGTGGATAAAGTACAATTGTGATGTGATTTTCTACATACGAACTGTTGTGCTTTTCAGAGCTCAGTTACTATTACTACAATGGAACAAATGCAGCATTTCCGAAAACGTTTTGACAGGACTTGGCTGTATCCAGGGCAACAGAAAACTGGAAGTGCGAAGGATGATGGAAAAAAAAGCAAGCCGGCAAAGCTGGATTTATCAGACACTCTTACCGTTCACAGTCACCCCCTGACTGTTGTCTGAACTCTGTGCCCTCACCACCACGTGTCTCCGCCCGGCTAGTTTGCGTTTTAACTCAACGGTACAACCCAGCCCATCCCCGTCTGCTTCCACGATGCTCGACCACTTTGACATTCAACAAGGTTCCAAACAATGTGCACGCATCAGAGAGTGGGCGGACGTGATTGACTATTTACCTCGATCCTTTTCACCAGCGGCCCCCAGCACGTGTGTCCCAGTAAAGTGCAGCGAGATATCTGTACCACTTCACTTTCAATAGGCACCAAAGTCGGCGCAGCGAGGGTGGGACTCCACCCAGGGGCTGGGTTTGGAGGAGAAATGTACTCTCTGCTGACGTCTCCCCATTGCATGTCACTTCCTTTCAGAGGTCCGATACAGCCTTGCTCATCCAGTCCGTGACTCATTTCTCCCTCCCTCTCCTCCGGAGGATAGGCTCCGTGTGCATGTTATACCAACGGGCAATCTAGCTGCGGCTCCCCATACAAACACCTCGTTAGATGCAGTGCCTGTGATTTACAAAACGCCTCCAATCGGAATACGCACACCCAACAGATTATATGCCGGGCATCCTTGCCTGACAACATGAATTCTATAAAGTCACAAAGACATAACATATTCAAATAAAGCGTCGGACGGGGAAGGTGATAGCACTCTGCTGTTTCATACTATCACAGCGCCCCAGGCCGAAGACATAATGCAACCCGCCCCACTTACAGCGGGGGGGGGGGGGGGGTAGATGGGCACTGATATTCATCGTGAACCCTAAACTTATAGAAACTTGGAACCAAATCACTCTCCACTCAGCTATGCCCTGGTAACCTAAGGGACCACACAAGGGTTGCTTGGCTGTGCTGTAATACATTACCGTTTTGACTTCTATGTCTATTTTCACTTTGTGCTCCAATGTATCAACTAACACATTAGGTAATAGCCGCTAATCCTGAACAAATAAACCATTCTGAAGAATGTCTATAATCTACAGAATCACTTTCAAGGGCTCTACAACAAGTTCTCAGTATTATTTTTATTTACACATTTTGTCTTTTGCATATTGGCGCTTCTCAGCCTTCGTTTATGCAGAGTCTTTCATAATGTATTTTAAGTATAATATTTTATTACTATTTCATGTAAATGCCTGCAAGAAAATGAAACTCAAGGCAGTATATGGTGCTTTGACTATACATTTACTCTGAACTTTGAACTTGGCAACTGTGCTCAAAATGCTGGAATATTAAAAGGATAACCCCTTGTTCCCCATCACTAAAATTGCCTTCCAGGAGAATATGAAATTGTGCATTCTGCATTTCAAAATGTATTTGGGAAAGATGTTAATTAAAGTTTTGCTCCCTGCCATATTCATTTATGGCATATTTCAGAGCTAGTGCAGACTGGGTTCGGAGGGTGGTATGTGTTACAAAAAACCTTCAAAGAAAAGGAAGGAAAAATAAATACCAAACACGAGGAAATCTGCAGATGTTGGGAATTCAAACAACACACACAAAATGCTGGTGGAACACAGCAGGCCAGGCAGCATCTATAAGGAGCAGCATCTGTCGACGTTTCGGACCGAGACCCTTCATCAGGACTAACTGAAAAGACAGATAGTAAGAGATTTGAAAGTAGTGGGGGGAGGGGGAAATGCGAAATGATAGGAGAAGACCGGAGGAGGTGGGATGAAGCTAAGAGCTGGAAAGGTGATTGGTGAAAGTGTTACAGAGCCGGAGAAGGGAAAGGATCATGGGATGGGAGGCCTCAGGAGAGAGAAAGGGGGAGGGGGGAAGCACCAGAGGGAGATGGAGAACAGGCTAACAATTAAATATGTCCGGGATGGGGTAAGAAGGGGATGAGGGGCATTAACGGAAGTTAAATAAATACCATTGTGTTTAGACTGTACAAAGGGTAAAGTCACAATTATTGGCTACATCACTCAAAAAGTACTCCCTCCCTTACCTTAATTTTACCTTATGGATCTGCAGATGCTGAAAATCTGAAACAAAAAAGCTCAGCAAGTTGGTCAGTGCCTGTGGAAAGAATAGCAATTAGAGCTTCATGTCTGAAACTGTCAGAACTGGAAAAGAGAAAGCAAGTTCAGCATTACTAGAAGGGCCTGTATCTGTGCTACAATGCTCTATGACTGAGCTACATTCATTTGCAGAGAAAGTGGGGGGAAGGAATGAACCGGACAAAGAGATGTCTCTGATAAGGTGACTAATCTAATCATGACAATGCTAATAGTTGAGCTGCGGACATGTTCAGCATGCCAGAGAGAGATAAACTAAGCCAAATTCACAGATAAGACAAAAGTGATCATCTCTAATACAAACAGGAAAATAAAAGAGCAAGTTACCTTAAATGGAATAATTTGGCATAGAAGGTTGTAGAGTCAGGGTGGGCTGAAGAATTGAAGTAACAGACAGCCACTCCTGTCAATCGATAACATGAAAATGTCAGAAACTTTCACTCAGTGAAATTAGCTAAGGGATACATATCAAAGATAAAGATTAGCTTTATTTGTCATGTGTACATCATTGTTTGTGTCTAATCAAATCAGCAAGGATTGTGCAAATGCCGCCATGCTTCCAGTGCCAACATAGCATGCCCACAACTCACTAACCCAAAATCCATGTTTTTGGAATGTGGAAGAAAACCAGAGCATCTAGAGCAGTCTTAGGGAGAAGGTACAAACTCCTCTTAGACAGCAGTGGGCATTTTGCCCCAATCATTGATCACTAGCTGGCCCTGTAAAGTGACTGGCCATTACAACAACAAAAACTTGCCTGTTCTTCCAATAATGATATGGAATCTCATCAGACAGTCAGTGCCCCTTACAGAAGTGTAATGCTCTGCAACGTGATCATCTAATCAGTGTTTGATTTCCCCACTGTAGAGGAGGCCACCTTGTGAACACCGAATACAGTACAATATGCAAGTGAATTACTGCTTCACTCGGAAAGAGTACATCTCAGATGACATAGGTTCAAGCCATACTCCAAAGATTTTGCTGATGGTCCAGACAGCATCAAGTACAGTGAATTTCCACAGAGAGAGTTCACAGATGTTAATCTGAGACCTTAGTTGTCCTCACAGGCAAAGATCCCATTGGCACAGCCCTCCCCACCATTGACAGCATCTGTAGGAGGGTCTCGGCCCAAAACGTCGACGGCGCTTCTCCCTATAGATGCTGCCTGGCCTGCTGTGTTCCACCAGCATTTTGTGTCTGTTGTTGTTTGAATTTCCAGCATCTGCAGGTTTCCTCGTGTTGGATCTGTAGGAGGTACTGCCTCGAGAAGTTGGCATCTATGATCAGGGATCCCCACTGTTCAAGTCATGCCACCTTCTTACTGCTACCTTCAGGCAGGAGGTACAGAAGACTGAATCCTGCACCACCAGGTTCAGGAACAACTACCTTATCAGAACCATCAGGTTCTTGAACCTACCTGCACAATGCTTTAATCAGCAATGAAACACTGCATATCTGCTCTCTCTTCTCACTGCCACCATGGGGAAGGAGATACAGGAGCCTTAGGTCCCACACCACCAGGTTCAGGTACAGTTATTACCCTATAACAATCAAGCTCTTAAACCAGCGTGGATAACTTCACTCACCACAATGCTGAACTGACTTCACAATCTACAAGCTCACCCTCAAGGACTCTACAACACCTGATCCCAGAGTTATTTATTTACTTTTTATTTATCTCTGGCATGATTTTTCCCTTTTGCACATTGGACGCTAGTCAGTCTTTGTCATGTATAGTTTTTCATAAACTCTATTGTATTTCTCTATCTTCCTTTAAATGCCTGCAAGAAAAACATGGTCCCGAAAAACGTTGTCTCATTTTTACTATGCACTGTACCAGCAGTTATGGTCGAAATGACAATAAAAGTTGACTTGACTTGACTTGACTTGAAGAAAATGAATTTCAAAGTTATACATGGTGTTGTATACAGTATACTGTATATATCGGTAACAAATTTACTTTGAACTTTGATCCCCTTGCACTACCATGTATTATGTTCCCAGTAACCGGGTGACTTACCAGCAAAGATAGAGAGGTCCGCTGAAGTCTGATGGTACTATTTTCAAATGTTTTTTATTTATAAAGGGGCACAAACGTATGGTTAATACAAAACATTCAGATCATATACGTCGTCAAAACTCAATCTAAAGCACAGGTATAGTAATAATCAATCAGAAATAAGCTCTATCATTGTCTAGGGGATAATACTGAGTCCAATGGAATATAAGAGTCACTCAAAATCTGCAGGCTTTCCCGTTTTGGGAACCGCTGGCATTTCACGTGTTGGAGAGAGAGAGTGGTGAGAAAGAAGGAACACTTGCCCGTCGTCTTTGCAAAGCAAATCCCTGTTGTTAGTTAAAACAGTTTTCCTTTGGTTTTAGCCACAGACTCCCGATCCGGAATCTAACGCACGTGGCTTCCTTCAAAATGGCTTCCCGCTCCGACGGGAAGCACTATCGTGTCTTCCTAGTGTCTCCTTGGTGCGTCTGAGGCCCCGCCTCGGCAGCCCACCTTTTATCTGGACTGGCAGGGTTGTAGATGTCAATCAGGGTGGGGGTGAGGCAATCTTTCCCCCATCACCCAGCCCACATTGCCCTGAGGGTTTGCACGTAGTCCAGTCCCTTATTCCACAAAGGTGTCTCCCAAGACAATGGCCATGTCGGTGGCTTTTGTCTGGCTGAGAGGCCAGACCACATTCCAAACCGTAAGGCTTCTCTCTCTCTCTCTTGCGATTCTCACAAAGGAGAGGGCTGGGGTCATAACACATGGACCTGACTCCCTCTCTTCACTGTCTTGTCTACTTTCTGTGCATTGTCTGTACCTATGTGCCTGTGGTGCCGCTATAAGTAATTTGTTCAGCATATCTGTACGTCACCATGATTGTGCATATAGAAAGAAAAAACTAGACTCAACTTGATATTGGAAGTACTAGCGAGGTTTTGCTGGTGTACTGTTGGCCAATATTCATGTCATAACCAACCTAACTAAACCAAACAATCTGGTTGTTTTCATACCATTGTTCTGTGTTAGTTTCAGGTCAACAGTCATAAAGCGAAGGAAACTGGCATCTGCAGTGAATCAGTTCCTGGTCTGGCAAAGGATAGCAGATTCTGGGGGTGGAGTTCCTCCGATGAAACTCATAGGTACTGAAACTATCCTGGGTCATTCCTGGATAGACAGGAACCAGACAGTTCCTGGTTTCAGATTTTATGTTGAATGGCCTCCAACATGTCATTTAAAGACAACTGGTTAGTACTGAACACCTGGTGCAACAGGATAGGAGCACAGTGTCAAGGAGTGGATTACTCACATATTTCCAAACTGGAGTTTGGGAGAACGAAGAGAAATCTCATTGAAACCTATTGTACATCGAAAAATCTAGATAGAGTGGATGTGGAAAGGATGTTTTCAAAAGTGGGGGGAATTTAGGACCAGAGGGCACACCTTCAGAATAGAAGGGTATCCCTTTAGAACAGAGATAAGGAAGAATTTCTTTAGCTAGACAGTGGTGAATCTGTAGAATTCATTGCCACAGACAGATTTTGAAGCCTAGTTGTTAGGTATATTTAAAAGTTCAAGGTAAATTTATTATCAATGTACATATATGTCACATATTAAACCCTGAGATTCATTTTCTTGCAGGCATAATAAATCCATAATAAGATCAATGAAAGACCATAACAATTTGAGTGTTCAGCCAGTGTGCAAAAGACAACAAATTTTAAATACAAAAAGAAAGAAATAATAATAATATATAACTAAGCAATAAAAATATAGAAAACATGACATGAAGAATGCTTGAAAGTGAGTCAATTGATTATGGGAACATTTCAAGTAAGGGGCAAGTGAAGCTAAGTAAAGTTATCCCCTCTGATTCAAGAGTCTAATGTTTGAGTGGTGGTAACTGTTCTTGAACCTGATGGTGTGAGTCCTGAGCCTTCTGTACCTTCTTTCTGATGGCAGCAATGAGAAGAGAGTATGTCCTGGTTGGTGGGGTCCCTGATGATGGATGCTGCTTTCCTGTGATACCAATTCGTGTAGATTTGCTCAATGGTGTGGAGGGCTTTACCCGTTATGGACTCGTCTGTATCCATTACTTTATGTAAGATTTTCCATTCAAGAACAAATTAAAAGGGGAAAACATAAAGTGGAGGTTGATAGGTTCTTGATTACTAAGTGCCTCAAGGGTTGTGAGCAGAAGGCAGGAGAATAGGGTGGAGAGGAAAAATAAATCAGTTATGATCAATTGGTGGAGCATATTCAATGGGCCAAATGGCCCAATTTTGTTCCTATGTCTAATGGTCTTATTTAATTTTACACCAAGATAAAAGTGATCCATTCATATAAAATGATCACTTGGGGAAGGTGTATCTTATATCTTTGTGAAAGGCTCTAATTCTTATCAGAGAATAACGAAGCATGAAATTGCACTTGATTGCATTCCATGATTTGATACTACTCAAGGTTATAGCACTTTATGGTGGAAAAGTTAAACTGCCTTATAGAATAAGGCCATAATAAACTTGAAAGTCATTGAGAGCACCAACTCCCTCCTGAACTCCACTAAATTCTATCCTGGATGTGTTATTAACACAGTCTGGAATATGATGTCCTCAGCTGATCTTGCACCGATTGTAAATGCAGGTATCTGCCAACCTTTTTCTCCTTAATCTGATCATCACCACACAGTCCCTTAATGTTTTTTTCCCTCTTTTTGGAGACTAAACTACCTGCAGGCGTACATTCAAAAGAGAATTCACATGTTGAATATCTACCATATGTTGAAGGATTACTGTAAGCATTGGTATTATTGGTATATCTAAATCTCAAAATATAGGAGAAGAATAATTAACCCATTGCACATATACTGAGGGCAACTTTATTAGATACCTTTGGTACCCAATAAAGCAGCCATTGAGTGTATTCAGAGATGCTCTTCTGCCCACCACTGTTGTAACGTATGGTTATTTGAGTTACTGTCACCTCGCTGACAGCTTGAACTAGTCCAGCCATTCTCCACTGACCTCTCATTAACAAGGCGTTTTCGCCCACAGAAATGGCACGTACTTGATGTTCCTTTTTTTTTGTATTAGGTACTATCCTCTGTAAATTCTAGAAAATGTTGTGTGTTAAATTCCCAGGATATCAGCTATTCTTGAGGTGTTTTTGATTTGCTTTTTGGCTGGTTTTGTACAACATTGTGGGCCAAATGGCCTGTTCCTATGCTGTACTGTTCTATGTTACATGTTCACCTCATCTGGCGCCAGCAATCATTCCACAAAGTCACTTAGATAACATTTCTTCCTCATTCTGATGTTTGGTCTGGACAACAACTGAACCTCTTGACCATGTCTGCCTGCTTTTGTGTATTGAATTGATACCACATGATTGGATGATTAGATATTTACATTAATGAGCAGGTGTACAGGTGTACCTAATAAAGTGGCCACTGAATGTATTATATAGAGCTATCTAATTGATAATACTCTTTGCCCTTCCCCCTTTCCTGATGACTCAATTTTCTGCAAGTTACCCTGATTCCATTTGAAAATTGGCTATAAATTTGCTTCCATCAGTCTCCAGGTATTTAGCTGTAGATTATAACAACTTTCTGGGTAATAACATTATCCTGGGTCCCCCCTTGCCTTTTTAACATAAATTTATATAGCGGGTTAGTGAGCAACTGTAGCAAGAGAAACATGAGGATCTTTCATCAGATCCTCAACAATCCAAGGACTTTATATTCCAGACTACAACTAACAACAAGGAGAGGGTGTTCTGGTAACCCGAACAGTTTGTTGTGCTTTTCTCTGCTTGACTTGCTGAGTATTTGGTGTTTCTCCCATTTCAGCATTCTAGCATCTGAGCTATGTTGCTCTTGGATGTTAAAAATCACATTTTCCTCTCTGTAGGGACTGGCGTTCCAATGCAGAGGTGAGGAAGTGGATGTGCAAGGCCATCAGGCAATATTTGAAAGAGTTCACACAGCCGTTATTTATTTCTCAACCTGTTTCACCTAGAAACAGATTACACTGTCTAATCTTGCACCTCATCATTGTTCAAAGTTCAAATTCAAAGTACAAAGTAAAAGTATTATCAAAGTACATATATGCCACCATGTACAGCCCTGGGATCCATTTTCTTGTGGGCATTCACAGTAGATACAAATAAATACAATAGAATCAATAAAAAGCTACACAAAAAAGGCTAACGAACGACCAATGTGCAAAAGAAGAATTGCAATAGAAAAAAAACACAAATAAAAATAACTAAGTAATATTGAGAACGTGAGTTTTCAAGCCCTTGAAAGTGAGTCTGTAGGTTGTGGAATCAGTTCAGAGTTGAGGTGAGTGAAGTTATCCACACTGGTTCAGGAGCCTGATGGTTGAAGGGTAATAAATGTATTGAAGAGTAATAAGTGTTTAATGATGTGGAATGGCTGGCAGTTCTGATTCCAACCACCACGACACTGACACCTATTCTCAAGTATTCATTGGTTAGAGAATACTTTGGGATGAATCCAACTTAACCTGGGCCATAAAGTGGACAATAGGAATGCATCCTTTCCTTTCACTTCATATGTAGCATTGCTCTGGCTCACAAGGTGCACTGAATGACCTAATTCTGCTCCTATGTCTTATGGTCTATAAACAAGCTATATGCATCTTAGATTGAATTTGGTAATCAGTTGACAACCAGCAACCAAGACCCCTGTCAAATTCCTCACCCCAACCCTTGAGCCCTCTGACTCAATGTGGTACAGGTCCTCTACTAGACTGAAATAACGCTGCGAGCTGCCGCCTTACCGACCTCCACACTGAACCATTGGCAGACCCTAACATTCAATATTTCCATCCAACATTTGATCCAGATTCAGATTTATCACAAGCACATCGAAACATACAGTGGGAAGAGTCGTTTGCATTAACAGCCAGCATACCTCTGGCTGTAGGGCGATGCACACACAAAATGCTGGAGGAGCTCAGCAGGCCAGGACAAGAATAAACAGCTGAGACCCTTCATGATGACCGATGTTTGATACCTCAAGATGTGCCGAGGGCAGCCCGCAAGTGTCGCCACCTACTCCAGCGCCATCTTGGCATGCCCACAGTGCTCAGCAGAATAACACAAGCAGCAGCAACAAAACAAGGGTGCCACGGTAACATAGCAGTTAGTGTGACACTATTATGGCTGTGAATGATCCAGATTTTGGAGTACAATTCTGGCGCTGTTCTGTAAGGAGTCTCTGTACGTCCTGCTTGTGGAAAGCGTGGGCCTTCTCTGGATCCTCCAGTTTCCTCCCACAGTCCGAAGTACTACCGGGTCAGTTAGTTGGTCCCGTGATTAGGTCAGGGTTAATTGCGTTTGCTGGGTCAGCAGGTCAGAGGACCCCACACTGCGCTGTACAATACACCCCCCTTTCCTACCCTTGAAAACAAAGGGAGAAATATCAATGTGTAAATGGCCAGTCCCAATACAAACAAAGAATAAGTTATCTGAAGGTGGGCGTGGAGTCTTGTTCACAGACAAAGACAAGGTATTGTACCTTGAACTTACAGAGAGTGGGTGAGGTACTAAAATGCAGTTACTGGAAGCTCAGAGTCACTCCTATGCAAAGTGCTCAGCAGAGCAAATGCCAAATTATAATTGGTTACTGGATTTTGTGCAGCAACAACCTCTCACTCAAAGTCAGCAAACCAAAGAACTGATTATTGATTACAGAAGGAAGAAACCAGAAGACCAATGAGCCAGTCATCATTAGGGGATTGGAGATCGAGAGTAACTTTAACCCTCATATCATATCATATGAAAGTTATCATATCAGAGGATCTTGCCTGGGACCAGCAAGTCAGTGCCATCACAAAGAAGGCAAGGCAGCACCTCTACTTTCTTAGAAGTTTGTGCAGATTTGGCATATCTCCTAAAACTTTGACAAACTTCTGTAGATGCACAGTGGAGAGTATCCTGACTGGTCGCATCGTGGCCTGATATGGAAATGTCCAAGAATGGAAAAGGTGTCAAAATGAGGTGGATGCGGCCTAGCCCGTCACAGAAAAAGCCCTCCCTGCCATTAAGCACATCTACGTGCAGTGCTGCCACCAGACAGCAACATCCAGGCCATGCTCTCCTCTCGCTGCTGCCATCAGCAAAGAGGTACAGGAGCCTTAGGACCCACACCAAGTTCAGGATCAGTTATTACTGTTGAACCAACAGGCTCCTGAACCAGCGTGAATAACTTCACTCACCTCAGTGCTGAACTGATCACTGAACACAACCTGCAGATTCAGTTTCAAGGACTCTACAGCTCATGTTCTCGGTGTTGTTTGTTTATTTATTATTATTGAGGCAGCAGTTAGGGTAGTTGAGTGCTCTGTTTGCAGTATGTGAGAAGTCAGGACGAGCACAATTGTCCCTGATGACAACGCCTGTAAAAGGTGCATCCAGCTGCAGCTCCTGTTTTGGATACTGTTGGTGGGGATGACCTACCAGGGGACAAGTTGCAGTGGTTGCGTCTCTGGCACCGAGACTGGACCCTCAGCTCAGAAGGGAAGGAGGGAAAAGAGGAGAGCAGTAGTGATAGGAGATTCGATAGTTAGGGGGGCAGATAAGAGGTTCTGTGGAAGAGATCGAGAATCTCTTGGGAAAGGTGTAGTAACAATTATAGGAGTGTATTATAGACCACCTAATGGGGAGCGAGAATTGGAGGAGCAAATTTGTAAGGAGATAGCAGATATTTGTAGTAAGCACAGGGTTAAAAAAATAGTGAGGTAGTGTTCATGGGTTCAATGTCCATTTAGGAATCTTATGGCAGAGGGGAAGAAGCTGTTCCTGAATCATTCAGTGTGTGCCTTCAGGCTTATGTACCTCCTTCCTGATGGTAGCATTGAGAAGAGGGTCTGTACTGGGTGTTGGGGTCCTTAATTACTAATGCCACCTTTGTGAGGCACCACTCCTTGAAGCTGTCTTGGTTACTACAGAGGCTAGTACCCAAGATGGAGCTGACTAATTTGACAACTTTCTGTAGCTTCTTCGAATCAGACGCTTCCAAAAGATATACACATATTGGTTAAAGCCAAATGTCTGAGAGATTCTTGAGACAGTATGACTCCAAGGCGCAGGATGGAACATGGGCAACTAGTGGGAATGTTGGTAATGAGGAAAGATATTAGAACTTTTAGGAAAAAGTAAGGCAGAGACTTGGAAGTGGAGGAGGGAGCAAGTGGGGAATTAGTTGCTCAGAAGACAATGAACCTGCTGTGGACTGTGGAATGTGAAAATACTGGCCTATAAGGAATACTCAGGGCTTGGCTCTCCAGGGAGGGATGATCCATTCTTTTTGAAAATGCTAAAGGAAGGGCTGAGCTCAGCCTACCAGGAGATTTTAGACTTGAGGATAACTGTGGGATCCACCGACTCCACAATAATTTCATGGGCTGGGGAAATAGGCTGAAAGAGAGGGAAGGGGGGTGTACAGTGGCAGTAATGAATATATGACTTGCTTTGTGTACTGATAACTGCCCCAGCTTCATATCAGGATCTGCAGCACTGGCAGCCTCAATATCAGTCTTAGTCAAAGGAGGGAAGCCCCCTCTGGAGGGAGTAAAGTGGAGTTCAGTAAGTTTTCCTGGATATTCAGAAGACTCTAGTTTCTGCATCTGCTTTAGGATTAGCAGATGTGACTCGCCCCTTTCACCTTTACTGCAGTATTAAGGGAGGGCACTACAATAGACCATGGAGACCCTAGAAGACCAATTGCATACAGACTCCTGTTGTAGACAGACTTCCCCTGTGTATCACAGCCCTAGACCGAGCAGCTTGGTCTGGGCAGGTTTGTGAGCCTGTAGTAATGGTGGGGCAGCTCCACACGCCTTTGTAGAGCTCCTGAATACAAAGGCCGAGAGCAGTTACACAGACAGTCGGAGGGAAGCTTGGGAGGCAGTTCTCATCCCCAAAGACAAATCTGCAACAACAGTGAGAGATATTGCAGTGAACTCTACAAGTTCCATCCTAACATAAGATAAGACATAAGTGTCAATTGGAAATAGAGCAGGAGGAAGATACTGGTATCAGGGAAACGCCACTGGAAGGGGAAGAGGAGGAGATTTTTATAGATGGGTCCCAGAGGTACATAGATAGGAAGCTACAGACTAGATGGGCTGTATTGACAGTGACAGGAGAGGAATTGGCTGCAGGAGCACCTCTGGGGGATGCTCAGCTCAGATGGCAGAACTAGTGGCTTTAATAGAAGCACTACATTACAGCAGGGGGAGGAGAGTGAACATAGAGTATACACAGACAGCTTTTGGGGCGGTGCATGATTATCTGATGGCACAGGAACGGAGGGGGTTCGCAACCTTAGCAGGCTCTGGCAGTCAGCACAGGCGTCTAATGCAAGAACTGCTCAAAGCAGTGAAGTTGGCCCGCAGAGGTAGCAGCAATTAAGGTGAAGCCTCACCAGAGGGGTGAAAGTAAAGAGCTGAAAGGGAATGGGCAGACAGTTCTCAGGGCAAGAGAGCAGCGGAAGGACACGAGTCAACAGAAATTACCGGTGCAGACGGAAGCCCTACTGAAGTCAATCTGGTAAAACCGTATGGGGATGTGGAGGTAGAGGAGCAGGGGAAGTGGAGAAGAAGAGAAGCAAAGGAGGGACCGGATGGTAGCTAGATGCATGGGGAAGGAGTGGCTGTAGCCCCAGCATGTATTGGACAGATACTGCCAAAGCTATATCATCAGGGAAGGCACAATATGATTACAACCCTCCAGCAGTCTTGGTAGAGGCCAGTGATGGGCAGGGACGTTGAAAAATTTTGTTGGACAGTTACCACTTGTGCTGAATATAACTCTGGTGGGGAAGTAAAGGTGTGACTAGCAATTTGAGGGGGCCCTGAGAAAGCAACCTGATGGACTTCATGGGGCCACTGCCAAAAAGCAGGGGCAAAAGCTATTGACTGGTGATCATAGATCACTTCTCCCAGTGGGTAGAGGTTTTTCCGGTGAGATATTGTACCACCAGCACAGCAGCACGGACTTTTGCTCAAGAATTCCACCCCCCCCCCCCCACCCCGTGAGCCCAGGCGGACTCGGTTCAGGGAGCACATTTCACAGGGAAAGCGATGGAGGAAATGTGCAAAGCTGTTCAGGATTTGACAACGATTCCACGTACCCTACAACCCTCAGTGCTTAGGAATGGTGAGAAGGATGGTCTGAACAACCATTACTGCCTTAGCTAAAGTTATAACAGAGGCAGGAAAGACATGGGTTGATGTACTGCCAGGATTGCTGGTGAGATTGCGAGAAGCCCCATACTGCACTCTGAGCCCCGACGAATTACTGACTGGGCAAGCAACGCGACTCCCTTACGGGGTGATTATGGGTTGTGGTGATCCTGGAACATACAGGGATTAAAATAACCCTGTATGCAAAGGACATCAGTAATCAGCTTAAAGTGTGGAGGCACCAAGCAAAACAACAGCAACACATTGCTGATCAGAGGGAGAGAAGATGTTCCTCCCACAGCCTGGAGACTGAGTCATGGTGAGGGAGCTGCCTGAGAAGGCAGCATTCACTCCCGGGTGGATAGGACCACAGGTGGTGCTCCTGACAAATGACACTTGTGTTTGTGTACAGACCCAGTGAGGCAGCCAGTGGAAACACTGGACTCAGTTTAAACAGTCTAACTCACCTTCTTGTCACCCTCACAGACAGAACAAGGGGCAAAGTCCACCCAGGGACAGTGTTATGACTGAGAATCTAAGTGATGAACACCAGCCTGCTGCGTCACATCTGACCATACCAGATGGAAGTAGACCCACAGTTGATCAGGTGTACAGATCAGAATAGAAAGATGCTAGGGAAAATAGATGGGAAGGGATCCAAGTTAAGGTAGGGATATCAAGTTCCATAACCTTGATGGCAAGGCAGACTGAGAAAGAGAGAAGAAGTTGCACACAGAGTCAGAAGGCAGCCATCCTAGCTGAATGGGGAGTGAATACAGATAAGCTGGACCCTTTCACTGGGTGAGCCAGTGATTGAAAGGACAGTCCAGGAGGGGTTGCCACTGGAGCGAGGTCCTTGCAGCGATCTGAATAGAGAGCACACTGAACCCTCCTGAATATCGATCAAAAAGACTGGTTGTGAAAATCATTCTGATAATCTTTTGTCATGGCATGGAATGTGAACTGTTGCCCAGGAACCTGAAATGAAGTTAGCTTGCCCTGACCCTGCCCAGAGAGTAACTACTGATAGTTTTAGCTATCAGAGATTGAACAGTTGAAGAGGATGTGATCAAATTTCTGGGAAGTTTTATTGCCGTCTCTGCGCAGTGTTGTAGATAGCCAGTTAGGGATGGTGGATAGTATGCACACAGGTACGCATAGGGATATGATAGGTTAGTAATTGGGGAATGGATCCGAGTGAAGGACATTTTCATTGCCCTGCTTAACCAGATGCTCCTTAAAATTTGGCCTACCTGGAACAGATTTCTGTCCAGGGGCCAAGAGGAGGGCGTGTTAAAGTTCAAGTTTAATTGTTATTCAACTGTGCAAGAATACAGGCAAATGAAACAGTGTTACTTCAAGGTTCAAGGTGCAAAACATTGTACCAGCAGTCATACATAGTACAAGACACACATATAACACAGCAGTAAAATACAGTCACACACTAAAACCATAGTCCAAGTCCCTGAGTCCATGAATGTTGCAGCAGTCTGTGGACATACACAAAACATCTTGTCTCCTGCTGAGTGAATGCTGGAAAGCAGTACTGACTCCAGCATAGACACCAAGACACACTGCCCCCGGCACTCTGGTGGATCGCACCGACTCCAAGGTCTTTCTCCTGGGCGGTTGCAAGCAGGCAACCCCATTGTTTGAGGCCTAGTCCTGGCTATGACTGAGACCACTCAGCTCCCTGCTGTTTGCCAATGTTAGGGAGCATTCTGGAGTTACAAACAAGAACTAGTTTTCAGTTCCTATTATAAATTGCAAGCTGTAAATTGAAGTCAAACTGACCCACAGGCTAAGAGATTGTTTATGCAATGACCAAATGTTAAGACAATGGGGTTATGTTAACTGGCTTGCATGAAACCAGGAAACATGGCTAAGTTATTGGCACCATTGTGACTTGAGTGTAAGCTGGCAGAGCAGACGGATGTTGTCACTTAGCATATCAAACATGGTCTCAGCTATAGGCAATCAATAGTTTTTTGTGTATTTACCATATTTGTATACTCAGAGACAGCACTGACAGCATTAATTTTGGGTGTCTACATCTCTGTCGTCAGATGTTTTTAGAATATTTGTGTTAATTAGTTTCTCTTGGAGGTGTTTAGACCTTCATAGGTGTCTTCTAAACAGGGAGAAATTTAAAAAACCTGAGGTGCAAAGGGACTTGGGAATCCTCGTGCAGGATTCCCTAAAGGTTAACTTTCAAGTTGAGTTGGTGGTGAGGAAGGTAAATACAATGTTAACATTCTTTTTGAGTGGACTAGAATATAAAAGCAAGGATGTAATGCTGTGGCTTTATAAGGCACTGGTGAGGCTTCACTTTGAGTATTGAGAGCAGTTTTGGGCCCCTTATCTAAGAAAATATGTGCTAACATTGGAGCAGGTTCATGAAAATAATTCTGGGAATGAAAGGCTTATCATATGAGGAGCGTTTGATGGCTCTGGGCCTGTTCTCACTGGAATTTAGAAGAATGAGGGGGAATCTAGTTGAAGCCTATCGAATACTGAAAAGCCTAGATAGAGTGGATGTGAAGAGGATGCTTCTTATAGTGGGGGAGTCTTCGACCAGAGAGTATAGCCTCAGAATAGAGGAATGTCCATTTAGAATGGAGATGAGGAGGAATTTCTTTAGCCAGGAGATGGTGAATCTGTGGAATTTGTTGCTATAGGCAGCTGCAGGCCAGGTAATTGGGTGTACTTAAGGTGGAGGTTGATAGATTCTTGATAAGTCAGGGCATTTCAGGTTATGATGAGAAGGCAGGAGAATGGGGGAAATGGATCAGCCATGATCAAATGGCACAGCAGACTCGAGAGGCCGAATAGCCGAATTCTGCTCCTATATCTTATGGCCTTATCAATTACAATGTGCTTCCAATATGGATCTCAAACAAACCATTTGTTAACCCAAAGTATTGCAGTAAACATTGTCGTTGTAACTATTGAAGTCGTATTGAATCACCTGCTGTTATCTTTGATCTTAAGGGTATAAATATGTGATGTATCTTTGTGTTTGTGAGCCTTTACCAAGAGCGTCTCCAGAATGATATCTGCTTGTTGTGATGAATAAAGACTTCTACATCACCAGCTTCAGGGCCTCTCCGGTGACTTTGACCACAGTCACAGCAACATGAGTGATAGGAAAATGGAGGGTGATGTGGGAGGGAAAGTTTAGATTCATCTTGGAGGAGGCTAAAATGTCTGCACAACAATGTAGACCGAAGGGCCTATACACATTCTGTAAGTTTAAGCAAGCACATTTAATTAGCAAATAAATAATCTCTTTGTAATTAGCTTGCAACATGCTCAAAGCACTCTGATACATCTTCCTGGGTTGTGACAAGCTTCGGATGAAGACACACCAGCACCTTTGCTCATAGTCTTAATTCTCAGAATTACAGAGTGATAAATATCTTTTTCTTTCTGCTACAATCTCTTTAAAATCTAAGCTAAATTTTGCCACCCATCACCTTCCTCAATAACCTTATCCCATCTCCTATGGCCTGAATCCTGGTTATATGCTGTACTTGCTGGTTTAAAAAAAGGCTTCATAAGTCATATCTCAGCAGTCTGCAATTACTGAAATTCAGGAAACTGCTTTGCAGTGCCCATTGTCCTTCAAAGTGAAACCCATGCGGTTTTCAAGCAGAAGCAGTTAAATTAAAAGCGGCATGTTCACATGGCGGGTGCGGCGTGGTAGCATAGAGATTAGTGCATCGCTTCACAGCGATCACAAAACGGGGTTTGGTTCAGGCCGCTGTCTGTAAAAACTTTGTACGTTCACCCCATGACTGCATGGGTTTCCTCTGGGTGCTTGGGCTTACCCCACATTCCAAAGACATGCTGGTTAGGGGCAGTGAGTTGTGGGCATACTATGTTGGCACTGCAGGTGCAGCAACATTTAACGGGCTGCCCAGCACAACCGTTGCTGATATGCAAAGCCCCATGGAATGGCAAAGTTGGCCATTTGAAGTCATAAGCACGGTTGCAAGAAGTCTGTTGTGGTAAACCACGTATATCTGTCTGGACACACCCCTCTGCTGACTGCTCCTGTGGCTCCTCCCACAGACCCCTGGATAAAGGTGATTGTGTCACTGCTTCTCCCACAGTCCAGGGCGGTCATCCAGCATGGATGTGGTCCATTTTACTGCTAATAAAATCCTTTCAGTATTTACTCTACTTCCAGTCTTTTGGAGTTATTGATAGTGCATCAATTTTATTAGCAGTAATTTTAAGGCATGGAGCATGTTTTGAGGCCCAACAAGTTGGACATCAACCCACCAACACCTGAGGTCGGCAATGCTTTGGAACTCTGGCTAGCCTGCTTCGAATCATACCTGGAGAAGATTGAAGTGACTGAGTCCGCCGCGAAGTGCAGAGTTCTCTTCTCCAGGGTCAGTCCACGGGTCTACTCGATGATTAGTGACCAGCCGAGTTACGACGGCGCGATGAACGCCCTCAGAAGACAATACCTGCGGCCGGTAAACAACGTCTATGCGCGACATCGCTTAGCGATGCAGAGGCAGCGGCCTGGAGAGTCGAGCGCTGAGTTTGTCCGGGCCCTACAGACACTCGTGCGGGCCTGCGATTGCTGGGGGCTGATGGCCGAACAGCTTGCGGAGTTCCCGACGGCCTCATGGACGCCGCAGACCCCGCAACCCGCCAGCGAATCGACCATGGCTGCTGCCAGTCACGAGTCCGCGAAGTTACTTCTGTGGACTCAAGAAGCACCCCCAGAAACGCTGCCCTGCCTGATAATCTACCTGCTCCAGCTGCGGAAAGAAGGGCCAGTTTGCCAAGGCCTGTAAGTCCAAACCGCAAGCAGGATCAAGCAGCGCCGCGTGTGAGGCATGGGGGTCGCCATCTTGCCTGCCCGCCACCGCGTGCGAGGCATGGTGGTTGCCACCTTGGCTGCCACCATCTTGCCTGCCTACCGCTGCGTGCGAGGCATGGGGGCGGCCATCTTGGTCGGCGCCACCTCGCACCGCCTACGACCCACGGGTACTTATTAGGCACCCCACTGCGCCAGACCAAGACAGCGATTCAACTCTGACCTCCGTGACCCTCAACCAAAGCGCTCCTCACCAGCTCGCAAGGTCAATGATGGACATCCTGGTGGAGGGGCACAGGACAAGCTGCCTGTTTGATACGGGCAGCACAGAGAGTTTTATCCACCCGGACACGGTGCAACATTGCGGACTTGTGACACGGCCAGTAACCATACAACCATATAACAATTACAGCCCGGAAACAGGCTATCTCGGCCCTTCTAGTCCGTGCCGAATGCTTACTCTCACCTAGTCCCACTGACCCGCACTCAGCCCATGACCCTCCATTCCTTTCCTGTCCATATACCTATCCAATTTTACTTTAAATGACAATACCGAACCTGTCTCTACCACTTCTACTGGAAGCTCGTTCCACACAGCTACCACTCTCTGAGTAAAGAAATTCCCCCTCGCGTTACCCTTAAACTTTTGCCCCCTAACCCTCAACTCATATCCTCTTGTTTGAATCTCCCCTACTCTCAATGGAAAAAGCCTATCCACGTCAACTCTGTCTATCCCCCTCATAATTTTAAATACCTCTATCAAGTCCCCCCTCAACCTTCTACGCTCCAAAGAATAAAAACCTAACTTGTTCAACCTTCCCCTGTAACTTAGGTGCTGAAACCCAAGTAACATTCTAGTAAATCTTCTCTGTACGCTCTCTACTTTGTTGACATCTTTCCTATAATTCGGTGACCAGAACTGTACACAATACTCCAAATTCGGCCTTACCGATACCTTGTACAATTTTAACATTACATCCCAACTCCTTTCTTTCTTTTCAAATCTTTTTATTAATTTTTAAGAAAAACATAAGTAAAATATAAGTACAAAACATTTGAGAGTACATAATAGATTAGTTAACAATCAAATATGTATTAATCAATACATAAAGTCTCCCAAACTCATAGTATAATGTAAAGGAATTAAGAAAAAAAAGAAACCCCCCCCAAAAAAAAACAACTAAAAAAAAACCTAAAAACTAACCAACATGGGCAATTGCATAATGTTAAATACATACAGTAGTGCCGATGACTCCCAACCTCCATCCACACAATTCAGGATAGTAACAATAAGGTTCAGGATCAGACCATTTAATTCATATGAAAATGTTGAATAAATGGTCTCCAAGTTTCCTCAAATTTAACTGAAGAATCAAAAACCACACTTCTAATTTTTTCTAAACTCAAACAGGAAATAGTTTGAGAAAACCACTGAAATACAGTTGGAGGGTTAATTTCTTTCCAATTCAGTAAAATAGATCTTCTAGCCATTAGTGTAACAAATGTAATCATTCGTTGGGATGAAGCGGATAAACGCTTCTTATCTATCATTGGTAGACCAAAAATTGCGGTAAAAGGATGTGGTTGGAGATTAATATTTAAGACTCTTGAAATAATATTAAAAATATCTTTCCAATAGTTTTGTAAACAAGGACAAGACCAAAACATATGGGTCAACGAAGCAATATCAGAATGACATCTATCACAGGTTGGATTAACATAAGAATAAAATCGAGCAAGTTTATCTTTAGACATGTGAGCTCTATGTACAACCTTAAATTGTATTAGAGCATGTTTAGCACAGATAGAGGATGAGTTTACCAATGATAAAATTTTTTCCCATTGCTCAGTAGATATAGGGCAATGCTATTCTTCCTGCCATTCCTTCTTAATTTTTTCTGATATATCTGGTTGTACATTCATAATCATATTATAAATGATAGCTACTAAGCCCTTTTGACAAGGATTGAGAGCTAAAATTCTTTCTGTAATGTCCATCCCAACTCCTGTACTCAATGCTCTGATTTATAAAGGCCAACATACCAAAAGCTTTCTTCACCACTCTATCCACATGAGATTCCACCTTCAGGGAACTGTGCACCATTATTCCTAGATCACTCTGTTCTACGGCATTCTTCAATGCCCTACCATTTACCATATGTTCTATTTGGATTATTCCTACCAAAATGTAGCACCTCACACTTATCAGCATTAAACTCCATCTGCTATCGTCCAGCCCACTCTTCTAACTGGCCTAAATCTCTCTGCAAGCTTTGAAAACCAACTTCATTATCATCTGCATACTTACTAATCCAATTTACCACCCCATCATCTAGATCATTAATGTATATGACAAACAACATTGGACTCTGTACAGATCCCTGAGGCACACCACTAGTCATCGGCTTCCAACCTGACAAAGAGTTCAACACCTTAATGGATTCTCCCTGGCGTCTCCCATCCAGCCACTGTTGAATCCATTTTACTACTTCAATATTAATACCTAACGATTGAACCTCCCTAACTAACCTTCCGTGCAGAACCTTGTCAAGGTCCTTACTGAAGTCCATATAGATAACATCCATTGCTTTACCCTTGTCAACTTGCCTCGTAACCTCTTCAAAAAATTCAATAAGATTTGTCAAACATGACCTTCCACACACAAATCCATGTTGACTGTTCCTAATCAGACCCTGTCTATCCAGATAATTATATATACTATCTCTAAGAATACTTTCCATTAATTTACCCACCACTGACGTCAAACTGACAGGCCTATAATTGCTAGGTTTACTCTTAGAACCCTTTTTAAACAATGGAACTACATGAGCAATACGCCAATCCTCCGGCACCATCCCCATTTCTAATGACGTTTGAAATATTTCTGTCGGAGCCCCTGCTATTTCCATACTAACTTCCCTCAAGGTCCTAGGGAATATCCTGTCAGGACCCATAGATTTATCCACTTTTATATTCCTTAAAAACGCCAGTACTTCCTCCTCTTTAATTGTCATAGTTTCCATAACTTCCCTACTTGTTTCCCTTACCTTACACAATTCAATATCCTTCTCCTTAGTGAATACCGAAGAAAAGAAACTGTTCAAAATCTCCCCCATCTCTTTCGGCTCCACACATAGCTGTCCACTCTGATTCTCTAAGGGACCAATTTTATCCCTCACTATCCTTTTGCTATTAATATAACTGTAAAAACCCTTCGGATTTATTTTCAACTTACTTGCCAAAGCAACTTCGTATCTTCTTTTAGCTTTTCTAATTTCTTTCTTAAGATTCTTCTTACATTCTTTATATTGCTCGAGCACCTCATTTACTCCATGCTGCCTATACTTATTGTAGATATCTCTCTTTTTCCTAACCAGGTTTTCAATATCCCTTGAAAACCATGGCTCTCTCAAACTTTTAACCTTTCCTTTCAACCTAACAGGAACATAAAGATTCTGTACCCTCAAAATTTCACCTTTAAATGACCTCCATTTCTCTATTACATCCTTCCCATAAAACAAATTGTCCCAATCCACTCCTTCTAAATCCTTTCGCATCTCCTCAAAGTTAGCCTTTCTCCAATCAAAAATCTCAACCCTGGGTCCTGTCCTATCCTTCTCCATAATTATATTGAAACTAATGGCATTGTGATCATCGGACCCGAAGTGCCCCCAACACATACCTCCGTCACCTGACCTATTTCATTCCCTAACAGAAGATCCAACACTGCCCCTTCCCTAGTTGGTACCTCTTTGTATTGGTGCAAAAAACTATCCTGCACACATTTTACAAACTCCAAACCATCCATCCCTTTTACGGTAAGCCAAAGGGTCGCCATGGCTTCTGGGTCACATATAACAGACATCCGGGAGGGATGTGTAGCAACACTAGTGGTGCAGGGCACAGAATATCAAGACTTTACATCACTGGTCATGATCATTGTGCCTCTGTGCTTCTGGGGCTCAACTTCCAGAGCCACCTGAAAAGTGTGATAATGGAGTATAACGGGCCCCTCTCACCAATCACTGTCAGAAGTCGTCAGTTCTGTGGAAATTTGTCACATACCCCGCGACTGACCACCCACACATCCCACCTAACATCATGCCAACAGCCGCACTACGGACACCACTTGCGGCCTCTCCACCCTCAAGATCACTCCCCCACGGCTGTTCGCCAACCTGACCCCCGACTGCAAACCTGTGGCAACTAAAAGCAGGAGGTACAGCACGGGGGACAGAGCCTTCATTAAGTCGGAGGTGCAGTGGCTGCTCAGGGAAGGGATCATTGAGGCAAGCACAAGTCCTTGGAGGGCCCAGGTGGTCGTTGTTCGGAACGGGGAGAAAAATAGGATGGTCATGGACTATAGCCAGACCATCAATAGGTTCACGCAGCTTGACGCGACCCCCTACCCCACATCGCCGATATGGTCAATCAGATAGCTCAGTACAAGGTGTACTCGACCATAGACCTAAAATCCACTTACCATCAGCTCCCCATCCGCCCAGAGGACCGCCCTTACACCGCCTTCGAGGCAGACGGCTGGCTTTATCACTTCCTGCGCATCCCCTTCGGTGTCATGAATGGTGTCACTGTCTTCCAGGGGGAACTGGACCGGATGATGGACCAGTGCCAACTGAAGGCCACGTTCCCATATCTGGATCACCATCTGTGGTCACGACAACAACCTCCAAAAATTTTTCCAAGCGGCCAAAGCTTTTAACCTTACCTATAACAGGGACAAGTGTGTGTTCGGAACCACCCGACTTGCTATCCTTGGGTGTGTCGTGGAGAACGGAGTCATTGGCCCTGACCCTGACCGTATGTGCTCCTTGTTGGAAGTCCCTCTTTCCAACTCCCTCAGAGCCCTCAAAAGGTGCCTGGGCTTCTTTTCCTATTACGCCCAATGGGTCCCTAACTACGCAGACAAGGCCCCCCCCCCCCCCCCCGTCAAGTCCACCACATTTCCCCTCTCAGCCGAGGCCTGCACGGCCTTCAGCCGCATTAAAGGGGACATTGCCAAAGCAGCAATGCATGCGGTGGATGAGACCATTCCCTTCCAAGTAGAGAGTGACGCCTCCAACTTGACATTGACTGCTACCCTCAACCAGGCAGGAAGGCCAGTAGCATTCTTCTCTCGTACCCTTCAAGGCCCTGAAATTCAGCACTCTGCCGTGGAGAAAGAAGCCCAGGCCATAGTGGAAGCTATTAGGCACTGGAGGTACTATCTCGCCGGCAAAAATTTCACCCTTCTGACCGACCAGCGCTCAGTCGCGTTCATGTTTAGCAACCAACAGCGGGGGCAAAATCAAAAATGATAAAATTTTGAGGTGGAGAATCGAACTCTCCACCTACAACTATGACATCATGTACAGGCCTGGAAAGCTCAATGAGCCCTCCGATGCCCTATCCCGGGGAACGTGTGCCAGCGCACAGCTCGACCGGCTATACACCCTACATGCAGATCTTTGCCACCCGGGGGTTACCTGGGTTTTCCACTTCATGAAAGCTCAGAACTTGCCTTACTCCCTTGAGGAGATCAGGACTATGACCAGGGACAGTCAAGTCTGCGCAGAGTGCAAACCGCACTTCTACCGACCCGAAAAGGCACAACTAATCAAGGCCACCCACCCCTTTGAGCAACTGAGTGTCGACTTTAAGGGCCCCCTTCCCTCCACTGACCGCAATGTGTACTTTCTTAACGTAATTGATGAGTACTTGCGGTTCTCCTTCGCCATCCCCTGCCCTGATACCACTACCACGTAAGTCATAAAAGACCTGCGCCAGCTCTTCACTCTGTTCGGAGACCCATGCTATATCCACAGTGACAGAGGGTCCTCGTTTATGAGTGATGAGCTGCGCCAGTACCTGCTGGCTAGGGGTATTGCAACTAGTAGGACCACGAGCTATAATCCCCGGGGGAATGGACAGGTGGAGAGGGAGAATGCCACGGTGTGGAAGGCCACACTTTTAGCCCTTAGGTCAAAGGGATTGCCGGTCTCTCGCTGGCAGGAGGTCCTTCCTGAGGCACTTCACTCCATCCGCTCCCTGTTATGCACGTCCACCAATGCCACCCCTCATGAGCAACTCTTTTCTTTTCCCAGGAAGTCAACCACCGGGACCACCCTACTGGACTGGCTGACATCCTCTGGGCCTGTGCTGCTCCAGAAACATGCGAGGAGCAATAAATACTCCCAGATGGTCAAGAGGGTTCACCTACTTCATGCGAACCCCCAGTATTCCTACTTGGTCTTACCTGATGGGCGGGAGGACACGGTCTCCATCCGTGACCTGGCGCCTGCAGGACCATCAGACCCCTACCCTGAACACTCCATGGTGACTATGAACCCCATACCCACCGATGTATATACCCACAAGGCACCGCGCACGCCAAGCCCTACACAGACTCCTCACGACACTCCCATACCAGGCGTGACGCACACGCACGAGGGACTATTGATGCCTAACAGGCTGGCACCTCAAGTCAGGCCGGAGCCAGCACAACCACTGTCACCGGTGCAATCACCACCAGCACCTGTGTAATCACCACCGGTGCTACGTAGATCGCAGTGACAGACTCGACCACCTGATAGACCTGACCTGTAAATATACTTGTCTTAAATATTGTCAATCACATCACCCCGCGGGACTCTCTTTTTAAAAAGGAGGGGTAAATGTGGTAAACCATGTATATCTATCTGGACACGCCCCTCTGCTGACTGCTTCTGTGGCTCCTCCCACAGACCCCTGGATAAAGGTGATTGTGTCACTGCTCCTCCCACAGTCCAGGGCGGTCATCCAGCATGGACGTGGTCCATTTTACTGCTAATAAAAGCCTTTTAGTATTTACTCTACTTCCAGTCTTTTGGAGTTATTGATAGTGTATCATCTGTCTTATAATGTGTGGTTGCTGAGTGAATTGAAAGCGGCCAAGCACTCCTGATGAAGGGTTTCGGCCTGAAATGTCATCACTAACCTCCTCCCATAGATGCTGTCTGGCCTGCTGAGTTCTGCCAGCATTGTGTTTTTAAGCTGATGTTTTTGCTTGATATGTGTAACAGTGGTCGCGAGTGAAGGGGATTGAGTTATAGAATATGCAAGGTGCGGCTAAATGGGTGAAGCAACACACAAAGCTGAGTGATAATGACAGCCAAGCCAAAAAGAGCTTCTGTACAATAAGCGGTAAGTTAAATCCTCATTGTACTGCTGCCACAAGATAGAGCAAATTCATGACGTTGTGAGTGATGATAAACTTTATTCTGATTTGGGTCTCTATTGTGGACTGACAGTGGGAAGTTGACAGGGTTAGGGGAATCAATGTTGGGAAAAGGGGAAGGGAGAGAGAAGGGAGCAAGAAGTACCAGAGAGACATTCTGTAATGATCTATAAACCAATTGTTTTTGTAATCACATTACCTTGACTGGTATCTCAGGGCTGGGTGTGTCTGCACCTGTGCCAATCCCCCACCTCTGACATCCTTCTCTGCCACCTGTTCCACACCCTTCCCATTGTGCTCCACCTCGCCATTCCTAACGTCCTTTACTCCTGCCAGATTTACAAACTTGCTCTCTGCTCCACATTGACAAATACAGTACTGTGCAAAAGTCTTAAGCATGCTACAGTATATATGTATGTGTGCACGCCTATGATTTTTGCACAGTACTGTACAAGGTGATATATACTGTATGCACTTTGTTAATAAATTTACTTTGAACTTTGATCGTGGTGGAACAGGCTCAGAGGAGGTACTGTGTTCACTGGGGAGAGAAAGTAGAATTAAGTCAAATTGGGTTTTTTCTCATATGCACAAGAATGGTGAGCTACAGGCACACAGAAAAACCTGCCTGCAGACAGACAGACAGACATACTTTATTGATCCCGAGGGAAATTGGGTTTTGTTACAGCGGCACCAACCAAGAATAGTGTAGAAATATAGCAATATAAAACCATAAATAATTAAATAATAATAAGTTAATCATGTCAAGTGGAAATAAGTCCAGGACCAGACTATTGGCTCAGGGTGTCTGACACTCCGAGGGAGGAGTTGTAAAGTTTGATGGCCACAGGCAGGAATGACTTCCTATGACGCTCAGTGTTACATCTCGGTGGAATGAGTCTCTGGCTGAATGTACTCCTGTGCCTAACCAGTACATTATGGAGTGGATGGGAGACATTGTCCAAGATGGCATGCAACTTGGACAGCATCTTCTTTTCAGACACCACCGTCAGAAAGTCCAGTTCCACCCCAACAACATCACTGGTCTTACGAATGAGTTTGTTGGTTCTGTTGGTGTCTGCTACCCTCAGCCTGCTGCCCCAGCACACAACAGCAAACATGATAGCACTGGCCACCACAGACTCGTAGAACATCCTCAGCATCATCCGGCAGATTTTAAAGGACCTCATTCTCCTCAGGAAGTAGAGACGGCTCTGACCCTTCTTGTAGACAGCCTCAGTGTTCTTTGACCAGTCTAGTTTATTGTCAATTTGTATCCCCAGGTATTTGTAATCTTCCATCATGTCCACATTGACCCCTTGGATGGAAACAGGGGTCACTGCAGCAGCCTAGGTACAGGCAAAACACAGAATATACAATAATTTATACAAGAGAATGTAGAGAGAAAAAACCCCCACAAAAACAAGATCTTAGTGCAAAAAAAAGACAATCTAAACTGGGTGATGCAGTACTAAAGGTGTTCAGTCAGGATGGTACCAGGCTGTGACCTCTTTTTAATCGCAGTTCAGATTCAGTTGTTAATTCATTGTTCAATTGTTTAGATTTTAATTGCTTTTTGAGGTGCTTAAGGAAGGTTTTGGGGAAAAGAGGGAATTAGGGTCAGGTCCGGGTTTAGAAAAGGGGATGTGGGGGAATTAGAGGTGGGGCTGAAGTGTAAAGTCTCCGCTCCACATTCGAAGGCTAGCAATGTAGACCTGGTCCGTGGTCAGATGTTAGACCTTGTGAAGGGTGGACATAGGCCCCCCACCACCCCCAACTCAGCCACTTGTTGCTGGGTTCTGTAGCTAGAATTCCATGAAGATGAGTTACCCCTGGTTTTGCAAATCAGTGAGACCAGAGTCTGAGCCTAGGTTCCTGCCATCTGCGATTCTGGATTTTGAGGCCTGGTGTTCGGTGATTGGCCTGAGGGGACAATCAGAAGTCCGGAAGCTGAGCCACAGTGGCAAGAGCTTAGGCTGTGCATCTGTGCGAGTCTGCTGGGGAGGTCGAAGACCAGTGTCTGCAGTCTGTGTCCATTGAAAGATCGAATACGTACATGCACGGGTGGGAAGGAGGAACAGGGCTTGTTATTGGTGTTGTTGTTGCTGCTGCTGCTGGAACCTTGTTGTGGTGTGTTGTTCCGCAGAGCATTGTGTTCCTGTTATGCTGGTGCTGGAATGTGTAGTGACGCCTGCAGGCCGCCCCCAGTGCACTCTCGGGTGGGTTGGTTGTCAACGCCAACGACGTATTTTACTCTATGCTTTGACGTACGATACACGTGGCAAATAAACTTAAACCTTGAGTCATGCTCCATTGCTGAGGTAGGGTTGGACTTGTTCAGTCCTGTTTAAGAACCTCACGGTTGTAGGTAAGTAGCTGTTTCTTCCTGAGGCTGCTCCTCCTGTAGATGCTGTCAGTGGTGGGAGGAGCCGTGCTGAGCCCACAACTCTCTGCAACCTCTTGCATGCCTGGATGTTGGAATTGCTGTACTCGACCAGAATCAGGTTTATTATCACCGGCTTGTGTCGTGAAATGTGTTAACTTAGCAGCAGCAGCAGCAGTTCAATGCAATATGTGATAATATAAAAGAAAAAAACTGAATAAATAAATCAATTACAGTAAGTATATATATATACGTACAATGAGAAGAGGGCCTGTCCTAGGTGATGGGGGTCCTTAATGATGGATGCCTCTTTTCTGAGGCATCACTCCTTGAAGATGTCTTGGATACTGCAGAGGTTAGTACCCATGATGGAGCTGACTAATTTTACAACTCTCTGCAGCTTCTTTTGATCTTGTGCAGCAGGCTCACCATATCAGACAGTGATACAGACTGTCAGAGTGCTCTCTATAGCACATATATAGAAGTTTTCAAGTGTTTTAGGTGACAAAGCAAATCTCTTCAAAGTCCTGATGAAATATTGCCACTCTTCCCTTTCTTTATAGCTGCATTGATATGTTGGGATCAGGTTAGATCCTCAGAGATCTTGTCACCCAGGAACTTGAAATCACTCACTCTCTCCACTTCTGATCCTCCCTGATGATTGGTTTGTGTTCCTTCGTCTTACCCTTACCCTGGTCCACAATCAGCTCTTTCATCCTACTGACATTGAGTGGAAGGTTGTTTATTTATTTATTTGTTTTATTTAAATCTTACACCCATCCCACAACATGAGGGAGTAAAAATCTTTGTGTTGTGACTCCGTTGCAATGTACAGACAGGTGAATTTAAAAGTCTAATGGCTTGTAGAAAGAAGCTGTCTTGTAGCCAGTTGGTCCTGGCTTTAATGCTGTGATAGTATTTACCAGAATGGAAGCAGCTGAAACAGTTTAAGGTTGGGGTGACTGGTGTCCCAGATGATCTTCCAGGCCTTCTTTCTGCATCTGTTGCAATAAGTATCCTCAATGGAGGGAAGTTTACATCTACAGGTGCCCTGGGCTGTCCATACCACTCTCTGCAGTGCCCAGTGATCAAGGTTGGTGCAGTTCCCGTACCAGGTGGTGATACAGACAGTCAGGATGCTCTCGATGGTGCCCCTGTAGAAGGTCTTGAGGACTTGGGGGCCCATGCTGAACTTCTTCAGTTGCTTGAGGTGGAAGAGTTGCTATTGTGCTTTTTTTTGCCACAAAGCCGTTGTACTACTCAACTAGCAAGTATATCTCGCTCCTGTACGCCCTCTCATCTCCTTCTGAGATTCTACCAACAAAGACCATGATGAAAATGCTGCAGGTCCAATCCAGCACCCCACTCCCCAACTCTTCGTTCTGTAGCTGCTGTTCTTCCTCACATTCATCATTTGCAGGAGGTCTGGGTGGGGGGAAGTGGCCGAGGAAGTTTGTCATAATCGAAGCACTGACTTTCACCTTGGCTCCCTTGTAAAGTATCCATTAACATGGTTGGGACTATATTTACTCTCAAATCCCCAGAGAACTTCTGGAATAAATGCTAATTGACATTGAAGTCTTGCCAAAGTGTCCCAGAGATTGAGCTAAAGTGTTTCAAATGCTCCAGAGATCCACTTGATTGCAAAGTTGCAAAGGTAATCTCCAAATTAGCAGGTCATTATCAGGAGAGGTCTTAATGAGTACAATAGGAATATTCAGCAAATTGTTGAGTGTCTCATTGATAACTTCCAGTATTGTCATAGAGCAATACAACACAGAAACAGGCCCTTTGGCCCATCTAGTCCAGGCCAAACTATTATTCTGTCTAGTCCCATCGACTCACACTAGGACCATAGCCCTTCATACCCCTCCAGAATTTTAATCATCTAAACTTCACTTAAATGTTGGACCTGCATCCACTACTTCTACTGGCTGTTCATTCCACATTCTCTCCATTTTCTGAGTGAAGAAGCTCCGTCGTGTTCCTCTTAAATATGGCTGGGTTAAGTTGTTCTCCATTCTTGGCAATTTACTTGCAAACGTTTCATCACCATGTGAGGAGGCATCCCCAGAGCACTGTTAATTGCGGTGGGTCCACAATTAACAGTGTACTGATGATGTCTGCTAGTAGTGTGACAAAACTTTGCAAGTAAATTGCCAAGATTGGAGAAGAACACAACCCAACCTTCAACCATCTATACCTGTTCTGAATTATTTCCATCCCCTTAAATATTTCACCTTTCACCCTTGACCTGTCACCCTTTGATCGTCTCACCCAATCTCAGTGAAAAAAGTCTGTTTGTATTTACCCTATCTATACCTCTCATAATATCAAATCTCCCCTCATTCTCCCACCCTCCAAGAAATAATGTCTTATCCCATTCGACTTTCCCTATAACACAGGTCCTCAAATCCTGTAAATTTTCTCTGATACTCTTTCCATCTCATTGATATCCAGAACTTTAAAGATGGTGATCGGTTGGAGCTTAAAAGAGTTCAGAAGGAACTCAGAGTACAGATAAGGGGGGCAAAGGAGCAGTATAGGAGGAAGCTAGAACAAAAGCTGCAGAAAAAAAGCATGAAGGAGGTGTGGGATGGGATGAAGATCATCACCGGATGCGGTGCAAAGCGGGGGGCAAACATAAGTGGAGAAGTTGTCAACAGGTTCGACAGCACAATCTCATCCTCACCGCAGAAATCCACACCAGGCTTACTTCCCTCACAGGAAAATAGCCACTCACAGGAGACTTTGCCCACGCCCAGGATTACGGCTGCACAGGTGGAAGGTCAACTGAGGAAGATCTGTACCAGCAAGGCAGCTGGACCGGATGGAGTTTCCCCACGATTACTGAGGGCCTGTGCGACTGAGCTGGGAGAACCACTACAGCGCATCTTCAACATGAGCCTGGAGCAGAGAAGAGTACCCAGACAGTGGAAAACATCCTGTATTGTCCCGGTACCGAAGAAACCACAACCAAAGGAGTTGAATGACTTCAGACCTGTTGCCTTGACGTCGCACGTGATGAAGACCATGGAGCGGCTGATAATACAGAATCTGAGGCCACAAACCAGGCACGCCCAGGATCCTCTTCAGTTTGCGTATAAGGAGAAGGTGGGAGTGGAGGATGCTATCACGTATTTGCTGCACAAATCACTCTCTCACCTAGATGGGGTCAGTTGTGCTGTGAGGATTACATTCCTTGACTTCTCTAGTGCCTTTAACACCATCCAGCCCAAGATCTTAAGGCACAAACTAACGGAGATGGGAGTAGACTCTCACATGGTGGATTGGATAGTGGACTACTTGACAGATAGACCTCAGTATGTGCGGTTGGGAGACTGTAGGTCTGACACGGTGGTCAGCAGCACAGGAGCGCCGCAGGGAACCGTACTCTCTCCGGTCCTGTTCACCCTGTACACATCAGACTTCCAATATAACTCGGAGTCCTGCCATGTGCAGAAGTTCGCTGATGACACGGCCATAGTGGGGTGTGTCAGGAATGGACAGGAGGAGGAGTATAGGAAACTGATACAGGACTTTGTGATATGGTGCAACTCAAACTACCTGCGTCTCAATATCACCAAGACCAAGGAGATGGTGGTGGACTTTAGGAGATCTAGGCCTCATATGGAGCCAGTGATCATTAATGGAGAATGTGTGGAGCAGGTTAAGACCTACAAGTATCTGGGAGTACAGTTAGACGAGAAGCTAGACTGGACTGCCAACACAGATGCCTTGTGCAGGAAGGCACAGAGTCGACTGTATTCAATGTCTGTAGTGAGATGCTGAAGATGTTCTATAGGTCAGTTGTGGAGAGCGCCCTCTTCTTTGTGGTGGCGTGTTGGGAAGGAAGCATTAAGAAGAGGGACGCCTCACGTCTTAATAAGCTGGTAAGGAAGGCTGGCTCTGTCGTGGGCAAAGTACTGGAGAGTTTAACATCGGTAGCTGAGCGAAGGGCACTGAGTAGGCTACAGTCAATTATGGAAAACTCTGAACATCCTCTACATAGCACCATCCAGAGACAGAGAAGCAGTTTCAGCGACAGGTTACTATCGATGCAATGCTCCTCAGACAGGATGAAGAGGTCAATACTCCCCAATGCCATTAGGCTTTACAATTCTACCGCCAGGACTTAAGAACTTTCTAAAAGCTATTATTAATGCTTTTTGAGATAGTGATTTAGATGCATATCATATTTTTTACTGAGTTAAGTATTGTATGTAATTAGTTTTGCTACAACAAGTGTATGGGACATTGGAAAAAAAGTTGAATTTCCCCATGGGGATGAATAAAGTATCTATCTATCTATCTATCTATCTACAATACTCAAACTGGGCTTCACCAACATCTTAGACAACTACAGCATAACATCCCAGTTCTTGTACTCAGTGCCTTGATTTATGAAGGCCAATGTACCAAAATCTTTTTTTATGACCCTATCCTCCTGTGACCACACTTCCAAGGAATTATTATCTGCATTCCCAGATCACTCTGTTCCACACGCTCCTGAGTGTCCTTCTGCTCACTGTGTAGTCTTTCCTGTTTAAAGACTGAAAAGGAACTTTGATACACACTTGATAAGGAAACATTTGCAGGGAAAGAGCAAAGGAGTTGTCCTCATTCAATTGCTCCTGACACATATGTGGTTAAATCATAAAACAATGACCCAACTGCTTCCCGGGAACACAGCTGGCTGCCCACTCCCTCTTCTGCCTCATCTAGCCTCAGAATGGGGCAGATAAGATTCAGGTTGAGGGATTTAAAAAAGTTTACTTCCTTTTCACTTCCAAGAGGAACACAATCTTGTCATAGGGTTGGGAGGCTTGCGTGCCTCAATGACCTGGAGAGCGATGTTGGCTATTGTCAGTGCTTTACGCTTTGGCTCTTGGTAGGGTCACCCATGCCAACCAGGTCAAAGGGTAGAGGGCAGATTAAGAGGGGTCCACCAGTCCTCCAGATTCAGGGGTTTATTTCAGGGCCAACAACCCTGACTGGTTAAAAAACAGTTGATATGGAAACAGCAATGAAGAATCCTTCTATATGGACAGAAATGGAGGACCTTCATTGCTGCCTTAATCCCCAGCAGCATAACGGGCAGTACTTCCTCTTCAAGAGTGGCATTCTGCAATCTATCAGAGAATAACCATTTGGTATACCGCTTTGAAAAAGCAATGACCTTCTTTTTCCATGTATCCAACTTCCCCTCTGAACATTCCTTTCAAATCTGCTCCCACCATCTTCTCAGGCAACACATTCCAGATGATAAGGGTTTAAAGCAAAATCTCATTTCTCGCTTGGCTGTTTGCCCTAATATTTCAAGCCAGTGCTATCTGGTTGCTGGCCCTTTCACAAATGGAGATGGTATCTCCCTATCAAAGCTCCTTGTAATTTTGAGGCTATTATTTGTTTCATTAATGTTCCAGTCTTGTGTGTGATATGAGGCACTAGCAGTTACATTGAAGCAGAGTGTTGAATGAAACTGCAGAGGCAGGTCAATCATTAACCCTTGCTTTTGTCTGACTGTAGAATGGCTCTGGGTATTTGGCTCATTCTTCATAGGAGAGCAAATTTAACATAGCCAAGAATCAATTTCATTTGCCAAGTACATTTACCTGTTTGTACAGGTTTGTCCCACTCCCATCAGGGAAGAGGCCGCACAGCATCCACACCAGGACCACGGGATTCAAAAACCAGTTACTTCCCCCAAGCCGTTAGGCTGATCAGCACCTCCACCAATTAACCCACCCCACCACCCACTGCCAATACTACATACACATCACTTAGTGGTCACTTTTATGGACATACAATCAGTCTATGTATACATTACATGGACATTGTGTTTTATAGGATTGCATTTTTATATTTCACTGATTGTTTAGCACACCATTCTCTGTAAACTCTAGAAACTTGTTCATTAAAATCCCAGGAGATTGATAGTCAAGTAACTTAGATGACATTTATTCCAATGTTTGGTCTGAAGAACAACTGAACCTCTTGACCATGTCTGCGTGCATTGAATTCTTCCCACGTGATTGGTGGATTTGATATTTGCATTAATGAACAGATGTACAGGTGTACCTAACGACATGGCCTCTGACTGCATGTTAAGTGCATGAGTGCGATGCATCAAACAACCTTCTTCTGTGGTGCCTGACTGGAGGTCGGAAGGACTGAACTTGAGCTGTCATTTTCTTGTCACTGACAGGGGGAGCATGCCTTATGAGAATAGGTTGAGTGAACTCGGCCTTTTCTCCTTGGAGCGACGGAGGATGAGAGGTGACTTGATAGAAGTGTACAAGATAATGAGAGGCATTGATTGTGTGGATAGTCAGAGGTTTTTTCCCAGGGCTGAAATGGCTAGCATGAGAGGGCATAGTTTTAAGATGCTTGGACATAGGTACAGAGGAGATGTCAGGGGTAAGTTGTTGTTTTTTTACGTAGAGAGTGATAAGTGTGTGGAATGGGCTGCCGGCGGTGGTGATGGAGGCAGAAATGATAGGGTCTTTTAAGAGACTCCTGGATGGCTACATGGAGCTTAGAAAAATAGAGGGCTATGGGTAAAGCCTAGGTAGTTCTAGGTAGGGACATGTTCGGCACAGCATTGTGGGCTGAAAGGCCTGTACTGTGCTGTAGGTTTTCTATGTTAACATGCCAATGAAGGGAATATTCTATCATTAGCCTAAAGCTTGATCAATGATATAGACTCCGAGGTGTTCAGAGGAAAGAAGATTCAGGGAAGCAATTTTAAAGTTTTAGGCTTTGGATGGTGAAAATACAGGTGTGAATTAAAACTAGGTTAGAGCTATTCAGACTGAAAGAGACGAGCAGGAATACATGCAGAGCTTTCTGAGCACAGTTAAACCTTAGAGAGAAGCCACGTATGCAGAGACAGCAATTGCTCGGAGACTAGTCGGATCTGAGTGGTACAATATATACTCAGTTGCCACTTCATTAGAGGGCATGTCCTGGGTGGTGGGGGTCCTTAATGATGGACGCTGCCTTCTTGAGGCATCACCTTCTGAAGGTGTCCTCACTTGTGGGGAGGCTAGTGCCCATGATGGAGCTGGCTGAGTTTGCAATCCACTGCAGCTCTCTCCAGTCCTGTGTAGTAACCCCTCCACACCAGGCAGCAACCAGCCAGAATGCTCTCCACAGCACATCTGTAGAAATTTGTCTTTGGTGACATACTTAGTCTCCTCAAACTTCCAATGAAAGATAGGCTTCTTTATAATTGCATCAATATGCTGGGCCCAGGATAAAGCCTCTGAGATATTGACACCCAGGTACTTGAAACTGCTCACTCATTCCATTTCTGACCCTTCAATAAGTACCAGGGTGTCTACTCTTGACTTCTCCTTCTTGAAGTCCACAATCGATTGCTTGGTCTTACTGACGTTGAGTGCATGGTGGTTGTTGTTTGTGACACCACTCAACCAGCCGATCCATCTCACTCCTGTTCGCCTTCCTGTCACCGTCCAAGATTCTGCTGACAACAGTTGTGCAGTCATCAAAATTACAGATAGTGTGTGAGGTGTGTCTAGCCACACATTCACGGGTGCAAAGAGAGTAGAGCACAGCTGGGTGTTGGGTGTTGTGGTCCAAGTCAAGACCAATAACAGAAGGAAGTAAAAGGATAAGGTCTCACTAAGAAAATAAACAGGAAGGACCCGAGTGTTTGTCTAATTAGCATAGGGATGGCCAAGTAGCAAGTTGATATCTTGTCTGAAAGAAAAGAATGAAGAAGGCATCTGTTTGAGGAGACCCTGCAACTGAAGGTAGCTCATCCTCAACAGCACAGTCATAATCTTAACAGATCAACCAGCAAGGCCTGGGCTGGGGTGAACAGTAGTTTGGGAGAGAGTTAAAATTAACATTGGCCTGAAAATCATATGAGAAATGAGACAAAAAGTCAGAGCAAGGTAGCAAATAAGGCTGACCCACTGGTTATTTCTAGTTCATGTGAATAAAATAACTTGACAATAGCATCACTGAAACAATCCACCGAAGGAAGGCCAGTTAGATTATCTAAATGTTTACATCAATAGCATTTGGAAGGAAGGAGACATTAACAGGGAGGAAGTTCAGCTGTGATTATCAAGTTGTAGCTATGCGGAGCGCCACGGTACCACAGTGGTTAGCACAGTGCCATTACAGAGCCAGCGACCTGCGTTAATTTCCCACACTGTCTGTAAGCAGTTTGTCCATTCTCCCTGTGACCACGTGTCTCCTCTGGGTGCTCCAGTCTCCTTCCACATTCCAAAGACATGCCAAGGAATAGTGGGTCACATGGTGTAATCGAGCTGAGATCGTTCGGCTGGTAGGACCTGTCACTGTACTTTGTCTCTAAAGAAAGGAGTCCTGAACCTCCAGTTACGTACTGCAGCAATCAGAATCAGATTTAGTATTACTGACGTACGCTGTGAAATTTTTTTTTTGCAGCAGCAGTACATTGCAATGCATAAAAAAGCTATAAATTACAATATGAAATATATTAAGTTATAGTATATATAAAAGCTATACATTTTATATTACATATGAAATTAGTCAATCTGAGGTTCACCATCATCATTGGGTGCCATGCTTTATGATGTGGGCAATCATGGTTAATAACCATGATTGTTCTTGGCAAATTTTTCTACAGATGTGGTTTGCCTTCTTCTGGGCAGTGTCTTTTCAAGACGGGTGACCCCAGCCATTATCAATACTCTTAAGAGATTGTCTGCCTGGTGTCAGTGGTTGTACACCCAGGATCGAGGTTACATACTTTTTTAAAAGAAAATCAATACACAGGTCATTTTCCTGGCTCAGAAATATACTGCTCCTGTTTCGGTACTGGGCCACAATCCTGAAACTCCTGAACAAAGAGAACTGTGTGTGTTCCCTACATCACATGGTCTTCAGAAATGTTGACACCCAGGAGCGTGGAACTGTTTACCCTTTCCACTGCTGATCCTTTGAAGAGGACTGGTGTGTGTTTTCTCAACTTCCCGTTCCTGAAGTCCACAATCAGTTCCTTTGTCTTACTGACGTTGAGTGCAAGGCTGTTATTGTGACCACTCAACCTATCTCATTCCTGTACACCTCCCATCACCAGAGATTCTGCCAACACCTGTGTGTCATGGGCAAATTTATAGATGGTGTTTGAGCTGTGCCTAGCCACAGTCATGGGTGTAGAGAGGGTAGAGCAGTGGGCTAAGCAGGCATCCTTGAGGTGTGCCAGTATTGATTGTCAGTGAAGAGGTATTATTATGGATCACACTGACTGTGGCCTCTCAATGAGAAAGACAAGGGTTAATTTGTAGAGGGAGGTACAGAGGCCAAGGTTTTGAAGCTTGTTGATTAGTACTGAAGGGATCACGCTGTTGAATGTTGAGCTGGTGTAGGTAATGCAGCTGTCCAGGTGGTCTGAGGCTGAGTGGAGGGCTAGTGAGATTACATTCTTGGTGTCCTGTTGTGGTAGTATGCAAATTGCAGTGGGTCCAGGTACTTCCGCAGGTAGGAGTTAATCCTGGCCATGACCATTTCCTCAAAGCATTATTATTATATACTGGATGACAAATTATTTAATGATTTCAGTAATCAGTTGTAACATTTTATAGGTTACATTTATTTAGGTGTAAATGAAATCATTACTAATAAATTTTATGATCGATCTTTGAACTGGATTTCCAGATTCAAGAGATACTGTACCATATCAGTCTAGTACATTAGTACATTAGTCAAAAAGCATTGAAGAGGAACATGTTTCACATTATCAGACAGTTAAGATAAAAATAACAATTGTAAATGCGAAGCTCTCTCTGTTCTTGCAGCTGATAAAAAGTCATTTGAGACAGTTTCAGATTAGAACATTATGCTTCCGTCAAACTACATCTCAGATAAATGAATACATCCCTGGCAATGGGTATTGTTGTGCATAAAGTGGCAGGCTTGTTTTCTGCAAATGACCAGGCTTCTGAATTTGTCCTCACATGGGAAATAAATGTTGGACATCAAGAATTCATGGAAAGTGTTGAAGTAAAACTTTATATCTGTTTAAAAAAAAACACCAGCTTGATTTTTATCAGCTAATGTCACTTTGTAAACAAAGTTATTTCATGGTGGGTGGGGATGGGCACAAGATTCACACTGTTTTGTTCTTTCCCTGTTAAACCGGGCCAATGCAGTGGACATCAGCACCAGTATAGAGTGCGTCAGAGTGAGCTGATCTTCTCTAGAAAGCCTAATTACCCTCTAACACCAGAAATATTGCCTAATTCACACTATGTCACAATGGCATACTGGTGAATGTTACTGTTCCATTAATCTAGCAGCCAGGCCCAGTGACTGGAGACACAAGAATGATTCCCACCTCAACCAGTCAGGAATTTAACTAAATGATTGAACTATTAAGAATTACTAGGTCATCCTAGCCAAAAAAAAAAAAATTGGCTCAGCAACATCTCTGAGAGCAGGAAATAAGCTGATCAGGCTTAGGGCAGCACAGTAGCATAAGTGTTATACACCGTCAGTGATCACTGATTGGGATTCAATTCCCGCTGCTGTCTGTAAGAAATTTGTGCACTCTTCCTGTGACCACATGGGTTTCCTCTGGACGCTCTCATCATTTATCACCCACATTCCAAAGTTGTACGGGTTAGGGTTAGTAAATTGTGGGCAAGCTATGTTGGTGCCGGAAGGATGGCAATGCCTGTGGGCTGCCCTCAGAGAGTGTTGGTTATTGAAAATGACTCATTTTGCTGGGTATTTCAATGTACATGTGACAAATAAATCTAATCTAATCTACCATAGATGCTGCCTGATCTGTTGAGTTGCTCCAGCATCTTGTGTTTGTTCCTGTCCAAGTTCTGATATCTTCTCTCCTTTCGGTCTTGAATCGTCCTTTTGAGTTGCTTGGCTCTTTAGTTAATTAGTTTCTTTAGTTAATTAGTTAGAGTTCTGTTGACTTTGCTGAGGACAATGAGATTGCAGTACTGCTCCATTCTGTGCAAAACACCAGACTGGCAATCCAATTACTAAAAGCACAATGACTAAATTTAAAAATAACATACGAGTTATTTAGAATGACATCTAAGTTACAAATGAATTCAAAACAAGTAACTCTAAAATGGGGCATTGTTCAGTTGCAGGACTGCCCTGGGTGAAAGAATCTGTTTTTCAGTCTGGCTCTCTGTGTAGAAATGTTTCTGTATCTCCCGCCAGAGATTGAACAGGGGATTACTTGGGTGGGATGAGTCCATCATGATTTTGAGCCCACTGTAGACATTGTGAGCTATAGATGGTTTCCATATCTGGTAGCTGAGTCCCAGTGATGTCCTGTGCAGTCCTGATCACGCGCTGAAGTGGTTTTTGGTCGATATTGTGATAGCTAGTGTACCATGATATCATGCAGTAGCATCAGTATGGTCTCAATTACACAACAATAAAGATTTTGGGACAGATTTGCTCTCTTTAAGCTCCTAAAATAGTATAGACACTGTGGAGCCTTCCCTACTATCAAGTAGGTGTTTGTAGTCTAAGGAACGATTGTTAACTTGTCTATTACCATAGTTCAGTAGGATTTTCTTCGTAATTTAAATCATCACCCATCTTCTTAATACAAATCCTTCACAGCTTCTGTAATATGCATATCAGCACCTGTGATTCCTTCATAATAGTTCTTCCTATTTTGCTTTCCTCATTAAACCTACATCTTCATTTTGTAAGCAACTTTTTCTCAAAGATGAAACACATTCCTATTCTGAAATGGGTTACAGGGAGTCAGGATGTCAAACCTCTGTAATTGCCTTCGAGTCTCCACAAAATAATGAGTAACTGTTGTCAACACTGGAGAAAAGGTTGCAAAGGACACTAAAGGCAACTCTCTTTTCTAATTTGTTAGCTTAAAGTTTTAAGGAGGAAGAGAAATGTTGCTGGACTGATCAGTGCAAGATGAAAAATAATAGAATAAGCTTCCAGAAATCCTGTCCAGTTGGATTTGGAAACTTCAGATGGGAAGTGTGAAGACATAGGGATAAGCCTTTCATGAGGAGATATGGTCAAGATAACTCTGGGAGTCAGTGGGATTGTAGGTAACGTCAGTGGATAATCTGGCTTCTGAGATGGAGAATAAGAGATCAAGAAAGGGGAGTGTCAGAAATGGCACTGTGAATACAGGGATGGGATGTAATTTGATAGCAAAATAATGGAATTGAAGAGTTTTGTATGGGTGCATGAAGCAGCACCATTGCAGTCATCAACGGAGCAGAGAAGACAGAGGAGAATACATTGAAAGATATTGGCGGCGGACAGACAGTTAAAGAAATATTGCAGAATTTGAGTAATATAGTTTCCTTTATCAGAATCAGGTTTATTATCACCAGCATGTGTTGTGAAATTTGTTTAGTCCAAAAAAATGTGAGGAACTGTGGAACATGGGGGAAATTAACCATATTAATGGAGGGAAGTCCAATGAAGAAGCTTATACACTTGCCAGAAATGGCAGTATGGCCAAGGATAAGAAAAGGGGGCCAAAGAATAGCTAAGTAAAAGCAAAACAGCATATGAGCGTAGATTGACAAGAAATCTGTAGGTACTGTATGCAAAGAGAAAACCAGTAAGTGCAAATACAAATCCCCTAGAGATAGAGGTGGGGGACTAAGCAGTGACTAAGAAAATTACAAAGAAATTCTTAAAAAACTGTCTTTGTGGAAAGAGGCACAGTCTGCTGAACTACTAGAGAGCCAAGGCAGTGGTGAGGGGTGTGAGAAGCCAGAGACAATAAATACTAGTTAAAAAGAAGCACCATAGAAATTGGTAAGATTATAAACTGACAAATAAACTCATCAAAAAGGCTGGATCCATCCTTGGCTACCACCCGGACTCTTTTGAGTTAATGATGGAGAGGAGGTCATTAAATAAACTATTATCCATTATAGACAATCTGGCACATCCTCTCCATGACCTACTGGGGAATGTAGTAACAGAATACCTCAAAAATTGGGATTGAGCAGACTCAACATGAATTTATGAATGGAAAATCATGTTTCTAATCCACTGGTATTCTTTGAGGAAGTGATGAGTATAATGTGTGTGTGGGGGGGGGGGTTGGTTAGTAGATATAATGCATTTGGATTTTCAGAAGATCTTCAATGGGCTTCACAGGAGACTGGTTGACAAGGTGAGAGGGTAATACTCTGACATACACAATTCTCAGTCAATCACATAGAAAGCAGATGGGGAAAACAGATCTTTCTCAGGTTGACAGGATGTGTTTGGTGGGATACAGCAAGGGTCAATGCTTGGATTCATGATCCATATCAGTGATTTAGCTATGGGGATTTTTCAATAGGAGGATGTAAAATTACTTCTGGGTGATACAGACAGGTGAATGGGAAAGTACAACACAGATGTATTGAATATAAATGGGGTGGATCAATCAGCAAAGCAGTGTGAAAGACTTGATAATGTTGATGTTCAATAGGATTTGGGCATCTTTGTACACAGGTTGGCACATCAAAGTTGCTCCCTGCCTAAATAACATTCCAAAGTCCTCCTCCTAAAAAGCCTGTGCACTGATGTCGACATTGGTAGAGACTGGTGAAGGCTGATAGTCGTACTCATTATGTGTCAGCCTCTTCCCTCACAAGCCTCCTCCCTCAGCAACCAATCAGTGGTTGGGATTGATTAGTAAGAGCAAATTAAAGGAAGGCAGGGGCAAGGCAACGGCCATTGTTGGAGTGGACAGTGTCAGAGTGGTGATCTTGTGGCTTTAGCTCTTTGAGGTTTCCATGAAGAGAGGCTTCAGTCAGAGAAAGAAAAGGAAAGAAAAACTCAAGGTGATTTTTTTCCTTCTCTTCTTTATCTGCTCAGCTGTGACAGTAGAGATGCCAGGCAGGATAGTGAAATGCTCCTCTTGGGAGATACGGGAAGGCAGGGAGACCTCTTGTGTCCCTGACGACTACAACTGCGAGAAGTGCATCAAGCTGCAGCTCCTAACAATTCACATTAATGAGTTGGAGCTGGAACTGGATGAAATCTGGATCATTTAGGAGGCTGAGGAGGTGATAGATAGGATGTATAGAGAGGTAGTTACACCCAAGGTGCAGGGCACAGGAAACTGGGTGACAGTCAGGAAGGGGAAAGGGGTTAAATAGCCAGTTCAGAGTACCCCTATGGGCATCTCCCTCAACAGCAAGTATATCACTTTGGATACTGTTGGATGGGTTGACCTAACAGGGGAAAGTTACAGTGTTCCGGTCTCTGGCAATAAGTTTGACTCAGAAGGGGGGAAAGTGGTGATAGGGGATTCATTAGCTAGGGGAATGGACAGGGGCTTCTTTGGGTGAGAACAAGATTCTGGAATGGTATGTTGTCTCCCTGGTGCCAGGGTCCAAGATATCCAAGATTGAATACTCAGCATTTTTAAGTGGGAGGGTGAACAACCGGAAGTTGTAGTCCATGTAAGTATCAAGGACATGGGAAGGACGAGTGACGAGATTCTGCAAAGGGAGTTCAGGGAATTAGGTGCTATGTTAAAGGGCAGCACCTCCAGGGTTGTGATTTCAGGATTGCTACCCATGCCATATGTTAGTGAGGCCAGAATAAGGAAGATTATACAGTTTAATACATGGCTAAGGAGTTGGTGTACAAGGGGCGGCATAAGATTTTTCAATCATTGAGATCTCTTCCAGGGAATGTGGGACTTGTACAGAAGAGGTAGTTTGCACCTGTACTTGAGGGGACTAATATCTTAGCGGGAAGGTTTGTTAATGTTGCACGATGGGATTTAAACTGGAGTTGCAGGGGGATGGGAACCAGAGTGCCAGAACAGTTAGTGGAGAGATTGTGGAGGCAGATGTTGGTAAGACCTCATCAGACAAAGTTAGGAATCAAAAAGTTGAGCATGGTGTGACTAGTGTCCTGACCTGCATATGTTTCAATGCAAGAAGTATTGTAGGAAAGGTGGATAATAGTGCTGAAAGTGAAGTAGCTGGTTTACAAACAGAGGCGATGTGTAGTGAGGAGAAGCTATTGATAAGGCAAAGTTACTGCAACAAGATGAGGTGCAATGTAAAAGGGGGACAAAATCAAAAAGGGTGAATAGAGGACTGAAGGTGTTATATTTAAATGCACACAATATACAGAATAAGGTAAATGAACTTGCAGTACAGTTGCAGATTGGCAGGTATGATGTTGTAGGCATCACTGAATCATGGCTGAAAGAAGATTATAGCTGGGAGCTTAATGTCCAAGGATACACATTGTATTGAAAGGAGAGGCAGGAAGGCAGAAAGAATGACGTCGCTCTGTTGGTAAAACATGAAATCAAATCAATAGAAGTAGGTGACACAGGGTTGGAAGGTGTTGAATCTTTGTGGACAGAGCTAAGGAACTTCACGGGTGAAAGTATCCTGATGGGAGTTGTATACAGACACCCAAGCATTAGTAAGGATGTGGTCTACAAATTACAATGGGAGATAGAAAATGCATGCCAAATGGGCAATGTTACAATAGTCATGGGGAACTTCAAAATGTAGATAGATTGGGAAAATCAGTTTGGACCTGGATTCCAGTAGGGGGGATTTCTAGAGTGTCTATGAGATGGCTTTTTAGAGCAGCTCATGGTCGAGCCCACCAAAGGATCAACTATTCTGGATTGGGTGTTGTGCAATGAACCAAAATGGATTAGAGAGCTTAAGATAAAAGAACCCTTAGGGAAAAGAGATCATAATTTGATCAAATTCACCCTGAAATTTGAGAAGTAGAAGCTAAAGTCAGATGTATTAGTATTACAGTGGAGTAAAGGGAATTACAGAGGCATGAGAGAGGAGTTGGCCAGAATTGATCAGAAAACAACACTGGCAGGGATGATGGCACAGCAGCAATGGCTGGAATTTCTGGAAGCAATTCAGAAGGCACAGGAAAATAAAAAAGTCATTAAGAAGGTAAAGATGAAATACAAAAGCAAGCTAGCCAATAATATTAAAGAGGATACCAAAAATTCCTTCAGGTACATAAACTAAAAGAGGGACAAGAGTGAATATCAGACTGCTGGAAAACGATGCTGGAGAGGTAGTAATGGGGGAACAAGAAAATAGCAGATGAACTGAATAAATATTTTGCATTCGTCTTCACTGCAGAAGACATTAACAGTTTCATGGAAGTTCCAGGTGTCAGACGGCATGATGTGTGTGAAGTTACCATAACTAGAGAGAAGATTATTCTGATGATTGCAGAATGTTCAGTTCTATTTCCACTCTGCAGCACGGGCTTGCATGCAGCAGGACTCAGACCACATTCAGGCAGGGAAAGGGGCAAATAACATTCATGGCACAAAAATGCAAACATTATCTCTAACAGGGGGGAATTTAACAAGTTACTCTTGGGATTTTCAGCCTCTTAGGGATCGCCACTGATCAGAAATTTATCTGGGCCAACCAAATAAATACCATTCCTATAAGAGCGGTTCAGAGTCTGGATACCTTGCAGTGAGTGATTCAACTCCTAACATCCAGAAGCTTTCCTACCACAAGGCATTTCAGAAATATGATCGGGCACCCTCTACTTGCCTGGATGAGTCCAGCTTCAACAGCTCTCAAGAAGGTTGACATTATCCAGGGAAAGGCAGCCCTCTTGATTAATGCCACCTCCACCACTGGTGCACAATGACTGGAATGTGTACAGTACCATCACAGATACTGGGTCCTAATCCTGGAACCCCAACAGTACAGCACAATACGTAAAAAATACTAAAAATTACACGAAGACATCTATGTATATAATGTATACACACACATATACTTCTTATTGTAATTTATAGTATATATATATATATATATAAATTTATAATATTTTTTACATATTGCACTACAGTGCTGCTGCAAAATAACAAGCTTCATGAAGTAAAACCATAAGACATAATAGCAGAATTAGGCTATTCGGCCCATCAAGTCCGCTATGCTTGACATAAAGAGAGCAAAAATAGTGAGGTAGTGAAAAAGGATCTTTGCTTTCCTGTCGTATATGACAATTAAACTTTTCTCGGGCTTCCAGATTAATAATCAATACCTGTACTCAGCTGGAAGGCTAAGAAGAGTTTATTTGTAGAGAGGTAGTGCTCATGGGATGGTTCATTGTCTGTTCAGAAATCTGATAGCAGAGAGGAAGAAGATGTTCCTAAAATACTGAGTGTGCGCCTTCAGCCTCCTGTACCTTCTCTTTGATGGTAATAATGAGAAGAGGACAAGTCCTGGTTGGTGGGAGGTCATTAATGATGGATGCCACCTTTTTGAGGCATTGCCTTTTGGAGATGCCCTTGATGGTAGGGAGGCTACTGCCTACGATGGAGTTGACTGAGTTTATAACCCTCTGCAACTTTTTCCAGTTCTGTCTAGTGTCCCCTCCAGACCTTAATATCCGCGTAAAGCGACTAGATCAGCCAGTGTTCCCTGTCACTTTTTTTTTTAAACGGATGTCCAAAGAGGGTCAAGAGGAAGCCTGAGGCAGCAAATGCTGGAAAGGGGTTAGAGATCACGGACCACACAGACTATTGGAGTAGTGGTCCATGCACATCAGGAAGTCGAGGGCTGAAGGTTAAACCCATGGTCGGTGAGCTCTGGGATTGATACCCAGAGGTCAGTGAAGTCCGGAGGGCAAAGTCAAAAGTTGAAGTCCAGAGCTTGGTGAGTCTGGAGATACAGGCCCGAAGGTCAAAGCCCCTGGGTTGGCTTGTTCAGAAGCCAGAGGCCTGATGTCTATGAGTCTGCGAGTCTGGGCCAGGGACTGGAGGTCAGTGGATTGATAACTGTGAATGTGAGAGTCCAGGACCAGAGATTAGATGCCCGGGGGAAGCCTGACCTAGGGTTGGAGGCCTGCCTGTGTGTGTGAGTGAGTGGGTGGGAGGGAGGGAGGATGGGATGGTGAGAAAGGGGCTGTTGTTGTTCATGTATTGTCATTGTTGCTTGCGCTGTTCTGCTAAACATTGCAGGCATTTGCTGGAGCCAGAATGTGTGGTGATGCTTACAGGCTGCCCCCAGCACATCCTCGGGAAAGTTGGTTGTCAATGCACTGTAGGTTTCAATGTACATCTGAGAAGCAACTCTGAATCACTTCCCCCTGCACCTCAGCTCCACTGTAAGAGAGAGGGACCCACCCCTCAAACCCTGCAACTGTCAATACAATTTGGGAATAAAAAGTCACAGCCATTTCAAAAATCATGTAAAAGCACTTTGAAACTTTAGCACATCCATAGAGTAACCCCGAGTCGCAGACAGCATGAAAACTAAAAATAACTCCAAATATATTAAGTTTGAGGTAACATCAGAAAATGCTGGAAAATCTCAGCAGGTCAGGTAGCATCAGTAGTTCATTTGTTATGTGCTGTGTCGTATGATGTGTGTGATCATGGTCTTTCCATGACCACGATTGTTCTTGGCAAATTTTCCTACAGAAGGGGTTTGCCATTGCTGTCTTCTGAGCAGTGTCTTTTTAAGACAGGTGACCCCAGCCGATATCAATACTTTTCAGAGTATTGAGTATTAATCTGCCTGGTATCAGTGGTTGCATAACCAGGACTTGTGATGTGCACCAGCTGCTCAGACGACCATCCACTATCTGCTCCTAGGCTGGATTGGAAGGCTAAGCAGGTGCTACACCTTGCCCAAAGGTGTCCTACAGGCGAGCAGAGGAAAGGAGCACCTTACACCTCCTTTGGTAAAGACGGATCTCCACCCCACCACCCAATCATCAGTGGAGAAAAACAAATAAACAATGTTTCACATGGAATTTATCTCTTTCCACAGAAGCTGCCTGACCTGTTGTCTTTCTCTAGTGTTTTTCAGTTCTGCAACCTGCCGCCTCACCCATGTTAAATTTCCTCCAGTTAACGAGAACCTATTCTTTACTTCCCCAATACTCACTCCTCTTTCTATGACCCCAGATTGTTCCTGAAACCATGAACTGCCATAAATTAGCATTCCATTTGACAAGTGATGTGTGATGCAACTCCGTTGCTTGCAGATGAGATGGATTCTCCGTCCACCAGTGTTTGCTCATACTGTGAGCCCCACTTTCTGCAAACAAGACAGTTTGTTCAGTAACCCAAGCAATGCAGACAGCAATCACTATTAAATGCCAAAGCTGAACAGTTGGGTAGTTTAGTGTTGAGCTAGAATGAAAGGAAAGTGGAGAGAATTTCTTCAGTCTGCCTACTGTTAATGTTTGGACTCAACACAGTTGCAACAGGCTCAGCTGACAGGAGCCTGCAGTGAAGCTGCCACACATTTACTCTCATTCCAGGAACACAAACCATTCAGTATTGCAGCATTTCAAACTGGACCCTGGGTTAATTCCGTAAAAAAACCACTGAGCTTGATGTAAAGTTAAACTCTTTTGCCGAAAGAATAGTGAAGTGCTAATGCTGTCATAGAATTACTAGAACTGGTAATACTTTCCTACAGCTGCCATGCCCATCGTATTTGCTGAGATGCACCAAATCCAAAAGTAAAATTCAGACACTCACTCTTACCTGTCAACAGGGCTGAAAACTGCTTTGACGCTGCTCCTGTTCTACACTTTAAATTGTTCCCTATTTCTGTAGTATTTTGTTGAGACATTCCACTCTGTCTTTCAGAGAGGAAGTAACAGAGCTCAACCAATGACCCAAAAATAAAACAATCTATTAGGTAGACCTTTATGCCCTACCCTACATTATGGACACAATCCATAATGTACACCAGTCTAATCATGCTTCTGCAGCATGTTAAAGTTTTGCTTTCAGGAAGCAGATCTCATTCACTTCTTCTGACTTTAAAAATGTTTGTCTTGTGTGTTTAGGATAGGACACAGTTCTGAAAGTACACAGAACATTGAGCATTACAGCACAGCACAGCTCCTTCAGTCCATGAGGTTGTGGTGCCCTTTTAACCTACTTTAAAATCAACCTAACCCTTCCCTCCTATATTGTTTATAATGTGCTGTGCAGTATGACGTGAGTGATCATGATTGTTTTCTGACCATTATCGCTCTTTGGCAAATTTTTCTACGTAAGTGGTTTGACATTACCGACTTCTGGGCAGTGTCTGTACAAGAGGGGTGACCCCAGCCATTATCAAAATTCTTCAGAGATGGTCTGCCTGACATCAGTGGTCGCATGACCAGGACTTGTGATGTGCACCAGCTGCTCATCCACCACCCATGGCTTCACATGACTTTGATCAGGGGCTAAGCAGGCGAAACACTTTGCCCAAGGGTGACCTGTAGGCTAGTGAAGGGAAGAACCTCCTTTGGTAGAGACGTATCTTCATCCTGTCACCCATCCCTCCTAAACAGCCCCTACTTCTCATTCATCCTTGTGCTTCACCATACACACACTTTCAAACTCTTGGACCTGAAGATGAAATTCCACATGTGAGCAGTCAGTTTGTAGAACTCATATGTAGAACATGAGTCATCATAATGATTTCTGGATGAGGAGAATCTTGTCTTTCTGGTGTTATTTGGTGGTATCCACCCCTTGAATCAAAACCAACCAAAGCAACCAGTGCTAGAAACACTTAGCAGGTTAAGTCAAGCAATATTTGGAAAGAGAAACAGTCAATGCTTTGGAAATGCAACCGGCTGTCAGAACTGTGTGCATGCTTTAGCAGGCATAAACGATTAGTTTAATTTGGCATCACACTTGGTATATATGGCTAATATGATGGGGAATAACTTTCAGGTGATTGGAGGAAAGTAGAGTGTAAACTTAGTTTGGTTAATAATGTCTGTGTCTTTCTCTCATAAATCAAAATATTGAGTTCAGGAGTGGAAATATTATGTTGCGGTTGTAAAAGATATTGGTGAGGCCAAACTTGGAGTATAGTGTTCTGTTCTGGTCACCGACCTACCAGAAAGTTATCAATTAGATTGAAAGAGTACAGAGAAAATTTACAAGGAGGAGGACCTGAGTTATAGGGAAAGGCTGAATAGGATAGGGCTTTGTTCTCTGGAGCATAGGAGAATGTAGAGTGATTTGATAGATGTATAAAAAGTTGGGGGGATATAAATAGAGTAAGTGTAAGCAGGTTTTTTCCACTGAGGTTCAGTGAGACTAGAACTAGAAGTCATGTGTTAAGGATGAAAGGTGAAATATTTAAAGGGAGGTTGGTGAGAGTGAACATGCTGCCAGCGGATGTGTGTTTGATTTTAACATTTAAGAGAAATTTGAATAGGTACATGGATGAGGACCTTTGGAGGGCTATGGTACAGGTACAGGTCAATGGGATGGCAGAATAATAGATTGGCATGGACTACGTGGGCTGACGTGCCTGTTTCTTGACTCTAAGACTCTGAGATACTGGAAAAGTAGTTAATAATATTTAATAACTAAAATTAGCAAGGATAGTTTATCAAATAGGACAAGAACTTACATTGCCAAGATAGTGTCTTTCTTTTTCCACAAAGACAACATGTTCTACTCTGGACTATTTTGTACCAACATAGTCCCATGATACAGTTCCAAATGTACAGCGCCCAATCTGACTCACAAGATATTATTCATAGCAAACCTCTGGCTTGGTGGGGCCCCTGTTCCTATGAATTTATGAATGGATAATGAACCCATGAACACTAACTCACTAGTTTTGTTTTCTTATTGTAATTTATAGAATGTTTTATGTATTGTACTGTACTGCTGCAAAATAATACATTTCATGACATACAGTATATCAGTGACAATAAATCTGATTCTGATTGCTACTACTTTTGGAATTCTATCATGTCCAAAATTGTCCAGAGTGGAACTTGTCTTTGTGGAAAGAGGAGTATACCATCTTGGCAATGTAAATTCACAGTTTCACTGTATTAAGCAGTGAATATTCTGTGTAAAATTCTTTCAATTTGCAGTTCACACAGAAAGTATTCAGACTCTTGTTAAACGCTACACTTAAGGCAGGACTGAACATTTATTCTCAGCCACACCTTGGGTGCAGCAGCTTTGTATAAATGGGAAATGACGATCTTGAGCAATTCAGCACTGTTTAATCTTGAGCAAACATTAGTGATTGCTACAGCTTTTGTAAAAATGTGCTTATTGTGTTGTAACAGCAGCTATGTGGAAATTGCCAATGCCAACAAAAGAGGCCACTCAGTCCATCATATCAATGTTGACTCTCAATAGTATTCCATTGGCACAATCCTCCCTCTCGTCACTTTCTTCATGGCCCTGAAATTTACTGGCTCAACCCGCCCCCCCCCTCCCCCTTTGAATCACTTGCCACCCACTTATTGGTGGGTGCAGCAGGCTATCAAGAAAGCAAATGGGATGTTGACCTTCATCGCTAGAGGGATTGAATTTAAGAGCAGGGAGGTTATGCTGCACCTGTAGAGTGCACTGGTGAGGCTGCACCTGGAATACTGTGTGCAGTTCTGGTCTCCTTACTTGAGGAAGGATATACTGGCTTTGGAGGCAGTGCAGAGGAAGTTCACCAGGTTGATTCCAGAGATGAGGGGATTAGACTATGAGGAGAGATTGAGTCGCCTGGCACTGTACTCAGATAATTCAGAAGAATGAGAGGAGATCTTGTAGACACATATAAAATTATGAAAGGGATAGATAAGATAGAGGCAGGAAAGTTGTTTCCACTGATAGGTGAGACTAGAACTAGGGGACATAGCCTCAAGATTCTGGGGAGTAGATTTAGGACAGAGAGGAGGAACTGCTTTTCCAAGAGAGTGGTGAATCTGTGGAATTCTCTGCCCAATGAAGCAATGGAGGCTACCTCAGTAAATATATTTAATAGATTTTTGCATAGTAGGGGAATTAAGGGTTATGGGGAAAAGGCAGGTAGGTAGAGATGAGTCCATGGCCAGATCAGTCATGATCTTATTGAATGGCCGAGCAGGCTCGACAGGCCAGATGGCCTACTCCTGCTCCTATTTCTTATGTTACTGTAAGGGGTAACAAACAATCTGTGGGAGGCGCTCGGTGAGCTGAACAGCCTCTGTGGGGGGGAAATGAAATGAAGTATGTTTTTGGTCAAAACTCTGCACCAGGACTGGTCTCTTCAAGGCATGCTGATTTTGAAGATCTCCCTCCTCTCACTGGTGATAGTTCTGTGAGAGCCCCTTTCCCTCTGTGGTTTTGATTGCACCAGGGTTTCAAGCTGAAACAGTATTTCCTTCCCTACCCACAAATATGGGTGATGGGGTGGAGATACATCTCTACCAAAGGAGATGCAAGGTCCTCCTTCCCTCCGCTACCCTGCAGGCCACCCTTGGGCAAGGTGTAGCACCTGAAAGCCCCCCAATCAGGGTAACATAAAGCCATGGTAGCAGATGGTGGGTGGCCATGTGAGCAGCTGGTGCACATCACAAGTCCTGGTTATGTGACCACCAACACCAATATCTGAAGAGGATTGATAATGGCCGGGGTCACCCGTCTTGTAAAGTCACTGCTCAGAAGAAGGTAGTGGCCAACGACTTCTGTAGAAAATTTGCCAAGAACGATCATCATCATGGGACCATGATCGCTCACGTCATACAACATGGCACACAATGCTGATGACGGCCCACAAAAGCTGCTCAGCCCTCCGAGCTCCTCCAGCAGATTGTTTCCACCATCTGCTGTCTCTTAAGTCTACTGAAAGGGGAACTTGCAAGCAGATGTAGGAGGAAACCACAGCAGCGAGAGGTGTCACAGGGAGAAAGTGCACAGAGGTCAGGACTGACCCCTGGCCCCCGAGAGCTGTGAGGTAATTGTTCCAGCCCAGCAGCTCTGCTTCCAATGTACACACTTACAATTCCATTGTTAGTAAGAAGAGATCAATGGAACTCTCCTGCTTTCCTAATGCCTGGATATACATTTTCTAAGTTGGGCAAACGTATCATGAAGGGTCCCACCCACCCTGGTTATGAACTGTTTGTCACACTCTCATCAGGTAAGGCCACACAGCATCCACACCAGGGCTACTAGACTCAAAAACCTTTATTTCCCCCAAGCAGATCAACACCTCCACCCACTAACTCACCACCACTACATCCACATCAGCCACACCTCTCCTTAGTCACTCAGCACCCTTCATATCCCTATGAACTGCTACTTTACACTTGCACTCCACATACCTCATCCCCACACTGACACAGTCACTGTCCTACTTCATTTTCCATGTGCCCTGCTGCTACCTAGAGGAGTTCCTCTTGAAAGAGTCACTTTTTTACTTTAACACTTCCTGTCAGTCACCTTATGTTCAGATACTCCTGTACCTGGTGTCACTTTATGTACATACTCTGTATATAAGCTAATCTTACTATATACAGCCACACCCAAACAGTTACTTGTACATTTTTTTTATAGGATTGCTTTTATATTTTTATGGTGTTTTTTTTAAAAGCTGTGTCAAATCTGGAGTAACAATCACTTTGTTCTCCTTTATGCTTGTGTACTGACGAATGTCACTCAACAATCTTGGTTCTTGAATTAGAAGCAATTAAGGAAGCAGGAATATGAACGTTCAGATGACAAAATACCACCAACATTTGGAAAGTATAAAAGGGAAGATAGTTCCAATAATAATATATCATCCATGTGAACTCCCAGCATGTTGTGAGGGCTGCAAAATAACCTTTCATATTGGCCTTCTGTTTTTCTCTTCAAATTTTTGGCCATCCTGCATGACTCTGCAGGATACCTCTCCTCCCTCATGACAGAGGGTATGAGGAGGAGAGGTATCTCCTCGTGAAGCGGTATAGGACTAGTTTGACAAGCCAGTACTTTACTTCTAAAGTCAAATTCAAAGTGAATTTATTATCAAAGTCCATATATGTCACCATACACTACCCTGAGATTCATTTTCTTGTATGCATTCACTTGAAAATAAGGAAATGCAATAGAATTTATTAGACCACAAGACCATACGGCATAGGAGCAGAACTAGTCTATTTGGCCCATCAAGTCTGCTCCACCATTTGACCATGGCTGATCCACTTCCCTCTCAACCCTATTCTCCACCCTTCTCCCTGTAACCTTTCACACCTGTAACAAATTCCACAGATTCACCATCCTCTGGCTAAGGAAATTCCTCTTAATCGCTGTTCTAAATGGATGTCCCTCTATTCTGAGATTGTGTCCTCTGGTTCTAGATTACCCCACTATTGAAAATACCTTCTCCATATCCACTCTATCTAGACCATTCAATGTTCAATAGCTTTCACTGAGATCCCCCTTGTTCTTCAAAATTCATGACAAACTATAAGTTACAAAGACTGTCAAACAACCAAAAGGAGTCAAATAGTGCAAATCATAAAAAAGTAAATAAATAATGCTACAAACATGAATTTGAGTCCTTGAAAGTGGGCGTATAGGTTGTGGAGTCAGTTCAGCATTAAGGTAAGTGAAGTTATCCACACTAGTTCAGGAGCCTGATGGTTGTAGGGTAGCAGCCAGTCAGTTCAGTCTGAGCTATTCATAAAACAAAGAGGTAGTAATCAAATTATTTCAAACTTGGATTTTGTAACTGGAAATATAGACAACTAGAAGTCAAGGTGTTGTTTAAAAGGAGAAAGAGCTGCTCAATAGTCTTGATAGAAGCATATGAAGCTTTGGCCAATCAACATTGAGAATGCATTAACCACAGAGGGCAAAAGGGAGATGTCAGCTTTGAAAACACCTCTCATGCCCTCAAGATTTCTCAATGCACTTTGGAACCACTGAGGTGCAGAACCTACTAAAATGAAGAGAAACCGTATCAGCTAATATACACTCGGAAGGTATCACTGAGTTGAGATGAATGATGGAAAATTCCAGGCTTGGCTATACTGAAAATGGAAATGCCATTTTTGACACCTTGTGTAGTTATAAGCACCATACAGAATGTCTTTGCACCAAAGAAATACCAGGGAGAAGATCAGATGGAGGATCAGGTTGGAGGAACTTCAGAGGGCCTAAGGCAGATTATTAACACCAGTGGAGATCAACTGCAGTTGGTTTGGGGGAAGCAAATATTCCAGAAGAGAATGAAAAACAAGAACTTGCCTTAAGGAAGATTAACACATCCTCAAACATTTTTAACTGCCAGATTCTCCAACAACAATTTGCAATAAGCTCTTCAGATCTGTATGGGGAACCAGTGAGTGTGGGGGTTCAAGGTTTTTAGAGCACCTGATTTGGTTAATTGTTGTTTAATGAGAATCATTAATCATTTAGAGTTCCTTGTGTCTTTCTCTGTGGTCTCCTGGTACTTTCTGTTTAAGCTTGTTAAGTTTATTTTGATAGGATCAGGGTTCCCAGTTACTTGAATTATTTAAATAGATGCCCGATTAGCACTGATTGCAGAGTCAGAGTTTTGAGAATGTTACTTCTTCTAATATCACTCAGCTGAGCCACCAATGTTTTATTTTGGAATTATTATGAATAAACTCTGGTCGCCATCTCTACATCAGAGTCTGTTTCACCTCTACACCTCGGTTCTGATATGACCTGCGCACATCATGACAGGCGGAGGTCTTGAGTTATGCTGGAACAGGTTTTAATCATCCAGTTCAGATCATCTTTAGCTCTCAAGACACACTCATCAACTGTGCTCTCTGGGTAAAGAAATATGCAAGCATCACCAACTGAAATTATTCTAGAGGCCTCATTTGGAGTATAGAGTGCAGTTCTGGCCACTCACCTACAGGAAAGATGTCAATAAGATTGAAAGAGTACAGAGAAAATTTACAAGGATGTTGAGGACCTGAGTTATGGGGAAAGGTAGAATAGGTTAATAACTTAGGTTAATAGGTTAAAACTAATACCCCTCATAATTTTGTATATCTCTATCAAATGTCCCCTCATTCTTCAACGATCTAGAGAATAGTTTTTAAACATTTTTTTTATTGACATACAATGCAGAGTAAGCCCTTTTGGCCTTCGAGCTGTCCCACCCAGTAATCCCCCAATTTTAATCCTGGCCTGTTGATGGGACAACTTTACAATGACCTATTACCTACCAACGGTATGTCTTTTGAATGTGGGAGGAAACCCATGCAGTCATGCGGAGAACATACAAACTCCTTACAGGCAGCGAAAGGAATTGGACCTGGGTCGCTGGTACTGTAAAACATTGTGCAAACCACTACACTACCATGGTAGATAGGGCAAATGCAAACAACCTTTTTCCACTGTGGTTAACTAAGACTAGGACTAGAGGGCATAGATTAAGAGTGAAAGGTTAAATATTTAAGGGTACCTGACAGGGAACTTTTTCACTCAGAGGGTAGTGAGAGTGTGGAGTGAGCTGCCAGCAGAGGAGGTGGATATGAGTTTGATTTCAACATCTAAGAGATTAGGTTAAGTACATAGATTGGAGGGCTATGGAGGTCTGTAGTCCAAGTGAGGTCAATGAGACTGGGCAGAATAATAGCTTGGCATGGGCTAGATGGGCCAAAGGCCTATCTACATTATGTTTCTGAGCTATAGTGTTCTATGACTCTGACTATGACATTGTTACCTTTGTTAAGCTGCTAATGTGTGTCTTATATATGGAAAACTCTACTTCTGAAAGCATGCCATGTACAATTTAGCCACCAGGCTCTATATAAAATTCCATTTCACATGACACAGGCTGCATAACAGAATTTCCTTTGAAGGAGGCATTAGTCTGAGTCCCCACCTGAAGTCTGGGGCCATTTTGAGAAATACAACGGCAGAATTCTCACTGGAGTCATGGGCGATGCTTATCCCTGCACCCACATCAAAAAGGATGCACATTTCCTCATCATTGCCAGTTTGTAATTGATGGCATCATGCTGATTAGAAATTGTCTGCTGCTTTATACTTTGCAAAGTTGACTGTTCTTCAAATGGACTTCCTTTTAAAAGCAAACTGCATTGCAATATTAAGAATTTGTGAAAGGTATTTGGAAAAATTTTAGACAATACAATCCAACACCAGGATAGGAAAACATATTTCCACAGCCTAGACTTTGTTTGGGAATTGGTGGGAATTCCTGGTGAATCCCAGACTCGAATCTAACCATAGTTCATGCCTCTCAGATTCCCAGGTAATGTGAATGTGTTTATCATTTTCTTCATCCTGATTCTTCACCCGTGCATGTTTCATGCCTTCTAAAACCATATGACCATATATAAACATATAACAATTACAGCACGGAAGCAGGCCATCTCAGCCCTTCTAGTCCGTGCCGAATGCTTACTCTCACCTAATCCCACTGACCCGCACTCAGCCCATAACCCTCCATTCCTTTCCTGTCCATATACCTATCCAATTTTGCTTTAAATGACAATACCAAACCTGCCTCTACCACTTCTACTGGAAGCTCATTCCACACAGCTACCACTCTCTGAGTAAAGAAATTCCCCCTTGTGTTACCCTTAAACTTTTGCCGCCTAAGTCTCAACTCATATCCTCTTGTTTGAATCTTCCCTACTCTCAATGGAAAAAGCCTATCCACGTCAACTCTATCTCCCTCATAATTTTAAATACCTCTATCAAGTCCCCCCTCAACCTCTACGCTCTGAAGAATATAGACCTAACTTGTTCAATCTTTCCCTGTAACTTAGGAGCTGAAACTCAGGTTCTACACATAGCTGTCCACTCTGATTCTCTAAGGGACCAATTTTATCCCTCACTATCCTTTTGCTATTAATATAACTGTAGAAACCCTTTGCAGTTATTTTCACGTTACTTGCCAAAGCAAACTCTTTTAGCTTTTTTAATTTCTTTGTTAAGATTCTTCTTACGTTCTTTATATTCCTCGAGCACCTCATTTACTCCATGCTGCCTATATTTATTGTAGATATCTTTCTTTTTCCTAACCAAGTTTCCAATATCCCTTGAAAACCATGGCTCTCTCAAACTTTTAACCTTTCCTTTCAACCTAACAGAAACATAAAGATTCTGTACCCTCAAAATTTCACCTTTAAATGACCGCCATTTCTCTATTACATCCTTCCCATAAAACAAATTGTCCCAATCCACTCCTTCTAAATCCTTCCGCATCGCCTCAAAGTTAGCCTTTCTCCAATCAAAAATCTCAACCCTGGGTCCAGTCCTATCCTTCTCCATAATTATATTGAAACTAATGGCATTGTGATCACTGGACCAGAAGTGCTCCCCAACACATACCTTCGTCACCTGACCTATTTCATTCCCTAACAGAAGATCCAACACTGCCCCTTCTCTGGTTGGTACTTTTATGTATTGCTGCAAAAAACTATCCTGCACATGTTTTACAAACTCCAAACCATCCATCCCTTTTACAGTATGGGCTTCCCAGTCTATGTGTGGAAAATTAAAATCTCCCACAATTACAACCCTGTGCTTACTACAAATATCTGCTATCTCTTTGCAAATTTGCTCCTCCAATTCTTGCTCCCTATTAGGTGGTCTATAATACACCCCTATAAGTGTTACTATACTTTTCCCATTCCTGAATTCCACTCAACTAGCCTCCCTAGACAAGCCCTCTCATCTATCCTGCCAGAGCACCGCTGTAATATTTTCTCTGACAAGCAACGCAACACCTCCCCCTCTTGTCCCTCCGATTCTATCACACCTGAAGCAACGAAATCCAGGAATATTTAGTTGCCAATCACACCCCTCCTGCAACCATGTTTCACTAACAGCTACAACATCATATTTCCAGGTATCAATCCATGCTCTAAGCTCATCCACCTTTCTTACAATGCTCCTAGCATTAAAATAAATGCATTTAAGAAATTCTCCACCTCTTCCTCTCTGTTTATCCCTAACAGTACAAAGAACTTTACTGTCTTCTTTTTCTTCCTTCTCCCATACATCTGTTCCTAAACTCTGGTTCCCCTCCCCCCTCATATCTGGTTTAAATCCACTGGAACTTCTCTAGCAAAGCTACCTGTAAGAATATTTGTCCCCCTCCAGTTCAGATGTAAACCGTTCTGCCGGAACAAGTCCCACCTTCCCTGGAAAACTGCCCAATTATCTATAAATCTGAAGCCCTCCCTTCTGCACCATGTCTACAGCCACGTGTTGATCCTCCTAAGTGCCTTTCACAACCTCTTCATATCCCAACGCAATTTGCAATTAAAAGGATGAATTTCTGAAGATCAAGGTGCAAGTAATCTCCCTGTACTTACATTGCAGAATCCTCCTGTGCCAGGTTTAACAGCATTTCCATTTGTTTCAGTGAATTACTCAAGAGAGACAACTTTTTTGCCAGTCACCTGCCTGACATAATCAGTGTTTATATTTTTGTGACTTGTGAGCTCTTTACACACCTGGATCTGGGATGACCATGGTCAATCCTTCGCCATCTCACCACTTCCCTCAGTAACCCCATCTCTCAATTCTCTCAATATTAAAAAATCTACTGATCTCTGTTTCAAACATAGTGTCTGAGATTCCATTGCCTCTTGGAGTAGAGAATTGCAAATATTTGCTCCTCTATGAATGAAGAAATTACTTTTCATTTTTTTTCCTGATTGGCCTACTCCTTATTCTGAAACTGTGACCATTGGCTCTGGATGTCAGGCAGCGAAATCAACATCTTTCCCATCTTCACCAGAACATACTGCTGCAATTCTACCCACTAGAGAGCATTCTCACATCAGCCATTACTGCCTGATTTGGTGCAGCATCCTCCAACAAAATACAAACGTTTGTACTAAAACTACAGCAAACTTTCAGGTCAGCAGAAAAGGTCACTGGGTGCAGTCTACCATCTCTGTAGGGCTTATGTGTATCCAGAAGTGGGCAGGTAAATAGCATTGAGGACATTACTCACCCACCAAACTGCCTTTTCCAAAATCTCTCTTCTCGAAAGCACTATATGGCTATTAAAACAAAAACCTCACACTATTTTAAATGTTCCTGCAGGCCGGTAGTTAATCTGATCAACTATTCTAGTTAGCCCCCCAACTTCCTCAATCTATTACCATGATCACTGCACTTTAAACCACTTTTTATAATGCTGCTTATATTGTAAGCACATGCTGGTATTTATGTATTTATGCATATTTTATTTTATGTCCATCCTTTAACCTCTGACTTTACTTATTTTTATATAATCCTTTATTCTTTATCATTAATGAATGTTGTTGCTTTTTGTTGCATGTCATACATTGACCAACACACCACAGCAAATTCTTAATGCATGTAAATATATATGGTAAATAAAACTGATACTTAATCCTCGATCTTTGCATTATTCTGTTGATAAACCTTGGCAGGTCTCATAAGAATTTTGTATATTTCAGTGAGATCATCTAAACTCAAGATGTACATCTTTCCTTAGTAGGGACACCAACCTCTTAACAATATTCCAGGTGTTGTCTCAGCAGGCACCATAGAATTGGAACAAGACATCTCTAATCTTGTAGTCAAATCTTCTTGCAATAAATATCAACGAACCACTTCCTTTCCTAAGTAACACATACAAAATGTTGAAGGAAGTCAGTAGGTCAGGCAGCATCAATGGAGAGGAACTAACAGTTGACGTTTTGGGCTGAGCCCCTTCATGAAGACCGGAGAGGAAGAGGGAAGAAGCCTGAATAAGAAGGCAGGAGGAGGAGTAGGAGTAACATTCTGTCATTCTTTTAAAGGTTATCCAGTGCTCCCAGAACACCAGCACTATTCAATTCTTTTGCATTTCAAAAATACTCAGTCTATTTTTCTATGACAACTCTAGTTAAAAATAATGACCCTTGAGGGAACTATCTTACATACTCTTGTTGGGTCTTACCTTAATGCTCATAGCACTTTTCTCTCCTAATAGGCTTTAGATCATGCATGTCATCTTCTCCTTTTGGGAATGGAACTAATGAAGACCTCAACGCTGGAGCTGGTAGAAGATGATGAATGTGGAGTGAATGATCTCCAGTTATCCTTCAGTCCATGCCCTGTGAACCCTGTCCCTGATCTGTCAAGGACTGTGTGGTTGCTGCCCATGCATTAGTCTTCTGACGTTAAACAGAGTCACTAATCGGTGTTCTCCATTAAGGGAATAACCCCTCAAGAGAACATCATACTCAACTCAAATGATGGCACAACTTTTCAAAGTGAAGAAAAACAATAGGACAAACTTATTAAATGAAAATGATGAAAAATGTTTCACGTAGCATTTATTTCCCTAGTTAATCAACAACCTGGTTCAACAAAATGTCCATTTTAAGAGGCCCATGACACCATGTAAAAACATTTTGCATGTGTTGCATGCACTTTATAAACAGCTCAGGTCCAGGTACACCCAATCCACAGTGTCTTCACCTTTACTGTCCCTCTCCCCACTGCTGGCATCTCACCTGTCTACCCCATCACTATGGAGAGATGGTGAGTGGAGATGCAGGGATTTCCCAAAGAAAGTGCTTATTCATTGTCAAAGGAGGTACTGAAAGAGCAATAGAGTAAAAGAAAGGATGGGAAAGGATAAGAGAGAGCCCTGACAGTGAAGCATCCAATCTTATAGTTAACTGTGGCTTTCTTACTGTGTGTGCCCAGTCCAACTCCCACAGTGTAGCTGTGCATCACTTTGGTGTACCACCGCCTCTGGCATCTCCCCTCCTGGACTTGTGCAACAAACAAGCCCAAGGCATGAGACTGAAGGTCATTGCTGTAAACCTGATAGGAAAGAATTTGTAGTGTTTTGGGGAGTGAGAGCAGCTGAAGAGCCAAGAGGCTTCCTTTCACCCTGTAGACATACTGTTTTTACAAATGTCATCGCTCAGCATTGGAAACATCTGCAAGGTCTGGATAAAGCTATTCTATGGCCTAGGTTTAATTCACAGGCTTGTTATTGTCAGCCCCATAGACAACAGCAAACCCACTTCAACCGCTGACTGACAGAACTCTTTGGATATATAACTACTCAGAACAAACCAACCTGATTTAGAAGTGGGACAACTCACTCCATTTCAAAAGCAACATGAGGAAAATTCTCCCAGAACTTGCTGCAAGTGACAACAGCTGTGAGGCAGAAAGCTTTTGTCATGGAATTGGAAACTAAATGGACAAAGATCAGAAGACAGTAACAAACTCAATGGCCCACATTAATTCTATGATCTAGAAAGATCAATGATTGATTTGTGCCCACACTCTTATTAGGTTTGGCTCTGCAGTTCTACTTAGTATATTGAAACAGTTTCTGTTCAAAGACAATTCAAAATTAGGCCACGAATGGAGACGACTGATGCCTGAGTGTGAGGAAACAGTCAACATCAGCACATAATTCTATAAACGCAGTTGCAGTTTATAAATCAGAGGAGTCCAAATATCTTGTTCAGATGTGCAGATCTCTGTGGACATGTGAGACAAATTGGAAAATGCTGAAGTTTGCTTGATACAATAAATTCTAGCCAAAAGGCAACCAGCTAACCCTCAAAGTATGCTAGGGTACATACTCTGTATTTAAGTACAGAGTATGGAATATGTCTGGTTTAAAGAGACACTACCTCATGAAGCCCTTGCTGTGACTGTCAAAATGTGATGACTGCTTTGTGCACTTAGCCAACTGAGGTCTTTATTTGCATGGAGAGATGTTCTTATTCTGCCCTCTGGAAGAAGGTTCTCTTTACACAGGCAAGCAGGACAATCTCAGCCAGATCTGAGAAGTGCAGCATTAGGAAAGATCAAACAAGCTTGTATGAAATTAGGAGGGGCTTTATTAGAATTAATTAGAGTGATGGAGGGAGGTGGGGTATCTGGAGGATATGGAGCATAAACAAGACTTGTATCATTTTGAACCTCTGGAATATTTCTAACCAAATAATAAAAATGGTGTTGAATATCAACAGGCAACAGGGCTTGGTTGAGTCCACATCTTCCACCTGTCTCTCGCCTCTGAAGTTTCTCCGGTTGCCGTGCTGCTTACTCGAACCAGTGGTCTCCCATACAGTCGCGATTCCATTCCTGGCCGCACAGCCAGCACCACTGAAACTGGCATGGGGCCCTGGGGCAGCTCATGTGCATACAGCCTCCTATCACAAGGAAACACATTGTCAGGCTTGTATGTCAAGTACTACGGTAATATTAACTAGGTGATATTAAAGTCAACAGATAAGGGAAGTGGGGGCGGGGTGGTGGTGGATTTTCATTCCTAGTAAGGACTGTACAGTTTTTGGATGCAAAGCAAAGCATAAAGGTGGAAGGGTTTCAGTCTCCTGAGAGTCCCAGAGAGGAAGCAAAGAGTACAAACAGTACTAGACTCCTAGGTGGGACACTTCCAACAAAAGGGCCAAGAAAGCAGATAACAGCTAAAGATAACCACTCTTAGGAAGCTTCCCTGAGGAACACTGCCACAAGAAAGCAGCATCCACCATCAAGGACCCCCATTATCCAGGCCATGCTCGCTTGCTGCTACTACCGCTGGGCAGAAGGTACTGGAGCTTTAGGTCCCAGACCACCAGGTTCAGGAACAGTTACTACCCTTCAACCATCAGGCTCAACAAGCAGTTTGGATCACTTCACTCACCTCAACTCTGAACGGATTTCACAACCTACAGACTCACTTTCAATGACTCTATAACTCATAGTCTCAGTCTTACTTATTTATTATTTGCACAATTTGTCCTCTTTTACACATTGGTTCTTTGTCAGTATTTGTTTATGTAGTTTGTCACAAATTCTATTTTAATTTTTTACTTCCTGTGAATGCCTGCAAGAAAATGAATCTCAGGGTAGTATATGGTGACATACACATAATTTGATAATAAATTTACTTTGATTTTGTCTTTGAGGATCTCCTCAAAGTGATACTTTCAAATTTCATTTATCACCATTGGCCACCATACTTTTACTCTCACCTCTCCTCAGAGCATTCAGCTCTCATGTAGGTTCTAAGTTGTGCTGAGGTTTGGAGCAAAGTGGTATCTGGGAGACAAGACTGAGCAGTGGCATTTGATGGTATCACTGATGGGTCTTCCATTCAAAGATGAGAGAGGTTGCTAGGACAGTTGGTTTCATTTGTCCTGTCTGTTATGGAAATACCACAACTACTTTCCGCATTGTGATGCAAATCCTTGTGTACAGGGACATCTTGGCCAGGGGAGAAGTTGAGAAAACAGCATACAAAATGCTGGGGGAACTCAGCAGGACAGGCAGCATCTACTGGGGGGAATAAAGAGTCAAAGTTTCAGGCTGAAACCCTTCACCAGGACAAGAAAGGAATTGGGGAAGAAACCAGAATAAGATGATGGTGGTGGTGGTGGATGAAGTCAGAGGTGATAGGTGGAAGGTAAAGGGCTGAAGAAAAAGGAATCTGATAGGATAGGAGAGTGGACTATGGGAGAAAGGAAAGGAGGAGGGTCACCAGACAGCGGTGATGGCAGGTGAGGAGAAGAGGAGTAAGCAGGGAATGAGAATGGAAAATTATAAAACAGAGAAAGGGGAGGGTGGAAAAATGACCAGAAGTTAGAGAAATCAATGTTCATGCTGTCATGGTTGGAAATTACCCATAGATGCTGCCTGACCTGTTGAGTTCCTCCAGCATTTTGTGTGTTGCTGTGGTTTCCCAGCATCCGCTGAATCTCTTGTGTTTATAAATTGATCAAGTCTTTGCCAGGTGAACTTGCATGAGTCCAACCTTACCTTGAGTTATTGCCACTGAATGCTACAGCCACCTCTGAGAGCATCAAGAGACAATATATTCGTGTCTCACGCATTGGCAGGGCATGGCAGACTTGCTTTGCTCAAGGGCATAGTGAGTTAATTGAGCATGTATAACAAAATGGCAACTTGTCATCTATTTTCCCTATAAATATTAAAAATTACTAAAATTAGTCTCACACTTTTTATGGTTGGTGTTGAACTCTCAGACTCTTGATGGCTTTTTAGATTGCAAAGTACATGCATGAAACAAGGTCTTCTGCTGTGAAATATTGAAGTTAACAACTGGTTACATTATCTCGTAGCAGCTACCAATTTGACATTTTATAAGTGAATAATTCTGACCTATCCGACATCCGACCAGACTGATATTCCAACTAAATGGGTTAGATAATTCGGAAGGTTTGCATACACCATTATTCAACCCCTAACCTATGGAGAATTAGCTGGGCAACCCAGCAGCAGTGTTGGAAATGATTTAGCAACCTGAAGGAGTAGATGGAGATGCTAATTCAAAATCATTACTTTAACACAAGCACAATGCCATTGGTTGATTACAGAAAGCACCAGCTCACACAACAGATTGGCATGGTCCTGACTGAACAGCGGCAGGCATCCAAGGTTTGGCACTCCAGTTCCCTGGAGTATGGTTAGCTGCTGCCGTCCCTTTAAGACTCAGGTTGCCAATTAGTGCCTGCCACATTCCTTCATGAATAGTCTATTATTAAAGGCATCGTACTGAGCACTCTGTGTTCAATTGTAGGAGTTCCATTTCAAGTACTTTTGTTTGTGATTTCACCTTCAGATGTTGTTTGTGTTGTCTTGTTTATTTTGAGTCTGAGTTAATTCTAAACCTTACTCTGCACTCTCCTGAGGCTTGTTGAGTGAAAACATTGACAGGGAGATTACTGGATTCTTGATAGGCATGCTTTGGTCATGTATCCCATATCATACATGACTAAGGCAGGGAGATATAATTAAGTACAGAAGTTGGGATGTAATGTTAAAATTGTACAAGGCATTGGTAAGGCCAAATTTGGAATATTGTGTACAGTTCTGGTCACCGAATTATAGGAAAGATATCAATAAATTAGAGAGAGTGTAGAGACGATTTACTAGGATGTTACCTGGGTTTCAGCACTTAAGTTACAGAGAAAGGTTGAACAAGTTAGGTCTCTATTCATTGGAGCGTAGAAGGTTGAGGGGGGATTTGATCGAGGTATTTAAAATGTTGAGAGGGATAGATAGAGTTGACGTGAATAGGCTGTTTCCATTGAGAGTAGGGGAGATTCAAACGAGAGGACATGATTTGAGAGTTAGGGGGCAAAAGTTTAAGGGAAACACGAGGGGGTATTTCTTTACTCAGAGAGTGATAGCTGTGTGGAATGAGCTTCCTGTAGAAGTAGTAGAGGCCAGTTCAGTTGTGTCATTTAAGGTAAAATTGGATAGGTATATGGATAGGAAAGGAGTGGAGGGTTATGGGCTGAGTGCGGGTAGGTGGGACTAGGTGAGATTAAGAGTTCGGCACGGACTAGGAGGGCCGGAATGGCCTGTTTCCGTGCTGTGATTGTTATATGGTTATATGGTTATAATTAAGATACAGAAACATCTGAAAGATGGAATAGCCTCAAAGGAATGAATAGTTTCACCCTGTCCCTGTGTTCTTTGTAGAGAGCAAAGAAGCAGCACACCAGTAGCGTGCCTTCCAAGTAAATGAGGGAGTGAACAAATTTGCTGAAGGATATCACTCCCTTCAAATGCACCATTCTTCCCAAGTCAGGTGAACCTGAGGTGTGGAATAAGAGGTTAGTGCCGAGATTCCATGGTTATTTCCAACCTCCCGCTATAACTGGCAGAGATTCTTTACACAGAGAGTGGTGGGTGCGTGACAGATACATTAGGGACATATAAGAAACTCTTAGATAGGGAAATAGAAAATAGAAAGATGGAGGGTTAGATTGATCTCAGAGTAGATTAAAAGGTCTGCACAACATGATGAGCTGAAGGGCCTGTATTGTGCAGTAAAGTTCCACGTTCGAAATCCCAGGGGAGCATCACGAATGGGCAAAGTCACACTAGTAAATCATAGAAATGGCATTCATCCATTCTATTCAATAACCCACCTCAATACCAACCCCAGACCAACCCCTTTATATTGAAGTTCATCAGTTTTATTCAAGTTGATAATGATAAATTTCACATCAGTTTCTCACTGTTAAGGACCAGCAGCAGTGGAACTGTAAAAAGTCTAGACTGCTCTTCAAATCAAGTTGGCTTGTTAATTTGTACCCTGGATTATCAGTAATTATCAATAGATTATTAATACATTTTTGCAGTATTTTCCCCCATGGCCATATCTGAAGATCTTTTATTCCTGTAAATGGTATTTAGTGTTAATTATTGTTCAAGATTATACTATTATTGAGTCAGCTCAATATTACTGCAGGTACAGACCATTCTTCTCCACTGGTACTTGACATTTGGGACAAGGTTTAGTTGTTTCCTTGACGGTTTGCCTTGAAGCGTCTTCCCAGCGAGCTCGCTGGGCAGCTTGTTCATTGACGACATAATCCTACAGACAAGAGAACAAATGAATCATTATACCACCACACTCAATCCTCAAATTTATTCACAAATTAGGAAAGAACGTGGCACTGATTTTCTTTCTTCTCCTTTCCTGAAGGCATCGACTGCTTTCACGGTCTAAAGTTCCATAGAACCTGTCACCCTTTGGTACTCTGCTCAAAGGCCTATTATTCACTTATGAGCTCAAACAGTACCTTATTTGATTGTTGACCATCTTTACTGTTTGATTAAATAAATCCTCTTTGTGATTTGGGCTTCATACCAAATTCTAGACACCATTTATTGCCTTTAAGAAAGTGATGGTGAACCTCCTGAGTAAGTGGTGATGAAAGACCAGTGGTACTAGACAGGATAATGTATGAGTTGGAGGGAACGTGGAGGGTACGTGCCTTATGCCTTGTCAGTGATGGAGGTAATGGGTATTGTTCCTGTTTTGTAGTAGCCATTGTGACTTAGTGACACGTCGAATAGAGAGCAGAATAAATTAAACTCTATAATAAAGATGAGAAAGTCTGCAGTTGCTGGAAATTCAAAGCAACACACCGAAAATGCTGGAGGAACTCAGCAAGTCAGGCAGCATCTGTGGAAATGAATAAATAGTCGATGTTTCATCGGGACTGGAAAGGAAGAGGGAAGACACCAGAATAAAAAGGTGGGTGGGGGGGAGGGGAAGCAGAATAGCTAGAAGGAGCTAGGTGAAGGGCTGGAGAAGAAGGAATGTGATAGGAGAGGAGAGTGGACCATAGGAGAAAGGGAAGGAAGAGGAGATCCAGGGGGAAGTGATAGGCAGGTGAGAAGAGGTAAAAGGCCAGAGAGGGAAAAAAAAGAGGGGAAGGGGAAGGAAGAGAAAAAAATACTAAAAGGAGAAAGTTGATATTCATGCCATAACTCTGTTATGTCCACACAGGTGTACTTTCAGTAGTAATACTCTATGAAGTGCTTTAGGGTATTTTACTACATTAAAGGAACCGTATAAATGCAAGTTGCTGTTGTTATTGGGACCAGGAGTTCTCCCTGCAGCACCATTCCCTCTATGCCGCCCCAGTGCACAGCCGCGCAGTAACTGAAATGCTCCCGCGCACGTCGCCTTCGTTGCCGCACGGCTGGAATTCTCTTACTCAACTATTGTTACAAACTACAATGAAAGCATTGCCTCAAAAATATCATAATGTTGTTGTGATTTCAAATTTGTCATTTCTGAGAAAGTCAAGACTGGTTCAATTAAGATGTTCACTGACACGTTGAACTATGTGCCTGGAAACGAAGAATTTGAAGAGCCATCAAGTCTTGTTGACATCGTTGGAACAGTTCAACCTTCTATTGCTGACTGCGAATGTGGATTCAGTCTTATGATTTTAATCAAATATAAGTCCAGAAACAGATGAGAAATGGAATATTTGGATGATCTAATGAGGATTAAGATGTATCTTCCACCTGGATGCAAAATTAATCTGGACAGTGTTTATAGACAATAGATTTGTAATAAAGACAGAGAAGAAAGAGTTCATGAAATGTACAAGATTTTCTTTGTTGTACTGTATTTCATTATATCCTTCAATTGATAAATAAAATGTTGGAAAATGCATGCTCATGCACTTTGGTTGAAGAAATAAATGCACAGACTATTTTCTAAATGGGGAGAAAATCTAAGACTTGAGATGCAAAGGGACTTGTGTAGGACACCCTAAAGTTTAACTTGGAGGTTGAGTTGGTGGTGAGGAAGACAAATGCAATGTTAGCATTCATTTCAAGAGGTCTAGAATATAAGAGCAGGGATGTGCTGTTGATGCTTTATAAGGCACTGGTGAGGCCTCCCCTTGAGTATTGTAAAAAGTTTTGGGTACCTTATCTAAGAAAAGATGTGTTGGCATTACAGAGGGTTCAAAGGATGACTCTGGGAATGAAAGAGTTATCATATCAAGAATGTTTGATGGCTCTGGGCCTGTATTTGCTAGAATTTAGAAGGATGAGGGGGCATCTCATTGAAACCTTTTGAATGTTGAAAGGTCTAGACAGTAGACGTGGAAAAGATGTTTTCCATGGTGCGGGAGTCTAGGACAAGAATCTCAGGATAGAGGGGCGTCCATTTAAAACAGAGATGCAGAGAAACTTCTTTAGCCAGATGGTGGTGGATTTGTGGAATTTATTACCGCAGGCAACTGTGGAAGCCAGGTCATCAGCATCAAAGCATCAAAGGTTACAGGGAGAAGGCCTGTGAGTGGGGCTGAGGAGGGGAGAAAAGGATCAGCCAAGCTAGAATGGCAGAGCTGACTTGATGGGCCAAATGGCCTAATTCTGCTCCTGTGTCTTATGATCTAAAACCAAAAGTATGCAATTTTTCAATTTTCATTCTAGATATTCATAGTATGCATGTTACAAAAGAAGACATTTAAAGTGCCACAGTGTTTTCAGGCCATGTAAAAGTTTCCTTCTCAGAGCAATAGTTGGTCTGTTCAGCTGTACAAGAAAAGAGGGGATGTCACCCTGCAGCGACAGTGAAGCTCCATATTGTGATTACTAAATTCACCTAGCTGCTGGTGCACTAAAATACCAGTAAAGCTGAGGGGAAGGGATTTCACAAGTGGCTCCCCGTCCCCACCACTGATGCCTTATTTATCCTGTATTAGCTCCCTAAATTTGACGCCACAGACTAATGATGGTAATTGATTACTGTAGGTATCTTGGCCTCGACCAACACTGCCAGCTGTAATGACTTTGCCATGCTGACCTGGTGTGACGCAGGAGTGCGAGGATAAGTGATCAGAAGCAGTTTTTATGGGTTTTTGTTGTCAGCCCTGCTTGTGCAACACGAGGCTCCAAGCTTCTTGCGCACTTGAGGCCTGATTGAAGGATGTGCTATGTCTGCCACAGAGAACTCACACTCAAAATCTGAACTGATGTAATGATAGAGATTCATCCTGGGATCAGGGTGGGCCCCTGGAATGGGTGAAACTCTGAGCCTTAGGCATGTTTCTGGAGTGGAGCAACCTGAAACTGTTGGGTCTTGTGGTGCAGTTGCTCAGTTAATGAACCTGTGATCCCAAAGGATTGTAGTGGGCCGGAAGACCACAAGTTCGAATCCTGCTTTAGCAGTTTCAGAATCGAATTCCAGATTCTTAGTTTATTGGGCTTATGTAACACTCCAGTCTCAACAATAACTTGTATTTACATAGCACTTTTCACCACAAAAATTGCCGGACTTTTCTAAGGAACATTAGCAATCAAGTGAGTAACATTCGTAAATCAAACCATTGAAGGAAAGATGAGGATTAATAATCAAACTCCTGGCTCAAAGAGTTTGTTTCAAAGAGTGTCTGAGATCGGGTACTGACAGCTGAAGTCATGGATCCCAGAGGAAGAGGAATTAAAATGCGGTCAGAACTGGAAGTAGCGCAGAGATCTTGTTAGGTAGAGATGAGGAAGGCTGAAGCCACATAGAGACCTGAAAGCAGAAATTAGAACTTTAAAATGGAAAGTACTTCCGAGGCAGCACATTGTGCTGAGCGGTGAGGTATGAAACCACCAAATGAGCTCATGTTTATGTAAGGTGGAGGATGGCAGCCAGCCATGGGACCTTTAGACTACCGAAAACCAGGTGGAACTTTGGTGTGGCTAAGGGTTTGGGAATCAATGAGGGAGGGCAGGAGCTGAGTTGGGAAATTGAAACAGCCAGCTTTGGCATCAAAGCAGACATATCATTGGAAGCTCATCAAGTTGTAAAGTGAGTGGTTAAACCTCAGCAAATTCCTGGAAGAAGAATGGGGTCAGTGGTAGGATATCATGTTAATACTGGGACAGAAGACAGCAGCTTTGGTCTTCCCCATCATCACTGACAGGTAATTTCTGCTCTTCCAGTACTGGACAAGCAGTGTGACAAGTTAGAGACACTGGTGAGGTGAAAGTAACAGCATTTTTTATATTAATATGATTGTATCCCATTGGGTACATTTTTGACCCATGTGGTTTAGTTTCATCTCTCAGTACAACAGAACCGGGTGCATGTGGCAAATTAGACTTAGTGGCCACTTTATTAGGTACACCTATACAACTGCTCACTAATGCAAATATCTAATCAGCCAATCATGTGGCAGCAACTCAATGCATAAAAACATGCAGACATGGTCAAGCGGTTCAGTTGTTGTTCAGACCAAACATCAGAATGGGGGAAGAAATGTGATCGCGGTGACTTTGACCCAGGAATGATTGTTGGAGCCAAATTGGGTAGTTTGAGTATCTCAGAAACTGTAGATCTCCTGGGATTTTCACGCAAAACGGTCTCTGGAGTTTAGAGTATGGTGCAAGAAACAAAACAAAAAATTCAATGAGTGGTAGTTCCGTAGCCAAAAATGCCTTGTTAATGTGAGAAGTCAGAGGAGAATGGTCAGACTGGTTCAAGCTGGCAGGAAGGCAACAGTAACTCAAATAACCACGGGTTACAACAGTGGTGTGCAGAAGAGCATCTCTGAGTGTACAACATGTCAAACCTTTAAGTAGATGGGCCACAGCAGCAGAACACACTGGGCTCCACTCCCGTGGCCACTTTATTAGGTACTCTCCAGCACACCTGCATCACCTTGGTTGCTTTTGAACAGTCCCCTGTTATGACTTATTTGCAACTCAGTCAAAGAACCAAGTGTCAGGTAAGAACTATGGACTGCTACCCATACCCACATACCCTGAGTGAACTGAGCATATCTGGATTTACACTGCACCCTGGGTTCTGGGCTCTGAAATCAATAGAATTTAACACGAGGCATAAGAATGCTCCTGGAGGGGGCAACAGGCTCACAACATGCAGCCAGCTAATTGACATGATTGCAACCCTCTCCGTCTGTGTTGTCCATTGCTGGCAAACCTCATTGGCAGGAATGACATCCCTGAATGGTGAGTACTTTGGTCCCAGACCTGAAACATTAATCCAAATCTTCTTCCCACAGATTCTGCCTGACCTGCTGCGTGTTTCCAGCAATTTCAGTTTCTATTTCCGAGAACAACTTTACATCAGCTTTGACCTTTTAAATGGGGCTACAGTAGGAAACTGGTTTCAGGATTTGCACACTGGTACCTCCAGCACTGTTCTCTGGTGAGGTTCAGGAAAAATAGTTTCCAGAGCCTTTGTTCATTTTCCTCGCTGTGTCACCTTCCAAGCTCATTTTAAAGTAAATACTTCATGCTGTTAGCAGTCTAACAGATCTGCTTGTGAATCCACGTAGCACCAAATCCTTGTAGAATCAAAGCTAGCACTGATATACTGTACATCAATCAGGAAATAACCCAAAATATTGTAATCAATTTTTGTGTCCAACAGAACGAGGTGCCAAAAAGAGGGAATAATGGAATAGTCAGCAGCTTCTTCATGTGTCGACTGTAAGGAGAACATTGGGCTCTTTTGAACTGTGCCATAAGACCTGAAGGGCAATAGAATGTGAACATCTGCAGATTTTCTTGTCTAAGATCTGGTTAAGACTGTAAAGTGATTGCAATTTTCTGTGGTTCCACACGTGATTGTTTTAACAGATGTGCCCTTTGTCAATAATACATTATCCAAATTAGAGCTTTTGAATCACTGACTGCAGCCATGCATTCTTGGTTGACAGGAATGATGATACTACTTAGGAAGCATTAAAGGCATTATAAATATGCTAGACAGCAGGGAGTGTGTAAACTCTGCCTATAGATAAATTGTGGAATTCATTGCCACAGGTGGCTCTGGAGGTCAGGTCGCTGTGTGCATTCAAGGTGGACATTGATAAGTTCCTAATTAAGGCTGATTTATACTTGTGTGTCGTACCTACACTGTAGGGTGACATGCACCTCCCTAAAAAAGAAACTCACACGTCACGGCGATGCAGACCGCAACAACTGTGATCGGTCCACTTGGTAACATCACATTTCCTCCTATGCATTTCCAGTTGCTTCTTCTCCCCCATGTCTGTATACCGACTAGAAGTAGATGAAGCAAATCATCAAATCTACCTGCCGACATGCGAAAACGTTTGAAATGCATTTCCTCGTCCATGTCTCTCACGAGAAGCTCAACACAGTGGCATAGAAACCCCACCGCCAACTAGCGTTTTGGTGCGCACCAACGCATGCTTGCTATGGCGTACAGCTACGCAGAAGTGAAAATTAGGGCTACGGTGTAGCCTGTATGCACAAGCATAAATCAGCCTTTAGCCAGGGCATGAAAGATTATGGGGAGAAGGCAGGAGAATAGGATTGAGAGGGAAAATAGATTAGCCATGATGAAATTGTGGATCAGACAGGATGGGCTGAATGGCCCAATTAATTATTGTTCCTGTATTAGTAATTACGAGCAATGGGTGGATGGAGCTCATCAGTCTGGGAAGGCAGTCCATCTAAGAGAGGGAAACCTCTGATTTCAAACCTCCGCTGCCTTGCGGCCATACCCGCTCATGGGAAAGGCTTCGGGAGTAAACCCTGAGGACAAATCCAGCTCTGGCAACTCCTGTGATGACACTGGTGCCAAGCTGTATCGGCCTTTGCCCTTCCCTTGGACAACATCGGTGTCGTGGAGAGGGGAGACTTGCAACATGGGCATCTGCCGGTCCTCCATACAACCTTGCCCAGGCCTGCGCCCTGGAGAGGACACTGCAGTAGACTTTCCAGGTGCAGATCCATGGTCTTGCGAGACTAATGGATGCCACCAAGTAATTACGAGCAAGTGCATACAGTTGAATTGAACTTGATGAGTAAAGATGGCATTTGTTATTTGCTTTTTCTTTTACAATAAGACCATAAGACATAGGAGCAGAATTAAGCCATTCAGCCTAGCAAGTCTGCTCCACCATTTCATCATAGCTGATCCATTTTCCCTGTCAATCTCATTCTCCTGCCTTCTCCCTGTTATCTTTCACATCCTGACTAATCACGAGATCTATCAATCTTTGCCTTGAATGCACCTAGTGACCTGAGCTCCATAGCTGTGTGTGGCAATAAATTCCACAGATTCATCACTCTCTGGCTAAAGAAATTCCTTCTCTCTCCATTTTAAATGGATGTCCCTCTAATCTGAGGCTGTGCCCTCTGATCCTAGACTCCCCCACTACAGGAAACATCTTCTCCACATCCACTCTTTACAAGCCTTTCAAAATTCAATAAGTTTCAATGAGATACTCCCTCATTCTTCTAAATTTCAGCAAGTACAGGCCCAGAGAGTATGATTTATTCTAGTCCTTTTGAAATGAATGCTAATGAATTTGCCTTCCTCACCACTGACTCAACTGCAAGTTAAGCTTTAAGGAGTCCTGCACAATGACTTCCATGACCCCTTACACCTCGGCTATTTGAATTTTCTCCTTGTTTATAAAATAGTCTATGTTTTTTATTCCTTTTACCAAAGTGCATGACTATATACTTCTCGACACTGTATTCCATCTGCCACTTTTTTGCCCATTCTCCTAATCTATCTAAGTCCTTCTGCATCCTACCTGTTTCCTCAACTCTGCCTGCCCCTCCACCTATTTTTGTGTCATCTTCAAGCTTGGCCACAAAGCCATCAATTCCACCATCATTGACGTAAAAAGAAGGGGTCTCAATACTGACCCCTGTAGAACACCACTAGTCATTGTCAGCCAACCAGAAAAGGCTCCCTTTATTCCTATTCTTTGCCTCCTGCCAATCAGCCAATGCTCTATCCATGTTAATATCTTTCCTGTAATACTATCAGCTCTTACCTTGTTAAGCAGCCAATTGTGTTGCTTAAAGACCTTCTGAAAATCCAAGTACACAATTTCTCCCAACTCTCCTTTGTCTATCCTGCTTATTATTTCCTTAAAGAATTCCAACTGCTTTGTCAGGCCAGATTTTCCTTTTTGGGAAACTCTGCTGAATTTGGTCTATTTTATCATGTGCCTCCAAGCACTCTGAGACCAAGATCTTCCCAACCAGAGTTCAGACTAACCGCCTCTCTTCCTTCTTAAAGAGTGGAGTGACATTTATGATTTTCCAGTCCTCTGAAACCATGTCAGAATCTAGTGATTCTTGAGAGGTCATTATTAATGCAACCACAATCTCTACAGCCTCTTTCAGAGCCCTGGGTTGTAGTCCTTCTGGTCCAGGTGACTTATCTAACAGGAAGATGGCAGTTTTTGTTGATTGCAGTGGCTTCTAAGGGGTTAACCAAAGTTGCTATAGTCCTTTTTGAATGTATTTTTTATGATCAAAAGATCTTGCAAGACATTAACAACTTAAAGTAGTGCAGTTCCACCTCATCAGCAAGTTGCTCATTGGTGGAGAAACTGAAGGAGCTGGACTTGTTGTGGATCGTGCTGCCTACGTCACAAAGGCGGTGTGCAGTCTAACAGTGAGTTATCATCTTAGTCGTTTCTCTTGTGATCACAACATCCTGTTGGAGACTGCTAATATGGAATGCTGCAAGTCTGATTCCGTGAGCTATTGGTGGATGGCGGGGCAAAAGAGTGACCTCGGTCGTAGTATTGACTAGGCCTCAAGCTGCGGTGCTGTCTGTTTACAGCTGCCCAGGAGAGAGGCGTTAGAGTCAGTGCGCTCACCAGAGGCAATATGGTGTGGCCTCCAAGCTAGAGTTGGTGCTGACCCCCAGTATTCACTAGGTAGAAAACAGGCCTTATTGTGTTTGATTGCAGACTGCTGCAACATTCATTGACTCATGGTCTCAGATTATATATATTTTTTGTGTGGCTGAATTTTACTGATATCTTATATGTGCTTGCTACCTTACATGCGCTGCATGTGCCTTGTGCTGTGTATGACTTTTGGTCCTGTGTTTTGCACTTTAGCCCCGGAGCAGCGGTGCTTCCATGGGTATTCATATACAGTTGAATAGCAATTAAACTTGAACTCGAACTACCTTCAGACCTATCAGCTTCCCAAGCATCTTCTCCCTATTAATAGCAACTGCACTCACTCCTGCTCTGACACTCTTGAACCTCCAGCATACTGCTAGTGTCTTTCACAGTGAAGACTGATGCAAAATACTTAATCATTTCATCCACCATTTCCTTGTCCTCCATTACTAACGCTCCAGCATCATTTTCCAGCAGTCCGATATCTATTCTCGCCTTACTGTTACTTTTTATATATCTGAAAAGATCTTTTGGTATTCTCTTTGATATCTTTGGCTAGCTTATCTTCATATTTAATCTCCCCCACCCCTCTTACTGGTTTTTAGTTGTCTTCCGTTGGTTTTTAAATGCTTCCCAATCCTCTAACTTCCTACTAAGTTTTGCTCTATTATCTGCCCTCTCTTTGGTTGGAAGTTTCTCCTTTGGTCTGGGTGTAGGTCGATGGGACTAGGCAGCATAATAGTTTGGCACAGACTAGATGGGCTGATGGGCCCGTTTTTGTGCTGTTCTTTGACTCTGTGACCTTAAAGTAAAAGGCTCGCAAAGAAAGCAACAAGTCAAAATAGCTACCATTATTTCAATACATTTGCCAAAGGCACATGATGCATCTGCTACCAGCAATGTGGTGCAATCCATTGATACACTCAGTAATTTCTTTGTTCTCTGCATGTTCTCATTGTTGGAAAGTTATTCCAATGTGATAAAGAGAAGCCAGCACACATTCTTCCACCATTAACAAATGTTACTGTATTCAATCTTTTATATTGTCTCAGCAACACCAAACCATAAAAAATATTTGACATGTTTGTTTGTCATAAGTAACATAGTTTTAAAAATTTTAGCCCAAGTTAATTATAACAGTAATTGTGTAGAAATTCAACTGGATAGCACTTAGTATGCAACTTAATATCAATGGTCCCTGGAATGAAATATGCCTTCGACCATATCCAGGTCATCTTGTAAGTCTGCAAGTTCAGCCAGCTTCTCTGACCTGAATCAGGGTCATAGCTCTCTCATGAATTGTGCTGGGAACAACTGTCCAGCATGGCACCAGGCCAGGATACCTTCCCTCTGGCACTGGACCAACCCACAATCTCCCTCTTGGCCCAACTCCTCAAATGCAGTCTAACCTGATCTGCTACCTACCCACCTTCAACTGTGAGATTTCCCACTGAAAACATGTCCCCAGTCACTCAACACCCTCCCAATAGGTGCATTGTCTGTTTCATAAACTCTGTCCCCACTCTTTCAGCTGTCCAACAACAATGTCTTCCAATTTTCTGATCCATTCTCAATGCTGATGTGCTGATCCATTCCCTGGACCCTATTCCCAGCAGGAATGTTGCCCTCTGACCTGCCTATCTCCCACCCACTCAACAGACGCAATCAGTCCTACGGCTGTCAACCACTGACCCCAGCCTGGAGAAACACAACAACATGGCAGCCCAAGGAACCTGGCAGAGCACTGGTGATGGAAATGGTTCTTGGCTCCCTTCTGCTGTGTGCATTTTCTACATGACAATGGGATGCCAATAAATTCTCCAAAGTATCATTGAAAGACACAGGTGGTGAAAGTGGGGGGAAAAAACTGCAGATAGAAATCTGTTAATGTTGCAAACATTCACACATCAGGCAGTACTTGGGAGACAGGAACAGTTAATGAGAGTATGGCTTGAAATATTCACTCTGATTCTCTTTGCACAGATGCTGCTGTGAGTTCCCTCCATTCTCTTTTTCTTAACAATGTGCCTTGGTGATGCCTCTAAAGTCTTGATGGCAATTAGAAATGTCAAGCATCACCAACCCAATAAAGACGATTCCATTTCAGTGGTGTTGAGAAAGGGAGGACAGTGGATGGAGGAGGTTTGACTAGATGTGTGAGATTTCATTGCGGTCCTCTCTCAGATGATGAATCAATGCTTCTCCACGGGGAGCAACACTTGGAGGAAGCATTGAATGGACACCAAGTGGGGACTTTAATGTCCACCAAAGGTAGGCTAGCAATGACCAAATCAACCAGGTGCTGAAGGGCACCGACTGGGTCTGTCGCAGGTGCTGAGTGAACTACTTGACTTCATCCTCAATAATTTACCCTGTGGCTGGTGAAACTTTTCATGACAGATCCTGGTGAAGAAACCCTTACACCCCAGCTCCTGAATGAGGATCTGCACCCCAGGATTAGCTGCTCATCTAGCCACCTTGTTACATTACAGCAAAATCTCTGGCTTCTAACTCAGCCACATGGGAAGTTGCGTGCGTCCCATTCATAAAAAGCAGGAAAAGCCACCTGGCTAATCATTTCCCAAGCAGTCCACTTATCAGCAAAGTCATATAAGGTGCCATTGACAGTGTTATCAGAAATAATCTGCTCACTGATGCTTAGTTTGGAATTCTTCTGAAACACAAGAGATTCTGCAGATGCTGGAGTAATGCACAGAATTCTGGAGGACCTCAGCAGGTCAGGCAGCATCGATGGAAGGAGAGGAATGAACAGGCAATGTTTTGGGCTTATGCCCTTCGTCAGGACATAAAAGGAAGAGGGTAGAGCCAGGATAAGAAGGTGTGGGGGGAGGCAGAGGGAAAGGAGTACAAGCTGGTAGGTGATAGTGAAGCCAGGGTAGGGTGGGTGGGTGGATTAAGTGAGAGGCTAGTAGATAATAGGTGGAAAAGCCACTTCCACTTCTGGTTTAAAATGGCGCAACCGAACGCATGTGACAGCTCACTGGTAGTTTAAAAGGCAAGTAATTTGACTAAAAACAATACTAAAAATACCTTTTCTGAGGTAAATCGTGGTAGACTATCACTACAAACAATGAAGAAACAAGTGGAGGTGAAGCTGATTCAAAGGATGGGCTGTGCGGGGTGCATCGCAAAGCCGAGGCACAATGTGTTCAAGACGTGGCTGCAGATGGAGTTGGAGTAAGCGATTTGGAGGGGAGTTGATGTGGAAGTCTTTCGACGCCCGTCCACCTAAACCGTGCGCAAGGCTGGATTGCTCCAAGTGCTGAGAGATTTGGCGAGAAGGAGACCTACTTCGGGCTGTGTGGCCCAAGCATGTTGCTGTGGCAGGATCCAAGTCCTAGAGTGAGGCACTACCCAGTGCTTGGACGATTTAAATGCCGGTCCAGATAGACTGGAAAGCCTGAGTGACAGGACCAGAAGTGAAAGTCGAGCTGATTTTGCTCTCCAGTGATGTTCATTGTGACTGCTTGTAAGCAAACAAATCTCAAGGTGTATAACTTATACATTCTTTGATAATAAATGTACTTTGAATCTTTGAATCTTGAACCTTTGAAAAGGCAAAGGGCTGAAGAAGACGGAATCTGATAGGAGAGGAGAGTGAACCATGAGAGAAAGGGAAGGAGGAAGGGGTCGAGAGGGAGGTGATAGGCAACTGAGGTGAACAAAGGGGTTAGAGGGGAGTCAGACTGGGGAATAGATTTCTTCTGAGCCAGCTATCACTCTAACTTTATTTGCTGATGACTGCACAATGCTTATTTCTACTTGTAACTCCTTGGTGAATGAAGTTGCCCAGGCCTGCATCCACTCTCTATTAAGACATGGGTTGGTAATTGGCCAGTATCATTCACACTACCAATGGAGATGGACCCTCCCCAACCAAAGCAAATCCAACCACTCAACCTTCACATTAAATAGCATTACCACCATCATGGACCCCAACACCAGCAAATGGAGGTTGCCTTTGACAGTGAGCCAACCACATAAATATGCTGGAGGCTGAATATTCTGTGGCAAGTGACTAACTTCGTGACATCCCAAAGCTTGTTCACCAATGAGGCACAAGTAGGAGTGTGATGGAAGAAGGTTCACTTGTTTAGAAGAATGCAGCTGCAATAATGTTAAAAAAAAATCACACCACACCATAATAGATCATATTTTAGGAATTACACGATTAAGCTTGAGGGTCTACAGGAAAGCTTCATAAGGATGTGACCTAGATTGGAGGGCAAGAGCTATCGGGAGGAATTGGATAGGCTGAGGAAAGTTTACATGGAATGAAGGCAATTGAAAGGTGATGTGATATAGGTATTTAAAAGTTTGACAAGCATAGAAAGGGTAGATAGCCAAGCTCTGTTTCCCAAGGTTGGGAGCATCTAAAACTACAGAGCATACAGTTATAATAAGAGGAAGGAGGTTTAAAGAGAATCTGAGGGGTAAACTTTTCACACTATAGTGGGGCAACTCAGTTAGCATAATGCTCCTACGGTGTCAGCTGTATGACTGGAGTTCAATTCCTGTCATGTGAGTTTCCGCTGCGTGTTCCAGTTTCCTCCCAAATTGCAAATACGCATGGTTCGGGTTAATAAGTTGTGGCCATGTTATATTTGTTATGAAAGTGTGGTGACACTTGTGGGCTGCTCAGCACAATCATTGCTGATTTGATGGAACTGATACACTTCACCGTATGTTTTGATGTAGATGTGACAAATAGAGCTAATTTTTATCTTTAATCTTTAGTTGATACCTTAAATGAGCTGTCAGAAGAGGTGGTGGAGGAACAGTAACAATTCTGGTGAGGAATCTTGGCAGGTACCTGAATGAGAGGGCATAGAGGGATAGTGATTTAATGCAGACAAGCAGGATTAGTACAGATAGGTCTGATTGAGTCATAGGTCATAGAACATTGCAACACAAAAACAGGACCTTTGGCCCATCTAGTCCATGCTGAATTATTATGCTGCCTAGTCCCATCGACCTGCCCCCAGACCATAGCCCTCCATACCTATCCAAAATTCTCTTAAATCTTGAAATTGAACCCACATCCACAACTTCCACTGTAGCTCGTTTCACACTCTCCCCTCCCTCTGATTGAAGAGTTCCTCCTCATGTTCCCCTTAGACATGTCACCTTTTACTCTTAACCCATGACCTCTAGTTCTGGCCTCACCTGACCTCAGTGGAAAAAGCCTGCTTGCACTTACCCTATCTATACCCTTCATAATTTTGTGAGCCGCTCATAACGTAGTATGATGATTGGCATTGATGTCACTGACTCTAAGGTTGACACTAACACTCTTGATTGGAAAGCCATCGGCTACCTCAGAGATTCACATCCTCCAAAATGGTGGCTGCATGTACACTATCTGTATAATGCATTGCAGCACAAAACACTGCAAATAGATGGGAATGCCTGCATTCTCCACTATCCTGGCTTGATCCTTCTTTGCCCCTGGGTCTTAATGCTGGAACTCCCTTCCAAACAGCATCGGGGGAATATTCCCAACAGGATAACCACATTAGTTCTTGACTCACCACCAATAGCTTTTCAAGAGCATTCAAGGGTGGTTAGTAAATATAAGCCTATCTATTGACATCGAAATCCAATAAAAGATAAAAAGAATAAGGTGACACTCATGTAAGATTGTAACATGTAACACGTAAGATTGTTGCAGGAAGCATGTGATAACACTGCAGGGAGCACTGTTGGCGGCTCAGAAGTGTAGCAGTTAGCGCGTTACATTGCGGCATCAGTGATAGGATCAGGGTTCGATTCCCGCCCCTGTCTGGAAGGTTTGTACGTTCTCCCTGTAATTGCACGGGTTTCCTCCGGGTGCTCCAGTTTCCTCCCGCATATCAAAGATGTGTAGGTTAAGGTTAGTGAGTTTTGGACATACTAAGTTAGCAGTGACAGCCAGCGCAATACTTGCTGAATTGATTTGATGCAAATGATGCATTTCACTGTATGGTTCAATGACAATGTGACAAATAAAGCTACTCTTTATCTTTTATCTTTTTTACAGGGAAAATTTACTGTGATGTTAAGACAGGAAAATTTTAGCAATGAGAGCAAATTGGCTAGACTGGGACTGGAGAAAAGAAGAAGTTGAGGGGAGATTTATTTGACATGCATCGGGACTGAGACAGAACAGAAGGAAAGACCTATTTCCTCCAGTATTAAAGTCAATGATTTTCTGGCATAAATTGAAGGAAATTCTGAGAAGGATTAAAGGGGAGATGAGGAAATATTATTTTTCACTAAAAAACAGATGGGGTGTGGGAGTTACTGCCTAAAATCTGTCAACACATTTAACACACTTGGATGTGTATTTATGATTCTTAAGGACATGGTAAGAGTGAATGTTTGGGGGAATTCAGAACTGGGGGGCATATTGTATTTGCTGACATTAGATGGTGATGAGAAGGAAGTTCTTCTCATAGGACTAAGAACATTTGAAATGCTCAATCCCATTGGACTGTGTTAAGATTGCGATGCTTTTGCTTGAGGGTTATGGGTGGTATGATAGCGTAGCACCAGCGATTGGAAGACCGGGGTTCAATTCCCACTGCTGTTTGTAAGGAGTGTATGTTGTGATGAACCCCTAGGCTTATCTTACTGTGGACTGTCATTTTAAGACGTCAGTCGCTGGCTTTCTCAGCTCCTGTTTAATTCTGACTAAGAGAGAGAGAGATGGGGTGGAACTATTTAACTCTGCAGCTTGTTTTGATTTAAGCAAGGACACTTACTCACACACAGTCAGTCGCAGTTGGAGTCGGACAATGGAAGGAAGCCAGTGACTAAGGGGTTACCGGTTGGAACTTTTGAGTGCCCACAAGGGTGGGTTCAGCATCGACTCAGCACATCGATAAGTGGCTATCACATTGTGTGATTGGGGCAACCTTGTGGAATCTACCTATGTGTTAACCCTTGCCTGGGTGGTTGTTCCCGTTGAAGATGGTACCACTGTGATAAGCTACTACTGGTGATCGTTCGTAAGTGGATTTGGAACGATGACAGATAAAACCTACAGTGATTGTTAACCTGTTTTACCACCGTGGAACCTGTGGAATATGACATAAATGCCTTCTCTCACCATTCACCTTGGATTACAAATATCTCTCTCACATCATTTAATCCATGGATGAACTGAACTTTCATACCCTTACCATCTCAAGATTTTAAGCCTGGTGCTCTCTCCCCACCCCCTCCCCGAGCTCGATGGTTCGGGAGCTATATTTACACATATGTATACTCATAACACTGTTAACTTTTGATTATTCTTGTTTAAGTTGCAATATTAAGTAGATAATAATAAAGATAGAGGTTTTAACATCAAAACCAGACTCCAGGTGTGGTCTATTGCTGCTGGTTCATTTAAACCATTACGAGTACATAACAATATGTTCTCCTTGTGATCACATATGTTTCCTCCAGACACTCTGGTTTCCTCTCACATTCCAAAAAGACATTTGGGTTAGAAATGGTAACTGTACTAAATATAGTACTGTGCAAATGTCCCAGGCACACATATATACGTAGCTAGGGTGCTTAAGACTTTTCCACAGTACTATATTTGTCAATGTGGAGCAGGGTGTGGAATTTGTAAATCTGGCAGGAGCCAAGGATGTTGGGAATGGTGAGGGTGGAGTGCCACGGGAGAGGTCTGGGCCAGGTGGCAGAGAAGGAGTGCCAAGTGTGTGGGTTGGTGTGGGTGCAGACACACCCAGCCATGAGACACCAGGCAAACTCATTTGATTCCAAATGATTGATTGATCATTACAGAATATCTCTCTGGTACTTCCTACTCCCTCCCCTCTTCCTTTCCCTTTTCCCAGCCATGATTTCCCTTCTCCCTGTCCCCTTCCTACTCTCTGTCCACAATACAGACCCATATCAGAACCATTTACAGATGTCATGAAATCTGTTTTGTTTTGCAGCAGTACAATGCAATGCATAAAATTACTACAGTACTGTGCAAAAGCCTCAGACACCCTAGCTATATATATGTGCCTGAGACTTGCATAGTGGAGGGTAACGTAATTATGTACATAATTCATAATCATCAACATTGTGTTGGGGTTTCACTTTGAGAGTCTGGCCTGACATGATGATATAATTACATAAAGAGTTTTTAGTATGCTTGCTGTTCAGGTTTTGGAGTGTATCCTTTGTTTCACAGAATCCTGGTTAACCCCTTCTGAACCGGATGCAGCAATTCAGATCGACGGGTTTACTATACGCCGTCAGGATAGATCTATAGATTCTCTCAAAAGCAGTGGTGGAGGAATATGCCTCATGATCAGTTCTTCTTGGTGCACAAATACATCAGTGCTGTCTCAATTCTGCTCACCAGACCTGGAATATCTAGCAGTAATGTGTCGTCCTTTTCGCCTGTCACAGGAGTGGTCATTCTGGTAGCAGTTTACATTCCACCTCATGCCAATGTCAAGCAGGCTTTGCAATGTCTGAGCAATGGGATCATCATGCACGAAACAGCGCACCCTAGCGCCTCACTATCGTTTTGGGAGATTTTAACAAGGCCAGTCTGAAAAAACTCACTAAGCAATTACCATCAACAGATCACTTGCAATACCAGAGGAAACAACACACTGGACCATTGCTACACCACCATCAAGGATGCCTACCGTGCTATTCCACTCCCTCACTTCGGGAAGTCTGATCACCTGGCTGTACTTCTACTTCCTGAGTACAGACAGAGACTGAAGACTGCAGCACCAGTAGTGAGGACCAAGAAGGTTTGGACAAGGGAAGCACAGAAGCACCTACACGACTGCTTTGAATCGGTGGACTGGACTGTATTCAGGGATTCATCTTTGAACCTGGATGAGTATGCTGCAGTTGTTAACGACTTCATTAAACCTGTGTGGATGAGTGAGTGCCTACAAAGACTTACTGTACATTCTCAAACCAAAAGCTGTGGATGAACCAGGAGGTGCGTCATCTGCTGAAGGCTAGATCTGTGGCATTCAAGTCTGGCAACCCAGGCCTGTACCAAAAAAACAGGTATGATATGCGGACAACTATTTCAAGGGCAAAGAGACAATTTTGAGTGAGGTTGGAGGCGATATCAGATGCATGGCAACTCTGGCAGGGTCTGCAAGACATTACTTCCTACAAAGCGAAACTCAATACAGGTAGTATGAATGGCAGTGATGCTCCACTACCAGATGAACTCAACGCCTTCTATGCTCACTTTGAAAGGGAGAACACAACTACAGCTGTGAAGATCCCCGCTGCACCTGATGACCCTGTGATCTCTGTCTCAGAGGCCAATGTTAGACTGTCTTTAAAGAGACTGAACCCCCGCAAGGCAGAAGGTCTCGATGGTGTACCTGGTAAGGCTCTGAAAACCTGTGCCAACCAAGTGGCGGGAGTATTCAAGGACATTTTCAACCTCTCACTGATATGGGCAGAAGCTTCAAAAAGGCAACAATTATGCCAGTGCCTAAGAATAAGGTGGACTGCCTTAATGACTATCACCTGGTAGCACTCACATCGACAGTGATGAAATGCTTTGAGAAGTTGGTTATGACTAGACTGAACTCTTGCCTCAGCAAGGACCTGGACCCATTGCGATTTACTATTGCCACAATAGGTCAACAGCAGATGTAATTTCAATGGCCCTCCACATGGCTTTTGACCACCTAGACAACACAAACACCTAGGTCAGGATGCTGTTCATTGACTATAGCTCAGCATTTAATATCATCATTCCCACAATCCTGATTGAGAAGTTACAGAACCTGGGCCCTGTACCTCCCTCTGCAATTGGATCCTCGACTTCCTAACTGGAAGACCACAGTCTGTATGGATTAGCGACAACATATCCTCCTCGCTGACGATCAACACTGGCACACCTCAGGAGAGTGTGCTTAGCCCACTGCTCTACTGTCTGTATACACATGATTGTGTGGCTAGGCATAGCTCAAATACCATCTACAAATTTGCTGACGATACAACAATTGTTGGTAGAATCTCAACTGGTGACGACAGGGTGTACAGGAGTGAGATATGTCAACTAGTGGAATGGTCGCAGCAAGAACCTGGCACTCAATGTCAGTAAGACGAAAGAGCTGGTTGTGGACTTCAGGAAGGGTAAGATGAAGGATCACATACCAATCCTCATAGAGGGATCAGAAGTGGAGAGAGTGAGCAGTTTCAAGTTCCTGGGTGTCAAGATCTCTGAGGATCTAACCTGGTCCCAACATATCGATGTAGTCATAAAGAAGGTAAGTCAGTAGCTATACTTTATTAGGAATTTGAAGAGATTTGGCATGTCAACAAATACACTCAAAAACTTCTGTAGTTGTACCAAGGAGAGCATTCTGACAGGCTGCATCACTGTCTGGTATGGAGGGGCGGCTAATGTACAGGACCAAAAGAAGCTGCAGAAGGTTGTAAATCTAGTCAGCTACATCTTGGGCACTAGCCTACAAAGTACCCAGGACATCTTTAGGGAGTGGTGTCTCAGAAAGGCAGCGTCCATTATTAAAGACCTCCAGCACCCAGGGCATGCCCTTTTCTCACTGTTACCATCAGGTAGGAGATACAGAAGCCTGAAGGCACACACTCAGCGATTCAGGAACAGCTCTTCCTCTCTGCCATCTGATTCCTAAATGGACATTGAAGCTTTGGACACTACCCCACTTTTTTAATATACAGTATTTCTGTTTTTGCACATTTAAAAAAATCTATTCAATCTACATAATTGATATACTTGTTTATTTATTATTATGTTTTATTTTATTTATTATTATTATTTCTCCCAGCTAGATTATGTATTGCATTGAACTGCTGCTGCCAAGTTAACAAATTTCATGTCATGTGCTGGTGATAATAAACCTGATTCTGATTTTGAGTTCAATAAAATGTGTTACATTTTTTCTGAGACATGAAACGCCTCATTTTGTTTTATTTGCGAAAATCTACACCAGTACTGTAGACTTGCTATGTTTGGCACTTGAAGGATGGCAACACTTGATGTCTATCCCAGCATATGCAAGTGATGACACAAGCAATGCATTTCACTATATGTTTCAATGTACATGTAACAAATAATGTTAATCTTTAAAAGAATGTTGAAACCAAGATCTTATTGAATGGTGGAAGTGGCTTGAGGGGCTGTAACGTACAGAGCTACAGGTCACAGCCTGTAGGTCTCTTTTGCTCATATTGGGATATACTGGCTAAACAGTACCCTTCCAAGCTATATTTTTAAAATTATTTTATAAAGGGGCAAAATTAAAAATCATTTGAATTTTAGAGGTTAAGGAAGTCTCCAGAACACTTGTAAATTATGTAACAACTAATCAAATGGAGATACCAAAATACAAATCTTTCCCCGAGAATAAAAGATGGTTTTGCATTGATGGGTGGTGCTTGTAACATACAGCACATCTACCACTACAGGAAATGTACCAATGAATCATTGGGTCTTTTCCTGTCTAACCAATATTTTTGTGCGTGTAACGCCCTGGTTAAGATTTTACTGTTAATTTAATAGTTTTCTGTAGAAGCAGAGTGTACTGCTGACTGTTTCGGTTTCAGTTGAGGTAAGGGGTTGTGATGTTCAACTTGGGAATGCTGGGTCAGCCAATCAGGATGGTGGAATTGGGAGAAGGTTTTAGAGAAAGCTGGGTGGAGGGGTTTTTGTGATGGACACTGGGCTGGGTCAAGGTCCTTTTGGTGGGTACTGGGGGAAGACAGGAGGAAGATGGCTGAGGAAACTGTCCTGGTTGCACATGGTGCTTTGTGCAGATGAATGGCTTCAAGGAGGAAGGGCCAATTTTCCGTGGGGGAGCCCATTTTAAATGACGTTTCGAAGATGATGTGTATCTTCACCACACCATGGGTCCAGTGCATCTGTTAAAGACAACTTCAACATGCTCTCCAACTTATGTGCACATTTAGACTGGGTTAACTGCAATGCCCTTTTACTTTTTCTCCTCTTTTTTCCTACTAACTGCTCAATAAAGCTGACATTTGTAAATATACTTTCTTTATAATTGCATGCTGCGTACAATCTGTTACTGCTTGCTGGCAGCTAATTGCATGGGGAGAGTATTTGCACAGATCGGGGTTCAGGTGGTTGAGGCATCCCAGCGTCCCGATTTAGGTGGGACCCAAGTCATACCGACCCTAGACACATGGAACTTGAGAAAGGTGGTTTTCTCACCACTGACTCCATTGGCTTGTTAGTGAGAGGCTAACCAACTGTGTTTCTAGAGACACCCAGTAAAAAAGGGGTTTCATTGTGGAGGCTTCTTTGGGATTGGATTCACTGAATACTGTGTATTTGCTATAAGAATTGAATAAGGGGTTTGTGTGCTTATGCAAGTGTTTAAACCAGTATCTGGGGAAGTGATTAAGATACCTGATTATGGTCACCGCAGGTGTTGGTGTGATTCAAAGAGATTACCCATAACTAATGCTAGTTCTGAGTGGGGTGGATATCTGCAGCCCAGATGAATTGCTGATTAGAATTTTAATTTCTGCTGCAGTATCAGGGAAAGTTACACTCTCGGAATGGCAGTTTGACCAAACAGCAGGCAAAGATGCTGTTTTAGTTCAGACTAGCTGTGGTGAACTACATATACCTGTCTGGACACGCCCCTCTACTGACTGCTCCTGTGGCTCCTCCCACAGACCCTTGTATAAAGGTGATTGGAGGCACTACTCCTCCCTCAGTCTCCAGGATGTTGTGTGGTGGTCTCTTGCAGTTAATAAAAGCCTATTGTTCACCTCCCGTCTCCGAGAGTTATTGATGGTGCATCAATTTTATTAGCTGCAATTTTAAAACATGGAGAGCATTTTACGACCAGATAAATTGGACATTGATCCTCAATCTCCCAAAGCAGCCATTGCCTTTGAACTCTGGCTTGCATGCTTCCAATCGTACCTGGAAGAGATTTGCGTGACTGAGCCTGCTATCATGCGCAAAGTTCTCCTCTCCAGAGTCAGTCCACGGGTGTACTCCCTAATCAGGGACCTGCTGACTTACCAAGGGTCACTGGATGCCTTCAAAAGACAGTAGCTGCGGCCGGTGAACACCGTCTACGCAAGACATCATTTAGCGACGCGGCGGCAGTGGGCCGGAGAGTTGAGCGCTGAGTTTGTCCGGGCCCTACAGACACTCGTGCGGGCCTGCGACTGCAGGGGACTGATAGTGGAACAGCATGCGGAGCTCCTGGTACGAGACACCTTCGTTATGGGGATCAGGTCAGTGTATGTGTGCCAGCGGCTGCTGGAAAATGCCGATCTTACCTTACATTCGGCGATCAAGCTGGCCGACATGCTGGAGGCTGCTCTGCACAATGCTGACGCTGTCCAGCCGTGTGATCTCCCGCCAGTCCCATGGACGCTGCAGACCCCGCCACCTGCCGGTGAATCGACCACAGCTGCTGCCACTCGTGAGTCTGTAAACTCCCCGCAACCCTCCAGCGAATCAACCATGGCTGCTGCCAGTCACGAGCCCGTGAAGTCCCCGCAATCGACCACGGCTCCTGCCAGTTGCAAGTCCGCACAGTGTTACTTCTGCGGACTTGAAAAGCACTCCTGAAAACGCTACCCGGTCCAAGAAGCTACCTGCTCCAGCTGCAGAAAGAAGGGCCACTTTGCCAAGGCCTGTAAGTCAAAACCACGAGCGGGATCGAGCAGCATGGGGGGTCGCCATCTTGGTCGCTGACATCTTGCCTGCCTGCCTCATGCGAGGCATGGGGGTGGCCATCTTGGTCGCCGCCATCTAGCTTGCCCGCCTCGTGCAAGGCATGGGGGCGGCCATCTTTGTCAGCGCCACCTCGCCCCGCCTCTGACCCACGGGTGCTTACCGGGTACCAAGACGGCGATTCAACTCTGGCGTCCGTAACCCTCAACCAAAGCGCTCCACACCAGCTTGCAAGGTCAATGATGGACATCCTGGTGGAGGGGCACAGGACTAGCTGCCTGTTTGACACGGGCAGCACTGAGAGTTTTATTCACCCGGACACGGTGCAACGCTGTGGACTCCTGACACAGCCGGTAAGCCAGAGGGTCACCATGGCTACTGGATCACATTCCACAGACATCCGGGGGGGTTGTGTATCAACATTGGTGGTGCAGGGCACAGAATATCGGGACTTTGCGTTACTGGTTTTGCCTCAACTGTGTGCCCCTGTACTATTGGGGCTCGACTTCCAGAGTCACCTGAAAAGTGTGACGATGGAGTATAATGGGCCCCTCCCACCAATCCTGTCAGAAATCCTCAGTTTTGTGGGGCTTTGTCATATACCTCGCTACTGTCCACACACACACACACCGACCCACACATCCCACCCAACACCATGCCAACAGCCGCGCTACTGACATCACTTGCAGCCTCTCCATCCTCAAGATCCCTCCCCCACCGCTGTTCACCAACCTGACCCCCGACTGTAAACCTGTGGCAACTAAAAGCAGGAGGTACAGCGTGGGGGACAGGGCCTTCATTAAGTCGGAGGTGCAGCAGCTGCTCAGGGAGGGGATCATTGAGCCAAGCACAAGCCCTTGGAGGGCCCAGGTGGTCGTTGTTCGAACAGGGCAGAAAAATAGGATGGTCGTGGACTATAGCCAGACCATCAATAGGTTCATGCAGCTTGACACGTACCCTCTACCCCGCATCGCGGATATGGTCAATCAGATAGCTCGGTACAAGGTGTACTCGACCATAGACCTGAAATCCGCTTACCATCAGCTCCCCATCCGCCCGGAGGACCGCCCCTACACCGCCTTCGAGTCTGGCGGCAGGCTCTATCACTTCCTGCGCGTCCCCTTTGGTGTCACGAATGGTGTCTCTGACTTCCAGAGGGAAATGGACCGGATGGTGGACCAGTGCCAACTGAAGGCCACGTTCCCATATCTGGATAATGTCACCATCTGCGGTCACGACTGGCAGGATCACGACACTAACCTCCAACGATTTTTCCAAGCGGCCAAAGCTCTTAACCTTACCTATAACAGGGACAAGTGTGTGTTTGGAACCACCTGACTTGCTATTCTTGGGTATGTCGGGGAGAACGGGGTCATTGGCCCTGACCCCGACCATATGCGCCCCCTGTTGGAACTCCCTCTTCTCACCACCCTCAGAGCCCTCAAACGGTGCCTGGGCTTCTCTTCCTATTACGCCCAATGGGTCCCTCACTACGCAGACAAGGCCCAACCCCTGATCAAGTCCACCACATTTCCCCTCTCAGCCGAGGCCTGCGCGGCCTTCAGCCGCATTAAAGGGGACATTGCCAAAGCAACGATGCATGCGGTGGATGAGACCATTCCCTTCCAAGTAGAGAGTGACGCCTCCGACTTCGCGCTGGCTGCTACCCTCAATCAGGCAGGAAGGCCGGTAGCATTCTTCTCTCGTACCCTTCCAGGCCCTGAAATTTGGCACTCCGCGGTGGAGAAATAAGCCCAGGCCATAAGTGGAAGCTATTAGGCACTGGAGGCACTATCTCACCAGCAAAATGTTCACCTTGCTGACCGACCAGCGCTCAGTTGCATTCATGTTCAGCAACCAACAGCGGGGCAAAATCAAAAATGATAAAATTTTGCAGTGGAGAATGGAACTTTCCACCTACAACTATGATATCCTGTACTGACCTGGAAGGCTCAATGAGCCCCCTGATGCTCTATCCCGGGGAGCATGTGCCAGTGCGCAGCTCGACCGGCTATACACCCTCCATGCACATCTTTGCCACGAGACACCGCGCATACCAAGCCCTACACAGACTCCTCACAACACTCCCATACCGGGCGCCTCGCACACGCATGAGGGATTACTGATGCCTAATGGGCTGACACCTCAAGTCAGGCCGAAGCCAGCACAACCACCATCACCGGTGCAATCACCACCGGTGCTACGTAGATCGCAGCGACAGATTCAACCACCTGATAGACTTATCCTGTAAATATACTTGTAAGAAACTTCGCCCCATGGGAACTCTCTTTTAAAACAAAGGGGGGGGGGTGAATGTGGTGAACTACATATACCTGCTCCTCCCTCAGTCTCCAGGATATTGTGTGGTGGTCTCTTGCTGCTATTCATGGTCTCTTGCTGCTAATAAAAGCCTATCGTTCGCCTCCCGTCTCTGAGAGTTATTGATGGTGCATCACTAGCAATGATGGGACAGGAGTGGATCTGCCTGTTACCATTGGGGTATCTGGAGAAGCAGGGCCATGGGCCATCCATACTTTTAGAGAAGACGGGTGTGTAGGCAAGGGTGCAGAATTGGAAGATGAGTTTCATATAGCTGAGGGTGGAGACTTTAAAGACAACTTGCTCTCGTTTCTGCAATGTGAGGGGAAGAAGTTGACTGATGTGAAAGGTCCAATGACACAATTGTAACGTGGGACTTTGATATGCAAGGGGATTGGGAAAATCAGGTTGGTGATGGATCGCAAGAGATGGAATTTGTTGAATGCCTATGAGATGGATTTTTAGAGCAACTTGTGCTTGAGCCTCCTTGGGGAAAGGCTATCTTAGATTGGGTGTTGTGTAATAACCCAGATCTTATTAAGAAGCTTAATGTAAAGGAGCCCTTAAGAGTCTGTGATCATAATATGATTGAATTCATACTGCAATTTGAGAGAGGGAAGCATAAGTCATATGTATCAGTATTAAAATAGAAAAAGGAGAATTACAAAGGCATGAGAGAGGAGCTTGCCCAAATGGATTGGAGGGGGATACTGATGGGGATGAAGGAAGACCAGAGATGGCTGAAGTTTTTGGGAATAGTTCACAAGGTGCAGGATAGATATGTCCTACAGATGAAGAAGTTCTGTGGCAGACAAGGGAAGTTAAGGACTGCATAAAAGCCAAGGGAAGGGCACATAAGGTAGCGTTAGTAAGTAGGAAGTTGGATGATTGGGAAGCTTTTAAAATCCAACAAAAGGCAATGAAGAAACCTAGTTGAAGGGAGAAGATGAAATATGAGGGCAAACTAGCCAATAATATAAAGCAGGAAACCAGAAGTTTTTCAGTTATATAGAGAGTAAAAGGGAGGTGAGAATTGATATTGGACCACTGGAAAATGATGTTGGTGAGGTAGTAATGGGGGACAAAGAAATGTAAGATGAACCTAATGGGTACTTTGCATCTGTCTTCACTGTGGAAGACACTAGTAGTGTGCCAGAGGTCCATAAGTGTCAGGCAGCAGGAGTGAGTGCTATTTCTATTACAAAGGAGAAGTGCCAGGCAAACTCATAGGTCTTCAGGTGGATAAGTCACCTGGACCAGATGGACTACATCCTAGAGTCCTGAGAGAGATTGCTGAAGAGATAATGGATGCATTGATTACGATCTTTCAAGAATCACTTGACTCTGGCATGGTCCCAGAGGACTCGAAGATTGAAAATGTCACTCCACTCTTCAAGAAGGGAGGAAGGTAAAAGAAAGAAAATTATAGGCATTAGTGGTTGGGAAAGTGTTAGAGTCTATTACTAAGGGTGAGGTTTCGTAGTATTTGGAGACTAATGATAAAATAAATCAAAGTCAGCATGGTTTGTGTAAAAGGGAAATCTTGCCTGACAAATCTGTTAGAGTTCTTTGAGGAAGTAACAAGCAGGATTGGCAAAGGAGAGGTAGTCGATGTCATTTACTTGGATTTTCAGATGGCATTTGATAAGATGCCACACATGAAGCTGCTGAACAAGATAAATCCTATGGCATTACAGGAAGGATACTCACATGGATAAAGGAATGGCTGACAGGCAGGAGGCAGCGAGTGGGAATAAAAGAGGCCTTTTCTGGTTGGCTGCCAGTGACTAGTGGTGTTCCTCAGGGGTCAGTATTAGGACTGCTGCTTTTCACATTGTGTGTCAATGATTTGGATAATGGTATTGGTGGCTTTGTGGCAAAGTTTGCAGATGATACAAAGATAGGTGGGGGGGTAGGTAGTACTGAGGAAGCAATGTGTTTGCAGCAGGTCTTAGACAAATTGGCAAAAAAGTGGCAGATGGAATGCAGTGTTGGGAAATGTATGATAATGCATTTTGGTAAAAGAAACAATAGTGCGGACTATTATCTAAATAGGGAGAAAGTTCAAAGATCAGAGGTGCAGAAGGACATAGGAATCCTCATGCAAGACTCCCAGAAGGTTAATTTACAGGTTGAATCTGTGGTAAAGAAGGCAAATGCAATGTTGGCATTTATTTCAAGGGGATTAGAATATAAAAGCAAGGCAATAATGCTGAGGCTTAATAAGACACTAGTCAGGCCACACTTGATATTGTCAACAGTTTTGGGCTCCATATCTCAGGAAGGAAGTGTTGTCATTGGAGAGAGTCCAGAGGAGGCTCACGAGGATGATTTCAGGAATGAAGGGGTTAACATATGGATAGCATTTGGCAGCTTTAGGCCTGTACTCACTGGAATTTAGAAGAATACAGGGGGATCTCATTGAAACCTACCGAATGTTGAAAGGACTAGATAGGGTGGATATGTACAGGATGTTTCCTATGGTGGGGGTATCCAGAACTAGAGGGCACAGCCTCAAAATTGAGGGGCAACCTTTTAGAACGGAAGTAAGAAGGAATTATTTTTAGCCAGAGAGTAGTGAATCTGTGGAATGCTCTACCACGGACTGCGTTGGAGGACAAGTCCATGGGTATATTTAAGGCGGAAGTTGATAGTTTACTGATCAGTTAGGGCATCAAAGGATATGGCGAGAAGGCTGGAATATGGGGTTGAGTGGGATCTGGGATCAGCCATGATGGAATGGCACAGCAAACTCGATATGCTAATTCTACTCCTATGTCCTATGGTCTAAAGCATTGCTTTAGGCTAGTTTGTGGGTTCAGATGAGAGGTTAGATATTCAAGTGAAAACAAGTGCAAAGAAGAGAGGGGTTGCACTCTTCTACATCATCAGAAGTGCTTTGTCTTGGGTCAGACACCAATATGATTCAATATCCCTTCAATGCCATACTGCTGGAGAGCTGCATTGTCAAACAAGGCAAAGCAGTCCTCTCAGGACTCAGTTTTGGTACAATTGGACTTTTACCCAGTTTGTTCTCCTACACTCATCTCTGAAACATCTGGACACTAATGATACCTACTGTACATTTACTCTTATGCACCAAAAATATGGAATATTCCACTGACTGAGATACACCAGGCTCATACAGTGGAACATTTCAAAATACTCCTAAAAACCTACTTGTTTAATTTGGCCTGCTTATAGGATTACTTACTGCCTGTTAATGTTGATTATATTTATACAATTTTGTATATTCAATCACATTTTATTCTATATAATGTTTGTTTTTACTTATGATTTTTAATTTTGTATTATGCTTTTATGATGATATTGATTTATCTTTACAATCTATGTAATCCACTTTGAGCCTGCAACTTAACATATATAAATAAAGTTATTATTGTTATTATTACTATTACATCAGAATACTATTTATTGACCACAGTTCTGCCTTCAATCTGAAGCAAATTCATCACTGAACTCCGGACTCTGGGAGTCAATGTGAGTCTTTCCATTTATGTTATCCATCTTTGCCATGGTATATCTGACTCACAGTATTTCTACGATCTCTGCACCACTTCACCTCAGTAATCCTGAATGGCCTGGCCTAGAGTTTGGAGAATTCTCAGGATGTTTCCTCTCACCCCACCCCACCCATTTGAAGCTATCTCTCCTGACCTCATCCCCTGTGTACACATCTGCCTGCTCTTGTATTATTTCACCATAGAACACTACAGCACAGTACAGGTCCTTCAGCCCTCCATGTTGTGCCGACCCATACAATCCTTAAAAAAAAGTACTAAACCCACACTACCCCATAACCCCCCATTTTTCTTTCATCCATGTGCCTGTCTAAGAGGCTCTTAAATACCCCTAATGTTTTAGCCTCCATCACCATCCCTGGCAAGTCATTCCAGGCACTCACAACCCTCTGTGTAAAAAACTTACCCCTGATGTCTCCCCTAAACTTCCCTCCCTTAGTTTTGTACATATGCCCTCTGGTGTTTGGTATTGGTGCCCTGGGAACCAGGTACTGACTATCAACCCTATCTAGGACTCTCATAATCTTGTAGACCTCTATCAAGTCCCCTCTCATTCTTCTATGCTTCAAAGAGAAAAGTCTCAGCTCTGCTAACCTTGCTTCATATGACTTGTACTCCAAACCAGGCAACATCCTGGTAAATCTCCATAGTTTCCACACCCGAATGAACCCAACTGTGTACACCCTGGTCCAGAAATACTACCACAGTACTCTATGGTCTGTGACTGGAGAGAAGTGCTCAGAACTTCTAAAAACATGGCTAGAGCTTCTTTTATAATCCAGAACTCTGGTTCACTCCCAGTGAGGGCGTCGGTGGTGTTTATCGTGGCCCGATTTCATTATACAGGAAGTGTCTGCACCACTCCAGGGTGGAGATATCAGCCAATTTATAATGACTTTTATTAGTCATAATAACCAGGAAAAATCCACAGCCAAGCTTTCTTCTTGACATTTCACGTGTCCTCTTCTGCTCTTCACTCCAGAACCAGAGCTCCCTCTGGTGAAGAATTTCAGTGAGACAGCAAAACTCAGCAGAAACCTTACTGAAGCATCCCCATGGAAGGAGTGAAGCTCGGGGGGTGGGGGGGTTGCAGCAAAGTAGCGCAGTGGTTAGCATAACACTATTATGGTGCCAGCAACCCAGCTTCATTCCTGCTGCTGTCTGTACGGAGTTTTGTATGCTCCCCCTGTGATTGCATGGGTTTCCTCTGAGTGCTCCAGTTTTCTCCTACGTTCCAAAGTTGTTTGAGTTAATAGGTTTACTGGTCACAGGAGTGTAATAGGATGGCATGGGATTACTGGGCTAAAAGGGGCTGCTACCACGTTGCACTTAAATAGAAATAAATATTTGTGTTGGCTTTCCACATCACCACCTTTCTACGGGCAGGCTTCAAACTTGCCACGTCTTTGGGACTGTTCTGAGACCTATCCAGGGGAAGGAGATGACTTGATACAACAAACTTGTGCAGGCTCTGAGGTGAATGTTGGGGCCACAGAAAACTCCTCTGACAGGACAGGAGGTGCCTGACTAGGCTGATGAGTGGGTACATTTTTCATGCTTCTGCCATTTACACAGGATCTCTGTATGCTCAGCATCATTCTGAAAGCTCCTTCTGCACCCATGCATCGATGGGTTAAACTCCAGAGCCAGTGGAACGATTGGTGATACCTTCAAGAAGGTTTTTAGCTTTGAATCTTTTTTTCCCAACTGCCTGGTAATCTTTTCCCATGACAGAGCTTGGAACAGAGTGTATGGAGTTTAACAGTGAACGGGCTGGCCTGCCCAACATAGGTGACGAAGTGTAACTAGGACCTCAGTGTTGAGGACATTGTCCTGGGAGTGTGTATCAGTGCAGGTTCTCTAGTCCTTCCTCTGAACTGGAAGGTTTGTGGAGGGAGCACTACCCTTCATTCAGTGCCACTGTTAGATTCAATTTGAGCCTTCCCCTTAGATCCCACTGGCTTTCCCTTTTAGACCAGCTTACCTTGTCCAGCCTCTTCAAAGGCTTTGCTAAAACCTATGCAAATTACATTAAATTCACAACTCTCATCAACCCTCCCAAAAAAACCCATTCAAGTTAGTCCCTCCTAACTTTTCCCAAACAAATCCATGCTGACTGCACTCCTAAACCTCTCCTTATCTTCTTCCACCTTCCTTTCCGGTCCCGATGAACGGTCTCAGACAGCTCTTTATTCCTCTCCATAGATGCTGCCTGACCTGCTGAGTTCTTTCAGCATTTTGTGTGTGTTGCTCTGGATTTCCAGCATCTGCAGAATCCCTTGTGTTTAGGAGTTCCTCATTACTCTGTGCCTTTCTAAATGACGACTTATAAGATCCCTTGGAATGAATTGTAGTAATTTTTCCAAAACTGATAGGTAATACTTTGTTTGTACTTCCATTAAATAATAGTACACACTGGCAGTCCTCCGATACTCTGGCACAACTGGAGGATGAGGAAGCTTTAGACAGTTGCAGAGGAAATTTGTCAGGATGTTGTCTGGACTAGAGGGCATTTCTTGTGAGGGTAGGTTGAGCGAGCTTGGGCTTTTCTCTTTGGAGCAAATGGCAATAAAAGATGACTTGATAGAGGTGTACAAGATGATAAGGGGCACAGATAGAGTGGATACTTAGAGATTTTTTCCCTCAGGGTGCAAATGGCTAATACAAGGGGGCATAATTTTAAGGTGATTGGAGGAAAGAACAGAGGGGATGTCAGAGGTAAATTCTTTACACAGAGAGTGGTGGGTGCATGGAATGCTTTGCTTGGGGTGATGGTAGAGTCAGATACATTAAGGGCATTTAAGAAGCTCTTAGATAGGCACATGGATGATAGAAAACTGGAGGGTTATGTAGGATAGAAGGTTTAGATTGATCTTAGATGAGGTTAAAGATTTGTCACAACATTGTGGGCCAAAGGACCTTTATTGTGTTACAATATTCTATGTTAACTCCTGTAGTGAAAAGTAATGCCTCACAGTGAGGGAACATGCAATAGGCATGGATGTAGACCCCAGGTGTGGTGATGCCCTTGTTGAGGAGGCAGAGAGGTAAAGGGAGGTGCTCTCTACTGGTGAAGCCAGGAGTTTGTACTGAAATGAAATGGTACTGGTGTAGTACCAGGGCAGAGTCTACTATGTCACACAATCGGTGCACTGACCACAGCTACAACTTGTTATACTGATTCCTGCTCCAGTGCACACGTATGGCTCATATTCACTCAGCTGTTCTGCTGTGGGAACCATTTGCGTTAACCATGCTGAGAGATGCTGGCCAACAACTTCTCCTTTGCATGGCAGCAGAAGGTGGTGAGGAATCCATGCCTGGCACTGGAAATAGAGGGTGTGGGGAAACAGGCTTCCAGTCTGGGGGGCAGACTGTAACTGTGGACTCTGCTGCCATGGAGCCAGAAACCAATGAAAAATCTGAAATCAGAGTGGACAAGAGCATTTCAACATGTTCTTTCACATTGCCCCTCCCTTGATCCCAGAATACTGTACTTCCTTCCACAAATCTTGGTATCCTACCAGCCACGATGCCAAGATACTGCCCTTCTCTCCTAATGTAACCTAGATGCAATGGTCTAGAGATGCTGGGAGCTGACACCAGACTGTGAACTGTGATCAGTGGCAACATGAATTCCAAGGGGAATATTTATTTCTGTCATATACAGCATCTCAACAGGCCCTTACAGCCCAATAAGTTGATGCCACACTATTATACCCATGTGACCAATTTTCCTATTAACCTGTATGTTTTTGGAAACTGGAGCACCAGTAGGAAACCAACACCACCACTGGAGGAATATATAAACACCTTAAAGACAGTGGCGGGAATTGAACCTGGGCTGCTGGCGCTGTGAAGCTAGAATAGAAATGGCTGGAAGGCCCAAGGTGACAACATTAAGCTTTTGCCATGCCTGCTCTAAACCACCAAAGAAAGTGAGACTCAACTACTCCAGTAGAAGAAGGGCTGGGAGAGATGCTTGACAAGGGATGACTCGAGTCAAATATGATGTTCTGCTAAAAGGTTACTCTCTTACTGGAGAACAGCTGTGCATGATTTTGTTTAACATGAGGAGTCTGATGTATGGGCAGCCATCACATGGTACTTGACAGATTGTGGTCAGGGTCTAGTGGCATGGAATACAAGATGACTGGGGACCCCACAATGCTGCAGCCTTCCTCCACCTTCACTGTAGTTCTGATGTGTCATCATCCTCCACCAGCTCCACCACTGAGATCTTGGTTGGGTCACTCTATGTCTGGAATCACCCCCTTGACCTTACTGCCATTGAGTGACCCCCATCAGGCCTTAAACTCCAGATAGCATCACTGTCGTGATCTCAGGAACTCAGAAGCCTCTCCACCATGACAAGGTGATGATCGTTGGAGAAGACCAGGCAGCAAATGGGTGATCAAAGCAACGAAGTTAGAGGCCAGCAGGTGATTTAGTTCCAATAAGCTGATAATTCTCCAGAGTTAGCAAGGTCTGCCAACTCCGGGCACCACATTTCAGGGGAAGGTAAAGAACTTGTATATTTATACAGGATATTTACTGGGTTATTCTGGGAGTAAAGGTTCATAGTTGCATGGAGATATTGGAGATATGGAGTCATTCTTGTCACAGAGGACAAGAGATTTAGCAGACAGGCTTTGATAAAATGGATTGAATGCAAATGTTTCTACTGGCATAAGGGTCAAGAGACAAAGGACACAGATTGAATCACTGGCAAAAGTAGAGTGGGAATTTAAGAGAATCATTTATACTTAAGGACTTCAGGAAGGGGAAGTTAAGGGATCACACCACTCCCCATCAAGGGGTCAGGTACAGTTCAAAGGCCATCTATAAATTTGCCAATGTCACAACTATTATTGGCAGAATTTCAGACGGTGGAGAGGAGGTGTACAGGAGTGAGCTAGATCAGCAACCTTTGCAGCAACCTTACACTCAACATCAGTAAGACCAAGGAATTGATTCAAGAAGCGGAAGGCAAGGGAACACACACCAGTCCTCACTGAGGGATCAGCAGTAGAAAGTGTGAGCAGTTTCAAGTTCCTGGGTGTCAACATCTCTGAGGGTCTATCCTGGGCCCAACTTATTGATGCAATTAACAAGAAGGCACAACAGCGGCTATATTTCAATCGGAGTTTGAGGAGAGTTTGTTTGTCATCAAAGACTTTAGCAAATCTCTACAGATGTATGATGGAGAGCATTCCATCTGGTTGCATCAACATCTGGTATGGAGAGGCCACTCACTGCACAGGATCAGAAAAAGCTGCAGAGGGTTGCAAACTCAGCCAGCTTCATCATAGCACATCCCCAGCATCAAGGACATCTTTAAAAGGTGATGCCTCAGAAAGGTGGAATCTATCATTAAAATCCCCACCATCCAGGACATGCTCTCTTCTTATTACTACCATCAGAGAGGTGGTACAGGAGCTTGAAGACACACACGCAAAGTTTCAGGAACAGCTTCTTCCCCTCCATCATTACACTTCAGAACAGACAATGAACCAACCCATGAATACTACCTCACTATGTATTTTTGCTGCATTTTTGCACTACTTATTTAACTTAAATATTAAATATACAGTATATATATATATATATCTTATTATAATTCATAGTTTTTAATGTACTGCACTGTACTGCTGTCACAAAACAACAAATTTCACGACACAGGTCAGTGATATTAAACCCGATTTTGGTTCTGATGCAGGAGTTATACAAAAAAAGAACATGAACATAGGAACAGGAGTGGGCCACCAGGCCTTTCAACTTGTTCCAGCTTTCCACATGGTTTTCCTGTGTGGCCCTCAACTGTCAACTCATTTTCTGCGCCAGTCCCCCAATGCTAATTTGGAATTGGTTTATTGTTGTCTGAGATACAGTGAAAAGCTTTTACTTGTGTGCCCTCCAAACAGATCATTGTATACTTAAGTATATTGAGGTGGAGAGCATAGTCACAGAGAACGTGAGTGTAGGTAGACAAGTAAACTGCAAGCATCACAACGAGATAGATTGAGAGATCAAAAATCCTAAGAGTTCAAGAGTCTGATAACAGTGGGATAGAAGCTGTCCTTGAGATGTGTAGTACATATTCTCAACGTTTTGTATCTTTTGCCCGATGGGAGCGGGCGGAATCACCAAGGTGAGAGGAGTCCTTGCTTATGTTGGCTGCTTTCCCAAGGCAGAGGGAAGTCAAAGGAGCAGAGGCTGGTTTGTGAGGTATACTGGCTTACATTCACAACTCTCTGCAATTTATTGCAGTCTTGAGCAGAGCAATTGCATACCAAGCTTTGATGCACCCTGGTTAATATGTTTTTTTATGGTGCATCTATAAACAATGGCAAGAGTCACTGGGTCAAGCCAAATTTCTATAACGTCTGAGGAAGTAATGGTGTGGGTGTGCTTTCTTCACCATAGTATCCATGTAGTTAGACCAGGACAAACTGATGTTGATATTTACATCTAGGAATTTGAAACCCTCAACCCATTCCTACCTCAGCAACATTGAGACTGCAATCTTATCTCATTGATTGGAACACCGGACTCCAAATAGCTTTTGTAGAAGGCATTACTCCTGAGATTCACATACTTTTTCCAACAAATACATGTAATATTGGATCATTTTTCTCAATAAGTAAATAAACAAGTATAATGTTTTTGTGTTATTTATTTAATTGGGTTCTCTTTTATCTTGTTTCAGGACTTAAATGAAGTTTTGATCACATTTTATGTCATATTTATGCAGAAATAAAGAAAATCCTACAGGGTTCACAAATTTTCTTTGGTAGGGTCACCGATGCCAAACAGATCAAAGGGTAGAGGACAGTCTAAGAGTGGTCCACCGGTCCTCCAGGTTCGGGGGTTCAGCTCAGATCCAACAACCCTGACTGGTAAAGCAAAATTATTACAGTAACAGCAATGAAGGATCCTTCTACATCTGAGTGCGATGGTATTCCTGAGTTACCACTTGGGACTAGCATGACTGACAGTAGTGAATACCAAGAGGAAGCTACTGAAAGAATGAAAGAAGCCCTGAACACACCAGAGATAGAAGATCTTCATTGCTGCCCTAAACACCAGTGGTGTAACAGGTAGTAAGTAATTACCTTCTCCTGACACATTTCAACCCAGAGCTGTGAATCATTGTTGTGACAGATGTGTCCAACTATGGGGTGGGTGCTGTTCATATCTGCCCTGGTGGTTCGAAAAAGCTACCGTGCATGCAACCAGATCATTGATCACAGCAGGAAGGAACTATGGACAAATTGGAAAGGAAGCCTTGGGAATCATCTTTGCTGTGTAGAAATTTCACAAGATGCTTTAAGGCAGATGCTTCACTCTGCTTAATAATCACAAGCTTCCATTGTCCATCTTTGGGTCTATGAAAGGCATTCTGGTGTGTACAATGAACCATCTACAAAAGTAGGCAATGATATTGAATTCAAGTACACATCAACACAAGAACTTGGTCAGGCAGATGCCCTCTCCAGACCAACAAATCAGTATTTTACTGAAAATGAAGACATTGTTATGGCTGGGATTTCAGTTGATTGTGAAGCTCACTGGATTGTATCGGATGTTGCCAAATGTCTTCTGGTCACGATTGACAAGATCAGAGGAGAAACAGCTGCAGATCGTCTTCTTCAGCATATCTCCAGATACCTCATGGACGGACGGCCAGTCAAAGTTGAGGACCCTTCTACCCTTCGATCTCAACTCCTGCCTAATATTTGGAGATAGCCTAGAGATTCCACGAACACTTTGACCAAAATTCCACCGTGGTCCCCTGGACTTCAGTTGAATGAAAGCCCTGGCAAGAAGCTTTGTGTACTGGCCAGGCAAAGACCAAGATAACATATTAGTATGCAAGCAATGTACTCAGTGCTCTTTGGTAGCAAAGAATGCAAGTAGAGCCAATCCACAACCATTCCTCAGGCTACCAGACCTTGGAGTCGAGTACATATTGACTTCGCTGGCCCAATCAGTGACTCTACCTACCTTGTCCTGATTGACGCCTATTCCAAATGGCCAGAAGTATTATTTATGCAGTCAACAACAACAGATGCTACCATTCAACAGCTGCTGCAGATCTTCAGCCGCTTTGGGATGCCAGAAAAACTTGTTCCTAATGGTGACACTCAATTCAGTGCACAGCAGTTTGTAGCATTCTGCCTGAACAGCAGAATTATCCATAACCACTCAACTCCATGGAAGGAGTGAAGCTCAGGGGGGTGGCAAAGTAGCACAGTGGTTAGCGTAACGCTATTACGGTGCCAGCAACCCAACATTAAAAAACAAAGAAGTGATTATCAATTTCAGGAAATCAAAAAGGTATGAACAAGGTCCATCTTGGTAGTAGAATGTACTGTAAGATATAAGAAGTGGAATCCAATAGTGCATTACAACAGATTGTTACAGGCATTGAAAGTCAACATGATGCATGCAAGTTTGAAATAGATGTAGTCATGAATGGTGAAGCAGTGGAAAGGGTATCCAGCTTTAAATTCTTGGGAGTGAACATCATAGAGGAGCTCTCTTGGACCACCAACATTCCATTGATAGTAGGGTAGCACCTGCGCTATCTTTGGAGTTTAAAGAGAGCAAATGGGAATTGGACCTTCATTTATAAAAGAAACAAATAGAAGGCTCTAGAGCATATGTGTCAAACACAAGGCCCGCGGGCCATATCCGGCCCGCGAGATCATTTTAGATAGATCTATTATTTTAATTATTAATGGCCCGGCGATATGAAGCGCTGATAACACACAAACTACAGATCCCATAATGCAGCGCAACAGCTGCTGATAGGCTACCTGGGAACATTCCCGCATCAAGCGTCTGTTGCTGTATACAACGCTATTCTGAAGTCAAAGCTAACCCCTAACAATGGCGAAGAGAAAAGTTGATTCTGAAAAAAGAGTCTTTCAAAACCAATGGGTTGCTGAGTATAGTTTGTGAGATAGCCACTGATTTAAGAACACAGTTGATTGAAAGAAGCAACCCATTTATTGCATACTCGCTTGCTGTGGATAAAGGTGCTGATATGACGGACACTGCACAGCTGGCTATCTTCATTGGAGGAGTGGACTCCAATTTGTGCGTTACAGAGGAAATATTGAACATTAAATCGATGCACGGGACAATGACAGGAAAAGACATTTTTGAAAATGTTTGTCAAAGTGTAACCGACATGAAATTGCCCTGGGACAAACTTATTGGACTTACAACAGATGGAGCACCGGCGATGTGCGGTGAAAAAAGTGGACTAGTGGGAAGGATGCGGGTAAAGATGCAGGAGGAGAACTGTACTGGTGAGTTAACAACATATCACTGCATCATACACCAAGAAACGCTGTGTGGTAAAGTCCTAAAGATGGAACATGTAATGAGCACTGTAACACAAGCCGTAAACTTTATCCGAGCTAAAGGTTTAAATCACCGGCAATTTCAGTCTTTTATGCGGGAAATAGATTCAGAGTTTGCCGACATTCCTTATCATACAGAGGTGCATTGGCTGAGTCGGGGAAAAGTTCTCAATAGAGTTTTTAAGCTCAACAAGGAAATCTGTCAGTTCATGGACAGTAAAGGAACAGACTCCACAGTTTTGCGGAATGAAAAGTGGAAATGTGAGTTGGCGTTTCTGGCTGACATAACAACACATCTCAGCGTCTTAAACCTTCAGCTCCAGGGACGTGACCGCATGATCACTGACATGTACGATGCAGTGAAGGCATTTCAAGTGAAGCTGCTCTTATGGGAGACACAAATGCACCAGTGCAACTTGCCTCATTTTCCCTGTTGCCAAGTAATGTTGAACCAGGTCGGTGCAATGATGTTCCCAAATGCGCACTTTGCTGATAAACTGAGCGCACTTCGCACTGAGTTCGCACGGCGCTTTGGTGACTTTGAAGCACAAAAAATTAATTTTGAGCTGCTTCGCAACCCATTTGCCGTCGACGTGGAAACTGCACCTGTACAGATTCAGATGGAGCTGATACAGCTGCAGTGTAATGGGACACTAAAGGCAAAGTACGACACTGCAGGGCCCGTACAGTTTATTCGCTCCTTTCCTGAAGCAATGCCTCAGCTCCGTCTACATGCGGCTCGAACCTTGTGCATGTTTGGTAGCACATATCTGTGTGAGAAGCTTTTCTCAGTGATGAAGATTAACAAAACATCACACAGGAGTCGTCTCACTGATGAACACCTGCAGTCCATCCTGAGAATCTCCACAACACAGAACCTTACACCAAACCTAAACGAACTTATTGCCAAGAAAAGATGCCAAGCATCCAGCTCTGACAAAATGGCATAAGAGCAAAGAAAACTGAGTGTTTTGATTTGTTGTTGTTTTAACTTTTGCTGAAAAGCACAAATTTTATTTATATTTTCAGGGTTTTTTTGCAGCATGCTCATATTTCTAACTTGTATAATACTGACAGGAGATATTTTTATGGAGAGCAAAATATTTAAGTTATTTAAAGTTTTAGTTTATTTTTTCTGGAATAATATTCCTGTCTGTTTTTATTCATATTTATGTTCAAAAAATGTTTAGTTTTAGTGTGTTCAATAAATGTTTATCCTGTTCGGCCTGCGACCTAAAGTGTGCTTTGAGTTTTGGCCCCATGTGCAATTGAGTTCGACACCTCTGCTCTAGAGAGAAGTTGGTATAATTACAATGGTTCATATGGCCTCCTTCAACAGCATCATCTGATTTCAATGTTCAGATGATGTGTATTAATAATTCAAGAAATGTTATGACTTTAAAACATTTAAATTCCCCAACTGTATTTTCAATATTTTACTTCACTCTCTGCTCTTTGTTAGACTGTTACAAAATAATGGTCATAGATTCATAGAGTTGTACAGCACAGAACAAGCCCCTGACCCCCCAGTTCATGACCACCTTTTGCCCATCAAACCCCATTTGCACACTTTAGGACTCAATACCTTATATGTCTTGCCTATGTAAGGGTCCATCTAAATGCCTCCGGCAGTGAGAGCCATCAACCACTCTCTGTGTAAAAAATTTACCCTTAAATTCCCATATAAAACCTCGAAACTTTCAACTTAAAACTTGTGCCATCTTGTTTTTGATACTCCACCATGAGAAAAAAATGTTGACTATCTATCCTATCTAGTAAAATTCTGTCAGGTCACTCCCCACCCCCAGCCTTCTTTGCATCATGGAAAACTAGTCCAGCTGAGTATACTCTCAGCCCATAACTAGTTTCCTGATGAATCTTTTCTGCACTCAGTTCAGCACAATCACATTATTCCTGGTTTGGTGACCAGCACAACTAGTGTTTTGTAAAGTTGCAACATAATGCGCCAACATTTATATTCTCTGCCCAGTCCTATGAAGACAAGAATGCTACATGCCTTCCTCATCATTATATCTACCCATGTTGCTATTTTTGGGGAGCTATGGACTTGTCTCTCTGTTTTTCAATGTTTTATGTTTTTTTTAGAAGCAAGAAAAATCTATTTGCCCCATTTCAGAAGATGTTTCCTACCTGCTCATTCACAGTACAGGATCCTATTACACAGATACCATATTCATTGTTATACACGTATACACATCGGAGTTGGGAAGAAATCCCTGATGAATGTTCTGCAGTGTAGCCTCAGGAAGCTACTTGTATTGATTTTCCAAAAAGCCACTTTTTTACCTGTGGGCTTGCAGCAGCCTCAGTAGCGTGGAGTCCGCTGCACTCCCCCTCGTGGTACTCTTCCTTGCATTCCCGGCAGAAAACAAACTGGAAGACAAAGTAAACAAGAGGAGATGGTATTCCCAATTTTATTCCCACATGTCGGAATGTGGAATTCCCTTTCCTGTCACAATGAAGCCACTCTCAGATTGATTGAACAACACTTCTTATTCCATCTGGGCAACCTCCAACCTGATGGCATGAATAATGATTTCTCTAACTTACTGGAATTTCCCCCTCTTCTCTCTTTTTCAATTCCCCATTCTGGCTTCCCTCTTTCCACATCCCTTCTTCTCACTGGCTCATCAACTTCTTCTGCCTTTCCTCCTTCCTTTTCTCCCATGTTCCACTCTCTTCTCCTATCAGATTCCTTCTTTGTGTTCAGCCCTTTAAATTTTCCACCTATCACCTCCCAGCTTCTCACTTCATCCCACCTCACCCACCCACGCACCTTCACCCTCACCGGGCCTTACCCATCACCTGCCACTCTTTCTCCTTCCCTCCACCATCTTATTCTGGTTTCTGCCTCCTTCCTTTTCAGTCCTGATGAAGGGTCTTGGCCCATAACATTGGCTGTTAATTCCCCTCCATAGCCGGTGCCTGACCTGCTGAGTTCTTCAAGCAATTTGTGTGCTATGCAAGGAGGTGGAAGTAATTGGAATAGTTATAAGGTGGAGAAACATTTAACTCCATGTTCTAGGTGATGGCATAACTTTTAGGAATTTTTCAAGTCGCATTTCAGAAATTTGAGGAAGAATTTGACGTCATAGAACAGAAGTAAAGTATCCCATGCAAAGGGAGCTGGATTTCCTAATATTACTTTATATTCACACTCCTCCATCAGTAGGACAGAAAAAAAAGAACATAGCGTTATTTCAATTACTACTTCTCTAACACAAGAGATTCTTCAGATACTGGAAACCTAGAGCAACAAACACAAAAATCTACTTGGCCCATTCATCTTCCATTCCTTAATATAACTGAATGAACAATTTAAAAACTCTTATCTTCATTCTGCATTAACATCAGGTCTTGTTCTGTTCCACCAGCATAGTCAAATTTGCTGTTTTTCGCCTGACTGGATCCATTTTCACTGGAGGTGACTTTAGTACTTCGTTGAACCGATCTGTACATAAAGCTGTGCTGACCTTGAAGTCGGCACCTCAATCCTGACTTACCCTTGGTCCTGTCCAATCAGTAGCCATATTTGCTGGCCGACATCGCTTTATCTGTCAGCAAGTCACAGTTTTAAAATTCTCATGCTCCATTTCAATTCCCTCTGTGGACTTCCCCTTCCTCAGGTCTCTGCCAATCTTATAACCCTCACAGGTCTCTGCTCCCCTCCAATTCTGTCCTCACTATAATCACTCAGAAACTGATAGCTTGGATTACAGCGGTTCAGAATACCCTCCCTAATACAAGCAATGAATATGATATTCCAATTCCTCCACCTGTGTCAAATAATGTTTGTTCATGCTCTGTTGAACGCCTTGGTGCGTTTTATGGTGTTAACACATGTAAGTTGGTGTTCTTGTTTTACTTGGATATTTGATCCAATTCCACAATTTTCTTCTTTTATTTCAGCTCAATGATTTCTGGAACATCTAGACAGCAAAGGGACATAGGATGGATAATTGTTTATTGACTACAGAACCACCTTCAATACTATAATTACAAGCGAACTCATCTGCAACCTTTCAGAACTGGGACCAAAACCTTCCCTTTGCAACTGGGTCCTTGACTTCCTAAACTATGGACTATAATCAGTAAGGATAAGCAGCAACACTCTGTGGATTGAGAGTGGGAAGGAGGCGGGGAGAGGAGAATCATGGCTGGGAAAAGGGGAAGGGTGAGTGGAGGGAGTGGAAAGCACCAGAAAGGCATTCTGTACTGATCAATAAACCCTTTTTTTTGGAATCAAATGATCTTGCCTGGTGTCTCATGGCTGGGTGCGTCTGTACCCGGGCCATAACCCACACCAGCACTCTTTCTCTGCCACCTGTCCTACATCGCTCCTGCGGCACTCCTCCCTCACCATTCCCAACATCCTTTGCTCCCACCTGATTTACAAGCTTGCTCTCTGTTCCATGTTGACAAATGCAGTACTGTACAAAAGCCTTAGGCACCCTAGATATTCATGTGTGTCTAAAACTTATGCTTTTAAAATTTTATGTGTCTAAAATTAGTACTGTAACTGCCCGGAGCACCTTATCCAGAGAGACTGATAAACAATCCTGGAGTAGCTTCTGACTTGCACATGATTGGAAAGGTTAGGGTGGGACTGTTGATGTCAGCATTGAGATCAAAAGTTCTGTTATTAGCAAACTAATGAGGAGGGAGTGAGGTTGTGAACGTTGGGATTAAATGTGCTAACTGTGCGGGGAGGACTGGTTCTCTGGATTACAATTGTAAGGGAAGTGGATGTTAATGTGGGTGAGGAGGGTTAATAATGAAAGGGGGAGAAGGAGATCTGACAACAGGAATCACATCAGTCTGGGATACAACTGGATAGAATTATGCAAAATGCACAGGGTATTTTTCTACCATGTTTTATTAGATTAATGGTACTATTACTACTAAATTAGCCGGCCTAAAAGAATGAAAATATTATCACCTTAACTGGAATGTAATAGTATTTTCTTTGGTAGTTACTGCTAATGAATTTGGATTTCATGAATTCAAGGAAAGGTAATGATTACCAGATATAAATGTGATCACTAAATATATACTTTTTAAAAAGATATAACTTGGTAACAGGTCTTTATGGTCAATGAACTCACAGTGCCCAATTACACCCAAGTGACAATTAACCCACTAACCTACACATCTTTGGAAAGTGGGAGGAAACCCGAGCACCCGAAGGAAACCCATGAGATCACGGGGAATGTACAAACTCCTTACAGACAGCAGCGGGAATTGAACCCTGGTTACCGACACTGTAATAGCATTATGCTAACTGCTATGCTACTGAGCATTATAAATGGCATTGTGTGTAAAAGGTGTTTCAATAAAGATGAAACACCATTCTTTTTAGTAAACGAGAGTATTGCATTGGAAGTTTTTTTTAAGGCGAGGAAGTACTTATTTGCTGGTTCAAAAGATGGTCCGATACTCCAGGTGTATGAGAACATCTGAAGTGCGTGTGTCTCATTGAGTCTCTGGACAGGACTTCTCCAGAATGCCTACACCATACAGGAAAACTCCAGAATTACTCATCAGTCTCTCCGAACAAACTGCAGCCAATAAACTACATTTTCCTGAGAGTTGCAATTCCAAATAAGCAGAGAGTGATTGATGGGAGAGTCGGAAGCCACTGAGTTGATCAGTGACAGAAGGTTTGGAATTCACTGAAGCATTTTTCAAGTTGCTGAGTTGGCAAATTAATATTCATGGGTAGGTGGATGGGAAAGTGACAGAGTAAATGTCCCCCCAAGCATGCAGAGATCTGTGCATGGCATAGAAATTGCTCTTCTACCAGTGGTTATGTGTATAACCACTAGATGGCAGCAAGAGCAGCAAATTTCTTTGCTGCCCAGAAAACGCAAAATCTCAGAATTGTTAAAGATCTTGACACATTGTTTCCTTACTATTTGAAATAAAGACATATTTTAGATAGTTCCTGACAAGAGAAATACTTTTTAATCGAACAGTCATCATTTATAAATGTAGGAACATAAGTAACAGGAATGAGACCACATGGTTGATGCGTGCTCGGAGGTTGATACTGAGGATCCAGGCCTGAGGACGAATCGGAAGTGTGTAAGTCGAGGACCATTGGCCAGAGCTGATCTGCAAATCTCTGCAAGATCACTGGGGAGGTCAAACCAGTGCCTGCAGGCCCGAGTCTGTGTGTCTGTGGAGACTGGAGGCCTGTGCCGGGGTTATAGAATGTGTAGGTGTGTGGGCGGGAGGGAGGGACGGGGTTGTTTTGCTGTTGTTGTTTCTTCACTTAGTTGTGCTCTGTGTTGTTCTGCTGAACTTTGGGGGCATGCTACGTTGGTGCTGGAAATGACACTTGAGGGTTGCCGCCATCACACCCTTGGGTGTGTTAGTTGTTTACATGAGAAGTAAACCTGAATCTTGAATGTGGTCCAGGTCTCAGCTACATTTTTGCAAAAATTCTCCATATTCCTTGATTCCCCTGAGAAAAGCACTGATGGAGACAGGTTTGTTCCCACGGGATGCCCCACACAAGCCAGTCATTTGCCAGTGTTAACCTATATCCCTCTAAACCTTTCCTATCCATGTATTTCTCCAACTGTGCTTAAAAAGTTGTTACGGTACCTGCCTCCAACACTTCCTCTGGCAACTCATTCCACATACATACTGCCTTTATATAAAAAATTTACCCTTGACGTTTAAACTATTTTTTCTCTCTCTCACTTTAAACCAATGTCTTCTAATTCTTGATTTAGGAAGACAGACTGAGTGCATTCACCCTATCCACATCTATGAGATCACCTCTTAGTCTCCCGCACTCCATGGAACAAATTCATGTCCTCAAGTTCTGCAATATCCTTGTAAATCTTTTCTAGTTTAAAACATTTTTCCTATAGCAGAATAACCAATACTCCAAGTTGGCCCCAGCATTTTTCTTGGGGTTGAAATGTAATACCAGAGGACATTGAAGGTGAGAGGGGGTAGGTTCAAAGGGGATGTGGGGGGTTATTTTTTTTACTGAGAAAGTGTTGGATGCCTGGAATGCACTGCCTGGTATGATGGTAGAGGCAAATGCATTTAGAGGCTTTTAAGAGATGTTTAGATAGACACATGAATGTGAGGAAGATGGAGGGACATGGACATTATGTAGGTAGGAGGGTTTAGTATTTGTGTGGGTTTGATTGCCTTTTTAACTGTTTCAGCATAACATTGTGGGCTGAATGGCCTGTTCCTGTGCTGTACTGGTCTATGTTCTATCTCCCAGCTCTGCATCGAGTGGAGTTGGGTTACAGGAAGGAGAAAAATGGAGTGAACTAGTGGGTAGCAAATGAAGTATCAGGGACGTAGGTGGGAGAACAGTAAGAAATGAGGCATTTGTGCTTTCAGACTTGGCTAGTGTTACCAGCTTCTGGTTATTTAAGTTAAAATAGATCATGCTTTTGCTGTAAATGGGCCTTGGACTTAGTTTATAAAACTGTCATTCGGCAAAATTGTGTAGGTGCAGTATTAATACCCGGCCAGCAGATGGCCTGTGCTTGATGACAAACCTGCAAGGTCTGTTATACAGCACCCACATTGCATTAGAAATGAATTTAAAACAAATGTTCGGTGAAGACTTTGGGTTCAGTGTTAATTTCCTGTTATCATGGGAGTCAGATGGAAGAGGTCTGCTAACATGTGGGAGATCAGGAGTGAGATATTTAAGAGTCCCTGCAATCTAGACACTGGATTTCCAGGTGTCTGAGGTAATAAACCGAGAAAACACAACGAAAGGTGCCATGAATCAATTTCAGTTCTGCTTGTCAAGGGAACATTGGAACTAGGACCCTTGACGTATACTGGAGTTGGGAAGGGAAAACAAGGAAGTGACAGAATTTAATGTGGATGCTGACAGATGGTGAAACATCACTTCATCCCTTCTTTGTACCTCCAGTAAACTTGATTACTAACTGCAGTTTCTTTGTAACATCTGACTGAAGGGCTGCTCAACATGCATATACACTCAGTGGCCACTTTATTAAGTACCTCTTATATCTACTAAGGTGCTGCTGAATGCGAATTTGTGGCCTTTTGCTGCTGCAGTCCATCCACTTTAAGATTTGAAGTGTTGTGCATTCAGAGATAGTCTACTGAACTCCGTTGTTGTAATGTAAAGTTATTTGATTTACTGTCACCTTCTTGTCAGCTTGAACCAGTCTGGCCATTCTCCCCTGACCTCTCATTAACAAGGCATTTCTGCCCACAGAACCGCTGCTCAGTGGATGTTTTTTTGTTTGTCGTATCATTCTCTGTAAACCCATCTGTCAATATCAACAAGTACACCATTTTGGATACTTCTGTGGGGGATGACCTCCCAGGAGAGTGCCACGGAGACCAGGTTACTGACACTGAGCATGGGTCCATGGTGCAGAGGGAAAGAGGGAGAAGAGGGGAGCGGTAGTGACAGGGGACTCAATAGTCAGAGGAACAGAGAGGAGATTCTGTGGAGGTGAACGGGTCTCCAGATGGTATGTTGCTTCCCATATGCCAGGGTCAGGAACATGTCAGATTGTGTCCACAGCATTTTGGAGTGGGAGGGAGAGCAGCCAGCTACCTTGGTACATATTGGTACCAAATACATAGGAAGGAAAAGCAAAAGGTCTTGAAGAGAGAATTTAGAGAGTTAGGCAGAAAGCTGAGAGGCAGGACATCTAGGGTAGTAATTTGGGCTCTGGGTCTGTACTCGCTGGAATTTAGAAGGTTGAGGGAGGATCTCATTGAAACCTTTCAAATGTTGAGGCCGGGGAGTGGGGCTGAGGAGGGGATAAAAGGATCAGCCATGATTGAATGGCAGAGCTTATTTCTGCTCCTTTGTCTTATGGTCTAACTCTAGAGACATTTGTGTGTGAACATCCCAGATCAGCAGTTTCTGAGATACTCAAACCACCCTATCTGGCACCAACAACCATTCCATGGTCAAAGTCACTTAGATCACATTTCTTCCCCATTTTGATGTTAGTTCTGAACAATATCTGAACCTTGACCATGTCTGCATGCTTTTATGCAATTAGTTGCTAGCACATGATTGGCTGATTAGATACTTGCATTAACAAGCAGGTGTACAGGTGTACCTGATAAAGTGGCCACTGAGTGTATGTTCACTTAATCCAAATGACATCTTGAGCAGACTCAATCCCAGCAAACACAGAGACTGCATCATCCTCATGCTCCTATTCCCTTTTGCATATTCTGTATTTTCTTAAGACATAGGACTTTGAGCCAATGCTGGCTCTCAGAGCAATCCCATTCCCACATTTATCTTCCCATAACCAATTCTCTCTGCATTCACATCAACTCTATCCAGTCCCTCCAGATTCTGCCACTCACCTACATGCTAATTAACCCACCACATTCACACCTTTGAGATTGCTGGAGGCGCCACCGTAGCGTAACAGTTAGCAGGATGCTATTACAGCTCAGAGTGTTGTGCTCCGATGCTGTCTCAAAGAAGTTTGTATGTCTTTCACGCGAGCACGTGAGTTTCCTCCAGGTACTCTGGTTTCCTTTCACATTCCAAATCTGCACCATTTGTAGGTTAATTGGTCATTGAAAATTGTCCCGTGGTTATGCTAAGGTTAAATAGGTAGGTTTAATAGGTGTGGATCTTTGGGCCAGAAGGGCCTACTCCGTGCTGTATCTTGAAACAAATAGATAAATACTTTGTATACCGAAGCATCCAGACGAAGCCCACACTGTCACAGGGAGAACATGCAAACTCCACACAGACAGCATTTGAAGACAGGGTTGTGTCCATGTCGCTGGAGCTTCTACTGGTTCCAGTTCTGAGATGCCTGGTCTTACGTGGAATCTCAAGACTTTGAATACTGATGTTGGTGATTTCTTCAAATGAGAGGGAAATTGCAATGAAGTGATATTTCTAATAAATATGATTGTCTGAAATTGGCAATATTTTGCAAAATTTGATCTGTCAATTGAAACCAGTGTCATAGAGTCATAGGATACTATCTAGTCCACACCAAAGCATTTAATCTGCCTAGTTCCATCAGCCTGTACCTGGACCATAGCCCTCCATACACCTACCATCCTTGTACCAATCTAAACAATGAAATTGAGCTCTCATAACCCTCTGAGTGAAGAAGATTCCCCTTATGTTCCCCTTCTTCAAAAGTTCAAAGTTAATTTATTACCAAACTACATATAGGTCACCATATACAACCCTGAGATTCATTTTCTTGCAGGCGTACACAGTAAATGCAAGAAACACAATAGAATCAATGAAGAACCACACCTATTAGGCTGGACAAATAACCAGTGTGCAAAAGACAACCAACTGCGCAAATACAAAAGAGAATGAAAAACAATCAATAATTAAACTGAATATGAGATTAACCCTATCAACTTGTGAGGCAACTTTCAGGGATCTATGGACATGGACCCCAGGAATCCTCTGTTCCTCCACTCTTAAGAATCCTGCTGTTACCCCTGTATTGTGCCTTAAGTTTGACCTTCCAGAGTGAATCACTTCACAGTTTTTTCAAATTAAACTCCATCTGGTACTTCTTGACCCACCTCTGTATCCTATCAGTGTCCTATTGTAACCCATGACATCCTATGATAGTATCCACACCACCACCGACCTTTGGGTCATCTGCAAACATCGCTCTTCCACATGCTCATTCAAATTATTTATGAAGATCACAAAGAGCAGATCCCTGTGGTACACCATTGGACACCAACCTCAACGCAAAATATGCTCCATCTACCACCACCATCTGCCTTCAATGGACAATCCAATTTTGAATCCATGCAGCTATGGTTGCCTGGATCCCATGCCTCCTGACTTTCTGAATGAGTTTAGCATGAGGAACCTTATCAAACACCCCACTAAAATCCATATTCACCACATCCTCTGCTCTACCTTCATCAACAAGAGGAAATCTGCAGATGCTGGAAATCCAAGCAACACAGACAAAATGTGGAAGGAACTCAGCAGGCCAGGCAGCTTCTATGGAAAAGAGTAGAGTTGACATTTCAGGCCGAATCCTTCATTAGGACTGGAGAAAAAAAGATGAGTCAGAGTTAGAAGGTAGGGGAGGGGAAGAAGAAACACAAGATGATAGGTGAAGCTGGGGGGGATGGGGGAAAGGTTTGAAGTAAAGAGGTAGGAAGTTGATTGGCGAAAGAGATACAGGGCTGGAGAAGGGGGAATTTGATAGGAGAGGGCAGAAGACCATGGAAGAAAGAAAAGAGGGAGATAATGTGAGAGAGGGAAATGGGAATGGGGAATTGAAAGGGGGGCATTACCAGAAGTTTGATAAGTCGACGTTCATGCCATCTGGTTGGAGGCTACCCAGATGGAATACAAGTTACAGCTCCTTTAACTTGAGTGTGGCCTCATTACAGCAGTAAAGGAGGCTGTGAACTGACCTAACTTTCAGTAATCTTCTCATTTCTCTTGATTCAAGTGTTCTTGACACTCAAACACCAGCCAGACATGTGTGCCAGTCTTTCATAAGCAAGCCCATATCGCCTACAGGTCTTCATATAATCAGGCCTCCCCCTGCTTCGTTGGATGCTGGCCCCATTCAGCAGCAGGGCATTGACCACTTGATGTCCCATTCATGCATCTACTTCTAGCTAACACCTTAGTCACAGGCAGCGTGAACCAAGCACGACCAGAGTCCATTATAATTGACTCTGTAAAATGAACACTGCCACTAACTTAGGGGGAAAATGCAATGGACGATTACTATGATCCTGTAATCTACTTAAATGCATGAAGCCATGTTTAGAGATCAGAAGATCAAAACAGGTTCCATTTTAAAGCAAAGTGATAGTTTTTGTTTTCATTGTTGAGACCTGTGCACCTCAGAGGCGTATTTCTGCCTCTTGTACATATTGGTCCTAACTCTCCCTCACGTGTAAAGAAGTATAACAATTGCTCATGACTTTTAGTTGTTATGACAACCATCTGCCATTGCCTTAAGTTAAGCTCAGAAAAGAAATTATGTTTGGCCATTTTTATTCTTCCTCAAATGTTCATAATTTAATCATCATATGTCAGGCTGTTATACCTTGCAGTCACCTCTGTGGATCATCTCTTCATCGTGGTGGAGAGGCTTGTCAGTTCCTGAGATCCCGAGAGCGATGCCATCTGGAACCTTGCTCCTTGTAGGGTCACCCATGTGGTGAGATCAAGGGGGATGTTCCAGACAGAGAATGATACCTCAGTGGTGGATCTGGCAGAAGATGATAGCACAGCTCAACAGCAGTGAAGGGTCTCCAGTCCTCCTGGACTCCATGCCACTGGACCTTGACCCCGATCTGCTGAGGTTCATGTGACATAGCCTCAAGATTGAGAGGAGTAGATTGAGGATGGAGATGGGGAGGAACTGTTTTTCCCAGAGAGTGGTGAATCTGTGGAATTCTCCGCTCAGTGAAGCAATGGAGGCTACCTCAGTAAATATATTTAAGACAAGTTTGTATAGATTTTTGCCTAGTAGGGGAATTAAGAGTTATGGGGAAAAGGCAGGTAGGTGGAGATAACTCCATGGCCAGATCAGCCTTGATCTTATTGAATGGCAGATGGCCTACTCTTGCTCCTATTTCTTACATTCTTATGTGATGGCTGCCTGTGCATCAGTCTCCCTACACTAAACAAAGTCATGCACAGGAGTTTTCCATTAAGGGAAACCACCCTAAACCCTTAGGAGAACATCATACTCAACTCAAATGATTGCACTACTACTGCCTTACAGTAACTCCTGCTTATGGAAATATCCATCACAAAGGGAGACTGAGCTCAGAATGCAGTATTTAGCATTATTCCTGTTCTTCAGAACAATCAAGGCTGTAAATTATGCTCTTTGATGTGCATTAGAACACTGCTGACCCTCCCCCTCACCTGATCACACCTATCACCAATCAGCTTCTACCCCTTCCTCTCCCCGCACCTTCTTATTCTGGCATTTTTCCCCCTTCTTTTCCACTCCTGATGAAGGACCTTAGCTGGAAATGTCAACTCTCTATAGATGCTGCCTGACCTGCTGAGTTCTTCCAGCATTTGGTGTGTGTTGCGCTGGATTTCCATCATCTGCAGAATCTCTTGTGCTTTTAAAAAGGTTTCATATTTTCTCCTTTACCACATCAGTTTTGCAGCTTTCTCTCACAGTTCCAGGCTGCTGCCTTCATAAGTTGTGGTGCTTGTAGGCAGGAAAATAGATCATGGCGACTTCAGTCCAAATAATCAACACCATCTGCTTGACCTGCAGCATCAATTTTCTGCTGTCTCCACACTGGCTGCAGTGTACATCACCTGAAGGTACGCGGTTGTGAACAACCTCTGCCACAAGCAGAAGACCTGCTGCTTTGAAACCAGACGACTAGTAACAACACACCACGACAGGCCAACCTTGGAAATGTCAAAACAGAAGCCTGCTTTCAGTGACAACCAGTTTTGATTGATTCAAAACGTTGACTTGGAAGTTGAACGAGATATTTCTCAAAAGTTACAGTTGCCTTTTTAACACAGGAGGTTCCGCAGTTGCTGGAAATCTTGAGCAACGCTCACAAAGTACTGGAGGAGTTCATCAGGTCAGGCAGATCTCTGGAGAGGAATATAAAGTTGACATTTAAAGATTTGTGGCACTTGATAAATGAATGAACACTGTCAGAAATAAAGATACTTATGTCTGTCAGGGGGCAATCACGTCTCTGCATAAATTCCTCCAGTCAGTATCCTAGTCCCAACTGTCTTCATTTGCTTCATTAACGGCCTTCCTTCTCTCATAAGGTCTGCAGTGGGGATGTTTCTGGATGACTACACTAAGATTTGTTCAACTCTTTAAAAATCCTCCACAAATGAAGCAGCTCATGCCTGGATGCAGTCAGAACAATACTCAAGAATGGGAATTAATATTAACATATCGGTGTCGGGCAAAGACTTTCTCTAATGAGAGATGGTTGATCACTTACCTTGAACGTTCAACTCCATTACTGTCACCTAACCTCAGTTTCCTGATCAGAAGCTTAAATGGACTAACTGCACAAACTCCTCAGTTCTAAGAGTTGGACAGAGGATAGGTATCTGGAAGCAAATGACTGATGTGCTGACACGCAAAACCATTTAAGCGAGGCACACGTTATATGAATGTGGCAGAATACTCTCCAGATGCCTGGATAAGTGCAGATCCATAAAGATAAAGAGAAAGGTGTGCCTTATTTGTCAAATGTACATCAGGACATAGTGAAATGTGGCATTCGCAGTAAATAAAATCAATGAGGCTTGCAAGTGTCACCATGCTTCCAGCGCCAACATAACATGCTCACAACTCTCTAACCCTAGCCTGTACGTCTTTGGACTGTGGGAGGAAACTGAAGCACCTGGAGAAAACCCATGTGTTCATGGGGAGAGTATACAAGCTCCTTACAGACTGCAGCGGGAATCGAACTCTGATCTTACAGTGCTGCGCTAACCGCTGTGCTACTGTGCCGCCCCTAGTCAATAAGCTTGACACCTTCCAGGACAATGCGGCCCATTGGACTGTCATCCCACCACCCTAAGCACTCATTCCCTACACCTCTGGCCCACAGTGACTGCATTGTGTGCCATCTTCAAAATGTAAATCAGGTACACATCTAGATTACTCCTTCTGCACCCCGCAAACCTGCTACCTCTGTCACCGAGAAGAAAGGCAGCAGGTACATGGGATCACCATCAATTAGAGATTTCCCCCCAAGTCATACCAGCCTAACTTCTAGTTGCACATTTCAATCCTGGCACTACCTCTAAACAGCACCATCACCAGAAGGGCAACAACAGTTCATTTGACCATAAGATCTAAGAGCAGAATTAGGCCATTTGGTTCATCGAGTCTGCTCTGCCATTCCATTATAGCTGATTTATTACCCCTCTCAACCCCTTTCTCCTGCCTTCTCCCTCTGACCTTTGACACCCTGATAAATCGAGGACCAATCAACCTCCGCTTTCAATATACCCAAAGACTTGGCCTCCACAGCTGTCTGTAGCAATGAATTCCACAGATGCACCAATGCCAGTGCACCTTTTCTCACAGAAGGAGCTCAAAACTGCTCACAGTATTCCAAATATGATATAACCAGTGCCTTATAAAGCTTCAGCATTGCAACCTTATTTTTGTATTAGAACATGGAAGAGTACAGCAGAGGAACAGGTCATTCAGCCCACAATGTTGTGCTGAACCAGCTAAAAAGCAAATCAAAAACACCCAAACATTAATCCCTCCTACCTACATGATGTCCATATCCCTCCATCTTCCCTATATCCATGTGCCTATCCAAACGTCTCTTAAAAGCCTCCAATGTGTTTGCCTCGACCACCTTACCAGGCAGCACATTGCATGCATCCATGACTTTTTGAGTTAAAAACATACCCCTCACATCCCCTTTAACCTACACCTTCTCACCTTCAAGGCATGCCATCTGGTATTAGACATGTAACGCTCTAGGAAAGGGTTCACTACTAATGTACTGGTTTCTCTGTAGCACAGTGTTTGAGTTATGACTAGAGATAACGGGGGCTTTGGAACATGTACTGGCCAATGAAGGGAGGTGTTTTTCTTTCTTATGTGCCTGAGAGAAGGGATTTTGCGGGGTTCTGGTTCGGGAGAAGATGGAGAGAGAAGATGTCAGAATGGACTGCAGGACTGAGTGGACTTGAAATGGGGTCGGGAATCAGCGACACCCAGGGGGAAATCGATGGAGAACGAACAGACGGATAATTCGTGAGCTCCAACGTGTGCATTAGACTGTTTCATTAAAATTGACCCTTTTTTCTTTTTGTTTACTAACCCTATAGTCAAATTAAAAAATATAAAGCTTAATCGTTTAATTACATATGGTGTACTGTTTGTTATATTGGTGTACTGATTTGTAACAGGGGAACACATCAGGCAGCATCCACCCAAACAAGATTTCTCAGGTTTGGCCGGGCTGGAGGCTGTCTCCCCCTAGATTAGTGCTGTTGGCCAAACCTGAGGGTTACAGACATTTCAACCCTGGGAAACAGATACTCTCTGTCCACCCTATCTCATAATCTTGTAAACCTCTATCAGATCTCCCCTCAGCCTCCGAAGCTCCAGAAAAGACAACCCAATTTTATCCAGCCTCCATGCCCTCTACACCAGGCAGCATCCTGATGAACCTCTTCTGCACCCTCTCCAAAGCCTCAACATCCTTCCTATAGTAGGGCAACCAGAACAGTATGCAATGCTCCAGATGTGGCCTAACTAGAGATAAATGCTAACATTGCCTCTGCCTTCCTTGCCACGGACTCAACCTGCAAGTTAACAAGTTCAAGAGTACAGCTCGCTACCACCTTCTTAAGGACAGGTGGGGATGAATTTTGGTCTTGAGAGCAATGCCAGTTACTGAAAGATGAATAAATTTAAAAATTCTTTATGACATCCAATATAAAGGCAAAAGGGGAATGTGCGAGGGAACAGCATGAACTGCAGTTTATCCTTTCAGTGACACCACCTTTCCTTCAGTTTCTGCTAAACAAAAGAACACTGATATCAGGAAGGGTGGTTGGGGAGTGGGGTTTGCACATGCTCCTGTTTACATCATTGGGGCTGAGGTCGAGAGCTTCAAGTTCCTAGCAGCAAATATCACTAATAGCCTGTCCTGTTCCAACCATGTAGACACTATGGTCAAGAAAGCTCACCAGCACCTCTACTCCCTCAGGAGGCTAAAGACATTAGGTGTGTCCCCTTTGACCCTCACCAGTTCTTCTTGGGTGCAGCTGGGTGCATCAGGGCTTGGTATGGTAACAACTCTGCACGTGACCACAAGAAACTGCAGGGAGTTGTGGATGCACACCATGCAAACCAGCCTTCCCTCCATGGGCTCTGCCTACACCTCTCAGTGCCTTCATAAAGCAGCCAACATAGTCATAGTTCACCATAGACATTCTCTCGTCTCACCCCTCCACCCCCTATGGGCAGAAGATACAGCACATACCACCAGCCCCAAGGATAGCTTCTATTTTAAACACAAGCATTTCTAGAGATGTTAGAAATCCACACTGGAGGAACTCAACAGGCCAGGCAGCATCTATGGAGAGGAATGAACAGTTGACGTTTGGGGCCAAGACCCTTCATTAGGACTGGAAAAGAAGGGGGAAGAGGCCAGAATAAGTAGGTGGGGAGAGGGGACGACATACAAACTGAAAGGTGATATAGGCTTCTATTTTGCTGTTATATGACTATTAAACAGTTCCCTAGTATGATTAGTTGGACTGTTGATCTCACAATCTACCCCAATTGGGCTTGTACTTTATTATCTGGCCGCACTGCAATTTCTCTGTGCCACTTTATTCTGTGGTTTGGTTTTGTTTTTCCCGGACCTGCCTCAATGTGTTGATGTGATGCAATGACCTGTCCGGATGCCTGTTTCTCACAGTACCCCAGCACATCTGACAATAAGAACCCAATTTACCAATTCACTTGGGAAAATATCGCTGTTCTGTCATTACTGGATCTAAATCCTGGAAATCCCTCCCCCACAGCGCAGTGGGAGAACCTTCGGCAGAGGGGCAGCAACTCAAACTGGCTAACTAGAAAGATTAAAGGATGAGGCTTTATTGAAATATACAGCAAAATGTGTTGTTTGTGTCAACCACTAAATCAGTCCAAACCATACACCTTTGGAATGTGGGAACGAATCGGAACACCAGGAGGTCACCAGGAACACATAAACTCTTTACAGACAGTGACGGGGATTGAACCCCGGTGTGATGTGTGATGAGCAAACCAGGCTGAGATGGGGTCCAGAGTTGACCCGTCCCCCCCGTGAACTATGCTGCTGATGAGAGAGAGAGAAGAAGAGGGGGTGGAGGCATCCTGCTGCAGATGCTGATAATGAGAGAGAGAGAGATGATTTAGTATTATGGCTTCTTCGCTAATTGTTTATTTTACTCCAAGGACACTTTGCCTGCTTGTGTGGATTCCTGCTGAGACAGCAAGGCGGTACCAAGTGATGGACAGTTGATGGATAGCTGGTACCCCAGCAGGTGAGATAAAAAGCAAGTCTGCTGGGACACTGGAAGAGCATTGTGCACCCATGAGAAGGTGGGGGTTTGGAGGATTGATTCAGGGGAATCGATCAGAGGCTCACAGTGTGTGAAGGCAGACCGGTGGGGGCTTGTGTGCGTGGCCACCCTCGCCTGGGCGACAGGCTCACCACTGAAGAATAGTCTGGCCTGGTACGGAGGTGTCACAGTCGGTGACCACAACAGGACAAGAAGACAACAGAAGGTTTGCCTGCAACTGCATCACCTTTCACTCTCTCTCTCTCTCCAATGGCACAACAGCAACTACCTCGACCTAAAACTAAGCTGAACTGAACTGAACAACTATACATACATAGTTATATATATGTATATACATACAACACCACCATACAACTATTCATTTACCCCTAGACTTCGATACAGTTTTGATTCCTATTTCCACACTTCTGTATATATCATTGCTAACCTGTTTTATATATATTTGCATTTTATAGTACTGTATTACTTAGTTTACTAATAAACACTTTTAGTTACAGTAATACCAGACTCCAACATATTATTCCATTTTGCTGGTTTGGTAACCCGGTTACGGGGTATGTGACACCGGTCAGAGATTGCTGGCACTGTAAAACGATCTGCTAACCACTATGCCACCATGCCACCCCACTACCAGATGTTTGCGATGCACTAATATAAAGACAGAAGGTTGCAATTGGAATTCAATATTTAAATCTATAGTTATCCAGTTAGAAATGGGCAGAAAAATGACATCATCATCCAGGAAAATTATTTGGCTATCATCAAAATATCTGAGGGAGATCATTGTAAGTAAATGGTTGATGTGTCTTCAACATTGTATTAGGAACTACTTCATTAGCTCTGAAGAGTTTGGAGATGTCCTGAGGTTGTAAAAACATTGTATAAATCTAAGTCTCTCTTTTCTTTACTGGCATTAATGGAATAACTCATTGCTACAAATGGGACATTAAGCTAATAATACAAAGTCAGCATGATAAATTCAGGGGCTACCGTATCTACTGATGAGGGCTGGGGACAAACCTTGTTAAATTTGTGCAGCTCACTTGAGAAAACCAATAAATTACATCCGTTATATCAAATCATAATGAAGCACAAAAACTCAATCATTTAAGAAACATGCTCTTAAGTGTTCTATGCAGTTGAGAGAGATTATTTTGTATGAACAGATGTTATGAATATTCTGAAGCAGTTTCTGAAAATTGCTGGGAGTTTTTTGGATGTCAAACACATAAAGCAGAAGCACACCTGGCTAATTAATGGCTCTGTAAGGTAATCACTGTAATTGTTGATTTAAAATCAGATGTGTTTGTTAAGACTTCGCTAACAACTGTTTCATTTCTCTGTGACTGACTTGCAATTAAGACTGTTTAAAGTTCCCAAATTGCTATGATAGCCAAAGATTTGAAAATGAATGCTGAATACGCCAAAGAAAATTACTTGGTCTTTACATCTATTGACAGTATTGGAGATGTTTGTGATGTACTAATACAGAGATCTAGGGTTGTAATTGGAATTCAATATTTAAATCCATAGTTAAGGTTTTCGTTAGCTATCCAATTTGTAATAATGTAGAAAAATCAGGAACTGCAAAAGAAGGAAAGATTATCTTAGCAGGATGTATACTTGTAGCTTTACATGGTTTGCTTTCAATTGGGAGCATTTGATTTTTAAAAAAATCCATCCATCCTAAGCAACACGCACAAAATGCTGGAGTAACTTAGCAGCTCAGGTAGGATCTACAGAGAGGAATAAACAGTTGACATTTTGGGCCGAGGCCCTTCATAAGGACTAGAAAAGAAGGGGGAAACAGCCAGAATAAGAAGGTGGAGGAGGGGAAGGTGTACAAACTGGTTTGAGTTTGGTGAGACCAGGTGAGGGTAGAAGTGGGTGGATAGGGGAGGAGGGGATGAAGTGAGAAGCTCTGTGGTGATAGGTAGAAAAGGTAAAGGGCAGAAGAAGAAGGAATCAGATAGGAGAGGACAGTGGACCATGGGAGAAAGGGATGGAGGAGGGGCACAAGAGGAAGGTGATAGGAGATGAGAAGGGACCCCTTTTCTGAGGATATGTTCATAGTAACCATATTTTATTCTGAGTGTACCTACTGTCTTGTAAATATTTATTGTCTATACCTTGTGTATATGTGATGAAAATAAACTTTTATAGTTTTGTAAAAAAATGAAGAAAATGAATAACAGGGGAGCCAGAATGGTGAATGGAAAAAGAGAGAAGGGGGAGGGAGGAGAAATTTCTGGAAGTCTGAGAAATTGATGTTCATGTCGTCAGGTTGGAAATTACCCAGACTGAATATGACATATTGCTCCTCTGACCTGAAGGTGGCCTCATAGTGGCCATAGAACAGGCCGTGTACAGACATGTTTGAACGGGAATGGGAATCCTACTTAAGTTCCTCAGAGGCTACAGCCTAATCCATCACAGGAAAAATACACCCTACCATTGAGCACATCTACAAGGAGTGCTACCACAGGAAAGCAACATTCACCATCCAGGTGCTATTCCCTTCTCGCTGCAGCCATTGGGCAGAAGGTACAGGAGCCTTAGGTCCCACGCCATCAGGTTCAGGAACAGTTATCACCCTTCAGCCATCAGGCTCCTGAACCAGAGTGCATAACTTCACTCACCTCAACTATGAACTGATTCCGCAACTTATGGAATCACTTTATAAGGATCTACAACTTATGTTCTCAGTATTATTTATAATTATGATTATTTGTATATTTTATTTGTAGTTTGTCTTTTTTTAGCACATTGGTTTTAGTTAGTCTTTGTGTGTAACTTTTCAAGGGTTTTGTCCTGTTTCTTTGTTCAACTGTGAATGCCTGCCTGATAATGAATCTCAGAGTGACACACACGTACTTTGATAGTAAGTTTACCGTTTATCTTTTTTTGAACTTTGAACTCTCTCCTTTTGCTAGTTGAGAATTACATGGCTTTAGGATTTTCCCAATCAAAAATAAATAACATGGGAAGTAATGGTACTTTTAATTCTTTGACTTCATGGCATCTGAACAAAAAAATTCTGAGAGAAGTCTCACATTGCTGCTTTGACTGTTGACCATCAGAGTAGCAAAAACAAACACAAAATGCTGGAAACAGTCAGCAAGAGAAAGAACATCTCTGGGGATAGCAAAGGAGTTTACTTTTCAAGTTGACCTTTCATCAGAAAGATTCCAGTATCTGCATACCTTTGCTATCTTTTACACTGCTGAGATATGAATCCATTGAACATCGGTCTGAACGTTATATGAAAAATTAGTTTAGGAAGCCAACTGAAATGCAAATCAGAACACACATTTTATGTTTCCTATTCTTATCATTGGTATCTATTATTTAAATTTAAGTCAGGGTTTCCCGACCTTTTTTATGTCATGGACCCCTACAAGTAACTGAGGAGTCTGTGGATCCCAGATTTAAGTTTATTGTATCATCTACTCCAATGCAATATCATCAAATGAAAACAGTAACTGCTCCTTGCTATACAGATGCAGGCTGACCCAGTGAGTATTTCTAGCATTTTCTGTTTTTTTGCTTGAACTGAAATTTTATACATTCTCTATTCTTTCACTGCCATCTTGTGCGATTTAGTTTTGGAGCTGAAGAATGGGGGCAGAGAAAGAATGGTGAATATGTGAAAAATGTATCCCTCTGTCTACTGTGGAAAGGATATTCTTCCCATCTGTGAAACCTCAAGACTTATGCTCAATGATATATGAGCATAATACAGAGTCCAACAGCTCTGAATACCAAGGTAAACAGAGATCACTGTCTTTATACATTATCAAAAGCTCTAATTAAGCCAAATGTCAGCTACATATGCTTGGTCGGTTGAGCTCAAACAATGTAGACAAGATTTCAAATGTGGGAACTTCCTTGAAAACATAAGACTACAAGTGTTTTATTCCTTCTCTTGGAAGAGACAAACAAAAAATGATTATCTATATTGAAGAAAGAGTTAATGATACTTTTGTGGCTGTGTGTACTTGGGCCTGATTGTTGGAAACAGTCAGCCATTACTCTGTACAGTGTTCATTAACCAATGATAGTTAAGTCTGATCGTTCTTTCACCCTTCCAGATTTAGCTGATTAACATGGTGCCAATGGTGAACAGCTGTTGGCTATAATCACAAACCTCTTAAACATTTTCAATGCAATCGAATTTAACATATTCCATTTCTGTAAGATTTCTTCCCTCATTCACACTTATTTAAAACTTTCATGTCATTAGGAATTAGCTTTTCTGTCGAGCCACCTGGTCCCTTTGTGATGGCATAGAAACACAAAATGCAACATATAATTCTAGCTGTTTTAAAGCTGGAGCGGGTGAGACTTTCCTCAATAAGTATTCAATTATTATTATTCTTCCTCTGCTCAATTCCTGTTATGCCATGCCAAGCTGGCACTAATGATTTGCATAGTGTCAGTTAGGGTGTGCCAGCAAGTTTAATATTTGTTAATTGTGACTCAGCTCATGCCTTGGAGTCTGAGGGTTGGTTCGAATCCTGCTCCAAGCCAGTGCTGTGCCATATCTCTAATGATCTGCTCTCTGAGGTGGTTGTGAAAGAGCCCATGGTAGAAAAAGAGCAAGAGAAGTACCCTTGATGACTTAGCCACTTCATTAGATGCCTCCTATATCTAATCAAGTGGCACTGAGCTTGTGGTCTTCTGCACCATCCACTTCAAGGTTCAACATGTTGTACGTTCAGAGATGATCATCTGCACACCACTGTTGTACACATGGCTGTCTGAATTACTGTCGACTTCCTGTCAGCTTGAACCAGTCTGGCCATTCTCCTCAGATCTCTTTCACAGAACTGCCTCTCACTGGATGCTTTTTGCTTTTCACACCATTCTTGGCAAACTCTAGAGAAGGTTGTTTGTGAAAGTCCCGTGAGATCAGCACTTTCTGAGATACTTAAACCACTCCATATGGCACCAACAATCATTCCACAGTCAAGTCACTTAGATTGTATTTCTTCCCCATTCTGATGTTTGGACTGAACAACAACTGAACCTCTTGACCATGTCTGCATGCTTTAATGCATTGAGTTGCTGCCACGTGACTAGCTGATTGGATTTTTGCATTAACGAGCAGGTGTACCTAATAAAGTGGCCACTGAGATATCTGTTTCAATGTATCATCTGGTCAATATCACAATGGCATTACTAGGAACAAGTTGGCTGCACATTAACAGCTCATTACAACAGGGACTACTGCACACTTCAAAAGTACTCTGCAATGTCCTGAAACATGCTCTATAAAAGCAAGACCTTCTGTATATCTTATGGTTTTCTATGAGATGTCATCTCTTCTCCTCAGTTCAACATTCTGGGCTTAGCTTAGTCTTCACAAGCTTCCAATAGTTGGCCCAAGTGGACATCTCCCACTGCTGACTCAACGACTGCCAGCAAACTAATCCGCACTGGAAACAACAGAGTTGAATAAAAATCTGATTCAGGTGACAATATGTGCCTAGAGCTTTCATAGGCATAACTTCCACCCAAGTTTCTGCAGTTGGTTGCACCACTCATCAAGGCTCCCTGGGCACAATAATCCAAGAGCCATAAATGAGAAGCGAACATTTGTTCTATGGTTCCAAAGCAACACACACAAAATGCTGGAGGAACTCAGCAGTGAAGGGTCTTGGCCTGAAGTGTTGACTGTTTACTCCTTCCTATAGATGCTGCCTGGCCTGCTGAATTCCTCCAGCATTTTCTGTATGTTGCTTTGGATTTCCAGCAACTGCAGATTTTCTCTTGTTTGTTCTATGGTTTCAGTCTGCTAGTCAATCAGTCTTCTTCCACTCAATGCAAATAGTTTTACAACTAATAAACACAAATGTTCAAAATAAATGAAAAGCAGATTTTAAAAACCCTTTGATATTTTACACTGCAGCAATTGCCTAAAAATTAATCTTCACTTACTAATGAGCCTGTAAGGAACCTGCCCTCTCCCTTTCCAATCCTGATGAAGGGTTTCAGCCCAAGATGTTACAGCCTGTTTATTTCCCTCCTTAGATGCTGTCTGACCTGCTGAGTTCCTCCAGCACTCTGTGAGTGTTGCTGTTAGATCTCAGCTTGCCAACCCCAGGATGAGGTAAAGCACACGATGAATGGGAACCACAGCCCTGAATGATCCTGCCCAGCCCCAACATTCTGGTTAACCTTGGGTCACTCAGGGTTGTTGTAATATCGTGAAGGCATAATATCTTTGCTCAGGTTAGCTGAAGCTGCGAAAGAGAAGAGTCAAAGCTGTGTTTGCCAGCCAAGATAGGATCATTAGTGTGTTAGTGATGTAGGGTCCTGACTCGAAATGTCGACTTACACCTTTAAAGGGATTGAAAAGGGACCAAAAGAGATAGGAGCAGAATTAGGCCATTTGGCCCATCGAGTTTGCTCCGTCAGTTCATCATGGCTGATTATCCCTCTCCTGCCTTCTCCCCATGACCTTTGATGCCCTTACTAATCAAGAACTACCAGACTCTGCGGTGTATTAAATATACCCACTGACTTAGCCTCCACAGCCATCTGTGGCAGTGAATTCCAGAGGTTCTCAACCCTCTGGCTAATGGAAATTCTTTCCCATCTCTGTTCTAGAAGGCTCTCCTTGTATTCAGAGGCTGTGTTCTCTAGTCCTGAACCCCTACCTCGCAATTGGAAACATCCAATTGGGACCTGAGATGCAGCTTCTGAATGCAGAGGGTGGTGGGGGATATGGAAGAAGCTGCTGGAGGAAGTGCTTGAGGCAGGTACAATAACAACACTCAAAAGACGCTTGGATAGGTATCTGGGAAAAGTTGAGAGGAATATGGGCTAAATACAAGCAAATGGGTTTGGCCTACATGAACTTCATGGATGAGTTAGGCTTTCATGTAGTATTACTCTACGACTCTTTTACCTCCACAGATTCAGCTTGGCCTACTGAGTCCTTTTACCTTTGTGTTTTTAAGTTCCAGATTTAGGAACAGCTTCTTCCCCACTGCCATCCAATTTCTAAATTGGATATTGAACCCATGAACACTATCTCACTACTTTTACATTTAAATTTTATTTTATACATACTCTTTGTAATTCACATTTTTTCTCTCTATTTTTGAGTACTGCATTGTACAAACTGCACGACATATGCTGGTGATATTAAACCTGTTTCTGAATCTAAACCAGCATTGGCAGTCTCTTTTGTCTGAGTAATGGGTAATTACTATGGGTGCAGATCAATGGGACTAGGCAGGTTAATAGTTTGGCCTGGACGAGATAGGCTAAAGGACGAGGTTCTGTGTGTTGTGTTCTGGGACTCTAAATCACTTCTTAAATAAACCACCAGGGGGAGCTCGCATGTTATATTTCAAGCAAAACTAAAAGGAACAGAAAAATGTCCCGAGTATATTTTGTTCAATTGTGAGGGTAAATTTGCCTATTTCACAGGTTATTTTCAGATGTTTGTCAGTTATCCTCTGCTTGAAGGAGAAGCAGGTTTTCTATCCATTTCACTGCAGGTGAAAGGGTAAGCTGCCCACCAGTCTGAAACAGGTTTATGATCACTAACATAATGTCATGAAATCTGTTGTTTCGTAGAAATTTTATATACTATAAATTATAATGAGAAATATGTATATAAAATAAATATATTGAGCAAAAAGAAAACACAAACAGTGAGGTAGTTTTCATGAGTTCATTGTCCATTCAGAAATCTAAGGCTGGAGGGGATGAAGCTGTTTCGGAATAGCTGAGTGTGTGCCTTCAGGCTTCTGTACCTCCCCCTTGATAGTAGCAATGAGAAGAGGTCATTTCCTGAGTGATGGGGGTTCTTAGTAATAGATGCTGCCTTTTGAAGATGTCGTCAATGGTAGGGAGGCTTGTACCGACCTACCCGAATTTTAACCCTTGGCATTTTCCCCGATCCTGTGCGGTAACCCTTCCATGCCAGACACTGATGCAACCAGTTAGAATGTTCTGCACGGTACGTCTGTAGAAGTTTGCCAGTGTCTTTGGTGACATACCACATCTCCTCAGACTCCTAATGAAATATAACTGCTGGTGTGCCTTCTTTATAATTGCATCAATATGTTGGGTCCAGGAAAGACCTTCAGAGATGTTGACACCCAGGAACTTGAAGCTGCTCAGCCTTTCCACTGCTGATCCCTTGATGAGGACTGGTGTGTGTTCCCTCAAATTCCCCTTCCTGAAGTCCACAAATCAGTTTCTTGGTCTTACTGATGTGGAGTGCAAGGTTGCTGTTGTAACACCACTCAAACAGCTGATCTATCTCACTCCTGTACTCGGACTGCTTAAATAAGAAGTGGGGCCTTCATGTGAGAGCTGAGTACAATGTGACTGACATTACTCTGTGGCACTGAGGACTCTGCAGTGTCTGAAGTGCTGTCCCTTTGATGTCAGAGTCAATTGGGATCCCTCTCATCTTTGCAGATGGACATAAAGGAAATTCAACTCCAGCAGCATCTCTTGACCTGACAGCAAGTTGCACTCTTCTCTGAAGTGCACTCCACTGACTTCAGCAGAATGTATGTTCAAAGCAGAGAGTAACATACTGAGACTGAGCTTCTTGGCGCTGCTCTGAGGAAGAGCTAGACACAGAATAAACTATGTGAGGTCCACAAAGTTTCTTCTCCCCAGCTCCACTCATTTCTTCATGCTGGGGGTTGGTGCTGAATGGGAACACTTTTTAAGATTGATTTGCAAAATATTCCCATGAGAAAACCTGAAGGAGAAAACATCCAGGAATCTAAACAGAAATAGATAGTCCTCCTGACTGAATGTCAATCTTCTGCTGCCTATTAGATCTGGCATGAGGCCAAGCCAACATATTTATATAGTGCCAGCTGGTTCAACACTAAGATGGCCAAAGCCTGCCATCTCAGCTGGATACCTCCTTCCTCCAAGCACACTGGCTCCCTCTATTTCCATATTCCTTTGCCTATTGCATATCCTCTTCTTGCACCTTTGGAGAGTGAACACATTTTGTCAGCTAAATATGTGACTCATGATCCTTTGCTCCCCAGTAAAAAACATTTTACTTCTGATTCCCATTCCTGTTCCAATGTGTCCATCCATGGCCTCCTCCTGTGCTAAGATAGGCCATCCTCAGGTTGGAGGAGCAACACCTTATATTCCGTTTGGGTAGCCTCCAATCTGGTGGCATGAATATCAATTTCTCCTTTCAGTAATTTATTTTTCCTTCCCCTCTTCTTCTATTTCCCACTCTGGTCTTTTACCTCTTCTTACCTACTTATCACTTCCCCCAGGTCCCCTCCTCCTTCCCTTTCTCCTATGGTCCACTTTCCTCTCCTGCCAGATTCTTTCTTCTCCAGCCCTTGACCTTTCCCACCTTCCAGTTAGCCTCCTTCCCCCACCCTCCACCATTTTATACAAGCATCTTTCCCCCTCCATCTTTTTATTTGGGCATCTTCCCCCTCCCTTCTCAGTCCTGAAGAAGGGTCTCGGCCTGAAACGTCGACTGTTTACTCTTTTCAATAGATACTGCCTGACCTGCTGAGTCCCTCCAGCACTTTGGATGAATACCACTGAGCCATTCAAAATTTTCAACATTGAGTAAAAACTTCATTCACAATTCAATAGTTTAAACCTGTGGAGCTCTGTTTCATTTTCATTTTGCATGCAATCATGCACTAGAGGGTATTGATAACAACAGGATTACAAGTCTAGGCTACCCTATCATTTAATGTGTTCCCTCCCCCAGTTAATGAATAATAAGCAAAGAAAATGCAAAGTTAACTGTGAGATTGCTTAGTATCTACTCAAAAATTAACAAGGACATATTGTGCTGCTGGAAGTTCTTCATCGATATGGCACTTTGAACATCCATGGAATAGAAAGACATAGTTGTTATTTATTTGAAGTTGTGAACTTAATTTTCATATTATCATACATTCTATCAGTGGTATCTTCACCTTACAAATTTCATTTAGAAGTGCAGATTTGGGGGTAATTATCATAATTGTAATCAGCGTGACATATTAAAATAGCATCCAATTAACATAATAATTCTAGCTACTAGATTCAATTCTCCTAGTTTTGTAAAAATGGGATTTATGATCATGAGTCAAAGGAAAATCTATTTTCAAATTAACTCTGTATGCATATGCAAATCATCCTAATTATCTATTTCACAAAATATCCTAATGGTAATGGTGCACATAGGGTTTTATAAAGACAAAGCTCAAATATTTTGCATTGAATAAGATCTGGAAATGGAACTTGTTTATCTGGTAATAGTTTACACTTATCCTGAGGATGTGAGCAGAACAGACGTTCAATGGTTGAAATAAATCATGAAGTTGTTGGTTTAGTTCCTAATTTTGAGATCTGGGTATGAGATTTATTTATTTATTTTTTGAAGTTTGGCCTCTTAGCCACACCCCCCAGAAATCCCTCAATTTAATCCTAGCCTAATCAAGAGACAATTTACAATGACCAATTAACTTACCAACTGGTACATCTTTGGACTGTGGGAGGAAACCGGAGCATCTGGAGGAAAACCACGTGGTCCAGGGGAGAACGTACGAACTCTTTACAGACAGCGGTGGGAATTGAACCAGCGTCGCCTGTACTGTAAAGTGTTGTGCTAGCCACTATACTACTGTGATGCAGGCTGGCACTCTGTGGAGTGCAGGACATTAGGAGATGCCAGCTTTTGGATGATGGATTAAAGAAGAGCTTTCTCCTTAATCTTATTAAAGTTAATGTTTATTGCTCTTCCCAGTTAATAGTTATCTCATTTTTTTGTCTGATTGGCAGCAAATGTACAAAGTGGCTGCTGTATTTTGTTCATTGCAACATAACTACAACTTACAGGCACATCACTGATTGCTGACACATCAAAGTTGTACCTGCCACTGTATTTTGACAGGCTATTCCAACAGCATAGCCAAATCTGACCCCGTGTTTCTTCAGCCCTGTGTTTCACAGGTGACTCATGAGCCTTTACTGCCCAGTTAAAACATATTTTGTAAATATCATAGCTGAACCATTCAAAACTGTCAACATTGGGTAAAAACTTCATTCAAAATTCAATGGTTTAAACCTGTGGAGCTCGGTTTCATTTTTATTTTTGTATGCACTGATCCACTGGAGCAGGGGTTCCCAGTCTGGGGTCCATTGACCTATTCCATTAATGGCATTGGTCCATGGTATTAAAAAAGGGTTGGGAACCCCTGCACTAGAAGGTACTGATAACAACAGGATTACAAGACTAGGCTTCCCTCTCATTTACAACACACACAAAATGTTGGAGGAACTCAGCAGTCCAGTCAATGGAAAAGAGTGACCAGTTGATGTTTCAGGCCGAGATGAAGGGTTTCAGCATTTTGTGTGTGTTGCTTGGACTTCCACTATCTGCAGATTTTCTCTTGTTTGTGATTCCCTATTGTTTAATGTGTCCCCACCCTCAGTTAATGAATAATAAGCAAAGAAAGTGTAAAGCTAACTGTGAGATGGTTAAGACCTACTCAAAAGTTAACAGGGTTATACTGTACTGTTGGAAGTTCTTCATTGGAATGGGTCTTTAAACATCCATCAATCTTCTCTTAGGATTGATAATCAATGGACAATGTGCACAGCCAGCAACTCCATAACTTTGGTTACGTTCTTTCACTACCGCACTCCCACCTCCACGCCTCTTCAAACCATAATCAGTAAACTTAGTCCAGGATAACCCACCCCTGTTCTGCATGTTTCAGATCCATTCACACCTCTCAAAAGGCAACTCAAGAGTACACCTCCTCCCAGGTTACAGCAGGCTTTTCTGTTCATGAGAACTGGTTGCAACCTCATCAGTTCAAAGTCAGAAATACAGCTGTGAAGATGGCAGAAGATGGGTTATCACATAGGAAGTGATAGTCTGGAGAAGCATTATTAAAATTTTTTGCAATTTTTAATAATAAGGCTGAAATTAACAAATTTAACCTGAGCCTAACTTGGGCTGATCATGATTTTCTTTTAGAATTGCTTTTACCGTAGACCAGATTTTAAATATTGTTCAAACACGAGGAAATCTGCAGATGCTGGAAATTCAAACAACAACACACACAAAATGCTGGTAGAACACAGCAGGCTAGGCAGCATCGATAGGGAGAAGCGCTGTCGACGTTTCGGGCTGAGACCCTTCGTCAGAACTAACCGAAAGGAAATCTCTTACTCACCTCCTGATCTGTGGAATTCAAGGCTAAAGAGTGAAAGCTATTGAGAAGCTGGAACACCTAAGAAGGGCGGAGTGGTTGTGAGGTGAGAAGGAATGGAGTGGGGGTTCAAGGGGGGGGGAGAGAGAGAGAGAGAGAGAGAGAGAGAGAGAGATGGAGAAAGACTTGGGAAGGTGAAAAGAGGAAAGATATCAGAAATATCAGAATCAGGTTTAATATTACCAGCGTATGTCATGAAATTTATTGTCTTTGCGGTAGCAGTACAATGCAATACATAATAATAGAGAGAAATGTGAATTAGTATTAGATAGTTAAATTGAATTACATAGTTAAATTGACTTAAAGTGAAATATGTAGTTAATTTGAATATGTAGTGCAATAACTAAAATAAAAAAGTAGTGAGTTCATAGGTTCAATGTCCGTTCAGAAAAATATCACATCCTTGCTTTTATATTCCAGTCCTCTTGAAATGAATGTGAACATTGTATTTGCCTTCCTCACGACAGATTCAACCAGCAAACTAATCTTTAGGGAATCCTGCACAAGGACTCCCAAACAACACACACAAAATGCTGGTGGAACGCAGCAGGCCAGGCAGCATCTATAGGAAGAAGCACTGTCGACATTTTGGGCCGAGATCCTTCGTCAGGACTAACTGAAAGGAAAGATACTAAGAGATTTGAAAGTAGGAGGGGGAGGGGGAAATGCAAAATGATAGGAGAAGACTGGAAGGGGTGGGATGAAGCTAAGAGCTGGAAAGGTGATTGGCAAAAGTGATACAGGGCTGGAGAAGGGAAAGGGTCATGGGACAGGAGGCCTCGGGAGAAAGAAAGGGGGAGGGGGAGCACCAGAGGGAGATGGAGAACAGGCAGAGTGATGGGCAGACAGAGAGAAAAAAACAAACAACTAAATATGTCAGGGATGGGGTAAGAAGGGGAGGAGGGGCATTAACGGAAGTTAGAGAAGTCAATGTTCATGCCATCAGGTTGGAGGCTACCCAGCCGGTATATAAGGTGTTGTTCCTCCAACCTGAGTGTGGCTTCATCTTGACAGTAGAGGAGGCCATGGATAGACATATCAGAATGGGAATGGGACATGGAATTAAAATGTGTGGCTACTGGGAGATCCTGCTTTCTCTGGCGGACAGAGTGTAGGTGTTCAGCGAAACGGTCTCCCAGTCTGCATCGGGTCTCACCAATATATAAAAGGCCACACCAGGAGCACCGGACGCAATATACCACACCAGCCAACTCACAGGTGAAGTGTCGCCTCACCTGGAAGGACTGTCTGGGGTCCTGAATGGTGGTGAGGGAGGAAGTGTAAGGGCAGGTGTAGCACTTGTTTCTTTTACAAGGATAAGTGCCAGGAGGGAGATTGGTGGGAAGGGATGGGGGGAACGAGTGGACAAGGGAGTCGTGTAGGGAACGATCCCTGCGGAAAGCAGAAAGAGGGGGTAAGGGAAAGATGTGCTTAGTAGTGGGATCCCGTTGGAGGTGGCGGAAGTCACGGAGAATTATACGTTGGACCTGGAGGCTGGTGGGGTGGTAGGTGAGGACAAGGGCAACCCTATCCCGAGTGGGGTGGTGGGTGGATGGGGTGAGGGCAGATGTGCGGGAAATGGGAGAGATGCGTTTGAGAGCAGAGTTGATGGTGGAAGAAGGGAAGCCCCTTTGTTTAAAAAAGGAAGACATCTCCTTCGTCCTGGAATGAAAAGCCTCATCCTGAGAGCAGATGCAGCAGAGATGGAGGAATTGCGAGAAGGGGATAGCATTTTTGCAAGAGACAGGGTGGGAAGAGGAATAGTCCAGGTAGCTGTGAGAGTCTGTAGGCTTATAGTAGATATCAGTAGATAAGCCGTCTCCAGAGATGGAGACAGAAAGATCAAGAAAGGGGAGGGAGGTGTCAGAAATGGACCAGGTAAATTTGAGGGCAGGGTGAAAGTTGGAGGCAAAGTTAATGAAGTCAACGAGCTCAGCATGCGTGCAGGAGGCAGTGCCAATGCAGTCGTCAATGTAGCGAAGGAAAAGAGAGGGACGTTTACCTGTATAGACTTGGAACATGGACTGTTTCACAAAGCCAACAAAAAGGCAGGCATAACTGGGACCCATGCGGGTGCTCATGGCTACACCCTTGGTTTGGAGAAAGTGGGAGGAGCCAAAGGAGAAATTATTGAGAGTAAGAACTAATTCTGCTAGATGGAGGAGAGTGGAGGTAGAGGGGAATTGGTTAGGTCTAGAATCCAAAAAGAAGTAAAGAGCTTTGAGACCTTCCTGGTGGGGGATGGAGGTATATAGGGACTGGACGTCCATGGTGAAAATAAGCCGGTGGGGGCCAGGGAACTTAAAATCATTGAAAAAATTCAAAGCGTGAGAAGTGTCACGAACATAGGTGGGAAGAGATTGAACAAGGAGGGATAAAACAGTATCAAGGTATGCAGAAATGAGTTCGGTGGGGCAGGAGCAAGCTGAGACAATGGGTCTACCTGGACAGGCAGGTTTGTGGATCTTGGGTAGGAGGTAGAAACGGGAATTGCGGGTTGTGGGAACTATGAGGTTGGTGGCAGTGGATGGGAGATCCCCAGAGCTGATAAGGTTGGTGATGGTGTGGGAGACAATGGCCTGGTGCTCCTTAGTGGGGTCATGATCAAGGGGTAAATAAGAGGAGGTATCAGAGAGTTGTCACTGAGCCTCGGCCAGGTAGAGGTCAGTACGCCAGACAACAACAGCTCCCCCCCTTATCAGTGGATTTTATAGTGAGGTTGGGATTAGTGCAGAGGGAGCGGAGTGCAGAGCATTCAGAAGGAGTGAGGTTGCAATTGGAACAGGGTGTGATGAAGTCGAGACAGTTGATATCCCGTCGGCAATTAGCAAAAAAGAGATCCAGAGCAGGCAGAAGATCAGAGTGGGGTGTCCATGAAGAGGAGGAGGGTTGAAGATGGGAGAAAGGGTCATCGGTGGGGGTAGGAGAGTCCTTGTCAAAGAAGTAAGCTCGGAGACGGAGCCGGCGGAAGAAGAGTTCAGCAAGATGGCGTACACAGAACTCGCTGAGGTGTGGGCGAAGAGTGACAAAGGTGACACCCTTGTCAAAGAAGTAAGCTTGGAGATGGAGCCAGCTCCATCTTCCTCTCACCCCAACCCTTCCCTCTCCACTGACACTACCAGCCTCCCTCCCCCCTTGGATCCCATCTCACATCCGTGCCCGGTCTTTACCATTCCCTCCTACCTTCAACTCTGAGGCAGTGCGCTCTGTCCTCAGTAAGGGCCTCACCTATGTCTCTTGTCAAAGCAGGATCTCCCAGTGGCCACACATTTTAAATCCACGTCCCATTCCCATTCTGATATGTCTATCCATGGCCTCCTCTACTGTCAAGATGAAGCCACACTTAGGTTGGAGGAACAACACCTTTTATACCAGCTGGGTAGCCTCCAACCTGATGGCATGAACATTGACTTCTCTAACTTTCGTTAATGCCCCTCCTCCCCTTCTTACCCCATCCCTGATATATTTAGTTGTTTGTTTTTTTCTCTCTCTCTCTGCCCATCACTCTGCCTGTTCTCCATCTCCCTCTGGTGCTCCCCTCCCCCTTTCTTTCTCCCAAGGCCTCTCATCCCATGATCCTTTCCCTTCTCCAGCTCTGTATCACTTTTGCCAATCACCTTTCCAGCTCTTAGCTTCATCCCACCCCCTCCGGTCTTCTCCTATCATTTCGCATTTCCCCCTCCCCCTCCTACTTTCAAATCCCTTAGTATTTTTCCTTTCAGTTAGTCCTGACGAAGGGTCTCAGCCCAAAATGTCGATAGTGCTTCTTCCTATAGATGCTGCCTGGCCCGCTGTGTTCCACCAGCATTTTGTGTGTCTTGTTTGAATTTCCAGCATCTGCAGATTTCCTCATGTTTGCAAGGACTCCCAAGTCTTTTTGAGTCCCAGTTTTTTTAAATTATCTCTCCATTTAGAAAATAGTCAACCCTTTCATTTTTTTCTACCAAAGTGCATGACAATACACTTACCAAGACTGTATTCTATCTGCCCATTCTCAGAATGTGTCGAAATCCTTCTGTAGCCTCTCTACTTCCTCAAAATTACCTGCCCCTCCACCTATCTTCATATCATCTGTAAACTTTTCAACAAAGCCATCAATTCCATCTTCCAAATCATTGACATATAACATAAAAAGAATTGGTCCCAAGCATAGATCCTTGTGGAACACTAGTCATTGGCAGCCAGCCAGAAAAGTCTTCCTTTATGCCCACTCTTTGCCTCCTGCCAATCAACCACTGCTTTATCGATGATAGAATCTTTCCTGTAATATGATGGGCCCACAGCTTGTTAAGCAGCTTTATGTATGGCACCTTGTCAAAGGCCTTCTAAAAATTCAAGTACACAACATCAACCTTTGTCTATCCTGCTTTTTATTTCTTCAAAGAATTCTAACAGATTTGTCAGGCAAGGTTTTCCCTTGATGAATCCATGCTGACTATGGGCTATTTTATCAGGTGCCTCCAAGTACCATGAAACCTTATGCTTAATAATCGACTTCAACACCTTCCCAGCCACTGAGGTCAGACTAACTGGCCTATAGTTTCCTTTCTTCTGCCTCTCTCCCTTTTTGAAGAGTGGAGTGACATTTGCAATTTTCCAGCCTTCCGGAACCATTCCAGAATCTAGTGTTTCTTGAAAGATGATTACTCATGCCTTCACAATCTCTTTAGCCACCACTTTCAAAACCCTAGGCTGTACACCATCTGGTCCAGGTGATTTATCTACCTTCAGACCTTTTAGTTTCCCCAAGAATCTTCTCTCTAGTTATGATAATGTCACACACTTCATGACAGCTGTCACATGGAACTTCTACCATACTGCTAGTGTCTTCCACAGTGAAGAATGATGCAAAATACTTATTCAGTTCACACGCCATTTCATTGTCCCATATAGAGATGAATAGGGAGGGTATTTGCCCTATCTGAGGAGTCTAGAACTAGAGAACAGTTTTGAATTGAAGGGCAGGGTGTGCTATTTAGTAGCAAAATGAGGAAAATATTCATCCTATCCTCCTTTCTGTCCCAAACACACCACTTTATATCACCTACTCTCAATCCTTCACCCCCCTTTCTTCACCCATTCCTGTACTTTTACCACTCCACTCCCATATTCTCCTATCACTCCCTCTTCTCCTGTCCCACTACACCTCTCTATCCCCTATTGTTGCCCACTACTTCTTATCCCTTTCTCTTTGCCCCAACTCCCACACCTCCATTCCCTTTTCTACTGCTATCTCACTCTCCCCAATCCCCCTGCCCCTCTCTATTCACCATTGCCTATACCGCAACCCAAAATCCCAACTCCTATCTCTACCCTGCTTTTCCCTGTCCAGTCCATTCTGCCCTCTACAATGCAAGGTGGACTCACATGTTGAGGGGCATGCTGACCATCAGCCAGCCTCCCCAGTGAAACTAAACTGTTCCAAAACTCTGCTAACTGATCCCTAATCTCTGAAGCTCTCATCCCTGTGACAGAATCACTCCATGGCCTTTCCCCTCACTATACCTGCATTATCTTCCAGGTCTGCAATTTTCTAAGATCTTTCCACTCCTCAATACCATCCCTGGTTTTCAAAACTCCACCAGCAGTATGTAGGCCTCCATTAGTCTCAATAGACCATGGATTTGCACCTTGGAAAGTTTGCAGGGCGCAGGCCTGGGCAAGGTTTTTTTTGTGGAAGGTCGGCAGTAGCCCAAGCTGCAAGTCTCCAAGGGAAGGGCATTAGGACCCATACAGCTTGGCACCGGTGTCATCGCAGAACAATGTGTGGTTAAGTGCCTTGCTCAAGGACACACATGCAGCCTCAGCCAAGGCTCGAACTAGCGACCTTCAGATCACTAGACGGACACCTTAACCACCTGGCCACATGCCAACACTACCAGCAGTAACCCTACTCTGTTCACCAGACAACTAAGTTCTCTATTTCTCTCACTTCCTTTAACACACTTGTCAATCAAAGTATCAAAGTATTGAGCACAGGAATTGGGATCTTACACTGAAGTTGTATAGGACATTGGTGAAGACTAATTTGGAGTATTGTGTGCAGTCCTGGTCACCTATCTACAGGAAAGATACCAATAAGGTTGAAAGAGTATAGAGAAAATTTACAAAGCTGTTGCTAGGATTTGAGGACCTGTGTTATGGTGAAAGGTTGAATAGGTTAGGATTTTATTCCCCAGAGCGTAGGAGAATGAGGGTATATTTGATAGAGGTATACAAAATTATGAGGGGTATAGATAGGGTAGATGCAAGCAGGCCTTTTCCACTGAGGGTGGGTGAGAATAGAAATAGAGGTCATGGGTTAAGGGTGAAAGGTGAAATTTTAAGGGGAACATGAGGGGGACTTCTTCTCTCAGAGAGTGGTGAAAGTGTGGAACGGGTTGCTAGCAGAAATGGTAGATGTAGATTCAATTTCCCCATTTAAGAGATATTTGGATAGGTATATGGATGGGAAGAACATGCTTCTGCGCTGTAGTGTTCTATGACTCTATGACACTCCTTTGACAAAAACTTTGGGCTCTATTTTGAGAAGTTTTTTCTATGTGACTTATTGATAAGTAGTTATTTGATAATATCCTGCATGATTAAATATCTTCTTACATTGAAGGTGACAGACAAATACACGTTATATGGTTGTGGAGGTAACAGTATCAATCAGTGAGTATGGTTGGTTACTTGAGGCCAGCAGTGGTTTACCTTGGTAAGATATACTGTTTGTTCAAAGTCATGCCATCACCAAGACATTTCATGAAGATTTTACAAGGCACTGCAGGGAGTTAATGACCTTTGTGCATTTATTCACAGTTCTTCTGCAAGGTGCAGTTTATCTCTGTTACCAAAAGATGAATTAACTTATAACGCTGTCTTTACAAAACTCATTTTTTAAACTCCTTTACCGATACCACCATTGTCTTTAATTAAGTATTTGTGGTGAGGAAAAGTACAAGCAGATGAAGTGTGATGTGATTTATGACAGCTGTCAAATACCCTGTAACGTACACAGGGCTGAAAGGGACAGAAACTGTCTCTAATTGTGGTGCTGTAAATTTACACAAGGAAGGACACATTTAGAGATCTTTTCCTAACGTCAGTCAAAATCCTGCTGGATAGTGGTGACCTTCAAGACAAGGGAACTTTTAAGTAAAATTGGAAATAAAGAGAGGAAGATTTATTGGTTTTGGATGTAGTTGCAATGGGTGAGGATAATGGAGTTCAAAATCCTGAACCTGCAATATGTAAGCATACTGTGGATTCCCATTCTTCACCACTTTAGCTGTGACATAAAGGCCGTTTAAAATGAATAGTCTGCCAGGTCCATTAAAACAGTAGCGAAGTGTGTAAGGGTTCTGTACCCAGGGCTTTGTAGGTAGAAATTGAGAGAGTTAGACAGTTTGTCACATGTACATCGAAACATGCAGCAAAATGCGTCGTTTGTGTCACCAACACAGCCTGAGGATGTGCTAGGGGTACCCTGCAAGAGTCGCCAAGATTCTGGCGCCAGCGTAGCCATACGCCTTTGGAATGTGTGAGGAAACCAGAGCATTGGGAGGAAACCACAGGGTCTTGGAGAGAGCCTACAAGCTCCCTACAGAGAGTGGCAAAGTTTGAACATGGGTAACTGGGACAGTAAAGCAATATGCTAATTGCTGCACTACTGAAATGCTTTTTTGTGCATTGCACATCCCCATTATTGCATAACATCGACAGACACCTCAATGCACTCTATATGCAGCTTTGTAAGACCAAACAGCATCATCCACTGGTGACGCACTTATGCCCGTTGCAGTAAGTAGGCAGCTGTAATGTCAGTTGCTGGTGCTTGTCCCCTGCTAAAGTGGTCTGCCTATCAGCCATGGTGCAGACCTCACACGGGGAACCAATAGTCAATGGCAGTGGCAAGCCCTGCAGCCTCTGCTGTCTGAAGGGATCATCAATTACTTTACGTGTTGGAGAGAGAGTTGGAAGAGATCAGTTTGGACTTAGCTCAGCTGTGCTCTGGAGCTGCAGGGTTTAGGAGATTTCTGTTAATTAACCAAGATGCAGGCTTTGGTATTTCTGTAGAAAAATGGCAGCTTCAGCAATGACCCTGTTGAGCCTCTGATTTGCTATGTTTCCTTCTTATTACATACCATCCACAGGAGGTACAGGAGCTTTTGATTCCACACCACCAGGTTCAGTTAATAAGTTCAGTTCTATGAAGGTAACAGTTATTATCCTTAATCCATCAGGCTCCTGAACCAAAGTGGATAATTCACTCATCTCTGCTCTGAACTGATTCCACAACCTACAGACTCACCTACAAGGACTCTACAACTCACATTCTCAGTGTTGTTTAGGCTTTTGTATTGCAGAGTTTTGCTCATTGGATGTTAGCCAGTCTTTGTTTATGTATAGTTTTTCATAAATTATATTGTACAGGTATTTCTATACTTTCCAGTAAATACCTACAAGAAAATGAATCTCAAGGTAGTAGATGGTAACAGATACTTGGATAATAAATTTTATTTTGAGATTGACTTGGCCAGGAGCAGAAGAAGAGGGGCAAAGGCACAGCCTCCATGCCGGAGGAGGCCAGAAGTGGAAGGCAGTGAGGCTCTGGCCAAGAGATCTTGTTCTTCAAGAGAGTTTCAAGGACAGAACTTCTATTTCCACTGTCTGAGATATAATGCAAAAGGGAACCTGGTCTGTGGTGTCAGAAACTGGCTGCTTTCTGTGAGCAAGAGTCCTGCCAACCAGTTGTGGAAGAGCAGAGCATATTACTTTGAATCACCTGCACTGAAGATTAAAGATTAGCTTTTTTTTTGTCACGTGTGCTTTGAAACATACAGTTAAGTGCATTGTTTGTGTCGACATAAATTAGTGAGGATTGTGCTGAACAGTCTACAAGTGTCGTCATGCTTCTGACACCAGAAATGCCCACAACTCACTAACCCTAACCTGCACATCTTTGAAAAGGAAGGGAGCAGTTACTCTATTGGGGGTATTCTATAGGCCCCCTGGTAGCAGCAGAGATACCGAGGAGCAGATTGGGTGGCAGATTTTGGAAAGGTGCAAAAATAACAGGGTTGTTATCATGCAAACACGAAGAAATCTGCAGATGCTGGAAATTCAAACAACACACACTAAATGCTGATGGAACACAGCAGGCCAGGCAGCATCTATAGGGAGAAGTACTGTTGACGTTTCAGGCCGAGACCCTTCGTCAGGCAGGGGGGCGCACACAACACAGATGCAGGAGTGAGGAGGACAGTGAACAGTGGTGTTTCTACCACCAGCAGTGGGGCACAGAAGCCCGCCGTTATCACCCACCCTGCAAGGGCCAAGGCCAGGGCCAGCAGCCACTAATGACTATGGCAGCTGGCCACCAGGACAGCCTCTTGTACGTCTGGGACAAACAGTTGGGACGCCGCTTCTTGGTCGACACCGGAGCGGAAATCCACATCTTGCTCCCGACAGGGTACGACACCCGCAACAGGAAGCCAGGACCCACCCTGAGGGCCACAAACAGCAGCACGATACGGACCTACGGCACCCGCACAGTGCAGCTGCAGTTCGGCGCCAGCCGGTTCACGTGGGACTTCACACTGGCCGCGGTGGCCCACCCACTCCTGGGGGCAGACTTCTTGCGAGCTCACAGCCTACTGGTCGACTTGCAAGGGAAAAGACTGGTAAATGCCGAGACTTTCCAGACATTCTCCCTGGGTGAAGCTAAGTTGCCGGCCCCACACCTGGACTCCATCACGCTGTCAGACAACGAATTCACCAGAATCCTGGCGGACTTTCCATTGATTTTGGCACCGCAGCTCACGGCAGCCATGCCCAGACATGGGGTACAGCACCACATTCCGACCCAGGGACCACCCCTCCACGCCCTCACACGAAGGCTCCCCCTGGAAAAGCTCCGCCTGGTGAAGGAGGAATTCAAGAGGATGGAGGAATTGGGGATCATACAGAGGTCCGACACCCCATGGGCCTCCCCCCTGCACATGGTGCCCAAAGCCGCCGGAGGTTGGAGACCATGCGGCGACTACCGCAGACTGAACGAGGCTACAACTCCAGACCGTTACCCTGTGCCGCACATACAAGACTTTGCAGTAAACCTGCACGGGGCAAGAATATTTTCCAAAGTAGACCTTGTCTGGGGATACCATCAAATCCCGGTGCACCCTCAAGACATCCCCAAAACAGCACTCATCACTCTGTTCGGCCTGTTCAAGTTCTTCCGAATGCCATTCGGCCTGAAGATTGCCACACAGACGTTCCAGCGACTAATGGATGTGGTGGGACGCGACCTGGACTTTGCGTTCATCTATTTGGATGACATCCTTATAGACAGCAGTAGTCGCCAGGAGCATCTGTCCCACCTCTGCCAGCTCTACTCCTGCCTGAGTGATTTCGGCCTCACGATCAACCCGGCCAATTGCCAGTTCGGTCTCGATACCATTGACTTCCTGGGCCACAGGATTACCAAAGACAGGGAACACCTCTGTCCACCAAGGTAGACGTGATCCGCCACTTTGCCCGGCCCAACACGGTCAAAGGCCTGCAGGAGTTCGTTGGTATGGTGAACTTCTACCACCGTTTCCTCCCCTCAGCAGCCCGTATCATGCGTCCTTTGTTCACCCTGATGTCAGGTAAAGGCAAGGACATTACTTGGGACAAGGAGGCCATGGCCGCTTTCGTTAAAGCCAAGGAAGCCTTGGCAGATGCCGCGATGCTGGTGCACCCCAGAACGGACATTCCGACCGCCCTCACGGTGGACGCATCCGACACAGCAGTCGGTGGGGTATTGGAGCAGCTCATCGAGGGGCATTGGCAACCACTGATGTTCTTCAGCAAGCACCTACGACCACCCGAACTCAAGTACAGTGCTTTCGACCGGGAGCTGTTGGCACTGTATCTGGCAATCCGGCATTTCAGGTACTTCTTAGAAGGCAGGCCGTTCTCCACGTTCACGGACCACAAACCGTTGACCTTCGCGTTCACGAAGGTGTCCGATCCCTGGTCGGCTCGCCAGCAGCGACATCTGTCCTACATCTTGGAGTACACGACGGACATCCGGCATGTCTCGGGAAAGGACAACGTCGTGGCGGACACACTCTCCAGACCAGCTGTCCAGGCCCTGTCCCTGGGGGTGGACTATGCAGCATTGGCGGAGGCGCAGCAGGCAGACGACGAGATGCCCAGCTACAGGACCGCAGTCTCGGGTTTGCAGCTGCAAGACTTTCTTGTAGGCCCAGGTGATGGGACCCTCCTGTGTGACGTGGCTACCGGCCAACCTCGCCCCATCGTCCCGGCAGCCTGGAGGCGGCGAGTTTTCGACTCTATACATGGTTTGGCGCACCCAACTATCAGGACAACCATCCGGCTGGTCTCCAGCAAGTTTGCGTGGCACGGACTTCGCAAGCAGGTCAGTGAATGGGCCAGAACGTGCACACAGTGCCAAACAGCCAAGGTGCAGCGGTACACTAAAGCCCCGCCGCAGCAGTTCGAACCCACCCACCGGAGGTTCGACCACATTCATGTGGATATCGTGGGCCCCCTACCAGTGTCCCGAGGAGCGTGGTACCTCCTAACTATGGTAGACCGGTTCACGAGGTGGCCAGAGGCAGTCCTGCTCACCAACACGTCTGTCGATTCCTGTGCCAGAGCACTGATTGCAACCTGGGTAGCACGTTTCAGGGTACCGGCCCACATTACCTCCAACAGAGGCGCCCAGTTCACCTCCAGCCTGTTGGGAATGCAGCTACACCACACTACTGCCTACCACCCACAGTCGAACGGACTAGTGGAACACTTCCACCGTCACTTGAAGTCGGCTCTCATGGCCCGCCTGAGAGGACCTAACTGGGTGGACGAGCTTCCCTGGGTCCTGCTTGGAATTCGCACAGCGCCCAAAGAGGATCTGCACGCCTCATCGGCCGAGTTGGTGTATGGCACACCCTTGGCCATCCCAGGAGAGTTCATACCAGCCCCAAGGGGGCAAGAGAAAGAACCCGCAGCAGTCCTGGACAGACTATGCAAAAGGCTCAGCAACCTGGCCCCCGTACCGACTTCACAGCATGGACGGACCCCGACCCATGTACCCAAAGACCTTCAGAACTGTAAGTTTGTGTTTGTACGAAGGGGCGGACACCAGGCACTGCTACAGCAGCCGTATGAGGGGCTGTTCAAGGTGATCAACAACAACGGGTCCACGTACGTTCTGGACATTGGGGGGAAAGAGGAGGTTTTCACGGTGGACCGACTCAAACCAGCCCATGTGGACTTGGCGCAGCCGGTCGCGGTTCAGGCACCGCAGCACAGAGGCAGACCTCCCAAACAGAGGCTGATCCAGACTGTGGACATTGGGGGGTGTATTGCCAGTTCTGGGGCGGGGGTTATGTGGTGACTCACTTTCTGCGCAGGCGAACCGGCTCACAAATAGCCAGCGCATGGGGAGAGACTTTGCTAATGCACCTCTGATGTCATTTCCAACCGGAGAGGGCGGACGATAGGGATTAAATGCCAGCGCTGCGAAGTTTGAATAAACTAGTCTCAAAACGACTTACTGACTGCGTGTAGGTATTTCAGCACTGTGTGTAGCACATCGCTACAGGCACCTGATTACTTCCAAGGGTTTAGATGGGGCAGAGTTTGTTAAATGTGTCCAGGATGGATTCCTGTCACAGTATGTTGACAGGCTGACTAGGGGAAATGCCATACTTGATCTAGTATTAGGTAACGAACCAGGTCAGGTCACAGACCTCTCAGTGGGTGAGCATCTGGGGGACAGTGATCACCGCTCCCTGACCTTTAGCATTATCATGGAAAAAGATAGAATCAGACTGGACAGGAAAATTTTTAATTGGGGAGGGGCAAATTATGAGGCTGTAAGGCTAGAACTTGCGGGTGTGAATTGGGATGATGTTTTTGCAGGGAAATGTACTATGGACATGTGGTCGATGTTTAAGGATCTCTTGCAGGATGTTAGGGATAAATTTGTCCCAGTGAGGAAGATAAAGAATGGTAGGGTGAAGGAACCATGGGTGACAAGTGAGGTGGAAAATCTAGTCAGGTGGAAGAAGGCAGCATACATGAGGTTTAGGAAGCAAGAATCAGATGGGTCTATTGAGGAATATAGGGTAGCAAGAAAGGAGCTTAAGAAGGGGCCGAGAAGAGCAAGAAGGAGGCATGAGAAGGCCTTGGCGAATAGGGTAAGGGAAAACCCCAAGGCATTCTTCAATTATGTGAAGAACAAAAGGATGACAGGAGTGAAGGTAGGACCGATTAGAGATAAAGGTGGGAAGATGTGCCTGGAGGCTGTTGAAGTGAGTGAGGTCCTCAATGAATACTTCTCTTCGATATTCACCAATGAGATGGAACTTGATGACAGTGAGGACAATATGAGTGAGGTTGTTGTTCTAGAGCATGTTGATATTAAGGGACAGGAGGTATTGGAGTTGTTAAAATACATTAGGACGGATAAGTCCCCAGGGCCTGACGGAATATTCCCCAGGTCACTCCATGAGGCGAGGGAAGAGATTGCTGAGCCTCTGGCTAGGATCTTTATATCCTCGTTGTCCACGGGAATGGTAGCGGAGGATCGGAGGGAGGCGAATGTTGTCCCCTTGTTCAAAAAAGGTAGTAGGGATAGTCCGGGTAAATATAGATCAGTGAGCCTTACGCCTATGGTGGGAAAGCTTTTGGAAAAGATTCTTAGAGATAGGATCCATGGGCATTTAGAAAATCATGGTCTGATCAGGGACAGTCAGCATGGCTTTCTGAAGGGCAGATAGTGTCTAACAAGCCTGATAAAGTTATTTGAGGAGGTGACCAGGCATATAGATGAGGGTAATGCAGTGGATGTGATCTACATGGATTTTAGTAAGGCATTTGACAAGGTTCCACATGGTAGGCTTATTCAGAAAGTCAGAAGGCATGGGATCCAGGGAAGTTTGGCCAGGTGGATTCAGAATTGGCTTGCCTGCAGAAGGAAGAGGGTCGTGGTGGAGGGAGTACATTCGGATTGGAGGGTTGTGACTAGTGGTGTCCCACAAGGATTTGCTCTGGGACCTCTACTTTTCATGATTTTTATTAATGATCTGGATGTGGGGGTAGAAGGGTGGGTTGGCAAGTTTGCAGATGACACAAAGGTTGGTGGTGTTGTAGATAGTGTAGAGGATTGTTGAAGATTGCAGAGAGACATTGACAGGATGCAGAAGTGGGCTGAGAAGTGGCAGATGGAGTTCAACCCAGATAAGTGTGAGGTGGTACACTTTGGAAGGACAAACTCCAAGGCAGAGTACAAAGTAAATGGCAGGATACTTGGTAGTGTGGAGAAGCAGAGGGATCTGGGGGTACATGTCCACAGATCCCTGAAAGTTGCCTCACAGGTAGATAGGGTAGTTAAGAAAGCTTATGGAGTGTTAGCTTTCATAAGCTGAGGGATAGAGTTTAAGATTCGTGAGCTCTATAAAACTCCGGTTAGGCTACACTTGGAGTACTGTGTCCAGTTCTGGTCACTTCACTATAGGAAGGATGTGGAAGCATTGTAAAGGGTACAGAGGAGATTTACCAGGATGCTACCTGGTTTAGAGAGTATGGATTATGATCAGAGATTAAGGGAGCTAGGGCTTTACTCTTTGAAGAGAAGGAGGATGAGAGGAGACATGATAGAGGTGTACAAGATATTAAGAAGAATAGATAGAGTGGATAGCCAGTGCCTCTTTCCCAGGGCACCACTGCTCAGTACAAGAGGACATGGTTTTAAAGTAAGGTAGGAGGGAAGTTCAAGGGGGATATTAGAGGAAGGCTTTTTACTCAGAGAGTGGTTGGTGCGTGGAATGCACTGCCTGAGTCAGTGGTGGAGGCAGATACACTAGTGAAGTTTAAGAGACTACTGGACAGGTATATGGAGGAATTTAAGGTGGGGGGGGGTTATATGGGAGGCAGGGTTTGAGGGTCAGCACAACATTGTGGGCTGAAGGACCTGTAATGTGCTGTACTGTTCTATGTTCTAAATGTGGGAGGAAACCAGGGAACCTGCAGCAAACCCATGTGGTCACGGGCAAAACGTACAGGCAGCTTACTCACAATGGTAGGAATCAGACTATGATCTTACAGCTATTGTGCCAACCATGCCAACATACTCTTCACAGCACACGGGTGTATCCACAATGTGACAAACGCTGTCTGCTGGGGGAAAAGAGATTCACATCTCCCAGTCATCCAGGTTTGATCCCAGCTTCCTTATGATTGTGTGTGACACCACCCCCCCACCCCCTGCCCCAGGTGCTCTGGTTTTCTTCCACACCTCAAAGACCAGCTGGTCAGTAGGTTAATCGGATCCTGTAAATTACCACTGGTGCATGTGGGGATCGGAAAATCAGGGTGGAGTTGACAGATAAGTAAGTAAGAACAGGTTATGGGGAAATGGGGGAAATAGAACTGCTAGGGTTGCTCTGAGAGCTGTTATAGAATCAAGTGTTCAAATAGCCTCTTCTTGTGACAGAAGGAAATGCTAACAAGTTTAAATAAACATTTAATAATAATGATATGAAAAATATATCACTTGGTTTTCAATAAACCAAGATTTAAAATCTTGGAACGAGATCGTGCAAAGAGACCTGGGTGTCATTGTACACCAGTCATTGAAAGTGGGCATGCAGGTACAGCAGGCGGTGAAAAAGGCAAATAGTATGTTGGCATTCATAGCAAGAGGTTTCGAGTACAGGAGCAGGGAGGTTCTACTGCAGTTGTACAAGGCCTTGGTGAGACCACACCTGGAGTATTGTGTGCAGTTTTGGTCCCCTAATCTGAGGAAAGACACTCTTGCCATAGAGGGAATACAAAGAAGGTTCACCAGATTGATTCCTGGGATGGCAGGACTTTCATATGAAGAAAGACTGGATCGACTGGGCTTATACTCGCTGGAATTTAGAAGATTGAGGGGGGGATCTTATTGAAATGTATAAAATTCTAAAGGTATTGGACAGGCTAGATGCAGGTAGATTGTTCCCGATGTTGGGGAAGTCCAGAACGAGGGGTCACAGTTTAAGGATAAAGGGGAAGCCTTTTAGGACCAAGATGAGGAGAAACTTCCTCACACAGAGAGTGGTGAATCTGTGGAATTCTCTGCCACAGGAAACAGTTGAGGCCAGTTCATTGGCTATATTTAAGAGGGAGTTAGATATGGCCCTTGTGGCTAAAGGGATCAGGGGGTATGGAGAGAAAGCAGGTACAGGGTTCTGAGTTGGATGATCAGCCAAGATCATACTGAATGGCGGTGCAGGCTTGAAGGGCCGAATGGCCTAATCCTGCACCTATTTTCTATGTTTCTAAGCCAGAAGAAGCAAGCAGCACACTCAGACTTGCTTATATTGCAGGCTATTCTGCCCAAATGAAACAGCAGTAATTCCTCATGACTACACTTAATATTCTGCCATATCCTGAATATGAGCACACTCAGTGGTCACTTTATCAGATACTTCCTGTACCTGTGGCCACTGAGTCTATGTTGGTGGTCTTCTGCTGTCGAAGCCCATCCACTTCAAGGTCGGACATTTTCTTGAGTTACTATCACCTTCCTGGCAGCTTGACCCAGCCTGGCCATTCTCCTCTGAACTCTCTCACTAATACGGTGCTTTCACCTTCAGAACTGCAACTCACTGGATGACTATTTTTGTTTTTCACACAATGCTCTGGAAACTTGTACATTAAAATCCCAGGAGATCAGCAGTTTCTGAGAAACTCAAACCATCCCATCTAGCACATACAATCATTCCACGGTCAAAGTCACTTAAATCACATTTCTTAGCCATTCTGATGTTTGGTCTGATCGACAACTGAACCCCTTGACCATGTTTGCATGCTTTTAGGAATTGAGTTGCTGTCACATGATTGGCTGGTTAGATATTTGCATAGATGAGCAGGTGTACAGGTGTACCTAATAAAGTGGCCACTGAGTGTAGATTGTGTGACGACTCAGAAGAACTTAGTCAAAACTACAGGCCCTGGAAGCTCATATGATTCTTCCTGAGGTTGGACTAACTGGCCTATAGTTTCCTTTCTTCTGCCTCTCCCCCTTCTTGAAGAGTGGAGTGACACTTGCAATTTTCCATTCTTCTGGAATTCTGAAGCAGACTGCATATTTCAGACACTGCTGGGCCAACCCTTGCTCTTCATGAATAAGATTTGTTCCAGCTCACTCTCATACAGACATCCTTCAAAATTTGAAAATCATTTTTGTATGTTCCAAGAGGCTTACCTTTTTTTTCTAGTGAGGAATCCCAAAGCACTGAATCTGCACTCAAACAATGCCCAGATATCAGATTTTCAATGGAAATGATAAATGCAGATTCCCATTGCACCGTACTTGTGCCTGATAGTGACCGTCTCAAACCACTGGAACTCTCCCCAGTTCCCCCTTACAGAAGGCAGCTTCATGTGTCCCGGTCCCCCACTGGCAACAAATTGGTCCATCAGCTACAAACTAAATAGAAACAGGCACTTCATTACTTTTCCCAAAAGGCCACATCAGCTGTGTATTCTGCACGGGAGGACTCAACCTCTTACTTCAGGGATTTAACACCACGTACAAGGCACTCAATGGGATAAGGGGATTATCTACAGCTCCAAAGTTTCATTCTAGGAGTTGCACCATTTTCCTCCATGTGTTCAGTCCCATGGACACTGAAGAAGTGTGAATTGCTCATACAAGGCAGGACTCCATCTAATACCATCAGCTGCACTGACTCAGTTGTTGACACACTCACTGAAGATTCCTCAGCAGCTCGCGGCTACAACTTGTGCCACCAAGAAGGGGAGTTGTGTACGTCCCTTAATTCCACAAGGCGGGCTCCAAGGCTCACACAGCCTGACTTGGAAACACATTACTGCTCCGCCATGCTTCTCCTTACATGTAACAAAATGAGCTCCTTCTCCAGAAACATTCAGCATTCAGGAACATGGCTTCTCAGCATCCCCAGTGGCGATTAAATGCTAACTTCTCAGCAACACCCACCTTTACCCAAAACCCACACAGTATCCAACTTCCTGTCACTCTGTTGAGTGGTACAGTAGTGCAGCGCCAGAGGTCACCCATCAGAGTTTGATTTCTGCCGCTGTCTTAAGACATTTGAACATTCGACCCACGACCACATGGTCATCGCTGTGACAAATAATAATTAATCTATTTTAATCTATTTCTGGTTTGTATCACTTCCCTCAGAGGGGCCACTGGTTCGTGTCGCTTCCCTTAATAGGGCCTCTGGATCTCGATGCTCCCGCCAATGTTATTGAAACTCTGAGGTTAATGGATTGGATTGGAGTTCATATTGACCCCTTTTAGTTCCACGCTTCTTACATGTTCTTTCCCATTCTTCCTTGTTGCCAATTGGTGGGCGAGGGGTTGAGGGAGCGGGTTTGTGGTCTGCAAGTTTTTGCTTATTTTTCTTTTTGTGCGGGGGACGGGATTGATGTCTTTCTTTCAACTGCTTCTACGGTTTGTTTGTATTTTACGGCTATCTGGAGAAGACAAATCTCTGAGCTGGATTCTACATCCATACTTTGATGATAAAGTGAACCTCTGAACCTATTGACTGCTTGAACACAAATCACAACCACGGGAACTAAACAGAAGCAACATGCAGAACAATTTGATATATCAAGCCAGAGAACAAGCATGCAGCCATTGACTGTTCACCCGTTCCCCCTGTGCTGGTTTTACCTAGTTTATTTTGTCATTGCAGCACTCCCAGCAGCTGGGGCCAAACAGTCTGGATTCACAGCCTCACTGCAAAGAGCAAGGGCAGTGGCAGACTCACAAAGGCAAACATCCCAAGGATGGACAGCCAACTCATCACCATCCCTCCAGCAATCAGTAATTTCAATAGGGTAGATTCCGGGACACTGCAAAGGCTTGTTGGATTCTCTGATGACAGCAGCCTAAGCTTCCAAAAAGGCAAGACAGTCTGGGCTCCTGGGAGTCTGAGCTACCATGGTGACAATCACACATTGTGTGGTTGCTAACATCAGGCCTGAACATCACTTCAGTTCTGGAAAGGATGGTCTTTTAGGTTCCATCAGAGCCATGTTTAGGATCAAAGCTGGATTTCCCAAGCTCCATGGTATCTCATAAGGGCTTTTAGATAGATGTGAGAATGCCTGTGGTATCTCAGTGTGCACGGTCTACTGGTCTACGGGCTGCCCCAGTCATCCTTACCGGAGTCCTCCGCTGCATAAAGAGTGTGGTGCTAACTGACACACTCTCCCATCCCTGCACACTTGATATCATCTCCATCTGGTTTGAGTCCAGTCACTTAGGCCCAGTGACTTATCCACTTTTGAAGTACTCTCTACTGTACAGAAAGTTCCATAGACTGAGCTGGTGGATGGGTGCTTCACTGAGCACCTAGTCTCCATTCACCAGAAAAAACAGGATCTCCTGGTGCCCAGCCATTTCAACTCTACTTCCCATTCCCATTCTGACATGTCAGTCCATGGTCTGCTCTGCTGCCATGATGAGGCCACACTCAGGTTGGAGGGGAAACCCCTTATACTCTGCCTGGGTAGTCTCCAATCTGATGGCATGAACATCAATTTCTCAAACTTCTGGTAGTTGGTCCCCTCCTTCACCATTCCCCTTTTCCTGTTTAGCCCCTCTCACATTATCTACTTACCTGCCCATTACCTCTCTCTTCCCTTTCTTCCACGGTCTTCTACCCTCTCCTATCAGATTCCCCCTTCTCCAGCCCTTTATCTCATTCACTTCCCAGCTCTTTACCCCACCACGGCACCATTTCACCTATCACCTACCACCTTCTTCCTCCCCTCCCCAAACCTTCTTGCTCTGACTTCTCCTCCTTTTTCCCAGTCCTGATGAAAGATCATGGTGCAAAACGTTGACTGTATTCATTCCCATAGATGCTGCCTGACCTGCTGAGTTCCTCCAGCATTTTGTGTGTGTGTGTGTTGCTTGGATTTCCAGCATCTGCAGATTTACTCTTGTTTGAGCTACTTGGGCACAGGAGTGTTTCCAAAGGGAGGGGATAGACTGACGTTCAAAATACATGCTGCTCATAAACCAGCTTGTAAGTTTCCAGCTGTGTGGCAGCTGACCCGAAGAAGACCAGCACTGTCGATGGTAAGGATAGGGACCTTGCCAGTCAGTCTACCAGAAAAGAGGGAAGCGTGTTGATGAGTGTATGTTGTGCCTACTGTAACTTTACAGCTAGACTGTGTGCAAGGTGTGAGACATGGGTCTTGGAGAAGTGGCAGGTGTGAGAATTTGGTTGCGCAGTTCGTAGCAGATTAAACTTTCTTCTCCATTGACCTTCAGCACTCAGGGCTACCATTCCTTACATCCACCTCCCATTGCTGTCCCATCCAATAGGGGGCAGTATTTTCAGATGATGTTGCAGTGTGTACGTAGATAAGAAATAGGACAAGGGACAAGGGTGGATAGCAGGGCAAGGGGACACAATAGGTGCAGAAGAGGTCAATACTGATGAACTCTTGTTAGGATTAGACGGCTGGCTTTGTGGTACGAGGAGAACATACAACTGCTTACAGATAGCAATGGAATCAAACCCTGAACAGTGATCACTGGCACTATAAAGCAAAGGTGCTAACTTCTACTCTACCACTTCAATATCTACCGTGCCTTTCAACAAAATGATGGCAAGGTGGATACTGCATGGCACTTAATCACTACTGCGGATGCCAAGATTCACCTTCCTGAAAGTTGAACATTTCTGGGGAAGGAGCTCTAATTTTGTTACATGTAAGAAGAAGCACAGTGGAATAGTGATGTGTTTCCTAGCTAGGCTTTGTAGCTGGTGTTAAATCCCTGAAGTCAGAGGTTGAGTCCTCCAATGCCAAATATACACAGTTGTCTGTCTCTGTTCTATCCTGACCTCGGGTATTGTCTCTCTGGAGTTGACATGGTCCCCAAGACCCCACAGATTGCTCTCACATCCCAAAGGAACCAGAGTTGATAGGTTCATTGGCTACTATAAATTGTCCTAGTGTGTAGATGAATGATAGACCATGGAAGGGGTAGATGGAACGTGGGGAAAAATGGGACTTTGGTAAATTGGTGCTTAATGGTCAGCATAAATTTGGTGGGCCTAAGAATCTGGATTTGTGTTACATAACTCTATAAACTAAGCAAGGGTGGCTCCAGCCAAAAGGATGATGGAGATGGATGCTTATTTGGGATTTTGATAAGAGCTTTTGGAGTTTGGTAGCAAGGGCGGTGGCTTGTTTGGAGGACTTCGAACAAACAGTTCCAAAAGGGTAGGCATGGAATTGATGCAGTGGCATATAAAAGCACTTGGCCGGAGAAAGGGCACAAATTGCATGGACAGATAAGTCAAGGGTTGTTTTTCAAGGAAGATGGCATTGAATTGAAGTTTGAGGAGAGCTAACATAAGGGGCAGGAAGGGAGGTCAGTTACTGAACTCACTAATTATGGGTTGGTGAGGGAGCAGAACAAGGGTCTTATAGATAAGGATTTGAAGAACAGGAGGGAATGTAGTAGAAAAGCAGGAGAAAGCTGAAAGTTGACGGCAGCTTCAGATGATTTAGGTTTGATAAGCTCAGGGAAGGGTAAGAAGTGGTAGAGGCAGCTGATTAGATAGTCCATCTTAGAAGAATAAACAAATTCATAATCAGAATGAATATGTGGTATATTCCCAGGAATGTCTCTAATATCTTGGTAATTGCTTATTTTAACAAGTGTTGTGTAATGAGACTTGATTTTATTACTACTTTTGCAATATTAAAACACTTTCAGCCAATAAATTGTTTTTGTGGTATATAGTAATGTTGTAACATACTGTAGTGAAAATTGACAGCTAAGATGTAGACAACAAGGATTCATAAACAACAATATAATAATGACTAGTTAAATTAGCTTAAATGGTACCAGATGAAGGATAAATATTGGCCAAATTACTGGTTAGAACTCCTCTACTTTTTCTTCAAATAATGCTTTGAGATCCTTTGCCTTGTACCAGAGAATGCGTACACGGCATTCTTACCTGCAAGAGGGCATGTCCCACAAACTTCAGTCTCAAGAGAATGAGCTACCATGTAAATCATGGCTCAGGCTGGCGAGGTTTGTAAAGACTTCAAAAATAATCAAGTGTTCTGCAAGCGTTCTTAACAGATACAATGCTCCCTTAACCTTGTTATATTGGGAAAATATCTGGAAGTGCGTTTCAGAATGAGACATTAATAGAGGGCTCCAGTCAATTTTCAAGGCAGCCTGACTTTGTAAAAAGATTCCTTTTGAGGTTGCCTAAAGATTGAAGGGAAAAATAACAGGAATCTTTGCATTCATAAAAGATTTATAAAAAACATGCAGGGGTTAATGGTTTAAACCCCATTACAAGAACTCCAATACAATACAATACAATACAAGAATATGAACTACAATACAAGAAAATGCAAATTATTCAGAACAGTTTTGAGAACGGAGCTGGTGATTTTTTTAAAGGTAAAGGTGGGTGATCTTCAAATCAGAAAACCCATCTCTTGAGGAAAGGTTGAGTTTCCCTTTAAAATGAATCTACAAACCATTTGTAGATGTCACAGAGGCAATAGATATACGTGAACTGCTAATGCACCGCCAGCCCAGTCATTTATCAAAGGCACTTTCAGCTTCTCAGGGCTGGATGCAGTGCTCGACTTTGACAAATTGCCTCACTGAATAGGAACCTAACAAATCCATACAATGGTGCCACCGCTAACTGTCCAGACAGCAGGCGGCACTCGCCCCAGGCATTCCATTCAGTGTTAAAAAAAAACTACCTAATAAAACTATATGCAAGGTTCATTGAAATTAGATTGGTCCTCTTAGTAAGCAATCTGCAAAGGAAAATTAATGTCTTGTAGCAGTTAAGTGTACAGTGGCCTGGAGGTTTCTATTTACTGATAAATTATATCCGGTGCCTGCTATAAAGGTTCATGACTTAAATCACTGTGGCTGAACATTCCTGTCTCAGTATGGATTTCTTAATATAGGCAGCTCATCTTCGAATATCCTACTGTGAGAAGGAGAGGCCTGTCCTGCATTATGAAGATGCTAAAAGTCATCAATTTGACTGTTGTTGAGTGGAGGCAGAGCAAAGGGAATTAGTCTAGCCATAATAGTCACATAAACAAAGAGGGTGAGAAACCTCCCATACTAGCCTATGCTCTGCTGATGCTCAGTCCAATCAAATACATTGATTTAAAAGATTGTTAGCATAATTAATTCATCTGCAATGATAATTGTTGGGAATATGAATTAAATTCATGTAAAGACATTGATCTTATTTCCAACCTTTGGGTCTCCCACTATCCAGACTTGAGCTTGGCTGGGGCAGCACAGTGGTACAGCAGTTAGTGCAAAGCTTTACAGCAGCTGCCTGTCAGATTGGGTTTCAATTCCTGCCGCTGTTGGTTAGGGATTTGTACGTTCTCCCCATGACTGCAAAGGTTTCCACCGGGTGCTCCGGTTTCCTCCCACAGTCCACAGATGTACAGGCCAGGGTTAGTGAGTTGTGGGCATGCTATGTAAGTGTCAGAAGCATTGCGACACATGTGGGCTACTCCCCAGCGCAATTTTGATTTGATATGATGCAGGTGACGTATTTCAATGTACACGTGACAAATAATTGCTAATCTCATAGGTGTATATAACCATATAACAATCACAGCATGGAAACAGGCCATTCCGGCCCTCCTAGTCCGTGCCGAACTCTTAATCTCACCTAGTCCCACCTACCTGCACTCAGCCCATAACCCTCCACTCCTTTCCTGTCCATATACCTATCCAATTTTACCTTAAATGACACAACTGAACTGGCCTCTACTACTTCTACAGGAAGCTCATTCCACACAGCTATCACTCTCTGAGTAAAGAAATACCCCCTCGTGTTTCCCTTAAACTTTTGCCCCCTACCTCTCAAATTATGTCCTCTCGTTTGAATCTTCCCTACTCTCAATGGAAACAGCCTATTCACGTCAACTCTATCTATCCCTCTCAACATTTTAAATACCTCGATCAAATCCCCCCTCAACCTTCTACGCTCCAATGAATAGAGACCTAACTTGTTCAACCTTTCTCTGTAACTTAAGTGCTGAAACCCAGGTAACATCCTAGTAAATCGTCTCTGCACTCTCTCTAATTTATTGATATCTTTCCTATAATTCGGTGACCAGAACTGTACACAATAAGGTTTTGTGTGTATGTCTGTGTTTACGTCCCTTATGATTAAGGCAAACATACCAAATATCTTCCAAAGTCCTGAGAAAGGGTTTTGGCCAGAAACATTGACTGTTTACTCTTTTCCATAGATGCTGCCTGGCCTGCTGAGTTCCTCCAGGTGTGTGTGTGTGTGTGTGTGTGTGTGTGTGTGTGTGTGTGTGTGTGTGTGTGTGTGTGTGTGTGTGTGTGTGTGTGTGTGTGTGTGTGTGTGTGTGTGTGTGTGTGTGTGTGTGTGTGTGTGTGTGTGTGTGTGCAAATTCTATCATCTGAGGAATGGAGACTGGCTTTAGATTGCTGCTCCCAGACATTCTAGACCTCCTTTTGTCCTGCATTGCCTTCACCATTCTTCCTAAACCAGTCATATCAGGGCTGCCTGCGAGAACCATTGGCACACTCAATGGAAGACACTATTGCCTCAGGGTCTGGAAACACCCTCTGGCTTCCTGAACTTCCACCTCCTGCCACTGGTCTCCAGACTAGAAAGGAGGGAGGTGGAATGTCTACAGTATATATAATCAAGAATTGCTATGACTTAGATATATTGCTGCATTCGGCACAGCTGAGAGTTGAAGTCCTTCAATAAAGCCTATTTTGTTGGTAGTTCTGTCCCTGTTATTTGCTTTGCTAAGCAACAACATTATAGATCCTAAACACACCACAGTGGTGCTTGCTCTTGTATTCCAAGCCCTTTACAGTTGAGGTATGTTTGCCCTAATTGTAAGGGATGTGAACTATAAGAGCAGGGAAGTGATGTCCCTTGAAATCAGAGATCAGGAGAAATTCCTTTAGGAAGCTGGTGGTGAATCTGTGAAATTCATTGCCACAGACAGCTGTGGAGGCCACATCATTGGATACATTTAAAGTGGAGGTTGACAGGGTCTTGATTAGTAAGGTTGTCAAAGGTTATCGGGAAAAGGCAGGAGAATGGGTTTGAGAGGGATAATAAATCAGGCTTGATGGAATGGCAGAGCTGACTCAATGGGCTAAATGGTTCAATTCTGTTCCTATGTCTAATGGTCTTATGGAAGTCTTGCTGAGGTTGCACGGCATCTTGTTGAGATATATACCAGAGTTCGATGGACAGTTTCGATATCCCCTTGGAAAGAATAGAATCATTGCAATGCAGATTCACTCCATTAATTCCTGGGAAGAGGAAGGTTAAACTGGATAATACTCACTGGAACTTAAAAGAATGAGAGATGACCCTTTTTTGAGGCAGGTGGGACTATGAAATAATGAAAAGAATAGGTCTGGGAGACTCTTTTCTCTTTAGTTAGAGGCAAAGTCACAGGATAAAGGTCAGTCATTTAGGATTGAGATAAAAACCCTCTTTTATGCCAAATATTGTAAATCTTCAGCCTTCTCCACCTCAGAAGGGCTGTGTGCAGTCAGCCAGTGAGCATATTTAAGGCTGAGCTCAAAGATCGAACAGGATTTGATGTACAGGAGAAGCTGTGATCTAATGACACATTGGAGCAGGGTTGCAAGGGATGTATGTCCATTCCTGCTTTTTTTTCTTTCTTGTGTAGAAGTGGAGTTATTGGATCCCTGTTGTGCACATCAGGGGTGGCACGGAGCTGTAATGGTTAGCACAATGCTTTACACTACCAGCACTTTACAGCACTGGGTTCAATTTTCACCGCGACCTATAAGGAGATTGTACATTCTCTCTGTGATTACATCAGTTTCCATTGGGTGCCCTGGTTTCCTCCCACAGTCGAAAGACACACCATTTGGTAGGTTTATTGTTCATTGTAAATTGTCCCATGATTAGGCTTGGATTAAATTGGGACATTGCTGGGCAGCATAACTCAAAGGGCTGGAAGAAAAATCAGTTTCAGCTAAAACTTTTGGGTACAACTGACATGACAGCCTACAATATCCAGTTCGAACATGGGTCATGTGGTACTTTGGTTCAAGGCCAAGATTAAGACGGCTGGTAGCCACAGGTCTGGATGGATCTGTGAGTTCTTGGAAGGGCCAAGTCAAGGGCTGATATTTGTGGCTGGATAATCAAAGGGAGTCCAGAAATGGTTGACAACTGGAGAGGCGGAGAGGGGCAAGGGAATGGGACTGAAGGAAGTACAGAATTGATAGATGGATGTGGGGGAATATGAGGAGACCAGAACTGATGAAGTGTAATGAGAGGGGATGAAGGAGACAATAAACGTCTCCAGCAGAATGGGTGCAGTCTACCCTGGGCCTGAGGAGATGATAAGGTTGAAGATGAAGATTGCCTATTTAGTGCTGGAACTTACTGAATCTCAGGTTCTGGGGGGAGATGGGGACTGTCATCTGGCACTGACAACTTGTCTCATGAGTGACCAATAATCTGAAAATGGTCAACAGAGTATTTCACTCAAGGAAGAATTGATTTCTCAGTTGTGTAGCAGTGAAGAAGGATGGAATTTTGAGAGTGAATTTTGTGGCATCTACATTCAATTGAAACAGAGATTTGATATATTACCCAAGGAGTAAGTTGGTGGACTGTCAGACTTGAAACTTTGCTCAGGTCTTTGAAGTGGGACCTGAAGGGACTACTTGCTGAGTCAGACTGCAGAAAATAGACAAAAAATTGCATTATATTGGAACAAAATGCTGGTGGAGGTCTAGGTCATTTCTGAAAGGTCTTCCTATAATTCTCTGTCCCTGTACTTTGCAAGAGTCAGCTAGTGTAACAAACAAGCCCCACATCAGCAAACTCAAAAATAAATTGTTCCAGAAGGTTATATGAAAAGAAGCTTCATTTTGAATAATGGTCTGCCTCTGAATTCTGCCACCTGAGGAATGATGAAAGTGCTGCACTCAAGTAGTGTTCACGGAAATAGGTCCCATTCAGAAAAATTACGGTGGTGCTTGTATCTAGACAAAAGCAACCAGAAAGCAGAGAAAGCCAAGCTGATTGCAAATGACTCAATTGTGAAACCCACAAACCTGTTGAATATCCCACTCATCAAGGTCTGTTGAACAGAGGCGTCACATGGTGTAAAAATCTCAGGGATATAATGAGTAAAATTACATAATTGAGATACTGAATTACATTTGACTTCTTTAGATCCTACCTGCTTTTTAGACAAGTTCCTTTAAACGTGTGTGTGTGTGTGTGTGTGTGTGTGTGTGTGTGTGTGTGTGTGTGTGTGTGTGTGTGTGTGTGTGTGTGTGTGTGTGTGTGTGTGTGTGTGTGTGTGTGTGTGTGTGTGTGTGTGTGTGTGTGTGTGTGTGTGAGAGAGAGCTTTTCAGTGGAGATGGATTTTGATGCTGAGGAGCAGAACATTTTCTGCTGACCAGTTTTCGTTCTTGGCAATGGGCTCTGCTCTCATAACCTGTGGCTGCACCAACCTCCTGCGAATCAGTGAACCTTCTACATTCGGAGTTCTAAGTAAATTTATTACCGAAGTACATATACGTCACCATATAGTAACTTGAGATCGATTTTCTTGCAGACATTCATAGTAACACAAAGAAATATAGTAGAATCAATGAAAAACTACACACAAAGATTGCCAACCGATATGTAAAAGACAAACTGTGCAAATATTAAAAAAAAGAATATCAATGCTAATAAATAAGTAAATAAATAATACTGAGAACATGAGCTGTAGAGTCCTTGAAAGTGAGCCAACAGATTGTGGGATCAGTTCAGAGTTGAGGTGAGTGAAGTTATCCACTCTGGTTCAGGAGCCAGATGGCTGAAGGGCAATAATTGTTCCTGAATCTGGTGGTGTGGGACCAAAGACTCCTGTGCTTCCTTCCTGATGGCAGCAGCGAGAAGAGAGCATGGCCTGTATGGTTAGTGGTGTGGGATTCACTGATGATGTATTCTATTTTCTTATGGCAATGCTCCATGTAAATGCGCCCAGCGGTGATGGACTGGTCTGTATCAATTTCTTTCTGTAGGCTTTTTATTTGTTGTATTTTCCAACCAGAGAATATCTAACCAGAGGTCAAAGGAGGTTTGTTGTCTAGTTTGAAATTAATACATGTGCCCATCTCTCTCCACACCAACCCACTTATTTTTGGAGCTCCTTCTCCCTGCACACAGACATAAGCTGAAACATGAGGATCCGGCACAGAAAGACATAGAGTGTTGGTCCGAAGAAAGATGTGAGTTTCTACATGACTGTTTTGAGTCAACTAGACTAATGGCGCAGTGATATCAGTGCCGGACTCCGGAGCGAAGGTTCCCGAGTTCAAATCCAGTTGGGCCGCTCCCAGGTACACTTTCCATCCGTGCTGGGTTGAGTGTCAAGCTCGCAACTCGGCCTCGTAAAAGAAAACAACTGCGCTGTGAGAAGGACGTGGGGGACCACTCACAGAATCTTTCCTCCCATACAACTCTTAGCCCACTCTTCTAACTGGCCTAAATCTCTATGCAAACTTTGAAAACCTACTTCATTATCCACAACGCCACCTACCTTAGTATCATCTGCATACTTACTAATCCAATTTACCACCCCATCATCCAGATCATTAATGTATATGACAAACAACATTGGACCCAGTATAGATCCCTGAGGCACACCACTAGTCACCGGCCTCCAACCTGACAAACAGTTATCCACCACTACTCTCTGGCAGCTTCCATCCAGCCACTGTTGAATCCATTTTACTACTTCAATATTAATACCTAACGATTGAACCTTCCTAACTAACCTTCTGTGCGGAACCTTGTCAAAGGCCTCACTGAAGTCCATATAGACAACATCCACTGCTTTACCCTCACCAACTTTCCTCGTGACCTCTTCAAAAAATTCAATAAGATCTGTCAAACATGACCTTCCGAGCACAAATCCATGTTGACTGTTCCTAATCAGACCCCGTCTATCCAGATAATTATATATACCATCTCTAAGAATACTTTCCATTAATTTACCCACCACTGACGTCAAACTGACAGGCCTATAATTGCTAGGTTTACTTTTAGAACCCTTTTTAAACAATGGAACCACATGAGCAATACGCCAATCCTCCGGCACCATCCCCGTTTCTACTGACATTTGAAATATTTCTGTCAGAGCCCCTGCTATTTCTACACTAACCTCCCTCAAGGTATTAGGGAATATCCTGTCAGGACCCGGAGATTTATCCACTTTTATATTCCTTAAAAGCGCCATTACCTCCTCCTCTTTAATCGTCATAGTTTCCATAACTTCCCTACTTGTTTCCCTTACCTTACACATTTCAATATCCTTCTCCTTAGTGAATACCGAAGAAAAGAAATTGTTCAAAATCTCCCCCATCTCTTTTGGCTCCACACATAGCTGTCCACTCTGATTCTCTAAGGGACCAATTTTATCCCTCACTATCCTTTTGCTATTAATATAACTGTAGAAACCCTTTGGATTTATTTTCACCTTACTTGCCAAAGCAAACTCGTATCTTCTTTTAACTTTTCTTATTTCTTTCTTAAGATTTTTCTTACATTTTTTATATTTCTCGAGCACCTCATTTACTCCATGCTGCCTATATTTATTGTAGATATCTCTCTTTTTCCTAACCAAGTTTCCAATATCCCTTGAAAACCATGGCTCTCTCAAACTTTTAAACTAAAACAAATACTCTCAAACATTGATGAAAGTAGAGCCATAGATGTAGTGTATATGGATTTCAGCAAGGCATTTGGTAATGTACAGCATGCAAGGGTTATTGAGAAAGTAAGGAGGCATGGGATCCAGAATTGGCTTGCCCTCAGAAGGCAAAGAGTGCTTGTAGATGGGTTATATTTTGTATGGAGATTGGTGACCAGTAGTGTGCCTCAGGGATCTGTTCTGGGAACCCCTTCTCTTCGTGATTTTTATAAATGACCTGAATAAGAAAGTGGAGGAATGGGTTAGTAAATTTGCTGATGACACAAATGTTGGAGGTGTTGCGGATAGTGCGGAGGGCTGTCAGAGGTTACAGTGGGACATCGATAAGATGCAAAACTGGGCTGAGAAGTGGCAGATGGAGTTCAACCCAGATAACTGTGAGGTGGTTCATTTTGGTAGGTTAAATGTGATGGCAGAATATAGTAGTAATGGTAAGACTCTTGGAAGGGTGGAGGATCAGAGGGATCTTGGGGTCCGAGTCCATAGGACATTCAAAGCTGCTGTGCAGGTTGACTGCATGGTTAAGAAGGCATATGGTGCATTGGCCTTCATCAACCGTCGGATTGAGTTTAAGAGCTGAGAGGTAATGTTACATCTTAATAGGACCCTGTTCAGACCCCATTGGAGTACTGTGCTCAGTTCTGGTCACCCCACTACAGGAAGGATGTGGAAACTATAGAAAGGGTGCAGAGGAGATTTACAAGGATGTTGCTTCGATCGGGGAGCATGCCCTATGAATATAGGATGAGTGAACTTCGCCATTTATCCTTGGAGCAACGATGGATGAGAGGTGACCTGATTGAGGTGTATAAGATGATGAGAGGCATTGATCATATGGATAGCCAGAGGCATATTCCCAGGGGTGAAATGGCTAAAACGAGAGTGCACAGTTTTAAGGTGCTTGGAAGCAGGTACAGAGGAGATGTCAGGGGCAAGTTTTTACTCAGAGGGTGGTGAGGGCGTGGAATGGGTTGCTGGCAACACTGGTGGAGGTGGATACAATAGGGTCTTTTAAGAAACCTGGATAGGTGCATGGAGCTTAGAAAAATAGAGGCTATCCTAGGTATTTTCTAAATTAAGTACACGTTTGGTACAGCATTGTGGGCCGAAGAGCCTGAATTGTGCTGTGGGTTTTCTATGTTCTATGTTTCTATATTCTTCGGTATCTTGCCATGAAAGCCCTGTGGACCCTATGGTCCATGAGGTCACGAAGAGTCGGACTCGAACTAAATGACTGCACAACAACAAAGCTATCAGGGTAGCCAAGAAATAATACCAGTCTAAAATCGAATACCAGACCAATCATCAGCAGGGCTTACATGTTATAATAGGGTACTAGATCAGGTCAGACAGCAACTGTCAGCTCATCCTGATGAGATTAATGCCTTCTATGCATGTTTTGAACAGTAGGGGATTGGAATGTCACCACCCAACCTGCCCCAACAGCCTCTAATTCTTTCTCTTTTTAAATCTTTTTATTAATTTTAAACAAACATAAATGAAACATGAATACAGAGAGTTTGAAAGTACATAATTAATAGGTTAAGTATACATTCATATAGATGATAATCCATATATAATAACCTCCCAAACTCATAGTAATTACGAAAAAAGTGAGTAAATAAAAAGAAAAAAAATCCCCAAAAAAGAAGGGGAAAAAAACCTAACCAACATGGGCCATTGCATTGCATTGCATCAACAACTATGTCAAATATACACAGTAGTGTCAATAACTCCGCACCTCCATCCAAATAATTAAGGATAATAGAAGCAGGATTTAGGAAAAGTCAGTTTAACTGATACGAAAATGTTGGATAAATGGTCTCCAAGTTTCTTCAAATTTAACTGAAGAATCAAAGACAACACTTCTAATTTTTTCTAAGCTCAAACAAGAGATAGTTTGAGAAAACCACTGAAATATAGTTGGAGGATTAATTTCTTTCCAGTTCAATAGGATAGATCTTCTAGCCATTAATGTAACAAATGCAATCAACCGTTGAGCTGAGGGGGATAAACAAATATTATCCACCATTGGTAAACCGAAAATTGCAGTAATAGGATGCGGTTGCAATTTGATATTCAGAACTGTTGAAATAATACCGAAAATATCTTTCCAATAATTTTGCAAACAAGGGCAAGACCAAAACATGTGGGTCAATGAAGCTACTTCAGAATAACATCTGTCACAGGTTGGATTAACATGAGAGTAAAATCAAGCAAGCTTATCCTTGGACATATGAGCCCTATGTACAACCTTAAATTGTATTAGGGCATGTTTAGCACAAATAGAAGAGGAATTGACTAATTGTAAAATTAGTCAAGGGTTTAGTAGCCACCATTTATAATATGATCATGAAAATACAGCCAGAAGTATCAGAAAAAATTAAGAAGGAATGGGAAAAAGAACTTCATTGTCTTATACCCACTGAGCAGTGGGAGAAAATTTTACAATTAGTCAATTCCTCTAATTCATCTGAACCTACAGTCACCGTTGAGGATTCAAGATCAGTCTTCTGGAGAATGAATGCACAGAAAGTGTCTAGCCCTGATGGTTGCTGACCATGTCCTTAGCTTTTGAACCAATCACAAAGCAGGGGTATTTGTAGATTTTTTTAACCTCTCCCCTGTTCATTTTTAGCACTTTTACTAACACAGACATATGTTGTGAAATGTGTTGCTTTTGGCACTTTAATAAGACCACTATTATCCTGGTACTTAAGAAAAACAAAGTAACATGCCTTAATGGTCGCAGTTATTGGCTTCAAGAGGCTAGTCATGGTATGCATTAACTCCAACCTCCCAGACATTAATCACCAGAACAGGTCTATGTAACACTAACTTCCTGGCCCTACACTCACCTGGACAGTAAAATCACCCACATTGACTGCAGTTCTGCTTCAATGCTATAAGTCCATGCAAACCCATCTCCAAACTCCTAGACCTGAGAATCAGCTCCTCCATTTGCACTGGATCCTTGATTTTCTGACCAACAGGCCACAACCCCTAATGCAGGATCTGGAGGTAATATTGTCCAGAAAGTTCTTTGGAAAAAAAGAGGTGCAGATCTTGTGATTACAGCTGCTTTATTAGGTGTTCATAAAAAAGAAATAACAGTAACTAACTTACTAACTGTAAATGAGAACCAAACAAATAATTGAGCCCCACCACCCAGCAACCCCCCCAATTTAATCCAAGCCTAATCATAGGACAATTTAGGATGACCGACTAACCTACCAACTGGTATGTCTTTGGACTGTGGGAGGAAACCAGAGCACCCAGAGGAAACCCACGCGATCACAGGGAAAATGTACAAACTCCTTACAGACAACAATGGGCAATGAACCCGGGTCATCTGTACTGTAAAACGTTATGCAAACCATTACGTTACCATGCTGTCCCAGGTAGTCGTCATCTTATCCTGAAAACTGCTCAAACTAGACAGAAAGGAATGCCTTGGTAAGAGCAGCCTATGAATCAGTTCAGTTTATAGTGTGACACAGAATGCAGACCAAGAAACTACAGAAAATACTGAACCAGCTTTACTATAAATAACTAAACACTGGCAGATAAATTTTAATGAGGAAGTGGAAGGGTGGGGTAGTAAGTTTGCAGATGACATGAAGATCGGTTGTGTTGTGGATAGTGTACAAGGTTGTCACCGGTTACAATGTGACATTGATGGAGGCAGAGTTGTGCTGATGGAGTTCAATCCAGAAAAGTGTGATATGATTCACCATGGCCAATTGAACAGGAGGGCAGAAGACAGGGTTAATGGTAGGATTCTTCACAGTGTGGAGGAACTGAGGGATCTTAGGGTCCAGGTCCACAGGACCCCTCAACGTGGCAGTGCAGATTAATAAAGTGGTTAAGAAGATGTCTGGTGTGTTGATTTTCATTAGTCGGGGGATTGAGTTGAAGAGCTGCGAGATAATATAAACTATAAACTCTGGTTTGATAACACTTGGAATATTGTGTACTGTTCTGGTTGCCTTAGTATAGGAAAGATGTGGAAATTTTAGAGAGGGTTCAGAGGAGATTCACCAGGATTAGGGAGCATATCTTATGAGGATAGGTTGAGTGAGCTATGGTTTTTCTCTTTGAAGCAAAGGAGAATTCAGACCCTAATCCAACAGTAAGGATAGTCAGGAACATCTCCACCATGATTATCGTCAACACTGGTGCCCCCCAAGACAGCAACCTCAGCTCTCTACTCTACTCTCTATACACTCAAAACTGTGTGGCCAGGTTCTGCTCTAAGTCCATCTACAACAAGGGCTCCCAACCTCTTTTATGCTATGGACCCCCACCATTAACCAAGGGGTTTGTGGGCCTCAGGCGGTAACCCCTGAGCTATCCGATTGTAGATGATACTTGACTTTTTCTCCTTGGAGCTTAGAAAAATAGAGGGCTGTGCAGTAGAGTAATTCTAGTCAGTTTCTAGAGTAGCTTACATGGTCGGCACAACATTATGGGTTGAAGGGCCTGTAAATATGCTGTAGATTTCTATGTTCAATGTTCTATATCACTGGAGTGGGTTTAATTACAAATAATGATAAGTCCATACACAGGAAGGAAATAAAGCCCAGAGTGACATGGTGTCATGACAGCAAACCCAAAGTCAGCAAAAGAGGTGGTCATTGACTTCAGGAAGCTGGGGATGGGAGGCTGGGGTACATGCTCCTGTTTATATCAACAGTGCTGAAGTCAAGAAGCTTGAGAGCTTCAGATTTCTAGGAGGGAATATCACTAATAGCCTATCTATTCCCAAGAAAGTTCACTGGTGCCTCTACTTCCCCAGGTGTTCATGAACTTTGGCATACCTTCCTTGACTCTCACCAATCTTTTAATCGATGGACCACAAAAAGCATCCTGTCTGGTTGCATAGCAGCTTGGTAAGGCAACTGCTCTGTCAATGACTGCAAGAAATAGTGCAGCTCAGTGCATCACAGAAATCCGCCTCCCCTCTGCGGACTCTTGACTCCACTTCCTGCTGCCTTAGTAAAGCAGAGAGTATAATCAAAGACCCCACTCACCCTGTCCATTCTCCTTTCTCTCCATCAGGCAGAAGCATGTACCACCATGCTCAAAAACAGCTTTTATCCCACTTTTGTAAGACTTTTGAACGGTCCTCGGTAAGATAAGATGGACTCTAAACCTTGTTATGTGCTTGTACCTTGCTGTCTAACTGCACTGCACTTTGCTTATAACTGTAACACTTTATCCTGTATTGCTACTTCAATGTAATGTGGTAACTACATTATTCTGCATTAATGGTGTACACGAAAGACAAGATTTTCACTGTACCTTGGTACAAGTGACAATAATAAACTAATTATACTGTGCCGTTTTCTGGTCCCTGGTAAAAGTGCATAGCAGTAGTTATTTGTAAATTTCTTTCTGTGGGAATTTGATTTGACTGTTCAAAATCATGAAGTGTCCTGTCTCCTTAAGACAGACCAGACTGTGAGCATGGACCCAGTGTTTTCTGGGTGTGTCCCTGTACTTAAATCGGTGGTACTGCTGCTTCTGAAGGTCTTTTTCATAAAGTTTCAATTCACTGGGTTTCTTTGAATCCAGCTGCAATGTTTCCTGGCAACTAGGTGACAAATAATTTTCAGTGAATCACCTATCAGCAGCTCAGATGAAATGGTTCTGCCTCAGGTAGAATATCCATTAACAGCTGATGCAAAGCTGGCTTGGTGTAGGTACATTGTTTTATATTGAGGCAATCTAAAATCATGAGTAGTATTCCTTTATACTTAATTTATTTATAGAATCTGGGGGCCAAGTTGAGGACTTTAATGCCCTGGAGCTGTGTTCTTAAATTCTGCAGTGCCTCTGGTGAAGATGCTCCACAGTGCTATTGGGGGTAGGGTGAAGCTCCAGGATTTAATCCCAGTGATGATGGAAAAACTGCAGCACTTCAGGATACTGTGTTATTTGGAGGGGAATCTGCAAATGATGGCATTCCATTTATTGCCATGTTTATGCTGCCTTGTCCCTTATTTTTATTGATCTACTTAGAGATACAGCACAGTAACAGGCCCTTCCTGTAATGAGCTCTTCTGGCCTGTGTGGGGTGCTAGCGAGTATTGGATGCCAAGGTTTTCAGAGCATCTCAACTGGTTAATTGTTTAGCAGGAGCAGAAGAAAGGAAGGCAGGGCAAGCGCAGTGGCTGTCATCTGAGTGGACAGAGTCAGAGTGGTGATCTTGAGGCTTTAGCTTCGAAGCTTCAGTCAGAAAGCAACAAAAGAGAAGAAAAGCTCTAGGTAGTCTTTTTCCTTCCCTTTATATCCGCTTAGCCAATACAGTAGAGGTGCCAGGCAGGATAGTGGAATGATCCTCTTATGGGATGTGGGAAGCCAGTGTCTCTGACGACAACAAATGCAAAATGTGCATCCAACTGCAGCTTCTAACAATTCACGTTAAGGAGTTGGAGCTGGAACTGGATGAACTCTGGATTATTCGGAAGTCTGAAGGAGCAATAGATAGGACATACAGAGAGGTAGTTACACCCAAGGTACAGGACACAGAAAACTGGGTGAGAGTCAGGAAGGGGAAGAGGTCAAACAGCCAGTGCAGAGTACCTCTGTGACCATCTCCCTCAACGACAGGTATATCACTTTGGATACTGTTGGTGGGGGGTAATGACTTAACAGAGGAGTCATAGTGGCTGGGTCTCAGGCACTAAGTCTGGCTCTGTGACTCAGAAGGGAAGGGGGAAGAAGAGGCGGGAGGGATTAAAAGAGGTGGTATTATCAGTTAAGGAAATGTCATGCCAGTATTCTGTTAGAATAGACTGAAGAACTTGACTAGTGAAGCATTATGGGTGGAAATGAGAAATAAGAAAGGTATGACCACGCTAATGGGGCTACATTACAAACCACCCGACAGTCCAAGGGATTTAGAGAAACAAATTTGTAAGGAGATTGCAGACTGTTGCAAGAAACACAAGGTTGTTATAGTAGATATAGTAGATATAAGGTTGTGAGAGTAGGGGAGATTCAAACGAGAGGACATGATTTGAGAGTTAGGGGGCAAAAGTTTAAGGGAAACACGAGGGGGTATTTCTTTACTCAGAGAGTGATAGCTGTGTGGAATGAGCTTCCTGTAGAAGTAGTAGAGACCAGTTCAGTTGTGTCATTTAAGGTAAAATTGGATAGGTATATGGACAGGAAAGGAGTGGAGGGTTATGGGCTGAGTGCGGGTAGGTGGGACTAGGTGAGATTAAGAGTTCGGCACGGACTAGGAGGGCCGGAATGGCCTGTTTCCGTGCTGTGATTGTTATATGGTTATATGGTTATAGGTGATATTAACTTCCCACACATTTACTGGGAATCCCATACTGTAAAAGAACTAGACAAGATAGAATTTGTCAAATACATTCAGTAAAATTTCCTTCATCGGTACATAGAAGTCCCGATGAGAGAGCGTGTGATACTGGATCTGCTATTAGGGAATGGGACAGGGCAGGTGTCAGATGTTCGTGTAGGGGAACATTTTGCATCCAGTGACCACAATGCCATTGGTTTCAAAGTAAATATGCAAAAAGATAGGTCTGGTCTGCAGGTTGAGATTCTAAATTGGAGAAAGGCCAATTTCGACAGCATCAGAAATGATCTAGCAAGTGTGGATTCAGACAGGCTGTTTTCTGGAAAAGGTAAACTTGGAAAGTGGGAGGCCTTCAAAAATGAACTTTTGAGAGTACAAAATTTGGACATGTCTGTAAGAATAAAATGTAAGCATAACATGTGTAGGGAACCCTAGCTTTCAAGAGATATTGAGGCCCTGGTTAAGAGAAAAAATAAAGTGCTTTGCAGGTATAGGCAAGTAGGAACAAATGAGGTGCTTATGGAGTACAAAAAATGCAAGAGGACACTTAAGAAAGAAATCAGGAACACTAAAGAAAGGGGAACCTTCTTCACTCAGAGGGTTGTGAGAGTGTGGAATGAGCTGTCAGCGCAAGTGGTGCATGCCAGCTCCATTTCAACGTTTAGGAGAAGTTTGGATAGGTTCCTGGATGGAAGGGCTATGGAGGGCTATGGTCCCAGTGCAGATCAATGGGAGTAGGCAGTTTAAATGGTTTTGGCATGGACCAGATGGGTCAAAGGGCCTGCTTCTGCATTGTACTTTTCTAAGACTCTATGACTCTAAATAGGAAGGGTTACATTGAACCTCAGTACTTCCTGAAAATACCAAGTCTCCACCGCCCTCTTGGGTAGGGAGTTCTAGATTTCCAACCAACTAGATGAAGTAAAGTCACTTCACCTCTGTCCTGTGTAGCTAACTCCTTATTTTGAGTTTGTCATCAAACCCACTACACCACTCTCTGTCTTAGACACTCCTGCCACTACATCTACTCTGTCAAGACCCATACTCATTTTGTATATTTCAATGAGATTAGTTCTTATTGTTCTAAACTCAGATAGGAGATGCTGCTTGATGTGTATTTAGTATCTGAGTAATTTATATATATACATAGGTTAATATATATAGGTTATATATTATATAGGTTAATTAAGTGTTCATTTAAATAATTCATTACAGGCTATATGTATCAATACGTGAATTCCATACATCATCACGCTACCATGTGATACATCTGCTTAAAGTAAACTCAAAGTTAGACACACATTTGGACTCCCATTTCTTCCTTTGAATTAGTTTAATGTTTTGAAGTTACAAAACATAGCATCCCTCACCTTAGTTTAAGAATTGGCATTAGCTAAACCTGTAATGGAACATTAAACAGCAATGAATCCAGACCAGCCACCAATAAAGATATTTGCATTCCCACTTCCCACCCATTAACCACACTAACTCTGCTTGCCTAATGTCTACTGATGTCAATGTTTGACTAGTTATAAGTAATTATTGTCAAACAAGTGTTGCTCTGCATTATACAGTGTCAATCACCATCAATTTATCTGCTTTCAACAATCCATTAAGTTTTGTATTATATAGAGGACAAAAGGTCATTCAAATCCTGCCAGTTTACATCACCATTAAAGCCTCGAGTATGTGTAATTTGTTATTTTGGAGAGTTGGTTCCCCTATTATCTGCCCCTAATCAGAAATGCTTGCCTTGCTTAATTTTGTAAATCACGAACTACATTGGGTTAGTGGTTAGCATGATGCTAATACAGCTCAAGGCGTCAGAGTCCGGAGTTAATTCCTGAAGTCATTTGTATTGTTCATCCTTCCTGTGGAATGTGTGGGTCTTCTCCGGGTGCTCCAGTTTCCTCCCACAGTCCAATACAGTTTGGAGGTTAATTGGTTATTGTAAGTTGTCCTGTGATTAGGGTAGGGTTTAACTGGGGTTGCTGGAGGGCAAGGCTCGAAGGGCTGGAACAGCCTAGTCCACACCCTATTTCAATAAATAAATTAATAATAAATAAAAAATAAAATTAATTGGTATAAGAGGAGATAAAACTGTCCTGTTAATGTTCATAACTTGCTTTGGAAGTAATGCATTATTTTTAATACTTCTGTCTAGAATGCTAAATGATGAAATGACCACACAGGTTTCTTCACACCTATGTAGATGGGCTCCTGCCAAACTGTTGCTGGAAAATCCACGTGCAGAAAAATAACATGCAACTATTAAGCCAGCAACAACAAAGAAGAAAAATCAGACGAGGAACAAATGCAACAAAACTAGAGTGAAAAAGTCATTTGCCAATATAAAGTCTACTGTTTGATTTAGATCTAGCATGAAATATGAAACCAAAATTAAAGAAATTATTTACAAAATGAATTCTTTCAACATTGGAAGGAAAAAGTCACAGGTTGATGAGTGTCACATAAAACTGGTGTCTTTTTTCCAGTTTGTTGGGATGAAGGGATAAAATTCCACTGGCAATGCAGCCTTTTGACTCTAGGTATTTGTACAGTAAAGATGGCTATGGCTGAAAAGCACTGGCCTAGAAACTGCCACAAAATATGGTGCTGTGCAGATAGAAATTAGCTGATCCCAGAACAGAGCAATATTCTAGACATTTCCTCGTGCTTTAACTCCTGCTTTAGTACCATTTAAGATGAAGATTAAAGATTAGCTTTGTTTTGTCACATATACATCAAAATATACCGTAAAATGCATCGTTTTTGCGTCAACTGCCAACGTAGTTGGTGGATTGTTCTGGGGCAGCCCGCAATCATCTCCACGCTTCAAGCGTCAAAGTAGCATGCCCACAACTCACTATTGGTTATAAAACAATTTCTCACTCACTATTGTTGACAGAGCAAAATGGATTGAAGGTCAGTTTAAATTCAGTCTTCAAATAATTCGCACTGATCCAGACAACAGTCACAGATCACAGAACAGTACAGCGTAGGAACATGCCCTTTGGCCACAATGTCTGTACTGACCGTGATGCTAATGTAACATGCTGTAAGGTTTCACTACTAATGTAATGGCCTCTCTGTAATGTTTCACTGCGAAGGTAATGGTTTCTCTGTAGCAGCAATGTTTGGGTTATAATTAGAGATAACGGGGCTTTGGAATGTAGGGGCTACCCAATGGGAGAAATGTTGTTCTTTCTTGTGTGTCTGGGAGCCGGGTTTTTTGTGTTTTTTTGTCAGGGAACGAAATAGAGAGAGGACGCGGATGGAGAGAGTCAGAAGACCACCAGATGGAGTGGTCTGAGGAACGAGGGTCCGAGGGCTGGCTATGCTTGGAGGTCGACTGGAGCAAATGAACAAACAGTGAGCTCCAACGATACGCAATAGACTGTTTCATGAGAATGGGCCCTTTTCTTTTTTTTGTTTCTTTACTAACCATATAGTCAAATTAAGAATTATAAAGATCAGTTGCTTAATTGCATATTGTGTACTTTTTGATATTTTGTGGTGTGGATTTGTAACTGGGCAACACATCACGAAGCATCCACATAAACATGATTTCTCAGTTTGGCGGGGCCAGGAGTTGTTTTCCCCTAGATGAACACATGCTGGCCGAGCCTGAGTGTTGCACTAATTTAAACTGCAGATTTGCCTGCTCGTTGTCTACCTGTCCCCTCATTCCTTGCCTGTTCATAAGTCTATCTAATTGCCTCTTAAATTTTGCTACCTACTGCCTCTCCTGACAGCTCAATTCAGCCATCTATCACTCTCTGTGCAAAAAAATACATCTTATATATCTCGTTTAAACTTTTCCTTTCACATTAAAGCTATGCCCTCTAGTATTTGACATTTTCACTCTGGGATAAGGATCAGACTCTATTTTTGCTTCTTGCAATTCTATATACTTCGATAGGTTTCCCCCATGCTCCAGAGAAAAAAAAATCCATGTTTGGCCAACACTACTACTCTCTAATCCAGGCAGCATCCTTGTGATGCACTCTGCACCCCTTCTAAAACCTCCACATAATCCCTGTAATGCATGTACCAGAAATGTTCACAATATTCCAAATGTGGCCAAACCACAGTGTGGTTGACACCTGACTTGCCACCTTTACCAGCCTGTCTATGCTATTTTCAAGAAGTTATGGACTTCAGAACATCAATGCTTGTACTTTTACTGTATATTGTCCTCTTATATTTGACTTTCCAAAGTCAACACCTCACACTTATCTGGATTAAACTCCATTTGCCGTTTCTCTGCCCATACTTCTAACTGGACTATTATCCTTGGATGATCTTCTGCATTGTCCACAACTCTAACAATTTTTGTGCTATCTGCAAACTTACTGATCATCTTGTACTGTATCATATTGAGTGCGAAAGTGTGGAAAGAACATGGAAAGTGTGGAAAGTGTGGAAAGAACATGGAAAGTGTGTATGCGATTAAACATGCAGTGAATCGATTGGGCCTCCTATGCGTGGAGGGCTTTCTCTGTAGGGTGCAGATTTTTGAGTGCGCACGTGTTTCATCTCAGTCAGCTCACTTCATCACCATAAGTTGCCCAGTGTGTACCATTAACAACACGTCTCAATAAAACGTTTAGTCAGACTACTTTATTGTTATTCTTGATCCATGCATATGTAGTATATCCCCCTGCATTTTCATTCAAATTACTTATATTACTAACAACATAGGTCTCACCATTGATCCTTCACATCAGTAGTCACAGACCTCCACCATTATCCTTTCTTTCTCCAGGAAAGGAATTTGGGGGTTCCTTTAACTAAAGTCTAGAGCTGTTTTCCGTATAATTTATATTCTGTGTTTTGTCTGTACCTGGGCTGTTACAAACAAGTTTTTCAATGTTCCTGTAGCTCACCATACTTGTGCATATGACAAAAAAAACCTGATTTGACTTTATTTTACTTACTCTCCTGAATGAATACAGGATATCATGCCTCCTCTGGGTCATCGCCACCAGGATCAAGGTTCAAAGTTCAAAGTAAATTTATTAACAAGGTATGTGTATTACCTTGAGATTTATTTTCTTGAAGGCATTTACAGGAAAATAAAGAAATATAATAGAATTTATGAAAAACTGTACATAAAGATGGACAGATGTGCAAAAACGACATTGTGCAAATAAAAAAATAATACTGAGAACATGAGTTGTAGAGTCCTTGAAAGTGATCTACACTTTGATGGAGATATCTGGCAATGTTTTGAGAGCAGTTCACAATTTGAAATCCATAGACAGATGGCTAGATGGATAGATACTTTGTTGATCCCAAAGGAAATTACAGTGTCACAGTAGCAGTACACGTGCATTGATAGTAAATATTAGAAGAGAAGTAGAAAGAATAAAAAATAAGTTACCTCAAACAGTCGAACAGGAGGGGGTCATCACTTTCCCGGCTGTATAGAGCCTAATGACCTCATATAGCCCTCTTTGGAGCAGCACAGTTGTCTGAGTCTATTACTAAAAGTGTTTCTCTGTTCAACAAACGTGGCATGCAGAGGGTGGGAAATATTGTCCAGAATTGTCAGTATTTTCTGTAGGGTCCTTTGTTCTGCCACAGCCTCCAGTGTGTCCAGTTTGACTCCTACAACAGAGTCAGCCTTTCTAATCAGTTTATTGAGCCTGTTGGCATCACCCACGTTGATGCCATTGCCCCAGCACACCACCGCATAGGAGATTGTACTGGTGACAACAGACTGGTAGAACATGTGAAGAAAAGCTGAAAGACTTTGGAGACAAGTTTATAATTTCTATTGATATTAAAATCGAAGTCCTAACTAAGTGCCAGAAAATAGATCCAAAACTAGGTTCCACAGATATTCCCCTAAGCAGCTCCAGGACATTGGGGCAGAAGGTGATTCTGTAAGGACTGCTGAGACACTAGGATTGGAGTTCAGATCTGATAGGCGCCAGCTGCAGTTTGCAGACAAGAAGGTGCAGCCAGGATACACTGACAGCCTGGCATGTAGGCACCAGCTGGGCACTGCCTGGGGCAGCAAAGATGAGATGTGGTGGAAGTGCAGCAAGTCTTGGTGAGTGAGGAAACCACATACTGCCTGCAATATCATCATCTGACAGAACTATGGCACAGGAACTAACAGGACACCTGACACATAGCTGGAGTTATGTTCCAACTTGCTTATGTAGAATGGTGAATTGAGCCTACAGTCTGCAGCACTGGTGATACTGCACTGGTGTGGACTTCAAGTTGTGAAAGCTTGGATGTTGGCTTGTCTCTTGCCATTTAGATCAGTTCTTGTTGGTGTGTGTGCGTGTGACCGACCACCAGGTTCAAGTACACCTACTTCCCTTCCACCATTTAGTTCTTGAACCAACTGGCACAACCCTAATCACTACCTCAGCATAGCGACACCATGACAACTTTTTTTGCTCTAATTGCGTTCTTTCTCACAAAAATTGAGTATAATTTACGTTCAGTTTGTTTTTAATGTGAATACTGACTACCTGATGCTGTGTGCCTGTGATGTTGCTGTGAGTGCGTTTTTCATTGCATCTGTATATATGCTGTATTTACTTGTGCATTGGATAACAAAGTCAACTTTTGACATTTGATGGAGAGAGATGATCTGTTTTCAGTGACGTTAGATGAGAGAAAAATACAGAGATAAATATATGTTTTTTTGTTTTTTATCCTTTTTATCTGCCAACCTTTGCTTAAGCCCACTGAATTTGAATGTGAAATGTTGCACCATCGGGGAACTCGTGTACACGCAGCTGGGAAAACGTAAATCCTACAACTGGGAGTAGAAATCTCAGTACTTTTATCTGAGTATATTTGAACCCCATTTATTTAATAGATGAGAATTCATTTCCACATCCGCAGAGACCAAAAGCAATGAGGAACACCATCTGACAAACATGAGAAGGGTGCTTAATAATAATTCGGAGTATTTCCACTGCAGATGGAATTCCTTGCCTCTCTGGGGTTATTGATGCCACTTGCATTTTTTGTACAGCAAAAGGGTGGAAGGTTGTCATGAGTTATAGTGGGACATTTTTAGGATGCAGAGCTGGGCTGAGAAGTGGCAGATGGATTTCAACCCAGAAAAGTACGAAGTGATTCACTTTGGAAGGTCAAATTTTAAGGCAAAATACAGGGCAGGATTCTTAGCAGTTTGGAGGAACAGCGGGATCTTGGGGTTTATATCCACAGATCGCTCAAAGTTGCTGCACAAGTTGATAGGGTTATTAAGAAGGTGTATGGCGTGTAGGCCTTCATTAGTCAGGGATTGAGTTTAAGTACTGTATGGTAATGTTGCAGCTCCAAAAAACTCTGGGCAGACCACACATGAAATATTGTGTTCAGTTCTGAATTTGTGTTCATTATAGTTCAAGCTTAATTATCACTCAATCACATACGAATGTAGCCAAACAAAACAGCATTCCTCCAGTGCCAAGGGGCAAAAATACACAGCACAAGGCATACACAGCACATTCAGAATAGCAAGCACACATACAATCACTAAAAAAAATATAGCCCAAGTCCCTGAGTGATACATCCCACAAATTGATGGTGCAGTTCCCAACTGTCTGCAGATGAATGCATGCATGCAATCCAGTTTATCATTCCACTGATCGAACACTGAAGGGCAGCACTGACAGGAGATGCCAGCCCCTAACCAAGCATGGACGCCGTGCTACACCACCTCCAGCATGTGCTGTCCTGGACTGCAGCAGCAGGTGAGCCCACGGCTTGAGGCCTGGTCTGGCTACAACTGACACCATGTGGCTCCCTGCCTGTCATGCCAAGAAACAAGGGAAATGGGTCTGTGGTATCTGATATTATCAATGTCCAACAGGTTTTGAGATTGCAAGAGAAATGTTCAAGTCAATCACCCACCATTACACTGCACACCGCCTTCGTGTATCAATTCCAATACCTTCAGCATCTTCCTGTAGCAGGCAGCAACACAGGTCGCACAAAGTCCAGCTCCTACACCAATGAGCAACTCGCTGATGAGGTAGACCTGCAGTATCCGAAGTTCTTAAAGTCCAGTGATCATAAAATAGATATTTTAAAAAGACAAAAACACCCTTTGGTTGTTCTCCAAGAGGCTGCTGTGTCTGAGCATGCTGCCATTTCACCAGAAGTGTGTGGAAGCTTTAGAGTGGGTGTAGAGATTTACCAGGATGGTGCCCGGATTATGTGTAAAGGTTAGGTGAGCTGGGGCTTTTCTCTTTGGCGCGAAGGAGGAGGTGACTCGATAGATGGGGGCATCATTTTAAGGTGATTGGAGGAAAGTATAAGGGGTATGTCAGTGGTAAGTTTTTTTCACAAAGAGTGGCAGAATGCCCTGCCGGGGGGTGGAAGAGGCAAGTGCATTAGGAAATTTAAGAAACTTAGACAGACAGGACGATGATAGAGAAATGGAAAGTTATGTAATAGGGGATTATTTTATTACTTTAGGGTAGGTTAAAAGGTCAGTCTCTACTGTGCTATAATGCTCAGTGTTCTAATCCATACTTATGACAAAGGAGACTGAGACAATACAGCAATGAGTGGATTTTACCTTTCACCTCCCAGGGAAAATGAGCAGAAGGGGATCACCTGGATGTTTAGCATCTTTCCCAATGTTACACTTGATTGAATTTACAGTAGTAGCCAATGTAGAAATAAAGTAATGAATACCAGTTGGCCCTCCATATCCATGGATTCAACCAACGCGGATCGAAAATATTCTAAAAATATTTCAGAAAGCTCCAAAAAGCAAAACTTGAATCTGCCGCACACCAAGCGCTACGCTGAATCCACATGAATGAAGTGATGTGTAGGTATACCCTGCTGTAGCCTCCCACCATTTCACAGATCTTCAGTCTCTCTCCAGCACTCGTTTGAGCATTGTTCGTCTCGCGTCTCGATCGTTCGCTACTTGTGCTGTGAGCGAGGGGAAGGAGTTTAAGGCTGGTAAGGGATGCCTGGCTAGCTGTGTAAAGCGCTACAGCCTCAAGAACTGACAGATCACGGGAGAATCGGCATCGGCCGATGCTGAGGCGGCATCAGCGTTCCCAGAAGAGCTACGATGGTTGCGTCTGTACTGGACATGTACAGACTTTTTTTTCTTGTCATTATTCCCTAAACAATACAGTATAACAACTATTTACATAGCATTTACATTGTATTAGGTATTATAAGTAATCTAGAGACGATTTAAAGTATACGGGAGGATATGCGTAGGTTATATGCAAATACTACGCCATTTTATGTAAGGGACTTGAGCATCTATGGATTTTGGTATCCACGGGGGGTCCTGGAACCAATCCCCCACGGATATTGAGGGGCGACTGTATACCTATTTGATCCAGACCCCCTTTTACATGCTGTGCGTGTTAATTTATATTTTTTGAGACTCTTACTTAAACTAAGGCTTTTTCTATAAATTATTCTAATTAAACTCTTACTATAAATTAAACTTTCAAATGTACCCAGAAACTGTGGATAACAGGGCAGATGCATATCTTTCCCAGCGAGTAGCAAAGCTAGAAGTAGGTAAGCTATGACAGTAACTGCTTGTGTTCTGCAAAGGTTGCATCTACTTTGGTTTAATTATATGAAATAAATTGCACCAGAATGAAGCATCAGTGCCTTATGAAAAACATTAGTAAACTTGTAAAACCATTTTGTGTTGCTAAAAGCATACACACAAAGATTAGCGGGAGATTTCTAAAGTTGCTCACTGAGCTTTAGGAATGTTCAGTGAACACCATGCCTACTTTAGACACAGCAAATACAACAGACAATTATATCACACCTCAAAAAACAAGAATGTAGTGCTGAGACTTTATAAGACACTGCTGAGACCTCACCTGGAGTACTGTGAGCAGTTTTGGGCCCCTTATCTAAGAAAGGACCAGAGAGCAAAACCTCAAAGTAGAGGGGTGACCATTTAGAATAGAGATGAGGAGAAATTTCTTTAGCCAGAGGGTGGTAAATCTGTGGAATTCATTGCCACAGGCTGCTGTGGAGGCCAGGTCATTGGGTGTATTTAAAGCAGTAGTTGATAGGTTCTTGATTAGTCGGTGAGTGAAAGGTTACAGGGAGAAGAAAGGGAATGGGGCTGAGAGGGAAATGGAACAGCCATGATGAAATGGTGGAGCAGACTCAATGGGCTGAAAGGCCTCATTCTGCTCCTATGTCCTATGGTCTTATGGTCTAAAAGCTGAAAGGTCTTGCATGCAATAAAGTGAGACACAAAACCATGCAGGTGATAACAGGCTAGCTGCCCAAAAGCTCCAATGGGTAATACTTTTAAAGAACATCTCTTTAAAGATGTACTTTTAAAGAACATCTCTTTAAAGAGGAGAGAGGGTCAGAGAGGCATTGGCAAGGAACTGCAGAGCTCAAACCCTGAACAACTTGGGGCACAATGGCCAGAAATGAAACTCAAGGAGGCACCACAGGCCAGAACTGAAGAATTTGTTTTCTGCACTGATCTGTAGGGTGAGATGGTTACAAAGGTAAGGAGAAGCTGCTGTTGAAGATTTACAGGTATGAGCACCACAAGTGTATTGTGTTATGTTTGGTTGTAAACTACAGAAATGAAGACAGCAGTGTGGTGAGCAAAATTGTGCCCACAATTCCATGTTTGAAGTGCATAAGAGCATGCAGGTCATCTGCTGTATCTGATGTACAATGAGATAATTTTTGTCCAAAATTATGTGACTATTTTTTCATTAAGGGACAATGTGCCTACGTTACAGCTGGTCCTTCAGTATCTCACTTGACAGATAGACAGGACACTGAAAGGATCTGGCTTCATTTATGTACTGTTTACCGTTGCTTAATCGACCAATATATATCGAAGATTACTCAAATATTATTGAAATATTAAACACACAACACTGGTCTTAAGGAAAAAATATTTAGGAACAAACAAATGTCAATGATTAATGCCTTGTTATGTGTCATATGTGGCAGATGACCTAAACGCACTTGTGCATATTATACATAGAACTGTGGGTTCAGTTTTTCTGTGGCACTAATGTCTTGTGCTGCGGCACTCTGCTTTGCAAGGTGGTTGACGAAGTCAGCGTGGGAACTTCAGCCTCATTTGCAGATGGGCAGGTAGTGGGCCCGCAGTTGCTAGTTAAAGGGAAACTCACTCACTCACTGCTCTCACTTGCTCTGTTGCAATTGGGGGTGGCGGGGGGGGGGGCACAGGAGGAGTGTCAGATGTGTTCCTGTGACTTTGGGTTGTGTCCTGTTACTTCTCCATTTACTGGGAGCAGGTTTCTCGGTCATGTTACCTACGTGTATGTGAGGCACCACTGGGGATATCAGAGTGAGGCAGAGACCCAGTAGGAGGAGAGGAAGAGGAGCCCACTCTATTCATCATTCATGTATGAGAAGCTGTGCTCCCACCTCTACCTCTCTGAGGATCAACAAGAATGGGGGTAAGGCTTTCAAACGCTGTGGCGACAGAGATCAATTGTGGAGCTTGATTGCAGAGACAGAGACTCTCAGATTCTTGATGATTCTAGGCAGAGGCCGTATGTACAGCATCGATGCAGCTCACTCATCAACGCTCCTCTGCCTTGAGCAGACCTCGAAATGAAGGTTCCGGCTTCTGACGGAAGGACTGCTAGCTTCCCTTGATGATAAGGAGTGTCCCTCCATGTAGGAGGGAGAATGAAAATGTGACCGAATGGTGCCACAACAGTAACGTCACACTCAACGTCAGTAACAACCAAAGAGCTGATTTTTGACTACATGAGGAGCAAACTGGAGGGCCATGAGCCGTTATAAAGATCTGTGACAGCACCTCTATTTTCTTAGAAACTTGCAGATTTGGCATGTCATCTTAAACTTTGACAAAATTCTATAAATTCTAAAAAGCTTGAGCATGTAGATATTAAGAAAGAGGATGTGCAGGAGATTTTGGAAAGCATCAAGTTGGATAAGTCATCGGAACTGGATGAGAGGTACCCTAGGCTAATGTGGGAGGTGAGGGAGGAGATTGCTATTTCCTCTGGCGATGATCTTTGCATCATCAATGGGGACGGGAGAGGTTACGGAAGATTGGAGGGTTTCAGATGTTGTTCCCTTATTCAAGAAAGGGAGTAGAGATAGCCAGTGAGTCTGACTTCAGTGGTTGGTAAGTTGATGGAGAAGATCCTGAAAGGCAGGACTTATAAACATTTGGAGAGGCATAATATGATTAGGCATAGCCAGCATGGTTTTGTCAAGGGCAGGTTGTGCCTTATCAGCCTGATTGAATTTTTTTGAGAATGTGACTAAACACATTGATGAAGGAAGAGCAGTAGATGTAGTGTATATGGATTTCAGCAAGGCATTTGATAAGGTACCCCATGCAAGGCTTATTGAGAAACTAAGGAGGCATGGGATCCAAGAGGACATTGCTTCGTGGATCCAGAACTGGCTTGCCCATAGAAGGCAAAGTGTGGTTGTAGATGGGTCATATTCTGTAAGGAGGTTGGTCTCCAGTGGAGTGCCTCAGGGATCTGTTCTGGGACCCTCACTCTTTCTGATTTTTATAAATGACCTGGATGAGGAAGTGGACAGACAGACAGACAGACATACTTTATTGATCCAGAGGGAAATTGGGTTTCGTTACAGCCGCACCAAAAGAAATATAGCAATATAAAACCATAAATAATCAAATAATAATAAGTTAATCATGCCAAGTGGAAATAAGTCCAGGACGAGCCTATTGGCTCAGGGTGTCTGACACTCCGAGGGAGGAGTTGTAAAGTTTGATGGCCATAGGTAGGAATGACTTCCTATGCCGCTCAGTGTTACATCTCGGTGGAATGAGTCTCTGGCTGAATGTACTCCTGTGCCTAACCAGTACATTATAGAGTGGATGGGGGTCATTGTCCAAGATGGCATGCAACTTGGACAGCATCCTCTTTTCAGACACCACCGTCAGAGAGTCCAGTTCCACCCCCACAACATCACTGGCCTTACGAATGAGTTTGTTGATTCTGTTGGTGTCTGCTACCCTCAGCCTGCTGTCCCAGCACACAACAGCAAACATGATAGCACTGGCCACCACAGACTTGTAGAACATCCTCAGCATCATCCAGCAGATGTTAAAGAACCTCAGTCTCGTCAGGAAATAGAGACAGCTCTGCCCCTTCTTGTAGACAGCCTCAGTGTTCTTTGACCAGTCCAGTTTATTGTCAATTCGTATCCCCAGGTATTTGTAATCCTCCACCATGTCCACATTGACCCCTTGGATGGAAACAGGGGTCACCGGTGCCTTAGCTCTCCTCAGGTCCACCACCAGCTACTTAGTCTTTTTCACATTAAGCTGCATGGGTTAGTAAGTTTGCTGATGACACAATGGTTGGAGGTGTTGTGGATAGTGTGGAGGGCTGTCAGAGGTTACAGCAGGACATTGATAGGATGCAAAAATGGTCTGAGAAGTGGCAGATGGAGTTCAACCCAGATAAGTGTGAGGTGGTTCTTTTTGGTAGATCAAACGTAATGACAGAATATAGAATTAATGGTAAGACTCTTGGCAGTGTGGAGGATCAGAGGGATCTTGGGATACAAGTCCGTAGGACACTCAAGGCTGATGCGCAGGTTGACTCTGTGGTTAAGAAAGCATATGGTGCACTGGCCTTCATCAATCATGGAATTGAGTTTAGGAGCTGAGAGGTAATGTTGCAGCTATATAGGACCCTGGTCAGACCCCACTTGGAGTACTGTGCTCAGTTCTGGTTGCCTCACTATAGAAAGGATGTGGAAACCATAGAAAGGGTGCAGAGGAGATTTACAAGGATGCTGCCTGGATTAGGGAGCATGCCTTATGGGAATAGGTTGAGTGAACTCGGCATTTTTTCCTCAGAGCAGCAGAGGATGAGAGGTGACCAGATAGAGGTGTATAAGATGATGAGAGGCATTGATCATGTGGATAGTCAGAGGCTTTTTCCCAGGGCTGAAGTGGCTAACACGAGAGGGCACAATTTTAAGGTGCTTGGAAGTAGGTACAGAGGAGATATCAGGGATAAGATTCTCAGGCAGAGGGAGGTGAGTGCGTGGAATGGGCTGCTGGTGACGGTGGTGGAGGTGGATACAATGGGGTCTTTTAAGAGACTCCTGGACAGGCATATGGAGCTTAAAAAAATAGAGGGCTATGAGTAACCCTAGATAATTTCTCAGGTAAGGACATGTTCGGCACAGCTTTGTGGGCCGAAGGACCTGTATTGTGCTGTAGGTTTTCTATGTTTCTAAATGTACTGTGGAGATTATCTTGACTGACTGCATCATGACCTGTATGGAAACACTGATGCCCATGAATGGAAAAGCCAACAGTAAGTAGTGGACACAGCTCAGTTTATCTCAACAAAGCCCACCTCACCATGGAACCCATCTACCAGAAGTGCTGCCACAAGAAAGCAGCATCCATCATTGTGGATCCCCACCATTTAGGCATTGCTCTCTTCTCACTTACTACCATTGGGCAGGAGTCACAGGAGCCATAGGTCCCACACCATCAGGTTCAGTAACAGTTAATACCCAACAACCATCAGGCTCCTGAGCCAGTGTGGGTAACTTTACTCACCTCAGCAGGGAACTGTTTCTTCAACCTATGGACTCACATTCATTGACCCTACAACTAATTTTCTCAATATTTATATGTATGTATGTATTTGAACAGTTTGTCTTATTTTGCACATTGGTTGTTTGCCCATCTTTACATGTAGTTTTCATTGATTCTTTGCATCTACTGTGAATGTCGGCAAAAGAAAACAAATCTCAGGATAGCATACTGTATGGTGACATATATATACATTGATAATAAATTTACTTTGAACTTTTTGAACTGCAGGTCTTGGGCTTTGTAGTGCCAGCAAAGATGATATTGGGGAGTTGGGATAGCTCCTGAGACTGCCAGAAACAGTTCGAAACCTTTTAAGCATCTGTTGCTTGGTTACACATCAAAGCTATCATGAGGGCTTAGCCCCTGAATGAGGAGGGAGCAGTAGGAAAGGGAGGGATATCCCTGTCAAACCTTGGAATCATTCACACTCAGATCTACACTGACATAATCTTCAGCAACTTACTTTGGTAAGAAAGGCATGAATGTACGTGGTGGTGCCGATGTGCTTGTGATGCTGTTTTTCAGTGCACCTGTGCATACAGGTACTTGAGCGTTTGACAATAAAATTGACTTGAACTGCCAGCATCTCCCACTCACACCGAGGTTATCAGGAAGGCGCATAACTGTTTTGCTGACCGTTTGAATCATTCCTGGAAGTTGCTCATGTGAAACACATTTTATATTAACTACTCATAGAGATAAATTTTAATGTTTATGACTGACCTTGTTTATGTTCAGATTGCTTACAAACAGCAGCTATTCCCATTTAAAATGCATTCATCTGTGACTAGGGTTCAGTGGGCCCACATAATTTGTTTTAAATCATTTTATAGCCCTTACCAGAGGAGTAACAGTCTCTCGGCTTTTTGATCCCAACAGATGCTTATCAAGGGTTTTAATATATCCAAGCTCAGAAACCCAACGCATCATTTTCTGCATTAAATATAGAAAGCAAACATGTTGATGATGTTCTGTAATGGTTGGATCAATTTTCCATTGAAGTCGTGCACATCGGGAAACTGGATCAGACATTTTTGGCTCAGGGATAACTTCCTTGGTGTTTTTGCACATGGAATGGCATCATTGATGTGCATGATTCTGGGTTCCTTAAAACAGACTTAATTGGTGTGAAGAAGTATTTTCACTCCTTTATTTTGTGTGCTTGTGCTTGTGTGTGTGTGCATGCATGAGAGAAATAAGAGCGAAATCAGAGGGAGAATGAGAGAGTGAGAGTGACAGAGAGAGAGAGAGCGAGAGAGTGAGAGAGAGAGAGACAGAGAGAGTGAGAAAGAGGGAGAGGGAGAGAGAGAGAGAGAGAGAGAGAGAGAGAGAGAGAGAGAGAGAGAGAGAGAGAGAGAGAGAGAGAGAGAGAGAGAGAGAGAGAGAACTGCAGATAAAGTGATCAACTGTAGTAGTGCTTCTAACCTCTGCAAATTTTATAATCCCATGTCTGAGATTGGCTTCCCTTGAGACACAGCACCCAGTTAAGTGAAAAGCAATTTCTAGGCAAAGTGGATTTACAAATTAAAATTGCTTTGCCAAGTGTACTTATTAGGCTAGCATTGTTTAATTGCTTTTTTAAAAACATATTCTTTTTTTTTTCTTTTAGCTCCTCTCAGAATTGCATTCAGCCATTTGTACCTACGTTTATTCTTTACTAATTAACAATCTGCCTTTCATTTGATTCAGGATTAACTATCTTTCATGGAAATGTTCCATGAACTTACTATCATCCACTGGGAAAAATTGAAATTATATTCTCCAGGAAATGAAAATCAAAAACCCGCGGATGTTGCAAATCCAAAATAAAAGCAGAAAAGTGGAGCGGCCATTCTTTTGTAGTGTGCCAATCTTTAAAGTGGCTTTGGGTCATCAGGCTTGGGTGAGGTAAATTTTCTTGTAAGTAACTCTCTCTCTATTCTTATTTGTTCATTCCTCATCTATCAGTGCATAGTATAGTGAAAATGGTTCCGGGGCAGTATTTTATACTCTGTGTGAGATATGGGAAGTCTGGGACACCTCCAGTCTCCCAGATAAACAGATCTGTACCAGGTACATTGAATTGCAGCTCCTGAGAGAATTGGAGCTGCAGCTTAATGACTTCTGGCTAATAGGGGAAAATGTGGAGGTGATAGACTGGAGCTACAGGGAGATTCTGAGGCTGCAGAAGATGGGTAACTGGATGACTGTCAGTAGAAGAAGGGGAAATGCACAGTCAGTGCAGAGTACATCTGTGGCCGTTCCCCTCAATATTAGATATACAACATTTAGGTACTATTGAAGGTGATGACCTACTGGGGGGAGCAACAGTGACCAGGTCTCTAGCACTGAGTCTGGTTCTATAGCTCAGAAGAGCAAAAAGATGAAGAGAACTACAGTGTTGATAGGAGATTTCTTAGTCAGAGGAACAGAGATGAGATTCTGGGATACAATAGGGATGGTATGTTGCCTCTTTGGTATGACCTGTACAAAAAGAAAGTGCTACACCTGAACCCGAGGGGGTCCAATACCCTAGTGGGCAGGTTGGCTAGACTTGTTTAGGTGGGTTTAAGCTAATTTGGCAGGGGCATGGGAACTGGAGTGATACGGCTGATGATGAGTAAGTTGCAAACAGAAGCAATGTGCTGTAAGACTGCTGGCAAGGAAAGGCTGATGATAGGGCAAAATTGCAGTCAACAGGATGAGTTGCAATGTAACAGGTGGACAAAATTGAAAACGATGAATACAAGACTGAAGATGTTATACTTGAATGCACACAGTATACGGAATAAGGTTGATAAATTTGTAGCATAGTTACAAGCATGATGTTGTAGGCATCACTGAATCATGGCTGAAAGGTTCTAGCTGGGAGCTTAATGTCCAAGGATACACATTGAATCAAAAGGATAGCTAGGAAGCTAAAGTGATGCCTAAATTTGAGAAGGAGAAGCTAAAGTCAGATGTATTAGTATTACAGTAGAGTAAAGGGAATTACAGAGGCATGAGAGAGGAGTCGGCCAAATTTGATTAGAAATAAAACACTGGCAGGGATGACGGCAGAGCAGCAATGGACGGAATTTCTGGAAGCAATTTGGAAGGCACAGGATATATACATCTCAAAGAGGATGAAGTATTTTAAAGGCAAAATAACATAACCACGGCTAACAAGAGAAGTCAAAGCCAATATAAAAGCCACAGAGAGGGTATATAATAGAGCAGAAAATATTGGGAAATTAGAAGATTAGGAAGCTTTTAAATACTAACAGAAGCCAACTAATAAGGTAATTAAGAAGGTAAAGATGGAATACAAAGTAAGATAGCCAATAATATTACAGAGGCTACCAAAAGTTGCTTCAGATACATAAACTGTAAAAGAGAGGTGAGAATGAATATTGGACTGCTGGAAAATTATGCTGGAAGGGTAATAATGTGGGACAAGGAAATGGCAGATGAACTAATTAAGTATTTTGCAAGAGTCTTCACTGTGGAAGATACTAGTAGTATGGTGGAAGTTCCAGCTGTCAGGTCATGAAGTGTTTGAAGTTACTGTTACTAGGAAGAGGGTTCTTGGTAAAGTGAAAGGTCTGGAGGTAGATAAATCACCAGATTTATCTACCAGATGGTGTACATGCCATGGTTCTGAAAGAGGTGTCTAAGAGATTGTGGAGGCATTAGTAATGATTTTTCAAGACTCACTAGATTCTGGAATGGTTCCAGAAGAATGGAAAACTGCAAATATTACTCTACTCTTCAAGAAGGGAGAGAGGCAGAAGAAAGGAAATTAAAGGCCAGTTGGTGTGACCTCAGTGGTTAAGGATGTGGTTTTGGGGAACTTGGAGACACGTGATAAAATAGGCTGCAGTCAGCATGGTTTCCTCAAAGGAAAACCTTGCCTGACAAATTTGTTAAAATTTTTTGAAGGAATAACAAGCAGCATAGACAAAGGAGTATTGGTTGATGTTGTGTACTTGGAATTTCAGAAGGCCTTTGACAAGGTGCCACACATGAAGCAGCTTAACAAGCTACAAGTCCATGGTATACAGGAAAAATTCTATCATGGATAAAGCAGTGGCTGATTGACAGTAGGCAAAGAGTAGGAATAAAGAGAGCCTTTTCTTGTTGGTTGCCAGTGACTAGTGGTGTTCCACAGGAGTCTGTGTTAAGAATGATTTTTTTTTTACGTTATATATCAATGATTTGGATAATGGCTACAGAAGGAGTTAGACAGATAAGGAAAATGGGCAAAGAAGTGGCAGATGGAATATAGTGTCAGAAAATGTAATGTATGCACATTGGTAGAAGAAATGAAGGGGCTGACTATTTTCTAAATTAAGAGAAAATACAAAGGTCTGAGGCGCAAAGGGGCTTGGGAGCCCTTGTGCAGGATTCCCTAAAGGTTAATTTACAGGTTGAGTCTGTGGTAAGGAAGGCAAATACAATGTTAGCATTCGTTTCAAGAGGACTACAATGTAAAAACAAGGATGTATTGTTGAGATTTTATAAAGCACTGGTGAGGCCTCACTTGGAATACTGTGAGCAATTTTGGGCCCCTTATCTTAGAAAGGATGTGCTAAAGCTGGACAGGGTTCAAATAAGGTTCTTGAAAATGATTCCAGGACTGAACGGCTTGTCATATGAACAGCGTTTGATGGCTCTGGGCCTGTATTCACTGGAATTTAGAAGAATGAGTGGTGACCAAATTGAAATCTATTGAATGGTGAAAGGCCTTGATGGAATGAATGTGGAGAGAATGTTTCCTATGGTGGGATGTCTAAGACCGGAGGACACAGCCTTAGAATAGAGTGGCATTCTTTTAGAATGAAGATGAGAAGGAATTCCTTTAGCCAAAGAGTTGTGAATCTGTTGAATTCATTGCCACAGGCAGCTGTGGAGGCCAAATACTTATGTATATTTAGGGCAGAGATTGATAGATTTTTGATTGGTCAGGGCAAGGAGGGATACGGGGAGAAAGCAGGAGATTGGGGCTGAAGGGTAAAAATGGATTAACCGCAATGAAATGGCGGAGTAGGCTCGATGGGCCAAATGGCCTAATTCTGCTCCTGTATCTTATGTTCTTAAATGCTGGAAAATAACAGCAGGGTCATAAGCTTGTGTGGAAAGAGAAACAATTATTGTTTCAGGTCTGATTCTCTTCAGAAAAACTGGACCTGAAATGCTAGCAACACCCACAAAATGCTGGTGGAATGCAGCAGGCCAGGCAGCATCTATAGGAAGAAGCACTGTTGACGTTTCGGGCCGATACCCTTCGTCAGGACAAAGGGTCTCGGCCCAAAACGCCGACAGTGCTTCTTCTTTTTCTATGTATTACTTGAATTTCCAGCATCTGCAGATTTCCTCGTGTTTGCGCCTGAAATGTTAACTGTTTCCCACCTGACCTGTGTGTTTCCAGCATTTTCTGTCTTTGTTTACGATTTTCGAGATCCTGCAAAACACAAGATTCTAAATGGAAAAATGATTTCCCTCTTTTTTTTACTGATAGAATGTGAATATAATTTCTGTGAGTGGAATAATGTTACAAGTGTTTATGAAGCAGAAAAAGGTGAGTATGTTAAATTATGCTTCAGATTTTGAAGGTAAATGCATTAAGATTTAAAAATAAATTTTATCTTGATTTCCAGACTCCTTAATGTTAAGTTGTTTTGTTTATTCGCTTATGGCCAATTGGCCACAAATAACTGTCATCATCATAAGTCATGCTACTTATTTGGATGTCCTGAATTTTTGTTGATTTAATATGCTCCATAAGTAATCCCCCATGAGCTTTGGTCCAACCAAATTACAGGTAAGGGGATGAAACTAAATATTACAAATTCTGGTAATCTGCATGAAGATATAAAAGGTTGAAAGCTGTCTTGAAATTGTTATCTGTAGAGACAGGAATGGAGCTAATGTTTCAGGTTGTAGACCCTGAGACTGATTGAGTGTGGAACAGAACCAACGAGCCACACTGCCTAGCAACCCGCCTATTTTAACTCTAGCCTAATCACAGGACAATTTACAGTGACCAATTAACCTACATGTCTTTGGATTGTGGGAGGAAACCCATGCAATTCACTGAGAGAACATAGAAACTCCTTATAGACACTGCTGGAATTGAACTTTGAACTCCGGAATGCCCTGAGATGTAATAGTGTTGTGCTAACTACTACACTAAAGTGGCGCACATTCAATTCAAGTTTAATTGTCATTTAACCATACATGAATACTCATGAATACAGCCAAATGCGACAGTGCTACTACAGGGTGAAGGTGCAAAGACACATTACCAGCAGTCACACACAGAAAGCACACACAAGATCACAATCATGTAATAAGAGTCCTGAAGCTCACCTACCCCACGATGCCGCAGCTAGATGCATACAATTCAACAAACACACATAAAATATCAGTGAAAAATACAAAGACCATTGCATATTTATACCCAGACCCCCCCAGCCCACTGGCATTTGTCAATTGGCCCCCGAAGCCTGTTAGACGACACCATGGCTTTGAGGCCCAGTCTTCAGGTCATTATGAAAGGAAAATGGCCAGAAGTGCTAATACTGTTTCTCTCTCTGTGGATGCTGCCTGAATTGCTGTCTCTTTTATGCATTTAGCTGCTTTGATTACAGGTGATGTTATTTTTAAAACATATTCTAGTGAGCTTACTGTATATAGGTTAACAGAGAAGTTAGAGACTGCGAACTTGCACATGCCTGCCTGCAGTTTTAGTCATGACAGCAGTATAGCAGTACAGGCATAAAGCATATTTGCAGTTTACCTCCTACCTGTCCCTTCCTACCAAACTGAAGACTCTGGGATGAGTTAGACAGATTAGATATCGCTAGGCTATACTGACTCTGTCTAATCTCTGACTGTTAATCACTTGCAGAAATATGTGTCCTGTAATAGTCTTACACTTGTCTTAGTCCTGCCCACACAGAGTACCTGGTCAGAAGCTATTTGTCAGAGAAGCCTGGCTGCTAAACATTTCCATGGGCTGCAGTCTCCAAACGTTTGTCTTGCCCTCACATGACCCTCAGTAATTGTGTGAGTCAATTAGTAGTCAGACTGTCAGGAAGTAGTACTGACATAGCCCTGGGATATCTCAATCCACTCCGCTACCTGATGTTCCACAAGTTGACCTCCCTGCAGAAAATTACAAAATGATGTTTCCTTAATTAATGGCCTACAGATGACATAGGAAAAATGGGAAACGATGATCACATTGTACTTCCATCGCTCAGACACAGTACTCCTGCTGACAATGGGAAAGGATGACCTTGCACCCACTGCCAACCTACAATGAGTGACCTTATTAATGGCCTTCACCCCAGCACCTTATTTTGCATGTGTATTTATTTTGCATGTGTATTTATTTTTAAGTTTAAAACAACTTTCTTAAAAATAACAATAAAAAAAATTAAAAGTTATAATGTTGTTGTCTGGGTCATCAGCAGACATTTGCACCAACCTTGGATGAGGCAAACATTTGGGAAGGATGGATATCCTATTGGTTTGCTGCCTGGACCTGCCTGTGGCCATCTTGACAAGGTCAAGAAATAGAATAATCATGAGGTCCCTCAACCAACCCATCACCTCTTGTACCAGGTGCCTACACGTAATCAGAGACCTCCACATCGCACCTTCTGCATTTATGTGGTACATTGATCTGTTCAGGCACACAAATAAAAGGAGTCTATGAATCGGTGTAAAAGTCTGTTGCATAGGCTTGATACGTGCAGTACTCTGCACCCCAGCCTGCCAATGCCAATGGCGAGGATCCCCGAATAAAGGTACCTCCACTGGAGAAGCTCTTCACCGGCAGATGGCAGAATGCACCACCATTGTCCGTCTGAATGCAAATTGAGGGCAGGGAAGTGGAGAGTGTACAGGCACAGACCAAGCAGGAAATCCCTTTGAGCAGTGGAAGAGCGTTTCTATGAGAAGGCTTGTATTGTATAGACTGGCTACTGAGAAGGATTTCAGGGTCTGGGTCCAATTAGCAATTCCTTATCAATTACTCACCACAAACACTCACAAAGGGCGTTCTCACTAAAATAGGTTTATTTTTGGAGTAGTGTCTGTACCTGCACCCTGGCAGAAAGCTATGGACCAGGTGCTGCAAGGCTGCCAGCGTTACCCAGATGACATCATTGTTACAGGGGACATCTCCAAGATCTTAAGCCAGCATTAAAAAGAATAGAAGATTATGGGCTTAGAGCATGATGCAACAATTATGAGTACTTTGAATTAAGCATCACTTACTGCGGACACATTATTGACACACAAGATGTACACAAGTGTGCTGAGAAAATTCAAGTAGTGGCGGATGCACCAGGGTTAAAGGATGTGGCACAGTTGTGGTCCTTTTTAGGATTTGTCAATTACTATAATAGGTTCTTGCCAAATTTGGCTACTGTGCTCCATCCCTTGAACTCATTAATATGGATCAGGAAGAAAAGGCAATGGACAAAGCAGTGTGAGGTGGCTTTGCAAAAGGCAAAGGAAATAGTGATAGTTGACACTGTGCTCACATATTATGATCCACATTGTCCAGTGAAGCTTACCTCTGATGCCTCATCTTATGGTCTAGGTGCAGTCATGCCACATGTTATAAGAGATGGAAGTGAATGCCCCATAGCCTTTGCATCACATTTACTTACTGCTGCAGAGAAAAATTAAGCTGAGATCGACTGAGAGGCCTTGAGTCTGGTTTGGGGTGTAAAATGATTCAGCCAGTACTTGCATGGGAGAGAATTTATCCTCATTACTGATCATTAATCACTAGTGTCCATTTGCAATCCACAGAAGGGTGATCCATTAGCAGCAGCGCGAATGCAGAGATGGGCTCTGTTTCATGGAGAACACAATTACAAGATTGAATTCAAGAGGACAACTAATCATGGAAATGCTGATGGATTGTCCCATTTATTTTTGGGAAAGGAACTCAAAAAGTTCACAAAAGGAAATTTCCTCTTGAAGTGTTCTCGCCAGTGCAAAGGAAAAGCAGAAAAGTCCCCACACTGTCTCAGGAGCAATATGGCCACATAAAATGATTGGAATGTACAACAGAAATGCCATTTCCCCCATTTTTACTGGGACTGGGATGAACTTGCCCTTTGCAGGGGTTGCCTTATGTGGGGATTGAGAGTTGTTGTACCATCAAAAACAAGGGCTAAGGTGTTGGAGGAGCTACATGTTGGTCATGTAGGCATGGTCAAAATGAAAGCATGGGTTCAAAACTTTGTCTACTGGCCTGGGATAGATCAGCAGATGAAGCAGCTTGTCATGCATTGTGTGGGGTACCAACATGTCCAGAAGATGACGAGAGCACCTCCATCCCTGGGAATGGCCTGCACTGCCCTGGCAGGGAATTCTTGTGGATTTTACGGGACAATTCATGGACACAGATTTCTTGGTAGTAGTGGATGCAGCTACTAAGTGGCCAGAAGTGTTCCCAACAGCCTCCACTACAGCCTCACACACTTGAGATGTTGTGAAGCTCCTTCTTAAGAACCGGTGTTTCAGAACACTTAGTCAGTGACAATGGAGCACAGTTAGTTGTGGAACAGTTTCAGTCATTCCTGAAAATGAATGGAATAAGACATATTATATCTGCACCATGCCATCCAACTAGAAATGGCTTGGTGGAAAGCTTTGTCCAGAGTCTAAAGAACACACTGCAAGCAAAGTCAGCAGAACACACTACACTACACTGAATCAGAAGCTCACCAGCTTCTTCCTGGCATATTGCAATGCAAAACACTCCACAACCAACAACTATGCTGCACCTGGGTCGACCTTTGCACTCATGTTTGGATCTCCTTAAACCCAGTCTCAGAAGGAATACATGGGACAAACAGCTGAGACAAATTGAGGGCTCTTCAAGCAAGGAGACTCGATGTTTCTCTACTGGACAAGCAGTAGAGCTGACCAGATGTAGTTACTTGGCAAGATTAAGGACAGAACTGGACCACTCTCCTACACAGTGGAGATTGTGTCTGAGGTCATCTGGAGAAGAAACATCAATCATTTGAGGACAGCAGAGTCAATTGTGAGAGAAGAAAGCTGTCCAGAAGCGGCAGAACCAGAGTCAACTCCTAAAATTACCACAGAGTGGCCCCAGAACCTGAGATTGTTTCGCAACCACAAGTCTTTCCTGCTAAGCAGAGTGACTCCCCCTAACCCCCAACTCCGACATCAGGTAAGACATTATTCCACAAGAGGAGTAAAGAATTCTCCACAGTGATTAAAGCTTTAGGCCCGAATAGGAGAATTTAAAATTGACTATGCTGTGAATGTCTACATAGTAGTTGTATTATATAGTTTACTGTGTATATACTGCTCCACATTGACAAATACAGTACGGTGCACCCTAGCAAAATATATGTGCACAATACTGTACAGTACTGTATATGTGTGTGTATATATATATATATATATATATATATATATATATACACACACACACACAAATATAAATAAGTTAATATGCATTCTATATTGAGTTGGAGTTTATGGGTAGGCAGGGAGGAGTGTTGAGTATTTAATATTTGAATAGTAATGTAAATATACTGTTTGATTAAGCATTCTTTGTTGTTTATATAATTCATTATGGATTATATGTAAAAGTACATGAATGGCATACGTCATTATGCCACCGTATCATCCATGCTCCTCGCCAAAAGTAAAAACGAAGTTTACATGTAACTTGCAGGGTCCCCTTTTTTTATTTTGATGAGTTTTATGTTTTGGGGTTACAGAATGTAACAGTAGACATCGAGAACCTCATCACAGTTGTTGGATTGGTACTCAAAGAGCTGTGACATGCAGAACCACAGACTCAATGCTCAAGAGTGTGAGTAGGCTGTGCAACACTTTAACAGCTAAAATAGAACACAATGGGCTATATATCTTCTTTCCGTGTCATCTTCATGTTTAATGATCCTATGATTTTGAATACTTAGCTAAATTTCGCTTGACGTGTCAATGTTTTTCACCTTAACTATACATGTGGAAAAATATTCCACACTCTGAGTAATTTCTCACTGGATTTACTGGTGGCTATTTCACATTCATGGATTACAAAGGTTGCATAAAACATAGGCAGAGAGTCAGACTGACTTTGCTTTTTGAGGTGTCTATCTCCGGACTTCCTCATGTGGCCACATCCCATCATTAAATCTAATTATAATGCTGAGAATTTTTTTGGGGCAGAGGAAGGAGGGAATATGAAATACTAAAATAATTTGAGCTTATTTGTTAGAACTAGCCTTTGTGAAAAGGCTGTGTTTGCTGTTTTTAAAATATCTTGTGTTCTCTAAATCTGTCACAGTCACCTAAGAAGCTGTGAGTGAAGGGAAGTCAGGTCGATGTAGCCTGGAGCTTTGTGGAAAATCTGATGAAGTGGCTAGTCTCCCAGAGACAGGTTACAATGGAGCTCTCCTGGGAGCTGCTTTAACAGATGGAAGTAGCTACTTGGTGCCTGAGGGCACTCTGCACAATCCATGGGCACAGTCACTGTATACTGAGGTCAAGGTGACGCTGCCAATCCCCAGCACATACCTGTTTCAAAAAGCAAGCCCGGCTGTTTTATAACACAGCAAAAATAAAATCCTGTAGGTGAACAGTCTTCACAAAAATTTCCATAATTGAGAGAAATTTCTCTGGAGCTATTCCCATTCTGCTTCAGCCGAAGCTCCTACTGTCTTGTGAAGGGAGTAGATGTTGTTCTTAAACCTGTAACTTCTATTTAATCTGGCAATTTTTTCATCTGTTTTTCAGGACCTGGACATTACTGGTAAGGTGTGCTATTTATTACTACACTGACCTGCTAGGACATTTCAGAGGATCTTTAGGAGCAAACTACTCTGATAGATGAAGAGTCAAGTATACGCCAGACAGGATGAGGACAGCAGATTTTGTTCCCAGAAGAACATCAGTCTGTCACAAAGCAAGTCAATATACGGCCTCTCACTTTAGCCAGGATTGTAGGTAATATTTATTTAATTTTAATTTTTATTTTGAACTTCAGCATAGTAACAGGTCCTTCTGACCCAGCCAATTACACCCATATGACTAATTAACCGACTAACCTGTACGTCTTTGGTAAGTGGGAGGAACTGGAACCCCTAGAGGAAACCCACGTGGTTACAGGAAGAAAGTATAAACTCTTTACAGACAGTGGCGTGAGGTGAATCAGTGTTGCTGGTACTGTTAGCGTAATGCTAACCACTATTCTAGTTTACTGGTAAATCAAACTCTGTTGAAGTTAATATCTCATCGCCAGGCTAACCTTCCTTAGCCCAAGCTTTGCAGCTTCACTGCTAGTATGAATGCTGTTAGCGCCCCCCAACCCCCTACTCATTGCAATCTCTCCAGTGTGTTGTTCATTATTCTATCTGTACGTGTCAATGTTGCTCTTGCAAAGCAGCTTGATCAGTGCAGGGTTTAGCAGGAGAAATGTGGGTTCATCAAAGAAATGCTTTATTTAGCTTTCAAAGCATGCTTCATCTAAAACTCCCTTTGAACGTCTGCCTTGGATTGTAAACCAGTAAAAGTAAAAGTAAAAGTTAAGGAGGAGAATTTCCTAACACAACAAGGTGAAATGATAGTGCTTGTAAGGCTAGTGAAGTAAATAAAGTGGGAAATTTCAGATTTAACTATAATAATGAAAATACATTGACTCTTTCCTTAGATCAGTATCCTATAAAGTTCCTAGGCATAAACACAAGCAAATGCTGGAAATTGAGAGTAACACTCACAAAATGCAGGAACTCAGCAGATCAGGTAGCACCTATGGAGAGGAATAAATGGTCAATGTTTTGGGCCAAATCCCTTCATTAGGACTGAACAGGAAGGGCGAAGAAGCCAGAATAAGAGGGTGTGGGGAAAGGAGAAGGAGTATAAACTGGCAGATGGTAGCAGAATCAGGTGAGGGTTAAGTTAGATCAGTGGGGGAAGGGAAGTTGGAGTAAGAAGACAGGAGGTGATAGGTGGAAGAGGTAAAGGGCTGAAGAAGAAGGAAAGAGAGGAGAGAAAGGGAGGGGCACCAGAGGGAGGTGATGAGCAGGGGAGGAGAAGAGAAGGGGCAAAAGAGGATCCAGAATGGAGGATGGAAAAAGGGAAAATGGGTTGGGAGTGGAATTACTGGAAGCTGGAGAAATTGATGTTCATGCCATCAGTTTGGAGGCTACCCAAATGGAATATGAGGTGATAGTGGCCATATGGTGATGTAGAGGAGGCCATGGACCAAACTGTTGGAATGCAAATGGAGGTCAAGCTGAAATGGATGGCCACTGGAAAATCCCACTTTTTAGACCATAAGGCCATTAAGACATAGTAGCACAATTAGGCCATTCAGCCCATCGAGTCTGCTCTGCTGTTCCATCATGGCTGATTTATTATCCCTCCCAACCTTATTTGCCTGCCTTCTCCCTGTAACCTTTGATGCACTGATCAACCACCTATCAAGCTCTGCTTTAAATATTCCCAATGGCTTTGCCACTCAGTTGTCTATGGCAATGAATTCCACAGATTCACCACCCACTGGCAAAAGAAATTCCTCCTCATTTCTGTTCTAAGTGAACGTCCCTCTGTTCTGAGGCTGTGTCCTCTGGTCCTAGAATTTTCCCACCATAGGAAACATCCTCTCCACATCCACTCCATCTAGGCCTTTCAATAGATAGGTTTCAATGAGATCCCTTCTCATTCTTCTAAACTACAGTGAGTGCAGGCCCAGAGCCATCAAACGCTCCTTATATATTAAACCTTTCATTCCCGCAATAATTCTTGTGAATCTCCTCTGGACCCTCTCCAAAGCCAACACATATTTTCTTAGATAAAGGGGACAAAACTGCTCACAACACTCCAAGTGAGGCCTCACCCCTGCATTATAAAGCCTCAGCATCACATCCTTGCTCTTATATTCTAGTTCTCTCAAAATGAATGCTAACATTATATTTGCCTTCCTCAGCACTGACTCAACCTGCAAGTTAACCTTTAGAGAATCCTGCATGAGGACTCCCAAGTCTCTTTGCACCTGGGATATTTGAACTTGCTCTTGTTTAGAAATAGTCTATGCATGACCATACATCTCCCTACACTATATTTCATTTGCTACTTCTTTACCCATGCTTCTAATCTTTCTAAGTCCTTCTGCAGACTCCTTGTTTCCTCAATGCAGCCTACCCTGCCACCTATCTTCATATTTTCTCCAAACTTGGCCACAAAGACATCAATTCTGTCATCCAACAGATTGACATACAATGTGACAAGAAGCAGTCCCAACACTGATCCCTGCAGAATGCAATGTGTTACCAGCATCCAACCAGAAAAAGTTATATTTATGTCCACATTTTGCCTCCTACCAGTCAACCAATCTTGTATCAATGCTAGTATCATGGGATCTCATCTTGTTAAACAGCCTCATGTGTGGCATCTTTTCAAAGGCCTTCTGAAAATCCAAGTATACAACATCTATCTTTGACTATCCTACTTGTTATTTCCTCAAAGAATTCCAACAGGTTTATCGGCAAGATTTTCCCTTATGAAAACCATGCTGAACATGACCTATTTTATCATGTTCCTCCATGTACACTGAAACTTTATCCTTAAAATGGACTGCAACATCTTCCTAACCACTGAACTCAGGTTATCTGCTCTTTAATTTCCTTTCTTGTGCCTTCATCCCTTTCTTTTTTTTTAATTACATTTTAATATAAAACCACTAAGTAGATGGCAATGCCTTAACCATTTGTGTGTTGTAAGGCCACTAGGGCCCCTTCCATCCTTATCAAGGGGAGTGCTAACTTTCATACAACACATCCCTTCTTAAAGATGGAGTGAAATTTGCAGTTTTCCAGTCCTCCAGAATCATTTCAGAATCCATTGGTTCTTTAAAAATTCATCACTAATGCCCCCGTAATCTTTTCAGCTACCTGTTTCAGAACCCTGGGGTGCAGTCTATTTGGCCCAGGTGACTTATCTACCTGCAGACCTTTCAGCTTCCCAAGTACCTTCTCTTTGGTGATAAGAAGGACACTCACTTCTGCTCCCTGACACTCTCAGATTTCTGGCATACTGCTAGTGTCTTCCACGGTGAAGACTGAGGCAAAATACTCATTAAGTTCACTAGCCATTTCTTTATTCCCGATTACTACCACTCCAGCATAATTCTTCGGTAGATATCTACTCTTGATCTACTCTCAAGTCTGATATCTACTCTCACCTCTCCTTTACTCTTTATGTATCTGAAAAATACTTCTGGTATCCTCTTTTATATTATTGGCTAGCTATTTCACCTTTTCTCTTCTTCTTGCTTTTTAAGTTGCCTTCTGCTGTTTTTTAAAGAGATTCTCAATCCTCTAACTTCCCACTATTTTTTCCTCTACTATATGCCTTCACTTTTGCTTTTATGCTGTCTATCTTCTCTTGTCACCCAGGGTTTCCTTATCTTTCCTTTAGAATAATTCTTCATATTTGGGATATACTGTACTATATCTACCTTGCACCTTATGAATTGATTGCAATGTTACTCCAACTAGTGTCCCCTTCCAGTCAACTTCTGCCAGCTCCTCAGTTATGCCTCTGTAATTCCCTTTACTCCATTGTAGAACCATTGAACCATAGAACATTACAGCACAGAAACAGGCCCTTCAGCCCTTCTTGGCTGTGCCAAACCATTTTTCTGCCTAGTCCCACTGACCTGCACCTGGACCATATCCTTCATACCCCTCTCATCCATGTACCTGTCCAAGTTTTTCTTAAAAGTTAAAAGTGAGCCTGCATTTACCACTTGATCTGGCAGCTCATTCCACACTCCCACCACTCTCTGTGTGAAGAAGCCCCCCCCCCAAGTAATAATGATATATCTGCCCTGAGCTTCTCCTTCTCAAACTACAGGGTGAATTCTATCATATTATGATCACTGCCTCAGAAGGGTTCCTTTACCTTAAGCTCTCTGATCAAATCTGGTTCATTACACAACACTCAATGCAAAATTGTCTTTCCTCTAATGCACTCAAACATATGCTGCTCTAAAAAGTCATCTCACAGGCATTCTACAAATTCCATTTCTTGGGATCCAGCACCAACTTGACTTTTCCAATCTACCTGCAAATTGAAATCCCCCATGACTATCACAACATTGGCCTTTTTAAATGCCTTTTCTATCTCCCATTGTAATTTGCACCACATCCTGGCTAATATTCAGAGGGAGGTGTGTATAAAACTCCCAACAGGATCTTTTTACCCTTGTAGTTTCTTAACTCTATCCAGAAGCTTTCTCTATCTTTTGATTATATGTCACCTCTTTCTAAGGGTTTGATTTCATTTTTTACCAGCAGAGCCTGTCCACCTGCCTGTCCTTTAGATACAATGTGTATCCTTGGATGTTAAGCTCCCAACTACAATCTCTTATTTATTGAGATACAGCGTGGAATAGACCTTTCAGCCCTTTGAGCAGTGCCGCTCAGCTACTCCTGATTTAACCCTAGTCTAATCATGGGCCAATTTACAATGACCAATTAACCTACTAAACAGTATGTTTTTGGAATGTGGGATGAAACTGGAGCACCTGGAGAAAACCCATGCATTTCATGGGGAGGATATACAGACTCCTTCCAGATGACGCTGGATTTGAACTCCGAACTCCAAAGCCCTGAGCTGTAATAACTTTGGGCTAACCACTATATTACCATGAAATCTTCTTTCAGCCATGACTCAATGATGCACACAATGTCATACCTGCCAGTGACTAACTGCGCTACAAGATCATCTACCTTATTCCATATACTGGGTGCATTTAAATATAACACCTTCAGTCCTGTAAACATCACCTGTTTTGACTTTGCACTTATGTTACACTTTGACTCATCTCACTGATTGCAATTTTACCCTATCCTTCCTCAGAGTCTCACTACACACTGCATTGATGTGTATATCAACAGCCCCATCCTCAGTCCAATCACTCTGGTTCCCATCCTTCTGTCAAATTAGTTTAAGCCTTTCCCAAAACCTCTAGCAAACCCATCCACAAGGATATTGGTTCCCCTTGGATTCAGGCGTAATCCATCCTTTTCTACAGGTCATACATTCCATAGAAGAGATCCCAATGGTCCAGAAATCTGAAACCCTGCCCCCTGTGTCAGTTTCTCAGCCATGCTTTCATCTGCCAAATCATCCTATTCTTACCCTCACTGGTGCATGGCACAGGCAGAAATCCAGAGATGACCACCCTGGAGGTCCTGCTTTTCAGCTATTCTCTCTTCAGGACTTCTTCCATTTTCCTACCTATATCATTGGTATCAATGTGTATAGTTTCACAGCTGTTTGGCCTCCCATTTAGAATGCTGTGGACCTGATCCGAGACAGCCCTGACCTTGGCACCTGGAGGCAATATACTATCTGAGTGTCTCTTTCACATTTACAGCATCTCCTGTCTGCTCCTCTGATTATGGAATCCCCTATCACTGCAGCCCTTTTCTTCCCCTCTGGTTCTGAGCCATGGAGCCAGACTCAGTGGCAGAGACCTCTGTGGCTTTCCTCTGCTAGGTCATCCCACCGCCCCCCCCCCCCTCCCACAACAGTATCCAAAGCGCTATACCTGTAGTTGAGGGGAATGACTGCAAAGATACTCTTCACTGGCTGCTTATCTCCTTCCCCCTCTGCTGATGGTCACCCATTTATCTGTGTCCTGCACCTTGGGTGCACCTCTACCTCCCTGTATGTCCTATCGTTCAAACTCCCAGCCTCCTGAATGATCCGGAAAGTCATCCAGTTCCAGCTCCAGTTCCTTAACATGGTCTAAAAGAAGCTGGAAGCACTTCTTGCAGGTGTAATTGTCAGGGACATTGGAGGTCTCCCTGCCTTCCCACATCTTGCAAGAGGAGCTTTCCACTCTCCTGCCTGGCATCCCCACTGCTCTAACTGTGCAACAAGAAAGGAAGAAATAAAGAAAAATTAAATGACAAACTCTACCTACAGCCTTTGCTACTCCTTGCTGAAGCCTCTATGAGCTAAAGCCTGAAATCCCCACTCTAATACAATGGCCGCTCCACTTAAACCTAACTTCTTTTTAATTGGCCTTTGCCAAGTGCCTAATTATGCATAATCCAATGTCTCCTTGGGGAACCATGGCTCTTAGAATGTTCCAGCTGCCCCTTCTTGCTCCTTTTGAACTCTTTCTCCCACTACGCAATCCAACATCTCCTCAGGAACTGTGGCACGCAGAATGCCCCAAATGCACCCCCTTGCTTTCTTTGAACTACCCCTCTAGCTACACAATTGAGCATCTTGCCGGGAATTGTGGTGGGCAGAGTGAAGGTTATACTGCTGTTTAGACCAAACATCAGAATGGGGAAGAAATGTGATCTTAGTGACTGACTGTGGAATGATTGTTGGTGCCATACAGGGTAGTTTGAGTGTCTCAGAAACAGTTGATCTCTTTGGACTTTCATGCACAGCAGTCTCTAGAGTTTACAGAGGAAGGTGCAAAAAAAAAGCATCCAGTAAGCGGCAATTCTGTTGGCAAAAAACCTTATTAATGAGAGAGGTCAGAGAAGAATGACCAGTCTGGTTCAAGTTGATAGGAAGGAGACAGTAACTCAATAACCATGCATTACAATAGTGGTGTGCAGACGAGCATCTCTGAATGCACAACACATTGAACCTTGAAGTGGGTAGGCTACAGCAGCAGAAGATCACAGGCAAACACTCAGTGGCAATTCTATTAAGTCCAGTAGGTAGCTAATAAAGTGGCCACTAAGTGTATTTTTCAATTTGAACTGGTCTATTTTCTGCAAATTTGTGTTAAAACAGAAAATGCTTTAAGACATCAACAGTGGTCAACAATTCATGGAAATTGGATTACTGTTACTAGATGCTGTCCACCTATTAAATATTATTGGGGAGGATTGAACCCATGCTCATTAATGAAGTGTGCTTCAGTGATTTGAATCATTTCAGTCATCATCTACTTAAAGTTGTCAGCATTTTTTCTCCAGGCCAGCCTCTCAGCTGCTGACAAGCCAGCCAATATTGCAACAAGAACTGTATACAAACACCATTCCACATTAGTCCACACACTGAAGTGGAGTGAAAGTAAGTCACCCTTTGGCCCAAGGGATTGCCTGAGGCCAAAGATATAAAATCCTGGAGGAATATATAAAATTAATGATGTTAGTTCATTTCGACCAACATCACAAGTGTCACAGATTAGACATTTGTTCGGTGGTTACTCCTTTCTCATGTTTCTAAGTCTCTCCTTTCCTAGACCTAAATCACTCTCCTCTCTTAAAACCCCCTTTTGCTTTCCTTCTCAGCATTGTCAATCTTCTTAAAAGTCTTGTCTACCTCCTTGGTTTGACTTAATGTGTTTAAGTCACTATATACAAAGGAGTGGGAAGTTGCGCTATCTGGCTGATAGTCATGAAACATCAGCTCGATGGTGAGTTAATAACTACACTATTGGTGTGAAAAGTTGGTGAATGGGTTGACTGACCCAAAGGCAAAATTCTTATACTGGGGCAATATGAGTTCTATCCAACCATTGTTCATTCAGAAGCAGCTCATTGACTGAATGAGGTAATTAAATATAAATATAAGGCTGGTTGGCATAATTATCCAGTCCTAAATCCTTAGGCCTGCTTTTGTTATATTCTGAATGTGTTTTTGAAACTCTCTTAATGATGAATTTATAAAACCATGGAGTTTCTTAGACAATGCTGGGAGCAGGCCACCAGTGGGTAATGGTGCCCACAGTTTACCAACAAGGCATGGCATCTGGCTACTATATTAAATCGAGGCACCGAAGGTCAGCCTGAACCTTCACAAACATGTCTGGTCTGCAGAACAGGATCAGAGGATGATAGCATGCTTCCAGAACAGATAGAATGGAAACTCAAGGCACGTTGTTTTCAAGGGCTACAATTTTCTTTTGGAATATTTTCAGTGATCACATTCCCATTTAGTGCTGGTGCTTGTTCTTTCTATTTAGTTCACGTATTAGACCAGTTAAAGCGGCGAGATGTCTGCCGCTTCCCCCAGAGGGAGCAGAAAAATTACAAGAAGATACAACATTAAGCTGAATACCAGAACATTACATCCTCAAGAACAGGATCACAACATTGCCTGTGTGAGATCTTGTTATGGGGAGGATGTTTCCAGATGAATAATGAAGATGACAAGGCCATTAATCTCACTTTCCTATTTACTACAACATCCATCACATGGAAAACTGTCACTTTCTGTGAATGTGCATCATTTTTACATAAAGGATTTGGCTATGAATCCAAAGACCAGCTCTTTAGAACAAGGTCTATTTATGCAATTTGTTTTAAAAGCATTGAGAGAAAATGTGACTAAAATGCTAATGAGCCAGACATTGAGTCTGTTTCCCTGAAGGACAGGCAACAAGGAATTTTCTGGCTATTTCAATTAATACTTCACAGTTGAGAAGAAGACATTGGATAAAAGTGAACAAGGGTGGTGGTGCATGAGCCTGGACTGACACCAGCCAGTGCTTTGAATACACAAAAGCCGATATAGATTATTTTGGAGTTATGAAATCATATGGATAGCAGGTACAAACTAAATGAGAACCAGTCTTCAAAAAATTACACATGATCACAATTGACACTTCAGGTCATCAAAACCAAAGTCAAGAGTGAGACAGATACTAATTGTCTATCACCGTAACTACAGTGGGGAAGGTTACAGATGAATAGTCATGTTAATTGGTACTCATTAAAACTTTCATGAAGATATCAGGGCAACCATTAGGTAGTCATCTTCACAATACTGGACACATATTAATGCATTGTTAAACGAATATTCCTGCCATTTAATGTACAGTTAACAACAGGTCTATTTCATCACCTAATATTCAAAGATTCAAAGTACATTTCTGTGCATAAACATACATTATGTGCATCAAAGTATATATACAGTATACAACCCTGAGATTTGTCTCCCCACAGACAGCCATGAAACAAAGAAAGAAAATCATGGAACTTGTTCAAAGACAAACATCAAAACCCCACCATGCAAAAAAAAACTCACGCAAATGACAAAAAAAATGTTGAAAAACACAGAACATAAAACACCAAACCACAAGGTCATCAAAACAGCAGGCCAGGCATGTTCTGTTCAGTTCAATCTAGAGCTACGTTGTTCATTATCTTCAGCCCACAGAGCTAGTCCATCCTGATCAAAATCACACAAAATAGCAGCACCAGGAACCAGAAACATATCATAACATGAACTAGAGTTCAAACTACAAACCGCATCAATTAAACCCTACCCAAGACCCAGCACCATCCTCCGGCAGCAATGAGCGAGAGGGAGAGAGAGATGATCACACGCAGACACTTTCCTCTGGCAACAGCAAGTGAGAACACCCGCTCACATCTGCTTCAATCTTCCTTGATGCTTCAGTCGAGGAGAAATGGAATCGATCTTGGGCATTGATCTCCAGGCTTCTTGGCCTCCAAACTGCACACTTCACACAAAACCTTACTGGATCCCCTTGCAGAAGCAAAGCACCAGATCACACAAATGGCCTGAAAACACACCACCAAAATGTAGAGCACTGGCTCCAACAGTAACAGAACCACATTTAAAAGAAAGATAAGTAAAAGAAATGAAAGAAGTAGTTTCATGAACTGTTATCCTTGTTTACGTTGTTCACTGGCAACATCTTCATTTCAGGTATCTGGCTGTTTATATATTCAGGGAGCCATTGTAGCAGTAGAGGTACTGTATATTTTGGGTGACTGTTATGTTGTATTCAGAACCCTTTGGGCCAGCCACCTGTATTTAAATGCTAAAAGGCATTCTGCCAGATGGTATGTTCTCCTGTTGTAAATATGTAATTCCACAAAAGTTTACCTGTCTGCAATAAAAATATTAAAGTAGATAATTATAGCTATTGAAACTGTAATTAATTGTTTATTGTTGCCTTTGTGCTTAATATATATAAAATGTCACTCTACTGTTGAGTGGCTAAAGGGAAAATATAGTTTCTCTAGATCTATTGTGTGGAATGAAGACCTTTTATATCTCTCTACCACAGTCTCCATGTGGCTTAATCTACAATTATAACAAGAACCCAGCCCATTCCATTTGTAGACTTTGGCTATTTTAATACTGGAACCTTGCCTTGTGCAAATTATTTATTGGGTTTCTAACAAAGGTATCTATAATTGAAAACTGTTGTGTATTTAATATATCAATAAGATTTGAATAAAATTGTAAACATATTCTTTGATTAAGCATTCTTTGTTAATTCATTGGGGTTAAATGTATGAAGTATGTGAATGGGATATGCCACCGCATCATACGTGTGTGCCTCACTTTAAGTAAAAATAATGAAGTTAGGCTGGAATTCCTGGCTTCCTTGTTTTCCTTTTAATTAGTTTTATATTTTGGAGTTACAAAACAAAACAAAATCTATTTCACTTGCAGTATAAGTCTTTGGTTCAGCTTGAATCATAAAAGGTGATACAGTTTAATCTAAATTCATTTTTCTTTCCTTCATGTAGCACTCGCATCTGGTAAAGACTTAACAAAATAAAGATTATTTTTGGGTTATTGATCCATGTAGAAGCTGTCTAAATCAGGGGTTCCCACCCTGAGGTCCATGATGCCCTCAGGTAATTTTAGGGTTCCATGGCATACAAAAGGTTGGGAACCCCTGGTCCAAAGACTGCTGGCTTACGGTTGTGCATTTCATGCCTGAGCTTACACAATGAGGGGTAAGAGAGTGTCTGACTGTGGCACGGGGTCTCCATCATCAACCCATGGTTCTGTCCTCACCTGATGTGGGTGTGCTTGCAATTTCCTGGAAGGGTCATAGGACATTTGCTCCCCCTTCACTTGGTGAAGAAGCTAAGGACTGGTACTGGGTCACTGTGCTCTGAATGATATAAATCACAATGTCACCCACTGGAAACATGATAAACCAATGTTCAAATGATTTAACCAAGTTGCAAATAGCTAATTGACAAGCCTAAAAGTCAGTCCCACCAATTTCAACCATGGCTGAGTGGAAGCACCCTTGTCTTTTGGGTCAAAGATTGTAGGTTCAAGTCCTGCTCGAAGGAGCTGATGAAAACTTCAGAGCAGTACTAAGTGTAACCTGCACTGTTGAAAGTGCTGCCATTTGGACAAAAGATTGAATTTAAGGCCTGTCAGCTCTTTAAGGTGCACTCTAATCCAGAGGATTAACCATGCTAACAAATGCAGCACCTCGAATAGCCTCTGAAAACCAAGTCTAGCTCCAGGCTTTCATGTGTGGCTTAGCTACTAAGCCCAGCAGAACCGTTTCTACTGACAGGGCAAAGGTGGGTTCCTGGGGTCTTTAAATCAGTCGCTTCGGGCGGATGGGACTCATCAGCCATGGTTGGTAGCTCACCTAGGAGAAGGAAAACCCTGTTCTCAAACCTCTGCTGCCTTCTGTCTATGTCCACTCGTGGGGAAGGCTTTGGAAGTAAGTCCCAAGGAACAAATCCAAGCTAGAGTCCTATGTTGAGTTCAACACTGACCGGCAGCTCCTGCGATGCTGCCGGTGCCAAACTGTGTCGTTTATCTGCCATTTCTTTGGGTTCATCAGACGCATGCAGATGCGGAACTTGCTACGAGGGTGACAGCTTGCTCTCCGTATGGTACTGCCCTGGTTTGCATATCTAGACAGCTAGGACCTAACATCTATGGTCAACCCTGACCAATAGAGACCTCACAATCCAACGGAGAGGAGGAAAACTGATTGCCAATCAACTAGGATCTACAAAGCACATTTTTGCTCCTTCCCTTTTAACAGGAGGTTGTGCTGCTGTGCCTGTCTTTAGGCATTTGTTGGTATGGTTATGGAAGATTCTGTGCAAATACAAGTTTCTCCTTTCTAACCAACAAACTTCAAATTCTATTTTCTTCGGGTCTATTTGATCTCAGTGCCACTTCACAGAAGTTACAAAAAATAATTATATTATGACAATTTGATATAATAGATACTGAACAGCTGAGTATTAGTATTTTGATGGATTTTCTCAAAGGCTTTATATCACATTGGATTAAAACATTACTCACACTGTACAGAATGACAGCCCTGTTACGAGTTTTATTATGGCTTATTCAATTTAATAGGACTGTGTAGGGCAATTTTAAAACCCTCTACGACTCATTGGGTGAGGACACTCAGATGATGACAGAAACAGGACCAAAATAATTTAATGTCTAGATAGATGAAAACAGATACTAGCTTTCTGCAGAAACACTGCCAGACAAAGCTCAAAATAATATCTCCTTCAAAGTCAAAATCCATGATCTAAACTTCAAAAGGATTCCATTTTATATTTTTTGAAGACCCAAAGGGAGGAAAAAGCTCAAGGTCAATGATAAGAACACCACAGAGGTTCAATTATTGTTCAAGTTGAAATACAGATGATGTCAGGTGATAAAATTAAAAAAAAGGATGTCACTAACTCTGAGTCTTATTTCCCTGAAAAGACTGCTTGGTGACAGAGTTTTAAAATGCAGCCTATGCCTCAGAGAGAAGAAACTATTAAGGTTAGGTTTGTGAGATGTCAAGTTTTCTGTAATGAGGTGCAGGAGCTGTGAAAGGACGTCATCCCATGTGGGACACCTGACAGGTCTGTCTGGGAATTGAGATGGAAATACATGGCCTTGTTGATATACATTTCAAACAAAGGCTCAGGGGTGTGAGTGGCTCAGGAATAACTTCCATTAAGTCTCAGGCACATAACTTTCCTCATCATCACTTTATGATGCCTTCTTAAGCCAACTGAGTCCCTACTGTGGAACAAATTGCATTGTTGGCAGGACCCTTAGACGATCCTGAAGTGGCAGAAATGAATCACAGCATGCAAGAATTAGAATTAGATAAACAATCTGCATTGTGAATAGTATGATGCCTATACTGGGACAAAATGATAAACCTGGATTACAAGCTATTTCATCAACAACTCACAGCTCGTGACACATCATAATGATGTTCCAATTAGGGAACCGCATCCCCTCTTCTTAATCTGATGTAAGATAAACTTGTTCACATCCACTAAAAAATGTTCTCTTTGTTTGTATTGTGTTTATTTAATATCTTAGATTTACACAGCACCATTTGTGTAATAATTCATGTCTAAGTGTTCCCAGCAATCCAATCAGGGTAAAATACAACACTCAACCCTACCAAAAGGCTTTAGGGCAGGGGTTCCCAACTTGGAGTCCATAACATCTTGCTTAATGGTATTGGTCCATGGCATAAAAGAGGTTAGGAACCTCTGCTTAGTCATAAAGATAAATTTTGGAAGCAATTTTTAAAGGAGAAGAAAGTAATGAAGCAGAGAGGTTTAGGGAGAGAGTTCAGGAATCTGGTTCTTAAATAGCTGTGGGCACAAGTGCCATCAGAAGATTATCAGCAACTGAGAATATGCAGGAGATCAGAATTGGAAGATGGTTATTGGATGGTGATTGAGGGAGTATATGTTGCTAGGGAGGTCTGACAGAAATTACCCCATAGATGAAAATCTTAAAACTGTGGGATTGGAGGGTTGGGAACCAAGAAACAGGATTGATAGGTATAACAGACAGTACAAGATCAGGTATGGGATTCATTACACATGTGACTTAAATGAAATTCATCCTGAATGAATATAGAAAGTGTTTTGTTGTACTGTTGCTGATTTTTTTTTTGGTGTATGTGTTTTGTTAGTTTTTTTGTGAGGTTTGGGGTTTGATGTACCAGCTGTAGTTTTCTGTGTAGCAATCTGTTAATTTTCGTGCAGGTGAGGGGGTTGGGGGTTTGGGTTTATGAGTTTTCATTTCTTTTTTCTTTCTTGTGTGGAAGGGGTGGTGGGTTGATGTCTTTTCTTTCAACGACTCCATGCCTTTTCTTGTTTCATAGCTACCAGGAGACACATCTCAGAGTTGTATTCTGCATACTTTGATAATAAAATTAACCTTGGAACTTTTGAAGAGCAGCATGTAAAAAAAGTACTAGGATAATTGGTCCTCTTCTTTCTTCAAACCAGTCTTCACTGTAATTCTTCACAGGTCTTTAATCTCTTGACTTTCATTTTATGCAAAACACTCCCTGTAGTCCAACAACAATCAAGCAAGATTCTAAAGTCACATTTGATTAAATATGGAGTTACTGGAATGGAAATATGGACTTATTGGAAGGCAAATGCAAGTATGGATATAATGAGACTTCAATTGCAATTTCCAACTTTGTCTCCACTGAAGTGAAGGTTACCCCATGTATCTCTCCTCCTATCCACATTTGACACTTGATGATCTTCATCTCTTTATTTAATCCTAAAATTTATGACCCCTTCCCAACCAGGGAGAACATTTATTCTCTGCAGGGCTTCTAGAAAAACAGTAACTATTTTCATAAAAAATGTATTATGCAATAAGTAGTGTACTGGAAAAGAATCTTCGCTGCAAATACTTATCCGCATATAGTCTATATTCTGCTGACTACACTTCATTAAGTACATCACCAGCCCTCTAAAGCATTTGTCTTTAATGTTGTTAATTCTGCTAACTCTGATTATGTGGAAGTGTAGGTCTGTTGAACTGTTATTGTTTTAGGCACCTGCTACATTTGCTGATCAGAGAAAAACACCAGTTTGAGAAAATATGAGATAAAACAGTTAGCTCTTGAGCACAAGATTACAACCTGGCAGGGGCTGTTCAGTCCAGCTCATTGCATCCTTTGTGGATGGATAGACACAGCTTCTCAATTACAAAACTGAGCTAGATTTCTGCTACTCAGGAGATCACTGTTTATTGCTAAAATGCACACTATACTCATCTCCAGCTGATTCAGACAGAGCATTTAATAAAGCTTTGTCATTGTCTTGTAATGGTAAACTTTAATATTTTTCGTTAACATTATATAAAAATACAAAAATATATATTTTACAAATCCAAGTACGAAAATTATCTTTAGACTCAAGATTCACCGACTGGTAACCATGAAATAAATAATTATCTTTGGCACAGACATTTCTGCTTTAAGCTTCTTTGAAATTAAGTACACTTGTTTTGAATCCAAATTTAGCAATTTCTGCTGAAAAGGTTTCCCCTCAGAAAACCTCAGGAAAAGCTGGACTGAAACAAGTGTGCAACAAAGATGAGGCACTCACTGCGCCTCACTCCCACCCTTCCGCACTGGAGGTGGAAACCTGCTCAGTCGGTGGAGAGAACCGGCTGATGTGAGTGACACCAGCAGGGACCAGGCGTTTGTGACCTGGGCTCTGTCAGCCGGGGCTGGCACAAGTGGCATAGCCAGCAGAGCTGCCGTCTCACAACCCTGGTGACCTGGGTTCGATCCCGACTTCGGGTGCTCTCTGTATGGAGTTTGCAAGTTCTCTGCATGGGTTTTGGCTGGGTGCTCTGGTCTCCTCCCACATCTCAAAAATTACAGGCTAATTGTGAATCTCCTTCAGTATGTAGGTGTGTGACAAAATCTGGGCTGGGGAGGTGGCGGTGGTGAGAGATGATTCAAGAGAATAAAATGGGTTTATGGCAGGTTTGATGGGTAGAAGGCCATACATCGGTATTGTATGAAAGATCACTCTGGATCTGAAAGTTGAAAGTTGGGGCAGATGGCCTAACTGGTGGAAGCAACAGTGGACGTGGTTTTGGCACAGAGTCTGGCCCTGTGGCTCAGAAGGGTAGGGAAAGGAAGAGGATGGCAGCAGTGATAGGTGATTCTATAGTTAGGGGTCAGACAGGCAATTCTGTGGATGCAGGACAGAAACACGGATGGTAGTTTGCCTCCCAGGTGCCAGGGTCTGGGATGTTTCTGATCACGTCCATGATACCCTGAAGTGGGAAGGAGAACAGCCAGAGGTTGAGGTACATATTAGTACCAATGACATAGTAGGAAAAGGGAGGAGATCCTGAAAACAGACTACAGGGAGTTAGGAAGGAAGTTGAGAAGCAGGACCACAAATGTAATAATCTCAGGATTACTGCCTGTGCCACATGACAGTGAGTATAGAAATAGAATGAGGTGGAGGATAAATGTGTGGCTGAGGGATTGGAGCAGAGGGCAGGTATTCAGATTTCTGCATCACTGGGGCCTCTTTTGGGGCAGGTGTGACCCGTACAAAGAGGACGGGTTACACTTGAATCCCAAGGGGACCTTTATCACGGCAGGGAGATATGCAAAGGCTATTGGGGAGAGTTTAAACCTGAATTGCTGGGATGTGGAAACCGAACTGAAGTGACGGAGGAAGAGGGGGTTGGCTCACAAATAGAGAAAGTTTGGAGTCAGTCTGAGAGGGAGGCTAGCAGGTGATAGAGAAGGGACATGCTCAGACCAATGGTTTGAGATGTTTCTATTTTAATGTAAGGAGTATTATGAACAAAGTGGATGAGTTTAGAGTGTGGATCAGTACTTGGAGCTATGATGTTGTGGTCATTACAGAGATTTGGATGGCTCAGGGACAGGAATGGTTACTTCAAGTCCCAGGCTTTAGATGTTTCAGAATGGGCAGGGAGGGATGCAAAAGAGGTGGGGGCATGGCACTGTTGATAAGAGATAGTGTCACGGCTGCAGAAAAGGAGGATGTTATGGAGGAATTGTCTGCAAATCCTCTGTGGGTGAAAGTTAAGAACAGGAAGGGGTCAATAACTCTACTGGGTGTTTTTTATAGACCACCCAATAGTAACAGGGACATCGAGGAACAGATAGGGAGACAGATTCTGGGAAGGTGTAAAACTAACAGGGTTGTTGTGGTGGGAGATTTTAATTTCCCAAATATCGATTGGCATCTCCCTAGAGCGAGGGGTTTAGATGGGGTAGAGTTTGTTAGGTGTGTTCAGGAAGGTTTCTTGACACAATATGTAGATAAGCCTATAAGAGGAGAGGCTGTACTTGATCTGGTTTTGGGAAATGAACCTGGTCGGGTGTCAAATCTCTCAGTGGGAGAGCATTTTGGAGATAGTGATCACAATTCTATCTCCTTTACCATAGCATTGGAGAGGGATAGGAACAGACAAGTTAGGAAAGCGTTTAATTGGAGTAAGGGGAAATATGAGGCTATCAGGCAGGAACTTGGAAGCATAAATTGAAACAGTTGTTCTCAGGGAAACGTACAGAAGAAATGTTCAGGGGATATTTGCATGGGGTTCTGCATAGGTATGTTCCAATGAGACAGGGAAAGAATGGTAGGGTACAGGAACTGTGGTGTAGAAAAGCTGTTGTAAATCTTGTCAAGAAGAAAAGAGCTTACGAAAGGTTTAAAAAACTAGGTAATGATAGAGATCTAGAAAACTATAAGGTTAGCATGAAGGAGCTTAAGAATGAAATTGGGAGAGCCAGAAGGGGCCATGAGAAGGCCTTGGCGGACAGGATTAAGGAAAACCCAAAGGCATTCTACAAGTATGTGGAGAGCAAGAGGATAAGATGTGAGAAAATAGGACCGATCAAGTGTGACAGTGGAAAAGTGTGTATGGAACCAGAGGAGATAGCAGAGGTACTTAATGAATGCTTTGCTTCAGTATTCACTACAGAAAAGGATCTTGGTGATTGTAGGAATGACTTACAGTGGACTGAAAAGCCTGAGAATGTAGATATTAAGGAAGAGGATGTGCTGGAGGTTTTGGAAAGCATCAAGTTGGATAAGTCACCAAGACCAGACGAGATGTAACCCAGTCTACTGCGGGAGGCGAGGAAGGATATTTCTGAGCCTCTGGCGATGATCTTTGCATCATCAATGGGGACGGGAGAGGTTCTGGAGGATGGGAGGGTTGCAGATGTTGTTCACTTATTTAAGAAAGGGAGTAGAGAAAGACCAGGAAATTATAGACCAGTGAGTCTTACTTCAGTGGTTGGTAAGTTGATGGAGAAGATCCTGAGTGGCAGGATTTATGAACATTTGGAGAGGCATAATATGATTAGGAAAAGTCAGCTTGGCTTTGTCAAAGGCAGGTCGTGCCTTATGAGCCTGAGTGAATTTTTTGAGCATGTGACTAAACACATTGATGAAGGTAGAGCTGTAGATGTAGTGTGTATGGATTTCAGCAAGGCATTTGATAAGGTACACCATGCAAGGCTTATTGAGAAAGTAAGGAGGCAGGGAATCCAAGGGGACATTGCTTTGTGGATCCAGAAATGGCTTACCCACAGAAGATAAAGAGTGGTTGTAGATGGGTTACATTTTGCATGGAGGTTAGTGTCCAGTGGTGTGCCTCAAGGATCTGTTCTGGGACCCCTATTCTTTGTGATTTTTATAAATGACCTGGATGAGGAAGTGGAGGGATGGGTTAATAAATTTGCTGATGACACAAAGGTTGGAGGTGTTGTGGATAGTGTGTAGAGTTGTCAGAGGTTACAGTGGGTCATTGATAGGATGCAAAACTGGGCTGAGCAGTGGCAGATGGAGTTCAACCCAGATAAGTGTGAAGTGGTTCATTTTGGTAGGTCAAATATGATGGCAGAACATAGTATTAATGGTGAGACTCATAGCTGTGTGGAGGATCAGAGGGATCTTGGGGTCCGAGTCCATAGGACACTCAAAACTGCTGTTCAGGTTGACTGTGTGGTTAAGAAGGCATACAGTGTATTGGCATTCATCAACCATGGGATTAAATTTAGGAGCTGAGAGGTAATGTTGCAGCAATATAGGACCCTGGTCTGACCCCACTTTGAGTACTGTGCTCTGTTCTGGTCACCTCACTACAGGAAGGATGTGGAAACTATAGAAAGGGTGCAGAGGAGATTTACAAGGATGTTGCCTGGATTGTGGAGCATGCCTTATGAGAATAGATTGAGTGAACTTGGCCTTTTCTCCTTGAAGTGATGAAGGATGAGAGGTGACCTGATAGAGGTATATAAGATGATGAAAGGCATTGATCATGTGGATAGTCAGAGGCTTTTTCCCAGGGCTGAAATGGCTACCATGAGAGGGCACAGTTTTAAGTTGCTTGGAAGTAGGTACAGAGGAGATGTCGGGGGTAAATTCTTTTATGCAGAGAGTGGTGAGTGTGTGGAATGGGCTGCTGGTGATGGGGGTTAAGGCGTATATGATAAGGTCTTTTAAGAGACTCCTGGATAGGTACATGGAGCTTAGAAAAATAGAGGCTATGGGTGAATTTTTATCTCAGAATTCTTTTCCACTTTGTACATCACTCATTCATTGATTATGTGCCTTGTCGTATGACTTGGACAATCATGATTGTTTTTGGCAAATTTTTCTACAGAAGTGTTTTACCATTGCCTTCTTCTGGGCAGTGTCTTTACAAGAAGGGTGACCCCAGATATTATCAATATTCTTCAGAAATTGTCTACGTGGCATCAGTGGCTGCAAAACCAGGTCTTGTGATAAGTACCAGCTGCTCATATGACCATCCACTGCCTGCTCCCAAGCTTCAAGTGACCTGATCTGGAGGGCTAAGCAGTTGCTATACCTTGTCCAAGGGTGACCAGCAGGCTAGCTGAGGGCAAGAGTGCCTTACACCCCCTGAGGTAAAGATGCATTTCCACCTCACCACACAGCCCCACCTCCTTTATAGTATGCTCTTTCAATTACATGTTCTCATTTCACAGTGCAAAACAATACTTTTGACTACAGGAAACTATTCTGCTTGGTTGGATGGTAAGGTAATGTAACCAGGAATTTGCAAAAAGGAAGAGAATCTACAGTACAACAAAAAAGCAGTGGAGGAACAAAGGGAGCTTGGAGTATCTGTACAGACTCCTTAAACGTACCAAGACATGTCAATGAGGTGATTTAAAAAGGCCCCTCTTTATTAGCCAAGGTATAAATTAAAAGCATAAGGAGTTTTTGCCAGAACTATATACAACAGCCTGGCCACAGCTTGAGTACTGTAAACGCAAGGAATTCTGCAGATGCTGGAAATCCAGAACAACGCACAGCAAGTAGGCAGGATCTACAGAAATGAATAAACATTTAATGTTTCGGGATGCGACCCTGCTTCAGGACTGGAAAGGAAGGATGAAGAAGCCAGCTTAAGAAAATTAGGGGAGGGGAAGGAGGATAAGCTAGAAGGTGAGAGGTGAAGATAGGTGGGTGTGGGGAGAGGTGGTGAAATAAGAAGCAGGAAGATGACAGGTGGAAAAGGCAAAGGGCTGGAGAAGAAGGTGTTGGCCAGACAAAGCTACAATATGTAATTCATGGATTTGACGAATCAAGGACAGGGTAAGCAGACAAATCAGTTGTCTTTGTTTCCCCCACTTTGTGGACTCTGAACTGATTCTTTCTCTTGGATAACCTAATCAGAGCAACTGAATGTGGACACGAGGGGCTTCAGGTAATTATTTGCTAAACCTGAGACCATTCTCAGATAATCAGCTACTTATTATGAAAAATGCCAGACCTACCAAAAAAGCAATCTGTAACCTCAATAGACTCCACCTGGGTCACCTCATTTAACTGGTTTGGACCAGCCAGAGTTGAAAGACACAAATAAACAAGGCTGGGGTGGACAGAACCATGAAATAATGTTGGTTGTAGCCCTGTACAATGACCAGTAAGAAGGTGACCCAGGTAGGTTAGGTGACCTTGAGCCAATGGGATGGTGATCCACCAGTTCAACTGATGAGGAACACTCCAAGAGTCAGAAGATCTGAAAACGTAGGGGTGATAACTCTCCAGCAACCAGAGACCAGCCATCGCAGATAAGGAGGACCCCCATGGACATGTGGAGATCAGGATCTTGAAGAACGCCTGGCCAATGTAGACTCCTTTCCCAGGTAATACCTTTTCTCGTTTTTGACTGTTCATGGAGGGTCAGGAATTCTAGTGGGATGCACACAGGTAGTTAGTTTGAAAGACCATGTGCCATTCAGTTGAGACAATAAAAGTTACTTGTTGGTAAATACAGATTCTCTGTGTCTCATTGATAATTATTACAAGGGGTGATTCTTGTAATAAAGGAATCTGATAGGAGAGGAAAGTGGACCATGGGTAAAATGGAAGGAGGAGCACCGGGGGAGATGATAGGCAGGAGAGGAGAAGGTGTAAGAGGCCAGAGTGGGGAATAGAAAAAGAGGGAAGGGGAGGAAGAAATCCTCCCCCCTTCCCTCTTAATGTGTACAGTCCTGTCACCTTACAGGAGTAATTGCACTGGAGGAGATACAGAAGAGATTTACAGAGATACTGCCAGGACTGGGAAATTGTTGATGTGGGGAAAAGTTGGGTAGGCTAGGATTGGGGTTTTTGGAATAGTTAAAATGGAGGGGATTGAGATGTATAAATGCAACATAGATGAAGAGAGAATAAATAGGAAGTAGCCTATTTTCTTTACCTGAGTGCGCACAAAATAGGGAACTCAGATTTAAAGTAATTGGTGGCAGTCTTGTGTACAGTGGTGACCACTGATGCCTTCCAAGCAGTTGATCAAGATTGTTCAATTTTGGTCACCTTAATATAGGAAAAATGTAGAACCTTTAGAAAGGGCTACAGAGGAGATCTACCAGGTGTTGCTTGGATCACAGAGCAAGTCTTATGAGAAAAGGACTTTTCTCTTTGGAATGAAGTAAGATCAGAGGTGACTTGACAGAGCTGTACAAGATAATTAAAGGCACATATCAGGTGGATAACCAAAGACTTTCCCAGGGAAGAAATAGCTAATTTAAGGGGGCATATTTTTCAGGTGATTAGAGAAATGTATTGGGGGGATGTCTGAAGTAATTTTTTTACAAAAAGGGTGGTGGGTGCATGGAATGGCCTGCCAGGTGTAGGGGATATTAAGAAACTCTTAGATGGGCACACAGATGAATGACCTTAGAGATCTGCAACTCACTGCTGTGGTGGTAGTAGAGGTAAAAACTCTTCCCAATTCAAAATGTAGTTAGATGTGTACTTAGAGTTGTGGCTTGCAGAGGCATAGCCCAATAACTAGGTACTTCTTGTTTGATTGACACAAACACATTGGGCCAAATGGTTTCCAGTGTCTAAAAGTTTTTGATGATCCTGACAGAGGGCTCCTAATAGAGTTAGAATATGAAACAAAGCTTCAGCTCTCTGGGAGATTTCACTCATGTGTAGGCTTAAAAACTGCTTGAACAGTCAGAGGTGATTCTTTGAGCACATTAACTTGATTCTATAATGATCGCATACAAATGGTATGAACAACAAGAAATATGGATTTCCAGTGGGACTTCATTAAGTTTCGAAGTGTCCCACTTTGGATACTGGTCTGGTTAATTGGTTCAACAGCTTAACTTCACCCAACAGAATTCCATAAGGATTTTCTCATCACTGAATGACTGAGGGTTTCACTGGATTGAAACATTCGTCTTTCACTGCACCTTGATTAAGAATCTCTATAATTTCATTATATGGACTTCAAACTCCAGTTTCACCTTTATTTACCATTTTTAATAACTGGTCAGACCACAGATTCAGTAAAATCATTTAGTTACTTATTTTAATTTCTTGGACGCCTTCTTGTACTGAATCCATTTTAACTGTTTGGGATGAACCTCAATGATACTGCAGAATGCATTCCAGGAGAAATATCATCAAGCCTGTCTGCAAAACCTTCTTAAAATCATTGGTAAGATAAGTACCCTCAACCCTGGCCAATATACCCAGGTTTGAGGGTTCTATTTTCACTCAGTCAGCTCAGTGGGCTGCCCACACCACCTTAATGATTGACACCAGAGCTCTGACTCAATTTTGAGTTCCAAAATGACAAGGTATTATCCACTCTTCCGAAACTGCCTACCTGCTGCACCAACTCTGCAGGAGTCTGTGGGTTTCACATTGGTCTCAATGGTCATCTCAGAATCCACAGGATTCTGGAATGGAAACAAGTCCATCCTGACCTTGAGGGATGGTAAGAGAAGAGAAGAAGAAGAAGAAGAAGACATCATGAGTGATTACTTTTCAAAAGTACTTAGATGATTGTAACTGGCTTAAAACACGTTAAAATTAGAAAGGATTCTATAGGTGTACAAACCTTTCTTTTTGTTAAAAATACTCATTCTCACTTCCTTAAGTAGCTGAATATTGTATTTCAGAAAATTTTAAAATAGCAGCATATTTCTTAATTTTCCTTCCAGCTGTCTTAAATTAAAGTTAAAGCTGTCTGGTGTAGTTATACCCATTTTATAAGTTGCCAAGTGGATGCAAAACTGATTCTTCACCTGCTCTCTTGAGCTTCTGATTGGCCCAAGATCCCTCTGAAAACCTAATTATCACGTCTCTATTACCGGAACTTCCTGCCACTCCTTCTGCCTCATTGCCAGACCGGCTGCCAAATTTCCTCCATAGGTGGCACATCTTTACTGGTTGATCTCTCTGAGTACCAAGTGATCTCTAATACCTCAATCGCGCAATGGTCCTCCTCAATATTATGACACACCGGATAAGCTGCCCTGATCTGCAACCTGACTAATTCACCCACTGATCAGCTTGCAGTTGTTGTTAATGAAATCTTCTCAGATCAAGAAGATCCTAGGGAGATGGAGTCACCAGTCCTAGGTTTGGTGTTGTTATCAACCTTTGGCTGACCGTTGGTATGTGAGGCCTGATGCTCTTTGAGAGGCAGCTAGGATGAGGTGTTTCCCTTATCTGCACTGCCTGGAGAAGCTGAGCTTGTGCTGAGCATAGTGTTGGGTAAGATTAGGAATTGTTCACCTTCGGAGTGGCACAGCAGCATAGTGGTTAGCGCAACACTACACAGCGGCAGTAATCACTGATTGGGGTTCAATTCCCACCGCTGCCCGTAAGAAGTTTGTGCATTCTCCCCACGATCTCCCGGCGCTCCCTCCTCCCACGTCCAAGGACGTCTGGTGCCTGAAGTGTGGCAATGCTTCTGGTCTGCCCAGCACAATCCTTGCTGGTTTTATTTGAAGCAAATGGCATTTCACCGTATGTTTCAATGTACATGTTACAACTGAAGCTGATCTTTAATCTCTCTCTCATTTAGTAAATAAACATAAAGGAAGATAAAGCCACTGCCACTGCCCACTGTGACTTTGCTTCCTAGATAAACACTGCGTCTCCCTCTCCTTTCGGGAAAGGAATCTGACCCTGGCTGTCTATAACTTTGATACTGCGGTGAGTATCAAAGTTATACTTTGTCTGTCTTGCTGTATGACTCCACTTCCCTGTCTGCTAAAATGCTGCTGAAACCCACATCAGTACCTCATGATCAGGTTGTTCCAGTCTTTGTGTATAGCTTCCAATTTTCCATGCTCTGGAAACTGCGACCCTTTCAATTTTTGCCTTTCTCTGAGTTCAAATCAAGACCCATTTGTCACAATATTTGAACCTACTGGCTTACATTGCTTCTGGTGCTTTGATTTAACAATGTCTATTCTTGAAATCCCTCAGTGGGCTCTTCCATTTCTATTTCTTCCAATCTTAAAATCTTTGAAATTTATGCTCCAATTCAGGTTTTGATTTCAACCATAACCACTGGGAGCTGGGCTGTCAGCTGTCTTTTCCAGCTCTGATGGGTTTGCGACCTGAAGCACTGCCGCGATTACTTTCTCTGCTGATATTGCCTGATCTGTTATCTGTTCCCAGCATTTTCTGATTAGTTTTTTTAAAGAGCAACAAGACTGAAGCCTTTCCAAACCTGAAGAAAAACCCTCAGTTCAGGATCAGATGTTGACAGAAGATGCAGGCACTGAGGTACTTAGCAGTGAAGACTAATTATGACATATAATGCCAATAATGACTGGGAAAATACTTCTAGGGTATTGCAAGGGATAATTTGAGGCATGGGTTGAGAGGACAGCCAGAGGCATTTTCCCAGGGCAAAAACGGCTAATACAAAGGGGCATAATTTTAAGTTGATTGGAGGAAAGTATAGGGAGAATGCCAGAGGTAAGTTTATATTTACACAGAGAGCAGTGGGTGCATGGACATGATGTCAAGTATGTTGGTAGAAGCAAATACATTCAGGGACATTTAAGAGACTCTTAGAAAAAGACATTTAGTGGCTAAATGTCCATTTTCTCTGCTGAGGGAGTTTTCCAACATTATCCTGGTAGTGGTGTACAATCCACCTTAGGCCAATGACAGGTAGGCACTGGAGGAACCGAGCAATAATAACATCAGCAGGCATGAAACTACACACCCTGGTGCCTTCCCTATTGTTGTGGGAAATTTCAATTGGAGAAGTCTCTGAACTACCGCCAACATATTACCTGTGAAACCAGAGGAGTCAACATACTTGACCTTCAAAATGCTTTCTGTTCCATCCCATGCCCACACTTTGGAAAGTCCGATCATCTGACTGCACCTCTACTTCTAGCATATGGGCAGAGACTAAAGACCGCAGCATCAGTGGTGAAGATCAAGAGGTTTGTTCAAGGGAGCCAGAGGAGCGAGAATGTTCAGGGATTCATCTTCGAGTCTGAACGAAGATGTCTACAGATGAGCCACAATTTGTCACCGACGTCATCAAGGTCTGTGTAGATGAGTGTGTGCCTTCGAGAATATACCAGCTATACCCAAGCCAAAAGCCGTAGATGAACCAAGAGATTCATAGTCTGCTAAGGGCAGACAAAACTCATAATCCAGAACTATACAAGTCCAGGTATGACCTGCAGAAGGTGAGAAAACAACTCTGATTGAGTTTGGAGTCAGAATTGGATGCAGGGTTTGCAGGCCATCGCATCCTACAAAGCAAAAGCTAACATTATGAATAGCCATGATGCTTCACTCCCAGATGAGTCTGCCCACCTTTAAGCATGCTTTGAAAGGGGGAGAATGAAACTACATCTGTGCAAATCCTTGAAGCATCTGGTGACCCTGTGATCTCTGTCTCCGAAGTTGATGCCAGAATATCTTTCAAGAGGGTGAACCTTTGCTAAGTGTTGATGGTGTACCTTGAAGGGTTTAGAAAAACCGTGCTAACCAACTGGTAGGAGTGTTCAAGGACATCTTCAATTTCTCACTGTGATAGTTGGGGGTTACCACCTGCTTCAAAAGGGTGGCAATCATACCAGTGCCCAAGAAGAGCAGGGTGAGCTGCCCCAATGACTATCACCCAGTGGTACTCACATCTACTATGATGAAGTGTTTTGACAGGTTGGCCATGGCTAGAATCAATTCCTGCCTAAGCAAAGACCAGAACCCACTGCAATTTAACTATCACAGATGCATTCTCACTGGCTCTCCACTCCATCTTGGATCACTTATGTCAGGCTGCTGCTAATTGGTTAAAGCTCAGCATTCAACACCATTACACCCTCAATTATGATCAACAAGCTCAAAACCTGGGCCACTGTGCTTCCCTCTGCAACTGGATCCTCGACTTCCTCACCAGGAGACCACAGTCAGTGTGGAGTGGAAATAACACCACCTTTTCACTGACAATCAACACTGGTACACCTCAAGGATCAGTGCTTCGCCCACCGCTCTACTCTATCTACACCCACGACTCTGTGGCTAGGCACAGCTCAAGTTTGCCAATGACACAACTATTGATGGCAGAATTTCAGGCGGTGACGAGGAGGTGTACAGAAACAAGATAGATTGGCTGATTGAGAGGTACTGCAAAAGCAACCTTGTAGTGAACATCAGTAAGACCATGCAATTGATTGTGGACTTCGAGGGACGGGAAGTTGAGGTGACACACAACAGTCCTCATCAAAGGTCAGCAGTGGAAAGGGTGAGCAGTTTCTAGTTCCTGGGTGTCAACATTTCTGAGGATAATTAAAAATTATTATTATGTATTGAAATGTACTGCTGCTGCAAAACAACAAATTTCACAAAATATGCCCGTGATATTAAACTTGATTCTGATGCTGCTGCGAGTAAGATTTTCATTGCACCTGTGCATACACTTATGTTTGCATTGACAATAAACTCAACTTTGACTTTGACCAACACTGCAAGTAGAAAGCTGTAGCCACGGTGACACCAGGGTAGACTTGCAGTGTATGAGAATCAGTTGGCAATTATAAACAATTTCGTAGTCCTAAAGGAAACAGAGATTACACAAAGGGGAAAAATATACATGATAAATTTGTGAGTTAGCTGGACATAATAAAAGGTAGCAATAGTTTACAATGGATTTTCTAGTCTCACTAGGACTTACAATGGTTCCCATTACAGATGTGCACTTTTTTAATGCACTGACAGAATCACTCTGTGACAGATGCCATAGCCATAGCATCTGTCACACACCTGACCCTGACACACCTAGAAAACAAGGACACTTGTCAGAATGCTGATTCTAGTGTTCAGTTTGGCATTGTCCTGCCGATTTTGGTGAACAACTGCCTTCTCCTCAGTCTAAATAAAATACACCACTGTGCAACTGGGTGTTGGACTTCCTAACCAACAGAGCTCAGATAGTCAGGATGTACAAGTGCTCTTCCCTCCCCAACATGGGTGTCCACGAGGGCTGTGAGCAAAGCACATTGTTGTACACTCCGCTCACACATAACTGCACGGTCAAACACCTGAGCAATCACATCGTCAAGTTTGCCAATGATGTGACAGTGGTGGGGCTCATCACCAACAACAATCAGACGGAGAGGAGATACCAGGCTAATAGCCTCAACAAGATAAAGGAGATGGTTATCAACTTCAGGAGAACTCGCACCATTCACACCCCCCTCCCTTTACTTCAGTGGCACAGCAGTGGAGTACACCTGGGAGTACACATCACACATTTGTCTCATCTTGTCCATACTGCACCAACCGCTGCCACTGGGCTATAAACGTGCAGGAGCAGTGTGTGGTTAAGTGCCTTGCTCAAGGACACACACGCTGCCTTGGCTGAGGCTCCAACTAGCGACCTTCAGATCAGCAGTCCAAAGCTTTAACCACTTGGCACACAACCTCTCATGGTCCCAGAACATATCCTACACAGTCAAGAAATCCTGACGAGTTCCATCACTGCTTGGTACCGAAATGGCACTGTGGCAGACAGAAAGGCTTTACAACAGGTAGTCAAAACTGCCCAATGTAACACTGGCACCAGCCTACCCACCATCAAGGAATATTATACACAGAAGGGTGCTGGAAAAGTGCCAGTAACACTATGAAGGATCCCATCCACCCCGCACATGGACTGCTTGTCCCAATCCTATCAGGGAGGAGGCTACGTAGCATTCACACCAGGACCACCAGACTCAAAACTAGTCACTTTCCCTGAGTGTAAGACTGATCAACACCTCCAGCCACTAACTCCACCACTACTTTATTGTTTCCTGTCGTCACCCTATACACAGCTTAGCGTCACGTTATGGACGTACAATCAATCTATGTATACAAGCTATCTTACGTAGTTATTTTTATGATGTTTTTTATTATTACTGTTCTCTTTAACTTTTGTGATATTTTTGTACTTCATTAGATCCAAATAACACTTATTTTGCTCTCCTTTATACTTTGTACTTTTGGACTAAAAGTGACATTCAACAATCTTGAATCAACGGTTTCCAATACAGATGTGTACTCTTTTTCCTGTTATGCAACTCCCAGCATGGGAATACCGAAATAAGGAAGGAAAATAACCATATAACCATGTAACAATTACAGCACGGAAACAGGCCATCTCGACACTTCTAGTCCACGCCGAACTTGGTCGCCAGGAGCTTTGTTGTAAAATTATCTCCCATGTTGACACCATTATGAATGAGTTCAATTGAGACAAACAACCTTCAGTAAAATTTCCAACAGACAGACTGTGAAACACTTTTTTCAACAACCAAAGGCAAATTCAGTCGAAGAAAAAAAATCCAGGAAACTCATTAAAGATTAACATCCACATGGTTCAACTATATCATTGTTCAGTTGTGAGAAATAGCATTAAAGGCAAACTCTGAACCATTTTAACCTAGTAAAAATGCTCTGATTTTGAAAAGGTCTCCTCACAGCAGCTTTGAACAGGATAATTCTTCATTTTTCTGATCAACTACAATTCCAGTGTGACAGAAGTAAACAAAAGTGTTGTCTGCTCTCCGTGCTGGGAACACGTTCCCCAATTTCTGTCCATAATATACGAGTGATGAAAGATAGGTCAATTAATTTTTTATATAATGGTTAAGAGCTCAATTCTGACACTTTTTCGATTTTGTGAGAAGTAATAAACATTGGAATTCTTTTATTAAGTTTTCTGTGCTACTTGAGACCATTTGAATTCCCCTGCATCTTCTCCCATTAACATTTAAAACGGAGCACCTATATCAATGTATATTAACTTCTGTGGTGTAAAAACTGGTGCAAATGGGGGTAAAGCTGGTAATGCCCCTAAAACAGGCATGCAGGTTCCATTCTGTGGCCTTCCTTCTCATGCAGGCAGCACTGCAGTAACTGCTCGTTCACGTTTATTCTGCACACAGCCAGCACCTTTATCAGTACAGTAAGGGTTCAATTCTGTGTACTGCTGAAACCACTCAAACCTAGTTGGTTCCAGCATCTGCAATCTTTCTATACTATGCAGACATCCCACCCTGCAAAAACTCATTTCAAGGAGGTAGCACAAGCATTTCAGGGAGGTAGCACCCCCGACCCCCGCAACCCCATATCATCCCCCCCCCCCCACCCCTGGTCGACCTCCAAGAGTGTATGTAATGTGTTTGTTTAGTGATTTTGTCTAATCTGTAAACCAAGTTGAGTATATGCAGAAAATGTGACATTAAAATACGTATTTATATTATATTATATTATCATGGAGTCAATTTTTATTCTATTACAACAAGCAAGTTTACAGGGAGTTGGGCCTCATTACGTTGGACATCAATAGAGAAGCTCCTTCGCAGCTAGCCAGCTAGTTTAAATAACGTTAGCAATGCTAATGAATGAATGACACCTGTTAAACTCACCTCAACATGTCTTTTACATTTTAACCCACCATGAGCAATAGAAAAGTTACCATTGCAAACAGTGCAGTGAGCAACACTGTCATTATTTTTGAGGTTGACTGTAAAGCCCGCCCATAGAGAAAATTGATAGGTCTACCTAGCACGAAGGGAGACCAATCAGGCTGCTCCCTCTTGCTCTTGCTCTCCCTCTCCCTCTCAAAAAAATCGATTTCCAGGATATTGTATATAATTTGTGGGCATCAGAGAGCCGCTATCAATATGCGGGAGACTCCCGGAACTTCTGGGAGAGGTGGGATGTCTGACTATGCCACTGCAAAGTTTCTTCAAAGTATGTCGAGAGGGTTCCTCCTCTGAGAGTCTCTCCCTTGCTGCTCCCCTTTTATGCTTTCCATGAATCTCTAACTCTAGGACCAAGCGTTTCAAACTGCCTGTTATCTTGCATCCCTCACCTCAGGTTCCTGTCACAACTGACCCCCCCCCCCCCCCCCACCGCCTTTATACTGGCCAGCTCACCTCTCCCAATAGCAGGGTTTCAACTCAAAACGTTAACATTTCCTTCTCGTCCAACAGATGCCGCTCAAACCATTGAGCTCCCCCACCACGACGCTAAGATTGTGAGGCTGCTGTAGTTCATTCCTGCCAATTTTGCAACGACTTGCCCTGCTAAAATGATGAACTGAATACTGAGGCTTTGGGCCTACTCCGGACTGCTCTAAGGATTTGGATCTAAGGACTCAATTTGGTTCAGGATGCTGTTGTTGCTCGTTTCTAATGTTTACATGATTTGTTTTATGATTTTCTCCCCTCTCTTTCTCTGTGGGAACTGGGGGAGGGGTTGGTCTTATTCTTTCGGGTTCCTTGCTTTGCAACTGCCTGTTTAGCAAACAAATCTCGTTGCATAATTTATACATTCTTTGATAATAAATCCATTTTGAACTTTGAACCAGACTGTTGGTTGCTGCAGATCCCAGCATCTGCAATTTCTTCTGCCTTCTGATCGAAGAGGTAATCATTACATGGAGTTGGGGTGGGTGGGGGGGGAGGTAAACCAGAGGCCATGGAGGAAATGTGTATTGCTGCAAGGTACCAGGAAGATCTCCGGTTGTGCTGTGCAAAAATGACTGCTGACAAGGCCCTCCAAAGCTAACTGCAGCCTGGGCAAGACTCCTAGATACCTTGGGGCACAGCACTACTCCCTCTCCATTACTGCTTCTGTTCACTCCGTGGCATCCAAGGTGTGTACTTCTGGTTGCCAGGACAAATTGCACACACTTCTCACATTGCTGCATTGTAAAGTATTGGCTGCAGTGTCTAACTGGGCCACATTCCACTGGTTAATTCTAGGTTCAAGCCATCCTCGCATGGTTGTAAATAAGAACTTGGCCAATTTTCTTACTCTTTTGGGGAGCACTGGGCTGGGCATAGCACTGAGCTCGACTATGTTTTGGCATACCAAAAACAGGTATAAAGTGTAAATAAAAGCTTCATTATATTATCTAAAGAACAGGTACAATGCAGGTAGTAGACTCACAATAGTCAGACCTCCTCCAATTTAGGGAGGCATACTTGCGTAGTGTTTAACATAACGCTATTGCAGCACTGGCGATCACTGACCGGGGTTCAATTCCTGCTGCCTGTAAGGAGTTTGTACGTTCTCTCTGCGACTGTGTGGATTTCCTCTGGGTGCTTTGGTTTCCTCTCACAGTCCAAAGACAGATGGTTTGGGTTAATGAGCTGTGGGCATGCTATGTTGGCAGCGGAAACGTGGCACCACTGTGGGCTACCCAGCACGATCCTCACTGATTTGACACAAACAACATATTTCACTGCATGTTTTGATGTACATGTGACAAATAAGGCTCATCTTTACCTTTAAAACTGTGCCATCCTCTGGCTCTGACCTCTTGTCTATTCCTGACTTCCTTTATCTCACCCACTGGTGGTCTTTGACAAAATAGACATTTCTGACCACTGAATTGACTATGTGGTGCAATTTAACTTAGGGATCCCCAGCTCTTGATGTGTAAGCTGACAGGTCCTGTAGAGTACAGAGAGAAGATGGTTCCCATCTGTTGTACATTTGGACTTTCAGAAGGCCTTTGACAAGGTGCCAAACATGAGACTGCTTGCCAAGTTAAGAGCCCATGATATTACAGGAAAGTTACAAACATGGTTAGAGCATTGGCTAATTGGTAGGAGGCAGCAAGTGGGAATAAAAGGATCCTTGTCTGGTTGGCTGCCAGTGACTAGTGTTGGGACCACTTCTTTTTATGCTGTATATCCATAATTTAGATGATGGAACAGATGACTTTACTGCCAAGTTTGCAGCTGATACAAGGTTTGGTGAAGGGACAGGTAGTGTTGAGGAAACAGGTAGGCTGCAGAAGAACTTAGACAGATTAGGAGAATGGGCAAGAAAGTGGCAAATGAAATACAAAGTTGGAAAATGCATGGTCATGCACTTTGGTAGTAGAAATATATGAGCAGAGTATTTTCTAAATGGACAGAAAATCCAAAAATCTGAGATGCAAAGGGATTTGGGAGTCTTTGTCCAGAACACCCTGAAGGTTAACTTGCAGGCTGAGTTGGTGGTAAGGAAGGCAAATGCAGTGTTAGCATTCATTTCAAGAGGTGTTGAATACAAGAGCAGGGATGTGATGCTGAGGTTTTATAAGGCACTGTGAGGCTTCACCTTGAGTATTGCGAACAGTTTTGGGCTCCTCATCTGAAAAAAGATGTGCTGGCATTGGAGAGGGTCCAGAGGCGGTTCACAAGGATGATTTTGGGAATGAAAGTGTTATCATATGAGGAATGTTTGATGGCTCTGGGTCTGTACTTGCTGGAACTTAGAATGAGGAGGGTGGATCTCATTGAAACCTTTTGAATGTTAAATGGCCTTGACAGAGCAGATGTGGAGGAGTCTATGACAAGAGGGCACAGCCTCAGGATAGAAGGCGTCCATTTAAAACAGAGATGTGGAGAAATTTCTTTAGCCAGTGGGTGGTGAATTTGTGGAATTTATTACCACAGGCAGCTGAGGAGGCCAGGTCATTAGGTGTGTTTAAGGCAGATTGATAGGTTCTTGATTGGATGTGGCATCAAAGGTTATGGGAGAAGACCGTGGAACGGGGTTAAGGGGGGGATAAAAGGATCAGCCATGATTGAATGGTGGGGCAAATGGCTTAATTCTGCTCTTATGTCTTATGATCTTATCTCCCACATGTCTTAATTGGTTGGTGATATTTGCAGATTTCCATTCCAGAATCTATAGCATTTTGGGGAATGTCCACAACAATATTATACACTAACTTCTCAACAACCTCTTTAAAACTCTGGGGTGTAGATCATCTAGTCACTTTTCCAGCTCATTAACTTTTGAGGCTTTCCTGTATAACACTGCACTGCTTCAGTATTTCATATTCTACTGACTCATAGCAAGTTCTTGTAGCTGCCGACACAGGTGTGATCTTGATCTTCAAGAGATGATATTCGGACCCTCCAAAGTCAAAGTAAATTTATTATCAAAGTACATGCATGTCACCATATACTATCTTGAGATTCATTTTCTTGCAGGCATTTACAGGAAAATAAAAAAAATACAATCAAATCAATGAAAAGCTACACGTACACATCAAGCTGGATTAGCATATATTTCTATTGACTACAGATTTGCATGAGTAACATAGAACATAGAAAATCTACAGCACAATCCAGGCCCTTTGACCCACAATGCTGTGCCGAACATATACTTGCTTTAGAAATTATTGAGGGTTACCCATAGCCCTCTATTTTTCTAAGCTCCATGTACCTATCCAAGAGTCTCTTAAAAGACCCTATTGTATCCACCTCCACCACCATCACCGGCAGCCCATTCCATGCACTCACCACTCTCTGCGTAAAAAAAATTACTCCTGACATCTCCTCTGTACCTACTTCCAAGCACCTTAAAACTGCGCCCTCTCATGTTAGCCATTTCAGCCCTGGGAAAAAGCCTCTGACTATCCACATGATCAAGGCCTCTCATCACCTTATATACCTCTATCAGGTCACTTCTCATCTTTCGTCACTTCAAGGAGAAAAAGTTCACCCAACCTATTCCCATAAGGCATGCTCCCCAATCTAGGCAACATCCTTGTAAATCTCCTCTGTACCCTTTCTATAGTTTCCACATTCTTCCTGTAGTGAGGTGACCAGAACTGAGCACAGTACTCCAAGTAGGGTCAGACAAGGTATATAGCTGTAACATTACCTCTTGGCTCTTGAACTCAATCCCACGGTTGATGAAGGCCAATACACTGTATGCCTTCTTAACCACACAGTCAACCTGCACAGCAGCTTTGAGTGTCCTATGGATTCGGACCCCTCTGATCCTCCACACTGCCAAAAGTCTTACTATTAATACTATATTCTGCCATCATATTTGGCCTCCCAAACTGAACTACCTCACACCTATCTGGGTTGAACTCCATTTACCATTTCTCAGCTCAGTTTTGCATCCTACTGGTGTCCTGCTGTAACCTCTGACAGCCCTCCACACTATCCACATCACATCCAACTTTGTGTCATCAGAAAATTTACTAACCCATCCTTCCATTTCTTCATCCAGGTCATATATAAAAATCACGAAAAGAAGGGGTCCCAGAACAGATTCCTGAGGCACACTACTGGTCACCAATCTCCACACAGAATATGATCCCTCCACAACCACTCTTTGCCTTCTGAGGGCAAGCCAATTCTGAATCCACAAAGTAATGTCCCCTTGGATCCCATGCCTCCTTACTTTCTCAATAAGCCTGCATGGGGTACCTTATCAAATGCCTTGCTGAAATCCATATACCCTACATCTACCACATGTAGGGTCACATCCTGAAAAAATTCAATCAGGCTCGTAAGGCATGACCTGCCTTTGACAAAGCCATGCTGACTATTCCTAATCATATTATGCTTCACCAAATGTTCATAAATCCTGCCTCTTCGGATCTTCTCCATCAACTTACCAACCACTGAAGTAAGACTCACTGGTCTATAATTTCCTGGGCTATCCCTACTTCTTTTCTTGAATAAGGGAACAACATCTGCAACCCTCCGATCCTCCGAAACCTCGCCCATCCCATTGATGATGCAAAGATCATTGCCAGAGGCTCAGCAATCTCCTCCCTCGCCTCCCACAGTAGCCCAGGGTACACCTCGTCCAGTCCCAGTGACTTATCCAACGAGGCTTTCCAAAAGCTCCAGAATATCCTCTTTTTTTAATGTCTATAGGCTCAAGCCTTTCAGTCCGTTGTAAGTCATGAGTACTGCCCCCATCTCTGGGCCACACCTCAAACTTTATTTTCTTTCCTTCCACTGATATCCAATGCACATTTCATAGTGAGATAAGCTTTCAATCATCAAGCGGTTGTATTCTAGGGCAATTTACTTCACCTGACTTTGGACCTGTCTCAGCTTATCTGCTGCTCCTATCCTGCTCAATGCTTCCTTCCCAGGTTCTAGTATGGCCGAAGGATTGACTGTGGGCTTTAGGAATGGAAAGTTGAGGGAACATACATCAGTCCTCATCAAAGGGTCATCAGTTGAAAGCTAGAGCAGCTTCAAGTTCCAGGTGTCAAAATCCCTGAAGATCTGTCCTGGCCCCAACACATTGATGCAATTATGAAGAAAGTATAACAGTGGTTATATTTCACTTTGCGCTTGAGGAGATTTAGTATGTCCCAAAAGACTTTGGAAAATTTCTACAGATGTACCGTGGAGAGTATTCTAACTGCATCACCATCTGGTATGAAGGCACCAATGCACAGGGTTGGAAAAAGCTGTACAGGGTTGTAAACTCAGCCAGCTCCATCATAGGCACAAGCCTCCCCAACACTGAGGACATTTCTTCACATAAAGAGTGGTGGATGCCTGGAAGGCGCTGCCTGGGGTGGGGGTAAAGTCAGATACATTAGAGACTTTTAAGAGACATTTCGATGGGCACATGGATGTGAAGAAAATGGAAGGATATGACAATTATTTATTTATTTATTGAGATGCAGTACAGAATAGGCCCTTCCAGTCCTTTGAGTCACACCACCCAACAACCCCCAATTTAATCCCAGCTTAATCAGAGGACAATTTACAATAACCAATTACCCTACTAGCTGGTATGTCTTTGGACAGTGGGAGGAAACCGGAGCACCCGGAGAAAACCTCCGGGTAGGACATACAGACTCTTTACAGTTGACGTTAGAATTGAAACCTGAACTCTGATGCCCAGACCTGTAAGAGCGCCATGTTAACCTCTACGCTACCATGGCACTCCAAGGCAGAAGTACCGTAGATTTCGCACTACAGAGCGCACCTGATTAAAAGCTGCTGGCTCTAATTTTAGAAAGAAAATCAATTTTGTACTTGTACAAGCCGCACCGGATTTTTGGCCGCAGGTGTCCCACGTTATAATATGAGATATTTACACAGAAAGATATTACACGTGCTGGGCTTCAAATTCTGCCCTGTGTTCGTTTTGGAAGAGAGACAACCAACACCGGATTATAGTGAAGCGTGGCTTTATTGCAGAATTGCAGGGGTTCTGCCTTCCCCTTACATTCTGCTCTTATTTATACCCGTTTTTCCCCCAAACCAAACCCTCGCTACACATATTTGGTAAGGCCAAACTTTGTTATACCTATTTGGTAACATCGGACATTTGTGTCCTTATTGGCCCGATGCCATTCACTCACGAGTTTTCCTGTTTTTTTGTTTACTGAATCGCTAGCAGTTTCGGTGCAGCGGAATCCTCAGTTTCGCTCCCTCCCTCCCTTGTGCTGCTGTCTCCTAATATCACGCGAGCCACTCCTGACCTGAAGCGGCAGTCCCAAATTAACCCTAACACACGTGAGGATTTTTTAACTTTTAATTAAATCCGTATGGTAACATAAACAAATACATATTGCAAATGCTTTTTTTCAAACCGTGCCTGTAACACGGCTACTTTTAAAATACATACGTATTATGCCAAGATTACATGCAGCAGCTCGATTTCCTTCTTCAACCGCCAGATTGATTGCCTTTAACTTAAAAGCTGCATCATATGCTTTTCTTCGAGTGTTTTCCATGTTGATGAGGGTGAGTACAAATGGCTGATTTACAATAATTTGTGAAAGTGCGCTTGATTTATCGTACAATTTCATTGGACCTCTGTGAACTACTCATCAATTTTATTGGTCTACTGTTACCAGGCAAAATGTTTTTGGCGGCATGAAAAAAAAACATGCATTAGCCGCACCTTAGTAAAAGCCGCAGTGTTCAAAGCTGTTCAAAGCATGGGAAAAAAGTAGCGGCTTAAAATCCGGAATCTACGGTAATTAGTTTAGTTAGCCATTTGATCACTATTTTAATTGGTTCAGCACAACATTGTGGGCCGAAGGGTCTGATCCTGTGCTGTATTGCTCTGAGTTCTATGTACTGCCAGTACTACAGTACGATAAAGCTGTGAATTAGTTCCTAATAGTTACTGATGGAGGAATTCATCCAGTCTATACTTCCATGTTCTTTTGATTGACTGTAAATTATCAAAATCAGTGCGGACACCTAGTGCAGTGAATGGTCTGCCATTGTTATCTTTCTGCATGAAGTAGTGTCGTCAGGGTTTCTACTGTTTTGAAGTCAAAATAAAAAAAATAAAATTATCAAAAATCACTGGTTTTTGAATCAGTGACCATCAGCCCAAATGGATAACACAACACAAGCACGTGCAGCTGGCGCTATTTAAAGTCTGTTTGTTCTAAACACGGTGTGGTGTCTAACGGCTACACAAGTGCACACAACTAATGCTAGTGAGAAACTGTTCGGGAACAGTCGCCTGTCCCAACTAAGAGACACAGTCCCAAATAAATGAAGGGAATCCCAGCTATTTTCTCTTTCTTTTGGTTTTTAAGAGTTGTCCCAAATAAGTGGTTGCCTGATTAACTGATGGTCTTACTGATCAGAATCCACTGGATGGCATATATTTCTTAATGTAATTTATAGTATATTTTATGACATATCTTAGTAATAATAAACCTGATTCTGCTTCCATTTTGTTCCTGTCATCTGTTTATAACATGCAATCATAAGCTGAGCATTGGTAACCTAGACAAGACCTGTACAATGTAAGGCAGACTCCAGTCTTCAACTCCCCCTTATTAGCATTCGCCCAACCACAACCAAAGCTCTGATGCTAGTATCCTATTTCTCAGTGTCCTGTTTACCCATGTCCTCTGCACCCGGTTATTTGCACTGGCACTCCAGCTGACAATGCCTTAATTTTAAATTAAGATTTAGAACTCCTATCACTTGAAGTTCTCTACATCCAGCCTCTATCATAGTACCTCCTCCAGCCCTACAAATTTCCAAGGTCTCTGAACTGCTCCTATCCTGGCTTGTTGTGCAAGCCCTCTCTTAATCACACCATCACTGGTAACCTCGCTTTCAGAGGCATGGGCTCAAGTTTCTAGAATTCCCTTCCCAAGATGCACTGGCCCTTGAGCTCCTTATAGTCCAAATGTGATCCAGCATGGCAACAGGTCTTTCACACCACCCCCCGCTGCCCGATTCTGCACTGATCATCAATCACCTATTTACACAAATTCTTCATTAATTTAAAAATTCTCCCCACAGCCTCATTGACAGCACCCAGTTTCTGTTACACACCTACATACCAGAGGCAATTTAGAGTGGTAAATTATCCTCCCAAGCTACATATCTCTGGGATGGGGCTGAAACCCATGTGGTCACAGAGAGAACATGCAAACTCCATACAGACAACACTCAAGGAACCCAGGTCTCTGAGACTGTGAGGGACATGGTCGACTAGCTGCATTACTGTGCATCCAAAATAGAATCTACAACCTCATGGATTTGAATATCAAGTATATTTTGAAACATTGTATTCAGTTTTGGTCTCCAAATTTGAGGAAGGACATTCTTGCTATTGAGGGAGTGCAGCGTAGGTTCACGAGGTTAATTCCCGGGATGGCGGGACTGTCATATGTTGAAAGATTGGAATGACTGGGCTTGTATACACTGGAATTTAGAAGGATGAGAGGGGATCTGATTGAAACATATAAGATTATTAAGGGATTGGACACACTAGAGGCAGGAAACATGTTCCCGATGTTGGGGGCGTCCAGAACCAGAGGCCACAATTTAAGAATAAGGGGTAGGCCATTTAGAATGGAGTTGAGGAAAAACTTTTTCACTCAGAGAGTTGTGGATCTATGGAATGCTCTGCCTCAGAAGGCAGTGGAGGTCAATTCTCTGGATGCTTTCAAGAAAGAGTTAGATAGAGCTCTTAAAGATAGTGGAGTCAAGGGATATGGGGAGAAGGCAGGAACTGGGTATTGATCGTGGATGATCAGCCATGATCACATTGAATGGCAGTGCTGGCTTGAAGGGCCGAATGGCCTACTCCTGCACCTATTGTCTATTGTCTATTCCTGTGTACTGCATTGAAATGCTTTAGTATGTTAAAGGCATTACATAAACACAAATTGTTGATTGAATATTGCCTGAAAATTGCTTGAGGTCTAAAGTAGTTACAGATATTGCAACTCACATAAATACTGTAGATTGACAACACAACAAAACTATGGAGAAAACTGGGAGAAAAAAAATAAATTATTTGAAAGCAAATATCCATTAGTGCTGCAGTAGAATACCTTAAGCAAGACAATGGGACAAAATAATTAAAATAAAAAGTATTTATTTTAAAGCACTATTTGCAACCTCAGGACATCTCAAAACACTTAATGGCCAATTAATTATTTTTGAGATAATGCTTTTGTAATATAACATGTCATTAATGTGAATCAGTGGGATGATATTACTATCATCATGATCACTAAAAAATTGGCTATGAAAAATAAAGAAAGACTTAATATTAATGTCCCATTACCCTTGAGGAGAAGGAAGGGAACACGAGAAAGGACTGAAGAAAATTGACAGTGATGATGTTGACATGTTTCAGTGTCTAAATGGGAATTTCAGTTCCAAACAAAAGGAAAACATATGTAGATAGAAGTGAAAAGATTCAATATTCATACTGGAAGGCCTGCAAGATGTTTTACAATAAGATTCACATGATTGTTGTATACAAGGGTTATATAAACACCATGGTGTTAGAACAATGTTGTTGCGTTTTCATGTGTGATGTTCACACTGTGTCAGCTGTAGAACTGCATACTCCACTGGTCTATTGCAAGTTCTCACAGCTACCTGCAGTCAGTCCAACAACTTCCACATACATATTCAACCATGTTCAGGGATTCAACTTCAGATCTGAATGAATCTGCCACAATCATCACCAACTTCATCAAGAGCTGTGTGGATGAGTCATTTCCTTTGAGAACATACTGAGTCTTCTTTAACCAGAAACCTCGGGTGAACTAGGATATTCACATTCTGCTGAGGGCTACATCTGTAGTGCTCAAGATGGGTAATCCAGAATCCTATAAGAAGTCTGGATAAGACCTTTAGAAGGCCGTCGTGATAACAAAAATGCAATTCTGTGCGAAGTTAGAGACAAAATCATATGCATGACAGTGGTGGCAGGGTTTGCATTCTTTTAGTTCCTCTAAGGAGAAACCTAAAGCATAAGTGGCAGTGATGCTTCACTCCTCAATGAGCTCTACATCTTTTATGCATGATTTGTAAAGGAGAATAACAATGCAAATCTCAACAGCATCTGGTGATCCTGTGATGTCTGTCTCTGAGGCGGACATCAGAACATCTTTCAAGAGGGTGAACCCTTACAAGGTGTCAGGCCCTGACAGTGTACCTGGACAGGTACTTATAATCTGTGCTTACCAACTGGGTGTTCAAGGACATCTTGAACCTCTCACTACTGCAGTTGGAGATTCCCACCTGGTTCAAATAGGCAGCCATTGTACCGATGCCCAACAGGGTGAGGTGCATCAATGACTGTTACCTGGCATCACTCACACCTACTATGAATGATTGGTCATGGCTAGAATTAACTCCTGCCTGAGAAAAGACCTGAACCTACTGCAAATCCCTTACAGGTGAATACAGCAGATGCAATCTCACTATCTCTCCATTCGGCTTTAGTGTACTTAGGCAACAACAAAACATACATCAGGCAGCTGTTTATTGATTACACCTTGGTGATCAACATCGTCATCCCTCAGTACTAATCAATAAACTTCAAAACCTGAGCTTCTTTAACTCTCTCTGAAACTGGATCCTTCACTTCCTAATCAGGAGATCACAGTCAATGTGGATTGGTAAGAACATCTCGCTGACAATCCACATGGGTCCACTTCAAGGATCTATGCTTAGCCCACAGCTCTGCTCTACTTACCACTCATGACCGTGGCTAGGCACTGCTCCGATGCCATTTATAAAATTGTTGATGCTACACTGTTGTTGGTAGAATCTCAGATGGCGACAAGGAGGAATAAAGGAATGAGGTAGATCAGCTGGATGAATGGTGTTGCTGTAACAACCTCACACTCAATGTTAGCAAGACCAAGGAACTGATTATGGACTTGTGAATGGGAAGTTGGATAACACACCAATCCTCACTGAAGGATCAGTGATAGAGAGGGTGAGCAGCTTCAAATTGCTGGGTGTCAGCATCTTGGAGGATCTATCTTGGGCCCAATACATTGATGCACTCATGAAGAAGGCATATCAGAAGCCCTCATGAGGAAATCTACAGATGCTGGAAATTCAAGCAACACACACAAAATGCTGATGGAACGCAGCAGGCCAGGCAGCATCTATAGGGAGAAGCACTGTCGACGTTTCAGGCCGAGACCCTTCATTCTATCAGCATTTTGTGTGTGTTGCTTGATATCAGAAGCCCCACTTCATTAGGAGTCTGGAGAGATTTGGTATGTCACCTGAGTCTAGCAAATTTCTACAGATCAGTGGTGGACAACATTCAGTCTGGCTGTATTGCTGCCTGGTATGGACTCTCCCTGTACAGGATCAGAAGAAACTGCAGAGGGTTTTAGACTCAGTCATCTCTATCATGGGCTCAACCCTACCCATCATTAAGGACATCTTGAAGAGGTGGTATCTCAAGAAAGTGGCATTCATCATTAAGGACGTTCACCACCCAATTTATGCCTTCTTCATATTACTACCATTGAAGAAGAGTTACATGAGCCTGAAGACCCACACTCAATGTTTTAGGAAGACCTTCTTCTCCTCTGCCACCAGTTTTCTGAACAGTTCATAAACCCATGAACACTACCTTGCTATTTATCTTTTGCACTATTTATTTTTGTAACTTACAATAATTTTTATATCTTGCACAGTACTACAACAAAACAACAAATTTCATGACATGCACGAGTGATATTGATTCAGATTCTGATTTTGAATAGAGAAAAAGGGGAATATCAAAGTAATGTTCATCAGCTGATGATGAAGATGAAGATGTTCATCCCAAAGAAGAAGAACTATTCTAAAGGGAGAGTGAGACAATCATGACTGATAAGGGAAGTTGAAAAAAAAAGTGTAAAAGCAAAATGGAGGACATACAATATAGCAAAAAACAGTGGTAAACTAAAGGACTAGGAATCTTTATAAAAACTAACTGAAGGCAACTAAAATTTAGATCTAGAGGACCAAATTTGTAGAGGGATCACAGGCTGTTGCAAGAAACATATGGTTGTGATAGTAAGTGATTTGAACTTAAATAGATGTTTTTGCATTTGTATTCACTTGGGAGAGAGACACAGAGTCTATAGAGGTGTGGCAAAACAGCAGTGAGGTCATGGTCTATATACAGATTACAGAGGAGGAGGTGTTTGCTGTAGAGGCAAATTAGGGTGGGCAAATTAGGGCATGACAAGGTGTTCCCATCAGACCTTGTGGAATGCTAGTGCAGTAATTGCTGGGGCCCTAGCAAAAATACTTAAACTGTCCTTAGCAGCAGATGTAGTACCAAAGGTTTGGAGGATAGCTGATGTTATTCCATTGTTTAAAAGAGGCTCCAAGAATAAGCTGGGAAAATACTGGATGGTGAGCCTGACATCAGCAGTGGGTAAGTTATTCTAAGGGACCAGCTATACAGAATATGTATTTAGATAGATAGGGACTGATTGGTGATAGTCAACATGGTCTTGTGCATGGTAGGTCATGTCTAACTAATCTTATGGATCTTTTTGAAGAAGTTACCAGGAAAGTTGATAAAGGCAAAGCAGTGGATGTTGTCTCCATGGACCTTAGCAAGGCCCTTGATGAGGCCCACATGGGAGGTTGGTCAAGAAGGTTCAGGATGAAGTAGTAAATTGGATTAGACATTGGCTTTACAGGAGAAGCCAGAGTGTGATTGTAGATGGTTGCCTCTCTGACTGGAGGCCAGTGATTAGCCAGTGATATGCTGCAGGGATCAGTGCTGGATCTGTTGTCGTTGGTTAGCTATATCAATGATCTGGATGATGATGATGCAATAAACTTGAGCAGCAAATTTGTGGATGACACCAAGATTGGGGACATAGTGACAGTGAGGAAGACTATCAAAGCTAGCCACGGAGTCTGGAACAGCTGCAAAAAAATTCCGATAAATGGCAAATGGAACTTAATGTAGACATGTTGCACTTTTGGAGGACAAACTGTGAGTGTTAGGGCACTGAGGTGTACAGTAGAACAGAGGGATCTGGGAATACAGATCCATAATTCCTTAAAAGTGGCATCACATGTAGATAGGGTCATAAACTGAGCTTTTGGCACGCTGGCCTTCATAGATAAAAGTATTGAGTACAGGAGTTGGGATGTTATGTTGTAGTTGTATACGTTTTTGGTGAGGCCTAATTTGGAGTATTGTGTGCAAGTCTGGTCACCTACCTACAGGAAATATATCAATAAGATTGAAAAAGTGCAGCAAAATTTTACAAGGATGTTGCCAGGATTTGAGGACCTGAGTTATGGGGACAGGTTGAATAGGTTAGGACTTTATTCCCTGGAGCATAGGAAAATGAGGGGAGACTTGATCGAGGTATATAAAATTCTGAGGGGTATTAAAAGGGTAAATGCAAACAGGCTTTTCCCTTTGAGGTTAGGTGAGACTAGACTAGAGGTCATGGGTTAAGGGTGAAAGGTGAAATGTTTAAGGGAACATGAGGAGGGACTTCTTCACTCAGAGAGTGGTGAGTATTGAACGAGCTGCCAGGCAGAAGTTGGGATACAGGTTCATCGTCAACATTTAAGAGAAATTGTGTAGGTACATGGATGGGAGGGGCATGGAGGGCTGTGGTCCAGGTGTAGGTCGATAGGAATAGGCAGAGTAATAGTTCTGCATGGACTAGATGAGCCGGTGGGTCCGTTTCTGTGCAATAGAGTTCTATGACTTTAAAAAAGCAATAAAGAGACAAAAATGAAATATGAAGGCAAGCTAGCCAATAATAGAAAAGAGGATACCAAAAGTTTTTTCAGATATATAAACGATAAAAGCAAGGCAAGGATGGACATCAGAGTGCTGAAAAATGCTGCTAGAGTGGTAGAAATGGAAGACAAGGAAATGACGGAAGAACAGATGTGGAGGAATTTCTTCAGCCAGATGGTGGTAAATCTGAGGAATTCATTGTCATTGTGAAGGTCAAGTGATTGGGTATATTTAAAGCAGTGGTTGATAGGCTCTTGATTAGTAAGGGCATCAAAGGATAGAGTTGAGAGGGAAAATAAATCACCCATGGTGAAATGGCAGAGCTGACTCGATGGGCTGAATGGCCTAGTTCTGCTCCTATGTCTTTTGGCAAACATGCATGTCATTCATCAGATTGCTTGACTTATGAAGGTAGGTGTGAGTCGAAAGTGAGAAAGACAACACGGAGGACCAGGTAGGCAAGGTTCAGACAATTTTGAGAAAAGAATGGCACTCCTTAAGCATGATTGTTGTTTCAAGGCCGAAGAAAGGATCATCCGAGTGTTGAATCATGCAGTGTGTGAAAAATAGTTTCAATTCATTCACCCAAATTCATTAGTTGGGACTGTTAGATTAGCTGTGTAAAGAAACTGTTCTCTCATTAATTTAGATCATCATTAAACACAAGTCCCAGAGATAATGCAATTTGCCCTGATTGCTGCAATAAATATTCAAAAGCATGAGCTGAATTTAAAAACACAAAATGCATTAATGAAGTAAAATTAGGATTCACCCTAATCAATATTTTAGTTCATCGTTGATCCTTTGAGGTAGAAGGTAGTTTTTCCTCCTCAAAATATACATATGTTGCTGTCCATATATTATATCCTACACAATCAGTGCTAAATACAGGGCACTGAGGGAGTACATAATATACAGAAGATGAATCACATGGGAAAGAATGTGCAAACCCAGGCCTGAAAGAGAACTTGCACAGCTTGATAGCAGCTTGTTTTGATGTGTTCAGAGGCAGACATCTTATTCCCAAAGGAGAGCAGTAGTTTTGGACTGAGTTGCAGCAGATGATAGCAAATTTAGAGGTTATTATCTGGCCCTTGATTAACTGGGAGTCCATTGCTCGTCTACTCTGAAGAAGTGAGACAATTCCAATATTTGACTAGACCCAGTGATGAAGTTCTCCCACAGCTCTTCATTAGCATTCAGCATCAAAATGATGCTTCTTACAGTGTTTTGGTTGTTTAAAACAAAGGATAGGTTGGGTCTGAAAAAGACATGAATCATCAATGAATCAAAATAAAAATGAATTATAGTATTTAAGTAATTTAAATACTATGTCATTTAAAGTAAAATTGGATAGGTATATGGACAGGAAAGGAATGGAGGGTTATGGGCTGAGTGTGGGTCAGTGGGACTAGGTGAGAGCAAGCACTCGGCACGGACTAGAAGGGCCGAGATGACCTGTTTCCGTGCTGTAATTGTTATATGGTTATATGGTTATAATTTATAGCCAAGTCTATAAGTTTAAAATAAAACATGTCAATTACAATTATACCTATTTCACTGCTATTCTTTGCAAAATTTTATACTTTAATTCAGTGTTAGAGCTAATTTAGTGATACTGATACTGAACAAAGTTGCTGGATTAGAAACCATAAGCGAGGGCAAAGATCTGTGCTGCAAGTGATGACCAGAAGTACACAAAGTTGGCACTCATAACTTCCCAGGATATAGCTGGTATACTGGGTTCACAATACCAGCCTGAAGCGGGGAACAGTTTTGGAGAGGACGGAGAACATGGTCCGTGTAGTCATTGGAATAGAATGACCTTGACTTGTGTCCTTAGTCCGAGGGATGTCTTTTTACAGCCAGTACCATATGCTTTAGTGTTCAGGTAAGAAAAGGGTCCATTTCTGCAGATCAGGAAACTAACGGCCAACTGTCTGTTCCATGCTGACTGCAGTCCTTAAACATCTTGAGCTCTCCCCAGTCTGTATGGGAGGAAATCTTAATGCTTGCTACAGATAGGTGAACTTCTAAATTGCTTCAACCCTTGAAACAAAAACAACTTATATAAAATTAACATGTCTGCTGCTTCTTCCTGTTTTAATTCTCCTTAAGGTTAAGGATGACTTACATCCACTCTGGTCCCATGGGGACTCAGGTAGCTAATGAGGTCAATATGAGACATGCACACTCTGCCATGGTTGGCAGGAGATACCTGGCAAGGCAGGCAGCTGGGGTGGTTGAGAAGTTTACACTGGACTGAACTAACACATCTACCCACACAAATCTTCCACATTGAAGAATCCAGTCTCTGTTTTGTTTAAGCTTAAGTACAAAAGCTTGCATTATAACTTCTATAGATGTGTAGTGGAGAGTATATTGACTGGCTACATCACAGCCTGGTATGGAAACACAGATGCCCATTGCATCACTGAGCACATCTACATGAAACATTGTTGCAGGATAGCAATAACCATTACCAGAGATCTCCACCACCCAGGACATGCTTTTTTCTCACTACTGCCATCAAAATGATGGTACAGGAGTCTTAGGACTCACAACACCAGGTTCAGGAATAGTTATTACCCCTCAACCATCAGGCTCTTGAACCAAAGGGGAAACTTCACTCAACTTCACTTCATCATTGAAATGTGCCCACAACCTATGGACTTAATTTCAAGGACTCTTCATCTCAAGTTAATTATATTCATTGCTTATTTATTAATTATTATTATTTCTTTCTTTTTGAACAGTTTGCTGCCTTTTGCACACTGGTTGAATGTCCAAGTTGGTATGGTCTTTCATTGACTCTGTAATAGTTATTATTCTATTTTGGATTTAGTGAGTATGCCCACAAGAAAATGAATCTTAGTGCTGTATATGGTGAGATATATGCACTTTGATGATGAATTTACTTTGAACGTTTATAATTAGATTGAGATAATGCTAATGTTAGCCAGCGATCAATGATCAGTGCTCAATTTTTGCCGCTGCCTGCAAGGAGTTTGTATGTTTTCCCTGTGACTGTGTGGGTTTCCTCCAGGAGCTCCAATTTCCTCCCACATTCCAAAGACATACCAGTTGGCGTAAGTAAGTTATGGGCATGATATGTTGGCACTGGAAGCGTGGTGGCTCCTGTGGGCTGCCCAGCAGAATCCTCATTGAATTTATTTGACACAACGACATATTTCACTGTTTCGAGGTGCATGTGACAGATGAAGCTAATCTTTAATCTTAACCTTTTACGCTTCTCTTCTGTAATCAAGAACTCTTATGATGAAGATAGCTACCCAATATATCAAGAAATTGCTGATCTTTACACATGAGTTTTCACAGTAGGTTTCAAGCAGATTATCTAATTGTATCGACACCACAGCCCTGTCCGACTTTCTTTTTATCAGGTAAACATTTTAGTGGACAATGATCTGGAGTTAAGTCCAAGGTGCTTTGTTGTCCCATTTGCCCAGAATCACTGTAATGAACTGCAGAGGTCCAGCTGCTAACTCAGCACAACTTTGTTTGGGAATGGTTCCTCCTGTGAGATCTTGCAGCACTCCACACATAGTGACCAATTACCAATGAACAGAAACTAGACTGTGTCTGTATTGCCAGACAGCACTTTTAAAAAAGGCAGCAATATATCAGCTCAAGTGAAGCAAAGTCTATGCAACTTTGTTCCAGTGGTTACAGCTGGCTCATCCTAGTAACAATGCTTCAAACCACAAAGCAAACTGAAAGGGAAAAATAAGTTTAAATCTTCACTGCAAACTGAAAGAGATTTTTTTAAAGAACTAAAGTTTAGATTGAGGAAAACCTATTGATGTTATGTAAATTGTGTTCCAGAAAGGGCAAAAAGTCCCTTATACGAGACTGTTAACTAAAGCTGAAAACTATGAAGTTGAAGGCAAATTATTGATCCTGCTTGGAAATTGACTGAGCAGAGTGTAGAGAGATCATGTGCAGGCACCCACACTGCCAGAATGAGATTTATGCAGCCCAGCAATTAGCTGTGCTGCTGCCACAGATATTTATTATTTTAATAAATGAGGCAAGATACAACAAAAAAGTCAGGCGTTCAGATTCGCCAATGAGTCAGTGATAAGCACTATAATGGAAGCATTAAATTAGAAGGAGCATATTGATGGACTAAGAACATGGGTAAAATTAGCAGTTATACAGGAATTTCAAAGTAGACATTTCTGACACAATCTATTTTAGAGCTGAGAATGACTATATATTCTGCATGGAATCAGAATCAGGTCTATTATCACTGACAATGTCGTGAAAATTGTTTTGCGGTAGCAGGACAGTGCAATACATAGGTAGTGACAATAGACAATAGACAATAGGTGCAGAAGTAGACCATTCGGCCCTTCGAGCCTGCACCACCATTTTGAGATCATGGCTGATCAATTACTGTCAATACTCGGTTCCTGCCTTGTCCCCATATCCCTTGTTTCCCCTATCCATAAGATACCTATCTAGCTCCTTCTTGAAAGCATCCAGAGAATTGGCCTCCACTACCTTCCGAGGTAGTGCATTCCAGACCCCCACAACTCTCTGGGAGAAGAAGTTTTTCCTTAACTCTGTCCTAAATTACCTACCCCTTATTCTCAAACCATGCCCTCTGGTACTGGACTCTCCCAGCATCTGGAACATATTTCCTGCCTCTAGTCCAATCCCTTAATAATCTTATATGTTTCAATCAGATCCCCTCTCAATCTCCTTAATTCCAGCGTGTACAAGCCCAGTCTCTCTAACCTCTCTGCGTAAGACAGTCCAGACATCCCAGGAATTAACCTCGTGAATCTACACTGCACTTCCTCTACAGCCAGGATGTCCTTCCTTAACCCTGGAGACCAAAACTGTACACAATACTCCAGGTGTGGTCTCACCAGGGCTCTGTACAAATGCAAGAGGATTTCCTTGCTCTTGTACTCAATTCCCTTTGTAATAAAGGCCAACATTCCATTAGCCTTCTTCACTGCCTGCTGCACTTGCTCATTCACCTTCAGTGACTGATGAACAAGGACTCCGAGATCTCTTTATATTACTCCCTTACCCAACTCTATACCATTCAGATAATAATCTGCCTTCCTGTTCTTACTCCCAAAGTGGATAACCTCACACTTATTCACATTAAACGCCATCTGCCAAGTATCTGCCCACTCACCCAGCCTATCCAAGTCACCCTGAATTCTCCTAACATCCTCATCACATGTCACACTGCCACCCAGCTTAGTATCATCAGCAAATTTGCTGATGTTATTTTCTATGCCTTCATCCAAATCGTTAACGTAAATGGTAAACAGCTGTGGTCCCAATACCGAGCCCTGTGGCACTCCACTAGTCACCACCTGCCATTCTGAGAGACACCCATTCACCGCTACCCTTTGCTTTCTATCTGCCAACCAGTTTTCTATCCATGTCAATGCCTTCCCCCCGATGCCCTGAGCTTTGATTTTACCCACCAATCTTCTATGTGGGACCTTATCAAATGCCTTTGAAAATCGAGGTACACTACATCCACCGGATCTCCCCCGTCTAACTTCCTGGTTACATCCTCGAAAAACTCCAACAGATTAGTCAAGCATGATTTACCCTTGGTAAATCCATGCTGGCTCGGCCCAATCCTATCACTGCTATCTAGATATGCCACTATTTCATCCTTAATAATGGACTCTAGCATCTTTCCCACCACCGATGTCAGGCTGACAGGTCGATAGTTCTCTGTTTTCTCCCTCCCTCCTTTCTTAAAAAGTGGGATAACATTAGCCATTCTCCAATCCTCAGGAACTGATCCTGAATCTAAGGAACATTGGAAAATGATTACCAATGCATCCGCAATTTCCAGAGCCACCTCCTTTAGTACCCTAGGGTGCAGACCATCTGGACCTGGGGATTTGTCAACCTTCAGTCCCATCAGTCTTCTCATCACCGTCTCCTTCCAAATGTCAATCTGTTTCATTTCCTCTGTTACCCTATGTCCTTGGCCCATCCATACATCTGGGAGATTGCTTGTGTCTTCCTTAGTGAAAACAGATCTAAAGTACTCATTAAATTCTTCTGCCATTTCTCTGTTTTCCATAACAATTTCACCCAATTCATTCTTCAAGGGCCCAACATTGTTCTTAATTATCTTCTTTCTCTTCACATACCTAAAAAAGCTTTTGCTAGTGTTCATGGGTTCATGGACTGTTCGGAAATCTGATGCTGGAGCAGAATAAACTGTTCCTAAAATGTTGAGTGTGTGTCTTCAGGCTCCTGCACCTCCTCCCAGACGGTAGTGATGAGAAGGGGGCACGTCCTGTGTGGTGGGGGTCCATAATGATGGATGCCACCTTTTTAAGCAGATGGAAGATGTGGAAGGGCAGAGAGACTAGGGTCTAGATCTAGAGCCGACAAACACCGTATATCATGAGCCAGTACAATATATAATCAGATAGGCAAATGGAATGTTGGCTTCATAGCTTGAGTAGAAAAGGACATGAGCACTCTGAGCAATTCCAACCTTAGCAAGGATAGCACTAGAGGGCTGCAGTGCACATTTATCAGATGAATAGCTGGAAGTTAAGAGTTAAATTCTGAGAGGTGGTTACATAAATTAGAGGTGCATTTCCTGAAATTTAGATACTTAAGGGGTAAGTTCAAATAAAATTTTCAAACTGTGACGGGCAAACAGTACAGCACAGGAACAAATCCTTCATCCCACAATCACCAGAAAATCAGTTGATGAAGGGTCTCAGCTCAAAACTCCTGACCTGCTGATCTCCTCCAGCAATTTTTGTGTGTTGCTTCACTCCATAATGTTCAGCCAAACTAATTAGTAATCAAGTGCCCAACTAATCATTCTGCCTGCACAATGTCCCTATTCCTCCATCTCCTGCATTCATATCTGATAGCCTATTGAATGCCTTTATTGTACTTGCTTCCACCACCACCTCATGCACAACATTCCAGGCTCCCTCCACATTTTGTGTTAAAAAAAATTTGCCCCACAGTTCTCCTTTGAAATTACCTTCTTTCATATTAAATTCATGTCCATTGGTATTAGATATTTTACCTGTGGGAAAATTACACTGGTTGTCTGTTTACTCTATCCACAAATGCCTCTCATAACCTCACAAACCTCTGAAAGATCTCTGCTAAAACTCCGCCACTCCAGAAAAAAAACAACCTAGGTTTATCCAACTGTCCTGATAGCACATGCCCTCTAATCCAGGCAGCATCATCGTAAACCTCTTCTACACAAGTTTTATAAAGCTGCAACATAACTTTCTGAATTTTGACTCAGTTCTTTGACTAATAAAGGCAAGCATGTCTTCTGCCTTGCTTTTCCCATCCTATCAAACTGTGTCACCATTTCCATGGAGCTATGGACTTGGACCCCAAGATTCCTCTGCACATCAATATTGATAAGGGTCCTGCTATTAATGGTGCATTATCTCTTACATTAGATCTCCCTAAGTGCATTTGGTTAGAGACCATTGTTTATTTATTGAGATACCTAGTGCAATAGGCCCTTCTGGCTATGCTGCTCAGCAATCCTCTAATTTAACCATAGCCTAGTCATGGGATAAGTTGATAGGTCTTTGAACTGTGGGAGGAAACTTGACCACTCGGAGAAAACCCACAGGGGGAAGTACAAGCTCCTTACAGGCAGTGATTGGAATTGAACTTAGGTCACTGATGCCGTAAAGCATTGTGCTAACCACTACGCTACCATGCTGCCCTTCTGTTTGGTGAATATACAACTTGGAGGGGTCATATGCAGGATTGTTGAAACTTGGAGCTCTCTTTTTAAATTTAGCAATCAGTGCCAATGTTTCCTTTTCAAGGTTTTATTCTGACCACGTCTTTAAAGTTTCCATTGAATCGGTTTCCACTGCCCGTTCGAACAAAACACTTCAGATTGTAACAATTCACTATTTAAAAGAAAAATAAATTTTCCTTTATCTCCCTCTGGTTCTGCAACCAATGTTCCTAAATCTGTGGTTACTGACCTTCCTGCCAATAGTGTTGCAGCTGGAGACAATGCCAACACCCTAAGGATCGATTAGTTGATGCAGTCACATCACTGATAAACAATTCAATCCATCAATGCAGATTCTTCCCATTGTCTTGTGGCAGGATGAGCAATGTAACCTTTGTGGATGAATTACATCAGAAAAGGAATATTGTCTATACTCTGGCTTCAAGGACAATTTATAGACACTTCTGTCTGTCTGTCTGTCTCTCTCTTATTTGTCTGCTCTCCATTTCAAGCAGAACAGAGTGATCTGTACTTTGTTAATTAGAGTTAGTAAGGTTTATTACTTTCATTTTGGAGTATTGTCTTGATAAGATAACTGCATATCGTGCAAATGTGCAAAGTAATCCCGCTGATAGTGGGAAAGTCTTCCTTGGGTTGATAAACATGTTATTTCAGTTCATCTCCTGCAAAGAGTGGCCAATTCACAAGGGGATACATGCCACATTTCATTAGCCAGCACATGGAACAAGGATTCTCAGTTACAATTGCTGGGCTTTGCTAATGCTTAACCAGACAGCTGACAGAAATTGATGTGTTCTGCATTTTAGGCTTCTAATGCTCATTTATGTAATGATTGGTGGCACAAAATCCAGGAGAATAACTGATATTCTTTAAAAAAAAAACTATGGCAGATCTACAAGAGCCAAGTCCAGATATGTCTGAATGGCTGATGAGTCGATGAGCTTTTGTTGGTCAGTACTGACTCTTGGGAAGGATTTGCATTATTGTGTAAGTCCAACATATTGCTTGGTGCAATTGGTCTGTTTTCCAGTCTGAACCATTGTCAATGCATCTTAATTACTAATAAAATAATTAATAATAATTACTTAAATCCTCATATCCATGTGACCCCTTTCATGCATACAATTTACCAGCCATTTATTGTACAAAGCAACACACACAAAATGCTGGAGGAACTCAACAGATCAGGCAGTGTCTACGAAGTGGAATACACAGTCAATGTTTTCGGCCAAGATGTATCTGTGTATGTAGCTGTGGATTTCCAGCATTGCAATATCTCTTGTGTTTATTATTTAATGTACAGATAAGTAATTGGCAGAGTTACAACCTAATCTGCATTCTTTGATTGGGATATCATTAGCACTTCTGAACTGGGCCAGATATCAGAACAGTAAATAATGTGCACTCACTCAGCCAGGTAAATTACGTTAGAATTTTGGGTGGAGTGTTAAATGCTTATGTTAGATCCATCCTCCAGCACCATCTCAGTAATATCTGATAGTGCTTTTCTATAACAAGGCATTTACAAGTTGGCAGGTTCATAGTTAAGAGAAGCTTTGGACTTTGTAATTTACCACATACAATATCAACCACTATTCGCTTTCTAATTGTCTTGCCAGGGACATCATTTTAAATTTGAATAGGAGAGAAGGAGTATTAGCCCCAGAACAAGCAGACTGTGTGGTTTGATCTTACCCCGCAGCCTAGTCCACTCTGCAGCAGGCATTCGATTCTGCGCAGGTCTCCATCAGGTAGCAGGCCAGCTCCACAGCCTGGTTTTGGGCACAGTACTCCCCCCATCTGCAGCACACATTCTTCTGCTCCATAATGCTGGTAACGGTTGTACTACAAATGGAAAATATTCAGCCATTAAATCACAATAGCACCCTAATTCAACATAACCAGTAGACATTAACGTACAGAGTATGAGGATTGAATCGCTACCATCCAGGCTCTTATTAAGAACACGGAAATGTTGTACAATGACCCTCTGCTCAGTCACAATCAGCCTTCAATACCACTTGTATTAATTATTTTAGAATTCAAGAAGAATGAAACAAAACAACTTACATGTAGATACCAACAACAACACACACAAAACGCTGGTGGAACACAGCAGGCCAGGCAGCATCTATAAGGAGAAGCACTGTCGACGTTTCGGGCTGAGACCCTTCGTCAGGACTAACCAAAGTCAGGACTTCGTCAGGTTAGTCCTGACGAAGGGTCTCGGCCCAAAATGTTGACAGTGCTTCTCCTTATAGATGCTGCCTGGCCTGCTGTGTTCCACCAGCATTTTGTGTGTTGTTGTTTGAATTTCCAGCATCTGCAGATTTCCTCGTGTTTACATGTAGATACCACTTTTTTTTAAAAAGGGGTAATTGCCTTTTATAACGTTTCTATTGCAACTGCTCTTGAACATTTTGTTTCCTTCCCTCCTCCTTCCAAAACAACAACTGTTTGTGACATTTCAGCCTTTTACTCCAACCACAGCAAATGCAGCACTTGTCCTTTTAACCTTCTTCCTACCCAACATCCAAACTGAATGGAGTTAATTGGACTTCTCTCAGTTATTCCACTGTTTTTCACTGTTTAGTCTTCCACACTAAAGGAGACCACATGCAGATTGGTGCAACATTTGGAAGAAGCTCCATTCACTCTGCAAGAACAGACAAAACTTTATTCCACTCCCATTCTGGTCTGGTTTCCTACCCTGTATACCAAATGAAGTTCAATGTAAGAAACACACTGAACTTTAAATTCAATTGGCCTTTTAAATTCTGTTCAAAGAGTTTGACAGTTTTAGGTAATGATTGTGGTACTCTCATTTTCTCACAGCAAATGCACCACTTCTTTAAGTACAGTAAAATGGCTCCTCTGTGAATGTGGAGTTAATAGAGGCCTGGCAGAAGACTATTTGCTGATAGCAACGCAGATCTGAAGAGCTATTGATACTTTCTGAAGAGTATTTCTGATGACTGGGTCACCCATCTTGTAAAGACACTGGCTAGAAGAAGGCAATGGCAAATCACTTCTGTAAAAAATTTGCCAAGAACAATCATGACCATCGAGTCCATGACTGCCCACGTCATATGACATGGCACATAATTGATGATGATGAACACACATTAAATCAGATTTTTGTGACATGTCAAAGAGACATGTATATTCAGGTGTGCGTAGGTTACCCAAAAGTGTCAAGTATCCCCGATTAGTCTCTCAGTCTGCGCTTGGTGTGAAGTAAACTCTTGAAGCTGTGAATTTGCTTAAGAGCGAATTTGTGTGCTAGTGCTGCTCTTTCAATGAGGTGTTTAATGAGGGGAGTGCTTGATGTGTCCTGGCCCTGAACAGTGATTGTTCCAGTCGGTGCTCTTTGCTGGCAGCCCACAGCAAACCATATTCTGGGCCACAGCTTTTGTGATTTGTTCAGTCGCGTATTTGACAGCAGTTGTTTCTGCACGCACCCTTCATTCATTTTTTACAGAAACACATCTTCTTTCCGTACACTCCAGTGAAACACACAGAACTCAACATTCACCTTTGAGCAAAGAGCAAGGCAGCAAACATTTCCCTCCAGTCATGAGCAACCTACATAAACATTGCTAACCCTGTAGCACAGACATGGGGAATTTTATACTCCAATTTCATTACAGACCATCATCTATCAAAAAATGGAGATCAATAGGCAAGAATGAAAATCCTTCTATTTTGCCCCTTAACCCTCATGGGTGAGAGTTCAAAAGCAGAATCAGGTTTAATATCACCAGCATATGTCATGAAATTTGTCAACTTAGCTGCAGTAGTACAATGCAATACATGATAATATATTAAAAAATAAGTAAATTAATTACAGTAAATATAAATATATTAAATAACTAAATTAAAAAGTAGTGCAAAAACCAAAATAATAAAAAGAAAAAAGTGAGGTAGTGTTTATGGATTCAAAGTCCATTTAGGAATTGGATGGCAGAGGGGAAGAAGCTGTTCCTGAATCACTGAGTGTGTGCCTTCAGGCTTCAGTACCTCCTTCCTGATGGTAAATGCCCTGGGAGATGGGGGTCCTTAATAATGGACGTTGCTTTTCTGGGGACCACTCCTTAAAGATATCTTGGATACTATGGAGGCTAGTACCCAAGATGGAACTGACTAATTTTACACTTTCTGTAGTTTTTTTGGATCCTGTTCAGTAGTTTCCCGACCCCCCCCCCCCCCAACTTCCCATACCAGACGGTGATGCAGCCAGTCAGAATGCTCACCACAGTACATCTGTAGAAGTTTTCGAGTGTTTTAGGTGGCAAAACAAAATCTCCTCAAATTCCTAATGAAATATAACTGCTGCCTTGCCTTCTTTATAGCTGCATCGATATGTTGGGACCAGGTTAGATCCTCAGAGATCGTAACACCCAGGATCTTGAAGTTGCTCACTCTCTCCACTTCTAATCCCTCGTCTTCCCCTTTCTGAAGTCCACAATCAGCTCTTTGGTCTTACTGACACTAAGTGCAAGGTTGTTACTGCCACTCCACTTCAACTAGCTGGGATCTCTCACTCCTGTATGCCCTCTTATCTCCATCTGAGATCCTGCCAACAATGGTTGTATCATCAGCAAATTTATAGATGACGTTTGAGCTAAGCCTAGTGATTCAATCATGGGTACAGACAGAGAGTAGAGCAGTGGGCTAAGAACAGGTCCCTGAGGTACCCCAATGTTGATCGTCAGAGGAGGAGATATTGTTACCAATCCACACAGATTGTGGTCTTCTGGTTTAGGAAGTTAAGGATCCAATTTCAGAGGGAGGTACAGAGGCCCAGGTTCTGTAGCTTTTCAATCAGGACTGTGGGAATGATGGTGTTAAATGCTGAGATGTAATCAACAAACCACATTCTGACATTGGTGTTTGTGTTGTTCAGGTGATCCAAGGCCGTATGAAGAGCCATTGAAATTGTGTCTTTTGTTGACCTATTGTGGTGATAGGCAAATTGCAGTGGGTCCAGGTCCTTGCTAAGGCAGGAGTTCATTCTAGCCATGACCAACCTCTCAAAGCATTTCATCACTGTCGATATGAGTGCTACTGAGTGATAGTCATAAAGGCAGCTGACACTACCCTTTTTGGGCGCTGATGTAATTGTTGCCCCTTTGAAGTAGGTGGGAACTTCTGACCAAAGCAGTGAGAGGTTGAAAATATTCTTGAATACACACGCCAGTTGGTTGGCACAAGTTTTTAGAGCCTTACCAGGTACTCCATCAGGGTCTGCCGCCTTGTGAGGGCTCACCCTCCTGAAAGACAGCCTGACATTGGACTTCGAGACGGAGATCACGGGGTGACTGGGTGCAGCAGATATCTCAACAGCTGAAGTTATATTCTCCCTTTCATTCATGTCATTTATGCTATTGCCTTTTGCTTTGTAGGAAATAATGTCCTGCAAACCCTGCCAGAGTTGACGTGCATCTGAAGTCGCCTCCAACCTTGCTCAGAATTGTTACTTTGCCCTTGAAATAGCCCTCCGTAAGCCATAGCTAGTTTTTTTGTACAGACCTGGGTTGCCAGACTTAAATGTCACAGGTCTAGCCCTCAGCAAACAACGAACTTCCTGATTCATCCATGGCTTTTGGTTTGGGAATGTACAGCAAGTTTTCGTAGGCACACGGTCATCAACACAGGTTTTAATGAAACCAATAACAACTGCGGCATATTCATCCAGATATGAAGATGAATCCCTGAATACAGTCCAGTCCATTGATTCAAAACAGTCCTGTAAGTGCTCCTGTGCTTCCCTTGTCCATACCTTCTTGGTCCTCTCTACTGGTGCTGAAGTCTTCAGTAGTCTTCCTATGCTCAGGAAGTAGAAGTACAGCCAGGTGATAAGACTTTCCAAAGTTCACTGTATAGTGATTTAAAAAGATGCAAAATACTAATTCTGTTCCAAGATGTTGCTGGATCAAGATATACATTGAAGGTACCTGCTATACTGGTGAGGGTAAAAGAGCTGAGCTAATTACTGGCAGAAGTGACAGTAATGTCAATCAGTATAGTTCTGATATGGCACTAGGGTTACCGTTTATTACACTGGCACAGGAAGAATCACTTGTCCATCATGAGAATTTAAAGGGATCATCAATAAATCTCAGATTTATCCCTGGTTGACTGGAAGAATTGCCTGCAATGGTTAACACAATCACTTTACAGTGTTAGTGATTACCGATCAGCACTCAATTCTCACTACTGCCTGTATAGAGTTTATATGTTCCACCTGTGACTGCTTGGGTTTCCTTCGGTTGCTCCAGTTCCCTCCCGCATTCCAAAGACTCATGGTTAGGGAGAGTAGATTATGGGCCTGCTATGCATGGCAATACTTGTGGGCTACGTGGCACAATCCTCAGATAGAGTTGCATGTTGGTGCAAAAGGATGTATTTCACTGTGTTTCAATGTTTTGAAGAACATGTGACAAATAATGCTAATCTTTAAAAAAAGAGGAGGTGTAGATGGTGGGAGAAAGGGTTTTCAACATGTGACTGCTACCCATGGTATACAAGGAATATCTCTCTTAACGGAATCTCCAGGAAGGAAGAGTACATAAGTTGTCTTAAGGATATTCTCACACTACCCATTGCAGCCATAACTCTGCAATTAGAGCAGGGAATAGACCACATTGCTTGTAGCAGTCAAGGAACTTTTAAGTAGCTACGTACTCTCAGGCTGAAGGATATATTTACAGAGTCTTACAGATTGATGTTCACCTGTGAACCTGCTGGGGCAGTCTATTGTGTCCAGTGCCCCCGATGCAGTCTGTTCTACTTTGATGAGACCCATTGTAAATTGGAGGATTGCTTCGCCAAGCACCTCCACTCCATCTGCCACAAGCGGGATTTCCCAGTGACCCAAACATTTTAATTCTGATTTCCATTCGCGTTCCGACACGTCAGTCCATGGCCTCCTCTTGTGCCAAGATGAGACCACACTCAGGATGGAGGAGCAACACCTTATATTCCATCTGGGTAGCCTCCAACCTGATGGCATGAATATTGATTTCTCCTTTGGGTAAAAAAAAATCCTCCCCATTCCCGATTCCTTTATTCCTACCTCTCATATTTTACATCTTCTCACCTGCCTATCACTTCCCCTTGGGTCTTTTCCTCCTTCCCTTTCTCCTATGGTCCACTCTCCTCTGCTATCAGATTCCTTTTTCTCCAGCCCTTGACCTTGCCCACTTGCCTGGCTTCACCTATCACCATCTAACTAGCCTCTCTCCCCACCCCCACCCCCAACTTTTTATTCTGGTACCTTCCCCCTTCTTTTCCAATCCTGAAGAAGGGTCCAGGCCCAAAACGTCGACTGTTCATTTCCACAGATGCTGCCTGACCTGCTGAGTTCTTCCTGCATTTGGTGTGAGTTGCTTTTGATATTCACTGTGTTTTTCTAGAGGTACAACATGGGCTCTCTGGCCCAATGGGTCTGCACTGTCCAATTACACCCATGTGACCAATTAACCTACTGACTCAAAACTCACACTGTCTCGGGGAGAACATACAAATTCTTTATTAAGGGAGAACAAAAACTCTTCCTATTTCAAATATGCTAGCTATGTAGTTTTTTCCCTGACTGTTTCGTGTGCAGGTACTGCAACTTCATGACTGCTGCAGGTGGCTGAGTGATACCACGGTTCCAGCAGCTGCATCAAACTTCCAGGGACCTGGTTCTGATTCTAAAAGGAGATGAATACTCACTGCCTGTTTGTGGCTTTGCAGACAAAGGATATTAATGATTTCTACTCTGGAACAAAAGTGATTCCATTCTCAACACCAAGCCAACTAGAACCTGGCTGCTGGTGACTATTGATGTCCTGCAAGGGCTGGAATTGGGGACCGCTTCTTTTCGTGTGGTATGTCAAAGATTTAGATGATGGAACTGATGGCTTTGTGGCTATGTTTGCAGACAATACAAAGATAGGTAGAGGTGCAGATAATGTTTTGGAAGCAGGGAGTCTGTAGAAGGACTTAGACAGATTAGGAGAATGGGCAAAAAGTGGTTGATAAAACACAGAGTACCGAAGTGTATGGTCATGCACTTTAGTGGAAGGAATAAAGGCATGGACTAAATGGGGAGCAAATTCAGAAATCACGAGTGCTAAGGGACTTGGGAGTCCTTGTGCAGAATTCCTTAAAGGTTAACCTGCAGGCTGAATTGGTAATATGGAAGACATTTGCACTGTCTCCATTCATTTTGAGAGGCCTAGAATATAAAAGCTGAGGCTTTTATATATGATGCTGAGGCTTTATAAAGCATTGGTCAGAGTGCATGGAGTACTGAGAGCAGTTTTGAACCCCTTATCTAAGAAAGGATGTGCTGACATTGGAGAGGGTTCATGGGAGGTTCATGAGAATGATCCCAAGAATGAAAGGGTTAATGTATAAGGAGTGTTTGATGGCTCTGGTCCTGTACTTGCAGGAATTTGGAAGAATGAAGGTGACCTCATTGAAAGCTATTGAATATTGAAAGGCCTAGACAGAGTGAACATGGAGAAGATGTTTCCAATAGTACACCAAAATAGAACTAAGGGAAATAGCCTCAGCATAGAAGGATGTCCCTTTAGCACAGAGATGAGGAAAGACTTCTTTAGCCAGAGGCTGGTGAATCTATGTACTTCATTGCCACAGACAGTTGTGGAGGCCAAGTTGTTGGGTATGTTGAACATGGAAATTCGTCGGTTCTTGATTAATAAGGGTGTCAACGTTAGGGGGAGAAGGTGGGAGACTGGGGTTGAGAGGGGTAATAAATCAGCCATGATTAAATGGCAGAGCAGATTTGATGGGCCAAATGGCCCAATTCCACTCCTATGTCTGACTTCTGGTGTGACTGCAATGAACAAATGGATGAGCAATAATTTTCTAAAACTAAATTAAGATAAAACTGAAATACTTTTAGTTGGTCTTAAAAGAAATAAACTTCTTGATAAACTTGGGCACCTGGCTCCCTTGTAAAGTTAGAAGTAACAAGCGTGTCATCCTTGATTCAGATTTCAGTTTTAAATCCCACACCTACACTTAAGAAATATTGCAAAGGTACACCCAATTCTGCATGTAATACTGAAAAACTAATTCACATCTTTACAATGAATACACTAGATTACTGTAATGCACTTTTTACTGTCTTATAAAGCAATCTATTGACAAACTTCAACTCATTCAGAAAGCCGCTGCTAGTCTTTTAACTAAAACCAGGATGAGGGAGCAGATCACTCCCATTCTAATTACTCTGCATTGGCTTCCTGTACCTTTTAGAATTGATCTTAAAGTTCTCTTGTTTTTAAAGCTCCTAATGGTCTGGGACCTGAGTATATCACAGAATCGTTTTTGTTTTATAATCCTGCCCGAGCTCTCAGGCCTTCTTCCATCAGTCTCTTAAATGTAAACAATTTCCCTCGAAAGATAATTGGCAGATTAGCTTTCTTGAACTAAGCTCCTAAACTGTGGAAGTCAATACCTAAAACTGCAAGGGATGCAAATACAGTTGATGCTTTTACACGCCAAATCAAAACCAATTTGTTTAATCTTGCCTTTAACTAACATCTTTTTGTCTCCTTCTTCTTAGTATTATCATTATTATTATGGTCTTATTCAAGGGAAGGCCACAACCAATCTGCTGGAGGAACTCAGCAGATCAAATGCCATCTGTGGAGAGAAAGGAATTGATAAAGTTTTGGGTTAAAATCTTGCATAAGGACTGGTTGCCCAAGATTCTATCATCAGCAGTCTCTTGTGTTCTAGTCACATTAGGTTTGTACTCTCTAGAGTTTAGGACAATGAGAGATAATTCCATGAAAGCACAGGAAATTCTAATGGGGATTGTAAGTATGGACGGCTTGGGTGTCAAGAACAGGCAGTCACAGTCTCAATATACTGAGCCACCAGTTCAGGACAGGGCTGAAAAGGGATAATTACTCTCTGGAATTCTCTGTCCTCAGTGGGTTGTGGTATCACTGAGAGAGATACCCTTTCTCTTCTAAAAATGCTAATCCTTTTTTCTCAGTTCCTTTGGTTCCATTGCATCTGTTCCCAGGATGAGGCTTTCCTTTCCAAGACATCAGAGACATCCTCCTTCTTCAAAGAAAAGAGTTTCTCTTCACCCACATCTCCTCCATTTCCCAGGCATCTACGCACACCCCATCTTCCCACTGTCTTGACAGGGATAAAATTCCTCTTGCCCTCACCTAACACCCCAGGAACCTCCACATCCAACACATCATTTGCTGCAACTTCCACCATCTTCAGCATCTTAAACACACCTATAGTTTCTCCCCCTCCCAAATCTCCACTTTCCACAGGGACCGTTCTCATCCATCCATCCGTCCCCACTAATCTCCCTCCTGGCACATATCCCTGCAAGGGACCAAAATGCTACACCTTCCCTTTCACCTCCAATCAGGGCCCCAAACAGTCCTTCCAAGTGAGGCAACACCTCATCTGCAAGTCCACTGTGTCCGGTGCTACTGATGCGGTCTCCTCTGCATTGGTGAGACCTGATGTAAATTGGGAGCCACATTGTCAAGCACACCACTTCATCTGCAAAAACCCGAATTTCCCAATGGCCAACCATTTTAACTACTATCTCTATTCCCATTCCGACATGTCGGTCCATGGTATCCTCTCTGCCATGATTAAGCCTCTCTCAGGGTGGAGGAGCAACACCTCTTATTCCATCCAAGTAGCCTCCAACCTGATGGCATGAACATCAATTTCTCCTTGAGGTAATTTATTTTTTCCTTTCTTCCTTCCCTCTTCTTCTACTCGTTACTCTGGCCTCACCTGCCTATCACCTCCTCCTGGTGCCCCTCCTCCTTCTCTTTCTCCCATGGTCCATTCTTCTCTCTATCAGACTACTTCTTCTCCAGCCCTTTGCTTTTTCCATCTATCACGTCCCAGTTTCGTCCTTCAATCCCCCTCCCCCACCCAATTGGCTTCACATATTGCCTTCTAGCTTGTTCTCCTTTCCCTCCCACCACCTTTTTATTCTGCCATCTTCCCTCTTCCTTTCCAGTCCTGATAAAGAATCCTGGCCCAAAATGTCGACTGTTTATTAATTTCCATAGATGCTGCTTGACCTGCTGAGATCCTCTAGCATTTTGTGTCTGTTGCTCTACCACCACTCCTGGCAGTAACTTATCTTTGACATCACCCCCCCATACATTCCTTCAATTACTTTAAAATTATACACCCATTATGGCATTTCTGCCCTGGTAAAATGTCTCTGGCTATCTATCTCAAAACTATGACCTGTATCAAATCACCTTTCATTCTCATTTGCTTCAGAGAGAAAAGTCCTAGCTCGCTCAACCTATCCTCAGCAAGCACCCTCTCGAATCCAGGCAGTATCCTGGTAAATCTCTTCTGCAGTCCTCCTTGTTGAGTTAACCATCCCATGGGAGGAAGGAGTGGAGGCTACCCACAAGTGGAAGAGGCTGAAGGACTCAGCTGGCCATCATTTACCCTGCGGAGGGAGGATGCCAGGAATTCATCAGCACATCAACAACGAGGTTTCTTCATGATATGGCAGTGACTAGAGCGAAGCTCGGGGGGTCACCAGAGAGATGGCTGACGAGGCAGAAAAGGGCAGCTATTGGCTATGCTAAGGAGGAAGGGGAGAAACTGACTAACCTCAATGGAAGATGCAAGGTGATGTCCCTTTCACGGCTCTGCCACTAGGAGATGTACCAGGGTTATAGGAGCTGAACATCAATGAGTGGTGGTCCCTGGCTGATGACCTTGCAGCTAACACTGTTGGTGGTGTGGCAGGCAGCAATGACATGCAGCAAACAACATTTTCCTGTAAACCTCATTGAAGCTTCCACATCCCTCCTATAATGAGCCGAGCAGAACTAAACACAACACAGTGGATTCTGGTTAATTGGGACACATTAGAACCAGTACATCTTGGGACCAGTATCAATTAAGTGGCTACCCCCAATTAGCTGAAGTTTCATGGAAATAGTTAAAAAGGTACAAAAAAGACAAACTACTGTTTAACTGGGTAACAAATCATGTATTTAAATGAAAACCGAATAAGCTATCAATAACACCACAGTACCATGAAACTGCATATTAGTTCCTCATAGTTACAGATGGAAGAATTAATCCAGTGTACGCCACCATGTTTTTGATTGACTGTAAATGAACAAAACCAGTGCAGACACCTAGTATAGATAATGGACCGACTTAACACAATCCTTTTGATGATTGCATCCTTTAAATCTTCATTTTCATGGTGACATTTAAGATGATTGTTGAAACCTTCAAATTTGTTGTAGTTCCTAACTTGTTGAAATAGAAAATTGTTTCATTTTCCCTCCTGGCTGCTTCTGGGATCTCCAAGGCTGAATGCTTGAAAACACAGTGAGCAAAACACTTCGGAATTGTCTTGCTGCTTTTTCCTCACCAACTATCAGTGATAAAAATCACTGCTTTTTAAATACAAACACATGCAACTTATGCTATTTAAAAACAGTTCACTCCAAGCATGGTGCAGTATCTAACAGCCACACATGTGCATGTGACTGACTCTAGTTAGAAGCTATTCAGCAACAGTCCCAATTAAGCAGCACAGTGTCCCAAATAAATGAAGGGAGCACGGCTATTTTCTCAATTGGTTTCTGTTCTTTAAGAGTTGGCTCAAATAAGAGGCTGCCCCGATTAAGCAATGACCCAATTAACTGGAATCCGCTATAGTCAAGTGTGGTCTAACCAGGATTTAATAGTGCAGCAACATTATCTTGCTGTTCTTGAACTCAATTCCCCTGTCTAATGAAGGCTACCACACCAGTTGCCTCCTTATCAGGGTGTATGGAGAACCAAGGATTGACTTTATTCTCCGTATCCATTTACATGTATCAGTTATTTGCCATGGTGTGTTGGTCAGGGTGCAACTATTCAACAATTATAATGAATAAAATGTATTTAAAACTTATATAACATTATATCATTAAATTATAAAAAATGAATAAATTTAGAGGTGAAATGATGGATAGGAAATAAAATGTGCATAAATACATAAACAGCAGCATGTATTTACAATGTAAACAGCATTATAAAAAGTGGTTTAAAGTATTTACAGTGATAAGACCATAAAACATAGGAGCAGAATTAGGCCATTCAGCCCATCGAGTCTGCTCTGCCATTCCATCATGGCTGATCCTGAATACCACTCAATCCCATACACCTGCCTTCTCACCATATCCCTTGATGCCCTGACTGATTAGGAAACAATCAACTTCTGCCTTAAATATACGCATGGACTTGGCCTCCACTGCAGTCTGTGACAGATCTTTCCAGTTTCACCACTCACTGGCTAAAATAAAAATTCCTCCTTACCTCTGGTCAATTCTGAAGCTGCCCTTTAGTTCTGGATACCCTCCACCATTGGAAACATCCTCTCTACATCCAGCCTATTTAAGTCCTTTCAACATTCAGTAGGTTTTAATGAGAACCCCCCCTGCATTCAAATCAAAGAGTTGTAAAATTAGTCAGCTCCATCATGGGCACTAACCTCCATAGTATCCAGGAGGTCTTCAAGGAGCGGTGTCTCAGAAAAGTGGTGTCCATCATTCCGGACCCCCACCACCCAGGACATGCTCTGTTCTCATTGCTACCATCAGGAAGGAGGTACAGGAGCCTCAATAATTCAGGAACAGCTTCTTCCCCTCTGCCATCAAATTTCTGAATGGACATTGAACCCATGAACACAAGCTCACTACTCTTTTAAATTTCCCAATTTTTGCACTGCTTATTTAATTTAACACACACACAAATATATATAGATATATAGAGAGAAAGAGAGAGTGCTACACACACACACACACACACACACACACACACACACACACACACACACACACACACACACACACACACACACACACACACACACACACACACACATATATATATATATACACTTTCTGTAATTCGCAGTTCTTTTTCTCTCCGTTATTATGTATTGCATTGTACTGCTGCTGCAAAGTTAACAAATTTCACGACATCTGCCGGCTGTGATTCTGCCGTGACATTCAACATCCTGTGACTCAGCTGGCAAACAATTGATAGACCTTATGCACTGCACTGTATTGTTGGTTGGTGTGAAACAGCAGGCAGCTGACAGCTATTTCCTTATACGTGACAGCTCCTGAGTTATGTCCACACAATATTACAGTGCATGTTTGTATATTGTGGGGTTAGGAGATGTACAGCTCTGCATGCTGGCCTTTCATCTCTGGATCTGCTGAACCAATCTCACGAGTAATAGGTTCCTGTTACTGGTCTCTGGTGAGGTGAACTACTCACTGAGGCTACTTATTACCCACAGAATAAACCTGCTACTTTCTGTTGGACTCAGAGAATATCTTGCTCAAAATCAAAAAATTTGAAGAGAGTGGAATGGAAAGTGAATGTATCTCGGACTGCTTGGCTGCGTTCAATATGGAGCCTGGGATGGAGAACAGTGTGCTTTACACTTGATAGAGCACCTCTTTATGATATTAGTACATTAATCATAGTATCAAAGTCACAATTGTTTTTCCTGTTAAGAATTTTCAATAAAACAATAGAAAAATTTAAGCAATCTTGGATGTGTACAGACAGGATAGGAGTCAACCAGCTGTGGGCAGGACACTGTAAGTTAAGGTCTCACAGCTACAGCGATCCATGATGTCTGTGCGGAGTTTGAACATTCTCTCTGTGACTGCATGTGCTTTTCTGGGTATTCTGGCTTCATCCCACGTCCCAAAAACGTGAGAGTTGATTGGTTACTTGCACCCCTGCACCCAGACATCTGAGGGTAAGAGAGTGGAACTGTCTCAGTGCAACAGCGTTTCCACTTTAAAAACTCTCCCGCTAAAGTTTCCTGTTATCATGGGATATGACGGACAACCACTAAAAACCTGCCCCTAGTGTGCGGGTGACAGAATCTGTGTGGAGTTGCTGAGAATTCAGGGAATAAGCTGCAAAAGTAAAGACTTTATAAAGTGTAGCTTTGTTTGTCACATGTACATCGAAACATACAGTGAAATGCGTTTTTTTGTGTCAAATCAAATTGCGCTGAGCAGCAAGCAAGTGCCACCATGCTTCTGGTGCCAACATAGCATGCGCACAAGTCACTAACTCCAACAGGTACATCTTATGCAATGTGGGAGGAAACCCACACGGTCACGCAGGAAGCAACGGGAATCAAAACCTGATCTTACTGTTAAGCAATGTGCAAACCACTACACTACTGTGCCGCCCCAAAGGAATTATTAATGGGGGAATGAGGGGTTGAATAGACTTAAAATGCTAGATGCCTAACTTCAGTATTTTATTGAAATATGTGTTGAAAGACTCCTTGTGTTTCATAAACTTAAAATAGCATTTGAACTACTGGCAGATCACAAGTAAAGCAAACCACTAAATGAGATTTTGACTGCTGATTGTCATATCTGCCATATATGACCCACATGACCGGGACATATAGAACATAGAATAGTAGAGCACACTACAAGCCCTTCAGCCCACAATGCTGTGCCGACTCTTAAACCCTGCCTCCCATATAACCCTCCACCTTAAATTCCTCCATATACTTGTCCAGTAGTCTCTTAAACTAGTGTATCTGCCTCCACCACTGACTCAGGCAGTGCATTCCACGCACCAACCACTCTCTGAGTAAAAAACCTTCCTCTAATATCCCCCTTGAACTTTCCACCCCTTACCTTAAAGCCATGTCCTCTTGTATTGAGCAGTGGTGCCCTGGGGAAGAGGCGCTGGCTGTCCACTCTATCTTTTCCTCTTAATATCTTGTATACCTCTATCATGTCTCCTCTCATCCTCCTTCTCTCCAGAGAGTAAAGCCCTGGCTCCCTTAATCTCTGACCCTAATGCATACTCTCTAAACCAGACAGCATCCTGGTAAACATCCTCTGTACCCTTTCCAGTGCTTCCACATCCTTCCTATAGTGAGGTGATCAGAACTGGACACAGTACTCCAAGTGTGGCCTAACCAGAGTTTTATAGAGCTACATCATTACCCCGCAACTCTTAAACTCTATCCCTTGACTTATGAAAGCTAACACTTCATAAGCTTTCTTAACTAGCCTATCTACCTGTGAAGCAACTTTGAAGCAACTGCTCCTCCACACTACCAATAATCCTGCCATTTACTTTGTACTCTGCCTTGGATTTTGTCCTTCCAAAGTGTACCACCTCACACTTCCCTGGGTTGAACTCCATCTGACACTTCTCAGCCCACTTCTGCATCCTATCAATGTCTCTCTGCAATCTTTGACAATCCTCTACACTATCTACAACACCACCAACCTTTGTGTCATCTGCAAACTTGCCAAACCACCCTTCTACCCCAAAATTCAAGTCGTGAATAAAAATCATGAAAAGTGGCGGTCCCAGAACAGATCCTTCTGAGACACCACTAGACACAACCCTCCAATCCGAATGTACTCCCTCCACCACGACCCTCTGCTTTCTGCAGACAAGCCAATTCTGAATCCACGTTGCCAAACTTCCCTGGATTCCATGCTTTTTAACTTTCTGAATAAGCCTACCGTGTGAAACCTTGTCAAATACCTTACTAAAATCCATGTAGATCAGATCCACTGCACTACCCTCATCTATATGCCTGGTCACCTCCTCAAAGAACTCTATCAGGCTTGTTAGGCAGGATCTGCCCTTCACAAAGCCATGCTGACTGCCCCTGATCAGACCATGATACTCTAAATGCCCATAGATTCTATCTCTAAGAATCTTTTCCAACAGCTTTCCCACCACAGACATAAGGCTCACTGGTCTATAATTACCCGGACTATCCCTACTACCTTTTTGGAACAAGGGGACAACATTCGCCTCCCTCCAGTCCTCCGGTACCATTCTCGTGGACAACGAGGACAATAAAGATCCTAGCCAGAGGCTCAGCAATCTCTTCCCCTGCCTTGTGGAGCAGCCTGGGCAATATTCCTACAGGCCTCGGGGACTTATCTGTCCTAATGGTTTTTAATGACTCCAACACCTCTTCTCCCTTAATATCAACATGCTCCAGAACTTCAACCTCATTCATATTGTCCTCACCGTCATCAAGTTCCCTCTCATTGATGAATACTGAAGAGAAGTATTCATTGAGAACCTCGCTCACTTCCACAGCCTCCAGGCATATCTTCCCACTTTTATGTCTAATTGGTTCTACCTTCACTCCTGTCATCCTTTTGTTCTTCACATAATTGAAGAATGCCTTGGGGTTTTCCTTTACCCTACTCGCCAAGGCCTTCTCATGCCCTCTTGCTCTCCTCAACCCCTTCCTAAGCTCCTTTCTTGCTACCCTATATTCCTCAATAGACTCATCTGATCCTTGCTTCCTGAACCTTACTTATGCTGCCTTCTTCCATCTGACTAGATTTTCTACCTCACTTGTCACCCATGATTCCTTCATCCTACCATTCTTTATCTTCCTCACCGGGACAAATTTATCCCTAACATCCTGCAAGAGATCCCTAAACATCGACCACATGTCCATAGTTCATTTCCCTGCAAAAACATCATCCCAATTCACACCCGCAAGTTCTAGCCTTATAGCCACATAATTTGCCCTTCCCCCAATTAAAAATTTTCCTGTCCTCTCTGATTCTATCCTTTTCTATGATAATGTTAAAGGCCAGGGAGCGGTGGTCACTATCCCCCAGATGCTCACCCACTGAGAGATCTGTGACCTGACCTGGTCACAGATATAATGGCTGTAGTTGGAGCAAGCTTGCTAATCCTTGTCAATTGGTCTGGGGCTTCCGGGAGTTAGAGGTAAATTTCCTGGGGACTGTTATGGGTGTGTTAAGGAGAGGCTAAAAATTCACACTTACTGAACTGGGTGCATTGTTTCAGCCGAGGTCACCTCACTACAATGCCTGTGGGAGCCGAGGGATCAGGCCATTCTTATGCTCAGTTGAGCTGCGGAGGAAGGGATATTGGAAAACAGGGTTGAGGAGGAGAAGCCCAGGATCAGAGCAAGGAGTCATGAATTGGAGGTAGAGATGAGTTACTTGGGACGGAGGTGTGTGTTGTGGGGGCGAGTCTCTGGATTGAGTTGTCAGAGATTAGAAGTTAGGACTTGGTGCTTCGTTATCTCTGACCTGCACTTGGGAACACAAGGGCTATTCATGCACAGAAGGGCTGGGTTAAAAATTCAGTGATGCAAAATAATTAAGAAATAGAGACCATTGCGGAAAAATGGTCTCTATTTCACTTTGGGAAAAATTGATTACTGAGTTCCAGCATTGTGCAGTTTTGGAGCATTGTGAAGAAATTGAAAGGGAGATTGGGCTGGGTTGGAGATCAGGCAATAACTCATTGCACAAGTACCAAATACCAGATTTGGCAACACTCTGCTAGACCATACTGGCAATTTGAGTTTCCATCCATGTTCCTGCTCTACTTTTTTGGATGGATGAAGGATTAAAAAGTGGCACTCGTGGCTTTCTAGGCTTTCAAAATGAATGCAGTACTATGTTGATATGAAAGTGATGCCAATTATATTTTGAGATCTGAGAATGCAAAAAAAAAAGATTCTCAAAGGAGTATTAACTTACTATTATGACCACTTGCAAGCAATTTGGAAGGTGAGTGTGTGTTAGCCTTCATTACGCAGGTTGTAATAATATAATGGTAATGTGGGTTTTAGTGAGAGCACCACTGAAGTACTGTGTGCAGTTTTAACTTCCTTACCAAGGAAGGGCCTTAGAGAAGGTGCAATACAGGCTCATGAAATTGATTCCTTATATTAGAGAGGTATGCTATCAGGAAAGATTGAGTATCAGGAAAGAGTCATTATTCTAAAAATATGAAAGATGATCTCAGAAACATAATGCTTTTCGAGGCTTGTCAAGCTAAAAGATTCTTTCTCCCATCAAGACAGTTTAGGATATGTTCAGAGTCTAAATATAGGAAATCTAGGACTGAGGGGTGGAGAAATTTCTTCACTCAAAGAGCTGTGAATCTTTGGAAGGACGAGGACACTTTAGAGAGACTACAGAGGAGATTAGAGAGTATATCTTAAGAGAACAGTTTGAGTGAGCTAGGACTTTTCCTCTCTGAAGCAAAGGAGAATGAGAGGTGATTTGATAGAGGTCTACAGGGATGACAAAGCGTACCACTAAGTGGAAAGAGCCAGGGACTTTCCCCAGAGTGGAAATGGCCAATATGAGGGGGTATAACTTTTAAGATGTTTGGAGGAAAATATAGTGGGGATGTCAGCAGTAGATTTTTAACAGAGTGGTGGGTGCGTGGAATGCCCTGCCAAGGGTGGTGGTGGAAGCAGATACATTAGGGACATTAAGACAGACACATGGATGAAGGGAAAATGAAGGGCTCTGTGAGAGGGAAGAATTAAATTGACCTTGGAGTTAAAGGGTCAGCACACATCATGGGCTGAGGGGCCATGTTCTATGGCTCTGTGCAAAGGTCTTTAGCACATGTATATAGCTATGGTGCCTAAGACTTCTGTACAGTACTGTGTTTGTCCATGTGGAGCAGAGGGTCAGTTTGTAAATCTTGTGGGAGCGAAAGATGTTGAGAATGGTGATGGTGGAGCCTTGCAGGACAGATGGCAGAGAAGGAGTGCCAGAGTCAGGGGTGGAACAGGTGCTGTCACCTGGTTCGGATATGACAAGTGCAGAGTGAGAGACTCTGAAGTGGGCTGATAGTTCACAGATTTTAATGTGAATAGTGTTAAAGGGGAAAGAAAACAATAAAGCTGGTAATAAGCTGGTAAGGAAGGCGGGCTCTGTCGTGGGCAAAGTACTCGAGAGTTTAACATCGGCAGCTGAGCGAAGGGCGCTGAGTAGGCTACAGTCAATTATGGAAAACTCTGAACATCCTCTACATAGCACCATCCAGAGACAGAGAAGCAGTTTCAGCGACAGGTTACTATCGATGCAATGCTCCTCAGACAGGATGAAGAGGTCAATACTCCCCAATGCCATTAGGCTTTACAATTCTACCGCCAGGACTTAAGAACTTTTTAAAAGCTATTATTAATGCTTTTTGAGATAGTGATTTAGATGCATATCATATTTTTTACTGAGTTAAGTATTGTATGTAATTAGTTTTGCTACAACAAGTGTATGGGACATTGAAAAAAAAGTTGAATTTCCCCATGGGGATGAATAAAGTATCTATCTATCTATCTATCTATCTATCTATCTATCTATCTATCTATCTATCTATCTATCTATCTATCTATCTATCTATCTATCTATCTATCTATCTATCTATCTAAACACTAGGCCAAACAGGGCTGCTAACTAAAACTCTTAAAATGGAAATATGAAGCCTACACTGCAGCTGAAAAGAACAAATAAAATATAAAACAAATACCACGAGTCTTCAGTTGACTTGACAGTCCAATTTCTCGGGCAAGGCTGAATGCAAGCAGGCAGCGAAGCATTGCTGTGTCCAAGTCTCAACAAGCACTACGACGACAAGTACTGAGTTAAATACTATCACAATGAAATAATAATTAGCTGACATGTGCATATTCACAAGCGCAATTGCTATATCTACTGCGCTGCCGAATTTGTGGTTGTGACAAGTGCAAGCACACCCAGCCCTGAGACACCAGGCAAGGTTACTTGATTGCAAACAATTGGTTTATTGATCATTACAGAACGTCTCTCTGGTGCTTCCCGCTCCCTCCTCTCTCCCTTCCTCTTTTTCCAAGCATGATTCCCCTCTCCCTGCCCCCTTGCCACTTTCCCACTTTCAGTCCACAGTAGAGACCCATATCAGAATCAGGTTTATTATCACTCACATGTGTCATGAAATCTGTTATGTTTTTGTGGTAGCAGTACAGTTCAATACATAAAATTACTACAGTACTGTGGAAAAGCCTTAGTCACCCTAGCTATATACCATATATAAGTCTAAGACATTTGCACAGTACTGTATGTTCCATGTTCTACCTCATAGCTACAGTATAAATGCTCATTTATGTAGCATACTGACTGCCGAGATTGACAGTATTTTTTAGATATGCATGAAATCAAGATCTGTAGGACAGGGCTGCGAAGTACAGTTGAAGATCAGCCAAGATATGATTGAATGGTGGAGGAGGCTTGAGAGGCCTTCCCATTGTCCCACATTTTGAGTTCCAGTTCCTTTCCGCAGGGAAAGTGTTTATGAATTGTCAGCTTTTACTTAAAAGCTTGTCTTAGATAATTTGATCAAACATACTGTACAAGTTTTCCCACCGCATGTCTGTTCCACAATTCTCCCAGTGTGAATTAATTAATTCACATTGAAGTTCAAAATATTTTATATTTATTTTTTAATTTAGAGATACAGCACAGTAACAGGCCCTTCTGGCCCAAAGAGTCTGTGGTGCCCAATTCCTCCCATGTGATCAATTAACCTAATAACCTTTGGAATGTGGGAGGAAACCGGAGCACATGGAGGAAATCCACACAGTCACAGGGAGAACATACAAACTCTTTACAGACAGCGGCGGAAACAGAACTCAGGTCACTGGCACTGTGAAGCATTATGCTGACCTATGCATTGGAATATTTAAGTGAATGGCAGTGATGTTATTTAAAGCAAAACCATGACTTTGTACAAAAGATTGTTTTTGTCTGTCAAGACTGGTTTATCTCTCTATGTGAATGATCACAAAAATGTGTTTCTATCTGAGCCTCATTGTGAAACTTTTCTGAAAAAGAGATGTTGAGAAGTAACTTTTCAAGTTCGTGTTCAAATACTGGCAGGCGAGGAACTATTTTCCATCCATCATTAAAGAGAATATACAAACTGTAAGGCTAATTCCATGTGACCCATTTGCTCACACATGATCATTAGCAGCCTCACTGCGACTGTCCCATCAGTCACATACATTAGGGTAAACTACAGTGGTCAATTAATCTACCAACTAGCGCATGTTTGGGTTGTGGGAGTAAAGTGGAACACTCTTGTGTGGGGGGAGGAATCGCAAGAGGTCACAGGGTGAACTTTCAAATTTCACTCAGACAGTACTTGAGGTCAGAATCAAACTAAGATTGTGGTGCGAGAAAGCCTCATGCCCTACTGCACTGCTGTGTTACCACTTCGACTTATGGTGCTCAGTATAATAACAGCACTGCCGGTGACCTCATGATGCACTTTCAGTTCACTTTCCAAAAGATCTTCAGATTCCGGAAGGCCTATGGGGCGTTGCGGTACGTAGTGGCTTGCTCAGTGCTATGATAGTGCCAGTGATAGGGTTCCATTGCCGCCTTTGTCTGTATGTTCTCCCCGTGACTGGGGTGGTGTTTTCTGGGTGCTCTGGTGCTCTGACATGCAGGTTAGTAGGTTAACAGTCCCATCGATGCAAGTGGGCTGCTCTGGTTCGTTGGGCTGGAAAGGCCTGTTACTGTGCTGCATCTCTGAAAAAAAAACTGGCAATTCTCGCAACTCCTCAAAATGAGCTAGCTTTCAGCAATTTTACAGGAAATTCTATGGAACCAAAGCCAGTGACCATTAATTAAACCTGTGAAGCGTAAAAATAATGAGAAAGAAAAATCCAAACCCATTGCTGTGAGACCCAGCAGTCACCTCTTCTTCATTAAAGGCACATCCTAATAAGCTTCATGGTATGAACCTCAAGGGAGCTCATTTCTTTAATAATAATAAACATTTGCTTTATAGTTCAGTTGATTCTAATAATGTAGCAAAACAGAGCAAAGTGTGGTCCAAGACTCAAAGTGAATGAGTAAAGATAAAAGCAGTTGTTTGCAAAAGTTGAGGGTTAGTAGCGAAGGATTGAGGTAAGGGATAGTACAATAGATTGTCTGCAAACAGGTATCAGGACTGATTCCTTCATGCACTCAAGGGTTTCGCTATACATAATGTTGAGGCTTTATAAATCACTGGTGAGGCCTCACTTGGAGAGTTGTGAGCAGTTTTGGGCCCCTTATCTAGGAAAGAATGTGCAGATATTGGAGGGAGTTCAAAGGAGATTCACAGAAATGATTCCAGGATTGAAAGGCTTGTCATATGAGGAGCGTTTGATGGCTCCAGTCCACTACTCACTGGAATTCATAAGAATGAGGGGTGACCTCATCGAAACCTATTGAATGTTGAAAGGCCTCGATAGAGTGGATGTGGAGAGGATGTTTCTTATGTTGGGCAGATGAAGACCAGAGGATACACCTCAGAATAGGGGTCCATCCTTTTAGAACGGAGATGAGAAGGAATTTCTTTAGCCAGAGAGTGGTAAATCTGTGGAATTCATTGCCAGAGGTGGCTGTGGAGGCCAAGTCATTGGGTATATTTAAGGCAGAGGTTGACAGATTCTTGATTAGTTAGGGCATGAAAGGATATGGGGAGAAGGCAGGAGAATGGGGCTGAGAGGGAAAATGGATCAGAGATAATGAAATGGTGGAGCAGACTCGATGGGCCAAATGGCCTAATTCTTCTCCTGCAGTTTATGATCTTATGTGAAAGGGAAGGCACACATCCTAATAGAAAGAGCAACTGAGATCATCTCTAATTAGCACCATCTGACAATGTAAAGGGAATTAGGGGAGAAGACATTTTGAAAGAAACTGATGTCATGACTTACAGAACATAACAAACAAGAAGCATATTCAAAGTGTCCTCGTTTTTGTTAAATAGAAAATGCAGCAGGAAATTTGTGCACAGCAGGCTGTCATAAGCAGCAGGGGGATAATCGCTGAGAAACTGTAGTGCACAGATTAGGGTGTGTTAGAAAGGGAGAGGAGGAGAATGGGAATGAGAGCAAGGGAGAGGGTAAAGAGAGAGCAGAAAAAGAGAAACAGCAAGGGAAGAAAGAGGGATGAGGGAGTGAGAGGAGGGGAAGGAGGGAGGGAAAGGGAGAGAGGGGGCACTGAGAGGGGGAGAAGGGGTAGAGAGGTGGGGGGAGGAGAGGGGAGAGAGTGTGAGAGAGGGAGGGTGAGAGAGGGGAGAGGGGTGGAGTGAGAGGGGAGGGGGTTAGAGGGAAAAGGAGAGGGAAGGAGAGAGAGAGGGGAGAGAGGGAGAATGAGTGAGAGAGAGATAGAGACAGAAATATGTTGTCCAGCTGATGCCTTGCTGGTTGGAGAGGAATTTGGAAAGGAGAAGGATGTCAAAATAAATAGGAGAGATAGGTCTTTACAGGAGCAAAGAAGGTTCAAAGTACAAAGCTCAAAGTAAATTTACACCAAAGGACGTATCTGTCACCTAGAGTGAAATTTACTTTCTTGCAGGCATGCACAGTAGAACAAAGAAATGCAATAGAATTGTTGAAAATACTGCACACAAAAACTGACAAGCAACCAATGTGCAAAAGAAGACAAGCTGTGCAAGTACAAAAAAAACACTAGTAATAAAAAAAGTGCTTTTGAAGAAATCCAAAGCATTAGGATATCAAGGCTAATATCTCTGGATGATCGGTTAAGCCACGTGCATGTGGGAGAAAATCAAAGGGGTAAAGTGGGTCAAGTGATGTGGGGTCGACCGGTTCCATTTCATTGTTCCTCACGTTGTTGGCCCCCAGGGACAGAAAGGAAGCACCCTAGTGGAAAGGTGGACCTGGGAGTTGGCAGCAGTAGTGGCTGGGGACCAATTGTCTGGTCTGATGGACAGCTGGCAACTCTATCAACACAGCAATGAGCGCCAATTGAAGTCACAGAGCCACTCAGCCCATTTAACAAATGTAAAAGCCATCAAACTGACAAGCAGTCAGGGCGACACTACTACAGCCCGGGGCATCAGAGTTTGGAGTTTAATCCTGGCGTCCTCTGTACATTCTCATTGTGGAATGCATAGGTTTCCTCCAGATGCTCTAGTTTCCTCCCACAGTCCAAAGCAATAGCAGTTAGTAAGCTAAATGGATATTTTAAATTGTCCCGTGATGAGGTTACGGTTAAATCGGAGGTTGTTGGGGGTTGCTGGGCTGCATAGGGTCTGAAGGGCCTAGTTCGTGCTGTGTCTTTAAATAAATAAACAGGAAGCTCTAATTGGGGCTGCTGCTTTCCAATCTTTTAAGATGGAACCAGCTTCCAATTTGACACACTGGCAAGAGAATGAGTTAGAATACAGTCCTTTTATGACTGGGATATGGGACATAAGGCAGATATAATGGAATATAATGGTCTTTTGGTCAGACCTGCAGATCCCCAGTGAGCTAGGGAAACAAGCTCTGCATCTTAAAATGTGCAACAGCCTTTCCGGACTGTTCGGTATGCTGCAAGTAACTGGGTTGCAATCCAAACACCAGAGGCTCAAATTGCTCCTTTACACTCCTGCTCACAATTTTACCAATAATAGTGAGTAATTTGTAAAAGAGTTCATTCAGTTTAGATGATAGGAAACGGGAAAACAGCAATACTATATGGGGATTATTCTCTGAGATTGTGTTTGTCTGTATTGCTGGCTTGCACATGGAAATCCCAGAACTCCATTTACAGCTCATTAAAGCAAAAAAGCTTTCTTAATGTTCCCAACAATTTGACGCTAATTTGAATTGAACACAGGACAGAAAATGAACAATTATTTTTGTAAATGAAATGCAGGCCGTAGCAAACTGGATGCTGCAACATTTTAAGCACACAGCAGACTAGAGGTCAATATTCCGGAAGATTCTGCGTTTTAATCAACCATAAACCAGACTTCCCACTTTGTCAACAAGGCCAGGCTAAAATCGCATCACTTGCAGCTGGGCTGGGAGACAGATCTAGATGAATATGTGTTTGTAGGAGGGGAGGAATTGAGATCAATTTGCACACAGATCAAAGTGAGAGAGTCAAATTGCAGTCAGAGGGAAGCTCTGATCTGGAATCAGGGAAGGAATGGAAAGATTTCTGTGCTTGGTTGGGAATGTGAAATGGTAGTGTGTGAGGGGAAGGAGTACTACAAAATAATCAGAAGAGAGGCAGGTAATGCTTGGCAAGGAAGCAGTTGGTGTAGATCAGCATGCTGATCACAGGAGGGCTGGGTGGCTTACTGTCTTTCTGCCTGAAAAATTTCCAGAACAGGCAGGCCAACATGATATTTCTAGATCCACACTGACTCCATCCAATGTTACTATTATTTTCAAAGGGTCCTGTTATCACTTGCTTAATAATGTGAGGATCAACAGCAAGCTCAAGTGCAGGAATCAGGGAAACTTTGACAATTCAAATTAAACAAAAGATTTATTACAAAACTTGGAAAACTAACAAGAGCTCAGGCAAACAATACTGAATCCTGATGAAAAGAATCACTGATGATACACAGAAGAACTCTGTGAGTTTCACCTGACAAGGAACCACAAAGAAGGTTGGCATGCCCCTCCAAAATATACTCTGGAGCACATGGGAATTCCAGATATTGACATTACCGTGACAATTAAATTAACCCAAATTGAATGAAAGTGGTGCAAAGAGTTTAACAATCCCCATGATCTATAATGAGACACCTGCAAAACAATGTGAAAAACCAGGGATAGTGAAAATACAAAACAATTAGCGATAAAAGGACAACCCAAGGTCAAAGCATACACACAAAGTGACACCGAGAAAAATAAAATCCACATACTAACTGATGAAAAAAGAAATTTTTCTTTAAAAATGATCCATGGTTGTGACAAAAACTGAATGTTATCATTTTCTGTCATACTGATGTCAAGACTATCTAGTCTGTTTATTCTCACCCCCTTCTTTCTTAATTATTGGTGTTGCCTTTGCTATCTTTCTGTCACAATCACAGACTCGGCTGCACTACAGATTCCGCAATTGCGTTTGTGAATACAGTATGCATGTGTCAGCTAGTTACTATTTCATTATGGCAGTATTTAACTCCCTTGTTTTCATCATAGTGCTTGTCGAGACATTAGCAAAGCACAACTTTGTGCTGCCTGCTTTCATTCAGCCTTGCCTCATCTGGAGGACCAGCCCCGTCTCATCTGGGGGAGTGGGTATCACCACCTGCCACAACTGTTCAACAGCTATGATGTTATGGCCATTACAGAGACTTGCATGGCTCAGGGTCAGGAATGGTTACTTCAAGTGCTGGGTTTTAGATGTTTCAGGAAGGACAGGGAGGGAGGCAAAAGAGGTGGGGGCGTGGCACTGTTGATAAGAGATAGTGTCACAGCTGCAGAAAAGGAGGAAGTCATGGAGGAATCAACACGTACAAAAGCTGGATGAAATCAGCAGGTCGGGCAGCATCCGTTGAAATGAGTAGTCAACGTTTCGGGCCGAGACCCTTCGTCAGGACTGAAGAATTTGGGGGCAGGGGCCGTGGAAGGTGCCAGGTGAAAAACCAATCAGAGGAAATATCAAGGGGTGGGGGAGGGGAAGCAGGGAGGGGATAGGCAGGAAAGGTGAAGAGGGAATGTAGGGGAAAAGCACTATGGGTAGTAGAAGAAGGCAGAATCATGAGAGAGGTGATAGGCAGCTAGAAGAGGAGGCAGAGTGAAAGTGGGATGGTGGAAGGGAGAGGGAGGGAATTACCGGAAGTTAGAGAATTCGATGTTCATACCAAGGGGCTGGAGACTACCCAGATGGCATATGAAGTGTTGCTCCTCCAACCTGATCATCAACCTGCCTCATCATGGCAGTAGAGGAGGCCATGTATGGACATATCTGACCTGCCCATGGACTTGTCTACAGAGTCTCTGTGGGTGGAGGTTAGTTACAGGAAGGGGTCAATAACTCTACTGATGTTTCTTTAGACCACCCAATAGTAACAGGGACATTAAGGAGCAGATAGGGAGACAGATTCTGGAAAGATGTAAAAATAACAGGGTTGTTATGGTGGGAGATTTTCTTTCTTTCTTTTTCAATATTTTTATTAATCACTTGCATAGATGAATACAAAATACATTATGATATTATGGAAACAGAAACAAGGTTAAAATGCCCCATACCTATGTATAATAAGTTAACCATAATATTGGAAAGGTATATTTTATTCTAATCTAAAGTGACATCAAAACCCCATAACAAAAAAAACGCAAAAGAGAGAAAAAACAGCTGTTTGGTTAAAAGAAAAGAAAAAACAATCTTGGATATATAGTCGTAAATTCAAACAAATAGTAGCCATCATCATTGCTGATCAAGTTGAAGATTGTGAAAGTAGTTCCAAAAAGGTCCCCATAATGTGAAAAAATCTAGTCTAGGTATAGAAATAGAACATCTAATTTTCTCTAAATTTCTCTAAATTTTCTCTAAACATCAATCAACCAATGGGCATGAGTAGGTGGAGCAGCATCTTTCTATTTAAGCAACAAAACTCTTCTGGCTAAAAGAGAAATAAAAGCCAAAATATGCAGATCATTCAGCTTAAGAGTAAAATCATTTCCTCCAATAATGCCAAACAAGGCAGTCAGAGGATTGGGTTTAAAATTTACTTTAAAAAGCTCCGAGAAAGTTTGAAATACTTCTTTCCAAAATTTATCAAGCCGCGGGCAAGACCAAAACATATGAATTAGAGAGGCCTCTTCGACATTACACCTATTACAGTATGGAGAAAAATCTGAGTAAAAACGAGAGAGCTTATCTTTAGTCATATAGGCTCTATGAACCACTTTAAATTGTAAAAGAGAGTGACGCGCACATAACAAAGATGTGTGAACAAGTTTAAAAATTTCATTCCAAGTATTCTCATCAACTGAAATCTGTAGGTCTTATTCCCAGAGATTTTTAATTTTGTCTAACGGAATGTTTCGCATTGCCAACAACATACTATAAATATTAGAAATAGATCCATAATGAAAAGGTTTCTGAGTAAAAATTGTATCAATTAAATTCTTATCTGGACAATTAGGAAATGTATGAAGTTGAGAACGCAAAAAATCTCGAATTTGTAAATATCTAAAAAAGTGAGCTTTATGAAGATTGTATCAAATGAGGAAAGACTATCTCCAACAAACAGATCCTGAAAACATTTAATACCTAGTCTATTCCATTCTTTAAAAACTATATCAGTCAAAGAAGGTTTTTAAAAAATTTGAAAAAATGGGACTAGAGAGTGAAAAACCAAATATCCCAAAGAACTTTCTAAATTGTAACCAAACAGGTATGTTCCAATGAGACAGGGAAAGGATTGTAGGATACAGGAACTGTGGTGTACAAAAGCTGTTGTAAATCTTGTCAAGAAGAGAAGAGCTTACGAAAGGTTCAAAAAACTAGGTAATGATAGAGATCTAGAAGACTATAAGGCTAGCAGGAAGGAGCTTAAGAATGAAATTGGGAGAGCCAGAAGGGGCCATGAGAAGGCCTTGGCAGACAGGATTAAGGAAAACCCTGACATCTCCTCTGTACCTACTTCCAAACACCCTAGACTGGTTGTCTTTTCTGAATGCCTTTTCAGGGTCTTAACTGCAAGTCAAATCTTCCCTCAACTAAGATAATCATTAACACCCCACTCCATTGACCACCTGACACCATGGTCCTGACTGAATAGTGGTAGGCATCTGAGTTTCAGCACTCCAACTCCCCAGAGTATGGTCAGCTGTCACTGTCCCTTTAAGACTCACACTGCCAGTTATTGCCTGTCAGATTCCTTCATGGAAAATCTGTACTTAGAGGTCTTGTGCTGAAAACTCAGTGCTTGACTATAACAGTTTCATTTCTAGTGATGCTGTTTGTATTGTCTTATTGAGTTACCATCCCTAGCTCTATTGTTATACCTGGGTACATAAGAACCTATGGGTTTCAATGCTTCAATACCTCTGACTATTCTAGGTCACGGGTGATGTTTGGCCAGGAACAATGAAGGTTATTTTAGCACTGGTAAATTGAGCTGGATTTACATATTCATGTTTTCAATTAACTTGGAGGTAGATATTCGGTTTGTTGAGCAACATACACAGAATGTTGGAGGTCAGGCAGCATCTATGGAGGGAAATGAAGAGTTAATGATTTGGGCTGAGACCATTTGCCAGGACTGGAAAGGGGTAGAAGCTGAAATAAAATGAGTAGACGAAGAGGGAGAGTACCTGGTAATAGGTGAATCCAGGTGAAGGGAATGGAAGATTGGAGGGGCAGAGGCCATGAAAGGCGATGAGCTAAGTAGATGGGAGGAGATAAGTGGAAGAGTAAATAGCTGAAGAAATCTGATTGGAGAGGACCGGTAGACCATGGAATGTGGGGAACCAGACAGATGTGGTGAGAAGGTCATGAGGGTAGGGGATGGAAATGGAAGGGGTGAGAGGGCCTCAAGAATGAGGGAAACAAGGTGGTGGGGGAACAGAGGGCAATGGTTACCATAAGCTAGAGAAATCAGTCCACTGAGGCTATGCAGATTTATCAATCTCATTGCTCTAATAGTTACCCAGCAATCTCTTGCATGCTACCCTGATTCACCCACTATCCACCTACCCCAGGGGACATTTAACCTACCAATTAGCAAGCCCTGGGAACACAAGTAGAAACCAAAGTGCCTGGGTATAAACCATGTAGTCACAGATAGAATGTACACTGTTCACTCAAAAAAACACTGGTGGTCAGGATCAAACTGGAGGAGTTGGAGCTGTGGGGCAGCACCACCTGCTGCCTATACTACAACAGTTCCCCAAAGACATGGGCTCAGTGCAGGCAAACCTCGACGCAATGCTACCTCACAACTTCAGAGTTTCCTTGTTCATGTGTCTATAAGGTGGATTAATGTCAGCAAACAGGACAATGTAGTTGAGAACCACAGTTTTTTTTTGTTGATAAAGCTTTGGAAGTACCAGGGGTACGAACTGGCAATCTGTTAAGGTGGATAGAAGGACAGTTTACCTCAAAGATGCTGCTTGCTGCTTCCACTTTAGTTCATCCAGGCTCACAACCCACAGTGCTGTACCATGTGGATGTTCACCTGCAAACCTTGCTTTGTGGCAGGAAAAGTTCAAAGTACAAAGTAAATGTATGTCACCACATACGACCCTGGGATTCATGTTCTTGTAGGCATACTCAATATATCCATAGTAGAATGGAATCAATGAAAGACTGCACTGACTTGGGTGTTCAACCAATATACAAAAGACAACAAACTGTACAAATATAAAAATAAAGAAACGATAGATAAATAAACAATATCAAGAACATGAGATGAAGATTCCTTGAAAGTGAGTCTGTAGGTTGTGGGAACATTTCTGTGAAGTTATCTCCTTTAGTTCAAGAGCCTGATAGGTGAGGGGTAATAACTGTTTCTAAACCTGGTGGTGTGTATCCCAAGGCTCCTGTAGCTTCTTCCTAATGGCAGCAGTGAGAGCAGAGCTTGTCATGGGTGTTGGGGGTCTCTGATGATGGATGCTGCTTTCCTGCAACAGCCCTTCATGTAGATGTGTGTATATGAACTATCTGCAAGCATTTAACTCACCTGGTCAATTCCAAGTATTCTGAAGTGATGCACTTCTTTAATGAGTGAATTTTGACAGCCATCTGTAGAAAAAAAAGTTGAGATTGATTTGTAACTTCTGATTCATTAAGGGAATTGATTAATAGCAAAGAAGCTAATAAAGAAACTAAATGACCCTTTTTCCATAGTTAATTGTACAAGATATGATCAATTAGAATTAGGATACTGCACTTTACTGACATTTTGTTAGCTAATGCAATTGTTAGGAATAGCCAAACAAAATGGAAATGCTGGAAATCTGAAAGATAAATAGATAATACTGGAAATGTTCAACAGATCTGGTAGCATCGCTGGAGCAAGAAACAGAGCTAGCATTCAAGTCTATAGTCTGATCACAACTGGGATATATAGAATCTTGTCTGCATGCTTTAAGCTGCAGAAAAGAAACATAAGAAATAGGAGCAGGAGTAGGCCATCTGGCCCATCAAGTTGCTCTGTCATTCAATAAGATCATGGCTGATCTGGCCATGGACTCATCTCTACCTACCTTCTTTTTTCCATAACGATTAATTCTCCTACTATGCAAAAATCTATCCAACCTTGTCTTAAATATATTTACTGAGGTAGCCTCCATTGCTTCATTCGGCAGAGAATTCCACATATTCACCATTCTCTGGGAAGAGCAGTTCCTCCTCATCTCCATCCTAAATCTACTCCTCAAATCTTGAGACTGTCCCCTAGTTCTAGTCTCACCTACTAGTGAAAGCAACTTTCCTGCCTCTATCTTATCTATCCCTTTCATAATTTTATATGTTTCTATATGATCTCCTCTCATTCTTTTGAATTCCAGCAGGTACAGTCCCAGGTGACTCAACCTCTCCTTATAGTGTAACCCTCTCATCTCTGGAATCAACCTGATGAACCTCCTCTGCACCGCCTCCAAAGCCAGTACATCCTTCCTCAAGTATGGAGACCAGAACTGCACACAGTACTCCAGGTGCGGCCTCACCAGTACCCTGTACAGTTGCAGCATAACCTCCCTGCTCTTCAATTCAATCCCTCTAGCAATGAAGGCCAACGTTCCATTTGCCTCCTTGATAGCCTGCTGCACCTGCAAACCAACATTTTGTGATTCATGCACAAGCACTCCCAAGTCCCTCTGCACAGCAGCATGCTGCAAATTTTTATCTTTTAAATAATAATTTTTTTACCATTTAAAACGGGGATGAAGCAGAGCAATATCTGTGATAGGGTGGAGATGAAGAGAAACTAAATGACACAGTTGGTGGTGATGCCAGCTGAGAGTGGCTTGTTAATCACAGACGATCTGTTGCTGTAATTTCTACCAACTTCAATGACGTTCATTGACGTTTTATTGACTTTCATTGATGTTTTACTTTCAGCATTGTGAGATTCACTCCTGGTTCATTCTCCAACACCTCTCCTTTCCTCTCCTCAGTATCCACCCTTGCACACAGAGGTGATAAAAAACTAGTCCCTTCTCGATATCCAGAGACACAAACTGCCCTACAGTGTGAAGCAATGATTCATATCGACATCTTTCATTGGAGTGTGTTGCATTTGGTGCTCATGCTGTGGTTTCCTCTACACCAGGGGTTCCCAGCCTGGGCTCCATGGCATAAAAATGGTTGGGGACCCCTGCTCTGCACTAAGGTAGTGATATGCAGGTTAGGTATTTGATTTTCAGAACACCTCCTTTTAGTCTGCAAGGATGACCCTGCGTTTTCACTTGCCTACCATTTAGGCACTCTTCCATTCCAATTGCACACCTTCTCTCACTCCTCGGCCTGTAACCTCCTTCGGTGCATCAACAATACCCAATACAGCCTTGAGAATCAGCACCTCACCTTCGCACTGGGCATATTATAATCTTATGAACTCAACAATGAATTCAACGATCTCAACAAATCCATGACTACTACTTTCTTAAATAAGTTATATTTCCAGTTTGTCATGGTACTGGTGAAAGGTAATTGAAATATTAACTCCCTTTCTCTCTCTACACATGCTGCCTGACCTGCTGAGTATTTCCTAAAATTGCTTTTATTCAATCTAATTTTTACTTTTCAGTCTCACTAGACTCTAAATGATCAGTTTCAATGCCTGCACATTCAATTAACAGTGTGATTGCTTCCTTCAGAAATACACTTGCATTAGTCTCCTTATCAACTTTATGTCTGCAGTACCTCAGAACAGCTCCTATACACTTTTCAAACATTAGGTGTTAGGTGTACAGCTATTTCTCAGGTGAGCTATCTTCAGTCTCATCATCCATGACCATTAGATGGTCTAATATGATGATGTTAATCAATGATTGCTGAGAAAATGAAGCATTTCATGCCTGCATGCTGCAAGTGCTGAACCAGTTCCAAACTTGAGATATGTCGACTAACCTTTGTGTCACGTGAGTACCAAGCGCTATCCATTTCCAAATGGCAGCCTACGCTGAGGTAATGCTATTCCTGTGACCAACATCCTATTGATCATTATTCACCACAGCCTGTACCTACCAGACACTCGAAGAGCTAGCCACCCTATTGTGAATGTCTGAGTTGATGGTCCAAAGTAATTCCACAATGTACAGGGCACAAGTCAGAATTGTGATGGAGTTCTCGCCACTTTCCTGGATAGGTAGGGTTCCATGGGAAGCTTCACACCGTATGGGACAGAGCAGCTAATCGAGAAGCATAAGCATTCACTCTCTATACTGCTGGTTTCACCCTGTACCATCTACAAGCTGTACTCCAGTGGCATACCAGGAGCTTCCAAACCTCATTTACTGCCAAAAAAGATGAAGGCAACAGGCACTTGCAAGCACTGCTATATGCAAGTAGCCCTCCGAGTTGTAATCATGCTTGTCCTTTGTCCTCATTGGGTAAAATTCTAGCCACTTCTTACCTAAGTGCTCTGTGAAAGCATCAGATGCAGTGGTTTAAAAGGAGGCCGACCATCATCTCCTAAAAGACAATGGCCACATTCTGCACAGAAATTAAAAGAAATAAGATACCTGGATCTGGATTACACAAGTGCTATTTTCTAAGGCAGTTGTCAGAATGATTTTACAATTCGTAAGTTCCCTCATGAATTTCAAATGTCCCTATCTACATGTTTGTGAATTTAACCATCTAAAATACCAATGTTAGGCCTGAGCACCATCTCCTTCTCCCCTGAAATAGCCCTCTTCACCTGCTGCTCCCATTCCTTCAACCAATTTGTTATTTCTTGCCCAGACTTCACCCTAAGAACCCATGGCTTAAACTTTAGACAGCAGTATTCCATGTGTACCATCTGCTGTTTTTGAGTTTCAGGAAGATCATGCAGTAGGCTTCTAGTAGGGTATTTGAGATGAATTGGCCAAAGTTCCAAAGAAGGCGTGAAGACATCGTGAATCATGCCAATTGCTCTTGACTACATTTTTGCATAATGGAAATCTTGAAATTAACTCCTCCTCATTATGTGTGAAATAATTTATTCTCTCAGAACATCATGAATATTTGGAATTCTCAACCCCAGAGAGATGTGTAGGCTGAATTGCTGAATATAGTTATGAATATGACTGACAGATCTTTATTCTGAGGTTTGGAGAACAGACGGGAAAGTGGGACTGAATCTAAGATAGGAACAGCTGGGATGGCAGAGAGGGTTCAAGGGACACGTGGCTCTTATTTCTTATGTTCTTATATTATTTATAATTTGGGAATGCTGAGATGAGAGTGATATTTTTGCTTCTTCGTTTGTAAACAGGAATGGCTTTAGACTGTTTCCCATCAGTCCAGCCCTCTTCAGTGATCCCTTTGGAATCAGTATTAAGTGTCTCAGTACTGAAGAAAACGTGCCAATCATCTTGGCACTACATTTGTTTTAAATAGTCATCACATTTACTTCATTTAATTTTTAATGAACATTATAGCATTGGCCATCTGCTGTTGAAATCTTCATCCTGTTCCAAAATCTAGTATGCATTGCTGCTGTGTTCCCCTTGTCCAGCAGGTGTCTGATCTTAAAATTTTCATTTAGGGTCAGGTGCTCCATGACCACAATAGCCGCCACCCTCCCTCCCTCCATTGCTAATTCATTGTTCCTCCTGGAATTTCTTGATTTCCTTCAACCTAGCAGCAAACCCATCCACTGCTTAGTCCTTCAACTCTGGAACTCCCCCTCAAGGGTTTATTGTACTTTCATCTCTCTCTTCCTTAAAGCACTCTTTATAAACTTCCTCCTGGTCACTTGTATTAATATTTCCAAACATGGTTTGATGGATGAAAATCCACTTAAGTGTTGGGAGATATTCTACTATGTTTCATTAGGTACCGGGTATCAGGGCGGAGATTTGTCTCTACCAAAGGAGGTGTAAGGTGCTCCTTCCCTCCGCTAGCCCGCAGGACACCCTTGGGCAAGGTGTAGCACCTGCCTAGCCCCCCAATCTGGGTCACATGAAGCCATCGGAGCAGTTGGCGGATGGTCGTATGAGCAGCTGATGTGGAACACAAGTCCTGGTTATGTGACCACTGATTCCAGGCAGACACTGGGGTCCCCCTTCTTGTAAAGACTCTGCCCAGAAATAGGTGATGGTAAACCAGTTCTGCAGAAAAATTTGCCAAGAACATTCATGGTCATGGAAAGACCATGATTGTCCATATCATACGATATGGCACATAATGAATGAACGATTATTAGGTACTGGTCCTCCCCAGGTTCTGTTCCTGTGAACGGTTCACCATCCAAAAGGACTGCAAGTCAAAAATGTGGTTTCAAATTGAGTTCCCAGATGGCAGAAGATGCCTGACGTCCCACTGTAAATAAAACAGGTATTTGTAACCCGTGGAGCACTGCTATATTTTTGCAAGTTGCAATTGGGCTTTTGCTATTTTTGCAAAGCCCATTGTTTTGTTTTCCCCAAGGAACACTTTAGTCTACTGTCAGCTTTTCATTGATCCTCAGTTTGAGATTTTAAGTTCTCATCTTTTCATTGACTGTGCTACTATTGTGGTTTGGAAATCGTATCTCTGTATGGTGTTTCACCATTTGCGGTCGTGCATTTTCCCCGGAGTTTCACTTTGCCCACCTGATCACCCAAGCAGTATGTTCTTATCTTTGTCTCAGTGACTAATGGGTGTACAACACAGCATGAAACATCCATCATTGCCGATCAGTCTGTTTGCTCTTTCTCGGTGTTCATTGATATCCTTCGGAGTCAGCCATGGTTCAGATATGGCAGTGCAACCAGTTCCTTTCCAAATTAATTCATTCATATAGCATTTGCAGGCGATTACATTGGTAACAAGAAGCTCCCTTCAGAAATGCATGCATAAAGTTGATGAGGAAATTATGTTAAAAATAGAGTATTTTGCAAGATTAAAATTACAAATTAATTTGGGTCTACTTTTCTATAGAGATGAAGTGGAACACTTTGAAAGGTCAGGAGTAGCATACTTTTGAACAAGTGCTATATTTCTAATTAACTACATAATATGACATGTTAAGCTGGGAGAGGAAGCGGCTCCCACTGAGGTCAAAGGACCAAATGACAGAACAATTAAAATAATTAAACCAGATCCTACAGGGCTGAAGTCAGTGACTTTCTGTCAATTGCAGGTCTGATTTCCCCATTGCCATGATGTCCAAACAAAATTGTGAATCAGTTAGACCATGGTAATATGAGGATGGTTCTGCAAATACAAACATCGCTGGATACTGTGGGGTCACTGGATTTGCCAGGTGGAACGATACAAGTCATTCACATGGATATTCTGCAGACACTGGAAATCTGGAGCAACACACAAGAAGCTGGAAGAACTCAGCAGGTCACGCAGCATCTATGGGCTGAAAGAGGGGAGATAGCTGGTGTGGAGGGGAAGGGATGGATCATAAGCTGGCAGCAGATGGGTGGATCCGGGTGAGGTAAGGGAAGGGGAAGAGTGGAAGAGATGGAAGAAGCTGAGAGGTGATTGGTCGAAGTACCAAAGGGCTGAAGAAGATGCAATCTGATAGGAGAGGACAGTGGACCACGGAACAAAGGGAAGGAGGGATGGTGGGGTGGAGCTGATGAGAGGAATATGTGGGTGATAGACAGATTGAGAAGGAGGGGAGAGGAAAGAGTTAGACTGAGGGCGGCATGCTGGCATTAAGATTGATTTCTCTAATTTCCTGGCCCTTTTTTCCCTTATCCCACCTGTCCCCATTACCCCTGCCTTTTTACATCTGCCCATCACCCACATATACTGCACTCTTACTACTAGTTATCCTCCCCACCTCCTTCCCTTTATTCTCTAATCCACTGTCCTAATTCCATCTTCTTCAGCCTTTTGCCACATCCACCGATCACCTCCCAGCTGCTGACATAATTCTCAGTCTCATCCCTCCCTCACCTGTAACTCCCCCCACCTGAATCCACCTTGTTTCCTATCTCTTGTTTCACCTCTTCCCCCCAACTTTGTATGTTGTCTATCCCCTTCTTTCTTTCTAGAATTAACGGAGGGTCTCAATCTGAAACACTGACTGCCCACTTCCCTCAGTAGATGTTGCCTGATGCACTGAGCTCCTCTAGCTTTTTGTTTGTGTCTCAAGTCATTGACATACTTCATCCATGGGTGTCTGCTCGTGCGCTAGATGCTGCAGCCAGGGCAAATGCATTGAGAGCGGGGAGCATTGCAGAAGATAAGGGATTTCTGTTGACCTTGGAAACTTTTTCCTACTGCTTCAGAAAAGAAAATACATTGTTATCTAAAGCCAGGCACCAAAGTTATGTCCTTTAGTAAGTAGGAATATTGGGAGGTAACCCAAACTTAAACACACAGATATGCCTGAGCTTGACACCTATGTACTTCTCCTGGCTCTATATTCAGATGTTTTGCTGTGCCAGTGAAGTAGTATAACAACTGAAAATCTATAAGGTCCTGTACCCTATCAGATCATTAGCGAGAATATGGTCCACGGTTGATCAATTACACGGTGAATCGACTGGGTCTCCTACCTGCAGCAGGCACTCTCCTTTGTGAATGGGCTTTTGAGTGTGCACCTCTTTCATCTTGGCAGGCCCGGTTTGTAGCTCCACACTGTTAGTTACTGAGCATGTACTATTATAACATTACTAACATGACTCTGTACAAATGTTTAATACTACACAGTTGCAGCTTTATAAAATGCTAGTTAGGTCATATCTGGAATATTGCATGCATTCTGTTTGCCCCATTAGAGAAAGAATGTCAAGGCTTTGGAGAGGGTGCAGAAGAGGTTTATGAGGATGCTGTCTGGATTAGAGGACATGTTCAATAATGAGAGGTTGGACAACTTGGATTGTTTTCTCTGGAGTGGCGGAGACTGGGAGGAGATCTGATGGAGGTTTATAAGATTATGAAAGGCATACACAGAGAAGACAGACTTTTTTTTCCCAGGGTTGAAATGTCTAATACCAGAGGACATGGATTTATGATGAGAGGGAGTAAGTTCAAAGGAGATGAGAGTGGCAGGTTTCCTCACACAGAGATTGGTGGGTGCCTGGAATATGCTGCCTGGGGTGGTGATAGAGGCAGATACATTAGGGACTTTTAAGAGATGTTTAGATAGGGACATGAATGTGAAGAAAATGAAAGGATATGGACATTGTGTAGGCAGAACAAATAAGTTTCGCTGAGTATTTGATTACTATTTTAATTGGTTTGGCACAACATTGTGGGTGAAAGGGTCTATCCCTGTGCTGTACTGTTCTTTGTTCTATGTTCTAAGTTCCGTTGTAGTTCTTGCTCCGCACAATACATAACACTTTGATGATGAGGACCAAAACAAGAATGGCTGCTCTACCATTTAGGGCTGCAGCTATGGCAAAGCCAATCCCTGGAACCTGGCTGCTATGGAAGAAGACCTTCTTGGACTACGTTGAATTCCTATCAACTTCACCCACAGCCAAGCTGGAGGAACTACAGAAACTCAAGCTGTTTCACAATCACTTGAGAGAACACGGCAGAAAGACTTTGATGCTCAGCAACTACAGAACAAGTAGGAACTGACAGACTCACTTGAGCTTGGGATAATGTTTGGGGGATGCAGGGCAATATATTTAGAGCACCCTTTAGGCTTTCACAGTGGCGACAGACGCCCAACAAGAGCATAGAAGATTTCATCACAAGACTGACCTTAGTGGTGCAGCATAGCAAGTCCAAATACTATATACTTCCCAAAGAAAAATTCAAAGAAGCAATGCTTATCCAAGCATTAATAGTTGGAGTCCAGGATGGGAGGACATAGGAGAGCCTCCAAGCCAAAATACATGATTTCTCCTGGGACAAAGCATGCTCTACAGGAGACATTCAAGAGAGACCTTGCACAGACCCAGCCACCTTTATCACCACTGATTCAGGCAGTGCTGGAGCAAGACCCCCTTCCGAGAATGTTAGTGTTTGCCGGTGGATACCGACCCACAGCCCACAGTCTCCACAGAGATCACGGAAGCCTCCACAAAGATGCCGTCACTATAGGGAAAGTTATGCCCAATGGTCCGATTGCAAACAAGCATTCTGCTGGTTCTGTCAGAAAATGGGGCACCTTGAGAAGGTGGACTTTGCTAAACAACGTGCCATGAGAAAACTGCAGAATTTGACCATCAACCACACATAGAGACAGCCTGAGCGAAGAAGTGAGCACTGTTTTCCAAACTAAGTGACATGGATCACCGAAAGCAGCCTCAGAGTGGATAAGCAGATCGCGAAATTTGAGCTGGATAAATGAATTATTGTCACATCAGGTTCCAAAATGACAACAGCTGAATTCGATGTTCTGAAGCTACAATGGGGATTGTATGGACATGCATGAAGTCTTTACTTATGGCAGAAGTGGTCACCAAGGGGACCAGCTTCAGTTACCTGTACGTGTGGTCAGGGGAGTCTAGTCACCTAATTTGCTGGGCAGAAATTGGATTAAAAAGATGCCATCAGTGCTGTCCTGTATCCACTGTATTGGGTGGAACCTTGCATTGAATTCTCTGTTATAAAAGCACCAGTGTGTTTTCCAAGATGATGCTTTGGGTCAATACACTATTTTGGCAGCTAAATTCAAGTTTAAGGATGGGCGATGAGTAACATCAGCAGTTGAGGCCTCTGCTCTGCACCCAAAAAGCCAGCAATGTGGACATGGGGATGGAAGGTGTCTGTGCACTGTCCTAGGTCAGTGATTGTCTGTCCGAGTAGGAGACACAAGGAGATGGAAGGGGCTGTCAGTCAGCGAGTTTGATGTTCAGGGTCCTGCAAGTGGCAAGACTGGAGTTGGATGGGAAATTCAGAAGTTGTTGCCTGATTACCAGAGCTTATAGACTAGAGGTCCAGGGCCCTGTCCTGGAGTTGTAGAACTGTCCATGTGTGAGTTGTTGGAGAGAGGAAAAGGGGGTTGTTTTGTTGAGTACTATGTTTTTCTGGTTCCTAAGGTTGTCATAGCCGGGGTTGATAGTGGGGATAAGCTCCTACTACCTATAAAGTGATCCAAATGGCATGCGTCTCTAACAGCCTCGGACAACCAAGTCCAACTCTTGGCCTTCATGTGTGGCTTAGCTGCTAGGACTGGCGGAACTGTTTCTACTGACAAGTGAAGGGGCAAAGGTGGACCACTGGCGCCTCAAAACCAGTTGCTTCGGGCAGGTGGGGCTCGTCAGCCTTGGACGACAGCCCACCTAGGAGAAGGAAAACTCTGATTTTAAACCTCCGCTGCCTTGCAGTCATGCCCACCCATGGGAAAGTCTTCGGGAGTAAACCCTGAGGAAGAAATCCGAAGCCGGGGCCCCTAAAGCAGTCTGATGTTGTTTACAACTTCACTCTGGCAACCTCTGCAACAACACAGGTGCCAAGCTGTATCAGTGCTTGCCCTTCCCTTAGACTACATCAGTGACATGGAGAGGGGGAACCCGCTGCGGGGGCAACAGCCGGTTCTTCAAATCTTCCTGCCCAGGCTAGCCCTGGAGAGGACTCAGTCCACCAGAGGCGCAAACCCACAATCCCCTGGGATTGACAGCTACATACTACTACTATATTGTTCTGCTGAACATTGTGGACATGCTATGTTGGTGCCAGAATGTGTGTCAACATTTGCAGGCTAGCTCCAGCACATCCATTTTAATGCAAGCAATGCAGTTCTCACTGTATGTTTAGATGCATAAGTGATACATATATCTGAATCTGACTCTGATTCTGAGACCCAGACTACCTACAACAGGCAACTCACAGCATGGGGAAAAAATGACCTCTCTCCACTCTCCACTTTCTGCAGGTCTTTATGTCTGCCCCACTCTCTGCTTTCCACAGGGATTGCTCCCTCTGTGATTCCCTTGTCCATTTGTCACTCCCCACTAATCTCCCTCCTGGCACATATTCCTGCAAACAGTAGAAGTGAATGCTACACCTGCCCATTCACCTCCGCCCTCACCTCCGTTGAGGACCAAAAACAGTCCTTCCAGGTGAGGCAACATGCACCCTGTGAATCTGTTGGGGTCATCTACACTACCTGGAGACCCAAAGTACAAAGTAGATTGGGAGGCTGTTTTGTCAAGGGACTTTGCTCCATCTACAAAAAGCCGAATTCCTGGCGGCCAACCATTTTAACCATAATGAGGCCACTCTCAGGTCGGAGGAGCAACACCTCATACTCTGTCTCAGTAGCCTGCACTCTGATGGCGTGAAAATCAATTTCTCCAACTTCCAGAAATGTTTCCCCTTTCCCATTCCTGCTTCATCAATTCTCCAATCTGGCCCCTCTTACCTCTTCCCTTATCCTCAGTTTCCTATCACTTCCCCCAGTGCCCCTCCTCCTTCCCTTTCTCCCATGGTTTATTCTCTATCAGGTTCTTTTTTCTCAAGCCTTTTCTACCTATCAACTCCCAACTTCCTACTTCAACCACCTTTCCCCCACCTCCTTATCCTGGCTTCTTCTCCTTTCCTTCCAGTTGTGCTGAGGCACCCCAGCTCAAAACATCACCTGTTTATTCATTTCCATAGGTGCCCCTACACCTGTTGTGTTCCTCCAGTATTTTGTGTGTATTGTTCTGGATTTCAAGCATCTGCAGTATCTCTTGTGTTTAAAAATGCTACCAACACTGTTCTGCAAAATCCTCATAGATGATTGTACGTATAAGTGAACAAATATCAGAGTCCTGTCCAAGGCCAACATCACTTGTACTGAGGTCCTAAGTTGGTTAAGTTGAGCAGCCTTGTCTGTATCTGCTGAGGCAGATATCCTGTTAAAGGTTCCATCGGGGAGAAGATTACCAGACAGTCAGAGGAAAAGATTCAACTATGTTCACAACTTCCCTAAAGAAATGCAAGATCCTACTTGACTGCTGGGAATTGCTGGCCCATTATCACTCAACATGAAGACGAGCATTCGGGATGATATTGAGAAATTCAATGCCATAACTGGGAGGCCCTGCATAAGTGATAAAGGGACTTTACTGCCTCACAGTCTACTCAACTACTCACCCCATGAGCCAGCTCCTGCCCTCTCTAGCTTAGCCTGCAATTCCCAAGTTGTCCTTACTGCAGATAACTGCAGAACCAGAATGGAAGCAAGTTCTCCTCAGTCTGAGGGTTCTGCTTAAGAAGGAGAAGAAGGAGAACTTCTTTAGACTAATAAAGAATGTTGATCTTGCTGATAGTCTCTCAAGTAAAATCAGTATCTACGCGTTATACTAAAGATGCACCGAGCCAAGGCATGGTCCATGGTCACCAAATGAATAGGAAGAACAATGGTATAACCCTTGTAATTTAATACCTTGATCACTCATAACCTGTAACTTTAGTATATTTCATCACTAAAACCAAAATGTTACTAAAAATGACTTGGAATTTGAGTCAATTCTTCTCAAGTCGTCAAGTCGCTTTTATTGTCATTTCAACCATAACTGCTGGTACAGTACACAGTAAAAATGAAACAATGTTCCTCCAGGACCATGGTGAAACAACACAAAACTACACTAGACTACATGAAACAACACAAAACAACATTATACTTCAGACCTACACGGGACTACATAAAGTGCACAAAACAGTGCAAGACAGATGGTATGCAGGCTTGACGCTATTCTGATACATTCAGTTGTGAAACCTTGTGATTTGCTGCCAGTCAGAAGTACAGACTGGCCACAGCCAGCAAGACAAAGCCTGCAACATCTTATTTATTGCATATAACTAAACTGCCAGTCAACAATGCAGCAACCGTGGGTAGATGGTTGGTAGCTTCAAGTCACTTCAGCAAGCCAAATGCACTCTCTAAATAAAATAAAGGAAAGGGGAAGATGCCAGAATGAAAAGGTGAGGTGAAGGGAAAGAGGCTAGCTGGAAGTTGATAGGTGAATCCAAGTGCGTGACAGAGGTCAAGTGCCTCCCTTCTCAGTCCAGAAGAAGGGTCTCGGCCCGAAACATTGACTGTGACTGTTTTCTGATGCCCATAGATGCTGCCTGACCTGCTGAGTCCCACTACCAGTTTGTTTGTGTTACTTTGGATTTCCAGCAGCTGCAGACTTTCTCGTGTTTATACTCAATGAAATTCATGTTATTCCCACTATCCCAGTCAGATGATATTATTTTAGGCTACAGAGAGAATTCTTTCTTTTTCCCTGCAAACCAATTAAGCTGCTCTTATTTGGCAGTTCTGCTGGCACTCTCTTTCTGCACTTCCTTTCAGCTCACGGAGGGACATTCAACCAAAGCTTTTTAATGGAATAGGTGATCCCACAAAGAATGAGACCTTCAGAATCCCAGTCATTAACTGGTGCATTTGCTATTAGACAAAATAGGAGTCATCATCAGCATTATGTGCTGTGTTGTATGACATGGGTGATCATGGTCTCATGACCATGATTGTTCTTGGCAAATTTCTCCACAGAAGTGGTTTGCCACTACCTTCTTCTGGACAGCGTCTTTACCAGACGGGTGAACCCAGCCATTCTCAATGCTTTTCAGACACTGTCTGCCTGGTGTCATGGTCACATAATCAGGACTTGTGATATACACCAGTTGCACATACGACCATCCACCACCTGCTCCCCATGGCTTCACGTGACCCTGATCCAGGGGGCTAAGCAGATGCTACACCTTGCCCAAGGGTAACCTGCAGGCTAGCAGATGGAAGGAGCACCTTACACCTCTTTTGGTAGATGTGTATGACCACCCTGTCAGACCAGAAGTAGGATGAAAATAATTGAGTTTGGAGTGGAAATAAGGATATGGATAGGATCAAAAAAGCAGTGTGTCTGAATATTAATACTCAGTTAAATCCAATGCCTCCTCTCTTCATTAAGTGCCATACTCACAACAGCTCCTCTTTCCCCATGATGGAGCTGACTGATTTTACAAATTTCATAATGCCTCCTCTTCACCACCATCTAATTTGTTTCGTTTCTTTTACTTCCTATTTAACTCCTTCTTGCCATTGCTATTAATTCCCCATTAAGTGGCATTTGTTCCCCATATTTTACCCCTGTTTACAATCCTCTTGCCATCCAGTAATTTATTCACCAGGTCACCTCTGCTGCTGAAGCTTGGGATTCTGGCTGCTGTTGTAGTCAGGATGTAACTTATGATTAAAAGTCCATGATAAAGCCTACACCAATCAGATTATCTTTATCCTTTGAGTAGCATTACACCTATGCCTTTTCCTCTTTACTGGAGAATGGTAATATAACCATATATCTACGAGAGAAGATTATGGGCTTAGGTTTCATAACCAGAATTGACTAATCTTGTCCAGCTCAGCAAAAGCTGGTCATGGGAAGTGCTAAATCAAGGTGTTGTCCATATAGCTAATGCAAGTACTCTCGCTGCAATGCTTAAAAATAAGTGAGATTTTCTTGGTGAGCAGGCAGCCCACAGCCAGGTAGTAAAGTGCTATTACACTGCCAGGGACCTGGGTTCAGTTCTGCCGCTGTCTGTATGCACTATTCGTGACCACCTGGCTGCTTTGATTTCTTCCACATTCTAAAGAGATGCAGGATAGTAGGGTAATTGGTCACACGGGTGTAATCGGACAGCATGGGCTAGTTGGGCTGGAAGGGCCTGTTACAGTGCTGTATCTCCAAATAAAAATAAATAAATAAACCAATACAAATTAAACCACATTACGAACAGGGTCATTAACTAGTAGTGGGATTAAGATGGGTGAGAATCACTTGTACCTAGCATTGAATGTACGATGCCAAGTGCAAGCAGTTTGGTTGAATAGACAAATTGTGGTTGGTGGGTAGCAGAGAGAAAGAGGTGTTCAGACTCAGAAGATGACTAACAAAGACATACAACACCAGGTAAGGAAATTGGATCAAGGCCATTATGGAAGGAAAAACATGGCATATGGGAGGCATAAATATTTCATATGGACCCTGGGGGAGTCTTTGGATGGCTAATAATCAAAGTTATTTAAAATGATGTTAGATTGTCTTTCATGTCTGCCAATCTGGTGGGTTTAGCTGCTGTGGGCTTCCCTTTCATGTCAGGGTCTAAAATTACAGTCAGGCCTCGATTTCAACTTTGGGCTCTGAACCATGCATTTAAAGAGACCGCATATCTGCCAGCGTGTATCTCTGCTACCTTTGCAGAAAGCCACGTTAAAAGATCAAGAGGTTTAGAAGTAGAATGGAAATCAATGTGTTAAAAGCTGCAGGAATGTCTTAAATGACAACTGTCCTGGATTCCTAGTTAAAATCCACGATAAAATCTTAATAATTCAATCACAAAATATTCAATTATGTAAATTAAATTATGTAAACAACAGAGGAACCTGGGAGCTTAATGCTTACAACTTGAATTATTGGATTACCTGAATTATGCAAATTTGAATTGAGCAAGCACACTGTTTTTGAAAAATTGCTATTTGCAGATTGCTGCATTCCTTACATAATAATGCCTGTGTCTCAAAAGGTTATTAAACAGGCTTGGAGCTCTTTGGGATATTTTTAGAATATCACTGCATGAATGCCTTTTCTTTCTTAAAAAAAATGAAACCAATTCCAAGGTGGCAAATGAAAATTTATTTTGTTTCTTTAGATTAGAAGCAGTTACTCTGAACTTTAAAATTTGTTCCTGAGATGTGGATATCACTAGAAATGGTTGTCTATCTCTAAATGATTCTAAACCGAGGAGAGGGTTAAGGGTGACCTGTATTGTCTAGTCTAGAGTCACTAACAGACTAAGCACAGGGGATTTTCTCCCATTAAAAAGAACATTAATGAACCAAATAATACCTTTCCTAACCCAAGTAAATCCTACCAAGTGACAGGGAATCAGATAACTTTCTTTTCTTTAATGTTCCATTTTAGTGAATTTTAGTGAGCCTTGAAAATCAGTGCCACTTTAAGTCAACTTGACATGGCCCATTTCCTGTGAATTTTGGGAGACACAGGTTTGGTAGCTAAGATGAAAGACAGGAGCTGTGATTATCAGAGATTGTTGGGGCAATTATCACAGCAGAGCTTCTCTGATCTGTTATTTACTGTATTGCTGACATATGAATAGGGGCTCTATTTTACCCAGTTTCAATTGTATATTTGCAGAATGCAGTTCACAGCAATTTCCCAAACAGGATGTTGAGTGCAATTTACTCAGAGATAATCTTTCAGAAACACTGAAACCTAACATTTGCCATATGCTGAAAATATTTCAGTAAATTGTTGCTCACTTAATCATAGGGAACAACTCTCAGAAGTAGAGTCCAGATCTGGTATGGTCCATAAAGCAAAGGAGTTGCTGTATGAACTCTGGTGACAAGTGTTTGGACAAGAGCAAAAGGTGCAAAATGACAGACTGAAGCCAAATTAGAAAGAACCTGTTGGGCAGTTAGAGCAGGTCAAGACACAAAAGCTACTGATGTCAGTTTCTTGCTTAAATTTCTGCATGATTTAGACAAGCAAAACTTCAGTCCTGTGCAAAAGTCTTAGATATATACATATAGTGTGCAGGTGACAGAGGAGTGCCAGGAGTGGGGGAGGGGGTGGCACGGGTACAGACACACCCATCCCTGAGATACCAGGCAAGGTCATTTGATTCCAAACAATAGGTTAATTTATTACAGAATACCTGTCTAGTGCTTCCCACTCCCTCCCCTCCCACTTCCTCTCTTCCCTTCCATGATTCCCCTCTGCCTGAAGGCACACACTCAGTGATTCAAGAACAGCTTCTTCCCCTCTGCCATATGATTCCTAAATGGACATGGAACCCATGAACATTACCTCACTTTTTAAAAATATATACTACTACTGTTTTTGCACTATTCTTAATCTATTGGCCTTCATCAATCGTGGAATTGAATTTAGGAGCCGAGAGGTAATGTTGCAGCTATACAGGACCCTGGTCAGACCCCACTTAGAGTACTGTGCTCAGTTCTGCTTGCCTCACTACAGGAAGGATGTGGAAGCCATAGAAAGGGTGCAGAGGAGATTTACAAGGATGTTGCCTGGATTGGGGAGCATGGGTTGAGAATAGGTTGAGTGAACTTGGCCTTTTCTCCTTGGAGCGATGGAGGATGAGAGGTGACCTGATAGAGGTTTACGAGGGGTGATTGATAAGTTTGTGGCCTAAGGTAGAAGGAGTCAATTTTAGAAAACCTAGTACATTTATTTTTCAACATAGTCCCCTCCTACATTTATACACTTAGTCCAGTGGTCGTGGAGCATATGGATCTTGGACCTCCAGAAAGTGTCCACAGCAGGGGTGATTGATAAGTTTGTGGCCTATGGTAGAAGGAGATGAGTTATACAGCTCTCATTACATGCACATGCAGTTCAACTCTTTGAGTGATTATGCAGAAAGTTTGAAGTTAATAATTTATCTCCTTCTACCTTAGGCCATGAACTTATCAATCATCCCTGATGAGATACTAACTTCAAACTTTTGGCAACAGTGATGGAGGCGGATACAATAGGGTCTTTTAAGAGACTTTTGGATAGGTACATGGGGCTTAGAAAAATAGAGGGCTATGGGTAAGCCTAGTAATTTCTAAGGTAGGGACATGTTTGGCACAACTTTGTGGACCGAAGGGCCTGTATTGTGCTGTAGGTTTTCTATGTTTCTATTTAATTTATATATATATATATATATATACTCACCGTAATTGACTTACTTATTTGTTATTTATTTATTTATTTTCCTTTGTACATTATCATGTATTGAATTGAACTGCTGCTGCTAAGTTAACAAATTTCACAACACATGCCGGTGATAATAAACCTGATTCTGATTCTCTGCCCCGTTCCCACTCTCAGTCCACAATAGAGACCCATATCAGAATGAGGTTTATCATCACTCAACCGTGATGATAACAGATTCATGCTTTGTCCTTAAGAAGTATCTGGATGAACGTTTGAATTACCAATGTCCAGAAGGTGAAGAACCAACGGGTAGAAATCAGATTTATATAGAAAGGTACTTGATTTTTTTTTAAACCTTCCTGGAGTGATCCAATTTTTTTACTTTGTAAAAATAAAGGTATTAATTCTTTTTTGGATTTATTTAAGGAAGGCAGATTGATGTCTTTTGAACAATTAGTCGATAAATATTCTCCCTCATATACACACTTTTTACTATACCTTCAAGTTAGACATTTTTTACAAAAATATTGAAGTAATTTTCCTTACATATTGGAGGCTGACATGTTAGATATAATTATGAATATGAACCCTTTGATGAAAGGTTCTATTGGAAGAATTTATAGTTTATTATTACAATGGGATAAGTGTCCTTTACTTAAGATTAAACAGGATTGGGAGAAGAAACTCAATTTGACTTTTATATGGGAGGATTGGACGCGGATTCTGAAGCTGGTTAACTTCTTCTATCTGTGCTAGTCATTCACTGATTCAATTTAAAATTGTACATTGTTACCATTAGACGAAGGAGAGACTTTCTAAAATATTTCCCAATGTTGACAGGTACTGTGATAGATATAAAACTGAGATAGCTACACTGACACATATGTTCTGGTCATGTTCTATATTAAAACAGTTTTGGAAGTCAGTCTTTTTGACAATTTCTAAAGCACTCAGAATCAACATACAACTTAATAAATTGACTGTGCTTTTTGGAATACCTCCACAAAATATCCATGGTATTTCTGTGTCTGACCAACATGTTATTGCGTTTGTTACATTGATAGCTAGGAGGGCCATCTTGTTAAAATGGAAGGATATATCAGCTCCTACTTTGTCACAATGGTTCTTTCAAGTGATGCTGTGTCTTAGCTTGGAGAAAATTAGAAGTCAAACCTTTGAACATTTATTTGATTTTGAGAAGAGATGGGGCTCATTTGCTCATTATTATCATTTCAGTTAACTGATAGATTTCCTCCACGATCTAAGTGTAATTTTTTTTGATATATCTTTCTTTCTTGTTGGCGGTTTGATGTTTATTTTTAGAAGCTCTCTATATGATGCATGGCTCCAGGGTTGTACCCCCAATGGGTTTCTTTTTTTTCTGACTTTTCTTGCTTAGTAGGTTTTTTTTTATTCACAAACATTTTCAATATTTAAGATAATTTCTTTTTTTGAGGCATTGTAAGTGTTGTTACTTCGATGTACTTGTGTTATTTTTGAATAATAATAATAAAAAGATTTGAAAAGAAAGAAAGGTACTTGATTGTTGGTATGGATATGGTGGAGCAAACGCTCTGTTTCTATATTATTTACTGAATAACTCTACAGTATTTATTTTACAATAAGGTTTTCAGAAATCGAGAATATTAGTTTGAAGTAATTTTTCTTTACCAGGTTCTCAGCAGCTGACCTTTCATCCATTTAATGCTTTTGGAACATATTGGACCAACATCTCTGTGTCCTCTCTAATCACAAGTGAGGTCCCGGAGGACTGGTGAGTAGCTAATGTTGTTCCATTGTTTAAGAAGGGAACCAGGGATAATCCTGAAAAATATAGACTGATGAGTTTCATGTCAGTGATAGGGAATTTACAGAGAGAATTCTCAGTGATAGGATTTATGAGCATTTGGAAATCCATGGCCTAATTATGGAGAGCCAGCAGGGCTTGTGTCTCATTAATTTGACTGGGTTTTTTTGAGGAGGTAATGAGGATGATTAATGAAAGTGGTGCTGTGGATGTTGTCTACATGGATTTCAATAAGGTGTTTGACAAGGTCCCTCATGGGAGGCTCATCCAGAAGATTAAGATGCATGGGATCCATAGTCAATGGGCCATTTGGATTCAGAACTGGCTTGCGCATAGAAGACAGAGGGTGGTGGTTGAAGGGACTTATTCAAGCTGGAGGTCTGTAATTAGTGGAGTTCCACTGGGACCTCTGCTGTTTGTGCTGCATATAGTGACCTGGATGAAAATGTAGATGGATGGGTTAGTAAGCTTACAGATGGTGCAAACATTGGTGGTGGTGTGGATAGCGTGGAAGACTGGCAAAAAACTGCACAAAATAGATCAGATATGGGCAGAGAAAGGGCAGATGGAGCTTAACTCAGCCAAAGGTGAAGTGTTGCACCTTAATAGGTCAAATGTAAGGAAACAGAACACTGTTAAGGGCAAAATCAACAGTATTGATGAGCAGAGGGTTTTTTTTGATCCAAGCTCATAGTTCCCTGTAAGTGGCTGCACTGTTTGATAGGGTGATTAAGAAGGCACATGGAAGCTTCTCTTTATTAGTCGAAGCATTGGGTTCAAAATCAGGAAGTCATGTTGCAGCTTTATAAAGCTCTAGTTAGGCCACATCTTCAGTACTGCATACAGTTCTGGTTGCCCTATTATAGGAAGCATGTCAAGGTTTTGGATAGGATGCAGAAGAGGTTTACCAGGATGCTGTCTGGAATACAGAGAATGTGCAATAACTAGAAGCTGGAGAAACTTGGGTTGCCTTCTCTGGAGTGGTGGAGGCTAGGGTGAGATTTGATACAGATTTATAAGATTATGAGATGCACATATAGAGTAGATAGGATCTTTTTCCCAGGGTTGAAATGTCTAATGCTAGATGGTGTGCATTTAAGGTGAGAGGGGATAATTTTAAAGAAAATGTGATGGATAAGATTTTTTTTACTTAGAGAGTGGTGGGTGCAAGGAAAGTGCCACCTGTGTTGGTGGTAGAGTCAAATGCATTAGGGACTTTTAAGAGACATTTAGATAGATACATGAATGTGAGGGAAATGGAAGGATATGGATATTGTGTAAGCAGAAAAGATTAGTTTAGTTGGACATTTGATTACTAATTTAATTGGTTTGTCACAACATTGTGGGCCAAAGGGCCTGTTTCTATGTTCTATTATAAATTAAAGTTTTCCAATTAGGGAAATGGATGGGGTCATCTGTGCTAAACAGTGGAACATGTTTAAAGAGCTTGGCTCCAAAAGCTATTGTAATAATGATGAGAAGATTCCTAAAAAAACACCACGAGAAGATATCTTGCATATTATATTTGTAATTTCGAGTCCCATTCCATCATCTTACATGCAGACTCTTGGCTGGCATTTCATTTAGGAGCAAGGGATCACCACATTGTCAGTGAGATATGATTTCAGATGTGATATTAATATCAAAGCTCTCAGAGTACATATTAGAGATTTTATGTATTATTTTTCAGTTGAGGAAAAGTAATCTATCTGGTTAACAACTCCACCAACACCAATAAGATAATGGCCTTTCAATCCAGAGCAACCTTACAGGAATTTAATCTTGTGGAATATCATTTTTTTTGTGAGGCATCCATGCGAATGATCTATTCATGGCTATACAATACTGTGCAAAAGTCTTAGGCATATATATATATAGCTAGGGACTTCTGCACAGTATTGTAGTAATTTTATGTATTGCACAGTACTGCTGCTGCTGCAAAAAAACAAATTTCATGACATATGTGAGTGATGATAAACCTGATTCTGATATGGTCTCTATTGTGGACTGAGAGTGGGAAGGGAGAAGGGAGAGGGGAAATTATGCATGGGAAAAGGGGAAGGGAGAGGGGAGGGAGCTGGAAGCACCAGAGAGACATTCTGTAATGATCAGTAAATCAATTGTTTGGAATCAAGTGACCTTGCCTGGTGTCTCATGGCTGTGAGTGTGTCTGCACCTGTGCCACCCCCGCCCCAGCACACTTTCTCTGCCATCTGCCCCACCACACTCCCGTGCTGCTCCATTCCCAACATCCTTTGTTCCCGCCAGATTTAGAAACTCGCTCTTCACTCCATGTTGACAAATACAGTACTGTAGGAAAGTCTTATGTATCCTAGCTATATGTATGTACAGTACATTTGCACAGTATTGTAAATGTCTGGACATACACAGTAGCATTAAGTAGTATATGATGTACGGGTGATTCCAGTTGCATCACACTTATCACCTTATTGAGACCATACAGATTGGCAGATATACCTTCCTGCAGATATTTAAGATTTTCATTTACCTCCATGTCACTATGAGCCTTCATTTCAACCCGTACAACTGACTCATCCCCACACCAATCAGTCATGCCTCTGATCACCCATCAGTCAATTATGGTGCCAAATCACCAGACTAAGATTTGAGGTACAGAACCTCCCTGAATATCCTCCATAGATGTAGAGCTAGCAAATGCCTTATTGTGTGTTTATCGATGACCAAAGCCAACCCTTTGGGCTTCATATTTACTATGGAGTGACAGTGAATGAAAAACATGCAAGAAGCATGTGCCCCCATTACATCATCAGCTTAAAGTGCCCTTTGAGATGCAGAATAATTTCCAGACTAATCCGTCCACTGAAGTTCTGCCTTTTTCATACTTCAAAAGCATCTCATCGGCTCTAAGACAGGAAGTTGTGAAAAATGTTAAAAATTTGCAAGCCTTTTATTGATAGTGAAATTATAAATATTGGCCTGGAGTTTCACTACAGATGAATTATTTAAAATGCTTTTAGGCTTTTTTTCCATAAGGAGTATACAAAGTAGATATTTGGATGTTTATAATATATGCACAGTTCTAAAACTCATTTTAAGAAGTTAATTTGAGTGACAAAATATTCTGCTATGAATAGTCCCTGATTCTAATAATGAAACCAGAAGAGTTTTCCCATGTAACTTCTGTGAGGCAAATACTTCTATTACAAAATTTTCAAAGCAATTTCTTTAAGTGTCCAATAATTGAATATGAGTGTTAATCATAGATGACTCTATGTCAATTTGCAAATTACAAGCTTGATCTCAGTGATTTTGCATTGTTTCAGCTGATAAAGCCCATCTAGTTCTTCAGTGTGATAAACAGATCCAGGAAACAGCAACAAAATACAGATCAAAAAATGCTGTGATACTCCCCGAACAATATCAGAATTTCTTCCAGCTTAATATGCTGCAGAACTGTAAGCACTTTTGCGAGTATGGAGCCGTAACTTTCAATTTTGGAAAACCTTTGACACAATTCATTTAAAAGTTGAACAGTCCATTTCAGAATTATATTCCATGCACACATTTTTCTTTCTCTGATTATAAGAAGGATTTTGCAAAATTTCCTATCATTTAGCTTTTTGTGACAAGAAGTTTTATCAGTCATATTTTCTAACTGAAAATCATAAGAAAGAAAATCACTATGTTTTGTTATTTTTAAGGAAATTCTTCAGATGTCTGGGTGGTCTAATTGCATGGGGTCCAATGTTCCCGTTCCAGCATCCTCCTGAAAAGTTTATTCAAGTTCAACCCACCTCTCACAGCCTTTTTAAACCCCAAATTTGTTTCAAAAATCCTTAGCTTGAAGCTTCTAATGAAAAGCTGGATCTTGTTCACGTAAAGATCAAGGATCAACTTTATTTTCCATGTATTAGGAGTTTGCTGTGGTGTATTGGCGCGACATGCAACAAAAACCAACAAGATTCAATAATCGCAAAGAACAAGGAACTATATAAAAATAAAGCCAGAGGTTAAAGTATGCACATGGAACAAAAGGTGCACAAATACGTAAATACCAACATGTATTTATGATGTAAAATATAATATTTGCAATGTAAAATGTATGTATTTAAAATGTAAAATACAGCACTTAGTTGAAAGTGTTAACAATGCGGTGCAGTGATTAAGGTAACAGATATAGGAGTGTGGGGTGGTTAACTAGAATGATTAATCAGGTTAATGGTTTGAGGGGAGAAACCTTTAAGATGGCATGAAGTTTTTGTTTTAATAGCCTTATTGTGCTTTCCAGAAGGGAGCTTTTGGAAATGGCAGCTTGCTGGCTGGGTAGTGTCCAAAACGATTTTTCTCGCCCGTTTCTTTGTTCATAGAATAACTGAAACAAAAGTTACAGCTACATCTGTCAAAAAAAACAACTTACTGGAATGATAAAGGGCCCTTGACCAGAATTACTGACTTTATTATTCTTCCCACTGATTCTGCCTGATCTTCAAATCACCTCCAGCATTCTGACTCCAACTTAAAGCATTATCTGGTTGTTCATTCATTTACAGTTTATGGGATCTGAGTGCTCACAGATTAGTTGTTGCATGTGTCACCTAATAGCAATGGCATATTTCAAAAATAATCCATTAGTTGAATAGTCCTATGAAATAACTTTCAGTGGTTAAAATAGTCATGTAAATGAAGGTTCTTCTTTTTTGCTTTGCTTTTGAGAGACTGATTTTAAGCCATTTTTTATCTTAAAAAGCTGCAAGAAATTACTAATTGTTACGTAATAGCAATAACAACTCATTGTAGCTGATATGCACCTCTCATCATAGTAAAATGTCCTATAAATATTCATGGTTCAACAAAGCCAGTTATCCACTTAAAACATAATCGACTAATTCACTTACGCACTTGGATCCCATGCAATTGGACCACCCAGACATCTGAAGAATTTCCTTAAAAATAACAAAACATAGTGATTTTCTTTCTTATGATTTTCAGTTAGAAAATATGACTGATAAAACTTCTTGTCACAAAAAGCTAAATGATAGGAAATTTTGCAAAATCCTTCTTATAATCAGAGAAAGAAAAATGTGTGCATGGAATATAATTCTGAAATGGACTGTTCAACTTTTAAATGAATTGTGTCAAAGGTTTTCCAAAATTGAAAGTTACGGCTCCATACTCGCAAAAGTGCATACAATTTGCTTTACGTAATACCCAATAAACCCCTGGGGCGGGATGGTAGTGTAGTGGTTAGCTCAACACTTTACAGTACCAGTGACCTGGGTTCAATTCCCGCTGCTGTTTTTAAGGAGTTTGTACACTCTCCCCGTGGCCACGTGGGTTTCCTCCGGGTGCTTGGGTTTCCTCCCACAGTCCAAAGACATACCAGTTGGTTGGGTAATTGGTCATTGTAAAGGCTAGGACTGCCGGACGCTGCGGCTCAAAGGGCCTATTTCACGCTGTATCTTAATAAATAAATAAAGAAGGGATGAAATTTGACAGCTATGTTGTGATATACAGTGGGACCCTCTCCCCTCTCCCTCTCATTCTCAACATCATATGCCAAGTATCTGACTCTTACACCTCCGTAAATGCTTCTTTTGCATGAGAATAAATAGTTCACAGATAGAATGTATTAAAAGGTGCAAGTAGATTGATCTCCTGGCAGGAAGTTATACTGAACTCCTGGAACAGGATAGATTAGTGAATCGGGTGTGTTCTCCCTGAGTGTAAGGTACCAACCTCAGCACTCGGTGCTGTTATGTACTGCTTAAATTAACAAAAGAAATCTGGAAGTAAAACTATGTTTGTGCTAAACAGTAAAATCAAGATAAGAAACAACTACATTTGTTTAAAGTGGAATTTTTAATCTTAGAAATGAATTTACCCTGCTGCGTTTGAGCTTGAAAGTTGACCCCAATTGATCATGTCGAAGTTTCACTTTAAGATAATGAGACAACTGTTCAGACAGTTGTTTCCAGATTTGGACTGGAAGACTTCAGCTGAACACAACAAGAACACGAGTGGGTCACTCATACCTCCATTCTCCTCCCCATTCAATAAGACTGAGGCTGATGTGACTGTCACTTCAACTCCACATTCCTGTCTATTTCCTGTAACCTTCATCACCTCCTTAAAAATATCAGACTGATTCCACTGCTTTTAAGAGAGCTCCAAGGACTCTCAGTCACTGAGGGGAAAAAAATGCCCTTTTCTGTCTTAATTAGGATGTTCCTTATTTCTAAGCATTCCAATGCACCTTTCCTCATAAAATTCTTTATTTCCCATCTGAAAACTGACAAGCACAGAGAACTCATCTTGCATTTCAGTTCTCCTGTCAGGTCTGCACAGGCAGGCAACTTCCAGTCTCCACCCAGCAAACAGAGGAGTCGCCTGCCACTCATTTCCAGCTCCCCTCCTGCAGCCCATTTAAGTCCAGTTCTCATCCCCAATCCTTCTTCAGTCATACAAACCAGCCAGCCTCAACCAGTTGTTCCTAGTCTTCAGTTACTGTGTGATAAGTACCTGTACTCTCTCACTTTGTGGCCCCCTCGTGGCATGTCATTTTGCAGTTTATTAGTAAAATATTGTTTACTGCTGAGTCATCTCCGCTGCTCTACTTTTGGGTCAAGCCTCCCCTGTGCTTCCTGACAGCTACTTCTGTACACGTGAATATAGCACCCAAAATGCCAGGGATTAAGGTCCTGCACCCTATGATGTCTGAAGCATGTTGCACCAAATGAGGTTGGACCACTTTGATGGTCGCCTAAAACCCAGCACTACAATACTTAATTTCTGATGTTGCTCACCCCACATAAGTTTGAGTCCTTTCCAAAAGGATGATTACAAATGTGGCTTTTCTCTGGTCACCCTGGCTTTTCTCCCACATTCCAAAGACATAAGATTTAGAATTAGCGAGTTGTGGGCCTGCTAAGTTGATGCTGGAAGTGTGGCGACTCTTGTGGGCTGCCCAGCAAAATCCTTGCTGATTTGATCTGATGCAAAAAGGAATTAAATTGTATGTTTTGATGTACATGTGACAAGTAAAGCTAATCAATCAATTCATCAGGCTTACTGAACCGTGCAAAAGTCTTCGGCACATATATAACTAAGGTGGCTAAAACTTTTGCACAGTACTGTATTTGTCAATGTGGAGTGCAGAGCGTGTTTGTAAATCAGGTGGGAGCCAAGGATGTTGGGAATGACAAGGGTGGAGTGCTGTGGGAAAGGTGGCAGAGAAGGAGTGCTGGGGTGGGGGTAGCGTGGGTACAGACCAAGCCTTGACCAAGCCAACAACTGGTTTATTGATCATTACAGTGTGTCTTTCCTCTCCCTTCCCCTTTTCCCAACCATGATTCCCCTCTCCCTGCCCCCTTCCCTCTCTCAGTCCACAATAGAGACCCATATCGGAATCAGGCTTATCAACACTCATGTGTCATGAAATCTGTTTTTTCATGCAATATATTGCAATATATAAAATTACCACAGTACTGTGCAAAAGTTATATTTATGTGCCTAAGGCTTTTACACAGTACTGTATAATGGGTGGGAAAACAGCTAATGCTGGTTTTGCATCCCTGTTGTAATTGGAGTTTCTGCCCACGACTCTGAGCCATGTTCTGGAATTGGATTTTGACACAACAGGCCGCGGTAACTACAAGTGATGACATACTTAATTAGTTTAGTGATAGTGGTGATGAGGTGGCAGGGGCAGGTATCACATGGGGAGTGATTTATATTGATTTACACTTAAAAAATTTATAAGACTAAGATGCAATGTCACTGACTTGTGGAAAACTCTGAGAGGGTAACACGATGAAAGCCAGAGAACATCCCCTTTGGTTTGTGAAAATCAAATGGAGTACAGATTCTGTTTCTCTTTGTGCGGACTGGACCTGACCTGCTGAGGATTTTCAGCATTTACTGTGATGTTTTAGCTCCCCTCTGGTTGTTGAGTCAAGAACCAGTCATAGGATCAAGATTGTTATTAGCTTTGTTTGTCTCACGTGCATCGAAGTAGACACTGTAGACACTGTAGAAGTGCATCGTAGTTACCCCGACTGCGTCAACAAGTGACACAGTTGGGGTAACACGCAAGTTTTGCCATGCTTCAGGTGGCAACATAGCATGCCCACAACTTACCAACCCTAACCCGTCCATCTTTATTGGAATGTGGGAGAGTACCAGCGCACCCAGAGGACACCCACACTGTCATGGCTAGAACTCTGTCCAGACAACCGCGGGAACTAAACTCCAGCCCTCTGATTGCTGTAACAAATCAGTAATGGATCATTTGGTGGACTACAACCAGAGGTCATAGGATAAGGGTGAGAGGTGAAAAGATTAAGGGGAACACGAAGGGAATCTTCTTCACTCAGTGGGTGGTGAGAGTGTGGAACAAGTTGCCAGTGCAAGTGGTGCAAACAAGCTCAATTTCAAAATTTTAGAGAAGTTTGGATAGATACATGGATGGTAGGGGCATGGAGGGCTATGGTCCAGGTGCAGGTCAATGGAACTTGGCACGGCATACTAAATCTGATTCTGAATTGATTCAGCATGGACTAGAGGGACCAAAGGGCCTGTTTCTGTACTGTACTTTTCTATCATTCTATGACTCTAATTGATCTGCAGTAAAAGCATACAAGTTTTTCACTTCCACAGTACATTTGACAGTAATAACCCAAATTAACAAATTTTTCTACATGCCTGACCAACTTTGGACTTTTGATAGAAGACATGGCTTTAGGTCACAGGTAGTTCAAGCTGCTTAATTTAGAGTCTGCCACAGCCGCTTCACCAAATAACTTTAGTCATGGACTTCATCTGCAATAAAACTACTCTCCAATGATGGTTTTCACTTTATTATTTAAAAATCCAACAATGACTCTTATGATGCTTACCCATGGAATGGAAACAGATGGAGTAACACTGCCTCACAAGACCACTTCCCTCCCAGGTGTCCCTGCATCACTTCCAGAGCCTCAGCTATCTGTTTAAATGAACGTTGTGTAATATTTATTTGACAACACCACCAAATAGAATAAATAAGAATGCCTTCAGGCACAAGGAGGCAGAGTGCTGCCAAGCCTCCTCGGTGAATTGAAATCAGGCCATTAGTTTGGTATGATTCCACCAATGACTGTGACAGTGCTGCTGAGAGATGAGCAAGGCTGTGCTCCACAGGTAATCTTTAATATGACAAATGCCTTTCACTCTGGGTTTTGTAGCAGAAAGCCTAGCAAAATAAAACCCATAAGAAAAGTTGGCAGAGGTCAGGATTTGGAATCATTCCAATGATTAACTTATTTCTCTTGCCAATTATCCTCAGGTGAGTAGCTTGGGATCTCTGGTTCTTTCCCATCATCCCTCCGATAGCCAAAGTATACAGCTGTGCCACTCATTCTGAATGAGACTGATGTGTGTACAAACCTTGGACACTGATGTCAGGAAACGGTACAGTGGTGCCTGCTGTGTTACAGTCACGGTGATCACACTGAAACTGCAGTGGTTAATAGAGCTGCTGCCTTTCAGCATCTCAGCATTAGAGACCTGGCTTCATTTCTGATCTGAGTGCAATTCTCCTGAGACCATAAGACACAAGAGCAGAATTAGGCCATTTGGCCTTCTCCCCGTAACCTTTCAAGAATCTATCAACTTCTGCCTTAAATTCACCCGGTGACTTGGCCTCCACAGCCACCTGTGGCAATGAATTCCACAGATTCACCACCCTCTGGTTAAACAAATGGCCTCCTCATCTCCATTCTAAATGGACATTCCTCTATTCTGAGGCTGTGCCCTTTGGTACTTGACTCCCCCACTAAAGGAAACATCCTCTCTACATTCACTCTGTCTAGGCCTTCCAACATTTCATGGCTTCAAAAAGATCTCCCCTTATTCTTCTAAGTTCCAGTGAGTTCAGGCCCAGAACAATCAAACATTCCTCATAAGATAAACCTCTCATTTCTAGGAGCATTTCCATGAACCTCCTTTGAACCCTCTCCAATGTCAGCACATCCTTGTTAGATAAAGGGCCTAAAGCTGCTCACAATACTCCAAGTGAGGCCTCACTAGTGCCTTATAAAGTGTCAGCATTACATCCTTGCTTTTATAGAAACATAGAAAACCTACAGCACAATGCTGTGCCAAACATATACTTCAGAAATTATCTAGGATTACCCATAGCACTCTATTTTTCTAAGCTCCGTGTACCTATCCAGGGGTCTCTTAAAACACCCTATTGTATCCACCTTCACCACCACTGCCGGCAGCCCATTCCACGCACTCACCACTCCCTGCATAAAAAACTTACCCCTGACATCTCTGTACCTACTTCCAAACATCTTAAAACTGTGCTCCCTCGTGCTAGCCATTTCAGCCCTGGGAAAAAGCCTCTGACTATCCACACAATCAATGCCTCTCATCATCTTATACACCTCTATCAGGTCACCTTTTAATCTCCGTCGCTCCAAGGCGAAAAGACCGAGTTCACTCAACCTATTCTCATAAGGCATGCTCCCCACTCCTGGCAACATTCTTGTAAATCTCCTCTACATTCTTTCTATGGTTTCCACATCCTTTCTGTAGTGAGGCAACCAGAACTGAGTACAGTACTCCAGGTGGGGTCTGACCAGGGTCCTATATAACTGCAACATTACCTCTCAGCTCCTAAGCTCAAATCCCATGGTTGATGAAGGCTGATGCACCGTACACCTTCTTAACCACAGAGTCAACCTGCGTAGCAGCTTTGAAAGACCTATGGACATGGACCCCAAGATCCCTCTGATCCTCCACACTGCCAACATTCTTACCATTAATACTATATTCTGCTATCATATTTGACCTACCAAAATGAACCACCTCACACTTATCTGGATTGATCTCTATCTGCCACTTCTCAGCCCAGTTTTGCATCCTATTGATGTCCCACTGTAACTACTGACAGCCTCCACACTATCCACAACACCCCCAACCTTTGTGTCATCAGCAAATTTATTAACCCATCCCTCCACTTCCTCATCCAGGTCATTTATAAAAATCACAAAGTGAAGGGGTCCCAGAACAAATCCCTGAGGCACACCACTGGTTATTGACCTCCATGCACAATATGACCCATCTACAACCACTCTTTGCCTTCTGTGGGCAAGTCAATTCTGGATCCACAAATCAAGGTCCCCTTGGATCCCATGTGTCCTTACTTTCTCAATGGGGTACCTTGCATGGGGTACCTTATCAAATGCCTTGCTGAAATCAAGTATATTCTGGTCCTCTGGAAAATGAATGCCAACACTGCATTTGCCTTCCTCACCACTGATTCAACCTGCAAATTAGCATTTAGGGAATCCTGCATAGGGTCTCCCAAGTGGCTTTGCTCCTTGGATTTTTGAATTTTCTCTCCATTTAGAAGATAGCCCATGCTTTGCTCCTTCTACCAATGTACATGACCGTTCACTTCCCAACACTGGATTTCATCTGCCTCTTCTTTGCCCATTCTCCTAATCTGTCTAAGTTCTTCTCCAGTCTCCCTGCTTCCTCAACACTCCACCTATCCTCCACCTATCTTCATATTGTCCTCAAACTTGGCCACAAAGCCATCAATTCCATCATCCAAATCATTAACATATAATGTAAAAATAAGTGATCCCAACACAGACCCCTGCAGAACACCACTAGTTGCTGGCAGCCAAACAGAAAAGGTTCCCATTATTCCCACTCTTTGCCTCCTGCCAATCAGCCAATGCTCTATCCAGGCTAGTATCTTTCCTGTAACAACCTGGGGTCTTACTGAACAGCCTCATGTGTGGCCCATGTCAAAGGCCTTCTGAAAATCCGAGTACACAACATCCACTGATTCTCCTTTGTCTATCCTGCTTGTTATATCCTCAAAGAATTCCAGCAGATTTGTCAGTCAAAATTTTCCCTTTAGGAAACCATGCTGATTTTAGTCTATTTTACTATGTGCTTCCAAGTACCCTGAAACCACATCCTTAACAATCAAGGTCAGGCTAGCAGGCCTATATTTTCCTTTCTTCTGCCTCCCTCCCTTCTTGAACATTTGCAATTATCCAGTCCTCCAGAACCATGGCAGAATCTAGTGATCATTACTAATTCCTCCATGATCTCCTCAGCCACCTCTTTCAGAAACCTGGGTTTCCTCCAAGTGCGATGGTTTCCACCCACATTCCAAAGCCATGTATGTTGCTAGGTTAATTGATCACTGTAAATTGCCCCTACAGTGGTAGAATATGGAGGAGTTGAGGGAATATAGGGCACATTAAAATGGGATTTAATGTATACTTCCGGTCAAGATGGTACCAAGCTACAATTGCTGTTGAGGCCACAGCTCAGACTTAGTTGTTTTTTTTAGATTTATAGGGATGGGTTTGGGTACAGAGAGGGGAGTTAGGGGTCAGGGACAGGGATGTAGGGGAATTAGAGAATAGGCCCGACTCTAAGCCTCTGCTCCGCGTGCCAAGGTCAATGACACGGAAGTGGTCAGATGTTGGGCCAGCAGACTGACAAGGACAAGGGTGGGTGGCACCCAGGGCAGCCAGTCATCAGCAGGTTCTGTGTGGGCAGGTGTCATGAGTGCAGGAGAGCCCTTGGTATATGAATCGGCAAGACTGGAGTTCGAGGCCTTATGTTTGGGTCCCATCATCACTGAGTCTGGCATTCAAGGTTTGGAGTTAGGGTCCTCAAGCATCACCATCAATGAGTCCTGGACTGATAACAAAGATTGAGACCCAAAGTTGATCGGAAGTCCAAAAGTAGAGCCCTGAGTCTGTAAATCTCTGTGAGTCTGCTGGGGAAGCCAAAGGCCCAGTGTCTGCAAAATCCACCAGTCTGCTGGAGGCTGGAGACCGAACCAGGCCTTTCCTGTGTACGTGCGGGTGGATGGGTGGGAAGGAGGAATGGGACTTGTTTTGTTGTAGTTTGCTTTTTTGCTTGGTATGTCTTGTTTTGTTCTGTTCTGTGTTGTTCTGCTGAGAATTGTGGGAGTTCTCAGAATGTGCAGCAACACTTGCAGGCTGCCCCCAGCCGTGCTGTTGTTAATGTAAACAACGCAGTTCATTGTACGTCTCGGTGTTCCTGTGATAAATAAATCTGAATCTCATTGAGTATAAATGGGTTAGTGTGGACTCAGTGAGCTGTTTCCCTAGGATTCCCTAGGATATACTGTTTCCTAGTATATTACTCTTTATTGAGGTGGTGCTCACTACCAGGTCCACATGCTCATCTAGTCCATCAGTTTTCTCATGATCAAGCAGCTGAGTCTAGGCTACTAGTGATAGTTATCTCTTTTATTATACCCTGGAAAATGAGAGCAAAAGAATTGTAGAACTGATTTTGCTCCCAGCTGAAAACATATAGAGTCTTCTGGAGAATGATCATTCCTTTCAATTGTTCAATCAACAAGGAAGGAAGCTGCCTCGAGATGAAAATTTCTCAGTGCTACTAGGGTCAAGCTCCATTAGAGAGCTTTTAACCAAGGCATCAGATCCTGATAACTATCAGCATGCATATTACTTAAATCTTTCCATACACTCTCACTGAGATGAAGCTCTCTCTCTCTCTCACTGTCACCCATTTCTAAGTAGCAAGGGCATTTTTACATGATAATGTTAGGAACTTAGAAACATATTGTCCCATTAAACCCGCTGAACCAGTCCTGTCTTTTAATGAGATGCTGGCTGATCCACCAAATACCTCCATCAGAATGGAGTTCTTCCTCAGTTGCAGAGCCAAAACCTTCCACGATATAGTAATTGTCTGCTGTGATCCATACCTAAGTGTAATTTGACTGCAGTGAACGGAAATGAATTTGGGAAAAAGATTGCAGAAGGCATATATTATTATATATAATGTATATGCGGTAAATTCCTCCCTCATACATTTACTTATCACTGCCCCTCACTTTTCAAAGCTCTGCTTAATCTAAAGCTGTCAATCTCATTTCAATTTCCACAGTTTCAATAATTAATTGCCACTCACCTGAGTCTATATTTCTGCCAATATTTGAACGGCAAAGGAATGTTTCCTGTATCTGTTCATGACTTGTCAACAAAATGTGTACAAGGATCTTGAATTCTCCTTGGATCTCGACTTAAGAGCTTTAAAGCTTGTAAAAACATTCTGTCCATTTCTTTGGGTCTGAAATGGATGATCCCACATTTGCCAACTAGTGCATATCAATTTGGCACTGCTTTGCCTCTTTCATTTTAGTTGTTAACCTGGCTTTGTAATTTAATACTTTTATCTGCATGGTTTGCAATGCCAGCGATCTTTGTGACACTGGTAGTGAGCAAAACTTTGTAAGTCTTATTGTCTTTAGCAGTCTGTCTAAAGACAATGTTTGTTACAAACTAGCCAAGTTCTGCACATTTTTTCACCAGTAGTATTCCAATGAACTGACGTTTTCCGCTTTCTCTTTCCCAATGGTACCATTCCAGAGATCTGATTTACATGTGGCTCTCACATTGAAATCTTTCAAGAAGAAAAATCTTCTCCTTGGGAATGTTGGTCAGGAGTCAGCCAAAATATGAACAGGAATGTTTCTTGACACCTTTGCTGGCATCAAGTAGTGGTTTATTAAGGTCTCAAGGCTTCTTTATGACCAGGTGACAACTGCTCTCTGTCAAGGGAAGGAAACAGATCGATTCATCAAGCAAAACGAGGTTAAGCAGGGTTAAGTCATGTTCTCCATCTTCTCTGCAGTTATTCTTGCCCTCATTAAAGACCATCTCTCTACCGGAATTGATATACAACACAAGGCAGGTGGACAACTCTTTCACCCCTGTCTTTTCCACACAAAGACTAGAGTCTCTGCAGCACCCTCAGTGTGAAAATGATGGTGCTGTCCACACTCACACACACATGCTGAGAATGAATATCGAGTTGTGTTTGATTTCAATTGTATTTGACTGGCCGTTTGACACAATGAAAACAAGAAGACTAATTTTTATGGCTCACATGTGCAATAAGCATTTTCAACTAAAAAATGACCAAGCTTGGTTGGTGCTTTGTTATACTAATATCTCTTTCCAGAAGGCTGGAGGGTAGCCAGTAAATGAGGTGAACAAAGTGCACAAGCACGTTGGTAGCTTGTAGCTTGTCCATCTTGTGTGCAATTTTCATTGATACTATTGTGTCTCTTTGTATTTACTGTAAATGCCTGGAAGAAAATGAATCTCAGGGTTGTATATGTTGACATATATGTACTTTCATAATAAATTTACTTTGAACTTTATTAAACGTGTAAACATACAGGGAGGGATAGGAACTTATTTTTCTGTTTGATTTGTCCCAGAAGCAAACAGGCAGGCCCCAACAAAGCAAGACTCTTTGGAAATGTGTCTCCAAGTCCTGTTGCAATATACACAGACCCAAATTACATAAGCCACATACACTCAGTGGTCACTTTATTAGGTACACCTGACCGTTAAAGCAAATACCTGATCATGTGGCAGTAACTCATGATCATAATCATGTGGCAGTAACTCAAAGCTCATGCGGACATGGCCAAGAGGTTCAGTTGCTGTCCAAAGTAAGTTGCAGGACAGCAGAAAAATATAGGGAGGGGAATGGGACTCATTTTTTAACAAAATAAACTTTATTCATAATAAAAATTACTTACAAGAATAAACTGTTCAATACATTTACATTCTTAACATTGTCAATACTTTCCATATTGTTTAAACACTGCTGTCACTCATGTGGCACTCTGGGGTTTTACATTAGTCATGGGATGAATAATCTCCCTCTGTCCAGGTAATCAAAAATATTCAAACTATAGTCCGCCTTTAATTGGAAGTGGGTAGGTGTATTACATAACGTAACATTAAAACATGCAATCCTTTTTTAATAATTATTATTTAAATGGTTAAAAAATGCAGAATGCTGCTGTGCAGAGGAACTTGGGAGTGTTTGTGCATGAGTCACAAAAGATTGGTTTGCAGTTGCAGCAGGCTATCAAGAAAGCAAATGGAATGTTGGCCTTCATTGCTAGAGGTATTGAATTTAAGAGCAGGGAGATTATGCTGCAAATGTACAGGGTACTAGTGAGGCTGCACCTGGAGTACTGTGTGCCGTTCTGATCTCCTTACTTGAGGAGGGATATCTTAGCTTTAGAGGCAGTGCAGAGGAGGTTCACCAGGTTGATTCCAGAGATTAGGGGTTAGACTATGAGGAGAGATTGAGTCGCCTGGGACTGTACTCGCTGGAATTCAGAAGAATGGGGGAGATCTTATAGAAACATATAACATTATGAAAGGGATAGATAAGATAAAGGCAGGAGAGTTGTTTCCATTGGTAGATGAGTCTAGAACTAGGGGGAGTAGATTTAGGACGGAGATGAGGAGGAACTGCTTTTCCCAGAGGGTGGCGAATCTGTGGCATTCTCTGCCCAATGAAGTGGAGGAGGCTACCTCAGTAAGTATTTTTAAGACAAGGTTGGATAGACTTTTGCATAGTAGGGGAATTAAGGATTAAGGGGAAAAGGCAGGTAGGTGGAGATGAGCCCATGGCCAGATCAACCATAATCTTATTGAATGGCTCGGCAGGCTCAATGGGCCAGAAGGCCGACTCCTGCTCCTATTTCTTATGTTCTTAAGTTCACAACTCTGTTCTTCTCTCTTTTCAGATGTTGCTTGACTTCTGGAGAATATCTAGCTTTCTTGAATTTTATATCAGAATTTGCTTTTGAGTTGTGGGCATACTATGTTGGCACCATAAGTGTGGTGACACTTGCAGGCTGCCCCACACAATCCTCGATTTGACGCAAATGACCCATTCTCTGTATGTACATGTGACAAATAAAGCTAACTGAATCTAACATCGTCATGGTGGCAGACTGAGAAATGAAACCCCCTGTGTCAGAATTCCTCTTCTTGGATCAGAGGCTGAGTGAAGTTCCACCCCCAGAGGTTCAAGTAAAATCCTATGTTGGATCTTCAGAACACTCCTGGGCAAGTGCAGTGCTCTCAGAGACCCCTCATCAAGACACGCAGCCCAAAACGTCGACTGTTTATTACTCTCCATAGATGCTGCCTGACCTGCTGAGTTCCTCCAGCATCCTGTGTATGTTACTTAAGATAACTGGAGATTGTGAAAGGTGCGATCTAAATTCTGATTGTTTGTCGACTCTCAAGAAGGAATCACCAGTGCCATTATTGGTGGCAAAGAATCACACAAAATAAACAATTATTATGATGGAAATGTGAAGAAAAACAAAGAAAGAAAATGCTGAAAATACTTAGTAGGTCAGGTATCATTTGTGGAGAGAGAAACAGAGTTAATTCTTCAGATCAATGACCTTGCTACATAGTGACTAACATAGAATGATAGTGAGCTTTTAAAACTCTTTTGCCAATTAGCGTTAATTGTAACAAATATTCATCTAAATGATGGATTCTGATTCCATCATTGGGATGATTAGTTTTCAGCAGTTACTGAAATCGACAGTTGAGGGAGCTCATATATCTTTCAACTGAAGTGATGTAATTGCTCAAGCACCTGGATTAATGATTGTTTCTTAGCTGGTATTATTTCACATCCTTATAGTAACTCTCCCAGGACAGCTTGCCCAATGTCATGAGACAGAGTCCCACTTTAAATGCAAAAAGGAATATTTATTTTTAAAAAAATATGCAGACAGTAACATAAATTGCACTTCTGATTTTAGGAGCCATTATCTAATTCCCAGTATGCATTCCACTACAGCCTGAAGAACTTCCACTTAAAAGCACCTCAAATAGCTTAAGAGCTTCTGCAAAGCAGAATGCGTAAAACACAAGAGAGTGAGAGTGCAAAATGGGTGATTTTGAATTAGATTTCAGCTTAACAATTTAATTAATTATTAACAATTTGACGTCCTTTATCTTACTGGATAATGATAAAATTTTACTAATCATATTCTTTAAGTAATTCCATCTAATTCTAGAACTAAATTCTTATTGATGACAGGCATTACTTCAATCTTGCTCATCATCTTCACCTCTAGCATCTTTCTTCTCAGACTAACCTATACATTAGCCTCAGACAACAGAGTGAAAATTCCCAGCATAACACTTCACAGCATCTCCCTCTCCTGAAGACATGAATTTCACCCATGCAATGTTATTTTAATGCATGTGTTCTGCCACACATTTTACAATAAGAATTGCTTGCACTTACATAGTGGTTTGGTAGATTAACTGGCCCAATGAAAATTTTCGCTCTAGTGAAAGAATCTCGGGTGAGGTGTGAGAATATGAGGGTGATCGAACGGGGTTAGTGAAGGACACTTGACAGTTGAGGATTCGGTGGGCTTATGGGCCTGTCGTAGTGCCATAAGACTTTCTGATGAACGCAGGGAAGTGCTCCAGGGAGCTTCACTGCATGTTATCTGGGAAAGTTTGACATAGAGTTATGTCAGAACATATAGGAATAAACCAACAACCAGGCCACAAGGCTCAGTTTTAAGAATGGAAGTAGCAGGAAAAGGTACCGAAACAGAGAGGTTTCTATGGGAATTCCAGTCACAATGTGGTGAGCTCAAAGGAATTATGGAAAAGAAGGGTTTACATTTTTCTTTTACACTGGGCCTTTCAGGAGGCTCACCAATGATCTTTTACTTCACCACTCCTCTTCTGTGCTGACCCATATCGCTTGAATCCCCAAATACTTGTTGTCCTCATCTTTCTCACAGTATGTTTGCAGTTACTTTCAGCAGTGCCTTTGGTTTGGCAATACTTCCATCATAAAACATAAGAAAGTAGGAAACAGAAATTGGAGAAAGCGATTCAGTTCTTCATGCACGCTCCACCAATCATGGCTGATGTTTTATTAAAACATCATTAATAGTGTCCTATTACTGCACTAACCCCATAATCCTCCATGCCCCCACACTCTGAAATATTAATTATCGCCATTTTGCATATACTCCGAGCGTTCAGAGAGCCTTGGACAGGGAATGTCCTAAAGTTAAGTGTCCTATGGCTGAAGGTAATTCTTCACATTTGGCCCTACAGCATCTGTGGAAAAGAGTAAATAGTGGATGTTCTGGGCCAAGACCTTTCATCAGGACTGGCCTGCAAGAGTTCCTCCAGTATTTTGTGTGTGTTGCTTTGGATATCCAGAAACTGCAGATTTTCTCATGTTTGTAATTCTCCGCACCTGTCCTGAAAGGCCAATCCTTTATTTTGAAACTATGTCCCCTCTTCCACCTACATTCTATTCAATAAGTACATCATTTCTACAAACACCTGGTCAAAACCCTGAATAAGGTTTCCTCTCGTTCTTCTAAATTCAAGGTAGTATAGTCCTAGTCTGCTAAATCAATCATCACTGGGGGAAAACAAACATCTCAGGAAGCAATCCACTGAACTTTCATTGCATTACTTCCTTTCCTCATGAAGAGAGACCAGACTTGTACACAACATTCTAGATGTGATTGCTCCATGGTTTTATATAATGGCAGTAGGACTTCTTTCAACAGCTTGCTCTCCATATCATCTGTCCTGGCTTGCATATCACGTAGACAACTGGAATGCAATATCCACGATTGATCCTGACCAACAGAGGGGCTCATGATATCTTTACTCTTATAATCAAATCCTCTTGGAATAAAGCCCAGCAAATTATTTGTGTTCCTAATTGTTTCCTGCATTAGCACATTAACTTTCAATGATTTGTGTACAATGACAGCAGGTCCCCCTGAATAGCAATTTTTATTTAATCTTACTATTTAAAAAATACTGTGCTTTTCTATTCTCTCTGGTGAAGTGGATAAGTTCATTCTGTTCCACATTATTTCATCTGCTATGTCCTTGCCCATACACTTAGCCTATCTATATTTCCTTATGTCACTTAGCATCCTCCTCACAGCCTGGCACTCCTACCTAGCTTTGTATCATTTGTGAACTTAAGATATATTATAATCGGTCCCCTCAAGAAAATCACTAATATTTGTGAACAGATGAGGACCCAGTGCTGAACCTAATTACAACTCAATAATGACTCCTTTATTCCTACTTTTCCATTTCGGTCCATTAACTAAGTTCATATCTGTTTTGCAATGTTGTTTAAAACTTCTTGCGTCTGCTTTGTTGGTGGCCTTCTGAAGATCTGAATCCACCACATCTACAAGTTATCAATACAACCTTTATCAATTGTGCTAGCTAATTTCAGATAACTGTTTAAACATGAATTCCCTACCAAAAAGCCATATTGCTTTTGTCCAATAAAATTATCTTTCTAACTACCTTTCATTACTTCCCTGATTAATTATTTCCTAAGTGGGGCATAACTTTAAGGTGATTGGAGGAAAGTATAGAGGGGATGTCAGAGTTTTTTCACAGAGAGTGGTGGGTGTGTGGAATGTGCTACCGGGTTGGTGGTAGAGGCAGATACATCAGGGACATTTAGGAGACTCTTAAATAGGCATACAGATGATAGAAAAGTGGAGGGCTATGTGGGAGGGAAGGGTTATTACAGTAAGTTAAAAGATCAGCACAACATCCTGGTATAATGTTCTATGTTTGTTCTCCTTCCATCTTAAAAGATGGGGTTACATCTGTAACCTTCCAATGTACATGAATCGTCCTAAAACCTATGAAGTGCTGGAAGCTTCTGATCTGTCTCTTCCATACACAGCAGTGTTTATGAAACATTGAGATTTTCTGTCAGCAAGCGCTATTAAGTGCTTTTGTCTGACATATTGTCAACAATATCATCTTAATCGAAATGCTGTCTCCTCAACATCAAAACATTTGTGCAGGTGTTCATTAACCGTGCATTGTGTCACCAGGAAACTACATGCTCCCTAAGTTTGGGCTAGCAAGAGGTCAAAGAATAAACTGCTCTTCCTTTTCTGTCATGAGTTTATATTTTTCTGGTCTTCCACTTTGTGCCGATTAAAGAGAAAGCATCTCTTATCGTGGCCAATACAAGTAGCTGATAATGGCTTGATAAAACTCAGAGGTCTTTCTGCACTACACTCTATTTTATTTATGAATATGACATTTCAGCTTGAAGGTATTTGCATCTGCACACAAATGTATTTTTTGCAATAAGAACACTCAAAACAATCAGATTGCAGTACAAATAAAAATGGGAGCAGCACTGGATGGAGGTTCAGTAGTTTTAGCACATTTAATTCCACAGAGGGATTTGGTACACTGTTCTCTGCATTCTCTTTAAAAAATATATTGTTTAAAATACAAACAATATAATTCCTGAAAGTTCAATGTAAATTCATTATTGAAGAACACATGTACAACCCTGAGATTCATTTTCTTGAGGGCCATCTCAATAAATCTATAATAGAATCAATGAAAGACCGTACCAATTGGGCATTCAACCAGTGTACAATAGAGAACAAACTGTGCAAATACAAAAGTAAATTAATAATAATAATAATAATAATAATAAATAAGCAATGAAAATTGAGAACATGAGATGAAGAGTCCTTGAAAGTGAGTCCATAAGTTGTGGGAACACTTCAGTGATGCATTACTGTCTGGTATGGAAGGGCTACTGCACAGGACCAAAAGAAGCTGCAGAAGGTTGTAAATCTAGTCAGCTCCATCTTGGGTACTAGCCTACAAAGTACCCAGGATATCTTTAGGGAATGGTGTCTCAGAAAGGCAGTGTCCATTATTAAAGACCTCCAGCACCCAGGGCATGCCCTTTTCTCACTGTTACCATCAGGTAGGAGATACAGAAGCCTGAAGGCACACACTCAGTGATTCAGGAACAGCTTCTTCCCCTCTGCCATCCGATTCCTGAATGGACTTTGAAGCTTTGGACACTACCCCACTTTTTTTAACATACAGTATTTCTGTTCTTGCATATTTTTTAATAATCTATTCAATATACTTAATTGATTTACTTGTTTATTTATTAATAAGTCTTATTTAATTTATTATTTTTTCTCTCTCTCTGCTATATTATGTATTGCATTGAACTGCTGCTGCTAAGCTAACAAATTTCACGTCACATGCCGGTGATAATAAAACTGATTCTGATTCTGAAGTGAAGTTGACTGCAGTTAACCCCTTATGGTTCAAGAGTCTGATTGTAGAGGGGTAATAACTGTTCCTGAACATGGTGGTGTGAGACCTGAGGCTCCTGTATCGTCTTCCTGTTGGCAGCAGTGAGAGGAGACCATGCCTGGGTGGTTGGGGTCCCTGATGATGGATGCTGCTTTCCTGCAATGATGCTTCTTGTAGATGTGCTCAGTGATGGGGGTGGCTTTACCCGTGATGGGTCATATCCACTACTTTTTGTAGGTTTTATGTTCAAGGCCATTGGTGTTTCCATACCAGGCTGTGAAGCAGCCAGTCAATATACTCTCCACTACACATCTATAAAAGTTTGTCAAAAATTTAGATGTCATTCTGAATCTCCAAAGGAAGTAGAGACTTCGTTTGTAATTGTGCTTGTGTACTGGGCCCTCTGAAATGATAACACAGAGGAATTTAAAGTTGCTGACCCTCTCCACCTCTGATCCTCTGATAAAGACTAGCTCATGGACCTCTGATTTCCCTCATCTGAAGTCAATAATCAGCTCCGTGGTCTTACTGACATTGAGTGAGAGGTTATCGTTGTGGCACCACTCAGCCAGATTTTCAATCTCCCTCCTGTATGTCGATTCATCACCACCTTACTGTATATATAATAGCATGTATTATATATCATTAATTACACTGATTGCACTGGTAAAAACTGGTGAACTATTCTTCACTCTGAGCAAATCAAAAGCACTATGGAAATTGAAGGAAAGTTGTCAATTTTAGCACCCAACAGTTTGAAGTAAATTTCTTTTTGTGATTGAAAGAATCACTTTATATTTCTCACAGCTGAAATTATTTTCCAGCACTACACCAAAGGCAGCTTCAGATTTGGAGATATGAGGCATCATCAGGACCAATGAATGATACAACACGACAGCTTACTGTTCTGTCATAATCAAGAGGTATATCTGAAAGCAGCAGGTTGTTAAGATGCAGGCCTTCTCCATGCTCATGTGTTACGGATATTATATCTCACCTCTGAAATATCCCTCAATAAACAACCAGTTGCTAATCTCATCCTGATATTACATTGGGGTGATAGTGATATGCAATAGAAGGCTGTACTCTGATGCCACAAGCAGCATTCCTCAGAGGGTGTGATTTGTTTGAGGCTGAAGGAGCTCAAATCTGTAATCATCTAGCTGTTCACAATAAATGGATGGAGTCATCTGCACCCAAACTAATATTCTTCATTTTATTTGGTGAAAGGATGAAGTGTCATTGATTATAAAATATCACTGTTAGATCTACTAACAAGAAATGAAACATCTCAGAATCAGAATTAGATTTATAATTCCTCTGTGGAACATCATTATAGATTAATATCGACTCAAATTCAATTAAATTGAATGCAATGCTAACATCTGAAGGGAAAAATACAAAACAGTCTCATCTATTTATTCATGATTCTTACAAGCTGATCAGCATGGAATTAACTTAGTGAACATGGACCCCATTAACACAATGTATCTGAAACCCAGCTCCACAAAATAGCCAGGTTAATGAAAGAAAATAATTATTTCCAACTCTAAATTATTTACATAAATAGGATGATTTGCTGCAATCAATAACAGCTGTAAGGGACAGACTCATCCCTATGCCTGACATTGTAAGAGTCCAGCGTAAACAAAGGATAAAGCAGCCCCTTGACAATAACAATGAGAAAGCTATAGATGAAAAGAGGGATGGGAGTCACATAGGTGGAAGAGAGCTTCCTACAATACTCTCTTCCCACACTGATCAAATTTAATCAGGCCTCTTTCATTTAGGAGGCAGTTTTGTGCACAGTTTGTTTTGTGCTGAACTGTGACAGTTACCCCAATCATTTTATTTTTAATCTGAAGAAATGGAGGAGGTATATTTATTGCAGAGAATGACTATTTTCATTTTTCTTTCTGGATCTGCTGTGAAAGGGATTTGTGGCTAAACCTGACAGCATTACATTTTATTAGATTCTGTTGCTAGTGGAAATATGAGACGTGGCTCAGAAGATTTCTTGCGATTTCAGTGAATCGAATCACATCGCATTGTTAGGTCAGGCTCCTTGGTGACAATCAATGACCAGGAATTAATTCCCATTCCTTCTTAACTGCCACAGATGGGACAAATTTATTGCATCAATCTGAAGTTTGTAAACTTTAATTTGCTTTGCATTGAAAACACAGTGTGGGAAAATTGTAAGCGTGCATTGAATTGATCATGTTGTATGATCTGTATAACATAATGAATTCTTCAGTACACTAGTAATCAAAACGACTGCATGATAGCATAATGTAACACATTTTTAAGATAACAGCAGAATGGGAATTGGCCAACTGGTCCTTTGAGCCTGTTTCATTATTTCAACAAGATCTTCTGCCTCAACATCATTTTCCTGCACTATCCTTCTGTCCCTCGAGTCCTCTGACGTCCAAATGCTTTTAATGTAATCAATGATAAACTTCCACAACCTCTTAGGGCAAAGAGTTCTATAGATTCATCACTCAGTGAATAAAGACATTTCTCCTCACTTTAGATCTCAATACAACAGATTCCGGTTAATTGAAATGCATTGTTTTGGCCCATTTAAGTGGCTGCCCCAATTAGCTGAAGTTTCATGGAAACAGTTAAAAAGATATAAAAAAAAAGACAAACTACTGTTTAACTGAATCAGGAATTATGTATTTAAATGAAATACAGAACAAATTAAAACATTATCAATACTACTACAGTACTATAAAACTGTATATTAGTTCCTAATAGTTATTGACAAAGGAATTCACCCTCTGTACACTGCCGTGTTCTTGTGGTTGCCTCTGAATGAACAAAATCTGCACAGACACCTAGTGCAGATAATGGGCTGTTTTTGATGGTTGCATCCTCCAAATCTTCATTTTCATTGTAATGTTCAAGATGTTGTTGATAACTTCAAACTCTTTGTAGTTCCTAACTTGTTGAAGTAGTGAAGTCATTGTATTTACATGCCCAGACGTTTCTGGCCTCTTAAGCCTGAATACTTGAAAACACAGTGAGCAAAACTGTTCTGAATTGCCTTATGACTTACTTCTCACCAGTTATCAGTGACAAAAATCACTGCATTTAGAATACAAACACGTGCAATTGATGCTATTTAAAAACTGTTCACTCTAAGCATGGTGTAGTGATTAACAGCCACAGAAAGTGCACACGGCTGACACTAGTTAGAAACTGTTCGGCAATGGTCTCCTGTCCTAATTAAGCGGTATAGTATCCCAAATAAACAAAGGAAATTCTGGATAATTTCTTGGTTAGTTTTTGTTCTTTAAGAGTTGTCCCAAAGAAGCGGCTGCCCCGATTATCTAATGGCCCAATTAATCGGAATCCACTGTACCTACCTTTACCTTGAGATTATGATTACTCTTTGGCCAGTGCAAGCATCTTCCCTGTATCAATCCTGTTGACATATCAAAACATTTATTATGTATCAAAGAGAGTCACCTCTTATTCTTCTGAACTCTAAAGAATGCAGGCCAAGAAACACAACCTTTTTCACACCTGCATTTTAGGATCCAGTTGAAGAATCTTTGCTGCGTTTCTGTAGGATGTTCACTGTTTTTCAGGAAAGGAAAGGAACTGTACATATTACTTCAGATGTGGTCTCATTAGCAATTGTAGTAAACACCTTTATTCTTGTGCTCAAATCTTCCGCAACAAAGACCAACATAGTGTTTGGTTTGTGATGATGGGTCATTGTCCTCAAACAAAAGTAATCCTTACAGAGATGCAATACGGAGTTGCACAGTAGTGCAGCAGCTAACGCAATACTTCACAGTGCCAGCTGTAAGATCGGCGTTCAGTTAACACCACTGTCTGTAAGGAGTTTGTATGTTCTCCCCGTGACCGCTTGGGTTTCCTCAGGATGTGCTCCGGTTTCCTCCCACATTCCAAAGACGTATGGTTAGGAGAAGTGAGTGGTGAGCATGCTATGATGGTGCCAGAAACGTGGCGACACTTGCAGGCCCAGCACAATCCTCACTGATTTTTCTTGACCTAGACAACACAGCTCACTGTACATTTCGATGTACATGTGACAAATAAAGCTTATCCTTTATCAATAATATGACCTGCCAAATATTTCCAGCATCTTCATATTCTTGGTACTATCTATCTATCTATTTATTTACTTATTTGTTGGTTTTGCATCTGCACAGTTTGTCTTCTTTAGCACATCAGTAGTTTGTCAGTCTTTGTGTGTAGTTTTTCCACTGGTTGTTGTATTCTCTGTTCTACTGTGTATGCCCACAACAAAATGAATCTTGAAGTTGTATATGGTGACTATATACATAAGTTGATAATAAATTTACTGTGAACTTTCCATATTGCCTTCTGTGCCTCCATGGAGACTTCAATGACTTGTACAAGTACTCAGGTCCCTCTGACCATCAACATTTCCCTTCTTCTGACTAAATAAAAAAAATAAAAACTTATGTTCCTTTTTTTTAAATCATTGTGAATAACCATACATTTCCATATTGGATTTCAGCTGCCATCTTTTTCCCCACTTACATAGCCACTTCAAGTTTGTCTATATTCTCAACACTGTACACGTTTCCAGTTATTCTGAATCATGACTGCACCTGGAAATGTTCCTTTGATCCCACCAGTCAAAGTGATGCAGATACCCTTAAAGCCACCTCATTTGAAACTGAGAAGTACAAGGGGTGATTGATAAGTTCGTGGCCTAAGGTAGAAGGTGTCAATTTTAGAAAACCTAGCACATTTATTTTTCATCATAGTCCCCTCCTACATTTATACACTTAGTCCAGCGGTCGTGGAGCATACAGATCTTGGACCTCCAGAAAGTGTCCACAGCAGGGGTGATTGATAAATTTGTGGCCTAAGGTAGAAGGAGATGAGTTATACAGCTCTCGTTACATGCACATGCAGGTCAACTCTTTGAGTGATTACGCAGAAAGTTTGAAGTTAATAACTCATCTCCTTCTACCTTAGTTATCAATCAACCCTGATGAGATATTAACTGATGAGTTATTAACTTCAAACTTTCTGCATAACCTCTCAGAGTTGAACTGCATGTGCATGTAACGAGAGCTGTATAACTCATCTCCTTCTACCCTAGGCCACAAACTTGTCAATCACCCCTGCTGTGGACACTTTCTGGAGGTCCAAGATCTGTATGCTCCATGACCGCTGGACTAAGTGTGTAAATGTAGGAGGGGACCATGTTCAAAAATAAATGTGCTAGGTTTTCTAAAATTGACTCCTTCTAGTTTAGGCCACAAACTTATCAGTCACCCCTCGTAAATCAACGGGTCTTGGGTTTTATCAGTTTTTATAATTATTTATCGTGCCTGTGTGATTTTCCTCCCACGTCCCAAAGCCATGTGGAGTGGTAGGTTAATCGACCACTCTAAGTTGCCCCTAGTGGGCAGATTAGTTGCAGAATCTGGGGTGAATTGATAACATTAAAGATTAGCTTTATTTGTCACATGTACATCAAACCATACAGTGAAATTCTATCAACACACACAAGATGCTGATGGAACGCAGCAGGCCAGGCAGAATCTATAGGAAGTAGAGTCGACATTTCGAGCTAAGACCAGGACCCTTCGTCTGGTACTAGAGAGATCACTGAGCCGAGACTGAGACCTGACAAAGGGTCTCAGCCTGAAACGTCGACTCTACTTCTACTTCTACTCTACTTCTTCCTATAGATGCTGCCTGGCCTGCTGCATTCCACCGGCATTTTGTGTGTGTTGCTTGAATTTCCAGCATCTGCAGATTTCCTCGTGTTTGAGTGAAATTCTATCGTTTGCATCAAATCAAATCAGCGAGAATTGTGTAGCAAGTGTCATCACACTTCTGGCGGCAACACAGCACGTCCACAAATCACTAATGCCAACCGTACATCTTTGGAAATGTGGGAGGAAACAGGGAACTTGGAGGAAACCCACATGGTCACATGCAGAACATTCAAACTCCTTAGAGACAGTGCTGGGAATTGAACTCCAATCTAGAACTGTAAACAGTTACGTTAACCACTATGCTACCATGTCACTACGCAGTTAATAGAAGTATGGAGCAAATGCAATCGGATTACTGAAGATGAGTGGTTGATGAGCACTTAGTGGGCCACAGGGACTGCTTCTGTGCTGTATGACTCTGTAATCACTCAGTGTCCTGATAACATATTCTCTGCTAGAGATGGCAGCATCTTCACCATAATGTCCAGCTAACAACTTGATAATTAACTCTATTTCTCTATCCTCCATTCTTAAACCATAGAGGCACACTTTCTACTCACTCCAGAGTTCCTAGGATTTTGGAATTTGAATATCATTATGTCTAGAGCCAGCTCTTTCAAAACTCTGGTAGTAAATCAACAGGTCCTTGGGATTTATCAAGCTCAGTGATCTCTCTAGTACCAGTCCTTTGCTAATACTGTTTTCTTTCAATTCCTCACTTTGTACTTCAGTATTTCTGCAACACTTTGGGTCTTTTTTTGTGCCTTGTTTGTTCTGCCCCTTTGCTGTTTCCTTATTCTCCATTTAAATTTTCACCTTTCTGACAGGACCTCAGCATACTGGAACTTTCTGTTTCAAATACCTACGGAAGTTCATACAGTCTGTCTTCTCGATTCTTACTAGTTTACTTTCATATACAATTTTCCCTTTCTTCTTTAATTTCTTGTTCATCTTTCCTGAATTTCTAAAGTTCACCCAATAAGGAGACTTATTGCTTTTTCTGGCAACTTTATAAGGCTTTTCTTTACATTTAATAAACTTTTTAATTTCTATTGTAGTTAGGAAAAAGTTACTTGCAACTTCATAATGACCTGTTCTTATCCCTTTTTCATTGTCTCTACAACAAGGTGATGAATCAGTGAAACTCATTGCCACAGACAGCTGTTGAGGCCATGTTATTGGATATATTTAAAGTGGAGGTTGATAGGCTCCTAGTTAATAAGGGTGTCAATGGTTACAGAGAGAAGGCAGGAGAATGGGGTTGGGAAGGATAATAAATCAGCTATGATGGAATGGTGGAGTATACCCAATAGGCTAAATGGCCTAATTCAGCTTCTATGTTTTATGATCTTATGGTTTATCATCTCCCAGACTTTGATTATTCGTTATACAGTGAATCTTCTTGCAGTTCCGCTTCAACCAGCTTAAAAAAATGCCCCATACACAATCTGACTTTCATTCATAAAATTGTTATTTGCAGATATTTTTATATCACAAACATGGCTGGCTGGACACATACAACAGTCGTAATATCTATAAAATCAGGTGAAATACAAAAAAAATCACGTCTAACCAATAATATGCCGTGCCCTCACATCACTTAGTGATATTGCAAAAGAAAACTAAAAAGTTTCTAATTTAATGACCTTTAAATAATAGTTAATTTCAGGGATCTTGGAGCATTCAACCAACCATTAGATTTTGATTAAATTAATAATTGTCTTTTTCTCTCTCTTAAACCTTGTACACTGATTTGTACACAGTGGTATCCACCACTAAATGTTCACAGTGTAGAGTCATAGAGCACTAGAGCACAGAAACAGGCCTTTGGCTCATACTGAATTGGTATTTTGCCTAGTCCCATTGACCTGCACCTGGGCCATAGCCTCCATACCCCTCCCATCCATGTACTTTTCCAAACTACTCTTAAATGTTGCAGCCCAACCCACATCCACCATTTCTGCTGGCAGCTTGTTTTACATGCTCACCACCCTCTGAGTGAAGAGGTTGACCCTCAGGTTCCCTTTAATTATTTCACCTTTCACCTTTAAGCTATGACCTCTAGTTCTAGTCTCATCTGATCTCAGTGGAAAAAGCCTGTTTGCAGTTATCCTATCCATACCCCTCATAATTCTGTATACTTCTATCCATCCCATTTCCTAAATTGACTGTCTTGTAAACTTTGCTAACATTGTTTTTTTCAGGCTGCAGGGAACCCATTTGATTTAATGTTCTGATGTATGATATCAAACACTTGCTCCCTATTTTTCCTGAAGCAGATATTAACTGGTTTAAAAAATACAAGATAAAAGCCAGTGGAAGTTAGATTACCTCTATATCAAAATACACCCTTTGGAAATTTTCTCCTCTGGTAATCGTCAGAGAAGTGTGCGAGAAAGCAGATAATAAAGAACAAAAAGATCACAGTAAAATAACAAACTATGTTTGACATCATGCAACTCAACTGTATTTCACTTGCAATAAATTAATTAGATTACATATTATTTACAGAATTAAATCATTAAATTTGAACAGTCAATAGTCTAATTGCTTAAGCAAATGGAGATACTTCATCTGAATACATTACTCAGTTTGTTACAGATATCACTATGTTTCCCAAGGTATGAAATCCAAGAATATTTATTTATTTATTGAGATGCAGTGCCCTTTGAACCGTGCCATCCAGAAAATCACGGGACAACCTACCCACCAGTACGTCTTTGGATTGTAGGAGGAAACCAGAGCACCTGGAGAAAACACATGTGGTCACGGAGAAGAACATACAAGCTCCTTATAGACAGCAATGGGAATTGAATCTGGGATGCTGACACTGTAAAGCATTGTGCTAGCCATTATATGACTGTGTAGCCTACAACTAGAATACACCTATAACTACAAGTGTTTCTCTTTATACAATTTCCTTGTACTTCCAGGTAATATAACTTGCAGGTTTATGAGAAGTTATGGCTCATTTAATCACTGAAGAGGGCATCTGAGCATTTCGAAGTAGTGTATATCTTACATGAAATAATACAGACACAAGATACAGCAGCCTAGAGAACTACAGTCCACTCAACAGACTGAATACCTAATACAATCTGAAGGTAAATACTCCCTCAGAATAGGGATGTAGCACATTAAAAGATGTAAACTAAAATTCATCATAATCTACAACTTCTTTCAAGGTATCAAGTCAAATATTTACTTTGAAATGATTTAATTATTCTGCATAAACTTTGAAGGGATTTTGTTTTTCTACATAAACATTCCATTATCCCATGATTGCCAAAGTGGCACAATCCTGCAAAGAACCAGATTTTCCACTTTTTACCTCCTTTCAGGCAAAAATCCTGGGGTCAGTAATACCTTACTATCAATTACAAAACATTTAGCAAACACCTCAAACCTCAAACATGGGGATTTTCATGAGAGAAATATAGAATGAACAATGGCCTTGGCATCTTTCATATCACAAAGCATGCTTGTTGACCGCATTGATGCTAAACCAATAAGGTACACCCCGAATGAAGTTAAACACACTGTATTCATGTGTACAGAAAATAATGAAATAAAAAGTAATGCTTAGTTGAGTGGTAATGAATTGGTGAGAGATAAGTTTGTCCTTAAGGTTACAAGCTTATTGTGAAATACAATTGCACAGTTACATAAAAGTTTCCTGATAATTTACTAAATATTTGCAATATGTGCAACCCTACAGAGGCTTTTCCCATAAGTATTCTCATTACCTGAACATTTCCAAATCCATGGCCTTCATACAAAGGTTTTGACCAGCATGCTTTGATACCTTGATTTTTAATTCTCGGTTCGAACTGCTTCTCAATATTATTCAGACTCAGAATAGAACATCATTCAATATTTATATCTAATTACTGAGCTGCAACATTTAAGAAACAGGACAAGTGGCTCAAAGCTATCCCAGAGATCAAAAACCTGGGGTTCTAAAGATGAAGGTGTAACAGATTTCTCACAAGATCTTTGCTTTAACTCCTGCCTCTGTTTATAGGTACTTAGAGATATTTGTCCTCATTGGTTAGACCAGTACTCATGCCTTTTTCTTCACTGTGTTTTTACCTAAGATAAAATTTCTGTTTTCTACACACCCTGGGATTGTTTTTTTATTCTTCACAGAATAATAGAGCATAATTAATCTCAGTTATTCCTGTATTTTCTCTCAGCACACATAATATTCCATCACTAAAACTGACCTTCTGGGCAGAGAGTGATGCACTTATAACCATATAACAATTACAGCACAGAAACAGGCCATCTCAGCCCTTCTAGTCCATGCCGAACACTTACTCTCACCTAGTCCCACTGGCCCGCACTCAGCCCATAACCCTCCATTCCTTTACTGTCCATATAGCTATCCAATTTTACTTTAAATGACAATACCGAACCTGCCTCTACCACTTCTACTGGAAGCTCGTTCCACACAGCTACCACTCTCTGAGTAAAGAAATTCCCCCTCGTGTTACCCTTAAACTTTTGCCCCCTAACTCTCAAATCATGTCCTCTTGTTTGAATCTCCCCTACTCTCAATGGAAAAAGTCTATCCACGTCAACTCTATCTATCCCCCTCATTATTTTAAATACCTCTATCGAGTCCCCCCCTCAACCTTCTACGCTTCAAAGAATAAAGACCTAACTTGTTCAACCTTTCCCTGTAACTTAGGTGCTGAAACCCAGGTAACATTCTAGTAAATCTTCTCTGTACTCTCTCTATTTTGTTGACATCTTTCCTATAATTCGGTGACCAGAACTGTACGCAATACTCCAAATTCGGCCTTACCAATGCCTTATACAATTTTAACATTACATCCCAACTCCTATACTCAATGCTCTGATTTATAAAGGCCAGCATACCAAAAGCTTTCTTCACCACCCTATCCACATGAGATTCCACTTTCAGGGAACTATGCATCATTATTCCTAGATCACTCTGTTCTACTGCATTCTTCAATGCCTTACCATTTACCATGTATGTCCTATTTGCATTATTCCTACCAAAATGTAGCACTTCACACTTATCAGCATTAAACTCCATCTGCCATCGTTCAGCCCACTCTTCTAACTGGCCTAAATCTCTCTGTAAGCTTTGAAAACCTACTTTATTATCCACAACGCCACCTACCTTAGTATCATCTGCATATTTACTAATCCAATTTACCACCCCATCATCCAGATAATTAATGTATATGACAAACAACATTGGACCCAGTACAGATCCCTGAGGCACACCACTAGTCACCAGCCTCCAACCTGACAAACAGTTATCCACCACTACTCTCTGGCATCTCCCATCCAGCTACTGTTGAATCCATTTTACTACTTCAAAATTAATACCTAACGATTGAACCTTCCTAGCTAACCTTCTGTGCAGAACCTTGTCAAGGGCCTTACTGAAGTCCATATAGACATCCACTGCTTTACCCTCGTCAACTTTCCTCGTAACCTCTTCAAAAAATTCAATAAGATTTGTCAAACATGACCTTCCATGCACAAATCCATGCTGACTGTTCCCAGTCAGACCCTGTCTATCCAGATAATTATATATACCATCTCTAAGAATACTTTCCATTAATTTACCCACCACAGACGTCAAACTGACAGGCCTATAATTGCTAGGTTTACTCTTAGAACCCTTTTTAAACAATGGAACCACATGAGCAATACGCCAATCCTCCGGCACCATCCCCGTTTCTAATGACATTTGAAATATTTCTGTCAGAGCCCCTGCTATTTCTACACTAACCTCCCTCAAGGTCCTAGGGAATATCCTGTTAGGACCCAGAGATTTATCCACTTTTATATTCCTTAAAAGCGCCAGTACTTCCTCCTCTTTAATCGTCATAGTTTCCATAACTTCCCTACTTGTTTCCCTTACCTTACATCATTCGATATCCTTCTCCTTAGTGAATACCGAAGAAAAGAAATTGTTCAAAATCTCCCCCATCTCTTTCGGCTCCACACATAGCTGTCCACTCTGATTTTCTAAGGGACCAATTTTATCCCTCACTATCCTTTTGCTATTAATATAACTGTAGAAACCCTTCAGATTTATTTTCACCTTACTTGCCAAAGCAACATCGTATCTTCTTTTAGCTTTTCTAATTTCTTTCTTAAGATTCTTGTTACTTTCTTTATATTCCTTGATGTATTATGCTTTAAATTTATTAACCTTCAGTTTTCCATGCAAAAAGAAACAGACATTGCAAAATAAAATAAAGTAAGCCCTCTACTACATCAGAAATAAAGTCACATAATGCAATCAAGGCTGATAGGGCCATGCTGAATGGCAGATCAAGGAGCTTTGCATTTTTGTTTGTTGCATGTTGTGTCCTGACCAACAACCACAGCAAATTCCACATACATGGAAATGTATATGGCAAATAAAATTGACCCTTGACCTTTGAAACTGCTTCTCAGCACATGTGGCTGTTGCTTTAATGTCACGGTTAAGTATCGCTCAAAATTTCTTGCCATATTTTTGAGCAATATACCAGGCCTTTTGGTTTTCTTTTGAAGCTTCATATAAAAATTAGACTTATCTAGACAATGCCTTCTTATAAGTTCATGTGCGGTACTTGCTATCTGCAATAGTTTTTCTCACCATGTCCAACAAATGTATCGGCAAATATAAACACTAAAAGTTATGAATATGCTATGATGTTCGACTGTTGTTCCATAGTATACAGTAATTGACTCAACAATTAGAATATATATAACATAAAATTCTATTTATTTGTCTTTCTTCTTTTTACTCCCTTTCCTTTCTGATTCATAAAATTGCAATGTATTTAGATTGTGCATTCACAATCTTGGTATGTCCTAAAGTGCTCTTCAACGAATTAATGATATTTAGCTAAAACACTGAAAATAAGACAGTTAATTTACACCATCTCAAACTGAACAATGAGTAAAATCTGTTTCAGACAAATTGGCTATATAGATATATATATATATATAGAATAAATATATAGAAAATAATTGCATTTATATCCCAACTTTTCAGAATATTGGATGATGAAACCGATTATTTTGCAATTAAATGCTCATAACATACAGATGCTTATAATTTAGGAAACACAATAGTTAAAGTGATCAAGAGGTCCCCACAAATAACAATATAGGAAGACTTCAGTCACCTGATATTCAGGGTGATGTAGTACACTGGATTCAACATTGGTCTGATTGGAGATGAAGGAGTAGATGGTTGTCTCTCTGACTGGTGACTACTGGTGTGCCACAGGGATGGGTGCTGGGTCTGTTGTTGTTTGCCATCTCTATTACCGATTTGGATGGTCAGGATCAAATAATTTCCAGAGGACACCAAGATTGGAGGCACAATGGATGTCAGAAGCAGACAGGGTCATAAAGAGAGCTTTCGGCACATTGGTCTCATAAATCAGAGTACTGAGTACAGGAGTTCAGATGTTGAAGTTGCGTAAGACATTGGTGGGGCCAAAGTTAGGGTATTACGTGCAGGTTTGGTCACTGGCCCAAAGGAAGGATATCAATAAAGTTGAAAGAGTACAGAGAAAACTTACAAGAATGTTGCTGGGACTTGAGGACCTGAATTATAGGGAAAGGTTGAATAGGCTCGGACTTTATATTTCCTTAAGCATGGGAGAATGAGGGGAGATTTGATAGAAGTATACAAAATTATGAAGGGTATAGATAAGGTAAATCACAGAGGTTGGGTGGGAGTACAACCGGATGTCACGGATTAATGGGTGAAAAGTGAAACTTCTCCATTCAGAGGGTTATGTAAGGGTGGAACAAGCTACCAGTGGATGTGGGTTTGATTTCAACATTTAACAGAAATTTTGGTAAGTACATGAATCGGAAGGGTTGGAGGCTATGGTTCAGGTGCAGGCCGATAGGACAAGGCATAAGAACAGATCAGCATGTACTAAATGAGTCAAAGAGCCTGTTTCTGCACTGCAATGCTCTATGCTTCTATGACCTCCATTTCACATCATTGTAAAGTATTTTAAAATGGCTTCTTAAATGTGGTTATAGTTATACTGAAGGCTTACAAGACCAATTTATGTACAGCAAGCTCTCTCAAAGAGCAAAATAATAATAAGCCCTTAAGACATAGAAGCAGAATTAGGCCATTTGGTCCATCAAGTCTGCTCCACCATTTCATCATGGCCGATCCATTTCCCTCTCAGACCCAACCTCCTGTTTTCTCCCTGGGTCCCTTCATGCCGTAACTAATGAAGAATCTGTCAACCTCTGATAGATTGACTAGAAATCTGTTTCCTTGGTAGAATGTGGGATAAATAGCAGTATTTATTGTCATATGCACAAGTTTGAAGAGGTACAGGTACGATTAAACATTTGTTTGCTGCAGTATTACAGGCACATAAATACAGACAATGACAGAACATAAATTATACAAGGAAACAAAAAGAGGGAGATAGAGAGAAAAAGAGAGGGAGAGAGAGAGAGAGAGAGAGAGAGAGAGAGAGAGAGAGAGAGAGAGAGGGAAAAGAAAGAATGTACGAAAATGACATTAATGCAAACAAAAAAGTACAATAGGAGACAAGTGCTTGGGACTGAAAGTGGCGGGTTATGGGATGAAATGGGATAACTTCTCTCCTCCTCAATGAAGAGGTGCTTTATATCTATCCTAAAGAGCAGACAGAGTGTCAGTTTAACCTGGAATCTGAAAGCTAATCTTCTAATCGTACCACACTCACTCAGTAGTGTTAACTTAGACTTTTGAACTCAGCCTATGGGAACACCTCCCAACTTTCTAATAAAAGTGGAGAGTGCAGTTACCCAAGCTATGATAAACAATGTTATGGAAATCCATACTATGCTCTTTTGTAACATTGGATAGACAGAATACCTCTGTTCCTTTTTTAAAAATCGTGCTTTTGAATCCACAAGGACAGGAAAGGCCTTCGTGCACATCTTACCCATTATGCCTGATATTACACCACTCCTTCAATATTATACAGTATAGTATAAGGTCTTTAGACCTTACATAGAGTGCCTAGTGTGATCTCAATGTCATCAGCCGACATATTTAACTTACCCCTGAACTGAACTGGAATCCTCAGTTTTCTAACCCAGAGTCACAGAGAACCCTTAGAAATTATAGGGAACATATGAGGCAGTACGTGTATAATTAAAGGCTTCTTGCCTTACTGTAGAGTGTAGGATTAGATGCAGAAAAGGCACTACTGCCTGAAGAAAAATAAATGAATGCATTTTTATTGACTTTACATGAGTACTACTTTTAAAGGGTCAAATGGCAGACGGAATCAATTCCCTTAATGAAGGAGCCAGTGATCAAGGCACCTCAACTGAAACAGCCTTAAATGATTTTCTTCCTTTTATATTTCTCCTTCTCTCCTGAAATTACTGACAAGCTTTGATTTGATTCTAAATTTAGAAACTTTCTAATTCCTCAGTTAACTGCCTCTTCTTGATAAGCGAGCCCAAACTCCGACTGCTGGTGATCGTGATGTGGTTACCCAGCACACCATTTCTTTTCTTATCTAACACTTGCTGGGAGGTGTTATATTAGTGGTGGTCACTACCCTCCTCTCCGGGTCAGAAGGCTTTGGGTTCACATTGTAGGTGGAACTCCAGGACAACATTGAATACGTTCTGTATTACAGAGGGGGACACTTTTTGGATGAGATCTTCCTATAGTTTTCTCTTCTCTATCAGCCAGGTGAAGGATCACGAGCCACTGCTTTGAAGAACAGCAGGACAGTCTTAGCCAATGCTCTCTTTGCAACCCATATCTCTCAAGCAGATAATCTGGTTAGTATCCCATTGTTGTTCATGGGAGCTTGTTGTGCGTATTTTCACTTTTATGTTCCCCACATTAAAAAGTGACTGCACTTTGACAACACTTTGTTGTTCGAAGATGCATTGCGATGTTTTGAATTTGTGAATGCTGCTGCCTTAAAACAGGTCTTTCATTCTTTCTTTCAGCAGCAGTCACTACCAACTGGATGCTGACTGAAGAGCTTCAGAATCAGAATATGGTTTAATAGCACCGGCATATGTCGTGAAATTTGTTGTTTTGCAGCAGTACATTGCAATACATAATAATAAAAACTATAAACTGTGATAAGTAGGCATACAAAATTAAATAAGTAGTACAGAAGTACTGAGGTAGCATTCATGGGTTCATTGTCCATTCAGAAATCTGATGGCAGAGGGGAAGAAGCTGTTCCTGAGATGTTTATAGTATGTCTTCAGGCTCCAGTACCTCTTGATGGTAGCAATGAGAAGAGAGCATGTCCTGAGTGATGGGGGGGGGGGGGGGCGGGGTCCTTAATGATGGTTGCTGCTTTTTTGAAGGTGTCCTTGCACTGAGAGTGCTCGTGCCCATGATGGCGCTGGCGGAGTTTACAACTTCCTGCAGCTTTTTCTGATCCTGTGCAGCAGCTCCTCCATACCAGACAGTCATGTAACCAGTTGGAATGCTCTTCATAGTACACTTGTAGAAATTTGTGAGTATCTCTGGTGACATACAAATTCTTCTCAAACTCCTAATGAAATATAGTTGCTGTTGTGCCTTCTTTGTAGATGCATCAATATGTTGGGTGCAGGATACCTAGATTGTCAGTGATATTGATACCCAGGAACATGAAATTGCTCTCCTTTTCCAGTTCTGATCCCTGTGTGACAACTGGTGTGTGTTCCTTCAATTTACCCTTCCTGAAGCCCACAATAAATTCCTTGTTCTTAATATTGTTGAGTGCAAGGTTGAAACTATCTCGCTCCTGTATGCCTTCTCATCACCATCTGAAATTCCATCAACAACAGTTGTGACATCAAGAAATTTATAGATGACCAACCTCTCAAAGCACTTTATCACAGTGTAGATATGAATGCCACTGACCAATAAGGCAGCTCACCCAGCTCATCTTGGGCACTGGTATGATTGTTGCCCATTTGAAGCAGGTGGGAACCTCCAATTACAGCAACGAAAGATTGAAGATGTCCTTGAACACTCATGCCAGTTGTTTGCCACAGGTTTTCAGAACCCTACTAAATATACTACCAGGGCCTGATGTCTTGCGAGGGATCATCCTCTTGAAAGATGTTCTTAGGTCAGCCTCTGAGACAGAGATCTCAGAGTTACCAGATGCTGCAGGGATTCGTACAGGGATAGACTTAATCTCCTTTTCACAGTGTGCGTAAAAGGTGTTGAACTCATCTGGAAAGTGAAGCATCACATCCATTCATAATGTTAGCTTTCGCTTTGTAGGATATAAGGTCCTGCAAATCCTGCCTGAGCTGAGGTGCATCCAATTTCATGTCTAACCTCAATTGGAATTGTTTTTTCACCCTTAAAAATAGCCTTCTGTAGGTCGTACCTGGACTTGAATATTTCTGGATCATTGGTCCAGATCTAGCCCTCAGCAGACTATGTATCTCTTGGTTCATACATGGCTTTTGGCCTGGGTATGCCCAGTATGTGCTTGAAGGCACACACTTAATCACACAGGCCTTGAAGTCATTGACATCTGTGTGGCGTATTCATTCAGACTCCCTGAATCCCTGATGAATCCCTGAATATTGTCCAATCCACTGAAAGATGTTCCTCCGCTTTCCTCCTATACCTTTTTAGTCCTCATCACTGATGATGCGGTCTTTAGTCTCTGCCTATATGCTGGGAGTAGAAGTACAGCCATGTGATCAGACTTTCTAAAGAGTGGGCCTGGGATAGCATTGTAAGCATGGTAGGTATGCTTGATGGTGGTATAAATAGTGGTCAAGTGTGTTGGCTCCTCTGGTCCACCTGTGATACTGTATGTTGGTGATTGTTCAGAGACTTCTTCTTCCTGGTTGAGATCTCCCACAATGACAGGGGAGACATTAGGATGCACTCTTTCAAGCCTACTGATCACTGTGCTCAATTTTATTTTCCAGAGACCCTAATTCACCAGCAGGATAGTTGTGAATGGGGGTCTAAAGCCTCTGCATTTCAACTGTACTTGCAGACAGGCATGTCATGTCCATTTCCACTTTCTTGAAGGGAACTGCACTCTTAACCTGAGTCTGCTGTCTGAGGTTTGACGATTTTGAGTATGGATAGATTTTTTAAATGTCTTAAAACAATGCTGCTTACTGAAGTATCCATGTCTGTGTCTGTGGTTTTCAGCTATAGTAGTCCCAAACAGGAACATTTGATGATTTTCACTGGAACTGCATGCAAACAGTCGCTCTTTAATGGCACTGTATTAGATCTCTCCATCTCTGGTCTCGTTGCTGAGGCTGAACACAACCTACAAGTTATGAGCAACCAACTTGTTAGGCACTTTGAGCTAATCAATGAAACTTGGATAACTGTAACCAAATCTGTCTGAAAGAGACTGCAGGTTGGGGATAGGAGGGATGAGAGTGAACACCGATATAATGCCTTGCTAGAGTTTACTTTTCAATGGGGTTCAATGGACTGTGACATCACACTGGGTGTGAAGTTATTCTGTTATTACCTGTAGCTTATAGAATTAAGTTTACCCTTGGAATATCATGTGGCTGTACAGAATGAAGCAGATCCGGAGGAGGCTATAGTGCCTCCGTTGGGTTTTTAACAGCTCTAACTAATTAGTTCCACTCCACTGCTCTTTTACCTCAGAGCTGTAATTTTATTTTCCCGTTGATTATTTATCTAATTTCCTTTCATAAGTAATTATTGCATCTGTTTCCATCATCCTTTCAGACACTGCATTACAGTCACTTGTAAGGTAAAAACTACCTTGTTACATTGCCTTTGGTTGTGTTGTCAATCACCCCAAATCTGTGAATGGATCCATAACACAGAGTGTAGTAAACTTTGTCAGTAGTTACTTGTATGTTGCCATAGAACTTTCAAACAAATGCCACAACAGGTGTGTATTATAAACTGTAAATGCCAAATGTGCTTATTCTCTGCCTACTGTTCAAGGGATGTTCTGTGGGATTGGGAAGGGTGTGTAAAATATTGAGGTGAAATTTCTGAACATTCTGAAAGGAGGTCTGGTAAGATGGCAGCGCACTAAGATGCAGTGGCTTCTCGTCCCAACCAAAGATGTAACTGTTTGTTCTTTATGTCTTTTTTAGGAATGCAAGGCACCGCTGGATATTCAGAACATCAAGAACCACTCAATAGCCATGGAGCTGGATTTATTAGATTAGATTAGATTCAACTTTATTGTCATTGTGCCGAGTACAGATACAAAGCCAAATGAAATGCAGTTAGCATCTAACCACAAATGCAAAGAATAGTGTTATTTACAAAATAACTGTGAATAAAAAGTAAGTGCTACAGCAGACAAATATAAAAGTACTGAGACACTACAATATGGGCGCAATACTGCTTAGCGCTGCGATATGATGTTCAGCAGGGTCACAGCCTTAGGGAAGAAGCTCTTCCTGTGCCTGCTGGTGTGGGAGCGGAGGCTCCTGTAGCGCCTACCGAATGGGTGGAGAGTAAAAAGTCCATGGTTAGGGTGAGATGCATCTTTGATAATGCATGCAATTGCTTACCATGTTGTGTTGTTGCCTGCACTTGTTTTGGATGTTTTCCTTGTGATCGCGAGACCCTATTGGATATTGGCAATGCAGAATATTCCAAGTCTGTTCACTGGTTCACTGGTTCATTGGTAAGATTGACATCGGGAAGAGATGTGTTGCCTTTGTTGTGGCATGGAGTTAGACCCTCATGCTACAGAGTCACCTGTTGTTGCCTCCCCAGGGTCGGGGGAGATGCTAGAGGTGGTGTGGAAGAGATCAGAAGCCTCTCTAAGTGCACTGCAATCTGTACTGGGTGGTGTTGGCCTCTCCCATCCGTGCTGCCCTCTGGTGTTTGCTCTGTGGAAGAACAAGTTGAACCAGGCCAACATTCCATGCACCATCAATCTGCAGGCCATGCCACTCAGGCACTAGGGTTATATTATTTTTCCTCTGATGTTGTAACCATATGTGCTGTGTGCTGCTGGCACTGTGTATTGCACCTTGGCCCCGGAGGAATACTGTTAAATTCATGTATGCTTGAATGATTATTCAAGTTGAAATTCAAGTTTAATTGTCATCCAACCATACATGAATATCCATGAATACAGCCAAATGAAACAGCATTACACCTGGGCCAAGGTGCAAAACACCTAGGGTTCAGAAAAAGCGACGCAACAGACTTTTAACATCATAAATCAGCCAGTTGTTTGTTATGTCTCCCCTCTTGCTGTGAAATGCCGACACCTCTTTTTCCCTTATTAGGGAGAGAGTGGCTGTGGTATGTCGAATGCCGGGTGAATGAGTAGTCTTTGGGGTACTGCAAGTCTGTGTCTTTATTGATGCTTTGCTGCATGCTTGAGTGCTTGGTGGAGGGCGCTAATGTTTTTTTGCTGGTAGGCAGGGGGAATTGTTGCCTTACTGCTGCTTATGCATGGGAGGGGGAGTTGGGGGGGCTTTAGGGTCCTAATGTTTAACCATCATTCATTCTTTGGGGCACTCCTCTGTTTTTGTGGATGTTTGCAAAGAAAAAGAATTTTAGGATGTGTATTGTATATATTTCTCTGAATTGGACTTATAGAACATAGAATAGTACAGCACAGTACAGGCCCTTCGGCCCACAATATTGTGCCGACCCTTAAACCCTACCTCCCATATATCCCTCCACCTTAAATTCCTCCATATACCTGTCTAGTAGTCTCTTAAATTTCACTAGTGTATCTGCCTCCACCACTGACTCAGGCTGTGCATTCCATACACTAGCCACTCTCTAAGTAAAAAACCTTCTTCTAATATCCCCCTTGAACTTCCCACCCCTTACCTTAAAGCCATGTCCTCTCATATTGAGCAGTGGTGCCCTGGGGAAAAGGCGCCGGCTGTCCACTCTATCTATTCCTCTTAATATCTTGTATACCTCTATCATGTCTCCTCTCATCACCCTTCTCTTCAAAGAGTAAAGCCCTAGCTCCCTTAAAACTTGCAGCATTCCATATTAAAAATGTCCAACTGGGTCTTGCAATCACAAGAAAGACAACTAAGATGGTCACTCATTGACTGCCTTAGTGCACCAACTCATCCAGTGCCTCTCCTGACACAAGCTGCCGCATGGTCTGCACCAAGTCCAGCTCCTTCAGTTTCTCCACCAACGAGCAACTGATAGGGTAGACCTGCAGTACTTTAAGCTTGACAACCACACTTTGTCAGGAAGGGACAGTGCATAGGAAGAGAAATATATACCTCCCATTATAGTTGGAGCAGGAAAAACAGTGAATCATCAAAAATGAAAGCTCTGTTTTTGAATGCATTCTGCATTTGTGTCCAAGGCGATGAATTAATGCCACAAATGGAAATAAATGCACAATGTGTAGCAGCCCTTATGGAGATGGAGTTGCAAAGTGATCGAGGGTGGAAATTAAACATTCTGAAGTAGTAATTTCTAGAGATAGGCTAAACGGAAAAGAAGGAAGGATAATCCTGATATTAAAGAAGGGGATAAAATTACAGGAGAGGATGGATCTAACTTAAGGAAATTTAAAAGAATATTAATTTGGGTTGAGCTATGAAACAGCAAGAGGCAGAGAAAATTGGAGGATTTGCATCTGGCATCCCAAGAAGTAATTGTCAGAATTACTTCTCACAAATTGGAAGGCACAGTTTAAAAAGAAAATTAAGGTGCAGTTCATTAGGCTAAAACAACAATTGTGAAACTTTAGAAGCAGAAGTATTGTGGAGAATGAACTTAGGGAGTGGTTTGGAGACTGTTTTCTACATGAATATGTTATAGAACCAATGGGAGAACAGGCTAATTTAGACTTGCACTGTGTAATGGAAAAGGTTACTTGATTATCTGCAGGTAAGGGATATTTTTGGAAAGAGAGATTGCAATATGATAGAATTTCATAAAAAAAATGGAAAGTGATCTAGTTCAATTAGAAACCATGTTTTTAAAACTGAATATTGCAAAAGGCTAAGATGAGAGCATAAGGAAGCTGCCTGTTATAGACTAAGAAATCAGTTTAAAAGAGTATGATAGTAAACAAGAAATAGCTAGGTAGCATTTAAAGATTTTGCAAATAGTTTAAAAGTACAAATAGATGTATTTATGGCAATAAGAAGAAGTTAAGAACAAGATTAGAGGAAAGGAACATGCCAAAGGAAACAAACCTGAGGACGGTGAAAATTTCATAATTCAATGGAGGATGATCAAGGCACTGATAAAGAAAGGGGAGATAGAATAGGGGAATAAGATGGTGAAATACAGATGGTAAAAACTTCCTTAGACACGAAAAGGAAAAGGTTAGTTTAAGTCATTGTAGGTCCCTTTGGGACTGAGACAGGAAAAATTACTATTGTGGATTAAGAAAATGGTTAAGAAGTTAAATAACTATTCTATATCTGTCTATATGGAAGAACTTAAACCTGAAAATTTTGGATAACAACTAGTCCAGGGTGAATGATGGGCTCAAAGAAAATAACTCAAGTGAAAAATTATACCGAAGAAATTAATAGGGCCAAATATCAACAAACCCGTGAAACCTAATGATCTCCAGTACTGTGAAAAAGTCTTAGGCACCCTAGATTTTTTAAATGGTATCAGATAGTATGACCTCCACAGAGCCCTGAACTCAACATCTTTGATGCTTTCTAGGATTACCTGGAGGGATAGAAGCAAGCGAGACAGCCAAAGTCTGCACAAGAACTGTGGCAGGTTCTCCAAAATGCCTGGAACAATCTACTTCTGGAATAGGTTAGTTGGGATAAAGGACATCTTCAAAAGTCAATGCCTCAAGAAGGCAGCATTCCACCATCCAGGACATGCCTCTTCTCATTGCTACCATCAGCAAGGTAGAAATTTCTCCTCATTTTCATCTTGGGCATCTCTCTTATTCTGAAACTATATCTTTCAGTTCTGGAAACTACCATTACAGGAAACAACATTTCAGTATCCATTTTGCCAATGTCCCGTGGCATCTTATGTTTCAGTGAGATTATCTTTCATCTTTAAATTTCAATTATTTTTCTTAGAACTGCTTTTAGACTCATCAGTCTTTAGCTCACTGCTTTCTTTCTCCGTCCTTGTTTACAAACTGGGATTATATTTGCCAGCCTCCACTCTAATCTACAGAACCTTGAAAGGTCTCAGCTGATGCAGCTATAGTATTTATTTCTGGTCTACCTCTTGTAGTTATCTGGAATATAGAGATTTAGACAATTATCAGCTTTCAATTACATTAATTTCTCATAAGAGAGAGAAAATGGCAAAAGAATTGAGGAGCTTACTCCTGAACTTGGGAGGTGGAGTGGAGATACGTCTCTACCAATGGAGGTGTATGGAGCTCCTTCCCTCTAATAACCTTCAAGTTACCTTTGGGCAAGGTGTAGCACCTGTCTAACCCCTGATCAGGGTCATGTGAAGCCACGGAAGCAGATGGCGGATGGTTGTATGAGCAGCTGGTGCATATCACAAGTCCCAGTTATGTGACCACTGACACCAGGCAGACAACATCTCTGAAGAATATGGATAATAGCTGGGGTCACCTGTCTTGTAAAGACACATCCCAGAAGAAGGCAATGGCAAACCATTTCTGTAATTTGCCAAGAACAATCATGGTCATGGAAGGACCATGACCGCCCACATGATACAACACTGCACATAATGAATGGACAAAGTCATAACTGCATGGCCTGGGTAGCTGGAGGAACAGCCACACCTAGGAAGCTAGAAGAGTGGGGGTGCACCAAAGCCCAGGATTGAGAGACACAGAGATAGTGCAACTGGAGAATATTTAGAGTAAGAGAGGAGAGAGCATAGAGCAACTTGAACACAAGGATAAAGCACTTGCAGTCCAAACCTTTCACAGAATGCTCAAAAATATCAAGTGAAATGAAAATTTTAAACCACAGGTGCTAAAAAATCCTTGCTCTGCTCCCTTTCTGAATCTTTTGAGCTAGTTTGCCCCTTAGTTGTAGGGCTGTACCCTGCTTCAACCAGAATAACTTATATCATGTTTATATAATGTTTTCAGAAAAACTAACACTGATAATCGAATGCCTAATGTGAGAAATAAAGTGGTTCATATCACTGACATCTCTCCCTTTGGAAAAGCTAGGAAATAGAAATTGAACATGAAAAATAAATAATCTTTGTCTACCACGGAACACATTTAAATGTTTTGATTAGATAGAGACTATCAGAGCTTCAACCAATAAATGATCTCCCCACAGTAGTTTTAGTGAGTGATTTGACTAGGTATCTTTCTTTGTTGCACTCTTTTACTCAAAATTGTTTTCCCTCTAATTTACTGAAAGTATGACCTTATAATGAAATGATGGTAACAGCTGTCTAACCCATTAACCAATGAGATTTAAGGATTGGGAAGACATCATAGAACAGGAGGAAAATACTGGAATGGTGAATTCGTGCAGTCAAGCTTACTTACTGTCAAACAGAAATAGTGAAAGGAAATTATTACATAATGAGAGAAAGAGACAGATAATAATGTGAGAAAAATAATTCAAGCTTAAATAAAATAAAATTAGATATCTGAGAAGAATTTCCAAATGAAGGAATGAGTGAGACATAACAGTTTCACTTGTCCCTTGTCTGATGGGAAAGGTTGACTGGTATCATACTTACAACCACCGTGCCCTTAAAAACGATTTTATAATGTAAAATACTTGGCCTAACTTTTATAACATGTTTAAATTTATGTTAATTTGCAAATTCAACACGTTGCTATAACTGACAGGGAGGCTGAGAGAAAGATGGCATCTAGCTGAGGCAAACAGGGGAATGATGTAAACTGAGTAGCAGATTATGCTAATTTGCAAATTATAATATATCACTTTCTCACCAAAGCTTGTAAAATAACAGTGCCATGTGTTCACAGGTATGGGTCTAGGGCAATATGGACTGGTGAGATTTCACATCCAATTTGTTAATATTATTGGAAGTATTTCTCCTGAAACTGAAGAATCATGGGAGGCACCTACTGAAAACTGAGCATTTACTCTGGTAAAAACCTCACAAAGTTTTTGGAAATGCATCTCAGCTCATTTCGCTTTCAGACTGTGCTCATTGCTCATTGCTTATATATCCTCAGTAGCCACAACTGTTGTACGTATTGTATCTTGTCCTGTCTGCCTAATCCATCTTCACTTGCCCAGATAATAGAATAATTTCTCAGATGAATGCATGCTGGCATAGATGGTGAAGCAGTTCTTATGAATGTTAATTCTGTTTGTCTCTCCACGGACACTGTTTTGTTTTTATTTCAGATTTTTAGCATCTGCATTTGTATTTTTACTTTCTGATTGCTTATAGATGGTGCAGCATATGCTTGACTCTTCTATTACATGGAGGGCTACATAAGAGGGAAGGGTTAGTTTGATCTTATAGGTTAAAAGGTTGGCACAGCATTGAGGGCTGAAGAGCCTGTATTGTGCTACAGTGTTCCATGTTTCTAAAGTCAAAGTTTAAGTAAGTATATTATCAAAGTACATATATGTCACCAGGTATTTTGATTTCAAAGTACATTTACTATCAAAAAATGTATAAACTATACACCCTTGAGATTTGCTTGCTTACAGACAGTCACAAAGCAAGTAACCTGAAAGAACCCAATTAAACAAAAATAAAGACCAACATCCATGAACAGAGAAAGGGGGAAAAATCACAAATCATGCAAACAACAGAAGTGAGCAACAAGATTCTGAACCAAAATGAGTTGAGTAGGCTCACGCCTCAGTATCAGTCCATCATATTTATGGGCATGGAGCACAGGGGCTGGGAGCAATCTTCATAGTTTCTGCGCCATATAGAGAGATAAGACTGAACATTGCAGGAGAGTGAGCGAAATCAGCTCTCACATCCGATCCTGTCTTTCCAGTATATCGTACAAACATTGTCCAAACAGAGTATCATGCCTTGTACTAAGACCCATGCACCATTGTAGCAAAAGGCTCCGGGCCTAGAACACGCCACCTGGCAACTCGCTCCATATACTACCTTGAGATTCATTTTCTTGCAGGCATTTACAGGAAAAAGCCTGTAAAGGCCTTCCAAAAGCTCTTTCACTGAATATAACTGAAATGGAGTTTCCAATTACAGTGCATGTCTTTTCCCCAATCTCACATGGTTGCCTGTAGCAAAAATTTTCTTTGCTACGTAACAAGACATTACTTACACCCAGCAAGCCCCCTGCCCACCCCCACCCCCGGAACAAATCCCAGTGTTCTTTCATCTAGATGTCAGCATGGTGTAAAAAAACACTTCAAACTCGACTGAAAGCTGGGTATCTCCCAACAAAAGATGCAATCTCCTTTTCCTCACTTTTAAGGAAGTATTTCTGTGCAACAGTTTTGCCAGGGTGGGCCTTTGATCATAAAGAGTGATGGACTCAGTTGCATAGACTATGCATATTATTTACTCCAAAAGAAAAAGGACCAAAGGAAATCACCAATGACAAGCGTGCAGATGGAAAAAGAATGTAAAATTGTGACTTTGACATACATGCTAGTGTAGACTTCCATTACTCCCAGCTGTTTGCACAGAATGCATTGCCATGGAAGTCCCTTGATGTGAATGATTTACTTCTCCAGATGCTACATGTATGACTGCACACTGTCAGTCGTTTTTAAATCCAAGAATTAAAAAAAACTTGTTTGCTGAAACCTGAGATCTTTTTTTCATTAAAGAAACAATACACTTCACATGGAACGTGCAATGTTTATCATATGGAGTTGCTGAAGCAAATAGCATTGATACTTTGGAGAGCAGGTTAAATACATTCGGACAGAAGGAATAGGCCTGGTGTGCAGTATTAATTCTATTGGGACAAATGGCCTGTTTCTGTGCATTTCCATGCAATCACATGTTATTTTTGACCTCTTACAATGTACTTATATTTCACCAATTTCTCTACCTTCTGGTAATTTCCCTCCATTTCCCCTTCTGTCTTTTTCCATTCCCCTTTCTGGGTCCACTCTTCCCTTTCTCTTCTTCTTATCTGTCCATCACCTCCTACTGGTGCCCCTCCTCCTTCCCTTATTCCCATGGTCCACTGTCCTCTCCTATCAGATTCCTTCTTCTTCAGCAATTTTCCCTTTCTGCCTATCACCTCCCAGCTTCTCACAGCATCGCTCCTCCCCCACCGCCCTACCTTGCCCCACTCCACCTTGTTTCACCTATCATTGTCCAGATCATTCTCATTCCCCTGACCCCATCTTCTTATTCTGGCTTCTGCCCCCTTCCTTTCCAGTCCTGATGAAGGGTCTCATCCTGAAACGGTGATTCCTCTGCATAGATGCTGCCTGATCTGCTGAGTTCCTCCAACATATTTTGTGAGTTGCTCTGGATTTCCAGCATCTGATGAATTCCTTGTGTTAATGTACTTAGGTTAAAAATCACGAAGGCTGGAATAACCCAAACTAAGGAAAATACATTCATTTGAATAAACCTGAATTGGCATTTGAAAATAACTTTTGGAACTTCTTCTGCTACTACAGGAGTTTGAGAAGCAGGTTTAATGTTTAATAAGGCAAGCCTTCAATAGGGTTATCAACCATTTAATAACGCCCCAATTCTGTATTTATTCTATACAAGCTTAATAAATACTGTTCTGTATTCATTAATATCAAGCTTGACTATGTTGACTACCATACCATTCCTTGATTGATTTTCAAGACCATGCCATCAGAAGACGGCAGCGTGAGTGGTTGCTAGTGGCAACCCTTAATAGCTCCAGGCCTCTGGGCCTGGCTACCAACTGTACTCTGCCGATCCAAGCAGCAGCAGCCTGTCAGTCCAGTTGGTTAAAGAGTAGCAGCAAGGGCAGTAGCAGGGCAGGATTACAGATGGTATTGTATTGGGAGGACAGTTAACTCCCATCCCCACTTCCCTGGAGCAGCACTTCAACAGTCATAACAATCTGTTGGAGGAAGCTGCTGGATTGCATTGACAACAGACACGTCAACAACTACATTTAACATTGGTCAGCTTACACTGGATTGCACTGGACAGCATAGAGAGGAGATTCACCAGGACGTTGTATGAAACGGAGCATTTTAGCTTTGAGGAGTGGTTGGGTTGGATTGATTTATTCTTCCGGGAGAGGAGGCGGATTAAGGGGGACCTGACTGAGGTTTGCAAAATTGTAGACAGGGTTTAAGAGTGCAGAGGCATTTATAATCAATGGGCACAAGCTTAGGGTGAGGGGTAGGAGGTTTACAGGGGATTTCAGGAAGAAGTCCCCAGAGTGTGGTTGAAGTCAGGTATGGACTGCATGAGGATTTGAGGAGGCAAGGACTCTCACGGCAATTAAGGAATATTTATAAAGAAATTAGAGATCAGCTTCACTTGTCACATGTACATCAAACATACAGTGGAAATGCATTTGTGTCAAATCAAATAATATGCACTTGAACACTACATCAGAGAAGGCTACTAGCTGAATGTTGGAAAATGGCAGATACACTTGGATAGACAATTTCAGAATTTAACAAAAACAATTTCATTACACCTAGAGTATATAACAATAAACTAATCTCATCTGAGACTAAGTCCTGTTTTACTTTGTTGTATTTTTGACTTCTTTAATCTCTTCATATTCTTTTGTTACGTATCCCGTAACTGGATCACTTACCAGCAAAGATAGAGAGGTCCGCTGAAGTCTGATGGTACCATTTTCAAACGTTTTTATTTATAAAGGGGCACAAACGTAAGGTTAATACAAACATTCAGATAACATACGTCGTCAATACTCAATCTAAAGAGCAGGGGTAGTACTACTCAATAAGAAATAAGCTCTATCGTTGTCTAGGGGTTAAACGATTGTCCGCTGGAAATATAAAAGTCTCGCCAGTTCATGGAGGCTTTTTGCCACTTGAGGGACCTTTGGGGTGTTCACGGGTTGGAGAGAGAAAATAAACTTGCCAGCCTTCTGGACTCAAAGCGTGAGATCGAGAACGGGAGTTCCTCGTTGTCAGTCGGAAATCCTTTTCGGGGTTATTAGCCACTTGATTCCCTAGCTAGGGGATCCAAATCACACGTGGCTTCCGAGCAGCTTCCCGTTATTACGAGAGGAATGAGCGATGGTCTCCGTCTGGTGCGTCGCTGGAGTACCGCCTCCAGCAGTCTCCTTTTTATCATGACTGGCAGATTTGTAAATGTCAATCAAGGTAGGGTGATACCATCCCCACACCACATGGCCCCAGGGTGTCCATGTCCCTGATAGCTGGCACGTACTATAGAGTTGCAATTCACACAGGTGCCTCTAAGAACAATGGTCAACTCCGTTGCTTTGTCTCTCATTTCCTGGGTCCAAGACCCAAATTAATAGCGATCTTGCGATTCTCTTGAAGGAGGGGGCTGGTCCCGCACCCTTCGGCCCCTCAGAGCTGTGGTACATTCATAACACTTTTTAGTCATCCACTCATTGTTAGCTTGTGAATTTTGAGTATGTCCTTGTCTTTAAAGTTAATTTTATTTTTTTTCTCTCTTTATCTTCCTTTTGTGTTTTTGTCTTGTTTGATGTTTAAAGCAGAATATATTTTTTTCTTGAATTCCTTTCAGATGTTCAAGATGTTCAAGAATGGATTCTAAACCTTGGCTATTAGGCTGCAATGGACAATTATGGTATAGGAATGGAAACTGGGAATGCACTTGAGGTCAGTGTTGAAAGTCTCAGAGCTTTATAGGATTGGAGGAAGTTTGAAAGAAAAGGCAGTGTGAGGCTATGAAAAGAATTGAAAAAAGAATGCAATATTTAAGTCAAATTGTCACTGGAGCAGAAATAAATACAGGTCATTGAGGACAAGGGTAACAGGTGAACTTTGCTCACTGTGAGCTGGGATATGAGAAGTAGAGTTTTGGATGGAATGGTGCGGGGCAGTGGGCAGAGAGGCAGGGCAATAGAATAGTCTGGTAAGATGGCAGTGCACTTTTTCACAGTGGCATTTCCCAATCCAACAAGTGATGGATATGTTTACCATAAACATTTTTCTTGTGATCACAAGACCACATTGGACATTGATCATACAAAATACTCTAAGTGCGGTTCATTAGCAAGACCAATGGCAGAGGAGCTGCCTGGCATCAGGTTGTTGAACTTAAACTTGAAATACATTTTTGCCTATGCAATAATTGTATCTTTTGGACTGTACACACTGGAAAGGAACTCAGTTCTCCTGATGATGTGACAAGTATTTTTCTGTGATATATGAAACTCTGAACTTAATCAGCAAATTTCCAAATGATTTAGTTGTCTTTTGTAAGTTTTGAAAAGAATTTTTGATAAGTCATCACCAGAATTGCCAAAAACTTTGGTGACCTTCAAGAAATGGTACCATCTCTGTGATGGATTATACTTTTTCTATATAATATCCTCCTGATTTATGATCTGTCCCAGTAATTTGACATGGGCTTGTGAATGTTCATTTAGTGTTTAAAGCAATTCCATCTTCTCTAACAGATTTCAGCACTGCTTCAAGTTCCTGGTCTATTCAGGCTGAGTTTTGCCATAAATCAGAACATTATCCATGTTAGAAACATTACTGTGTGATCTACTTTGTACTCGCAACAATCTCCTTTGGAAACGTTCTGCTCCGGATGAATTCCAAATGGGAACTTTGTGAAGCGGCACTTAAGAAAGCTCAGCATTCCAAAAGCAACTTGCATATATACAAGCACATCTCTCCTTTGGGAAGGCATTTCAGAATGCCTTACACCATAGATGGAAAGGAAAGAAATGTGGACAGGGCAACACACACAAAATGCTGGAGGAACTCAAATTAAGAACAAGGTTTGGTATTGTTCCTTTGTCCACCATCAACTCTGCTCTCAAACGCATCTCTCCCATTTCCCGCACATCTGCCCTCACCCCATCCACCCACCACCCCACTCAGGATAGGGTTCCCCTTGTCCTTACCTACCACCTCACCAGCCTCCAGGTCCAACGTATAATTCTCCGTAACTTCCGCCACCTCCAACGGGATCCCACTACCAAGCACATCTTTCTCTACCCCCCTCTTTCTGCTTTATGCAGGGATCGCTCCCTACGCGACTCCCTTGTCCACTCGTCCCCCCCATCCCTTCCCACCGATCTCCCTCCTGGCACTTATCCTTGTAAGCGGAACAAGTGCTACACCTACCCTTACACTTCCTCCCTCACCACCATTCAGGGCCCCAGACAGTCTTTCCAGGTGAGGCGACACTTCACCTGTGAGTCGGCTGGTGTGGTATACTGCATCCGGTGCTCCCGGGTTGGCCTTTTATATATTGGTGAGACCCGACGCAGACTGGGAGACCATTTCGCTGAACACCTACGCTCAGTCTGCCAGAAAAAGCAGGATCTCCTAGTGGCCACACATTTTAATTCCATGTCCCATTCCCATTCTGATATGTCTATCCATGGCCTCTTCTATTGTCAAAATGAATCCAAACTCAGATTGGAGGAACAACACCTTATATACCAACTGGGTAGCCTCCAACCTGATGGCATGAACATTGACTTCTCTAACTTCCGTTAATGCCCCTCCTCCCCTTCTTACCCCATCCCTGACATATTTAGTTGTTTGCCTGTTCTCCATCTCCCTCTGGTGCTCCCCCCCTCCTTTCTTTCTCCTGAGGCCTCCCGTCCCATGATCCTTTCCCTTCTCCAGCTCTGTATCACTTTCGCCAATCATCTTTCCAGCTCTTAGCTTCATCCCACCCCCTCCGACCTTCTCCTATCATTTCGCATTTCCCCCTCCCCCCACTACTTTCAAATCTCTTACTATCTTTCCTTTCAGTTAGTCCTGACGAAGGGTCTTGGCTCGAAATGTCGACAGCGCTTCTCCCTATAGATGCTGCCTGGCCTGCTGTGTTCCATCAGCATTTTGTGTGTGTTGTTGTTTGAATTTCCAGCATCTGCAGATTTCCTCGTGTTTGGTATTGATGTTGGTTATTGTCAAATTAAATGGAGGTTAAAATTTTAAAAGCTATAAAGCAGTTTGAATATTTCTTGCTTGTCAGGCTACCTGAATATACTAATGCCCTATGATGTATTTCTGCATTTCTGCTCAGGCTCTATAGTTTGTCACTATTGAACTATCCAGCAGCGAAAGCCAAAAGGCTTGATTGCCTGCTTTTACCTGGTTTATTTGGTGGAAGAGAAGGGGGATAATAAACTAAGAATCCCCAACGAGCATTCAGTTGATTGCCAGCAGACTGGATCTCCAGTGATGCCATTGGATTGGGCTGGTGGCCTATAAACTACTCCCATTGACTCTTAAAGGCAGGCCTTCTGCTGAAAAGCCAGTAATTGTTAGATTCTATTTTCTTTACCAGGACTATGGAGCTAAGCGAGAGCTAAGGGAATTAGGGCTTCCCTCCTAATTGCTAGCTCTACCTGTATGTTTGTTGTGTCAGTACAACTACATAACTCATAGATAAAGGCCCACACTCGGAGGAGAAGTTAACATGTATGTTCATGTTGTAGAGAGAGTTACAAATTAATGTGCATGGGTAAGTAATCATTCAATTATTAGTGCTAAGGGGGGTCATTGCGCTAAAAGAAATAGATCAGTACATTACAATGTTAACTCTCGGTGCCTTTGTGTTCAGAGACACCAAGGTCTCTATGAACATCAACCACATTCATTATCTTAATATTGAACTTCTGAGTCCATAGGACACTCAAAGCAGCTGCGCAGGCTGACTCTGCGTTAAGAAGGAATACGGTGCATTGGCCTTCAACCATGGGATTGAGTTTAAGAGCTGAGAGGTTATGTTGCAGCTATATAGGACCCTGGTCAGACCCCACTTGGAGTACTAAGCTCAGTTCTAGTCATCTCACTACAGGAAGGACGTAGAAACCATAGAAAGGGTGCAGATGAGATTTACAAGGATGTTGCCTGGATTGGGGAGCATGTCTTAAGAGAATAGGTTGAGTGAACTCGGCCTTTTCTCCTCGAAGTGATGAAGGATGAGAGGTGACCTGTTAGAGGTGTACAAGATAATGAGAGACATTGATCATGTGGATAGTCAGAGGCTTTTTCCCAGAACTGAAATGGCTAGCACGAGAGGGTATAGTTTTAAGGTGCTTGGAGGTAGGTACAGAGGAGATGTCAAGGGTAAGTTTTTTACACAGTGAGTGGTGAGTGCATGGAATGGGCTGCCGGCGACGGTGGTGGAGGCGGAAACGTTAGGGTCTTTTAAGAGACTCCTGGATGGGGTCATGGAGCTTAGAAAAATAGAGGGCTATGGGTAACCCTAGGTAATTTCTAAGGACATGTTCGGAACAGCTTTTTGGGCCGAAGGGCCTGCATTGTGCTGTAGGTTTTCTATGTTTCTTTGTTTCTATTATTTCAAGCAAACTAGGTGACCTCACATTACTCCATATTGTGATCTTTTTATGGAAGCTCAGTCATAAAACAAAGATCAATAAGCTTTCAGATATTAATGGTATCAGTGGATATGTGATTTGTTCAGGGGAATGGTGCTGCGATGAAAGATCACCAGGATCTTCCTGAATGGCAGGTTTGCTGCGAAGGGTTGAATGGCTTTCTCATGTTTGGGGGTTCTCAATCTTGGGGTTCATGGACCTCTTGCTTGATGGAATCAGTCCATGGCATAAAAGAGGTGGGGAACCCTGCTCCTGTTTCTGTGTCTTATTTTCTCTAATGAAAGTGCCACAGAAGTGAGGGCACTGATTTAAACAAACAAACATAAACAGTCCTTCAGATCACCATGTCTGTTTCGACCGTGATGTCACTCTGTCTGCGCTAGACCACTCCTTGCTTGTTCATATACCTATTTAAATGAGTCTTAATATTGCTATTGTATTTACTTCTACGACCACCCTGGCAGTGCATTCCAGGTGCAGCTTCATCAAAGGCACCAGTATTGAGGACATCTTCAAAATGTGATGCCTCAAGAAGGCAACATACATAATTAAGAACCTCTAACGTTTCATTAGGAGTTTGATGAGATTTGGTGTGACACCAGACGCTCGCTAATTTCTACAGATGTACCGTGCAGAGCATTCTAACTGGCTGCATCACCATCTGGTATTGGGGGTGGGGGGTGCTACTGCACAAGATTGAAATAAACTTCAGAACGTTCTGTCTCAGCTATATCATGGGCACTAGCCTCCCCAGCATCCAGGACATCTTTAAGGAGTGATGCCTCATAAAGGTGGAATCCATCATTAAGAACCCCCATCACCCAGGACTTCTTATTGCTACCATCAAGAAGGAGGTATAGAAGCCTGAAGGCACCCACTTAGGAATAGATTCTTCCCTTCTGCCATCTGAATTCTGAATGGACACTGAACCCATGACATTTCCAATTTTTTTAGGAACAGCTTCTTCCCTTCTGCCATTAGATTTCTGAATGCTTCATGAAATCATGAACACTACGTCACTATTTTAGTTTTTGCACTACTTATTTATTTTAATATTTCTTATTGCAATTTATATAAAGTTTAAATGTATTTCCCTGTACTGCTACCGCAGAACATCAAATTTCACAACATATGAAGGCGACCAATCTGACTCTGATTCTGAATGAACAAGATAGGCAGGATTGCTGGATTGTTCTGAACAATGAAAGTGGTGATGGGACAAATGAACACACTCAAACTGCAGGAGGAACTCAGCAGTCCAGGCAGCATCAATGTCCTGATGAAATGTCTCAGCCCAAAGTGTCAACTGTACTCTTTTCCATAGATGCTGCCTGGCCTGCTGAGTTCCTCCAGCATTTTGTGTGTGTTGCTTGGATTTCCGGCTTCCGCAGATTTTCTTTGCCTGTGATGGGACAATTGGAGAAATGATAAGTGGTCTGTTTCCAGAGCTGTGTGCTGTGGGCTGAAGGATGATAATAAGGTATGAGGCCTCTTAGTGAAGCCAAAATTAAAAAAAATCTACAGGCATTGTTACTCAGTGGCACCTGCTGTAGGTTTGATTTGGTGCATGATGCCCTCTTGCTTCTACTTTTCTCTGCTCTTCCCCTATAGCAAACAGACAAAACCCATTCTAGCTCCTGCCCAAAGCTACAAAGGAAGTTGAATACAACCCAGAAAGTAACAGCAGAGACAGTTTTGACATAGGGATCTTCTCTGGCTACTTACAGCATGATTTGAGGGGTAGAAATGAAGAAGTGTTGAAGTAATTCAGACAGAAGAACTTTTAATGAGCCAAGGTCTAAACCAGGAGGTGCCAGTTTAGGATATTTAGTTCAAGGATGCCTACCACCCTGGCCATTACCTTTTCTCTCTTCTACCTTCTGGGCGAAGAAACAAGATCTTGAAAGCCCAGACCTTGCGACATAACACTCTTCCCCAATGTTATCAGACTTCTGAACCATTAAGCTCTTTCACATCTCCTTCCCAGTGATGCTTCCATATTCTCGGACTCTTAATTCCCCTCACTGTTAATCTGTTATTGTCAATCTAGTATTCTTTTCCACTATGGACTGCAGTAGTCTGTCCACCTTGCCTTGCTTTTAGATGTGTTGTATTTATTGTTTGCTCAGTCAGCTTCACGGGAACAAGAAACTTCATTGCACCCTAGTTCACATGACAATAAACTAATTGAATCTAGTTTTAATCTGTTCAATCACGGAGGATGGCACCAACAACTAAAGGCAATGGATACTAATCAGATAAGGTGGCACCTGTGTAATATTCTCAACCCCTGTAATTCAGGGGTTAAATCTAAGTAAGGCAAACTAAAGGAACTCTCTACCAATTACTTGGATAAAGTTGCACCTTCATTTATGACATGACTCTTGGCTGGAGTAGCATTTACCATTTTTTATTTATTTATTGTGATACAGTGCAGAATAGGCCTTTCCGGCCCTTTGAGATGCGCTGCTCAGCAATCCCCCAACCTAACCCGAGCCTAATCAAGGGACAATTTACAATCTCCAATTAACCTACCAACTGGTATGTCTTTGGACTGTGGGAGGAAAGTGGAGCACCCGGAGGGAACCCACGCAATCGCAGTGAGAATGTACAAACACCTTACAGGCAGCAGTGGGAATTGAACTCAGGTCACTGGTACTGTAAAATGCTGTGCTAACCTCTACACTAATGTACCACCCGAAAAGCTTCATGTGTCAGATACCAAAAAGGAACCTCATAGCCATGCTTTTGATTCACTGGCTTGACTTTAATTGACAAAACATTTCTGCAACATTTCATTTGGAATTCACAACATTTTGTTCGTGGACGGCTGTGAAGGAAATAACCTGTCCAACAAAGACATACAATGTGTCCATTGCATGGGCAGATAATGAACTTCAGGGTATATAATTATGATAATCTATCTGGCATACCTAATTTATCAGCTGTGTTAGAATTTCAAGGATATCTTGAAATTCTGCCACACTGTTGAATATTTCATGACTATTTGATATTTCGATAGCATTGAACTGGTGTGACAACTCTCATCTTCCCTTAATGTTGAAGTGGCTGTGAGCCAGACTGCCAATTAAAAGGGAATCTGTCTTCCTTAAAAGCTTGTCTCAGGGATAGTCATTCATGTTCTGACAATAGATTTGAAGGAGTTCTTATTTATGCTCAATTACTACATGATTGAAGGAGAATACCGTGAGGCGACAGGGTAGCATAGTGGTTAGCGTATAAACCTATTACAGCACCAGTGACCTGGGTTCAATTCCTACTGCTGTCTGTAAGTTGTTTGTATGTTCTCTCTATGACTGTGTGGGTTTCACTGGGTGCTCCGGTTTCCTCCCACATTCCAAAGATGTGTGGATTAGTAGGTTAGTTGGTCACATGGGTGTAATCGGGTAGCACAGGCTCTTTGGGCCAGAAGGGCCTGTTACTGTGCTGTAAGTCTCTAAAAATTGTCCATCATCACTGATGCACATGCTTTACCTAGGTGAGGTGCTCTTAACCTGGATCCCGTGGGTCTGTGAACATGGATAGGAAAAAATTTACACCTTTATTTTCACTAACCTCTAACTGAAATTTAGCATTTTCTTCAATTATGAATCTAGGCAACAAACCTTTACAAGGCCTATCGTCGCCCTGTAAAGCAAGCTCCAGAAGCTTTAATTCCATTTGCAGCAACGTACCTTTCTGAATCAGGATTTTCTACAGCAGGACTAGTAGTGTTAATAGAAAGGAAGCTTTCTTAGTACTCACACAGAATTGCAGAGAACTCTCTGAATCTAAGGCAGACATAGTTTTTACATATGGGAAGAAAGTTTGCTTTTCTTAATATATTTTTCTCTTTTGTAGATCTCTCCTCCTCATCTCTCAACAAGTATGATTCCCATCCAGCAGAGCAAACCAAACCCTATGGAGACCCGTAGAAGTGATGAACTCATGCCTCTTGTTCTGACTTTCCTTCCTTTGGGGAAGTCTGTCAATACTTAATGGAATATAAGGCAGCTTGTGGGAATAAACTCACAAGAAAGAGAGAAAGGATACCAGTAGTTGGTGGTTCTGGACATCATAGGTCCATGTGAACAGGAGGCACAAGGAGGGGGCATCCTGCAAAGATCACATCAAGAACATAATATGCAATGCTGAAGGAGGTGAAGAAGAACCCAGGGGTTACAGCAAAAGACCTGCAGAAATCTGTAGAGCTTGCTGAAGTCTCTGTTCATGTGTCCACTATAAGAAAAACACTGAACAAGAATGGTGTTCATGGAAGGACACCATGGAGGAAGCCACTGCACTCCAAAATAAAATAGCTGCACATCTCAAGTTTGCAAAGACCTCTTGGATGTTTTACAGCACTTATGGGATAATGTTCTGTGGACAGATGAGACAAAAGTTGAACTTTTTTGGCAGAATTGCATATTGCTATGTTTGGAGGAAGGGCACTGCATGCCAACATGAAAACCTCATCCCAACTGTCAAGCATGGTGGAAGCATCATGGTTTGGGGCTGCTTTGCTGCCTCAGAGCCTGGACAACTTGCAATCGTTGAGGGAACAATGAGTTCAAAATTGTCTCAAGACATTTTACAAAAGAATGTCAGGGTAGCAGTCCATCACGTGAAGCTTAATAGAAGTTGGATAATGCAACAAGACAATGATCTGAAAGGCAAGAGTAAATCAACAACAGAATGGTTTAAAAAGAAGAAAATTTGTGTGTTGAAATAGCCATGTCAAAGTCCTGATCTTAATCCTATAGAGAAGTGTTGTCATAGGACCTGAAGCGAGCAGTTCATGCAAGGAAGCCTACCAACCTCGCAGAGTTGAAACAGTTTTGTAAGGAGGAATGGCCTAAAATTCCTCCAAGCTGATGTGCAGGACTGATCAATTACTAGAAACATTTGGTTGAAGTTATTGCTGACAAGGAGGTCACACCAGTTACTGAAAGCAAAGGTTCACATACTTTTTCCAACAAATGCATGTAATATTGGATCATTTTTCTCTATAAATAAATGAACAAGTATAATATTTTTGTGTTTTCTATTTAATTGCATTCCCTTTATCTAGTTTCAGAACTTATATGAAGATCTGATAACATTTCAGGTCATATTTATGCAGAAATTGAGAAAATTCTGCAGGGTTCACAAACTTTCTAGCACCACTATGCTCTATATACATACCTTCATAATAAATGTATTGATTGCTTTTTTTTTTGTTGCTACTATTGGGCAGTTTCTGAATGGGCAGACTGCAGATAATGACCACTGAGCTGAACTGTACTGAAATATGCATTTTGTGTTTTGTAGTCTGTGTATTCGATCATTTTTTGTTGCTGTTTACGTGATTTTTTTGAGTGGGGAAAAGGTAGCTCTTCTGTATTTCGTGGCTGACAAATCTCAGGGTTGTATACTGCATACGTACTTTGATAATAAATGTACTTTGAATCTTTGAATTTCTTATTGTAATTCATAGTATACGTGTTGCACTGTAATGCTGTCCAAAACAACAAATTTCATGACATATGTCAGTGATATTAAACCTGATTCAGATATTGTGATTCACCCAGGGATGATAAATCTTTGGAATTTACTATCAAAGAGGCTGTAGAACCACAGTATCTAAGTACATTCAAGACCAAGATAAATGAGTTTTTAGATAATAAGGGACTGTAAGGATATTATGTTATTGCAGGAAACTGAGATAAAAGATCCACTATAAATTTACTGAATGGCTGATCAGGCACAAGGGGCCGAATGTTCTTATGTTTTTTTTTCAGAGGCAGCAATTTAAAAGAGATGAAACAATTCTAAAAAAGAGTCTGGGATCTAGAAGTGAATGTGCAAGTTTTTATTTAGTATTGTCAGGGCAGGATAGAGGAAGTAGTAAACAAAGTACTGAGGAAGCAGTATTTTAATAGTGACTTTCAGTACAAGAGCAAGGAAGGCACACTGATTCAGACACAGTTGGAGTACTGTGTCCAATTCTGTGAAGTTTTGGAGAGGGTGTAGTAGAGATTTACTAACAAGATTCCAGGGATGAGATACAGTCGCTACAAAGCTGTTTGCCTTGAAACAGAGGAGGTTGTGAGGACATCTGATAGAGGCATTTAAAATCATTAAGGGGATTGACAGAACAGATACAGATAAGCTGCCTGCCTTGGCAGAAGCGTCAAGAGCTGGAATCGGCGCCTGAATGCAACAGAACTAACATGAGAGAAATCATTATTACAACATAACTGGTTAGGGTATGGAATGCAGTGTGGGAAGGAAGATACACTTGTAATGTTCAGGTGGGAGCTAGATGAGTATCTAAAAGGAAAGGATTTTGTCAGCTATGGGGTAGGGTTGGGGGAATGGGACAAGCTTTAGTGAAGACTCAGTGTGGACGCAGCTGGCAAAATGGCCATCTTTCAAGCTATACTCTTCTGTTATTTTGAGCTTGTAGTTTGAAGTATCTGCTCAATTAGTAAGGCCACTGAGAAGCAGAAAGAGCTTTATCGCAGTTTCCTTTGCTTTGAGACATGTATGCAAGCAAATGGATAAGCGTTTTCAATAATCGCAGGGTGGGTGTCTTATCATTGACTATACATCTATTCACAAGTTTCGTTTGATTTTAACTCATTTCCAAAACTGAAAGAATTCCACCTCAATATGTTAGCATGCAGCTCAGTGCCGGTTTCCCTGGCAGCAGTCACGGTACTTTTCCGTCTGCATCTGGCCTCTGTATCACCTGCATTGGGCTAGCACAGAGCAAGTCAAAGAAAAGTCAAAAACTAACCATCCCTTCACGACATGGCACCAGCACTATGTACTGACAATAACAAACGTGCTGCCACAAGGAACATTATCAATCACATCACAGAGCAATACTGCTGCTCATTCAACCCTCCCAGAGGAACCTGCAGGACTCTGCCGTGGCTGTCATTTATAGTGGAACGTTGCACGATAGTGTTGTAATGAGGAATCAGCCTCGGACTTTCAGCTAGTAGCTGAGAAGCCAAGGGCCAGGCACACAAGGAGATGTAGAAGGATATGTGTGAAGAACTAGAGGGCAAAAGAAGAACACCATGAAGAAGAGGAGTGAAGAGAGCAATGTGAACCATTCTCTCTCCCACTGATGAAAGAATTAATGATGACAGTCATCACAAACAGTTCCCATGCTCAGACCCTGTCCAATTTCTATGAGCACTACATTGTCCTCATTCCAAGAATGCAAACACCAAAAACTAACAGAAAAAGCATGTTGTAACCATGCTCATAAATTTAGATTCAGATTAATTTATCAGACTCAGAATCAAGTTTATTATCACCAACATATGTCATTTTTTACTGACAGGAGAAGGGGCAAAGGTGGGTTACTGGTGTCTCAAAAACCAGTCACTTCGGGCAGATGGGGCTTGTCAACTGTGGTTGGCAGCTCACCTAGGGGAAGGAAAGCTCTGATCTCAAACCTCTGCTACCTTGCGCTCTACTTGCTCAAGGGTAAGGGTTCAGGAGTAAACCCAGAGGGAAAAGTCCAGAGCTGGAGTCCCGAAAGCTATGTTGAGTACAATGTTGACTGACAACTCCTGCAACACTGTTGGTTTCTGCCTTTCCTTTGGATTCATCAGATGCGTTGAGAGGGGGAGCTTGCTACATGGGCAAAAGCTTGCTCTCCATATTGTACTGCCCTGACTTGCATATCCAGACAGCTAGGGTAGATTGATGGTAGATGGTAGATCGTGACCGATGGAGGCCTCATCATATGACGTGAAATTCATTAACTTTACGGCCACAGTAAAATGAAATACATGATAAATATAGAGAAAAAACTAAATTACAGTAAATATATGTCTATTAAATAGTCAAGTTAACAAAAGTAGTGCAAAAATACAGAAATAAAAGATGTGGTAGTATTTGTGGGTTCAATGTCCATTTAGAAATCAGATGGCAGAGGAGAGGAAACTGTTCCTGAATCACTGAGTGTGTGCCTTCAGGCTTCTGTACCTCCTTCCTGACAGTAACAACAAGAAGAGGGCATGTCCTGGGTGATGGGGGTCGTTAATGATGGACATCGCCTTCCTAAAATACTGCTCCTTGAAGATGTCTTGGATATTACAGAGGCTGGTGGAGTTGACTAATTTTACAAGTTTATGCAACTTACTTCAGTCTTGTTCAGTAGCCCCCACCACCTACCAGATGGTGATACAGCCAGTCAGAATGCTCTCCATGGTACTTTTGTAGAAGTTTTTCAGTGCTTTAGTTGACAAACCAAATCTTCTCAAACACTGAATGAAATAAAGGCGGTGTCCTGCCTTCTTTATAGCTGCATCAATATGCTGCATCCAGGTTAGATCCTTAGAGATCTTGACACCCAGGAACTTGAAATTGCTCACTCTCTCCACTTCTGATCACTCTGTGAGGATTGGTTTATGTTCCCTTGTTTTACCTTTTCAGAAGTCCACAATCAGCTGTTTGATCTTGTTGACGTTGGGTGCAAGCTTGTTGCTGCAACACCTCTCAAGTATCTCGCTCCTGTATGCCCTTTAGTCACTATCTGAAATTCTGGCAACAATGGTTGTATCATCAGTAAATTTATAGATGGCATTTGAGCTGTGCCTAGCCACACTGTCATGGGTGTAGAGAGAGTAGAGCAGTGGACTAAGCACACAGCCTTGTGGTGCGCCAATATTGGAGATGTTATTTCCAATCTGCACAGATCTTGGTCTTCCAGTCAGGAAGTCAAGGATCCAGTTGCCAGAGGCCCAGGTTCTGTAGCTTTCCAATCAGGACTGTAGGAACGACTGTGTTAAATGCTGAGCCTTAGTCAATAAACACCATCCTGACATAGGAATTTGCATTGTCCAGGTGAACCAAGGCCAAGTGGAGAGCTATTGTGATCGCCTCTGTTTATCACATGTACATCAAAACATACAACCAAATGCATCATTTGCATTAACAACCAACACACTTATGGATATACTGGGGGCAGCCCACAAGTGTTACTGCACATTCTGGTGCCAACATGGCATAGCTACAATGCATTTACCCAATCTAAACCCCTCATATGGGTGGTGGGGAGCAGTCACAGTACCACCAAAGGAGGGGTAAGGCACTCCTCTAGCCTGCAGGTCACCCTTGGGCAAGGTGTAGCACCTACTTAGCCCTACCCCCCCACCCTCACCCAGGATCATGTGACGCCATCTGGTGCATATCACAAATCCTGGTTATGCAACTATTGATGCCAGGCAGACAATATCTGGAGTATTGAAAATGGCTGGGGTCACCCATCTTGTAAACTTGCGCAGAAAAATTTGTCAGGAACAATTATGGTCATAGACCATGATCGCCTGCATCATATGACATAGGCCATGATGATGATGAAGACCCCTCATAACATCTATCAAATTTCCCCCCATTCTCCTATGCTCCAGATAATAAAGTTCTGACCTACTCAACCATTCCCTGTGACTCAGGTCCACAAGTCCCAACAACATCCTTATAAATTTTCTCTGTACTTTCAATCTTATTGATATTTTTCCTATAGGTAGTTGACCAGAACTGTACACAATACTCCAAATTAGACCTCACCAATGTCTTATACAACTTCAACATAACATTCCAGCTGCTGTGTCAAAAGTTCTGCTTATGACCCTATCTAATTGTGCCACAACTTGCAAGGAATTATGGATCTGTATTCTCAGATCCTTCTGTTCTATCACACCCTTTAGTGCCCTACCTATTGGCCAATAGAATGTAAATCATGCTAGGTTCCACATGGAGCTGGGAGCCTCTTCCACTCCATGTTGATAGGGAGGAGCTCAGCCCATAATTCTTCCACTCTCCATAACATCAAACATGGGCTTCCTTGTTAGTTCCTCTCCAGTTCACCAAATATTTTGTTACATATGCACATCAGCCTTCCACTGACAGTAGCCTAGCTCATCCAAACCCTCATCTCTTTCCTCTCCAGTAGAACCACTTTGTGACATTGCCTTCTGCCAAATACTAACCATGTGGATGTGCAGTTGAGTCAGAATTCTGAATGGTGGTGAACAATGGAAATTGTTGTGCAAATGAAGTGAGATAGATGAAGTGAACTGCATATGCATTTAACAAGATTTGCCATTCACAGAATAAGTCACACAACTTGACTACTTGTGTGACCTCATCAAACTTCTTTAAGCACTACATTAATATTCTTGAAGAGTCACATACACCATAATCCCCTGCCAATGAGCACCGACCGCTTTGGAGAACTTTCTCACTCATTCAGCTGATAAAGTTTCCTTCTCATCTATCGCACAAAATGAAAGTGAACCCTGCCTCTTTCATGTTGCTCAAAAGTCCAGATTTACTCTGGAAGCAATTCCCTTCATTGGCAGCCACAAACACACCTCCCCTTTAAGAGCTGCAAATTGCCTTTAAGTAGCACCAGTCAATCATGATGCTTGAGCTCCTGCTCCCACATGCAGCCAATAACCCCTGATCAGTGATTATTTAAAAGCACAAGCACCACTAATTTAAACCTTTGTCCACAAACTACTAAATGGGCTCCAGTGAATTGTGTTCTGGGATTTCTACTCAGCTTTTAGGAATTAGCCAATGTTGATATGTTACATTGTATTGCCTGCAATGGACATCTCTGACTTCTGAGCTTTAATTTAAAGAGATCAGACATCTTGTGGTAGTTTGGCTTAAAATGCAAAAGGTACGGCATGGAAGCAAACCCTCAACAGGCAAATTCTTTGTACATTACTTAAACAATCTCAGGATGATATCCTGAATCAGTCAGTGACAGATTGATAGACTCGAGGTGTTAGTGATTATTACCAGCTCCTCTGATTCAGACATCCTATTGCAGAGCTTTTAAATTGGACTCCTTGAACATGCATGGAAGGAGTTACAGCAAGAAGAAGGTGACTACAATGAAATGCTCTTCAGCTATATGAACCAAATTGTCACAGAAGCACATAAGGGAATATGAACTGAGAGTATGGAAGATGCTGGTAGACGTAATGAATTTTCTGGTACAAAACCACAAATGAATGTGATGAAGTGAAACCCAGTCACCCCATTTTAAAGGGACAATTCAAAGTGCTGAGGCATTCTTTGACCATCAGATAATCTGAAAGGTCTTTCTCTTATTGAAAGAGTCTTATGACCAAAGTAAGGGCTTGGGCTCCTGATGGAAAGACATTTAAAAGGCATCACTAAAACAAAGCTCAGCACTTCAAGTTCCAAGGGTATGCCAAGCTTTGGATTTACCCAATGTGTACATGGTCACATTGAAAATTTGTAAATGATTAATTTGTCAAATACATGTGGACTGTTTAATGTATATGGGTACATAGAGAAATAAGAATCAGAATTACTTTATAACTGTTACCATTTCTTACAAGATATGAAAGATTTCTGTATCCTTCTATTATACAAATTATTATTTATTAAAGAATTTTGTTATTTCTGTTTGTTAGTTTTCAGTTTTACCTATTTAAAAATTAATTCCAATCTATTTTTATAAGGAATTTGGCATAAAGTTAGTGCAGTGCATTCATCCAAGGTCAAAGACAAAATAGATAACCTGTGATCAATTCCCTGAACATGTGTGTAAATGTACAAATGAGCTCATTTTCTTACAACGAGCCAGTCAGCAAGTAGCATAGACACTTTGTCTACCTGTTCAGAGTAATTTATCTGGCCAGATCCTGCTGGTACCAACCCTCTAAGCTCTCCTCTCATAGGCAGCTACCTCTTGTGGCTATGCAGTTCCTAATGTGTTGCCAGCCTTGATGCTGTGGCCATTCCATGAGGAACAGTGAGACAAAAGAGTTCACTGGTCCCCAATCATTGACCATCAACAGCCTTCTGAATCCCAACCATAAAGCAGTCTGGGATTCGAAGCTCTGGTGTGCCTCAGGGTAAAGACAATTTCACAACCACCGAAAGGATGGTTCTGCAGAGAAAACATGGCCTACTTGTTGGAAAGAGTGCTGAAGGCCCAGCAGTTTTGACAACAATGATATGCACAAATACTTCAACGTTGCCAAACCATCCAAAGTTCCACACCAGTGAGAAGCAGGAGTGGAAATGAACCTATCAAGCACAGAGAAACACTCCGCACCTGTCAGGAACGGGGACCGGATGGACCCAAATGCAGGACGCAGACACTGAAGTACTAGGGGGAGGACAGGATGGGGATGCTGTGGCATGTAAGGGTTAATGCAGGCAGGGCTGGATCCCAGAGTTCAGACGAGGCAGGCAGGCAGACAGATTCCTCAGGGCAGGGATCCCAGGCAGGGCCGCCTCCCAGGCGGAAAACAGAGGTCTGGGCCAGTCGCGGACACCTGGGCAGGTGTGGGGCACAACCCTTAGGGAGCAATAGGTGGAAGGGGCAGAACCCCTGCTGGGCAGCGGCATTCCAGCCAGACCTGTCCAACAGAGGCAACAGGTAAGAAGGGGAAGAACCCCCGCCGGGCAGCAGCAGTCCAGCCAGACCCAAACAACAGTGGCAACGAGTAGGAGGGGGCAGAACCCCCACCAGGCAGCGGCAGTCCAGCTGGATCCACCCGACGGAGGCAATGGGTAGGAAGCTGGGTCCAGGGGAAGCAGCAAAACTACAGTAATCCACCAGGTACATTGGTAAATTGGGAAAGGCAACCGACAGCGTGGCAGCGCAAGCAAGGAGAATGAGGCAGAACAGCAGGACCAGCGCACAGGAGAGAAGCAGGGGAACAAGACCAACCGGATAGAGCATATACAGAACAGTCCAGCAACCAGGGCAGAGCAGGATTCCAAGCAGTCCAGCAACCAGGGTAGGACAGGATTCCAAGCAGTCCAGCAACCAGGGTAGGACAGGATTCCAAGCAGTCCAGCAACCAGGGTAGGACAGGATTCCAAGCAGTCCAGCAACCAGGGTAGGACAGGATTCCAAGCAGTCCAGCAACCAGGGTAGGACAGGATTCCAAGCAGTCCAGCAACCAGGGTAGGACAGGATTCCAAGCAGTCCAGCAACCAGGGTAGGACAGGATTCCAAGCAGGGCAGCAACCAGGGTAGGACAGGATTCCAAGCAGGGCAGCAACCAGGGTAGGACAGGATTCCAAGCAGGGCAGCAACCAGGGTAGGACAGGATTCCAAGCAGGACAGAACAAAACAACCACCCACCCAGTCTCCGTCCCACGGCCCCTTATAAACACCTGCAGCCGAATTGGCCACAGGTGTGCCTCCTTGATCCAGGCTGATCTTAACAGGCTCAAAGGAGAAACAGCTGCAAGACCCAGAGTCCAGAGCACTCGGACCGGATTGAGACCCGGAACGCGGATTATGGACCGGACCGGACCCTGACAGCACCTGCTGGAAGGAATACTTTGAAGACTTCCTCAACTGTGTTGTTCTCCTTACCTTGACTGTCTTTGATTCCATCCCAAAGAAGATTTTGCAGTCTAGACCTCTCAACAATAAGATGCTGAATAACAAGGTCTTGGTACAAACCGGTAGTTCTGACAAAATTATTAAGCTTGGTGGTGAGGAACAGCAGTCATAAATCAAAAACCTCATCTCCCACATCTTGGAAGGTGAAGCTATTGCAGGACATTTCAGAGATACCATAATCCTGACCACCTACGAGAAAGGAAGCAATTGTGGTAACTACACAGGAGTCTCTCTGCTGTCTGTGACAAGAATATCACTGCTATGGTCTTCTTTGTCTATGGTATGCTTTGTCACAGTGGCCATAAAGTACTACTGAATCACTGTATGGATTCATTCATTCTTCAAGAATCACAGTGGATATGATCTTTACTTTACAACAACCAAGAAGAATAGAAACATAGAAAAACTAAAGCACAACACAGGCCCTTCAGCCCATAATTCTGTGCCGAACATGTACTTACTTTAGAATTACCTAGGGTTACCCACAGCCCTCTATTTTCCTAAGCTCCATGTACCTATCCAGGAGTCTCTTAAAAGACCCATCGTATCTGCCTCTACCACCATCACCAACAGCCCATTCCATGCACTCACCACTCTGCATAAAAAAATTTATCTCTGACATCTCCTATATACCTTCTACCAAGCACATTAAAACTATGCCCTCTCGTGTTAGCCATTTCATCCCTGGGAAAAAGCTCTGACTATTCACACGATCAATGCCTCTCATCATCAAAAATACTGGGAGAAAAGCCAGCCATCATAAAACAAAGTATGTGACTGTTTTTCACCCTCATAGAAGTCTTTCACTCTATTAACTGGAAGGAACTGTAGAGCATTCTCCTCAATTCCACATCCTTTCAGAAATTATCTCCATGCTATCCTTGCTTCAGGATGCCATGTAAGCCAGGCCAATAACCAGGAGTCCCACAACAGACCCAACCTCACACTTGAGAGAATCAACAGAAATATATCTCTGAGTTTGATGATGATATAAAGCAGAATGCTAGGGAGGGGGTGGGTTGTGGGGGGTGCAGTTAAGGGGAGGGTGTTTGGTGGTGACATAGACAGGCAAGGCTGCACCATCATCAAAACATTTACTTCAGTATTTCTCACAACAATGCTGTACTTTAACATCCAACAAGCCTCATGCTGGAATGGAGATAATTTATAACATTTAACCATTCAAAGTATGTTGTGTCCATTCCAGAACAAAGCTTACCACATCCATAGTGATCAGGGTATAGTGTGCAAATAACCATGGTGTCATGTGCATATTCAGAGACCAAGCTATCATAGACTTATTTCCTGAAGCATATGAAAGATAAACCTATACTTAATGTCAGTGAAAGCAAGTCCTCTACAAACCTGCCTCTGCTATCCAATGTTGCCCCTGACAATAAATTTTCAGAACAAGGTGATGGAAAATATGGACTATTTCCCATGCCATGGGACTCACTTCTCAGAGAAGGCAGACAAGGATGAAATCCAGCACCCCTTCATTGTACAAGTACTGTCTAGGGCTACCTGAGGAAAATGGTGTTTGCGAATTAAGAGCTCAAACCCAGCACAAAAATTGGAGCCTACTGGGTAGCAGTGATCCCTGCCCAATTAAACCTTGGTTTATCTACACCAGATCCTCAAAGTATTGGAGGGTTTTCATTAATGCTGTCACTACAAAATCTTCCAATCCATCAATAAATTCTGCACAGGTAAGCACATCCTACATCAGCATCCTCTCGCAGGGTGAGGCCCTGTGTTTTATAAACTAGCTGAACAATTTCTGAAGCCCTCTAGATCACAATGGTGAATACAGGAATGGAGGAGAATCAGGTATATTTGCATGTGACTAACAGAGCTTTCCTATATTATAGTCAAAGTAAATGTTTTACATAAGTATTTATATGTTACCTTAAGATTCTTTTTCTTGCAGACATTTATAAGAAAATAACTAAATGCGAAAGAATATGTGAAAATTATGCATAAACAAAGACTGACGAACAACTAATGTGCAAATTAAATCTATTAGCGTAAATAAAAAATAATACGGAGAACATGAAGCAACACACACAAAATGCTGGTGGAACACAGCAGGCCAGGCAGTATCTATAGGGAGAAGCACTGTCGACATTTCGGGCTGAGACCCTTCGTCAGGAGTCCTGACCACTCCAAATGCCTTCACAACAAAGGGTTTTCTGTGCAGTCCACTGAAAAATGCATTGATACTCGCAGCTACCTGGACTAAACTTCTTCCTGCCCTGTTACTTGTAAAAACACCTTCCCCTTCTCTCAATTCCTCTGTCTCCGCTGCCTCTGCTCTCAGGATGAGGTTTTTCATTCCAGAACTAAGAAGATGTCCTCCTTCTTCAAAAAAAGGGGTTTCCCTTCCTCCACAATTACTGCTACCCTCAACTGCAACTCTTCCATTCCACGCACATCTGCCCTCACCCCATCCTCCTGCCACCCCACCAGGTATAAGGTTCCTCTTGTCTTCAACTACCATGCCAGCCAGCCTCCACATCCAGCACATAATTCTCTGTAACTTCTGCCATCTCCAATGGGATCCCATCACCAAGCATGTCTTTCCCAACGCCTCACTTTCTGCTTTCTGCAGGGATTACTTCCAATGTGACTCCCTTGTCCATTCATCCCTCCCCACTGATCTCCCTCCTGGCACTTATCCTTGCAAGCAGAGTAAGTGCTACACCTGCCCCTACACCTCCTCCATCACTACCATTCAGGGCCCCACATGGTCCTTACAGATGAGGTAATTCATCGGTGAGTCTGTTGGGGTCATCTACTGTATCTACTGCTCCTGGTATGGGCTCCTGTATATCTGTGAGACCCAACGTAGACTGGGAGACCACTTCACCAAGCATTTTTGCTCTGTCTGCCAGAAAAAGCGTGATCTCCTAGTGGCCACCCATTTTAATTCTACTTCCCATTCCCATTCTGACATGTCAGTCAATGGCCTCCTCTACTGTCACGATGAGGCCCCACTCAGGTTGGAGGAGCAACACCTTATATTCTGTCTGGGTAGCCTCCAACCTGATGGCATGAACATCGATTTCTCGAACTTGGGACCCTCTCTCCTTCACTATTCACCTGCCCACTTCTTTCTCTCACCTTACTTCCTTACCTGCCCATCATCTCCCTCTGGTGCTCCTCCTCTTTCCCTTTCCTCCATGGCTTCTGTCCTCTCCTATCAGATTCCCCTTTATCATTTTCACCAATCGACTTCCCAGCTCTTTACTTCACCCATCCCCCTCTCCTGGTTTCACCTATCACCTACGACCTCCCCTCCCTCCCACCTTCTTACCCTGACTTCTCACCTTTTTTCTCCAGTCCTGATGAAGGGCTTCGGCCTGAAACATTGACTGTTTACTCTTTTGCCATAGATGCTACCTGGCCTGCTGAGTTCCTCCAGCATTTTATGTGTGTTGCACTAGAAAAAAAAGATGGCTTTACAAGTATTAATCTCTGGACCCTCAGGAGGAATAGAGGCTGCTTCTTGCTTGCTGAATTAAATCTGTTCTCTCATTGGTCTAAATCACCAGTAAAAGCCACGTTGCTTGTCCAGAGTGGAAGAGTTCTTCAAGTTGAATCTCACAGAGGAGAAGGGAAACATGAGCTGAGCAAGAACCAGAACTTGCCATGTGATCTCGAATCTTGTATGAGCTCCACTGACATTACAGTGCACTCATCATTCAGCCTCCTGAAGTCTGAACTATCCCACACAGCCATTCTGGATGCAGCTAGCAAGGATCAAGTTTATTCAGCATATATATTTACCAGCACAGTGGATTCTGGTTAACTGGGCCGTTGTTTAATTGCAGCAGCAGCTTATCTGGGACAACTCTTAATGAACAAAAACTAATCGAGAAAATAGCCGGGATTCCCTTTATTTGGGACACTATGCTGCTTAATTGAGACAGCAGACTGTTTCCAAATAGTTTCTAACTAGCACCAATCACTTGCACTTCTATGGCCATTAGACACTAGATAGATAGATAGATAGATAGATAGATACTTTATTCATCCCCATGGGGAAATTCAACTTTTTTTTTCCAATGTCCCATACACTTGTTGTAGCAAAACTAATTACATACAATACTTAACTCAGTAAAAAATATGATATGCATCTAAATCACTATCTCAAAAAGCATTAATAATAGCTTTTAAAAAGTTCTTAAGTCCTGGCGGTTGAATTGTAAAGCCTAATGGCATTGGGGAGTATTGACCTCTTCATCCTGTCTGAGGAGCACCGTACTTACACCGTACTTACAGCGATCAGTTATAAATAGCAGCAGTTGTGTGTGTTCGTGTTCACAAAGCATTGATTTTTGTTGCTGTTAGTTGGCAAGAAATAGGCACTAAGACAATTCAGAACAGTTTTGCACAAAAATTCTGAACTTTTAATCTGTATTCACACATGTAAATCATTTGTACAAGAAAGCAGCATCCATCATTAAGGCCCCCCACCATCCAGACCATGCTCTCTTCTCACTACTACAGTGGGAAGGAGATACAGGAGCCTTAGAGCTTACACCTCCAGGTTCAAAAACAATTATTACCTTTCAACTATCAGGCTCCTGCACTGGAGTGAATAACTTCACTCACCTCAACTCTGAAATGAGTACACAACTTATGATGTTGTGTGACCTATATAAACCTACTCTCCAATCAATCTAAACCTTCCCTCCTACATGGCGCATAATTCTCCATTTCTCTTACATCCATATGCCAATCTAAGAGTCTCTTAATTGTTCCTAATGTAGCAGCCTCTACCACCGTCCGCAGCAGAGCATTCCAGACACCTACCATACTCTGCAAAAACTTACCTCTAACATCTCCCTTAACCTTTCCTTTACTCACCTTAAACAGATGCCCTCTGGTATTGGCCATTGCCACCCTGGGAAAAAGATGCTGTCTGTCCTCTCTACGTATGCCCCTCATAATCTCATACAGCTCTATCAAGTAGCTTCTCATCCTCCTTCACTCTGAAGAGAAAAGCCCCAGCTCACTCAATCTTTCCTTACAAGACATGTTCACTAATCCAGGCAGCATCCTGGTAAATCTCTGGACTCCCCCTAAAGCTTCCACACCATTCCTGTAATAAGGTTATCAGAACTGAAAACAATGCTCTAAATGTGGTCTAACCAGAGTTTTATAGAACTCTTGAACTTGATCTCCCAACTAATGAAGGGCAGCACATTTTACTCCTTCCTAATTGCCCAATTAACTTGTATGTCAACTTTGAGGGAGCTATGGATTTGGATCCCAATATCCCCCTGTTCCTACACACTGCCAAGTATTAGAAGACTAACATTCATCCTTATAAAAGCAAGATGGCATAAGCCTATCCTGCTCAATTTCCCCTCATACAACAAAATTGCTGCTCTGAATCCAACTTGTGGATGTTTACCATACTCCTGCTGATGCAAGTAGATTGTCCCAAAGTGTGGAGAGAGCAGATGTGTACACTACATTATCAGATCTCGTTTCACCAGAGCCCTACACTAGAGGTGCAGGACTTCTCACATCTTGTACTCTAATCATCTCACAGTAAAGGCCAACATTTTGTTTGCTTTTCACATTGCTAGTTATATACATATATGGGCAAGATGGTGCTAGTGACCAATGCGACTAACGGCAAGGTCCTGCAGACATTTCACAAAACTACTTCTTCTTTTAAATATACTTGTGCTACTTATCTGTGTGTTGCATTTTGATAATGTGTTTCTGGGCCAGCTGAGCAATCTGGTGCTTTTGCTGTCCCTGAGGGAACCTGGCATGGTGTAGAGCAAGGTGGAGAACGGTGGAGTGCAAACCCATGATCGTCTTTGTTACTTGCTGACCTTGCTGATTAAAGCATCAAGCAAGATTGAAATCAATGAGGTGGAGAGCAGAGGACGAGCAGGTGTTAGCACCACCTGTGTTTGACCGGTGTCCCTCTCTGTCTCACTCATTACTGCTGATGCAGGAGTCCTGGGTCTTGGGCAGGGTTTGATTGTTGTTCTTTGTAGATTGGAATTGTTTTTAGAGGATTCTGCAGTTCATATTATATGAGTTTCTGATTTCTGATTGCACCACTTTTGATTGCTAATTTGCACAATTTTGATTGGGGCTCTTCAACTCAAACTGGCTCTGTGGCCTGCAGTCAATGAATGACCCAGCACTAAGTTGAACTGAACTGAACTAAATTGAACATTCCTGACCATTTTAAGGACCACAGTCTGATGTTTATGATTCTGTGTGTTATTTACTCAATTTTTGTCATTTGCGTGCTTTGCTCTTTTGTTTTGAGCGTTGGGTTTTCTTTGAACGGGTTCCAATGTGTTTTTTTGTTTCATGCTGCCTGTGGGAAGACGTCTCTCAAGGTTGTATACTGCACCCACTGATAATAAATGTACTTTGAATCTTTGGATCTTTAGTTGAAACTGCATTTTAACTTTCTGAAATTCATGTTCAAGCTCATCTGGCTTCCTCTGAAGAGCAGCACATTTCAACATCACACAACTGAAAACTGCTCTAAGTTTTTTTTTCCATGTTTTCCACCAAAATAGATAACCCCATATTTTTCTACCACACATCCCATCTGTCCTGTTCTCACCCATTCACTCATGACACCTAGCTCTATATCATCTGCAGACTCTGGATGTATTATGGTTGATCCAGACTACAGATATAAGTTGTAAACAGCTGGGGTACCAGCACCAATCATTGTGCAACTCACTGGTCACATTCCTCCAACCTGAAACTGACCTGCTTATGATAATTTTCTATCTGCTAACCAATGCCTAATTCATACCTGTATTCAATTATTGTTGCAAGTACTCATGTTGTCAGCTCTTGCAGCCCCTCGAGACTGAGAACAACTTACTCCTACTCTGGTTTTCAGGGTTCTGAGATGGTTGATAGGTTGATGAAGCCAATGTGGGTCCACAGATCAGTATCAGAGTGATCCTGGGTGTTGTGATCTCAGTCTTGGAGACTGATGTCCTTCAGGAGAGCAAACACTCATCAAACTTTGATGGCATTTGTTCATTGACTACAGCTTGGCATTCAACATCATCATCCCATCAAAACCTGTTGTCAAGCTGCAAGACCCAGGTAATCTCACTCATGCAGATCTTGAAATAACTCTCTATACACTCAGTGGCTACTTTATTAGATACCTCCTGAACCTAATAAAGTGGCCACTAGACATATGGTCCATAATGAACTTTAACCTGAACCAGAAAATAAAGCAGACAAATAAGTATAACAACACACACAAAATGCTGGTGGAACACAGCAGGCCAGGCAGCATCTATAGGGAGAAGCGCTGTTGAAGTTTCGGGCCGAGACCCTTTGTCAGGACTAGGAGTATAAAACATAATTGCTACTATTGATAATAATAAGTATTATTATTATTATTATTATTATGTATTAATCCCAAGTGGGAAATCCTTTTGTTACATCAGTAACATTTAAAAACACACTTAGAGACATGTAGAGTTAACTAATAATAATGTACAGAATAATAATATGTCTCTGTCCACCTGGACGATCTTGAAGCCAGGTATAGTAGCACTACAGTCTGGGAAATGTGCGTGTAGCCAGGTTTCAGTTAAGCTAAAAAACTCTGCTCTCCTAGTATTCCCTCTTGGTATTATTCAGTGCGCCAAGCTCATCTATCTTATTTCCCAAGGACCTCATGTTTCCCATGATGATGCAGGGATAGAAGGTTTATATTTCCTCCTCTTAGCCTTAATCTTTGCTCTGGCCCTGCAGACTCAGCATTGCCTCCCAAGCTCCCATGGGATCTCGGGCCACACTCTGGCAGTAGCGTCGGTTTGCAGAACTCAATCTGACTATCTCTGGAATAAGCACAACCTTTGCTCCAAACACAAGGTAGCCATCACAAATGGTCCTGGCACACAATAATCCAGTATGACACACAAAAATACATAAAAATAACAAAATCATATGAAAAAAACAACAAAACACAGGAGCTACTGCAACAAGCTGCAATAACATCTCCAAAACCTGAAGATTTTGTTCATTTTTATTAATGTCAAAAATAGACATTATTCATCATGATATACAGACACAGTATATAAGTTTAAAAAAAGAACTGCCTGGCTTTCATTACATTATTACACAAATGAACAACACAGAAATGCTCCCTTATGTTCCACCTTCTCCAAGCCTTTCTATGCTGTACATCCATCTATATACAGATAGACGTATACAATTGATGGGCCACTACGTGTGCTGTACATCTACCATCTGCTCTTTTCCTATCCATGTCCAAATGCCTTTTAAACAATGCAATTGTACCTGCCTCCACCAGCCCCTCTGGCAGCCTTTCCCAAATGTTCACAATCTTCTATGTGGAAAAATTTACCTCTAAGATCGATTTTAAATTTCTCCCCTCACACCTTAAACCTGTGCCCTCTAATTCTAGACTTCCCTACCCTGGACAAAAGGTTGTCTATCTATCTAAGAGTTCACCCCTCAGCCTTCTATACTCCAGTGAGAATAATCTACTCTCCCCTTATATCTCCAGCCCTCCATTCCAGGGAGCATTCTGGTTCACTTCTTCTGAACTCTCTATTATAGTTGTACCCTTTCTGTAGTTCAGCACCAGAACTGTACACAATATACTAAGCACGATCCAACCAATGTTTGGAAACCTGATGTCTTAAATCCTGTACTCTGACCTATGCAGGCAACTCTGTCCACCTGGGCTGCCAGTTTCAGGGAGTTATGGACTTGGGCTCCAAGATCTCTCCTATCCCAAACTCATATTGATAGGAATTAAATTCCATCTGCCATCTGTCTAGCTGATCCATATCCTGCTGCATCTTTTATGCCACTAATTTATGTATCATCTGCTTGTTTACTATTCACAGTCCCTCCATTCTCATCCTAGTCATTTATAAATACTACAAACAATAAAGTTCTCAGCACCTATCCCTGTGGTACACCACCGGCAATAGATTTCCAGTCAGAAAAATACTCATTCACCTCTACCCTCTGCCTCCCACCACCCGGCCAGTTTGGATCCAGTTGACCAGCACACCTCAGATCCCTTGTGCCTTAACAAACTTTGAACACTACCTCAGTAATCCTTCTTTTTAAAATTTACATATTTATTTTCTGATTCATAATAATTTCAAGCATTTTTGTACTACATTGCAGCTACAAAACAATAAATTTCACATCATTTAAGACAGTGATACCAAACTGGATACCGACTCTGATTCTTCAGTGAAAATCTATCCTGGCAAGTGTGAACTAGTTAAATATACATGGCTCATCTTCACGCATGCCTTCACTCAAACAAGAAATTATTCAATTGTACTAAGAAGCAGGAATGCTGAATATTTTTCACACTATTCCGGGGATACAGAGACTAATTGAAAAACTTTATCCTGTCCTCCACTCTTACCTTTACTTCTATAATTTAGTTAAATGACATACTAGTGATCGCAGGACAAAGAAGCAGGCAGGAAAAATCATTGTGGACACTACCTACTCTACAAGCTGCCTGTTCTGAAATCTCCCTTCTAGACAGTGTTATAGGGCTATTAATTTTTTTTTGTTAATTTATTTTTTTATTGAACTTCATCAAACAAACAGTTCCATAAAAAACACAAAATGCTGGCAGAACTCAGCAGGCCAGACAGCATCTATGGGAGGAGGTAATAACGACGTTTCCGGCCAAAACCCTTCATCAGGAGTGAAGTAACATGGGATGGTCGAGGGGGGGATAAGAAGTGGGGGGAGGGATAAAGTAGAGAGCTGGGAAGTGATAGGCTGGAGGGAAATGGGCTGGGGGAAGGTGGAGAATTATGGGAAATAAAAGAGAAAGAAAGGTAGGACTGGGGGGAGAGATTATATTGAGGGGGGAAAAAGAGAGAGAAAGAGAATCAGACTAAAATAATAGATAGGGATGGGGGTAAGGGTGGGGGGCAGGGGTATCAACGGAGGTCAGTGAGTTGGATGTTCATGCCGGCAGGAAGGAGGCTACCTAGGCGGGAGATAAGGTATTGCTCCATTGACCTGCGTGTGGCCTCATCTTGACGGTAGAGGAGGCCATGGACAGACATGTCGGAGTGGGAGTGGTCTGTGGAATTGAAGTGTGCGGGCACAGGGAGATCCCGCCACTGCTGGAGGACCGAGCGCCAGTGTTCGGCGAAATGGTCACCCAGTCTGTGATGGGTCTCCCCAATGTATAAATGGCCACATCGGGAGCACCGGATACAGTATATCACCCCAGTTGACTCGCAGGTGAAGTGGTGCCTCACCTGAAAGGACTGTCTGGGGCCTGGGATGGTGGTGAGGGAAGAAGTGTGGGGGCAGGTGTAGCACTTCTTCCGCTTGCAGGGATGAGTGCCCGAAGGGAGGTCCGTGGGGAGGGATGGGGGGGATGAATGGACAAGGGAGTCGCGTAGGGAGTGATCCCTGCGGAAAGCCGAGAGTAGGGGGGAGGGGAAGATGTGGTTGGTGGTGGGATCATGTAGGAGGTGGCGGAAGTTACGGAGGATTATACGTTGGATCTGTAGGCTGGTAGAGTGATAGGTGAGGACCAGGGGGACTCTATCCCTGGTGGGCTGGCGGGGAAATGGGTGAGGGCAGAGGTGCGTGAAATACGGGAGGCACGATGGAGGGCAGAGTTGATAGTGGACGAAGGGAAGCCCCTTTCTTTAAAAAAGGAAGACATCTCCTTTGTCCTAGAATGAAAGGCCTCATCTTGAGAGCAGATGCGGCGGAGGCGGAGGAATTGAGAGAAAGGGATAGCATTTTTGCAGGAGACAGGGTGGGAGGAGGAATAGTCTAGGTAGCTGTGGAAGTTAGTGGGTTTGTAGTAGACGTCGGTGGATAGGCTGTCTCCAGAGATAGAAACAGAAAGATCTAGAAAGGGGAGGGAGGTGTCGGAAATAGACCAGGTGAATTTGAGGGCGGGGTGAAAGTTGGAGGCAAAGTTAATGAAGTCGACGAGCTCAGCATGCGTGCAGGAAGCAGCACCGATGCAGTCGTCGACATAACGCAAGAAAAGAGGAGGACAGATACCGGTGTAGGCTTGGAACATAGATTGCTCCACATGGCCGACAAAAAGGCAGGCATAGCTAGGACCCATGCGGGTGCCCATGGCTACACCTTTAGTTTGGAGGAAGTGGGAGGAGCCAAAGGAGAAATTGTTAAGGGTGAGGACTAATTCCGTGAGGCGGAGAAGAGTGGTGGCAGAGGGTGACTGGCTGGGTCTGGAATCCAGGAAGAAACGGAGAGCTTGGAAACCTTCCTGGTGGGGGATAGTGGTATATCGGGACTGCACGTCCATGGTGAAAATGAGGCGGTGGGGGCCAGGGAACTTGAAATCTTTGAAGAGATGTAAAGCATGGGAAGTATCACGGACATAGGTGGGAAGGGATTGAACAAGGGGAGATAAAACAGAGTCGAGATAGGCAGAAATGAGTTCAGTGGGGCAGGAGCAAGCAGAGACAATGGGTCTGCCTGGACAGGTAGGTTTGTGAATCTTAGGTAGGAGGTAGAAACGGGAAGTGCGGGTTGTGGGAACTATAAGTTTGGTGGCCATGGATGGGAGATCTCCCGAGCTGATGAGATCGGAAATGGTTTGGGAGACAATGGACTGGTGGTCCCTAGTGGGGTCATGGTCCAGGGGTAGATAAGAGGAGGTGTCAGAGAGTTGTCATCGTGCCTCCGCTATGTACAGGTCGGTGCACCAGACGACAACAGTACCCCCCTTATCAACGGGTTTAATGGAAAGGTTGGGATTGTTGCGGAGGGAATGGAGAGCAGAGCGTTCAGAGGGGGTAAGGTTGGAATTGGAGCAAGGGGTGGTGAAGTCGAGACGGTTAATGTCCCGACAGCAATTAGAGATGAACAGATCCAGGGCGGGTAGAAGTCCTGGGTGGGGAGTCCATGAGGAGGAGGAGGGTTGGAGATGGGAGAATGGGTCATCGGTGGGGGTGGGAGAGTCCCTACCGAAGAAGTGGGCTCGAAGACGAAGCCGGCAGAAGAAGAGCTCCACGTCCTGGTGCACGCGGAACTCACTGAGGTGAGGGCGAAGGGGGACAAATGTAAGGCCCTTACTAAGGACAGAGCGCTCAGCCTCAGAGAGAGGAAGGTCGGAGGGGATGGTGAAGACCCGGCAGGGTTGAGAGCTCTGGTCTGTGGGGGGTGGGAGGCTGGTGGAGTCAGCGGGGAAGGGGTGGGGGTGAGAGGAAGCTGAAGCCCCTGAGGGCCCAGGGGCCGGTGATTGAACCTCAGGCTTGGAAAGATCAGATGGCAGCGTGCTGGTGGGGGAAGAGGAGACGGCAGCGCATGGAGGTCCAGCTCGGAGGTCAAGGCTGGGATCCAGCGTGCTGGTGGGGGGAGGGGGGGAGATGGCAGCACGAGGAGGTCCGACTGGAAGTTCAAGGCCGGAGTTTCCATAAGTTCCATAAGATGTATTTCAGACATTGTACATATATATCATATAATCATATATATCACAAAATCTCCACAAAGTATTTATCTGGGGTATACACTTACAGAAAAGAGTGGAAAGAAAAAACAAGCAAAAGGAAAGAACTATGTACAAGTAGGGAGTGATTTTTCTTACAACAGATTCATTGATTTGTGAGAATAAAATCAGGCCTATGAGGCATTATGTAGTTAAACCATTTTTCCCAGTATGAATCAAATTGTTCCAGCTTATGATTAACAGATGCTGTTATCTTCTCCATTTTGTAAATGTCCATTGTAATTTCCATCCATGTATTTAAAGTTGGGCTCTCCTGTGATAACCATTTCCTAGTAAGAGTCTTTTTACCAGCCACCAACAGTATATTCATTAAATTTTTATCTCTTTTCAACCATTCTTGAGGTATATATCCAAAATATATGATCTTACTCTCCAAGGGTATTTCACATTTAAAGATGTCTTGTAGGGCATTGTGTATCCCCCTCCAATAGTTTTTGATAACAGGGCAGTCCCAAAAAATATGATAATGATTTGTATTTTGATTTCCACAATTTCTCCAGCAAACAGGGAGGTTACTATCATAATGGGATTTCTGAGAGGGTGTAATAAAATATCTTATCAAGTTTTTCCATCCAAACTCCCTCAATTTCTGTGAACTGGTACACTTCCATTGATATCTCCATATTGTTGTCCATTCTTCCTCAGATATAATTATCCCTCCTTCCTTCTCCCATTTTGTTTTAATGTATGAAGTCGAATGTGTTTTAAGATTTGACAACCCCTTATACATGCTTGAAATGATTCTACTACTATTATCTGAATTATATGCTTTTCTAAAGAGCTCTATCAAGCATGTATTTGCCTTGGTTACATTTTTAAGCGTCGTAGTAACATATTGTCGCATCTGTAAATACCGATAAAAATCTTGTTTTTCTAATAAGTGTTTCTCTTTAAGCATTTCAAAACTGAACAGTGTTCCTTCTTTCATTATGTTGCAAAGAACTGTTATTCCTTTAGTTGTCCAGTCCTTAAATCTAGCATCCAATTTATTTGGTGTAAAATTGGAGTCATATATAGGGCTATTAAAACAAAAACTTCACACCATATCAAAAGTCTCTTCCCCCAGGAAGTTAATCTGACCAACCATTCTAGTTTTCCCACCCCAACCCCCTCTACTATTACCCCCATCACCGCACTGCAGTGCAAACACTTTAAACCACTTTTTATCATGATGTTTACATTGTAAATACATGCTGGTATTATGTATTTATGTATATGTTGTTTTATTATTTATTTCAGTCCATTAACCTCTAAGTTTTTTTCATATAATTCTTTATAATTGTTGAACGTTTTTTGTTGTATGTCACGCCAACATACCACAGTAAGTTCCCAATAGAAGTAAATGGCAAATGAAGTTGATCTTTGATCAAAGCTATGAACTCCTTAAGCAGCAATCTTTTGCTATTTTATGCAACATATTTCCTTTAAGCATCTCTTACAAAGTGCCTTTATTTAACCAAAATAACAAGGTGAAATCAGGTGATTCCAAAAATATAGCTGCAATTTTCTCCTCACCTTCTCACCTGCCTATCGTCTCCCCCTGAGTCCCCTCCTCCTTCCCTTCCTCCTATGGTCTTCTCTCTTCTCCAGCCCTTTACCATTCCTCCCCACCTCACTTCACCTATCACCTTCTAACCTCATTCTCATCCTCTGATTTTCTTATTCTGGTGCCTCCCCCCTTCATTGCCAGTTCTGAAGAAGAGTCTTTGCCCAAAACATTGGCTGTTTATTCATTTCCTTAGATGCTTCCTGACCTGCCAAGTTCCACCAGGATTTTGTGTGTGTTACTTTGGATTTCCAGCATCCTCAAGTTGCAATTAGTGATGTTTTATAAATTGGCCAGAACAAAACCCAGGTCAACTGCTATTGTACAAAAGGGCAAAAAAAGTAAATTGTTTGGAGTCTGGAGCAGACTTGGAGGTGATTTGAAGTGGTAGAACTGAGGCAAGGCAGAGTTGAGCCGGTGGAGCCCAGGGCCAAGAGTGAGGAATGAACCATTGTTTGGCCGATTTAAATGCCAGGACAGATTGAAAAGCTCAAAGTGTCAGGGCCAGAGGGGAGGGATGGGCCAGTGTTCAGCTCACTACTCACAAGGTTTACTCATCTCTGCACTGAACTGAGGCTGTGGCTTGCAACTAACAGTCTTCTGGATCGGCTGTGACTGGCTCCATGTCTGTGGACTCACTTTCATAAACATCAGTTTTGAATGTTACTTTTATAGTTTGCATGATTTGTTTTTTTTCTGCAGACTGGGTGTTTGATTGTCTTTTTAAAATGGGTTTCTTTGTTTTGTGGCTGCCTGTAAGGAGGCAAATCTCAAGGTGGTATATAATACACATACTTTGACCATAAATGTACACTGAACTTTACAGGCACATGGAGCAGCAATGACAAATGATCACTATACCGTCAAGTAGTATCAGTATGTAGATCCCTGATGAATGTTGACCTCAGTCTAAAGAATATGCCAAATAAACAAGGACAAAAGCATAATATTTGTTGATGTTGCATTTCTTAAAAGTTGTTTTCAGTCTAAGTCTCATATGCCCTAAGCACAGAACAGATTCATATTCTAACCATAACATTCTGTTATTTAGATAATATCTCTCTGAATTAACATTGTGGTAAAATTGTATTTGAATTTTTGCATTAATTTATAGTTATATGTAAATATTTGTAAGCTTTTCCTTTGATTGAATTTAATAAGTTATACTTTGGTTGCTTGATATCACTGGGGGATTGTAGCAGATATGATTGCTTTTTAAATCAGGAAGCATAATAGCAAGGATGTATCTGTTCATCCTGCCTGGTTATTTTGTCTTGTGCTGTTGGAGATGGGGTTCAGTTTGACAATACCAGGCTGAGAATGGAGATGAAAAATGCAACAAGATGTTCCTCCTCAATTTCTGTTACTCCAATTTCTTAAATTTACATCAATGTACAGCATGTGTTCATTTCTCCATAATATCACATGTAATTCAACAATCAAAAGTAATCTCTCCAAGTCCCTCTGCTGACTGTTTTCTACTGCAATGAGGGGTGGCATGGTAGTGTAGTGGCTAGCACAGTGCTTTACAGTACAGGCGACGTGGGTTCAATTCCCACCGCTGCCTGTGAGTAGTTTGTACGCTCTCCCCATGACCGAGCGGAATTCTTCTGGGTGCTCCGGTTTCCTCCCCCTGTCTAAAGACATACCAGTTGGTAGGTTAACTGGTTATTGTAAACTGTCCTGTGATAAGGGTAGGATTAAATCAGGGGTTGCTGAACAGTATGGCCTATTCTGTGCTGTATCTCAATAAGTACATTTTTAACAACGTCCATTTTTGTTGCAGGCACCCAATTTCAAATGATTGCACTTGGGCTCAAGATATTATTGATCACTGGCAGGGGAGGGGAGGTGTTGAGATGCCAGCACAGTATATAGATGTTGGGGGAAGAAGGAAATCGGAATACCCATGGGTTTCAGATTGGAGGTTGGTTACTGGGGAATTGCAGGTGTGCATAGTTGGAGCCTGAATGATGACGGGACATCACTTATTTGCAGACAGGTGCCTCAGGATGCTGTTGTGTTAGAAAGACTGTGATATCTCAGGAGTGTCCAATAAGAGGACAATAGGGACCAGGTTCCCCTCCAATGCTCCAAAATGAGCTTTGTATGGGGAATAACATTATCCCATGCAGAAATTCCACCAGGCAATCAAACTGACTGATGTATGGAAGTACCCAATCAAAATCCTCACTGCAATAGAAAACAACTGCTACAGTGATGCATTCCTGACAAAAGTGTTTGGGACTGCATTTCGAGGCCTATGTTTTTAAAAGGAGTGGAAACACAGATATCCTTCGAACAGAAAGCACATTTGTTTGCTCATTTGTTATGCGCCCTGTCGTAAGATGTGGGGCGATCTTGGTTTACAGAAGTAGTTTGCCATTGTCTTCTTCTGGGTCACCTGTCTTTACAAAACAGGTGACCCCAGCCATTATCAATACTTCGGAGATTGTCTGCCTGGGGTCAGTGGTCTCATAACCAGGGTTTGGGATATGCACCAGCTGCTTGTATGACCATCCACCACCTGCTCCCATGGTTTTACATGATCCTGATCCAGTGGGGTGGGGGGGGGGGGTTGTCTGTGGAACTAAGCAGGTGCTACAGCTTGCCCATGGGTGACCTGTAAGCTAGCAGAGGGAAGGAACATCCTACACCTCCTTGGGAGAGCTGTACTTCCACTCCATCACCCAGCATATTATATTATAAAAATAGTACTATATGAGAAAGAAACTGAATGATGGATATCTCCACCACAGGAAACATCCTCTCCCCATTCATCCTATCTTGTCCTTTCAACATTTGGTAGGTTTCAATGAGATCCCCTTGTATTCTTCTAAATTCCAATGAGTACAGGCTTAAAGCTACCAAACACTTCTTTTATGTTAACCCCTTCATTCCAGGAATCATTCTCATGAACTTCCTCTGGACTCTCTCCAATGACAACACATCCTTTCTGAGATATGGGCCCCAAAACTGTTGACAATACTCCAAGTGCAGCCTGACTAGTATCTTATAAAGCCTTGGCATTATCGCCTTGCTTTTATATTCTATTCCTCTTGAAATAAATGCCAACATTGCATTTGCCTTCTTTACCACATATTTAACCTGTAAATTAACCTTCTAGGAGTCTTGCATGAGGATTCCTAAGTCCCTCTGCACCTCTGATACTTGAACCTTCTCTCCATTTCGATAATAGTCCACACTATAGTACAAACCCATGGTTCTCTGAAAGTAGTGTCACAGGTAAAGAGGTTGTGTACTGGCCTTCATCAGTATAGAAGCTGGGATGTTATGTTGCAGTTGTACATGACGTTTGTGAGGCTACATTTGGATGATAGTGTTCAGTTTTGGTCATTCTGATACAGAAAAGATGTTGTTAAGGTGAAAAGAGTGCAGAGGAGGTTTTTGAAAAGGTTGTCAGGCACAAGGGACTGTGTTGCGGAGAGCAATTGAGCAGGTTGGGGCAGTTTTCACTGGGATGTAGGATGACGAGGTGTCTAAAATCATGCCGCACATAGACATGGCAAAGCACGCAGTCACTCTCCCAAGGTTGGCAATCAAGAATTAGAAGGCATAGGTGAAGAGGGGAAAGGTTTAATGGGAATCTAAGGGCAACTTTTATCATCCAGAGGATGGTCAGTATATGGAATGAACAGCCAGAGGAAATAGTTCAGGCAGGTACAAGGATAGAAAAGATTTAGAGGGATATGGGCCAAATGCAGCCAGGTAGAACTTGGTTAGCAAGGACTGGTGGCATCCATCGGTCTCGAGAGACCACGGATCTGCGCCTGGAGTTTCCAGGGCGCAGGCATGGGCAGGGTTGTATGGGATACTGGCAGTTGCCCAAGCTGCAGGCCTTCCCCTCTCCATGCCACCGATGTTGTCCAAGGGAAGGGCACTAGGACCTATGCAGCTTGGCACCGGTGATGTTGCAGAGCAATGTGTTGTTAAGTGCCTTGCTCAAGGACACAAACACGCTGCCTCAGCTGAGGCTCGAACCAGTGACCTTCAGGTTACTAGTCTGATGCCTTGCCCACTAGGTCACACGCCAACACAAGGACTAGATGGGCCAAAATGTATCCATGCTCTATGACTCTGTAAGCTGTTACCCAAATGAAGCACATTTTTTAAGCTGGCTGACAGTATGTTCAAACTGAATAAGTAATAAATGTTGAAGACTTAGTACCTGTAAGAATGAGATGTTTTCACTACGTATCCTGCACTGGCAATGTTCTCTGTATCTTATTGATTTCTTTCAACATTGCATTTCTGCTTTCTAGGTTTCAAAACTAGCAAAGTCATTCATCACAATTCAGACCTTGGTGTTTTGTGCATCCATTTCAGTTGAGTAGCTGTGAACTGCAGCAGCAAATGTCAGCTGCAAAACTATATTTATTATTTTAGAAACATCTAAAAGGTGGGCTAATGCAAAATCTGGACATACAACTTGTTGACAAAAAAAATGACAGCACAGTGATCCATTACCTATTCACTATAATTATGCTTTCCTAGATTACACAAATTGTGCAAGAAGTGTACAAAGTAGTGGTGTGGTTACTAAAAGTTCCCAGACTGAAAACCCAGATGGCATGTGTGGAGTTTAAATACATCCGCAACCTGAGACCTAATATAAACAATTATCTTAATAAGGATAGTCACAGAAGTACTAGATTGTGCACAACCTCATCGAATCCCTTCTGGGAGGAAACCTGCTGGGTGTACTCAGATTTGACCTATCTGTGATTCCAGGCCCAATAGCAATATGCTTTATTCTGAAGTGCCCACAGAAATGACAAATTAAGTAATGGTCTTTTGTACCATGACTGCTATACTGAAACAAAGGGAGAATGAAGAATAACACACACAAAGTGCTGGAGGAACTCAGCAGGTCAGGCAGCAACTATGGAAAGAAATAAACAGTCAACGTTTTGGGCTGAGACCTTTCATCAGTTGAAATGTCGACTGTTTACTCCTCTCTATAAACGCTACCTGACCTGCTGGATTCCTCCAGAATTTTGTGTGCGTTACTCTGGATTTCCAGCATCTGTAGAATTTTTGTATTAAAAAAAAGATGAAAGTGGATGGAGTGCCCATCAATGATCCATGAACTAAATACATAAATGACAAAGTCATGCCCAGCCCAGATAACCTGGCAGGAACTTCACTAACATCTATGGATTTGTGTCTAATGTGGGACAGCTGTCCCACAAACTGACAAAGTTGGGCCTCCAGAATCACACTTTCCCATTGTGCCAAACTCCTGCATCATGTTTCCTGGTTAAGTCATGTCCTACACACGCAGCACTATGGGCTGGCTTAAATAGCCCTGGAAGCATTCAACGTTGACTCCAGACATAAAATTTCATGACATTGAGCCAAACAAAGGTGAGAAAACTTCCTCTTCATTTCCACCCACTGTCTTCTCTTTCTAATAAGAAATACTAAATGGAAGCAGAGTAGACATTCCTGCCATTGAAGCCTGCATGGCTATTCACCAAGCTCAGGGTCGATCTTCCAGTCAGTGCCATTTTCCAACAAAGTCTGCACATCCTTTAATTCTCTTAACATCCAGAAATCTGCTGATATCTGTTATGAAAGTACCCAGAGGCTGACCCTTCACAGTATCCTGAGGTAAAAAACCATGAAGCTTAGCTGGCCTCTATGTGAATGAATTTCTCTTTATCTCAATCCTGTACCATCCCTCATTCTGAGACCATAATCCCTGGTTCTAGATTCCCCAGCCAGGTGAAACATCCTTCTTCATCTAGCCTGCCAAGTTCTTTCAAACATGAGAAAATCTGCAGATGCTGGAAATCCAAAGCAACACACACAAAATCCCTTCATCAGGACTAGAAAGGAAGAGGAGAAGTCAGTGTAAGAAGGTGGGGGAGGGGAGGAAGATGTACAAGGTGGCAAGTGATATGTGAAACTGGGAGGGGGATGGGGTGAAGTAAAGAGCTGGGAAGCTGATTCGTGAAAGAGGTAAAGGGCTGGAGAAGCGGGAATTTGATAGGAGAGGACAGAAGACCATAGAAGAAAGGGAAGGGAGAAGAGCATCGGAGGGATGTGATGGGCAGGTAAGGAGATATGGTGAAAAAGGGAAACAGAAGTGGGAAATGGTAAGGGGGGAGAAATTACTGTAATTTGAGAAATCAATGTCCATGCCATCAGGTTGGAGACTATCCAGACGGAGTATAAGGTGTTGCTCCTCCAACCTAAGTGTGGCACGATCATGGCAGTAGAGGAGGTCATGAACTGATGTGTTGGAATGGGAATGGGAAGTAGAATTGAAATGGGTGGCTTCTGGGAGATCCCATTTTTTTGTAGAAGATGGAGTGAAGGTGCTCGGTGATTCTGTCTCCCAACCTGAATTGGGTCTCACTGATTTTCAGGAGGCCACACTGGAAGCACCAGATGCAGATAACCCCAACAGACTTGCAGACAAAGTGTTGCCTCACCTGGAAGGACTGCTTAGGGCCCAGAAAGGTAGTGAGGAAGGAGGTGTAAGGGCAGGTGTGGCACCTGTTCCACTTGCAAGGATAGTATATAACAATCACAGCACGGAAACAGCAGGAAGCAGGAAGGAGATCAGTGGGGAGGGACGAGTGGACAAGGGAGTCGCGTAGGGAGTGATTCCTGGGGAAAGTTAAGGGTGGGGAGAGTGGAAAAGAGGTGATTGGTGGTGGGATCCCATTGGAAAGAGCAGAACTTATGCAGAATTATGTGTTGGATGCAGAGACTAGTGGGGTGGTAGGTGAGGACCAGAGGAACCCTATCCCTGCTGTGGAGGCAGGAGGATGAGATGAGGTTAGATGTGTGCAAAATGTTCTTTAAGTTCTTTAATAGCTTTATAAGGCATTAGTCACACCACAGTTCGAGTATTGTGAATTGTTCTGGGCTCCTTATCTAAGAAAAGATGTGCTGGTATTGGAGAGGGTCCAGAGGAGGTCCACAAGAATGATCCTGGGAATGAAAGGGTTAACACATGAGGAGCATTTGTTGTTTTGATGGCTCTGGGCCTGTTCTCACTGGAGCTTAGAAAAATAGGGGAGGGATCTCATTGAAACCAATCAAATACTGAAAGGCCTGGACAGAGTGGATGTGGAGAGAATGTTTATAATAGTGGGAGAGTCTAGGACTAGAGTGCCCACCTTCAAAATACAAAGACTTCCCTTTAAAACAGAAAAGAAGAGAAATTTCTTTAGCCAGAGCGTGGAGAATTTGTGGAATTCATTACTACAGACAGCTGTTGGGGCCAAATCACTGGGTATAATTAAAGTGGAGTTTGAAAGGTCTTGATGAGTAAGTGTGTCAAAGGTTACAGGAGGAAGGCAGGAGAATGGGGTTGAGAGGGATACTAACTCAGCCATGATGGAATTGCAGAGTAGCCTTGATGTGCTGAATGGCCGAATTCTGTTCCTATGTTTTACGTTGTCATTCATTTCGAGATGACTGAGCTAGTCTACCCAATCGCTCCACATGTAGCAATGAATCAATATCCCCCCTGGTTAGACAACAGTTGGAAGAAGCAAGGAAACTGAATATACTCTGTGTAGAGAACATCACTGTCCACCACCACTGACTGAGCTGTCTTAGCTGCAAGACTGATTTGTAGTGAGTGAAGCAACATGACAGATCGGCCTGCTTAACCTCAACCACATTTATCTATTACAGCAGCTATGGACTGCTAAAAGTTATAGAGTTGTAGTCAGTGGCGAGTTTATTTGGTACTCCTGCTTGTTAATGCAAATATCTAATAGGTCAGTCATGTAGCAGCAGCCTAATGCATAAAGGCATGCAGACATGGTCAAGAGGTTCAGTTGTTGTTCAGACCTAACATCAGAATGAGAAAGAAATGTGATCTAAGTGATTATTACCATGGAATGATTATTTTTGCCAGACAGGTTGGCTTGAGTATCTCAAAAATGACTGATCTCAGATTTTCAAGCATGACAGTCTCTGGAGTGTACAGAGAATGGTGCAAAATACTAAAGAGCATCCAATGAGCAGCAGTTCTACGGGGCGGAAAGCATCTTGTTAATGGGAGAGGTCAGAGGAGAATGGCCAGACTAGCTCAAGCTGACAGGAAGGCAACAGAAAGTCAAGTAACCACACGTTACAACAGTGCTGGACAGAAGAGCATCTCTGAACACACATCAAACCTTGAAGTGGATGGGTTACAGCAGTAGAAGATCCACAAATATACACTCAGTGGCCAAGTTATTAGGTACAGGAGGTACAATAATAAAGTAACCATTGAGTGTATACACTCCTTCAGCCCATCTGGTTCATCCTAACCAAGATGCCCTATTGATACCATTTCCATTTAAGATTAACTTTCTTTGTCCCATATACATCAAAATATCTAAGTACAATGGATTCAAGTTAATAATGCCTCCATTAATTAGGACAGCCACTTATTTGGGTCAACTCCTAAAGAACACAAACTAATCAATAGCCCGAATGGATTTATTTGGAACACTATGCTGCTTAATTGGGACAGGAGACTTTTGCCAACAGTTTATCTAACATCAGTTGCATGAACTTGTGTGGCTGTTAGTCGCTACACCGTGCTTAGGGAGAACAGATTTTAATTAGCATCAGTTGTTTGTGCTTGCATTCAAAAAACCATGATTTTTGTCACTGATAGTTAGCGAGAAATCAGCAGTTAGACAATTTAGTGTTTTGCTCACTGCAGTTTCAAGCATTCAAGTTTGGAGATTACAGAAACCACTGTGAGTGAAAATGAAAGGATTTCACTATTTCAACAAGTTAGGAACTACTAAGAACTTGAAGGTATCGATGATCATCTTGAATATTACAATGAAAGTGATTATTTGAAGGATGCAGTTGTCGAAAGCACTTCATGATGGCAATCCATTCTCTGCACTAGGTGTCTGCACTGATTTTGTTCATTTATGGTCAATCAAAAGAACATGGTAGCGAATACTGGATGAATTCCTCTGTCAATGGCCATCTGTAACTAATATGCAGATTTATAGTACTGTAGTAGTATTGGTAGTGTTCTAATTTGTACTGTATTTCATTTAAATACATAATTTGTTACTCAATTAAATGGTAGTTTGCCTTCTTTATACCTTTTTAATTATTTCCATAAAACTTCACTTAATTGGGCCAAAATTCACTGGTCTTGATGTGTCCACTGTATGTGCTGAAATGTGTCACTTGTCTGCACAGAGTATGTTGAGTACCCTTGCTTCAGTCTGAATATGTGCTGGAGGGCAGCCCAGAAACGTTGCCAGGCTTTCAGTGTCGACATTAGCATGCCCATAACTCACTAACCCTAAGCCGCACATATCTTGAAATGTGGGACGAAACCTGAGCACCGAGAGGAAACCTCACAGACAGCAGTAGGAATTGAACCCTGATCATTGATTACTGTCACTGTAATAGTGTTACTCTAATTGCTATATTACCCTGCTGCCCTTGTTTGCCATTGTTTGACTCAAAACCTTCTAAACCTTTCCAATCCATGTACCTTCACAACAGTCTTTTAAACATTGTTTTGATAGCTGCCTTAACCACTCCCCCTGGAAACTCATTCCAAATTTATTCAAGGGATTCAAGATTCATGACTGTTTATTGTAATTCATCAGTGAACAAGTGAAAAGGAGAATGAAATGATTGTTACCACACCACCATTTGTATGAAATGTTCCCCTTCAAGCTCCTATTAAATCTTTCCCCTCTCTTCTTGAACCTATGCTTCTAGTTCTCGATTCCCCGACCCTGGGAAAAAGACTGAGTGCATTCATGATGTCCCTGATGATTTTATATACCTTTATAAGGTCATGTCTCAGTCTCCTACACTCCAAGGAATAAAGTCCTAGCCTGCCCAACCTCTCCCTATTATTCAGTCCCTCAAGTTCTGGCAATATCCTTATAAGCCTTTTTCTACACTATTTCTAGTTTAATAACATTGTTTCTATCGCAGGATGTTGAAAAGTAAACATGATACTCCAAGAGGGACCTCCCAGTGTCCTGTACAACCACACCTTGACCTCTCAACTTTTACATTACCGGTAATTCTTCTGACTGATAATGGTCAGTGTGCTAAAAGTCTTCTTTGCCACACTGTCTACCTGTGACTTCACTATCAGTCTGTGCAGAGGACAATGCTATCATTGATGTCTTGTTTCACCAACAGCATTGGGAAGTAATCCACATTTTCCAGCGGCTTGTCTGAATCTTTAACGTTACAGGGCAGTGTTCTACAGCAGAGACTGGTTGCTTTGTAATCCATGTTTTGCTGGTGTTGAGTGTAAAAACTACTGAAATTGGAGTGCCGTTGGTTCTGGAGTAAAGGTGACACGGCTGAACAGTTTCCCATTTGCCTATGAGATCAATTTCTCTCTAGCAGAAAGCTTTTTTTTTAAGACAAGATGCAGTATTGTGATGAGAGATGCAGTAGAAAGGTCAAGTTCATGATGAACCTTGCTGAGCATTAGTGTGCATGGAGACTGGCTCTGTTGCCGATCTGTTGGTTAAATCATGTTCTATATGCCCTCATGGGTGCAGGCAAAGTTTATCAGCAACTGGTGATTGTTAAAGAGGATGTGCCACAATCCCTCTCAGGGCCAAAGGCTTTGCTGAAGAAGTCACATATCAGTTAGTGCAGCACTTTGTGCTTCTCCTGCATGGTGAAGATCACAGGACTCTGCGTGTACAAAGCAGCATTAGCATGAGAGATTCTGCAGATGCTGGAAATCCAAAGCAATACACACAGAATGCTGGAGGGACTCAGCAGGTCAGGCAGTGTCTATGGAGAGGAATAAACAGTTGACATTTCAGGCCCAGACCCTTTGTCAGGACTGGAAAAGCAGGGGGAAGATGCCAGAATGAAAAGGTGGGGGGAGGGAAAGGAGGATAGCTGGAATGTGATAGGTGAAGCCAGGTAGGGTAGGAGAGGCAAAGGGCTGGAGAGGAAGGAATCTGACAGAAGAGGAGAGTGGACCTTAGGAGAAAGGAAAGGAGGAGGAAACCCAGCAAGTAACTAACAGAACTAAGTGATCTCACATGACCTCAGTCATGAATGCTGACAGAGAATTAAATAGGTTGTGACAGAACTCCAAAACATTCCCACCCTCTCCAAAGGTGAGGATGAAGATATGAGTGTTGAAGGCAAGGCTGAAGCATTCATAATCACATTCAGCTGTGTGATCCAATTTCACCTTCTTCTGAGATCCCCTGAGTCTTCGCTCAATTTGATTCCTTGCCTATGATACCAGAAGACCAAGAGCACTGGATATATTTAAAGACGTTGGGATCGGACAACACCCTAGCTGCAACACCCAGGACTTGAGCTCGAGAACAAGCAACGCACCTGGTCAGGCTGTCTCCGTTTAGCTGCAACACTGTCATATTAACACAATTGCCCAGGTGTACTCTGCTCATAATATTTACACATCCAAAGTGGCTACTGAGTCCTGATACAGGGTTTCAACCCAAAAGCATTGATAATTCCTTTCTTCCCACATGACTTGCTGAGTTGGTCCAGCAGACTGTTCCATGCTGCTTACTGCCCAATCAGTTTACTCAATTATCTGCAAAGCGATGGAGTCACTGACAGTGCTAATAAGCGACACATACTCAGTAACAATCTGCTCTGCTCACTAATGCCGAGTCTGCATTTTGCCAGGACCTCCTGGTTGCAGACCTCATAGGAACTTTGGTCCAAATGTGGAACAAGGAGCTGAATTATAGAGGCGAGGTGAGAATGATTGCCCTTGACAAGGACTCCTTGATTGAATGGCCTTGAAGAGTCTTGGTGAAACTGAAAACCAATGCGGAGCACAGTTCAAATCACATCTTGCACAAAGAAAGATGGTAGGAGGTCAATTATTCTCACTCCAGGGCACCACTGCAGGAGTTCCTTAGGGTGGCTTTGAAAGACTAATCATCTTCAGCTGGTTCATTAAAGATTAACTTTACTTGTCACATATTGCAACATACAGTGAAATGCATTGTTTGGATCAAATCAAATCAGCGAGGATGTGCTGGGAGGTAGCTCGCAATTGCCACCATGCCTCCAAGCTAACATAGCATGTCTACAACTTACTAACCCTTACACTAACCATACATCTTCAGAATGTGTGAGGCAACTAGTGTATTAAGAAGGAACCCTTGTAGTCATGGGGAGAACCTACAAACTCCTTACAGACAGCGGCAGGAATCAAACCACAATCAGTGATCACAGGCACTGTAAAGCGATTTGGCTAACCACTATGCTACTGTGCCACCCAGTAGTCATCAGCATACTTCAGCTATTTTGACAGCACCTCCCAACAGGAACAGGGGAACGTCAATACCTTAATATATACACCAATCCCCTTCAACCCACCCCAGACACACAGATTTGTGACGTATATGTTTTTGCATAGTCCCTGCTTTTAAGTCCCCACCCAACAACGCTGTGGACTCAGTAGGTCTGCATCAGTTCATAAAGGTGCCTTTCATCACCTCAAGGTCAATTGGAGATGGCAATATATACAGGGATGGCATACATCCTGTAAAACAAATAATTAATACTCAATGTTTGGGGTGCAAATGTTTTTTATTAATTCAATTATTTGAATTAATGAAAGGTTCTAAATAAGTGGAAGTTTGTTCTTTATAAGCTGTTCTTTTGATACCATGAGGTGGCTGGGGGGAGTTTGCTCCGACTTCAGCTGAGCCTAGTTTTACTGCAAGCAAAAGGGAAGATAGATAGCAGGCTGACAGTTTTGGTGACCTAGCTAAGCTAAAGCATGTTACCCCCACTTCCTGAACCTTGGTCTATGCCTCTGGGACTTCCAGTGCCAGCTCTTTAAATGGACCACTTAAGTTAGGTCAAAAATCATAATTCCTATGAGGTAGCATTGCTCTTGTGCTGCCAGCAATATATTCCATCCTCAAGAGTTGTCAATGAAGGATGAAGGAAGATTTAAAGGTTAGAAGCAAAGATGTAGATTTGTGGTCTCTGGTGAATATAAGGAGCAATGAATACTAATGATAATATTGTTCCTGTCGGAAATCATTCTAATCTGATTGCTGGGTTTGCAGTAATTTTCCATTAAAATGCATGGTGTTAGACTCAAATATTCAGTAGTGGCAAGAGGTTAATACTCTAACCATTATAGCAGGGTTATTCATATACATATTGATAAAGAGCATGGAGTTTATCTAACCCGCAGCAAAGTGTATGCCCAAATTGTTGCTGGCATTTCTCCCCAGTGAAAACAAAACATAAACATGTAAAGGAAACAAAAATGAACATTGACAGTATTTTTATTTGCAATCCATGAAGCAAAACTATATCCAGATAATCCAATGCAAGTTAAAATTCGTAAAGACTGATGCCATCATCAGGAATGGATGAATACCTCTAGCGATCCTTACTGGATATTGGTATGGAATTGTTTAGATTGGTAGATTGGGTTAAATTTGGTGAAATTTGGTTTGAATCATTGAGTTGGTTTATTTCTCAGTGAGGTGAAACAAGCGAAAACAAGAAATGAACTGAGTTACTCCAAAGAACTGGTATCACTTGTATTTTTGTGATGTCAGAAAAGGGAGAAGAAATAATATTATTATCCAGTTGAAATGCTTTATTTAATTGAAACAGATCAATATTGATTATTGATTACACCTTTGTGAAATGTTTTGGGGTGACTTTTTTATTAATGCTATTTCACCATGTGGTTATAAAATAATAGTAATTATTATTATAGCTATAAAAATTATATTATTACAATAGGATAAAATAACATATGGATAATCAGGAGTAGGTCAGTATGTAGAAGATGGAAGTTGATAAATCCTCAGGGCCAGATGAAACCTATCCCAGGATCCTGTGGGAAGCAACGGAGCAGACAGGTAGGGCACTGATGGATATTTTTTTCATCTTTGTTAGCAGAATATTGGAGGATAGTAATATTGTTCCCTTATTTAAGAAATGCAGCAAGCTTATGATGTATAACTGCAAACAGTGAGCCTTGCGTCAGAGCTCAGGACGTTACCAGGAAATATCCTAAGGGATAGGATTTTGGAAAGGCAGATGGCCTGAACAACTAGACACTTAGAGTAACAAAAAGTACTTACATAGCGCCATTAATATGATGAAGAATCCCAATTCATTTTAGACGTGCAAACCAACTTTAATACCTGCCCACGTTGTTGGTTAACAGGTAGATTTTAAGTATTGTCTTAAAACAATGGAAATGTTTGCAAAAAGGTGAAGAGGAAGAAGGTTGAAAGTTTAGCTATAAGGCAGCTGAAAGTACATCTTATATTAGGAATGCTGCCGAGCTCTGGAATTGCATAACCATAGTTATCATGAAAGTTTTTACTACTGAAGGAGATCTCAGAAATGGGGAGTTACAAGCTTACAGAGGTACTTGAAAGCAAACACATGATTTAAAACTAATTAGGGCTTGACTTGGAGACAATGTAGATCAGAGTAGACACACTGATGGAATAACTTGCCAGAAGCGAGTATGAGAGGAGCAGGGTTTTGAGTAATCTTGAGTATGTGGAGGATAAAACATGGGTAGCATTCAGGCGTACATTAAAATACTCGTGGAAAATATGGCTAAAAGTCGAGTAAGCAAGGATGTGGACGCGAATTTTAATCACAGATGAAATGAGGCAGGAATGGATTTGGGTGACGTTATAAAGGTGGAAAATCAGAAATTTCAAGAATACTCAGCAGATGAGTGAGTATCCATGGAGAGAGAAATTGCGTCAGAATTTCAGGTTGGTGATCTTCATCATTTTATTTCAGATTTCCAGTATATGCAGCATTTGGTTTTTGGGTTCAAAAGTGGGAGTAAGAGAGCTGGTTAGCAGTGCTGAAATAACATCCAAAGCTCATTTTGGGATCCTGTTGGCAGAATTACAATGGTGGACTCAAGCTTAGGATTCTGGTGCTGATTTCAATAAGAAGGCAACAGCAGTTGAGAAGGAAGTATTAACAATATCAGCCAACATGGGGAAAATTTGGAAGTTGGGTCTTCAGCTGCTTAGGGTAAGGAAGGTTGAGGGAATAGGGAGCTGCTCTCATGAAGAAGGTGAATTCTGATAGATAACAGACCAGAACTATTAACCAGTTATCAATGATAGATTGATAGGACTAATAAGACTGCAGCTAAATGGGTGTCACATAGCATAGCAGTTAGCATGACGCTATTACAGTTTGGGGTGTTGGAGCTCAGAGTTCAATTCCGGAACTGTCTATAAAGAACCTCGGTATGTCCTCCCCATGGAATACGTGAGTTTTCCCGGGTGCTCCAGTTTCCTTCCACTGTCCAAAGATGTACTGGATAAGATAATTGGCCATTGCAAGTTGTCCTATGATTAGGTTATGGTTAAATGGGGATTGTCCAGGGTTGCTGGGGCGATGGGGCTCAGAGGGCCAGAAGGGCCTACTTTGTGCTATATCACTAAAGAGACAAATTTTAAAAATAACATCACAAATTTAATGTTTTATGGAGGTGGTCAGTGGAATAGATGGCTTTGTTGCCAAGTTTGCGGATGATACGAAGATTGGTAGAGGGGCAGATAGTATTGAGGAAATAGCTTGGCTGCAGAAGGACTTGGACAGATTAGGAGAATGGGCAAGAAAGTACAATGAAGTACAATGTTGGAAAATGCATGGTCATGCACTTTGGTAGAAGAAATAAATGTGCAGACTATTTTCTAAATGGAGAGAAAATCCAAAACTCTAAGATGCAAAGGGACTTGGGAGACCTTGTGCCAAACACCCTAAAGTTTAAATTGGAGGTAGAGTCAGTAGTAAGGAAGATAAATGAAATGTTAGCATTCATTTCAAGAGCGTGTTGTCCTTAAGGCATTTGTTTAGCTTTATTACATTTTCTCTTTAGTAATTTGTTTGTAATTATTTTCTAGTTAAAGTTAAGGTTGTTGAAAGTAAATTCGTTGTCTGTGCTGTATCGCACATGTGATGACATCACACCCGGTTTCGCAGCGTCTTGTGGGAAAATACTGGTTTGGAGAAACGGGAAGGAGGGGGCTTGAGTGTGCAGGATCAGCGTGAGAAAAGTTTTCATTCTACACACTAAGAAACATCATAGAAGCAACGCCATAAGTTTATAAGATAATCGATATGTTGAAGTAAAAATGTTAATGCTGATTCTGTTAAAAGTAATGACGGTTGATAAAGTTTATTTTCTTTGCTATTGAAAGCGTTGCTGGATAGTTTGTGTGAAGTGTATTTAAAGCCAGTTGATGGCGTAGGTAGGTTCTGACTTTAATGTAATATAGTTTGTTGTAGCTTTACTTTTACAAGTATTTATGATGTAAATGCGATGCCAAGAAGCAAACAAATACTGTATATATTTTGTATTGTTTTTTCAACAGTTTTCACCATACGTTAATGTAGAAGATTGAACAGTAAATGGTTAATCTTACTGTGATCGTGCCCTCATTGACTACGGTTTACCTCGGTGTTTAGTTCAGAGTTCTTACACCTGAATGAGAACACTACAAAGAGGTCTTGAATACATTAGCAGGGATGTGATGCTGAGGCTTTATAAGGCACTGGTGAGGCCTCATCTTGAGTATTGTGAACAGTTTTGGGCTCCTGAACTAAGAAAAGTTATGCTGGCATTGGGGAGGGTTCAGAGGAGGTTCACAAGGATGATTACAGGAATGGAAGGGTTATCACACAAGGAACGTTTGATGGCTTTGGGTCTGTACTTGCTGGAATTTAGAAGGATGAGGAGGTGATCTCATTGAAACCTTTTGAATATTGAAGCCTAGACAGAGTAGATGTGGAAAGGATGTTTCTCATGATTGGGACTCTAGGACAAGAGAGCACAGCCTCAGGATAGAGAGGCGTCCATTCAAAAATCAGAGATGCGGAGAAAGTTCTTTAGCCAGAGAGTGGTAAATTGTTGAATTTATTACCATAGGCAGCTGTGGAGACCAGGTCGTTCGATGTATTTAAGGCAGAGCTTGATAGGACATGACATCAAAGGTTATGGGTAGAAGGCCGGGGAGAGAGACTGAAGGGTGGGGGGGAGAAAGGATCAGCCATGATAGAATGCTGGAGCAGACTCGATGGGCCAAATGGCCTGGTTCTGCTCCTATGTCCTATGGTCTAAACTGGAACATTTGATGATTCCCATTGGAGCTGCAAGCAGAGTCACCATTTGTCTGTGTCATCTTGAGATTTTATTTGTGTTGCTCGAAATTTCCAGCATTCTTATTATCTAGTGTCCCACAAGAATCGGTTCTAGGACCCCCTACTTTTTGTGATTTTTATTAACGACCTGGATGAGGGGGTAGAAGGTGGGTTGGCCAGTTTGCAGACGACACAAAGGTTGGTGGTGTTGTGGATAGTGCAGAGCATTGTCGAAGATTGTAGAGAGACATTACTAGGATGCAGAAGTGAGCTGAGAAGTGGCAGATGGAGTTCAACCTGGAGAAGTGTGAGGTGGTACACTTTGAAAAGACAAACTCCAAGGCAGAGTACAAAGTAAATGGCAGGATTATTGGTAGTGTGGAGGAGCAGAGGAATCTGGGGGTACATGTCCACAGATCCCTGAAAGTTGCCTCACAGGTAGATAGGGTAGTTAAGAAAGCTTATGGGGTGTTAGCTTTCATAAGGCAAGGGATAGAGTTTAAGAGTCGCAAGGTAATGTTGCAGCTCTATAAAACTCTGGTTAGGCCACACTTGGAGTATTGTGTCCAGTTCTGGTCGCCTCACTATAGGAAGGATGTGGAAGCATTGGAAAGGGTACAGAGGAGATTTACTAGGATGCTGCCTGGTTTAGAGAGTATGGATTATGATCAGAGATTAAGGGAGCTAATGCTTTACTCTTTGGAGAGAAGGAGAATGAGAGGAGACATGATAGAGGTATACAAGATATTAAGAGGAATAGATAGAGTGGACAGCCAGCGTCTCTTCCCCAGGGCACCACTGCTCAATACAAGAGGACATGGCTTTAAGGTAAGGGGTGGGAAGTTCAAGGGGGATATTAGAGGAAGGTTTTTTACTCAGAGAGTGGTTGGTGCGTGAAATGCACTGCCTGAGCCTGTGGTGGAGGCAGATACACTAGTGAAATTTAAGAGACTACTAAAAAGGTATATGGAGGAATTTAAGATGGGGGGGTATATGGGAGGCAGAGTTTAAGGGTCGGCACAACATTGTGAGCCAAAGGGCCTGTAGTGTGCTGTACTATTCTATGTTCTATATGTTCTATGTTCTATCTTTAAACCAAGCTTTTGGATGCCTGTCTTAATATTTGCTTAAATGGCTTGAAATGATTCTTGACACTCCGGAGTAAATTGCAGGATCCTTTCTTAATTGACTGCAATAAATCTAATCTATTGTTGCTGGTGTTTATGGCTATCATAACCAATCTACTTGCCTGGAATGATATATGGATCCAGGTCACAGCACATAATAATATAGGGTAAATCACAATGGATTTGATGATCCTCTCAGGTTATACATGGACAATAGTACATTGACAAGCAGTATGTACTTTTCCCTGCTTGATCCCTAAACCTATCTAGTGAGTGGCAAAACAAAAAGAATAGGTAAGGTCCTAAGGTTATTTGTTACCCTGCCAATGATGAGGGCTCTAAGTGGTTTCAGGATTCATAGATTTCTACTCCTATGTCTTATGGTCTTAGAATGGATTATTCTCTCATGTCACTGTTGCCAAAGGAATGTCAGGTACAAACAGATAACACTTTGAGTCCATTGTTGTCACTCGTGAAGATGCTTTACCTTGCTGGGGGTCCACTGATAAGTAGATTGTGATTTAGGTTTGATCTGAGAGGGTGAGTCCTGATGACGGAGAGCATCACAGATGAGCCTGACCCTGTTGTCACTACGATGTCCAAGCCACATGCATTTTCCTGGTCAGAGCTCACAGATCAAACTGGAATTATGTGTTGTAGCCCAGGGAAAAGTACACACTCAGGACAGCAACTACTTTTTTGGGTTTTAATTCCTTTATCTGTTTTAGATGTTTAAGTGCCAGAAGAGGGTCTTAAAACAAAGCAAACGAACTTTACAATCAGATCCTGCCATTACAATCTCCGTTTAACAGTCGATCCACACACTAGTGTGTCTACCAATTGTATATGCAGGACAAAAATACAAAGCAAATCGCACAAAACTGTTGCAGTACTAATACGGAACTAACACAGAACTAATATGGTACTAATATGGTACTGGCAATTCTGCTTGGCTGATAAGGAACTTTGCAAGCCACGCTATCCAGCGTCGAGACCTTTACTCGTGAAAATCTTTCCTCACCATGCCTAGCACCTCTGGGGGAACTTGATCCCACCGTCCTATCAGCTTTGGCAGCAGAAAGCAAAAAGGTCTCCCCGCTTTCCTGCGCGTGCGTAATAACATCACCATCTCCACTTAAAGGTACAGACAACCACTCTTGCATTACCCGGATGAATGCCTGAGTACACTTTTTAACGATAATGAATAGCATTCAATGGTCACCCGGTTACATATGCTTGACTTATCAGTGGGCCAGCAGCAGGAGCCCTTAATTGAAATGTAATCCCCAGCATCAGCTATTAGATTTTCTCCCTCTGCCCCTTCTGTTGCCATTCCTGTCACCACTGACTAACAATGTAGACAGCAGATCACACCTGAAGGCCTGTTTGGAAACATCACAGATTTATCACCCAAATCATCGTTAGTGGGCCAGGCCTAACTTTAATGGATAAAATATTACTGTCACCATTTTTTTCTGAAAACCTTCTGCTCCTACCCACAATTCTTTGTGCTACACACTCTGATTATGACCCGAGTAATTAATTGCTTATTGTGCTTCAGCATACTTTTGGCAATTATTACATCACAATCATTTATCCTTCTATGTGGATGATACTACACATCAATAATAGTGTCCTCATGATTAGATTCCACCTTGAAGGGCTCTGTTGGCAAATGGCCCATTTTAACTGAAAGCCTGACTTCTATGGCAGTATAATCACTGAATAGGAATTGATGTGAATATACGTGCGTTCTGTAATGCAATTTCTCAATACTTTTATTAGTTTAGCAGTAGTATATTGACCTACAAGGCCAACATTCCTATTATCTTTATTACCTTTTCAAATATCTAACATTGCCTCTATCTCGTTCACTGTGTACTTGTATAAAAGTCAATACTAATGTTATATAAAAATAAACTACTCAGCACGCATGACCAAATGCCTTTCGTTGAGCTTAAGTCAAAGTATTGTTCTCTGAGTTTATTCATTCAATTGAATTATAGTCCTGTGACTCATCGGGTTATTTGGCAGTACCACCCAAGTCTGCAATCCCTTCAGAATCAGAATCAGGTTCAATATCTCTAGCATATGGTGAATTTGCGGCAGCAGTACAATGCAATACATTATAATATAAGGAAAAAACTGTGCATTACGTTAAGTATCTACTTGTCTATTAAGTAATTAAATTAAATAAGTAGTGCAAAAAACAGAGTAAAAAAGTAGTGAGGTAGTGTTCATGGTTTCAATGTCCATTCAGAAATTGGATGGCAGAGGGGAAGAAGCTGTTCCCGAGTCACTGAGCGTGTGCCTTCTTCCTGATGGTAACGGTGAGAGGTGGGTATATCCTGGGAGGTATTGGTCCTTAATGATGGATGCCACGTTTTTGAAGATTTTTTGTATACTACAGAGGTTAGTACCCATGATGGAGCTGAGTAATTTTACAACTCTCTGCAGTCTACTTCGGTCCTATGCAGTAGTTACCCTCCAATCCCCATACCAGATAGTGATGTATTCGGTCAGAATGCTCTGCACGGTACTGTCTGCACTGTCTTCTTTATAGCTGCATCAATAGGCTGGGACCAGGTTAGGTCTTTAGAGATATTAACATCCAGGAACTGTAAATAGCTCACTCTCTCCGCTTCTGCTCCCTCTATAAGGATTTGTGTGTGTTCCCTCATCTTACCCTTTCTGAAGTCTACAATCAGCTCTTTGGCACAAAGGTGGCAGCATATGGGAACACAGCCATCAGCAAGTTCACTGACTTGGAAATATATCTCCATTTCTTCATCATCACTATATTTAAAAGTAGAAACAGAGGGCCCAATCAGACGGTAAGAGTGTCCTTATCAGGTGAACTGCACTGATTCAGATGGTTGACAACCATCTTCTCAAGGGATGAGCAATACAAGACACTTTATACAGTATCTGCATGAGAGTAAGACCAGCAGTCAACATTATTCACACTATTATAATTACTTCTAATGATATACTCAAAATTCTCATAAAATTATCTACTCTGTTTGCCTTCTCTGTCTCCCCAGAATGTGTTCTAGATATTCAACAGCACGTATTATAACTGTGACCACACTTCAAAATTACTTCATTTGCTGTGAAATGATCTGGGAAGGCCAGAAATCAGGGAAGATAGTCTAAAAAAAATTCACTTTTTCGTAACGTGTGTTCATTTCTTTTCTGAAATTAATATAATTTCAGTCAAGTTCAGCTTCTTTAAAGGGACTGCTTCTTATATACTACTAATCACTACTATTTCAACTAATAAAACAACAAATTATCCACCTAAAATTCTCCATGTGGAATTATGACTGTACACTGCACCCTTGCTCACATTCTGCAGATTTTGTTTGCCAATTGTAGGTAGGGGATAGAAAAATGCTTCAGGTCAGGCACAATTAGAAGAGTGTTCATTTGAGATCCTTAGCTGCCTAGGAGACTCACTCAAGTAACTAATCTTTACCATCTCCTCCACCTCCATTTCCAGTAGCTCCATGATGGACACCCCTGTATGGCATAATTATGAAGCAACTATGCTTTCCTAGGCATGTTTACCACATAATAATGCACTGGAACAGATCCATTTTGATGAGAAGAGTTCTATATCTAGCTAGGAACTTGTATTTTCATCTCGTATAATCACATTTTTGAGAAAAAGCTTGGGGGTATAATTTTCAACCTGGCAGGTAATTTGGATCAGGCAATTTCTCATGGACCAGAATGAACCCATTTTATGTTTGACCTAATTCCCAAGCAAATCTGTCTTGCCATCCTTCTGGCCTGATGACTGGTTTTCAATAGCACTTATAAGAACAGTGGAAATAGAAGCAAGAGTACACCTTATGAACTCTTCAAATTGGCTCTGAATTGAATAGGATCATGACCAATCTGATGGTCTACACTCCACATTTACATTGAAACATAGAAATCTACAGCACATTACAGGCCCTTTGGTCCAAAATGCTGTGCTGACTATGTAATCTATTCTAGAATTGCCTAGAGTTTCCCTACCGAATAGCCCTCTATTTTTCTAAGCTCCATGTACCTATCTAAGAGTCTCTTAAAAGACCCTAACGTATCTGCCTCTACCACCTTCGCTGGGAGTGCATTCCATGCACCCACCACTCTCTGTGTGAAAAACTTACCTCTGACATTCCCCTTCTGCCTACTTCCAAGCACCTTAAAACTATGCCCCTTCATGCCTGTCCCTCACAAACCACAACTTCACTTTAGCCTGAAGATGTGTCTGTCTTGATATTGATAATTCAGCCTCCACAGGGATGGAGAATTGCAAAGGTTCACAGCCCAATCAGAATGGAAAATCCCTTTTTGTGTCCATCCTAATGGGTCTCTTCATATTCTGAACTAATGCTTTCTAGTTCTAGATACCCTCCACGAAGAGAAACATCGTTCCAGCATCTATTAAGAATATTTTAAATTCCATGCTTCTGTGATTTTCATTCTTTTGAATGGCCGTCTGCCTAACCTGCTGAAGCTTTACACAGAGAACACCCACTTCGACGAGGAGTCAATCCAGTGAACCGTCATTGAACCTAGTCGAAAAAGGGACCCAATCTATACACAACACTCCAGATGTGGGTGTGGTCTCACCAATGTCCCATAGAGCGTGACAAGATTTCCCTGCACTTATATTGCATTCCCCTTGCGTTAGAAGCCAACATTCCATCTGCCTTTCTGACTTGTTGCTAACTTCCTGTGTTTCAAGTACAGTCGGCTCTCTTTATCTGCGGGTTCTGCATGCATGGATTCAACCAACCGCGGATCAGGAAAACCCGGAAGTTCTCTCTCCAGCAATTGTTGTTTGAACATGTACAGACTTTTTTTCCTTGTCATTATTCCCTAAACAATGCAGTATAACAGCTATTTACATAGCATTTACATTGTATTAGGTATTATAAGTAATCTAGAGATGATTTAAAGTATACAGGAGGATGTGCGTAGGTTACCGTCAATCAGGATCGACAAAAAAAATGGAAGCTTTCTTACTAAGTAAGTCGGAACAGGAGACATCCGGTATTATTTAGCATCAGTTAGTTAAACGTTTGTCTTAGTATATAGTATATACATTTTACCTTTCTATGCATTTAAAATATTTAAGAAACGTATGTATTTCAATAATTAAACCACTGAATTATTTAGTAATAATTGTAGCTTTCATCTGGGCAGGGCCTTTCTCACTTTATCCTCTAAAATAGTTCCGATCGTTGACCAACTGTAGCCTAATGCTTTTCCAATGACCGATGGTGTTTCACCTCTTTCCAATCGCTTTATTATTTCCATTTTATTTTCAATCGTGACCGTGATTACTTTCGTGAACAGACACACTGCAGATTCAGAGCTCTGCGGGGTCCTAAAGTCCACTGCACTGAGACAGGTTAAATAAGGAAATTGAGCCTCCGCATTTTTTGGTATCCATGGGGGTTCCCAGAACCAATACCCCACGGATAAGGAGGGCCGACTGTATAAGGGTCCAGAGACCCTTTGTATGGTACCATTTTGTCGAGATTTTTCATTGTGTCTTGAAATAAGAATCTCTTTCTATAAATATCAACACAATTGAATAATATGTGAAGTCCTCATCGTTATGGCTGGATATGACTGTGCACAATTTTGAAATAATTAATTAATATATACTCAATGGCCACTTTATTAGGTGCCTCCTGTACCTAATAATGTTATGTTTGTGGTCTTCTACTGCTTTTGCCCATCCACTTCAAGGTTCAACGTGTTCTGCATTCAGAGATGCTCTTCTGCACACCACTGTTGTTACGCATAGTTACTTGAGTTACTGTAGCTTGATGCAGTCTGCTCATTCTCCTGTGATCTCTCTCTTTAACAAGGCGTTTTCATCCACAGAACTGCTGCTCACAGGATGTTTTTGTTTTTCACACCTAAACTTCAGAGACCGTTGTGTGTGAAAATCCCAGGAGGTCAGCTGTTTCTGAGATACTCAAACCACCCTGTCTGGCACCAACACTCATTCCACGGTCAAAGTCATCTACATCACATTTCTTCTCTATTCTGGTGTTTGATCTGAACAACAATTGAACCTCCTGACCATGTCTGCATGCTTTTATGTATTAAGTGGCTGCCACATGACTGACTGTCTAGATATTTGCATTATTGAGCAGGTGCATAGGTGTACCTAAAAATGTGACCACTTAGTGTATATCTTTGCTGAAACAGCAGTTTGGCTGGTAGAGAGGAACACACCTGGATATGCTGCAGCTGTGTTCCTTTATCAACCAGCCTGTGCATCTGAGTGAAAGGCAATTGAAAAGCACTTTTCATACAGTATCAGAAAGGGGATGCAGAGAGAAAAGAGGGTGAATTTGAACAATAAAATATGCAATCAAATGCTTCAATAGTAAGTATGTTTTGAATGAAAGTAAGCACTTTCAAAAATATACAATCTAATGGATTATTACAGTAATTGATCCATTTGCAAAAGTTCAATTGATGAATGTTCATTATAGTGTTATTGACTCTTTGGGGTTTGTATCTTCGATTGACAAAAAGTTTTTTGCAACAGTGAACAGCTCACCGCTTTCTGTCCATTAGGACATGCAGTACCAAAATGCTGGAAATCTTTTAGCATAGCATTTTCAATTTACAAAATTTTGCTTATCAAAACATTTTCTAGGAATGCATCCCTTCCGTATACTATAATAGTTTGAAGAAAGAACTTTTTAAACATGTACAAGAATGAAAAAAAACTTGTATTTATATTTGCATAACAATTGATAGGGCACCCCAAATATACCTGTTGCAGCTCCTGACAGATCAGCTGATACTTTATAAAGCAATGGTGAGGCCTCACTGGGAGTATTGTGAGTTATTTTGGGCCCCTTATCTTAGAAAGAATGTGCTGAAACTGGAGACGGTTCAAAATAGGTTCATGAAAATGATACCAGGATTGAATGGCTTGTCATATGAAAAGCATTTGATGGGCCAGTATTTGCTGGAATTCATAAGAATGAGGGGTGGCCTCATTGAAACCTATGGAATGGTGAAAGGCCTTGATGGAGTGGATGTGGAGAGGATGTTTCCTATGGTGGGAGAATCTCAGATCAGAGGACACAGCCTCAGAATAGAGGTTTCCTTTTAAAACAGAGATGAGGAGGAATTTCTTTAGCCATTGAGTGGTGAATCTGTGGAAGTCTTTGCCACAGGCAGCTGTGGAAGCCAAGTATTTATGTATATTTAAAGTAGGGTTTGATAGATTTTTGACTGGTCAGGGCATGAAAGCTGGAGATTGGGGTTGAGAGGAAAATTGGATCAGCCATGACGAAATGGCTGAGGAGACTTGATGAGCCAAATGACCTTATTCTGCTCCTATATCTTATGGTCTTATGAACTGGAGTTGGATGTACTCAGAATCACCTGGGACTGTGAGGATATTACAGGTTAATGTTTTAGAAAGGCGGTCATACCTCAGGTGCAGGCTACAAATGGGTACTTCCAGGAGGAACATGGGGAACAAGCCATTCCCCTACCTAACAGGTATACCTCTTTGGATTCTGTTGTGGGGGAATGACCTTTCAGAGGTAGACAGCAGTGACTGGGTCAGTGGCACTGTGCCTGGCTCTGAGGCAAAGCAAGGGGAAGGTGAAGTCAATCAGAGCAATAGTGATAGGGGATTCAATCATAAGTGGCACAGACAGGTGTTTCTATGGCTGCAATCAAAACTCCAGGATGGCATATTGCCTTCCTGGTGCCAAGGTCAAGGATTTCTCACAAGTGGTACAGGACAGTATGTGATGGGAAGGTGAGTGACCAGAGATCATGGTCCATATTGGTACCAATGACATAGATAAGGAGCAGGAATGAAGTGATTTTAGGGAGCTGAGTAGAAAGTTAAAAATCAGGAACTCCAGGGATGTAATCTCAACAATACTACCCATGCCACATGAGGTGAGAAATAGATACATGGAGTAGTTCAATAAGTGGATAAGCAGCTGGAGTAGGAAGGTGGGCTTTGGATTTATGGACCATGGGGCTCTCTTCCAGGTCAAGTGATAACTGTACAAACAAGGCTGTTTGCATCTGAACCGGAGGGGAACCAATATCCTAACTGGGAGGTCTGCTAGTGGTACTGGTAATAATTTAAACTAGAGTGGCAGTGGGAAGTGAATCACAGCAGTAGGGCATAGGTGGTTGGGCTGAGGGCAAGGGAGATGATTTGAGAATAATTTTGAAAGGAAGGACATCAAGGCTAATAAACAAGTTAAGACTAATGGGCTGAAATATGTTTATTTCAATGCCAGGAGTAATATGGATAAAGAGGATGAGCTTAGAGCCAGGATCAGTACATGGAATTACAATGTTATTGCCATTACAGAGACCTGGGTGCATGGAGGACAGGACTGGCAACTCAATCTTCCTCGGTTTTGTGGTATCAGATGTGATAGAGAGTGGGTATAAGAGGTGGAGGGGCTGCACTACTGATACTACTTAATGTCACAGCAGTATACAAAGAGGACACACTGTATGGCTCATCCACAGAAGCTATTTGGGTGGGTTTCAGAAACAGGATAGGTGCAGTTACACTGATGGGTTTATACTATAGGCCCCCAATAGCCACTAGAAGGTGGAGTAATAGATATGGAGACGGATTTTGAAAAGGTTATCGTAGTGGGAACTTCAACATCTCGAGTATTAACTGGAACTTCCTCAATTCAAAAAGTTTAGATGGGGTGGGATTTCTTCAGTGTGTCCAAGAAGGATTCTTGATACAATATGTCCAGCTGTAGGAGAGAACATAATGAACCTAGCTTTGGGAAATAAGCCAGACTAGGTAACAGATCTGAGAATGGGGGAGCATGTTGGGGATAGTGATCACAATTCATTATTTCTTAAGCTAATTATGAGTAAGGATAAATTGGATCTTGTGAGAAGATGCTGAATTATCAGAGGGAAAGCTGCAATAGGAGAAGACTAGAGCTACATGGCGTTGACTGGGAACAGCTGCTGTCAGACAAGTCCACATCTGACATGAGGGGCACAAGAGATTTTGTTAATTCTGTAAATCTTGAGCAACACAAAATTCTGGAGGAACTCAGCTGGTCATGCAGCAGCATCTACGGACGGGAATGAACAGTCGCCAATTTGGGAGCTGGGTCATGGCATGAAAAATCAACTGTTCATTTCAAAGACAGCATAAAAGGAAAAAAGAGGGCATATGATGGTCTTAGATGCTGCCTAACCCACTGAGTTCTTCCAGTATTTTGTGCATGTTGCTCTGACATGTGGGAGCTGTTTAAAGACCAGCTGAGCAGAGCACAGGATTGGCATGTTCCAGTAAGGAATAAAGACAAAAATGATAAGATAAGGAAACTGTGAATGACTCAAAAGGTCCTAAATTTAGTCAGGAAGCAAAAGACCATAAGACCATAAGACATAGGAGCAGAATTAGGCTATTTGACCTATCAATTCTGCTCTGCCATTCCATTATGGTTGATTTATTATCCCTCTCAACCCCATTTTCCTGCCTTCTCCTCTGCCTTAATTGTATCCAATAACTTGGCTTGCACAGCCATCTGCAGCAATGAATTCCACAGATTCATCACTCTATGGTTAAAGAAATGTATATTCATCTCTGGTCTAAATGGATATCCCTCTTTCTGAGGCTGTGCCTTCTGGTCCTAGACTCCCCCACATCTTCACCACATCCACTTTTCAATAGGCTTTTGGTGAAAAGGCTTTTCAATATTCAGAGGGTTTCAATGAGATCCCCACCCCATTTTTCTAAACTCCAGCAATGACAGGCCCAGAGCTATCAAATGCTCCTCATTTGTTAACCCTTTCATTCCTGGGATAATTCTCATGAACTACCTTTGGACCCTCTCAAATGCTAGCACATCTTTTCTTAGATTACAGATCCAAAGGTGCTCACAATACTACAAGTGTGATATGACTAAAGCCTCGTAAAGCCTCAGCTTTACATCCTTGCTTTTTTATTCTAGTCCTTCTGAAGTGAATGCTAACATTGCAATTGCCTTCCTTACCATTGATTGAACCTGCAAGTTAATCATTAGGGAATCCTGCACGAGAATTCCCAAGTCCCTTTGCATCTCTGCTATTTGGACTTTATTTCCATTTGGAAAATAATCCACACCTTTATTCCTTTTACTAAAATGCATGACCATGCACTACAGCATATTCTATCTGCCACTTCTTTCCCATTCCCCCAATCTATCTAATTCCTTCTGCAGACGCCATGCTTCCTCAACACCACCTGCCTCTCTACCTATCTTTGTATCAACCACAAACTTGGCCACAAAACCTTCAATTCCTTCATCCAAATCATTGATATATAATGTGAAAAGAATTGGTCCCAACACCGACTTCTGCAGCACATCACTAGTCATCAGCAGCCTACCAGAAAAGGCCCCCTTTATTCCAACTCTTTGTCTCCTGCCATTAAGCCAATCTTCTATACTGTACATGCAAGTATTGTTCCTGTAATACCATGGGCTCTTATCTTGTTAAGGCCTTCTGAAAATCCAAATAAACAACACCCACTGACTCTCCTTTGTCTATCCTGTCTGTTATTTCCTCAAAGAATTCCAATAGATTTCTCAGGAAATATTTCCCGTTCAAAAACCATGCTGATTGCAGCCTATTTTATCACATGCCTCCAGGTACTCTGTAACCTCACCCTTAATAATAGACTCCAACATTCTTCCAACCACTGAAGTCAGGCTAACTGGCCTGTAGTTTTCCAGTCCTCAGGAACCATTCCAGAATTTAGTGATTCTTGAAAGATCGATGCTAATGTCTCCACAATCTCTTCAGCTACCTCTTTCAGATCCTTGAGGGTGTTGTTCATCTGGTCCAGTTGACTTATGTACCTTCAGACTTTTCAGTTTCCCAACACCTTCACCCTAGTAATAGCAACTGCACTCACTTCTGCCCTCTGACACTCTCAAATTTCTGGCATTCTGCTGATGTCTTCCACAGTGAATTCTGACACCAGATATTTATTAAGTTTGTTTGCTATTTCTTTGAACCCATTACTAGATAGGTCTGCTATGTCCTCTCCACTAGCTGGACTCTCCACGTATTGTTTCAAGAACCCTTTTTGGATGCACTGAAGAAATACCACCCCATCGAAACTTTTTACATTGAGGAAGTTTTGGTTAATACTAGAAATGTTAATGTCCCCACTGTGATACCATTTCCATAATCTGTCTCCATATCTATTGCTCTACCTTTTACTGGCTACTAGAAAACGGGGTGATCTGTTGGGGCGCCCTTTGAGAGAAGGGTAGTGCAGTCTGATGTGACAAGATTGAACATTAAATTTTCCTGAATGCTATTGGTATCACTTTGCTTTGGATATTGAAGAAGAAAACCTCAGTTTATTAAAGAAGAACAACACATAGCAAGGCAAATATAACTCCTCCTCGTTTAACGAAGGACAATTTTGATGGGATAATTTCTGGATGATCCTTGTGCCTCTCGTCATTCTGGAGACGTACAGTCCTTTCATCCACCATCTCTTCATCTCTTCTGCTGTTTATTCTTTGTCTCTGATCTTGGAGACGTGCATTTCTCTGCTCCTTTGTCTCTTCCTCTCTCCTCCTTCTATGCCTGTTTTTGTCATTCTGGAGATGGCTACACATTTCCAGAATGACAAAAATAGGCACAGGAGGAGGATGAAAGGACGTGCAGTCTCTTCCTCTCTCCTCCTTCTATGCCAGTGGTTGTCATTTTGGAGATGTGCATGCCTCTCCTCTGTCTCTTCTTCTCTCATCTTTTTTGTCCTGACTCTTTGATCCTGGAGTCGTGCAGCCCTGGCCTGATCTGATTCTTGTTCTCTCCCTCTCCTTGCCGCTTTCTGACGACATTTGGTGTCATCTCTTGACCATAATGTCCACCTTCTCTTTCCATGTGGCATAATTAGGCTGACCATATTTTTTTTACCCTAATGCTGGATAGAAGATACGAAGCAGTAACACCAAAGCCTCCAGGATGCTGATTATTCTTGATGATGTGGTCGGCACTCTCCTAAATGGACATGATATAGACACCACTGTCCTTTGACTGCAGCAAAGGATTTAATGGGTGTCTCGAAGTACGTCATTACAATATGATTTAATGATCTCTTATTGATGGGTGGCAGTTTGATCTGTCCCAATCCTACACAGGCTGATGGTGATTGGCAGAATGTGACCGCTCGAAATAGAGCTGCCCTGCCCTTTTGCTCCAGTTGGTGTCGCTGCTGTGAGCATCATGAGGCGCTGCTGAGGCTGGCCTGCTCAGTATGCGTCAGGGTGTTGCATCGCGGTTTCCATCATGGCTGACATTGGCTCTCAGGTGAAAGCGGGGCTGTTGAATTCGGTGAGTGAGCAATTTTATACAAATATATAACCCTGAACTTTGCCTGCATTCTGTAAGTTAGAGCATTTTAAGTCGATTTAGCCAAAAATAGTGCTGCTGTAATGCACCGTTTGTGCTATTTGGAGGTCACAAACAGACATGAGAGTTTTAGTAGTATATAGATTGGGGGGGCTAAAGTATAAACCCATCAGTATAACAGCACTTATCCTTTTTCTGAGATACACCCAAATTGCCTCTGTGGATGAGTCCAGTATGTCCTCTTTGTATACTGCTGTGATATTTGGTAGTATCAGTAGTGCAGCCCCTCCACCTCTCTATCACATCTGATACAGCAAAACACAGGAAGATTGAGTTGCCAGTCCTGTCCCTCATGCAACCAGGTCTCCATATTGACAATAACAACACATTTCAGCCCATTAGTCCCACCATGTTTATTTGGCATATGAAAAGTTTAGAAAGCTAAAATCAGACTGATTCCTTGTGGGATATAAAGATAGCAGGAAAATGGTCAAGCAGGCAATTAGGAAGGCCAAAAGGAGCCATGAAACATTCAAAGTTCAAAGTTCAATGTTAAGTATAGTATCATATGGACAAGTACATTGACGCACAGGAGCAATGAAAAAAACGTACTTGCAGCTGCACCACAGGCACATAGCATCAGATAAGCAGCATTTATAAGAAAACATGAATTAAACATTGTACACAATTTTACAAGAAAACACAATTAGAACAAAACAAAAGCTAAGGCCATTTTAGTGTTAAGTGATTGAAGTGATCAGTGTTGCTAAACTTCAAGAACTGAATGGTCGAAGCATTTATAATGGTTGTGCTGTTGCTAGTGTTACTTGGCTATATTTTTCAAATATTTTATAATTTAGAAGTTCCAGTTATAAATCAAAATATGTGTTTTGCGACACCGCTCAGCCAGGCCTGCCCAGAGTTGTGCTGTTCTGTATTCAATACTCGACAGAAGACCATTGAAACAGACACTATGTTATGAAATCTGTCTCAGGAAGAGATTACCAGGTAAGGATGTGTTCAGGGCCTCCTTTAAGAAATGTGTAATCCTGCTGATTTCCTCTGAGCCACGACCGTTCAAATTGGTGAAGGAGTTTTTGGGATGTTATTGAGAACCATGCATCAAGAGCACATAGAGCCAGAATAAACAGGATGAAGAGTGCCTGTGGTGAACTACATATACCTGTCTGAACACGCCCCTCTGCTGACTGCACCTGTGGCTCCTCCCACAGACCCCTGTATAAAGGTGGTTGGAGGCACTGCTCCCCCCCTCAGTCTCCAGGACGTTGTGTGGTCATTTCTTGCAGCTAATAAAAGCCTATCGTTTGCCTCCCGTCTCCGAGAGTTATTGATGGCGCATCAATTTTATTAGCTGCAATTTTAAAACATGGAGAGCATTTTACGACCAGATAAATTGGACATTGATCCTCAAGACCCCGAAGCAGCCATTGCCTTTGAACTCTGGCTTGCATGCTTCCAATCGTACCTGGAAGAGATTCCCGTGACTGAGCCTGCTATCATGCGCAGAGTTCTCCTCTCCAGAGTCAGTCCGCGGGTGTACTCCCTAATCAGGGACCTGCCCACCTACCAAGGGGCACCAGACGCCCTCAAAAGACAGTACCTGCAGTCGGTGAACACTATCTACGCAAGACATCGCTTAGCGACACAGCGGCAGCGGGCCGGAGAGTCGAGCACTGAGTTTGTCCAGGCCCTACAGACACTCGTGCGGGCCTGCGACTGCAGGGGACTGATAGTGAAACAGCATGTGGAACTCCTGGTACGGGACATCTTCGTTACGGGGATGTCCCGTACATGCGCCAGCAGCTGCTGGAAAATGCCGATCTTACCTTACAGTCGGCGATCAAGCTGGCCGACACGCTGGAGGCTGCTCTGCACAATGCTGACGCTGTCCAGCCGCGCGATCTCCCGCCGGTCCCATGGACGCTGCAGACCCCGCAACCCTCCGGCGAATCGACCACGGCTGCTGCCAGTCGCAAGTCCTCGCAGTTTTACTTCTGCGGACTTGAAAAGCACCCCCGAAAACGCTGCCTGGCCCGAGACGTTACCTGCTCCAGCTGCGGAAAGAAGGGCCACTTCGCCAAGGCCTGTAAGTCTAAACCACGAGCAGGGTCGAGCAGCACCGCGTGCGAGGCATGGGGGTCGCCATCTTAGTCGCCGCCATCTTGCCTGCCCGCCTCGTGCGAGGCATGGGGGCGGCCATCTTTGTTGGCACCATCTCACCCCACCTCCGACCCATGGGTGCTTAATGGACACCAAGACGGCAGTTCAACTCTGGCCTCCGTAACCCTCGACCAAAGCGCCCCACACCAGCTTGCAAGGTCAGTGATGGACATCCTGGTGGAGGGGCACAGGACAAGCTGCCTGTTTGACACGGGCAGCACTGAGAGTTTTATTCACCTGGACATGGTGCAACGCTGAGGACTCGTGTCACAGCCGGTAAGCCAGAGGGTCACCATGGCTTCTGGATCGCATTCCACAGGGGGGTTGTGTAGCAACATTGGTGGTGCAGGGCACAGAATATTGGGACTTTGCGTTACTGGTCATGCCTCAACTGTGTGCCCCTGTGTAATTGGGGCTCGACTTCCAGAGCCACCTGAAAAGTGTGACAATGGAGAATGACAGGCCCCTCCCACCAATCACTGTCAGAAATCCTCAGTTTTGTGGGGTTTCGTCATATACCCCGCTACTTGACCACACACACACACACACACACACACACACCAACCCACATATCCAACCCAGCACCATGCCAACAGCCGCGCTACTGACACCACTTGTAGCCTCTCCACCCTCAAGATCCCTCCCCCACCGCTGTTCGCCAACCTGACCCCTGACTGTAAACCTGTGGCAACTAAAAGCAGGAGGAACAGTGCAGGGGACAGGGCCTTCATTAAGTCGGAGGTGCAGCAGCTGCTCAGGGAGGGGATCATTGAGCCCAGCACAAGTCCTTGGAGGGCCCAGGTGGTCGTTGTTCGGACAGGGCAGAAAAATAGAATGGTCGTAGACTATAGCCAGACCATCAATAGGTTCACGCAGCTTGACGCATACCCCCTACCCTGCATCGCGGATATGGTCAATCAGATAGCTCAGTACAAGGTGTACTTGACCATAGACCTGAAATCCGCTTACCATCAGCTCCCCATCTGCCCGGAGGACCGCCCCTACACCGCCTTCGAGGCGGGCGGCAGGCTCTATCACTTCCTGCACATCCCCTTCGGTGTCACGAATGGTGTCTCTGTCTTCCAGAGGGAAATGGACCGGATGGTGGACCAGTGCCAACTGAAAGCCACGTTTCCATATCTGGATAACATCACCATCTGCGGTCACGACTGGCAGGATCACAACACTAACCTCCAACGATTTTTCCAAGCGGCCAAAGCTCTTAACCTTACCTATAACAGGGACAAGTGTGTGTTTGGAACCACCCGACTTGTTCTTCTTGGGTATGTCGTGGAGAACGGGGTCATTGGCCCTGACCCTGACCGTATGCCTAAACGGTGCCTGAGCTTCTTTTCCTATTACGCCCAATGGGTCCCTAACTACGCAGACAAGGCCCCCCCCCCGTCAAGTCCACCACATTTCCCCTCTCAGCTGAGGCCTGCACAGCCTTCAGCCGCATTAAAGGGGACATTGCCAAAGCAGCAATGCATGCGGTGGATGAGACCATTCCCTTCCAAGTAGAGAGTGACGCCTCCAACTTCACGTTGACTGCTACCCTCAACCAGGCAGGAAGGCCAGTAGCATTCTTCTCTCGTACCCTTCAAGGCCCTGAAATTCGGCACTCTGCCGTGGAGAAAGAAGTCCAGGCCATAGTGGAAGCTATTAGACACTGGAGGCACTATCTCACCAGCAAAATGTTCACCTTGCTGACCGACCAGCACTCAGTTGCGTTCATGTTCAGCAACCAACAGCGGGGCAAAATCAAAAACGATAAAATTTTGCGGTGGAGAATGAAACTCTCCACCTACAACTATGATATTCTGTACCGGCCTGAAAGGCTTAATGAGCCCCCTGATGCCCTATCCCGGGGAGCGTGTGCCAGTGCGCAGCTCGACCGGCTATAAGCCCTCCATGCAGATCTTTGCCACCCGGGGGTTACCCGATTTTACCATTTCGTGAAAGCCCGGAACCTGCCTTACTCCCTTGAGGACATCAGGATGATGACCAGGGACTGCCAAGTCTGCGCTGAGTGCAAACCGCACTTCTACCGTCCTGAAAAGGCACAACTTATCAAGGCCACCCGCCCCTTTGAGCGACTGAGTATTGACTTTAAGGGCCCCCTTCCCTCCACCGACCACAATGTCTACTTTCTCAACATAATTGACGAGTACTCGCGGTTCCCCTTTGCCATCCCCTGCCCCAATACCACTGCCACATCCGTCATAAAAGCCCTGCGCCAGCTCTTCACTCTGTTCGGATATCCCTGCTATATCCACAGTGATAGAGGGTCCTCCTTTATGAGTGACGAGCTGCGCCAGTACCTGCTGGCTAGGGGTATTGCTACTAGTAGGATCACGAGCTATAATCCCCGGGGAAATGGACAGGCGGAGAAGGAGAATGCCACGGTGTGGAAGACCACACTCTTAGCCCTTAAGTCAAAGGGATTGCCAGTCTCTCGCTGGCAGGAGGTCCTTCCCGAGGCGCTCCACTCCATCCGCTCCCTGTTATGCACGTCCACCAATGCCAGCCCTCATGAGCGACTCTTTTCTTTTCCCAAGAAGTCTGCTCCTGGGACCATCCTACCGGTTTGGCTGACGTCCCCAGGGCCAGTGCAGCTCCAGAAACGTGAGGAGCCATAAGTACTCCCCGATGGTCGAGAGGGTTCTCCTACTTCATGCAAACCCCCAGTATGCCTACATGGTCTTACCTGATGGGCGGGAGGACACGGTCTCCGTCCGCGACCTGGCGCCCGCAGGAGCACCAGACCCCTACCCCGAACACTCCACGGTGACTATGAACCCTGTACCCACCGAGGTGTATACCCACGAGACACCGCACACACCAAGCCCTACACAGACTCCTCACGACACTCCCATACCGGGCGCCTCGCACACGCATGAGGGATTACTGACGCCTAATGGGCTGACACCTCAAGTCAGGCCGGAGCCAGCACAACCACCGTCACCGGTGCAATCACCACCAGCACTGGTGCAATCACCACTGGTGCTACGTAGATCACAGCGACAGATTCAACCGCCTGATAGACTTAACCTGTAAATATACTTGTAAGAAACTTCGCCCCATGGGGACTCTCTTTTAAAACAAAGGGGGGGTGAATGTGGTGAACTACATATACCTGTCTGGACACGCCCCTCTACTGACTGCTCCTGTGGCTCCTCCCACAGACCCCTGTATAAAGGCGGTTGGAGGCACTGCTCCCCCCTCAGTCTCCAGGATGTTGTGTGGTCATTTCTTGGAGCTAATAAAAGCCTATCGTTCGCCTCCCATCTCTGAGAGTTATTGATGGTGCATCAGTGCCTCAACCCATCCACTATCCATCAGGCATCTCTTAGACCAGAAATTCCCAACCCGGGGTCCACGGACCCCCTCGGTTAATGGTTGGGGTCCATGGCATAAAAAAGGTTGGGAACCCCTGTCCTAGACAATCGCCAGAACAATCTTCAGCCTCAGAGCCTATAAAACTGGAGTGGAAGCAAGGTATTCTCAATCCTAAAAGAGAAAACAGTTGTAAGGTTGAAAATAAAAAAGCTAATCTTGGCAGGTGTATAAAAATCATAAACCTGTACAACACAGAAACTGATCTATGGTTCAACTTGTCCATGTCGATGAGGGATGAATGTTTAACAATGAGCAGAATTAAGTCTTTGCACAAAAGCTCTCCGTAGATCTCTGTTCTACTTCAAATAATGTGGGATTTGTATTTTGGCCATATTCTTCACCCACATGATGGCACCTCCGACTAAGAGCACATCCTTGAAATGGCTGTTATCCTGGATTACACAGACAAGTGGTGAAAAAGTGGACTGCCTGATGCACTTGAAGTGGAGAATCATCAACTGAATCGTTGTCGTGTTCTCTGCCCAACTCCTGTGCAGACGGGGTAATCCAGTCCTTACCATTGCAGCTCCCCTGTCCTCCAGTAATCACATCCTCTGGAAATGTAATTCTCAAGATGTAATGGGACGATTAACAAGGTTGGGTGTGCAGAATGAGAGAACAAAAATAAATTCTATGCACAGATTCTGTGCACCAAATATGTTTTATATAATGACAACAGCAATCAGGCTCTATTCTGTTCCTGGTTATCATTCCAGCTTCATCCTCACCTGTTCTGAAGTTGGCAAAGAGACATCAAACAAATGGCCATTGTCATGCATTTATAAAAAGAAAACAGTTGTGTTTTTGCTGGTTCTACTTAGATATCTTTTTCAAATATTTTATACTTTGGAAGTGCTGGTTATAAGTTGAAATCTTGTGTGGAGCTTATCCATCTGAGGAAAGAAGCAAGTGGCTGAGGGGATTTGTGGTGAGGAGAATTTCACAAAGCAAGGCATTGGGAATTCTGAGCATACGATCGTCAGCTGCTGGCCACTGAACAATAATTCAACAAGTTGAAAAGAGGTAGCCAAAAGATACTTGGGAGACCATAAACAGAAGTTTTCTTTACTACCTGAGACCAGAGATGAAGTAGAGAGAGGGAAGCTTGGCTGGTAAGGTCACAAAGCTTGTATTTTCCAGAGGGTAAAATTAAGATTATCCTTTTTTAAGGTGGTTTTGGGACAATTCAGATATTGGAATGAGAGAACATAAATAAATTCTATGCACAGACTCAATCGTACTACTGCAATCTCTAGGAAGACTTCTGATTCAGATTCAGATTCAGATTTATTTATCACATGTACATCGAAACACAGAGTGAAATGAATCATTTGCCTTAGCCACAAGCACAACCTAAGGATGTGCTGGGGCCTGCCTGTAAGTGTTACCACACCTTCTGGCACCAACATAGCTTGCCTCAATGTTCAAAACAACACAACACATAGCACAGAGCAAAACAAGCCCCATTTATTTTATTTATTTAGAGATAGAACACAGAGTAAGCTCTTCTGGCCCTTTGAGCCTGTCAACCCAACAACCCACTGATTTAACCCAAGCATCTTTGGAATGTGGGAGGAAACCCGAGCACCCAGGGAGAAATCCATGCATTCCATGGGGAGGACATACAGATTCCTTACAAAGGGTGCTGGAATTGAACTCCAGACTCCTTTTGCCTTCTTTCTAGTTTGTGCATCTTGATCTTGGGATGGTGCATTTAGTTCATTGAAGTATTCTCTTATTAGTCCCTCTATTGCTCCCTTTACCATCTGATCTCTCCTTTTGGTTTCTTCATCCACAACATCATCTGATGACTCCTCTGGTTTCATATCTCATTGACCCCTTTCTTTTTGGCCTTCCATTTATCCAGCCGGACTCTGGTCATTGCAATTACTTTACAAGCAGCTTTTTGACTCCCACTTGAAGTTCATACAATAACCTTAATGCACGCAGAGTGGATTCTGGTTCTTCATACTTACAAAATCCAAATGCATGCAACTTTCCTGAAGCTCCTTGAGCTCTCTTCCAGCTTAAAACCAAGTCATATTTCGCAAGTAACTGCCTGGTTAACATATCAGAAGCTTTCTCAGATATGTTGCTGACAAAAACTTTTATAGTCAGACTACAGATTTCATCATTTTCATGATTCATCTGAACAGCATGATCCTTCCCTGGTCCAATTAGTCTTGTGTATGTAAGCCTCTGCCACAACAATAACACAATTTGTTTGGCCAGGCCAGTTTCTGTTTAGAGGTCGCAATTTTGTTCACACTCACTTTCATTCCTGACTGCAACTCAATTGCATCTCTGTCTGTTGTCTCCATTACAGCTATTTCAACTGCTCCCTCAAGTGTAAGTTATGCATCATTTAGGAGCCATTTACGAATGCTTTCTTGTAAGATTCCACAAACTAAATGATCTGTCACTGCATCATTAAACCCATATTAGTGCCCTTTAGTGGACAGGAAGACTAGCCATTAATTGCATCCTGTAAGCAACATTGCCGCCAAGTAATTTTAAAGACACCAAAGTCTCTTCGCTGTATTAATTAGTGCACAATTGAAAGCTTCAGTTGTAACCCATAACACTATCTGTGTTAAAAATAGTGTTTCACCAAAATGCAGTGGATTCCAGTTCACTGGGACACCTCAGGACTAGTAAATTTTGGCCCAATTAAGCAGCTGTCCCAATTAGCCAGAGTTTCATGGAAATAGTTAAAAAGGTATAAAAAGGACAAACTGAGTAACAAATTATGTATTTAAATGAAATACAGAACAAATCAAAACACTACAGAGAATACTACAGCACTATAAAACTGAGTATTAGTTGCTGATAGTTATCGATGGAGGAATTCATCAGTGTACGCTATCAACAAAATTAGTACAAACAACTAATGCAGATAATGGACTGCCTTATTATTGATGATCACATCCTCCAAACCTTCATTTTCATTGTGCCATTCAAGATAATTATTAATAGACACCTTCAAATTCTTCATAGTTCCTGACTTGCTGAAGTAGTGAAATTGTTTTATTTTAACTCCCAGCTGTTTCTGGTATCTCTAAGCCTAAATGCTTGACACTGCAGTGAGTAAAACAATTCAGATTTGTCTCACTGTTTATTTCTCGCCAACTTTCAGTGACAAAAATCATTGTTTTTTGAACACAAACACAGGCAACTGACACTATTTAAAAACTGTTCACTTTAAACATGATGGAGAAGATAATGGCCACACAAGGTCATGGGTTGACACCAGTTAGAACCTGTTCTGCAGCATCTCCTTCCCCAGTTAAGCAGCATAGTGTCCCAAATAAACTAAGGGAATCCTGTCAATTTTGTCTTTCTTTTTGTTTTTTAAGAGTTGTTACAAATAATTGTCTGACCCTATTAACCAATGGCCCAATTAGGCAGAATCCACTGTATATATCAATGTATTCAGTACAGAAAATGGGATGTTATGTTTAAGTTGTAAGGCCTAATTTGGAGTATTATGTGTAGTTTTGGTCACCTACCACAGGAAAGATGTAAACAAGGTTGAAAGAGTTCAGAGAAAATTTACAAGAGCAGTTTGGATAGGTACATGGATAGTATGGATGTGGAGGGCTATGCTTGAGGTGCAGGTCGTTGGGAGTAGGCAGTTTAAAATGTTTTGACATGGACTAGATGGGCCAAAGGGCCTGACTCTGTGACCCTATGAAAAAAAACAAGCAACAACATTTTAAATACATTTTAACTACTATTCCTGTTACTACTCAATGATTACCTGGACAGGTTTGAACACAAATTAGGGGCATGAGATTCTATTGGCAGAATGGTCTCCTGACAATTTATTGGCTCATACATAAAGAGTGAAGAACTTGAGCATACTAGTGTTACTTCATTCTTAGAACCAATCTCATCAGAGAAGTAGAGAAGGTTACTGGACTACTGTGAGCTGACCCAAATTGCTAAGGCTCCAGAACAAACATGACAGAATTTTACAACAACTACCTCTGATTACTATACAAACTGAGTTTAATAAAACTTTTTTCAGAAGGCACTTGTTTCCTGAAGGAAATAGCGAAGTGTTAATTTGATACATTTCAGGTTGTAAATATTTAGGGATCATGTTTATTCTGTAAAAAGTATCAGACATATCAATTTGTCAAAATTGACATGGCTTTCAGTTTTAATAAATTGAAAACTAAATTACATCTGCTTTTAAGTATAATCTAAAACATCAAGTAGAGTTTTGACACTTATGTTAAGAATCAGAAATGTTATTCTTCACCTTTCAATTAATGCTCATGGATGCTTTCAAGTGGTATGGGTAGATGGGTGGATGTAAGAGAAAAGACTACCAAGTGCAAGATCACTGATCACTTCAACCAAATACCTGGCATTTTGGGCAGTCTTGCAGAATGGAGTAAAAACTTCCCTGAAAGAAATCTGGGCCCACTTAATGGAAAGAGCACATTAAAATATCTGGATGAGCATAGTGAATATTATCATCAGCCCATGGCTTAACAGCTTCATATGATTATAAGTGCATATGATTTTTTAAAGGTGTGATGTTTTATATTGAACTATGTTAGGTAGAACAGGAGCAAAACTCAAGACTCACGGATGCCATTATGCAGGGGCAGTGTTATATGATTCTGTGACTCAGGAGGGAAGGGGTAGAAGAGGCACTCTGTGGTGATAGGGAATTCATTAGCAAGGGGACTGGACAGGAGGTTCTGTGAGTGAGAACAAGATTCCCAGATGGCATGTTGTCTCCCTAGTGCCAGGGTCTGGGATATCTCGGATCGTGTCCTCGGCATTCTTAAGTGGGAGGGTGAACAGCCAAAGATCGTGGTCAATGTAGGTACCAACAACATGGGTAGGAAAAGTGATGAGGTTCTGCATAAGGAGTTCAGGAAGTTAGGTGCTTAAGTTAAAGGCTGGACCTCCAGGATTATGATCTCAGGATTGCTACGCATGCCATGTGCTAGTGAGGCCAGAATTAGGAAGATTGTACAGTTTAATATGTGGCCAATGAGGTTGTGGAGGCAGATGTTGGTAAGATCTCAGACAAAGTTAGAACTCTAAAGGTTGAGTATGGTGCAACAAAATCAAAAAGGGTGAATACAGGACTGAAGGTGTTGCATCTGAATGTGTGCCATATATAGAATAAGGTAGATAAACTTGCAGCACAGTTGCAGATGAGCAGGTATGATGTGCTAAGCATCATGGAATTATGGTTGAAAGATTATAGCTAAGAGCTATAATCCAAGGAATTGCATTGAAATGATAGGCAGGAAGGCAGAAGGGGCAGCATTGCTCTGTTGGTAAAAAATGAAATCAAATTATTGGAAAGAAGTGGCATAGGGTCGGAAGGTGATGAATTATTGTGGATAGAACTAAGGAACTGCAAGGGTAAAAAGACCCTGATGGGAGTAGTATACAGACCTCTGAACAGTAGTAAGGATGTGGGCTAAAAATTACAACAGGAGATGGAAAATGCATGCCAAAAGGGCAATGTTACAATAGTCACGAGGGACTTTAATATACAGGTAGATTGGGAAAATCAGGTTGGTGGTGGATTACAGGAGTGGGAATTTCTAGAGTGTCTACGAGATGGTTGAGCCCATTAGAGGATCAGCTATTCTGGATTGGGTGTTATGCAATGAACCAGAATTGATTAGAGACTTTAAGGTAAAAGAACCTTAGGGTTAAGTGATCATAATATGATCAAATTCACCTTGAAATTTGAGAAGGAAAGTTTAAGTCAAATGTAACAGTATTACAGTGGAGTGAAGGTAATTATAGAGGACTGAGAGAGGAGTTGACCAGAATTGATTGAAAAAGAACACTGGCAGGGATGATGGCACAGCAGCGATGGCTGGAATTTCTGGAAGCAATTCAGAAGGTACAGGATATATATATCCCAAAGATGAAGAAATATTCTCAAGGAAAAATGACACAACTATGGCTAACAAGAGAAGTCAAAGCCAACATAAAAGCCAAAGAGAGGGCGAATAATAGAGCAAAGGTTAGTGGCAAATTAGAGGATTTGGAAGCTTTTAAAAACCTTCAGAAGGGAACTAAAAAAGGTAAAGATGGAATACAAATGTACCCTAGCCAATAATATTAAAGATGATACCAAAAGTTTCTTCAGATACATAAAGTGTAAAAGAGAGGCAAGAGTGGATATCAGAACGCTGGAAAAGGATGCTGGAGAGGTAGTAATGGAGGACAAGGAAGTGGCAGATGAACGGAATAAGTATTTTGCATCTGTCTTCACTGAAAAAGAAGCCAACAGTATGTGGAAATGTTAGGTGCTGGCATAAAGTGTGTGAAGTTACCTTAACTAAACAGAAGGTTCTTTGGAAACTGAAAGATCTGAAGGTAGATGGTGTACACCCCAGACTTCTGAATGAGGTGGCTGAAGAGATTCTGGAGGCATTAGTAATGACCTTCCAAGAATCACTAGATTCTGGAATGGCTCTGGAAAATTGCAAATGTCACTCCACTCTTCAAAAAGGGAGCAAGGCAAAAGAAAAGAATCTATAGGCCGGTTAGTATGACCTCAGTGGCTGGGAAGATGTTGGATTCAATTATTAGGGATGAGGTCTCAGGGTACCTGGAGGCACCTGATAAAATAGACCATAGTTAGCATAGTTTCCTCAAGGGAAAATCTTTCCTGACAAATCTGTTGGAATTATTTGAAGAAATAACAAGCAAGACAGACAATGGAGAATTGGTTGACATTGTGTACTTAGATTTTCAGTAGGCCTTTGACAAGTTGTCACACATGAGGCTGCTTAACAAGCTATGTATGGTATTACAAGACAGATTCTAGCATGGATAAAGCATTGGCTGATTGTCAGGAGGCAAAGAGTGGGAACAAAGGGAGCCATTTCTGGCTGACTGTCAGTGATTAGTAGTGTTTCACAGTGGTCTGTAATGGGACCAATTCTTCTTTCATTATGTGTCAACGATTTGGATGACGGCATTGATGGCTTTGTTGCCAAGTTTGCAGACAATACGAAGATAAATGGAGGGGCAGGTAGTTTTGAGAAAGTAGAGGGGCTACAGAAGGACTTTGACAGATTACAAGAATGGGCAAATACAGTCTCGGGAAGTGTATGGTCATGCACTTTGGTAGAAGAAATGAAAGGGTTGAATATTTTATAAATGGAGAGGAAATAGAAAAAAAACTGAGGCACGAAGGGACTTGGGAGTCCTTGTGCAGGATTCCCTAAAGGTTAATTTGTAGGTTGAGTCTATGGTGAGGAAGGCAAATGCGATGTTAGCATTCATTTCAAGAGGACTAGAATATAAAAGCAAGGATGTAATGTTGAAATTTTATAAAGCACTGGTGAGGCCTCATTTACAGTATTATGAGCAGGTTTGGGCACCTTATCTTAGAAAGGATGTGCTGAAACTGGAGAGGATTCAAAGATGAAGTGCGTCTGATTATTCTGGACCGTTATTCACTAGAATCCAGAAGAAGAAGGGGTGACCTCATTGAAACCTATCAAAAGGAGCAAGGCCTTGATAAAGTGAATGTGGTGAGGATGTTTCCTATGGTGTGAGAGTCTAAGACCAGAGGACACAGCCTCGAAATAGAAGGGTGTCCTTTTAGAACGGAGAGGAGGAGAAATTTCTTGAGCCAGAATTTCTGTGGAATTCTTTGCCACAGTCAGCTGTGGAGGGCAAATCTTTATCTATATTTAAGGTGTATATGTATAATAGATTGACGGACGGACAGACATTATTGATCAATCTTGACTTGTTTGGGCATGAAAGGATATAGGGAGAAGGCAGACGATTAGGGATAAAAGAAAAATTAGATCAGCCATGATGAAATGGCAGTGCAGACTCTGTGGGCCAAATGGCCTAATTCTGCTCCTGTATTTTATGGCCTTATACATAACCATGTATTGGATATTAGAAACTTGGTGTGAACACACCAGCCAGACCTGATAGTTGTGCTTAAGAGCATGTGTAACAAATTGAATTTGAAGGCCACACATTTGTAGGAATTTGTGAATAAAACATGTGAGAGTTGTTTTGTGCTAAATAAAAGCCACAGTGTTTACTTTAATTATGAACAAAGCAAAAGTAGTCGCATTACGTCAGATGCTGTCTCTTAAAATGAACACAACAATACAATGACAGTGTTAGTGAATTATGTAGAACAGTTTCTATTATGAACAATGTGTGTTATCTGTCAGAATCAGATTCAATATCACTGGCATATGTAATGAAATTTGCTGTCTTTGCGGCAGCAATACAATGCAATACACGATAATCGAGAAAAAAACTGCAAATTACAGTAAATATATATATTGAATAGTTAAATTACAAATGTCTGTAAATTAGTAGTGCAAAAATGAAAATCTTTAAAAATATAGTGAGGTAGTGTTCATGGCTTCAATGTCCATTCAGAAATCGGATGGCAGAGGGGAAGAAGCTATTCCAGAATCATTGAGTGTGTGCCCTCCTTCCTGATGGTTGCAATGTTAATGATGGATGGTGTCCTTTTGAGGAACCGCTCCCTGAAGGTGTCCTGGATACGATGGAGGCTAGTCCCTATGATGGAGCTGCCTAAGTTTACAAGTCTCTGCAGCTTATTTTGATCCTGTATAGTAGCTCCCACATCTGTAGAAATTTGCGAGTGTCTTTGGTGACATATCAAATCTCATTCCTAATGAAATTTAGACACTGTCATGCCTTCTTTGTACCTGCATCAATATGTTGGGCCCAGGATAAATCCTCAGAGATAGTGACACCCAAGAACTTGAAATTGCTCACTCTCTCCACTTCTGAATCCTCTATGAGGATAGATTTGTGCTCCCTTGTTTTACACTTTTTGAAATCCACAATTAGCTCATTGGTCTTCCTGACTTTGAGTGCAAGGTTGTTGCTGTGACACCACTTAACTAGCTGGTATATCTCACTCCTGTATGCCCTATCATCACAATCTGAAATTCTGCCAACAATAGTTGTGTCTTCAGCAAATTTATAGATGGCATTTGAGCTGTGCCTAGCCACACAGTCATGGTTGCAGAGTAGAAAAGTGGGCTGAGCAGACGTCCCTGAGGTGCACCGGTGTTGATCGTCAGCGAGGTGGAGATGTTATTTCCGATCTGCACAGATTGTGGTTTTCTGGTTTGGAAGTTGAGGATCCAGTTGCAGAGGGAGTTACAGAGGTCCAGATTCTGGTATTTGTATTGCCACCCATTAGATTACCCTGCAAAGCACTCACATACATTGGGGTGGTTCGTGTGGTCAATGACTATTGGAAGAGTCCAAGCCCTGTCACCCCAACACAACTTATGCAACTCTAGTCATGTGTTTTTATTAGAAAGCTGCTCAAATTATTTCCATTTTGTGTTTATCTGTTCCACATCCCCTTGTATCATGAATCTGGGTAATTAGAAGTGCAGTGAGAATAGACACTGACAGCTTGCCAATAGATATACTCAGCTCTTGAAGTATACAGGTAATTTTTGAACAAGGGTCATTTCTCGGATCATGTTTGCATAGTGCCTGGACTTTTCTGGGAATTGGGATGTTTAGCCAACTAAGATTAAAACACTTAAAAAGTATTTACCAAAATGGCAGGACACATAGATAGAGGCACTTAATATGTACAAATTTTCTGGAGATTGGAGAAACCTCTTAAGACCATAAGACCATATGATATAGGAGCTGAATTAAGTCATTTGGCCCATTGAATCTGTTCTGCTATTTCATCATGGCTGATCCATTTTTCCTCTCAGTCGCAATCTCCTGCCTCTGCCCCGGATCCTTTCATGCTCTGACCAATCATGAATCTATCAACCTCTGCCTTAAATATACATAAATACTTGGCCTCTACAGCTGCCCGTGGCAAAGAATTCCACAGATTCACCACTCTCTTGGCTAAAGAAATTCCTCCTCATCTCTGTTCTTAAAGGATGTTAGTAGACAATAGACAGTAGGTGCAGGAGTAGGCCATTCGGCCCTTCTAGCCAGCAGCGCCATTCACTGTGATCATGGCTGATCATACACAATCAGTACCCCATTCCTGCCCTCTCCCCTTATCCCTTGACCCCGCTATCTATAAGAGCTCTATCTAACTCTCTCTTGAATGCATCCAGAGACTTGGCCTCCACTGCCTTCTGGGGCAGAGCATTCCACATATCCACCACTCTCTGGGTGAAAAAGTTTTTCGGCATATCTGTTCTAAATGGCCTACCCCTTATTCTTAAACTGTGGCCTCTAGTTCTGGACTCACCCATCAGCGGGAACATGCTTCCTGCCTCCAGCATGTCCAATCCCTTAATAATCTTATATGTTTCAATCGGATCCCCTCTCATCCTTCTAAATTCCAGTGTATACAAGCCCAGTCGTTCCAATCTTTCAACATATGACAGTCCCGCCATTCCGGGAATTAACCTTGTGAACCTACGCTGCACTCCCTCAATAGCAAGAATGTCCTTCCTCAAATTTGGAGACCAAAACTGCACACAATACTCCAGGTGGGGTCTCACCAGGGCCCTGTACAGCTGCAGAAGGACCTCTTTACTCCTATACTCAATTCCTTTTGTGATAAAGGCCAGCATGCCATTAGCTTTCTTCACTGCCTGCTGTACCTGCATGCTTGCTTTCATTGACTGATGTACAAGAACACCTAGATCTCGTTGTACTTCCCTTTTTGCTAACTTGACTCCATTTAGATAGTAATCTGCCTTCCTGTTCTTGCCACCAAAGTGGATAACCTCACATTTATTCACATTAAACTGCATCTGCCATACATTTGCCCACTCACCCAACCTGTCCAAGTCACCCTGCATTCTCATAACATCCTCCTGACATTTCACACTGCCACCCAGCTTTGTGTCATCGGCAAATTTGCTAATGTTACTTTTAATCCCTTCATCTAAATCATTAATGTATATTATAAACAGCTGCGGTCCCAGTACCGAACATTGCGGTACCCCACTGGTTACAGCCTGCCATTCCAAAAGGGACCCGTTAATCGCTACTCTTTGTTTCCTGTCAGCCAGCCAATTTTCAATCCATGTCAATGCTCTGCCCCCAATACCATGTGCCCTAATTTTGCCCACTAATCTCCTATGTGGGACTTTATCAAAAACTTTCTGGAAGTCCAGGTACACTACATCCACTGGCTCTCCCTTGTCCATTTTCATAGTTATATCCTCAAAAAACTCCAGAAGATTAGTCAAGCATGATTTTCCCTTCATAAATCCATGCTGACTTGGACTGATCCTTCTACTGCTATCCAAATGTGTTGTAATTTCCTCTTTTATAATTGACTCCAGCATCTTTCCCACCACTGACGTCAGGCTAACTGGTCTATAATTCCCTGTTTTCTCTCTCCCTCCTTTCTTGAGAAGTGAGACAACATTAGCCACCCTCCAATCAGCAGGAACTGTTCCTGAATCTATAGAACATTGGAAAATGATTACCAATGCGTCCACGATTTCTAGAGCCACCTCTTTAAGTACCCTGGGATGCAGACCATCAGGTCCCAGGGACTTATCAGCCTTCAGACTCAACAGTCTATCCAACACCGTTTCTTGCCTAATATAAATTTCCTTCAGTTCACCCTTTACCCTAGTTCCTTTAGCCACTATTACATCTGGGAGATTGTTTGTGTCTTCCCTAGTGAAGACAGATCCAAAGTACCTGTTCAACTCATCTGCCATTTCCTTGTTCCCCATAATAAATTCACCCGTTTCTGTCTTCAATGGCCCAATTTTGGTTTTAACTATTTTTTTGCTATTCACATACCTGAAGAAGCTTTTACTATCCTCCTTTATATTCTTGGCTAGTTTACCTTCGTACCTCATTTTTTCTTGGCGTATTGCCTTTTTTGTTATCTTCTGTTGCTCTTTAAAAGCTTCCCAGTCCTCCGGTTTCCTGCTCATCTTTGCTATGTTATACTTCTTCTCTTTTATTTTTATACTGCCCTTTACTTCCCTCGTCAGCCACGGCCGCCCCTTACTCCCCTTAGGATCTTTCTTCCTCTTTGGAATGAACCGATCCTGCACCTTCTGCATTATTCCCAGAAATACCTGCCATTGTTGTTCCACTGTCTTCCCTTCTAGGGTATTGTTCCATTGAACTTTGGCCAGCTCCACCCTCATAGCTCCATAGTTCTCTTTGTTCAACTGTAATACTGACACATCCGATTTTCCCTTCTCCTTCTCAAATTGTAGGTTAAAACATATCATATTATGGTCACTATCTCCTAATGGTTCCTTTACCTCGAGGTCCCTGATCAAATCCGGTTCATTGCACAACACTAAATCTAGAATTGCCTTCTCCCTGGCAGGCTCCAGTATAAGCTGTTCTGAGAATCCATCTCAGAGGCACTCCACAAACTCCCTTTCTTGGGGTCCAGTACCATTCTGATTCTCCCAGTCTACCTGCATGTTGAAATCCCCCATGACAACTGTATCATTACCTTTGCGACATGCCAATTTTAACTCTTCATTCAACTTACACCCTACACACAGACTGCTGTTTGGGGGCCTGTAGATAACTCCCATTAGGGTCTTTCTACCCTTAGAATTTCTCAGTTCTATCCATACTGCCTCTACATCCCCAGATTCTATGTCCCCCCTCGCAAGGGACTGAATGTCATTCCTCACCAACAGAGCCACCCCACCCCCTCTGCCAGTCAGTCTGTCCTTTCGATAAGATGTATATCCTTGAATATTCATTTCCCAGGCCCTGTCCTATTGAAGCCATGTCTCTGTTATTCCCACAACATCGTGCTTGCCAATTTCCAACTGAGCCTCAAGCTCATCTACTTTATTCCTTATACTTCGTGCATTCATATATAATACTTTTAATTCGTTACTCCCCTCTCCTTTCATATCAATTCCTATTTCACTTGGCCATACTGTATGATCTCTTCTTGAGCTTTCTACTCCATTGATTCTGTTGTCCTTTTTAACTTTTCTTATTTTCACTTTCCCTTTAACTCCATCCTTATATTTCCAGTTCATCCCCTACCCCCCACTACTTAGTTTAAACACATCCGTGTTGCAGTGGCAAACCTATCTGCCAGAATGCTGGTCCCCCGCCTATTAAGGTGCAACCTGTCCCTTTTGTACAATTCATCCCTACCCCAAAACAGATCCCAGTGGTCCAAGAATGTAAATCCTTGCTTCCTGCACCAGTTCCTCAGCCACACATTCAGATCCATTATCTCCCTATTCCTGCCCTCTCCAGCACGAGGAACTGGAAGCAAACCAGAGATAACCACCCTGGAAGTTCTGCTTTTCAGCCTTCTTCTGAGTTCTCTGAAGTCCCGCTGCAGAATGTCCTTCCTCTTCTTCCCGATGTAATTTGTGCCGACATGCACTACCACTTCCAGCTGTTCACCTTCACCCTTGAGGATTCCCTGCAATCGGTTCATGATGTCCTGGATCCTAGCACCAGGGAGGCAACACACCATCCTTAAATCTCGCCTGTTGCCGCAGAAACCCCTTTCCGTATCTCTTACTATGGAGTCCCCTACTACCACGGCTCTTCCTGATGTCTGACTCCTCGGTTCTGCTTCTGCACCAATTTTCGGCTTGCAGACCTGTCCTCTATTGTTCCTCTATTCTGAGGGTGTGTCCTTTGGTTTTAGACTCTCCCACTGTAGGAAACATCCTCTCCACATCCACTGTAACAAGGCCTTTTACCATTCAATAGGTTTCAGTGAGGTCACCCTCATTCTTCTGAATTCTAGTTAGTACAGGCCCAGAGACATCAAATGCTCTTCATATGACAAGCCATTCAATCCTGGAATTATCTTAGTGAACTATGTTTGTAAGTTACAGCACATCGTTTCTAAGATACAGGACCCAAAACTGCTCACAACACTCCAAGAGAGGCCTCACCAGTGTTTTATAAAGTCTCAACATTACATCCTTGCTTTTATATTCTAGTTCTCATGAAATTAAGTCTAACTTTGTATTTGCCTTCCTCACCACAGACTCAACCTGCAAATTTACCTTTAGGGAATCCTGCACAAGGACTCCCAAGTCCTTTTGTGCCTCAGAGTTTTGAAATTTCTCTCTGTTTAGAAAATAGTCAAACCTTTCATTTCTTCTACCGAAGTGTATGACCATACACTTCCTGACATTGTATTCCATCTGTCACTTCTTTACCCATTCTCCTAATCTGTATAAATCCTTCTGTAGCCTCTCTACTTCCTCAAAACTACCTGCCCTTCCACCTATCTTCGTAACATCTGCAAACTTGGCAACAAAGCCATCAATGCCGTCATTCAAATTATTGACATATAATGCAAAAAGAATCAGTCCCAATACAGACCACTGTGAAACACCACTAATCACTGGCAGCCAACCAGAAAAGGCTCCCTTTGTTTCCACTCTTTGCCTCCAGCCTATCAGCCACTACTAGAATCTTTCTTGTAATATCATGGGCTCATAACATGTTAAGTAGCCTCATGTATGGCACCTTGTCAAAGGCCTTCTGAAAATTCAAGTGCACAACAACAACCAATTCTCCATTGTTATTTCTTCAAAGAGTTCACAGAGGCTGGTAAGTCTGCAAGGGTAAGGTAAAGTAAAGCTACAGATTTTAAAGCTCATGCACAGGGCTCAGGCAACCAGGAAAGGATTACAAGGACAGGGAGTTAATACATGCCAAGGATCTATCTAGGGAGCTTTACCTTGCTATATGAAGAACAGAAGAAAGGAAGCCAGAAAGAATAACACTGGATAAGATGAGCATAGAACTGTATAGAACAAAGATAAGCAAGAAAATTTCAGGAGTGGAGGTAGCAGCTAAAGGAAGTACTACAATGGATATGGAAGTAAGTAGACTTTGTGATAGTGGGTTTAGGATCTGAAACCATGCAGAAGATAAAAAGTGTATGAAGCTTCTGTTGGGTTAGTCCTCAGTCCTTCACAGTACTATACGACAATGCAGGAATAGCCTCTTGCCAAGTGTACAACGTGAATCATTAACCCAAATCATGGCTACAAATTATTTATCTGACTTCATAACCAGCTTTGGATCTTTCAGAATAAAATACTCTTTGACGTCATATAACATCTGCATGGATGATAATAATTTATTGTAACTATAATATAATGCACTGTAATTAGATCAGGAAAAGAATTTCTCAGCTAGGAATTCAGATTAATCCTCACCTTCACCTTCCGCCTCCACAGCATCTTGTTATACTGTTTGCTTGCCACTGTTGCTGTGACATAAATGACACACAGAGAATGGTAGTGAAGAAAGAATACAGAGTATTTTTAAGGAAAAACAGTATAAATATATTAGATGTATTTATCTCCCAGCAGCATCAATACAGTCATAGTTCCTATTTTATTGTAGTTATATCTCAGTCAATAACATGCTTAGATGATAGATTTTTGCTTATATTGAAAATACTGAAGTTTCTCCCTAGCTAATTAAATGTGTACTACTATTGGCAGTTCTTAAAATAACACATTATTTATAATTAAGCATGGACTTAATAAACTTTTAAGTGTGGAGGTTTGAAATTTAACTAATGCCTTGCTTTGGATTGGCTGAACTGTTGGGTGTTGATCAAATGATCAGAAGGTCCTAAATGCAATTCTTGCTCAAATTAGATGAGCTCAGTGGGTTCACATGGTATGTACTGGGCACAATTAAACTCAGTTAAGAAGAAGAGATGCCCAGAGTTCCAATTTGATTGCTATCCAATACTGTCAAATGTACATATATGGATAGGCAGTGATAAATATAATAAAGATTTTTTAAGATATAGGTTAGCTTTATTTGTCACATGTACATCAAAACATAAATTGAAATGCGTCAATTGCATCAAATTAAATCAGCGAATATTGGGCTGAGAAAGTGGCACCACACTTCTGATGCCAACATCGCATTCCCACAATTCACTAACACTAACCTGTACATCTTTGGAATGTGGGAGGAAACCGGAATAAAATAAAACATGATATGGTTTGTTCACAGCAGCAGTAACAAACAAAACTGAGCCTGAGCTATGATAGGCAATATTACAACCTAAAACATAGTCAGAAAAGTTGATTTTAACAAGTAGATTGTAACTTTGGCCATTAGTTACTATATAAAGCTGCTGGGCTCAGCTAATTCAGCACAAGAATTTAACTTAGGACCTTCTGATCATGAGGCTTGGTACAAAGACAGGCAATCAAAAATCAGTGGAGCTCCAAACTTGCACATTTAAAATCTAAAGGAATGGAGATCTTTTCAGATTATTTTCTCTATCCCCTTTTCTTTGTTAATATGTTGGCTTTCCTCCAATATCCCCACCATCACAGAAGCTGTTCTCCAGCTAATTCAAATCACTCCACCTGATCTCAGGGAACAGTTGTGGAATGAGCTTCCAGTAGAAGTGGTAGAGGCAGGTTTGGTATTGTCATTTAAAGTAAAATTGGATAGGTATATGGACAGGAAAGGAATAGAGGGTTATGGGCTGAGTGCTTGCCAGTGGGACTAGGTGAGTGTAAGTGTCGGCATGGACTAGAAGGGCCAAGATGGCCTGTTTCTGTGCTGTAATTGTTATATGGTTATATGTTATATGGTTAACAGTTGAGTATACGAGAATCTGGAAGAAAATCTCTGAAATAAACCAATTGCAGTAATGAAGACTTTTGTCCCAGAACTGGCCATACTTCTATGCAGGCTGTTCCAACATAGTTATACTACTGATATCAACCTACATGCAATGGCAAATGAAAAAAGCAGGACACACTCAATCCAGATAATTACGGCCCAATTAGTTTACTTTTTATCACCAGCAAAGTGATAGAAGCTGATGTTGATTGTGTTATCAATGGGCAGTTACTCAACGATAATTTCCTGGCTGAAGCTTAAGACCACTTGGACCAGACTTCATCAAAGTCATGGTCCAAATATGGACTGAGGAGCTGAATTACTGTGGTGGGGTGAGTCTTTGTCCCTGACATAAAGTTAGTGGTTGACTTCAGAGAGTCCAGAGAAAACTTAAGTCAATGTGCATCAATGTGCAACACTCCAGTAATTGGATTCATAATCTCACAAAATGAAAGATGGTTGTGGTTTCTGAAAGTCAAAATTCTCAGCCTCATGAGATCACTGCAGGAGTTCCTCAGGGCGGTAGTCTAAGCCCAAACACCATCAATGATTGTTCTAACCGCTGACCCTTAACATCCAATAGTATTATTGTTACCAAATCCCCACCAACAATATCCTGTGGGGAGGGGGTGGGGTTTACCATTGACCAGAAACTCAGCTGGACCAGCTGCAAGGCACAATCAAGGAGCATGATGGAAGTTGCTCCATTTGCCGGAATGGGTGCAGCTCCAACAACTCTCACGAGGCACAATACCATCTAGAACACAGCATGTCATAGAAACATAGAAAACCTACAGCACAATACAGGCCCTTCAGTCCACAAGGTTGTGCTGAACATGTCACTATCCTAGAAATTACTAGGCTTATCTATAGTCCTCTATTTTACTAAGCTCCATGTACCTACCCAAAAGTCTCTTAAAAGACCCTATCATATCCTCCTCCACCACCTTTGTCAGCAGCCCATTCCATGCACTCACCACTCTCTGAGTAAAAAACTTACCCTTGACATCTCCTCTGTACCTACTCCCCAGCACCTTAAACATGAGTCCTCTTGTGGCAACCATTTCAGCCCTGGGAAAAAGCCTCTGACTATCCACACGATCATCCTCCGTTGCTCCACTGAGAAAAGGCCGAGTTCACTCAACCTATCTTCATAAGACATGCTCCAGGCAACATCCTTGTAAATCTCCTCTGCACCCTTTCTATGGCTTTCACATCCTTCCTGTGGTGAGGCGACCAAAACTGAGCTCAGTACTCCAAGTGGGGTCTGACCAGGGTCCTATATAGCTGCAACATTACCTCTCGGCTCCTAAATTCAATTCCACAATTGATGAAAGCCAATACACTGTACTCCTTCTTAACCACTGAGTCAACCTGCGCAGCTGCTTTGAGCGTCCTATGGACTCAGACCCCAAGATCCCTCTGATCCTCCACACTGCCAAGAGTCTTATCATTAAGACTCATCAATAACCACACAAACATTCCCTCCAGAGGTTATATTGTGCACCATCTACTAGCTAAATATATCAGAGTTACTCTTCCAGGTTGCTCTGACAGCACCTCACAAACCTGGAAGCTCTATCGCCAAGAAAGACAAGGATAGCAGATGTTTGGGTATACCACTGCTCCCAGGATCTCCTCCAAGTCAGGCACCTTTGGATTTGGAAAAGTCATCGTCATTGGGTCTAAAACCTGCAACCCTTCCCCAAGTGTATCGTGGGGTATCTTCACGAGGACTGTTGCAATTGAAAACAATTCACAACTACCTCTTGAGAGCAATTATGAATAGGGAAGAGATGCTTGGAACACTGGCAATGCAAATTTGTCTAGTGCATCCCCTCTGACTTTATGTCAACTTTTTAAGTGACTCTGGTGCTACATCACCAACTTCACTTCTGAAAACCAATAGAAGGGCTTTTACTAAATCACCTATAATATTGAAGATTTGATGAAGTAGGATATATATTAACATGTGTAAGTCTGCAGATGCTGGAAATCCAAAGCAACACATACAAAATGCTGGAGGAACTCAGCAGGTCAGGCAGCATCTGTGGAAATGAATGAATAGTTGACATTTCAGTCCAAGACTCTTCTTCAGGGCTGAGAAGGAAGGGGTAAGATGCCAGGATAAAAAAGTGGGGGGGGGGAAGAGAGGAAGGAGGCTAGCTGGAAGGTGATGGGTGAAACCAGGTAGGTGGAAAAATTCAAGGGCTGGAGAAGAAGGAATCAGATAGGAGAGGAGAGTGGACTATAGCAGAAAGGGAAGGAGGAGGGAACCCAAGAGGAAGTAATGGGCAGGTGAGAAGCAGTAAAAGTTTCAGAGAGGGGAATAGAGAAAGGGGGAGGGGAAATTTGTTTACCATAAGGACAAATTGATATCCAAGACATCAGGTTGGAGGCTACCCAGGTGGGATATAAGGTGTTGCTTCTTCATCCTGAGTGTGACCTCATCTTAGCACAAGAACAGGCCATGGACTGACAGGTTGGAATGGGAACAGAAATCATAATTTAAATGTTTGGCCACCAGCAGGACCTGCCTGGGGCAGATGGAGTGGTCCCCAATTTACGACAGGTCTCACCAGTGTAGAGAAGGCTGCATCAGGAGCACCAAACATAACAGATGACCCCAGCAAATCTGCAGGTGAAGCATAAACCTCACCTGGAAGAACTGTTTGTAGCCCTGAATGGAGGTGAGGGAGGGGGTGTATGGGCAGGTGAGGCATGTAGGCCACTTGTAGGGATAAGTGATGGGTGGGAGAGATAAATGGACAAGAGAATCACGGAGTGAGCAATCCCTGAGGAAAGCAGTGGGGGGAGGGTTGTGGTTTGGTAAAGATAAATTTAGTGGTAATCTAAATATAAATTATCTTATTTGGCGGAGAAATCCAGATCAAATGGATATTATTTTAAGCTCAGTGCCGGACCATTCAGCATCAATGTAGGGAAGAACTGCACACAAAGTGTAGGGAAATCTGGAAAAGTCTCCTGCAAGGAGTTGCTGAGGCTTGGTCAGTTAGAAATTTTAAAGTCAGAACTGAGCTTTTTCTTTTTAGCTGAGGGCATTGAAGATTATGGAACTATGGTGGGTAAAGATAAGAGATATATGTTGGTTATGATTTAATTGAAATGCCTTAGGTTGAATAACCTTCTCCTACACCTATCTTATGTTCTCAATATGAATCATTTCCTTCTCTATATTGAACTTTCTGTAATATATTAACATTCCTTTGAAGGATTTATGTTAAGGAACCATGAATAAGAAATATCACTGCAGTATTTCAATTCTTTTTTCAGCAACAACATAGAGCGAAACAAAAATTACTATTCGTTGTGATATTATCGTTCAGCAGAGTCCAAAAACAATACTAGAATAGAATTTATTGACGCAATTTACAAAATTTAACACAATGTGAATTAAAATAACTTCCTTACCTAAGATGAACAATCATAAACCAGCACAAGAGTATGTTTCCAGGCCAACAAAAATCACATACAGTATCTTTGAGTAAAAATGATCAGACCTCAGTGTAGCCAATTTTATCTCCTTTATTAAGCCTCATTAATGGGCTTTCTAATATTGGAAAAAGCAAAACAGGGTAAATGACAATAAACAAGTAATTTAGATTCATGAATAGACTGATGTTATTCTCATTTCAAAAGAGTAAGTTGAGAAGGAGTGAGATGAAAAACTTCAAAACCATGAAGGCTGGCTATTACTGATCGGGGTTTGATTCCTGGGAGGTGCTGTTAAAGCCTAGTCAAAGTATACAACTGCAGTGTATTTTGTAAATCATTAATGAATACTGGGTGGTACAGTAGCATAGTAGTTAGTGCAATTGATTTACAGCGCCTGCAATCACTGATTGGGGTTCAATTCCTGCCACTGCCTGTAAGGAGTCTGCATGTTCTCCCCATGACTGTGTGGATTTCTTCCAGGTATTCTGGTTTCCTTCCAGATTTCGAAGACATATGGTTGGAGTTAGAGTTAGTGAGGCTTGCTAAGTTGGCGCCAGAGGTGTGGCGACAATTGCGGGCTGCCCCCCAACACACTCTTCAGACTGTGTTAGTCATTGGCGCATAATGATGTATTTCACTGTATGTTTTGATGTTTCGATGTATGTGTGACAAATGAAACAAATCTTAAGGTTCTAGTCAGAGATTTTTGGGAGAATTGTTACCACTGGTGCAACCAGAAGAAATAGCTACTTTAAGCAATGGTTTGTTACGATCTGCAATGCAGTCCCGGGAGAGACTGGTGGAAAGGGAGTAGCTATTCAATAGTAACATTTAAGCTAAGTGGTTGAAAGGAAAGCAAAAACTAGAGTTGCAGTGGGAGAGGATGTAGTTAGATTGTACTTCTACAGAGCCAACATAGAATCGATGGGCCAAATCCCATCTTTGCATGTTGTTTCCTTTCAGCGATCAAATTAAAATGCTGCCTGCATACTAATCACTAATAATGGCTATGAGAAAATAAAGTCTAGTATGAATAAACGGCAGTCACAAAACAAAAATTTGTTTAAATGCAAAATGATGCAAAAATAATTAGTTGGTGCTGGAGATTTTAGAGCCTTTTTTTTAAATTTCAAAACCGAAAACATGAATAACAATGGATGAAATGGCCTCTGTTTCAAATGCACACACAGTCTAAGTGAATGAATTAAGATGGGCTAAACCTCTTTCACTGAAATTTACTGTATCCCGGCAGAACAACAAGTTGCATTAAAGCCTGGCAAAGCAAGCAATTCCTGCAATCCTTTTCAGACAGCCTGCTAAACAGAGCATCACTCACACCGAAGGACTGAAGTCACGCTTTGTGCTTCAGTCTTGGGGGCACAATTACAGCATGGAACACTGCTGAAAGAATCAATTTTTATACTGCTGCTGGCTGCTGCCATGGATATTGTGGTGCTTGCGCCAACTGTCACTAAGTCATGAAAGGGAGCGTTTCCTATTCACACGCAGTGCAAGGCAATTCAGCCATTGCTGGAATACAGCAAACAATGTCCCCTTTTATGCAGAGCACAGAAGAAGTGAGCAAACAGAATGTTCTGGGAAATGGCAAGCAGCCATATATTTGAATGGCTCACAAGATAAACCTGCCAAACTAAATCTTCACAGGGATTAAAATCTATTCAGTTTCCAATCAAGGTCTGCTAGTTATTTTACTTTAGTAACACATCTATCCTCTTTCTGTCCTTTTGTTTATAGCTGTACCTTCCTTCAGAAACTGAAGGGGGCGCACTCAACACATGTAAGACATTACAACCTGCCTCTTGTGTTTCAAGGCTCAGTTTATGGGATCGTGTCACGGCATTAACAATATTATAAATAGAGAAGTAGATATTTTCCTTCACCAGTCAGTGAAACAAATCATAATGCGTATTGTGTAATCACATGAGGCAGCATCACTTTTTGTGCATATGGTGCAAAAGCTGCCCTTTTGAAGTCCTAAGTTTGCTGCATACCAACGTTGTAAAAAAGGTCAGAAATTGCTATAATGTAACATATTACAAAGATTGATATCTTCCAAAATGTCTTCCAGGAGCGTAACACAATTATGGCTGAGATGATGTTAATAAGCCACCACTGCTTGCCTGTCAGTTTTATGTCATCTCAGCTACTTGATATGCTGCGGCAATGTGACAGACATCAAAATGTACCAAATAATTTATTAATGGCAACTTTCTTTTACAAATTATGCTCATCAAGGTGAGAGAGCCTGGTACCGGGATTTCAGCATGGTCAAAAACACAGTCTACTCTGCTCAATACTGTACCCCATCCCTATTTTGTCATTATTTTTCCAACTCTGCTCTCTGATGGTCTGTCCTGAGCAGTGAACATCTTTCATATCCTCGTGATGCTGCCATGGATACTGTGACCTGGGCTGATCAACAAGCTGACAGACTGTGGTCACTTCTGGCACAGCCAGGCCCATTCTTATGCCAGCCGATTAGGTAATCCGTCCATCACAGCTGAAGGACACCCACACCCAGAAGCTGAGGAAGTCCCGTCCACATGGGACCAAATATCCACCTAGGTGTCAAACCACAAATCACTCATGCCACTTTAATAATTTGCGTTTTTTAAACTATTCTGAGAGACATGGCCACAAATGAATTTTCAGGTTGGAATGGCTGTTAATGGAGCTAATTTCTGTCCTACCAGCGGGGCACAAATTAACCTCTATACCCAAACTGTAGAAAACTATCTGTTGAAAGCGAACAGAAAGGTTTCTGGAGCATGAAATGGATCTGCCGAAATAAGAACTGAATTTTTTTTGTTTCAGCAACACTGGAGTTCTACCTTGCTGTAAAATAAACTCCAGCTGTAGACCAGATAGAAAGTTCAAGGGAAAAATATGTAAAATCGTCTTGGCAATCAGCTTTAAATGACCTTTTTACTGGTTAATATTGAAAACTGTAAAATCAGTAATGGCTGGCAATAATTTGGTAATTGGTGCAAAATGACACAGGAGGAACATGTACCTTTCAAAGGACAATGATAGGATATGAAGAATGAACTGTGAACAGTACACTGTAACTGAGTCCTGTACCGCAGGCACTTTGTTAGACCCACATGACCAACATTATGCACAGGAGTGATAAAACAATGATGCCTAATGGTAGATCGAGGTGTCCAGAAAATCAAGTAGAATATACAGAGGACACGCATTCAATTTTGTGCACCTTGCGGCTCACTGGCATTCCCAGTGTGTCTCAGTTTTCTCAGTTGGGCAGAGCCTAAGGAGTGGCTTGCAGCCAGTGCCACTAACCAAGGACATATAGATGTTACCTCCAGCTTGCCTTCTAGTTTCACGCGGCAAACCAGAAAAAATTCTTTAAATTGTCAAAATTAGTCGAAGTAAATTTATTATCGAAGTATATATATAAAACCATACATTACCTCATTTTCTTGCAGGTATTTCCAGGGAAGAAAAGAAATACAATAGAATTTATGAAAAATTGTAAATAAACACAGACTGAGAAACAACCAATGTGCAAAAGAAGACAAACTGTGCCAATAAAAAAATAATACTCAGAACATGAGTTGCAAAGTCCTTGACAGTAAGTCTATAGGTTTTGTAATCAGCTCAAAGTACTGTTGATTGAAACTATCCATGGCAGTTTAGAATACTGATGGTTGTATGATAAAGACTGTTTCTGAACCTGATGGTGTGGGACCTAAGGCTTCCACACCTCCTGTATGATAGTAGCAGTGAGAAGAGAACATAGCCTAGATGGTCAGGGTCTTTGATGATGGATGATGCTTTCTTGTGGAAGTGCTCCATGTAAACTTACTCAATGGTTGGGAGGGTTTTGCCTGTGATGGACTGGGCTGTATCCACCACTTTCTGTAGACTTTTCCAATCTTGGAATTTGGTGTTTCCATGTCAAGCCATTACTTATAAACAATGTTATTGTTCTCACCACACCAATTCCTGAACAAATTACAGAATGGCAACATTCTTGGCCTCAAGACCTTTAGCCACAGTAATTTCAGCCAAGTTTCTTTGTTCAGTACATCTAGCCATGGTTCTGTATATTCATCATGCCTGCAGGAAAACATTTCAGCAGTCTCTGATGAGGAGGAACTTAGCAACAGCAAAAGTACAACTTTGAAAGTAATCAGTGCTCATCACTAGGATCTGTAACACACGAGTTGAGCGTCTGACAACAAAACCTTCATGGTCAAAGCATGCAGTCACAAAGGAATTCAAATTTCATGAAAACAGCAGCTGCCCCTTTTATAATTTTAGCTCAGCCTCATTGTCTGTGAAGATCCTTTTCCCTTGATACAAGAACCAAGAACTCAATATTTAGTCCTTGGCAAATCAAGCTACTTTGACCTACATCACCTAGCTAAAGCTGCCACTTTTATTTAGCCTGTGCACTTTAATTATGCAGTCACATTAATTCTGAATTAGCACATTAATAAAGTCAATCAATGACATGCATCTTGCATTGGAATCAAAGTCAGAGAATGAAATTCATATCATTACTAACATACACATGAGGCCAAAGTGAAAAACAAGCACTAAATTCTTGATATGGGTATAATCCACTGTCTAACATGTGGGAAACAGGAGATGAAAAACAAAATGGGAACTCTAAAACTAGAGAAATTCTGCAGATGCTGGAAATCCAAAGCAACACACACAAAATGCTGGAGGAACTCAGCAGCCAAGCAGCATCCATGGAAAAGATTAAACAGTCGATGTTTCGGGCCGAGACCTGAAGGAGTCCTGATGAAAGGTCTTGTCCTGAAGCATTGATCGTTTACTCTTTTCCATGGATACTGCCTGGCCTGTTGAGTTTCTCCAGCAAAATGGGAACTCTGTTGGAATTGTAAATATTTTTTTCTTTGTTTGTATTCATTTTTGAATGCAAGCCATGCTGGCCAAGGTCATTTAACAGCTATCCTTAATTGTACTTGATAAAGTTGGAGTTCTTCAATACCATAGGCCCGGTGGTAAAGTAACTCCCATAGATCAGTGAGGTAAGGGGTTCCAGTGTTTTGAGCCTGTAGTTAGGAGGTCAACCTGCAACTATTGATGTTCTGATTCACTTTCTGACTTGTCATTTTAAGTGGTGGAGGTCATGAGCTGGTGAGGAGCTATCGAGGTATGCATGGCAAGTTGCAGCAGTGCCACGCTTCATTGGATACCCAGCCTCCTAACCACTCTTGTAACCACAGGAATTACAGTAAGTGACAATTACAGATGCACTTCTGGTAGATGATGATCACACCAACAGGAAGACAGTGACAGATGATTACAAATCAGTATGTACTTAGAATGCATTTGTACATAAAAATTGTCTGGTATTTATACAGCACCTCCTCCTAGCCCAGACCAGAATATTGTCCAGGTTCTACCGCATACAGGCATAGACTGCTTCATTCTCTGCAGAACAGCTAAAGAGTTATTTTGCTGGAAATGCAATGCGAATAGAGAGTCTGTAACATTGTCTCACCCTGTCCTCAGCTTCTTTATCTTCCTATGCTTTCTCTTCATACTCCATCACCAATTGCTCTCAAATGCATGGACTACTGATCCTGCATAATTGCCTGTTTATTGACAGCACAACAATCACTCTGTACAGTATTTTGACAATACAGACCAACAAGGATTTTATTAATGAGCAGCTGTATTGAAACTTCAAACTAGCTCATCAACCCCGAGTCAAAGTTATTTGAGACTTGCCAATTTGATGTCTTGGCCAGATTGCATTCACTGATAAGGCAATGTTCTGGGTCTGCAACAGGCAGCAAGTGACCCAACGGAAAGGATGAACCTACTTGACCCTGTCCTCCCCATTCTACCTGTGGCAAACGTACCTATGTGCCCTTGACAACTTCTATAGAGATAATGTCCTATCTTTACACAGAGGGCTCTCTCCATTGTGTTATAAGGTAACACAGTCCACTAAATGGGAAAGAATCATAATAGATATATCAGCTCAAATGTGGTCATCCATGAGAAGCCGTAAAACATCAGCAGTAGCAAGATGCACTGTACCATGACTTGTAACCTCGAAGCCCAGAATAGTTCTCATTCTAATAGTATTACCAAGCCAGGGAATCAACCCTGGTTGAATACAGAGTGTAGAAGGGCGGGATAGGAGCCAGTTTATAAGATTGCATACAGCACATGCTATTGTGCAAAGATCTTAGGCACGTATGTGTAGCTAAGGTGCCTAGGACTTTTGCATAGTGCTGTAGTATTGTACCGCATTGCTACAAAAAAAAATCATGACATATGTGAGTGATGATGAACCTGATTCGATATGGGTCTCTACTGCGGACTGAGAGTGGGAAGGGGGCAGGGAGAAGGGAGTCATGGTTGGGAAAAGGGGGAGGGAGAGGGGAGGGAGTGGGAAGCACCAGAGGGACATTCTGTAATAATCAATAATCAACTATTTGGAATCAAGTGATCTTGCCTGGTGTCCCAGGGCTGGATGTGTCTGCACCCGCACCACCACATAACCCCGCCCCCCCCCCCCCGCCCCTGGCTCTCCTTCTCTGCCACCTGTCCCACACCCTTCCTGCAGTGCTCTATCCTCACCGTCCCTGCATCCTTTGCTCCTGCCAGGTTTACAAACTCACTCTCTGCTCTATGTTGACAAATACAGTACTGTGCACACTGTCGAGTGGAGAGCATGTGGAACTGCAACACTGTAGACCTATTGTGGATCTAGTGTGGCGATTAGCAAATTGCAGTGGATTCGCTTAGGTAGGAGTTAATTCTGGTCATGACCAAACTGTCATAGCATTCCCCTACAGTAGATGTGAGTGCAACTGGGTGATAGTCATTGAGGCAACTCACCTGCTCTTCCTGGGAACCAGTACAATTGACACCCTTTTGAAGCAGGTGGGGACCTCCGAATGCAGATGCAAGATGCCCTTGAACACTCCTCCACTTGGTTGGCACAGACATTCAGTGCCCTACCAGCTACACCATCAGGATTTAACACCTTGCAAGGGTTCATCCTCTTGAAAGATGTTCTGACGTCCAAGCTCAGGTGATCACCAGACACTGCACGGATAAGTACAGTTACAGTTTTACTCTCCATGTTTCAGAAAATGAGGAGTGATTTTATTCCTAGATAGATGTTGCTATGTCTACACCAATGGAAGAATCCTGAAGGAGAAAAACAGGGATGACTCTGAATAAAATTAGTGATGGGTAGTAAATGCTGCCTTTACAGTGAAGCTCCAACCCCTAAACTTGAATAAATGAAAGAAAAAGTCTACAGTTACTACAACATAGCTTATTTTCTGTGCATCCTCTACTTTGAACTTTGTATCTATGTTGAACCAGAGGTTCTGTAAATATGCCTTGTCCCAACATAGCGTTCTCTAGTCTGATGTGTTGGCTCAAAAAAACAGCAGGCTCACCAGATCTTCATGTTCACGAGATACAGGAGACATGGTATCACCTAGATCCTGTATATTTACCATAATTTTTTGCTGGGGAGAGGGGAGACGTCTCTGATTTTCCACTCAATTATTTCACTTTCTCTATGCTTTTTTATCTTAACTTTGTTTCAAAAACTGTTGGAGCTATGACTTATAGTTTGGAGTTCAATCGAGTGATCTAGCGCTCTGCTGTCCCCAAGGATCCAGCTGCACAAAGCAGGGTCAAAGCTGAGGTCTCTGAGCTTCTTGTCAAGCCTGCGTGGAACTATGGTGTTGAATGCTGAGATCTTTCTTCTCCAGATGTGTAAGGACGGTATGTAGAGCTGCGGCTATTGCATCATCTGTTGATCGGTTGTGTTGGTAGGCGAATTGTAGGGGGTCCATTTTGGGTGGTAGCAAGCTGCAGATGTAATCCTTGACCAGCCTCTCAAAGCATTTGCTTATTATTGAGGTGAGTGTGACAGGACGTCAGTCGTTCAGGCATGTTACCTTGGTCTTTTCTGGTACAGGGACAATGGTGGATAATTTGAAGCAGGAGGGCACTCTACACTGGGAGAGGGAGAGATTAAAAATGTCAGTAAACACACCTGCCAGTTGTGCTGCGCACATCCTGAGTACACGCCCTGGGATGTCGTCCAGTCTCGCAGCCTTGTGATTGTCCACTCATTGGAAACATCTGCGTACTGCAGCCTCAGAGATGATCAGGTTGCAGGTTGTAGCGGTGGCTTTCCGCAGAGGCTCAGAGTTAGCGACATCGAACTGAACATGAAAGCGATTGAGCTCATCTGGGTGAGAGGCCACAATGTTGGAGGCACCACCACGTTTGGCTTTGAAGTCTGCGATGGTATGCAGCCTTCACCAAAATCACGTGTGCTATTCGTTGTGAATCTTGACTCAGTCTTCTCCCTATATTGTTGTTTTGCAGCCTTGATAGCTTTGTGCAGATCATAGCTGGCTGTCTTGAGCTCTAGTTGATCACCAGCAATGTAAGCTCGATGTCACGCTGTAGGTGCTGCTTGCACGGAACTACTGATGCAGGGTTTCTGGTTCAGGAAAACTTTGATGGACTTTTGGGGGACAACATTGTCGATGCACTTCTGGATGAAGTACGTGACTCCATCAGTGAACTCGGAGACATCCTCATCACGGAAGACATTCCAGTCGATGTCATCAAAGCAGTCCCGCAGCATGGATAAGTAGTGTCTCCAAAAAGATTGTTCCATGGTTCAGCTGATGTCAAATTGCTTCTGGAAATTCAACTGAGGAGAGAGCCTCTTCTGAAAGAGTAATTCTCTCTCTCTTTCCCTTTCTACCATGTGACTCTGTTCTGCAGTACACCCCGTTCTCCACAGATGCATAAGGACCAGAGTTATAGCTACTAAATTCATTCACTGGAACTGATCTGGATTTCTATTAAACCATATGACAAGCCAAAGAGCCCCTTCATGACTTCACTTGGGTAAACTCCAATTTATTCTTCTAATTGCAAATACATCTATTTATAAGTGAGAATTTGTCTAAATGAAGCATGTTTCTTTCTGACAAACACGAGGAAATCTGCAGATGCTGGAAATTCAAGCAACACACCCAAAATGCTGGTGGAACGCAGCAGGCCATGCAGCATCTATAGGGAGAAGGGGTGTGTGTGTGTGTGTGTGTGTGTGTGTGTGTGTGTGTGTGTGTGTGTGTGTGTGTGTGTGTGTGTGTGTGTGTGTGTGTGTGTGTGTGTGTGTGTGTGTGTGTGTGTGTGTGTGTGTGAGAGAGAGAGAGAGAGAACACAGTAGAGGTTTTGTGTGCATGAAGTGAGGATGCTGAGTGCACACACACTGCTAATAAGTACTTGGTCCTTCAGGGTGCTTAACCATGGTATTGGAAAGACTTATCACAGTCTAATTTTGAAAAACCAAGGTCACTCAACATTAGCTGACAATTACCTTCAACTCTTCCTATTCTGTATACCTCCACTGTACATGATCAGTAAGAGCCACTGTGCTGATTAATTTGATGGACTCTGCAATTCTTACAAGAAATTCTGACCATAATGTTGAGGCTATGGGTGCAATGGAGCCCTACTTAGTGGTATTCTCAAAGTTGTCAAAGCTCCAACTTCATAACCAATCCAACCAATGTACATCTGAATTTTTGTGGGAAATGGATACATGCATTTGTCCTGGTAACAAATGTTATGCCAATGGCACTGCCCTTAGGAATTAGTCACTGGGCTTTGCAGCTCCAAATCCAAGCTCCAGACATGCTCTGTAAGAATGAAATGTAAGCAAATGCCTATGACAACCTACCCATTCAATACACTGCTCCAAAGGAATCCGAAAGACATTCCAACTCAGTTCAGGTTTCATCCTCCCCCCAGAAAGTGAACTGAACCATTTAGCATTGTGAATGGGGTTTCACTCCTTTTAGTCTGAAGACTTAAAATTTTAATGGCAGAAATAGACAACAATCAAGTAAAACTAGACTTCATCTTTAAAGTGAATAATTTATCTTGTGTAATTACTTGAGACTAGAATGAAAACTGCCTTTGCCTTTGCTATCTCCAGACTTCACATTATTGTTATTCAAGGATGTACCTAACCTCATTGAGACGGGGTATTCATCTCACACACTGTTGAAGGTTTGGCTCTGCCCCAATTTATCTAACATTAAAGGGCTAATCGAAAACAAAAATCTCTGACATACTTTAGAGTCTGCCTCTGAAAGCCCAAGAGGGAAGATGACTCCAGAAGATGGCGTAAGCTGCTTCCATAAATAATGTTTAAAAAGGAGCAGGACAATATTTGATGAAGATAAATTTACAGGACAAAGGCCTTTAGAAAGGACATAAGACTAAATGGACAGTGAAGCAACCTACAAACACTACCTCACAATTTTTGCTCTCCTTTTTCACTAATTTAATGTAAAATTTGAATATATATAGTATGCTTCTCATTGTTATTTATAGTATTTTATGTCCTGTACTGCATATACTGCTGCTGCAAAACAAGTTTCATGACAATGATTATAAACCTGATTCTGATTCTGAATGAGCACAAACTCTCTTTAACTGAATGGCCTCCTGCTGTGCTGTAATTTTCTTGCATTCTATAAATAACAGACAGATTTTTTCACTATTTATATATATAAATAATGATGTTTTTAACAAGTGAAGGAAGTGGACAGTTGGAATTTCAGGCTCAAACACTTCATCTGAACTTTCTCTAAACAGATGCATTTGACTTATGGCAGGATTGTTATGCCAGTAGTACTGCTCTTGGGAATTGTAAATTGTTTACTGGGCTTAGTAGCTACAAATCCCATGTATTTGAACCGGCTCCAGACATGTGCTGTAAGATTGGAAATTACCCAGATGAAGATCTTATAAGGATGGTGTCCTTCAGGCTGATGGTACATTTCATACTCCTGTATGGGAATGGGAGGGGAGAGAAGAGAGGATGTCAGAGGTGCATGGGTGTAGATAGAGTCCATGTCAGGGAGGCTGGTTTCAGTGATGTGCTGAGCTGTGTCCACAACTCTCTCCAGTTTCTTCCAGTCATGGGTAGAGCAGCTACAGTACACTCTAGGCTGTGAGGTCTATGGAGAGGAAGCTTTCTATGGTCCATCAATAAATATTGGTGAGGGCTGAAGGGGACATAACAAATTTCTTTAGTGTCTGCAGGAAGTAGAGGTGCTGGGAAGCTTCCTTGGACATCGCATCTATGTGGTCGGGCCAGGACAGGCTACTGATGATATTCACTCCTAGGAAGCTGGAACTCTTAACTCTGTTGACCTTAGCACGACTGAAGTGAACAGGAGTCTGAGAGCTACCCCTTTCTGAAGTCAATGACCAGCTCTTTTGTTTTGCTGACATTGAGTGAAAGGTTTTGTTATGACATCATGTCACTCGGCTCTCTATCTCCTTCCTGCTATTTGAGAAACGGCCCACTACTATGGTACCACCTGCAAACTTGCAGATGGAGTTCGAGCAGAATCTGGTCACACAGTCTTGAGTGTACGGTAGGGTGCTGAGGATGCAGTCTTGTGGGGCACCACCATTGAGGATAATTGTGGAGGAGGTGTCGCTGCGTGTCCTTATTGATTGCAATCAGTTGGTCAGGAAGTCAGGGTATCCGGTTACAAAGGGAGTTATTGAGTCCTGGATATGAGATTGCTAGGAATTACAGTATTGAAGGCGGAACTCATGAATCCAGTTGCAAAGGGAGGTGTTGAGTCCTGGATATGAGCTTACTAGGAATTATAGTATTGAAGGTGGAACATACCATTATTCATAATATATGTATACATTGTCCTATTATCAGAAATCCTCTCCTCTCCTGGAGGTGACTTAGCTGGATGTTGTCACATTAGTGCTGCCTGTTAGCTCATACCTGTGGCCATTAGTCACATGTGTACTTTCACAGTGAATGGTGACAGGTTAACTAACTACAGTTCTAAATACACCCAATTCTGTACAATAGCATTTTCAAACAGGGCTGTGCAATGGATTGATAATTCACTTTTCCTATATCAACTTGATGCCCATCTTTGGATATACCAACACAACCCATTCTGGAAGATGAGACTGCACCTGTCCTCTTCGGTATGGCTCACCTGTCCACCGAAGTGCTGGTAGACCTGTGAACTGCAAAAACCATCTGTGGTTTTTATTACTCAGAATAGGCAATTTTATGTGAACTTATTTCAAAACATGGAATAAACAGTAACTGTAGGTAATTCCAATCTCATGGGAAGGTATAGCCAGATAGAACATCAGACCACATTTTTCTAATAGACATTTATATTTATGCCTTTGGACAAGGTTTAGTAAGATGAGCAACTACAGTATATTTATGGAGGACAAACACTGAACCATAGATTTAGGGTGACGATGATAAAAGAAAGGAACAAATTGTCGAGAAAATCTGGGTACCAAGAGCAAGTATAATAGTCAAGTTGTGCAAATACTGATTGCAGAGGTTTGAAGCTGCATGCAACTGTTTTAACGGGAGAATAATTGTAACATTAAATGTCATTGACTCAAATCAAATTTTAAGACGGAACATAGTAGAGAGATAAAATATCTGGCTGCTTTGCCCTGACAACTGGAAGAATGCTTTCTTTGTACTATTCTTTCATATTTGCTCCAGATTTTTAAACATGTTCTCAAAGAATGCACTTACAAATATAGTATAAAATATAATGAGAGGATTTCTTCCTGACAACCTTTACAACTGGCAGATCACAGCCAGATTAAACTTTCAACTCATCCCCCACCTCCACCACCACCAGATAATTTAGATGTTATGTGATGTTTGATGCAAAATGAAAAGCAACATAGTTATTCTACCTCCTCCTCCTCCTCCTCAGTTCTCATGTAGTATTTGAATATCTTGTAATTAAGTAATTAACTGTCAGTAAAATGAAGTCAAAAGCAAGAAACTCCATCAACTGTACAATGTTAACCATCGATCATTATAAAATTACCTCAGCACCTAAAAATGCATCAAAAGGGAACATGGACTTAACTGTAGGATGAAGGAAGAAACAAAACAAGTAAATTAGCTTTGAATTATTAGAATAAAACAGCACTGTTGGGCTCCTGTATCTAACACTGTACTTCTTCACATAGAGCAGCTTAATTGAACTGTGTTAATTGGTCTAAGAAGCTGGACATTGTGGGCTCACCTGATCCCACTACTGACTGCGCAAAACTTACACGGACCCTCTCTAGGACGTCCCCTACTCCTCCTGCCTGGCTGCAGTATGCTATTGAAGGTCTCCCTTCTTGTGCGAGTGCCCCTCTAAGCTTTTCCCTCACGGTGAGCTAGAACTCTGGGACAAGCAGACAAGGGCAATGGGGCATTCTGTAAAAGACTCCTGCAGCTTAACTGGGCAGTTGGCTAAACCTGGTGTATCATCTGCAAAAGGAGGGAAGCTCCTAAGAACAATGATCCCACAGAAACATTCACAAACAGAGATTAAATCTCAGCGTCAAGCGAATCTCACAACAGGCATCAGAGCTCTTGTAGTGCCCTATATCCTGCCTGCTTCTTCAAATATTAACTTTTGGATACGTTCGAAGGAACCATCTGTTACTTATGTCTGAGAGATGAGCTCATACTGAAGCTAATGACCCTGGAATGGCAGCACCACTTGGTGTGCTCTTAGAGACAAGAATTTTCAATCATCAACAATGAGCCAAGGTTATAAGTATGCCCCAATTGTAAGGCTGAACCAGATATTTATATTGCAGTCACAGGAAGGATTCTCATAATGTAGGTACCTCAGACATGCATGTTATGTCGCATGCATCATTATCTATTGCTCCCTTCCACTGGCATGTAGTGTCACAGTGTCTGTTTGATATACTTATGCTGAATTGCATTCCTTTAAGACACAGGTGTGTGGTACTGTCTCCTCAACATAAAGTTCAAGGTTAATTGTCATTCAACCATACATGAATACAGCCAAATGAAACAGCTTCAGACCCACATGCAAAACACAGTACCAGCAACCACGTGTACACAAGGCACACATAGCACATATAAGATATCAGTAAAATACAGTCACACAAACTGAAACAAAAAAATACAGTCTAAGACCCTGGGTCCATGAATGCTGCAGCAGTCTGCAGTCAAACATGACACAGCTTGTCTTCTGTTGAGTGAACATTGGGGACAGTACTGGCTCAGCTAGGACGCCATGCCACACCGCCTCCAGAGGAGTGCACAAGCTCCGATGCCTCTTGCCTGGATGGCTACAAGCAGGAATCACTGCGGCTCAAGGACTAGTCCTGGCTATGACCACACAGTTCCCCTGCTGTCCACCCCTGCCTTCTACCAATAAACCAGTGAATCGGACTTGCAGAATTCCACATTAATAATGTCCAACAGGGTGTTGCCATCATAAGAAAAATGACTAAGACAATCAGTTGTTGTTAAACTGCACACTGCCTTTACACACTGACTCCTCCAATGCCCCTCTGATGTGGGCAGTAGCACGATCCACACTAAGTCCAGACCCTTCAGTTTTTCCACCAATCAGCAACTTGTTGATGGGGTAGACCTGCAGTCTTAAATTCTAGTAGGGTTTTGTGATCATAAAAAAAGTACATTTAAAAAGGACAGTAACACTTTTGGTTGGCCCCATAGAAGCTACTGCGATCGAACACGCCGCCATCTTACCAAATATGCCAGTCTGTGTAGGAAGTACTGATAGTGAATGCTGCTAGAGATAAGCCTTTCATTCTACTGGACAGTCTGCTCATCCAAAGGGCTCCGTTCATCGGGAGTAGCTGGAAATCATCCCTGCTTGGATATAGATGTACCTCCAACCTGTATCAGTGAGGCTGTACCAAGCTGCCATAAAATAACCCCCAATGGATCTTGGGCTGATCTGGGCTTAGTTGGCACAGTAGCCTTCTGGGCCTGCACCTTCCTCTCCACAGGCACCATCCTGCTGCAGCAGCAATATATTTTGCAGCTTTCAGTAATTTTTATATCTTGCACTGCACTGTACCTGCAAAACAATACATTTCACAATATATTTCGCTGATAACAAACCTGATTCTGATTCTGTTCCTGGTAACTGTTGCTTGCAGTAGGGAACCTCTATGAAGGGTGGTTGAGGAGAGCCAGAGAGACCAGAGGGGAGAGCGAGCGCCAGTGAGAGAAAGAGATGGTGACCGAGTGAGAGAGTGCAAGAGAGCAAGAGAAAGAGTGAGAGCGACAGGCGGAGAGAGAGAGGGCAGGAGGAGAATGAGTCAGCTTCGCAGGTTGTTAACATTTGGAGGTCATCCTTGCTGCACTGGCAATCTCTCACTTCCCCAGTCCTTTACAATCTTGCTCTGACCCTGAATTACCCTCCAGATCCATACTGTGCAAGAACAGTTCTTTGAACCCTGTAGCTCCAAGCTCTCAACCCCGTGTCTTGCGTCCTATGTGCAGTGTTGGGCTCCCAATCCAGCACAACGTCTAGTGTCTGGATATTGATGTCAGTGTAGATCTTTCAGGCTGACAGGGAGCCAGAGTCACTGTACCCTGGGGAAGAAGGACTGACTGCACTGTTGAGGATAGGGTCGCAGAACCAGAGATGGCAGGAGGGAATTCAGGAAGCTCACTTCCCACAGTGTTACTGCACAGATTGTATGACTGTCTTCAGAGTCTCCAGATCTCTGCCAGGTCAAAATGTTCATAGGTTTATGTCTTGAGCCCTTCCCTTTAGCATCATCGTTAAGCACAGAGAAATGAAAGGGTCAGAGCCAGACTGGTTGGCAGACAAGCAAAGGGAAAATGGAATAGAACACAGGAAAAGAGAATAACAGGTAGAGACACACAAAGGAGCGAGAGAGGAGAACACAGGACAGGAAGAGAGAAAGAGAAAAAGAAGCTGCAACCAGGAGAGTGCAAAAGTTCGAGGTAGAGAAAGAGGGCAGTAGGAGAAGGGAGAGAGGAAGTGAGGTAGAAAGAGCACCAGGAATAGGGAGAGAGAAACAGAGAGGCACATGAAGAGCTGCAGAAATAGCCTGGGAAGGAGAAAGAGTACCAAGTACAGAGAAGAAGACACAATAAAAAGCAGCAAAGACGTGGTTAGAGACAGAGATTCATCATATTGGAGGGGCCATAATTCCCTAAGTCTCAAGGTAGCTATGAAAAGCAGTAAACCTGGTTCACAAGGTCCAAGGCCTCTACGACAAGATGAACTCACTCTCAGGTTGGAGGGGCAACATCTCATAGTCTGTCTGGGCACCCTCCAACCTAATGGCATGAATGTTGATTTTTCTAACTTCTGATAATTTCCTCCTCCCTCTCCTCTCTTTTACCATTCCCTATTCAGGCTCTCCTCTGCCTATCACCTCCCTCCTGTGACTCTCCTCCTTCCCTTTCTGGCATTGTCCACTCTACTCACTGATCACCCCTTTCTTTTCCACCTATCAACTCCCAGGTTCTTCCTTTATCCCCTTCCCCCACCCACCCATACAACTTCCCCCTCACCTGATTTCCCCTATCACCTGCCAGCTTGTACTCCTTCCCCTCCCCCCAACTTCTTATTCTGGCTTTCTCCCCCTTCCTTTTCAGTCCTGATGTAGGTCTTGGCCCTAAACATCGACTGTCCATTCTTTTCCCTAGATGCTGCCTGACCTGCTGAGTTCCTCCAGCATACCGTGTGTGTTGCTCTGGATTTCCAGCATCTGCAGAATCTCTTGTGTTTACAAGCTAAGGCCTGGAACTGGGAGAAAGCTGATTTTGACAGTACAAGTGAGGACCTGGCAAGAGCAGACAGGGAGGAAATGCTTGCGTGTAAAACAACATCTGACAAATGGTAGTCTTTTAGAAAAGAATTAACAAGACTTAGGGACATGTTTCAGTAAGGGTGAACAGCAAGTATGGCAATATTAGGCAATCCTGGATAATCAGGGTTATTGATGGTTTGAACAGGAAAAAGAGGAAGCTTATGATGGGTATAGACAACTTCAATCAAGTTCAAGTTTAATTATCATTCAAGCATACAAGAATACCCATAAATACAGCCAAACAAAACAGCATTACTCCAGAGCCAAGGTGCAGAGCACAGCAGAAAACATATATAAGATAGCAGTAAACATACAATCACATAAAAATATAGTCCATGAATGTTGTAGCAGTCTGCTGTCAAACACAGTCCAGCTTGTCTTCAGCTGAGTGAACAAACAAGTCAGTCCCTGAAGGAATATGGAGGGTGTGGGTGTGTATTGACAAAGGAAACTTGGAGGGTAGAAAGAGGGCATGGAATATACTTAGCTGGTAAGATTTAGGAGAATCCCTCGTCATTTAATAAGTATGATAGGGGCAAGAGGTAGCCAGGGAAGAATGGGTCTCCTTAGTGACCAAAGGGGTAATCTATGTCTGAGTGAGACAATGTGAATAAGATCCTTTCAGAGATTTCTGCATCTTCATTAGAAAATTAGAAAATTGTTAATGGTGTTCCTTTTAAAAGAGTGGCAGAAATAAACCAGGTAACTGCAACCTGGTAAGCCTTAGATTAGTGGTAGGGAAATTTCTTGGGAAAATTCTAAGGGACAAGATTAACATCCATCTGAAAAGGCAGGAGCAATTTAGGAATATTTAGTATGACTTTGTGAAGGGAAAAGACTGTCTCACTAACTTAATGGAGATGAGAAGGTAACAAAGAAGACCAATGAAGGTGATGTGGTTGATGGTGTCTATATGGATTTTAGATTTGGATTTGGCAATGTTCCACATGGTAGCCTGGTTCAGAAGGTTAAGACACATGGGATCCATGGCAATTTGGCAAATTGGATCCAAAGCTGAAGGCAGAAGACAGAGGACAGAGGCGGCAGGACACTTTACTGATCAGTGGTATACCACAGGGATTTATGCTACAACTTTCGACATTTGTGACACACATCAAAAACTTCAATGTGAATATAGGAGGAATGATTGCTGACAGTATGAAAGTTGATGGTATTGTGGATAATGAAGAAGTTTGTCTAAGGTACAGAAAGCTACAGATTGCTGGAGACCTCTTTCTCTTCCTCTTAAATGTTTTTTAAAACTAGCTCTTTGACTGAGTCCATCTTTCCCTGTCCTAACATTGCTTCATGTAAACTGGTGTCAAATTTTCACTGACAATGCTCTTATGAAGCATCTTGGGATGTTTCACTCCTTCAAAGGAAGATGTAATTGTAAAGAAAGTGGAACTGCTTTGGCATTTTGGAACTCTACACAGTGAGCATATGCTCCACTGGTATGATGAAGAAAGGCTCACTAGATCTTGCAGATTTACTCACACTGCAGTGGTTGCTGTGAGATTCTACTTTTGGCTCCTGTCCATATCTTCATTACTCTGATAGCAACCTCACTGCAGGGAGGTTAAGCTAAACATCATCTCTAATCCCCTGACTGTTGAACCGTTTTCCAGAAAGTTAATAGCACTATCAGGCCCTTTGATACCTCGACGAGCTAAAGGAATAATTTCAATCGAACAGCTAGGCTGACCATGTTAATGCCAAATGAGATAGCTTGCTTCTTATCCACTTTGGAGATTCACTGAATCATTTTCAGTCAATGGCATCTTAAGAATTACTGAAGAGCTGCCAAATATTAATTGAAACAATTAATGGCATGGATCTTGTGGAGAACCTGGATATTAGTGCTGCATAATCCTTTCTGGTTAAGAATTCTTACAGGAATAATGCAGGAATAAGTCAGAGTTATAATTACCTGATGAAGTCCCAAAAGGTTACTGGGCTACATGGTAATTAGAGGGGTTTAATATGCAGTATTACTCAGGGAATGTGGATTTACACTAAATACTGTCAGGGCTGTACACCAATTGCAACCTGTGCAGTAATTCAGTTCGAGAAAGTTGGAAGAATTCTTTTACCGAAGCATTGTTATTTTCAAAAACCTTTATTTCTCTTTTGAAGGACAGTATCTTTAAAGTATTGTGAAGGAAATAAAATGTGTAAGTTATCAAAATGTTAGAAAATCTGCCTCAAGTTGCTACCATCTTTGAGTGAACTCAGTCAAAGTGTTCTAATGAATCTGACATGGCAATCTTCATGTGTAGTCAGAAGATATGTTATACCGCTTCTTGCATTTTAAGGTTTTATGCCATCAGAATGCCTTTGTTTTTGCATCTATGCAATTCTTCCCTTAATGAAAAGGGTGAAACATGAGTCAAGGACTTGTAACAAAATATGTTGTAGGATCTGTTACGAGATGGGTTATAGCACAACAGTATGAAGGAATATTGTTCTAGTCTAGTTGGAAGGAGTTACATATCTTTTGATGCTAAAATAATATAAAGTTGGTTATGAAACGTAGCAGTTGTTGTAACGCTTTACAGTGCCAGGTTCAATTCCCACCGCTGACTGTTCTCCCTTTAACCGTATGTGTTTCCTCGGGTTACTCCGGTTTCCTCACACATCCCAAAGACGCAAAGGTTAATAGGCTAAATGGTCACTTGGTTATATTTGGGTGGCATGGGTTCATTGGGCTGGGAGGGCCTGTTACAGTGCTGTATGTCAAAATAAACAAAATAAATTGAAGCCAGAGGAGAAAGGAAAGTGTAGAAGAGAGGAGAAAAACAAGACAAGGAGAAGGATAAACAAAAAGGAGAAGATGAAGCAGGGAAAATATAGGTGAAGAATGGGTGGGGAGGGTGCAGGGAGAGAGAAAGGAGTAAAGGAGACGAGCAAGGGAGAACAACCCAGAAGACAGGGAAAAAATCCAAATGGAACACAAAGAGGAAACTGAATGTGAAGGAAAGGAGAAGATAAAGAGATTTTAAATTTCATGGACATTGTTCTCCATAAACTTCAACCAAACTGATTAAAGATATCTTAAAAGGAAATTTATATTTGCATTCTGCATTTATTTTCTGATATTGGAATTGGTAAACAATCCATTAAAATAGGTTTCCTCTATTACGGCCCTGTAGTCAATTTATATCAAATAATTCATTATCGTTCATGACATTATTTTAAATATGGATAATTAATTCATGGAGAACAGACAGTAAATGTGGATAAAAATTGAATCAACTGAGATTTACTCTAAATATAGAATAATTTATTACTGAATGAACTGCAAATATGAAGCAGTTCAGTATCTTACTGTGAGCAGGTGGAATAATTCATTTTTTTCGACAGGTCTTTTGTTGTAATATAACATCTTCCTGCAAAAATGATTAATTTCTACACTGACCGCCTATAGTGAGTTTTGTTGCTCAAATATGTGTGTCTCTCATTTAAAAAAGTCTGGAAGCATTGAAAATGCCTGTTTAACATTTGTGATTCACCTGTAACAGATTGTGTTCAAGTGGCAAACTGGGAACTAACAGAAAGAGACAGAGCAGCAAATCCAAATAGTATGAGAAATGCATAAGGAAATAGAATAAGAAACAGTGCCATAAACAACTGTTGGCAACATCAGGAAAACATGTTGGTGCAGGGGTGTACACCCACTGCAGCACCAATTGCACTCTGTACATCCCCTGCAATTGCATTCTGTACATCCCCTGCACCAATTGCACTCTTAACATCCCCTGCACCAATTGCACTCTGTACATCCCCTGCACAAATTGCACTCTGTACATCCCCTGCACCAATTGCACTCTGTACATCCCCTGCACCAATTGCATTCTGTACATCCCCTGCACCAATTGCACTCTTAACATCCCCTGCACCAATTGCACTCTTAACATCCCCTGCACCAATTGCACTCTGTACATCCCCTGCACCAATTGCACTCTTAACATCCCCTGCACCAATTGCATTCTGTACATCCCCTGCACCAATTGCACTCTTAACATCCCCTGCACCAATTGCACTCTGTACATCCCCTGCACAAATTGCACTCTGTACATCCCCTGCACCAATTGCACTCTGTACAGTCACTGCACCAATTGCACTCTGTACATCCCCTGCACCAATTGCACTCTGTACAGTCACTGCACCAATTGCACTCTGTACATCCCCTGCACAAATTGCACTCTGTACATCCCCTGCACCAATTGCATTCCTAACATCCCCTGCACCAATTGCATTCTGTACATCCCCTGCACCAATTGCACTCTGTACAGCCACTGCAACAATTGCACTCTGTACATCCCCTGCACCAATTGCACTCTGTACAGCCACTGCAACAATTGCACTCTTAACATCCCCTGCACCAATTGCACTCTGTACAGCCACTGCACCAATAGCACTCTGTACATCCCCTGCACAAATTGCACTCTGTACATCCCCTGCACCAATTGCACTCTGTACATCCCCTGCACCAATTGCACTCTTAACATCCCCTGCACCAATTGCATTCTGTACAGCCACTGCACCAATTGCACTCTGTACAGCCGCTGCACCAATTGCACTCTGTACATCCCCTGCACAAATTGCACTCTGTACATCCCCTGCACCAATTGCATTCTGTACATCCCCTGCACCAATTGCACTCTTAACATCCCCTGCACCAATTGCATTCTGTACATCCCCTGCACCAATTGCACTCTGTACAGCCACTGCACCAATAGCACTCTGTACATCCCCTGCACAAATTGCACTCTGTACATCCCCTGCACCAATTGCACTCTGTACATCCCCTGCACCAATTGCACTCTTAACATCCCCTGCACCAATTGCATTCTGTACAGCCACTGCACCAATTGCACTCTGTACAGCCGCTGCACCAATTGCACTCTGTACATCCCCTGCACCAATTGCATTCTGTACATCCCCTGCACCAATTGCACTCTTAACATCCCCTGCACCAATTGCACTCTGTACATCCCCTGCACTAACTGCACTCTTAACATCCCCTGCACCAATTGCACTCTGTACATCCCCTGCACCAATTGCATTCTGTACATCCCCTGCACCAATTGCATTCTGTACATCCCCTGCACTAACTGCACTCTTAACATCCCCTGCACCAATTGCACTCTGTACATCCCCTGCACCAATTGCATTCTGTACATCCCCTGCACCAATTGCACTCTTAACATCCCCTGCACCAATTGCACTCTGTACATCCCCTGCACCAATTGCAGTACAGAGGTCAATTGGTATGGGGTTCTACAGGGTACAAGAAAAAGGAAAAATAAACAGTTAAGTGGGAGATGTGAAGAATTAAAGAGCAGAGCACAAGTTTTTTTTGTCAGTGTGCAACTTGACAGGATGTTGAGCTTACAAAGAATGGCATGATAGAAATGTGATCCGAACACTAGCAGGATGCACCTCCCCATTTTCAAAGTTCTTTTTACAGATAAATGTCAAACTGGACCATTTTCAGGCAGATCCTATGTTTCAAGAGAGCTTAGCAATTCCTTCCCAATCTTGGTAACTGTGAATATTACAATTAGACAGTAATAACAGCTCTGGTTAATTTAGAAAAAGCTTTAGGAAGACTTGTAGTTTGCTTTGAATTTAGAGACTGTGTTAAATCTTTACACAGGTACTGTTGTGTATTTAATATATGAGTAATATTGTAAATATATTGTTTAATTAAGCATGCTTTGTTCTTTAAATAATTTATTATGGTAATACAGTATGTACAAAGTACATGAACAGTGTACATCAAGCCAACGTGTCATATGTATGCGCCTCACTTAAAGTGAAGAATGAAGTTAGACTTGCATTCCCATTTCTTTTGTTTGCCGTTCAATTAGTTTTTATGTTTTGATTACAAAAAATAACAGGTACCTCAATACACATTGAGGGCAAAAGAGGTAATAGCTCTCCTGTCAAGATTGGGGTTGGGGGATGGTGGTGAAGTAAAATAATCTCGTTCTCCTAATGTTTCCAACTGTACAATGGATATCTTATGTTCTTCAGAGAGGAAATAAAATGATTTAGATGACGGAATAGATGACTTTGTTGCCAAGTTTGCAAATGATATGAATATTGGTGCTGAGCAAGGTAGTGTTGAGAAAACAAGTAGGATGCAGAAGGACTTAGACAGATTAGGAGAATGGGCAAGAAAGTGGCAAATGAAATACAAAGTTGGAGAATGCATGGTCATGCACTTTGGTAGTAGAAATAAATGTGCTATTTTCTAAATGGGGAGAAAATCCAGGAATCTGAGATGCAGAGGGACTTGGGAGTCCTTGTGAGGAACACTCTAAAGGTAAACTTGCAGGTTGAGCTTGTGGTGAGGAAGGCAAATGCCATGTTAGCATTCATTTCAAGAGATCTAGAATACAGGAGTAAGGATGTGATTTGCTGAGGCTTTATAAGGCACTGGTGAGGCCTCAGCTTGAGTATTATGAACAGTTTTGGGGCCCTCCCCTCAGAAAAGATGTGCTGGCATTGGAGAGGGTCTAGAGGAGGTTCACAAGGATGATTTCAGGAATGAAAGGGTTATCATATGAGGAACATTTGATGGCTCTTGGTTTGTACTTGTGGGAATTCAGAAGGATGAGGGGGGATCTCATTGAACCCTTTTGAATGTTGAAAGGCCTAGACAGAGCAGAAAACACAAAGTAAACTGCAGATGGTGTGGTCAAATCAACACATACAAACAAGCTGGATGAACTCAGCAGGTCGGGCAGCATCCGTTGAAATGAGCAGTCAACGTTTCGGGCCGAAACCCTTCATCAGGACTGAAGAAAGAGGCGGCAGGGGCCCCATAAAGAAGGTGGGGGGAAGGTGAAAAACCAATCAGAGGAAAGATCAAGGGGTGGGGGAGCGCAAGCAGGGAGGGGATAGGCAGGAGAGGTGAAGAACGAATCTAAGGGGAAAGCACTATGGGTAGTAGAAGAAGGCAGTATCATGAGAGAGGTGATAGGCAGCTAGAAGAGGAGATAGAGTGAAAGTGGGATGGGGGAAGGGAGAGGGAGGGAATTACCGGAAGTTGGAGAATTCGATGTTCATACCAAGGGGCTGGAGACTACCCAGACGGTATATGAGGTGTTGCTCCTCCAACCTGAGTTTGGCCTCATCATGGCAGTAGAGGAGGCCATGTATGGACATATCCGGATGGGAATGTGAAGCAGAGTTGAAGTTGGTGGCAACTGGGAGATCCTGTCTGTTGTTGCGGACAGAGTGGAGGTGCTCGATGAAGCAGTCCCCCGATCTGTGTCGGGTCTCGCCGATGTAGAGGAGATCACCGGATGGAATAGATTACCCCAACAGACTCTCAAGTGAAGTGTTGCCTCACCTGGAAGGACTGTTTGGGGCAATGACAGAGTAGATGTGGAAAGTACGTTTCCCATGGTGGAACAGTCTAGGACAAGAGGGCACAGCCTCAGGATAGAAGGGCATCCTTTAAAAACAGAGATGTGGAGAAATTTCTTCAGCCAAAAGGTGGAGAATTTGTGGAATTTATTGCCACATGCAACTGTGGCCAGCTCATTGGGTGTATTTAAGGCAAAGAAAGATAGGTTCTTGATTGGATATGGCATTAAATGTTACTAGGAGAAGGCTGGGAACTGGGGTTGAAGAGGAGATAGAAAAAAGGATTAGCCAAGATTGAATGGTAGAGCAGACTTGATGGGACAGATGGCCTAATACTGCTCCTATGTCTTATGATCTTACAGAAATGCAGTGTTTTTTCTTTAATGGTTTTGATCCATATTATGCAGCTCTGCCCTTCACTGATCATCAAATCAAATTCAAAGTCAAGGTAAATTTCTCATCAAAGTATACAGACTGTATGTTATCATGTACCACCTCAAGATTCATTTTCTTGCAGGCATTTACAGGAAAATAAAGAAGTATAACAGGATTTATGAAAAACTATAAATAACAAAGACTGACAAACAACCAATGTGCAAAAGAAGACAAATCATGCAAATAATAAGTCAGTCAATAAATAATACTGAGAACCTGATTTGGAGAGTGATTGAAAGTGAGTCTATAGATTGTGGAGTCAGTTCAGCAATGGGGGGAGTTAAGTTACGCATGCTGGTCGGGAGCCTGATGGCTGTAGGTAATAACTTTTCCTGATCTGTGTGAGACCTAGGGCTCCTGCACCTCCGACCCAATGGTGGTAACAGGAAGACAGCATGGCCTTGATGATGAATGCTGCTTTCTTGTGGCAGCGCTCCTTAAAAATATGCTCAGTGGTGGGGAGGGCTTTGCCTGTGATGGACTGGGTTATATCCACTACTTTTTGTAGACTTTTCCATTCATAGGCATTAGTGTTTCCATGTCAGACTGTGATACACCAGTTAGGGTACTCTCCACTGTGCAGCATTAGTAGTTTGTTAAAGCTTGAGATGACATGCAAAATCTATGCTAACTTCTAAGAAGTTGAGATGCTATTGTGCCTTCTTTGTAATGGAATTTATGTATTGGTCCTACAAGAGATCCTTTAATATGATAATACTGTTAGGGCATGTCTTGAACTAAGCTATATCACAAATATTAACTTCAGCAAACAATCTTCAGAACTGAATATGGATTGTGGTTTGAATTCAAAATACAGCTCCGAACAGTAAATTGCAGACCAGGAAACATCCACTTAACTAATATATCTCTGCATATACATGAATGAAATAAGCAATGGGGTGTTGATTTCTCAGACAAAAGCACTTGGAGTAAATTGTAGACCAGGAGACATTCAGTTATCTGAGATGTCTGCATAGGCATGAAGATAATTCAGAGACCACAATAATTAGAAACATAGAAAACAGGCCCTTCGGCCCATGATGCCATGCCGAACATGTACTTACTTTAGAAATTACCTAGGGTTACACATAGCCCTCTATTTTTCTAAGCTCCATGTACCTATCCAGGAGTCTCTTAAAAGACCCAATCATATCCACTTACACCACCATCGCCAGCAGCTCATTCCACGCACTCTACACTCTCTGCGTAAAAAACCTGCCCCTGACATCTCCTCTATACCTACTTCCAAGCACCTTAAAACTGTGCCCTCTCGTGTTAGCCATTTCAGCCCTGGGAAAAAGCCTCTGACTATCCACACAATCAATGCTCTCAGCATCTTCTACACCTCTATCAGGTCACCGCTCATCCTCTGTTGCTCCAAGGAGAAAAAGACAGGTTCACTCAACCTATTCTCACAGGGCATGCTCCCCAATCCAGGCAACATCCTTGTAATCTCCTCTGTACCCTTTCTATAGTTTCCACATCCTTCCTGCAGTGAGGTGACCAGAACTGAGCACAGTATTCCAAGTGGGGTCTGACCAGGGTCCTATAAAGCTGTAACATTCCCTCTCGGCACTTAAACTCAATGTCACGGTTGATGAAGGCCGATGCACATGCTTTCTTAACCACGGAGTCAACCTGCACACCAGCTTTGAGTGTACCATGGACTCGGACCCCAAGATCCCTCTGATCCTCCACACTGCCAAGAGTCTAACCATTAATATTATATTCTGTCATCATATTTGACCTACCAAAATTAACCACCTCACACTTACCTGGGTTGAACTCCATCTGCCACTTCTCAGCCCAGTTTTACATCCTATCAATGTCCTGCTGTAACCTCTGACAGCTCTCCACACTGTCCACAGCACCCCCACCCTTTGTGTCATTAGCAAATTTACCAACCTGTCCCTCCACTTCCTCAGCCAGGTCATTTATAAACATCATGAAGAGTAAGGGTCCCAGAACAGATCCCTGAGGCACACTGGTCACTGACCTCCATGCAGAATATGACCCGTCTACAATCACTCTTTGCCTTCTGTGGGCAAGCCAGTTCTGGATCCACAAAGCAATGTCCCCTTAGATCCCATGCCTCCTTACTTTCTCAATAAGCCTTGCATGGGATACCTTAGCAAATGCCTTGCTGAAATGCATATACACTATATCTACTGGTCTACCTTCATCAATGTGTTTAATCACATCCTCAAAAAATTCAATCAGGCTCGTAAGGCACAACCTGCCTTTGACAAAGCCATGCTGACTATACCTAATTATATTATGCCTCTCTAAGTGTTCATAAATTCTGCCTCTCAGGAATTTCTCCATCAACTTACCAACCACTTAAGTAAGACTCACTGGTCTATAATTACCTGTGCTATCTCTACTCCCTTTCTTGAATAAGGAAACAACATCTGCAACCCTCCAATCCTCCGGAACCTGTCCCGTCCTCATTGATGATGCAAAGATCATCACCAGAGGCTCAGCAATCTCCTCCCTTGCCTCTCACAGTAGCGTGGGGTATATCTCATCTGGTCCTGGTGACTTATCCAACTTGATGCCTTCCAAAAGCTTCAGCACATCCTCTTTCTTAATGTCTATATGCTCAAGCTTTTCAGTCCGCTGTAAGTCATCCCTACAAATGCCAAAGTCCTTTTCCATAGTGAATACTGAAGCAAAGCATTCATTAAGTACCTCCACCGTCTCCTCCGGTTCCATACACACTTTTCCACTGTCACACTTGATTGGTTCTATTCTCTCATATCTTATCCTCTTGCTCTTCACATACTTATAGAATGCCTTGGGCTTTTCCTTAACCCTGCTTGCCAAGGCCTTCTCATGGCCCCTTCTGGCTCTCCTAATTTCATTCTTATGCTCCCTCCTGCCAGCCTTATAATCTTCTAGATCTCTATCACTACCTAATTTTTTTTAACCTCTCATAAGCTTTTCTGTGCCAGAGATGCAGCCACTGTTGCTTCACCAAGCTAGGTCATCTCCCCCAACAGTACTCAAACAGGAGTACTTATTGTTAAGGGTGACAGACACAGGGGTACTCTCTAGTATCTGAGTCTCTAGTCCTTCCCTCTCCTAGTACCCATTTATCTGTCTCCCGAAGCCCCAGTGTGATTACTTCCTTGTAGCTCCTCTCTATCACCTCCTCACTTTCCCTGACCAGACGAAGGTCATTGAGCTTCATCTCCAGTTCCCTAACCTGGTCCCTAAGGAGCTGCAGTTCAATGCACCTGGCTCAGATGAGGCTAAGAATCTCCTGGACATCACATATCTGACACCCAGTACAGAACACCGGCCTCACAGACATACTTCCTATTCCTCACAAGTAGCTTACCTTGCCTCGACCTGCTATCGCCGAAGCCCTGTTGAACCAAAGCCCTCCTACTCATTCGCCCGCTCTATAGAGCTGTCTGCTTTTAAATCCTTCCCGCCAGTCTAACTCATTGATGTCCATGTGCTTGCACAGTCGTGCCTCAATCAAACTGCTGAGGAAAAAGCTATCTTCTTTTAAATCCTTCCTGCCGGTCTAACTCATTGATTAATACTCATTTTGGGTATGTTGGTGGGAAAGCCCAGGAATTCGAAAACTACATTTAACTCAAAAGAAGCATTCTGAAGACATCGTAACTATAGAAATTGGCCTACCACCTTTGTTCTTTAACATATAAAAATGTTGGATTGGGGAGCCTCTTCCTCTCTCTTGTGTGACTCCAAATACTGTCAGCTTGTGTGTGTCCCCCAAATAAAAGACCACTTTATATCTACCAGCTGTGTCTCTCCAATGACTTTGCTCACGTTACAACAACACCAAGGAACTTAAAGTTACTAATGTTTCCCACTTCTGATCCTTTCCTAAGGACTGGCACATGGACATCCAGCTCGTCCCGCCTATTATCAATAATCTTTGGTTTTGTTGACGTTGAGTGAGTGGTTGTTATTATAGCACAATTCAACTAGATTTTCAATCTCCCTCCTATATGTGATTGACTTACATCTCATCCCCTTGAAAGACTATAAGCTATAGTAACTACAACCATTTCCTGTCATTTAATCCCTCCATTACAATTCACATGATCAGCATCTTCAGCATTTTGACCACTAGGTCTGACAAGCTCTCATTTCTACACTCTTTAAGTCAGGAGGATGACAAAGGACAGGAAATTATAGGCCAGTTATTCTGACTTCAGCGGTTGGAAAAATGTTAAGAGTCCATCATTAAGGATGAGGTTTCAGGGTACTTGGAGGCACATAATAAAATAGGCCAAAGTCAGCATGATTTCCTTAAGGGGGAAATCTTGCCTGACAGATATGCTGGAATTCTTTGAGGACATGATAGACAAAGGGGAGTCAGTAGATGTTGTATACTTGGATTTTCAGAAGGCATTGCACATGCAGCTGCTAAACAAGAAAAGAGCCCATTGTATTACAGGAAATATAATAGCATTGTCAGAAGAAGTGGGAATAAATGGAGCCTTTCTAGTTGGCTGCCGGTTACTAGTAGGATTCTGTAGGGGTTGGTGTTGGGTCCACTACTTTTCACATTATATGAAAAATGATCTGGATGAGAGAATTTATGGTTTTGTGGCCATTTACAGATGATACAAAGATAAGTAGAGGGGTAGTTAGAGTTGAGGAAGCAAGGAATTTGCAGAAGGATTTGGACAAAAGTGGCAAGTAGAAAACATTGTACATAAGTGTATGAGCAAGCACTTTGGTAGAAGGAATAAAAGTGCAGACTATTTGCTAAAGGGGGAGCAAATTCAAAAATCAGAGGTGCAAAGGGACTTGGAGTCCATGTGCAAGATTTCCTAAAGGATAACTTGCAGGTTTGAGCCACTGGTAAGAAAAGCAAATGCAATGTTAGCATTCATTTTGAGAGGACTAGAAAATAAAAGCAAGGATGTAATGCATTGATCGGACTACATTTGGAGTATTGTGAGCAGTTTTGGTTCCCATGTCTAAAGAAGTATGTGATTTTATTGAAGAAGGTGCAGAGGAGGTCACGAGATTGATCCCAGGAATAAAAGGGTTAATGTACATGGAGTGTTTGATAGCTCTGGGCCTGTATTCATTGGAGTTTAGAAAAATGACATGGTGGTGGGGGAGGGGTCTCATTGAAACCTATCGAATTTTGAAAAGGCTAAATAGACTGGATGTAGAGAGGATGTTTCAAATAGTGAGAGAGTCTAGGACAGAAGGCACAGTGTCAGTCTAGGACATCCCTTTAGAACAGAAATGAGGAGGAATTTCTTTAGCCAGATGTTAGTGAATCGATGGAATTCATTGACACAGATAGCTATGGAGGGCAAGGTGTTGGGTATATGTAATGCAGAGGTTCTTTATTATTAAGGCATCTAAAGGTTACAGAGATGATCATGTGGCAGACAGACCCACTGGGCTAAATGGCCTAATTCTGCTCCTGTTTCTTATATCGCATTCAGAAGCAGTGGTCATAGGGGATTCCATAGTGAGAGGAACAGACAGGAGGTTCTGGATAGAGATACCCGCATGGTGTGTTGCCTCCCAGGTGCCAGGTACGGATGTCTCAGATCTGGTAGAGTATTCTGAAGGGAGAGGGTGAACAGCCATAAGTGTCAGAACACATTAGTACCAATGACACAGGCAGAGAAAGGGAGGTGGTCCTGAAGAGAGAATTCCGGGAGTTGGGTAGGAAGCTGAAAAGCAGGACCTTCAGGGTAGTAATCTCGGAATTGCTTCCTGTGCCACATGCTAACGAGTGCAAGAATAGCATGATGAGGCATATTAATGCAAGGCTGAGAGACTGGTGTAGGCGGCAGGGCTTCGGGTTCCTGGATTGTTGGGACCTCTTCTAGGGAAGGTACAGCCTGTACAAAAAGGATGGGTTACACCTGAACCCAAAGGGGTCCAATATCCTAGCAGGCAGGATTAATAGAGCTATTAGGGAGGGTTTAAATTAATTTGGCAGGGTGGTGTGAACCGGAGTGATAGGGCTGAGGAAGGAGAAAACAGGAATAGCATACAACAGAAATGATAGAAAGGACAGGCAGGAGATGAGGCATAATCACAGCCAGTGGGATGAGTTACAGGGTAATAGAGGCGAGGTGCAGTTAAAACAGGAAACAACAAATACTGGACTGGAAGTGTTGTATTTGAATGCACACAGCATAAGAAATAAAATGGACGATCTTGAAATTCAGGTACAGATTGGCAAGTATGACATTGTGGCCATATCTGAAACTTGGCTAAAGGATGGCTGCCATTGGGAGTTGAATGTCCAAGGATACACAGTGTATCGGAAAGATAGATTAGTAGGCAGAGGGGGTGGTGTGGCCCCATGTATAAGAAATAATATTAAATCATTAGAAAGGAATGACATAGGATCGGAAGGTGTAGAGTCTCTATGGGTTGAGAAGAAATGGCAAGGGTAAAAGGACCCTAGTGGCAGTTGTATACAGCCAAGTTGTGGGTTATGAATTACAGCAGGAAATAGAAAAGGCACGTCAGAAGGGCAATGTCATGGTAATCATTGGGGATTTTAACAAGAAAGTAGATTGGGAAAACCAGGCCAGTACTGGGCCTCAAGAGAGAGAATTTGTAGAATGTCAAAGGGAAGGCTTTTTATAACAGTTTGTTGTTGAGCCCACTAGGGGGTCGGCTGTGCTAGATTTGGTGTTGTGTAATGTTTCGGAGATGATAAGAGAGCTTAAGGTTAAGGAACCCTAAGGGAACAGTGATCACAATATGATCAAGTTCACTTTGAAATTTGAGAAGGAGAAACTAAATTCCGATGTGTCGGTATTTCCATGGAATAAAGGAAATTACAATGGCATGAGAGGGGAACTTGCCAAGGTTGACTGGAAAGGGACACTAGCAGGTAGGACAGCAGAGCAGCAATGGCTGGAGTTTCTGCGAAAAATGAGGGAAGTGCAAGACATATATGCCAAATAAGAAGAAATTTTTGAATAGAAGTTAGAGCCAAAGTAAAAGCAAAAGAAAGAGCATACGAGGAAGCCAAAACTAGTGAGAAGACAAAGGATCAGGACGCTTTTAAAAACTTGCAAAAGGAAACTAAAGGTCATTAGGAAGGAAAAGATGAATTAGGAAAGGAAGCTGGTGACTAATATCAAAGAAGATACTAGAAGCTTCTTTAAGTATATAAAGGGTAAAAGAGAGTTGAGGGTAGATACAGAACCAATAGAAAATGACAATGAAGATATTGTAATGAGAGATGCAGAGATGGCAGAGGAACTGAATGCATATTTTGCATCAGTCTTCACAATGGAAGACATCTGCAGTATACTGGACATTCAAGAGTGCCAGGGAAGTGAAGAATGTGCAGTGAAAATTACGACTGAGAAGGTGCTCAGGAAGATTAATGGTCTGAGGGTGGATAAATCTCCTGGACCTGATGGAATGCACCCTCGAGTTCTGAAGGAAGTAGCCTCAGAGTGATTGCAGAGGCATTAATAATGATCTTTCAAGAATCAATAGATTCTGGCATTGTACCGGATGACTGGAAAATTGAAAATGTTACTCTGCTATTTAAGAAGGGTGGGAGGCAGCAGAAGGGAAACTATAAACCTGTCAGCCTGACATCAGTGATTGGGAGGTTGTTGGAATGGATTATTAGGGATGAGATTACAGAATACCTGGAGGCACATGACAAGATAGGCCAAAGCCAGCATGGTTTCCTGAAAGGAAAATCCTTCCTGACTAACCTACTGCAATTTTTTGAGGAAATTACAAGCAGGGTAGACAAAGGAGATGCAGTAGACTTGGTGTACTTGGATTTTCAGAAGGCCTTTGACAAGGTGCCGCACATGAGGCTACTTAGCAAAATAAGAGCCCATGGAATTACAGGGGAGTTACTAGCATGGGTAGAACATTGGCTGATCGGCAGAAAACAGACAGTGGGAATAAAGGGATCATATTCTGACTGGCTGCCAGTTACCAGTGGAATTAGTTCCACAGGGGTCGGTGTTGGGACCGCTGCTTTTTATGATGTATGTCAATGATTTGGACTATGGGATTAATGGATTTGTGGCTAAATTTGCCAATGATACAAAGATAGGGTAGTGTTGAGGAAACAGAGAGCCTGCAAAGAGACTTAGGGGAATAGTTTAGGGGAATGGGCAAAGAAATGGCAAATGAAATACAATGTTGGAAAGTATATGGTCATGCACTTTTGTGGAAGAAATAAACAGGCAGACTATTATTTAGATGGGGAGAGAATTCAAAATGCAGAGATGCAAAGAGACTTGGGAGTCCTTGTGCATGATACCCTAAAGGTTAACGTCCAGGTTGAGTCGGTGGTGAAGAAAGTGAATGCAATGTTGGCATTCATTTCTAGAGGTATAGAATATAAGAGCAGGGATGTGATGTTGAGACTCTATAAAGCACTCATGAGATCATACCTGGAGTGTAGTGTGCAGTTTTGGGCTTCTTATTTTAGAAAGGATATACTGACATTGGAGAGGGTTCAGAGAAGATTCATGTGAATGATTCCAGGAATGAAAAGGTTACCATATGAGTAATGTTTGGGAGCTCTTGGTCTGTATTTCCTTGGGTTCAGGAGAATGAGGGGGGGATCTCATAGAAACATTCCAAATGTTAAAAGGCCTGAACAGATTAGACATGGCAAAGTTATTTCCCATGGTACGGGAGTCTGGGACAAGAGGGCACAATTTCAGGATTGAAGGACGTCCATTTAGAACAGAGATGCAGAGAAATTATTTTAGTCAGAGGGTGGTAAATCTGTGGAATTTGCTGCCACGAGTGGCTATGGAGGCCAAGCCAATGGGTGCATTTAAGGCAGAGATAGACAGTTTCTTGATAGTTTCTTAGCCAGGGCATCAAAGGGTATGGGAAGAAGGCAGGGGGATGGGGATGACTGGAAGAATTGGATCAGCCTATGATTGAATGGAGGAGCAAATTCAATGGGCCACATGGCCTACTTCTGCTCCCATATCTTATGGTCTTAAGATTGTGACAGAACTGTGTTATTGGATGTAAGTAGATGTTTTGGAATGTCTTCAAAAGGAGGGGGGAGCGGCAGCCTACATTTAAATTATACAAACTGTTCCCTTTAATAAAGGTCTAATGAGATCACACCATTTACATTTAAAAGGCATGATCCACTATATTAAGAGTCTTATGGTCAAAGAAGCACTGTAAAATAATTTATTATGCCATTGTGAACTTCAATGGAAAATTATACGCTTCTGAGAACCAGGTAATATGCAAGCTTTGACAATTTCACAAAATAAGTAAGTAAGGTGAAAATTTCAATTATTATTCACAACTCTTACACAAAGGATCATAAAATTATTTTCTCTAATGACTTTGAACCGATTTTCACCCTGGTATATTCAGAGACCACAGCCACAAAATTGTGTGGCATATAATTGGGTTTCTCAGTGCTCCAGCTGCTGATTTGCTTCCTATTTCAGCCACAAATCACAAGTGCATATTTTAATCAATTCACACTGCTTTGTGAATTGGTTAGTGTGTTCAATATATACATGCAGAAAATATGCAGAGCAGATAACTCTCTGAACAATGCAGATCGATGCAGCTCTACCACACTGGATCATGGTAATCTAGTCCATGTCTTGTGTTAATCATGAATGGGGAACACAGTGTTTAACTGGAAGGTAAACTCCCAGACTGCTATTTTAAGAGGTCCTCAAGATTTACTGTTTGTTTGGTGACTAAATTGAATGGCAGTCTGTTGAGCAGATGATAGTTTCTATCAACACACCAAAGTTTGAGATAGAGTTATCTACACTTACAACAGTTTCATAGCATTAAGAAGGCTTTGACAGCTGCACTTCTGGGCCTAGAGCTTGATATTAAGGCACAGGCCAAGGAGAGAAAGGCACTCATTCAGTAGAGGTTGGAGGAGGAGGCAAAGAAGGAAGAACTTAAGCTAACAGAGACTTCAGCATCTAGTTACCCTACAATACGGTGACTGTATAGCAATACTACAAGGGACTTCTCTTCTGCAAGTAGGTTTCCAAGAACTCATGCTGGAGAAAATCCTGCTAACATTCAGCAGAATGCCCTCACAGCGATGCTGAATGTAACACTGGTGTTGAATCTCTATGCCATGATGGTAGTCAAAAAACATATCACACGTCTCACTCTGCAGAACAGAGGTGGATAAAGAGATTCTCCACTTAAGGAGATCTATTGCCATTTCTTTGGAGAGAACAGCAGGCAGAGTGTGAATGAGGATGTTCTAAAACAGTAATGTTTTCCAAAGTCTAAGGAACAACTGATTGTGGCTACATCACACTGAGCACTGCACACCAGAATCTGGAGAAGTTCTAAAACCAAAAGGGCTTCCACTCTCTTAAAGTGCAGACTATCACAAGCACAGACTGATGGTCAATCCCCAGAGGGGAGTCAACTGCAGAATCTCTTTTGCACCGAAGAGTGGTTCAATAGCAAGGAGAAATATCTTCTTAATAGCTGACTGATCATATGCGTCCAAAGCCCCAAAGAGAGGAATCTGCTGTAAGGGGACAAGGAGGAAAATGAAAGGAGGAACATCAGGGGCACATTTCTTGCCATGTGGTTTTGATTGACTGATAACATTATGACATTAGTGATCGGTCATATTAATTGTATCTCATGGAATTTGTGTTATCATGCAGTATAAGATCTAGATTGTATTCAGAAATGGATAGATAATATTCATCTTGCAAAATTAACTATTTCTAATGAGAAAATTTAATATCCTGCTCATAATATTAAATTCCATCAACTTCATCATCTCTTCCAAAGCCTAAGGGGTCATCAGAACTGGAACTGCCATGTAATTACTATAGCATATCAGATATTAAGTGTTCCGCAACATATTACTCATCTCTGAACTCTCCAAAAACCATTTCAATGCAGTTCAGTGTATGTGCTCAATGCAATCCAGGTACAATCATTAGTTCCTTGTTCTTTGGGGAATGCTGTTGTTCAGGAAAATCATCATACATCCTCTGCTTGTTGTTCACTTCAAACAAACAGCAAGAGGACTCCTGAAGTAAAGAGCTCCTGTATCTTTTGATTATCTATATGCTTCAGAATGGGAGATATGACATGTTTAGACCACCAGCTTGGAAAATTTCGAGAAAACATGCCAGGAGCGTAACTTGGAAGACACTCTACATAACTGGGTGGGTACAGCATCAATAAGTTTCAAAAAGCCCAACACAATCGAGGATAAAATATCCAATTTGATTGGTTTTTCATCACCTTGACCATCAAAACATAGAGGTATCCTTACAACTCCCATAGCCCCTGATAACTCTCTGATTTTAGTCCCTAAGGCCAACATGACAGCATCCTTCAGGAGGGCAAACCTACAAAAAGCATCCAGCCTACACAGGGTACCTGGCCAGGCATTAAAGATCTGTGTCGATTGACTGTCTGGAGTATTCACAGATATCTTTTAACTCTGAGGTACTCATATGCTTCAAACAAGCTTCAATTACATCAGTGCCTAAGAAATACTCCAATGAAATACTCGGCGGGAGTATAGAATCTGTTGTGTGTATGTCTTTATAGAAACATGGCTCACTGATGGAATTTCGGATGCCACTGTTCAGCTGGACGGACTCGCCTTGTTTCGAGCAGACAGGGATGCAGCTCTTTCCGGTAAACTCGCAATGGTGGCTTGTGTGTTTACATCAACACGGAATGGTGTAAGAACTCTGTGCTGGTTTCCAGATACTGCTCATCGCTAGTGGAGTTTGTGGCTGTTGGATGCAGACCATTTCATTTGCCATGGGAATTCACCTCTGTCCTTATATTCGGTGTGTACTTTCCCCCCAGCGCTAATGCTAAGGAGGCGCTCTGTGAACTGTACAGGGCTATTAGCGAACTGCAGAACGCACACCCTGATGGGCTGTTTATTGTCACTGGTGATTTTAACCACGCGAACCTTAAGCCAGTGCTCCCCAAATTCCATCAGTATGTGGACTTTGCAACGAGGGGGGAGAACACGTTAGGCCTGGTTTACACAAACATTCCCGACGCATACCGGGCAGAGCCCCGCCCCCACCTCGGATACTCAGACCACATCTCTGTTATGCTAATCCCAACATACACACCGCTCGTCAGGTGCTCCAGACCAGTTCAGAAGCAGGTGAAAACCTGGCCAGCAGGAGCCATCTCTGCTCTTCAAGACTGCTTTGAGCACACTGACTGGCACATGTTCAGGGAGGCTGCAACCGATGGCGACTCTACCAACTTAGAGGAGTACACAGCATCAGTGACGAGCTACATCAGCAAGTGCATTGATGATGTTACTCTGTCCAAGACCATCACTATACATGCTAATCAGAAGCCATGGATGACCGCAGAGGTCCCTGCACTGCTGAGGACCCATGACTCCGCCTTCAGAGCAGGCGACAAGGCAGCCCTAACAACAGCAAGGGCCAAACTGTCCCGGGCCATCAGAGGGGCAAAGCGTGCACACACCCAGCTAATCCACAGTCACTTCCAGGACAGCGGCGATGTGCGGCGCATGTGGAAGGGCATCCAGGATATCACCAATTACAGGACTACATCACCATACTGTGTGGGTGATGCCTCCCTCCCAGATGCGCTGAATAACTTCTACGCCCATTTTGAGGCGGAAAATGACGTGGCAGCAAGGAAGTCCACCCCTCCTACAAATGATCAGGTGCTGTGTCTCACCGAGGCCGATGTGAGAAGAACCCTGTGCAGGGTCAATCCACGGAAGGCTGCTGGACCAGACAACATTCCTGGTAGAGTGCTCAGAGGATGTGCAGACCAGCTAGCAGATGTTCTCACTGACATCTTCAACATCTCCCTGAGCAGCGCCACCATTCCAACGTGCTTCAAGGCCACCACCATCGTCCCTGTGCCGAAGAAGTCTTCAGTGTCCTGCCTAAATGACTACTGTCCCATTGCACTCACATCCATCATCATGAAGTGTTTCAAGAGGCTCATCATGAGGCATATCAAGACCCTGCTGCCCCCCTCACTGGACCCCCTGCAGTTTGCGTACTGTCCCAACCGCTCAACAGACAACGCCATTGCCATCACCTTCCACCTGGCCCTAACCCCACCTGGGCAAAAAAGACACATACGTTCAAATGTTGTTCATAGACTTCAGTTCAGCATTCAACACAATCATCCCTCAGAAACTGATTGGAAAGCTGAGCCTACTGGGTCTGAACATCTCCCTTGGCACCTGGATCCTAGACTTCCTGACTGGGAGACCTCAGTCAGTCCAGATCGGAAGCAGCATCTCCAACACCATCATACTGAGCACAGGGGACCCCAGGGCTGTGTGCTCAGTCCACTGCTGTTCACTCTGTTGTTGACCCATGACTGTGCTGCAACACACAGCTCGAACCACATCATCAAGTTAGCTGATGACATGACTGTGGTGGGTCTCATCAGCAAGAACGACGAGTCAGCTTACATAGAGGAGGTGCAGCGGCTAACGGACTGGTGCAGTGCCAACAACCTGTCTCTGAATGTGAACAAAACAAAAGAGATGGTTGTTGACTTCAGGAGGGCATGGAGCGACCACTCCCCACTGAACATTGACGGCTCCTCGGTAGAGATCGTTAAGAGCACCAAATTTCTTGATGTTCATCTGGTACAGAATCTCACCTGGTCCCTGGACACCAGCTCCATAGCAAAGAAAGCCCAGCATTGCCTCTGCTTTCTTAGAAGTTTGCAAAGATTCGATATGTCATCTAAAACTTTGACCGACTCCTATAGATGCGTGATGGAGAGTATGTTGACTGGTTGCACTACAACCAGGAATGGAAACACCAATACACCTGTATGAAAAAGCCTACAAAAAGTAATGGATACAGCCCAGTCCATCACGGGTAAAACCCTTCCCACCACTGAGCACATCTACACAGAGCGCTGTTGCAGGAAAGCAGCAGCCAGCATAATGGACCCCACTATCCTAGCCAAGCTCTCTTCTTGCTGCTGCCATCAGGACAAAGAGTCCCAGGACCCTCACCACCAGGTTCAGGAATTGTTGTTACCCCTCAGCCATCAGGCTCTTGAAATAGATGGGATAACTTCACTCAACCTCACTTGTCTCATTACTGAACTGCTCCCACTGAATTGGACTCACTTTCAAGGACTTTTCCTTCACCTCATGTTCTCAATATTTATTACTTATTTATTTTCATCATTATTATTATTTCTATTTTTTCTTTCTTTTTTCTATTTGCAAAGTTTTTTTGCTTTTTTGTGCAATGATTACTGTCTTTCATTGTGTTTCTTCTATTTACTGTGATTGCCAGCAAGAAAATTAATCTCAGGGTGACATATATGATGACATATATGTATTTTGATAATAAATTGCCTTTAAATTTTGAACTATGAATTTCATCATCTTAAACATATACTTTATTCACTATTAGCATTGCAACAATTTACTCAAACTTCTTTGATATTTACCATTCAAATGACTACCAGCTTGATACTAGGGCAGTTCCCCTCCAATTCATGCACCAGCCTGATCTGGAAATGTACCCTGCTCTTTAATCAACACTGATCAAAATCCTGGAGTTCTCTACTTTTCAGCACTGAGTATCATCAGTAGAACTGCAAAGGTTCACAAAGACATCTCATCATGTTACTCTCAAAGGCAAATTGGAATGGCTTGCCAATGACACCCACATTCCACAAACAAGTAGATGAAAATACAAAGAAATTTACATCTGGATATCTCTTTTCATATTTATCAATTTGGTATGCAGTAGATTTTTGGTAGTTAATATGCAAATACGACTACAATTCTTTTGTTTAGACATTTATTCCAGCCATTGATGAAGTCTTATAATACTAAGTTCATTTCTAAAATCATTTCTTGAAGGACTCAATAGTCTAGTATATTAGAGCACTGAAAAGTATTTTATCTTCTGTTCTCAAGGTCTCAAGCTAGCTTTGATGCACATGAGTTCAAAAGAAGCTTATCAATGTTTAATGGTATAATCTCCATTTCATTCAAAATCCATAACATTGATTGGTGTGTCACATGAAAATGCACTTGATGGTGGTCCTTTACACCGAGGTTGTTCCATTATTAGATGAACACAGGGCTTTAATTTACATGACCTATACTATACCTGACATGGACAACCCAGTGCTAAAACTGAACATGGAAGAATAGAGACATGCGTTCGTATAGAAATATATAACTTCTAGCCATTTCTGAAATGTAGCTACAGTTATATTGCAGGGAACGTGGTATCTAATTTGCATACACAGTCCCACAGACATTAATGCAATGATGATAAGATGACGAGTTTTACTTGTGTAAACTGAGGGATAAATATCAGCAGGACCCTGAGGAGAATGCATCAGGCTTTTCTTTGATTACTGACATGGGATACATCACCTGAGAGGGCAGATGGAACCTTTCTTTAACATCTCATCTGAAATAGTGATATAATGCCAGCTTAAGAATGAACACAAGTCCTTGTAGTGGTTCAGTATGGCTGAGAGGGAAGAATATGATCACTTTTTCCTGATTCTGAGCCACGGTTAACTGGAGGGAAGCAAAACTATTCCACTCCAGTGCACTGTTGTCAAGATGAATGCAGAGATTACACAGAATGGAGGAAAATATCCCCCCAGAAAATAAATGTACCTTCAGTAATACCATCTGCAGCTTTGTCTTGCAATTGCAACATCACAGATAAGGACTTGATAAATTCTGCAATTTTCAGCCAAACACTTGTGATTGGTAAACATTACACAGTCAGAATAAAAATCCTATTAACTTTGTTGAAACAAATAACTTTGTGGAAAGAATCATCTGCATTAGGAAGAGCATAATTTTGATTTCATGTTTTATGTTTAAATGTAGTAAGCCCAGCTCAGTTGAATAATGCATCTTTAAATGGTGATGATTGCCACAAAAAAATACTGTTTATTTTACATGGGGAAAAATCATCTGAAAACTGCTAAAACAAGCATAAATGAAAATCTATTTTGTAACAAGAAAGCAAATCAAATTGTCTTGCTAACTGTTCTCCAGTGCACAGAACGACAGCTATTAAAGTCAACTCGTGATTGTGTAATTAGATTGAGGGGAATACTTCACAGGATCATTAAGATTTATTTCCCAGTTGGAAATTGGTTGTAAGGTACTTTGAGAGAAAATGATTCTCTTGGAGTAACTAAATATTGAACACATTTCTCCAGATCTGTTTTCTGCCAAATGTGGAGCCTGGAGATAAAAGCATACCCTAACTATCAAGCATGTGTTCAAAGAGCTGCTGATTTAGAGTAAATACTTTTTGTAGCATTTAATTTATATTTTATATTTAATCCATATAATTAATCATTATTAACATTTGATTTTAGATTTTTAAAGTATTCTAGAATCTCTTATGATTATTAGTTTTCCATTACATTAGTCTTTAGCTGACTGTCGTGACTACACCATTAATCTTCTGAAAAGAGCTGAAATGTATGTTAACATTACACAATTCTCTATTTTCATTTTTTGCCCTTTTGACAATGCAATGACTTTAAAGAAAATCCGTAGATGATTTAAATCAATATCCATGCTTTAATCAATTTGTACCTACAAACAAATATTACAAACACAGCAATACATGAGGTAGAAAACCACACTTTTAAAGTTCTGTAGCTCGCTACTCAACATGATGGCATAACCAGAGTCTCCTAATTGAATCTAGAACACGTAGTGCAGCAGTTAGCATGACATTATTACAGCTTGGGGCTTCAGAGTTCAGAGTTCAATTCAGGAGCCAATTGTAAGGACATTCTCCCCGTGAACATGTGGGTTTTCACCCACAGTCCAAAGACATACCATTTAGTAGGTTAATTGGTCATTACAAAAATGTCTTGTGATTAGGCTAGTGTCAAATATGTGGTTTGCTGAGCAATGTGGCTCACTTGGCAGGAGTGGCCTGTTCCATGCTATATCTCTAGATTAGGCTTCTCAATCCGGGGTCCACGGACCGCCTCAGTTAATGGTAAGGGTCCATTCTGTAAAATAGGTTGGGATCCCCTGCTCTAAATAAATAAACAAACAACCAAACAAATGAGAGAGTGTGACTGGAGTATCTGTTTTAGTCACTCTGGAAAAGGGATATTTATTGGCCAAGATTCCAGTAAAAACAGCCCTCTTCTTATTTATACACTGTCACGGTTCTTTCATGTTTAACTGGGAGAACAAATGTCTCAGTCTGCAAGATGGGATTAATCCAGAAATGATGCTTGCTACTTGACAAAGGATTTGCACTCTTTGCCTATATTTCTATTCACTTTCCAGAGAAGTTGACATCTAAACAATCTGCATCCCAGTCAATAGGATTAATTCAATAGCCATCTGTATCTAGCATTGCAGCAGAGTTTATTTCATTTATTGAAACAAGAGTTGAAATTATAAAAAGAAAAATATAGCCAATTTTTAATCTGTGTTTTTCCCCTGCAGATAGACTGCTACTGTTCATCCATTACCAACTAAAAGAGAGACACAGTAACAGTCGGAAAGCTCACCATGACTATCATTAATGTCACTGGTGATCATCTAGCTAGCAGGAGGCAGAAATTTAAATGTGACTGAATTGCTGCAGCATGTTGGATGACATATTATGGTCTGTAACACTCAAGTAACAAAATCCTTACAGAAGCAGAAATGATAGAGAAAACTTTGACTTCTGAGAAAGAGTGAACTGGGTGCAGGTGCATGGTTAAAATAAATAACTTTTGGATTAGCTTAAATGTGATTGCTTCCAAATTTGACAGAGGTGTATTTGGATGCTGTGAGTAGTCTTCTTCCTACATTTGGGACCTTAATTAGCGCAGGCACGTAGATACTTATCACAGCAATTAATGTCCTTATGAGACACTAATTAGGTCTGTTAAATTGAATTTCTTGACCTTTAAATTTAACATCTCCAGGATGGAGTCCCCAGTGCTTGGCACTCTTGACAGTGAGAGGAAGTGAAGGACATGCCGCAGATCCTGTGTATATTTGAAGTTTTGTTTGCATGACCTGAATAAAACCCAGTTACTGCAGCATGTGCTTCAGGTTTGTGCATCAAAGGTCTGGCAGAAGATACTTATCTTGATAAGGTTTTTATTCAAATATTTAGAACTTTTAAATAAATAAGATCAGAATGGAGGACTGTAATCAATACAACTGAGGGGACGCAGCTGAAGGAAAATTGTAGGCATCCATGGAGGAGTTGTCATGTTATGTGAGCATAACCAAAGAGTGCACAACATAAATTCAGGGAACACCTGAAAGAAGAGCTGTGTGAAGAACACCAGAAAGGGCAGCAACAAAGGAACGAAGGAGGCACTAGCCATGTGAGGCCGAATTGCCTCAAATTGAATTGGCAAGTGATCATGGAGTTCTCCAGCTTTCATGTAGTACAGGTGCTTTGAGCTGGACCTGGTGGCAAATATTGTCTGGTGTTCTAAAAGCTTCCTTGTCCTCAGCATCTTTGCCCTGGTTCCATCTGGCATGCAGACCGAGAATTCATTGGGTAAAGCATTTTGTGGTGAACCTACACCTAATTAGAATGGCTGGTGGATTTCATCTCTTTGGTTGAATTAGCACAGAATGGTATTATTAGCAACTACCTGGTGTCCCTATTGACAAGGGGGTTCTCATCAATGCTCATGACTAATTCTTCACAGACACGGTGCTGACACTGCTGCTACAAGGGGAGATTTGTGCAGGTTCATGACGATAACATGCATTTTATCATGATACTTTCTGACTGCAGCACTCCAACTTTCCAGATCTTTTGCTTCAAGGAAGCAAATTTAAGCTGATGGCAGGCAGAAGAACCCAATACCCATGATCAATCACAGCAACCACGAGGAACCCAATAATGCAAAGAATGCAGGAGTGCTTGATGAATGGTTGTGGTATCATCAGACAAGTCAGCATGATATTGAAGATGCTCCTCACACACTTAGGTAAGCCTGGAATTACTTAGTACTGGGAGGATCTCAAGATTTGTAGCAATGTGTTGCATGCAGCACATATTTGGCAGCTGGGACATTTAGAGATGGAGAAAGACAAAAGTAGACATCACATCACATCACATCACATCACGTATAACATAACGAAAACAACATTTTGGAAGAGGAGGAGAAACATGAATAAATAAAATGAATGACTCTAACATCTTTCATAACTTCTGGGCATTCCAAAGTATGCAATAGCCAATGTGATCCATTTGAAGTGGAGTCACTCCTGCGCTGGTATTAATAAAAACAAGTCACCTTTCGGTACAGATGCTGACTAATGTAAACGTCCAGTAGTTAAGCACTTCATTCACTGGCACATTAGATATACCAGCTAGTTGAGTGGGGTCACAGCAACAACCTTGTACTCAATGTCAGTAAGAACCAAAGAGCTGATTGTGGACTTCAGGAAGGGTAAGACAAGGGAACACAAACCAATCCTCATAGAGGGATCAGAAGAGGAGAGAGTGAGCAGCTTCAAGTTCCTGGGTGCCAAGATCTCTGAAGATTTAACCTGGTCCCAACATATCGATGTAGTTATAAAGTGGCTATCTTTCATTATGAGTTTGAGATTTGTCACCTAAAACACTCAAGAACTTCTATATATGCACCGTGGGGAGCATTCTGACAGGCTACATCACTGCCTGGTATGGGAGAGGGGGGCTACTGCACAGGACCGAAAGAAGCTACAGAAAACTGTAAAATTAGCCAGCTTTATCTTGGGTACTAGTCTCCGTAGTATCCAAGACATCTTCAAGGAGTGATACCTCAGAAAGGCAGTGTCCATTATTAAGAACACCCATCACTCAGGACATGCCCTCTTTTCATTGTTACCATCAGGAAGGAGTTAGAAAAGCCTGAAGGCACACACTCAGTGATTCAGGAACAGCTTCTTCCCCTCTGCCATCCGATTCCTAAATGGTCATTGAACCCATGAACACTACCTCGATTTTTATATATTATTTCTGTTTTGCACCATTTTTAATCTATTTAATATACATATATACTTACTGTAAATGATTTACTTATTTATTTTTTTACCATATAACCATATAACCATATAACAATCACAGCACGGAAACAGGCCATTCCGGCCCTCCTAGTCCGTGCCAAACTCTTAATCTCACCTAGTCCCACCTACCCGCACTCAGCCCATAACCCTCCACTCCTTTCCTATCCATATACCTATCCAATTTTACCTTAAATGACACAACTGAACTGGCCTCTACTACTTCTACAGGAAGCTCATTCCACACAGCTATCACTCTCTGAGTAAAGAAATACCCCCTCGTGTTTCCCTTAAACTTTTGCCCCCTAACTCTCAAATCATGTCCTCTCGTTTGAATCTCCCCTACTCTCAATGGAAACAGCCTATTCACGTCAACTCTATCTATCCCTCTCAACATTTTAAATACCTCGATCAAATCCCCCCTCAACCTTCTACGCTCCAATGAATAGAGACCTAACTTGTTCAACCTTTCTCTGTAACTTAAGTGCTGAAACCCAGGTAACATCCTAGTAAATCGTCTCTGCACTCTCTCTAATTTATTGATATCTTTCCTATAATTCGGTGACCAGAACTGTACACAATATTCCAAATTTGGCCTTACCAATGCCTTGTACAATTTTAACATTACATCCCAACTTCTGTACTCAATGCTCTGATTTATAAAGGCCAGCGTTCCAAAAGCCTTCTTCACCACCCTATCTACATGAGACTCCACCTTCAGGGAACTATGCACTGTTATTCCTAGATCTCTCTGTTCCACTGCATTCCTCAATGCCCTACCATTTACCCTGTATGTTCTATTTGGATTATTCCTGCCAAAATGTAGAACCTCACACTTCTCAGCATTAAACTCCATCTGCCAACGTTCAGCCCATTCTTCTAACCGGCATAAATCTCCCTGCAAGCTTTGAAAACCCACCTCATTATCCACAACACCTCCTACCTTAGTATCATCAGCATACTTACTAATCCAATTTACCACCCCATCATCCAGATCATTTATGTATATTACAAACAACATTGGGCCCAAAACAGATCCCTGAGGCACCCCGCTAGTCACCGGCCTCCATCCCGATAAACAATTATCCACCACTACTCTCTGGCATCTCCCATCTAGCCACTGTTGAATCCATTTTATTACTCCAGCATTAATACCTAACGACTAAACCTTCTTAACTAACCTTCCATGTGGAACTTTGTCAAAGGCCTTGCTGAAGTCCATATAGACTACATCCACTGCCTTACCCTCGTCAACATTCCTCGTAACTACTTCAAAAAATTCAATAAGGTTTGTCAAACATGACCTTCCACGCACAAATCCATGCTGGCTACTCCTAATCAGATCCTGTCTATCCAGATAATTATAAATACTATCTCTAAGAATACTTTCCATTAATTTACCCACCACTGATGTCAAACTGACAGGTCTATAATTGCCAGGCTTACTTCTAGAACCCTTTTTAAACAATGGAACCACATGAGCAATATTATGTATTGCATTGAACTGCTGCTGTTAAGTTAACAAATTTCATGACACATGCTGGTGATAATAAACCTGATTCTGATCCTGTTCAGAGGTGGTGCCCAGTCTGACATATGAGGAGAGTTGAGGGAAAGCCCAGGATGAGATGGGACAGTGTTGAGTGAGCAACCAGTGTCATCACTGGCAACCCTGAGGCACAAGCAGGCATCAGCACAGTCTGGTTCTGTCAATTAATTGCAGCACAAATAACCTTCCCTGCTTTGAAAAAATACAGTGTCTTTGGTCAAATGTAAGCTGCATGTATATATTAACATCATGAGCTTTGTACTGTTATAACCCCAGCCCCCTCCTTTGTGAGAATCGCAAGAGAGAGAGAGAGAGCCTTACGGTTTGGAATGTGGGCTGGCCGCTCAGCCAGACAAAAGCCTTGGACATAGCCATTGTCTTGGGAGACACCTTTGTGGGATAAGGAACTGGACTACGTGCAAACCCTCAGGGCAATGTGAGATGGGTGATGGGGGAAAGATTGCCTCACCCCCACCCTGATTGACATCTACAACCCTGCCAGTCCAGATAAAAGGTGGGCTGCCGAGGCGGGGCCTCAGACGCACCAAGGAGACACACCAAGAAGACACGATAGCGCTTCCCGTCGAAGCGGGAAGCCATTCTGAAGGAAGCCACGTGCGTTAGATTCCGGATCGGGACTCTGTGGCTGGAACCAAAAGGAAAAACCACTTTAACTAACAACAGGGATTTGCTTCGCAAGGACGACGGGCAAGTGTTTCTTCTCTCTCTCTCCAACACGTGAAATGCCAGCGGTTCCTGAAACGGGGAAGCCTGCAGACTTTGAGTGACTCTTATATTCCATTGGACTCAGTATCCCCTAGACAACGATAGAGCTTATTTTTGATTGATTATTACTATACCTGTGCTTTAGATTGAGTTTTGACGATGTATATGATATGAATGTTTTGTATTAACCATACGTTTGTGCCCCTTTATAAATAAAACGTTTGAAAATAGTATCATCAGGCTTCAGTGGACCTCTCTATCTTTGCTGGTAAGTCACCCGGTTACTGGGGAACGTAACAAGTGGGGCCTTGTCCCGGGATTTGAAACCAAAGGGGAGGGTCAGTGAATCGGGCTGTAAGTCCAAACTTAAATCTGGTTACGCAGGTAGCCAGACAGGAAACCAGCAAAGATGGATGTGGATGAATTTATGAGAAATCCGACTGTAGAGGCGCTAGGGGCGGCTACCAAATTAGACTTGGTAAATCTGGCAAAGGGGTTAGACCTCGCAGAGGTGAGGTCATCAATGAAAAAGCAGGAAGTGAGAAGGGTCATAAATCAGTATTACATTGGGAAGAAGGTGTTTGCAGCTGAGGATTTGGAAAATATCCCTGAAAAGAGATTAGCGAGTGGGACAGATCAGTTAGAGTTGGAGAAAGTAAGGTTGGAACATGATCTTAAAGTAAAGCAGCTAGAAGCAGCTGCGAAGGAAAAGGAACGGGCTGAGGAACGGGCTGAGAAAGAAAAGGAAAAGGAAAGGGAGCAGGCGTTCAAACTAAAGGAATTAGAGGTAAAACGGGGTCATGAGCTCCAGCTAAAGCAGCTGGAAGCAGAAGAGAAAGAGAAACAAAGGAGCCATGAATTGGAGCTGGACAGGCGAAGGCAAGAGCGAAGAGCTCAAGGGGTAGAGAGAGAGGAGGGGTTTGATGTTAGTCGGGCGTTGAGGTTGGTCCCCCCGTTCGAGGAGACGGATGTTGATAGTTATTTCTTGCTTTTTGAAAAGGTGGCAGTGAATCAGAAGTGGCCCAGAGAGCAGTGGGTGGCGTTGTTACAAAGTGTGTTATGAGGGAAAGCACAGCGGGCATATGCCGCGTTGCCCCCAGGAGGGGAAGGGAATTATGATCAAGTAAAGGAGGCCATTCTCCGAGGTTACGAGTTAGTACCTGAGGCGTATAGACAAAGGTTCCGAAATTTAAGAAAAGGATGGAATCAAACGTATACCGAGCTAGCCCACGAGAAGGGTGTGCTCTTGGATCGTTGGTGCACTGCGGAAAAGGTGGCCGAGAATTATGGGCGTCTCAGGGAGTTATTTTTGATTGAGGAATTTAAAGGTTGTGTTCCGGAAGAGATCCGAATGTATTTAAATGAGAGGACGAATCAGTCCATCTCAGAGATGGCTAGGTTCGCAGATGAATATGCCCTAACCCACAAGACAAAGTTTTCCTCGCCAAAAAGTTACCAGAGAGACCGTGGGAACGGTAGAGAAAGTCCGCCGGCTGAGGCGGAGATCCCGCTGGGAGCTAGTGGTAAAATTGAGGAGAGGCAAGAAGGCAGGAGAGGTCCTGGCTTGACCTGTTTTAATTGTGGAAAGGTGGGTCATATTGCATCAAAATGCTTTGCTCCGAGAAAGGAGCCAGAGAGAGAGAGAGCAGCGATCCCTATCGGGCGTGCAGTGGTAATCAGAAAATCGGCAAGAGGGTCCCAGGGGAGCAGAGAGTGCGAGGGGTCGGAGATTTATCTGTCACCCGGAACCGTGTCTGTGAGGAAGGGGGACCCGCCAATCCCCGTACGGATTTGGAGAGACTCGGGGGCGGAGCTATCATTAATTAGCCGTAACGTATTACCATTCGGACCTCCGATGGGCGAGGTAGCCCTGAGAGGCATAGGAAACTGGACCGAGGTAGTGCCTTTGCATAGGGTCCTTCTAGATTGTGAGTTGGTGTCGGGACCAGTGGAACTGGGGGTCCTGCCGGAGTTGCCGGGAGAAGGCGTGGACGTCCTTCTGGGTAACGACCTAGCGGGTGGGAAGATGGGTGGGAAGATGGGAGCAGCCCGTGAAGCTGACAACCCAGCCCGTGAGAGTTGAGGCCCCGCCCATAGAGTCCCTGAGCTATCCCGCATGCGCGGACACTCGCAGCCTGTCGAGAGCGGCAGCTGAGAAAGCAAGCAGTTTAAAATTGGCCCAGACGTCTTTACCGACCCTTTTCTCGAGGGTTTCGAGGGTGGTAAAACGAGGAATAGTAACGTAAAAGGGGGTAAGGGAGAGAAGGTAGATCCTCCCTTAGCGAAGAAAAAGGTCCTAGAGGTAGGAAATAAAGATGAGAAACAGATAAAGCTGTTAAAAGGTCCAGGGTTGGACATGGATGAGTCTAAAGGTGTTCCCGATAATGAAATGAGGGCAGTCCTCGATGAAAAGGATGCCATTACCTTGAAGAAGTCTGCTGGGTTGGCAGATGAGGTTGTTTCAGCCCAAGGGGTTGAGTTTACTCCGGAAGTGAGTTGCCCAGAGAGTAACTGGGAGGATCAGGGGAATTTAGAATTTGAAAAGGGTATGGGTATTGAAAGCCTGGAAGAGGCCCAGACACACTGTTTGAGTGTGTCCAAGATGGGGATGCCCGTGGTCCTAAACCTAGTCACGGAGCTCAGAAAAAGTCTGAGGTATTTGACTCGGCTGGACGAGATGGCCGTCCTTTTGGATCAGATAGACTTGGTTCGGGGAAGAAGGTGTCTATGCTGAAGGGGGTGTTCAGAGTTAAGGTGGAGTTTACAAATGGGGAGATAACTGTTGTTGTGGAGGAGAACGGTAAATCTGTAGTTCCCAAATCGAATGGGAAAAAGTTAAAGTCTAGATTGATGCCTGCGCATCAATTACAGGTTGATTTGGAATGTAAAGGGGCCTCACACGCTATTGTTATTCAAGAAAGCGCTGTGAGGAAGCCGAAATTTAAATGCGGCCGGAGAAAAAGGTTCGAACTGAAACACATCAGCCTGTATGGTCCTGACAAAACGGTTAACTACCTGTGTAGCATTAAAGAATTGGGTGGAAATTCCCATGATGGACTAGGTTGGGGACACGGAGTTAAGAGAATAACCCTCGTGAAAAGGAAAGGCGGGAGAGTACCTCACCAAATTACTCAAGTTCCCCACGGGGGGACTCCTCGGGAAAGAGGCGATGGTTAATAGAAATTGTCATTTTTAAACAGTGACGCCGGTTGTACGGGTTTGCGCCAAAGCCTGTGAATAATAAAGATAACCCCTTTGGAGACCTGCCGGTGAAATAACACGACCGAAACGATTAGTATTTGTATAAACTTTTGTAGATGCACCTAAGCTAAGATCACACCTCCTTAGTTGTGTTGCTGAAGAAAATAAATAAAAAATAGGTGGTTATTGAGCTGAAGTTTGATGCTACCAGACTTTAGTATGGTACGTGATGTTAAGATATTAAAGAAATTGTTACCTGTTTAGATACTGACTGGAATGTATAACGGTAGTACTCTGTGAAGAGAAAAGCTTGTGTAGTATGTTAGATTCCCAAAAAAAAATCCTACACCAACTTGTTTTTAACCGCTGGTAAAAAACTTTTAAGAGGGGAGGTGTTATAACCCCAGCCCCCTCCTTTGTGAGAATCACAAGAGAGAGAGAGAGAGCCTTACGGTTTGGAATGTGGGCTGGCCGCTCAGCCAGACAAAAGCCTTGGACATAGCCATTGTCTTGGGAGACACCTTTGTGGAATAAGGAACTGGACTACGTGCAAACCCTCAGGGCAATGTGAGATGGGTGATGGGGGAAAGATTGCCTCACCCCCACCCTGATTGACATCTACAACCCTGCCAGTCCAGATAAAAGGTGGGCTGCCGAGGCGGGGCCTCAGACGCACCAAGGAGACACACCAAGAAGACACGATAGTGCTTCCCGTCGGAGCGGGAAGCCATTCTGAAGGAAGCCACGTGCGTTAGATTCCGGATCGGGACTCTGTGGCTGGAACCAAAAGGAAAAACCACTTTAACTAACAACAGGGATTTGCTTCGCAAGGACGACGGGCAAGTGTTTCTTCTCTCTCTCTCCAACACGTGAAATGCCAGCGGTTCCCGAAACGGGGAAGCCTGCAGACTTTGAGTGACTCTTATATTCCATTGGACTCAGTATCCCCTAGACAACGATAGAGCTTATTTTTGATTGATTATTACTATACCTGTGCTTTAGATTGAGTTTTGACGATGTATATGATCTGAATGTTTTGTATTAACCATACGTTTGTGCCCCTTTATAAATAAAACGTTTGAAAATAGTATCATCAGGCTTCAGCGGACCTCTCTATCTTTGCTAGTAAGTCACCCGGTTACTGGGGAACGTAACAGTACTTTCAATTATATTTATCAACTGTATGTTTTAATTGAATTTCCCATCCTGTGGGAATTCACCTCATCAGTAATGTATACACACTGCACTTGTAATGTGCATCATCAAGATCAGGCTGAGTGATATTTCCATTACTTCCAAATTTTCATCTTGGTGGTCGCTGGTACAAAAACATGTGAACTATTGTAAATGGAACTGACCATTGGCTATTCCAACGGATTCTATCCTTGGTCTTCAAAACTAGAATTCCTTCCTCCCATTATTTATTAAAAATCGAAGGTAACAATGCCAATTACTTTTGTTTGATTTTTTTTAGTATTAAACCCTGCTATTCTCCTAACTTTGGCCAGATAGTCAGTGAGTGACTATAGTGAGTGACAAGCAATCTACTGGAGGATCTCAGCAGGTCAAGCAGCATCTGTAGAAGAAAAGGGATTGTTGATGTTTCAGGTTGAAACCTTGATGCAGATGATAATGAGACTAAAGCTCTGCTTTGGGCTGTTTTCCACCCTTTAATTCCTACTTCATCTTTTTCGACACTTTACAAAATATGCCAACAGCAGTCTTCCGTGAAAACTATCAAAAAGAGGAATTAGATGTAAGAGGAGAGTGGATTATAGGAGAAAGGGAAGGAGGAGAGGACCCAGGGGAAGTGATAAGCAGGTGAGAAGAGGTAAAAGTCAGAGTGCGGAATAGAGGAAGAGGTGAGGGAGAGGGAAAAAACAATTACCAGTTGGAGAAATCGATATTCATGCCATCAGGTTAGAGGCTACCCAGACAGAGCATAAGGTTGCTCCTCCACTCTGTGGTCGGCCTCATCTTGGCACAAGAGGAGGCATGGACTGACATATCAAAAAGGGAATGGCACTCAGAATTAAAATGGATGGCCTCCGGGAAGTTCTGCTTTTTGCTGATGGAGAGGAGGTGCTCGATGAAACGGTCTCCCTACTTAGGATGGGTCTCACCAATGTAGAGGAGGCCCCATTGGGAGCACTGGCCACATTAGACGACTGCAGCAGATTCACAGGTGAAGTGTTGCCTTACCTGGAAGGACTGTCTGGTGCCCTGAATGGAGGTAAAGGAGGAGGTGTAATCTTAAACTTCAATCTGTGATATGCAATTGAAGTTATTCTCCACTGAAATATTGCGATGTTGCCTTTTTCCTCCCAATTTGCTTTAAGCTTTGATGTAATTACTTTTAAATTTGCTTTTTTGAAATTATACTTCTCATAGAGAATTGCTGAATCCCAGTGCATAAGAAGTGACACAATTCCCCTTGCTCCTTACCCGATTACGATTTATTATGGATCTGTCTTTTAGTGGATGTTTGACTACTTTGCTTTACACCATGATTCTTTCTAAAATTTATTTATAGTACCCTTGCATTCTGATACAGACTTAACTCCTTACAAACATCCTGATCTCTTCCCCTTTCAATAGCTAATATTTACCTAAAAGCTATCCTTTTCTAATTTTTTCCAGCTTGATGAGGGTTCTTCAGTACAAATCTTTACTCTGTTTCTCTTTTCTTTCTTTTAAAATCTTTTTATTGATTTGCAAACAAATCATAGTAACAATGGAAATACAGAAAGATTGGGAATACATAGTTCATAAAGCAGTATATACAAATATAAACTATTGATAACACAGATGTACTAAGCCTCCCAATCTCATACTGTATTTGCATAGTGGAAAGAAAAACTCCCAAATTAAAAAAAAAATAACTAACTTACTCTGTTTCTCTCATTTGTAGAATATTTTCAGTCTTTCTTTTTCATTATTATATCATCAGTTTGAGTTTGCTATAACTCTACACTCTGACAAATTCTATTCCCTCTGTATAACTTTGGCAATAATCTTTAATGAGCCAAAATGCTCATTATTTCTTTATTCAAACAAGGAAGGGCCCATTTGAGCTATCAAGTCTACATTTGGCTCCAACAGAAGCATGGAAGTCAAGCAGTTAGTGAAACACTTTACAACACCAGCTATAAGATCAGGGTTTGATTTCCGCCACTGTCTATAAGGAGTAATTTCTATGTTCTCCCTGTGACTGTATAGGTGGCCGCTGGGTCCAATGGTTTCCTTGCACATTCTAAAGACGTACAGATTACAGTTAGTAAGTAGCGGGCATGCTTTGTCGAAGGCAGAAGCATACCAACACATGTGGGCTAAACCCAAACAGCACATTTCACTCCATGTTTCATTCGTTCAAATAAAGCTAATCTTTCTCTTTATCTTTAGAACAATCCCACAGTCCTATGTCCTCTCTTCTTTTTTTCCTCTAGTCCTGCATACTATTCTCTCTCAGTTGCCCATTAAGCCACCTTTGATTCTCTTTCCTCTTATCTGTACCATGGGTAATTTACAATAGATAATCAATCTTGTAAAATTGAAGTCAGTAGGAATAGAGGAAGAATGGAATCATATTTGGCATAATGGAGGATTATTGTAGTTGTTGAAGGCCTATCTTCTTAGAGCTAGGAGTCCCTAAGGGGTGTGTCCTTAAAATAAAAGATTTTCAGCTATTTCTTCACTGATCTTTCCTCAGTAAATCAGGAATGAGGACATATGCACAATGTTTTAGGGATATTTTATTACAGGCAAAAGCAAGAAACAAACAGAGAAAATAGAGATGCACAAAATCTGAAATCAAAACAGAAAATTCTGGAACTATTCAGCGGGTCAGACAACATCTGTGGAGAGAGAAACAGCCATTGACCTTTCACGAGAACCTAAAACAACCTGAAACATTAAATCTTCCTCTCTCCATTGTTGCTGCCTGGCCTGTTGAATATTTCCAGCATTTTATGTGTTTTTTAAATTACCCTGTGTAGCATTGTATGTCTGTCTGTAATAGGACTAGAAAACTCATTTTGATGTGGTACAGTAGATGAAAGTAACAATCAATAAACACAAGTGCCAAGAAAGACAATAATCATTTTTGTCTAATTTTCAATGGCAGTATCTCAATATCTCACCAGTCCCCTGCTGACCAAAGAATTCACAGGATCACATACCATGATGACTCATATATATACTGATTTCCAAACCTCTTTCACCATTTTGCAAGGCAGATATCAGAGGAGTGTTTCAATAGTTTCTACTTGCTTTGATGAACGGAACATCAACAACACTCCAGAAGCTCAAGACCATCAAGAAAAAAATCCATTTCATTGAAAACACATCTACCACTGAGAACATTTGATCTCTCTCCCACTGATACAAAATTGCTCAGTGTGAATCTGATTGATCTGGCTCTCTAGATGCTGATCCCTGCACTCCCACTAACACACTGGGGCTTCTGGTTCCTCCACTCCCTTAAACTCACTGGGGGCCTGGTTTCCCCTCTTCCTTTTAAACTCAACTGGGCATTGGTTTTCAAGCTCCTCTTATCTTCATTGAGGTCCCAATACCCAAGTTTGCTGGGTTCACAGGAAACATTATTATACTGTTGTGTGATATAGCATGTAAAGAAACACAAATTAAATACTTGCTGGACCATGACTGGAATAAACTCTAACATTTTGTCTGGAAAATCTGCCAACAGAGCACCATCAAAGTCCCAAATGTGCCAGATTAATTGAGTGCTATTGTATCTATGAGATCCATTGGTATAAGGAACATAAAGATTATAATGACCAACTTTATTCACCATTTTTATTTACATGTATTAGGAATTTGTTGTGGTGTGTAGGTCAGGGCATAACATGGAACAGAAAAAACAACATTTAACAATTATAAGGAATAAAGAATTATATAAAAATAATGAATTATATATAAAATAAAAAGGCTAACAAAGTTAGAGGTTAAAGGATTGATATGGAATGAAACATGCATAAATATATAAATGGTAGTGTCTGTTTAATTGGGTAGCATGGTAACATAGTGGTCAGCATGACGCTATTACATCACCAGCGACCCAAGTGCAATTCTGCTGCTGTCCATGTGTTCCAGTTTCCAGTTTCCTCCCACATTCCAAAGACCTATAGGTTAGTAGGTTAATTTGTCACAAGGGTGGCATGGGCTCATTGGGCCAGTAGGGGCTGTTACCATGTTGTATCCCAAAATTAAACAAAGAATGTAATACAGACACGTATTTACAATGTAAACAGCATTATCAAAAGTGGTTTGAAGTTTACAATGCAGTGCAGTGATGGGGGTAATAGATAGAGGCTAATTAGAATGGTTGGTCAGATTAACTGTCTGGGGAAAGAAACTTTTAAGATGGTGTGAAGTTCTGATAGATAAATCACCGGGCTTCTTGAGCTCCCCCTACAGAACATGAAGTATCCAGTAAAAGGAACAGAAGATGCTTAGCAGCGCTACCAGTTACAGTTTCCCGAACATTAAGATACACTGCTTCATCATCTTTAGGTCGAATCCTTAAAGCTAATGAAACAATTTTGTAGGAGCACCTTGATCTTGCATTGCTGTAGTTCAAGAAAGCAGCTCATCCCTATCTTCTCCAATAAGCGCTGGCCAAAAATGCAATGCCTGCATTCTAATTGAAACAAGCATTAGTGAAGAATTGGAGGCAATACATCAGTAGCAATAAGGACATTGGACTTTAACTGGGATGCAAAGTGAGTGGTGTGTCATTTCCTTCATTGACTTTAATATTTAAGTTTCCAAATTTCCTTTTATTTCCTGTCTGCATAAAATCCAGAAGATGTCTGAACCAAATGACAACTACCGCTAAATCAATTCTTCATCCTTCGGTCATAACAGCTGTTATGGAAAACATAATTAAGGATGGTTCTTTATAAGTGTTGCATAGATAATATGATCTAATTGCTCACTAATAAGTTTCAGATTTTCCCCAATAAATTTGGATTACTGGTGTCACAAGCTGTTAATATTCTTGCTTATCAATGCATCAAGGATTTGGGTCACAATAACAAACTGGAACTGCTGCAGGCAAAGGAAGTAATCCACAATTAATTTCACAAAAAAGGCTAAAACAGCATGCAATTAAAAAAATGTCCAGAGGTGACATCACTCAATAATCTGATTTTGGATTTCGTATGATTAAAGATTGCCCAAGATTTAGTTTATTTTTCAGTTTGCTTTATTGAAACTTCATGATTGTGTTAAGCATTTTAAGTCATTCTGAATCTACATATGTCAAAGCAGAGTGACAATAAAACTGGAACAAATATTATAACAGGGACTTTGAAAATGTTGTTATAACACAGAACCACAAGAAATTGGAAATAGGAGCAAGCCATTCAAGCCTGCAATATGAACACCACTGGTCTACCCCAGACCTGAACCCAGTAAATGTCAATCTCCTGATATCTGAAAAATATATCAAACTCTAATTGCTTCTAATGAACTCATCTCCACAACTCTCTGTGGCAGAGGTCTTCCAGAGGTTTACTACTTTCTGTGGAAGAACTTTCTATGCACCTGGGTTTTAAATGACTTATCATCATCATCATGTGCCGTGTCATATGATGTAGGCAATCATGGTGGCCATGATTGTCCTTGGCAATTACTTCTACAGAAGTGGCTTGTTGTTGCCTTCTTCTGCACAGTCTTTACAATACTCTTCAGAGATCTCCTGCCTTGTGTCGGTGGTTGCTTATAATATGCACTAGCTGGTCATACGACTATCCACCACCTGCTCCCATGGCTTCCTGTGACCCTGATCAGGGGGCTAAGCAGGTGCTACACCTTGCCCAAGGGTGACCTACAGGGTAACAGAGGGAAAGAGCGCCTTACACCTCCTTTGGTAGAGACGTATTTCCACCCCTCCACCTAAATGACTTGTGCCTTGTAACTATGTCCCCTCATTTGAAACTCACTCATAGTGAGAATATTTCAATATCTACACTGTTCTAATCCCTTAGGATTTTGTACGTTTGATAACGGTCACCCCCTATTCTTCCAAACTCAAAGAACACAGACTGAACCAGTTTAACCTCCCAAAATGCTAGAGGAACTAGCAAGTCAGACAGTGTCAATGGAGGGAGTAAACAGTCAACTATTTATTTCCATCCATAGATGCTGCTTCACTTGATGAGTTCCTACAGCATATTGTGTGTGTTGCTCAAGATTTCCAGCATTTGTAGAATCTTGTCGCTGTTTAACCTCTGATTAGCCTGAAGATTTTTTTGGTCTGCCTCGAATGTTATGATGTTCCTTTGTAGATAAGGGGACCACAGTTATGCGCAATACTCCATGTACACCCTGCACAATTGTAACAAAATCTCCATCTAAACTCCTCCCCCTTTGTAATAGACAATATTGGTCTACTTAACTATTTACTGTATGCCTGCTAGCTTCTTGTGAGTCATATACAATGCCGAAACCTTTCTGTTTTTCCAACATTATAAATGGGCAATTGCAAACTGCAGAGATATTTTGGGCACTAAGGATTAGATTTTCAACTTTGACTGAAAGAAGTGTTTTAGGTAGAGAAGTTCTATAGCTGCATGGTGTAGAGTCATTTTCAGCAAGAGTCAAAATTAATCCAGACAAAAATAAAGGTGGGTCAGAAACTATTGCACGTAGATTGAAAACTTTTAAGGAATCCTTCACCTTTTAAAGCGAGAGCCAAGAGGAGAGAAGCCCATAATTTATATTCCACTAATCTACAGACACGATGATTCATTACTGGTAAAGTGGTCAGTGAGTTAGACCACAGGACCATAAGACACAGGAGCAGAATTAGGCCATTCAGCCCATTCAGTCTGCTCCACCATTCCATCATGGCTAATCCTGGATCCCACTCAACCCCATACACCTGCCTTCTTGCCATTGCCTTTGACACCCTGACTGATTAGGAAATGATCAACTTCCACTTTAAATATACCCATGAACTTGGCCTCCACCACAGTCTTTGGCACAGAATTCCACAGATTCATTACTCTCTGGCTAAAAAATTCTTCCTTAATTCTGTTCTAAAAGGTCATCCCTCAGTTTTGGATGCCCCCACTGTAGGAAGCATCTCCCCACATCCACCCTACCTTGGTCCTTTCAGCATTTGGTAGATTTCAATGAGATACCCCTGCATCCTTCTAAATTCCAGTGAGTACAGACCCAAAGCTGCCATACGCTCCTCACATGTTAACCCCTTCATTCCTGGAATCTTCCTCGTGAGCCTCCTCTGGACTCTCTCCAATGACAACACATCCTTTCAGAGATATGAGGCCCAAAACTGTTGACAATACTCCAAGTGTGGCCTGACTAGTGTCTAATAAAGCCTCAGCATTATCTCTTTGCTTTATATTCTATTTCTCATTGGAATAAATGCCAGCATTGCATTTGCCTTCTTTCCCAAAGACTCAACCTGTAAATTAACCTTCTAGGTGTCTTGCACGAGGACTCCCAAGTCCCTCTGCACCTCTGATGTTTGAACCTTCTCCCCAGTTAGATAATACTCTACACTATTTTTCTTTTTACAAAAATGCATTATCATACATTTCCCAACACTGTATTCCATCTGCCACATTTTTGCCCATTCTTCCAATTTGTCTAAGCTCTGCTGCAATCGCATTGCTTCCTCAGCACTACCTACCCCTCCACCTATCTTTGTATCATCTGCAGACTTTGCCACAAAGCCATCAATTCCATTATACAAAGCATTGACAATGTGAAAAGTAGCGATCCCAAAACTGACCCCTGAGGAACACCACTAGTCAACGGCAACCAACCAGAAAAGGCTTCTTTTATTCCCACTCGCTGCATCCTGGCTGTCAGCCATTCCGCTATCCATGCCAATATCTTTCCTGTAACACCATAGGATTTTACTTGTTAAGCAGCCTCATGTGTGGCACCTTATCAAATGCCTTCTGAAAATCCAAGTAAATGACATCCACTGCCTCTCCTTTGTCCACCCTGCATGTTACTTCCTCAAAGAACTCTAACAGATTTGTCAGGCAAGATTTCCCTTTACAGAAACCATGCTGACTTACTTTATCTTAAGTCTCCAAATACCCTGAAACCTCAACCTTAATAATAGACTCCAGTACTTTCCCAACTACTGAAGTTAGGCTAGCTGACCTATAATTTCCTTTCTTTTGCCTTCCTTACTTCTTAAAGAATGGAGAAATATTAGCAATCTTCCAGTCCTCCAGGACCATGCCAGAATCAAGGGATTCTTGAAAGATCTTGACCAATGTATCCGTTATCTCTTCAGCAACCTCTCTCAAGACTCTGGGATGTAGTCCATCTGGTCCAGGTGACTCATCCACCTTAAAACCTTTGAGCTTGCCTCGCACTTTTTCCTTTGTAATAGCAGTAGCACACACTCTGACATTCACAGACCTCTGGTACACTGTTAGTGTCTTCCACACTGAAGATGGATGCAAAGTACCTATTAAGTTCATCTGTCATTTCTTTGTCCCCTATTACCACCTCACCAGCACCATTTTCCAGTGGTCTATTATCAACTCTAACCTCCCTTTTACCCTCTATACAAATGAAAAATCCTTTAGTATGCTGCTTTATATTATTGGCTAGTTTGCCCTCATATGTTATCTTTTCCCTTCTTATAGCCTTTTGAGTTGCCTTTTGTTGTATTTTTAAAGCTTCCCAATCATCCAGCTTCCCACTCAGTTTTGCTACCTTGTATGCCCTTTCCTTGACTCTTACACAGTCCTTAACTTCCCTTGTCAGCCATAGTTGCCTATCCCTGCCATATGAAAACAACTTCACTTGTGGGACATATCTATCCTGCACCTTGTGAACTATTCCCAGAAACTTCAGCCATCTCTGCTCTGCCGTCATCCCCATCAGTATCCTCCTCCAATTTACCTGTGCAAGCTCCTCTCTCATGCCTCTGTAATTCCCTTTATTCCATTGCAATGGTGATACATATGAGTCATGCTTCTCCCTCTCAAATTCACTGCCTCCTAAGGCAGTGAATTACATATAAGTTCCCTGATAAAATCTGGGTTATTATACAACACCCAGTCTAAGCCTACTTTCCCAAGTAGGCTCAAGCACAAGCTGCACTAAAAAGCCATCTCACAGGCACTAACCTGATTTTCCCAATCCCCATGCATTTTGAAATCCCCCATTACAATTGTGTCATTACCTTTATTACATGCCTTTTCCAGCTCCCTTTGCAAACTTGACCCCACATCTTGGCTACTATTTGGGGGCCTATATATAATTCCCATAATGTTTTTTTTTACCCTTACAGTTTATTAACACCACCCACAAAGATTCAACATTCCCTGACCCTATGCAATCTCTTTCTAAAGATGTAATTCCATGTCTTACCAACTAAGCCACGTCACTGCCTATGCCTTCCTGCCTGTCCTTTTGATACAAAGTATATCCTTTAATGTTAAGCTTCCAACTCTGGCCTTCTTTCAGCCATGACTCAGTGATGCTCACAACGTCATACCGACCAATCTCTAATTGCGCCACCAGTTTGTCAACCTTATTCCGAATGATACGCACATTTAAATACAGCACCTTCAGTCCTGCATTCTTTGCCCATTTGAATTTTGCCTCTTGTGGTACAATTTAATCATTGGCTTGTCCTTCCTTACATTCACATTACACCCATTAGTGACTTATAAACTTGCTGGCTCATCCTCAGCTCTATCATCCTGGTTGCCATGGCTGGTAACACAAGTACAATATAAATTGTAGATCATTATGACATGCGTATTTTGTTCATACTGCACATTAACATTTAACCAAAAAATGAAGCAGAAAAATTAATTAAAAATGTGCATTAATGATGCATGATGTGGATACGTCAGCTAACCACCCTATTTAATCCACTTTCTATCAGCTCATGGAAGGGATTATCTTCAAAGTAATTATGGACTAGAAATTAAGCACTGCCATATGGTCACTCACATTCCTCGTGACTGGCTTCCCGTGAAGAATTCATGTGGGATTGGTAATTGCTAACCAGGCTCCACTCCAACTCGAGGAGAGATGTTTTGTAAGGAGTCTCCAGATGTATGAAATGGATTTGGGATTACAAAATCCTAAATGTCACAACATTTACTTCAATAAAACAAGGCAAAAGCAAAACTGCTGGTAGAACTTAGTCAAACAGCATCTGTGTCAGGGTTGGTGGGAACGGATTGTTGACAGTTTGAGTTGACAATTCCTTTTCTCCTACAGATGCTGTTTGAGTCCATCCAGTAGTTTTTACTTTGCCCCAGATTCTACCAACTGTGGTCTTCTTGTGAACAGGGTTATGGCTGGGATTTAAGCTCCATCTAAAATTCATCCCATGGAGTAACATCATCCATCTCCCAATATGGAGTTTCAATGGATTGCACTCCACCTTTGTCAAGAGGTTCTGGATTCATGATGCAATCTAAGGTTGTGAGCACAAAACCTCTAGGACCAAGATAGTTCAGCAATGAAGAAAGTGCCATTTTCCTTTCAGAATCATTAACCCAATTTTGTCTATCAGGTAGAGAAGTAAAGGAAATGGTTGTGTTATTTTGGAGGATTTCTTTCCCCCTTAATCAACATGACATTAAAAAAATCATCATATCAATGTGGGAGCTGGCTGGTACTAATAGGCAGCTGTGATTCCTTCACAGCTACACTTCAAAAGGCTATGAAGAGCTTTAGATGTCCTGATTTTGACAGTGATGCGATATAAACATGCAACATATATTTTTACTTCTGACCTTTCTCCTTTATTTAGTTCCCTGTTATTTGCCTCAGAAACTGCATGTGGTAGCAAAGTAAAGCAGTTCCTTTATGATAATGACCTTATTTTTATGTCTTCTGGATTTGAAACAGTCAGTGGAAGCATATTTTGTATATTGATCCTGATGAATGCTTTCATACCTACATTTGTACAAGGAGGGTACAAGGCATCTAAGAACATATGAATCACAGAAGGTTGTGGGTACAGGAACACATAATTATTGTAACATGCTAACGATCAGCACTGGCCCTTCAAAAAGCCAGGAAATTTAAATTCCTGCATACACTTTGCCTTCATCGGTTCCAAAGCTCAGTGCCCTCACAACCATTTTGTAATATGGAGACCAGAATAAAAATAGATGTTCTCGGCAATGGATTTTGGAAAGTAATTTAATTCTAGTAATTGAACTGTGATATGATCACTATTAAGTATGAAATGAAAGAGCAGTGATACTGGAATTAATTATCTGTTTATGATAATACAGTTCCCTAATGTCATTTGTCTCAGCAACTTCTCCAGTCCATTTTCTGCAGGGCATAATAAGTGCTTGGTGATGAAACAAAAACAAAAGAGAAATAAACTAGTCAGGCTGAGATATTCTGATTCACATTAACAATCAAAACCAACTATTTTGGTTGTTATTTTAAAATATATTTTAGCTATTAAAGGGAATGCGATAGAAAACTTAAACACTGTAAAAATGCTAATATTTCACACTGCTGACAATTCAGCATTGTAACAGCTAGTGCTTACGTTATACATGTACCATCTCCAAGTATGTAACTTCACCAAAGCAAAGTAATGCTACCTCAAATTACATTTATTTGACTTGCATTGAAGTGCATCTACGCTATCTGTCTCAATATCATCTTTACCCCACCTTTTCACCACTTCAACTTGTACACGTCAGAGGAGGACTTAGCTTATGTTGTTCTAAGTTGCAAAACAGTAGAAGCAGACAACAGAAATGAATCCTCTAGGTGAGAGAGTGATAGGTAAGAGCTTCTATACAAGAGTGGTTAAGCAAGAACACTCTCATCAATATTTCCAGAAATGGGACTGCTGTAAGCTCGCCTCATTGACAGAATACTCCAATTCATTTTTAATTACAGTGTCATCATTCCTATCTAGGTTTGTCATGGTGTTCTTTTCCTTCAGATGCTTCTGACCAAAATATTAAACCATTCTTTATCATTGATACTCTTCATGTCCAATTACACCACTAATGTTAACACTCATGCATCTTCACAGTTCTAGTAAACCAAAGCTTGCATGTGACCAAAGATGACAGTGAAAGAAGCCATGTTTCAATAAGGTACTCACTAACACAGGGGAGAGAATATCCAATTTCTGGGTCATGGATAAATCGCCGGTCATTCAGCCATGTCACACTGTATAGGTGGAAGCAATCCAAGCATATGACATGCTGTTCCTCACAAGGGAATACCAACACTGGATCTCTAAGGCAGGGAAAGAAAAAGAACACAATCATGTTTTGTTTTCAGTCCTAATGCCCCAACTCCTCCTTTTGCCCTGTTGGATCTGACTCATGTTAGAACAGTTTCACAGGGAGTTGTCAACATCCAAAACCTCAACCTCAGAACTATTCTTCACACAAGCTTGATGGTGAATTCAATAGTCTACCAAACTCAACCTTTCAAAACACAGGCATTTTGAACTGGAATTATGGTACAATAATAAAAAAGAGGCTTTTAATAACTTTCCCCATCATGAACCAACATTCCCATGGAATGGCCTCTAGTCTCTATGGACTGCTATCACACCATGTGTGGCGCCTACCCATTCAGCAACTGGAAAATTACTGCTATTTAAATTTGCCTTCAGCAAAAATAAATAATACATTATAAAGCCTCTCTGAGCCTAAGTAGAACATTTATAATAAATATATTGGAAAATTATATGATTCTTACACAGCTAGATATATTATTTCAAAAGAAACCATTAATGTACTTTTTATGCAAATTATTCATTTGACTGAGGCACAGATCTCCAGGAGTATTCAGTAATGAGAAAAAAATATGAAAGAAAGAATTTTATTTGCATGCAACCTATCACAACCTCACACTGTTTCAAATGCTTTACTGTCAGTAAAGCAGACTATAAGACCATAAGACATAGGAGCTATATGAGGCCCATCGAGTCTGCTCTGCCATTTCATCATGGCTATAAAGTTAATATCAGAACATAATATTTGCAGGATATTGAAACTGGTTAGGTCCAAATCTAAATCATTTCAAAAGCAGGATGTTGCTGGCACATGTCACTGTTGACCTATTTGGGATCATTTTATTTTCATTTAAAGGCATATGGTCCAGTACATCCATACTTTTGTTTCTTCCTGTCCAATTATTCCAATGGTCTCCAGACAGATTTCACATCTTTCATTCCCAATGAACTTGGAAATGCATCCAAATATACATTGTCCAATTCACCTGCTACCAATCTTCACAGGCACGAATTAGCTCAGGTCCAGCAGTATTGCAGATATAAGTCATGCCTCCACAGTCAAATCCCATGAAGACTTCATCGCTCCCTGAATTTGCTAGCCTTGAACTATCAAAGTATACTTCTGTCTTCTCTGTCTGGGCTCTTTTGCATCTTTAGTTTCATTATTTTCATCATTTACAAGCCATATCCAGGTAATAAAAAGAGCATAGACATCCTTGGAGTTGATTATGCCCATAAATCGGAAAATACACAAAAATCACTCTAACTACAGTATTATCATGAATGGCACCAAAAGCACATAAGATTAATAAGAAGGAATATTTACTAAAAGTAGATTGAAAGAGAAAACAACTTCCTTTGAACTATGAACATAGTACCTACACTGGCTATCGAATTTAATATTATGGGAGCTCGTTCATATGTAGGACCGTCCATAAGTCAGGTGCTTATAACCCAAGGACAGCCTGGAATGAACTTTCATTAAAAAATCTGCTGTTTCCATTGTTACTCATTCTCTTCCACTTCCTCGTGGTCTTTGTGCAGTGTTTTTTCTTCCATATGAAAACGTTTCATGCCACACAATAGAATCATTGGCCTTGATATGCAGACAGGCACTTTGAAAGCTGGAAATGGGAGTAATGAGACTTTGCATTGCTGCCTGGTCAGCTGAGTTCCTCCAACATTTTGTGTGTGTTCTATAGGAGTTAAGAGGTCCTTTGGAAAATCCAGAAGTAAGTTCAATGCTTCTATCAGTGGTATGCAATGCAGGCAAACTATTAGTATTTTAATTCTAATGAGGAGACCAGGTAACTTACAATGACACAGAAGACCATTGCATTCATGTCAACTTCCAATCGAGCAATCTCTTCAGTCCTATTCCCCCTCTCACTACTTCTTTATAATTTTGCAACTTATTCTCTCGCACATAACCATTAATGTCACCACCATCCTCCCCTCTTTTGCCACATACCTACCCAAGCGAGTGACTTTTAAAGTAATAAAGCAACATACACAAAATGCTGGAGGTCAGGCAGCATCTATGGAAATGAATAAACAGTTGACATTTCAGGCCAAGACCCTTCTTTTAGACTGGAAAGGAAAGGGGAAGACACCGAATAAAAAGGTGGGGAGAGGGAATGGAGGATTAGCTAGAATGTGATGGGTAAAGCCAGGTGGGTGGGAAAGGTAAATTGCTGGAGATGAAGGAATCTGATAGGAGAGGAGAGAGAACCATAGGAGAAAGGGAAGGAGGAGGGACCCTGGGGGAGGTGATAAGCAGGTGAGACCTGGTAAGAGAACAGAGTGGGAAATAGCAGAAGAGGGAGGGGGAGGGATTTTTATCAGAAGGATAAATCGATATTCATGCCATCAGGTTGGAGGCTACCCAGATGGAATATAAGGTCCTGACGAAGGGTCTCGGCCCAAAACGTCGACAGCGCTTCTCCCTATAGATGCTGCCTGGCCTACTGTGTTCCACCAGCATTTTGTATGCGTTGTTGTTTGAATTTCCAGCATCTGCAGATTTCCTCGTGTTTGCTCTGGAATATAAGGTATTGCTTCTCCAAACTGAGGGTGGATGCATGGCAGAAGAGGAGGCTATGGACCCACATATTGGAATGGGAATGAGAATCAGAATTAAAATGTTTAGTCACCTGGAAGCATTCATGGGATGTGGGTGGAAAGATGGATACTCACTCAAGTATTTAAAATGTTAATGCAAAGGTCCAATTTGGCTGGGTTGAGAGGAAGAAATTCATTGATGTTTGAAACAGGTAAAGGCTGCATGAAGTTTCATTGACACCAACATAATTACTGCTAGGAGAAGCTCAGGAAAAATACCCTTCTACTTCGATGAGAGGATGAAAGGGAGGTGGGAACATTACATCATTGGAAGTTTTCCTTTGTGGAAATATCTTCAACTAGAGGAAATTACTTCAGAACAAAGGGTTTCCCATTTAAAATGGACACAAGGGGTAATTTCTTCTCTAAGATAGTCATAAAGCTTCATGATTCTCCATCCCAGAGAACTGTGGAAGCAGAGTTATGGAATATATTCAAAATTGATCTTTACATACATTTAACTACATGTAATTATACAGGCATGGAGAGACATAAGGATAGTAGTTCTGAGGCCATATTTGGAATAGCCATCATGTTACTAATTGGCTGTGCTGGCTTGAGGAGGTTTCTTGTCTACTGATGGCCTTTTCTTGATTTCCTTAAGTCGTAAATACCTCGTGAATGTATTCAGGCTGTGGATTTCCATAGCACTCTTGGATAGAGAACTCCAAAAATTCACTGTTCTAAAGGTGAAAAAAAATTGTCACCTCAGTCTTGAAAAGCCATGGTGCCAAACACACTAGCCAATGGAACCACCAACCCTGCATCAACTCTGTCAGACCATGCTGAAATGTTGTACAATTAACATATATCACATCTTGTTCCCTTAAACTATAGGCACAACCATATTAGTCTTTCTCTGATGAAAAATGCTCCAAAGCCCAGGAACCAATCTGACAAACCATTGTTGTATACCTTCAATCACAGAGATGAAAGAATGTTCACCATTCTTGATATGGTTGAAGACAAGGGCCTAAAAAAATTCCAGTAAGACATCTTTGCACTTGAACTCAAAAATCCTTGCAATAAAAACCAGCACACTGTCAGACAACAAGCTCTTCTGAACACCGATGATGCCCTTCAATCTTTCAAAAAGAATGTATCTTTTACTATTTTTTTCACCAAGGTGTGCAATATCATAGCTTTCACATTTTATTCCAACTGCTTTGTCCATGCTTTTTCATCCTGACTGTCTATGATCCCCCTCAGACCTCTGCAACACAACTCACTCTAGTACTCTGCTGTACATTATCAGTACACTTGGATATATTAAGTTCAAAGTTCAAAGTAATTTTATTATCAAAGTAAAAATATGTCACCATATACCACCCTGAGATTCATTTTCTTGCAGCTATACTCAATAAATCTATAACACAATAATAACTGTAATAGAATATTGCATGGTCCCCCTATCCAAATCATTGTTTTAGATTGTGAACAGCTGATGGGCCAGTACTAAATCATGCAACACTCTATTAGTCACAGCCTGCCAAGACAAAAATGGCATTTTTATTCCTATTCTCTGTATTCTGTTTGTTAACCAACTCTCAATCCATGTCCGTTCACTATCTCCAATTCCATTGCTCAAATTACACTTAAAAAATGTTGAGTGGCATCTTACTGAAGGCCTTTTGACATTGTAAATACAACACATTTATTGTTTCTCCATCCATTCCATCAGTTACAACTGAAAAAAGCTCTTAACAACTTTGTCAAACACTGTTTTCCTTTCATAAATCTGCACTGATTCCACTGAAGCCTATCACTATTTTTGATGTGCTCTGTTACAACATGCTTAACAATGATATCGAATTGATTGATAGTTCTCTGTTTTCTCAATCTCCATCCTTTCCTAAATTTGTGCAAACTGCTTTCTAATCCATAGAATTTTGGGAGATGACAACTATCCATCCATGTTCTCTACAGTCAGAATTCCAAACCTTGCAGATGATCAAGTTCTGGTCTATTGATTTTCAATCCAATTATATGCTCCATTAAAAAAAATCAACTCTCTTCATTCTATACCTATTGCGATCCATTGTTTTCAGGATATTTTCATTGTCTTTCTCATGAAGACATTTCTTTAATTTCCTTGCCACTTCATTACTTTCCAGCGTAATTTTTCTTGTCTCAGTCTATAAGGGATCCATCATGAATTTAGTTATAGAATCACAAACAGGAGAAAATCTGCAGATTCTGGAAATTCAAATAACTCACACAAAACGCTGGAGGAATTCAGCAGGCCAGGCAGTTTCTATGGAAAAGAGTAAACAGTCAATGTTTCGTCTGTAACTCTTCATCAGGACTGGAAGAAAAAGATGAGGAGAATTGTGTGTTTGTGTTGCATGAATTTAGTTGCTTTGTTTTCCTACGACATGCTGCAGAGCTTTTACAATCTGACTTTATGCTTCTTGCTCTTTCTTTATCACTTTCTTAAACCATGGCTGATGTTATTCCCACCTGCCCCCCCCCCCCCATCCCAGGCTTGCTGTGTTTTTGCACACATTATAAACTTTTCCTTTGATCTAATATGCACAGTCTTCAACTTTCCTTGTAGGCCATGCTAAATCATTTTTTCTGTTTATTTTGTGTAAATTCTATAGAGGGTTATAGATTTGCTGCAAATTGTATCATAATTCTTTTAACTACCATTCATTTACCGTTTGGTAGTTTCTCAATTTACCGCAGGTGACTCATTCCCTCACATGTGCTTAGATTTAAAACCTGGATTCCGATTGAACTATGTCACTTCTAATCTTTAATTAGCTCCCACATTTGACACTACATTCTAAAATTGTCTTTACTTATGACGTTCTGGAAGCAAAGATACAGCATTAAATTGATAAGACAGTTGAAATGTCATTGCAGTTGTGTAAGCAGCAAATATGAGTCAGAAAAGCACCTCTCTTTGATGCTGGTGCAAGCGGCTGGTTAAATACAGCAGTTAAATGTGGAAATTGCCTGAATGGAGCCATTCAAGCAAAACGCTGACATCTTTATTGCTTTAACCAGGCCTATCAGTCCCCCACATTTAAATGCCCAGAGGTACAGTGCAAAAATGGAGTTTTATAAGAGGGAATTTAAATATTTTGACCAACAATCTCGTAAGGTAAGGGACTCACTCAGGAGTAAAACACCTTTGCCAGTCAAGAAACCAGTGGCTGCAGCTGACAAGCATTATTAATGTGAAGGGAAATAGCTCAAGGCTGCTCATGGTGCATAGCAAATGTTTAGCATAAGCAGTTCCTCCTGTGAACAGAACTGCAAATTAAACAAGCATTAACAGATACGTATGCTATTAAAAAGGGGCAAAATCATGAGGAGTACTGTATCTTCTTCTCTCCTTCAAACATTTTAACCCTAAATAACATGAATGTTTGCCATTGTGTTACATCTGCACTAATGGCATTCTGTAAGGGTAAACAGCAGAATCCTAAAAAAAGTGGTTAAAGAGGATATTTTTCCTATAACTCAAAATGTTATCAATTATGAAGTGAATAACTTTTGGAATTCACCACACCGTTAAAAAAAAATCCAAAGCAGGAATGAGAGTGAATGCAAAGAAAACTACCTGAAAATCATGTTCTTATTTTTGTCAAATTAAACTACATGTCAAAGACAGTGTACCTTTCCAGCAAGACCAGTCTAAAACTCCTGCAAGTATAAACCTCAGAATGGTGGAAGAACACTACAGGTATCCAGGGACCCTACCTGAAGTCTAGGTTATGTTAGACTCTGATGTTTTAATCCAAATTTTTTTCAGAAGTCAAGAAAGAGGCACAAAACTTGATGCTTCATGAGCATTTTATTAAGCATTGATAGAACAAAGCAAAATTGGAACGAATAGTAACAGGAGCAGAGGCTAGTAGTGGAAGGCAGAACAAAGACTTAAAGACAAAGAGACTAAGATGGCGCTGCCTTGTGGTCAGCTATTTTTATACTCCATTGAAGAGAAAAATTCCATTCAAATTTGTATGTAAGAATCAACTAATGATATACCACTTCTTCAAATAACACAATATCACGAGAAGCTTTTAGAATCATACAGATTTAACCACTAGGGGACACAGTGAACAAATGCATATATACACTGTGACCACTAGGAGTATACTAAACTTTCACCATAAGACCATAAGATATGGGAGCAGAATTAGGCCATTTGGCCCATCGAGTCTGCTCTGCCATTTCATCATGGCTGATCCAATTTTCGTCTCAGCTCCAGTCTCGGCCTTCTCTCCGTATCCCTTCATGCCCTGAACAATCAAGAACGTATCAACCTCTGCTTTAAATACTGTATACATAATGGCTTGGCCTCCACAGCTATCTGTAACAAAGAATTCCATTTTTGTGAACCTCCTTTGAACCACCTCCAGTTTCAGCACATCCTTTAGTTTAAAAGATAAGGGGCCCCAAAGCTGCTCACAATACTTCAAGTGAGGCCTCACCAGTGGTTTATAAAGTTTCAACATTATATCCTTGCTTTTATATTCTAGTCTTCTTGAGATGAATGCTAACATTGCATTTGCCTTCCTCACCACAGGCTCAACCAGCAAATTAACCTTTAGGGAATCCTCCACTAGGACTCCCAGGTCCCTTTGCACCTCAGTTTTTTTGTATTTTCTCTCCATTTAGAGAATAGTCAACCCTTCCATTTCTTCTACCTAACTGCATGACTACCTACTACCCAACACTGTACAGTATTCCATCTGCCATTTTATTGCCTAGTCTCCTAATCTGTCTAAGTCCTTCAGTAGCCTTTCTACTTCCTGCCCTCTACTATCTTCATATCATCTGCAAACTTTTCAGCAAAGTCATCAATTCCATCACCCAAATCATTGATATATAACGTAAAAAGAATTAGTCCGAAAACAGACCCCTGTTGAGCATCACTAGTCACTGGCAGCTAGCCAGAAAAGGCTCCCACTCTTTACCTCCTGCCAATCAGCCATTGCTTTATCCTTGCTAGAATCTTTTTAAGCAGCCTCATGTGCCTCTTAGTACCCTGAGACCTCATCCTTAACTATCAACTCCAACATCTTCCAACCACTAAGGTCAGATTAACTGGCCTATAGTTTCTTTCCTTCTGCCAATCTCCCTTCTTGAAGAGTGGCGTGCCACTTGCAATTTTTCAGTCTTCCAGAACCATACCAGAATCTAGTGATTCTTGAAAGATCAAGCCTCATGCCTCGATGATCTCATCAGCCGCCTCTTTCAAAATCTGGGGTGTACACCATGGTCCAGGTGACTTATCTACCTTTAGACCTTTCAGTTTCCCAAGTACCTTCTCCAATTTTCCCAATCTATATTGAAGTCCCTCATGACTATTGTAACATTACCCTTTTGCCATGCATTTTCTATCTCCTGTTGTAATTTTCAGACTACTATCTGTGGGTGTAAATGCAACTCTCATCAGGGTATTTCACCTTTAGAGTTCCTTAGCTCTATCCACAATGATTCAATACCTTCCGACCCTATGTCACCTTTTTCTAATGACTTAATTTCATTTTTTTTTACCAACAGAGCAACACTGCCCCCTCTACCTTCCTGCCAATGCTTTGATACAATGTGAATCCCTGGACATTAAGCTCCCAGCTATAATCTATCAGCCATGACTTAGTGATGCCTATGACATCATACTTGCCAATCTGCAACAGTGCTGCAAGTTCATGTACCTTATTCGTTATTCTGTGTGCATTCAAATATAACATCTTCAGTCCTGTATTCACCCTTTTCGATTTTGTCCACCTTTTACACTCCAACTCATCCTATTGACTGCAATTTTGCCCTACTAGCAGCCTCTCCTCACTACACATGATCTCTTTTTGTAATCCAGCTACCTTATCTTCAGCACTATTAATTGCCTTTCCTACGATACTTCTTGCACGAGTTGCACCATGCTCAACTTTTTGATTCCTAACTTTGCCTGAGGTCTTACCAACATTTGCCTCCAAAACCTCTCCGTTAACTATTCAGACACTCTGGTTCCCTACCCTGCAACTCAAGTTTAAACCCCACCGTGCAGCATTAACAAACTTTACCTTTCGGATATTAACGCCTCTCCATTCAGGGCCTCTGACAGTGACACAGGATGTCCTGTTAACACCTCAAATGGACTGAACTTATGGACTGGACCAAACTCTTGTTTGGTTTGCTCTGATGCTACACAAGACTATAAGAGTATCCATAAACCCTGATGCACTTTCCTCACGATAGCTAGTCGATCATTTTTGGCAGTTCCATTCATTTGTTCAGCCTGCCTTGGTGACTCTGGATGATGTGGACATTGAAAAGACCATACTATTTTCCATCCAGAAGGACTTTACCTAGGTAGAGCATTGAGCTTGTATTTCTCAAACACCTTGTATGTTCATCTGTGATACAGAGTTCAACATTGTTTTCATAATTCCAGTTGTCAGGTTCACTGCATTTATTCTTAGTTCTTCCCGTGCTTCCCTTTTTGCAATTTCATCCATGAATGTGTTTCAACAACTTTTCAGTGTCGATATTTTGGAGTGACTACAATGGAAAGAAACAGTTGGTTTCTTAAAAAAAAAGCCAGTTTACTTAACAAGCATTTACAGGCAGGCAACTACAGGACAACTGAAACTTTTCGTTCTTCCCAGCAGATATAGGAAATTTAGTGGGTGCTAGTCATAGACCTTTACATTCTATGAAGATGTCTAATTCTTGCCTGTTTGTCTCCTTGATTCTTTCTTCTACATTTTGGGCAGTAATGCTTGATCTGTCTCCCAACTGTTGGAAGCTAGGGATTGGCATTTAAAGCAATGGCTTCTTCTATGCGTAAAGCCTGTGTAAAGTTAATCTTTCCTGTTAGGCAAGATGAGCGGCACGGTAACAAAGGGGCTAGTGCAATTGCTTTACAGTGCCAGAAATCACTGATTAGGGTTTGATTCCCACCACTGTCTGTAAGCAGTTTGTATGTTGTCTTCCTGATTGTCTGGGTTTCCTCTGGATGCTCCAGGTTCCTTGCACATTCCAAAGATGTAGGGTTAGGGTTAATAAGTTGAGGGCATGCTATGTTGGTGCCGGAAGTGTGGTGACAATGGCATGCTCCCCCCTACCCACCCCCAGGACAATCTCATTGATTTGATGCAAATAACTCATTTCACTGTATGATTTAATATACACGTGACAAATTTTTTTTTTGTTTAAAAAGATGCTTTCAGATTTTGATCTTTTTACAAATTTAACAAGTGCCTCTTTGCTCTTGTCACAGGTTTCATTCAAGATTCCTTCTTTCAAAATTATTTAATTTGGTGAAAATCATGTCAACGTTTCCATTCAGATTCCCTAGAGCATTTATTGATTTCACTCTTGCTTTTTCTAATTTTAAATGTTCTAGATTCAAAGAGGGAAAAAAGCCAGCAAATTACCTACAGCATAGGGGAATGAGGGAAGATTTGATAAGAAATATACAAAGTAATGAGGAGTATAGATAATGTAAATGCAAACCGTCTTTTTCCAGTCCACTGAGGTTGGGTGAGACTGGAAGTAGAAGTCATGGTTTAAAGGCGAAAGGTGAAATATTTAAGAACATTAGGGGTTACTACTTCATTCAGATGGTGATGTAGCTGTGGAACAAGCTGACAGAAGTGGTGGATGCAGGTTCGATTTCAACATTTAAGAGAAGTTTGGATAAGTACATTGATGCCAGAGTTGTGGAGGGGTACGCGTCAGGAGCAGGTCAATGGGACTGTTTCTCTGCTGTTGTGCTGAATGACTCTATGCAAAACCTGAAAACTGAACTGTAAAAAGAAAATGCAAGAAGAGTTCAGATGAATGGTCATCAACCCAATATATTAACCAAGCATGCTGTATGACCTTAGCAGTTCTGGAATTTATTGTTGAGGTAGGATTTTGCACACTTGTTCTTTTCCCCTATAAATGGGAGCAACAATATTCAAGTGGAGTGAATCAGTCAAGATGGTTTTTATTTCGCTATTCGTCAAGTGTCAAAAACAGTTTGATCATTTTCAGAACCAAATTCAAAGACACAATAAAACTTAGTCTAAATGCCAGAGTCTTTCAGGTTGGTTTGAGGCAAGGCTTCCTTTGAGGATTTACATGATGGATCTATTTAGTGCTTTAAGTAAGACTTGACCCACAAAGAGGCAAAAGTCAGTACCACAATTGCCATGCATCACTAGAGCTTCCAGGGTGGATCAACATGTCAAGCTGAAACCAATGCCTGAGTAAGGTTGCCTCTGTATGAACCTGCTGGAGCTGTTGGTTGCAAAATAAATGTTTTAGGCTGAGAGTTTGTAAAAGGCAGATGGCTCAAGGATATAACAGGCATTTTGTCATAGGCAACAGCATGACCTTACTCCTTGCAATCCTTCCTCAAAGGGCAACGGACTCACTGAGAAAGTTGAGCCTATGCACTTGTGACTTATTCCAGTGGAAAATGGAACTTGTTGCTTTTTTTTAGAACTGATTTTCTGTTTTGCACTGTTTTTCCACAGGCCACTGCAAGACATTGCATGGGTGTGTGACAGTAGTGGAGCCCTCAGTGAGACAACACACATGCACACAATGCTGGAGGAACTTAGCAGGTCAGGCACCATCTATGGAAAGAAATAAACAGTCAATGTTTTGGTCTGAGGCACTTCATCAGGACTGGAAAGGAAAGAGGGAAGAAACCAGATTAAAGGGAAAGGGGGGAGGAGGCTATTTCCACACCTTAATTTTCTCATCAGTGGGATGGGCAAGTATGATGATGAGGAAGTTAATATCAAGAAAATTGTCTTTTTTTCATATTTAACCTTGATGCACAGATTGAATGCTATTCTTTACTACACATGCAGCAACTTGAAAGGCTTGACTCCAGAATGGATAAGCTGGCTGCTGGCCTTGTTGTCAAGGTATCTGAGGAATAATGAATAGGAAAAAAGGAAGAATGAGCAGGATTCACTCCAAGGACAAGGAAATTGGTCTGTTTCTGTGGAAGATGCAGAAAATCATCTCTGAGTTGTGCAGCCCTCTGACCAAGGGATTTCAGGGACCAGTACTTGGAAGAGCTTTAATTTAGAAATACAGCTCGCATATGTATAGGGACAGAAGCAGTAACCCTTTTCCTCTGGTGATACAAGTGTTAGGATGTTAGAGAACTCCACTGCCCACTATGTAAAACAATGCCAGAGGTATGGCATGATATAAGAAAGATACTGATGACTATGAGAGTTGGAAGGTTTAAGGCAACAGAACAACTTAGTTGTCATTTTCCAAATGATAACCTGGCTGCTTCTAAAGCTAGTTTCATGAGCACCTCAGCCTAGGGTTTTACAAGAGTTAATTGGATATATGCGTTGACCTTTATCCAAATGAGCCTGTATCCATCATGAGCAGCTGAAAGAAGTGAGTGCAGATGTTGTTTCCTTCACATTGAAACTATTCTGACCTTTGATTCCAAAAAGGCTAAATCATGTTCTTCTGGTTTTCTGTCACCTTTCCTCTCACACTCTTGAAGATGAAGTATTTCATCATCCTGGATTGCATGAGAGTAAATGCCAGGTTACACATATCTCTACTCCTCAAAAGTAAAGCTATCCAGAACATTGAGAAAATACGCCTTCTAATGTATGATTTAAAGAATAGAAAATTGGAATATTATTGAAAAGCAAAGAATCACAGATATTGGAAATATCGGGTAAAAGAGAGAATGCACAGCTGATTGGACTGCAAATGTGGAGACAGAAACAAAATCACTGTTTCAGGTTGGAGCTTCCACGTTTCAATAAGGATTTGCAGCATTTTTTTGTTTTTAGTACAAGTGTAGTGATGCGGTTAAGATTGATCTGACCCCAAGGCTGTGTGACTGACGAAATGAAAAGAGCTTAGTGATGTAAAAGGTGACATGGGAGATCAGTTCTACAGCACTGCTTTGTCTGGGAGCCAAGGTCCACTGTTGGGAATCTAAATTCTTGGTAAATCAATGTCACTTCTCTCTCTCTGACTCTCCACTATTAGAAACAGGATGAATTCATGAAAAGGGAATCAGTGATGGTCAAATGCAATGATGAATTGTAATGTACTGATGTGACTAAAGGCTGCATGGTAGCACCCAGATGCACTAAATTTAAGTGTCATTGTCACTTTCACAAAAGGCAGGGACCTGAGCAGAAAGTAACTGAATATCATGTACGCCTGCAGCTGGCACATCTCCGTGTTGGTCCAATAAACAAAGCATAACCTTCTCTGACACTGCCTGGAAGGAAGCATACTAGTAACGGCTGCCTGGATACCTGTGGGTTATATGTTACTTGAATGAATGCCAGCTCTATTTCGTCGATGCCTTACTCTCTGCCTCCATATTCTCCATGCTTTCAAAGCATAAAGATAGTAGATTCTCCAGAGGGAAAATCCATTAGCTCATACATGTTATCCTTTTGTTTCTGAAATATTTTAGACTAAATTGCACTTTCAATGTAACAGATATGATGCCTGGCCAAAACAGCAATGCAGAATTACACCCACCTGTGGGCTATCATGTTACCAATATCCTCTCTCCTACCTCTTGGCCATCACATTAGTTCAGCATCTTGGCCTTTACAAAGTCTGTAGTATTCAGAAGTTGTAAATGACTAGGATTTTTTTTTTGGAGAAAGCTTGGCCAGACTTCTTCCTTCATTAAAATGTGGAGGAGCATTCTTCTGGCTGACTTATCACTGAGGAGTCATGGGGAAGAAATGGTGGTGGGGCTTCAGCAGAGAGACTCTCCTCCTGCTTTCACTGGTCAGGCCACAACTTCTTTGATTAGACACAAGTAGTTTAGTTGGGGAAGATTCAGCCCAACATATTAAAGTGATATTTTAATAACTTTTAAAAAGAATGAAAAAATGAAATGTCAATGACTCATGTTTGTTGTTATTTTATTTGTTTTATTTATTGATACAGCATGGAGTAGGCCCTACTGGCCATGTCATCCAATCAACCCTAACCTAATCATGGGTCAATTTACAATGACAAGTTAACCTCCACAGTACGTCTTTGGATGATGGGAAAAAACCAGAGTACCTGGGGGGAAACCACTCATTCCACAAGGAGGACATCAGGATTGAAGTCTGAGCTCTGATGCCCCGAGCTGCAATAGCATTGCTCGAACCATTACATTACTGCCCATAGTTTGTGATGTGGATCAAACAACATTCTCTTGCATGTGACATTTTATTGTTTTTACAAGAACTTCTGAATTACTTGGTGAACATGAGAAATTCTGCAGATGTTGGAAATCGAAAGTAACACTCACAAAATGATGGAAGAATCTAGCAGGTCAGGCGGCACCTGTGGAAATGAATAAACAGTCGACCTTTCACTGTCTTGAAGGAAGGTCTCGGCTCAAAACGTTGACTGTTTTATCCATTTCCATGGATGCTGCCTGACCTGCTGAGTTCCACCAGCGTTTTGTGTGAATTATTTGCTTTCAATTTCAAATGCACCAATCCAAAGGGGTGCGTAATGTCATAGAATGTAATCCTTTTTTTAAAAAAACATACAAAAGTAGCTAATGCGATACTTAATTTATCAATAAGTAACTCCTGTATTTTATAACTGAATTCATACATACCTTCAGATTTGAATGGAGACTTACTTGAACTAGGATTTGTTTCATAAAACACAACATATAAAAGATGCATCAGAAATTATTTCATTCTTGAAGCACTTTTACAAACACTGAAGTTATGCCCAGAATAAACTGCATCTCCAGGAAAGCTGTGCAATTTACCCACTGAAGCATTTGCTTGCTAGTTCTTAATTTGGGTTTTACCAGAACACCATCACAGAATTAGTCTAAACATGGACAGGAAAGTTGAATTTTAAAGGTGATATGGAAGTAACTGTTCTTATTATCAAGGCAACCTTTGATCAGGTATGGGAACAAACTCTCCAAAGAAATCCTACTTGACATGAAAGAGGATGGGGGCATTCGTTTAAGCCAAACGTCTCAGCCCATTACAGAACATAAACTGAATGCGAACATTTATGAATGATTGTAAATTGATAAATTCATAGCCTAAGGTAGAAGGAGTCAATTTTTTAAAACCTAGCACATTTATTTTTCAACATTGTCCCCTCCTACATTTACACACATAGTCCAGCAGTCGTGGAGCATATAGATCTTGGACCTCCAGAAAGTGTCCACAGCATGGGTGATTGATGTTCATGGCTTAAGGTAGAAGGAGATGAGTTTTACAGTTCTCATTATATGTGCATGCAGTTCAACTCTTTGAGTGATTATGCAGAAAGTTTGAAGTTAATAACTCATCTCCTTCTACCTTAGGCCACGAACTTATCAATCACCCCAATGAGTTATTAACTTCAAACTTTCTGCATAATCACTCAAAGAGTTGAACTACACGTGCATGTAATGAGAGCTGTTTAATGTAAAAAAGTGCTAGGCAATCACCATCTCTAACAAGAGCGAGTCAACCCACCTACCCTTGATATTCAATATTTACAGAATTGCCAAATCCCCTACCATCAACGTATTAAGAACTATTGTCCATAAGCTTAAGGATCAAATTATCAACTTTATTTGCCATAACATTTGCATGCATTAGGATTTTGGTGTAGTGTGTTCTTCTGGGTGTGACACTCAACATAAGACAGCAACTTTCAGTAATTATAAAAAGTAAAGAATTATACAAAAATCAAGTTTGAGGCTAAAGTATGGATATGGAATAAAATGTGCATAAATACATGAATAACAGCATTTATTTACAATGTAAACATTATAAAAACTGGCTTAAAGTGTTTACAGTGCAGTGATGGGGACAATATATAGAGGGGTGTGGGGAGAGTAATTAAAATAATTAATCAGGCTAGCCACCTTCGGGAAGAAGCTTTTAAAATGGTGTGAAGTTTTTGTTTTAATAGACCTATAACAATTTCCAGAATTGGACCAGCCAATTAAATACCACGGTTACAAGAACAGGTCAGAGGCTAGGGCTATTTGCAATGAATAACTCAATTCTTGATGCGCCAAAGCCATTCCACTGACTACAAGGCACAAGTCAAGATCTTGAGAGAATGAAGTTGGGTGGATGGAAAGAGTGGGAGAGCAATTTTGTGGTGGCAGTCACGTTTCAATGAGTTTACTGCTCTCATCAAAAAGAACAAAGAGCAAATATAAGTCAAGCTTTTTAATTGGGCTAAGGTCAATCCTACTCTACTGAGGGCAGCACAGTATGTTAGAAGAACTGAGCAGATCGAGCTCAGTGGGAGGAAAAGAATTGGTGACATTTTATCAAAACTCTGCATCAAGACTGAGAATGGAGAATGAGATGGACACAACAGAGAAGAGAAGGTGATTGGCAAGAAAGGATTCATCGGCAATTGGTCAGCTGAGTTGGGGGGTGTAAGAGGACCATACTGAGAAGTGATTTAGCAAAAGTGTACTGGAAACAGTTCCACAACAGCTCCACAAAGGGAAAATTCAAAAATAAATCTGCAGACATCTGAAATCTGAAACATAATCAGAAAATGCTGGAACCACTCAGTAGGTCAGACAGTATCCTTGTGCTACAGGATCAGTTAGACAGTTATGGAGATTTAAGGGGTTCAAGGTAAGTGTTGTAATGTGAATATTATTAAAAGTAAGTTAATACTAATCAGGAAGCTGTTGGTAATGAGAGGCAGGATCCGGGGTTGGTAGGGTTTTTACTTCTGCTCTTTTTACTCCCAGTATGCATTGCATATAGTTCCTCCACCCATGCCGCACGAGGTACCTGGAAGCCTCTCTATTGTAAATATCATTTGCTGTCTTTTTGTAAAGTAGAAGTTACCACATATTTTTGGCGATGAGGTAAACTGGTTTTGTCAGCTGTAAACTGGGTCGGCTCATTTCGATCAGGAGCTGTGAGCAGATGAGGAGCCTTGTGTTCGGATGGCTATGTTCGGAAATATCAGTGAGTTCAAGGAGCAGACCAAGGACTGGCCGGAGTATGAAGAAAGGTTGGGCCACCTTTTCTATGCTAATGGAATTACTGAGGAGGCTAAGAAGAGCTCTATTCTCCTGAGTGTGTGTGGGGTCAAGATGTACAAGCTGATAAGGAACTTAGCTACACTGCGGAAACCAGGAGAAATTCTATACGACGAACTGGTCAAGCTCGTGGGGAAGCACCATAATCCGAAGCCTTCGGTGATAGTCCAACGGTTCAAGTTTCACAGCCATGTCCGGAAGCCAGGTCAGTCTGTGGCCGATTTTGTGGCCGAGCTTCAGCAGCTATCAGAGCATTGCGATTTCGGAGCCATGTTGGATGACATGGTCTGTGATAGATTAGTATGCAGCATTAATAATGCCGCCGTACAATGCCGCTTGTTGGGGAAAACCCCACCATTGACTTTCAAGACTGCCTTAGAGATTGCCCAAGGCATGGAGATGGCTGCTAATAATGCCAAGGATATACAGAAAGGATATGGGGGGGGGGTCACAGTCGGCGGCAGTTCTCCAAATCAGGAGGGAGACTGGTAAACAGGCAAAGCGGGTGGAATGTTTTCGGTGTGGAGGAACGCACTATGCAAATGTTTGTAAATTCAAAGATACTGTCTGCCATGCTTGTAGCAAAAAGGGACATTTAGTTAAAAAGTGCAGGAGCATAAAGGGTAAGGTTAAGCCTGGGCAGGGGAAAGCTCAACAGACTCAGGCAGCCACACACCACCTAGGAGAAGCAGACGAAGAGGCAGAATGTGCCTACAACATGTTTGGGGTGGAAATGGATGAGGGACCTCCTGAACCATATTATGCCACAGTCACCGTCAAGGAAAAGGACATTAAGTCTGAGATTGATTCAGGGGCTACTGCATTGGTCATTAGTGAGGAGACCTACAGGAGCACATGGGGATCCAATCTGCCTCCCATCAGACAGTCTAAGCTTAAACTCAGGACCTATATGGGGCAGCCCATATCTCATTTAGGGGTGTTATATGTGGATATTTCAGCCAGGGGTCAGAAGGCTGAAGCCAGACTGGTGATAGCTAAGGGCAGTGGACCCAGTCTTTTGGGCTGCGATTGGCTTCGCAAAATCCGGCTCAACTGGCATGAATTTAAGTATGCACACATGACAGAAGAACAAGAGGCGCAGCATGCAGATGAAGTCGCGGATGGCAGTGTGAGTGACAGACATAGTCTGGACACATTTGAGGGTGAGCTCGCAGCGCAGCTTGTGGTTTTTCAGCCTATTACAGGAGAAATTGAAGTTTCCCCCTTGGCACTGAAAGCCAGCACACCACTTCTAGTACAGTGAAGCAGTGACCCAGCTCTTGTACCCCCTGCCCAGTCACAACACGGTGCATCTCAGCCTGATGATCCCACTAACAGGAACCTGCATGTGAAGTCAATCATAATAGTAGCAAACGGGGCACCCGCAGACGATGTAAGAACAGAGCCTCCAGGGCCACCAGACAAGCATTCAGAAAGCCCTCTAAGTGATTTGACAAAGAAAGTAAAATTTTCTGGAGACGGTGGCCCCCTGGGAATCCATGTGGTGCCCTTTAACTCTACGCTGAGTAGAAGATTCCTTGGCCTGAGTATTCATGGTATTGAAGAGAACAGCCATTCAAGAAAAGAGAACCTGCTCTAGGAGAATGAACGTATCATCAAAATCAATGACTGTGATTTAACACACAAGACCTTTGTTCAAGCACAAGAGTTTTTCCGAAACGTATTGCAATTTCCTGCTATTGAACTCCAGATAGTTCCAAGTTATAACAAGGAACTCTATGAAAAATTTGCAATTGGGTCTATTCTGAGCCATAGTCGTGACGATGATTCAAAAACCAAAGTTCCTTCTTCAGTGCGTTCCAAGCCAGGTGGCAAACCTGCAGATGCCATTTATCCCAATAATGCTGAGAATAGCTTGCCACTGATTTCAAAGAAGCTCAGTAGTCCAGAACAGTTAGGATACCAGAAAAGCATGTCCACCAGTGACTTTGCTGGAGGGAGAGACACTGGCAGAGGGGGCAGAGTCCCCTGAAGAGGATGGACATTCTCACACGGACACACAGACCCCTCTCAGGTCCTCAACACTAGATCCACCCAAAACATCCTCACCAGCGGTGCCTGCTGGGTCACCGTGGATAATGCGTAGATCGCAGCGCCCTTGCAAACCTCCTGACAGACTGAATCTTTGATTGGATAATTTTTTTATTGTTAGATTGAATGTTGAATTTGCCACATTTTTTTAAGGTGTTTTTGTATTGGTAGCCTGTTGCTAACGATACCACTGTTTTTATTTCCCAGTTCTTCTATATTTGGGGAATGTTGGATTTTAAAGGGGGAGAAGTGTTGTAATGTGAGTATTATTAAAAGTAAATTAATACTAATTGGGAAGCTGTTGGTAACGAGAGGCGGGATCTGAGGTTGGCGGGGTTTTACTTCCGCTCTTTGTACTCCCAGTATGCATTGTATATAGTTCCTCCACCCATGCCGCACGAGGTACCTGGAAGCTTCTGTATTGTAAATATCATTTGCTGTCCCCGATAAAGATGTTCTTTTAGCCATCAAAATGTTGAGTGGTCTTTTTGTAAAGTAGAAGTTACCATAGTAAGGAAAAAGGAAGAGGTGCCAAATTCAGAGCCCACTTATTGTTAAGCAACAGACAGCATTATAAGATAATATTAGAGTAGTTTCTGACAAATCTCCTTTGAGGTTCAGGATCACTAACTCCCACTCCATTGTTGTGGGTTCTGAGTGAGAAGATGGGATACTTCGTGCATAACTCTGTGTGCTCACAGTGTATGGGCTTGAGGTTCTCAATATTGCACCAAATGCTCTTTCTCTACTTTGACAGATCATGGGCCAGAGATACCAGGGAATTAATATGGATGTTACATTTTGTAGTTTGTGCCAATCTTGATGCCAGTATATACTAAATGATGTCCTCCTCTTATGTGTCCTCATCCCTCCATTTCCTTCATATGTCTATCTAAAAGCCTTTTGAACTCTGCCAAACTGCCTACTTTCACTACCCTTTGTAACCCACCTCAGGCACCTACTACTGTCTACATAGAAATGTTTGCTCCCCAACATCACCTCTAAACACCCCCCTCCCCCATCCTTAAAACCATGGCCTCCTGTGCTTGACATTTCTCCCAGGGGAAAAGGTTCTGGTGTCTACCCTGCCTATGTCTCATAATTTAACAAACCTTTAGTAGGTCTCCCTTCAGCCTCAGATGAAGAACAGGAAGAACAACACAAAACTGAAAGTCACGCTTCCAAATTGAATAACATAATTTTTGAATCTTACATAAAATTCCATCATATTATTTTCATGGTCTGGCCCGTTAAGTCCACATTCCAGTTCACAGTCCAGTCCATTGTTCCTTATTCCAGGTTTTCTGGATTTCCCTTGTTCTGTTGGGTGCTCTAATTGAGGCACCTGATTCTCATTTTGGGCAGGCTACATAAATAGCTCCTGGGGTCAGCTTCATTTGCTGGACTATTCCCTTCATCTTCTTCCTGAAGCCTGGCCTATATTGCTGTCAAATTCTACTGCTGAAGCAAGACTGGAGCCTTGCTGTGTCTAGATAAGGAACTGTCTATTGTTGTTTGGAACTGTCTCTGTGTCCATGCCTTTGCTAGGTAGCTCCAGCTGTTTGCTGCTACCTTGGCTCTGTGCTCCTGTTCCCTCAAGACCAAAGCTCTGTGTTCAGGTGTCCCAAGATTGAGGCAAGGTTTTGAGTTCTTGTCCTGTGCAGGAGTTCTGTCTAGTCCTGCAGCCAAGCCTCGAAGAACCCTAGCTACATCCAATCCTGTAGCCACGTCATGTCCTTGCCTAGTTCCGGAGTCTGAGCCCGAGTCAAGATGCAGATTCTGGCTCGGAATCCAAGTCCAGGCTCCTAGTTCCCAGTTCCTTGTCCTGGTCCCACTTTCCTAGCCAAAGTCCTAACCCAAGTGTGTGCACCTATCCCAGCTTGTAGTCTGTGTCCTGTCCTATTCCTAGTACTTCAGTGTCTGTGCCTTGCATTTGGGTCTGCCTTCAATGCCCCCTGTTTGACAATTACGGTCATTTAATCAGACAGCACAGAATTGGGCTCTTTAGTTGTTAAGTCTGCTGATGACCATCAACCTGCAAATTTCCATTAAACCTACTCAAAGGCATTTTGTTCTTGTCATATTCCCATTAAGTCCCCCAGATTTTACCAATGCTGTAGACACAAGGGGCTATTTACAGCATTCAATTAACCTGCCACCCTGCATGCTTATGGGATGGGGGGAGAAACAGAGGACTCTGGGGGAAACCCAGCCAGTCAAAGGCAGAACATGCAAACTCCACACACAGTATGGGATGTCTGGATTGAACATGGGTTGCTAAGGCCATGAGGTAATAACACTACAGTGTCATCACTGTTCTATAAGAAAACTATGAATTAATCCTCTCTCATTGCACAACACTAGATCTATAATAATCTATTCCCTAGATGTTTCCTTATCATTCTAACCTAGAAATTTACCTGATATGCATTCCAGTACTTCATCCTCTGGAATACCGATTTGATTTGTTCAGTTTACATGTAGATTAAATTCTTCCATGATTACAGTACTATTACAGCACCTCTAATTTTCTCATATATACCATGCTCTACAACGCAACTATTCTTTGGATACGTGGAAACCATATTCACCAACAACTTCTGCCCCTTTCTGCATCTGAGCTCCACCCAAACTCATTGTATGCATCAAGCCAAGATCTTTTCCAGCTCCTGTACTTGTTTCATCCCTTATTGGCAGTGTTATCTTACCACATTTTCGATTTTTGCATCCTTCCTAAACGTTAAGCAATCTGGAATTTTTTTCCTCCCTCAGCTTTAGTCAGTCTGCTTTTCCATAATGGCAATTTTGTGGGCAGCTTGGTAGCGTGCTGGTTGGTGTAATGCATCAGCTAAACGATCATGGTTCGATTCCTGCCACTGTCTGCAAGGAGTTTGTAAGTTCTTTTTGTGACTATGGATTTCTTTCCATATTCTAAAGGTGTATGGTTAAGATGAGTGAGTTGTGGGAGTGCTACATTGACACTGGAAAGGTGGTGACACTTGTGGGCTGCTCAGCACAATCCTCATTGATTTGAGTTGAGGCAAACGATGCATTTCACTGTATCTATCAATGTTGCAATTTACACGTGACAGATAAAGTTAATCTTAATTGTGTCAGGATCAGTATCATGGAAAATCAAATTAATTTGGTAAATAGAGCTGAAATTAGGGGAGGGGTTGGGGGATGAAGTAATTAGATGTTTGTGGTACAGGATAGGAAGGGGAAAATGAAAACCAAAGACTGACAGGAAGGACAGAAAATATACACTAATGTTATGAAGCAGCACATAATCTCTGAGTAAGTGGTAAGTGTAAAAAGTCAAAGTTTATGTTTCATTGAATGCATAAGGTTAGGGTTAGTGAGTTGTGAATATGTTGCTTGATGACACTTGTGGGCTACCGAGCACAATCATCGCTGATTTGATGTCAAGGCTGCATTTCACTATATGTTTTGATGTACAATACAGATGACAAATTTTTTAGATCTTTAAAATCTTTAATTTCTTAAATTGTTCATCAACCCATTTATGAGTACGTGATGTTAATTCATCCACTTCATTATTGAAGAAAGTGTTGCAATGAAGTTAATAGGAAAATTGGAAGAATAAAGAGAGGGTATGAAAATATTCAATCAAGAAAATCTACAGGTATTAAAAAAAACAAGAGTTTAAGAGTACAGTAGAGCCAGGATGGATATATGGAAAAGTAAGATTTCATAATAGATTCTTTGCAATTGTCTTCACAAAAAGGAGATGATATCACTGTTGTAACAGAAAAGAAATACTGCAAGAAACAAACATAATAGGTGAGGAAGTATTAAGTGGTTGAGTATCTTTCAAAATAAGTTAATTACCAGATTCAGGAAAGAAATTTGAAAAGTAACTGCAGGGGCTCTGGTCATCATTTCCCGTTTCTCATTGGCTATGCCAGTGATGCAGCGAACTTCTAAAGAAGAGAGGACAATCTCAGTGTTGATCTGATAATGGGCACAAAATGCTCTTCTTTTACAGATGTCCGCAACTCAATTTTGCTCATAACATGGGAAGGACACAAAAATAAATTTGATATGGCAACTATACCTCCACTGCATTATAATTGTGCATCTGACAATTAATTTGACTTGGATTTGAATATACAGTGGGTTCTGGTTAATTGGGACACATTTTGGTCCAATTAAGCAGCTGCCTGAATTGGCCAAAGTTTCATGGAAATAGTTAAAGTATAAAAAAAGACAAACTATCATTTAACTGAGTAACAAATTACATATTTAAATGAATACAGTATTATAAAACTATTAGTTCATAATAGTTATTGATGGAGGAATTCATCCAGTATACACTGTCATGTACATTTGACTGTAATTGAACAAAATCAGCGCAGTCACCTATCAGTGACAAAAGTCACTGCTTTTTGAACACATGCAACATCAAAATCCTAGATGTTAGGCATAAAAAAATTAAAAGCTCATCAATTAATTCCATGAGAAAGGTAAAATGGATCCAAAACTGGCTAAGTAGAAGAAAGCAAAAGGTAATGTTAGACTGATGTAGTTGTGAGAAGACAGTTTCCAATGGGGTTCTACAGAGGTCAACAATCCATTTCTTAGCTTTGGCAACACATAGTAACAAATTAGACCTAAGTATTGGCAAAATAAATAAGTTTGCTGATGAATGAAAAATTGTCCATGTGGAGGACAGAAGACTTCAGGGTGTAGACGGTCTGAAAATAATCAAGAAAGGTTGTTGGAAATCTGAAATATAAACAAAAATATCATGAAATACTCTGCAGGCCAGGTAGCATTTGTGGAAAGAGGAACAGGGGTTAACATTCTAAGACAAAAGCCTTTCAACAGAGAAAGTTATTGGGCAGAAAAGGGATAAATAAAATGTTATCCAGAAAAGTGTGATGTTGTGCCTTTGTGAAAGTATAAGAATGCAGGAATTACACAAGAAATGGGCTAGTGTTAAGTGACATGATGGAACAAAGTGAGTGCAAGTGCCCAGATCTTTCAAAGAAGCCGGGCAGATCAATAAAGTGGTTAAAGAAACTTCCAAAATGCTCTCACTTGCCAGAGAGTAAGGTACAAGAGCATGGGGGTTAAGCTAAGTTACATCACCAGCTCTACATGCAGTTCTGGTCTCTCCATTAGAAGAGAGATGAGACGCACAAGAAATTCACAGGTATGTTGGTAGTACTGGAAACTGGAGCCACAAAGAAAAATTGAAAAGGCTGGGGCTGTTTAGTTCAGAACAGAGGTAGCTGGAGGGAGAGCTGAGTCAGATATAAACATCATGTAGATAGGCCATGTAATAGGAAGAACCTATTTCACCAGAAAACGAAATGTCAAAAACTAGGAGACATAACTTAAAGTGACTGGTAGAAGGATTAAAGGGGAAATGTAGATTTATTTTTTCACCCACAGGGTGGTTAGGATCTGGAACTTGCCACCCAAAAGGCTTGTAGAAGTAAAAGCCTTACAGTGTTTTCTTGTTAATTAAATGTTGTAAGTATGCTTACTGCAGCTGCTCATATAGGCAGTTTGCACACTGCCAATTCACATTCATCTGTTTATGACATGGGCATTGAAACATGCAGTGAAATGCATAATTTGTATTAGCAGTCGGCACAACCTAAGGATGTGTGGCTAGGCAGAGCTCAAATACCAACTTTAACTTTGCTGATGATACAACCATTGTTGGTAGAATCTCAGATGGAGATGAGAGGGTGTACAGGAGTGAGATATGCCAACTAGTGAAATAGTGCCACAGCAACAACCTGGCACTCAATGTCAAAGAGTTGATTGTGGACTTCGGGAAAGGTAAGACGAAGGAACACATACCAATCCTCATAGAGGGATCAGAAGTGGAGAGAGTGAGCAGTTTCAAGTTCCTGGGTGTCAAGATCACTGAGGATCTAACCTGGTCCCAACATATTAATGTAGTTGTAAAGAAGGCAAGACAGTGACTATACTTCATTAGAACTTGAAGAGATTTGGCATGTCAACAAACACACTCAAAAACTTCTATAGTTGTACCATGGAAAGCATTCTGACAGGCTGCATCACTGTCTGGTATGGAGGGGCTACTGCACAGGACTGAAAGAAGCTGCAGAAGGTTGTAAATATAGTCAGCTCCATCTTGGGTACTACCCTACAAAGTACCCAGGACATCTTCAGGGAGCAATGTCTCAGAAAGGTAGCTTCCATTATTAAGGACCTCCAGCACCTTTTCTCACTGCCCTTTTCTCACTGTTACCATCAGGTAGGAGGTACAGAAACCTGAAGGCACACACTCAGCGATTCAGGAACAGCTTCTTCCCCTCTGCCATCTGATTCCTCAATGGACATTGAATCTTTGGACACTACCTCACTTTTTAAAAAATATATACAGCATTTCTGTTTTTGCACTTTTTTTTATCTATACAATATACATAATTGACTTGTTTGTTTATTATTATTTATTTTTTCTCTCTCTGTTAGATTATTGCATTGAACTGCTGCTGCTAAGTTAACAAATTTCACGTCACGTGCTGATGATAATAAACCTGATTCTGATTCTGTGCTGGGAGCAGCCTTGAAGTATTGCCATACATTCTGGCACCAATAACCTTGGCAGAACAACAACACTGAACACAACACAACAGGCAACAAAACAACAACAGCAAAACAAGCCCCTTTCCTCCCTCAGTCACCTAACCATCCACAAACCAAAATAAACTACTACCGTAATTAAATACAATCTTTTGAGTGGTTTTGCCTGAGGGACAATTATTTGCCCAGAAACACTCTCCTCAGTTCTTCATATAATGGCAGGGGTTCCTTTACAACCAACTAAAGTGGCAGAAAAAGACCATGATTTTATCTGAAATACAGTTCCTCTGTTTGTTACCTCCCAGCTGAACCTTGGATAATCTGCCCGTACAGAAGAATTGAGAATTCTTGGGGAAGATAAGAAAATATCAATCTCATTCCTATCAGCAAACTCAGCCCTATTATTCCTGTTCTTGAAATGGCTGCAAATACATTTCCCACAACTGCACCGAAATGAAAAATACTTGAGAATTGTATTTAATGAAAAGTCAATTGAAATCCAAGGCCAATCCCCAAAGTTCTGCCAATGTTGAGCAAACTAATTCTCAATTAAACACAAGAAAGCTATCAGCTCTTGCTGACACAGGTGCTCAAGATTTCAATGGCTTATTTAAGGAAACTAGCTACCCTTTTGTTTGAACAGTCTCCATCAGTTATCACCATTACATCCCTGTGGAAATTAACATTAGCAAGAAGGATGAAACTGATAAATTTCTCATACGTAGATGCATCAAGCATGGGAATTTGATGCTTTTTAGACCAGTATCATTTGGATGTATAAACTCGAGGAGCTGGTTCAAATCCCGTGTTGGCAGTTCACAATTTTGAATTCATGTTGAATTAATTTTGAATAATAAGCAAATATTAATAATTATGATCATGAAGCTATTAGATCATAATAAAAACCCCAAAAATCAAAAATAAAATCTGCAGATGCCGGAAAACTGTAATGAAAACAGAAAATTCTAGAAACACAGGTGAAAAGGTTAGGACCCGAAAGCTTAAATGTTTCCCTCTCCATAAGTGCTGCCAGACCTAATGAATGTTTCCAGCAGTTTCTGCTTTGTATCATTAAAAACTTAGTTAATTCATAAATTATTGTTAATGAAGAACACATACATTTCCAGTATATGTAACTCCATAGAGATAATATAGTGATTCCTAATTGTCCTCTGACACGGCAAGCCAATCAATTCTATATTTTAAAAATTACAATGTATAATAGGAATAATACCAAATGGACCTTGACATCAGTGGGGAAAATGAAAATTCCACAGTCTGGAATAATATCTGCAATAAAGAAGTTGCTGGTGATTTTTTGTGGTTCATTATCACTGCAGAAGAGATATCAGATTCACTTATTTATCATATGTACATCAAAACATACAGTGAAATGTTTGTGTTAACAACCGATGCAACCTTAGGATGTGTCACTACACATTTCGGTGCCAATACAGTATGCCCACGATGTTCAGCAGATCAACAAGAACAGCAGCAAAACAAACCCCTTTCCTAACTCCCATCAACCCACTTACACACCCCATCCCCAAGACCACTCCAGGCCTCCCCACTCCATTGGACTCGCAAACATCGGTCCTCTAACTTCTGCAGTGGACTTGCAAACTCACAGACCCAGGACTTTGGCCATCAGGACTTAACTTCTGGACTTCTGATTGACCTTTGGGCTTTGATCTTTAGTATAAACCTCAGTATTCACTGATGATGGGACCCCAAACTCCAGACCTCGAACTTCAGACTCACTGATGATAGGACCCAAGACTCCAGGCCTCAAACGGTAAATTTGCCAATGATAGAACCCAGAATTCCGGGCCTCAAACTCTGAGATTGACTTAACTACCTTCAATGTTTCATTAATGACCTTCCCTACATTACAAAGTCAGTAGAGAAAATATTCATTGCTAACTGCAATGTTTAGTTCTGTGTAGTTCCTCAGCTAATAAAATAGCCCATGTCTACAGCCATGACTCAGGCAACAAACAAATTTAGTCTCAACATACCACACCTAACAAGTGTGTCACATGCTTGTCAGACAATGATCAGCTCCATCAAGCCAGTGACCAACAATTGGCACTTTCTCATCAAATCCTCCATTAACCGCACTTAATCAGAACTGACCAGGACTATAACAGCAGGTGATACAAAGAATATTCTTTGTGTGTGACTAAGCTGCTGACAATTCAACAATAATTTTATTCTAAAGATCTTTGTTGTCTGGAAAGCATCTAAGACATTCTATCTCAGACCTTGTACTTTCTATATAGCACAAGGGTATATTGAAGTACTATCTGGATGAAAATGCACTTCCAATATCATTTAGTAAGTTTTGTTAAGCAAAATGTTAACAGTCACAGTTATGAAGTGAGTAAGCAGGCAACAGAAAATTCAAAATAAAATTGCACAGCTAAAATTAAACTGGAGAATCCATGTTACTGAATGGAAAATGATGAGAGTGGATGGATTCTCTTTTGTTTTTTGGTGTAAAGCAGGTTTAACAGGAAAGGAGGCAATCTAAACTGTTTTCTGATAGCTTGTAGGATAGAAAAAGACTAGAATCAGGGTCATGGCTTTTAAATGTGAAGGGCTATTAGCAAATAAATGGTAACATTTACTGACAATCATACCAACATGTTAGATATAATAAAGAACAACCTGAATTCATAAAGTACCTTTCAAAACCTTGGCACTTCCCAAGATGCTTTACATTCAAGGAAGTACTTTTGAAATGTAGCCATGGTTGTCATGTGGAAAATTAGATCATATTCAAAGCAGAATACGTTCTCAATGCCTGCACACTAACCTTTGACCATGATTCAGTGCACATGCTGGGTGATATTTCATTACCGACTTCATGAACATATTAAGACATTTACTGCAGCTAGTATGAGGAGATTTACAGCATGAGTTTTTGCTAGCCCGAGGTAAATCTCAGCAGACTTCAAATATGTTGTGCATTGATGGAATATTCGATTCTAACTATAATTACCAAAGGGATTTGCCATGTGTCCCTTTGCAGGCTCACTCCTCTGATTTCCCATGTGGTGAATTTCCGATTTCAACCATGCATTTGGGTAAAGGTCCAAAGCTGAAACAGTGTCGGGGGTGGGAGGAGGAATTAAACAACCACCTCGGCTAACTTTACCAAACATCCTTGAGGCTGGCATAAGAGACGTGGTAACAGTGATCTCAGAACTGTTTCCTGCCCACTCTCTTTGCATGAAGTCAAAGAGAGGGAAGCGAAAATAACAAGCAAAAATGGGATTATTCATTCAACCCTTTACCCACACCAGCACTCCACAAAAGATTAGTAAATCTTCCAAATTTATGTTGTAGCTAAGATACTTAAAATATTATGAGGGAATATAATTATATTGATTTAATTATGTGGGTCTATATACACATTTTAATTATCTATTTTAGCTTGATCTAGAATTATAATTTGACTTTAATGTTAAATTCCAATGCAGTTTTCACTTCAGCTTTATGCTTAGCAGTACTGATGAAAACACTGTTTCCCATACTGGGAAAGTCTAGGACCAGAGGACACAGCCTCAGAATACAGGACATTCCTTTGGATGGAGATGAGGATGAATTTCTTCAGCCAGAAGATTGTGAATCTGTGGATGAGGTTGATAGGTTCTTGATAAGTGCAATGTCAAAGGTTATGGGGACATGCAGGAGAATGGGATTGAGAGGGATAATAAATTAGCCATGATGGAATTGCAGAATAGACTCGCTGGGCTGAATAGCCTAACTCTGCCTACCTCTTATCGGCTTATGGTCTTATGAAGATTACTTGAGTGAATGCTTTCAGTGCACAGGTGAACTCAATATATCCCTTAAAAACACACATATAGCTAAGACAACTGTGATGCTCCAAAGAGCGCCATATGAGGTCATTCTTACCCTCGGCCATTAGGCTCTATGATGAGTCAATCTACAGCCAGAGAGGTGATGGCCCCCTCCTGTTAGACCGTTTAAGATAACTGATTTTTTAATTCTTTCTTACTTCTAATATTTGTATATCTGTGCACTTCTAATGGTTCTCTGAAACTATAATTTCCTTTGGAATCAATAAAGTATCTATCTAGCTATCTATGGCATGTTACATTGCTCTCTTTTTAACGCCTGGGATTTCACAACCGTGTGAGACAGTCAGACATTTGGAGAAAGTAATATCTTGAACCATCATGTCTTTGAGTCACTTTACTGTGCTGGTTTAAAATGTTTCAGTTATCAAAAGTACATTTATGTGACCCTGGTATGAAAAGATTATTGTAGACTGGGTGAACTAGTGAAATGCTTTTCAGAAGTCTGCAAAAATTGGTCTTTTCTTTGGCACAATCTCCTGCTTTGAAGAAATAGCATCTCGGATTACATTAACTTATTTCCTTTCTTCCTTCTTCTATTTCTCGTCTTTTCAACTAAATCACCGAAGTTCATGTTGAATGGCCACGCAACAAGTAACAAATACTAAGAAATAGCTTTCCACTTTTCATTACTGCAATAGTATTACCATCAGTCAGTCCACACCCCAGATTCAATCCTAACCACCCTGAGACAGTTGTTGGCTTTTATTTCAATAGATTACAGCATTGAATAGAAAGCAAGAAAGCATGGTAAAGCATAAAAATCAAATGGGTCATGTGTGTCAGAGTGAATGTCAGAAAATGATCACATGAGTGTTATAAACCTTTAATTAGAAATGGCAGCTGGGTTTGGATAATAAGCATTTAGACACTTTACTGCTGTTCAGTGATAACAGCAAACAACTCGGGTAGAGCCTTGTATGCTTTATTTTCCAAAGTTTAATTAAAATTTGATAAATTCCCTTAAGATAGCAAGACATCAAACAGTTTAGAAGAAGCCAGATTGATAATCAAACAAATTCTGAACAAATGGTAGTGAAGGTGTGACTGGCTGGCATTGAGCTAATCCAGACCCTGTGTTTGGAATCATGTTTGTATAAATCCCAGTTCTAATTTACAGTTTGTCTAATCTTTCAACCCAATTCCTTAAAGTGCTCAAATTCCCAATTCTAATTACTCAGATATTTTTTACATATCTAATATTTGTTCTGATGGAGGAATTTCATTTCTAATCCCAGTCACACAGCAAGATCTACGGAGAATCACATGAAAAGCATACACAGACATCCAATTTGAAAATAGCCGATCTGAAGGAAACAACATGCTACTCAAAATCATTTCATGAATGAAGGCAATTCAGAATGATCTGATCAAGTGTGACTGGCTGCGATGGCTTCTGAAGCACCGATTCCATCTGGCCTCCACTGCAAAGCAACACAGTGAAATCTGAGCTGATGATGGTGGCCATCTCAATCTAAATGAAATGCCAACGGTCAAAGGCGAACGTCAGTGCTTCCTATCACTCTTGCTTGATAAATGATGCATGCTTAAAGCAGTATGTTTAGACTCAGAGCTGTTTCAAATAGAGATTCATTTCCAATCTCTCACAAGTACAGCACTGTAGATTTTTCAGCAGCTACACTGATAGTCAAAGAGCACAAAGTACTGCACTGGCACATCCACGTCACCCAGATCCGAGCAATTTAAAATTGATTCAGCCTATGAATTTCATAGCGCTTCAGAGGCAACCTCACAATGCATCTTAACTCCTTTAACAACATACTTCCAGCTTCAAGTTTTGTTTAAGATATGATCAAGGTCTAAGATTCAGTTGCAGGTGCTATGAAGACAAAAGGAAAAGAAATGAGGCAGTTCATAGATGATGCAGCAACCCATCCAAGTATTCCACTGGGTGTGTGATGCCCAGAGTTGGAAAATAGAACATAGAGCAGTACAGCACAATATGAGCCATTTGGTCCACGATGTTGTGCCAAACTGTATAAATCTACTCCACAATCAATCTAACCCTTCCCTCCTCCTACACAGCCCACAATCGTCCATTTTGCTTCCATCCATGTGTTTATGTAAGAGTGTCTTAAATGTCCCCAATGTATCTGTCTTTACCACCACCCCTGGCAGTGCATTCCAGGCACCCACCACCGCCTGTGTGAAAAATTTACTGCTGAATTCTCCCCTAAACTTTCCTTCACTCACTTTAAGCACTCTGGTCCTCTGGTATTGGTCATGCCAGCAAGGGTAATAAGTGCTGGCTGGGCACTTTGTCAATGGCTCTCATAAACTTATACACCTCTATCATCACCTCTCATCCTCCGATGCTCCAAAGAGAAAAGCCCTAGCTTGCTCAAGTATTCCTCATTAGACATGTCCTCTAATCCAGGCAACATCTTGCTCTCTCTTTAAAGCTTGTACTTCCTTATTATATTGAGGCAACCAGAAGTGAACACAATACTCGAGTTTTATAGAGATGCAATGTTACCTTGCGGCTCTGAACTCAACTCCATGATTAAGAAGGCCAAAACATCGTAAGCCTTCAGGTAGCACAGCAGTTAGCAAAACACTATTGCAGCTAAGGGCGTTCCAGAGTTTGGAGTTCATTTCTGGCGCCGTTCTGTAAGGAGCCTTTGTACGCCCTCCCTGAAGAATACATGGGTTCTTCCTGGGTGCTGTAATTTCCTCCTACTGTCCAAAGATGTATCGGGTAGGTTAACTGGTGATTGCAAATTTTCCTGTGATTAGGATAGGGTCAATTGGGGTTATGGGATTGCCAGCATGGCATGGCTCAAAGGGCTGGAAAGGCCTACTCCACACTCTATCACTAAATAAAAATAAATAATAGATAGATAGATAAACCACACTTTCAAATTTATTGCCAAGCTTCAGTGACCTATGGACTAGGATCCCAAGATACCTCTGTTTCTGCACACTGCTAAGAACACTGCCATTAACCTTGTAATCTGACTTTAAGTTTGATCTTCTCAAAGTGTATCACTTCACACATTTCTGGATTGAGTTCCATCTGCCATTTCTCTGCCCAGCTTTGCATTCTGTCTGTATCAAGTTGTAATCTATGACAGACTTGCACACTATCCACAACACCATTTCATGAGGCATGATCTGCCCCTCACGAAGACATGCTGACTATGCCTGCTCAGCCTATGCTTCTCTAAATGCTTATAAATCCTGTTTCTAAGAATTCTCCCCATTAGTTTGCCCACCACTGATACAAAACTCACTGGCCTATAATTCCCAGGATAATCCCTACTACCATTCTTTAACAATGTAACCACATTTGCCAACCTCCAATCATCTGCTACTACTCCTGTGGCCAGGAAGGAAGCAAAGATCATTGTCAATGCTCCAACAATCTCTTCCCTCACTTCCCATAGTAGTCTGGCCCTGGGGCTTATCTGTCCTAATGTTTTTCAGAAGCTGCAATAATGCCTCTTTCTTAACTTCAACCTTAACCTTGTTCAAGAAAGGCTCTAAGAATAAGGCAGGAAATTATAGGCCTATGAGCCAGGTGTCAGTAGTAAGTTAATTATTGGAAGATATTTGAAGGAACAGGATATTGCAGGTCATGTCTACCCACCCTTAGAAAGTTTTTCAAGGAGGTTACCAGGAAAGTTGATGAAAGAAAGTCAGTAGACATTGTCCACAAGGACTTTAGTAAAGCCCGTGACAAAGTCCCACATGGGAGACTGGTCAGTCGCTTTGCATTCTGGATGGGGTACTAAGTTAATTCAACATTGGCTTCGTGGAAGAAGCCAGAGAGTGGTAGAGGGTGTCTCTCTGACTGGAGTCCTGTAACTAGTGGTGTGCCACAGGGATCAGTGTTGGATCTGTTGCTGTTTGTTATCTATATCAATGACTTAGATGATAATGTGGGAAAGTGGATCAGCAAATCTGTGGATGACACCAAGATTAGGGGTGCAGTCAACATTGAGGGAGACTATCAAACTTTGCAGTGAGAAGTAGACCAGCTGGGAAAGTGTGCTGCAAAATGGCAGATGGAATTTAATGCAGACAAGTGTGAGGTGTTGCACTTTGGGAGGGCAAACCACAGTAGGATTTACACAGTGAATGTTAGGGCATTGAGGACTGTGGTAGAATAAAAGGCTCTGAGAATATAGATCCATAATTCCTTGAAAGTGACATCACAGGTAGAAAGGATCATAAAGAAAGCTTTTGGCACAGTGGTGTTCATAAATCAGAGCACAGAGTACAGGAGTTATATTGGAGAAGCCAAATTTCGATCACTGTGTGCAGTTCTGGTAACATACCTACAGGAAAGATAACAATATGATTGAAAGAGTACAAAGAATATTGCTAAGACTTGAGCACCTGAGTTATAGGGAAACCTTGTATTGATTAGGACTTTATTCTCTGGAGTGTAAGAAAATGAGAGGAAATTTGATAGAGGTGTACAAAATTATGAGGGGTATTGATAAGTAAAAATAGGCTTTCTCCAGGGAGGTTCTGTAAGACTAGAACTAGAGATCATAGGTTAAGGGTGAAATGTGAAACATTTAAGGGGAACCTGGAGGGAGCTTCTTCACTCTAAAGGTGGTATGAGTGTGGAATGAGCTGCTAGTGGAAGTGGAGGATACAGGTTAAGTTGCAACATTTAAGGTAAGTGTGGATAATTATATAGATGGGAGGGATATGGAGGCCTATGGTCCAGGTGCAGGTCAATGGGACTAGGCAGAATAACAGTTCAGCATGGACTAGATGGGCCAAATGGTCTATTTCTGTGCTGACATGCTCTATGTCTCTATGACTCCAGCACATTAGTTTGTTCTATCCTGACCTCACATTTGTCTAAGTCCCTCTCCCTGGTGAACTCTGAAGCAAAGTATTTCTTAAGGACCTCCCTTATACTTCTTCACCTCCAGGCATGTTTCCCCATTTATCCCTGACTGGTCCTAACCTCACTCTAATCGTCCTCCTGTTCTTGAGGCGTTAATCCTACTTGCCAACGCCTTTTCATGTCCCTTTCTCTCTCTCTCAGGTTCTTTCTTAAGGTACTTTAGGCTACCATATAACTCTTCACACTCTGTCTGATTTTTCTTTCCTGAATTTTAAAGTATAATTCCTTCTTCCTCTTGACTAAATGCTCCACCTCTCTGTCAACTATGGTTCCTTTACCCTACCATCCTTTCCCTGTCTCAGTGGAACAAACTTATCCAGAACCTATGTAACTGCTCCTTAAACAACCTCCACATTTCTGTTGTGCATTTCACAACCTCCACATCACGACTATGCATTCCTGTGTAATACTATGCAGTGCCCTGACAATATCTGATCAATCAGCTGGATGATACAAAGATCATATAAGAAATGTGAGCACACTTAAGCCATTTGGCCCATTGAATCTGCTACAGCATTCAACCATGGCTGGCCTTTTTCAACTTTACATACCTATCTTCTCTGCAGAACTCTTAACCTCCTCACCAATCAAAAACATCTTGATCTTTGCCTTAAATACACCCAACGACATGGCATAAGTTCCACCAATTCACCACCCACTGGCTGAAGAAATTCCTCTTTATCTCAATTTTAAAGGGATGTCTCTTTACTCAGAGACTGTGGCTTTGGATCCTAGACTTCCCTACCAATGAAAGCATCCTCTTCATATCTATTCTATCCAGGCCTTTCAGTATTATTATTATTACTTTTGTTCTCTTCTCAGTTCAAGCTGGTATAACCTGAGGTATGGGCACAGCCAAGCATACTCATTTGTCAGTTGCTAGGAACTTTCAAAGTATTCTAGTGCTGTTTAGTATTGTGGCTTTCTGGAGATTTACATAACCATTGCTTTGTTGGCCTAGTTGTTTAATGATATTGTGTAGTGACTTTGGGATGATACCAGTTGTAGATATTACTATTGGGACAATGTATACCCTGTTCATGTTCCATTGTCTTTCAATTTCCTCTTTTAATTCATGATACTTCTGGTGTTTTTCACCTATTGATTTCTGTATGTTCTGTGTTTTTGGAATGGGTACATCTATTAAGTAAGTTGTTCTTGCTTGTTTATCCTGCAATGTTATATCTGGATGGTTATTATGGATCAGTTATAATATAATTTGTAGGACCCTGACTCCAAAACTGGCTCAGGTTTGATTTTATAGTAAGGTATGGTGTCTGTTTTGAGTCTGTATTTAAAAGCAAGCTTTAGGTGAATGATGTTTGCCACTTGATTATATCTGTGTAAGTTAACAGATTGAGTTAAACTGCTGCAGGATCTTATAGTGTTTTGGATTGTTTCTGGTTTCTCTTGGCATTTTCTGCATTTATCGTCTTGAATTTGTTGGTCTTTTATTATATATTTTTGATATTTTCTGTGTTAACTACCTGGTCCTGCCACTAGGAACCCTTCAGTTTCTGGGAAGAGGTATCCAAATTTGAGCTAGGCATTCAACACTTCCTTGTTGACATCTACTCTGCTCAGATCATGGAGATGTCTTCCATGGAGGGTCATGCTCTTCCACTGGTAAATCTTTTCTTCCATAATGATAATTTCTTCATTTTTCTGGGTTCTGCTGTTATTCATATTTAGTGGTGCATAATTCTTATCAGAATTGCATATGATTGGATGGTATGCTGAATCCTGCTTTCATTGATGAAAATATATCCTTAGAAATTTTATCTGACTGTTGTGTAAACTTTTAATGTATTATATTCTTCTACCTCCTTCTCTCCAAGGTAGAGTTAATAATCTAAGTGCATTAAAGTGTACATAGTGTTTCCTAAAATTTGTCTTTTCAGTTCTTACTTCTCTTTGTAAACTTTCCAGATCAGTTTCAGACCAAGATATTATGCCAAAAGAATATGTTAATATGGGTATAGCGAAAGTGTTTATTGCCTTTGCTATATTTCTACTGTTGAGCTTGTTTGGCAGATTTTCTTAAGCCTTGAACTAAACTATGTCTAAAGTTTTCCCTTTATCAGACTGTGATCTACTTTCTTTGCTTGTTGATATCCCTGATACTTATGTTTCATATTCATTCATTGGTTGTATTGTATCCTGATGCTCTGTTTTATATTCTATGGGCTCTATTGCACTTTTCTTTATGTTTAACTTTCTGCACTTATCCAGTCCAAAGTTCATATTTATATCTTTTGAAAATAGTTCTACTATTTGAATTAATTGCTTTAACTTTACTGATGAAGGAGTATGTAATTTCAAAGCATCCATGTATAGAAGGTGTGTCAAGGTATAATTCTTCTTCTTCTTCTTCTTCTTCTTCTTCTTCTTCTTCTTCTTCTTCTTCTTCTTCTTCTTCTTCTTCTTCTTCTTCTTCTTCTTCTTCTTCTTCTTCTTCTTCTTCTTCTTCTTCTTCTTCTTCTTCTTCTTCTTCTTCTTCTTCTTCTTCTTCTTCTTCTTCTTCTTCTTCTTCTTCTTCTTCTTCTTCTTCTTCTTCTTCTTCTTCTTCTTCTTCTTCTTATTATTATCATGTTTATCAAGAAGTTGTGATAGTGACACAACCTATTTCCTTTAAAATCCAGTTTTGAAATAATTTGGTGTAGCTTGGTGTAAACTTGTATTTCTCTGATGATAACATGATGGTTGCTATGGGATATTTATACCCATTTTCAAAATGACAGCTAATCCATGGAGGGAGCTTGGGAATTCTTGAACACTGAACAGTTAGTCTGCCTCAGGGCCCAGCTGCAAGAAGCTTCAGAAATAAAATTGTTTCAACACTTTGCAGGGAGCTCTCAGGCCTCGGTTCTGCATTTCTTTAATTCTAGTTTACTGGATAATTTTGTTCTCTGTGCTCTGTAAGCAAATTCTGCAAATTACATGATTTATTTCATAAAATCCTAATAATGCCACTTGATACCTATTAAATGGATCAGGATTTTTAACAGAATGTAGTTAGGAAAGAGTTGCAATTCAGGCAATGCAAGTAACATTTTTCAAAAAGCTTCATCTGCACTTCAGAATTATGCTGTCGCTCTGTCCTGCCCTATTGTGTATTCATTTTTGTTTTCTATGTACAAAGCACAGTGTGTCAACTTAAGAAAAGACAGAGTCATCTAGATGTGTGTCACTTGGGTGGAAGACTAGAAATTCAGGTCACACTGAAGAACTGTTAGTATTCCAAATGTTGTTAGGATGTTAGAGGAAATGACAGGATCACCTTTGAACGGCACTCCCTGTCTAATACACTCGACATCAAGTGCTCCCAAATCTAGCTGAACCATCAAAATGGAGAACATTCTTCTGCAAATAAATGAAGGCCAAATGAAAATCCTTGCCCAATAATTAGCTGTCTCTTCTGCTTTACCGAATTGAGAATGAATTAACTGCATTATTTGGCACACCAGGTGAATCTACTTTAACAGTATCAATATTTAAGTATAACCTGACATCGAATTAAAAAATATATAATTCTGCAGAATGATTTGAGTTAATCCCTACAATTCTGTTAAGGTTTGCCATACATGTAAAAAGATATCAAAATAACTTTTGTCTGTTTACTGAGTTGAACTATACAATGGAGAAGAGAAAATAGTCGATGTTTCGGGCCGAGACCCTTCTTCAGGACTGGAAACATAGGGGAGAAGACTCTGACTTCTCCCCTTCCTTTCCAGTCCTGAAGGAGGGATTCGGCCCAAAACTTTGACTGTTTATTCTTTTCCATAGATGCTGCCTGATTTCTGAGTTCCTCCAGCTTTGTATTTCTGTTGCCTTGGATTTCCAGTATTTGCAGATTTTCTGGTGTTTGTAAACTAAACAATAACCTGATCTGCGACTACTTATGATTAGAATGAAAAATATGGTATCGCAAGATTAAATCTAAGATGTGCAGTGATTTTTCATTATTTCTAGTCACAGATAAAGCTATGTTCTGGAGTTCTCTAAGTAGAAAGTACACTTTATTGTATTTTATCAGAGAACACAAGGTAGAGAAAAGGCAAGGCTTTACAGGTACAGTGGATTCCAATCAACTGGAACACATCGGGATCGGCTCTTTTTGGCCTAAATAAGCAGCTGCTCCAATTAGCTGAATTTTCCTGGTAATTGTTAAAAAGGTATAAAATAGACAAACTAAGTAACAAGCTGTGTATTTAAATGAAATACAAAACAAATTAGAACACTACCAATGCTACTACAGTTCTATAAAACTGTGTATTAGCTCCTAATAGTTACCGGCAGAAGAATTCATCCAGTTTTTGGTGCCATGTATGGGGTGTCCAGGGAGGGTTAGCAGCTCTGGTGAAGGGGCTTGTCATGACCATTCTGGGGTATTTTATTCACCTTTGGTCCTGACTGGTCACTTAGTTCTCACCTGGGACTCCAAGTAACTGTTTGCATACAACAGTGGCCATACCCTCTTCAACTGGTGAGGGCAGCCAGCAGGCCTTATACCCTGGCGAAATAGGGACCATGGCTGCCATAGCATGTGAAGTCAGCTCTAGCAGACGGGTGGATGAGATCACTATTGAGATCCAAGAGCCAAGAGGGCGATTTTGCAATGCTTCATGGAGAGCGAAAGGCATGATAGGGCATAGAAATCAGGGTTGTCCACAGTAAGCAAGGAAGATCCCAGTATGTGATAACTACTCATACCACTAGACCTGGCAGAGAGTGGAACTGTCCCAGTGAAATAGCTTTTCAACCATAAAAACTGTCCCACACAGATTTCACTGTCATCATTGGATATGGCGAGCAACCAGCACACTGTTGTATTCTTTTGATTGACTGTAAATGAACAATATCAGCACAGACAGCCAGTGCAAATAATGGACTGCCTTTATACAATGCTTTTAACAATTGCATCCTTAAAATTTTTCTTTTTCATTGCAATATTCAGGATGATTGTTGATACCTTCAAATTCTTTGTAGTTCCTAACTTGCTGAAGTAGTGAAATCATTTCATTTTCACTCCTGACCATTTCTGGTATCTCCAAGCCCAAATACTTGAAACCGCAGTGAGCAAAACAACTCTAAATTTTCTTACTGCTTATTTCTCGCTAACTATCAGTGACAAAATTCACTGCTTTTTGAACATAAACACATGCAAATAGTGCTATTTAAAAACTGTTCACTTAAAGCATGGTGTAGTGTCTAATAGCTACAAAAGTTGGAAAGACTAAAGCTAGTTAGTAAATGTTTGGCAACAGTCTCCTGTCCCAATTAAGAGGCAGGGTGTCCCAAATAAACAAAGGGAAACCAGACTATTTTCTCAATTAGATTTTGTTCTTTAAAAGTTATGCCAAATAAGCAGCTTTCTTAATAAATTAATGGATTAATTAGCCAGAACCCACTGTATATCAAAGGCCTTCATATTGTAGAATGTATCCAAATTGTTTACGAGGTGCCACATGCCATTTCTACCCCATGCCAAAACAGGAAGGGTTTCTGCTCCCTCAGTGGTTAGCTGACTTCAACATTAGGCACAGTAAACCTAACAGTGACTACTAGCTAACAAGGGCTACCTGCTGAACATTCCTGTACACAAAGGCATTACCCATACAATGAAAGCCAGGCGAATGTATGAAATCTGACAGAACGAACCGCTATCGTACTGAAACAAAGACTGGGTTGTCAGGATTGCAGTGGTAAAGCACGGCAGTTCCTGGCAGAGTGAGGATCAAGATCCTTGATAGTTTGTCACGTGTATTAAAAGTATTCAAAGTACAGTTATTATCAAAGAATGTATAAATTATACAACCTTGATATTTGTTTGCTTAAAGGCAGTCACAAAGCAAGGAACCTGAAAGAAACCAATTAAAAAAAAGACCAACCCCCAATGAGCACAGAGAAAAAGAGAGAAAAAACAAATCATACAAACAACAGAAGTGAGCAACAACACATGCTACAAAATATTATTAAAGTGAAGGGTCAGCCCTTGTAATCAACTATTTGTCAGCTTAATGTCACATCTGACACCCAGAACTTAAATTTACATCATTGTTTTCTGTTGCTACCCCAGCACTTTTACTGCTAAAGCCTCATCCAGGCCTTTGCTAACTTCAGACTGTTACGAAAACCCCGTAACCAGGTAACTTACCAGCAAAGATAGATGGATCAGCTGAGTCGGATGCTACTATTTTCAAACGTTTTATTCAACAAGGGCACAAACGTATGGTTAATACAAAACATTCAGATCGTCAAAACTCAATCTAAAACACCGGTGTAACCATAATCAATCAGAAATAAGCTCTACAGTTGTCTAGGGGGTAATACTGAGTCCAACGGAAGTCTAAAGAGTCACTCAGAAGTTTGCAGGCTTTTTCCTTTATAGTTTAGAAAAGATGCACACTTGCCCGTCGTCTTGGCAGAGCAAATCCTTGGAATCAGGGGAGCAGACTTCCCCGTTGTTATTTTAAAAGCAGTCTTTCGTTGGTTTTAGCCACAGATTCAAATTCGGAATCTAGCGTACGTGGCTTCCTTCAAAATGGCGTCCCGCTCCCACGGGAATCGATCTCGTGTCTCCTGGGTGCGTCTGCTGAGGTGCATCTGAGGTGCATCCGAGGGTCCTCCCCTCAGACCCGCCTTTATACTTCTTCACGGGATCGCAGGTATCAATCAAGTTGCAGGTAATGCGATCTTTCTCTCAACCAGCCCACTTTGCCCGAGGGCTTTTCACGTGGTCTCCATGAGACAATAGTCAAAGTCACCTTTATTCTGCTTCTTGGGAGAACGTGGTCTTCCGCACGTCTCTCTCTTTTGGGTCAGCTGACCCCCCCTTAACTAGAGTTCTTGCGATTTTCACAAAGGAGGGGGCCAACGGCATAACAAGACTTACTCTTACATGGTCTCCCTCATTCCACATTTTGAAACTTGCACCATCCAAGTAGTTTGTATTGTAGAGTAGTCAGCACCAACAAGCTTTCCCTTCTTCCTCATTCCTTCGGGATCACAGACTGACTTGCTTCCACTCTGGTTGTGTGCATTCTGGGGTGTACTCCAGCCACTTAAGCAGGGCTTCTGTGTGCTCTCCTCTTTAACTTGAGCAGTCCTGGGCCACAAAATCAAAAGAGGCAATGGGATAGATTGCATTTCTTGAAGGAGGTTTCAATGACATCTTTAAATCTTTTCCTTCAATTTGCTTGTGTGACAAAGCTTGATTTCAGGATTCTACAGATGATGTACCATATTCAACACAGCTACATGGGGCCTTACTGTCTGGGATCTGGCCTAGCAAAGGGCACTGCCATTGGTTTATTTGTTTTTTGAATTTTGCAGAGTCAAGGAGCACTGCAGTGTTTGCAGACCAGGTTAAGAGATGTCTTGATTTAAAAATCCATATCCATGTGACCAGGCAATCAATGAAACATTTAATTCTGTCTGGCACTAGATTTTGGAAGAGAGTAGGCACTCATTCATGGTCACACATTAAACAAGTCTTGAAATTCTTGTGTCTATTTTCAGGAGATGTTGAATTTAGATTCATCAGGTCAACACCCATTTTATCTCACCAAAGATCTGTCGATCAGAGAAGTTGTCTGGAGCAACAAACTATCTATTGCATGAGCAATAGAAAGGAATTTTTGACATTTTGGGTTGAAACCCTGCAATAGGAGGTCCTCCAAAAGATTGTTTGTTGCTCCAGATTCCAGCATCTGCAGTCTCCAGTGTCTCTAGAGAATTTTCCTTCTGTTCTTTCTACCCCTCCCTTCTTCTCCATACTTTGCAATTGCTTAATATCTGTTGCATGATCACAGAGATCTCCTTATTGAATTCTTTAGCAGATCCTAGTAAAAAGGTCAGATTCAGTGCCTCCATTTCCACTGCTGGAAATAATCATAGTACAAAGGAAAATAGCTCTAAAATGTTGCTACCACAATAGAGTCTTCCAGATGCCATATCTGCAATTTGACCTGAAGAATAGATATAGAAACACAGAGCCCGGTACAATGGTGAAAACTGGAATTCACCTGCTTATGGTTCTGTTAATAGTGTTCCGGGAAATGAGAATAATTGGGAAAAGTATCAAGATATCCTGTAAATAACTGGGGCAGCACAGTAGTGTAGTGGTTAACGCAATGCTTTACAGTGCACCAGCTATAAGATTGGGATTCGATTCCCACTACTGTCTGTAAGAAGATGGTACCTTCTCCCCATGACCATGTGGGATTCCTCTGGGTTCTCCACTTTCCTCTTACAGTCCAAAGCATGGTTAAAGTTAGTGAGTTGCTATGTGTGGGTGCACTTTGTTACCGCCGGAAGTGTTGTGACACAGCACAATCTCCACTGATTTGATTTGATTTGATACACGGTTCACTGCATTTTCAAAGTACATGCAACAAATAAAGCTGACCTGAAAATCATAAAGTAACTGTACGCCATGAGGGTTTCTCTGAGGGATAGGGAAAAATGCATTTGACTGTAGGACTGTACTTCTAGGGATGTAAATGTTGAGGTTGCTGAAGAGGAAGGCTTCCCTTCCAGGAGCTGGAAATGTTACAGGTATCCTTTTAATTTATTCTTTCCTAACATCTCTGCCTCCAACCACTGCTTTTCAGTGAAAGAGTTCTACTTGTCACTTTGCTGTCCTATGTTTCCTGCTCAGAGAGTGGTCTCCACACAATGAGGAAGCCCACAGAAGACTGGAGGTAGTGGTCAATGGGACGTTTTCTGGCTTAAGGTCTTTGCCTGGTGATGTTCCAAGGTGATCTGCACTGGGACCTCTGCTGTTTGTGATATATTTTAATGACCTGGATGAAAATGAGGATAGGTGAGTGAGTAACTGAGTAAGATGACACAAAGATTAGCAGTATTGTGGACAGTGCAGAAGGTTGCCAAAGGACTCAGCAGGATATAGTCTGCATATATGGGCTGAAAAATGGCAATGGAGTTAGTTTAATTCAGACAAGTGTGAGGAGCCACACTTTAGTAGATCAAATGAAAGCAGAAAGTACAGTTAATGGTAGACCCCTATGTAGCATTGAGGTATGAGGGATCTTGGGATCTAGATTACTGGAAGTGGCTACACAAGTAGATAAGGTGGTAAAGACATATGGCATGATTTCCTTCATTATTAGGCGTGTTCAGTGTAAGAGTCAGGAAGATGTGCTGCAGCTACATAAAACTTGGAGTATTGTGTGAACAACACACACAAAATGCTGGTGGAACACAGCAGGCCAGGCAGCAACTATAGGAGAAGAACTGTCGACGTTTCGGGCCGAGACCCTTCATCAGGACTAACTGAAAGGAGAGATACTAAGAGATTTGAAAGTAGTGGGGGGAGGGGAAAATGTGAAATGATAGGAGAAGACCGGAGGGGGTGGGATGAAGCTAAGAGCTGGAAAGGTGATTGGTGAAAGTGTTACAGAGCTAGAGAAGGGAAAGGATCATGGGACAGGAGGCCTTGGGAGAAAGAAAGGCGGGGGGGGGAGCACCAGAGGGAGATGGAGAACAGGCAGGGTGATGGGCAGAGAGACAGAAAAAAAAAACAAACAACTAAATATGTCAGGGATGGGGTAAGAAGGGGAGGAGGGGCATTAACGGAAGTTAGAGAAGTCAATGTTCATGCCATCAGGTTGGAGGCTACCCAGCCAGTTAATAAGGTGTTGTTCCTCCAACCTGAGTGTGGATTCATCTTGACAGTAGAGGAGGCCATGGATAGACATATCAGAATGGGAATGGGATGTGGAATTGAAATGTGTGGCCACTGGGAGATCCTGCTTTCTCTGGTGGACAGAGCGTAGGTGTTCAGCAAAACGGTCTCCCAGTCTGCATCGGGTCTCACCAATATATAAAAGGCCACATCGGGAGCACCGGACGCAGTATGCCACACCAGCAGACTCACAGGTGAAGTGTCGCCTCACCTGGAAGGACTGTCTGAGGCCCTGAATGGTGGTGAGGGAGGAAGTGTAAGGGCAGGTGTAGCATTTGTTCCGCTTACAAGGAGAAGTGCCAGGAGGGAGATCGGTGGGAAGGGATGGGAGGCACGAGTGGACAAGGAAGTCACGTAGGGAGTGATCCCTACGGAAAGCAGAAGGGGGGGAGGGAAAGATGTTCTTGGTAGTGGGATCCCATTGGATGTGGCGGAAGTTAAGGAGAATTATAGGTTGGACCTGGAGGCTGGTGGGGTGGTAGGTGAGGATAAGGGGAACCCTATCCCGATTGGGTGGCGGGTGGATGGGGTGAGGGCAGATGTGTGGGAAATGGGAGAGATGTGCTTGAGAGCAGAGTTGATGGTGGAAGAAGGGAAGCCCCTTTGTTTAAATAAGGAAGAAATCTCCTTCGTCCTGGAATGAAAAGCCTCATCCTGAGAGCAGATGCGGCGGAGATGGAGGAATTGTGAGAAGAGGATAGCATTTTTGTAAGAGACAGGGTGGGAAGAGGAATAGTCCAGGTAGCTGTGAGAGTCTGTAGACTTATAGTAGATATCAGTAGATAAGCCGTCTCCAGAGATGGAGACAGAAAGATCAAGAAAGGGGAGGGAGGTGTCAGAAATGGACCAAGTAAATTTTAGGGCAGGGTGAAAGTTGGAGGCAAAGTTAATGAAGTCAACAAGCTCAGCATGCGTGCAGGAGGCAGCGCCAATGCAGTCGTCGATGTAGCGAAGGAAAAGAGGGGGACGGATACCCGTATAGAGTTGGAACATGGACTGTTTCACAAAGCCAACAAAAAGGCAGGCATAACTGGGACCCATGCGGGTGCTCATGGCTACACCCTTGGTTTGGAGGAAGTGGGAGGAGCCAAAGGAGAAATTATTGAGAGTAAGAACTAATTCCGCTAGATGGAGAAGAGTGGTGGTAGAGGGGAATTTGTTAGGTCTGTAATCCAAAAAGAAGCGAAGAGCTTTGGGACCGTCCAGGTGGGGGATGGAGGTATATAGGGACTGGACGTCCATGGTGAAAATAAGGTGGTGGGGGCCAGGGAACTTAAAACCATTGAAAAAATTCAAAGCGTGAGAAGTGTCACGAACATAGGTGGGAAGAGATTGAATAAGCAGGGATAAAACAGTGTCAAGGTATGCAGAAATAAGTTCGGTGGGGCAGGAGCAAGCTGAGATAATAGGTCTACCTGGAAAGGCAGGTTTGTGGATCTTGGGTAGGAGGTAGAAACGGGAAGTGCGGGGTTTGGGAACTATGAGGTTGGTGGCAGTGGATGGGAGATCCCCAGAGCTGATAAGGTTGGTGATGGTATAGGAGACAATGGCCTGGTGCTCCTTAGTGGGGTCATGATCAAGGGGTAAATAAGACGAGGTATCAGAGAGTTGTCGCTGTGCCTCGGTATTGTGTGAAATTCTGTTTGCCCCATGAAGGAAGGATGTGAAAGCTTTGGAGAGGGTGCAGAAGAGGATTACCAGGATGTTGCCTGAATTAGATGCTTTGTGCTATTAATACAAGTTGGACAAACTAGGGTGGTTTTCTCTGGAGATGAGTGGTGACCAGATAGAAGTGTATAAGACTATGAGAGGTACAGATAGAGTAGACAGCCAGAATATTTTTCTCTGAGTCAAAATGCCTAATATTGGAGTGCATAAATTTAAATTTGAGAGGGGGCAAGTTCAAAGGAGAAGTGCAGAGCAGATTTCTTTTATACAGTGAATAGTGGGTGCCTGAAATGTGCTGCCAGGTGTGTTGGCAATGGTGAATACAATAGAGACATTGTATTTGTAGATTCTGAAGATCTCTTCGAGTGAATGCATAGAGATTGGTGGGATATGGATCATGAGTAGGGATGTGGTGTCATTAGTTTAATTAGTTTGGCACACATCTTGGGCCAAAAGGCTTGTTCCAGTGCATTACTGTTTTGTGTTCAACATGTGGACTGTGAGACTCAGTCTGAGTAAGAATACATGTTTCTGCTCATTATCTTCTTAGTTGGCAGCTTGGATGGTTCTCCATGCTCTCTTCCAAGAATTTCGGAATTGGTGAATCAGGCCTCTGGTGGGTGGCACCTCCACTGTTGATTCCTCTGCAAGGAACAATGGGGGTTGGTAGGTGTGAAACACTCCAAAGGGTGACATAGCCGTGGCAGAGGAGGTGCGTAGACTGTGAGACTGCTCAGTCCAGAGTAGATACTTCTTCCATGTGGAGTGGTTATAGGCAGAGAAACATCATAGAAACTTCTCCACTTGCTGATTGGCTCCTTCTGACTGATCATTGGCCTGTGGGTGATAACCAGAGGAGAATCTCACTGAGGTGTGGAGGAGGGAGCAGAAGGCTCACCAGAAGTGGAAAATACATGTTGGGTGCTGGTCCGACACAATGTCCTGAAGGAAGCCACGGAGGCGTGGACAGGAGAATGGACAGGAGGAGGAGTATAGGAAACTGATACAGGACTTTGTGATATGGTGCAACTCAAACTACCTGCGTCTCAATATCACCAAGACCAAGGAGATGGTGGTGGACTTTAGGAGATCTAGGCCTCATATGGAGCCAGTGATCATTAATGGAGAATGTGTGGAGCAGGTTAAGACCTACAAGTATCTGGGAGTACAGTTAGACGAGAAGCTAGACTGGACTGCCAACACAGATGCCTTGTGCAGGAAGGCACAGAGTCGACTGTACTTCCTTAGAAGGCTGGCGTCATTCAATGTCTGTAGTGAGATGCTGAAGATGTTCTATAGGTCAGTTGTGGAGAGCGCCCTCTTCTTTGTGGTGGCGTGTTGGGGAGGAAGCATTAAGAAGAGGGACGCCTCACGTCTTAATAAGCTGGTAAGGAAGGCGGGCTCTGTCGTGGGCAAAGTACTGGAGAGTTTAACATCGGTAGCTGAGCGAAGGGCGCTGAGTAGGCTACGGTCAATTATGGATAACTCTGAACATCCTCTACATAGCACCATCCAGAGACAGAGAAGCAGTTTCAGCGACAGGTTACTATCGATGCAATGCTCCTCAGACAGGATGAAGAGGTCAATACTCCCCAATGCCATTAGGCTTTACAATTCTACCGCCAGGACTTAAGAACTTTTTAAAAGCTATTATTAATGCTTCTTGAGATAGTGATTTAGATGCATATCATTTTTTTTTTTACTGAGTTAAGTATTGTATGTAATTAGTTTTGCTACAACAAGTGTATGGGACATTGGAAAAAAGTTGAATTTCCCCATGGGGATGAATAAAGTATCTTTCTATCTATCTATCTATCTATCTATCTATCTATCTATCTATCTATCTACATGATGGAGAACCAGGTCCACCATCTCAGCAGCTGACAGAAGTTTGAGGAGGGCAATGGACTGGGCTGCCTTAGAGAACCTGTCCACCCTGTTCTGATTACTGTGGCTCCATTGGAAGATGGCAAACTTTTGGTGAAATCCATGGTGATATGGGACTACAGGCATCGGAGGACTGGTAGTGGCCCAGAGGGTGGCTTGTTGGTGGAATTGGACTGGGCACATTGAGGGCAGGCAGCAGCGAACTGGCATACATCTACAATAATGGTGGGCCTCAAGAACCAGTGGCATGGAAAATCCAGAGCCAGTCGTGTACCTGGATGGTCGGAGAGGGGAGAAGACCTACTGGAATGCCTCAGAGTGCACAGCTGCTGACACATACATGTGGTTGTCAGGCATGCTGGCCAGAGCAGGCTATGGCCTGGGAAATCTGATTCTCAAGATCCCAGATGACCAGGGTAATGATAGAATGGTGGGCTGAGGGTAGATCTCCATTTCAGATGGGCTAACTATCATGACAGGGCACACGACTTAGTGTTTCTGGAACCAGGTCAGTATGAGATGGTGAAGTTGAATTGCTCAAAGAAGAGGACTCAGCAAGCCTGGCGTGGGTTGAATTGTCAGATTTACTGTATAGCTATGAGGTTCGAGTGGTCAATCTAGATCAGAAAGGGCTCGGTGTTCCTATCAGCCAATGTCTCCGTTCATCCAAGATACATTTAATGTCAAGTTGCTCCCTGTCTCCTACTCCATAGCAATGCTGTTTAGTGTTGAATTTATATGAGAAGAAGACACAAGGTCTTCCATTTGATTCTCGCTGGGAGAGGATGGCCCTGGCACCCACATCAGGTGCATCCATCAAAAGGTCCAAAGGGGTTCAGATGCTGGAGAATGGGAGTGGTGGTGAAGTGTCTCTTGAGTTCCTCAAAAGGGTGGTTTGTGTCAGTAGACCAGGTTATCTGTGAGGTAGGTGAAAGGAGTGACGATTTGGCTGTAGTTCCTGATGACACAACAGTAGAGGCTGGTGAAGCCCAGGAAGTGCTGTAGCTGTTTGAGGGAGTGTGGTCATGGCTGTTCAATGATGGTGCCCACTTTCTCTGGGCCTCAGGGTGAAAAGATGTAAACCAGGAAGGAAATGATTGGGGAGTGGAGCTGGTACTTTTAAACTTGCAGTATAACTGGTTTTCGAGTAGATGCAGACGGACTGAACAGAAGTGACAGATGTGGTCTTTGGGGTAGCATATCTTCAAGGATCTTGTTGAAGAAGGATTAGAAAATGTCTGGACTGTTTGAAAGTCCAAAGGGCATCACCAAGTATTTGTAGTGCCCAGTGCATGATAAGAACTCCTTCATCCACACATTTCCCTGATGGAAGCAGATCAGTTTGTATATGCTACTTAGATCTAGTTTAGTGAAAATTTGGGTCCCATGGAGTGTTCCAAATGTGCTATCCAGTAAGAATTCTTAATGGTGATTTTATTGAATCTATGGTAGTCAATGCAGGGACAAAGACCCACATCTTTCTTTTTAACAAAGAAGCTGGGGACTGGGATGGTCAAGCAAAGCCATGCTGTAGCACATTGTTGATGTAGTTATTCATGGTTTGGGTCTCAGAAGCAGAGAGACAGAACAGACAATTTTGCAGGGGGATGTCAATTGCACAGTTGTGTGGTCTGTGAGGAGACTGCATGCTCGCTTTCCTTGAGTGAAGGCGATGACTAAGTTATGGTATTCCTGTGGGAGTTTGGTGAGGTCGAGAGTTTCCTCCATTTCCATGGATTTATGGGATGAAGTCAGCTGAGGTTGCAGGCAGGCCCCCAATTCAGCAGTGAACTGGATGACTAGGTGACGTGAAGGTTGTGAATAAAGAACCAGGGGTAACCCAAGATGAGAGGAGTGTTGGGTGAGTCAATAAGGAGGAATTGATGGATTTGCGCTGCACTTGATGCTCATGTACACAGGCCGTGTGCATACTCTGAGCATCCCAGACCCCAAGGGACATCCTTTAAAGGCCATGATGCAGAACGAGTGAGAGATAGGTTCAGTAGGGAGTCCAAGCTGCATTCACAGAGTCCAGCTCAGGAAGTTACCTGCTGCGCTGTAATCCACTAGAGCCTCCTGTGTATGTAGAGATGTCAGGATGTGGAGGAGAACAGAGAGAATGGGTTGGGTTATGGTGCTGGAATGACAGGCCGGAAGTTAGGGAGGTTATTAGACAGAAGGCCTCTTGCCTCTAACCAGAGTTGCCATTTTTCTGGATGTAATGAGCATTTGAAGCATGGGTGATTAGTGGCCCCACAGTAAGTGCATAAGTTGTTTCTCCACTGATGCTCAAGCTTTTGGGGAGTTCAGGGAGCTCTCCCTAACTGTGTAGGTTCTAGAGACATTGATGATGAGGATGCTGCAACTTGAAATGGCTCTGGGTTAGAACTGAAGTTCTAACTGATGATCTGGAGGGGAGGGGGTCATTCCATAAAACACTTGTCAATTTGGAGGGCCAGAGTGATGAGGCTTTTGAGATTGGTGATCTTGTCTTTCAAGTGTTCCAAGATGTTGTGATGGCAATGGGCTGGCAGCACTTCTGCATTCCAGCTGCACTCCAGTGCAAGGATCTTGAATTCCATGTTGCAATCCAGCACTGAGTGAGCCTTGACACAGGGAAAGTATCTGAACTGCTGCCACCCTTTCACTTCCCAGATGGGCGAAACCCAGTGCATTCCTCAAATTTATTGGAAATGTTGGCTTTATTGTCCCAGTTAGAGGTGGACCAGGTCAGAACTCACCCAGTCTGGAGCGAGATGATGAAGGCAGTCTTGGCTTGGTCCACAGAATACAGAGATGGCTAGTGTTCAAAGTGGAAGATACACTGGCACGGGAAGTTGCGGCATCAATTTGGGGATCCGTCAAAGTGTTTTGGGCACCTGAATCCAAAGCCCTGAGGGAGAAGGCTGACTTGCACAGGGTTGCTGTATTGAGATGGAGATTTGTTGAGAATGGCAAGCAGATAGTCAATGATTTGCTGCTGCTTCGTGATCATGTGCATTCCTGTCAATGGACAACTTCCTTAAGGCGAGCATACTCTGCTGGGTCAATCGTGAGTTCACACATCCTGTCAAGAAATGTACAGGAGGATTGACTCAAAAGCAGATTAGCGGATACTATTTAACAGTCAATGATACTTTAGTAATAAACTCAAAAATAACAAGCCACAACAGGCCACAAAACAGGAGAGAACAGATACTTAACATGACAAGGCAATGTAACTGAAGGCTAGAAGCAATAGGTTGAGGCTGGCTAGTTTGATGGGTGAACAAAGGGCTGTGGATGAGAGCTGGGTTTAAGTAGGCTGCAGGTGATGAGTAGCAGGAAAATCCTGTTAACTGGGTGGAGATTGCGAGGCTACTGCCTGTGTGTAACAGAAACTTGATTACTACCCTGGAAGTATAGCCATGAGGATACATTACTGTTGAAACAGGCAAATTAATTGAACATGGAACTCGTGATGAGTAATGATTGGTTCTGATTCAGTGGTTTGAGAAGGCTCTATGCATTGATCCACATACTGCAACATCTCATACCAGTGGAAAGGGTATAAAAGTAGAGCGGTTGGGGACTTGAGGGTAGTTCTTCAAGATCTCACTGATAGGCTGATTGTGAACAGCACCACGGATCCATTGGGTGGTGTGCTGCAGTGAGAGGGGCTCTCAGGTACATAGATAAGTATTTTAATGCTTGCTCTGTTCTGTCCTCATAAATAAAGTTTAATAGCTCTGAGTAAATAATTCGAGTCTGCATCTTTCTGCCCATCTGAGCTAGACTAAGAACTTTTGAATGTAACAAAACACTTTCCCTCCCCCTTCTCTCTTTTTCCTTCCCCAATCTGGCTCCCCTCTTACCCCTTCTCTTCTCCTCGCCTTGCCTATCACCTCTCTTGGGTGCCCTCCTGCTTTCCTTTCTCCCATGGTCCCCTCTCCCCTCCTCTTCCTTCTTCTTTTACCTTTCCCACACAACTCTCAGCTTCTCACTTCATCCCCCCTCCCCCACCCACACACCTCCCTCACTTGGTTTCGCCTATCACCTGCCAGTTTGTACTTCCCCTCCCCTCCACCTTCTAATTCCGGCTTCTTCCCCTTTACTTTCCAGTTTTGATGAAGGGTCTCAGTCTGAAATGTTGACTGTTTATTGCTCTCCATAGATGCTGCCTTCTGCCCCAAAGTCTGCAATAGTTTAAAACTGTTTACATCTCCAACAGTTTCTAGTTAGACGAAAAGTCATGAATCTGAAAGAGATTTTTCTTCTCTCTCAGTAGAACTTGCCTGAGCTGCTGTCCACAGTATCTCTTTTTTTATATCACAGTTCCCACAATCACTGTACTTTGGCTTTTCATTATATGTTAAGGACTTCCTACTGCTGTAAGTCTCCAGCTGTAAAAACTAAAAGTGACAATCTTCCTAATGAATGACATGACAGATGCTGAGGGTGGGATGGTATTGGAGGAAGATGGTGGGGGATGTTGGGTTTAGCTTTAAATCAAGAGTGACAGGCAGCATAATGAGAAGAGCTGGATGAAGTGTTTATAAAACTGCTGCAAGTCATTAAAATATTGTGGAAGAACTGCCACAGATAATAGAAATCAATCTCCTTGAGCTTAATGAGAATCACACTCAGAAATTTTAATTGATTCTGCAAAAGTTTTGAGTTTACTCTCTACTAACCGACCTCAATGCTAACAACTTGGGGAGCCAGAGCTCAGTCTGATCCAGGGATTACAAATTCACAAAGAGGAAAATTAGCCATCGTTCTTAGTGATAGTCTCCACTCAGTGAGGATAAAGTGGAGTGAAGCAGTTCCATGGTTAAGCAGGCCACTGACACTCAATGGTACACTCAAGGAGAGGTCAACTCTGTTTCTCCTTCAACAATTGCAGCCTGACCTACCAAACACCTCTAACATCTTCTAATTTCATTGCAGCTTTCCTACGTTTCCAATTTGTTTGCCTTTCAGTTGCTACCTCTGAGTGCTTGATGATCAGCCCGCTGCCAATTTAGCAAGAAGCATTTCCTACTCAGCTGAAACACAAGTTCCTTTCGGTTAATGGGCCACTGTTCATATCCAAACTGGATACCTATGGCAGGCATGGACCTCTGACATGCTGCTTTGGGATTGAATGGATTGGAGTATGTGAGAAGCCTTTTGAGTCAGTGTTGAATTATTTTTGCGGAACAGAACATTAGAAATAGAGGGAGCAGGCCATTCAGCCCATTGTGTCTTCTCCTGGCTGGTCGTTTACCTCAGCAATACTTTCCTGCACTAACCCATTTCCTTTGAATCCCTTGGAATGCTAAATAAATTACTGGTAGTCGATATCTGCAATAACCATCACTGAGCCACCAGAACTCTATTGGGTAGAGAATTCTAAAGATTCATTGCGTGTTAGAACCATAGAACACTACAGCACAGTACAGGCCCTTCAGCCCTCCATGTTGTGCTGACCCATATAATCCCTAAAAAAAAGTACTAAACCCACACTACCCCATAACCCTCCATTTTTCTTTCATCCATGTGCCTGTCCAAGAGACTCTTAAATACCCTTAACGTTTTAGCCTCCACCACCATCATTCCAGGCACTCACAACCCTCTGTGTAAAAAAACTTACCCCTGATGTCTCCCCTAAAAGAGAAAAGTCCCAGCTCTGCAAACCTTGCTTCATATGACTTGTTCTCCAATCCAGGCAACATCCTAGTAAATCTCCTCTGCACCCTCTCCATAGCCTCCACATTCTTCCTATAATGAGGTGACCAGAATTGAACACAATACTCTAAGTGCAGTCTCACCAGAGATTTGTAGAATTGCAACATGAGTAGAGTTGCAACATAATGGATTGGTGAATCCATTGGTGAATCCTCTTCTTGGTGAAGAAACCTCTTCTCAACTCAGTGGATTACTGTTATTGTGAAACTGTGACCTCTGGTCTCAAACATCTCATCTGGAGGAAATGTTACCCCTGCATCTACCCAGTCAACCCTTGTAAGAGTTCTGCATGTTGCATCTCTCATTCTTCAATTTTCAGCACTGTAGGCTCAACACAACTTTCTGGAGGAAATCAGCAGGTCAGGCAGCATCTATGCAGAGGGTAGGTCGGAGGACTGCTTTGTTGGACAACTTTGATCTGTCTGCAACAGGCAGAATTTCTCAGTGGCCAACTATTTTAAGTCAACTTCCAAATTCCATTGAGACATGTCAGCCCATGGCGTCCTCTACTGCCACAATGAGGCCACACTCAGGTTGGAGGAGCAACACCTCTTATTCTGTCTAGGTAGCCTTCAATCTGACAGCATGATCATCAATTTCTCCAATTTCCTTTAATTTTTCCTCCCCCCCCCCCCCCATCTTGTTCCATTCCCTATTCTGGCTCCCCGTTTATCTCTTCCTTTCTCCTCCCTTGCCCATCACCTCCCATTGATGCCCCTCCTCCTTCCCTTTCTTCCATGGTCTTCACTCTTCTCCTATCAGATTCCTTTTCTTCAGCCCTTCACCATTTCCACCTATTCCCTCCCAGCCTTTTCACTTCATCCCCTCTCCACCATCCGCCTACTTTCCTCCTCACTTGGCTTCACCTATTAAATGACAGCTTGTACTCTTCCTCCCTCACCTTCTTATTTTGGCTTTTTTACCCTTTCTCTCCAGTTCTGATGAAGGATCTCAGCCCAAAATGTCGGCTGTTTATTCCTCTCCATAGATGCTGCCTGACCTGCTGAGTCCCTTGGGTATTTTGTGTGCGTTATTCCGGATTTTCAGTATTTACAGAATCTCTTGTGTCACTGAAGGCTCAATCTGCTTATCTCTGCTCAATGGACTGAGTCCCATTCTAGGAATCAATCCGAAGAAATTTTGCCACACTTCCTCTATCACAAGAATGTGTTTTTTTTAAAGCAAGGAAACCAGATCTGCAGAAAATATTCTAGATGTGATTGCATCAGGCTCCTATATAATTGAAGGAAGCTATCTTTTCACTTACTTTCAAATCCCCTGGCAATAAGGTCATCATACATTTTGTTTTCTGAATTGCTTCCTATATCTGCATATTAGCTTTCATTGGACGATAGCTTTTATTTGCTATTTATAAAAGTAGTATATATATTTTCTACCAAAATAGATTATCTCACTTTCTTTATACCAAATGCAGATGGTCAATCACTAGGTTTGTTGAGTAGCAGATACATAGTGTTGGAAGATCTTACCAGGGCCGATGAAGGGTCTGCGCCTGAAATTTTGACTTTTTATTCCCCCCCACCCCCACCCCCGGCATAGATGCTGACTCACCCTCTGAGTTTCACCAGCATTATGTGTGTGTTGCTTTGGATTTCAAGCATCTGCAAAATCCCTTGTGTTTATAATTTGATCTGTTGGTATTCCTTTGAAGCGTAAACTGCATCCTCCTCAAAATCCACATTGATACCCAGTTTTGTATAACCAACAAACTTAGACATATTACACTTGGACCATTCCTCCTAATCGTTGATAAGGATTGTGAACAACCAAGATACTAGCACCATCCTTCTAGCACCCCATGAGTTACTGCCTGCCAATACAAATTTGAAATATATATTCTTGGCTACTCCATTACTAGCCTAGAATCAACACCACTCCAGCATCTCGTCCTTACTGTTGTTCACATCTAGGCTTTCCGTACTTATGGAACTGCGCAACAATTTTCACAGAATAACCAGCAAGTGCAAACATTTGGAGGGGAACTATTATCTAGAGGGAAAAATAAAACAAGTCCATGTTACATCAAATACTTACACCTGATGAAATCACATTTACACTTGATGAAAAATGCAAGCAAGTAAAATGCAACTGTGAGAAATATTAAATGAGAATTCGAAAAGACAGAATTCCTTCAGAGCTGCTCCACATCTTCCCCTGAAAGTGTGGCCAAAAGCTTGAACACTGGTAATAAGACGATACCTCCCACCAATCATTAGCAGCATGAGCTGACAGGAAATTCTCACCACTAGAATACTTTATTAACTCTGATCACTCACCATTTAAAAGAGCACTATAGGTTTTGTTCTACCAAAACAGATGATCTCGCATATTTTCACGTTGTATCATGTCCTTGGACAATTACTTGGTCTGTTAATTTCCCTGAATGGTTTGGCTGGTGGGTGAAAATTAGAAGTCTGAAGCAGGAATCGAACCTACCGACATCCAATTTAACAACAGTTGAGAGAGGAGCTAGCTTGTTCAGAAAAAGTAGGTTAGTTCTTGAAACCTTTTAATAAATACTGGCTTCCATTTCAGCATGATTCTGTTGTAAACTGCAATCGATCAGATTCCTTAGCAGAGAAATGGACACAGAACAGGTTGACTCTTGATGCGATCTACGTGTCAAAAAAAAAGTTGAGTATTTCTTCCAGCTATAACCAGAATGACCATTGTGTCCAACACCAATGATCTGACTATACCGTGTGAGCAAACATTACCATAACTTGTTCTCCCTTACTGTTACAACCTACTTGTAAATGGGCTGGGTTGAAAGTTACACACACTAACTCTTAAGAAGCTCATTAATTTTCTTGAAAATTCAGTTTTCCTGATATGCAGGATTAAGTATGTAAAAAACCTATTATAGCAGTTTGGGAGAGCAAGTATTAATTGGCACCCCTGCTATTTATGCATCATTTCTAATTCAGTAAAATATCCCAAAGCACTTCACAACAGCGCCATCAAACAAGATTTGACACCAAGCTTCGGGAAGAGATTCAGGCAGGTAACAAAGATCTTGCTGTCAGATAATCTTTTCCCTCTATTTTCTTGCCCTGATCCTAATGTAATTAAGAATGTGCACTGATCTTTATGTGTTCCTGTCCATTCCATTTTTCAATAAAATTCTGACTAACCCTTCACCGCAAGTTTACTTCCCTGCCCAGTGCCTATATGGTACTGTACAAAAGTCCTAAGCACATATATATATCCCAGAGTACCTAAGAATTCTGCACAGGGCTGTAGTAATTTTATGTATTGCACTGTACTACTGCCACAAACACAAATTTCATGACACATGTGAGTGATGATAAACCTGATTCTAATATGGGTCTCTGTTGTGGACTGAGAGTGGGAAGGGGCATGGAGAGAGGAATTATGGTTTGGAAAAGGGGAAGGGAGAGGGAAGGGAGTGGGGAACACCAGAGAGACATTCTGTTATGATTAATAAGCCAATTACTTGGAATCAAATGACCTTGTCTGGTGTCTCGGGGCTGGGTGAGTCTGCATTCCCCTATCCCTGGCATTCCTTCTCTGCCAACTGTGCCACCCTTGCCATTCACAACATGCTTTGCTCCCACCAGATTTACACAATCACTCTCCGTTCCATGTTGACAAATACGGTACTGTGTAAAAGTCTTAAGCACCCTAGCTCTATATATACATCTAAGACTTTTGCACAGTACTATCTGCCCCAACATCCTTACTTAAATAAACTACCCATATCTCAGCCATGACATTGTTCTTGACCAAATCTCATATTCATCAGTTTCACTGCTTCATTGAATAAGTGAAGGGGATTCAGAGCTTTTCAGTTGGGTCAGATAAATTCATAGATCACAGAACTATTGGTATGAATGCCTTATTATTCTTAAAAATCTTCTTGAGGTAAATAATACCCGGCCCTTGTGAGGACCAGAAATACAGAATGCTATCAGCTGGAGTTACCGGCTTCGTTCTAAGCCACATTCTCCTGCAGGAATTTTCATAAGTTACTCAGAAAGGCAGATAACATGACAGATGGATTGAATTTAATGATTTGCTGTCATCCTGGTCTACAGCTGCCATATTCTGATAAGTACAGCATAATTATCTTCTATTCAACACTATTCAAACCATTCAAAGTATATATCGCACATTCATGATTATGTTAGTTGACAGTGTTTTGGAGTGTATCTATTGTTTTAACAACTTCATTACATCTGCTTTAAAACAGGACATTTTATTGAATAATTCCACAAGGGGAAAAAAAAATAAAACATCAGCAAGGAAGAAGACAGGAATAAGAAAATATCATTCAGGACCTTCATCTTACCAAAACATAAAGAAACATCTTCTTGGCAGCTACCAATCCAGACATCAAGCCCCCATCCCACTACTCTGGCTAATTCACAAATTGTCTGTACCTTTCCAGTGGTCTTAATGTGTGACCTTCTACTTATTAGTGAGAAACCCTACTTTATAAATCATGAAGTGAGAAAAATCAAATTGGTTTCCATTCCCAAAGACTAGATGGATAATAGATTTAACAAAGTGGTTTTGTAATTTTCTGCTTGGTCATTGAGAGCAGAGCACCTATCCACACTAGCCTGAAATCACTTAGCCCAACTGCAGAAAAAGGATCGTTTGCATAGGGACGGTCAGATGCCGGCTGCTCTCAATGCACTTCACTGGAAACATTGAAACATCGAAACATCAGACAGGCTGGAGCTTTTCTTTTCTGTATTAGAAAAAGGAGGCTATTTGATGGAGATAATAACAAGATTGATTCTAGCTGTCTGCAGATATTCTGTAAATGAGATTAGTTTGTACAATGTCATTCAAAGTACAGAGGAAAATATGAATCTCCTGGTATGGGCACTGATCCCTTTGAAAAAGATAACCAGAGAAGAGAAAGGGTACATGGAGCTGTAAAAGGTAACTGAAAGGAATTTACAATAGAGATGTTGAGAATCTACCATTCATTTACACTTAACTGTAGCCCTCATGCATTTAACATGACAGCCTGGTAGCAATACTGCCCATCACCAGATACTCTTTAACTTGCAAACTCAAGGCTCTCTCCCACATTTCCAGACTTTATTGCACAGCTCAGGATCTGCACAGACTGGATGTCAGAGCGTTTTAAAATATCTACAACAGGTAAGCAAAATACTAGTCTCTGTAAATCTGAAGTAGGAACAGTGAAGGTCTGGCAGCACCTATAGTTAAAGCAACAGAGATGCCATTTGATCAGAGCAGGTGATAATAGAGGCAATATCGAGCCAAGTTGGAAGCCCAGGCTAACCAGAGGGATGACAGTAGACTATGGCAGGGTCTAAATAAGATCACTGGGTGCAAAGAAAAGGCTGGAAATATCAATAACTGTAGCACTTCTCTTCCTGATGAACTTAACGTATTCTACGCAAGATTCAAACAGAAGAGGAGCATCCCAGCCCCTCCAGATGAACCGGACCTGGTGGCATCGAGATTCATCATCACCGAGGAAGACGTTAGAAGAGCCTTCCTGAAGATAAATCCAAGGAAGGCAATGGACCCAGATGGCGTCCTGAGACAGGTTCTCTGGGCCTGTGCAAGCGAGCTAGCTGGAGTGTTTGCTGACATCTTCAACTGCTCCCTGCTTCAGTCTAAGATCCCCTTGTGTTTTAAGAAGGCAACGATAATCCCGGTGCCAAAAAAAAGCAAGGTGGCATGCCTGAATGATGATCAACCTGTGGCTCTGACATCAATTGCTATGAAGTGCTTCGAGCGATTGGTTATGGCACACATCAACCATAACCTATCGGTCAACCTCGATGCTTTGCAATTCGCCTACCGGAGCAACAGGTCAATGGCAGATGCCATCTCTCTGGCACTACGTTCCTCCTTAGAACACCTGGAGAATAAAGACGCATATGTAAGGCTCCTTTTCATTGACTACAGCTCTGCCTTTAATACCATCATTCCAAATAAACTGATTCCTAAGCTCCGGAACCTGGGTCTTAGCACTCAGATCTGCAGCTGGATCTTCAACTGGATTTGGCATTCATAGCAAAAGAATTTGAGTACAGGAGCAGGGAGGTTCTACTGCAGTTGTACAAGGCCTTGGTGAGACCGCACCTAGAATATTGTGTGCAGTTTTGGTCCCCTAATATGAGGAAAGACATTCTTGCCATAGAGGGAGTACAGAAAAGGTTCACCAGATTGATTCCTGGGATGGCAGGACTTTCATATGAAGAAAGACTGGATCGACTAGGCTTATACTCACTGGAATTTAGAAGATTGAGGGGGGATCTTATTGAAACGTATAAAATTCTAAAGGGATTGGACAGGCTAGATACAGGAAGATTGTTTCCGATGTTGGGGAAATCCAGAACGAGGGGTCACAGTTTAAGGATAAAGGGGAAGCCTTTTAGGACCGAGATGAGGAAAAACTTCTTCACACAGAGAGTGGTGAATCTGTGGAATTCTCTGCCACAGAAAACAGTTGAGGCCGGTTCATTGGCTATATTTAAGAGGAAGTTAGATATGGCCCTTGTGGCTAAAGGGATAAGGGGGTATGGAGAGAAAGCAGGTACAGGGTTCTGAGTTGGATGATCAGCCATGATCATGAGCAGGCTCGAAGGGCCGAATGGCCTACTCCTGCACCTATTTTCTATGTTTCTATGTTTCAACTTCCTCACAGACAGGACCCAGGCTGTAAAAATAGGGGACAAGCTCTCCTCTACAATCACTCTGAGCACCGGTGCCCCACAAAGCTGTGTACTCAGCCCCCTGCTGTACTCACTGTACACCCATGATTGTGTAGCCAAGTTTCCTTCAAATTTAATATATAAGTTTGCTGATGACACCACAATTGTAGGCCGTATCTTGGGTAATGATGAGTCTGAGTACAGAGAGGAAATTAAGAACCTGGTGGCATGGTGCGAAGACAATAACCTATCCCTCAATGTCAGCAAAACGAAGGAATTGGTTGTTGACTTCAGAAGGAATAGTGGACCGCACAACCCCATCTACATCGGTGGTGCGCAGGTGGAACAAGTCCAAAGCTTTAAGTTCTTCGGGGTGAATATCACAAATGACCTGACTTGGTCTAACCAAGCAGAGTCCACTGCCAAGAAAGCCCACCAGCACCTTTACTTCCTGAGAAAGCTGAAGAAATTTGGCCTGTCCCCTAAAACCCTCACTAATTTTTATAGGTGTACCGTAGAAAGCATTCTTCTAGGGTACATCACAAGCTGGTATGGAAGTTGTCCTGTCCAAGACCGGAAGAAGCTGCAGAAGATCGTGAACATAGCCCAGCACATCATACAAACCAATCTTCCATCCTTGGACTCACTTTACACCGCATGCTGTCGGAACAGTGCTGCCAGGATAATCAAGGATAAGTCCAACCCAGCCAACACATTTTTTGTCCCTCTTCCCTCCGGGAGAAGGTTCAGGAGCTTGAAGATTCATACGGCCAGATTTGGGAAAAGCTTCTTTCCAACTGTGATAAGACTGCTGAATGGATCCTGACCCGGATCTGGGCCATACCTTCCAAATATCTGGACCTGACTTGCACTACCATACTTTCCCTTTTCTATTTTCTAATTATGATTTATAATTTAAATTTTTATTATATTTACTTCGATTTGTACTTCAGGGAGTGCGAAGCGCAGAATCAAATATCGCTGTGATGATTGTATGCTCTAGTATCAATTGTTTGGTGACAATAAAAGTAAAAGTAAAGTAATTAGAGATATGTTTTAAAATGCAGAAGGAGTGGGGAGGAGAACACAAAAGGGGAGGAGAGTGGTTTGAACTATACAGGGCAAAAAAGAATAAAATACAAACCTCATATAAGGACCATGTCATGAACAACAAATGTGCATTAGGTAAATAAATTGTGACTGCACATGGCAAGAACAATGGGCACTGGGCAGCAGGGAGGGAAGAGGAGCAAGAGCAGATTTTGTATTTCCTCTGGCTACTGTAGAAGGTGCCTTAAGACTGACAATAGGTATGAGTGAAGGTAGAAGAATGAATGTTCTGGAGGGAATGGCCCATTTGGAAAGTTGAAGTGAAAGATGGAAGGGGAAAATGTGTTGGAAAATGTATCAATGAATGTGAAGACTAGTTGATAGTAAAGTGAGGACAAGGGGAATCCCACCCTGCTTCTGAAAGAAAGGAACTCAATCAGGAGAACTGTCAGCTGCTGTGGAGGTGAACATACAATTGAAGAAAAGGACATGCCAGACACTGGTGTGGAAGGTGACATTGTCCAAACAAATGGGAGAGGCAAAAAGAAACTGGGAGGATGGAAGGAATTCTAACAAGAAGCAGGGTAGAAGAATGTGTAGTTAAGGTTGCTTATGGCGGCCATTGGTTTTATATTGCATGTTGGCTGCTGATCAATCCCCTGAAATGCAGAGAGACAAGCTGAGGAACAGAACATGAGAAACATTTGCAACATACCAAAAGCTGGAGGAATTCAGATGGTCAGGCAGCATTTATTCTGGACAGCAAAAAATGGTGGCATTTAGAGGAAAGAACCATCTTAGACTTAGGTACCATCAGAGAAGCCTGAATTTTGTAACATGAATGTAAGAAGCAACATTACCAATCTGCCAGGTTACCACTGGCCACGGACTTCCAACTACAAAAACAATCCTTCACTTATTGTGTGCATTATTATTCTGCACTTCTTCTTAGTTATTATTGCTAAGTGTGTTTTTTAAATGTTGCTGCTGTAACAAAATAATATCCCACTCAGGATCAATAAAGTATTATTATTATTCCACCTATCACCTGCCAGACTCACTGCCTTGTCTCTCGCTCTCATCCCTTCATACTGCTGATCTCTCCTCTGCATTCTCGGTCATGAAGCAGGGTCTCAACCTGAAATGTTAACTATCCTTATGCCTCTACTGTTGCCATTTTTGCTTGTTTTGAAATACACTTGGTTTTGTGAGACAAAAGCAGCAGTACACACCAAGAGATCAATTACTTTAGTTGTTGAGGACTGACAATGCAGGAAAAGTACAAAAGGTCACTCAGATGAGGCCACTCTGAGGTTGAAGGAGCAACATCTCATATTCCATCTGGGTAGCCAACATGACAGTATGGACATCAATTTATCTAGCTTCCCATGATTTCTCCCACCTCCCCCTTCTCTCTTTTACCATTTCCCATTTTGGCTCCTCTCTCTCTTCTCTTCTCCTCACCTGCCAATCACTCCCTCTGGTGTCCCTCCTCCTTCCCTTTCTCCCAGGGTCCACTCTCCTCTCCGAGGAGATTCCCTCTTCTTCAGCCCTTTCCCTTTTCCACCTCCCAGCCTCTCAATTTATCCCCCCTCCCCCATACACCCAGCTTCCCTCACATTGCCAGCTTCTACTCCTTATGATCCCCTCCCCCATCTTCTTTTTCTGGCTTCTTTCCCCTTCTTTCCAGTCCTGACGAACATCGACTCTTTATTCCTTTCCACTGATACTGCCTGATCAGCTAAGTTCCTGCAGCATTTTGTGTGTGTTGCTCTGGATTTCCAGCATCTGCAGAACCTCCTGTAGTTATGACCTCCGGAAAGCCACCTCACATGCAAAGTGGCAATTCCAGACTAAACATGAATCACAGAAAGATGCTTGACAGCAGTGGCAGGTTTTGAATGCATCACCTCCCAAAAACAAAGCCTAGTGACATTAATGACAACAAGGTTTTGCCTGAACTGTGAAAAAATAAGTAATAATAATAATAATAATAATAATAATAATAATAATAACAACTCATTTATAAAGAACTTTTCATGCAAGCGATTTAGTTCAAACTTTACAATGGGAGAAAGTGCACACCTAAAAATAAATGACAAAATGATGTTAGTTTAAAAGCAAGGATAAATGGGTTTTGAGCTGTTGTTTAAAAGTGTCAAATGAGTTCTAGGTATTGAGATCCATAGTTTAGGGTCATGTTTGGGAAAAGCTCACCTGCCAATTGTCTTCTGAGGGAGACTGTTTAAATTTAAGTGACCAGTGGAAGAAGACCTAAGAACTGAACAGGATTATAAAATCACAACCTACAATAGTTCTCTGTGTATGTATGTATATAGCACACAGCGTCAGTTTGATTAACATACTTCTAGTCTCAAACAAATGTTATCAGAGTTACCAATCACATTAGATGAGAATACCTGATGTGGCCAGTGGAAAGAATGAAGTATGAAGCAGGTAACCAAAACCTCTGGGTAATCATGTTTCAATGAACAATGTATTAAAATGCTGGAAGAACTCATCAAATCAAGCAGTATCTATGGAGGGGAAAAAGGGTCGATGTTTTGGGTTGAGACATTTCATCAGGACTAGAATGAGGGGCGGGAGAAGGAGGATGGCAGGTAATACATGAGACCAGGTGAGGGGAAGGTGGGAGGGTGGGGAAGCGAGGATGGAGTAAGAAGCTGGGAAGGGATAAGTGGAAGAAGTAAGGGGCTGAAGAAGAAGGAATCTGATAGGAGAAGACAGTGGACCATGGCAAAAAGGGTCAGAGGAAGGGGCAACAGAGGGAGGTGCCAGACAGGTGAGGAAAAGAGAAAGGTTGAGTAGAAAACCAGAATAGGGAATGGAAAAGGAGAGAAGGGGAAAGGGGAAAATTACCAGATGCTGGAGAAGTTGATGTTCAGCTTAACAAGTTCCTCCAGCATTTTGTATGTGTTGTTCAAGATTTCCAGCAATTGTAGAATCTCTTGTGTTTATAGTTATGATTCCATATTTACAGCTAAACCACAATGTCTGTGAGCAAATCAAGCAATTTAATGTGACAAACCCCTAGAGAAAAACCAGAAGGGATGAGACCAAGTTAATTTGCTCAAAACATTTGTCATTTATTAAAGGTTTTCTGCTGGTAAATACATTTTAAGTCAGTAGAAATGCATCATGAATGATGATAAAGTTGCCACAGTATGAACTGTTGACAGGAATTTAAAATGATGAGTACAATTAGGTTGAAGCATTGTCTGGGAAAAGATAACGTTCCCCTGTATCAAGTCATTTCTTTGTGCCCACAATGGAAAATAAGTGTTGGGGAATGAAATATGATCCCACATTTTGCACTTAGTTGTGGTTATTTTTCCTTGATAATAAAAAGTAGCCAATATTGATTTTGTGCCTGATATCTGCCTCCGATTTTTATTTCCATTGACTGCAATAATCTCCGTCTTTAAAGGAGTGAGGAACAGTGGAGGAGTGAATGGCTTCACTCTGATTAGTTGGCACAGGTCCCTGCAGCAAAAAATGGTGGGATTTAGAGGAAAGAACCATCTTAAGACTTAGGTACCATCAGAGAAGCCTGAATTTTGTAACTGCTAATGTTGAAGATTATTTCGGGTGTAGGTCGCTGAGGACCCTGCACAACAGATTCTCCCTCCAGAAAGGGACAAGACTTAGCCAAGAAGCTGTTGCACAGACTTGACAAAGAAGTGATATACCAGCACATATTGGACTTACAAGATGCTGAAAGTAGGCACAGCTTAAGAGAGCAACAGAAAGCTCACATGAGATAACTTCGAAGTTGACAGAGAGGTCTCTTAAACACTGAGTTATTAAAATACCGTATTGGATGGATAAGTTCCTCCAGGTCTATTGAAATAAGTACTTACCTGTGAATGGAAGTATTTTTAAAACAAAGACTGGATAAACACAGTACCAGATGGGATATAGGATCATAATCTGGTGCTGTCGTGGTTTTTCAACCTCACAAATGACCAGGAGACGCAGAAGATTCTTCAAGAAGGGTTAAACTTTAATTTGCAAATCAAAGCTGAGACAGTCATTGAGCTAGTCGCTGATTGCCCACCGATCCCCGGATTGCCCACAGCATTTTTTATAGCAATCTCCTGGTCCAGTTGCATTAGCATATGTAATCGATCTATAGTTGCATATTACACGTACCTCACGTACATCATTGTCCCTATTGTTTCTATCAATTGGCTTAATCATGTTCTAATCTACATCTCTTAGCTACTTCTCATTAACACATCATTGTCTTCTACATTTTTAGGATACATACATAGCAAATAGCAAGCTCTTTCTGTAGCTACCTCTCATTAATACACCATTGTCTTCCACATTCTTAAGATACATACATAGCAAATTTCAAAACTGACTTCATAGTTTTGGTAAATTTATACTTTTATACTCCAATAGTGCATACACAGAATTTAAAGAACATCCGGAAATTGTGATTACAGATAGGTAGCCTGCATCTCTGGAAAATCCTGCATCTTTACCAGTAAAGATTTTAATTTGGTAACCCACCCAGTAACTGATGCATTAGGAACAACATGATAAGATTTCCAAGAATCACACAAACCTTTAGGGTAAGATTACCCAGAAACTAAGGATAGGTTAAATTGGGTGACCTATGTGGCCTGACACTGGGAACATAATGTCTGCTCACACAAAATGCTGGAGGAACTCAGCAGGCCAGGCAGCATCTATAGAAAAGGAAACAGCCAACTCCCAACGAAGGGTCTTGGCCCAAAACGTCAACTGTTTACTCTTTTCTATAAATGCTGCTTGGTCTGCTGAGTTCCTCTGGCATTTTGTGTGTATTGCTTTGGACTTCCAGCATCTGCAGATTTTTTCCTGTTTGTGACATGGTCTGCTCAAATATGATTGGATGCCTATGGTGTAACTAGCAGGTGGTAATGTATTGCAAACCCTCACCGAAGAATGGGAATAGTTACTTGAAAACAGCACAACACAAAATGGTAATATGGCCCAGAAGAATGAGACAACATTTTAAAATTTTCAAAGCAGTGACACAGCTACCACTGAGAAACTATTGAATCAGATTGTTTCATTAACAGCACCAATTAGAGGAGTTTAGGAGACACTTGGAATGGAAACAGGCATATAATTTAGATTGACAGCTGTGGGCTCAGGAGAACTAATAACTGGTAATAATTATCCATGGATACAATTTAAAAGGAGCACCAGATGGGCTGAGATTATTATATATTAAACTACAGGTTTCCATAGCATCATCATTGAGAATATCGAATACAGTGCAACCTTTTGAATTAGTACCTCTCAAGTAATGTTTGGAATTTGTATGCTTTAGCCATATCAATGTGACATGAAACTTGCAAGGTAAGATTTGTAACATTAAGAAAAGCTAGTTTCACAGGGTAAAGAGACCAGATGTAGTTTGCTGATGCTGTGTCTCAGTTCCTAGAGGTTATTAATAATAATATTTCATAAAGATTTATAAGAAACAATGGAAAAGTCTTCCCACATTCTTTAACAGTATAACCATATCCATATTAAAGTCTCTACTTGAATAATAGTCATTTATCAAACTGTTGGAATGTCAGTAAGGCATCAGTTGCATCAAAACAATTTCTGAGAACTAACAGCATTTAGCAGGATGAAGCTATATAATTATCCTTAAGGTGGCTGATGGGACCTTCAAGGACATAGGAATATTATGTATTAATCACAAGGCTTCTAAACCTGGGGCTCTGTACCTCCATCTGCTATTGGATCCTCCACTTCCTCTCACCAGATACCGCAATCAGAGCAGATCAGTAATACCACCTTCTCACTGAAATTAAAAGGATGCGTGTTTAGCTCACTGATCTTCCCTCTCTACACTCATGACTTTGTGGCTAGGCATGGTTCAAATGCCATCTGTAAATTCTCAGACAACACCCCTATTGTTGGTAAAGTTCAGATAGTGATGAGGAGGCATACTGGGGTGAGATAGTTTGGCTGGTTGTCCTCCTTGGAAATGGCTCTACCCTCTATTGGCCCCAGAGAGAAAGTCCATGGAGGACTACATCCAAGAAGCTCTGGTGTCTGTGTTTATTCAACCATCCAAATCTACCGCTGGGGCTGGGTTTTTCTTTGTCACGAAGAAGAATGGTGGACTAAGGCCCAGTGTAGACTACAGGGGGCTAAATAAGATCACTATTAAAAATCAGTACCTCTTCCTCTCATGAATACAGCTTTTGAAATTCTTCAGAGAGCTACAGTATTGACCAAATTGATCCTTTGTAGCACCTACAACCTAATCCGCATTCATGAGGGAGACAAGTGGAAAACGACATTCAACACACCTAGGGGCCACTATGAATACCGAGTCATGCCTTTCGGGTTGGCACACTTGTCCAGTGTCATTTCATGCCTCCATCGATGATGTGCACCAGTAAGTGCTACACCACTTCACCTTTGTTTTCCTATTTAATATACTCATTTTTCCCCGGTCAACTCAAGAACACATCCAGCATGTCCGGCAGGTTCTGCGACAGCTTCTCCACAATTAACAATTCATCAAGCTCGAAGAGTGAATTCCATGTATCCACAGGCTCATCCCGTGTTTTTGTTATATCTAATGGCAACATACAAACAGACCCCAATAAGATCCAGGCCATGCGGATTCGGTCACAACCCACCTCTGTGAAACAAATCCAGCGGTTTCTAGGTTTTGCCAACTTTTACAGGCGGTTCATCTGCAATTTCAATTCAGTGGCAGCATTGCTCACCAACCTCACCAAGAAATCTACTGGGTCCTCGCACTGGACCCTGAAGGCCGAGGTGTCTTTTGTGGAGTTAAGACAAAGGCTTACATCTGCACCTATCCTTGTCTCACCAGACCTGGATATACCTTTTATGGTGGAGGTTGATGCATCAGACATGGGAGTAGCTTCATCTTGTCCTAATGACCTGCCTTGCACCACAAACTGCATCCCTGTGCCTTCTACTCAAGAGATCTTTCTCCCGCTGAGACAAACTTTGACATTGGCAATCGGGAATTGTTGGGCATTAAACTGGCAGTGGAGGATTGGAGGCATACTCGGAGGGATCTAAACATCAGTGTGTGGTATGGACTAACCATAAAACATTCCTAACCTACATTCAGTGTGTGAAGAGGGTGAATTTCAGGCAAGCACATTGGTCCCAATTCTTTAATACAAACTAGGTTCAACTTCCTTACTACTTGCCTCTCAAGATGAATAAATCAAAAACCAGATGCCCTCTCTCAACATTTTGAAGCACCTAATGGGGGAGAGAACCCCTCAACTATAAATCCCAGCTCTGGAATGGTGGAACATAGACTTGATAGTGCGCTGAGCTCAAGAGCAACTTGGGGCAGATCTGGGTAATGGTCATCCCAGATGTATCTTTGTTTCTAAACCTGTCTGTTTGGAGATGCTCAACTGGGGACATGCTTTGAACCTGGCTGGGCATCCAGGGTGGCTCACACCCTATAGTTCTTCAACAGACATTACAGCTGGCCAGGCATGACTAAAGACGTCCACAACGTCTGATGTCTGTGTAAAAAATAAAGAACCCCGAGCACAGCCTCAAGGTTTGCTTTAGCTTCTCCCCATTCCTACTCACCCTTGGTCCCACATTTCTATGGACTTTGTTACTGGTGTTCTGGCATCTTGGGGTAATACAGTAATCATGATGGTTGTAGACAGATTCTCCAAGGCCTGCTTTTTTGTAACACTTCCCAAACTACCATCAGCTTCAGTAACAACCAAGCTCATGTTACGGTGTATCTTCAGGATTAACGGTTTCCCTCAGGATATCGTCCCCGATCACAGCTCCCAGTTTGCCGCTAGGCTTTGGAAGGCTTTTTGTGAACTCACTGGGACCTCTGCCAGTCTGTATTCTGGGTTCCATCTGCAGACCAATGGGCAAACAGAATCAATCAAGACCTAGAGAGAACACTCAGATATCTAGTCTTGGGGAAACCTACAACCTGGACTGACAACCCAATCTGAGTGGAGCTTGCACACAACACACTTCAGCATTCGTCTATCGGGATGTCCCCTTTCAAATGACAATTTTGGTACCGTATTCCACAGTTCACAAAACAAAAAGCAGAGATGGCAGTTCTATCAGTGGACCAACTGGTCCAAAGATGTCACCAGAAATGGGTTAAGGTGAGGTAGATAGGTTAAAGCGAGATAGATTTGCGACAACAACAAGACCAGGCCAATGCAAGAGAAGACAGGCACCAGCACCTCTTCCCAGTTGCCAAGTCTGGCTCTCAACTAGAGATCTCCCCATGTGGGCTGAATCCAGAAAAGTGGCCCCTCATTTCATCAGTCCCTTAAAAATCCTGTGACGCTTCAAACCAGTTACCCGCATTGTTTGAGGTAAAAGGTGGTACTTCATGGACTGGGAGGGCCATAAAAAAGCTGGATTCTTTCATAAGACATTCTGGACCCTACCCAACAGTACTTTCACCAGTACCATCCTGATTACCCTGAGCCATCAGGAGGCACCGTAGAAAGGGGGATTCTGTCATGGTCCCCTCTGAACGATGCCAGGCATCCATGTTTGGGCACTCTAATTCTCCTGAGTTTGGTTAGCTGTTGCTGTCCCTTAAGACCCAGACTGCCAATTATTGCCTGCCACATTCCCTCATGGATAGTCTGTAATTAAAGGCCTCGTGCTGAGCACTCTGTGCTCAATCATAGGAGTTCCATTTCTAGTACTACTGTTTGTGACTTTGCCTTTGGATTTTGTTTGTGTTGTCGTTTATTTCGGGTCTGAGTATATTCTAGCTCTTACTCTGCACTTGGGTTCACCACCATCCATAGCTTTGTTGTTACAGTAGGTGTAGAATCCCTTGGGATTCTCTTTAATCTAGTTGCCAAAGGCTTCCATGGTACCCTCTGCTCTCCTAATTCCCCCCTTGGGTTTTTTTTTACTAGCTTCTTTATAATCCTCAAGGCTTTTGTTTATATTTGCCATCAAATATATGTCTGAACAATGTATGTGCAGACAATATACAGTATGTTTACACCCCACAAAGGTTTTTGATGCTGGCACAGGTCAGAGTGAAGGATGGGGGATAGGGAGGTGAGGCACAAAAACAATTCACACCACTAACATCTCTCTGTAAGACTCACTATCTAACGTTACAACTCAAGAATAAGAAACATTCTGACAAGTTATCTTGCATATTTATCAATCTGGTAAATTGAACATGAGAGTGAAGTTAAGTTTAACCCTTAATAAATTAATGTTAATTTTTTATTAGGTGAACTGACTGAAGATCAGTGGGATTTAATATAATACAGAATCTGTTTAAATTCTTAAGGACATCAGCTCCGCTTGGTAAAAACAAAGTTATGAACCTCTAAAGCCTAAAGAAGACGCATAAAATAATGCAAGTAGTGGCATATGTCGTGAAAATTGGCAGAAAAAGAACAACGAAAGATAATAAAAATAAATTGCAAACTGTTGCATAAAGGGAAAATGAAAAAAATAATATAGAGAAGGTTGACATTTCCCCCATCTTTGTGCGGGAAAATAAAATTCTCTGTTGTTAAAATTGCCATGGCTGAAATCCTCTCCTAACAATGGATGCAATTAAGTTTGTAACCTTGGAGATTAGCTGGTTCTGTTACTTATCCAGACTACTGTACATTCTTTGTGTCATCAGTGGAGCAAGCAGCTACGAAACACAGCATTGTGCATGATTCCTTGGTTCTGTTACAGCAGCTCATGAAGACTAAATTCAGCCTGGTTTTGAAGTAAATCCATCTTGAATTGCTGCAGGGCAGCAGAGAATACCGATTCCACTGGAATCAATGTCACTGCTTCATCTGCTCTCAAACACTGCAGCTAGAAAAGATTGATGCAATGTGTCTTATTTAGGCTGAGCATTTCTTCCCCAAGTATCTAGGACCTCATCTGCATTAGTGCCAGTATAATTCAATCAGTCAATTCAATGGAACACTTACTTTATCTTTTTTGGCAAGGAGAAACACTTTGGTTTGAAATGATTGTCACCACATGAAAAATATGCACATTTGTTCCTGAATGAAATCAGAAACATTGCAGCACCTCTTTTTAATTTTTATGATACAGCACAATTGAGGATCTCCCTTGCTCAGGGTCAGCCATGGATATTGTATCTCAGCTGTCTACATATCACGCAATAGTACAATATGGCGAGGAAATTGTTGCCCATGTAGCAGACTCCCCCTCACCACGCAGCTGATGACTCCAAAGGAACGGCAGAGACTGATGCAGATTTGCACCATCACAGGAGTTGTCAGTTAGCATTGAACTCGACATAGGACTGCCTTAGGGACTCCCGCAATTCACACCACTGCAGCATAATTTGCACTACTAGTCACCAAATTCTTAATGATGAATCTGAGTGCTTTATTAGTGAGCTGCATAATTATTTAACCCATTAATGAAGCAGCTTGCCAATGCCAAAAACGTCATTAGAGCAGTTAAAGGATAGAAGTATTCTGCCATGAGAGATGCTGGGCACAGTGCACTTTCCTAATAAAATCCTCATGGCACTTATAGTCTCAGTAATGTAGAATATGTTGACATGTATGGTGTGGCCAAGTAGATAAAAATATTGTGGTGATGGCAGCAAGCCTGGGAGCCTGCACTGTTGGTGTGGAGAATGCCTGGAAGTGGAAGGCTACTTCTGGGCTAAAAATCATGCACAGACATAAGACAACAGAAGCAGCACTTAAGAACATGGAGTTACATTTACAGGGTTCCAGTAGGTTTAAGAGGGCCATTAATACTTTGCTAAATGACCACATATAATCAGAACAGGAAACTATTAAGCAATCTTAGTCTAGTTAGATTTTAACTGCTTTCTGAAATCTCTAGCTGCAGGTAGGATGAGAAACAGAACACAATTATTTAGAACCAAATTTCCGTATTAAATGACTGAAAATCAACTTTATGACCATTACAGGGTAAAGTCATGTCAATGTTGAAGCTTGTCCAGGCACCTCCTGCAGTGCAGTAAGTCATCTCCAAATGCACAGTTCACCATCACTGATGTATATGATCATGTTACCCCTAATACAAGGCTCCTTCTGAAACATTGTAGGGTGAAACTCAATAAATCCATAACACCCATAATAGAATCAATGAAAGACCAGACCATCTTGGGCCTTCAACCAGTGTGCAAAAGACAACAAGCTGTACAAATACATAAAGAAAGTAGAAATAATACTAAATAAACAAGCAATAAATATGGAGAACATGAGATGAAGAGTCCTTGACAGTGAATCCATAGGTTGTGGGACCATTTCAATGATGGGGCAAGTGAAGCTGAGGGAATTTATCCCCTTTGGTTTAACTGTGTGAACGAAAGAGAAGGTCGGTACCTTGGGTTGACTGCTTGTCTGTAGGATTACTCACCGAGCCTAGAGGTTTGGTTGCAAAAGGTTCGTCACCAGTTGAGGTGACATCATCAGTGTACAATTGAGTGTTGTTTCTGCTGAGTGCTCTCGTTTATACAGGTCCAATTCATGGTTGGCTGTCATGCTGGCTGCTAGTCTTTGCTGAGCCCCAGCTGACTGGATTGCTGACTGACTCCACTAGCCCATATCAGTCATTGTGAGTGTTGGTTTCTTGGGTGTCCATGGCCCTGATCCCATAGACGCTTACATACATAAATTGCATCCAGTTCAACATGCTTGTTAATAGAGTCTTCCATTGAGAACCACAGATCAGGAATACTTCCAAAATATCAGCAAGACTGCTCCAACCACACTGAATAATGGTAACACACAATCCCAGCACAACCATCAGAATTCTTGTCTCAAGACCCAGTGATCCAACAGCTCACATGGAAAGAACAAAGGTAATATGCCATACCCAATGTGGAGACTGCCCCAAAAACTGTGTAGGACAGATAGGGAGTCAACTATCCACAAGACTATGTGAATTTCATCTAGTCATAAGAAGACACGATCTTCTGTCACTCATCTCAGTACGTGAAGGCCAAGGACACATGTTCATCTGGGAAACTACAAAAATCGTGTCAGAAGCACAAAACAAGAAATCAAGAAAATTCTTGGAAGTTTGGATCTCAGTAGAAAACTATTAACAAACATATTGAATGGACACAATTTATGAACCTATGCATCTGCAGAATCAGGGCTGAGAGGTAAGCCGTGGACACCCAAGAAACCGTCACACAGAAAGTCCAATGGCCAGGGATACCAACCAGTGGAGATCATACAGTTATACAGTTGGCCAGAACCCAGTGGAAACTAGACAACCAACCAATCAGAACAACGGGTCAGACCAATATAAACACGAGCACGCAGGTGAAACAACACTCAATTGCACACTGATGAAGTCACCTCGACCAATGACAAAATGTTTGCAACCTAACCTCCAGACTCAGTGAATAACCCTACAACAGGGTAATAATTGTTTCAAAACCTGGTGGTGAAACTTGAGACGATTGTACCTTCTTCCTGATGACCACTCTCTTCTCACTGTGGTCATCTACGTACAGCGTTATAGTAGAGAGTGTGGGGGTCCCTGATGATGGATGCTGCTTTTCTACTATAACGCTCTGCGTAGATGTGCACAATGAAGGGGGTGGCAGTATCCACTACTTTTTTTTTGGATTTTATGTTCAACTGCATTGGTGTTTCCATACTTGGCTGTAATGCAGCCAATTATTATACTCTCCACCATGCATTTATAGAAGTTTGTCAAGGTTTTAGATGTCATGCCAAATCTTTGCAAACTCCTAAGAAAGTAGAGGCATGTTGTGCTTTCTTTGTAATGGTACTTATGTGCTGGGCTCAGGACAGGTCCTCCAAAATGATAACACCGAGGAATTTAAAGTTGCTGACCCTCTCCACCTCTAATCCTCAGATGCGGATTGACTCATGGGCCTCTGGTTTCCTCCTCTTGAAGTCAATAACCAGCTCCTTGGTCTTGTTGTTCTTGAGTAAGAGGTTGTTGTGGGACCATTCAACCAGATTTCAGTCTCCACTTCCTGACTATAATAATCCCCTGCTCCTTGAATTAATGGTCAGATTAGGGTGTAGAGATAGGGATGCAGAGTAGTTGAGGTCAGGCCTCCTCTCTGTGCTCCAGCAACATGGACGCGCGACAAAGGACACCCAGAGTCTAGGCCTCCATTCCATGCTCGAAGGCCTGAGGCATGGATGGGTGACGAAGTACAACTGTGGATGTCAGGCTGTCCCAGGTCAGTGGACCCTGGGATCAGATGTGTATGCGAGCAGGAGGCACGAGAAGTTAGCAAATCCAGAGTTCGAGCCTAGAGTTTGGGGCCCTGTCATCTGCTAATCCAAGGATTGATAGTGAAGGTTGAAGCCCGAAAGTCAGTCAAAGGGTGTGGAAGTTGAAGCCTAATGGCCAAAGCCTGACCACTGGAGATGGGAGACCGGAGGCCTGTCCTGGAATAGGAGAACGGTCCGTGTGTGTGTGTATGGTGGGAGGGAGAAAAGGGTTGTGTTTTACTGTTGTTTTTTTGCTTGTTCAGTTCTGTGTTGGTCTGCTGAGCTTTGTTGGCATGCTATGTTGGCATCAGAATATGTGTCAACACTTATGGGTCCTCAGAACATTCTTAGGTGTGTTAGTTGTGTTATGCCCTCGGCCCCCTCCTTTGTGAGAATCGCAAGAGCCCTAGTCGAGGGGGGGTCAACTGACCCAAGAGAGAAAGAGACGTGCTGAATAGACACAGGAAAATGGGAGAGAGAGAGGGAGACGTGCGGAAGACCACGTTCTCCCAAGAAGCAGAATAAAGGCGACATTGACTATTGTCTCATGGAGACCACGTGAAAAGCCCTCGGGCAAAGTGGGCTGGTTGAGAGAGAGATCGCATTACCTGCAACCTTGATTGACACCTGCGATCCCGTGAAGAAGTATAAAGGAGGGTCTGAGGGGGGGAAACCCTCAGACGCACCAAGGAGACACCAAGGAAGCACGATACCGATTCCCGTGGGAGCGGGAAGCCATTTTGAAGGAAGCCACTTGCGTTAGATTCCAAATGTTGAATCTGTGGCTAGAACCAACGGAAGACTGCTTTTAAATAACAACGGGGAAGTCTGCTCCCCTGATTCCAAGGATTTGCTCTGTAAAGACAACAGGCAAGTGTTTATCTTTTCTAAACCATCTCTCTCTCTCCAACGTGAAAACCCCAACGGTTCCCAAAAGGGAAAAGCCTGCAAACTTCTGAGTAACTCTTTATATTTCAATTGGACTCAGTATTACCCCTAGACAACTATAGAGCTTATTTCTGATTGATTATTATTACACCGGTGTTTTAGATTGAGTTTTGACAATGTATATGATCTGAATGTTTTGTATTAACCATACGTTTGTGCCCTTTTTGAATAAAACGTTTGAAAATAGTAGCATCCGACTCAGCTGATCCCGCTATCTTTGCTGGTAAGTTACCTGGTTACGGGGTTACGTAACAGTTGTTAATGCAAATAACTCATTTCACTGTACATTTCCATGTACCAGTGATAAATGAACCTGAATCTACTGCTGTCCTTCCACTTTGACATGGATCAATCCTCTGGCATACCCCTACAAATATTTCAGACTCCTCTACTTTGTTCACAGGAGGTACCTTCTTGCTTCTCCGTAACCTCAAGTGACAGCTTCCCTATATCACCACGGTCAAGTATATTCCTCAGTCTCCAACCCTCTGCCCAATTTAAATGGCAGGCTTCAGTCTTCCTCAACCCAACCTTGACGTACTTAACCTATTTCCACTGAACCAATTTTCCCCCCTCCAACCCATAGTGACAGTCCTCAATCTTCTTCCCCATCTCAATCTCAATGATGAGAAGATATCAAATAAAATTACACTGCTAATGAAGGAGGTAAGGTAAGGAGAAATGGAAGGATGTAAATTTCCAAGTCAAAGTTCAGATTAAAAAATGAGTAGTCCATGGACAGGCATTGACTGTATCAATATAATTTAATACAAACTTCAGATCTGATTGCACTACCTATCCAAAACCTATTTTGATGTTAGTTCTTTTGCCATGATTTCACATCAAATATTTAGGTTATAATTTTCCTTGGAATGAGTTGACCAGCAAGGCAATGTATACAAATGTAAAAATGTTCTAGTGTGCAAATTACTTTTTGAGCATGAGGTGACCCTTTAAGTGACATTGGAACCTATCTCCAAGATTTGCTGGTGGACTGAAGAATTAGCATGTCAGGTGCTGAGTCTGACTATTATCTGAAAGTGTTTATTACGAAGCTGACTTCTGTCAATAGCACTGCAGGCCACTCTGTCAGGTGGGCTCCAGGCAACTTGTGAGTAGTATTCCAAATGACCATTTTCCTCCTGAAAATTAATGCTGAGAATCATACAACGATCAACCATACAGTAAACTACAACTAAAAGTGAACACATTACAAGTTGGGGGCTTTCAGTTTTTAATTTAAACATTAAAATTGAAAAGCATCTTGAAAGAGGAAATATGTAACCTAAAAATGAAATAATTATTTGCATGAAAAACAGAAATTCAAAGTCATGCAAACTTAATCAGACATTAATTGATGTCAACACTGACATATGCGGGAGACAATACTGAAGTATTTCCGTCTATTTTCAACGCATATGCCAATAGCAGTATTTAAAATTGAGAATTTTGTTTTAATCATTGGCTCCATTTGCAGGAAAATAAATTCAATGCATAGTGCAGTATATGAAGATCAATGAGAGAAACAGACAAACGATGACAGAAATCATAAGTTTTTGGACTACTTGGGATGGGTGGCTGTCTGGAGAAGTTTGCACTAAATTTGTTTTAGATGTAAATGCAAAGCAAAAAGACAGAAAAAGAGTAAGCCCTGTAAAAGTATTATTAAAGGAATCCATAAAGGGTATCTTTCCTTAGAAATACACAAGGTATTAAATAAATTGCCTGAAGTCAGTACTAATTTTTGAAATATTGTGTCACAAGGGGATGCATGTCATCAATGGGTAAATTTAGATTCTGCTGCGAATCTACAAAATACAATCAAGGCATAACTTCACACATTTATAATGAAATAATGCTTAGATGCCTAGCTTATTGCCTTCCTTCACTGTTAATTTATGAACAAACAATCATTAAGCACCGAAGAATGTAACAGACCCATCACATTAATGGTGCAACTTTGAAAAAAGACATCCAATTATTCACTACTCTTCCTCCACAACCTTACAAACTTCCCCTTTTCAAGCTATGCCTATAATTTCCAACTGATACTATCACCAAATCTGTTGCCATCATCTTTCTGATCATAAGAACTGGATTCACAATAGAAATGTCCTTAACCTTCTGGTTCTTTGGCCAATTATTTTAAATCTTTTTACTCTAGTCACTAAGCCCCCGCTATTTGAAACCATCTCCACATTTACCAAAGCTTTTCATCATCAACAAAGCCCATAAGTAAATATCATACTTACACAGTGTCAGTACAGGTTATACAGGGGACATTTTGCCTGTTGGGAGTAATTAAGTTCAAAATCACTGAAGTGTCACTCTCAGAGGTTGGATGCTTTCCACATTTGAAATAAAACTCCTGCAAAAGGTAAACACAGATTATAAGGCAAATTCCAATAAATATGTATATTTATCTTATTTGCTAATGGTTCAGTGATTGGAATCCATCAGTTATTTCACATTTTCCATCTGTGTATTATCAATTACTCTAATTTGATAAGAATACATTGTAATGTTTGTCTTAAAAATGTCAGAATGATGGTGCACACGCTATACGTGACACTTCATGCAAGACAGTGAACAGCTGATCTACACGGGTTCTTTTCATTACAATTCTCCCTTCTATGCTTCCTCTTTAACTCTGAAAGAGCAGACCATCCAGTTTATCTGGAAAAATGCCTCATTGCCAGACCTCACCTGGCTGGCAGTGAGAGAGGCCCTCCCAGTCAGATCCCTCCTGTACGCCCGGAACGTCGTCTCCACATCTTGCTGCCCACAGAAGGCCTGCAGAGGAGGAGTCAGTGACCCACCTCTTTGCACAGTGTGAGTTCATGGAGAAGGTGTGGAGGAGGATGGAAGGGACAGTGTCGAGGTTCATCCCCAGCAGCTGCATGACAGAGGACTCTCTGATCTACGGGCTGTTCCCGGGGATGCACATGGAGACCAACATCCGGTGCTGCTGGCAGATCATCAACTCAGTGAAAGACGCTCTTTGGTCGGCCCGAAACTTGATGGTCTACCAGCACATGGAGATGTCCGTGGGAGAATGCTGCCTACTGGCACATTCTCGCCTGCAGGATTACGAGCTGAGGGACGCACTGAAACTTGGGGCAGCCACTGCAAGGGCCCAGTGGGGAATACCACAGTTTAGAGTTCTTCTCCCGCGGTAGTGGGAGGGGTAGGGTGGTGGAGAGTATACCCCTCAACAATGATATTTAAAGATGAACAAAAATAGTGCCACGCAAGTGGCTGAGGGTGTGGAAATGTATAGAATGTAGAAGAAACGTCTGTAATGGATTGAAAGTCATTGAATGGTTCATTGTAAATAATTTTATTTTTGAATAAAGTATATTTTGTTTTAAAAAATAACTCTGAAAGACACATTTCTGTTTAAATGTTGGTTGTGATAAAACAACTGCTGACAGCCAAAAACATTATGGAATAACTGCTGAAGGGGCCTGAATTTTGTTTGTATGAGATTGTCTGTCAGGTGATCTTGGCATGCAGATCATTGCTCTCTGAAACCAGGAGCAGTCATAAAAAGGTCCACTCTTTATCATTTGGTCTCCAATAGTGAGTGTGGCTAAAATAGGAACTTCGGACATGATGGCAAGGGGAGTCACTCAATGGCACAGTGGGTCAATTCAACATTATACTTGCATGTACAAAATGAAAAATGATTTGTTAGAGATGGAATTAATATGTATAGCTTTCATGCATGTATGGGGTATATGTTTGTTCACAGATTGTTAATGTGTTAAAGTTGTGATGTACAATTTTATTCTGTGAACAACTGGAATACTTTCCTGAAACATATATGAATACCATCAACCAGGGTGGTAAAGGTAAAGTTAAAACAAAAGGTTCACTGGAGTTTAAGATAAAAAGCTTGGCTGGGTATATCAATTCCTCCGCACATTACCACAAGAAACTGCAGATAGTTGTGGACACAACTCAGCACATCACAAAAACCAGCCCACACTCTCATACGTCTCACTACCTCAGTAAAGCAGCCAGCATAATCAAAGACACCACCACACCCCCACCCCCAACCCAAGATATTATCTCTTTCCCTTCAGGCAGAAGATACAAACGCCTGAAAGCATATATCACCAGGCTCAAGGACAGCTTCAATTCTACTGTTATCAGATTTTCAAATGGACCTCTTATATAAGATAGGGTCTTGGCCTCACAATCCAGCTCGTTGTGATCTTGGACTTTATTGTTTATTGCACTGCACTTTTTCGTTGATTTACACTTTGAATTATTACTGTTTTATCTAATTCTAGCTCAACACACTGTGTAATGATTACATCTGTATGAACAGTATGTAAGACAAGCTTTTCACTAAATCTTGGTACATGACAAAAATAAACTAATAGCAATGCTTCTTGGCATTAACATGTGTCTCTGTTCAAATTAATTTCTTTGGATCATCTGAACAGCATAGAGAGACATACATGCTTTCAGCAATCCTGCGTTTACTTCTGTCTTAACAGTATGATGATCCCTTTCACTTGGATTGTTAATAATATACAGTTTGATCAGGCATAAATTGGAACTCATCAATGTAAACCTTCTGTTGGAGAATTGAAAATGACAACTGTGGTAACTTCTACTTTACAAAAAGACCACTCGACAACTTGATGGCCAAAAGAGCATCTTTATCTGGGACGGCAAATGATATTTACAATACAGAGGCTTCCAGGTACCTCATGCGGCATGGGTGGAGAAACTATATACAATGCATACTGGGAGTAAAAAGAGCGGAAGTAAAGACCCCGCCAACCCCGGATCCCGCCTCTTGCTACCAACAGCTTCCCGATTAGTATTAACTTACTTTTAATAATACTCTCATTACAACAACAGCTGTTAGAACCAGTTGGATCAGCTGGAGGATATGGTTGTGATTTATTCAATCAATTAAGTGTTACTCTTCGTTTCTATTGGCCTCCTATAAAATTTAGATTCATTCCAAGATGAATTAATACTTTCTGTGAGCTCCCATAATGGTTGTGCTTATTTAATGCTGGGTAAAATAAAAAGCAAGAGAAAAAGAGAGTGAGAATGATTTATATATATAAAACAGTTTTGGATCTTATTCTCCTGAAAAGAAATCACTGCTTAAGCCATATTAATCTGATGACTCAAGTTGACATTCTTCAATTTGGTTGAATTATCTGACAAGCAATCTTTGTGGGTTCAAAAATATCAGCCTACTGTTAACTATCATAAACCAGATGAGGATGTCAGAAACCTGGAGAATAAGAGCATTTCCATAGAAAGTCATCAGGCTGAGATGTCCGTCACACATATTGGGTATTCTGAGATTTTCCATTCTTACTTAATATAAAAGAAGCAGCAATATTTGAGTTTTTGAGTGTTAAGTAAAATTGCCTGGGTTTGGATGCTCAAAATAAGAGTTATGAACAACGTGTTGATTTATTTAAATACACTGAGATTCCCACCTACAGGAACTTACAAATATTTTGTCCACAAGTATGATTGAAGATTTCATTGGATGGCCCATTACTTCTGCATCCAACTCTGACTTGAGCTCAAGATTTTTGCCCCTCTGAAATATTCCATGGAGGAGAACCTCAGCACAGAGATTGTTTTATTAAAGCAATATGCCATATTCAAGGACTTATCAAAGGACCTGTATGGATACGCCATGGTTGTCATGGACTTTATAAGGACAAGTGTGGATGAGTGGATCTCTATATAATCTTTCAGAGACTTCTCCAGACATAAGCCCTGGGTGAAATGAGAGATCTGAAACCTGCTGAGGGCGAGGTCAGTGGCATTCAGGGCTGACAATCCAGGCAGGTAAAAGAGGTCCAGATGCGACCTCTGTAAAGCCACCTCAAATGTGAAGTGGCAACTCCAGAACAAATTTGAATCACAGAAGGATGCTTGATAGATGTGACAGAGCGTGATTGCTATCAGCTCCACCCAGTCAGCTCAGATTGGCAACAACATCTCCTCCACAACCACCATCAGCACAGGTGCACCACAAGGCTGGGTGCTTAGTCCCCTGTTCTACTGTCCTGTACACTGACACATTCTACTTGCTTTATACCTATAAACTACATGTATGTGACTACTTACAGCTCTAATGTCGTATTTAAGTTCACTGACAACACCACTGTTGTTGGCCAAATCAAAGATGGTGAAGAATCAGCACAGAGGAAGTAGACTGAAAATCTAGTTGAGTGGTGCCACAACAACCTCTCAATCAACATCAACAAAACTAAAGTGTCGATTATGGACTACAGGAGGAAGAAGCTGGAGGCCAGTCATCATTGGAGGTGGAGGGGGTCAGTAACTTTTAAATTCCTTGGTGTTATCATTTCAAAGGATCTATTTTAGAATGTGTGGCATCACAAAGAAGTCTAACAGTGCCTCTACTTTCTTAGAAACTTGCTTAGGTTAGGTAAGTCACCTGAAACTATCACAAACTTCAATAAATGCACAGTGGAGAGTATCCTGACTGGCTGCATCATGACCTGGAATGGAACACCAATGCCCAGGGACAGAAGGGTCTACAGAAAGTTGTGGATACCATCCAGCCCATCACAGGCAAATCTCTCTCCACCACTCAACACATTTACATGGAGCTCTGCCACAAGAAAGCAGCATCCATCATCAAGTACTCCTACCATCCAAGCCATGCTCTCTGCTCACTACTAACAATGGGCAGGAGGTGGGTTTCACACCACCATGTTCGTGAAAAGTTACTACCCTACAACCATCAAGGTCCCGACCTGGCATGGATAACTTCACTCTCAAAACCCTGAAATGATTCTACAACCTACAGACTCACTTCCAAGGACTCTACAAATTATGTTCTCAGAATTATATACTGAGAACAGTAAAGAACAAAAACTCATCTAAAAATAGCTGGGATTTCCTTAATTTTTTAGTACACTATGCCACTTAATTGGGACAGGAGACTGATGCTGAACAATCTTTAACTGGTGTCAGTTGCATGAATTTGTGCGGCTGTTAAACACTAAACATGCTTGGAGTGAATAGTTTTCAAATAGCATCAGTTGCATGAGTTTATGATCAAACAGCAATGATTTTTGTACTGATAGTTGGTGAGAAATAAGCAGTGAGACAAGTTAGAACCATTTTGTTCACTGCCGTCTCAAGCATTCAAGTTTGGAGACATGAGAAACAGCCTGGAGTGAAAATTAATTGATTTCACAACATCAGCAAGTTAGGAACTATGAAGAATTTGAAGTTATCGACAATTATCTTGAATGTTGCAATGAAAATGAATATTTGGAAGATGCAACAGTTTTTAACTAGTGTCAGTCATATGCATTTGTGTGACCATTATAACTACACCGGGATTAGAGTGAACAGATATTAAATAGCCTCAGTGACCTATGCTTGTGTTACATTATTCATTTGGGCTGACCAATGCCAAATTAAAAAGTGGTGATTTTTGACACTATTTCATGCAAGAAGGTAATAAAGGCATCCGTTATCGGCATTGGGTGTCTGCACAGAATTTGTTCATTTAGAGTCAATCAAAAGAACACGACATCATATGCTGTATGAATTCCTCCATCAATGACAACGAAGAACTAATACAAAATGCCGGTGGAACGCAGCAGGCCAGGCAGCATTTTGTGTGTGTTGCTTGAATTTCCAGCATCTGCAGATTTCCTCCTGTTTGAGGAAATGTTTGAGGAACTAATACACAGTTTTATAGTACCGTAGTAATATTGGTAGCATTCTAACTTGTTCTGTTTTTCATTTAAATGCATAATTTATTGCTCAATTAAACTATCTCTATGAAACTTCAGCTGATTGGGGCAGCCACTTAATTGGGCCAAAATGTACTGGTCCCGATGTGTCCGAATTAATCAAAATCCACTCTATATTTGTACAGATATAGATATACAAATTGAGTACCCCTTGTCTGAAATTCCAAAATCCAAAAACCTCCAAAATCAGAATTATTTTCGAGCCCTGACATGACATCAGAAATGGAGAATTCCACAAGGTGCTGGGGAAGTTCTCATGTGATGTGCAGGTCTCAGTGCACCACAGATAGTTCTGTGAAGTGACCTCACATATGTAGTAAACAGAAGTTAATGAAAAATAGAAAAACATTGCATAAAGTGCAAAATAAAGATCCCATGTGTACTGAAAGAGTGGATTTGTCAGCGTCTGAGTGAACATACAGTATGCTGCTTAATGATATGCTGATCATGAAAAATGCAAAGATCTATTATGATGAACTGAAAATTGAAGGTAAATGAGAAATTGATGCATTCTGTGTATGACAGAGACATGGTTCACTCAGGACATGGCGGAATTGTCAGTAAAATTCAAGGGTTTCTCAATATACAGGATGGACCAGACTGCTGTTTTGGATAAGGGAAAAGTGGGGGTCTGTGTTTCACTGTAAACACCTTGTATAGCAGTCTTGTTACACTCTTGTTCCCACGACCTGGAACATCTGATGATTAAGTGCCAACCGTTCTACTTACCAAGAGAGTTCTCCTCCGTGATCCTGACTGGAGTTTGCAAACCAACAAAATCAGATGCTAAACAAGCACTTGATATGTTGAATGCCGTGATTAGCAAACAAGAGATTTGTCTTGTTCAGCCTTGTTTGAAGAAAACTCTGCCCAATTATCACCTGCAGCACTAGGGGTTCCAACACATTCATCCAGTGTTACACTACGATTAGGAATGCCTACCGTTCCTTGCTTAGACTGCCTTTCAGAAAATCTAATCACTTAGCTGTCCTCCTCATAACTGCATACAGGCAGACGCTAAAGACCAGGATCCAGAGATACGGACAAAAAAAAAGGTGGTTGTGGAATGCTGAGATGCTGAGGAGTGGCTATGGGATCACTTTGAATTGGGTCATGTTCAAGTACTCACAAGAGGATCTGAACAAATAACCATGATTGTCACAGACTTCATAAAAACAGTCGTAGACGAGATTTCCCCCAAAAAATCATTCTGAGTCTTCTCTAACCCGAAGCCCTGGATGAACCATGAGATTTGTATTCTGCTAGGGGCCAGATCAGTGGCATTCAGGCTGGTGACCGAGTTAAATACAAAAGGTCCAGGAAAAATCTCAGGAAAGTTATCTCAAGGGCAAAGTGACAATTCCAGACCAAACGTGAATCACAGAAGGATGCTTGATAGCTGTGGCAGGGCTTAAATGCTATCACCTCTGACAAAGTGAAACCAAGTGACATAGGTGACAATAAGAAGTCGATGATTATCGACTTCTGGAAGAGGAATCGGAAGGTCCATGAATCAATTCCCATCCGATCAGAGGTGGAAAAGGTAAGTAATTTTGAATTCCTTGGTGTTATCACTTCTAAGGATTTGTCCTGGGTTCAACACTTAAGTGTAATTACAAAGAAAGCAGGGCCACGCTTCTACTTTCTTAGAAGTTTGCTAAGAATATGCTTGTCATCTAAAACTTCGACAAACTTCAATAAATGTATGATGGAGAGTATATTGACTGGTTGCATCATGGTAACACCAATGTACTTGTATGAAAAAGCCAACAACAAGTAGTGGATACAGCCTAGTCCATCACAGGTAAAACCCTCCCCACCATTGAGCAAATCTGCATGCAGCACTGTTGCAAGAAAGGAGCATCCATTATCAAGGACCCTCACCATCCAGGACATGTTCTCTTCTCATTGGCGCCATCAGGAAGAAGGTACAGGAGCCTCAGGACTCATATCACCAGGTTCAGTTACAGTCATTATCCCGCAACCATCAGGCTCTTGAACCAGAAGGGATAACTTCAGTCAACCCATCACTGAACTGTTCCCACAACCTATGGACACACTTTCATGGACTCTTCATCTCATTTTCTCATTATTTATTGCTTATTGATTTCTTATTATTTTTTCTTTTTTTCTTTCTTTTTGTATTTGCACAAGTTGTATTTTTTGCACATTGGTTGTCTGTCCTGTTGCATATGGTCTACCATTAATTCTATTATATTTCTTGTATTTACTGTGATTGCCTGCAAGAAAATAAATCTCAGGGTTGTATATGGTGTCATATGTGTACTTTGATAATAAATTTACTTTGAACTTTGTAATTGTAAATATTCAGCAGGCTAGTTGCAGAAATAAAGAAAAGGCACGGCATTAATTTTTTAAAGATTTGTGGTGATAAAGCATCGGCTGATCACAAAGCGCAGAGAAATTCATTTAAAGTCTAACACACTGAACAGCTGCATCAGTACATATGTGTGATGACCAAATCTAAGACAGAGACTGCCTGCCAGTAGCACATCAATTTAGAGTTAGAAATGACAGTGATCCAAAATTACTTTATATTCCTAAACACAAAAAAATCCGAAATCCAGAACACTTCCAGCATCAAGCATTTTGGATAAGGGGTATTCAACCTAATCCATTTTCTCTCCTCTCAAATCCATTCTCCTGACTTCTCCCTGTGATCTGTCATGCTCTGACTAATCAAGAGCCTATCAACCTCTGCCTTAAATATACCCAGAGACTTGATGAGGCAACAAATTCCACAGAGTCACCACCCTCTGGCTACAGAAATTTTTCCTCATCTCTGTTCTAAATAGAGGTCCCTCTATTCTGAGACTGTGCCTTCTGATTCTAGACTCCTGACTATATAACCATATAACCATATAACAATTACAGTACGGAAACAGGCCATCTCGGCCCTTCTAGTCCGAGCCGAATGCTTACTCACACCTAATCCCACCGGCTCGCACTCAGCCCATAACCTTCCATTCCTTTCCTGTCCATATACCTGTCCAATTTTGCTTTAAATGACAATACCAAACCTGCCTCTACCACTTCTACTGGAAGCTCATTCCACACAGCTACCACTCTCTGAGTAAAGAAATTCCCCCTCATGTTTCCCTTAAACTTTTGCCCCCTAAGTCTCAACTCATGTCCTCTAGTCTCAACTCCTATCCACATGAGATTCCACCTTCAGGGAACTACGCACCATTATTCCTAGATCACTCTGTTCTACTGCATTCTTCAATGCCCTACCATTTACCATGAATGTCATATTTGGATTATTCCTACCAAAATGTAGCACCTCACACTTATCAGCATTAAACTCCATCTGCCGTCGCTCAGCCCACTCTTCTAACTGGCCTAAATCTCTCTGCAAACTTTGAAAACCTACTTCATTATCCACAATGCCACCTACCTTAGTATCATCTGCATACTTACTAATCTAATTTACCACCCCATCATCCAGATCATTAATGTATATGACAAACAACATTGGACCCAGTACAGATCCCTGAGGCACACCACTAGTCACCGGCCTCCAACCTGACAGTTATCCACTACTACTCTCTGTCATCTCCCATCCAGCCACTGTTGAATCCATTTTACTACTTCAATATTAATACCTAACGATTGAACCTTCCTAAATAACCTTCCGTTTGGAACCTTGTCAAAGGCCTTACTGAAGTCCATATAGACAACATCCACTGCTTTACTCTCGTCAACTTTCCTCGTAACCTCTTCAAAAAATTCAATAAGATTTGTCAAACATGATCTTCCATGTTGACTGTTTCTAATCAGACCTTGTCTATCCAGATAATTATATATACCATCTCTAAGAATACTTTCTATTAATTTACCCACCACTGATGTCAAACTGACAGGCCTATAATTGCTAGGTTTACTCTTAGAACCCTTTTTAAACAATGGAACCACATAAGCAATATGCCAATCCTCCGGCACCATCCCCGTTTCTAATGACATTTGAAATATTTCTGTCAGAGCCCCTGCTATTTCTACACCAACCTCCCTCAAGGTCCTAGGGAATATCCTGTTAGGACCCAGAGATTTATCCACTTTGATATTCCTTAAAAGCGCCAGTACTTCCTCCTCTTTAATCGTCATAGTTTCCATAACTTGCCTACTTGTCTCCCTTACCTTACATAATTCAATATCCTTCTCCTTAGTGAATACCGAAGAAAAGAAATTGTTCAAAATCTCCCCCATCTCTTTCGGCTCCACACATAGCTGTCCACTCTGATTCTCTAAGGGACCAATTTTATCCCTCACTAACCTTTTAGTATTAATATAACTGTAGAAACCCTTTGGATTTATTTTCACCTTACTTGCCAAAGCAACCTCATGTCTTCTTTTAGCTTTCCTAATTTCTTTCTTAAGATTCTTCTTACATTCCTTATATTCCTCGAGCACCTCATTTACTCCATGCTGCCTATATTTATTGTAGATATCTCTCTTTTTCCTAACTAAGTTTCCAATATTCCTTGAAAACCATGGCTCTCTCAAACTTTTAACCTTTCCTTTCAACCTAACAGGAACATAAAGATTCTGTACCCTCAAAATTTCACCTTTAAATGACCGCCATTTCTCTATTACATCCTTCCCATAAAACAAATTGTCCCAATCCACTCCTTCCAAATCCTTTCGCATCGCCTCAAAGTTAGCCTTTCTCCAATCAAAAATCTCAACACTGGGTCCAGTCCTATCCTTCTCCGTAATTATATTGAAACTAATGGCATTGTGATCACTGGACCCGAAGTGCTCCCCAACACATACCTCTGTCACCTGACCTATTTCATTCCCTAACAGAAGATCCAACACTGCCCCTTCAACTCTATAGGAAACATCCACTCTATCTATCCCTTTTTAAAGTTCAATAGGTTTCAATGAGACTCCTCCTAGTTCTTCTAAATTCCAGTGAGTACAGGGCCAGAGCCATCAAACGCTTCCCGTATGATATTTCTTTCATTCCCAGAATCATTCTCATAAACTTCCTCTGAACCCTTTCGAATGTCAACACATCCTTTCTTAAATAAAAGGCCCAAAACTGTTCACATTACTCCAAACGGGGTTTTACCAGTGCTTTACAAAGCCTCAGCATTACATCCTTGCTTTTATATTCTAGTCCTCTTGAAATTAATGCTAACATTGTATTTGTCTTCCTCACCACCAAATCAGCCTGCAATTTAACCTTTAGGGAATCCTACTTGAGGGCTCCCAAGTCCCTTTGCATCTAGGATTTTTGAATTTTCTACCCATTTAGAAAATAGTCTGTGCTTTTGTTCTGTCTACCAAAATGCAAGACTGTACACTTCATTACACTGTATTCCATCTGCCACCCCTTTGTCCATTCTCTTAATCTGTGTAAGTTCTTCTGCAACCTCCCAGTTTCCTCAATACTCCCTCCCCCTCAACCTATCTTTGTATTATCTGCAATCTTAGCCACAGAGCCTTCATGAAAATCATTGATGTATAACTTTAAAAGAATAGGTTCCAATGCCAACCCTTGCAGACTATGTTCTCTCTAAGCTGTGCGCGTGTGCACACACACACACGTTTTTCAACCAGCACACAAAGGAAATTAATCTGCACACAAAAGGTTAGTTACCTAAAATAATGTAGTAATTAATAATTATACTTATTGAAAATAATCTTTTAGCTAAATGTTTCTGTTAACTAGTTAGTTGGTTTTTCAAATACCACAATCACGCCACTAATTTACGTCACCTCACCTTTCCCTTTGTAATTAATTTTTTTCTTGAACTTCATTATCAAACAAACATTTCCATAAGATGTATTTCAGACATTGTACATATATATCATATAATCATATATATAACAAATCTCCACAAAGTATTTATCTGAGGTATACATTTATAGAAAAGAGTGGAAAGAAAAAACAAGCAAAAGGAAAGAAGTATGTACAAGTAGGGAGTGATCTTTTTTTTTACAACATATTCATTGATTTGTGAGAATAAAATCAGGCCTATGAGGCATTATGTAGTTAAACCATTTTTCCCAGTATGAATCAAATTGTTCCAGCTTATGATTAACAGATGCTGTTATCTTCTCCATTTTGTAAATGTCCATTGTAATTTCCATTCATGTATTTAGAGTTGGGCACCCCATGATAAAAGTTTCCTAGTAAGTGTCTTTTTACCAGCCACCAACAGTATATTCATTAAATATTTATCTCTTTTCAACCATTCTTGAGGTATATATCCAAAATATATGGTCTTACTCTTCAAGGGTATTTCACAGTAAAGATGTCTTGTAGGGCATTGTGTATCCCCCTCCAATAGTTTTTGATAACAGGGCAGTCCCAAAAAATATGATAATGATTTGCATTTAGATTTCCACAATTTCTCCAGCAAACAGGGAGGTTAATATCATAATGGGATTTCTGAGAGGGTGTAATAAAATATCTTTCTTTTTCAATCTTTTTATTAGTATTAATAATATTATGAACAAAATACAATTAATATATTAATAAAGGGATTACAAACATACAAATTCCCATTACACATGAAAGAATACATAAGCAATGAATACAGTATAAATAAGTTTTCCCGAAACATGAACCATATAGTATATATATGAACAAGGTAAATCTAGATATTTCATAATATATAATATAAAAAAAAGAAAAAAATATATATATGCAAAGTTGACTAACCTACTAATCTAGTATCTAAGGGAAAAAAAGGAAGCAAAAAAAGAAAAACAAAGAAAAACTAAAAAAAAGAGAAAAAAAAGAGAAAAAAAAGGGCTGTTTATAGTATCTCACAAGAATACATAAACATCAATGTCGTCAACTCCGATCCTCTCAACATAAATATGATTAAAGCTGAAAAAACCAATAAGCTTGGCACAGGGTCGTATTACATCATATGAAAATATTGAATAAATGGTCTCCATATCTTTTCAAATTTAATAGAAGTATCGAATACACCACCTCTAATTTTTTCTAAATTTAAACATAACATAGTTTGAGAAAGCCAATGAAATACCGTGGGAGGATTAATTTCCTTCCAATTCAACAAAATAGATCTTCTAGCCATCAAAATGAGAAAAGCAATCATTCGACAGGCGGAAGGAGATAAATGGAGTGAGTCCATCATCGGTAAACCAAAAATTGCGGTAATAGGATGGGGTTGTAAATCGATGTTCAGTACCGCAGAGATAATATCAAAAATATCTTTCCAATATTTTTTCAAAAGCGGACATGACCAAATCATATGAGTTAAAGACGCGATTTCCAATTGACATCTGTCACAAATAGGGTTTATATAAGAATAAAAATGAGCTAATTTATCCTTGGACATATGGGCCCTATGTACAACCTTAAATTGTATTAATGAATGTTTGGCACATATAGATGATGTATTAACTAATTGAAGAATTCTATCCCAATTCTCAATAGGAATAATAAGATTGAGCTCTCTTTCCCAATCATTTTTGGTCTTATCAAGGGGCACTGAACGTATCTTCATAATTATATTATAAAGTTTTGATATAAGCCCTTTTTGAAAAGGGTTTAATTCAAACAAACTCTCCAAAATATCTGAAGACACAAAATTTGGAAACGTAGGAAGTACCGTACTTAAAAAATGCCTAACCTGTAAGTATCTAAAAAAATGAAATCTAGGCAAATTATATTTATTAGATAATTGCTCAAAAGACATAAAACAGTTGTCCGAAAATAAATCAGAAAATCTTAATAAACCCTTAGTTTTCCAAGCCAAAAAAGCTTGATCTATAATTGAGGGGTGGAAAAAACAATTAGATATTAGATACAATAGGAATATTTAAAACGAATTGAGTCAACCCGAAAAATTTCCGAAATTGAAACCATATACGTAAGGTATATTTAACTATCGGGTTGTCAATTCGTTTCGGCAATTTAGAAAGAGCAAAAGGGAGAGATGTCCCTAAAATAGAACCCAGAGCATAACCTGGTACCGATATAATTTCCAAACTCACCCAATGAGGGCCAAAAGGACCATCCCATTCTTTCAACCAACATAACAAATATCTAATATTAACTGCCCAATAATAAAATCTGAAATTGGGTAATGCCAACCCACCTTCCTTCTTTGTCTTCTGTAAGTATGTTTTACCTAACCTGGGATTTTTATTCTGCCATATATATGAGGAAATTTTTGAATCAACATTAGTAAAAAAGGATTTCGGAATAAAAATTGGTACCGCTTGAAAAATATATAAAAACTTAGGTAAAATAACCATCTTAATAGCATTAATCCTACCTATCAGAGATAAAGATAATGGTGACCACTTAGTAAACAAGCCTTTAATCTGATCAATTAAGGGTAGAAAATTATACCTAAGTAATTCTTTATGGTTTTTTGTGGATTTTAATCCCTAAGTAAGTAAAAGAGTCATTAACTAATTTAAAAGGTAAATTACCATAGCTTGGGACCTGTCTATTCAAAGGAAACAATTCACTCTTATTAAGATTTAACTTATACCCAGAAAACTCACTAAATTGAGCCAACAATGATAAAACTGCTGGAATAGATTTCTCAGGGTTAGAAATAAATAATAATAAATCATCTGCGTACAAAGATACCTTATGAATATCTGTTCCACGATTAATACCCAAAATATCCTGTGATTCTCTGATGGCAATTGCCAAAGGTTCTAAAGCAATGTTAAATAGTAATGGGCTAAGAGGACAACCTTGTCTAGTGCCCCGAAATAAACGAAAAAAGGGAGATCTTTGATTATTAGTAAACACCGAGGCTACTGGAGTTTGATAAATCAGTTTAATCCAAGAAATAAAGGTCGGACTAAAATTAAACTTCTCCAGCACATAAAATAAGTAAGGCCATTCAACTCTATCAAATGCTTTCTCCGCATCTAATGAAATAACACATTCTGAAGTGCTATGTGAAGGAGTATAAACAATATTCAGTAATCTCCTAACATTGAAAAAAGAATAGCGATTTTTAATAAAACCGGTTTGATCTTCCGAAATAATTTGGGGTAATACCTTCTCCAGCCTGGAAGCCAGTAACTTGGAAAAGATCTTGGAGTCCACATTCAATAAAGATATTGGTCTATAAGATGCACAGTCAGTAGGGTCTTTATCTTTCTTCAGTATTAAGGAAATGGAAGCTCTATAAAAAGATTGTGGCAAATTCCCCAATCTAATTGCTTCTTCAAAAACCTTGCATAACCAAGGAGAGAGAGTAGCAGAAAAACATTTTAAAAATTCTGCTGTATACCCATCTGGACCTGGTGCTTTCCCAGAATTCATTGAGGAAATAACCCCTTTAATTTCCGCATCCGTGATCGGAGTATCTAATACTGAAAGATCATCGGATGATAATTTTGGAAAATTCAATTTCCCAAGAAAATCACACATGGTATTATGATCCTGAGGGAATTCAGATTGATACAGAGAGGTATAAAAGTCTTGAAAAGACTTATTTATCTCATCATGGTTAACTGTCAAATCCCCATTCTGCTGACGAACCTTAGTGATTTGACATTTAACCCAAACATTCTTCAGCTGACTAGCTAACAGTTTTCCCGATTTATCACTATGTATATAAAAATCAGATCTGGTTTTCATTAATTGATTTTCAATTGGAGATGTAAGTAATAAACTATGTTCCATTTGAAGTTCAACCCTTTGTTTGTAAAGCTCCCTACTAGGAGTGGTCGAATATTTCTTGTCAATCTCTTTAATTTTATCAACCAATAAAAGAGTTTCCTTCTTAATGCATTTTCTCAGACCAACAGAGTAAGAGATAATCTGTCCATGTATATACGCTTTAAAGGTGTCCCAAAGTGTTCCGCAAGAGATATCTTCTGTGGAATTAGTTGAAAAGAAGAAATCGATCTGCTCCTTCATAAATTTAATAAAGTCCGGATCTTGCAATAAGGTAGAGTCAAATCGCCATTGTCTAGCACTTAAAGCTGTATCCGTGAAATTAATAGAAAGTTTTAATGGAGCATGGTCAGAAATAGCTATAATATCATAATTACAACCAATTACCGATGGAATAAAACAAGAGTCAATAAAAAAAAATCAATTCTCGAATAGGAATGATAAACATGTGAGAAAAAAGAAAACTCTTTGTCATTAGGATGGCGAAATCTCCAAATATCAAAAACTCCATTATCAGTCAAAAAGGAGTTAATACAAGTGGCCGACTTATTGGGTAAAGTCTGAATAGATATAGATTTGTCCATCAAAGGATTTAAACAACAATTAAAGTCACCACCCATTATTAACTTATATTCATTTAAATTAGGTAAAGAAGTAAATAAGGACTTAAAAAAATCAGGACAATCCACATTTGGAGCATAAACATTAACCATAGCAACCTTTTTATTACAGAGTAAACCTGTAATTAACAAAAATCTACCATTCAGATCCGAAAGGATATCCTGTTGAACAAATGCAATAGAGGAGTCAATAAAAATGGAAACTCCCTTAACTTTGGCATTCGAATTTGAATGATACTGTTGACCCCGCCAAGACCTAAAAAAGCAATATTTGTCCTCCTTCCTCACATGAGTTTCTTGTACAAAAATGATATGAGCATTAAGTCTTTGGAATACTTTGAAAATCTTCTTTCGTTTAATCGGATGGTTTAAACCATTAGTATTCCAAGACACAAAGTTAATGGTTTGAGCCATGCTTCTAAAGTCAACCCTTTGGTATAGAAAGGGTTAACCATATTATAAACTCATGCACCCGGAAGAGGAACAAAAATAAAGAGCGGACCCGGAAGTGACGACATCGTAGACATATTTGTAGTTCAAAAACAGCCCGAATGAAAAAACTGAAACAAACTGGTAAAAGAAAAATAAAAAAGGAAAACAGACCAACCCCCACCCCCACAAGAAAAAGAGAAAAAGCCAAAATATGGCTAGAAAAAGGAAAAAATGAGACTAATTCTACCCCCATATCAGCGGCAGACCACTCCGTATTTAAAGGATATATAAAAAAAAACCACCCCAACTTTAAAAATTATGATCACAATACTAAAATCTACGCTTCTTAATATGCTTAGTTGTAAAAAAAAAGAATATAATCACTAAAAGTTTATAAATCGGGTTATAACCCAAACAAATCAAGAAGTATTTAAACTATGATAAGCGATGGATTATAGGAAGAAGACGAAAGAAGAAACAATAACGCCATCTTAAACAAAACCAAGAATATTTTTACAAAAAACCACCATCTTGATAATAAAAAAATTTCCCTTTGAAAGGTTAAAAATATACCTTCAAGGGAACAGAAATAATAGTCAAAAATATAGTATAGTGGTTAAAGTGTATACGACAGAACGATTAATATAACGAAAACACACTTTAACTTAAATATGAAGTATAGGATAAACCTACACCAATAACCAGTGACTAACCCTGGTTTGAGGAATCGAAAACCATCTTACACGATCAGAATCACTCATTTATTAGAGAGTAGTGTCTATAGCAGTAGGGAAGTTCTCCTCCAGATACTTTTTCGCTTCAAAAGTAGAAAGGAAAACCTGGCGTGGAGCATACAACGGAGATATTCTAAGCTTCGCCGGGTATAAGAGCGCAGGTTTTAGATTTTTCTCATAACATTCAGACATCAGAGGTTTAAAAAGAAGCCTTTTTTTCATAACTTCAGGACTAAAATCTTCCACCAAACGGAAATAGTAATTTTGAAATTTAATCATCCCAGCCCTCCGAGCCTCACGAATGAGTTGTTCTTTGTCGTGTACATAGTGAAACCGGACAATTACCACCGGGGGTTTAGCTGAAACACTCAATGAACGACTCCAAATTCTATGTGTTCGGTCAAGTAACGGGGGGTTCTCTGGAAAAACCGACGGAAACGCATCTTTTAAAAGTTGAGCAAAATATTTCGAAGGATTGCCTTTTTCTGTGCCGTCTGGGAGACCAAGTATACGTAGGTTCTGTCTTCTGGACCGATTCTCCAAGTCGACACTCTTGGCTTTAAGTGTTTCCACCAGTTTATTGGTCGAAATTAAATCCTGTTGCAACTTTTCAATTGTCAAATCTCGTTTCCGAGCTTCTTCTTGCAGAGACGCGATAAGAGCTTGCTGCTGGTTAATTACTGAATCCGTCTTAACCATATAATCTTGAAAAGCCTTTATATCTTGTTTAAAAACTTGTTGTAGTTCATTGAATTTTTTATCCAAAACCTCCATAAACAGTTCATAAGTTAACTCAGTGCATTGTGGTTGAGCTTGCTTCTTTCCATTACCGTTCAGGTTACGCCCCGGTTCCCGTCCTTCGGATCTAAGAGCCATTTCTGATTGCATATCTTCAAAAATTCACAATAAACTCTTAATGATAAGCCCGAGAAAATAGCAAGAATCTTTTGGTGTAGGTAAAAATAAGTTGAATAAGGGTGATCAAAGGTTAAAAAAAGTAAAGGTTATGGAGCGGATCTAAAACAGTGCTCACTCCATAAGCGTCTCCCGCTGACCTTCGTAATAAAATATCTTATCAAGTTTTTCCATCCAAACTCCCTCCATTTCTGTGAACTGATACACTTCCAATGATACCTCCATATTGTTGTCCATTCTTCCTCATATATAATTATCCCTCCTTCCTTCTCCCATTTTGTTTTAATGTATGAAGTCGAATGTGTTTTAAGATTTGACAACCTCTTATACATGCTTGAAATGATTCTACTACCATTATCTGAATTATATGCTTTTCCAAATAACTCCATCAAGCATGTACTTGCCTTGGTTACATTTTTAAGTGTCTTATTAACATATTGTCGCATCTGTAAATACCGATAAAAATCTTGCTTTTCTAATAAGTGTTTCTCTTTAAGCATTTCAAAACTGAACAGTGTTCCTTCTTTCATTATGTTGCAAAGAACTGTTATTCCTTTAGCTGTCCAGTCCTTAAATCTAGCATCCAATTTATTTGGTGTAAAATCCGAGTCATATGCACACCATTTAAGAATTGCAATATCTCCCTCTAGATTATATTCTTTTATAGCAGTTTTCCATATTTTAAGAGACAATTTCACCCATGGGTTATCAATAGTATTTATGTACTTTTGCAGTACTTTTGTTATCAGCCAAAGTTGCTTGTATGGGGATGGGAAGTACCTGCTCCTCAATGTTTTTCCATTGAGTGTCATATGATGGGTTGCATCAACATATCACAGCTCTCAACTGTACTGCAAAATAATCATCTCTAAGAGAAGGTAGGCCCCATCCCTGCTTTTCCTTTGCTAACTGCAAAGTTTTGAGACAAACTCTACCTAGATAACATCTTGTTCCATTCATTGAATTGCTTTTCATTAATCTCTATTGGTAGGGTCTGAAAGAGATATAACAGTCTGGGCAGTATATTCATTTTAATAGACTCAATCCTTGAACTGAGACTGAAAAAAAGCAATCAGGCTCCATCTTGCCATAACTTCCTTAATTTTTTTATATAAAGGCAGATTATTACATTCTGATAATTTTGCTAAATCTTTTGGCATAATAATACCCAAATATTTGAAACACTCTGTGTGCCATGCCCAGGGGTATCTACTTTCAATTTCTCTTGGTGGGTTATAGTAATATGATAGTAATTGGGTTTTATCTATATTGATCTTGTATCCTGACCATATTGTTCAAAGGACTGCATCAATTTAGGTAAAGAGTATGTTGGTTGCCCTAGATAGATCAAAAAGTCATCCGCATAACAAGCCAATTTATGCTCTAGAGATTTCAAGAAGGTGTCAATTTGAGTTATGCTTCCCCCTGGAACTTTGGAATATAGAGTTTTGTAAACCACTTCAAAAGCTTCTTGAATTTTACTTAGCTTATTTTTTATCATTCTTGGGTCCCTAATTCTATGAATTGTATTCTCTGCTATCTTTTTTTTTCAGTTTCCACGCCAGTATTTTCATAGATTTCGATCCACTTTCATAATGTCTCTGTTTCAGAAACATTAAATTTTTCCTGATTTCTTGCGTAGCCAAACTATTAATTTCATTCCTAATTCTTTTAATTTCCCCTAATGTATCTTGCGCCAAATTCAATTTGTGTTTTTTCTCTAGTTCCTTCAGCCTATTTTGTAATTCCGCTAATGTTTTATTCCTTATTTTTTTATATGAAGATATCGCTATAATTTTCCCTCTTAAGACAGCCTTCAGAGTATCCCATAAAATAGGAGGTGAAACCTCTCCATTATCATGAAATTCTAAGTAGAGACCAATTTCTTTCTTAATTTGTTCCTTAAAGTACGGATCATTGAGTAGACTGAATTTAGTTTCCAAATAGTATTCTTTGGCTGTAGGTCAAAATCAACAGATAAATATATAGGTGCATGGTCACTTACATCTATTGTCTCAATTCCACAGGTGTTTATTTTGTCTTTGTCTTTTCCAAATGTTATGAAATAGTCTATTCTTGTATATATAGAATGGGGAGCAGAATAATGAGTGTAATCCCTTCTGTCGGGGAAAAGGTCCCTTCATATATCAATTAAACCAACATCCTCAAAAAGTGTATTAACTTTCTTATGTAAAGATTTTGTTTCATAGGTTTTTCTATTGGAAGAGCCTAAGTTTTGCTGTAATTGTAAATTTAAGTCTCCCCCACATATCAGGAGACCTTCTGTTTCCATTACCATAATATTAGTAATTTTCTGAAAGAAACCAATATCACTTCCCAGGGGTGCATATATATTCAATAGAGTAACTGAATATCTGTCTATATTCCCCCTTACCAGAATATATCTGCCCTCTTTATCTCCCATTTCGAATACTTTTTCAACATTTAGCTTACTTGAGAAAAGAATAGCAACTCCTCTCTTATGTCCTGATTTATATGAGGAGAAAAACAAATTAGTGAAGCCCATTCTCTTTAGTTTTTTATGCTCATTATCACTTAAATGAGTTTCCTGTAAATATACTACATGGGCTTGTTCTTTTTTCATTTTGGATAAAATTCTATTACGTTTGATTGGATTTAATAGCCCATTTACATTAAAAGAAATTAATTTTACCTTGTCCTTAGCCATCTGTATTTATCTGTCAATGTATCTTTGAAATTAGCAGAATAAAACTTAATCGATCTACTCCCTGAACAAATAAGAACCAAGAAACACAAGTAATAACAAAATTGGAAACAAATGTGTGATTCCAAGGCTGAGGTCTCTAGTAAATGACCCTGCGTTGAGCTAGAGGAAATGTCTAGCTGTGGGGGATAACCCCTCCTACTTGTGAGTTGAGGGCCCTCATTGCAGTTTTCATAAAAGTCAGTGAACAAATCCATTACACAGTAAAGATTTCCCTGTGTACTTCTCCTATATATACATACATACATATATATATATATGTACACACCCACACATACATGTATATATATATACATATATATTACAAACATACGCATATGTGCACACATATATATATATATTCTCATTTTGGTGGGGAGAAAGGAGTAAGTGAGTGGATAAAGAATAACAATTAAGTAATATAAAATCCACATTATAATAAGTATTTCTCGAGATAGGTATATCACCACCTACTTTTGCTTCCGTTTAGCTTCTCAACATTTTTAAAGTTAGCCAAACCTTATAGCTCTTCTGGAGGGGGTGAGGACTGTCTTTGGAAAAATCCCAGTCTCTTTCTGATATACTTCTCTCGGCCTCCTCCCATCTCCTGCTTTCTCGATTCTCACATTATTTCCCAAGTGGAGCAGGATAATTCCTCTGCCAGGCTTCCCCTCAGTTTGGTCACGCTGACGGGCAACCCTCTGGCCTTCATGTCTGTAGTCGCCTCTTCCCCCTATCTGGTACAACCACGTCCCGTCATCATAAAACACTCCAAGTTTAGCTCCAATCAACGAGCAGCTCACTGATGTGGTAGACCTACTGTACGTGAAGTTCTTGGAGTCCAGTATAGTCTTGCAACCATAAAATGCACAATGAACAAAGTAAAAAGCACCTCTGGTTGGTTCCTGAGAGGCTTCTGCATCCGAACGTGCTGTCATCTTATGAGTTCACGGATGCTTGTACTGAGGAACTCTGAAATGCAGGCAAATTTCCCTATTGGATCAATCCATTATTTCAATGTGAAGGAAAAGCTAAGTTGCCATGGCATTTGTTCTTGTTTAGTAAGGGGGTTATGGGTTATGGGGAGAAGGCAGGAGAATGGGATTGAGAAAAAACAGGCTCCAGTTGAATCGAGTTAATGGGAGTGAGGCTTTGATTGCTGGAAAATAATGGACAAAGCCCCGAGACTCCAAGGAGAATTTCAAGAAGGCACTGGAAGAGGTGAAAATCACAACGCATCATGAACGGCACATATTTTTGCCAGTGTATCCCAATTATTGCAAGATTCACTCAGGTTCCACCAACACGCACAGCTAACAACATGTAATGCAATACAGTAATTACCTGAGGAACTCAGCAAGTCAGGTAGCATTTGTGGAGTGAAATGTTCAATTAGCGTTTTGGGTTGGGACCCTTCATCTGAACTGAAAGAAAGATGTGAGATAGTATAGAGAGATGGAGGGAAAGGGTGGAGTTGGAACTGACAAGTGACAGGTGGATCCAGGTGAGGGGAGGGTCATCGGCAGCTGAAGGAGGGGGTAGAATTGGGAATGATATCGGCAGCTGAAAGGTGAGAGCTGAAAGTGACAAAGGGCTGAAGAAGATGGAGTCTAACAGGAGAGGAAGGTGGAGCATGAAATTAAGGGAGGAAGGTAGGGAGGAAAACCAGTGGGAGGAATATTTGAGTGATAGCACATTCTGAATGGACTTTTAATATCCATTCCCCTCAATAGATGCTGCCTGGCCTGCTGAGTTCCCCCAGAGCTCTGTGTATATTGCGCCAGATACCAGCAGCTGCCATCTTGTTTTCTCTCTTAAAAACATATTGTACCTTCTTCTCATCTCACAAATGCCACAAACACAAAGGATCTTGTAAAAGATCAACTATCCCTTTCAAATTCCCTTCCTGTCTGCCATGAATGTTCCTTCTTATTTACCATCAAGAATATTAAAAACATGCTGGGATAAGAGGAGAGAAACTTGGAAAATTCTCAAGAGTCAATCATCTATGGAAGGGAGAAACCAAATTAATGCTTTAGATTGAAAATCCTTTCAAATAACTCAGAAAAAGAGATAACAAGACAGTTTTAATTTGCAAAGAGGATGGGGAGGAATGGAAGAGCCACACCTTGTTAGGAGACTATCAGCTGATCCATGTGGTCCAAGCGCCATTTCTTTTATAACAATGCCAATGTCGTTTGAACAAAATGGCCAACCCCACAGAAACATATAAGACCCCTGCTCTTTAACTTCTAATTGAACTTTTAGTCAATCTGTCCAAACACATTGAAGTTTATCTATGCTGACAAATTGGAAATACTGGCACAAGGAAAGGGTATCACCTCTGCAGAGGAAGACACATACACTAGCCAGACTGGCTGCTATTCTGACAACCAACCTAAACTACCCCACACAAATCACAGCTCAGTCATGCAAATATAAACCTAAACATGAGCTGGAATTGCACCTGTCTCATTCACTGCATTATCCAGTTTACTCTGGAGTAATGGAAACAAAACACTCAGCAGGTCAGGCAGCATTTTTGGAAAAAGAAACAACATTAACCTTTCAGGTGGAAGACTCCTCATCAGAAATCCAACTCTGGGTCGGATGAGGAGTGGTCTGTCTTAATTTTAGGGTTCCAGCATCTGCATTTTCGGATTTTTACTTAACTTGAATTTGCACTGTTGCAGATCTGTTCAGATCACTAAGTGCCCTGCTGCTTTTAGAATAATTGCATTTTGCTGCTGCTTATACCCTTCTCCTCCAATCATGACTTCTTGGTGATGCTGAGTGGGGTACAAATTCTGGTCAGGACACTGTGCATTGTATACTTTGAAATGCTGTTTTACTATTGTGATAATACATTTGTTGCTACCCAGGGTAACTCACAAAAATCAAAATTATGATATTAATGTAACATGACTAATTATATTGGTTATCATAAAAAGCTTGTAAAGTTTTATTGAAAACAGGAAAACAAAGGAACACTCAAGAATGAGAGTGCATTCTGAACCTTTGCTCTTAGTACAGGCACTAAATGCATTCAACGTTGCAGGAAATGGATTGGGATACAGTTAAAACTAACTATCCAGTCAAATTCTCTCCAGAGTATAAACAAAATGATTTTTTGATTGACCTTCTAAATAAGAGTTCAGAAACCTCAATAGTTAGTTAAATGAATTCAAAATATTGCTTTCATAACCTTTGCAATGCAGAAGCTTCATCTAACCTCTCATCCATCAGAATATTCCAGTGGGCTTTCGATGTAAGCTGATTGAGTAAACATGCCATCAGTTCTAGGATCATTTAATTTAAATGGGTCTTGAAAACCCTCGATACTAAATTTTACTCAGGCATGAGTGCCCTTGTTTATTCCAATTATGCATCCACTAAACAGTAATTAGATTAAGTCAGTGGAAAGTGCACAGGAATGAAGATTCACAACAGCACTGTTCATTTAGTCAACTTTGCAACAGTATCAGGATTTCAAACTGTAAATAAGTCCACATGCACAAAGGATAAACAGAATGTGAAACATTTACTCTTCCCACTATTTAAAACCTGCGTGGCAGGGTGGAGATCATTCCTACCAAAGGAGGAGCTTCTTCCCTCCGCCAGCCTGCAAGTCACCCTTGGGCAAGGTGCAGCACCTGCATAGCCCCCTTATCTGGGTCATGTGAAGCCATGAGAGCAGGTGGCATATGTTCGTATGAGTAGCTGGTGCATGTCATAAGTTCTGGTTATGTGATCATAGGCTGGGGTCACCCGTCTTGTAAAGACACTGCTCAGAAGAAGGAATGGCAAACCATTTCTGCATGAAAATTTGCCAAGAACAATCATGGTCATGGGGAGACCATGACTGCCTACGACATATGACACGGCACATAACAAATGAATTATTTAACATGAGTCTTAACACATTCAAATTAATCAATGAAGGAGGAATGCTGAGAACAAAGTTTAAACACTGTGAAACCCAGACAGGTTCAAAACACACTCAGCCAGTTTGTTGGGAAATGATGCAAGCCCATGGTGAATTGGGAAACATATTGGTGAATTGGCGTGGCGTGGCAACATAGTGGCTAGTGTAATGCTACTACAACACCAGCAACCTGGGTTCAATCCTAAAACTGTCTATAAGGAGTGAGTACGTTCTCCCCATGACTGCGTAGGTATTCTCTGGGTGCTCTGGTTTCCTCCCACATTCCAAAGACATGCAGGTTTATATGTTAATTGGTTACATAGTGTAACTGGGCAGTGAGGGCTGATTGGACCAGAAGCATCTGGTAAGGAATTACCTCATGTCACCCCTTTGCTCTCTTCTGTAGCTAGCTTTTCCAGGCCACAGGCCTCCTTCACTGGCATTTACTTGCCTTTTCATATTCTCTGTCAAAGCAAAGAAAAAGAAACCATTGTCTGGCTTAGGCTAAGTTTACATGTAAGTTCTGCAACAGAGATCCTCTCTAAACTTTGACCAAGGACCAAACACCAGTGCATCTCCAAGATCAATTCTTTTTTCAACCAATGATCAAGAAACAGCAAGTTATTATACAATGGAATATTTAAACAGCTGGTAAATCACCGTTTTCTTCTTGCCACTGGCTCAATAGCCAATGCCATTTCATTAGCTCTTCACTCAATTGTGGAACTTCAGGACAGTTAAGGTGCATGTTCAGGATGCTCTTCACTGAATTCAGCTTGGCATTCAATACGATCATCCTCTCAAAACGAATCAATAATCTTCAAGACTTAGGCCTGAATATCTTCTTGTGCAACTGAATCCTCATTTTCCTCTCTTGCAGACCCCAGTCAGTCCAGATTGACAACATCTCCTCCACAATCTCACTCAGCACAAGTGCACCACAAGACTGTGTGCTTAACCCCCTGCTCTACGCACTTCGTACTTATGACTGTGAGCACAGCTCCAGTGTCATACTGTCATTGGCCACATCAAAGGTGGTGACGAGTTAGTATATAAGAGGGAGTTTGAAAATCTGGATGAGCGATGCTACAACAGCCCTCACTCAATGTCAGCAAGACCAAAGAACTGACTTCTGGAGCAGGAAATCAGAGGACCATGAGCCAGTCCTCATCAGGGGATCAGAGCTAGAGGGGGCCAGCAACTTTAAGTTCCTCAGTGTTATCATTTCAGAAGATCTGGCTTGGGTCCTTATGAAAAAAGCACGGCAGTGCTTTTACTTTCTTAGAAATTTGTGAAGATTCAGCATGTCACTTAAATCTTCGACAATCTTCAACAGATGTATGGTGGAGAGTATGTTTCCTGCTATGGAAACGCCAATGTCCTTATACAGAAAAGCCTACAGAAAGTAATGGATATGGTCCAGTGCATCACGGGTAAAACCCTCCCTATCACTGAGCACATCTCCAAGGAGTACTGTCGCAGGAAAGCAGCATCCATCATCAAGGATCCCCACCGCCAAGACCTTGCTGTTTTTTCGCTGCTGCCGTCAGGAAGAAGGTACGAGCAAGGAGATAACATGAGAGAGGGACAGGGAATGGGAAATGGTGAGGGGGGTGTGGTTACAGGCATTACTGGAAGTTTGAGAAATTGACGTTCATGTTCCTCCAATCTAAGTGTGGCCCTATCCCAATAGTGGAGGGGGCCATGGATGGACATATCAGAATGGGAATGGTAAGCGGAATTAAAATCGGTGGCCACTGGGAGATCCCGCTTGTTCTGAGGATGGGGAGGGAGAAGTGGTACTGTATACTGACTGTCTGCAGTCTATTCATTAGGAAGATATGATGAATAGAGTGAGACATACCAAGAGTGTACAGGTGTAAAATTCTAATTGCCTTGATATCTGCAAATCCATAAGAAGTCTTTTAAAACTAGTTCTTTCTGATGCAATCGAGGATGAATAAGATTCAGACAACTAACTAACTGTTTCATCCATGGATTCCTCAACATAATCAGAAAATAAATCATTAATTTTTGCTATGGAATACCTAATAATATATTAATATATAATGACATATTAATGACATATACCCTGTTTGCTTCTGTGGGTTTTTCAGGTTAACCAGTTGAATGATTGAGCTGATTTTATTACAGCACTGGAAAGAGGGCTCACATATTTGCAAACTGGAATCAGTAGGCCAATTGCCATTCTGGCCCATTCTATCATTCAATAAAATCATGGCTGAATTGACTGGAACCTCATTTTGGCATTCCCTTCTATCCACTGTAACTTGCTTATCAAGAATTCAATTTACTCTGCCTTAAACATATTTGAAGATTCTGCTTTCCCTGCCCTTTGAAGGAAGACTCAATGTTTTAAAAGAAAACTAATCACCTCATCCCTGTTTTAAATGGTCAACAATTTACTTTGTTGAGTGACAACTCAACTCCTCCACATTCACACCATCAAGGCACCTTGAGATATGTTTAAATCAAGTCTCCTCTGATTCTTCTAAAAATATAAGCCTCACCCATCCAACTTTTCTTTATAAGACAATCTGTCAATTTGAAATTTTGATCTAGTATTGGGGATTGGGCAATAGTAATTTTCCCAGCCTATTGTATGTTCCCAGCAAAGTTACTGCCTTTTTTATGCCTCAGTTCCACCCATTTAGCCTCATTTGAAGAGCTTTCTTTGATACACCCCCCCATTCCTGCAATGTAAGTCTCCTTGATTAATAACACAATGCCCCCAACTCTTTTACATCCCTTCCTATCATGCCAAATGGCTTAAATCTGCTCCAATATCTTATAGTCTTATGCCTCAAGTGTCTATGCCCTGGAATATTGAGTTGCCAGAACTGTCCTTTCAACCACATCTCAGTGATTACTGTAATATCATGATCCCACATGCAAACCTTTGTTCTAAATTTGTCTGCTTTATCAGTCAAGATCTTTGCATTAAAATATGTATAATTTAGTCTTCCCATCCTCTCAAGAGCCTTCTCATGCCCATGTCTGCTCTGCTAACTGTGAAGTTTTCTCTGTGTATCTCATCAGCCAACATCTAAAATAAACTTGGGTGGAGTGTTATGTATATTGTGCTCTGCTTCTAAAATTAGGTTCTGTTGAAATCAAAGAATTAAATTTTTGAAAGCAGTACCTGTACATACAGTGCTGTGCAAAGGTTTTAGGCATATACATATAGGCAGGGTGCCTAAAACTTTTGCACAATGCTGTATTTGTCAATGTGAAGTGGATGGCGAGTTTGTAAATCTGGTGGGAGCAAAGAATGTTGGGACTACTAACGAGGGTGGAGCACTATGGGAGGGGTGTGGGACAGGTGATACAGAAGGAGTGCCCAGGCAGTGGGGGCTGGCACAGGTACAGACACACCCAGCCCTGAGACACCAGGCAAGGTCACTTGATTCCAAACAATTGGTTTATTAATCATTACAGAATGTCTCTTTGGTGTTTCCCCGGTCCCTCTTCCTTTCCCAACAATGATTCCCCTCCCCCTGCTCCTATCTACTTTCAGTCCACAATAGACACCCAGATCAGAATCAGCTTTATCATCACTCACATATGTCATGAGATTTATTTTTTCATGGCAGTACAATGCAATATATACAATTACTACAGTACTGTGCAAAAGTCTTAGGCACCCAAGCTCTCTCTCTCTCTCTCCATGTATATATATGCCTAAGACCTTTGCACAGTTCCGTAGATTTTCTACAACTTACAGAATGGATTCTGAATCCACTTTCCAGTTTATTCATTATTGACTTCATTGCTATTTGTTGGGTCTTGTATGCAAATTGGCAGTAATAATTCTTACATAAAAACAGAGACTGTCAACAGAAGTTCATAATTAGATCTAACAGTTTGAACATCCTTCAAGGGATTATATGTAGGTGCAAGATTTCTCTTTTTTTGTAATGAATTAATGCTAAGTGGGAAACAGAAGGTGGGAAGGAAGATTGCAAACAGAGATATCACTTCGGGCATGGATTCCAATGCACTGTTGGACATTGACCTAATGATGGACACTTCACACATCACTCCAGAGGAATGAAGTGATGCTGCCCTCTGAGAGTATTGATTTTTCAAGGCAACCTTCATCAATTAGTGTATAATGTAGCCGAGATGAGGGAACCTAGACGATGGAAGGAAGCTTTGGAAACAATATAATCTCTTTAATTACAATTACCCTGCATTCCCTTCTATCTCACACAAACAATGTAATTAACACCACAGTAGTGGTTCAACTGAATAATAAGTGTCTGACACTCTGCAGGTCCTAGAGATTCACATTGGCAAATCTAATGAGGACAGGCCCAGCTGCAGACTTGTCTAGATGATCTGAATTACACCTATTTAATACTCTTTGGGAATATAAGTCTTAGATTGGATTACAATGAAGTACTTATAAAAAAAGCTAAAGAGAAACTACCCTTAGTGCCTGAGGTCAGATGTTAACAGACCAGATTCTGCAGGCAATTGCTGCAAGTACCAAATGCCTCTGTTCCAAGCTTACTGACTGCACGACGCCCGATTACAATGGAATATGAGATTCTTCATCGAGCCCAGCAGTGGAACACAAAGTTGCAGCAATTTTTCAATAATTTCAGGCGTTCTGCCAAACAATCTGTGCCTCAGTTCATCAGAATGGACAGGCAGCCTTCCAAGGACAAATATAAGCATTAAATATTTTCTTTAAATTAAACTCTGCAGAACACTTACTTTGAACTGAATGTTCTTAGGTGTTTCATCAAGTATTTTGAAAAAAAAGATATTTTTAATGCTATTAATAATTTGATAATTGTTTAACAATATAATAAAGAGAAGCAAGGCATTTGGATATCGTACCTCATGTTATCTCAGTGCCTTTTATGGTACTAACCCTATATACCTTGAATTTCTTAATAACTAAGATTTTATTGATTTCAATCTTGAATATAATCAGCAGAATTTTCAGTAGAAAATTCCAAAGATTCTTCACCCTTTGAGTGGAAAAAAGTATTTACATCCCAGTCCTAATTAATCCTTGTTTTGAGACTGTCACCTTGTCGTAAATGTGATAATTCTTCTCAACTGAAGAATCTTGGCCCAATCTAGGTTCAACTTCATTAAAACTAACTGAAAAAAATTGCAAGCTTTTGAAATTTTTTAACTGTCAGGGGCATTCATGAACATTGAAAGCTTTGTGACAGGTTGAACAGCAGGATAAGATGCGGAAAAAGAACACAAGTCAGACTCCTCCCATTCTGCACTGATGCAATCCTATGACACTGATGTGATCAGTACAAAGAGGACCATTGAATTTGCAATTGCTCATTAGAAGATCGGTCAGTTAGTGCCACATATTAAGTTTATATCCATTTCCCAGAATTTATTTTTGTTGTTTTGTTTGTGGTACTGGGAAGTTGTGAATAACACACATGAGAGATGGAGAGGTGAGCAGTAAATGTGCAGCTCATTATTTTACTTGTAAGTCATCTACCCAGAATGCCCTCACATTACGTTCAGAACATAACACACAGGGAAGCCTAACAGCAACCTGAAAGGGTCAATACATAATACATAACATATCGCTCCCCCTTATTTTAGAGGTTTCTCCCCCTTCTCATGCACAGACCAGCTGCTGAACTTTAAACATTCAATGGAGTAATCATCAAATCCAAACTAGGGAAAGAGGGTAGATTGCCTCTTTTCCAAGACGTAACCCTAGGGATTATTTTGTTTATTCTGCCCCATGTGCTAGACACTAAACTAGAAATTTAATCAGTCTGGAAGCTGCCTGTTCCTGTGAGGGTACCAACAACCTGGAGTGACACCAAAATTATATCTCTTGGTGGTATATGTATAAATCTTGGCTTTGACTACATTGTCAGTAGGGGACACATCAGATGGGGGAGCAATGGCTGTGTAATTTGATCTTAATGGAGGCTTTGCAGTTGTTGTTTCAGAATCCTGTCCTGTCTCCACAATTGGATCTGGATTGGTCAGTTGGTGTTGGTTTCCCGTTGCCTCATATTGGGCAACAGCTGATCAACATGCCTTCTCCAGATAACACAGCCAGCAGGTTTTGTGACTCTGGCTCTTCATGCATCTGCAAGTATGCTTGACTCAAGTCAATCCTGCTAAATGTCTGTCCTCTGACCAATCCTGCAAAAAGGGGAATGAGGGGAAGAGGGTAATGTTCAGCCGTGAGAATCAGGTTAATGGTTACTTTGAAGACACCACAAAGCCTAAAGGTCAAACCCTTTTTCAGGAGAGAAATCACTGGAGTTGCCCATTTACTTACACACACTAGTTCAATACCTTACTCTGGACCAGTCTTTCCAATTCAGACTCTACCTTTGGGTTGAGGGTTAGTTAATTACAAGATTGGTCAGTTAGTGCCACATGTTCATTAATCTGCACCGTAATAGGTACTACTCCCCTCACTGGAAGTCCTTAAAGTCAATCTTGCCCCTTCTGGGGTGAAATGCTGCAATTTCCCCTTGTAAACTCTCTCTGACCCAGAAATACTGCACATCCCATTTCCTCCTGCATCATCACTGTGGCCCCATCCAACTGCAGGGTCATCCAATAGCCATCTTTGTGTCCTGAAACAGATTAAACATGCAAAGCTTCTTCAACCACAGAGAGAGAGTCACTCAGTATGTTCCAGCTTGTTTACATTTCTTCTTGTTTTTACAAAAGTTGTTTTTCTTTATCACAGTGTTTTTGGTTAACAAGATATTTTTACTGTTACAGGTGCATTCAATATGTCCCTTTTTCCCCACAGCCTTTGCAACTTAAGTACTTACAGCAGCATTCTTTTTCTGAGAGCCCAGTTTTACTGCAATGGTAACACTGATTGCCAATAAGTGTGTTATTCTTAAAGTCAGTAGAAACTTTATGAACTTGAGCAGATGCACTTACTAGCTGTGCGTCTTTAAGCTGTCATTTCCATAGATGTACTAATCTCAATTGCTTACTGTAATGTTAATCTGTCACATAACACGTCATTTAGCAACTGCCCAAAATCAGTGTTCAGACTACTACTTCAGCACTGCCACAAACTGAAATACTCTCCCCTTCCTCTTGACTCCTTATATGAAATCTAAATCTCTCAGCAATAATCAAAATTTTAGATGAAGAGTGTCCCTTTATGACTTTCACTGTCTTCATAAGGCTTATCGCCAGACTTAGCAGGTTGCACTAGACTGCGTAATACATCAAATAATTTGCACTCATTACAGTCAGAAAAGTTGGAATATGAATATCAGCTGAAGTTTGAGTTGCCAGTGCAAAATATTCAAATCTTTCAGTATATATACTCCTTCGCTCTGTTGCTTCGTCATCCAGCCTCGTACTTCCAAACGTTGCTGCCATTTCAGAAAAGTTCACTAGTCTTATTCATCTCTCTCCCTATTTGTTTTACTTAACTGTCCCATTATATCCCCTCAAATTCTTCACTCACTCACCAAGCTGTTTTCTCATGGCGTCCTCTTTTTGCTCACCCACATTACACAGCGGTACACCACCAGCACTGCACGTGAACTCTTCTTGCCAAAGGGAACGAAACAATAAATATTCCATGAGGACTTGTCACCTTGCTGCCAGTTGTTATGTTTGTGGTGTGGGGAAGCTGGGTGGCCGTGAATGACGCACATGAGAGATAGCGAAATGAGGAACAAGTGTGCTGCTGTTTATTTGTAAGCCATCTACCCAGGATGCCCTCTCACATGATATTCAGTACATAACAGACAAAGAAGCTTGACAGCAACCTGTAGGGGTCAAAATATTCACTAATACATAACATTTGTCACCTCCATTTATCTAGTTCCCTTTCAAAGCTATTTGAAACACGTTATTCATTACCCTACGTCAGATAGTGGATTCTACCGCTCACTTTACAAATAGCTTTGTCTTTCTTTTGCCCTTTCCATTGACATATTATTCACTATGAACTGTTTGTCTTCAGTTACTCTTGATAAAAATATAATTATTTTCAACATAATTTTCAACATAACTTCCTTTTCTCTATTATATATAGAATTAATCCCATCTTCTCCAATCTATCAACTAGTATTCATTGTATAAAATAGCTATTGTGTATGACACTTGGTACCTCACATGGCACAATTACGCAATATTTCAGTTACAGATAACATTTTGCATCTATCAGATTGATGATTAATAGATCCAAGAAGTACCACTTCTTAGCTCAGCTTTCATATCACTGAGGATGCAGACACATCCAAGTTGCTAACTCAAGAACTTTGATAGTCTGTGAGGTTTTAATTTAAATCTAATATTGTTCTCTCAAACATACATACATTTACAAAATAGAGTAATTTAGAAGGTGATGGTACCAGTGACCAATGGCAACACCCTGCAGGCAGCTTACAAAAGTTCTGGATGCTCTTCTCCTAAGACTTCTTCTGGACTGCGATCAGAAGCCTGTAATTTCTCTTTTAAGAATGTAATTTTGGGGCAACTGAACAATCTAGCACTTCTGCAATCTTCTGCGGGATTCACTCACAGCCTACATGCAGCTGTGGCATTACGATGCGCCTAATGACAGAACACAAACCTTTGGTTGGCTCCATTACCCTGCGCTGATTAAAGTGCTGGCAAGATTAAAATCGTCGAGGACGAAGGTGAAAAATGGACCATCTTCCTGGATTTGACCCATCTCTTCTTGCAGCTGTCGACGAGCATAAGGTGTAGGAATCTTGCATCCCACGCCGCTGGATTCAAGTGCAACCGTTGCACTGCAGCCATAGGGCTTCTGGATGGGCTCCAATCCCTCCATGCTGAATGGGCTCTGCAGCTGTGGACTTACTCAGCTGTGATCGTTGTGCTTTTCTCTTTTTTTTGGTCATGATTTGATTTGGGCACTTCAGTGCTGAACTGAACCAACTCTGCAGCTGCGGACTCTATGGTTAATATTATTTGCTTACTTTTTATTGTTTGCATGATGTGTTCTTTTTCACACATTGATGGCCTTATTGAGTGGGGTTTTTCATTTTTATTTTATTTTATTTATTTCATTGAGATACAGCACAGATAGGCTGTTTTGGCTCTTCAAATCATGCTGCCCAGTAACTCCCAGTTTAATCCTAGCCTAATCATAGGATCATTTACAGTAACTAATTAATCTACCAACTGGTTTGTTTTTGGACTGTGGGAGGAAACCCATGAGGTCATGGGGAGAATGCGTAAACTCCTTATTGCATTTCTTTGTTTCTGTGGCAGCCTACAAGAAAACAAATCTCAAGGTTATATACTGTCTACATACTTTGATAATAAGTGTTCTTTCAACTTCAAACTTTTTGAACTTTGAACTTTGATACTGCCCTAACTTGATCTTATTTTGACTAGCATGTTTGACAGAACAATTCTCTGCTTATCTGTGCTCCCATTTTTCCGTGATCTCTTTGGTGATTACATTTTCATTCTAAATCTAATTAACAAACACCTTGCTCCTCAAATGCTAATTCAAACATTAGGATTATATTATTTTTTTGAATTAAGACAACTCTTGGCATTTTTGAGCCTAGTTACTTGTTTGTAGGAAAATGCATTCATCTACAGGCAAATTATAACGGACTGCCCACATGATTGGGAAACGCTTTGTGACTTGTTGCCTGGGTGTTTAAACCTATTAAAACAAATCAAGCTGACTAGGTTATGTCTTTTTATCTCACTTTTATTCAGCTCAAGGCATTTTTTGCAGTTGGAATGATGAATTTGCCATTTTCTTGCTTCCATGTTGCAGTTTGAGAGCTCATCAGTCCTACTGACAAGTACACCATGTTCCAAAAAGTTAAGGAGCTAATCTGATGGTCCATTTAAGGTAAAAGAGATTAATATTCTACAATAGCAATTGCAAAATCTTCACCATTTTATCAAAATAAAACAAATGAAACAAGAACACAAAACAGTTTATGAAGCTTCCTCTCAGAGGGGCCAATAAATATCAATTTCAAATAATATTCTCAGCAAAGACCAGGAAGAAAACAATGCATTAAAAACACAAAATGTTGGGAACACTCAGCAGAAATGGCAGCACACAAGGAAAGAGAACCAGAGCTAAAATTTCAGTAAGACCAAGAGTGGCCGTTTTTTCCGGTGATGTCATCGTAGAGAATGGCAGCTTAAGTCACTAGCTCCTCCGGAAAAACGCGTATTAAGCCTCGTTAACCCATCAAATATGATATTTTTTGAAAAATATTTGAACTGAAAAGAGGGGCAAGAATGGGGAGAAGAAATGGAAATAAAAAAGCGACACTGCATCCGAGAGGAGTGCAACGAGCGGCTCTCCGACCCGACTGCGTGCTAACGAGGCGGCTGCTGGGCCTCGTTCAGGCGAAGCGGCGAATATCTTCGAAATCCTGAAAGAAATAATGGAGGTCCAGAAAGATATAAAGCAACAGCTCCATGATATTAAGGCAGAGCTCACCAGCGTTAATCAAAAAATAGCGGTGGCAGAGACTCGAATTGAGAAGGTGGAAGATGGCGTTCAAAACGTGGAATGGATATTGAGCAAGACAATAAAAATAATACATCACCAAGAAGGTAAACTGCTTGACCTGGAGGGAAGATCACGGCGGAAAAATATCAGAACCTACATCGTTCCCGAAGGAGCGGAGGGCTCGTCCATGGCGGAGTTTGTCGGAAAGTTACCGCGGGACACACTGGATCTTCCCCCGGCTATGAAGCTGGAAGTCGAAAGAGCCCACCACGCGTTAGTCCCAAACCCTACCCAGGATAGAAAGCCACGCTCAATAATAATTAAATTCCTTCGGTACAACACCAAGGTGGAGATTCTACGAAGGGCCTGGGGTAAGAAGAGAGTGATTTAAAGTGGATAAATTAATATATTTCGACCAAAATTACCCCCCCCCCCCCCGCGGTCCTCCAGAAATGCAAAGAATACTCCGAAGTAAAGCAAGTACTAAAGCAAAATAAGATTAGATTTCAAACTCCATACCCTGCTAAATTTCGAGTGTTTTTTGACAACGGGACGCGGTTGTACCCGACAGTGGAAGAGGCGACTACAGACATGAAGGCCAGAGGGTTGCCCGTCAGCATGACCAAAACGAGTGGAAGCCTGACTGAAGAATTATCCCACTCCGCTTGGGAAATAATGTGAGAATCGAGAAGGCAGGAGACGGGAGGAGGCTGAGAGAAATATATCAGGAAGAGACTGGGAGTTTCCCAAAGACAGTCCTCACCCCCTTCAGAAGAGCCATGAGGTTTGGCTAACTTTAAAAATGTTGAGAAGCTAAAGGGAAGCAAAAGTACATGGTGATAAACCTATCTCGAGAAATACTTATTATAATGTGGAATTTATATTACTTAGTTGTTATTCTTTATTCACTCACTTACTCCTTTTTCCCCACCAAAATGAGAATATATATATGCATATGTGTATGTGTGTATGTATATATATATATTTATATATATATTTGTGTGTGTGCATATATATATGTATATATAGGAGGAGTACACAGGGAAATCTTTTCTGTGTAATAGATTTGTTCGCTGACTTTTATGAATACTGCAATGGGGGCCCTCTCACAAGTAGGAGGGTTATCCCCCACAGCTAGACATTTCCTCTAGCTCAACGCAGGGTCATCTACTAGAGACCTCAGCCTTGGAATCACATGGCCGTTGCCATTTTTGTTATTATTTGCGTTTCTTGGTTCTTATTTGTTCAGGGAGTAGATCGATTAAGTTTTATTCTAATTTCAATGATACATTGACAGATAAATACAGATGGCTAAGGACAAGGTAAAATTAATTTCTTTTAATGTAAATGGGCTATTAAATCCAATCAAACGTAATAGAATTTTATCCAAAATGAAAAAAGAACAAGCCCATGTAGTATATTTACAGGAAACTCATTTAAGTGATAATGAGCAAAAAAAACTAAAGAAAATGGGCTTCACTAATCTGTTTTTCTCCTCATATAAATCAGGACATAGGAGAGGAGTTGATATTCTTATCTCAAGTAGGCTAAATTTTGAAAAAGTATTCGAAATGGGAGATAAAGAGGGCAGATATATTCTGGTAAGGGGGAATATAGACGGCAATTCAGTTACTCTATTGAATATATACGCACCTCCGGGAAGTGATATTGGTTTCTTTCAGAAAATTACTGATATTATAGTAACGGAAACAGAAGGTCTCCTGATATGTGAGGGAGACTTAAATTTACAATTACAACCAAACTTAGACTCTTCCAATAGAAAAGCCGATGAAACAAAATCTTTACATAAGAAGGTCAATACACTTTTTGAGGATATTGGTTTAATTGATATATGGAAGGACCATTTCCCTGACAGAAGGGATTACACTCATTATTCTGCTCCTCATTCTGTATATACAAGAATAGACTATTTCATAACATTTGGAAAAGACAAAGACAAAATAAACACCTGTGGAATTGGGACAATAGATGTAAGTGACCATGCACCTATATATTTATCTGTTGATTTTGACCTACAACCAAAGAATACTATTTGGAAACTAAATTCAAGTCTACTCAATGATCCATACTTTAAGGAACAAATTAAAAAAGAAATTGGTCTCTACTTAGAATTTAATGATAATGGAGAGGTTTCACCTCCCAATTTATGGGATACTCTGGAGGCGGTCTTCAGGGGGAAAATTATAGTGATATCTTCATATAAGAAAAAAAAAGGACTAAAACATTAGAGGAATTACAAAATAGGCTGAAGGAACTAGAGAAAAAACACAAATTGAATTTGGCACAGGATACATTAGGGGGAATTAAAAGAATTAGGAATGAAATAAATAATTTGGCTACGCAAGAAATCAGGAAAAACTTAATGTTTCTGAAACAGAGACATTATGAAAGTGGATCAAAATCTATGAAAATACTGGCGTGGAAACTGAAAAAAAGACAGCAGAAAATACAATTCATAGAATTAGGGACCCAAGAACGAAAATAATAAAAAATAAGCTAAGTGAAATTCAAGAAGCTTTTGAAGTGTTTTACAAAACTCTATATTCCAAAGTTCCAGGGGGAAGCATAACCCAAATTGACACCTTCTTGAATTCTCTAGAGTTACCCACTTTAAGCGAAGAACAAAATAGAACGATGACTGCTGACATAACTGAAGTTGAATTAAAAGCTGCAATTAGTAGGCTTAAATTAAGCAAGTCACCAGGATCAGATGGGTACACGGCAGAGTGGTACAAAGAATTTAAAAATGAGTTAATTCCTGTTTTACTCCCCACACTGAACTGGGCTCTAAAAAAGGCACAAATGCCAGCCAGTTGGAAGGAAGCGATAATCTCAGCTATACCGAAAGAAGGCAAGGATAAAATGGAATGCGAGTCATTTAGACCAATATCCGTTCTTAATGTAGATTATAGGTTATTTACCTCCATCATGGCCAAACGATTAGAGGAGTTTCTACCCATACTGATACGTAATGATCAGACAGGTTTTATACGACAACGCCAGACACAAGACAATATACGAAGGATACTTCACATTATGGATCATATACAAAAAAATAAAATCGAAGCAATAGTGATAAGCGTGGACGCGGAAAAAGCATTTGATTCGGTTAATTGGAATTTTCTTTACAGGGTTTTACTTAGATTTGGTTTCCAAGACACAATTATTAAAACTATACAGACACTATATGACAATCCTACTGCTAGGATTAAAATCAATGGATATTTATCAAATAGTCTTACCCTAGAAAGGGGCACGAGACAGGGTTGTGCATGGTCACCACTACTCTTCGCGTTATATCTGGAACCGTTAGCTCAATACATCAGACAAAATGAAGATATCAGGGGAATTACTACTAAAGGGACAGAGCATAAATTGGCTTGTTATGCGGATGACATTTTGATCTATCTAGGGCAACCAACATACTCTTTACCTAAATTGATGCAATCCTTTGAACAATATGGCCAATTATCAGGATACAAGATCAACATAGATAAAACCCAATTACTTTCATATTACTATAGCCCACCAAGAGAAATTGAAAGTCGATACCCCTGGGCATGGCACACAGAGTCTTTCAAATATTTGGGCATCATTATGCCAAAAGATTTGACAAAATGATCAAAAGGTAATTATCAGCCTTTATACAAAAAATTAAGGAAGATGTGGCAAGATGGAACCTGATTCCTTTTTTCAGTCTCAGTTCAAGGATTGAGTGTATTACAATGAATATACTGCCCAGACTGTTATATCTCTTTCAGACCCTACCGATAGAGGTTAATCAAAATCAATTCAATGAATGGAACAAGATGCTATCAAGGTATATTTGGCAGGGTTAAAGGCCTAGAGTTTGTCTCAAAACTTTGCAGTTAGGAAAGGAAAAGAGGGGGATGGGGCCTACCTTCTCTTAATGATTATTATTTTGCAGCAAAGTTGAGAGCTGTGATATGTTGGTGTAACCCATCATATGACGCTCAATGGAAAAACATTGAGGAACGGGTACTTCTCATCCCCATGCAAGCAATTTTGGCTGATAACAATGTGCAAAGGTACATAAATACTATTGATAACCCATGGGTGAAATTGACTCTTAAAATATGGAAAACTACTATAAAAGAATATAATCCAGAGGAAGATATTGCAATTCTTAAATGCTGTGCATATGACTTGGATTTTACACCAAATATACTGGATGCTAGATTTAAGGACTGACAGCTAAAGGAATAACAGTTCTTTGCAACATAATGAAAGAAGGAACACTGTTCAGTTTTGAAATGCTTAAAGAGAAACAATTATTAGAAAAACAAGATTTTTATCAGTATTTGCAGATGTGACAATATGTTAATAAGACGCTTAAAAATGTAACCAAGGCAAATACATGCTTGATAGAGCTCTTTAGAAAAGAATATAATTCAGATAATGGTAGTAGAATCATTTCAAGCACGTATAAGGGGTTGTCAAATCTTAAAACACATTCGACTTCATACCTTAAAACAAAATGGTAAAAGGAAGGAGGGATAATTATATCTGAGGAAGAATGGACAACAATATGGAAATATCAATGGAAGTGTACCAGGTCACAGAAAAGGAGGGAGTTTGGATGGGAAAACTTGATAAGATATTTTATTCCACCCTCTCAGAAATCCCATTATGATAGTAAGATCCCTGTTTGCTGGAGAAATTGTGGAAATCAAAATGTAAATCATTATCATATTTTTTGGGACTGCCCTGTTATCAAAAGCTATTGGAGGGGGATACACAATGCCTTACAAGACATCTTTAAATGTGAAATACCCTTAGAGAGTAAGACCATATATTTTGGATATATACCTCAATAATGGTTGAAAAGAGATAAATATTTAACGAATATACTGTTGGTGGCTGGTAAAAAGACTCGTACTAGGAAATGGTTATCACAGGAGTGCCCAACTTTAATTTCATTGATGGCAATTACAATGGACATTTACAAAATGGAGAAGATAACAGCATCTGTTAACCATAAGCTGGAACAATTTGATTCATACTGGGAAAAATGGTTTAACTACATAATGCCTCATAGGCCTGATTTTATTCTCACAAATCAATGAATATGTTGTAAAAAAAATCACTCCCTACTTGTACATAGTTCTTTCCTTTTGCTTTTTTTTCTTTCCACTCTTTTTTATAAGTGTATACCTCAGATAAATACTTTGTGGAGATTTGTGATATATATGTACAATGTCTGAAATATATCTTACGGAAATGTTTGTTTGATGATGAACTTCAATAAAAAAATAAATTACAAAAAAAGACCAAGAGTGGCCAAAACATGATGAAATCCTAAGAAGATAGTGGTCAGAAGTCACCTACAATAGACTGGGGTATTTTACTAAAAGGGTTAGCAATGAAAAAAGCGTGGATAATATTTAAAGAATGTTTATATGAATTATATCAATTATTCATTCCTACCTGACACAAAAGTCTTTCAAGACAGTGGGACCAATCATCATTTACAAAGGAAATTAACTGCAGTGGAGACATAAAACTTGTCAGAAAAAGCAACAGGATTGAGGATTAGTAACAGTTTATAATAGAGGAAGAAGAACAAAAAGATTAAAAGTGGGATAGTGGAATGAGAGACAAAACTTATAGGGTATATAAAAGAGTCTGTGAAAGCATCCATAAAGGAGGGAGGTTAAGTGGTGCAACTCCGCCATGGATGGCCTCAGTGTTAGGCATGGGGTTAGCAAACCCAAAGCTACAGAAAAGCCAACAGAAGCTCCAAGGACCTTATCCCTGGGAGAGGAAGGATACACCAAGAAGATGGGTTACACCTGGGAATACTTGAAAGACTGGCCCAGGACAGAAGACTCTAGCAAGCTGCTGTAAGTGGTCTTTGCCCTGGAACAGAGGATATCTTTGCAAACATTCCTGGAGCAAAGTGGACTTAGCTGAGGCCTGCCTACAGATAGAGAAGGGAGAAGAGTCTGAAGTGTTTCTCACGATAGACACCCACAAAGGGCGTTATTGCTATAATAAGCTTATTTTTGGAGAGGCATCTGTACCCATACTCTGGCAGAAAGCTGTGAACCAGGTGCTGCAAGAGTGCACACTCTCTCAGTGTTACCTTCATGACACCATTGTTACCCTTGAGGATGACAAGGAACATCTCCAAAATCTCAAGACAGTGTTAAAAAGATTAGAAGGTTATGGGAATAGCACAACAAGTGTAAATCCTTTAAACCAAGCATCGCTTACTGTGATCACACCATTGATACACAAGATTTATACAAGTGTGCTGAGAAAATTCAAGCAGTGGTGGATGCCCAAGGCCAAAGGACATGTCTCAGTTGTGGTTCTCTTTTGGATTTGTCAATTACTCTACAGGTTGCTGCCAAACCTAGCTACAGTGCTCTATGCCTTGAACTCATTACTCATTACTACAGATCGAGAAGAAATTGCAATGGACATAGCAGTGTGAGGTGGCTTTCCAAAAGACATTGTACTCACACATTATGATCCACATCATCCAGTGAAGCTTGCCTGTGAGGCCCCACGCTATAGTATATGTACATTCATGTCACTTACCTCTGCAGAGTAATATTACACACAGATTGACAAAGAGGCATTGAACTTGATTTGGAGTATAAAACATTTCAACCAGTACTTGTATTGGAGAGAGTTTACCCTCATTACTAGTCATCAACCATTGGTGTCTATTTTCAATCCTCAGAAGGGTGTCTATATTGTATTTTATGTATATATCTGATGATGAGAGAGCATATTACATACTTGAGTAGATATACATTCTATATTGAGTTCAGGTTTATAGCTAAGCAGGAAGGAGTATTGTATATTTAATATTTCAGTATTATTTGAGTAATATTGTAAACATATTGCTTGGTTAAGCATTCTTTGTTTCTGTATTTTATTACAGGTTAAAGTAAAAGTACATGAGTAACATACGTCATTATGCCACCAGGTCATAAGTCTGCACTTCACTAAAGTGAATGTAAATGCATATGCGTTATCCTCAACTCCCATGTTTTTTTCTTCCAATTAGTTTTCTTTTTTTTAAATGTATTTTTTATACTGAAGTTCATCATCAAACATTTCCATAAGATGTATTTCAGACATTGTACATATATATCATATAATCATATATATAACAAATCTCCACAAAGTATTTATCTGAGGTATACACTTATAGAAAAGAGTAGAAAGAAAAAACAAGCAAAAGGAAAGAACTATGTACAAGTAGGGAGTGATCTTTTTTTTTTACAACATATTCATTGATTTGTGAGAATAAAATCAGGCCTATGAGGCATTATGTAGTTAAACCATTTTTCCCAGTATGAATCAAATTGTTCCAGCTTATGATTAACAGATGCTGTTATCTTCTCCATTTTGTAAATGTCCATTGTAATTGCCATCCATGAATTTAAAGTTGGGCACTCCTGTGATAACCATTTCCTAGTAAGAGTCTTTTTGCCAGCCACCAACAGTATATTCATTAAATATTTATCTCTTTTCAACCATTATTGAGGTATATATCCAAAATATATGGTCTTACTCTCTAAGGGTATTTCACATTTAAAGATGTCTTGTAGGGCATTGTGTATCCCCCTCCAACAGTTTTTGATAACAGGGCAGTCGCAAAAAATATGATAATGATTTGCATTTTGATTTCCACAATTTCTCCAGCAAACAGGGAGGTTACTATCACACACAAAATGCTGGTGGAACACAGCAGGCCAGGCAGCATCTATAAGGAGAAGCACTGTCGATATTTCGGGCCAACACCCTTCGTCAGGACTAACTGAAGGGAAAGATCTCCTTATAGATACTGCCTGGCCTGCTGTGTTCCACCAGCATTTTGTGTGTGTTGTTTGAATTTCCAGCATCTGCAGATTTCCTTGAGGTTACTATCATAATGGGATTTCTGAGAGGATGTAATAAAATATCTTATCAAGTTTTTCCATCCAAACTCCCTCCATTTCTGTGAACTAGTACACTTCCATTGATACTTATACATTATACATTGTATTGTATGTAATGAGTTTTTGCTACAACAAGTGTATGGGACATTGGAAAAAAATGTTGAATTTCCCCATGGGGATGAATAAAGTATCTATCTATCTATCTATCTATCTATACCTCCATATTGTTGTCCATTCTTCCGCATATATAATTATCCCTCCTTCCTTCTCCCATTTTGTTTTAATGTATGAAGTCGAATATGTTTTAAGATTTGACAACCTCTTTTACATGCTTGAAATGATTCTACTACCATTATCTGAATTATATGCTTTTCCAAATAGCTCTATCAGGCATGTACTTGCCTTGGTTACATTTTTAAGCGTCTTATTAACATATTGCCGCATCTGTAAATACCGATAGAAATCCTGCTTTTCTAATAAGTGTTTCTCTTTAAGCATTTCAAAACTGAACAGTGTTCCTTCTTTCATTATGTTGCAAAGAACTGTTATTCCTTTAGCTGTCCAGTCCTTAAATCTAGCATCCAATTTATTTGGTGTAAAATCCGAGTCATATGCACACCATTTAAGAATCGCAATATCTCCCTCTAATTCATATTCTTTTATAGTAGTTTTCCATATTTTAAGAGTCAATTTCACCCATGGGTTATCAATAGTATTTATGTACCTTTGCACGTTGTTATCAGCCAAAATTGCTTGCATGGGGATGAGAAGTACCCGTTCCTCAATGTTTTTCCATTGAGCATCATATGATGGGTTACACCAACATATCACAGCTCTCAACTGTGCTGCAAAATAATAATCTCTAAGAGAAGGTTGGCCCCATCCCCCCTTTTTCTTTGCTAATTGCAAAGTTTTGAGATGAACTCTAGGCCTTTAACCCTGCCAAATATACCTTGATAACATCTTGTTCCATTCATTGAATTGTTTTTGATTAATCTCTATTGGTAGGGTCTGAAAGAGATATAATAGTTTGGGCAGTATATTCATTTTAATAGACTCAATCCTTGAACTGAGACTGAAAAAAGGAATCAGGTTCCATCTTGCCACATCTTCCTTAATTTTTTGTATAAAGGCTGATAATTACCTTCTGATCATTTTGCCAAATCTTTTGGCATAATGATGCCCAAATATTTGAAAGACTCTGTGTGCCATGCCCAGGGGTATCGACTTTCAATTTCTCTTGGTGGGCTATGGTAATATGAAAGTAATTGGGTTTTATGTATGTTGATCCTGTATCCTGATAATTGGCCATATTGTTCAAAGGATTGCATCAATTTAGGTAAAGAGTATGTTGGTTGCCCTAGATAGATCAAAATGTCATCTGCATAACAAGCCAATTTATGCTCTGTCCCTTTAATAGTAATTCCCCTGATATCTTCATTTTGTCTGATGTATTGAGCTAATGGTTCTAGATATAATGCAAAGAGTAGAGGTGACCATGCACAACCCTGTCTTGTGCCCCTTTCTAGGGTAAGACTATTTGATAAATATCCATTGATTTTAATCCTAGCAGTAGGATTGTCATATAGTGTCTGTATAGTTTTAATAATTGTGTCTTGGAAACCAACTCTATATAAAACTCTGTAAAGAAAATTCCAATTAACCGAATCAAATGCTTTTTCAGCGTTCACGCTTATTACTACTACTTCGATTTTATTTTTTTGTATATGATCCATAATGTGAAGTGTCCTTCATATATTGTCTTGTGTCTGGCGTTGTCATATAAAACCTGTCTAATTGTTACATATCAGTATGGGTAGAAACTCCTCTAATCGTTTGGCCATGATGGAGGTAAATAATCTATAATCTACATTAAGAACGGATATTGGTCTAAATGACTCGCATTCCATTTTATCCTTGCCTTCTTTCGGTATAGCTGAGATTATCGCTTCCTTCCAACTGGCTGGCATTTGTGCCTTTTTTAGAGCCCAGTTCAGTGTGGGGAGTAAAACAAGAATGAACTCATTTTTAAATTATTTGTACCACTCTGCCATATACCCATCTGATCCAGGTGACGTGCTTAATTTAAGCCTACTAATTGCAGCTTTTAATTCAACTTCAGTTATGTCAGCAGTTATCGTTCTATTTTGTTCTTCGCTTAAAGTGGGTAACTCTAGAGAATTCAAGAAGGTTTCAATTTGGGTTATGCTTCCCCCTGGAACTTTGGAATATAGAGTTTTGTAAAACACTTCAAAAACTTCTTGAATTTCATTTAGCTTATTTTTTTTATCATTTTTGTTCTTGGGTCCCTAATTCTAAGATCATCAACTTTGTTCTCAGTGGCCAGAACGTTAGTTAGCACTCTGTTGAGGAGTGGTGACTTGAACCCACACAATTTCCACCTCACCTACAGCTCAACACTCTTATTACACGTTTGAGGTAAGTGGCTGCATGTGGTTGGTCCTGGGGTTCTTGAAGTGGAGTCACCTGGACTGGAGGGTAAGTGACTGCTTAAGGACAGACCTGGAAGACCCGGAGTGGTTTCACTTGGTAAATACTTAAACATGTTAGGATCTGATATTATTCCTGGTTCGGAACATACAGCTAACTACACTTACCAAAGGTTTCAGATGGTAGAGGTCATGGATTTGTGATATGCTGCTGAAGGAGCCTTTCTGAGAAGGTACATGATCCTTTAACAGCGTATTTTGCAATTTATGGCTCTGGTGACATGAAATGATGTTTCAGCCTCCCTCTACCCAAAAAAATATATTCAATTTCTAAGTTTATCGTGTAAATTACCAGAATAAGTGTTAATTTCTTCTGATAGTTTGAGCAACTCAAGCTGTGTAACTTTACTCATGAAATTAAAGTTAATGATGTTGAAAATTAAGTAAAGTGATAACAAATGAAAACAAAGATCAATAGTAGTGGTAACACAGAGAAAATGTTGGAAGAACTCTGCAGGTCAGGCAGCATCAATGGAGAAGAATAAACACCTGAGACCCTTCATCAGGATGGAAGTAAACAAAGAAGATGCCAGAATAAGAAGATGGGGGGGGGGGGGAGAAAAAGGAGTACAAGCTGGCAGGTGAAAGGTGAGACTAGGAGAGGGGGAAAGATAGGCTGGTGGGGGAAGAGGGGCTGCAGTGAGTAGCTGGGATGTGATAGGTAGAAAAAATAAAAGGTTGAAGAAGAAACTGACAGGAGATCACTGATATCTGCATCGACTGTGAGATACTTGTAACTTCTTGACTGCAGAACAATTTTGCAAAATGGGATCTCCCATCTTAAGCTTTCTTCTGCCTCATTAGAAGCCAGGAAGTTTGTCACAGTGCATCTTCTAATATTATTCAATGTAGGCACACCATAAATCAACTTCTAGTGAAATGGAAGGTGCCCTTCCCTCAATACTTGGATAATTCTTAAAATTAAATCATCTTGCAGCCTTTGTTGCTAAGGTGCTCACCTCAATCAAAATAAAATAAGAGCAACATTTAAAAGCCATCTAGTAATATACATGAATAGGAGAGATTTGGAGAACTTTGGGCCAAATGCAGGCACATGGATGCTGAAGCACCAAGTTTCATGCTGCATGACTATATGACCCTGCATCTTACGCATACACTAAGAATTGAAATAACATAACTATTTCCATTCATTTTTTCCCTCAGAACGGTAGAGATCATAGACTAAAGGTACTATTGCACTTTTTACTGGGAGGAATAAAGTAACAGCTGCTGTTTAGGGTAGAAGTTGTAAACACAATACCAATTTTTTTCAGTGGTCATTTGTATAGTAAATATGCAGAGAGTGCAACGACAACAACATATCTGATTAATGAGCAGGTTATCTAGTATAAAGGGAAGGAATTATCAAACTGAATTGATTAATTCATTTTGAATTCAACAAATATAGACACCCGGTCTATATTTGTTCAACAAGTTTACAAATTATGTAAAGCAACCATAATCAGACATTTTAAAAGTGACAAGGATTCAATCCATGTAGCGCTGTATTAAAAAAAATCAAGTTTTTTTAAAGAATAAATCTGCCAGTAATCTAGTTGAATAAAACAGAAGTGTTTTATGAAGAGTTTGAGCCAAATGTTCTTTCAGAGAGCCTCTGGTGAATTTGGAGGCTGTGTTTACTCAGTGGAAATGAAAGTGTAGGTGGATCCCAGACTAGTGGCAGGTGTGCTGTTTTAACTCACAACACAGCAATGTCTGGTCAGCATAATGCAGGTGTTTCAAAAATGGGTATTTAATACAAATGAGGAAAATTAAAAATTAGTTGTTTACTGAAAGACATGCAATCAAAGTACAGACATTTGTAGAATTTTTTGTAATTTTATATTTTCAAGGCTGCTGCAGTTTTCTGAGACTTCCACTTGACTGTAGATTAACATTAATTATAACACAGCACTAAATCACATGGGATGCTGTTAACTGTGCAACATGACAAGGACAGAAAGGCATTTTTTAATTTTGTTCATTGCGATGCACAACATCTTTTGTAATATAAAAAACTTAAGTTTTACATTGTACTGTTGCACCATAAATTCAACAAGCTCCAAAAAATACACTAAAAAATTAAAAAGTGCAGATAGTGGAAATCATCTGCCTGGCATATTAACTCCGTGTCTCTTCCCACAGATGCGGATTGACATGCTAAGCATTTCCAGTATTTGCTGTTTTTATTTTTTAAAATGCACTGTTTTGAACAACGGATTGAGGCTGGGATTTCCTTGACAGACTATTTAATCCTCAGTAAATCTATTATTTATGTTACCTCCACAAGGTAATGCTGCAGCTTTATAAAACTCTGGTGAGACCATACTAGGAGTACTGTGGTCATTTCTGGTTGCCTCATTGTAGAAGGACAAGGAAAGTGCAGAGGAGATTTACCAGGATGGTGCTCAGATTAGAGAACATGTTTTATGTGGAAAGGTTGAGAGCGCTAGGGCCTTTCCCTTTGGAGCAAAGTAGATGAGATGTGACTTGATAGAGGTGTATAACATTATATGTTGGACAGCCAGTTCCTTTTTTCACAGGGCAGCAATGGTCAGTACTAGAGGACATCCTTTGAAGGTGATTGCAGAAGAATTTAAGTGAGATGTCAGAGGTAGTTTTTTTTAAAGCAGAGTGGTAAGTGGTGGAATGCTCTGCTGTGGTAATGGTAGAGGCAGATACATTAGGGACACCTAGATAGATAGGCACATTGCTGAAAGAAAAGTGGAGGGTTACTAAGACAGAGATTGGTGGCTCCCAACCTGGGATCCATGGACCCCTCAGTTAATGGTAAGGTTCATTAGCATAAAAAGGGTGGGAACCCCTGGGTTAGAATGAGCACAGAGTAGGTTTATATATGTCAGCACAACATAGTGGGCCAAAGGGCCCATACTATGTGCTGTACTGTTCTGTGTTCTATGTTCTAGACGACTGACTTGGATCATTTAACCTCACACTCACACTGTCCCACTCTGGTAAAAAGAAAGTTCTCCAAGGACTCAATTTTTTTCTAACAGAAAATTTGACATGAAGAAAGGAAATGAGATGATTCCATTACAGTGATGTTGAACTGGAGGAACTGATGCAGTTACCTGGGGAAATCTAGACCAGGGGCACCACTGCAGGAGCAATGGATGATAAAATGGCAAAGTGAACAAAGAAACTAGGAAAATTTGTAAAAAAGCTTCTATCTTCGACTCATTCAAGAATATACCTAGTGCTGAGGCAAAAGTCTACTTGAGCCAAAGGAAACTGATATTAACAACATCAAGGGGCTGTTTGACAACTGTGACCTTCACACATACAAATTCATCATATCCCAGAATGCCTTGAAATCAATAGCACTTGATAAATGAAGGTGAAATGAACAGAGTTCAGAGAATTATGCTTAGAGACAAAAAACAATGAACTTCATAATAATGCAAACAATTAAATAGACTAATCAGATCAAACAATTAAATGTGCTTGTTTAAATCTGACCTCTTTTCCAAAGCGCTCTAGTCTGATTGTCCACAGAGCTGAATGATCCACATGAAAATTAACAACCATGGTTTCACTGAATCTTAATTCAGAAACATTTATGCCCAAATCATTGCTAGAGTGAAATTTATTCATTGGCGTTTCAAAATGGTGATAAACTTGGAATTCAACCAGTCAAAACATGCTTGTCTGATAACAGTGAAAACATCAGACAGGAGGACATATACCTGAGATGACAATGGAGTAATTCACTGATTCCCGAATGAGATGGAACCATTTTGCAGACAGACAATATTAAGATAAAATGGGGAAAATTAGAGTTGCATCAATTGTCAGGTTATGATTTTTGCTTTATTAAACAATGTAAGCAAATGCAGGCAGAATTGATCACCAATATAGATGATAATGGATTACTCCCAAGTGACTGACAAAGAGTACCACTCAAAATCCACTAGAATTAAATGAAGCATAAAACTGGAGACCATGAAAATCTAAAACAGAAAATACTGGGAGGATTCAGCTGTTTAGGCAGCATTCAGGAGAAGAGAACTAGGGTCAATGTTTCATCAAGGAACTGGAAGGGTGAGAAAACAAGGGTTTTTAAACTTGCAGAGATGGGGAGATGGAGAGGTTATATCTGTGATAGGCCAAGGTTGTCATGGTGACAATTTAAATATTAGCAGCTAAATACAGCAGAGGGAAGGGAAGCAAAAGAACAAATCGAAAATGGAAGATAAAGCCACAACAAGGGAGAAGAATAGAGAGGAACGCACACAAAATGGGGAGGAACTCAGAAGGTCAGGCAGCATCTACAGAGAAGAATGAATAGTTGACATTTCAGGCCACAACCTGAAATGAGTTGTGGAAAGGTCTACACTCAAAAGGTTGACTGTTTATTCTTCTCCTGATCTACTGAATTTTTCCAGCATTTTGTGTGTGTTGCTCTGGATTTCCAGCATCTGCAGAATCTTCTCGATTAAAAGAGAAAAATAACTGGCTGCCAAGATATTACTAAATTCACTACTGAAATCAAAGGATTGCAGTCCCAGATGGAAGACTGTCTGGTTAAGTAGAGTTCCAATGTCATATATGTTTGCTAATGACACCACTGTCATAGTCCAAATCAAAGGTGGTGACGAATCAGCATATAGGAGGGAGACTGAAAATCTGGCTGAGTGGTGCCACAACAACAAACTCTCACTCAATGTCAGTAAGACCAAGGAAATGATTATTGACTTCTGGAAGAAGAAACTAAAGGTCCATGTGCCAGTCTTCATCAAAGGCTCAGAGGTAGTGAGGATCAGCAACTTTAAATTCCTCAATGCTATCATTTCGGAGCACCTGACATGGGCCTGGCATGTAAGTACAATTACAAAGAACCACGGTAGCACCTCTACTTCCTTGGGAGTTTGCAAAAATTCGGCATGACAACTAAAACTTTGACAAACTTCTATAAATGTGTAGTGGAGATTATACTGACTGGTTGCATCACAACCTAGAATGGGAAGACCAATGTCCTTGAACGGAAAATCCAACAAAAAGTAGTGGATACAGGCCAGTCCATCACGGGTGAAGGCCTCACTACCCTTGAACACATCTACACAAAGTGTTGCAGGAAAGCAGTGTCCATCATCAGGGACCCCCATCACCCAGATCATGCTTTTTTTCTCACTGCTTCCATCGGTAAGAAGGTTCAGAAGCCTCTGGACCCTCACCACCAGGTTCAAGAACAGTTATTACCCCTCAACTATCAGGTTCTTGAACCAAAGGGAATAACTTCACTCAACTTCACTTGCCCCATCACTGAAATGTTGCCACAACCAATGGACTCATTTTCAAGGACTCTTCATCTCATGTTCTTGATATTTAATGTTCATTTATTTATTATTATTATTTATTTTATTTGTATTTACACAGTTTGTTGTCTTTTGCACACTGCTTGAAATTGAAGTTGGTGAAGTCTTTCATTGATTCTATTATGTTAATTATTGAATATGTCCACAAGAAAATGAATCTCAGGGTTGTATGCAGTGACACATATACTTGAATTTTAAAGAATAGGTGCTGTTTCTTGAAATTATGTTGGGCATCAATGGAACAATGAAACCACAGGTCAGAGTAGGAGTGGAACAGAGTACTAAAGAACAGAAAACCATAAGTTTCATGTCAGATATCCTGCAAAACTCTTATTCAGTCTTTGTCTGGTCTCTCCGATATAGAGGAGATCACACTTTCATCACTGAGAAGATATGCAGATGAATTGCTGTTTCACCTGGAAACGCTGTTTGGTCCTTAGATAGTGGCAAAGAAGAGGTAAAAGGTTGATTGTTTCATGGGAAAGTGCTATAAGAGAGGAAATGGTTGATGATAAAGAAGGAATGAAGCAGGAAATTGTTACGAGAACAGTCCCTTTGTGATACTATAAGGTAAATGGAAGGAAAGATGTGTCTGATGCTGAATTCTGGTGACAGAAATTACAGAATGTGTAGGCATATGGGGCAGAGGGAGAACCCTATCCTTGTACTTTCTAAGAGATGAGTTCAGAGTTAAAAGAAACACGATTGAAAACTATGCCAAATTTCGTAAAGGGTATCCACAGTTAAGGAAGGAGGAAGACATATCAAAGGCATTCAAATGGAAAAGCATCATCAGATGTGATGGAAAAAGAGAAAGTAGGAGAATAGAATGGAAAACTTAGAGAGCAAAGTGCGAAAAGGTTTCCAGCATCCTCAGTAGGATTCAACCACCAGAAAAATCTTACTTTCCACTTTCAACATTTCAAAGAAACACTTCACTTTGCATATCCCTGATCCACTGTTTCCCATGCAATAGCAGGAAATAATCTTTTATCATGTCCTTTCCCACCAGCTACAGCACCAAAAGGTCCTTCCCAATGAAAGCCTTCTTCCAATTTTATCTACTGCATTCAGTGTTCACCAGGCAGACTTCTCTACACTGGAGAAGCCAAGCACAGATTAGTTTACTGAAGACATGCATTCAATCACAATGGAGAGACCTTTAGTTTCCATTTTCCTTCACCTAAAACTTTAATTCTCTGTCAAACTCTGGCCTGTCAGCCTTCTGCCTCCAACACTGCTCCAATTATCAGTATTAGAATCAGATTTAATATCACTGACCTATATTGAGAAATCTGTTAACTTTGCAGCAGCAGTGCAATGCAATACATGATAACATAGAAAAAAAACTGAATTACATTAAGTATATGTATGTATATTAAGTAGTTAGGTTAAAATACATTGTGCAAAAACAGAAATAAATAAGGAAAATAGTGAAGTAGTGTTCATGGGTTCAATGTCCATTCAGAAATCGGATAGCAGAGAGGAAGAAGCTGTTCCTGAATCACTGAGTGTGTGCCTCCATGCTTCTGTACCTCCTTCCTGATGGTAGCAATGAGAAGAGGGCATTTCCTGGGTGGTGGTCATCCTTAATGATGGATGCCACCTTCCTGAGGCACTACTCCTTGAAGATGTCTTGGATATTATGGAGTCTAGTACCCATGATGGAGTTGACTAATTTTACAAGTTTCTGCAACTTACTTCAATCCTGTGCAATAGCCTCCCCTTCCCCAACCCCCCACCCCTATACAGACAGTGATGCAGCCAGTTAGAATACTCTCCATGGTACATCTGTAGAAGTTTGAGTGTTTCAGGTGACAAACAACAAATTTGAATTATATTGCTATAAGTCAAGGAACAATAACTGATCTCCCATCTGGGCATGCTGCATCCTTCGAAATATAGCACTGAATTCAGCAATAGCAGGCAAACATTTTTTCATTTTTTTCCTTTTCTATAGTGTTATGAAACCAGTAACTGGTTTCACTTACCAGCAAAGATAGATATGTCAGTTGAAGTCCAATGGTACTATTTTCAAAAGTTTTATTAATAAAGGGGCACAAAAATTAAGGTTAATACAAACATTCAGATAACATGCGTCAATACTCAATCTAAAACGCAGGTACATTAATAATCACTCAGAAATAAGCTCTTTCGTTGTCTAGGGTATAATACTGAGTCCAATTGGAAATATAAAGAGTCACTCTGAAGTCTGCAGGCTTTTCCCTTTTGGTTTCACGTGTTGGAGAGAGAGAGAGATAAACGGAAAAACTTGCCCAAAACATCCGTGGAATCAGGGGAGCGATCTTCCCCGTTGTTAGTTAAAAGCGATCTTCCGTTGGTTCTAGCCACAAACTCCGCATTCGGAATTTAACGCACGTGGCTTCCTTCAAAATGGCTTCCCGTTCCCACGGGAAGCGTTATCGTGCTTCTTGGTGTCTCCTTGGTGCGTCTGAGGGTCGTCCTCTTTCAGACCCTTCTTTATACTGCCTCACGGGATCTCAGGTGTCAATCAGGTTGCAGGTGATGCAATCTCTCTCTCAACCAGCCCACTTTGCCCGAGGGCTTTACAATGTCCCTGCGAGTCGGCACGTCTGCAGTTCCCAGGTGTCTCCTGAGAACAATGCCACAGTCGCCAGCTTTTGTCCCAGTGGAATGCGGTATCCAGCACGTCGCTGTCTTTCCATTTCCTGTGTCCATTCAGCCTGTCTCTCTCTCTCTCTTGCTCTCTCTCTCGGGTCATTGACCCCCCTTTCACTAGGGCTCTTGCAATTCTCACAAAGGAGGGGGCTGGTATCATAACAATAGATGTTGGTGCACCTTTCAGTTTTAATTTGCCTTTTACACTTCATTCTTTTCTTTTTTGTCACTGACTTCTGGTATTTAAAGTATTTGTTAGTTTGACAACTTCATCTGCATCTATCACACACATTCCTTTTCCAAATCTTCACAGCCTTCACTACATAAGATACTTGTTTTCTCATTTTTCCAGCTGTACTTCACTTGAAATATTGACTATCTCTATTGCTGTGGTTAATGCCTGACCTGCTGAATGCCCTCAGCATTTTCCGTTTCTGGAGTCACAGAACTGCACAAGTGAAATGGTTCAAGTTAAAGAGGGTGGTCTTTCAAACTGAAATGCAGATCAGCATTTGTTCAGTATTTGTAAATATAATAACCAAGGACATTCAATTGTACTGCTCTGTGAGCCTTGACCAGATGGGCTTAGTTTGAATATAATGGTTAGTCACAGGTAGACGTGGTGATGAAGACGACATTTTGAGGGCAAAGTTGATGAAATTGATGATCTCAGCATAGGTGCAGGAAACAGCACCAATGCACTCACCATTGTTGTGGAGAAACAGTTGGGGATCTTTGCCAGTGTAGGCTTGGAAAACAGGTTGTTTCATGCAGCCATCAAAAAGTCAAACATACTTGGAGCCCATTTAAGTGCCCAAGGCTTAACATTGGGTTTGGAGAAAGAAGGAAGAGTCGAAAGAGAAGTTGTTAAAATTCGAAATGTTGACTGTTTATTCCCCTCCATAGGTGCTGAGTTCCTCCAGCATTTCGTGTGTGTTTCTCAAGGTTTCCAGCATCTGCAGAATCTCATGTGTCTTCTGGATGGGTAAAAAGAGAGGAAAGGCTTAGAGGAATATGAGCCAAACATGGGCAAATGGACTAGTTTGGATGGCATAGACAGATTGTGTCAAAGCTAAGTTACTCTGTGACTTATGACCTAAGAGAGGTAAGGTTCTCACCTATGACATAAACAAGTGAATTTTTGCATTAAGATAGTGCCTTTCATGACTTCTGGATAAACAGAATGAAATGGTTCTTAGTAACTGGGGAAGTGAAGCAGCCATCTGCATACGGCAAGAATCTTCAAATAGCAAGAGCACTGTTTCAATTATACAAATGTTGAATCATGGTCTAAACATTGTCAATTATGTTGTTTTATACATTACATCCACTTAGCGTGAACACAGTGTATCATACCATCCAAAGCACATCACCTCTTTTGAAAGTTGCTTACGGTACACTGGACCAGCACACTGAGTGGAACATGAGCTTAAAAAGGCAAAAGTTACTCTTGAAGCATAGCTGAGCAATAATGCCGGTAGAGACATCCTATTACTTAAAGTTATTATCATCATTCTGTGTTGTGTGATGAGGGTGATCATGGTCTTCCGTCTTTCCATGGCCATGATTGTTCTTGGCAAATTTTTCTACAGAAGTGGTTTGCATTTGCCTTCTTATGGACAGGGTCTTTACAAGACGGGTAACCCCAACCATTATCATTACTCTTCAGAGATTGCATAACCAGGACTTGCAATATGCAGTTATAAATAATTTAAACTTTTAATTTAAATAGCTATTAAAGTAATAGGTAATTTTCTGCATAATTTTATATGAATGCTGGATAGCCAACATTCCTGTATGCAAACATTGATCCAGAATCTTTTGAACATTAATAGCTTGACCAAAGTGTTGTATTAGAACATTTTGCTTTTCTGGTAGAAGTGTTGTTCTTCAAGCACTCTTGGTTGTTTCTGAAAGACAGAACCTCAGCCCATTTCAAGTGCCCTTTTGATGTACTACTGTCTCCAAGACAGTTTGTGTGCAAGGCCTATCACAATCGGTTTTAATGGAAAAGAAAACTGAGAAAGAAGAACTGAAGGCCCACTCAGAAAAATAGATTTTTCCATCAATAAAGCTCCATACTTCCAATGAAAGGCAAACATACAGATTTTACACTTCGCTTTCAAAATGGGCAAGGTTCCACAACAACAGTGCTACTGTCCATGGGATACACGGTTGGCTGGACGACAGGTATAGGCATCTGTAAGTCGCAAAAGACCATGGAGTTGCGCCCTTGAAAAATCTAATCACGGTAGTCTGCAGCATCGATTGTGACTGAAGAGGCCCAGCAGGGAGTGACAGTTCTTGCCGCATATAGCACAAGTGTGATGAGTGTCCTGTCGGTCCACTTCTTGACGTTTCTGTTTTCTGCATATGCGCCTCTCCTCAGCCATCCGCCTCAGCTTCTCTTCACCTCTTTCGAGCCCTTGGTGGAGTTCCTGCCTCCATCTGCCACGATCATCTGCTAGCTCTTCCCAACAATCCACGCTGATCTCCAGGTCGATCAGGTCTCTCTTGCATACATCCTTGAAGCACAGATGGGGCCGTCCAGTTGGTGGATTGCCAGAGGCCAGCTCCCCATATAGGATGTCTTTTGGTATTCTTCCATCCTCCATTCTGTGGACATGCCCCAGCCACTGCAGTCTACGCTGTCTCAGAAGGGTCTGCATGCTAGGCAGCCCGGCCTGTTCAAAGACACTGTTGGTGGTAACTTTGTCCTTCCATGAGATCTGGAGGATGTGTCTGAGACAGCGCAGGTGAAAGGTGTTCAGCCTCTTTTCTTGGTGAGCATACAGGGTCCACGTCTCACTTCCATAGAGGAGGGTGCTGACAACACAAGCTGTGTAGACCTGTATCTTGGTATGCTTGAACAGCATGCTGTTGTTCCATACTCTCTTGGTGAGTCTAGACAGAATCATGGCAGCTTTCCCTATCCTTTTGTTGAGTTCAGGCTCCAGGTCTGTGATGGTCGATCCCAGATAAGTGAACTCATGAACAGCCTCAGGGGTGTAGTTGTCGATGCTGATTGCTGGAGGCCGAGTGACTTTCTGTCCTAGGATGTTTGTTTTCTTCAGGCTTTTTGTGAGACCAAAGGCCTTGCTTGCCTGAGAGAAGCAGTCCATCAGTCTTTGGAACTCTTCTTCTGAGTGAGTTGCCACAGCAGCATCATCTGCAAACAGCATGTCACAGATTAGGGCTTTTCACACCTTCAACTTGGCTTTGAGTCTTGACAGACTGAACAGTTTCCCGTCAGATCTTGTGTGCAGGTAAACGCCCTCTGTTGAATTCTCAAAGGCTTGTTTCAGGAGTACTGCAAAAAAGATCCCGAATAGAGTTGGGACAAGCACATATCCTTGCTTGACTGAAGTTGATCCATCAAACTGGACTGTGTCTTTCATGTCATCGTGAAAGAATTGAATCAGCTTTAGCAGCCTTGGGGGACAGCCAATTTTGTGGAGGACCTGGAAGAGCGTGCTTCTGCTGACCATGTCAAACGCCTTTGTGAGATCGATGAAGGCGACATACAAGGGCTTCTTCGGCTCTCTGCACTTTTCCTGAAGCTGTCTCAGGGAGAAGATCATGTTGGTGGTTAATCTTTCAGCATGGAATCTGCAGTGTGATTCTGGGTAGATCCTCTCGGCGACCTCTTGAAGCCTTCCTAGGATGACATGAGTGAACAGTTTTCCAGTGATGCTAATGAGTGAAATGCCGCTGTAATTATCGCAGCCACTTTGGTCCGAAGTGGCTGGATGACAAGTGGTGTGAAAAATAAGTGGAGGAAGGAAGGAAGGAGATTCAAAATGATTGTCAATACCTTCAAAGTGTTTGTAGTTCCTAAATTGATGAAATAGTGAAATCGTTTCATTTTAACTCCCAGCCATTTCCAGCATCTGCAACCTAAATGCTTGAGATTGCACTGAGCAAGACAGTTCTGAATTGGCTTGCTGCTTATTTCTCAGCAACTATCACTGACAAACTGAACTGCCTGTAAAAGGTTAACCTTTGCACTCACTTCCTTGGCTGTTGATGACGATATCTGTACATTTTCTTCGATTGCTTTGAGAATGTGGTTCACCGACTTTCTGCGATACAATGTCTTTAAATTTTTTATGATTCCCATATCCATTGGCTGCATCAAGGATGCTGTACTGGCAGACAGAAAATCCAGCTGGTTATTTCTCAAACATTCTACATCAGGGTGTGCTACACAACTGTCAACAAGAACTTTGCTTCATTTCTGCTGTGGCTTCATATCCTAACTCATCAGCCAGTTCTTAAAAACTGTGGAAGTCATCCATGCATTCATATTAGCAGAGCATTGAGTCTTGATGCTTTTCCCAATAACCAACTATTTCTTTTTATCAGTTCCTGACATACCTGAGCAACACAACTTTGCTTTCAATAAACTTGATAGTGTCGTGTGTATCAAAGGGAATCATAATAAAAAATGCCTGTTTCATCAGTATTGCAGATATCATCTGCACAAAATTTTGAAGCAAGTTGGGGAGTTTTGTAGATGTCCATATTTCTGCACTTACAACATCAGCACTACCTTTCTTGCTGTGTGCTTTCTTGAATTTAATGTGGTGGCTATATTTCCATCGAGATAATCGGCCATCTGTTGATTTAAAATCTTCATGACCCAGCTTCTTATCTAGCTTCTCAATAATGTAATAAAGTATTTGTTTTTAATATTGGTCCACTGTCATGCACACATCATCCAGTTGCCATTGGAAAGGTTGTAGGATGGTGACATCATTTCACTGATTAAAGCTTCCACTGTTCGCCAATTAAAGCAATGAGGGTGATTGAAATATCAAGGTGAGTGTGGAAGCTTGGAGATCGTTTGGGTGTTCCGGCACTCTGCAGTCTCCAAGAGGATTCCAAGAGGAAGAGGCAGCATGCACGAACCTCATAGCGGCAGGCTGCAGGATGGGGCACAAGCTGCTGTTTGGTTTCATTTTGCCAATTAAATCTCCCATTGTTCACTGATTAAAGTGATGAGGGAGACTTAAGCGAGTGCAGAGAGTGAACAGTAGCTGCTTGCCATTTGATGGGTTGCTCTGTAACAGAGAGGGAACAGCCTGGCACTATGAAGAGCATTGTCCAAGTTTTTTCTGCTTCTTTGATTTGGACTTTGGATTATAGACTTTTTTTAATCTTATAGTTTTTATATTCCTGTGTTTTTCACCCAACCTTCTCAGTGTTTTTGTGCGGGAAGGGGGTTTTGGGGGCCAATGTGCCTGATCCATTTTGTTTGTTCTTTTGTGCGAGAGAAGGAATTTGGGGGTTGATATTCCTGATTCGTTTTGTTAACTTTTTTGCGTGGGAGGAGGGATTTGGGGTTGGTATGCCCGATCCATTTTGTTCATTTTTTTGTGTGGGAGGAGGGATTTGGGGTTCATATGCCCGATCCATTTTGTTCATTTTTTTGTGTGGGAGGAGGGATTTGGGGTTGGTATGACCGATCCATTTTGTTCATTTTTTTTGTGTGGGAGGACGGATTTGGGGGTTGATGTGCCGGATCTGTTTTGTTTGTTTTTTTTTGTGCGGGAGAAAGGAATTGGGGGCTGCTGTGCCTGTTCCGTTTTTATTCATTTTAGTTTGCGGGAGGTGGGATTTGGGGGTTGATGATCACACTGCATTTCTTTTCCTTCTTGGTTTCATGGCTACCCAGAGAACTGAAGAATTTCAGAGCTGTATTCTTTTACAATAAATGAACCTTTGAACCTTTGAAGGCCATCTGGATCCTTACCTTCACACTTTCATTTTTGGGATGTTCCCTGTCGTCGCTTTCATAATGCCCATTCTTCTTGTAGTTTATCCTGCATGCAATGGGCACCAGAGGCTTTTAATTTGGTCCAGTGGGGTAATTCTTTTGCCCAGTATCAAATATTTTCTTGGCACCTTAGCAAGGGTCTTAAATTTTTTAAAAGTTAAAAATCACCAATTATCAACAATCACCATTTTTTGAATCAGCTTCAGTTGGCCCAAATGGACAAGCACACTCAAGTGATGCAACCATTTACTCTCAGCACAGTATAGTGTCTTGCATCCAGTCCAGTGCATGTGATAGCCTGTCTCCTTCCCAATTAAGACCATAAGACATTGGAGCAGAATTAGGCCATTTGGCCTATCGAGTCTGCTCCGCCATTCAATCATGGCTGATTCTTTTTTTTCTCCTCCTCAACCCCATTTCCTGGCCTTCTCCTCGTAACCTCTGATGTCATGTCCAATCAAGAACCTATCAATCTCTGCCTTAAATACACCCAATGACCTGGCCTCCACAGAACGTGAAATTTATTAACTTAGCAGCAGCAGTTCAATGCAATACATAATATGGAAGAGAAAAAATACAATAAAGATAATAATATTATTAAATAAATAAAGAAATCAATTACAGTATATGTATATTGAATAGATTAAAATTGTGCAAAAAACAGAAATACTGTATATTTTTTAAAAAGTGAGGTAGTGTCTAAGGGTTCAATGTCCATTTAAGAATCAAATGGCAGAGGGGAAGAATCTGTTCCTGAATTGCTGAGTGTGTGCCTTCAGGCTTCTGTACCTTCTACCTGATGGTAACAGTGAGAAAACGGCATGCCCTGGGTGCTGGAGCTCCTTAATAATGGACGCTGCCTTTCTGAGACACCGCTCCTTGAAAATATCCTGGGTACTTTGTAGGCTAGTACACAAGATGGAGCTGACTAGATTTACAACCCTCTTCAACTTCTTTCGGTCCTGTCCTGTAGCCCCCCACCGCCATACCAGACAGTGATGCAGCCTGTTAGAATGCTCTCCACAGTACATCTATAGAAGTTTTTGAGTGTATTTGTTGACATGCCAAATATCTTCAAACTCCTAATGAAGTATAGTCACTCACTTGCCTTCATTATAACTGCATCGATATGTTGGGACCAGGTTAGATCTTCAGAGATCTTGACACCCAGGAACTTGAAACTGCTCACTCTCTCCACTTCTGATCCCTCTATGAGGATTGGTATGTTTTCCTTCATTTTACCCTTCCTGAAGTCCACAATCAGCTCTTTCATCTTACTGACGTTGAGTGCCAGGTTCTTGCTGAGGCAAAGCTCAACTAGTTGGCATGTCTCACTCCTGTACGCCCTCTCATCACCACCTGAGATTCTACCAACAATGGTTGTATTGTTAGCAAATTTATAGATGGTATTTGAGCTATGCCTAGCCACACACAGCTGCATGTGGCAACAAATTCCACAAATTCACCACCCTCTGGCTAAAGACATTTCCCAACATCTCTATTTTGAATGGATACCTCTCTATTCTGAGGCTTTTGTCCTAAACTCTCCCACCATGGGAAACATCCTTTCCACATCTACTCTGTCTAGGCCTTTCAACATTTGAAAGGTTTCAATGAGATCCCCCCTCATCTTTCTAAATTCCAATGAGTACAGACCTTGAGCCATCAATCATTCCTCATATGATAACTCTAATTCCTGGAATCATCCTTGTTAACCTTCTCTGGACCTTCTCCAATGCTGGCACATCTTCTAAGATGAGGGACCCAAAAATGAGGGGCACAATACTCAAGGTGAGGCCTCACCAGTGCCCTATAAAGCCTCAGCATCACATCCCTGCTATTGTATTCTAGACCTCTTGAAATGAATGCTAACATTGCATTTGCTTTCCTCACCACCGACTCAACCTGCAAGTACGGTGTCCCAAAGAAACAAAGGGAATCTTAGCTACTTTCTCGATTAGTTTTTGTTCTTTAAGAGTTGTCCTAAGTGAGCGGCTGCCCCAGTTAACCGATGGCCCAATTAACCGGAAACCACCATATATAAAAAAATAAATAAATAGTGCAGAAATGGAGCAAAATTAGTGAGGTAGTGTTCATGGGTTCATTGTCCATTCAGAAATCTGATGGCAGAGGGGAAGAAACTGTTTCTGAAGTATTGAGTTTGTGTATTCAGGCTCCTGTACTACCTCCCTGATGTTAGTAATGAGAAAAGTGCATGACCTGGATAGTGAAGTTCATTAATGCTGGATACCGCCTTTCTGAGGCATCGCCATTTGAGGGATTTCAGTCCAAATTTTATAAGTATTCTTCAGCATTCAACCACATAGTTGACAGTTTCAGTTCACAAAGAGTCTGACAGAGTCACTTTCAGAACCAAAGCCACTTCCTCTCCATTTACAAAGTAGATTAACATCAACTCTCATGCATGTTTGTATACATGACAAAATCCACTTATTCCCCAAATAGAAACAGAGTGAGAGCCAACTTTTATCAACCAGAAATGGCTCAAATTTCTACACAGGTATTCCCCTAGGGCAAGTAGGATGCATAGATTTCAAATCATAGAACAGATGCACAACGTAGCTTTCAGGATCAGCACACTGACATATTAAGTCAGTTATGACTTTGTTATTTTGGTTCAGTTGTGCTTAGGTTGAAATTGACCAAAGTTTTTAAATAAGAAAAAAAACTTTTCGCCAAATACTAATAAAAGTAATAAAAACTCCTGAATTAAACCCAAAATAAAAACCAAAAAATTCTAACTCTAATTAGGGAAAACCCCTTCCTCTATAATCTGCTCTAGAACTCTGTCCTCCTGCTCATTTATTTTGGGCAAAGTAGGAGGGTTTAACATCGGTAGCTGAGCAAAGGGCGCTGAGTAGGCTACGGTCAATTATGGATAACTCTGAACATCCTCTACATAGCACCATCCAGAGACAGAGAAGCAGTTTCAGCGACAGGTTACTATCGATGCAATGCTCCTCAGACAGGATGAAGAGGTCAATACTCCCCAATGCCATTAGGCTTTACAATTCTACCGCCAGGACTTAAGAACTTTTTAAAAGCTATTATTAATGCTTTTTGAGATAGTGATTTAGATGCATATCATATTTTTTACTGAGTTAAGTATTGTATGTAATTAGTTTTGCTACAACAAGTGTATGGGACATTGGAAAAAAGTTGAATTTCCCCATGGGGATGAATAAAGTATCTATCTATCTATCTATCTATCATATTTGAGCAAATCTTCATTCACTTATGCAATAGCTTGTGGAATTCCTTCCCCCAAACGTTTTCACCTTTCTATCCTCCATTTTGGCAGTCCTCATAAATTATCCACTTTAGCAAAGTAACACACACAAAATGCTGGAGGAACTCAGCAGGTCAGACAGCATCCAGGTAAATGAATAAACGATCAACATTTCAGGCCAAGACCCTTCTCCAGGACTCTACCAAACAGTTGGTCATCTGTTCTATGATCCCCAACATAGTTTATTTACTTTGTAATATTTCAGTAACACTTGAGAATGATTGGAAATATATTGTTTGATTAAGCATTCTTTGTTTGTTCACATAATTCATTATGGGTTAGATGTAAAAGTATATGAATGGCAGAGGCCTTTATGCCACAAAGTCATGGTGTATGGGGTGTTAGGGAGAGGTAGTACCTCTGACGGGGAACACGTCGTACTCTTCTGAGTAGTTCATCTGCATTGGTCCTCACCTGACACTCAGCTCTCACCAGTGGTTCCTCGGAGCTGTTTGCATGCAACAGCGGCCACACCCCGGGCAACGGCTTCGACTGGCCGTCAAAACCTGGTAAGGGTAGCCGATGGGCCTCAAACCCTCAGTGAGTTAGGGCTTGTCTACCTACGCATGCGAAGACTGAATTCTGCGGACTACGTGGAGGAGACCACCACTTGGCAGTCCAACGAATAGAAAGGCGGACCCAGCAAAGCGTTGTGGAGCGCAATCAGGGCACAGTGAGACACGTAAGACACTGCTGGCCATCCACTGCATCCCGACTTATCTCCAGCTGTCTCGACTCCATCTTGCAACTGGATACAGATAGGTCGGGATGAGAGAGTGAGGCTGACGATTTGCGCAACTCTCCCTCACTTTAATCCAAGTCAAGCGCAAGTCATGACTCCAAACCCATTCCGCTAAAAAACTTCAAGTCCTGTGGCAATGGGCGAGTGGCGAAGCAGCAGGTGTGGATACACTGGAAGCTGTAGTCACAAACCTGCACGCAGGCGGCCCAGGACATTGGGTCGTTCTCCGCTGGAATGAAGCAGCAGTGGAGCTCGGCAGCCCCCTGGGTGTCTGAGCAGTCCTCTTTAGGAATCGCTCTGCTCACCTCCATGGAGGAAGGGGCTAGAAAAGGTGCCTCAAACATAGCCTGCTTCACCTTACCCTGGCCAGCACACCGCTGATGATTGCGCCCTCAATGCCAGCACAGAGCAGAAGATGCAGCAAGAAATGGACTGCTTCTCATGAGCCTGTGACAACTTTGGACTTACAATCAGCACCAAAAGGACCTAAGTTATGTACCAGCCCGCACCCAGAAAGCCCTACCAGGAACCGCACATCACAGTAAAGGGGCAGAAGCTACTGGCAGTCGTTAGAGTACTACCCAGATAAGTACTCTATCACGAGCAATGAACATAAATGCAGAGATCAGCAACAGAATTGCCAAAGCCAGTGCCACCTTTGGGAGACTCCGTGAGAATGTATGGGAGCGGAGAGGACTCAGCCTTACCACCAAGCTGAAGGTCTACCGAGCAGTGGTTCTCACCACCCTCCTCTTTGCCAGCAAGACCTGGACTGTCTACAGCAGACACGCTAAACAGCTCAACCACTTCCACTTGAGCTGCCTCCGCAGACTTCTCCACGTACGATGGCAGGACGAAGTCCCATACACGGAGGTCCTGGAGCGGGCTAGCACCCACAGCGTCTACACCCTCCTACAGAAAGCCTAAGCCAGATGGGCTGGCCATGTCGTCAGGATGTCTGACAGTCGACTACCAAAACAGCTGCTGTATGGAGAGCTGAGCCAGGGCAAGCGCTCAGTTGGAGGGCAGAAGAAACGTTTCAAAGACTGCCTCAAAGTGTCCCTCAAAGACCTTAACATCAAGCTGGGAATCGCTTGCTCTGGACTGCCCAACCTGGTGGAGCAGGACCACTAAAGAAGCGTATGCAGCTGAAATCAGACGCACCGCAGAGGCTCAGAGGAAACGCCGCGCGCAAGGCTCGAGCTACCTCCACTTCCACTGCAGTACCTACCCTTGTGTGTCCCACATGTGGGCGAGCTTTCAGGGCCCGGATTGGCCTCACCAGTCACCTCCGGACCCACGGTCACAAACCCTCCACCTGACAGAAGTCGTGGTCGCCTTTGACTCCGAAGGACGAACAACAATATGCCACAAAGTCATACGTGCATGCCTCACTAAAGAAAAGAAACTAAATACACGAGTTTTCTGGACTTCCATGTTTTTCTTTCAAGTAGTTTCTGGAGATACAAAACATAACACCCACAAGTCACTGAATGTCACTCCTTGCTTGATACCATATATATATATATATATATATATATAAAGTGTCTTGGAGTGCTTTACTATGTTAAAGATAGTATATAAATGTAAATCAATTTGGTAAGAGCAGGAAATGGCATTTTTCAACATAGGGCTTCATCCTAAAACAGCTGCTTATAATTCTTGCACAACCAAATGAAATTACAGTAGATTATCATTTTAAAAGCACGAGATATATTAATAATTATACAAGCTTCAAAGGCAAACTTACTGCAACTGTTCCATTACAGTCTTTTGCTTGGCAGACGCCAGTGATCCTATTTTTCTCTAGAACATCTTCCCAACAGGTTGGGTCCTTCAGAGAGAAGAAAACAATATAGCAAATTGTCAACATTATGTTCAGATTAGGTTGAACCTCGATTATCGTTAAGGCTACAAGTACAGCAATACTGTATAGCTAACCTTGGTTATAACACTTTAGCAAGGACATGAATATCCTAGAGAAGCTGCGAAAAAAGATTTACCGGAATGGTTTCAGGGATGAGGGATATCAGCTTTTAAGCTTGGGCTTGAGCAACAAGGTTGCCCACCGTAGAGCAAAGTTATTTCTTCAGAGGCTTGATTGGGGCACGACTGCGCAAGCGCATGGACGTCAGCCAGTTAGAATAGTGAGAAGAGTTTAAAAGGAGATAGCATTATGGAACAACCATCTGAGGAGTGGGCAACAAAGTAGGAAGGCTTTGGCTCAACCGGACTTCAAAGATAATGGGCCGAGACGAGGTAGGTTGCCTGTGTAGAATACAGACAGGAAGAATGTGAGTGAGGCTGGTGTTCTGTGCTTGGTGCCAGGTGCATCAAGTTGCAGCTCTTAGGGACTGTGTTATGGAACTGGAGATGCAGCTCGATGACCTTCATCAGGTCAGGGAAAGTGAGGAACTGATAGAGAGGAGCTATTGGCAGGTAGTCACACTGGGATCTCGGGAGACAGATAAATGGGTAACAGTCAGGAGAGGGAAGGGCAGGAGTCAGATGCTAGAGAGTATCCCTGTGGCTGTACTCCTTGATAATAAGTACTGCTCGAGTACTGCGGGTGGTGGGGGGGGGGGGGGGGGAAGAAACAGTAGCTGCTCCTCTGGCACAGAGTCTGGCCCTGTATCCCCGTAGGAAGAGGATGGCAGCAGTGATAGGGGACTCTATAGTTAGGGGCTCAGACCGGTGATTCTGTGGTTGCAGGAAAGAAGCACTGATGGTAGTTTGCCTCCCAGGTGCCAGGCTCTGGGATGTTTCTGATCACGTCCACAATATCCTGAAGTGGGAAGGCGAGGTCGTGGTACATATTGGTACCAATGACATAGGCAGGAAAAGGGAGGAGATCTTGAAAGCAGGCTACAGGGAGTTAGGAAGGAAGTTGAGAAGCAGGACCACAAAGCTAGTAATCTCGGGATTACTGCCTCATGACAGTGAGTATAGGAATAGAGTGAGGTGCAGGCATGGCTGAGGGATTGGAGCAGGGAACAGGGATTCTGATTTCTGAATCAATGGGACCTCACTTGGGGCAGGAATGACCTGTACAAAAAGGACAGGTTGCACTTGAATCCCAGGGGGACCAATATCCTGGCGGGGAGGTTTGCTAAGACTATTGGGGAGAGTTTGAACTAGAATTGCTGGGGAGTGGGAACCAAACTGAAATGATGGAGGAAAAGGGAGGTTGGCTCACAAATAGAGAAAGCTTGGAGATGGTGCAAAAGGAAGGATAGGCAGGTGACAGAGAAGGGATACGTTCAGACCAATGGTTTGAGATGCTTCTATTTTAATGCAAGGAGTATTATGAACAAAGTGGATGAGCTTAGAGCGTGGATCAGTACTTGGAGCTATGATGTTGTGATGGCTCAGTGGCAGGAATGGTTACTCTGAGTGCCAGACCTTAGATGTTTCAGAAAGGACAGGGAGGGAGGCAAAAGAGGTGTCATGGCTGCAGAAAAGGAGGAAGTCATGAAGGGATTGTCTATGGAGTCTCTGTGGGTGGAAGTTAGGAACAGGAAGGGGTCAATAACTCTACTGGGTGTTTTTTATAAACCACCCAATAGTAAGAGGGACATCGAGGAGCAATTAGGGAGACAGATTTTGGAAAGGTGTAATAATAATAGGGTTATCGTGGTGGGAGATTGTAATATTGATTGGCATCTCCCCAGAGTGAGGGGTTTAGATGGGGTGGAGTTTATTGGGTGTGTTCAGTAAGGTTTCTTGATACAATACATAGATAAGCCTACAAGAGGAGAGGCTGTACTTGATCTGGTATTGGGAAATAAACCTGGTCAGGTGTCAGATCTCTCAGTGGGAGAGCATTTTGGAGATAGTATTCACAATTCTATCTCCTTTACCATAGCATAGGAGAGGGATAGGAACAGACAAGTTAGGAAAGTGTTTAATTGGAGTAAGGGGAAATATGAGGCAATCAGGAAGGAACTTGGAAGCATAAATTGGGACAGATATTCTCAGGGAAATTGCTCAGGGGATATTTGTGTGGAGTTCTGCATAGGTATGTTCCAATGAGACAAGGAAAGGATGGTCGGGTACAGGAACCATGGTGTACAAAGTCTGTTGTCAATCGAGTCAAGAAGAAAAGAAGAGCTTCCAAAATGTTCAAAAAACTAGGTAATAATAGAGATCTAGAAGATTATAAGGCTAGCAGGAAGGTGCTTAAGAAAGAAATTAGGAGAGCCAGAAGGGGTCATGAGAAGGCCTTGGCAGACAGGATTAAGGAAAACCCCAAGGCATTCTACAAGAATGTGGCAAGCAATAGGATAACACATGAGAGAATAGGACCAATTAAGTGTGACAGTGGAAAAGTGTGTATGGAACTGGAGGAGATAGCAGAGGTACTTAATGAGTACTTTGCTTCAGTATTCACTACAGAAAAGGATCTTGGCAATTATAGGGATGACTTACAGCAGAATGAAAAGCTTGAGCATGTAGATATTGAGAAAGAGGATGTGCTGGAACTTTTGGAAAGCATCAAGTTGGGTAAGTCACCGGCACCAAACAAGATGTACCACAGGCTACTTTAGGAGGTGAGGGAGGAGATTGCTGAGCCTCTGGCGATGATCTTTGCATCATCAATGGGGACAGGAGAGGTTCTAGAGGATTGGAGGGTTGTGGATTTTGTTCCATTATTCAACAAAAGGAGTAGAGATAGCCCAGGAAATTATAGACCAGTGAGTCTTACTTCAGGTGGTTGGTAAGTTGATGGAGAAGATCCTGAGAGGCAGGATTTATGAACATTTGGAGTGATTAGAAATCGTCAGCATGGTTTTGTGAAAGGCAAGTCGTGCCTTACAAGCCTGATCGAATTTTTTAAGGATGTGACTAAACACATTGATGAAGGTAGATGAAGATAGATGTAGTGTATATGGATTTCAGAAAGGCATTTGATAAGGTACCACACACAAGGCTTATTGAGAAAGTAAGGAGGCATGGGATCCAAGGGAACATTGCTTTGTGGATCCAGAAGTGGTTTAACCACAGAAGGCAAAGAGTGGTTGTAAATGGATCATATTCTACATGGAGGTCGATGATCAGTGGTGTGCCTTAGTGATCTGTTCAGGGACCCCTGCTCTTTGTGATTTTTATGAATGACATGGATGAAGAAGTGGAGGGATTTGCTGATGACACAAAGATTGGGGGTGTTGTGGATAGTGTGGAGCGCTGTCAGAGGTTACAGCGGGACATTGATAGGATGCAAAACTGAGCTGAGAAGTGGCAGATGGAGTTCAACCCAATAAGTGTGAGGTGGTTCATTTTGGTAGGGCAAATATGATAGCAAAATATAGTGTTAATGGTAAGACTCTTGGCAGTGTGGAGGATCAGAAGGGTCTTGGGGTCTGAGTCCATAGGACATTCAAAGCTGCTGTGCAGGTTGACTCTGTGGTTAAGAATATTACAGCCATATAGGACCCTGGTCAGACCCCACTTGGAGTACTGTGCTCAGTTCTGCTCACCTCACTACAGGAAGGATGTAGAAACCATAGAGAGGGTGCATTTGGCTGGATTGGGGAGCATGCCTTATGAGAATATGTTGAGTGAACTCGGCCTTTTCTTCTTGGAACAGCAGAGGATGATAGGTGACCTGATAGAGGTGTACAAGATAATGAGAGGCATTGATCCTGCAGATAGTCAGAGGCTCTTTCCAGAGCTGAAATGGCTAGCACGAGAGGGCACAGTTTTAAGATGCTTGGAACTAGGTACAGAGGGGAAGTCGGGGCAAGCTTTTTATGCAGAGAGTTGTGAGTGCGTGGAACGGGCTACTGGTGACGGTGGTGGAGGCGGATTCGATAGGGTGTTTTAAGATACTCCTGGACAGGTACATGGAGCTCAGAAAAATAGAGGGTTATGGGTAACCCTAGGCAATTTCTAAGGTAAGGACATGTTCGGCACAGGTTTGTGGGCCGAAGGGCCTGTATTGTACTGTAGGTTTTCTATGTTTTCTAAGTCTGGGAAGAGCTGTAATAGAGTTGTAAAAGATCACAATAGATTCAGAGGGAAGAACTACAGCAAAGCTGTTTATATGACATGATAGCTCAAGGTGTAGGAGACAAGAATTTGAAGTGATTGACAAAAGGGGATATGAAGAAAACCATTTTTAAACCAATTGATTACTATCTGCAACTTGCTGCTTACATGGTTGTTAGTAAGAAGATTCAATTTAGGGTTTTTAAAGGGGGGGGGGGACACAAGATTCAGCAAATACTGGACAAACAAATAAACTACTAAAAAAATAGCCCAGAGGGTCAAGCAGCATCCGCAAGTAACACCTACAAGTAGTGTTAAATGCTGTTGGACCTGCTGGGTTCTTGCAGCAGCTCAATTTCTGCTCCACGTTTTCAAAAGGGAATTGCAAAGACTATTGAGGCAAAATAATTTGCAGGGCTACAGGCAGGAAAGTACAACTGGACACAAGACACTGCATGTAATGGTAGGGCTGTTGCAAAGGAAAGTACAACTGACAGGATTGTTCTACAAAAAAAGTAGTTTGAAGAATCAAATGGTCTTCTGTATTGCAACAATTTTATATTTTTGATGGAATTTTGTATTTTCTATATAATCCTATATTCTTAAACTACACCACTCTGAGCACTAGTCTCTCCCAGGATTGCGTGCTCAGTCAGCTGCTGCTAATGCTGCGACTCACAACTGTGCTGCCAGATCCAGCTCAAACCACATTATCAAGTTCCCTGGTGACACTACAGTGGCTGGCTTCATCAGCACAATAATGTGTCAGCATACAGAGAGGAGGCAGAGAGGCTTAAAAACATAAGAATATAAGAAATACAAACAGGAGTAGTCTATCTGGCTCATTGAGCCTGCTCTGCCTTTCAATAAGATCATGGCTGATTTGACCATGGACTCATCTCCACCTATCTGCCTTTTTCCCATAACCCTTAATTCCCCTACCATGCAAAAATCTATTCAACCTTGCCTTAAATATATTTATTGAGATAGCCTCCACTGCTCCATTGGGCAGAGAATTCCACACATTCACTACTCTCTTGGAAAAGCAGTTCCTCGTCATCTCCATCCTAAGTCTACTCCCCGAATCCTAAGGCTATGTCCCCCAGTTCTAGTTTCACCTGCCTCTATCTTATCTATCCTTTCATAATATTATGTTTCCATAAGATCTCCTCTCATTCTTCTGAATTCCAATGAGTACAGTTCCTTTCTTTTTAAATCTTTTTATTAATTTTTAAGCAAACATAAATGAAACATGAATACAGAGAGTTTGAGAGTACATAGTTAATAGTTTAAGTGGACATTCAAATATATTATAATCAATATATAATAACCTCCCAAACTCATAGTATTTATGAACAAAAGAAATAAAAAAAAAACTAAAAAAAAAGAGAGAAAAAAACACTAACCAACTTGGGCCATTGCATAATGTCAAATATATACAGTAGTGCCAATAACTCCGAACCTCCATCCAAATAATTAAGGATAATAAAAGTGAGGTTTAGGAAAAGACAATTTAACTCATATGAAAATGTTGAATAAATGGTCTCCAAGTTTCTTCAAATTTAACTGAAGAGTCAAAGACAACACTTCTAATTTTTTCTAAGCTCAAACAAGAGATAGTTTGAGAAAACCACTGAAATATAGTTGGAGGATTAATTTCTTTCCAATTCAATAAAATAGATCTTCTAGCCATTAATGTAACAAATGCAATCATTCATCGAGATGAGGGGGATAAACGACTATTATCTGCCATTGGTAAACCGAAAATTGCAGTAATAGGATGCGGTTGGAAATTGATATTCAGAACTATTGAAATAATACTGAAAATATCTTTCCAGTAATTTTGCAAACAAGGGCAAGACCAAAACATATGTCTCAATGAAGCAACATCAGAATGACATCTGTCACAGGTTGGATTAACATAAGAATAAAATCGAGCAAGTTTATCCTTAGACATATGAGCTCTATGTACAACCTTAAATTGTATTAGGGCATGTTTAGCACAAATAGAAAACGAATTGACTAATAGTAAAATTTTCTCCCATTGCTCAGTGGGTATAAGACAATGAAGTTCTTTTTCCCATTCCTTCTTAATTTTTTCTGATACTTCTGGCTGTATTTTCATGATCATATTATAAATGACAGCTACTAAACCCTTCTGACAAGGATTCAGAGCTAAAATTCTTTCCGTAATGTCCGATGGACATAGTTTTGGAAAAGACTGTAACTCATTATTCAAAAAATTTCTAACTTGAAAATATCTAAAAAAAAAAATGAGTTTTAGGTAAATTATATTTATTAGATAGCTGTTCAAAGGACATAAAGCTATCATCTAAAAATAGATCATGAAAACATGTTATACCTTTTGTTTTCCATAAAACAAAAGCTTGATCCATAAAAGAGGGCCGAAAAAGAAAGTTAGATATTATAGGGCTTAATAAGATGAACTTATTCAAACCAAAAAATTTACGAAATTGAAACCAAATTCGCAATGTATGTTTAACTATAGGATTAGTTATTTGTTTATTCAATTTAGATAAAGAAAAGGGAAGTGAAAATCCTAAAATTGAAAACAATGAAAAGTCTTGTACAGATTTACATTCCAAATTTACCCATTGTGGGCAAGCTGCTATAGTTGATTCTTGTGTCCAAAATATTAAATATCGTATATTAACTGCCCAATAGTAAAATCTCAAGTTTGGCAAAGCCAAACCACCCTCCTTCTTAGGCTTCTGTAAATATTTTTTGCTTAGTCTAGGATTTTTATTCTGCCACAGATAGGAAGATATTTTGGAGTCAATAATATCAAAAAATGATTTAGGAATAAAAATTGGTAATGCTTGAAATAAATATAAGAATTTGGGTAATACCATCATCTTAATAGCATTAATTCGACCAACCAATGACAAAGATAATGGAGACCACCTGGTAGCAAGTTGCTTAATTTGGTCAATTAAAGGTAAGAAATTAACTTTAAATAAATCTTTATGTTTTTTGGTAATTTTAATACCCAAATAAGTAAAATAATCTGTAACAACTTTAAATGGTAAATGTTTATAAATTGGAACTTGCATATTTAATGGAAATAATTCACTCTTATTAAAATTCAATTTATAACCAGAAAAGTTACTAAACTGGGCAAGCAAGGACGAAATAGCAGGAATAGATCTCTCAGGGTCGGATATGTATAGTAACAAATCATCAGCATATAATGATAACTTATACGTCCCTTCCCCACGAGTAATACCCAAAATATTAGGTGATTCACGAATGGCTATAGCTAAAGGTTCCAAAACAATGTCAAATAGTAAAGGACTGAAAGGACAGCCTTGCCTTGTACCACGGAATAACTGAAAAAAGGGAGATCTTTGATTATTGGTAAAGACCAAAGCCAAGGGTTTATAGTATATTAATTTAATCCATGATATAAATTTTGAACTAAAATTAAAATGCTGCAATGTATTAAATAAATATGGCCATTCAACTCTATCAAATGCTTTAAATATATTACCTCGAATTATTTCTGAAGATCAGACTGGATTTATTAAAAACCGCTACTCATCTTTTAACATTAGAAAATTAATTAATATTATTTATACTCCTTCACCCAAAATATTAGAATGTGTCATTTCTTTAGATGCTAAAAAGAATGAGTACAGTTCCAGGCGACTCAATCTCTCCTCATAGTCTACCCCCTCATTTCTGGAATCAACCTGGTGAACCTCCTCTGCACCATCTCCAAAGCCAGTATATCCTTTCTCAAGTAAGGAGATCAGAACTGCACACAGTTCTCCAGGTGTGGCCCTGTACAGTTGCAGCATGACCTCCCTGCTCTTAAATTCAATCCCTCTAGCAATGAAGGCCAACATTTCATTTGCCTTCTTGATAGCCTGCTGCACCTGCAAACCAACCTTTTGTGATTCATGCACTAGCATTCCTAAATCCTTCTGCACAGCAGCATGCTGCAAATTTTTTACCATTTAAATAATAATCTGCTCTTTTATTTTTCCTTCCAAACTGGATGACCTCAAATTTACCAACAATTGTAGTCCATCTGCCAGACCCTTGCCCACTCACTTAACCTATCTATATCTCTCCGTAGACTCCACATCTTCTGCCCAATTTGCTTTTCCACTCAATTTAGTTCATCAACAAACTTAGATACACTACACTCGGTCCCCTCTTCCAGATCGTTAATGTATATTGTGAACAGTTGCGGGCCCAACACCGACCCCTGTGCCACATTGCGCACCACTGATTGCCATTCAGAGTAACACCCATGTATCCGAAATCTCTGCTTTCTATTAGTTAACCAATCCTCTATCCATGCTAATACTTCACCCCAACACTATATATCCATATGGATAAGTCTTTTATGCAGCGCCTTATCAAATGCCTTCTGGAAATGCAAGTAAATAATATCCATCTGTTCCCCTCTATCCACTGTGCTCATTATATCCTCAAAGAACTCCAGTAAGTTTGTCAAAGAGGACCTGCCTTTGCTGAATCCATGCTGTGTCTGCCTGATTGATCCATTTATCTCCAGATGCCTTGCTATTTCTTCTTTAATGATAGCTTCAAGCATTTTCCCAACTACAGATATTAAACTAACTGGCCTACAGTTACTTGCCTTTTGCCTACATCCTTTTTTGAATAGTGGCATGACATTTGCCATCTTCCAATCTGCTGGGACCTGCCCATTGTCCAGAGTCCAAAGCCTCTACTATAATTTCTGTCATTTCTTTCAGTACCCTGGGATGCATTCCATCAGGACCAAGGGACTTAGCTATCTCCAGGCCCAAAGTTTGCTCAGCACTACCTCTTTAGTGATAGCTATCGTATCGAGGTCCTCATCTCCCATCGCATCCATAACATTTCTCTTTGGCATTTTAGATGTGTCCTTCACCGTGAAGACCAACACAAAATAGTCATTTAAATGGTGTGAGAACAACAACCTGAGTCACAGTGGACAAGATAAAATAGATGACTGTGGACTTCAGGAAGGCTCAGGTCGACCACTCTCCATTACACATAAATGGCTCTGCTGTGGAGAGAGTGAAAGTTTGTTGGTGTGCACATAACAGGCAATCTAACCTGGACCCACAGCACCTCCTCACTGGTCAAGAAGGCACGGCAGCAACTACAGTTACTGAGGAGACTGAGGGGTGCAAGGTTTCCCAACTCCACTCTAATAACTTTTTACAGGAGCACTATTGAAAGTGCCCTGCCTGGCTACATCACAGAAGCTGCAAGGCATTGGACTGCAAGACCCTACAGAGGATAGTAAAAACCGCCGAGAGGATCATCAGAGTTTCCCTTCCCCCCTATTTGTGACATTTACTGGGAGGGTTGCAGACAAAGGGCCCAAAGCATTGTTGTGGATCCCTACCACCCACCCCACCAACTCTTTCAAGACAATAAAAAGTGACTTGACTTGACATTTTGACCATAACTGCTGGTACAGTACACAGTAAAAATGAGACAACATTTTTCAGGACCATGGTATTACATGAAACAGTACAAAAACTAGACTGAACTACATAAAAAAAACACAGAAAAAAACACTAGACTACAGACCCACCCAGGACTGCATAAAGTGCACAAAACAGTGCAAGTATGATGCACCATCAATAACTCTCGGAGACGGGAGGCGAACGATAGGCTTTTATTAGCTGCAAGAGACCACGATTAGCAGCAAGAGACCACCACACAACATCCTGGAGACTAAGGGAGGAGCAGTGCCTCCAATCGCCTTTATACAGGGGTCTGTGGGAGGAGCCACAGGAGCAGTCAGCAGAGGGGCGTGTCTAGACAGGTATATGTAGTTCACCACAAAGTATTACAATAAATAATAAACAAGACAATAGGGCAATAAGGTGTCAGTCCAGGCTCTGGGTATTGAGGAGTCTGATAGCTTGGGGGAAGAAACTGTTACATAGTCTGGTCGTGAAAGCCCGAATGCTTCGGAGCCTTTTTCCCAGACGGCAGGAGGGAGAAGAGTTTGTATCAGGGGTGCGTGGGGTCCTTCATAATGCTGTTTGCTTTGCGGATGCAGCGTGTAGTGTAAATGTCCGAAATGGCAGGAAGAGAGACCTCAATGATCTTCTTTGACCCACTACCATCAGAAAGGAGGTACAGAAGCATCAGGACCAGGACTGCCAAACTGGGTAACAGCTTCTTCCCCCAGGCTGTGAGACTACTGAATACCCTTCCACCACTGAGGTCTTATCACTAGGACAGCGAGCTGTTTACTGTTTATTTGTGCTACACTTCACTACGTGCATCTTGAATTATATTTTATTAACTGATTTATAGTATGATATTTTGTTTTATGTGCTGTGTGTGATGTATATGTTGTGTAGGTGCACTGTGGTCCGGAAGAACATTCTTTCATTTGTTTTATAGACGTGTGTACAGGCAGATGACAATGAACTTGAACTATTTCTGTTTGTGTGCCTTTTTGCACACAAACTGATTGACACGTTCCTTCACATGACATTACTTAAATTTATCACACTGCTGTAAAGTGCTGAGTGAGATCCTGAAAGGAAAAATAAATGCACATAATTCATTAAACCCTATTGCTCTCAACACTGCTGTATACAGAAAGATATTTTAAACAATTTCTCATAAACAATCCACAGTATTTTGTTATCTAACGAAATAGATTCATCATAATTCCCCCCGATTGCATAAAAATGGAACATAAGGAAAAGAAGCAGGGATCGGCCATGTGGGAACACAATCCCTGGATCTTGGCTTGCATTTCACCCTTGACTTCCTTACAATTCTCTTAGAAGAATCCTACTTGTTTCAGTAAAATCACCTTTCACTCTACTGAAGTCCAACAAGCATAAAGCCAACCTTTTGAATCTTTCCTCATAAGCAACTCTTTAACGCAGTGATCAACCGATTAAACCATCTGCAAATTGTCATTATAACTGTGCCAAAAATTGATTATGAAAGAATAGGCTATAAGTACTAGGAAAGCTAAAATTTATTTGCCTTCCTAATTACTTGTCACATGTGTATGTTAACTTCTGTATTTCTGGTATGAAGGGTAGCCAGTTCTCTCTGTACTGTTCTCCTGTAGCCCCTCTTCATTTGGATAACATCTTACCACTATTCTTCCCATCAAAGAAGATTACAAAATATTTCTTGTATAAAACTACATTTAATCAATTTAACTACATTAAACTATCCATGTCTCTGGTGTTCTCCTCACAATTCACTTTTTCATTTATCTTTATATCATCACCTCCAAGAGGACCACAACCTTGCCATAGGTTTGGATGCCTCAATAACCCAGAGAGCAATGCTGGCTGGAGTCAGGGCTTTGTGCTTTAGCTGTTGGTAGGGTCACCCATGCCAAATAAGGTCAAAGGGTCGAGGCCAGACTAAAAGTGGTCCACTGGTCCTCCAGGTTTGGGGGTTTGGGGATTCAGCTCAGGACTAACAACCCTGACTAGTCAAAAAAATTTTGCAGGAACAGAAATGGAGAATATATGTGTGTGACTGAGGACCCTAAACTATATCTGTGGCATAATAGAGAAGATGGCCAAGGACAGACAGAGATAGGGAATCTGCATTCCTGCCCTAAACGGCAGCTGCATAATGGTAAGATGTTATCCAAATGAAGAGGGGCTACAGGATGCTACAGTACAGAGAGAACTGGCTACCCTTCATATCAGAAATACAGAAGTTAACATAGACATGTGACAAGTAATTAGTTATATCATCAGTAAATGTGGATAGAGTACATTATGTTCTTTCACCCAAATAAGTGACAGAGATTATAAATCTTGGAAGTCTTATCACTGATCCTTGAGGCAGCCCATTGTTTACAATCTGCCAACCATAAATTCATAATATATTTTTTGTTATTAATTAGCTATTCCTCTATCCATTCTAAAATATTTCTCCGAACACCTGCCACTGTTAAAAGACACAAGAGACTGCAGATGCTGGAATCAGGAGTAACAATCTGCTATCTAAACAGGGAAAGAATTTATCAATGTTTGGGTCGAAACCCAATGCAGGATCCTGATGCTGATGTAAGGTTGTTTCAACCTGAAACTCTGACAATTCCTCCCCTCCCCCCACAGATGCTTGACCGCTGAGTTTTTCCAATGGATTGTTTGTTGCATGAGAAACTTATATTGTGGTACCTCGTCAAAATACTTCTGGAAATCCAAATACTCTTCTTCCATTGACGTCCATTCATCCACCCTTATATACTCATTATATCCTCAACAAACTTGTTAATTACAATTTCCCCTTTATAAACTCAGATTGATATATAATGATTTTCTAAATATCCTGCTGCTAGTTCTTAAATAATCAGTTTAATGCCTTTCCCCATGACATATGTTGGTAAATCTGCTGTCCTTTTTTAAATAGAGACATTAAACCTACAATTCTCCAACCTGCTGGGACTCTTCAGCAAGTTCAGATCTTTGCCCTCTTTGGAAAATGAACAGATGAGATATATGCAAGTGGAACACAATCAGGAACATAAATAGCATCTGGAACAATGAACAATTTGCTAAAGAAATTCTAAAGAATGTTATATGATCAAAACCAATTCATTGTCCATCTCTGCCATTTCCTAGAAGACCCAGAAAGCAGGCCCTAAGATCCAGAAGGTTTGAAGGCTTTTGCTCCAATTAGGCTGTATGTTATTTTTGTCCAACGATAATAGATAAAAGGAGCCTCCCTCCTTTTCTTCTCTGATTTTCTGATTTAATTTGGATGCTTTCTGATACAAATAAAGATTAAGAAAAACATGTCCCAAATCTGTGCAGTTTCCTTCTTCCAAATTAATTTCCATCTCATCCTCTAAGAGGACAATAATTTTTACTCTCTTTATCTGTTTTTATATTTGGTGTACTTAGATAATCTACTTCCTCACTCTCTTTCACTTTGTCATCCTTTGTTGCTTTTTAAAGTTTTCATAAACAGAGGTTTCAAAAGTACATTTAATATCAGAGAAATGTATACAATATACATCCTGAAATGCTTTATCTTTGCAACTATCCACGAAAACAGAGGAATGCCCCAAAGAAAGAATGACAGTTAAATGTTAGAACCCCAAAGCCCCCACCCAGCTCCCCCCCAAACATAAGCAGCAGGAAAGCAACAACCCACCCAGCAAAAGAGCATTGGCACACCCCACTGAGCGCTCAAGCATGCAGCAAGGCATCAATAAAGACACAGAATTGCAGTACCCCAAAAATTACTTGTTCACCCAGTAATTCGACTACCACAGGCTCTCTCTCCCCCTAATAAGTGAAAAAGAGGTGTCTCCGTTTCACGAATCTACTGACCTTCTACTAATCTTGTGACTTTATAAGTATTTTCTGTCTATTTGATACTGTCCTTAACTTCTTCAGTTTACAATGGATGGGCCATCCTTCTCATAAAGTCTTTCATTCTCTCTCAATGGCTTCTATCTTTGTTAAAAATATGAATTATTTCCTCGAATATCTAGCACTCTCTTATCTACTATCTTACCGTACCTTATTTTGCCAGAGCATTTTAGCAAATTGTGCCTGATTTATTTAAATTTTGCTGCATGTTTCTTCCTTTCAAACTCAGTTTTTAAATTCCATAATATTATGATTTATCTGCCCTGGATGAACTTTTCATGATTTGCCTCATCACAAATCTAAAAGGTGAGGATGTCCACAATGGGGACAAATGAGGACATGTTGAAGATGTGCACCTTGACAGTGAAGAGCACCTGCACCTTGACAGTGAAGAGCACCTGCACCTTTAGCAGTGACAGCAGTGCCTCATTCCCCTCCTCACAAAAACCTTGTAGCAACTTCTGCCATCCTGCCACATTCTCAAAGATGATGTTGAAGAAGCCGTTACCAACAAAGTCTTGGACACAGAAGATGTCCTTAACCTTGAAGCTGCAGTACTCCAGCAGGACATTCCTAATGAAGCAGTCCTTGATGAAGGGGTTCCCCTCACTGCCACCCTGATGGTATTTCAGATCCCAGGCCCTCTGCCGATGCGCTGGTAACTGCAGCCATTCTGACTGTGCGTTGATTGTTGGAAAAGGAGTGTCAGATAGCTTTCCCAATCAGTATGAGGATCCACCTGTATGATTAACCTCTTGATGATGTCACTTGAACAGATGAGTCCCTCTTCCATTCTCAATGTCAGCACCTGCAGAGATCTATCTCAAGTGGATCCTCACAGATACTACATCTGGTCTTAGCCAAAAGGCTGAGAAGCACTCTTGACCTTGTTGTTAGGATTATGCTGGACTTTTAATAATATTGCTACCTCACCACTCTTCCTTCCTGTCTGTCCTTCCAAATTACTCCAGTCCCAGTCTCCTTGCAACCACATTTTTGTCATGGTGATCTACTCACATCTGCTCATGATTGTCTGATCATTGTTCTCTCTCTTGTTATGAATGTGAGATGAGAAGCCTTACATTATGTGATTTTACCACTTTTCCTTATTCTGGCTGATATGCAGATGACCTCTTTCTTACATCACGCTATCTGTCCCTTCCTGATGCATTCTGGTTATCATTGCCCGGAATCTTCCACCTGCTTGTACTTTCGACATTTCCTCTCAACTGAATCCTCCCCACTACCCCTTTCCCACAACTGTTTAATTTAAAGATACATCTACATTCCTAGTTACCGTACTTGACTTGCTAGGGCAATGATGGGGGTCTAACTCAAGAGAAGCCTCTCCTAATAGAACATTTATGTTTCCCCAGTGCTGGTGCCAATGCATCAGAAATTGATAATGAATTTTCCCACACCAATCTTTCAGCTCCGCTAATCTTTCTGACCCTACACCAATTTATAACCATATAACCACATCACTATATAACAATTACAGCACGGAAAACAGGCCATCTCGGCCCTTCTAGTCCATGCTGAACACTTACTCTCACCTAGTCCCACCAACCTGCACTCAGCCCATAACCCTCCATTCCTTTCCTGCCCATATACCTATCGAATTTTATTTTAAATGACAATATCGAACCTGCCTCTACCACTTTGTACAAATTTCATGTTGCAATCTTGAGATCATTGCTTTTGAAATTATTTTATTTGTATTTACATAATGCATATTTATTCTCTCTCAACAGAACCTCTTCCAAAGTCCTAACTATGCTGTTGTCTCTTTTATTAATAGTCACACAAAATAGCCATAATACAGTGGTCATTTTTCTCTAAGTCTTCACCAGGAACTCTCATCTAACAGCCTATAGGGCAAGTGAAATGGCTAAGGTTTCTTCAATTCTGATTTCTGAAACTTTATTTCAAACCCACTCACAGCCACACCCCATGTCCCCATCTACTGACCAGATCTTCAGTACTCTGTTACAAGAGGGAATCACGATCTGAAGGATCTGACTGTCTCCTGTAACAGAGCAGGTAACTTTCTCCCTCCTTGACACATAACTGCTTAAAGACTCCAAATCACTGAATTGGAGGCACTGAAGTTTCCGTTTAGACCAGGGGTTCCCAAACTTTTGTTATGCCATGGACCCCTACAATTAAATGAGGGGTCTGTGGATCCCGGGTTGGAAACCCCTGGTTTAGACACTTAATACAGTGTTGCTCCAGATCACAATAATTTGCACTGGCTCCTATATACTGCAGCCACATCACATCAGCTCCCTGACAATTGTGTCATAACAACTAATTAAAATTAGATTTTACAGGCAGCTACAATAAATTTAAAGAAAATTTAGACAAATTACTAAGGAATCACTTTTAGTTACAGTTTCTCTACTGGATTGTAACTTAGAGCAAACCCCTGTAAGACAGAAGGGCAAAAAAGCCACAGTAATCATGCTAATGACTTTCCTGTCTTCCTCTGTAGTTGCGCCTTACTTTTAAATCCCAGTTTTCAAACTCTTGATGCAGATTTCTACAGTCGTGCTCCTTATGCATTCAACCAAGATTTTCACGTTAAAAAAAGATAGTACCTCTTTCTCCTACCTCACCTAATTCCCATATCTGCACTCAATATTGAACGAACTCAAGTAAAATGCCCCAACACTGTATTTTGCAAGAAGGTACTAGGTTTAACATTCACCTCAGCTGTCAGCAATTATCAGAGGACCAGTTCTACCTGATCAAAGATAAAAATTGAAGAGAAGATTAGCTTTATTTGTCGCAAGTACATTGAAACATACAGTGAAATGCGTCATTTGCATCAAATTAAATCAACAAGGATTGTGCTACGCAGCCCAGAAGCGCTACACTTCCAGCACCAAGATAGCATTAGGACTTACGTCCTAATTGTGCATCTTTGAAATGTTAGAGGAAACCGGAGCACCTGCAGTCATGGGAAGAACTCACAAACCCCTTACAGACAATGACGGGAATGGAACACCAATCAGTGTTCACTATTCACTATGCTACCATGATGCCTCAATTTACTAATTAACTAATTTACTGAGAACCTGCCACTGGCAATCAGCTTGTTTTTCATAGAAAGACTACTTAAACTTTGAGGTGTAAAACCCGACTAAATAATAAAACCAGTTTCTCCCCTCACAACAGATTCTGACTTCTGCACCCTTTGGAAAAAGAACAGATGAGTATGTGCAAGTAGCACAACTGGGAACCTAAGTAGCAGGTGATACATCTGGAACAATGAACTGCAGGAGAAACTCACAGAAGGAAAGGAATTGTCAATGTTTATCTGGCAGATTGTGTGCTGCTTCAGATTCCTGCATTTGCAATCTCTTGTGTACCCGTAAGATGCATCTATTTTGATGATGTTGACCTTAGGAGAAATCTTGACAACGGTATTTGTAGAACTTCCACATCTTGCATCTTAGACCGAACACGCAAGTCTCAGAAAATCCGATGAAATGCAGGGTCCCCTTAGAGTTGCAGTAAAATATGAGGGCAGAGCTTAGGATGATGGAACCTAATGGCAACTCCTTTGCTTGCATCTTTGGAAACAGCTCTATTTCCATCTTTAATATCTCTGTTTTTCCTTTTCAGGGTTCTTTTGAAGACTCTGACCTGAAGTTACACGCTGACTTTGGTTCTTTGTGGGAATGGGACCCGCTCTCAGGCCTCATGACCGGCCGCTTTTCGATATGCTAAGGACTTGGCCTAGAAGACAAGCGTGCCTTCAGGGTGCCAGATTTTCGTGGCTCTGGAGATGGGCAGATTTGAGGCTGGTGCCGCTGCCTGATGTGTCATGGGAGTACACGTAAGATCAAAAGCAGTGAGCTGGCTGCTGGCTGTGTGCCCAGAGACCCGAATTCTTTGGGCACAGAGCTCAAAAAGGCAATGCAACAGATTTTTAACACCATAAATTGGCAAGTTAGTTTGTTATGTCTCCCCTCTCACTGTAAAATGGGGACACCTCTTTTTCCCTTATTAGGGAGAGAGACAGACTGTGCTATGTCAAATTACTGGGTGAATGAGTAGTCCTTCACAGCAAGTCTGTGTGTTTATTGTTTTGTTGCTTGCTTGAGTGCTTGGTGGAGGGTACTGACACTTTTTTGCTGGTGGGGGGGTCGTCACTTTGCTGATGCTTATGTGAGGGGGGAAGCTGGGGGGCTTTGGGGTTCTAACATTTAACTGTCATTCATTCTTTGGGGCACTCCTCTGTTTTCATGGATGTTTGTGAAGAAAAAGAATTTCAGGATGTATATTGTATACATTTCTCTGACATTAAATGTACCTATTGAAATTCTTATCTTGGTTATTTTCTCACTTTCCTAACGGGCAGAAACCCAGCATGAATCCCTCAATCTGAACCTGTCTTGTTGTTAATTGAATTTAAGATATAAATGAAGAAGCCAGATCAATGTTGTGAAGAAATATCAAGATACTTCATTATTGATCATGCAAAAGGTCACATTTGACACCATGAGAAAATGACTAAATAATAACCTTTGCTGCTGCTAGTGCACTGAATGACATCCTGATTTTCTTTAACCAAATAAACTTGCAGCAGTGGTGAGAAAGGGGGCTATTTACTCATTATTTCTATTTCCTATTCCTTGTATAAACAAAAACTGGGAGGCTACATTGGTAAATGAAATTCATGGAAGTGAAGCCCAGCATCGTGACTGTAACAATAAAGCAGGTTCAACACTTACACAACATCATGTCAATGAAGCTTTCTCATGCATATTTTTTACTAAAGGAGTTATGTATGCATGGAGCATGGACGGCAACAGTGCAGCAGGACAGAAACACAGGAGATTCTGCAGATGCTGGAAATCCAGAGTAACACACAAACACAGTGGAACAAACATCTTTTTCTACTGAGTCATGTTTACCACAGTAAACACTGAGTAACTTACAGCACTAGAGCAATGAGAAGGCTGACCATGGCAAAAGCGTGCGAGTCTCATGCAGAAGAAACGGCTGCACATAGGACAGCCCTGTCAATTTCCTGAGCGATTGATGTGGACTTTGTTCCCAGTGTCTTTCCCATTCCCATTCCAACATGTCGGCCCAAGGCATCCTCTACTGCCACAATCAGGCCACTCTCAGGTTGGAGGAGCAATATCTCATAGTCTGTCTGGGTAGCATCCAATCTGACGCAAGAACATTGATTTCTCTAACTTTTGGTAATTTCTCCATCCTCCCCCTTTCTCTTTATCCATTCTCCATTCTGGCTCCCCTCTTACCTCTTCCCTTCACCTCACCTGCCCATCCTCCCTCTGATGCCTCTTCTCTTTCCCTTTCTCATCACCTGCCAGCATGTATTTATTTCCCTCCCTGGACACTGGCTACTTACCTTTTTCTGATGAAGGGTCTCAGCCCGAAACATTGACCGCTAATTCACCTCTGTTGATGCTGCCTGACCTGCAGGATTCCTCCAGCACTATACATGTGTTGCTCTGGATTCTTAGCATATCATTAAATTCAAAAGTCAGACAAAACTACATGTATTCCTAGGCATGGTGGAATTAGTTTCCTTTTTCTCTCTATTTTAGCAATTGTTCTTTTTTCAGCCTTATGTGCTTTTGATGCTAGTCATTACAATACCATGCAGGCATAACTCCAATATTGAGTGATTTTTTTGCACAACTGTATTTTTTAAGTTATAGACAAAATTGTTTCATGAGCATCTGTAAAAATTGAACTCCCCCATTATCTGCAGTTTTTGAAGATTTAAAGAGTTATTATGACCTGAAGTAAAATTAAATGAAAGCGTAAACTTCTTGCTGCTCAAGATTAGGGTTCTGATAGTGTAACTGGATTTGTATAGCATGGTGCAGGAGGCTTGCTACTGGAACGAGATACATAATGGAGGAGAAAGGCTCTTCACAAGAAGCCCTATCCACAAAGAGATCTAATGTACAATTCAGCTCCATCCAATAGCTAAGGAGCTGTGTGAAAGGAACGCTGGTTTCTTCAAGTGAGCATTCAGAGAGGTCTGTCAGTGCTGCAGCCACAGTAGTCATGGAAGGGTCAGATCAATGTTGCCAGTGGCAGTGGAAGTGGCTTTGAAATTCTTTGACTCTGGGTCCTTCCAAGTGAGTACAAAGCATATCAATGGGATAACACAACATGCAGATCTGCCTTTGGAAACTCAGATGGATCTCTCTTGGCAGAACGCATCAGGCATATGAATTCCTCTTGAGGATGGCAAGGTTTGCCCATGATGTAGTTAAAAATGAGAAACTGGAAAATACCTCCTGGATATACCTAATGAAATGGCCACTGAGCAGATGTTCATGGTCTTCTGTTTCTGTACCCATCACTTCAAGGTTCGACGTGTTGTGTATTCAGGGATGCTGTTCTGCACACCACTGTTGGAATGCCTGGTTATTTGTGTTCATGTTGCCTTCCTGTCAGCTTGAACCATTCTGGCCATTCTCCTCTGAACTCTCTCATTAACAAGGTGTTCTCAACCACAGAACTGCCACTCCTTGGATTTTTTTTCACACTATCCTCTGTAAACTCTAGAGACTGTTGTGTGCAAAAATCCCAGGAGATGAGCCATTTCTGAGATACTCAAACCATCTGATCTGGCACCAATGGTCCAAATCAAAGATTCCACAGTCAAACTCACTTAGATCACATTTCTTTCCCATTCTGATGTTTGATTTGAACAACAACTGAACCTCTTGATCATGTCTGCACTGAGTTGCTGCCACATGATAGGCTGATTAGATATTCACATTATGAGCAGGTGTATAGGTGTACCTTAATAAAATGGCCACTGAGTACACGTTTAAATATCTAACGCTGACAAAATTCATACAAACATAAAAGAATAAACCTTGTTCATTAACTTAATCCGTCAGTCTTTGTTTGACCTGGTTCTACTGTTCCAGCGTGGTGCTACATCCACTAGGCTGGTGGAAGGCAGCTGATATAAATAGATAGATAGATACTTTATTGATCACAGAGGAAATTACAGTGTCACAGTAGCAATACAAGTGCACAGATTACAAATATACAAATGTTACAAGAGAAGTAAGAAAGAATAAAAAATAAGTTACCTCAAGCAGTCAATAACAGGTGGGGGTCACCACTTCCCCAGCTATAGGTTGACTCAATATAGAGCCTAATGACTGAGGGTAAGAATGACTTCATATGACTTCATAGAGTTGAGATTTTTGATTGGAGAAAGGCTAACTTTGAGGAGATGCGCAGGGATTTAGAGAGAGTGGAATGGGTCAAGTTGTTTTATGGGAAGGATGTAATAGAGAAATGGAGGTCATTTAAGGGTGAAATTATGAGGGTACAGAATCTTTATGTTCCTGTTCGGTTGAAAGGAAAGATTAAAGGTTTGAAAGCGTCATGGTTTTCAAGGGATATTAGAAACTTGGTTCGAAAAAAGAGGGATGTCTACAATAGATATAGGCAGCATGGAGTAAAGGAATTGCTCGAGGAATATAAAGAATGTAAAAGGAAACTTAAGAAAGAGATTAGAAAAGCTAAAAGAAGTTACGAGTTTGGTTTGGCAAATAAGGTGGAAGTAAATCCGAAAGGCTTCTACAGTTATATTAAAAGCAAGAGGATAGTGAGGGATAAAATTGGTCCCTTAGAGAATCAGGGTGGTCAGCTATGTGTGGAGCCGAGGGAGATGGGAGAGATTTTGAACGATTTCTTCTCTTCGGTATTCACTAAGGAGAAGGATATCGAATGGTGTAAGGTGTGGGAAACAAGTAAGGAAGTTATGGAACCTATGACAATTAAAGAGGTGGAAGTACTGGCGCTTTTAAGAAATTTAAAAGTGGATAAATCTCCGGGTCCTGACCGGATATTCCCCAGGACCTTGAGGGAAGTTTGTGTAGAGATAGCAGGAGCTCTGACGGAGATCTTTCAGATGTCATTAGAAACAGGGATTGTGCCGGAGGATTGGCGTATTGCTCATGTGGTTCCATTGTTTAAAAAGGGTTCTAGAAGTAAGCCTGGCAATTATAGACCTGTCAGTTTGACATCAGTGGTGGGTAAATTAATGGAAAGTATTCTTAGAGATAGTATTTATAATTATCTGGATAGACAGGATCTGATTAGGAGTAGCCAGCATGGATTTGTGCGTGGAAGGTCATGTTTGACAAACCTTATTGAATTTTTTGAAGTAGTTACGAGGAATGTTGACGAGGGTAAGGCAGTGGATGTAGTCTATATGGACTTCAGCAAGGCCTTTGACAAAGTTCCACATGGAAGGTTAGTTAAGAAGGTTCAGTCGTTAGGTATTAGTGCTGGAGTAATAAAATGGATTCACAGTGGCTAGATGGGAGATGCCAGAGAGTAGTGGTGGATAATTGTTTATCGGGATGGAGGCCGGTGACTAGCGGGGTGCCTCAGGGATCTGTTTTGGGCCCAATGTTGTTTGTAATATACATAAATGATCTGGATGATGGGGTGGTAAATTGGATTAGTAAGTATGCTGATGATACTAAGGTAGGAGGTGTTGTGGATAATGAGGTGGGTTTTCAAAGCTTGCAGGGAGATTTATGCCGGTTAGAAGAATGGGCTGAACGTTGGCAGATGGAGTTTAATGCTGAGAAGTGTGAGGTTCTACATTTTGGCAGGAATAATCCAAATAGAACATACAGGGTAAATGGTAGGGCATTGAGGAATGCAGTGGAACAGAGAGATCTAGGAATAACAGTGCATAGTTCCCTGAAGGTGGAGTCTCATGTAGATAGGGTGGTGAAGAAGGCTTTTGGAACGCTGGCCTTTATAAATCAGAGCATTGAGTACAGAAGTTGGGATGTAATGTTAAAATTGTACAAGGCATTGGTAAGGCCAAATTTGGAATATTGTGTACAGTTCTGGTCACCGAATTATAGGAAAGATATCAATAAATTAGAGAGAGTGCAGAGACGATTTACTAGGATGTTACCAGGGTTTCAGCACTTAAGTTACAGAGAAAGGTTGAACAAGTTAGGTCTCTATTCATTGGAGCGTAGAAGGTTGAGGGGGGATTTGATCGAGGTATTTAAAATGTTGAGAGGGATAGATAGAGTTGACGTGAATAGGCTGTTTCCATTGAGAGTAGGGGAGATTCAAACGAGAGGACATGATTTGAGAGTTAGGGGGCAAAAGTTTAAGGGAAACACGAGGGGGTATTTCTTTACTCAGAGAGTGATAGCTGTGTGGAATGAGCTTCCTGTAGAAGTAGTAGAGGCCAGATCAGTTGTGTCATTTAAGGTAAAATTGGATAGGTATATGGATAGGAAAGGAGTGGAGGGTTATGGGCTGAGTGCGGGTAGGTGGGACTAGGTGAGATTAAGAGTTCGGCACGGACTAGGAGGGCCGGAATGGCCTGTTTCCGTGCTGTGATTGTTATATGGTTATATGGTTATATAGCACTCTTTGGAGCGACACAGTTGTCTTAGTGTATTACTAAAAGTGCTGCTTTGTGTAGCCAAGGTGGCATGCAGAGGGTGAGAAACATTGTCCAGAATTGCCAAGATTTTCCATAGGGTCCTTTGTTCTACCACAGCCTCCAGTGTGTCCAGTTTGACTCCTATAATAGAGCCGGCCTTTCTAATCAGTTTATTGAGCCTGTTGGCATCACCTGTGTTGATGCCATTGCTCCAGCACACCACTGCATAGAAGATTGTACTCGTGACAACAGACTGGTAGAACATGTGAAGGAGAGGACTGCATCCTCCAAAAAACCTCAACTTCCTCAGGAAGTAGAGGCGACTCTGGCCCTTGTACACAGCCTCTGCATTAGTGGAGACTACATTTTGACTTAGAGGCTGACTTTGAACACCTACACAACCCAGTTTTGGACTACATTCTTTTTTTTTGCCAGAAATGGCAGCAGGTACAAAAGGCAACACTAAAGGCACTGGCATGGTGAATGCACATGTTAGTCATCCTGAGAGAGGACAGCAGACTTGTGCCACTGTTGTTGTGGCTGAGTGAACAAACAGAAGGTCATATTGTTGGAATGATGCGATAACTTCAACATCACTGACATCATTCTGGATGCTTGAATTTCCACTGGATCACCAGGTTGTTGATTGCCTTCTGCTCAAGCAACAAGGTTGGCGATGCAAGTGGTTATTCAACCAAAGAAGGTTGGCACTAGCCTCCTGAGCAGATCTACAAGGTGTACTGCCAAAACAAAGCAGCATCCATAGCCAAGAACCTCTATGATCCAGGCCATGCTCTCTTCTTATGACTGCCATCGGGAAGGAGGTAGAGGAACCTTAGGGTCCACACCACCCGGTTCAGGAATAGTTATTACCTTTCAGCCATCAGTCTCCTGAACTGGTGTGGGTAACTTCACTCACCTCAATGCTGATGCTACAATTATGGACTCATTTTGATGGACTCTACAACTCACAACAGCATTATTTATGTATTTGTTTGTTTATTTATTATTCATTAATTTTTACTAATGTACTTAATTTATTTCCTATGTATTTATGCATCTATGTTTATTTACACAGTTTATCTTCTTTTGCACATTGGTTGTTTGTCAGTCTTTGTGTTGAGTTTTGCATTGATTCTATTTTTTCTTTGCTTTACTGTGAATACCTGCAAGAAAATGAATCTCAATGTAGTAAATGGTGACATACATGTACTTCGATAATTAATTTATTTTGGAAAAAAAAGCTCTGTGCAATGTTGTTGGACACTTCGTGCTCACTCAGATTACATGCAGGATTCCCAGGAACCACACAATGCACCAAGTGCTTAACTGTGTGCGCCCATAAACTTTCCTTCACATGTCACCCCTTCAAAGACCTCCTATGATTTTTCTGCAGAAGCAGAGAATCATATTATCCTCCTGGATGCTGATGTCTGGGTCACTCTTTTCTCCTGATGCAGTTTCAGATTACAAGCACTCAGTAATACCCCATGTACTGATCCCGCCCCTACACTGATGTGGAGGTCTAGGGAGATAAGAAAAGTCAGATGAAGTGACCTGGTGCTTCCTTTATTAGTAGAATTCTCTGAGCTCTGCTATCACATGGGTGGAGAGCTGGTCACGGAGGGAGAAGTAAGTAAAAGACAAAAGCTTACTATTTTTGCAACCTTTATCTCCCTTGAGAATTTCACAGCTCCCAGCAGAAACGAGCTATCTTTCTGCTATTTCCACAAAATCCACCAGATGATAATTGGAATAACAGGGTGCCACTGCTCACGCTCTCTTCCACGTAAGCTGTCAAAACCTTGGGGTAGCATGCACTACCATTATAAAGCAAGCATGGTTTGAATCAGAATAACTGACAAGTTCTGGCAGCTACTCCTGAGTTGGGCCCCTTGGCTATGCCCAAGGCAATAAAAAGAGTAGCAATAAACTCTGAGTGGTTGCTTAAGTCATGCAGTTGATGCTACAACAAGAGCTTTGTGTACATTCCACATCAGGGTCATCGAAGTACAAATTAACTGTGTTGCAATATCAGCATCTGTTTTCCACTGCAATCCAATTTAGCCCCATTTGTTTTATGAGCACTATTTTAGTATATCAGACACAACAGTGGTGAATGCATGTACAAAGAGCAACGCTTCCCCAAAGCACTGTCAAATCTATGAACCATTTAATGAAGATGATCATTATCACCGACTTGGATTTGCAACCCCAGTGAATTTGTTGCCCTTCTTAATCCAAATGTTCCACAGAGGTGTGTATTTAACTTCCATATTCCAAAATAAAGTAATTACTAACTTTATGACTTATTTACAGAATCCTAAGCTTTTTACCAAGTAGTTTCTATAATTAATACTAATTTAGAAATCTTTGGTCTTTAGGATATATCTAATCTCAAAATTAGTTATATAATAATCAAGCACAGGTTGTTGAGATTGTTAAGAAATCATGACGAATGAGTGGTATTTTTAAATTTCACAGGGAAAGAGCAAAAATACACTTTCAAAAAGAAGGAAAATATATTGGAATCTATCATGGGGGAAATGAGCAGTTGAATGATTCACTCTTGTGTATGCCTTTCCTTGGCTCTTTATTTCAAGAAGCCTCTGCTAAAATAGTGAACAAAGGAATAAATATTCATTATTTTACATCAAATTCAAAGCACACAAACAGGCCACAGAGAAGGTGCCCGTGCTTTACATGCGTCTGTCATATTAGCAATCTCCATTTCTAAACTAACATTAGTAGTCATTTTATTCATCTTTCCCAAAAAAAGGTGTGAACTTCAGTCAAGATGTGGTTAATTTCATCTCAATTAATTCTATAAATCACTGCCTAATCACAAAATTGCAAATCTTTTTATTTTTACTTTTATTTTGATTTATCTTGAAATTATATTTGGTACAATGTTCTTGTTGGTAAGTCTGAATTAATAGTTTTGTGGTAAAGCTGATCTTTTACAAAATGTGATTATTTATTTTATTTGGAGTTATGGCTCAGAATAGGCCCTTCAAGGTGTACAGCCCAGAACCTCTGATTTAATTCTAGCATAATCATCAGCAAATTTACTATGGCCAATTAACCTACTAACCTGTACATCTTGGGACTGGGGAAGAAACTGGAACACATGGAGAAAATCCATGGATTCCATAGAGAAGATGTACAAATTCCTTCGAGAAGGTGCCAGTGTTGAACTCTGAACTCCAACGCCCCATCATGCGAACCATAATGCTACCGTGGAAACCAATACATATTATGCTATCTTCATGCTCCCAGGCAGCACACAAAAAAAACTTGGTGTACAGATACAATAGGTGATGCAGCCCTCTACGGCATATTTTGTCATCCAGTTAGATCAGGACCAATTTGTATCTTACTTCCATCTAACCACCTTATTTCTATAACCTTGTTTGGTCTTTCAATTTCAAATGAACCAAACTTTGTGGGGTAGAGAATTCCATATTCCATTGTTATATGTGTGAACAATTTATCTCTAATTTATTTTCAACTTTCCCAACAATCAACAGGACCTTAGTAACGTTAGTATTCTCCAGTCAGGGCTTAAGAACAAGGAACTTTGGTTCAAGATGGCAGCAAGATGCGACCCCCCCCCCCCTCCCCCACCAAGGGCGTGGCTCAGTTTTAGTTGTTTTAGTGTCTATTTAGATTTGTGGAGATGTTTCTAGGGGACAGAGAGGGAAGTTAGGGGTCAGGTTAGGGTTTAGGAACAGGGATGTAGGGGAATTAGAGGACAGGCCAAAGTCTTAGGTCTCTGCTTCACATTCGAAGGCCAACAACAGGGTCATGAGACATCTGCGGACCCGGACCAGGATGTCTGGTCAGATGTTGAACCTCCAGACCAACATGGACAAAGGCTGGTGCCCCTTCACTCACCAGGGTCAATGAATTGTCTATGAGTTCTGGAGTTCGGGTTCTATGCAGGCAGGAGCAACAAGATCTGATGATCAAGCAACACACACAAAATGTTGGTGGAACGCAGCAGGCCAGGCAGCATCTATAGGGAGAAGCGCTGTCGACGTTTCGGGCCGAGACCCTTCGTCAGGACTAACTGAAAGGAAAGATAGTAAGAGATTTGAAAGTAGGAGGGGGAGGGGGAAATGCGAAATGATAGGAGAAGACTGGAAGGGGTGGGACGAAGCTAAGAGCTGGAAAGGTGATTGGTAAAAGTGATACAGAGCTGGAGAAGGGAAAGGATCATGGGACGAGAGGCCTTGGGAGAAAGAAAGGGGGAGGGGAGCACCAGAGGGAAATGGAGAACAGGCAGAGTGATGGGCAGAGAGAGAAAAAAACAAACAACTAAATATATCAGGGATGGGGTAAGAAGGGGAGGAGGGGCATTAACGGAAGTTAGAGAAGTCAATGTTCATGCCATCAGGTTGGAGGCTACCCAGCCAGTATATAAGATGTTGTTCCTCCAACCTGAGTGTGGCTTCATCTTGACAGTAGAGGAAGCCATGGATAGACATATCAGAATGGGAATGGGATGTGGAATTAAAATGTGTGGCCACTGGGAGATCCTGCTTTCTCTGGCGGACAGAGCGTAGGTGTTCAGCAAAACGGTCTCCCAGTCTGCGTCGGGTCTCACCAATATATAAAAGGCCACACCGGGAGCACCGGACACAGACTGGGAGACCGTTTTGCTGAACACCTACGCTCTAGGCCCAGATGGGGTCTCCCCCTCCTGTCTACGAGCCTGTGCTGATCAGCTGGCTCCCATCTTCACTCAGCTCTTTAACAGATCTCTGGAGCTGAGTGAGGTTCCGACTTGCTTCAAGCGCTCTACCATCATCCCGGTCCCCAAGAAACCCACCATCACAGGACTGAACGACTACAGACCTATCGCACTGACATTTGTAGTCATGAAATCCTTTGAACGCTTGGTGTTGAACCACCTGAAGACCCTCACCAGCAGCCTGCTGGATCCCCTGCAGTTTGCCTACCGGGCAAATAGGTCAGTAGACGATGCAGTCAACCTGGGACTGCACTATATCCTGCAACATCTGGATCGTCCTGGGACCTATGCTCGGATGCTGTTTGTGGATTTCAGTTCAGCGTTTAACACCATTGTCCCTCATACCCTCTGCTCCAAAGTCTCACCTTGCTGTGCCACCTGACCTCTGCGATTGGATTTACAGCTTCCTGACCAACAGAAGTCAGCAGGTTAGGATAGGACAGGTCACCTCGGATATTCGAATCACCAACACCGGCGCCCCCCAGGGGTGTGTCCTCTCTCCACTGCTGTTCTCCCTCTACACCAATGACTGCACCTCCTCCAACCCCTATGTGAAGCTTTTGAAGTTTGCAGATGACACTACCGTCAACGGACTCATCCAGAATAGTGATGAGTCTGCATATAGACAGCAGGTGGACCAACTGGCGCTCTGGTGCAGGCGGAACAATCTGGAGCTGAACATGCTCAAGACAAAGGAGATGATAGTGGATTTCAGGAGACATCCCCCCGCTATGTCTCCCCTTACAGTCCTCAGCAGCCCTGTGTCCACCATGGAGAACTTCAGGTTCCTGGGAACCACCATCTCTCAGGATCTGAAGTGGGAGCAGAACATCAGCTCCATCCTGAAGAAAGCCCAGCAGCGGATGTATTTCCTGCAGCTCTTGAGGAAATACGGTCTGCCTCAGGAATTGCTGCTGCAGTTCTACACTGCAGTCATTGAGTCTGTCCTGTGCACCTCCATCATTGTGTGGTTTGGAGCCGCCACCAAGCAGGATAGAACCAGACTATAGCGCACAGTGAGGACTGCCAAGCGCATCATTGGAGCCTCCCTGCCCTCTATTGTGGACCTGTACTCTTCCAGGTTGAAGAAGAGGGCGGGGAACATCATAAAGGACTCCTCCCATCCTGCGCACGGACTGTTTGATCTGCTTCCGTCTGGTAGGCGCTTCAGATCCCTCCAGACTAAGACTAATAGGCACTGGAGAAGTTTTTTCCCTACTGCGGTCACTTTGCTGAACAGTTAACTGCCGGTTAACTGTCGGCTAACTATTACTTGGATTGCACTACCTGTATGTATAATCTATATTTTCATTTATATTTATCATTATTATTGTTATGAGCAGAGAGACAACACCTGCCGGAAGTAAATTCCTTGTATGTGCATAGGTACTTGGCGATTAAAGTCTGATTCTGATTCTGATTTTGATTCTGAGTATACCACACCAGCCGACTCACAGGTGAAGTGTCGCCTCACCTGGAAGGACTGTCTGGGGTCCTGGATGGTGGTGAGGGAGGAAGTGTAAGGGCAGGTGTAGCACTTGTTCCGCTTGCAAGGATAAGTGCCAGGAGGATCTGATGACCCCTAGTTTTGCGATTTGGTGAGACCGAAGCTCGAGGCCTGGTGTTCAGGGTCCCATCATTGGCGAATCTGGAGTTTGAGGCTTGTTGTTCAGTGATTGACCAATACTACGGATTGAGACCTGAGGATCTAATTGGAAATCCAGAAGTTGAAACCCGTTAGCCAGAGCCCCAGGCCTATAAATCACTTTGAGTCCTCTGAGGTCGCTGAAAGCCTAACGTCCGTATGTCCGAGGTTGCAGGAAGCTGAAGGCCGAAGAAGATGGCCTGTCTTGGGATTATAGGACAGTGTATGTGCGTAGGTGGGGGGAGGAATGTGATTTGTTTTGCTGCTGTTGTTTTGTTGCTATTGTCTTCTGTGTTAAACCACAAACATGAGAAAATCTGTAGATGCTGTCAATCCAAAGAAACACACACAAAATGCTGGAGGAATTCAGCAGGTCTGGCAGTGTCTATGGAAAAGAGTACAGTTGGCGTTTCAGGCTGAGACCCATCATCAGGACTAAAAAGGAAGGGGGAAAGAGTCAAACTAAGAAGGTAGGTGAAGGGGAGGAAGAAGCACAAAGTGGCAGGTGATAGATGAAGCCGGGAGAGGGGGAGGCAGTGAAGTAAAGAGCTGGGAAGTTGATTGCTGAAAGAGATAAAGGGCTGGAAGAGGGGGAATCTGACAGGAGAGCACAGAAGACTATGGACGAAAGGAAAGGAGGAGGAGCACCAGAGGGAAGCGATAGGCAGGTAAAGAGATAAGGTGTGAGGGGGAATCAGGAATGGAGAATAGTGTAGTGGAGGGCAATTACTAGAACTTCAAGAAGTCAATGTTCATGCCATCAGGTTGGAGGCTACCCAGGCAGAATTTAAGGTGTTGTTCTTCCAACCTGAATGTGGCCGCATCATGGCAGTAGAGGAGGCCATGGACAGACATCTTGGCATGGGAATGGGAAGTAGAATTGAAATGGGAAATCCCACTTTTTTTGGCGAATGGAGCAAATGTGCTTAATGAAGTGGTCTCCCAGTCTACGTTGGGTATCACCGATATATAGGATGCCACACCATGAGCACTAAATACAGCAGATGACCCCAAGAGACTCACAGGTGAAGTGTCGTGTCACTTGAAAGGACTTTGAATAATAGTGAGGGAGGAGGTGTAGGGGCAGGTGTGTCACTTGTTCCATTTGCAAGGATAAGTGCCGGGAGGGAGATCAGTGAGGAGGAACGAGTGGACAAGGGAGTCACACAGGGAGCAATCCCTGTGGCATGTGGAAAGTGGGCGGAGGGAGGGAAAGATGTGCTTGATGGTGGGATCCTGCTAGAGATGGTGGAAGTTACAGAGATTTATGTGCTGGATATGGAGACTGGTGGGGTGGTAGGTGAGGACAAGGGGAATCCTATCCCTGGTGTGGGGGTGGGAGGATGGGGTGACGTCGGATGTTCATGAAGTGGAAGAGAAGTGGGTGAGGGCAACGTTGATGGGGTTGCTGAATTTTGTATTATTCTGCCAAGCACTGTGAAAATGCTATGTTGGTGCTGGAATGCGGGCAACCTCCAGTATATCCTCAGGTGTGTTGGTTGTTAACGCACGAGACACAAGATTAAAGATTCATGTTTATTTATTACATGTACATTGAAACTTATATTGAAGTATATAAGTTTCAATGTACACGTAATAAATAAACATGAATCTTTAATCTTGAAGAAACATTTATAAGTTTAGAATGGAGAGCAGGAGAAATGTTTACTGGAAAGAGATGTAAGATTAGTGACTGAAACAGATCATGTCAACATCTAATTACAAATTACATTTACTTATTTTTCAGGACAGTAGAATAATGAAGTACATGGAAGGGGTGGAACAATTGAGGGAAATGGGAACACACAGACACATAATATAACAAACACTTTCATGGTGGATTAACTATGACCAAATTCCTATTAATGAATGACACCACGGTTACTTGGAGTGCCAGCCCTATTGGTCGCTGCTTTTGCATGGCAGCTTCATACCAGTGGAAGCTGAGTCTCATCAACTTATTGAGGCACAGCAGTAAGCCTCACATTGGCTAGCTTGGCACTTGACTTTCAAACCCAATACTTGTTCCTCACCACTCTCATCTCTACACCCACTCACCCCGCCCAGCTTCAAACACAAAGCTTCTATGGCAAATCTGGTTCCCCAGCCATAATAGAGCATAGGGTTCCTCTAGATAATCACGCAGTGCTGTGAAATCAGTGAGTGAAGCATTGAAAATCTATGGATTACTTTCACAGCCTTCCTATCTGCAGACATTAGACTGCATGGAATTCCACATGCAGCATTTCTGTCACCTCCTGAATGAACTCTAATACATGGGCCACAAATGAAGTTCTGCTTTGAAGTCTGTGCTGGTTCCTTCAATATTTTATGCCTCCATCTAGCTTTTGAATTAGTTCACCTCTGAATAAAAATCTGAAACTCTTTGCTTGACAAATGATAAATTAACGTGCCTGCAAAGAGCATGCACATTCTACGAATGAGTGTAAATCAGTCTGCTGATTTTCAGCATCCATCTATTCTCAATGTCCTCTGCAACAAAGGGACTCTCCTACTTCCTCTCCATTTTCCCTCAGAATCTGCTAGGTACAGCTCATATTCTCAGTATTATTTACTTTTTACTGTATTTCCACAGTTCTCCACCTTTTGCACATTGATTATTTGTCAGGCTTTGTTGTAGTTTTTCATTGATTATGTTGTATTTCTTTGTTCTACCCCGAATGCCTGCAAGAAAATGAATCTCAGAGTACCATATGGTGATATATACTACATTTTGATAATAAATTTACTTTGCAATTTGAACTTCATATTTAAAAATATTTCTCTTAAACATTTGTTTGGATTTATTTGGAGGTTTTCTCCCCACCCATTCTTTCCCCTATCCTGTAGTTTCCTACTGTCATTCTTAGAAACATAGAACATAGAACATAGAAAACCTACAGCACAATACAGGCCCTTTGGCCCACAATGCTGTGCCGAACCTGTACTTACTTTAGCAATTACCTATCCAGGAGCCTCTTAAAAGACCCTGTTGTGTCCACCTCCACCACAGTCGCCAGCAGCCCATTCCACGCACTCATCACTCTCTGTGTAAAAAATTTACCCCTGACATCTCCTCTGTAACTACTTCTAAGCACCTTAAAACTGTGCCCTCTCATGTTAGCCATTTCAGCCCTGGGAAAAAGCCTCTGACTATTCACACGATCAATGCCTCTCATCATCTTATACACCTGTATCAGATCACCTGTCATGCTCCATCGCTCCAAGGAGAAAAGGCCAAGTTCACTCAAGCTATTCTCATAAGGCATGCTCCTCAAACTAGACAACATCCTTGTAAATGTCCTCTGGACCCTTTCTACAGATTCCACATCTTTCCTGTAGTAAGGTACCCAGAACTGAGCACAATACTCCAAGTGGGGTCAGACCAGGTTCTATACAGCTGTCATATTACCTCTTGGCTCCTGAGCTCAATCCCACGGTTGATGAAGGCCAATGAACCGTAAGCCTTCTTAACTACACAGTCCACCTGTGCAGCAGCTTTGAGTGTCCTATGGACATGGACCCCAAGATCCCTCTGATCCTCCACACTGACAAGAGTCTTACCACTAATACTATATTGTGCCATCATATTTGACCTACCAAAATGAACCACCCCACACTTATCTGGTTTGAACTTCATCTGCCATTTCTCAGCCCAGTTTTGCATTCTATGGATGTCCCACTGTAACCTCTGACAGCCCTCCACACTATCCACAACACCCCTAACCTTTGTTTCATCAACACATTTACTAACCCATCCCTCCAGCTCCTCATCCAGATAATTTATAAAAATCATGAAGAAGAGGGGACCCAGAACAAATCCCTGAGGCACACCACTGGTCACCAACCACCATGCAGAATATGACCCGTCTACAACCACTCCTTGGTTTCTGTGGGCAAGCCAGTTCTGGATCCACAAAGCAATGTCCCCTTGGATCCCATGACTCCTTACTTTCTCAATAAGCTTTGCACGGGGTACCTTATCAAATGACTTGCTGAAATTCATACACACTACATCTACTGCCCTACCTTCATCAATGTGTTTAGTCACATCCTCAAAAATTTCAATCAGGCTCAAAAGGCACAACCAATAGACAATAGACAATAGGTGCAGAAGTAGACCATTCGGCCCTTCGAGCCTGCACCACCATTTTGAGATCATGACTGATCATCTACTATCAATACCCAGTTCCTGCCTTGTCCCCAGATCTCTTGATTCCCCTATCCATAAGATACCTATCTAGCTCCTTCTTGAAAGCATCCAGAGAATTGGCCTCCACTGCCTTCCGAGGCAGTGCATTCCAGACCCCCACAACTCTCTGGGAGAAGAAGTTTTTCCTTAACTCTGTCCTAAATGACCTACCCCTTATTCTCAAACCATGCCCTCTGGTACTGGACTCTCCCAGCATCTGGAACATATTTCCTGCCTCTATCTTGTCCAATCCCTTAATAATCTTCTTTGTTGCAATCAGATCCCCTCTCAATCTCCTTAATTCCAGCGTGTACAAGCCCAGTCTCTCTAACCTCTCTGCGTAAGACAGTCCTGACATCCCAGGAATTAACCTTGTGAATCTACGCTGCACTTCCTCTACAGCCAGGATGTCCTTCCTTGACCCTGGAGACCAAAACTGTATACAATACTCCAGGTGTGGTCTCACCAGGGCCCACAAATGCAAGAGGATTTCCTTGCTCTTGTACTCAATTCCCTTTGTAATAAAGGCCAACATTCCATTAGCCTTCTTCACTGCCTGCTGCACTTGCTCATTCACCTTCAGTAACTGATGAACAAGAACTCCGAGATCTCTTTGTATTTCTCCCTGACCTAACTCTACACCATTCAGATAATAATCTGCCTTCCTGTTTTTACTCCCAGTGGATAACCTCACACTTATTCACATTAAACGTCATCTGCCAAGTACCTGCCCACTCACCCAGCCTATCCAAGTCACCCTGAATTCTCCTAACATCCTCATCACATGTCACACTGCCACCCAGCTTAGTATCATCAGCAAACTTGCTGATGTTATTCTCAATGCCTTCATCTAAATCGTTGACGTAAATCGTAAACAGCTGCGGTCCCAATACCGAGCCCTGTGGCACCCCACTAGTCACCACCTGCCATTCCGAGAAACACCCATTCACCGTTACCCTTTGCTTTCTATCTGCCAACCAGTTTTCTATCCATGTCAATGTCTTCCCCCCAATGCCATGAGCTTTGATTTTACCCACCAATCTTCTATGTGGGACCTTATCAAATGCCTTCTGAATATCAAGGTACACAACATCCACAGGATCTCCCTTGTCTAACTTCCTGGTTACATCCTCGAAAAACTCCAATAGATTAGTCAAGCATGATTTACCCTTGGTAAATCCATGCTGGCTCGGCCCAATCCTATCACTGCTATCTAGATATGCCACTATTTCATCTTTAATAATGGACTCTAGCATCTTCCCCACTACTGATGTTAGGCTGACAGGTCGATAGTTCTCTGTTTTCTCCCTCCCTCCTTTCTTAAAAAGTGGGATAACAGCCATTCTCCAATCCTCAGGAAATGATCCTGAATCTAAGGAACATTGGAAACTGATTACCAATGCATCCGCAATTTCCAGGGCCACCTCCTTTAGTACCCTAGGATGCAGACCATCTGGACCTGGGGATTTGTCAGTCTTCAGTCCCTTCAGTCCCATCATCACTGTTTCCTTCCTAATGTCAATCTGTTTCATTTCCTCTGTTACCCTATGTCCTTGGCCCATCCATACATCTGGGAGATTGCTTGTGTCTTCCTTAGTGAAGACAGATCTAAAGTACTTATTAAATTCTTCTGCCATTTCTCTGTTTCCCATAACAATTTCACCCAATTCATTCTTCAAGGGCCCAACATTGTTCTTAACTATCTTCTTTCTCTTCACATACCTAAAAAAGCTTTTGCTATCCTCCTTTATATTCCTGGCTAGCTTGCATTCATACCTCATTTTTTCTCCCCGTATTGTTTTTTTAGTTAAGTTCTGTTGTTCCTTAAAAATTTCCCAATCATCTGTCCTCCCACTCACCTTAGCTCTGTCATACTTCCTTTTTTTTAATGCTATGCAATCTCTGACTTCCTTTGTCAACCACTGTGGCCCCTTTCCCCCCTTTGAATCCTTCCTTCTCCGGGGGATGAACTGATTTTGCACCTTGTGCATTATTCCCAAGAATACCTGCCATTGCTGTTCCACTGTCTTTTCTGCTAGGATATCCGTCCAGTTAACTTTGGCCAGCTCCTCCCTCATGGCTCCATAGTCTCCTTTGTTCAACTGCAACACTGACACCTCCAAGCTGCCCTTATCCTTCTCAAATTCCAGCCTTTGACAAAGCCATGCTGACTAGTCCTAATCATATTATGCCTCTCCAAATGTTCATAAATCCTGCCTCTCAGGATCTTCTCCATCAACTTACTAACCACTTTAGTAAGACTCACTGGTCTATAATTTCCTGGGCTATCTCTGCTCCCTTTCTTGAATAAGGGAACAACACCTGCAACCCTCCAATCCTCCGAAACATCTCCTGAGCCAGACGCTCAGCAATCTCCTCCCTCGCCTTCCACAGTAGCCTGGGGTATATCTCATCTGGTCCTGGTGACTTATCCAACTTGATGCTTTCCAAAAGCTCCAGCACATCCTCTTTCTTAATGTCTATATGCTCAAGATTTTCAGTCCGCTACAAGTCCCTACAATCGCCAAGGTCCTTTTCCGTAATGAATACTGAAGCAAAGTATTCATTAAGTACCTCTGCTATCTCCTCTGGTTCCATACACACTTTTCCACTGTCACACTTGATTGGCCCTATTCTCTCACGTCTTATCCTCTTGCTCTTCATATATTCGTAGAGATACTTAATTCTTAGTTGAACCTCTCATCTAAATTACCATAAGCTCTTTCTTTTCAACATTATACTTAATTAATCGAGGCACAGCCTTTGTGCTGTTGTGTTTTCTAGAACTTTATTGGTTGAGCAGTCAGTGTGGCTCATGGGATGGGAATCCTTCCCATTGATACCCCATTAAGAGTAGATGTGTGCAGTGGTAACGAATATAGGTGTAGAACAAAATAATGCTGAGATACATCCTAGGATGCGCTGGGACACATCATCAGTGATGTAACCCGAAGTCATCAGGTGCTTTGGGTCTTTCAACATCAGACACACTTGCCTAGGTGACCCAGCCGGGGTTGATCAGGCCCTGGCTTGTGTCCTAGGAGTATTGACGCACAGCGTACATTTCTTGATCCAGTAGCTCTGTGACAGTCCCTTTGCTTTGCAGTTCATGTAATTCCAAGGAGAGAGCAGCCAGCAATACTGCTACAACCCACTTCTAAAGAATGATATCGTGCTCTCCACCCGTCTCTGGCACTGCTCTAGTGGCTCCTGGTATTTTGCTTTCTTCTGCTCAAACGCCTCTTCAATCTGGTCTACCCAAGGAACTGTCAGTTCTACCATGATCACCTTCGTCTAAGTTTCTGACAAAATGACCATGTCAGGCCTCACAGATGATGATGCAATGAAGTCGGGGAACTTTAATTGCTTGCCAAGATCAACCTTCAGTTGCCAGTCAGATGCCATGGTGATCAAGCCTGCTGGTGATCTGGGCTGAGACTTTGGTCGGTCTCTAGCTTTGACAAAGTCAGTGGGTTTTCCGGGTTGGCAGTGGTGCCTATTGTTGTTAGCGGCAGAAGACATACCTTCTGTCACTGCCTTCAGCACCTGGTAATGGCGTCAGTGGTGGCGGCCTTTTCCCATATAAACCATTTCATTGAATTCTGCTTTAGCAAAGCCCTAAAATCAATATAATTGTGAATCATATCTATATAGCACAACAAATGCATTGAATAATTATTCATGTAGCAATATGAATAATTCTAGTGTGACTTCTCTTTGGAATCATGGCAAGCACAATTTTTACTTGTTCCTTTCCAATGAAGTGCATAATTTAGTTAATTCAGACAATAATTAGTAGTGATTTTGGGAATTATTATCTGTCATCACATCCTGGGACATAATGGTCAATAAACTCATCCCCTGAAATGGGCAGATAATTCATTCCCATCAAATCAGGTTGGAATGGATTGAGTTCAGGACAAAGGTTCCACTTTGGTCTAGTTTTATTTTTTACCTACCTTGTCATAGCCATGAATTTATCTGCAATGACAGCTTTTTTCATCCCTGCATTGTTATTATGTTTGTCAGCAAGGATTTGACTTTCTATCACACCATTCTCTTATCTATGTGACTTTATCCAGTTGTACTATCCAAAAGAAAAATTCTGCATTGATTTCCACATGTCTGCTGACAACATTCTCAGCACATTTTCCCCTGGCTCTTTTGCTTCCTCCAGTTTGTCAAACTGCTTGTCTAACATCAAAAAATGGCAAAATGTTTAGAAGACTTAAGCCATTATCTTCAATCCCTGCCAGAAACTTCATTCCCTAGCCACCATCTCAATCCGCTCCCTGGCAACTGCTTAAAAACACATATAACTTTGCAAACTTTGTTACATATTTGATTCTGAGATGTGCTAGATTACATTTTCCATATCTTCACTAAAATCACTTATACAAAAGCAAGGATGTAATGCTGAGGCTTTATAAGGCATTAATCAGACCACAATTGTCTAAGAAAGGATGAACTAGGATTAGAAAGGGTCCAGAGGAGGTTCATGAGAATGATCTTGGGAATGAAAGTGTTCACATATGAGGGGCATTTGATGACTCTGGGCCTGTACTCACTGGAGTTTAGAAGAATGGGGGAAGTGGGAATGTCATTGAAGTCTATTGAATATTGAAAGCTCTAGTCAGAATGTATGTGGAGACAATGTTTCGTATAACCTTCCTTAGAAGGTTGGCGTCATTCAATGTCTGCAGTGAGATGCTGAAGATGTTCTATAGGTCAGTTGTTGAGAGCGCCCTCTTCTTTGTGGTGGCGTGTTGGGGAGGAAGCATTAAGAAGAAGGACGCCATAAGCTGGTAAGGAGGGCGGGCTCTGTCGTAGGCAAAGTACTGGAGAGTTTAACATCGGTAGCTGAGCGAAGGGCGCTGAGTAGGCTACGGTCAATTATGGAAAACCCTGAACATCCTCTACATAGCACCATCCAGAGACAGAGAAGCAGTTTCAGTGACAGGTTACTGTCGATGCAATGCTCCTCAGACAGGATGAAGAGGTCAATACTCCCCAATGCCATTAGGCTTTACAATTCAACTGCCAGGACTTAAGAACTTTTTTTAAAGCTATTATTAATGCTTTTTTGAGTTAGTGATTTAGATGCATATCATATTATTACTGAGTTAAGTATTGTATGTAATGAGTTTTTGCTACAACAAGTGTATGGGACATTGGAAAAAATGTTGAATTTCCCCATGGGGATGAATAAAGTATCTATCTATCTATCTATCTATCTATCTATCTATCTATCTATCTAGTGGGGGAGTCTAGGACCAGAAGGCACAGGTGTGTCCCTTAGAAAAGAGATGAGGAGGAATTTCTTTAGCTGGGGGTGATGAATCTGTGGAATTCATTGGCACAGATGACTGTGGAGGCCAAGTCATTGGGTATATTTATATTATAGGTTCTTAATTAGAAAGGGTATCAAAGTTTACAGGAAGAAGACAGATAATAGATCAGCCATGATGCCGGAGCAGACTTGATGACCACATGGTCTAATTTTGCTCCTTTATCTTATGGTCTTATTTCAAACTGAGTGACATTATTTACCACTGCTCCTCTTGTCTGATCTGATGCTGAATTCATCATCTATGCCTTTTTCCCCTCTAGATTCATCTCTATGTTCGCCTGCATAACTTCTCTCAATCCACACTCTGTGAGCCTTTATTGTAAATCACGTTGTCCCATTTGTTCACCCTCCCTGTTTTTGCTGATCCACTTCAATCCTGTTTTGAATGCTTCATTTCTCCCCATGGCACCTCCAGCCTTTCAACCCAAGGAAACTCCATTTCTCACCAAATGATCAGCTCCTAATTTAGTCACTCAACAACTGTCATTGCCAAAGCCTTACCAATCTAGAATATTTTTCTTCAGCTATTATTCCTTATTTATGGTCTGAATAATAACTGAACCTCTTGACCATGTCTGCATGCATTTATGAGTTGAGTTTGTTGATTAGATATTTGCATTAACAAGCAAGTGTACTCGTGTACTAAATAAAGTGGCCACTGAGTGCATCTCACAGAATAATGATATCCACTTGAACTATAGCAGTAATGCCCAGGTTTATGCAAGAGATATGGAGATACCACTAAGACTGTTGCTTCCTCAAATCTTGCCTAATCTGCATAAAACCATGAAGCCTCTGGCAAGAATTAATTAAACCTTAAGTTTCCAGCACACACTGAGGAACGTATTTAATTCAGCTGCTTAATTTACTGAGTTTACCTTGTAGCTACGGTTTATCTGTGATAGCAGTTTAAGAAGTAGGTTAAACTATACATTTTATTAATAATTCTAAATAATGTACTGTTCACACTCTGTTTCATATTATTTTAAGCAATATTTCTCCAATCTGGTTAGTGCTGCAAGAACAAAAAGAATTCCACTCAGAATCTATCATGGGAAAATTACTACTTATCTCTTAAAGGTAAACTCCATTAAGAGAAGCCAATTTCTAATGACCCCAGTAAAATGTGTCATTGTGGCGACCCACTTTCTGCGCAGGCGAACCGGCTCACAAATAGTCAGCGCGCGGGGAGAGACTTTGGTAATGCACCTCTGATGTCATTTCCGCCCGGAGAGGGCGGGCGCTAGGGATTAAAATACCAGCTCCGCGAAGTTTGAATAAACTAGTCTCGAAACGACTTACCGACTGTGTGTAGTTATTTCAGCGCTGTGTGTAGCATATCGCTACATTGGTGACCCCGACGGTCCAAACGGGATTTGGACCAAAGATGACCGACTCTTCATCTGTTCACGCAGTTTCGCTAAAACTGCCGACTTTCTGGATGCTGCGACCACATGTGTGGTTTAGCCAAGCAGAAGCCCAGCTCCAGATTTGGCAGATATCCTCTGATTCCACGCATTACTACCACGTGGTGAGCGCCCTTGACCAGGAGACAGCCGCCCAGGTTGCGGATTTCATACAGTCGCCCCCGGAAGAAGGCAAATATGAAGCATCCAAGGCGCTGCTCATTGGGACCTTTGGCCTCTCACGGCATGAACGAGGTGCCCGCCTGCTTCAACTGGACGGTTTGGGAGACAGACTGCCGTCAGCATTGATGAACGAGATGCTGTCCCTGGCTGACGGACACAAGCCCTGCCTCATTTTCGAGCAAGCGTTCCTAGAACTACTGCCCGAGGACATACATCTGCTGCTGGCTGACACAGATTTCAGCGACCCCCGGAAGATGGCGGCCCGGGCAGACGTGCTGTGGAAAGCCAAGATGGAGAGCGTGGCGTCCGTCGGTCAGATTACCAGGCCACGCGCCCAACAGTGGACCAGACCAGGCCCGGCAGGGGGGCGCACACAACACAGAGACAGGAGTGAGGAGGCCAATGAACAGTGGTGTTTCTACCACCAGCGGTGGGGCACAAAAGCCCGCCGTTGTCGCCCGCCCTGCCAGGGCCAGGGCCAGCTGCCGCTAATGACTATGGCGGCTGGCCACCAGGACAGCCTCTTGTACATCTGGGACAAACAGTCAGGACGCCGCTTCTTGGTCGACACCGGAGTGGAGATCAGCGTCTTGCCCCCGACGGGGTATGACACCCACAACAGGAAGCCAGGACCCACCCTGAGGGCTGCAAACGGCAGCACGATACGGACCTACAGCACCCGCACAGTGCAGCTGCAGTTCGGCGCCAGCCGGTTCACATGGGACTTCACACTGGCCGCCGTGGCCCAACCACTCCTAGGGGCAGACTTCTTGCGAGCTCACAGCCTGCTGGTCGACTTGCAAGGGAAAAGACTGGTACATGCCGAGACTTTCCAGACGTTCTCCCTGGGTGAAGCCCAGTTGCCGGCCCCACACCTGGACTCCATCATGCTGTCGGACAACGAATTCACCATACTCCTGGCGGGCTTCCCATCGATTCTGACACCGCAGTTCACGGCGGCCATGCCCAAACATTCCACATTCCGACCCAGGGACCACCCCTCCACGCTCGCGCACGAAGGCTCCCCCCCCGGAAAAGCTCCACCTGGTGAAGGAGGAATTCAAGTGGATGGAGGAACTGGGGATCATACGGCGGTCCGACAGCCCATGGGCCTCCCCCCTGCACATGGTGCCCAAAGCAACAGGGGGCTGGAGACCATGCGGCGACTACTGCAGGCTGAACGAGGCTACGACACCGGACCGCTACCCTGTGCCGCACATTCAGGATTTTGCAGCAAACCTGCATGGTGCACGGATCTTCTCCAAGGTGGACCTCGTCCGGGGATACCATCAAATCCCAATGCATCTGGACGACGTCCCCAAAACGGCACTCATCACCCCTTTCGGCCTTTTCGAGTTCCTCCGCATGCCGTTCGGCCTAAAGAATGCCGCACAGACATTTCAGCAGTTAATGGACGCGGTGGGACGCGATCTGGACTTCGCTTTCATCTATTTGGACGACATCCTCATAGCCAGCAGCAGTCGTCAGGAGCATCTGTCCCACCTCCGTCATCTCTACACCCGACTGAGTGAATACGGCCTGACAATCAACCCGGCCAAATGCCAGTTCGGGCTCGACACAATCGACTTCCAGGGCCACAGGATTACTAAAGACGGGGCAACCCCTCTGCCCGCTAAGGTAGACGCAGTCCGCCATTTCCCCCGACCCAACACAATCAAAGGCCTTCAGGAATTCGTGGGTATGGTAAATTTCTACCACCGCTTCCTCCCTTCAGCTGCCCGAATCATGCGCCCCCTGTTCGCCCTGATGTCGGGTAAGGGCAAGGACATTACCTGGGACGAGGAGTCCGCCGCCGCTTTCATTAAAACGAAAGAAGCCTTGGCAAACGGCGCGATGCTAGTGCACCCCAGAATGGACGTGCCTACCGCCCTCACAGTGGACGCATCTAACACGGCAGTCGGTGGGATGCTGGAACAACTCATCGAAGGTCGCTGGCAACCCCTGGCATTTTTCAGCAAACACCTGCGACCACCCGAGCTCAAATACAGTGCTTTCGACTGGGAACTATTGGCGCTATACCTGGCATTTCAGGTACTTCTTAGAAGTTCGCTGCGTTCATGGACCACAAACCATTGACCTTCGCCTTCACGAAGGTGTCCGATCCCTGGTCGGTTCGCTAGCAGCGACATCTGTCCTACATCTCGGAGTACACGACGGACATCCAGCATGTCTCGGGAAAGGACAACGTCGTGGCGAACGCACTCTCCAGACCAGCTGTCCAGGCCCTGTCCCTGGGAGTGGACTATGCAGCACTTGCGGAGGCGCAGCAGGCAGACGACGAGATGCCCAGCTACAGGACCGCAGTCTCGGGTTTGCAGCTGCAGGACTTTCTCGTAGGCCCAGGTGATAGGACCCTCCTGTGCAACATGGCTACCGGCCAACGTCGCCCCATCGTCCCGGCAGCCTGGAGGCGGCGGGTTTTCGACTCCATACACGGTTTGGCGCACCCATCTATCAGGACAACCATCCGGCTGGTCTCCAGCAAGTTCACGTGGCACGGACTTCGCAAGCAGGTCAGTGAATGGGCCAGAACGTGCATGCAGTGCCAAACAGCCAAGGTTCAGCGGCACACTAACGCCCCACCACAGCAGTTTGAACCCACCCACCGGAAGTTCGACCACATTCACGTGGATATCGTGGGCCCCCTACCAGTGTCCCGAGGAGCGTGGTACCTCCTAACGGTGGTAGACCGGTTCACGAGGTGGCCAGAGGCGGTCCCGCTCACCGACACATCTGCCGATTCCTGCGCCCGAGCACTGATCGCAACCTGGGTAGCACACTTCGGGGTACCGGCCCACATTACCTCCGACAGAGGCGCCCAGTTCACCTCCAGCCTGTGGTCAGCTGTGGCCAGCCTGTTGGGAATGCAGCTACACCACACAACTGCCTACCACCCACAGTCAAACGGACTGGTGGAACACTTCCACCGTCACTTGAAGTCAGCTCTCATGGCCCGCATGAGAGGACCTAACTGGGTGGACGAGCTTCCCTGGGTCCTGCTTGGAATTAGTACAGTGCCCAAAGAGGATCCGCACACCTCGTCGGCCGAGTTGGTGTACGGCGCACCCCTGGCCGTCCCGGGAGAGTTCATACCAGCCCCAAGGGGGCAAGAGGAAGAACCCACAGCAGTCCTGGACAGACTATGTGAAAGGCTCGGCAACCTGGCCCCCGTACCAACTTCACAGCACGGACTGACCCTGACCCATGTACCCAAAGAACTGCAAAACTGTAAGTTTGTGTTTGTACGAAGAGGCGGACACTGGGCGCCGCTACAGCGGCCGTACGAGGGGCCGTTCAGGGTGATCAACAACAACGGGTCCACGTATGTTCTGGACATTGGGGGGAAAGAGGAGGTTTTCACGGTGGACAGACTCAAACCAGCCCATGTGGACTTGGCACAGCCGGTCACGGTTCAGGCACCGCGGCGCAGAGGCAGACCTCCCAAACAGAGTCCGACCCAGACTGAGGACATTGGGGGGGTGTATCACCGGTTCTGGGGGGGGGGGGGGGGGGGTTATGTGGCGACCCACTTTCTGCGCAGGCGAACCGGCTCACAAATAGCCAGCGCGCGGGGAGAGACTTTGGTAATGCACTTCTGATGTCATTTCCGCCCGGAGAGGGCGGGCGCTAGGGATTAAAATACCAACTCCGCGAAGTTTGAATAAACTCGTCTCAAAACGACTTACCGACTGCGTGTAGTTATTTCAGCGCTGTGTGTAGCACATCGCTACATCATCACTATTACAGAGACATGAGGTCAGTCAGATGGCTCGTTATTGATGAGTTGTAGGGTCAATTTCCAGAGGTCGGCAGGTCCAGAAGTCGAAGCCCATAGGCTGGCGAGTCACAGGTCAGGGACCCGATGTCTAAGAGTCCAGGGCCATGGTCTAGAGGCTGCCTGTCCTGGGGTCGGAGGCTGTTTGTGTGTATAAGTTGGGGGGTGAGGGGAAGGGGTCTGCTATGCTGTTGTTGCTTGTTATACGTTGGTTGAATATAGTTCTGGAGTGTGTGGCGGCACTTCCAGGCTGCGCCCAGCACATCTTCAGATGGGGTTGGTTGTTAACGTAAACAAAGCATTTCACTGTATATTTCAACATATATGTGAATAATAAATAAATCTCATCTAATCTAAGGTACATTTTTGCTAATATATGTTTTTTTAATGTGAAAAGCTTCACTGTCCATTTCAGCTCCTTTCAATATCATGCCTGACCCCACCAAACTGTCGCATACCTTAAGTATTCTTGATTTTGAAGATGTCTGGCAGCCATTGTGTGTGATATGGAAAATGAAAGGCATCTTTCATTTCAAGGTCTTACAAAGAGCAGCAAAAACTGCCGACAGGAACACCGGGGTCTCCATCCCCCCTATTTGTGACATTTACTGGGAGCGTTGCTGATGAAGGGCCCGAAGCATTGCTGATGATCCCTACCAGCCATCGCACAGTCTCTTTGGCCCACTACCATCACGAAGGAAGTACAGAAACATCAGGATTAGGACTGCCAGACTGGGTAACAGCTTTTTCCCTCAGGCTGTGAGACTACTGAATACCCTGCCACAACCGAGCTCTTGTCACAAGTCAAACACACTGCAACATGCCACCAGAATTTAATATAACAGGAGAAATAAATACAATTATCAGTCATGGTTCAGTGGTAGCACTTCTACCTCTTATTCCAAAGGTTGTGTACTTTGAGCTCAAATTGATTACCTCTACCAGACAGTGTGATTCTCTAAGTATTTTGTGCTTTTAAAACTTATTTAAAATTGCTGAAGCCTACAGGGGTTGATGAGCCTGGGGCTGAAGAACATTGTCCTGACTTCAAGGCTTCTTCAGAAATCAGAAGTTCCAATGCCTGCATGTGCTTGAAGACATTTTCCATGGGGGGTACAGCGTGACTGGGAGAATGAGCAGAACATATATTGAACAGGACAAGTAGTTAGAAGATGTGGGAGGTGGAGGAGGTAAAGTAGGACGAGTGCATAGCCCTGAATGCCATTCTACCAGTTTGGTTTGGTTAAATTTTGCTGCTAAAATTTGTTAACTTTGACTCGTAGCTCCCTCCCAAAGTCAGTTAATGCTAAACAAGCTGCCTACCATTTCAGAACTAATTCTCTGGTTAGCTGGAACTGGTTACCTGAAATTAATGTCAGCTGACTCAGAGCATGGAATGCTGAGAGTGTAAAGTTGTGTCACATTGAATGCTTACTATGTGAGCAACCTCGGGATTTCTGCTCTGTGCAACATTTGAGCAAGTGAAGTGGGTGAAGCAAAGGCAGAAGATGGACATTGAAAAAGAATACAGAGATGAATTGATAAGACAAAAATATTGATTTAATTGCTAATTAAAATAGAAAGGGAAAGGAAATCAAGGTTTCTTTGATCAAAGATAGGGAGCTGAGACAAATTCCGTATCATGATAGAAATTCAGGAGTGTTTGCATATCCTGAGGGACTGTGTAAGAATTTTGATGGAACACAAGCTTAGCATATCGTCACAGCACATAGCAGCTAGTGTTTACAGTGCCAACAATCATATGTTCGGGGTTCAATTCCCACTGTCTGTACATTCTCCCCGTGACTGTGTGGGTTTCTTCCAGGTGAGCTGGTTTCCTTCCACATTCCAAAAGATGTACAGAATTGAGCTAGTGAGTTGTGGACAATCTATGTTGGCACCAGAAGTATGTCAACACTTGTGGGCTGCTCTCCAGCACATTCTCAGGCTGTGTTGGTGTGATGGCAAAATTAATTCACCCTTTCCAGACAACTTCAATGCACTGCATTTGTCTACCACCAAAACAGGCCCACGGCAGAAACCATCTCCCTGGCCCTACACTCATCTCTGGACAGTAAAGACGCCTACATTAGACGATAGTTTATTGACTGCAGCCTCACCCTCAATATTGTAAGTCCAAGAAAACTCATCTCTAAACTCCTAGACATGGGACTCAACAACTCTCTTTGCAACTGGATCCTTGACTTCCTGACCAACAGAGCACAATCAGTAAGGAGAGGCAGAACTTTGCCATGGATGTCCTCAACACTAGTTCCCTACTAGCTACGTAGTCTTCTCCTTACTCTACTCTCTATATACCACTGACTGTGTAGACAGATTCTGCTCTAACTACCTCTACAAGTTTGCAGATGACACCAGTTGGAATACAAGAAGGGGACGGAGAACCTAGAGGCAATATATTATGAGAGTAATCATTTCCTCAATGTCAACATAACAAAAGAGCTGGTTATTGACTTCAGGATGGAGGCTGATGCACAAGCTCCTGTTTACATCAGTGGTGCTGAAGTTGACAGGGTTGGGACCTTTAAGTTCCTAGGAATGAACATTACCAATAGCCTGTTCTGGTCCAACTATGTTGATGTTATGGTCAAGAAAGCTCACCTCAGGAGGAATCTTGGTATTGTCTCCTTTGACTCTCACCAATTTTTATTGATGCACTATAGAAATCATCCCCTCTGGATGCATCATGGCATGATTTGGCATCTGCTCAGCCAGGGACTGCAAGAAACTGCAGAGAGTTATGAACACAGCTCAGCACATCGTGGAGACACAGAGAATGGTAGGTCCTGGAACGGTGGTGGTGGTGGTGGTAGAGGGTGATGCAACTTATTTATTTGTTTAGCATAGAATAGGCATTTCCAGCTCTTTGAGCCACAGTGCCCCAACAACCCCCAACAACCCTGATTAATCCTAACCTAATCACAGGACAATTTACAATGACCAATTAACTCATCCAGTGTGTTTCTGGACAAAGGGAGGAAACAGGAGCATCCAGGGAAAACCTACGCATTCCACAGGGAGGACGTACAGACTCCTTACAGTCAGTGCCAGAATTGAACTGTGAACTCCAACTCCCCAAGCAATAAAAGTGTCACACTAACTGCTATGCCAGCTTGGCACCCACTAGGGTATTCTTAGATAGGCACATGGACGTAAGAAAGATGGAGGGTTATGGGCTGTGTAGGGAGGAAGGTTAAATTTGGGTAAGTTTATATAGATCAGCAGAAGAATGCGGGCTGAAGGGTCTGCACTGTGCTGTACCATTCTATGTTCCTTGTTCTAAACCAGCCTCTGCTTCGTGGAATCTGTTTACATTTCCTGCTGCCTCAGAAAAGCAGCCAACATAATCAAAGACCCCATGCTCTATTTTTTCCTGTGCCACTGGTCAGAAGATACAAAAGGCTTGAAGCACATACCACCAGGCTCAACGATAGCTTCTATCCCACTGTGATATGACTATTGAATAGTATAATAAGATGAACTCTTGACTTCACAATCTACCTCGCCATGGCCCTGCACCTTTCTATCTGCCTGCACTGCACTGCACTAACGGTGACACTTTATTCTGCGATCGGTTATTGTTTTCCCTTCTACAATCTCAATGCGGTGACGTAATGAGTTGATCTGCATGAACGGCATGCAAACCAGTTTTTCACTGTACCTCAATGAGAAAACATTGTGTCATAGGTCAATGGATTCCTGTAGATGAATCACACAAATAAACACAGCAAATATCAGCAAACTTCACATGCTTTGACTGTAAACCTAAATGCTTTAGTTCAAGATTTAAATACACTGAATGTAACATTGTAACTACAGTTATGTGAAAGTGGATAAAGACAACGTATGCATTGCTGGGCTCATAAACAGAGGCACAGAGCACATAAGCAAGGAAGTCAGGATTAATTTTTATTAAACTTTGGTTTGGTCAAAGTGGAACGTTGCATCTAGTTCAAGGTACCATATTTTTAGAAGGATGTCATAGCATGGAAACAGTTCCTTTTATCCAGCTCGTCCTTGCTGAAAAGTTCCACTTCCCCATGTTTGACCTATATCCCTGTAAACTTTTCCTATCTATGTATCTGTCTAAATGGCTGTTAGAAGTTACAAATGCACCCTCCCCTACCTTTTCCTTTGGCATCTTATTCCATGTATCCACCATCAGCCTGGAAACACCTTTCTCTTCTCACCTTAAACCTAGTCTTAAGGCTCCCCTAGTCTGGGAAAAAGATTGTGACTATTCACCATATCTACTATGTTCCAAAGGTCCTGGTGAAAGTCTTTGAGAAAGTGCAGGAGTGATTTATCGGAATCTGAATCCCGAATTATCACTCTGACATATGTCATGAAATTTGTTGTTTTGCGACATCAGTACATTGCAATGAATAAAAATTACTAGAGCTTGTAGTATAAATAGTGCAAAGAAAGAATAGCAAGGTAGTCGTCATTGACCATTCAGAAAGGTGAGATTGTGGAGAGAAAGACGCAGTTCCTAAAATGTTACAGACTCTGCCCCTCTAGGGAATTAGAAAAACGAATGGATGAGAGACTTCAGTTATGTAGGTAAGCTGGTGAAACTGTGGTTGCTGTCTGTCCAACAGAAGAAAGTGAGGGGATCTGACAGAGGTGTTGGAAAACATGAAGGGACTAGACAGACTATCAGAGAGAAACTGTTCACATTGTCAGTAGGGTCAGTAACCAGAGGATATTGAATGTAGGTGAATTGCAAAAGTACCACAAGTGGCCATGAAAGAAAACTATTTGATGCAGTAAGTGTTAGGTTGTTAAATGTAAAATTAGAATCACTCACAACAACCTGAAGGAGAGGCGTTGAGCAGAAGTACTCGCTGCCCAACACTGAAAGAAAGTGAGAGCAATGGCTCGAATACTAGACAGTTTCCATGTCCATGTCCTCGCAACTTGGACTCACAGCCCCGTTCAGATGCACAATGGAAGAAATGCACAAATCAAGTTTCTGGATCATTGGGACCTCTCTGGGGCAGGCGTGACCTGTTCAAGAAGGACGGGTTACACTTGAATCCTGGGGGGACCAATATCCTAGTGGGGAGGTTTGCTAGGGCTACAGGGCAGACTTTAAACTAGTAAGATGGGGGGGGCGGGAATCAATTTGAGGAAACTATGGGAGAGGAGGTTAGTTCACCAGTAGAGCAAGCAAGTAGACAGTGTGTGAGGGAGGAAAGGCAGGTGATGGAGAAGGGGAGCTCAGCCCGAAGATGTAGGGGAGAAGAAAGAAAAGGATAATAAATTTGAATGCATTGTTAGGGATGAAAAGAGAGGAGGAGGTGGATAGTATCTTAAATGTATCTATTTTAATGCTAGGAGCACTGTAAGAAAGGTGGATGAGCTTAAAGCGTGGATTGATACCTGGAATTATGATGTTGTAGCTATTAGTGAAACATGGTTACAGGAAGGGTGTGATTGGCAACTAAATATTCCTGGATTTAGTTGCTTCAGGTGTGATAGAGTAGGAGGGGCCAGAGAAGGAGGTATTGCATTGCTTGTCCGAGAAAATCTTATGGCGGTGCTTTGGAAGGATAGATTAGAGAGCTCCTCTAGGGAGGCTATTTGGGTGGAATTGAGGAATGGGAAAGGTGTAGTAACACTGATAAGAGTGTACTATAGGCCACCTAATGGGGAGCGTGAGTTGGAAGAGCAAATGTGTAAGGAGATAGCAGATATTTGTAGTAAACACAAGGTGGTGATTGTGGGAGATTTTAATTTTCCACACATAGATTGGGAAGCTCATTCTGTAAAAGGGCTGGATGGTTTAGAGTTTGTGAAATATGTGCAGGATAGTTTTTTGCAACAATACATAGAAGTACCGACTAGAGATGGGCAGTGTTGGATCTCCTGTTAGGGAATGCGATAGGTCAGCTGACAGATGTATGTGTTGGGGAGCACTTCGGGTCCAGTGATCACAATAGCATTAGCTTCAATATAATTATGGAGAAGGACAGGACTGGACCTAGAGTTGAGATTTTTGATTGGAGAAAGGCTAACTTTGAGGAGATGCGAAGGGATTTAGAGAGAGTGGATTGGGTCAAGTTGTTTTATGGGAAGGATGTAATAGAGAAATGGAGGTCATTTAAGGGTGAAATTATGAGGGTACAGAATCTTTATGTTCCTGTTCGGTTGAAAGGAAAAGTTAAAGGTTTGAAAGCGCCATGGTTTTCAAGGGATATTAGAAACTTGGTTCGGAAAAAGAGGGATGTCTACAATAGATATAAGCAGCATGGAGTAAAGGAATTGCTCGAGGAATATAAAGAATGTAAAAGGAATCTTAAGAAAGAGATTAGAAAAGCTAAAAGAAGATACGAGTTTGGTTTGGCAAATAAGGTGGAAGTAAATCCGAAAGGTTTCTACAGTTATATTAAAAGCAAGAGGATAGTGAGGGATAAAATTGGTCCCTTAGAGAATCAGGGTGGTCAGCTATGTGTGGAGCCGAGGGAGATGGGAGAGATTTTGAACGATTTCTTCTCTTCACTAAGGAGAAGGATATTGAATTGTGTAAGGTGTGGGAAACAAGTAAGGAAGTTATGGAACCTATGACAATTAAAGAGGTGGAAGTACTGGCGCTTTTAAGAAATTTAAAAGTGGATAAATCTCCGGGTCCTGACAGGATATTCCCCAGGACCTTGAGGGAAGTTTGTGTAGAGATAGCAGGAGCTCTGACGGAGATCCTTCAGATGTCATTAGAAACGGGGATTGTGCCGGAGGATTGGCGTATTGCTCATGTGGTTCCATTGTTTAAAAAGGGTTCTAGAAGTAAGCCTGGCAATTATAGACCTGTCAGTTTGACATCAGTGGTGGGTAAATTAATGGGAAGTATTCTTAGAGATAGTATTTATAATTATCTGGATAGACAGGATCTGATTAGGAGTAGCCAGCAAGGATTTGTGCGTGGAAGGTCATGTTTGACAAACCTTATTGAATTTTTTGAAGAAGTTACGAGGAATGTTGACGAGGGTAAGGCAGTGGATGTAGTCTATATGGACTTCAGCAAGGCCTTTGACAAAGTTCCACATGGAAGGTTAGTTAAGAAGGTTCAGTCGTTAGGTATTAATGCTGGAGTAATAAAATGGATTCAACAGTGGCTGGATGGGAGATGCCAGAGAGTAGTGGTAGATAATTGTTTATCAGGATGGAGGCCGGTGACTAGCCTCAGGGATCTGTTTTGGGCCCAATGTTGTTTGTAATATACATAAATGATCTGGATGATGGAGTGGTAAATTGGATTAGTAAGTATGCCGATGATACTAAGGTAGGAGGTGTTGTGGATAATGAGGTGGGTTTTCAAAGCTTGCAGGGAGATTTATGCCGGTTAGAAGAATGGGCTGAATGTTGGCAGATGGAGTTTAATGCTGAGAAGTGTGAGGTTCTACATTTTGGCAGGAATAATCCAAATAGAACATACAGGGTAAATGGTAGGGCATTGAGGAATGCAGTGGAACAGAGAGATCTAGGAATAACAGTGCATAGTTCCCTGAAGGTGGAGTCTCATGTAGATAGGGTGGTGAAGAAGGCTTTTGGAATGCTGGCCTTTATAAATCAGAGCATTGAGTACAGAAGTTGGGATGTAATGTTAAAATTGTACAAGGCATTGGTAAGGCCAAATTTGGAATATTGTGTACAGTTCTGGTCACCGAATTATAGGAAAGATATCAATAAATTAGAGAGAGGGCAGAGACGATTTACTAGGATGTTACCTGGGTTTCAGCACTTAAGTTACAGAGAAAGGTTGAACAAGTTAGGTCTCTATTCATTGGAGCGTAGAAGGTTGAGGGGGGGTTTGATCAAGGTATTTAAAATTTTGAGAGGGATAGATAGAGTTGACCTGAATAGGCTGTTTCCATTGAGAGTAGGGGAGATTCAAACGAGAGGACATGATTTGAGAGTTAGGGGGCAAAAGTTTAATGGAAACACGAGGGGGTATTTCTTTACTCAGAGAGTGATAGCTGTGTGGAATGAACTTCCTGTAGAAGTAGTAGAGGCCAGTTCAGTTGTGTCATTTAAGGTAAAATTGGATAGATATATGGACAGGAAAGGAGTGGAGGGTTATGGGCTGAGTGCAGGTAGGTGGGACTAGGTGAGATTAAGAGTTCGGCACGGACTAGGAGGGCCGAGATGGCCTGTTTCCGTGCTGTGATTGTTATATGGTTATATGGTTACCTCTCATCGTTGGATATGACAGACTATCAATCACTCAATCCTTCAACAATCATTGAGGGGACGTAATGCACTAGCATGAGAGAAATAGAGGCAGATTCATTTGCAACATTTAATTCCTGCAGCAGAAAGAAATTTCACTCCCTCAAATCCCATTTAATCAGAGAGCATTGAAGTACATCTGTCAGGTCAATGCACAGTATCCAAAAAGCAATCATGACATGTGGTAATCCATAGTGCCATCTTCACTTAGGTCTCCACACTGAATTAAAACTAGGTTATTGGGCAACAAGAGCTATTTGCTGTTCATAGGCAATATTATTTTAATGAAGACCCTATCCAGATGTACAATGTACTTGCATCAAAATTTATGTTTTTGTAGTAAATTTGAGAAAGAACAAAGGTGAGATAATTCATCCTCTGCTTGAATTGTTCCTGAACACCCCTGTAGACAAGACAGAGCAAACTTGTGGAATCAGAATTCAGTAATGCAGTACCTTGTGCAGCTGCTGCAACATTGCACATTCAGTGGCTGCAAATAAAAATAAATTGCAACACTTGTTTTCTTTCTGCTGCCATTAATCTATTTGATTGTTAGCCAGCAACCTTTGTTGGTAGGATTAAGGTCAAGTTCACATATAACCTTCCTGTGTAGACAAAATGTTTGCCAGCGCTCATTAACTAGACATAAAGTTGATTGGACATTGTAAAAATTAATGAGATACAGAACGTGGAACTACATCCTCAGTAAGCTGCTGCATTGTTAATGAAAAGGGAAGTTCTTTCCCATTCATGGGGAAAACAATTCTATTAGCTCACAAAGAATCTTTGACATGAAATATTAACCCAATTTCATTTTAAAGTTCAATATAAATTTATTATCAAAGAACATTTATGTCATGTATATACTACACTGAGATTCATTTTCTTGCAGACATTCACAGTAGAACAAAGAAGCACAATAGAATCAATGAAAAACACACAAAGACTGATGAACAACCAATGTGCAAAAGAAGACAAATTGTGCAAATAAAAATTAATAAACAAACAAGTAAATAATATTGAAAACATGAGCATGAACTGTAGAGTCATTGAAAATAAGTCCAAATGTTATGGAATCAGTTCATAGTTGAGGTGAGTGAAGTTATCCACCCTGCTTCAGAAGCCTGAGGTTAAAGGGTAATAATAAGACACAATAATAAGGGAAATTAATAAAATTAATAACTTGGTGGTTTGGGACCAAAGGCTCCAGTACCTCCTTCCTGATAGATGCAGTGAGAAGATGGAATAACCTGGATGGAGGGGCTCTTAATGATGGATGCTGCTTCCTTGTGGCAGTTAAAAGTAAAAGTAAAGATAAAAGGCTAAACTTATTTTAAGTGATCAGAAATTAATAAGACACATGATGATGGTGCACTTTGGAAGGATCCATCAGGGTAGGTCTTACACAGTGAACAGTAGGCCACTGAGAAGCGTGGTAAAACAAAGAGATCTGAGACTACAGGTCCATAATTAATTGAAAGTGGCTTCACTGGGTAGGGCAGGTTGTAAAGAAAGCTTTTGGCAAATTGGCCTTAAGAGATCATAGTATTCAGTACAAGAGCTGGGATCTTATGTTAAAGTTGTATAAGACATTGGTGAGGCCTAATTTGGAGTATTGTGTGCAATTTTGGTCATCTATTTACAGGAAAGATGTAAATAAGATTGAAAGAGCACAGAGGAAATTTACAAGGATGTTTCCAGGACTGAAGGACGTATTATAAGGAAAGATTGAATTAGGTTAGAAATTTATTCTCTGGAACACAGAAAACTGAGGAGAGATTTGATAGAGCTGTACAAAATTGTGAGGGTTATAGATAGGTAAATGCAAGCAGGCTTTTTCCACTGAAATTGATTGAGACTAGGGCTAGAGGTCATGGGTTAAGGGTGAAAGGTTAATATTAAGGGAACATGAGGGAAAACTTCTTCACTCAGAGGGTGGTGAGAGTGTGGAACGAACTGCCACTGCAAGTGGCAGATACGATTTCAATTTCAATGTTTAAGAGAAGTTTGGCTACGTACATGGATGGCTATGGTCCTGGTACAGGTTTATGGGACTAGGCAGTTTAAATGGTTCATCACAGACCAGCTGGGCTGAAGGGCCTTTTCAGTGCTATAGTTTTCTATGACTCTTTAAATTATACTTGGAAAATATAACTGAAACATTTACCTACACTTAGCTTTCTAATCAAGAACAACAGCCGTGTGACAGTACCACTGTGTAGCATTTAGTGCGGTATTACAGTGCCAGAGACTCGGGTTTATTTCACGTTACTGTCTGTAAGGTTTGCATGTTCTTCTTGTGACTGCATGGGTTTCCTCCTGCTGCTCCAGCTTCCTCCTACGTTCCAAAGAAGTACTGATTAGTGCTTCCTTCAGGTTGTTATAGCCGGGAGTGGTAATGGGGACAAGCTCCCACTACCGATAAAAAGCTCCCAAAGGCGTGCGCCTCGAATAGCCTCTTACAACCAAGTCCAACTCCTGGCCTTCACGTGTGGCTTGGTTACTAAGCCCAGTGGAACTGTTTCTACTGACAGGAGAAGGGGCAAAGGTGGATTACTGGTTCCTTAACACCAGTCACTTTGGGCGGATGGGGCTTGTCACCTGTGGTTGGCAGCTCATCTAGGAGAAAAACTCTGATCTCAAACCTCCGCTGCCTTGTGGCTATACCCGCTCAAGGGTAAGGCTTCAGGAGTAAACCACAAGGGAAAAATTCAGAGCTGGAGTCCCCAAGGCAGTCCTATATCGGGTTCAGCGCTGACTGGTAACTCCTGTGACACTGCTGGTACCAAACTGTATTAGCCTCTGCCATTCCTGTGGGTTCATCAGTTGTATGGAGAGGGGCAGCTTGCTACATGGGCAACAGTTTGCTCTCCATATCGTACTGCCCAGGCTTGCATATCTACACAGCTAGGACACAATATCCATGGTCAACTCTGACTGACAGAGGCCTCAGACTCAGACTGATTTGTAGGCTAATTGGTCACATGGGTGTAATTAGGCCAGAAGGGCCTGTTACTGTGCTGTATCTCTAAATTTAAAAAAATCCATTGAAATGACTGGAGTAAAGCTGGGAGACCAGATTAAATATGTATCTCGTCTTTCAGCTCTGCTAATGACTCCAGTGGTGAAGAGAGAGAACAGAGATAGCGATATATGACATCCAGGCCATCGCTATTTTCCACATCTTAATGCATAGGTGTCGAAGTCAGAGCCAACCTGTCAAGAGGTAAATACAATTCAACCTAATGCTTTATCTCGTTTGGATATCCACACGTTATTTATCAGCTGTTTATCAGTCTCATCTCCAATCAATAACATCATGTACAGAGTGCTCCTGAAAACTGAAATGGCCTGTTTCAGATTTCCCTCCTTTCACTTATAGTGTAACACTTCAGCAGCAGCACTGATATCTGTACATACTGATATGGTTAGGAAATGAATCAATCTGATAGATTTCTAACCCATTCTGCACACATCAATAAACAAGGACACATTTCCTTTAATAGGTGAAGCTGTCAATAGACTGGATTTGACTTGCAAGTGTGGAAGATTGATTCAAATCGTGATTCCTAAAGACCACTCAGTCCTTGACACAGAACAATTAAGGCAAGCTCTCCTCCTGGTGGGTAAGTATGATGACAGCGACTGTTATGTCTAGGAGTCAGTTTGTGAAGGAGACCGATAGATACCAAGGTTTCAACAGAGCAATGGCACAGGACTGTTTTGATCTTCACAGCAACAGGAGCAGTGTTAAGATTCAGAACAAAGAGTTCATTGATTCTGTAAGAGATTCACAGTCGGTAATGTGCTCATTCAGATAGGTAACTTATTGTATTTTTTAAAACCCTGATTGAATTCAAATTGAACATTTATTTATTTATTTGAAAATTCAGTGCAGAACAGCCTCTTCTAGCCCAACAAACCACACCACCTGGAAACCCACCTATTTTAACTCTAGCCTAATCACAGGACAATTTACAGTGACTAATTAACCTACTAGCAAGTACGTCTTTCAACTGAGTGCCCTCATACTTGGATGTAGATGCCTTCTAGGACATCCATAATACTGATCTTAACCATCTCAATCATGCTCAGGGAACTGTATCTCTGCATATCCACTGGGAAGGTCAAAGCCCGGTGTCTACAGGCCCAAATCTGTGACCGCTGGAAGCTGGAGACCTGTCCTGGGGCTAAAGAACTGTGTCTGTGCGTGGATGGATGGGAATGACTGGGCTTGTTTTTGCAGTTGTTGTTTTGTTCTGTGTTGCTCTGCCAAGCATTCTGGCCATGCTCTGTTGGCACTGGAATGCACAGCAACACTTGTGGGCTTCTCCAGCATGCCCGTGGGTGTGTTGGTTGTTAACGCAAACGACGCATTTCACTACACTTGTTGATGTACACGTGACAAATTAACTTGAATCTTGTATCTTGTATCATGCCGGGGTGCCCAGTCAACCGAACACATAGAAAGCAGGCTAGTTCCCATAAAAGCAAAAGAGAGGACATAAAATATAGCAAAAGCATTAGAGAGAAAAGATGAAATATGAAGGTAAGCAAGACAACAATACAAATAAGAATGCAAATAGTTTTTTAAGATAAAAGAGAGGTAAGAATGATGCAGTAGAGGGACAAATGAAGAAAAATAAATGATGGATGGATTGAATAAGAATTTTGCACCAGTTTTCACTGTGAAGGCTACACTAGCAGTATGTCAGAAATTCAAGAGTGTTGGGGAAAGAAGTGAGTGTAGTTGCTATTACTAAGGAGAAGGCACTTGGGAAGCTTAAAGGTCTGAAGGTAGATAAATCACCTATAAAGAGATCTTTTCTGGTTGGTAGCCACTGGCCTGGTGTTCCTCAGGGATTGGTGATGGGACCACTTTTTTCACATTACATGTCATAGATTTGAATGAAAGAATTGATGGTTTTGTGGCCAGGTTTGCAGATGATACAAAGATAGATGGAGGGTCAGGTAGTGTTGAGGAGAGTCTACAGAAAGATTTCAACAGATTAGGAGAATGGGCAAAGAAATGGCAGATGGAATATGTTTAGGAAAGGGTATGGTCATATACTATGGTAGAAGAAATAAAAGCATAGACTATTTTTGAAATGGGGAAAAAATCAAGTCAGAGGTGCAAAGGGACTTGGGAGTCCTCATGCAGGATTCTCTATAAGTTAACTTTCAGCTTGAGTCGGTGCTAAGGAGGCAAATGCAATTTTGGCATTCATTTCAAGAGGACTGAAATATAAAAGAAAGGATGTAATGTTGAGGCTTTATAAGGCATTAGTCAGACTGTGCTTGGAGTATTGTGAGCAGTTTTGAGCCCCATATGTAAGAAAGGATGGGTTGGCGTTGGAGGAGGTCCAGAGGAGACTTACAAGAGTGATACCAGGAATGAAAGGGTCAATCTATGAAGAGTGTTTGATGACTCTCGGCCTGTATTTACTTGAGCTTAGAAGTAAGAGGGAAATCTCATTGAAACCTACTGAATATGAAAAGGACATGGGGAGATGTTTCCAATAGTGGGAGAGTCTAGGATTAAAGGGCACGGCCTCAAAATAGAAAGAAATTAGAACATGGATGAGGAATTTCTCTAGCCAGAGGGTGGTGAATTTGTGGAACTCATCGCCTCAGAACGTTATAGAGGCCAAGTCACTGGGTATATTTCTATAGTAAGATGACTCCAGAGTGTGGTTACTTGTTGTGGGCTGCCCCCTGCAGATCCATTCATTACTCCTATTATAATTGGTCTATTCTTTTAAATCTAAATGCTGTCTCTAAGAATATTGCTTTACCTTATTCTAGCTCAGTATGTAATGATTTGATCTTTATAAACAGTATGCCAGACAAGCTTTGTGTTGAATCTTGGTACGTGTGGCAATACCAATGTTTAAAACAGAGTTTGATAGCTTCTGGATTAGTTAAAGCATCAAAGGTTACAAGGATAAGGCAGGAAAATAGGACTGCGAGGGAAAATAAATCAGCCATCAGAATCAGAATTTTAAAAAACTATAATTTAGAAGAAGAAATGTATTATTTAATATATATAACATTAAATAAATAAGTAGTGCAAAAAGAACAAAGAAAATGGTGAGGTAGTGTTTCTAGGCTCATCGTCCATGCAGAAATCTGATGGTGGAAGAGAAGAAGCTGTTCCAAATTGTTAAGTGTGTGTCGTCAGGCTCCTGCACGTGCTTCTCCCTTAATGGTAACAATGAGGAGAGGGCATTTCTTTGCTGATGGGTGTCCTTCAGAATGGATACAGCTTTTTTGAGGCATTGCCTTTTGAAGATGTCCTTGATACATAGGAGGCAACTGCCCATGAAGTTATTGCCTGACTTTGCAACTTTCTGCAGCTTTTTCCAGTCCTGACCCCTATAAACCAGACAGTAATGCAACCAGTTGGAATGTTCCCCACAGTACATCTGTAGAAATTTCTGAGAATCTTTGGTGACATACCAAGTCACCTCAAAACATAGCCCATATCGTGCCTTCTTTGTAATTGCATCAATATGCTGGGCCCAGGAAAGATCTTCAGAGATGGTGACTCCCAGGAACTTCAAACTGCTCACTCTTTCCACTGCTGATCCCTTAATGAGGACTGGTGTGTTCCCTCAACTTCCCCTTCCTAAAGTCTACAATCAATTACTTGGTCTGACATTGGGTGCAAGGTTGTAGTTGCAACACCACTCAACCAGCTAAACTATCTCACTCCTGTATGCCTCCTCGCCACCATCTGAAATTCTGCCAAGAACAACCATGGTTGAATGGCAGTGGCAATGGGCTCAATAGCCTAATTCTGCTCCTGTGTCTTATAGTTATGTGCAAAGATTGAGGCAAGCTTAAGAAGCATGTCAGTTATCCCAATGGAAAGACATGATATCCAGTTAAATCCATCCTGACAGAAAATAATTATTTCCAAAGTCAATCATTGCAAATGCTAAAAATGTGAAATGAAAACAGAAAATGTTGGTACGTGGTGAAGAGATAAACAAAGTTAGCTATCCAATTTAGATTTGTACCTGCCAGGAAGAGAGGGGAGAGGAAAAAATATAAAAGGGTAATTGGCTGATAGAATACAAGCGAGAGGAGATGGGGTTGTAAGGAGGGATGAAGGAACATAGGAAAATATTGTAAAGTAAACCAATGGGTCAGGCAGAGAATCAAACAATGGATCTACAGGAGTTATGAGACTAGCACAACCAGTGCTATTTTCCTGGTTTTATTACCAGAAAACGTGAGACAGCATCTGTCATCTGAAAAGATTTATTAGTGCTGGTTTATTGTTATCATATTTATGGAGATACAGTGAAAAGCGTTTGTTTTGCATGCCATCCAGAAAGATCATGCCATATGTAAGTACACTGAGGTGGTAAAAAGAAAAGCCAAGTGCAGAATATAGTGTTGCTGATACACTATCAATAACTCCAAAAGACGGAAAGCAGAGTAAATACTGAAAGGCTTTTATTAGCAGTAGAATGGAGCATGTCCATGCTGGATGACTGTGGGAGGAGCAGAGACACAATCACCTTTATCCAGGGGTCTGTGGGAGGAGCCACAGGAGCAGTCAGCAGAGGGGCGTGTCCAGACAGATATATATAGTTTACCACATTCACCCCTCCTTTTAAAAAAGAGAGTCCCATGGGGTGAAGTGACTGACAATATTTAAGACAAGTATATTTACAGGTCAAGTCTATCAGGCAGTCAAGTCCGTCGCTGCGATCTACGTAGTACCGGTGGTGATTGCACCAGCGACGGTGGTTGTGCTGGCTGACTTGAGGTACCAGCCTGTTAGGCATCAGTAATCCCTCGTGCGTGTGCGTCGCGCCCGGTATGGGAGTGTCGTGGTGTCTGTGTAGGGCTTGGAGTGCGCAATGTCTCGTGGGTATATATATCAGTGGGTACGGGGTTCATAGTCACCATGGAGTGTTCAGGGTAGGGGTCTGGTGCTCCTGCGGGCGCCAGGTCACGGATGGAGACCGTGTCCTCCTGCTCATCAGGTAAGACTACGTAGGCTTACTGGGGGTTCGCATGAAGTAGGTGAACCCTCTCGACCATCGGGGAGTATTTATTGCTCCTCGCATGTTTCCGGAGCAGCACTGACCCCGGGGACGTCAGCCAAGCCAGTAGGGTGGTCCACTTCCTGGGAAAAGAAAAGAGTCACTCATGAGGGGCGGCATTGGTGGACGTGCATAACAGGGAGCGGAGTGCCTCGGGGAGGACCTCCTGCCAGCGAGAGACCGGCAATCCCTTTGACTTAAGGGCTAAGAGTGTGGCCTTCCACACCGTGGCATTCTCCCTCTCCACCTGTCCATTCCCCTGGGGATTATAGCTTGTGGTCCTACTAGTTGCAATAGCCCTAGCCAGCAGGTATTGGCGCAGCTCGTCACTCATAAACAAGGACCCTCTGTCACTGTGGATATAGCATGGGTCTCCGAACAGAGTGAAGAGCTTATGCAGGGCCTTTATGACTGACGTGGCAGTGGTATCAGGGCAGGGGATGGCAAAGGGGAACCGCGAGTACTGTCGATTACGTTAAGAAAGTACACATTGCGGTCGGTGGAGGGAAGGGGGCCCTTAAAGTCGACACTCAGTCGCTCAAAGGGGTGGGTGGCCTTGATTAGTTGTGCCTTTTCAGGTTGGTAGAAGTGCGGTTTGCAGTCTGCGCAGACTTGGCAGTCCCTGGTCATCGCCCGGATCTTCTCAAGGGAGTAAGGCAGGTTCCGGGCTTTCACGAAGTGGAAAAGCTGGGTGACCCCCGGGTGGCAAAGATCTGCATGTAGGGCATATAGCCAGTCGATCTGTGCGCTGGCACACGTTCCCCGGGATAGGGCATCAGGGGGCTCATTGAGCTTTCCAGGCCTGTACATGATGTCATAGTTGTAGGTGGAGAGTTCGATTCTCCACTTCAAAATTTTATCATTTTTGATTTTGCCCTGCTGTTGGTTGCTAAACATGAACATGACTGAGTGCTGGTCGGTCAGCAGGGTGAAATTTTTGCCGGCGAGATAGTGCCTCCAGTGCCTAATAGCTTCCACTATGGCCTGGGATTCTTTCTCCACCGCGGAGTGCCGAATTTCAGGGCCTTGAAGGGTACGGGAGAAGAATGCTACCGGCCTTCCTGCCTGATTGAGGGTAGCAGCCAGCGCAAAGTCAGAGGCATCACTCTCCACTTGGAAGGGAATGGTCTCATCCACCGCATGCATTGCTGCTTTGGCAATGTCCCCTTTAATGCGGCTGAAGGCCGCGCGGGCCTCGGCTGAGAGGGGAACTGTGGTGGACTTGACCAGAGGGCGGGCCTTGTCTGTGTTGTGAGGGACCCATTGGGCGTAATAGGAAAAGAAGCCCAGGTACCTTTTGAGGGCTCTGAGGGTGGTGGAAAGAGGGAGTTCCAACGGTCAGGGTCAGAGCCAATGACTCAGTTCTCCACGACACATCCATGGATAGCAAGTCAGGTGGTTCTGAACACACACTTGTCCCTGTTATAGGTAAGGTTAAAAGCTTTGGCCACTTGGAAAAATTTTTGGAGGTTGTTGTCGTGGTCCTGCCGGTCGTGACCACAGATGGTGATCCAGATATGGGAACATGGCCTTCAGTTGGCACTGGTCCACTATCCGGTCCATTTCCCTCTGGAAGACAGATACACCATTCGTGACACCGAAGGGGACACGCAGGAAGTAATAAAGCCTGCCGTCTGCCTCGAAGGCGGTGTAAGAGCGGTCCTCCGGGCAGATGGGGAGCTGATGGTAAGCGGATTTTAGGTCTATGGTCGAGTACACCTTGTACTGAGCTATCCAATTGACCATATCCACAATGTGGGAGTACGCATCAAGCTGCGTGAACCTATTGATGGTCTGGCTATAGTCCATGATCATCCTATTTTTCTCCCCGTTCTGAACAACGACCACCTGAGCCCTCCAAGGACTTGTGCTTGCCTCAATGATCCCTTCCCTGAGCAGCCGCTGCACCTCCGACTTAATGAAGGCTCTGTCCCTGATGCACCATCAATAACTCTCTGAGACGTGAGGCGAGATATCGGCTTTTATTGACTGGAAGAAAGAACAAGCAGCAATTGACCACCATACTACATCCTGGAGACTGAGGGCAGGGCTCAGGCCCCAATCACCTTTATACCGGGGTCTGTGGGAGGAGCCACGGTCAGTGGGAGGAGCCACAGGAGCAGTCAGCGGGGGGGCGTGTCCAGACAGGTATATGTAGTTCACCACAGTTCCCCGCGCTGTACCTCCAGCTTTTAGTTGCCACAGGTTTACAGTCGGAGGTCAGGTTGGCGAACAGCAGTGGGGGAGGGATCTTGAGGGTGGAGAGGCCGCAAATGGTGTCTGTAGTGCGGCTGTAGTACTCCAAAAGACTGGAAGTAGAGTAAACACTGAAAGGCTTTTTTTAGCAGTAAAACGGAGCACGTCCATGCTGGATGACTGTGAGAGGAGCAGAGACACAATCACCTTTATTCAGGGGTCTGTGGAAGGAGCCAGAGGAGCAGTCAGCAGAGGGGCGTGTCCAGACAAATATACATGGTTTACCACAGTTGCAGTTACAGAGAAAGAGCAGTGCATGTAATCAAAATGGGCACCATGGTGTCGTAGCAGCGCGATTACTTTGCAGCTTGGGGCAATGGAGTTTGGAGTTCAAATCTGAGATCACCTGTAAGGAGCCCGTACGTCCTCCCTGTGGAATGCATGGATTTTCTCTGGTCCTCTGGTTTCCTCCCACAGTCCAAAGGTGTACTGGTTTGAGGGTTAATTGATCATTGTAAATTGTCTCATGATTAGGCTAAGCTTAAATCGGAGGTTGATGGACAGTGGGGTTTGAAGGGCCATAAGGCCTATTCCGCGCTGTGTCTCTAAATAAATAAATAACATGCAATTTATTTAGTGTTGAGTATAGAGGGCTGGAAAGTAGCAACTAAATGAAGAGCTGCTATTCAATGAGACAGTATAGGAAGCCAAAGAGAGAGAGGGTGGTAGTCCAATCAGTAAGGGGATTAGGTTAAACAATTAGTTAAATATTCTTGTTTCAATTTAACTCACTGTATTTGCTGCTTATGATTTAGTTTGCCCTACCTTGAAAAGATCACACATAGACTGGGTATCCAAGATCAACAAATGTGACTGAGTGCGTGGATCTTTCACTACCGCGATCCTGCCAGTCCCCTCTCTGCTCAGCCTCTCCATCTTCTCCAATGAACCTCAAGAGAAGTTTATGAATTTTCATACTATCTTTTCATTGGATACTTTAGGATTTTCTGGACTAAAAAAATGGTCAATAATTTCAGAATAAAAACTGGTAATGGTTCTGCAATTATCTTCTTCTCCAGATCCATTATCGCCCTTTGCTTTGCACTGACACCCCCTTGTCATTGAAACTCTCCAGCCCAACAACATCAGACCCCCACCCCACCAGCTTTTGTTCCCTTCCCCATTTTCTGCTTTAGGAATTTGTTGTAAAAACTATTAGACAACATTTTCCTATTACTAATGACGAGTAACTAAACTGAAGATTTAGTCTGTGTGTAACCTACAGGATATCCCCAGCATTCTAACTCCATTAAAACAAGTAAGTATATTGTTTAATCGCTTAAATCATTCTTATTTGTGCCACCATATTAGAGCAATACACACTCTTTATTTTGGTGTTCACAAATAATTTGGCAGATTTGAAATATGCAGTAAAAAGATGTCAGAAAAATTATATAGGAACATGTAACATAATCTGATAAATGAACAATATTACAAAATATGAAGGAATTTCTGTCAATATTGTATCTGATTCTTTGAAACAACCCTCAACAATTTTTCCCTTGGCTCCTCCCACTTTCTCCAGCTTCTTTGTTGGCTGTGTGGAACAGTGCATGTTTGAAGCCTTTCTGGTTATATTCACAACTCTTCCTCATTGTGCTACTTCATGCACCCATGCTGAGCTCATCAATGTCATCAACTTTGCCTCTAACTTCCACCCTGCTTTTAGATTCACTTGGTCCATTTCTGACACCTCCCTCCCCTTTCTCGATCTCTCTGTCTTCATCCCTGAAGACAAAGTGTCAACAGACCTCTTTTATAAACCTACCAATTCCCACAGTTATCTTGACTATACCTCATGCAACTCCATCTCCTGTGAAAATGCTATTCCCTTTTCTCTCTTCCTTCACCTCCACCACATCTGTTACCAGGATGCAGGTTTCCTACTTCAAAGAATGGGGTTTCCCTTGCTGCACTATTAATGCTGCCCTTGCCCACATCTTCTCTATTTCCTCAACATCTGCGCTCACCTATCTTCCCACGGTGTTAACAGTAATAGAGTCCCTCTTGTCCTTACCTTCTACCTATGAGCTTCTGTATCCAAAACATCATGAAAACTAGAGTAATTGTAAAATGAAGTTTAACCAATATGATGTCTGGAATGAGACAGCTACAAGTGCTACTTTTGTTAAACCACTGAAGATTGAAAAGATTTAATTATTTTTCAAGTTCATAGAATGGTTTTGGGGACAGAGAGGGGAATTAGAGGTCGGTTAGGGTTTAGGGACAGGTGTTAGAGGTCAGGCCGAGTTTAGGCCTCCACTCCGCACTCTGCATTCAAAGGCCAGCTATGCAGATGGGTAATGAAGGACGTCTGTAGGCTTTGAGCTGTCCCAGGTCAGTGGATCTGAGCTTGATTGTCCATGCGAGCAAAAGACACAGGCCCAGCAAGTCAGTAAGTCCAGAGTTTGAGGCCTGGAGTTTAAGGAGTCAGGGATTGATACTGAAGATCGAAGGTCGAATGGAAGTCTGAAAATTGAAGCCTGAGAGCCAAAGACTGGAGACTGGAGGCCGGAGGCCTGTCCTGGGGTTGGATATCTGTCTGAGTGTGAGGGTGGGTAGGGAGGAAAGGGGCTTGTTTTGTTTCTTGTTATGTTTTATTTTGTTGTGTTCTATGCTGTTCAGCTGAGCACTCCGAAGGGCACGAAAATGAGTGGTGACACTTGCGGCCTGCCCCCAGCACATCCTTAAAATGTGCAAACAACGCATTTCACAGTACGTTTCAATTTACATGTGTGATTTACAGCAAACAAGCTAAACCCCGCAATCGAACCATCACCTTTGTGAGAGCTGGAGAGCAATCAGAAGCAAGAGTGAAGCCACCCACAGGGATTCTGGCGCCCGCTCACGACTGGCAGCTCATGACTGACCCAGAGAAACAACTAAAGTTCCCACAGCACATCGTCAAAACCACCTTGAGACCTGGTCTCAGAGGCAGTAAAACACATCACTCTGCTGGAGCTGACAGTGCTGTGGGAGGAGCCTCAGGAAGAGGCCCATGAGAGGAAGTTTACTAGATACGAGGAACTGGTTAGCGACTGTTGGAGGCAGGGATGGAAGGCAAAGAGCGTGCCAGTTGAAATGGGCTGCTGGGGCTTCACTGAATGGTCTCTTCACAGAGCTCTCAGCGCATTGGGCATCACTGGTACAAGAAGGCAGAGAGCCATTGGTAACATCACCAAGGCAGCAGAAAATGCCCCAAGATGGTAGTGAATGAAGAGAACAAGTCCATGGGGACATGCAGCATATGCTTCCTGAACACAAGTCGTGGCTTGATCATCAATGGCTGGGTTGCCAGGGTGAGGGCTGTCTGATGTTGAAAGACCCGAAACATCCGATGACCCCGAGTTACATCACTGATGATGTGTTCAGAGCATCGTGACATGCTTTCTTCAAATGATAAATAATCTGAACCTGTATCTGACTTAATAAAATTATTTTCAAGAATACTGATAAAGTGAAAGTAGGCCAGAAATTAAATTTTGAGTCAGCCACTGGCTGCTGTTTGCGGAATGTTTAGGCCTTGCTGCAGCATTTCACTATGTGGAAAAGGGGCTCAAATATACTTCAGCTCTATATGCTTTGTGGACAAAGCAGCATTTAAGAGACTTTCTTTAAACTATCATTTGTAAGTTTTCTTTTGCACTTCAGTTTGTTTAACAACAATCTCTAATTAAGAGGAAGCATGCTTACTGCATCTGTGTCCCAAGTAACCAATTTTGTATGTTAATATAAATAGATTTGAATCTATTAAATGTAAAAGTAAAATGGTACACTACTATTACCTCATTTTTCATTTGTTTTATGCTTGTCTGGACATCTTATCAATTAACTATAAAAATAAGATAAAGCAGTTGTGGCAAAGTATTGCACAAAGGGTTGAGTTATCAGGGTGATATAATACAAAATGGAATCTCTCTCAAATACTGAGTGCACTTCACCACTGTGTATACATCAGAAACAGTGGAAGAGTATGGATTGACTTTACAGTTGCCTTGTTTGAAACTATAGTTAAAGGTCACAGTGCTGTATTGTATTCTGTTGAACAAAATGCACGACAGCTGAATGTAAATGATTAATGAATTCAATATGAATGATTCATGCAAGTTCCCCTTCACAACAGCTAATACTTCCTTCGTGGCGAAGGCAACGGTTTCGTCCGTGGGGATTTTAAATAACACAGACTGTCACAATTTGGGATATGTTATGTTTCTTTAAACACACATTGGTTAGTGTATTGTACAAGTGGAGTTGGATATATTCTATTGTTCCTTTGAATAACCTGTCAGAAACTTTTTTTGTTTAATTTCATCTCTTCATCATCTCTCTACATTTCTTTGCTCTCTCCTGTTGTTCTTTGCTCTTTCAGACAATATCTTTCTAGTGTTAATGTTATTCCATGTTTGGTCGACATCATCATCAACTCCTTCTTATCGCATCTTTTATGTGGTAAAACCATCCCGAGACATTTCTCCACAAGAGCATAATCAAACAAAATTTGACACTGAGCATTTTAAGGAAAAGTGAAGACTGAGGACTAAAAACTTAGCCAGTGAGTAATGTTATAAGTGTCTTTAAAGAGCAGAGACAGGGTTAAAGGGCATAGAATACCAGAGTTGAGGACCAAGGCAGGTCAAAATGATCTTCATATGATAAACAACTGATGATGAGCAAGAGGCTAGCACTGGAGAAACACAGAGACCTCATATGAAATGAAGCATAAGTCTTAAGTGAATCCTCAGGACTGAGGTTTACTTGCTTCTACCCAGGTTTTAAGGGTCCTGAGGTGGCTAATGATTTTAAAGTCATCCGCAGCCAGGACAGAAGATGGCTGGAGGAGCAGCTTATGAGATCACATGTTTCCCTCTTCACTTAGACAGGGCTTCCATGTGCTCCTGATGCATGACCGTGTGGTTCTAAATAGCATCACAGATGCAGCTTTAGACTTTGAGAAGCTACGGGCTAGAGGTTCCCACATGTTGTTGGGTACACTGCACTTCTTCGGGGAGGTGACAAGATATGTTAGAAGAATATGACCATAAGATTTGGGAGCAGAATTAGAACATTTGGCCCATCGAGTCTGCTCTGCCATTCCATCATGGCTGACTTATTATCCCTCTCAACTTCCTTCTCCCTACTTCTTCTTGTACCCTTTGAACCCCTACTATATCAACTTCTGCTTCAAATATACCCAATGACTAGGCCTCCACAGCTATCTGTGGAAATTAACTCCACAGATTGACCACCTTCTGGCTAAGGAAATTCCTTATCATCTCTGTTCTATTCTGAAGCTGTGTGCTCTGGTCCTAGACACTTCCACTAAAGAAAACATTGTCTCTGTGTCTACTCTTTCTAGACCTTTCAATACGTGATAATTTTCAATGAGACACCCTTATTCTTCTAAACACCAGTAAGCACAAGCCCAGAGCCATCAAATGCTCCTCATACATTAACCCTTTCATCCCTAGGATCATTTTCATGATTCTCTTCTGGACCATCTCTAACGCCAGCACATCCCCTCCTAGATAAGGAGTCCAAAACTGCTGACAGTACACCAAGTGCAGTCTGACCAATGCCTTATGAAGCCTCAGAATTACATCCCATGCTTTTATATTCCAGTCCTCCTGAAATGAACAAGGAGAGAGAAGATCAACAAGGATAAAGTTGCAAGGATTGGTTGAAATGCCTGTTAGGTGCTGGGAGTGTTCCTTTTTACCTCTTCTTGGAATTTCAGATAGTCATAGAGTCACGAAGCACTACAGCACAATACAGGTCCTTCGTCCCATCTAGTCCATGCCAAATTTTTTATTCTGCCTAGTCCTATCAACCCGCCCCGGACCATACCCTCAACTGTTCAACAACTGTGACACAAAATGCAGTAAAGGGACAAATAACAACCAGTTCTTTAATCATTTTTACAACAGCCTGCAAGCTGTTAAACTTGTTCTGTAGGTTTTCTCTGCAAAGCCTCAATCATCTCTGATTTAGCCTTGTACACAGCCTTTCACTGTTGCTCTTCCATTCCACCTTCCTCTGGGAATATCAGACTTCAGTAGTGCACTGTGTATGTCTTATCATTGTAACCTTCTATTATTAACATGCTCTATAGCTCCCTGAAGACCACTTCTTCTCATATCCTTGCCGTTTATAACCAACATCCAGCCTTTCTCTCTGCCTTCATCAGGCACCAGCTTTCAGATCCATACTGACATGTCAACTAATAGTATCTTATGTAGCAGATATGAAATGGGAAATACCTTTTCTATCTGATCACAGAACAATAAAATCCAATAACTCAAAAAGAGCACATTTGGCTCTTTATATTGCTGCAACTTCTTCAAAGGAGTGACTTTGTTTTCTGACCATTACATTGAAAATTTCTCAGTCTTAATGCATGCAATGCTCCCTAATGGGGTCAACTTCTACCACCTTTTCATGGAGCGTTCTAAATGCCCATCACAGTTACACAGTTTGTTAAACACAGAAACGGACATTTCAGTGCACCACATCCACACTGACCATTTTTAAATCCCTCTATGCTCTATGAATTGAGCCCATATCCTTTAACCCATGCCCATTTAACTGTCTGCCACTTTAATGTATTGATTATATCTGATTCCACCACTTCCTCTGGCAGCAGGTTCCAGATAACAGCTACTCTCTACGTAAAACAATTTTGCTGGCGTATTCCCTTTAAATCTCCTTCCTCTCACTTTAAATCAATGCCTTCTTGTTTTTAATACCTCTACCTTGGGAAAATAATCTATCTTTTCTATGCCTATCAGATTACTCCTCAGCCTCCTTCACTTCTCAGAAATCAGACTCAGCCTATCCAATCTCTCCCTGTAACTGAAGTACTTAAATCCAGGCAACATCCTTATAAACTTCTTCTGCAGTTTCTCCAGTGCAACATATCCTTCCTTTAGAGTGGTGAGCAGAGTTGGACACAGTATTCCAACTGTTCCACTGAATAATCCAACCAGACTTTTATAATTTGTGCCCTGAAGGCAATTGTGCCGTAGGCCTTCGTCGGCACCATATCTATGTGTATTGTCACATTGTGGGAACTATGGACGCATCCCAAGATCCCTCTGTTTACCAACGTTCTTCAGTGCCATACCATTCACTGTATATACCCTCCCATTTATATGACTTCCTAAATTCATCACCATTTACTTGTCAGGATTAATTACATCTGCCAATACTCTAAACAACTTTCTATCTGATATCTCCTACTGCGTTTCCCTCACCATTCACAAAACCACCAAATTTCATGCCATTAACAAAGTTACTAATCATACCCTCTACATTCAGTAAGTCACTACTCTATGTCACAAATGATGAGGCTCACAGCACCAGTACTTGTTGTACAGCAAAGCAAGGGTGTAACTGATGATGCACTGGTCAGAATACATAGGGAGTATTGTGAGCTATTCAGGGCACATTATCTAAGAAAGGATGTGCTGGCAATGGCGAGGTTCTTGAGGAGGTTCACAAGAATTTCCCAGCAAAAATAAGCTAATGTATGTCAAGCACTTGATGGCTTTTGGCCTGCACGTGCTGGAGTTTAACTGAATGAGGGATGAAGAGTGATGAGACTCTCTTTTATAAGCTCCACATCTCATGTTCTTGATATTTATTGCTTATGTATTATTATTATTTCTTTCTTTTTGTACTTGCACAGTTTGTTGTGTTTTGCACACTGGTTGAATGACCAAATTGGCGCGGTCTTTCATTGATTCTATTATAGACTTATTGAGTATGCCTGCAAGAAATTGTATCTCAGGGTTGTATATGGTGACATATATGTACTTCAATAATAAATTTACTTCAAACTTAGATCTCATTGAAATCTATTGAAATTTGTAAGGACTAGATAGACAGGACGTGCAAAGAATGTTTTCTATAGTGAGGGAGTCTATGACCATAGGGAACAGACTCGGAATAGAATGATGTCCCTTTAGAACAAAGATAAGGAATTTCTTTAGCCCATGGGTATGAATCTGTGGGATTCATTGCCACAGATGGCTGTCGAACACAAGTCATCTGGGTATATTTAAAGTAGAGGTTGATATGTACATGATTAGTAATGGTGTCAAAGGTTGTGGGGAGAAGGTGGGAGAATAGGGTCAAGAGGGATAATAAATCAACCATGATGGAATAGTGGAGCAGATTCAGTAGCCCTGTGTCTTATGGTCTTATAGTACATCAGTGATCTCAGATTTCTAATCAGAAAAACATCCTTTCCCCGCTAGTCCCTGCTTATTACTAAGCCAAGTGTGAATCCAATTTGCCAGCTCTACCATGTATCCCATGTACCTTAACCTGGCCCAGCCAATCATGTGAAGCCTTGTCAAATGACTCACTTAAGTCCAAATGGGTAACATCTACTACCCCACCTTTATACACTTCTTCATAAAACTTAAACAAACTAGTGAGACAGGATTTCCACCACACAAAGCCACACAGACTATCTCTGTTCAAACCATCTTTCCAAATATACATTAAGCCTCACTCTTAGAATTTCTTTCAGTATTAATTTTACCATTGACCTGTAGTTACCTGGCTTATTTCTGCTACCCTTCTAAAATAATGGAAAAGCATCATCTTTTCACCAGAGTGCTGGCATCTCACCTACACATCAGGACTCCAGCTACTGCAAGTTCATATTCACGTTTAACTGCCATTCAACCATGCACGTGTATACAGCTAAACAGAACATTATTCCTCTGGGGTCAAAGTGCAAAACACAGTAGAGTTACACACAGCACTCAGTACATATCATTATGATAGAACATACAGTCACAAAATAACATTAGCATAAGTCCCTGAGTGGAATGGCCTTTAGATTTATCGTACATGGGATGTTGTCCAGGAGTCATCTTTCTGCAAGTGCACAGCATTTCCTCATCTTGCTCTGGCTCAGCTGCAGACAAAGGCCATCCAGCTTGTCTTCCAGAGAGTGAACACTGGAGAGAAGCAGGGGCCAGCCCGCAAACCCAGCACAGATTCCATTGCAGCCCTTAGCAAAATGGGATAGATTTCATCCAACCCTAGTGATTTATGAATTCTTATGTATCCCATAACACATCTTCCTTTTTCATGCTCCCCTCCCCCAACTTACTATCTTCCATGTCATTCTCGAAGGTAACAACAGATGGTAAATATTAATTTAGAATGCTGATCACCTCCTCTGGCTCCACATATAGATTATCCCTGTGATACCTGAAGGGACCCAATCTTTCCACTAAATATCCTCTTACTCCTGATATACTTATAAACCAACTTGGAAATCTCTTTAATCTTTACACATTCTATTATCCTTAAGAGACCTCTGATTCCAGTTATCCAGTTATGTCAAAAGAAGTGAGTGGGGGTAGTCAAGACATTCCCTTGGAGACGTTGGATTTTGCATAGCAGTAGAGAGATTTCAAAAGAAGTAGGCATATGCAGTCGCGATATTCTGTACACCACTGTTTCCTGAGAAACGTTGGACAGAGCGTAATTGAGCATTTGGCAAGGGCCAATAAAGAGATACTAGGTTTAAGCAGACTGGCTATTGTTTAAGTAGACCAGTGTTAGAGTGGGGAGTTGAGGCTTTGGCATGTAGAGGCCTCAGCGAAGAGGAGCAGAGGCTGCAGGTAAAATATGTTTTCATTTAGTTTTCTTTCACTTGTATTGCACAGTTGCCGGACAGGATACTGGAATGCTGCTCTTGTGGAATGTGGGAAAGTGGGGAGACTTCCAGTGTCCCTGATCACCACACCTGCAAAAAGTGCCTCCAGCTGCAGCCTCTTTCAGTCCATGTTAAAGAATTAGAGCTGGAACTGGATGAACTCAGGGCCATTCAGGAGGCTGAGGAGTTGACTGACAAGTGATACAGGGAAGGAGTTGCACCTAAGGTGTAGGATATAGGTAACTGCATGACTGTCAGCAGGAGGAAAGGAGATAGGCAGCCAGTGCAGAACACCCTGTGGCTGTTCCCCTCAATAACAGGTATACCACTTTGGATACTGTTGGGGGGGTTAACCTGTCAGAGGAAAGCCACAATGATCAGATCTCTGGCATTGAGTCTGGCTCGGTAGTTCAGAGCAAAGGGTGGAGAAGAGGCTAGCTGTATTAATAGGGGATTCCTTGGTTAGGGGATAGTTGCCCAGTGACAACATGTGCACACTGAATTTTTAAGTGGAAGTCAACCTGAAGCTATTCTAAGGGTAGTAAACTACCAAGTCCAGTTTGTCGTTTATTGTTCAAAAGAAATAAAATGACTGTCAATAAAAACTTTGATCGTTTTCGCTCTCATTCATCTGCATTCTGACAAAGCATACGTAGGGGGTGTGTGAAGGATTTTCTCGCTGGAACTTTTGCACACTGTCCTTATGTGATTTGCTTGCTAAATGATGCTTTAAAAAGTCAAGTTTCCAAATCACTCTACTTCTTCCCACTTGCAAATTCTCCAGCAACTTTTGCATTGCGACAATTCACGCAACTAACTCCAGTTTCTGTATTGTACATAATTATTTCTCATACCTACATGTCCTTGACCTCATGAGCTTTTGGTGTAGCAGTTTCTCCTGTTTTATTAAGCTATTCCGCTTTGAATGAACTAGCAGTTCTTTTGCACTTCAATAAAAGCAGTATAAATAAACCAGTTCTAAAATCTGCAGACAAATCACCACAAACTCCACATTGTCAACGTCATCCGCATCAAAAACCAGAAAAGGAAATGTGATTGTGTACGATCTTGAAGTATACCGAACATGCCATCGAGGTAGAGGGGTGACAACCTTTTGTGTGCTAATAGCTATAGATGTGTATGTGTGCACATGCACACACTTCAAAGGAGATGGTACAGGAGTGCTTCATATTTTTGAATCACTGGGCTCTCTTCCTGTGAAGATAGAACTGGTACAGATGGGATGGTTTGCAGCTGAACTGAAGAAACACTGATATTCTTGTAGGAAGGTTTGCTCGTGCTGCGCAGGAGGGTTTAAACTAGAATTGCAGTGGGATAGGCACCAGAGTGCCAGAGCAGATAGTGGAGTGGTTGTGGGGAAGGATGTTATTAAGCCTGCACACTAAGTCAGGAATCAAAAGACAAAGCATGGTGGGAATAATGTTTTGAGCTGCATATATTTCAGTGTAATGAGTATTGTAGGAAAGGTGGATGAGCTTGTAGGGCATGGATTAGCATGTGCAATTATGACATTGTAGCAATCAGTGAGACTTGGTTGCAGGAGGGACAGGACTGGCAGCTCAGTATTCTGGGTACAAACAAGCTGGATTAACTCAGCAGGTCGGGCAGCATCCGTTGAAGCAAGCAGTCAATGGATGCTGCCCAACCTGCTGAGTTCATCCAGCTTGTTTGTACGTGTTGATTTGACCAGTGTACTTTGTGTTCAGTAGTCCGGGTTTCTGTTGCTCTAGACATGAGAGGGATTAAAGGGGGAGTTGTGGCAATACGAGTCCTGGAAAATGTCATGGCACTGCTCAGACAAGACAATATAACTGAGGCTATATGAGTAGAACTGAGGAATGAAAATAATTATTTTTAATAGGAGCAGAATTAGGTTATTCAGCCTATCGCGTATGCTCCACCATTCTATCATGGATAATTTATTTTCCTTCTCAACCATATTCTCTGACGTTCCCTGTAACCTTTGAAGCTCGGATTAATAAAGAGCCTATCAACTTTTGCCTTCAATATACCCAACAACTTGGCCTGTTCACCAACCTGTGGTAATAAATTCCACAGATTCACCATGCTCTGATATAAGAAATTTCTCATCTGTATTCTAAAGGAATGGTCTTCCAATCTGAAGCTCTGTCTGGGCCTAGACTCCCCTACTATAGGAAAGAACCTCTCCAAATCCACTCTATTTATGTCTTTCAACATTCGATAGTTTCAACGAGATTCCCCCTCATTCTTCTTAACTCTATCCAGCAAATTCAGGCCAGAAGCCATCAAACACTCCTCATATGTTAACTCTGCCATTCCTGGGATCATTCTTGTGAATTTCCTCTGGACTCTCTCCAATGCCAGCACAACTTTTCTTAGATATATGGCCCAAAACTGCTCACAATACTCTAAGTGCAGACTGACCAATGCCTTATAAAGCCTCATCATTACATCATTGCTCTTATATTCTAGTCCACTTGAAATGAATGTTAACCTTGCATTTGCCTTCCATACCATCAACTCAGAATGCATGTTAATTTTTAGGGAATTCTGCACAAGAACTCCCAATTTAGAAAATAGTTTACGCAGTTACTCCTACCAAACTGCATGACCATGCACTTCCCTACACCATATTCCATCTGGCACTTCTTGTCCATTCTCTCTATCTATCTATCTATCTAAGACTTTCTATAGACATACTGCTTCTTCAATTTCCTCAATGTTACCTGCACTTCCACCTATCTTCGTACCATCTGCAAACTTGGCCACAAAGCCATCAATTCCTTCATCCAAATCATTAACATATAACATGAAAAGAAGCAGCCGCAACACTGACCCCTGTGCTACAACACCAGCCACCAGCAGCCAACCAGGAAGGGCTCACCTTATTCTCACCCTTACCTCCTGCAAGTCTGCCAGTCTTCTTCCCTGTAATACCATGGGCTCATAGCTTGTTAAGCAGCCCCTTGTGCAGCACCTTGTCAAAGGACTTCTGAAAATCCAAATAAACAACATCAAATGACTTTCCTTTGTCTATCCTGCCTGTTATTTCCTCAAAGAATTCCAACAGAAGTCAGGCTAACTGGCCTATAATTTCCTTTCATCTGCCTTCCTCCCTTAAAGAGTGGAATGACATTTGCAATTTTTCAGTCCTTTGAAACCATACCAGAATCTAGTGATTCTTGAAAGACCATTACTAATGTCTCCACAATCTCTTTAGCTACACAAGTACCTACTCCTTAGTCATACCAACAACACTCACTTATGCCCCCTGACACATTCTGCTAGTGTCTTCCATAGTGAAGACCAATGCAAAATATTTATTAAGTATTGACCAGGAAATAAACGACCATATTACTGGAATTATATTGTAGACCACCCAACAGTCTGTGGGTTTTTGAGGAGCAAATTCATACCAAGATTGCAAAATGCTGCAAAATACATATGTCATGGTCCGGTCCGTGAAATCCGTGTTCCAGTTCATGGTCCGGTCCGTGGATTCCGGACTCCGGGTCTTCTGGCTGTCCCTTGTTTCAGTTGGGCTTAATCATAAACCTGATCTTAAGCCTGATCTTAATCCTGATGCTCGTCTTGGGGCTGGGAATATAAGTAGCCCTGGGTTCATGTGTAGGTGTTGGTTTGTCTTGTTGGTATCCTGTCCTCAGCTCTGTGGGGGTAAGTTCCTTCCTGTCTTTGCCTCTGTTGGGTAACCTAGGCTGTCTTTGCTGTTACCCTGAGGCTAGACTGTTCCCTTCCCCTTCTTTCTGTAGCCCCTGGCTGGAGCCTCGCCTGTGTCCTCACCTATTCTTGCTGTCAAATTTAACTGCTGGAGCAAGACTGGAGCCTTGCTGTGTCTAGATAAGGAAATGGCCTTTGTTGTTTGGAACTGTCTCTTTGATTCCTCACCTTTGCTAGATAGGTCTGGCTGTTTGCTGCTACATCGTGTTGGGAACCGTCTCATTGTGTTCAGCTTTCTGTGTATGAGTCCTGGCCCTACATCCTGTTCCGAAGGAGGGGTCCCAGTTCTGCGCTCTGCGTTGCTGTCTGCTGAGACTGAGTTTGAGTTTCATGTCCTTGTCCAGCCCAATAGTCCCGTGTCCTGCCCCCACCTAGGACTCATCTAGTCCTGTCCCTAGTACTTCAATGTCTGTGTCTTGCAATTGGGTCTGCTCTCAATGCCCATCTTATGACAACATAAGGTTGTGATGGTAGGTGATTTTAACTTTTCACAGACTGACAAAGATTACCATACTGTAAAAGAGCTGGATGGGATAGTGTTTTGTTAAATGTGTTCAGGAAAGTTTCCTTAATCAATGCAGTGAGGTCCACATAGATACTGGATCTCCTATTAGGAAATGAGAAAGGACAGGTTGACAGAAATTTGTGTAGAGGAACTCTTTACATGTAGTGATCATAATGCTATTGAGCCTGGTCCTCAGGTTGAGATTCTAAATCGGAAAAAGGACAATTTTTGTGGTATCAGAAACGATCTGGCAAGTGTGGTCCAGGACAGGTTACTTTCTGGGAAAGATATACTTGGTTAGGGAACAATGGTTTTCAAAAGATAATAAGGGCCTAGTTAAGAAGGAGGTGCATAGCAGGTATAGGCAGGAAAGAGCAAATGAGGTACTTGAGGAGTATAAGAAGAGAAAGGAAATCAGTAGGGCTAAAAGAAGGCCTAGGTTGCTCTAGCAGACAAGGTGAAGGAGAAGCTGAGGACTTCCATACACACATATATTAAGAGGAAAAGGATAGCAAGGGACAAAATTGGTCCCATTGAAGATCAGAGTGGTCATCCAAAAGAGTTGGGGGAGATCCTAAGTGGATTTCTTTGCATCTGTATTTACTCTGGAGATTGGACACAGAGTGAGACACTGCAGCAGCAAGGTCTGGACCCTATAAAGGTTACAGAGGATGAGGTGTTTGCTCTCTTGTGGAAAATTGGGGTGGATAAATCCCCAGGTCTGACAAGGTGTTCCTTTGGACCCTGTGGAAGCCTAGTGCAGAAATTGCCAGGGTCCTAGCAAAGATATTTAAAATGACATTTATTCGTGGATGATTTATTTTATTTGAAGATACAGTGTAGACTTCAAGTGCGCAGCCAAGCAACCCTAATTTAACCCTATCATGGGACAATTGACACTGACTAATTAATGTACTAACCCATACAAATTTTGGACTGCAAGAGGAAACCAGTGGACCCTGAGGAAAACCCACCAATTCCACGGGGAGGATGTACAGTCTCCTTACAGATGACATAGGAGTTGAACTCCGAAATCCAACACCCCAAGCAGTAATGGTGTCATACTACCTGCTACATCACAGACAGACATACTTTATTGATCCCGAGGGAAATTGAGTACTGTCACTGTGGCGACTGGAGCAATGATATGCCGGAGGATAGCTAATATTGTTCCATTGTTTAAGAAAGGTTCTAAGAATAAGCTGGGAAATTATAGGCTGGTAAGCCTGACCTCAGTAGTGTGTTTTTGAAAGGTGTTCTAAGGGACCAAATATATAAGGGATGGTCTAGTATAGTCAACACAGCTTTGCTGGTGATATGTCATGTCTAACCAATCTGATAGTTTTTTTTTTGAGGAAGTTGCCAGGAAAGTTGATGAAGACGAGCCAGTGGAAGTTGTCAACGTGGACTTTAGCAAAGGCCTTTGATAAGATTCCGTTTGGGAAGTTGGTCAAATAGGTTCAGTTGCTTGGCTTGGCATTCAGCATGAGGTAGTAAATTGCCTTGGTTTTGTGGGAGAAGCCAGAGAATGGTATCTGTACCTTGGCCACCCTGGTGGACAGTCTGTAGTTGTTTGGCATTGCCATCAATACTGGGTCTGAATTTATGTGCTACTGGTAGGCAGTCTGTCTTACACTTATCACAAATATGTTCTGGTGCAGCCATTCAGTGTGTTAGGTTTTCAAGAGATGATCTTGGAAAGCTCATCAATGAATTTCTCTGCTGCTTCATGATCAGCAGATGCTTTATCACCACAAATCTTTAAAAATGCTGTCTTTTCCTTAAATCTGCAATCAGCCCACTGAATATTCACAATTACCTTCAATTTTCAGATAGATCTGTTTGTTTCATCAACAACATACCATTAAATGGCATATGTTCATGCTGACACTGGTGAATACATTTTCAATATACAATCAAGATCTTAATTTTTTTGCTTGAAGCAGTAATTTTCTAATTTTCATTACATATTTGAGAATTGTCTGGTGTGCAGACACCTGCACATCGACTGGGAACCTTCTGTCTTGTGGAAATTCCCATTTGTCAGTGCTCAAGAAAATTTTGGGTTTGAGTTTTTTTTTTAGATTCTGGATTTTCAGATGCGGGGTGCTCAACCTGTATTGAGCACAGGACTTGGGATATTATGTTGAACTTCTTTAAGATGTTGGTAAGGCCTAATTTGGAGTCCTGTGTAGAGCTCTGGTTACTGACCTACAGGAATGTCACTAAGATTGAAAAAAGCAGAGAAAATTTTCAAGGATGGTACCAAGACTTGAGGACCTGAGTTATAGGGAAAGGTTGAATAGGTTAGGACTTTATTCCCTAGTGTGTAGAAGAATGAAAGGAGGTGTGATAAAGGTATTCAAAATTGAGGTGTATAGACAGGGAAAATGCAAGCAGGCTTTTTTCAGAGGTTGAGTGAGACTTGAACTAGAGGTCATAACTTGAGGGTGAAAGGTGAAGTGTTCAAGGAGAAGTTGAGAGGGAACTTCTTCATTCTGAGAGTGAGGAATGAGCTGCCAGAGGAAGTAGTGGATGCAGGTTCAATTTCAACATTTAAGAGAAATTTGGATAGGTACATGGATGGGAGGGATATGAAGGGCTCTGGCCCAGGTGCAAGGCAATGTGACCAGACAGATTAATAGCTTGGTGTGGACTAAATGGGCCAAAGGGTCTGTTTCTGTGCTGTAGTATCATATGATTCTATGAATCTATCAATACCTGCTATTTTTTTTTATTTTCCCTGATCAAAATATCAAAAACCTCTAATAGATTTGTCAAACATAAAAATTTCCATTTTTTAGGGAGTGATGTTGACCCTGCCCAACCATCTGTTATAACCATATAACAATTACAGCACGGAAACAGGCCATCTCGGCCCTTCTAGTCCATGCCGAACGCTTACTCTCACCTAGTCCCACTGGTCCGCACTCAGCCCATAACCCTCCATTCCTTTCCTGTCCATATACCTATCCAATTTTACTTTAAATGACAATACTGAACCTGCCTCTACCACTTCTACTGGAAGCTCATTCCACACAGCTACCACTCTCTGAGTAAAGAAATTCCCCCTCATGTTACCCTTAAACTTTTGCCCCCTAACTCTCAACTCGTGTCCTCTTGTTTGAATCTCCCCTACTCTCAATGGAAAAAGCCTATCCACATCAACTCTACCTATCCCCCTCATAATTTTAAACACCTCTATCAAGTCACCCCTCAACCTTCTACACTCCAATGAATAAAGACCTAACTTGTTCAACCTTTCCCTGTAACTTAGGTGCTGAAACCCAGTTAACATTCTAGTAAATTGTTCTCTCATTGCCTCTCTACCACTCCTTAAATAATAAACCCTAACATTTTCCCTGGTACACCTGTCACATCATATTCACTGTCATCCTTTGTTTAAATTATGCACATACACTTCCTACATTTCAACCAGCAGAATCTATAGAATTCTGAAAGATGACCCCAACTGACCACATTAATGAACCTCAAGATGGCCCCAAGTGTTTTTATCCAGTTTGATTTCATGTTTCTCACTGAATCAATTGAATATTCTAGTTTGTTTTCTTTTAATCAATTTCTCAGTCCTCCAATGCTGACATATGAAGTTTTCCCAATTCTCTGGCTTACTTTCTGCTCTTTAGACAACACTGAAGCCTTTTCCGTTAATAGAACATAGAACACTACAGCACGCTACAGGCCTTTTGGCGTACAAGGTTGTGCTGAGCTTTTACCCTACTGTAAGATCAATCTCGCCATTCCCCCCCACATCTTAATCTGATATTATCCTTATCTTCTCCAACTTGCTATAGTTTGACCACCTTTCCAATTGTGTCTTTGTACCTTAAAGGGAAATACACATTCAGCAGACACTTTATTAGATACACCTGTGCACCTGCTCATTAATGCAAATATCTAATCAGCCAATCAATGCATAAAAACATGCAGACATGGTCAAGAGGTTCAGTTGTTCAGAACAAACGTCACAATGGGGAAGAAATGAGATCTGAGTGACTTTGAATGTGGAATGCTTGTTGGTGCTAGATGGGGTGATTTGAGTATTTCAGAAACAGCTGATCTCCCAGGAATTTTACACATACGCCTCTAGAGTTTACAGAGAATGGTGTGAAAAACAAAAATACAGCCAGTTCTGTGGACAAAAATGACTTGTTAATGACAGAAGTCGAAGGAGAATGGCCATTCTGGTTCAAGCTGACAGTAACTCAAATAACCACGCATTACAACAGTGGTATGCAGAAGAGCATCTCTGAATGCATGCACATTGAACCTTGAAGTGAATGGGCTACAGTAGCAGAAGACCATGAACATACACTCTGTCCACTTTATTAGATACAGGAGGTACTTAATAAGGTGGCTGCTGAGTGTATTTGTTGTAGAACGTGCATTAATTCTTTGTTACAGCCATTGCTTGTTTACTTTCATAGCTTTTTAACATGATTCTCCAATCTAAACAGCAAACACAGGCTACTACAGGGCATCAAGAATAGCCTCTATGAAAATCCAGTATTTTTTCACCATCATTATTAATTATTTTGTTTTAAAACCTAGAAACATAGAAAACCTACAGTGCAATACAGGCCCTTCGGCCCACAAAGTTGTGCTGAACATGTCCCTACCTTAGAAATTACGAGACTTCCCCATAGCCCTCTTTTTTTAAGCTCCACATACCTATCCAAAAGTCTTTTAAAAGACCCTATCATATCCGCCGCCACCACTGTTGCCCGCAGCCCAGGGAAAAAGCCTCTGACTATCCACACGATCAATGCCTCTCGTCTTATACACCTCTATCAGGACACCTCTCATCTTCCATCGCTCTAAGGAGAAAAGGCCGAGTTCACTCAACCTATCTTCATAAGGCATGCTCCCCAATCCAGGCAACGTCCTTGTAAATCTCCTCTGAACCCCTTCAATGGCTTCCACATCCTTCCTATAGTGAGGCGACCAGAACTGAGCACAGTACTCCAAGTGGGGTCTGACCAGGGTCCTCTATAGCTGCAACATTACCTCTCGGCTCCTAAATTCAATTCCACAATTAATGAAGGCCAATACACCGTATGCCTTCTTAACCACAGCGTCAACCTGCGCAACTGCTTTTGGACCCTATTCTATGGACATGATCCATAATGTTATGGATATGAACCTATGAACTTGGACCCCAAGATCCCTCTGATCCTCCACACTGCCAAGAGTCTTACCATTAATACTATATTCTGACATCATATTTGACCTACCAAAATGAACCACTTCACACTTATCTGGGTTGAACTCCATTTGCCACTTCTCAGCCCAGTTTTGCAACCTATCAATGTCCCACTGTAACCTCTTCCAGATTATCCAAATTTAAATCCATAGCTACTTCGATAAAATTTGAACTTGGGACTCAGGTTTGCTATTTTAGGCCACTGAATTACCAGTCTGGTAAACTGACTACTGCACAACCACTCTACACCAACATGTTTCACACCAGCCAAATTTCATATCCTATTGACTTCATAAATCATGTAAAGAGGTTTGCCCCAAGGCAATATGCATGCCTGAAAGATGAGGGTAAAAATGAGGATGGCATGGTTGATTTTTTAAAATATAAACATCTAAACAATTTTGGTTGCCTCACATGGAAATTGTGGGCAAGAAGAATCATTTCACAAACTCAACAATAAACAGAATATCCTGGAAATCCTTAGAGGGCTGGCAATATTACATTAGATCAAAACAGGTTCATCATAGGTAATTCATCTAGTATTACAAATATTCCTCTGTATTTTTTTGAACAATGAATTTAAGCTCTTGAGAGCTAAATCTAACAAGAATTCTTGTTTTAAAAATGTTAAAAATTTAGGTTAACTTATGTGGTCATACTTTAAGTTTGAAAATTATTCAAACTTTCCAAGAAAAATCATTTTAAGACTCTTCTAACTGAAAAGCACGCTCAGCATGTGTCACAGATGTTCTTCAGCATTGGAGGACATACAGTGCCTATGAAAAGTATTCACCCCCCCCCCCCCCGAGAAGTTTTCATGTTTTATAACATTAAATCACAATGGATTTAATTTGTTTTTTTACACTGATCATCTGAAAAAAAACGTGTCAAAGTGAAAACAGATCTCTACAAAGTAATCTAAATTAATTACAAATATAAAACACAGTAACTGATTGCATAGATATTCACCCCCTTTAATATAACACATCAAATCATCACTGGTGCAGCCAATTTGTTTTAGAAATCACATAATTAGCTAAATTGCAATCTGTTTTGGAGACCTGTGTGCATTCAAGGTATTTCAGTTGATTGTAGTAAAAATACACCTGTTTCTGGAAGATTCAACTGCTGGTGAGTCAGTATCATGGCAAAAACTACACCATGAAGACAAAAGAACACTCCAAGCAACTCCGCGAAAAGATTATTGAAAAGCACAAGTCAGGAAAAGGTTACAATAAATTTTCCAAGTCTCTAAATATCCCTTGGAGTACAGTTAAGTCAATCATCAAGAAATGGAAAGAATATGACACAGCTGTAAATCTGCCTGGAGCAGGCCGTCCTCAAAAACTGAGTGACTGTGCAAGAAGGGGACTAGTGAGGGAGGCCACCAAGAGACCTATGACAACTCTGGAGGAGTTATAAGCTTCAGTGGCTGAGATGGGAGGGACCGTGCATACAACTGTTGCCTGGGTGCTTCACCAGTCACAGCTTTATGGGAGAGTGGCAAAGAGAAAGCTACTGTTGGGGGGGAAAACTCACATGAAATCTCAGCTAGTGTTTACCAGAAGTCATGTGGGAGAGTCTGAAGTCAGCTGGAAGATGGTTCTATGGTTTGATGAAACCGCAATTAAGAAACATAGAAAATAGGTGCAGGAGTAGGCCATTTGGCCCTTCGAGCCTGCACAGCCGTTCAGTATGATCATGGCTGATCATCCAACTCAGAACCCTGTACCTGCCTTCTCTCCATACCCCCTGATCCCTTTAGCCACAAGGGCCATATCTAACTCCTTCTTAAATATAGCCAATGAACTGGCCTCAACTGTTTCCTGTGGCAGAGAGTTCCACAGATTCACCACTCTGTGTGAATACGTTTCTCCTCATCTCGGTCCTAAAAGGCTTCCCCTTTATCCTTAAACTGTAACCCCTTGTTCTGGACTTCCCCAACATCGGGAACAATCTTCCTGCAACTAGCCTGTCCAATCCCTTTAGAATTTTATACGTTTCAATAAGATCCCCCCTCAATCTTCTAAATTCCAGCGAGTATAAGCCTAGTCGATCCAGTCTTTCTTCATATGAAAGTCCTGCCATCCCAGGAATCAATCTGGTGAACCTTCTTTGTACTCCCTCTATGGCAAGAATGTCTTTCCTCAGATTAGGGGACCAAATCTGCACACAATACTCCAGGTGTGGTCTCACCAAGGCATTGTATAACTGCAATAGAACATCCCTGCTCCTGTACTCAAATCCTCTTGTTATGAATGCCAACATACCATTAACCTTTTTCACCGCCTGCTGTACGTGCATGCCCACCTTCAATGACTGGTGTACAATGACGCCCAGGTCTTGTTGCACCTCCCCTTTTCCTAATTGGCCACCATTCAGATAATAATCTGTTTTCCTGTTCTTGCCACAAAAGTGGATAACCTCACATTTATCCACGTTAAATTGCATCTGCCATGAATTTTTCCACTCACCTAACCTATCCAAGTCACCCTGCATTCTCTTAGCATCCTTCTCACAGCTAACACTGCCGCCCAGCTTTGTGTCATCTGCAAACTTGGAGATGCTGCAGTTAATTCCCTCATCTAAATCATTAATATATATTGTAAACAAATGGGGTCCCAGCACTGAGCCTTGCGGTACCCCACTAGTCACTGACTGCCATTCTGAAAAGGTCCCGTTCATTCCCACTCTTTGCTTCCTGTCTGCCAAACAATTCTCTATCCACATCAATACCATATCCCCAATACCGTGTGCTTTAAGTTTGCACACTAATCTCCTGTGTGGGACCTTGTCAAAAGCCTTTTGAAAATCCAAATATACCACATCCACTGGTTCTCTCCTATCCACTCTACTAGTTACATCCTCAAAAAATTCTGTAAGATTTTCCTTTCACAAATCCATGCTGACTTTATCCGATGATTTCACCGCTTTCCAAATGTGCTGTTATCACATCTTTTGATAACTGACTCTAGCATTTTCCCCACCACCAATGTCAGGCTTACCAGTCTATAATTCCCTGGTTTCTATCTCCCTCCTTTTTTTAAAAAGTAGGGTTACATTAGCCACCCTCCAATCCTCAGGAACTAATCCAGAAATCTAAAGAGTTTTGAAAAATTATCACTAATGCATCCACTATTTCTTGGGCTACTTCCTTAAGCACTTTGGGATGCAGACCATCTGGCCCTGGGGATTCATCTGCCTTTAATCCCTTCAATTTACCCAACACCACTTCCCTACTAACATGTATTTCCCTCAGTTCCTCCAACTCACTAGACCCTCGGTCCCCTATAATTTCCGGAAGATTATTTATGTCCTGCTTAGTGAAGACAGAACCAAAGTAGTTATTCAATTGGTCTGCCATGTCCTTGTTGCCCATGATCAATTTACCTGTTTCTGACTGTAAGGGACCTACATTTGTCTTAACCAATCTTTTTCTTTTCACATATCTATAAAAGCTTTTACAGTCAGTTTTTATGTTCCCTGCCAGCTTTCTCTCAATCTTTTTTCCCTTTCCTAATTAAGCCCTTTGTCTTCATCTGCTGGACTCTGAATTTCTCCCAGTCCTCAGGTGTGCCACTTTTTCTGGCTAATTTGTATGTTTCTTCTTTGGACTTGATACTATCCCTAATTTCCCTTGTCAGCCACGGGTGCACTACCTTCCCTGGTTTATTCTTTTGCTAAACTGGGATGAACAATTGTTGTAGTTCATCCATGCGATCTTTAAATGCTTGCCATTGTATATCCACCGTCAACCCTTTAAGTATCATTTGCCAGTCTATCTTAGCTAATTCATGCCTCATACCTTCAAAGTTACCATTCTTTAAGTTCAGAACCTTTGTTTCTGAATTAACTATGTCACTCTCCATCTTAATGAAGAATTCCACCATATTATGGTCACTCTTACCCAAGGGGCCTCGCACAACAAGATTCCTAACTAACCCTTCCTCATTGCTCAATACCCAGTCTAGAATGGCCTGCTCTCTAGTTGGTTCCTCGACATGTTGGTTCAGAAAACCATCCCGCATACATTCCAAGAAATCCTCTTCCTCAGCACCCTTACCAATTTGGTTCACCCAATCTATATGTAGATTGAAGTCACCCATTATAACTACTGTTCCTTTATTGCACGCATTTCTAATTTCCTGTTTAATGCCATCCCCAACCTCACTACTACTGTTAGGTGGCCTGTACACAACCCCTACCAGTGTTTTCTGCCGCTTAGTGTTATGCAGCTCTACCCGTATTGATTCCACATCCTCCAGGCTAATGTCCTTCCTTTCTATTGCGTTAATCTCCTCTCTAATCAGCAAGGCTACCCCACCTCCTTTTCTTTCCTGTCTATCCCTCCTGAATATTGAATATCCCTGGATGTTGAGCTCCCATCCTTGGTCACCTTGGAGCCATGTCTCTGTGATCCCAACTATATCATATTCATTAATAACTACCTGCACATTCAATTCATCCACCTTGTTAAGAATGCGCCTTGCATTGACACACAAAGTCTTCAGGCTTGTTTTTACAACACTCTTAGCCCTTATACAATTATGTTGAAAAGTGGCCCTTTTTGATTTTTGCCCTGGATTTGCCTGCCTGCCACTTTTACTTTTCACCTTACTACTTTTTGCTTCTACCCTCATTTTACACCCCTCTCTCTGCACTTGTTCCCATCCCCCTGCCACATTAGTTTAAATTCTCCTGAACAGCAGGACTTCCTTGACTTATTTCTATTTTCCTCTTCCTCGACCCTAACACTCTGGTTTCCTTCCCCTTGCCAACTCAGTTTAAACCCTCCCTAACAGCTATATTAAACAATCCTGCCAGGATATTAGTACCCTTTGAATTCAGGAGTAACCCATCGTTTCTGTATAAGTCATGCCTTCCCCAAAATAAATCCCAGTGATCTAAGAATTTGAAGCCCTGCCCGCCGAACCAGTTACTTAGCCACACATTCATCTGCTTAATTCTGCTATTCTTACAATCATTAGCGCATGGCTCAGGCAGTAATCCTGAGATTATTACTCTGGAGGTCTGGCTTTTTAATTTTCTTCCTAGCTCCCAGTAATCTTCCTTCAGGACCTCCTCTCTTTTTCTATGTCATTGGTACCAACATGTACCAAGATTTCTGGTTGCTCGCCCTTTCTCCTGAGAATACTCTGGACCCGATCTGAGATATCCTGTACCCTGGCACCAGGGAGGCAACACACCATTCGGGTATCCTTGTCCGGCTCGCAGAATCTCTTGTCTGTTCCCCTCACGATGGAATCCCCTATAACGACTGCATTTCTCCTTGCTCTCTTGATCACGGCACTGGGCAGAGTGCCAGAGTCACGTTTGTGTGGTCTTCCTCTGTCTGGTCAACCTCTCCAACAGTATCGATTCCTGAGGGGGACTGTCATGGAGGTGCTGTCAACTATTTCTCTATAGGTACTATCGATCACCTCCTCACTTTCTCTAATAAGCTGAAGGTCATCAAGTTGTTGCTCCAGATCCCTCACACGATCCCTAAGGAGCTTCATCTCATTGCATCTGAAGCAGATGTATTCCTGGGGGAGGTTGGGAGTCTCACAAGGTCCCCACATCTGGCACTCCAGGCACAACACTAATCCTAAATGCATACCTCTAATGCTACTGTTAGCTCTAAATAAATAAATCTGTAACCTACCACTTAACTGTAAGATTCAACCATCGCAGGAAGCCTCCTCCCGTTTCTGCCTAAGCCCGTTGAGCCAAAGCCCTATCACTCTGTACCCGTTCACTCCACTGCCCACTGGATATGGCGGTGTTCTTTTTAACTCGTCCGTGCTCTGAGGTCACGTGCCTGCGCAGTCGTGCCTCTTTTATCCCAAGTAGTTTGGAAAAAAAAATCTGAACTTTTTCCCGAAATTGAGCTTTTTGGCCATCAGACTAAATGCTATGTTTGGCATAAGTCAAACACTCTACATCATCAGAAACACACCATCCTTATCGTGAAGCATGATGGTGGCTGCATCATGCTGTGGGGATGCTTCATTGCAGCAGGCCCTGGAAGGCTTGTGAAAGTGGAGAGTAAATGAATGCAGCAAAATACGGGGAAATCCTGGAGGAAAACCTAATGCAACAGAACTGCAACTTGGGAGAAGATTTGTTGTCACGTAAGACAATGACCTCAAGCTAAAACCAAAGCTGCACGGGACTGGGTTAAAAAAACAACAAAGTTAATGCCCAGACCTTAATCCAATTGAGAATCTGTGGCTGGACTTTAAAAGGGCTGTTTACCCATGATCCCCATGCAATCTGACAGAGCTTGAGCACTTTTGTAATGAAGAATGGGGAAAAATTGCAGTGTCCAGATGTACAAAGCCGATAGAGACCTATCCACAGAAACTCAAGGCTGTAATTGCTGCCACGCAGGTGCATCTACTGAATACTGATATTGAAGGGGGTGGACATTTATGCAGTCAGTTATTTTATGTTTTATATGTGTAATTAATTTAGATCACTTTAAGGTGATCTGTTTTCACTTTGACAGGAAAGTGATCTGTTGATCAGTGTCAAAAATAGCCAAACTAAATCCACTGATTCAATGTTGTAAAACGTGAAAACTTCCAAGGGGGGAGGGGTGGTGAATACCTTTTATAGCCACTGTATCTGCTCAGGCAGGTGTCCTTTGAGTAATATTTAGCCAGTGGTCAATTTAGTAGGTGCATCTGTACACCTGCTTGTTAATGCAAATATCTAATCAGCCAAACACGTGGTGGTAACTCAATGCAAAAAAGCATGCAGACATGCTCAAGAGGCACAGTTGTTACTCAGACCAAACATAAGAATGGGGAAGAAATGTGATCTAAGTGACTTTGACTGTGGAATCTTTGATTTGGACTACTGATGCCAGATGGGGTGGTTTGAGTATCTCAGAAACTGCTGATCGCCTGGGATTTTCATGTATAACAGTCCCTAGAGTTTACAGAGAATGGCACAAAAAACAAAAAAGAGCATTCAGTGAGCAGCAGTTCTGTGAGCGAAAGCATCTTCTTAATCAAGGAGATCAGAAGAGAATGGCCTGACTGGTTCAAACTGACATGAGGTACCTAGTAAAGTGGCCGAATGTATATCCTTTAACGCTCCTCTTCCCACCCCCCCCCCCACCCCACAACCCACCACCACCCTCCAACACAGATAAATTGTACAATGGTGGAACATGCATTTACTAGTTTAAGGATTAGTCACATTCCCATACTCAGCGTCTCAGGTAGTCAGGGCTGGGCCCTTGCATAGCATCTTCATTTGCTTATTAATGTACAGTTAAAATTTCCAAGCAAATGTTTTTAATCTTTACCTGAAAGCTTAGTCAAGATCTCAGTCCCAAAAGGACCGTCTCATTGCTCCTTCCCATATCTTTGCATTATGAAAAGGGGCATTATCCTTAGTCTTGAGAGTTAGTCTCTTACACCTCAGCCATGACAATAACATTAAACAAGGAACAATATAATTACTTAAGAATTTTTTGTCAAGACCCCACTTCTTTCATTAAATAACAAAAATAGAAACTGTTGCGAATACTTAGCAGGTCAATAATACTCCTTGCATAGGGCAATAGTAGTCTGGTCAGTGTTCAATTCCTCCGATCAATAATAAAGAAACTGAAACTACATTGGATGTGCAATTACACCTTTCATCACTACCACATGTGCTTCTAAATTTCATCACCTTCTTCACAACTTTCTGCCCTGGAACTAAAAATTCGTAATACCAAAGGCCTTTTTGCCTTGACTCCAATGAACCGATAATTAAGTTGCGGCCAAATTAACCAACAAGTTCAGATCTGCTTCACAGTTTCTCTAGACTTCCAGATTATAGTATTTGCAATTTGCATAAAATTTAAAAATAGTCCTTTTAAAAGAAAATTGTTTCCTTTTTGCTTTTTAATAAGATCTGAAGGAATTTTAAATTGCAATGCACGTAATTTTGTTTTTCTGAATAAAAGTAACTTCGATTAATGAAACTAGTGTTCTTACTATTGAAGCACATAGATTGAACATACTTCATCGTATTAAAATGATCATATAATTATCCTAATGCATGCATATTCAGTATTGTGCACAAGTCTTAGACACATATATAGCTGGCATGCCTCAGACTTTTGCACTGTTTTGTATACATCAACATGGAGTGGAGAGTGGGTTTGTAAATCTAGCAGGAGTGAAGGATGTTGGGAATTGGGAGGGTGAAGTGCCATGGGAGGGGTCTGGGACAAGTGGCAGAGAAGGAATGTCAGGGATGGGGGGGGGGGGTGGAGTAGTGTGGGTGCAGCCCTGAGACACCAGGAAAGACAACTTGATTCCAATCAGTTGATTTACTGATTATTGTAGAATGTTTCTCTGGTGCTTTTGCTCCCTCCCCTCTCCCCTTCCCTTTTCCCAACCGCAATTCCCTTCTCCCTGCCCCCTTCCCACTCTCAGTCCACAATAGAGGTCCATATCAATCAGGTTTATCATCACTCATATATATAAATGATTTTTTTTCCTTTTTTGCGGCAGTAGTACAGTGCAATACATAAAATTATGACAGTTTTAAGTTCCCCAGCAATATAGATGTGCCTAAGACTTTGCAGAGGTGTGTGTGTGTGTGTGTGTATATACACACCTAAGTAGAGTGGACATGGAGAGGATGTTTCCTATAATGGTGGAGTCTAGGACCAGAGGGCACAACCTCTGAATAGAAGCACATCCCTTTAGAACAGAGACGAGGAGGAATTTCTTTAGCTAGAGGGTGGTGAATCTGTGGAATTCATTGTCACATGGACATGAGGCCAAGCCACTGGGTATATTTAAAGTGGAGGCTGATAGGTTCTTGATTAGTAAGGGCATCAAAGGCAGGAGAATGGGGTTGAGAGGAATAATAAACAAGCCATGATGGAATGGCAGAGCACACTCAATGGGCTGAGTGGCTAATTCTAATCCGCTTTTTTATGGTCTATATGACACTTGAGAGAAACCAGGTATTGCAGGGCTAAAACAATCAGGAGATGAGGGTTTGACCTGTGACTGACAGAGCTGATGGTTTTAATAGGAGCCTAGGGTAACACTTCTATTCCTCCAAGCTTCCCTACTGATTTTTTTTTTACTTTTGACCCCGCCATTCAGATTGTGGTCTCTGCAATGCTCCATGGATTGATGGCTTGGTTGCAAAGTACCTGAAAGGAATGAACATTGCATCCATGTCACTGTCCATTGAAAGTTACTCAATTATAAAACTGCAATTAGACCCCTGGTTTTTAAAGGTAAAGATTAGTTTTATTTGTCACATGTACGTCAAAACATACAGTGAAATGCATTATTTGTGTCGTATCAAATCAGTGAGGATTGTGCTGAGCAGCCCACAAGTGTTGCTATGCCTCCAGCACTGACATAGCATGTCCACAACTCACTAACCCTAACCCATACGTCTTGGAAATGTGGGAGGAAACCTACGCTGTCACAGGGAGAGCATACAATCTCCAGACAGCAGTGGGAAATAAACTGCAATTATAGATGATGCTATAAAGCATTGTGATAACTACTACACTATCATGCCTTATGGAATATCAGTAAAAGTGAACTAAAATTATCATAATCTCACAGAGGAGCATGTATTAATCCATGCTGATGAAGAGTGCAAGCTATAAACTTCTACAAAATGTGGTGAGAATGCAGATTATAATTAAAAATTTCTTTCAAAAATTACAAAACTGGTGATAACCAATCCCAGCAATCAAATCAACTTCAAATAGTTCCTCAATAGTAGCATCTGGGGAACACTTAGCAGCTAGTCAAACTCAGAACTGAGGCTCTAATGCACTGAACACAAGTGATTTATAATTCTTTTCAACTATTATGTACATTACTTCTGGTCTTATACATTTATGTAGTACTGGCTATTCATATTCATACTGACATGTAGTGGACTGAAGGAAGATAATCACATAGTGGTCTACTGGATTATAAAATTGAGGAGTCCTGATGAAGGGTTTCAGCCCAAAATGTCGACTGCGTATTTCCCTCCACAGATGCTGTCTGAACTGCAGAGTTCCTCTGCCTTCTGTGTGTGTTGCTATAACAATGCTGGATTGCATTGTGGGTATTTGAGTATGCTTCATTTCCTGGTGGGAACATAGGACTTCTTGTATAGCAGCAGCAGCAGGATTCTACAGAAAGATAACCTGATTGACCTCTAATAAGTCACTAATCTGATAAGTGGATAGAAAAAAAACTGAAGATCTGGTATTCATATAACAACTTTTAGGGCCTCAGGATGTCCTGAAATGTTTTACAACATGTGATTATCATTGAGATACAAGCAGTATTGCTATGTAGTAAACACCGCATCTAATTTTGATGGATTAAAGCTCCACTCAAACCGATTTACTTTTCCCTCATTAAAAGTTGTGAACAAAACATGTGGCCAAATTATGTTTTGTTTTAGGATACTTGAATTCAAAAAGAGAAAAACATCCTTCAGAAAAGGGATTTTAAAATTTCATCCAAAAAGAAAGGCCAATTTTGAGGGAAGTAAAAATAATGTAATGATAATGTACACAGTAATTTCACAGTTAGTGCAACATTTTCCAACACTGGCTGTAAGACTGGGGTTCAATTCCCACCAATGTCTACAAGGAGTTTGTATGTTCTCCTTGTGACTGCATGGGTTTGCTCTAAGTGCTCTGGTTTCCTCCCACATTCAAAGATGTACAGTAAGGGTTAGTGAGTTGTGGCATGCTACGTTGGTGTCAGAAGTGTGGCGACACTTGTGGGCCAGCCAGCGCAATCTTCACTGATTTGATTTGACACTATTGATGCATTTCACTATGTTTAGATGCACTTGATAAAGCTAAACATTCTTCATGTTATTTGTCAGATGAAGAGGTCTGGTCATTAAACAAGTAAAAAGAGACACCAAAACAGTCATGTAAACAAGGACAGCTGAAAATTAAACAACTCACCTACAGACAGAAGGAGATGAGTTATACAGCTCTTGTTACATGCACGTGCAGTTCAACACTGAGAGATTATGCAGAAAGTTTGAAGTTAATAATTCATCTCCTTCTACCTTAGGCCACAAACTATCAATCATCCCGTGCTGTGGACCACTTTCTGGACATCCAAGACACCGGCTTCTACAAAGAAGAATCCGTATGCTCCATGACCATGACTAAGAATCCGTATGCTCCATGACTAAGTGTGTAAATGTAGGAGGGGACTATGTTGAAAAAAAAATGTGCTAGGTTTTCTAAAATTGACTCCTACCTTAGGCCACAAACTTATCAATCACCCCTCGTAGATGTGCAAGTAGAAAATAAACAGAAAATAGGCTTCACCCTGGTAAGCACCGTTGAAGGATTTTTTTTATTGTACTAAACATACCCAGTTTTGTTAAAGAAAAGGTTACGATTTGCTCAAGTTCATAAAAGTAGAGTTTTCAGTGCAAAGTAATGGCTACACTTCATTATGATGGCATTAACTATGAGGTACTTTGATTAATTTTCAATTGGCCTACTGAAAATATTAGAACTCATCTAATTATTCCAATATTTGACCTGCTCATACTCTGCAATCTGTGCATTTTGGTTTCTCCAAGCTAACTTCTAGACCTTCTTCAAGGTGTGAATTAAGGGTTGAAGCAACAGTTTCATGCTGGAATTCCATCAGTTCTATTTAAGGCTTCAGGGCAGTGATGTTTTAATACTACCAGCATTCCCAAATCTTCCATGAATAGCTATGAACACACTACTTCGTAGACCAAGTACGATGACTCGACCTTCATGGTTTCCTGGCAGATACTCTTAAAGTGGCAGTTCCCAAAGTGTTTGCAGTAATGTAATCAATGTAGAAATTTATATGTTTAGTTAATAGTTGTTCTTCTCCAATTCAGCAGGGGTCATGGTGCTTTGAAGACCTTATCACTGTTTTGTTCCTTTGTGAGCATCATTTGAGTTGGTCTGTGTTGCAAGCATGTACACTCAGCAGAGAAAGGAAAAAGGGAGTCCATACTTTATTTTGAATGTTAAGATTATGGCTCATCAATGATGAGGAAAATTATTCCCAAAGTCAAGCATGACTATAGAGAAACACTTCTTAAGAAACACACCAAAGGGGAGGTTAGAGAAGCAAATTCAAACAATCATTTGCTTTAAAAAGTAATTAAGAAAGAAAACTGGCCACAACTGTGGGCTCAGTTGCAACACTTGACTCTCCAGACCAGATGTGGAATAAATATGCAGGATATTTATTATTGCATTTCCTTGCTGCAAATGATGTTAATGATGAAGAGCTCCTATATTACTAAATTCAAAAGTCTGATGTAGATTCATATATTCGTTCCTACAAATTACAAAGTTGGTTTCCTTCTTTCCTTTCAATAGTTGTTCTTTCTCATCAGGCTTACATGTTTTAAATGTCATTCATTACAGTTCTGTGGAGATATGGTCACTATGTTAAGTGATTTTTTTTGGTGCATTTTCTGCCAAAATCAATTGCAGGTCATCTGTAGAAACTGAACCTGCTTGTTACTGGGGGGGTGGCCTGCAAACAAGACTCTAATTACTGCAACATACTCTTTCAGATGATAAAGAACCATTTAATGTGCAGAATCAATGATGGACAGATTCCAAGGCAATTGTCAGAGGTGAATCCAGTCTTCACAACACACTGAAAATTGCCCAAGCTGTACAATCAACATAGAAAAGGGTGTAGGACTTGCAACTGAGACCGGTTATTCCTTAACAGAGTGTATGTTGGACAAGCAGCAAAACAGTATACTTACACATAATTGGACTGGAAAACAATGCTGGTTCAGGCAAGTGTCACGTGTTTTTGAAAAGGCCGTATTGCTAAAGCTTGTAAAAATGAGTTCCAAAGTTTAAAGCAAATTTATTATCAATGTACCATATGGCAACAAATACAAACCTGAGATTAATTTTCTTGCAGGTATTCACAGTAGGGCAAAGAAATACAACAGAATTAATGAAAAACTACACAAAAAGACAAACAGCCAAAGTGCAAAATTAGACAAACTGTACAACTACAAAAAAAATCAAATGTGAATAAATAAATAAACAAACAATCAAACAAACAAACCATACTGAGAATTTGAGTTGTAGAGTCCTTGAAAGTGAGTCGACAGATTGTGTTCAGTGATCTGTTCAGTGTTGTGGTAAGTGAAGTTATCCACACTGGTTCAGGAGCCTGATGGTTGAATAACTGTTCCTGGACCTTCTGGTGAGGGACCTGTAAGGCTCCTGTAATTCCTTCCTGATGGCAACAGCGAGAAAAAAGCATGACTTGGATGATAGGGATCCTTGATAATGGATGCTGCTTTCTTGTGGCAGAGCTCCTTAAAAGGCATAATGTTGAGTAAAAAGTAAAAAATTAAAGGAAAGAAATTGAAGTTGATGTATCCACTACTCTAATCACATAAAGGAAGCAAATGGTTACTCTAATAGAATTCATGACACTCAGTGAGAAAGATGCTGATTTAATAAGACTGATTGTTGCTATTCCAGTCAGTACCATTATCCTTTCAGTATTAATCATTAAGTATCTAAACCTTCCTCTGCAACAGGATCCTCAACTACCTTGGGAGGAGACCTTAGTCAGTATGGATTGGGGATAACATCTCCTCGCTGACAATAAACGGAGGCACACCTCAAGGATGCCTGATTAGTCCATTGTTCTTTTCTCTCTCTACACTTCTGACAGTGTGGCTAAGCACAGTTCAAACACTATCTATAAATTCACAGATGACACCTGATGGTACAATCTCAAGATGGCGATGAGGAAGCATACAGGATCAACTGGTTGAATAGTGTTGAGAAAACAACCTTGCACTCAGTATTAGCAAGACCAAGGGATTGGTTGTGGACTTCAAGAAGGGGAAATGGGACAAACATGCACTAGTCTTCAATAAGGGGTCAGTAATGGAAAGGATAAGCACCTTCAAGTTTCTGGGTGTTAACATATCCAAGATCTACCTGAGCCCAACACATTGATGCAGTCATGAAGAAGGCACACTAGTGGCTCTAGTTCATTAAGAGTTTGAGGAGATTTACTATGTCACCAAGTAGCAAATATTTTATAGATGTATGTAAGCTGGGAAGCATTCTGACAGTTTGCATCATAGCCTGGTTTGCAGGCTTCAAAGCATTTGAAATCTTCTTCAGCTGTAGCCCATTCACTTCAAGGTTTGATGCGTTGTGCATTCAGAGACACTCTTCTGCACACCACTGTTAGAAAGCGTGCTTATTTGAGTTACTGTCAGCTTGAACCAGTCTGGCAATTCTCCTCTAACCTCTCTCATTAACAAGCCATTTTCATCCACAGCATTGCCACTAACTGGATGATTTTTGTTTTTCACACCATTCTCTGAAATTTCTGGATACTGTTGTGTTTTAAAATTCCAGGAGACAAGCAATTTCTGAGATGCTCAAACTACCCTATCTGGCAGCAATAATCATTCCATGGTCAAAGACACTTAGGTCACATTTCTTTCCCATTCTGATGTGTGGTCTGAAAAAAAAAATCTGAACATCTGCATGCTTTTATGCATTGAGTTGCTGGCACATTACTGGATGATTAGATATATGCATTAACAAGAAGGTGTACCTAATAAAGTGGCCACTGAGTGTACATTTACATTTTGCCATGGCAAAGTCACAGTTCTGTCAATCACCTGAATTCATCTTCACATACTTCAGTCACTGATAAAATGAAGTCAGCTTATGTATGCCAAATGTATTTTTAATTCTATTATCAGCCGTCCATAAGCTTCTTGTCCAATTCTGACAAGGTGTAAAAGAGCAGGAGTTGAAAATAGGATTAAGTTAAGATATGCCAATGATGGGCCCTTATCTTCAGGGTAGGTAGGTTGTGCTTAATTGTATAAAGACAGAATGATTGACATTGGGCACAAAAATGTGGGGAGGAAGAGGCAATATGTCTTTACAGTGAAAGTTGGATACTGCTTAAAATTATTTGGAGTGATATGACTTGAATGTTCAGTAAGACATGAACCAAAGGTTGAAGGCAAACAAATAAAGGTACTTATTTTTCCTTACATATGTAGATTATTAAACTGATTCCTATTTTAAGTCCTTAACTTGGGCACCACTCTCTTCTGCTTATCATCTCAATTAGAGAAAACAACAGCTTTCCCAATATTTTTACCTGGAAAAAGTTTGTCACTCTTATTCCTGACTGCAGCTAGCAGCAATCCCACTGAGTCATCGTTCAATGTGGGCCCAACCCTCGCTTTAGATACAAATCCATTTTTTAAATGTGTGCACAGTCATTTTAAGTATAACTGAAGTTGTACCAAAACCCCCCACCTTCTAACTCTAACTCATCTTTTTTTCTCCAGCCCTGCTGAAAGGTCTCAGCTCAAAGTATCGACTACTCTTCTCTTTAGATGCAGCCTGGCCTGCTGAGCTCCTCCAGCATTTTTTGATGATGCTGGGAATCCAGAGTAAGGCACACAAAATGCTGCAGGAACTCAGCAGGTCAGGCAGCATCTATGGAAATTGATAAACAGTCAACATTTTTAGCCAGGACCCTTCATTAGGACCATCCTAACGAGGTTGAACAATCCTGGAAACACAGATGAGTTAACATTTCACAATTAATTCATATGGGTCAGTTGATTTTCAAGTTAACACATACAAAATGTTGGAGGAACTCAGCAGGTCAGTAAGCATCTAAGGAAAAGAGTACAGTCAACGTTTCGGGCTAAAACCCTTCATCAAACCTGACTTTCAGGTTTCCCCAAGCAATTCAACATTTCTACCACAAATCAGCCCAGCAACCACATTCAGCCTGAATGACAAACAGCACAGGCTTCAGATTAATATTGATGCATAATCTGGTCTACTGGGTGTCGAGGTGGACATAAGTCTCTACCAAAGTAGTTGTAAAGCGGTCCTTCCCTTCGCTAGCCTGCAAGTCACCCTTGGACAAGGTGTAGCACCTGCTTAGCCCACCTGATCAGGGTCACATGAAGCCACAGGAGCAGATGATGGATGGTCGTATGAACAGCTGGTGTACATCACAAGTCCTGGTTATGCGACTATTGATGCCAGGCAGACAATCTTTGATAATGTTTGGGGTCACCCGTCTTAAAAAGACTGCCCAGAAGAAGGCAATGACAAACCACTTATGTAGAAAAACTGGTCATGGAAAGACAATGATCACCTACGTCATATGACATGGCACATGATGATGATGAATCTAGTCTGACAATTTAGTACTGGACGGAGAGAGTGGTGTCCTAAAAATAACATTATTCAAAGAGAAGCCGATGACTCACCCACCATAATCAGCCAACTCATATTTATTCCTTGACAAACATCTGAAATACAACATTTTTTTCTTCAGGATGATTCAACTAAAAACTGACATTTTTCCAGAGCAAAAGAACAAAATGAGCAACTGTGTGTCATTTTGCTTCCCCCGGGAAATTTGACTGACAACTTAGCTGAGCTTCTCATACTTGTAAAGGAGGTGCAACTCCGGCATCAGGTACATGCTTCATAAAATCAGTCCTCAAATCACACAACCATTCAGAGTTGCAACTTAAAATTAATCATGCTTTGCCAAGTCTTTTCTGCCATTAGTTGCTTGCAAAGGAACCAGTTTTCCTCTTCCCATTTGCTCACTGTAGACATCAGATTTAAAGGGTCTGTTGTTGTTGTTAAGTTGGCAGCTCATGGCAACCCTATGGATAGTTGCCCTAAATGAGTTTTGATCCTCACAAAGGCAGCTCAATGTTGATAACATTGTGTTCATAGCTGTCCTTATTGTGTCCATCCATCTGATTGGTGACCTTCCTCTCTTCTGTGGTTCTTTCACCTTGCCAAGCATGATATCCTTTTCCAGGGATCTATTTCTTTGCACGATGTGCCCAAAATATAATAGGAACAGTCTTGTCATTTGAGCCTCTAGACTTGGTTTGATCTCGTTGAGGTCTGATTCATATGTTTTGTGATAGCTCCACAAGATGCATAGTATTTTTTCCAGTGCCACAGTTCAAAGGCATCGATGCACTTCCTATCCTTCTTCTTTATCCAACTTCCACATCCATATAACGTTGATGAGGACACCATCTTCTGTGCAAGTTGAAACTTTGTATGCAGAGATAGAATCCTGTTCCTGGGGATCTTCTCTAAATCCTTCATGGCTGCTCTGCCAAGGGTGACTCTTCATTGGATTTCTTGACTGCTTACTACTTTGGTGTTAATCATTGATCCAAGTAAGTTGAAACTGTCAACCACTTCAATTTCTCCTCCATTAAGATTGAAATTGGTTGTGCTGCCTGTAGTCATAATTTTAGCCTTCTTCAAGTTAAGGTGCAGACCCATCTTGAGGCTATGCTCCTTGATGCTGGTTAGCAGTTGTTTCAGATCTTCTGCATTTTCAGCCAGTATTGTCATGTCATCAGCATAATGAAGGTTATTGATGATTCTGCCATCAACTCTCACCTCATGATTCTCCTCGTATAATCCTGCTTCTCTGAAAATTTATTCAGTGTACAAATTAAAAAGGCAGGGGAGGGAATACCCATTGTCATACCCCTTTACAGATGCTGAACCATTCTATTTCTCCTTGTTGCACTCGAACTGCTGCTTCTTGATTGATGTAAAGATTGTTCATAAGGACGATCAAATGTTCTGATACATTTGTCATGATCAACGCAGTAGAAGGCCTTGCTGTCGTCAATAAAGTACATATAGATGTCCTTCACTAGCCATCTCACATCTGCAATGATGTCTTTTGTTCCCCTTCCTTTTCTGAAACCTGCTTGCACTTCAGGAAGCTCACACTCTAAATAAGATTGAAGCCTATATAATCCGTTAGGGGAGGTCCAAGTGTACAGTCTGCACTTGTGTCATTGGGGAAAAAAAGGTTTGAGAAGGACAAGTTGTTGGTTTTGCAGAAGTCAACTAAATGTTGTCCAGCATCACTTCTGGTATCCAGTCCATACTTCCCGACTCTTTGACCATTCTTTTCATTCCCAACTTTTGCATTTAACGCAGCACTGACACTAAAGAAGTGGCAACTTCTTTCTGTCGCATTATTGTCCAGAGAACACCCTCTATTCTTAAGTATCCTAGCCACTGAGATAACTGCTGTCTTCAGCTGCCATTCATGTGGGAGAGTGGTGTTGAAGGTAGTATTCAAATCACAAACAAGAGAAAATCTGAAGACGCTAGAAATCCAAGCAACACACACCCTTTGGTAGACTCAGTACAGGACTGTACTTTTTTCTATAGATGCTGCCTGGCCTCCTGACTGCCTCCAGCATTTTGTGTGTGTTGAAAATAGTATTACCCTTTCAAAGCTCCAGTGACCAGTTTTAATCCTGAGCATGGGTGCTGTCTGTATAGAGTTTACAAACTCTCACTGTCAGTCTATCCCTGGCATAACCTACCCCTGATCCCTCTTCCAGTCAAAATGGCACCAGTGTACAAAGCTCCCTTGACCGTCATCTTCCAGATTACTCAAGAAAATGTCTTTTTTACTTCTTTTACATCTGTTTTTCACCTTAAATGTGTTTCTGGGACTGTTAGAGCCTGGGGATTGATTGATCCAGCACTTTGCTGTCTCCAAGAAGATTCTGGTAAGCGAGCATGTACTCGGACTACCTCGATGCTAAGAAACTTCGAGACAGGACACAAGTTGCTGTTCTACTCCACTTTGCCAGTTAAAGCATTCATTAATCGCAGATTAAAGCATCGAGGAAGATTCAGACATTGAGCAAGAGTTCAGCACCAACCTCCTGCCCTTTGATCGCTGTCAGAGGAGGAATCTGTGAGTGGCTTATCACAGTGTGCCTCATTGTGGCAGGGGGTAGGCCTCTCTGCCTCATGTGGTGTCCCTCTCTTTTGATGATTGTTGGTGAAATTGTAGGATGGCATCGTAGCTCTACGTTTATGGATTGGACTATTGCATTTAAGGACTGTGGACTTTTTATGTTCTATGGTTTTTTATATTCTGTGCTTTTATCGCCTCGGTCTTTTCTGTTTCATTGTACAAAGGGAGGGTGTTTGGGGACTTGATGTCCTGTTGTGTTCTGTTAGTTTTTTTTGTGCAGGATGAAGGTTTTTTTTGGAGGGGTTGATGTTCCAGCTTCATTTTATGGAGGGGGAAGGCGGTTTTGGGTGTTGATGATCGGTGCTCTTCTTCTTGTGCAGGGGGAGGTGGGTTTGATGTTTCTGTCTGACCAACTTCCATGTTCTTTCTTTATTTTGTGGCTATCTGGAGAAGAAGAATTTTAGAGTTGTATATGGATACTTGTTTGATAATAAATGAACCTTTGATAACCTACATACCTTATAAATAATATAGTGTGGTTGTATTTTACTGATATTCTATATGTTGTTCATATCTGGTACGTGCTGTGTGTGACTGTTGGTACTACGTTTTGCAGCTTGACACTGTAGTAATGCTATCACATGAGTATTCATGTATGGTTGAATGACAATTAAACTAGAATTGAATTGGAGCTCTGATTTCCTTCCATGTATCACATATCAATTAACAAAAGATAGTTGATTAATTGAGTGCAGTCAACTGTCATTTAAGTGGCCAATGGGAAAGTCAAGGAAGAGAAGTACAGGGAAATGTGGGGAAATGGAATTAACGGGATTACTCAGAACCTAACTGGTATGATGAATAGTCTTTTTCCATGTTATAAGTTGTGAATAATGGGTATTTATGTGTGTGGTGATCTTACTGATTTTCCTGGACGACCTGAGACTGTAGTACTTAAGGATATAGGCATGGATGGGGTCCTCCGGGGAGGAGGGACAGGAGGACTCAATACAGAAGAACTTGTGCGCCAGGGTCCATCAAGACTCTGAACTCCCATGTCAATCTTTCTGAGGAGCAGTGTCTTTGCAAGTTAAGCCAGATACAATTACAACTTTAAAAGACATTTGGTCAGGTACATAGATAAGAAAGATGTAGAGGGATTTGAGCCAAACACAGACAAATGGTGCAACTTGATCAAACAAGTTGGCCCAAAGGGCTTTTTCTCTGTGTCATATGACTCTAGAAAGACTACAAGGCATCTTGGGGGCTAGCAAGACTTTTTCATTCCCAAAATGACACAGCTGCAGGTCTTGCATGTAGGCTACACTGCCCTGATGGATAGAGTTTGGTCCCTTCTTACCCAAGTTTCTGCCATCTGTATGCTCACCATCCACAGCAGCTATGAGTTATTATGATGGAAACAAGGTGGCATAAAGACTGGGGCATGCAATTAGACTCATTGTGAGTTTTGCTATCAAAGGGCACCTTGCAGTACTTCCCAGACAGAACGTCTCAGTTCATCTGCTGCTTACTGTACGACGTAGCAAAGTGGAGAACTGGCATGTTACTCGTGGGGATGCAGCATGAAGAAGTGAGACAGGAACTGGAGAAGGAAGAGGTGAGGACAAATGGTTTGTGGTGCACAGGGGGTGACCATTCGAGCCCTCTAATTACATCACAGAATCTCATGATGCAAGCTTCATCTTAAACAATCTGTAGCATTCTTCCATTCTCCGGTGGTGAATTACACAAGCACAAATTTAACATTGAAGAGCTGCTCATTTACTGAACACACGGTTTAGCTTTTCTAGAGTGTAAGCCTCTATCACCAGAATCAAAATCACTTTGCCAAACACACAGCGATAGACCCAAGTATAACAATAATATACAGAGAGGTTAATGGCCTCAATATTATGTCAGTCTTTTATGGTTCCCTCTGTGACGGCTGCTCACAATGTCAGGCTTTTTTCACTTCAGCCTGGGTGCAAGGCATCAGCTATATTTTGAATCACTCTCTAAAAGGCCAATCCCATCATGGCAAGGAGCTCCTTTGTAACCATCCTTCCGGATTTCAATCATGATACTTGGAATCAATTGCTTTAAAAGATGTGTTACCATGATAAATTTCAAAAGTTAATGGCAAACAGTAAGATTTATTACAATGTTACAACATAGACTATTTTCTAAATGGGGAGTAAATTCAGAATCCAGACGTGCAGGATTCCCTAAAAGTTAACTTGCGGGTTGAGTTGGGACTAAGGAAGGCAAATGCAATGATAGCATTCCTTTAGAGATGACCAGAACATAAAAGCAACTATTAAATCTTGAGGCTTTATAAGGCATTGGTCGGACCACACTTGGAACATAGTGAGAAGTTTCACGCTCCTTAGTGAAGAAAGGATGTGCTTGCTGGCATTGGAGAAGGTCCAGAGGAGGTTCATGAGAATTATCCCAGGAATGAAAGGGTTAATGAAAAAGGAGTATTTGATGGTTCACATGAGTTTAAGAGAATGAGGGGGGTTCTCACTGAAAGCTATTGAATTTTGAAAGAAGAGACAGGACATGGAGAAGGTGTTTCCTATACTGGTGGAGTCTAGGACCAAAAGGCACAGCCTCATAATGACATAAGAAATAGGAGCAGGAGTTGGCTATCTAGCCCATCGAGCCTGCTCCACCATTCAATAAGATCACGGCTGATCTGGCCATGGACTCATCTCCACCCACCTGCCTTTTCCACATAACCCTTAATTCCCCAACTATGCAAAAATCTATCCAACTTTGTCTTAAATATTTTTACTGATGTGGCCTCCACTGCTCCATTGGGCAGAGAATTCCACAGATTCACCACCTTCTGGGAAAAGCAGTTCCTCCTCATCTCAAAATAGCCTCAGAATATAAGGACGTCTCTTTGGAACAGAGATGAGGAGAAATTCCTTTAGCTAGAGAGTGGTGAGTCTGTGGAATTCATTACCACAGATGGCTTTAGAGGCTAATTTATTGGGTACAGTATATTTAAAGCAGAAGTTGTTAGCCACTGCCTTTAGATTGAAGGATAGAACAGCTCTAAGGTCAGCAAGAGCAACCCTCTTATGTGTCATCAGGAAGGCAAAGCAAGAGTACTTGCTTTGAAAATTCACAGACACCTGAAAATTCTGAGGCAGAATACCTTGCGGTATTTACATTAAATATAAAGTAATCAAAAACTACTTAAGTGCTTTCACTCCCACTGGTCATTGACACTAATGCATGCAAAGGGACCCACTGAGAGATCAGATGAAAGCACAGCCTTCATGGGTGCAACATTCTCCTCTTGACCCTTTGCTTGCTTTTGAAACACAAAACTGCTTGCCGAGTGCATGCATGAAAATCACCACTCCAAAAGAAAGACTAATAGTTGAATTAAATCTTAGAATTGAAATGATCTCATGAAATTATGAAGGTTAAATAATGTACAAGTGAATGGATGAGTGTTTACCCCTGCTGGTTCAGCATGCCATCCACACAGCATTTATAGACCATACAACAATGGAGCAGAATATGGCCATTCCACCCATTGAGTCTGCTTCGGTATTCCATCAAGGCCGATGTATTATCCCTCTCAACTCCATTCTTCTGCCTTTCCCCATAACCTTTAACACCCTTACTAATCAAGTTCAAGTTTATTGTTGTTTGACAGTACACAAAACAATATTCTTTCGAACCACAGTTCACCCACAAAACATACATCTCACACATAAAACAAAATATTACTACATATAAATAAAGAAAATATAATTCAAAGTGCATATAGTGTGCAGCACAGGTAAACAGTACACTGAACAGCTCGCTGTCCTTATGACAAGACCTCGGTGGTGGCAGGGCATTCATTAGTCTCACAGCCTGAGGGAAGAAGCTGAAACCCAATCTAGCAGTCCTAGTCCTCATGCTCCTGTACCTCCTTCCTGATGGTAGTGCGTCAAAGAGATTGTGGGATAGCTGGTAGGGATCCTTAACAATACTTTGTATACAATGCTCTCAGTAAATGTCACAAATAGTGGGAGGGAGACCCTGGTGACCCTCTTGGCAGTTTTTACTATCCTCTGTGGGGTTGTGTGGTCCAATACCTTGCACCTTCCGTACCACATAATGATGCAGCCAAACAGAATACTCTTGATGGTGTTCCTGTAGCAAGTTGTTAGAATTGCATACCTCAATCTCCTCAAAAAGTGTAGACTCTATGGCCCCATCACCCAGGTCATGCCCTCGTCTCATTGTTACTATCAAGAAGGAGGCACAGGAACCTGAAGGCATACACTCAATGTTTCAGGGACAGCTTCTTCCCCTCCACCATCAGATTTTGAAATGGACAATGAACCCATGAACACTTTTTTTTGTGCCATACTCTGCCAGAGCCTCGGCAACCACATTTTTTCCTGACTGGATTTGAACTCGGGAACCTTCACTCCGGAGTCTGGCGCAGATGACACTGCACCACCAGCCAGTCCCATGAACACTACATCAATAGTTTTTAACTAGTATGTATCGCAATGTACTGCTGCTGCTAAACAACAAATTCATAGCATATATCAGTGATATTAAACCAGATTCTGATTGCTGGATCTGACCGTTTAATTCTTAGATTAGCTTGTTTAATTGGTATTTTCTTTACAGTTTAACAATTAATTATCTGTTATCTGTTTGTATTTTCTACAATTACTTGCAATTCAAAGTTCAAAGTCAATTTATTATCAGAGTATGTACATGTCACCATGCAGTATACCACCCTGAGATTCATTTTCTTGCAGACATTCACAGTAGAACAGAGAAATACAATAAAATCAATGAAAAACCACACACACATGAAAGGACAGGCAAACACCAGTATGTAAAAGAATCAGGCTGTGCAAATAAAATAATATTAAATAAATCATACTGAGAACATGAGTTGCACAGTCCTTGAAAGTGAGCCTGTAGGCTGTGGAATCAGTACAGAGTTGAGGTGAGGGAAGTTATCCACACTGCTTCAGGAGTCTGATGGTTAAAGGATAATAACTGTTCCTAAAGCTGGTGATTTGGGACCTAAAGCTTCTTTACTTCCTTCCCAATGGCTGCAGTCAGAAGTGAGCATGGCCTGGATGGCGGGGAACCATGATGATGGATGCTGCTTTCTTGTGGCAGCGCTCCTTGTAGATGTGTTCAATTGTGGGGCGGGCTTGGCCTGTGATGTTATATGTATTGATCACTTTCTGTTGACTTTTCTGTTCTTGGGCATTAGTGTTTTCGTACCAGGCTGTGATGCAACCAGTCAGGATACTCTCCACTGTGCATCTATAAAAGTTTGTCAAAGTTTTAGACAACATGCTGAATTTGCACAAACTTCTAAGAAAGTAAAGAAGCTGTCATGGCTTCTTTGTGATGGCAGTTATGTGTAGGTCCCAGGTCAGATCATCTGATGTGATAATACCAAGGAATATAAAGTTACTGAATCTCACCACCTCTGATCTCCTAATGAGGAATGGCTCACAGACCTTTAGCTTCTTCCTTTGTTGATAATCCACTCTTTGGTTTTGCTGACATTGAGTGAGAGATTGTTGTTGCAGCACCACTCAACCAGAATTTCAATCTCTCTCCTATATGCCAATTCATCACCACCTTTGGTTTAGTCAACAAGAATGGTGCCATTAGCAAACTTAAGTAGGGCAATGGAGTTGTATTTAGCCACACATTCATAGGTACAAAACAAGTAGAGCAGGGAGCTAAGCACACAGCCTTGTATAAGAAGAGGATGATTTGGCAGGTGAATGTGTGACTGAGGAACTGGTGCAGGGGGCATGGGTTCAGATTTATGGATCACTGGGATCTCTTATGCAGAAGGTACAACCTGTAAAAAAGGGATGGGCTGCATCTGAACCCAAGGGGGACCAGTTCCCTCGAGGGTAACTTTGCTGCAGTTGCTTGGGAGGTTTTAAACTAATTTGGCAGGGGAATGGGAACTGGAGTGATAGTACTGAGGACGAGGTAGTTTGTTTACAAAAAGGCAGTGTGTAATGAGACTCCTAGCAAGGAGAGGCTGATGATAGGGAAAAATTGCATTCAGCAGGATGAGTTGCGATGTAAAAGGTGGACAAAATCAAAAAGGATGAACACAGGACTTAAGGTGTTATATTTGAATGTGCACAGTATATGGAATAAGGTAGATGAATACTACTTCACTATTTGCTCTCTTTTTGCACTTCTTATTTAATTATATATAATATAATTATATTATACAGTATATATAATATATATATTGCTTGATCTACCGAGTTCTACTGTTGTTATTTCAGCTTTTCATCTACAGTAGTTAGCATCTGCCAAAGGTTACATTAGTTATTTCCAGTAAGGTGGTGGCGCACTTGGTTGCAGCAGTCTTTTCTGGGTCCAACAAACGCTGCAAATGTGTGTCTTAAACATGTTCATTGTGATTGCAAGACCTTGTTGGACAGTAGTAATATAAAATGCCCCAAGTCCGGTTCATTGGTTCATTTGCGAGACCGACACCGACAGAGTGACATGGTTTTGGTTGTTGTGTGGAGCAGACCCTCATGCTGCAGTGTCACCTATTACAGGCACCAGAGGGGGTGTGGAAGAGTATGGGGGTGTGGCAGGTGCACTGGAATCTGTACTGGGTTGGGGACTGTCCCTTCCCATCAGTGCTGCTCTCCAGTGGGCGCTGAATGGAATACAAGCTGGATTGTCTGCGGCTGACCCAGTAAGAGACAAGTTGTTTTGTCTTCAGTTGCTGAACCATCACAAGGTGAGAAACTGCTGCATACTTATTCTTGCAGAAAGCTGGCTCCAGGACAACATCCCATGCACCATTAATCTTCAGGTCATGTCACTCAGGGACTTGTGGTAATTTTTTTGTACTGTATATGCTATCATAACTCTATATGCCATGAGTGACTTATGTACTGTGTTTTGCAGCTGGGTCCTGGGGGAACGCTGTTTCATTTAGCAGTATAAATGCACATGGTTGAATGACAATTAAGCTTGAAATTGAAAGGGAAGAGGGAGGATGGGGCTAATGCCTGCTTCTCATTGTGTGTGACTTGGTAACTAAATAGTCAGAGTGATAGTACATTCAGAAGCAACTTCAAGATGCAGAAGACTTGCTTTCACATATCTTGTGAGGTCATTGTCCACTTTCCTACACTGCTCCACCTTCCTGGGGTCATTACTCCTATACATTAGTTCACTGAAATCTCCTGCCATGTGACCCTCCACCCCCTCCTGCTCCCTGTCCACCCATCATTACAGTTCTCTCTTTTACTGTTAATACCTTCTCTAAAATGTGGAAAGTCTCTATCTATGAACCTTGGAGATCACCCCCACCCGCCTTCTGCCTACCTACGGTTTTTATGAACTGCATGGGTCCGTTTTACTGGAGTTGTAGTGTCATAGCTGTGTGTCTAACAGGCAGTAACGGCATTAATCTTTCTTTTAGGAAACTATCCTTTCCAAATAAAGGATAGTTTGATTAAAAATTATTTGTGATTGTGCTGTGGCATTATAAATGCAACACACTACCATCTTTTAAAACCAATATTACATCCAAAGGATGTCACAGCTTGTTCTCAAAATCATCTGATTTTGGGAACAAATAAATGCCTCAGCCCCTTTTTGTCAGTTGTAATGCTGTGGGAGCTTCAGGTGCTTAAAATGGCTACCACATTTCCAATATTACAGTCATAACTCAGTTCAGAAGTAACTCTATGATTGTAAATCACTTTGGAGCATTTTAAGAAATGGAAGCCAGTTACAATTACAAGTATCCATTTTTTCTTTAAAGCAGATGTTTGGTTTAAGCATGCACCTGGTGGGGAACTATAGTTTTATTGACAGGACTAATGGTGAATCTGATTATGCATGAAGTATGAAGGATTTCCTTTGGAAATGTCCAGGGGAAACACAGAGAAAAGAAAGAGAATAATGGTAGTCAAATCTACTTTAAGAGCCTCTGGAGTGGCAACTCCCTTATTACAGGCCCTGAGTCAGAAAGGCAAGAAAAAAAATGATGTGAGCACGCTAATGGTGTGGTGTATTTTTACCGTTCCTCTTGCACTAGCAAAAGATTCTGTAGTTACTTGAATCATTCATGAAGTGAGATTTGATTATGCTTATTACTTGGTGCTGGCTGAAAAAATACAGCAGCTTAACAATTTCCACCTGTTCTTGCTTTATTGAATGCACTTGTTCCTTTGATAAAATTGAAACACACATTAGAGAAGGTATAAAGAAACAATATCCAGTTCAGATCACAAAAGGGGTTCTATAGTTTTCGTCATGAGTTCTGCTTCTGAATAATCTAATATTGGGCAGCTTAAATATTCCTGAATATGACATCATTTTAGAGTGGCCTGAGGTCTATCTGAGAGACTATCTAAGGCAGATCCATAACTTTGTAATAATGATGCATTAATAGTTCAATATTTAGTTCTATGATGCTTGTAAATCTTGTGATAAATGTTCATGAACATAGTTTGAAAATCACAATATTTAGAGAATATTTAGAAATTGAATTATTTAAAGTATTTTTGCTCTATGTCCCACTTTACCTTCAGGTCTTTATTAAGACATCCAAACAATCCTAAAATATTTAACATACATCCAAAAGGTTAAACAAACTCAGTTGCAACTATATTGTGACATAATAGTGAATCTCAAAGGAAAACCATCCGGTTTCTGAGTGTTACCAGAGTCTCATAGATTCCAGTAATACTAAGTCCCTTAGAGAAAACTAAATTCCCCAGTTGCAAAAGAGCCAGACCACAGAGGGTTAATTAAAAAAATTCACATGGCTGTGGACTGGGGTTGCTAGAAGCTTGTGGGCATTGTAACTTTAACCTAGATTACTGCTTTCAAATGAGGAAGGTAGAAAAGCTGGACACTTTTGGAATAATATGTTACACTACGTATATATCCAGACATTTGTCACTACCTAGGAAGAATACTTCAATTTTTTTATTATTCTAATCATCCAATTAGTGATAGCCCCACTGCATGGATCAATAAGACACATTAACAAGGATATTGCTCAGGAAAAGACCATTGGCGTTCCTCTTTACAAGCCCAGTCCTTAGATAAAAAAGGAGGTGAGATAATATTTTGTCAGATCATCACTCAACACCAAACAACCAGCTTTTTCCACCCCTACTACCAGTGTGGCACCATCCTTATTGCTTCTGCCAAAAGAATACAAATTACCCCAGCCTTGACAGAGTGCCTGTGCAAGCTATGTGTATCAGTGATGATAATACTCATGACAGATGAAGCACGCAGTACATTATTATAAGTACATAAGGTTAAACTGCTCTCTTAGCATTTTCTCGTTTCACTAAGGCTGAGGAGAAATCTTTGGTTTTGACTCAAAATCTTATCTGAGATCACTAGGCCACCGTGATAATTATTTTTTTTAGTAAGTACATGAACAATCGAGCGACAATTCTGATAATGTTGGGGAAAGAGATTTAACAGCTCTAAGGCTGTCCAAGACTCTCATGCACAACTGCTGGTTAAACATCTTCACATGCAATTACACAGCTTCACATAAAATTACAATTAACTTTGCCAATAGAATGAAAGTTGGCAATCAATTTTACTGACGAAGGGTCTCGGCCCGAAACGTCGACAGTGCTTCTCCTTATAGATGCTGCCTGGCCTGCTGTGTTCCACCAGCATTTTGTGTATGTTGGTTGAATCAATTTTATATCTTAATTGGATGTTGTTAATGGAAGTATAAGCCAGAAGGAATGTAGTTATTCTTCTGGTTACTTCAGTAAGGAAAAGGGATCCAGGTACATAGGGTACCAGGTACACCCCTTCAGATGCAAGATGACCTGATTTGGAAATATTTTGCTGTTTCTTCTTCATGGCTGGTCTAAATAGTGGGATGTTACATTCAGCAACATCATAGGGATAACTCCCAGGTCAGTCTATACTCAGTCATTGAGAAAGTAATCAATAATGCTAACAAGCACCACTTCTTTGATGCCAGTTGGATTTCACAAGATCACCCGGATTTAGATCCATGGATCAAGGAGCTGAATTTCAGAGGCAAAGAGGGGACTGCATCAAGGCAGCATAAAAGATTGTGACATTAAAGAACTTTGGTAAAACTGAAGTGAATATTCATCAGAGGGAAAACACTCCAGTGACCAGTCATACCTCACATAAAGAAAGTCAATCAACACAGAAGGCAGATCACTGATTAAAAAGCTTAAGTTAAGCCAACAACAAACAGGAAGATTAAAGATTTGGTGAGATGGTGAATTTTCTCGCCAAAGGAAAGCATGGCCAGTGATTGAGGATTCAAGATTCCAGATAGTTTAATGTCATTTCCAGAATACAGGTGTAAAGGAGAACAGAATAATTGTTATTCTGGATTTGATGAAGCATAAAAAATACACAATAAGATAAAGAACACAGTAATAAAAATGCAATAAATATAAATACATAAGATAGCTTATATACACGGATTGATTGTATGTCCATAAAGTGTCACTAGGCTCAGGAGTATCTGTACGTAAGGTGACTCTGACAAGAAATGATAAAGTAGTGGTGATGGGGGTGAGTTTGTGCATGGAAGTGTTGATCAGTCTTACTGCTTGAGGAAAGGAACTGTTTCTCAGTCTGGTGATCCTGGTGTGGAAGCAACACAGCTTCCTCTGCAATGGGTGTGGGACAAGCAGTCCATGTGGAGAGGAGGTAAGATCCTTCATAATATTGATGAGATCAAGGCTTCAAGAGATCAGGATTTGATGCAAAAGAGTGTCATATAGAACTTGCATTTCCTTTTTCTTTGTTTTCAAGATATTAATAATAAGGATGAGACTTATTAGATCCCGGCAATTATGTGGTTCTAGAAGTAGAATAGATGTTCAGATTTTGGAAGTTGCTATGGATTCCCCAATTCTTAAATCATGAACAATTTTAATTATGGAATACAGCATGACATCAGTGCTTTAGAAAACTATGGTCCATTATCTGGTCGATATTACATTGCTGTTTTGATGTATGAGTGATTCTAAGTTAATCATAACAATAATTCATTAGTACTTTAAAAGTACAATACTTCATTTGAAACTTCTAGAGGTTGTGAAAGGTGCATTTTCAATGCAAATTATTTCTTCTATTCCATTTGCTTCTCGGAAAGGGTATTGTTACAATTACGTGTTACCTGTTAACTGGAACATTCAATATTTATTCAAAAATTCAATACTCAGAGTAAATTTAGTATCAAAGTATGTACAGTATATGTTACCTAAAACTACCTTTGAGATTTATTTTCTTGTAGGCATTTACAGTAAAATAAAGAAATACAATAGTTTATGAAAAACTAATTTGAAAAACTATGAAAAATCTTTATTTATTCAAAACCACAATTACTCCTCCAAAAATACCATATTTTCAACCCTCTTAACATTATATTATCCTGGTCACTAAAGTAGTCTTCCTCTCCAAATGTGTCACTACCAACCAAATTCATACCCAAATTTCCATAGATCCATGCTTGAACCTCTCTAACCAAGCACAGAAATGATTTCTATCAGAATCACAAGAGTTTCCTCCCACAGTCTAAAGATATTCCAGTTAGTAGATCATTGTAAATTGTACTGTGATTAGGTTAGTATTAAATAGGTGGGCTGCTGGGTGGTGCGCCTCATTGGGCCAGAAGGGCCTGTTCCACAGTGTATCTCTAAAATAAATAAAAATAAATTTACAAGTACAAAGCTGTTCCACAAAACCATCCAAATTCATTGGCAGGATTAAGGAATGAATGCCAATAACCTCTCTTGGGCTATCAATTCCAGTAGCACGGATCAGGCTGCTCTGGTGGGTGGGACATATTACAGGCCTGAAACCAGGCTCATGAAATTGGCACTCTACTGGAAGCTGCTTCACATCTAGAGACTTGCAGACAAAACACTTCAGGGTATTCTCGAAGCCTCTTGTAACCTTTTGGGAATCCCTGGCTTGTGACTGTTCACAAGACAGTGTGTATCTTACATCTCTTCAATGAGAGCATGCAGTGGCTCAGCAAAAACAATGCAAAGGTCAGAGCACTTTGAAAGCAACACACTCAACAACCATACTCCCCTGCATCAGGTGGCAGAGTCTGCAGGTCCCACACTGGCCACTTTAAATCTAGAGTGGAAGCAAGTCATCCTTGACTCCAAGGCTGGCTGCTGAGTGAGCTACTGTTAAAAGGCTTCATGGTCAATAAATAATCCCAGTCCTGCACATGTATTGAATTAGAACAGGGATTCCCCACCTTTTTCATGACACAGACCCCTACCACTAACCTAGGGATCCGTGGACTCCAGGATGGGGACCCTGCATCAGAAGAAACATCAGCTGGCTTTCAATACACTTCTCCATTATCCTCCTTCTCCCCAAAGGACGAAGCTTATACTGCAAGGGAGTTCCATTATTACCAGCAAACGCATCAATGCCTGACACAAATCAAATCATGCTTTGAGGCAAGACACTATGACCCCAGAAGCTTTTTCACAAATTGATCAACTCAACCAAATCTGATTCTGAAGCAAACAGAAAATAAACTGCTGCAGGATCTGGTGCAGGGTCTCGACCTGAAATGTTCTTCACCTCCATGTTTGCTGCCCAACCTGCTGAGTTCCTCTAGCAGGTAGGTGGAGGAACCAGATCCCAGCATCTGCAGTCTCTTGTCTCTATGTGTAATCTGTCTTCCTTGCACACCTTCAGAATTGCCTCGAAATTTTGATTTTAATTAGATATTCTAAACATACTTCCATTAATTTTCAATTTAAGGTCTATTTGTAAATTTGAACATTTTCAGGCAGGGCTGTAATCAAAAAATACTCCATTGAAAAGTTGCACAATTGTGATTGTTTTCATTGAACTCTTAAGATGAACCCAGAAAGCATTCCACAATCCCTTCTGGCATTGGAATCGTGGGAAATGCTTCGATAAGAATTTTTTAAATAAAAACTGCAAATCATTACATCATTCCTGACCAATCATGAACAACAGCTTGTTGGTCAGAGACGTGGATCACAGACAGCTTGGTTCTCTTTTGACAAGCTTTCAAAGAATTGTATGTGCACATTCTGTTACCTGGCAACCAACAATCACTGCCCCAATGTCATCACCTCGAACAGAGCTCCATCAGGCATTTTAATTACGTGTGATGGGCAGCAAGAATTTAGACAAGGCTGAAACTAAAATGTAAAATTCAAAGGCATGTCTGGTTCTGGTAGTAATATGTTATCCTGCCCACTAAACCTTCACAAACCAGAGTTGATCTAAAATGTTGCAACAATTACCTTGCAATCTCTAAGCTACAGTGGTTCTCATTCCAGCAATGAGTCACTGAAACGTTCTCAATATGGTATTTTAGTTCCTACATTTCCTCTCTCTTCATCCCACTTGTGTCTGTTCCAACTACCGGTACTAAAGTGATCTTTGCAGTCCTCCAACACTTCATGCATGATTTCAGCACTCCACCATTTCAATTCCTCAGATCCTAAGCTCTGAAATTCACTCCGCCCCCAAAATCAGATCACTTGGTTATCCTTTTCTCCTATCCTTCCATTCTGTCCTCGGTCAGGGTTCTAGCAGCAAGAGCAAAGTACTCTCATAATGAAAGTTGTTAATGATCTGGTGGACATTTCTAAAAAAGAACAAATGCTTTGAAACCTGGATTGGTCTGAAGGTACTTAAGACCATAAGGGTAAGAGCAGAATTAGGCCATTCAGCCCATCGAGTCTGCTCCACCATTCCATCAAGCCTTTCAATTTCCCAAGCATCTTCTTCTTAGTAAATAGCAACTACACTCACTTCTGCTCCCTGACACTCTCATATCCATGTACCAAGCAAAATGTAATCAGCCTTTGGGCCTACTCCACACTGATCCAGGGTTCGGATTTGAGGACTCAGTTTTGGTTCAGATTATTGTTGTTTGCTTCAATTGTTTGCATGATTTGTGTTTTTTTTCTCTTCTTTTCTTTAACTGGGTTCTTTTGGGTTTCTTGCTTTGTGGCTACCTTTGTGCAAACAATCTCAAGGTTGTATAATTTATGCATTCTTTGATACTAAATATACTTTAAATCTTTGAAATTTCCCTTGCATGTTATATTACTTGTTTAAGAATGTGGTGTTTCATATCAATATGCTCCTGAATCCATTGTTTCAGTCATTGTCCAGAAGCTAGGTATTATGTAGACACCACATTCTTAAACAAATAATATCAACATATAAGAGAAATTTGGCTAGGTACATGGATTGGGGTAAGAGATTATGGAGGGCTCTGATCTGGATGCAGGTCAATGGGACTAGGCAGCATAATAGCTTGACATGGACTAGATGGGCTGATCAGCCTGTTTCTGTGCTCTAGTCTTCTGTGACTCTATGAAACTGTTGCACACCCTTGTATCACAAGAGAGTAAAACAGGAGAGAGTAAGGTGCCAATGACAAGCGGCTTCCCATGGATAAGGTGCAGAACTGCATCAACACAAGAGATTCTACAGATGCTACAAGTCCAAAGCAATACATACAAAATGCTGGAGGAACTCAGCAGGCCAGGCAGCATCTATGGAAAGGAATAAACTGTTGACATTTCAGGCTGGGACCATTTGTGATGGGTCTTGGACTGAAAGGTTGACTCCTTATTCCTCTTCACAGATGCTGCCTGGCCTGCTGAGTTCCTCCAGCATTTATTTTACTTCATTTTATTTAGTAATACTGCGCAGAACAGGCCCTTCCAGCCACCAGGTAATCCAACTATTTTAGTATTAGGATCACCACAGGACAATTTACAATGACCAATTAACTGACTGACAGTACATCTCTGGTCTGCAGGTATATTCAACCACACGGGACTTTTATTTGAAAGTGTGAGCACAGAATCAAGCAGCCTGTCCACTCACGAGCCAAGGACTACACAACATTCAGGGTTGGGCAGAATAGTTGCAAATGACCTTCTCTGACAAAAAAAATCTGACAACTTTACACTAACCACCATCACCAAATCATCCTAAATATCAATTAAACAGTAGGTTGCATTCATTGAGCAGAAACCTATCCAAACCCAGATGCATAACTATTGTACCTATGGGAGAAGCTTAGACATTGGACATTCTACAGCAAGGGACACCTTCAGGCTCCAAGAAATTTTCCTACCATACACAAGGCTATCCAATCTCCACCTGCATGGATGTGCAGCTTCAACAACTTGGTAAAAACTTGCCATCACTTGGTAGGAAGCAGCCTGCTTGATTGGGAGCCTGAACATCTTCTTCTACTACTGGTGGACTGAGGCTGCAGTGTGTCTCATCTACAAAATGTGCACAGCAGGACTTCACCAACAACTTTGAAAACAACTCAAAAATCCACAGATTTTGACAACTGTACTGTCAAGCAGATGTGCTTTTAAGTGTACCTCTGCATCTTACTTGATGTAGGGTAAAAATCTTCACAGTCTCTACCTAACATTATTGCAGGAAAGCCTTCATTGTAAAAGCATGTCCTTACCACCTTCTCAAGGCCAATAAAGAATTCTGTTTATATATGTTGACCTGCCAGTTACAGCTACGTCCCTTAAGTAATCATTGTTAACAAAGATGCCTCACTGCACGATGGTTCCGATCTTACACTCACGCTACTTCCAATCATCTCAACATCAGTTCATCCTCACATCATGAATATATAACTAAATCAGTTCAATATTTCAAACCATGTGTTTACATTCAGTGAAGAATAACACCATGTAAAGACTATCTGTTGACATCTACACTGTTATCTTGTCTGTGCTTTTGCCTATTTAATTACTTCTGCTTTGTACTCCTTTGTGGCTGCTTCTAGGCTGATAGAAGCCTGTCTCTTTGCAATGGAAGAGACTGCAAATGGTAGTGAAGAACAGCTTTGAGTGGCTCTGAGCCTACACCTTTCTTTGAGGTGGTAGTTCACCAAAGTGGTGCTTTGAACTGCACTGTCTCAGAAAGAATAGTGGCACTTTGAGGTAGTTAATTGGCAGGCAACACTAAGGGCGCTGGTGGATTTGCATATATGGGATCAAGAAGATTGTCATTCCAACAGAGAACCTCCAATTCCCATTCCATATAGCCACTGCCCTTCTTGGACGATGCATCAGCACTCTGTTGGAGGTTTTCAAAGTCTAACTAAATACTTACATCAGCAGTAAGGAACTGTGGAGGTAACCAGTGCTTCCAGTGCAACACTGAGATGTTCAAATGTTTGCCAGGACCGTGGCAACCAAATGTTGCATAATAGTTGGATTCAAATGTGTTGTAATAGAGCTAGCTTCTTCACTGCAAACAAGGATAAATTTGTTATTGTTCTCTTATGCAGTGGGAGCTGCTGTTGTATTATAGCACAATGACCTCTACCTTACCGAGTCCAGGAGGCAACTCTCAGACACCTCTTCATACCTACCCCTCAAAGAGGACCCCACTCCGGACAACCAGAAAACTGTCTCAGAGCCCTGCCCATTCACATCCTCCCTTCCAGGTGAGGAAACACTTCATCTGTGAATTGGCTGGGGCTATCTATTGTGTCTGGTGCTCCAGATGCAGCCCCCTCTACATTGGTAAGACCCATCATAAATTGGAGGATTGCTTCATCGAACACCTCCGCTCCATCTGCCAAAAGTGGAACTTCCTGGTAGCCAAACATTTTATTTCTGAGTCCTATTCCTATACTGACCTGTTGGTCCATGGCCCCTCAGAGCGCAGAAGCAACACCTTATATGCCCTCTGATGGCATGAATATTGATTCCTCCCTCCAAAAAACACATTTCTTTTCCCTCCCCCTTCTTCTATTCCCCACGCTGGCCGTTTACCTCTTCTCATCTGCCTATCAGTATCCCCTGGGTCCCCTCTTCCTACCCTTTGTCCTATGGTCCACTGTCCTCTCCTATCAGATTCCTTCTTCTCCAGCACATTAGCTGTCCTATTCACCTGGCTTCACCTATCACCTTCAACTATCTTCCCTCCCTCCCCCTACCTTTTTATTCTAGTGGCTTTCCCCTTCCTTTCCAGTCCTGATGAAGGGTCTCAGCCTGTTTACTCTGTTTCATAGATGCTGCCTAACCTGCTGACTTCCTCCAGCATTTTGTGTGTGTTGCTCTGGATTCCCAGCCTCTGCAGACTTTCTTATGTTAACTTTGTTGTAGTTGTCGAGGTGATGCTGAATGGCTGCGAGTGCATGGAAGCCATCAGATAAAAATGTGAGTGCTGGAGTGGTTCTAAGTAGGAGTCCTGATCGATAGAAATTGTTGGCTGGTGAATGATGTGAGCGATGCAGTGATTGTGACAAGTAATGTAGTTGTGCAGAAAGAGGATACTTAAGTATTCACTGTGTCCGGCCGGATCAGTAAGGCCCTTAAACTTCTCCAACATTGCATTCATACCCTGGCTATCTTGTCACTGACCTCATCAGAGATGCCCTTGCATTGTGTATCATGTGTATCCTTGCTTAAGTGACTTCTCTCAGTCTCCCCACCTCACCTGCCAGGATGTCTAGAGCCATAAAAGAAAATCAGGGTGGTTGTTCTTTACCTTTTTCTGTTAAAACTTCTCATTGTTCTGTAATGACTGGAGGCAACAGGCAGGCTCCTATCCCTCCGTCCTCTTTAATGTTTTAGGGAAGGCCTTCACCAGCATAGGCCTCCAGTGTTCACTTGTATTTACTGGGGTGAGTTAACCCAGCATCACTTTTCCCAGAGTTTTCCAGTTACAACCTGTTCTGTTCATTCTGTTGGAGTATTTATTAGGAATGCAAATTGCTACTGTGTTGTAACAATGGTCTGAACTGAAGAAACTTGCTCTTTTATGAGGATGAGATGTCACTTGCAGCTTTCAAAAATATTTCTCAGATTTAATAGTTCTAAATGTAAAACAAAAGCAGTCTTTTCATTAAACACGTCAATGATTTTAGATAACAAAAAAGGGGTAACATACGGAAAGAAATTCAATGAGAAATCTGGTCAAAGAGCAATCAAAGGCAAAATTTAGTACTGCTTTCAGTGAATCCAATAAACATAAATCTTTACAGCTTCAATTACTTAAAAGATTTCTCATATATTGCTATAATATGTTTTTTTTCATTTATGAAGCATGAATCTAGTATGAATCTTTGTTTAACGTCTGTATGAAATATCTTAATAAATATTATATCGCCAATGTTTGATCAAAACCTATGCCTGACAAAAAATCTTATCTGATTCTCCTTGTTAAGAATAATAATGTTACAAAGGTTTAAAAAACTGCAAAGCAACAGCCCCTTTCATTAAGTGAAAATTCATTTGATGAGACCTCTACAAGGAAACTAAAAAGCAAAAATGTATGCAGTTTTCTTCCTGGAGCCACCAACTAAAATCAGGCTATAAATTGGGCAACTGAGTAATGTAAATTGAAGGGAAATTGGATGAAAAGCTTTTATTTCTGATCTCAATCCTTGAATATACAGTGGATAATTTTAATTATCTACACCTATATTAGCACTATTGCCCACTTTCCCAGCATCAAGCTTGCTTGCCTGCCATGTTTAATTTATTAGCTGTAGAATGATTTGGGATATTCTGGCATCATGGAGAGGACTATTTAAATACATGTCTTTGCTTTTGCAAAGCTGGTATTTTTCTGTCATGTAGCAATCCTTTTTTATAAGTAATGCTCCAGCAACCCCAGGTTTCCAGTCAAGATGGTGGCATCGGGTCAAGATGACATCGAGTTGCAGTCTCTTTCATGGTCATGGTTCACCCTTAGTTGTTTTTAAATCCATAGGCTTTGAGGACAGAGAGGGGAGTTAGTGGTCAGTTTAAGGTTTAGGGACAGGGACATGAGGGAGCTAGAGGGCAGATCTGGGTTTAGGGATAGGTGTGGGGAGGAATTAGAGGTCTGATAAGAGAATAGCCCTTTGCTGCATGCTCAAAGGCATTGACAGGTGACATAGAGGGTAGAAGCACAGAACTACACTCAGTGGTCACTTTATCAGCTACCTTCTGTTCTTAATAGAGTGCTGTCTGAGTGTATACTCATGGTCTTCTACTGCTGTTGCCCATCCACTTCCAAGGTTTGATAAGTTCTTTGTTCAGAGCTGCTCTTCTGCACACCACTGTTGTAACGCTTGGTAATTTGTGTTCCAGTTGTCTTCCTCTCAGCTTGAAAGAGTCAGGTCATACTCCTCTGATCTCTCTTATTATCAAGGTGTTTTCACCAATAGGACTGCCACTCATGGTATTTATTGTTTATTGCACCATTCTCTATAACCCCTAGAGACTGAAAATCCCAGGAGATTAGCAATTTCTGAGATACTCAAACCACTCTGTTTGACATGAACAATCACTTCCTGGTTAAAGTCACTTTGATCACATTTCTTCCCCATTCTGATGTTTGTTCTGAACAACAATTAAACTCCTTGACCATGTCCGCACATTTTTATGTATTGAGTTGCTGCCATATGATTGGCTGATTAGATATTTGCACTAACACACAGGAGTACAGATGTACCTAATAAGATGGCCGCTGAGTGCATGTTGTTTGATGCCTGATACAGTTTAATGACTAAAACAATTCAGGAAAGTTGTATATTCACCAACACTGAACTAAGCACACCATTTCATCCCTCATTTTGTGTTCTCAAGTCTACACCATCACTTATATTGCAGATGCTTTTCTGACTATGCACTTACGTCCCCACCTCCTTAATACCACTGCTCTTCAGCCGTATCTATACATTATTTCATATCCCTCTCTCGCAAATACACTCTATCCATCAGCTGGAGACATTTCATTACACTAAAATAATAGTGAGCAGAATTCAAAGCAACCCAGATAAATAGCAACATTAAAATCTCAAGCAGATGAGCAGATAATAGTGTCCCAGTATTATTTTGGTGATCTTATTCATCTTTGAATTGGAACATTAGATAAAGTGTAATGCAGAGGCCAAGCTTTCTGTCTTTTGGGGAGAAAAATCTGGCACAGGCGAGCCACTTTGCTGAAATATTCCCTCTCTGTGACTGCTTACAGAGATGTACAGCCGTCAGATGCAGAAAAGTATGTCATTGCGGCTCTGCAGCAAAATAAATGGGCGATCAGAAACAAAAATCCAAAGAAGCCAATTGAGTTCAATACACAGGTTGTTAATCAAAGTTCTCACCAAAACCTCTAGCTCTTCGTGCAACTGCATTTCAGCCTGATTACTTCAGACTTGCAATATATAGGGGTGATATATTTCATCTATGGTTTTTCTAAGCTGTTAAATCTTTGAGAGAGGGAAAAAAAGATTATTTGGAAAAAAAATGGACAGAATCATTCAGGTCTTTTATCTCGATTTTCTACTCTGCCATTATCGCACATACACTAAGTTAGGCACTGCTTCAATCCTTCAACCGCCATAAGACCATAAGACACAAGAGCAGAATTAGGCCATTCGGCCAATAGAGTCTGCACCACCACTTCCATCATGGCTCTTTTAATATCCATAAAACCATAAAATATAGGAGCAGAAGTAGGCCATTTGGCCCATCGAGGCTGCTCCACTATTCAATCATGGGCTGACCCAGTTCTTCCAGTCACCCCCACTCCCCTGCTTTCACCTCATACCCTTTGATCCCTTTGACCCCATTCTCTTACCTTGATCCGTAGCTTTTGACGCCTTGATTAATCAAGAGCCCGTCAACCTCCGCCTTAATTGTACTCAGTGACCTGGTCTGCACAGCCGACTCAGGCAAAGAATTCCAGAGATTCACCATCTTCTGGCTAAAGAAAGTTTTGCACACCTCTGTTCTAAATGGATGTCCCTCTCTGCTAAGGCTGTGCCTTCTGATGTTAGACTCCTCCACTATAGGAAACATCTTTTCCACATCCACTCTATCTAGGACTTCCAATATTTGATGGATTTCAATGAGATCCCTCCTCACTCTTCTCAACTCCAGTGAGTACAGGCCCAGAGCTATCAAATGCTCCTCATATGTTAACCATTTCATTCCTGGGATAATTTCTGAGAAACGCATCTGCACCCTCTCCAATGCCAGCACATCTTTTCTTAAATACTGCTCACAATACTACAAGTGCAGACTGATTAATGCCTTATAAAGCCTCAGCATTACATCCTTGCTTTTCGATTCCAGCCCTCTCAAAATGAATACCAACAACTCATTTCCCTTCCTTACCACCGACTCAACCTGCAAGTTAACCTTTAAGGAATTCTGCACAAGGACTTTCAAGTCCTATTGTACCTCTGATTTTTGATTTTTATCCCCATTTCGAAAATAGACCATGGCTTTTTTCCTTCTCCCTAAGCGCATGCACCTCACTATATTCCATCTTCCACTTCTTTGCCCATTCTCACAATCTGTCTAAATCTTTCTATAGACATCCTGCTTCCTCAACATTACCTGCCCCTCCACCTATCTTTGTATCATCCACAAACTTGACCGCTAAGCCGTCATTTGCTTCATTCAAATCCTTGACATATAACGTGAAAAGAAGTAATCTCAACACCAACCCCTGGGGAACAACACTACTCACTGGCTGTCAACCAAAAACCCCTTTATTCCCAATCTTTGCCTCTCTTCTATCCACGCTTATATCTTGCCTGTAATACCATGGGCTCTTTTCATTCTTTTGTCTCCCTTCTTTCTTAAAGAGTGGAGTGACATTTGTAATTCTCCAGTACTCTAAAACCATTCCAGATTCTAGTGATTCTTGAAAGATTATTACTGATGTTTCCATAAACTCTTCCGCTATCTCTTTCAGAATCCTTGGGTGTAGTCTATCTGGTCCAGGTGACTTATCTACCTTCTTGACTTTTCTGCTTCCTAAGCATCTTCTCCTAGTAATAGCAATTGCACTCACTTCTGCCCCCTGACACTCATACACTTCTGGCATTCTGCTAGTGTCTTCCACAATGAAGGCTGGTGCAAAATGCTTATTAAATTTCTCTGCATTTTTTCCCCTTTACTACCTCTCCAGTGTTGTTTTCCAGCGATATCCATTTTCATCTCTCTTCTACTCTTGATATATCTGGAAAAAGCTTAATGTCTTCTTTTTTATATTATTGGCAAGTTTACTTTCATATTTCATCTTTTCTCTCTTTATGACTATTTTTAGCTGTCTTCTGGTGATTTTTAAAAGCAGCCTAATCCTCTACCTTCCTACAAATTTTTGCGATATTATATCCCCTCTCTTTTGCTTTTATGCTGTCATGGACTTCCCTCGTCAGCCACATTTGTCTCATTTTCCCTTCAGAATACTTCTTCATCTTTAGGATGTACCTTTCCTACGCATTCCGAATTGCTCCCAGAAACTCCTGCTATTGCTATTTTGCCATCACCCCTGCTTGTGACCCCTGCCAATCAATTTTGGCCAGCTCCTCTCCCATGTCTCTGTAATTCACTTTACTCCACTGTAAAACTGATACGCTGATTTTAGCATCTCTTCAAGCTGCATGGTGAATTCTATCATATTATGATTATAGACTCCTAAGGATTCCTTTACCTTAAGCACCCTAATCAAATTTGTGTCATTACATAACACCCAATCCAGAATTGCTGTTCCCCTCATGGGCTCAACCACAAACTACTTGAAAGAGCCATCTTATAGGCATTCTACAAATTCCCTCTTATGGGATCCAGCACCGACTTCATTTTCCCAATCTACCTACATATAGAAATCCCCCACAACAATTGCACATTGCCTTTTTTACATGCTTTTCTATTTCCCTTTGTAATTTGTAGGCCACATCCTGTCTACTGTTTGAGGCCAGTACATAACTCCCAACAGGGATTTTTTACTCTTGCAGTTCCTTAACTCTATCCTAAGCATTCTACAGCATCTGAGATTATGTTACCTCTTTCTAAGGATTTAATTTCATTTTTTACTAACAAGCCATCTCACCCCCTCTGCCTACCTACTGTGTATTTAATATTTCAGTAATATTCTAAGTATAATGTTTTATCAAGCATTCTTTGTTGTTTACATAATTCATTACGGGTTATATGTAAAAGTACATGATGGCATATATCATCACGCCACCACGTCATATGCTACGTGCCTTGCTAAAGTAAAATGAAGTAGACACATTTATTCCAGATTCTATGTTTTTCTTTCAATTAGTTTTATGTTTCAGAGTTACCTCCTGTCTTTTCGTTACAATGTGTATCCTTGGATGTTAAGCTCACAACTAAGATCTTCTTTCAGCCATGACTCAGCGATACCCACAACATCATATCTGCCAATCTCTAACTGCACTACATGATCATCTAGCTCATTGCAGAAATTGAATGCATTCAAATATTACACCTTCAGTCCTGTATTCATCACCCTTTACAATTTTGGCCGCCTGTTACACTGTAACTCATCCCACTGATGGCAGTTTGCTCTATCTTCTGCCTACACTTCCTCAAAGTCTCACTACACACTACATCTAACTGCCCCATCCTAAACAGTATCACTCTGGTTCCCATCCCTGTGCCAGATTAGTTTAAACCCTCCCCAACAGTTCTAGCAAATCTGACCACAAGGATACTGGTTCTCCCTTGGGTTCAGATGAAACTTGTCCTGTTTGCATAGATCATACCTTCCCCAGAAGAGATCCCAATGATCCAGAAATCTGAAACCCTGCCCCATGCACTGATTCTTCAGCAGTACATTCATCTCCCAAATCATCATATTCTTAACCTCACTGGCACGTACCACAGGTATAATCCAGAGATTGCTACCACTGGAGAGCCCGCTTTTCAGCTTTCTGCCTAACTCCCTATATTCTCTTTTCGGGACCTCCTCCCTTTTCCTACATACGTCATTGGTACCAATATGTACCAAGATTTCTGGCTGTTCATCCTCCCCATTTAGAATGCTGTAGACCTGATCCGAGACTTTCCTGACCCTGGCCCCTGGAAGGCAACATACAATCCAGATATCTCTTATGATGTCCATAGAATCTGTTGTCTGTTTCTCTAATTATGGAATCCCCTTTCACTACTGCACTCCTCTTCTCCCTCTTTTGTTCTGAGCTATGCAGACAGCCTCGGTGCCAGAGATCAGGTCGCTATTGCTTCCCCCTGATAGATCATCACCCCCAATAGAATCCAAAGCAGTATACTTATTATTGAGTGGAATAGCCACTGGGGTTAAAACACAGAAAACCTACAGCACAATACAGGCCCTTTGGCCCACAAAGCTGTGCCAAACATGTCCCTACCTTAGAAGTACCTGGGCTTACCCATAGCCCTCTATTTTTCTAAGTTCCATGTATCCATCCAGGAGTCTCTTAAAAGACACTACCGTTTCCGCTTCTACCGCAGCCTCCGGCAGCCCATTCCATGCACTCATCACTCTCTGCATAAAAAATTTACCACAGAAATTTCCTCTGTACCTACTTCAAAGCACCTTAAAACGATGCCCTTTTGTGCTAGCCATTTCAGCCCTGGGAAAAAGCCTCTGACTATCAACACTATGTTAAGAAAGAGGATGTGCTGGAGCTTTTGGAAAGCATCAAGTTGGATAAGTCACCCGGACAGGATGAGATGCATCCCAGGCTACTGTGGGAGGTGAGGGAGGAGATTGCTGAGCCTCTGGCGATAATCTTTGCATCATCAATGGGGACGGGAGAGGTTCTGGAGGATTGGAGGGTTGCGGATGTTGTTCCCTTGTTCAAGAAAGGGAGTAGAGATAGCCCAGGAAATTATAGATCAGTGAGTCTTACTTCAGTGGTTGGGAAGCTGATGGAGAAGATCCTGAGAGGCAGGATTTATGAACATTTGGAGAGGTATAATATGATTAGGAATAGTCAGCACGGCTTTGACAAGGGCAGGTCGTGCCTTATGAGCCTGATTGAATTTTTTGAGGATGTGACTAAACATATTGATGAAGGAAGAGCAGTAGATGTAGTGTATATGGATTTCAGCAAGGCATTTGATAAGGTACCCCAAGCAAGGCTTATTGAGAAAGTAATGAGGCATGGGATCCAAGGGAACATTGCTTTGTGGAATTAGAACTGGCTTGCCCACAGAAGGCAAAGCGTGGTTGTAGACAGGTCATACTCTGCATGGAGGTCGGTGAACAGTTGTGTGCCTCAGGGATCTGTTCTGGGACCCTTACTCTTTGTGATTTTTATAAATGACCTGGATAAGGAAGTGGAGGCATGGGTTAGCAAGCTTGCTGATGACACAAAGGTTTGGGGTGTTGTGGATAGTGTGGAGGGCTGTCAGCGGTTACGGTGGGACATTGATAGGATGCAAAACTGGGCAGAGAAGAGGCAGATGGAGTTCAACCCAGATAAGTGTGAAGTGGTTCATTTTGGTAGGTCAAATATGATGGCAGAATATAGTATTAATGGTAATGTGGAGGATCAGAGGGATCTTGGGGTCCGAGTCCATAAGACACTCAAAGCTGCTATGCAGATTGACTCTGTGGTTAAGAAGGCATACGGTGTATCGGCCTTCATCAATCGTGGAATTGAACTTTGGAGCTGAGAGGTAATGTTGTAGCTATATAGGATCCTGGTCAGACCCCACTTGGAGTACTGTGCTCAGTTCTGGTCACCTCACTACAGGAAGGATGTGGAAACCAAAGAAAGGGTGCAGAGGAGATTTACAAGGATGTTGCCTGGATTGGGAAGCATGCCTTTTGAAAACAGGTTGAGTGAACTTGGCCTTTTCTCCTTGGAGGGACAGAGGATGAAAGGTGACCTGATAGAGGTGTATAAGATGATAAGAGGCATTGATCGTGTGGATACTTGGAGGCTTTTTCTCCAGGGCTGAAATGGCTGCCAAGAGAGGGCACAGTTTTAAGGTGCTGGGGAGTAGGTACAGAGGAGATGTCAGGGTTAAGTTTTTTACGCAGAGGGTTATGAGTGTGTGGAATGGGCTGCCAGCGAAGGTGGTGGAGGCGGATACGATAGGGTCTTTAAGAGACTTTTGGATAGGTACATGGAGCTTAGAAAAATAGAGGGCTATGGGTAACCCTAGTCATTTCTAAGGTAGGGATAGGTTCAGAACAACTTTGTGGGCCGAAGGGCCTGTATTGTGCTGTAGGTTTTCTATGTTTCTCTAACATTGTCTTATTCTCAAATGCATATTCTTGAATTTTTCTTTTGCACAACTTAATGTATAAGCAAAACAGAGTTTATTTTAATGAACTTTGTAAAAGAAAATAGTGATTATCCAATTTGGGAGAAAGTGCTATTTGCGGAACACAGTAGCTTGGCAGTTGTCGGAACACTATTTCAGTGGCAATGATCTGGGTTCAATTCCAGCCACTGTCTGCAGGGAGCTTGTACATTCTCTCTGTGACCACATGGGTTTCCTCTGGGTGCTCTGGTTTGCTTCCACAATCCAAAGACGTACATGTTAGTAGGTTAATTGGTCACATGGGTGTAATTAGGGGGTACAGGCTCATTGATCCAGAAGGGTCTGTTACTGTGCTGTGTCTCTAAAAAACAATTCATTGAGATAACGTCTGAGACAGATTCTGGATTAAGAAATGGTTAAACATTCCAATAGATACTTGGTCTGTTTGTATTTGCATAAAAATCCAATCTCATTTCTGTGTTAAATGCAGCATTTATCACATACTGTTTTGAGATGCATCTGTCAAGGCCACAGCATTCCTTTAGTCTTGGATTGTAAAGTGAGTATATTCATTTGTTATTGTTGGTTGTTGGGCTGATGTCCTGTGTATTTTTTTAAAAACTAATGGAGGAAAGCATAACCCTTGGGTTGACAAATGCTGCTGATCTTACATGGCTGTACACTCTGAATTTTTAAGCAAGTTAGTATGTCACCTGATCTGGACCCTAAAACAAGATACTCTGTGGAAGTCCTTTGGCTCAGAGCTCTCAAGGTTATGCTGTCAGTAGCACAACAAAACATTCAACTTGCAGATCACAAGACCTTACCTGTGAACTGCAAACAGCACATATTGAGACTGGAGCCTATATTAAAATCAAAAGATGAAGTATTCAAGTTATTGAGTCAGCAGGCACAATACCTGGTTAAGATTCTACACCATATTCTGAACATAAAGTTCAGCCTCTCTCAAATTAATTTAACCAGCTGTGTCAAAACTGTGTTGACTCCATTCTATTACATGAGACAGATGTTCAACATAACTTTTCACTGAATGAAATGCTTTCTATCTTTAGATAATCAATCCTATGTCAGAATTTTGACCTTTTAGGGAACAAAGATTCTGGGTAAATAATCATAACTTGGTTACACTAACATTCATAGCCTTTCAAAGACTCTGACACCATTTGACATCAGATTGAAAATAATTTTATCTGAGAGATTGATTACCATTACAGTAAAACTCCACTAAGTTAGCATGCTCAGTTCTGTAGCTGCAGACTGGCAGATTTTCAGGACAATCATAATTTTATTAAAACTGCAGTGCACTAACATTTTAAAAAGAACTTACACAGCAACATTTCAATGAATCCAGTATACTTAATTTTGCAAGGCCTCATGAGGGAGAACCATATCTCCTTCAATAACAAAAAGGCTCAGAAGAGGATGTACTTCTTGTGCCAATTTACAAAAAAATTCCATCTTCACCAGAACGTACTGGAGCAATTCTACACTGCCGTCATAGAGAGCATCCTCATATCAGCCATTACTTTCTGGTTTGGTGCAGAACCCTCTCACAATATACAAAAGCTACATTGAACTGTCAGGTTAGCAGAAAGGGTGATTGACTGCAGTCTTCCATCATTGCAGGACTTGTATGTGTCCAGGAAAAAGTGTGCAGGATAATTTGTTGCAGACAATATCCACCCTGTAAAAACAGCCTTTTCCAAAAGCTCCTTTCTGGAAAGTGCTAGAGGATAATTAAAACAAACTCTTCACCTTATCTTAAAAGTTTCTTTCCCCAAGCAGGTAATCTAATCGACTATTCCAGTTAGCCCCTCCTCATCTATTACCTCAGTCACTGCACTGCAAACACTTTAAACCACGTTTTATAATGCTGTTTACATTGTAAACATATGCTGCCATTAATGGATTTATGCATATTTTATTCAATATCCATACCTCTAACTTTATTTTTTATATAATTCTTTATTCTTTATAAGTTGAATGTTATTGTTTTTTGTTGCATGCTGTACACTGACCGACACACCATGGCAAAATCTTAATATATGTAAGTGTATATGGTAAATAAGATTGATCCTTGATCTTTAAAATGAGTGTGGAAAGCAGAAATGGACAAGATTTAAGGGATTGCAGCCGACAGCTGGGTGATTTTAAAGAAAGTGCAGGAACCGAGGCAAGTGGCCAGGGAGCACAAGAACCAGGGGCCTGATGAGCAGTCAGAGAGTGCAGTAATTTAAGTCCTGGCAAGTGGAGGTGTGTGTGTGTGAACCAGATCCCAGTGAGTGGAAGGGAGCACATGATCTGGGGTCTGGAAAGCGGAATGTAAGCCAGATGCTGAACCATTGAGATTTCTAAAGGCTAGAACATTAGATTATTGGAGTTTTACTGTGGAAATCTGGTCAGAAAAACACAGTATCCACTTTAAGTACTAACTCATGTAAAGGGCATTTTTGGAATATAATACATATGATCGTGTGAAAAATGGAAGGCTGTTCAAGCTAAATTTGGCCAATCTACTAAGCAGTCATTATATCAGTATCTACTTTTCCCAAAGGAATTCTAACTCTCCATTCACCGGTCAAATAACTATTGTATAAATCTTTCAGTGCTCCCCAAGAATTTGTTAAAACTGCAAGCCGCAAGTTTTTTGTTAAAATAAAGTTGTGGTTGTGATAGATATCCATTTTATGGTGCTGACCAAGGATTTCAAAGTTGTAAAAGCCTACAAGTACCCACTTGGGTAAACAGATGGAGCCAGAATCATAACTTTCCAGGAACTCTATCTGCAGGTGCACTAAAATGCTGGAAAACAACTGCTTTTAATGAGGCATGATGTCTTGGGAATGATTTTGACAGGCTTTTAAATTGCAGTCCCATTTCAAGCTAAGCCATTTTAAAAGAACTTGTCTGAAGTAGAGTTTGATAAATTTGCAGAACTCCAAAGAATAACTTACTTAAATGTTTTAAGTTAATCATTTAATTATTTAATTATCTGTCAAATTATTAATTAAGTTTATTTATTTGCACTACTTGTTTAACATATAAATATACTGTAAACTATAATAAGAAATCTATACATACTGCACTGTACTGCTGCTGCAAAGTAACAAATTTCATGACAAACGTCTGTGATAATGCCTGATTCTGAACACTTAAAAAAATAATTTGTTCACCTAATGCATTAAATGCCAGATGAGTAAGGGTGACAAATGCCATTCCTGCCAGTTACTGCCCTTGAGTACACTAGTTTAATTGAGTCATTTGGTAGTTAAGAGGAAGTCTGCAGCAGCTTTTGTAATATGCAGCCTTGGTCTTTAATCTTTAAACAGTATTCTTGTCAGCAGAAAGAGATGCCAGCTCTGCCTGAGATTAATTTTGAGATCTAAATTTTAACTTTAAAAACTTAGATTGTAGGTGATAGAATTTCTATTTTAATTAGACATTGTAGCTATTTTATATCTCCTAACCCCAGTCCCTCTAATAAAACATTCCCAAGAAACAAGCTAAAGCAGAAAACTAGGAAGAAATGAAGCTACCCCCTCAAGCACACACAAACAAGGAAACTGCACGCAAAAGGCACAAACCATTAGGTACTGCGCCAAGTACTTTATAACATTGTTGTCACTTCTGCCTTAGTCTTTCATGCTTTATTGACTTTGACAGATTGGCATTTGAGATTTTAGATAAAGCTAGTTTGTCACCATGCCATGAGCTGACATTTCTCCTCCATAATAGTCATCCACAGTGCTGCCAGTATGTGCTTATTATGGTCAGAAAATAATGTAACTTTTGTATTCGGAACCCAGTGTGTTGGGTTGGGTTGGCAGGTTGGGTCTCAGGATGCATTGTAAACTAAGACCCCAATGAAGTGAGTTATTTCCTCAATTAGTTATAAGTCCAAGAATCACGTCTTGATTTTTGAAACTATTTTTGAAATCAACACGTACTTCAGCTTGATATTGCTTGGTAATCCCATCCTCCATTTTAAACATTGTATGTACACTATAACAAAACACAAAACAATTCTTTGATACCTGTGACCTTCACCGTGTAAAAGCCATGTAAGAGCAGCAGGCTCACTACCACCTTTGGAGTACCTTTCTGGGTATCACAACAGCCTAAGACATTTCCATTATCGTCACTGGATATAAATCTGAAATTCCCAATCTCTCTCCACAGATCCCGCCTGACACACTGAGTTATTTCAGCATTGTCTCTTTTATTCAAAACTTCCAGTATCTGTGTTATTTTTGCTTTTCTGTTAGCATTACCAGCTCTGCACACTGAAAATGGGTGTTTTTACTCCCATATTAATATTCTCACCATGAATGTTCACACACATAATTGAAGGGAAACAGCACCTACAGGGCCCAATTAAATAATCACCATGGAATTGAATTTTGCACTCTTTATTTCTCATGAGAAGTGCCATTTTAATTTTCTCCTGGTATCACCACATTACAAAGTTGAGATATAAAAAATGGCCATGAACTTGGATTGAATAAATTGGTCCGGCAGATGAAAGCCAACAGCCTGAAAATGGGTTTACTCTCAAACTCAGCTATGTTCCCAGAGCAGAGCTTGTCGCAAGAGTGCAAAGAGTTTGACACAATGTTATGGCAAAATAGCTCACCAACCTCCGTCGGCAAGCACCTGAAACTCAGAAACAGATTATCAATTCAGGTGAGGGTAATATCAACCAATTTGCTGTGAGGCTCTAAAGCTCTAGGATGAATTTGAGCTGTGAATTGCATTGCCACCACTTTTACTGCAATTCTGAAGTAGAATCTCTGTTCCGAGTGGAGTTTAAGTGCTGGCATGGATTAGCGGATTGAATAGTGTGGTCGTATCTCCATATTAAATGTGCTTTTTTGCTGAAAGCTGCCAGCAGTCAGCCCATTTATGGTTTACTGGTTAGAGACTTGAAAAATGGTTATTCCATATTCAACAGAACCCAATTCTGCTGAGTTTAATGCAAACCAATTGCTTATTTATATCCTTAAGCAAAAATGATAGATTTATTATCTAGACAATTACAGACTAATACTTGTTTTAGATTATCATAAGGTCCTGAATCAATATGGTTTTGGATACTTCCACTGCTTAACTTTATTTGTCCAAAGTGCAATGGATACAATGATTTTCAATATCAGCCCCTTCAGGTTCATAACTATTGCAGATTTCACCAGTGAAATAATTTCTAGAAATGCAAGATGTTTCACTTGACTTTAGCAGAAAAGCTACTCGACTTTCAAGCTATTTCTCCCGTTTTCTGCTTTCACAACAAAATCTGACAGTGAATATGGTCATCCAATAACAAACAAGAGAAAATCTGCAGATGCTGGAAATCCAAGCAACACACACAAACTGCTGGGAGATCTCAGAAGGCCGGGCAACATCTGTGGAAAGAGTACAGTTGATGTTTCAGACCGAAATCCTTCAGCAGCATTGGAGAAAAAAAAGATGAGGGGTAGAGATAAAGGGTGAGACTCTCCCTGCTGAAGGGTCAATACTTCGAGTCAAGACTCTTCATATGAACAGGACAGATTAAAGATAATTTGAATGTTGTTATATTTCTGGAGACTTTTTAAATTAGGATTTAGAAGCTCACATATCATTATATAATGACATATTAGCTCATTGACCCAACCAGTCCATTCCACCAGTTATAAATATGTCCGCCCATTTTTATTTAAATAGAACCATTAATATAACCCTCTAGCTAGTTGCTCTACCTTATAAGCCTGTCTAACCTCCTCATAAATGTATGTATTTTATTCCTTTTGACCACTCAATGTTCTGTTTTAATTTAAATGTTAAAATTTAAAAGTTTTAAATTGCTTTGATCAGTATTAGCTTATCTTTAGTTTTTAACTTCTTATAAAAAATTAATTGTTTTAAAATAATTAAAGAGATTATTAAAATAAAATAAGTGTTTGACAGCTGGCTGACCCAAAGATATTTGGTTAAGGTAATTATTACTTTTTCTGATGTCTTGAGGTTAGATTTCCATTTGATTCCTTTATGTCACAGAAAGATCTGTTGACACTCAATGGATAGAACTAGATTCTTTCCACTGAAAGAACAGGCTGGGTTAAATCCAAATATATTTTGTCACTGGGTAACAAAATCAAATTCAAAGTAAATTTATTATCAAAGTATGTATAGGTCATTAAGTAGGACCATAAAATTCACAGCAGAACAAACAAATACAATAGAATCAATGTTAAAATACCCACAAACACAAACTGGCAAGCGACCAATGTGCAACAGAAGACAAACTGTGCAAATACAATAATAATAATAATAATAATAATGTAAATAAAAAAACTGAGAACATGAGTTGGAGAATCCTTGAAAGTGAGTCCAAAGGTTCTGTTCAATGATCAGTTCAGAGTTAAGGCAACTGAAGTTACCCATGTTGGTTGAAGGGTAATAACTGTTCTTAAACCTACTGAATGCTATTGTTGTGTTTGCTCACCTACAACTACTGATGAGACCCAAAACCAGATCGGCCAAGCCACAACTCAGAATACTCCTTTATTCAGTGAAACCACACGACTATGAAATCTCAAAACTCAAACTTAACTGTACTTCCCAAAGCACAACTATTTAACTGGCTCACCCCAGGAACGTTCAAGACTTTGATTGGAACAATGACCAATTCGGCCTGGGATTGGTTATCAGTTGAACAGTAGGTATTGATTGTTTCAGTTCGCTGTAATGCCTCCCTGTTGAAGATGATTACCTGTAGAATTTGAGCTGAGGGTTGATTTCGATTGGAACAACCAGCTTACATTTGCGATCAGTCCATCCTAGTAGCTGCAGGCTGTCACTGAGCTGTGGTGTTGCTTGTGGCTGTGCTGATGCTGGTGGTTGGTTTGCTCAACTAAATCGAACCCTTCCAGGAGGAATTGAAGATCCAGCTCTGTGTATGATGATCTGCCAGACAAACTAGTTGTGCCTTTGAGAGCACATGGTCACAACTGGATGATATGGTGACATCAGCAATGTCTGTCTACAGTAACTTTGTAGAGTACTTTCCCCATTTGCTTGATACTCATTTGATCTGGGACCCAGGGGTCTTGCCCATTGTGATACCATTTGGCCCACACTGCAGCTCCGGGCTTGAATGATTTTACCTGTCAGCCAAGATCTGTGTGGCTGCTCTTATGCACCTGACCACCTGCTGTACTGGATGTTGGATGCTTTTCTTGTCAAAAGCCCTTCAACTGGTGACTTCCTCTTGAGGGCCAGATGTGGTGTAATTCGATAGATCAACAGAAATGCATTGAGAGCCTTGGCCGATACTCCTTCCCTTTCTGATTTTAGATTTTATCTTTTTCATTTGAAGGTATTTACAAACCTCTTTGCTTTGCTTGGTGGTGAGTGGATGTGGATAATTCTGCTATTCAGGCAGAATGCTGCAAACTGCTGTGCACTGAATTGCGTGTCACCGTTAGGAACAAGTGTTTCTGGCATCCCAAAGCAGCTGAAGATCTGCAGCAGCTGTTGAATGGTAGCATCTGTCATTGTTGACTTCATAAATAATACTTCTGGCCATTTGGAATAGGCGTCAACCAGGACAAGGTAGGTAGAGTCACTGATTGGGCCAGCGAAGTCAATATGTACTTGACTCCAAGGTCTGGTAGCCTGAGGAATGGTTGTGGATTGGCTCTACTTGGATTCTTTGCTGCTAAAGAGCACTGAGTACACTGCTTGCATACTGATATGATATCTTGGTCTATGCCCGGCCAGTTCACAAAGCTTCTTGCCAGGGTTTTCAATTGATTGATGCCCGGGTAACCACGATGGAATTGATTGAATACTTTTGGTTGAAGTGTTCATGAATCACCTATCTGTCTCCAAACATTAGGCAGGAGTCCACAGTTGACAGTGAGGTATGATGATATGACAATTTCCTCAACCTTGACTGGCCATCCATCAATGAGGTATCTGGAGATACGCTGAAGAAGAGGATCTGTAGCCATTTCTGCTTTGATCTTGCTGATGATCGTGACTTGAAGACCTTCAGCAACATCCCATAAAACACAGTGGACTTCGGAATCCACTGAAATTGCAGCCAATATTGCACCTTCGTTTTCAGTAACCTGCTGATTCCTGCTGAGTCTAGAGAGGAATCTGTCTGACCAAGTTCATGGGTTGATGTTCAAAGTTCAAAGTGCATTTATTATCAAAGTATAATAAATTATACAACCTTGAGATTTGTCTCCTTACAGGCAGCCACAAAACAAGAAACCCAAAAAAACCTATTAAACAAAGACTAACAAACACCCAATGCACAGAGAGAGAAAATAAAACACAAATCATGCAAACAATAAAAGCAAGCAACAGCATTCTGAACGAGACTGAGTCCACAGGCAGGAAGCCCAGAGCAGGACCATGGCCTTAGTCTCAGTGCTGTGGAGAGCAGAGTAAACGTCGTGGAGCAACGAGCACAACTGGCCTGGCTCTCGCCTCCAATCTCAACACCCTGCCTTTTCAATCCATCTGGCCCAGTGTTTAAATCGTCCAAACATCAGGTCATTCACAGTACTCAGACCTGGGCCTTGCTCATCGATACGCTCTGGGCCTGGATCTTGTGCCATGTTCCATCCCATCGGCCATTTCCAAATCGGCCCAGCACTTAGATGGATCAGACCTTGCTCCCGATTTAGGTGGACAGGCTCTGAAATTCCTCCGCCCCACTTGCTCCAGCTCTGTCTCTGACTCTGATTCTGTTTTCACTATGTCTCACTCTGGCTATGACCCCTTCTCCTCGAACGTGCCTCGACCTCACTCTGACGTTGCATTGCATACCTCGACCCTCAAGTCAGCCTCACCTTCACTCGCTTCCTTATTGTTTGCGATGATTATTTACCACAATTTTCCAATGGAAAAAGTGTTATTAATAAAGTATTTAGTTTTACTTCTTGCTTTATGAACTGCCATTAAGCTACCGCCTGTCTTCAGCAGCTCCATCTTAAAGCAGATGTGTACTTGATTTCAAAATTGTAGGCTAATAACATCATTGTCCACCTTTGTAGACAGTTGACTGTATGCACTGGGGTGGCTTTCTTTGATCCAAAGATGGACAACAGTAGTTTGTGATCAGTAAGGAGAGTGAAGCTTCTGCCATAATGCATCTTGGGGAATTTCTTCACAGTAAAGATGATTCCCAAAACTTCCTTCTCAATTTGTCCATAGCTCTTTTTTGCTGTGCTCAGTGATCTGACTGCTTGTATGACAGTTTTTTTTTGAACCATCATGGAAGATATAGGATATGAGAGCTCCCACCCCTGTAGCTGGATGCATCCATTGCAACAGCAAATGGCAACTCTGAGTTGAAATGCATTAAGAGAAGGTCGGACAACAGCATATTCTTTACCTGATCAAAAGCCTCTTGGCACTGTTTGGACCATTTCCATATAGCACTCTTGTTGAACAGAGCAATGAGTAGCTCTCTTAGTCAGTGCAATGCTGGGAGAAATGCTGATCATGCCCGAAAATGATCATAAAGTGCTTATATCTGATGGTGGAGGCATCTTTAAGATAGCAGTGATGTTTTTGGGATCTGAGCAATGACCATATTCATCTATGATGAATCCCAGATGCTTAATTGAAGACATCAGGAAGCTATATTTTTCTGCCAAAATTGCAATCCAAAGTCTTGCAGTTTGTTCAGAATGTGGTCCAGGAGTTTGCATAGTTCTGTCTGATCCATGCCCATCACAATGATGTCTTCAAGATAAGCAGCAACACCATCAATACCATTCAGCAAGATGTCCGTAATCTGTTGGAATATTGATGGAGTTGCCTTTACCCTGAAAAGCAGACAGAGGAAGGAAAACAACATGTGTTGTAATGGTGAGAAGCTCCTGTGATTTTCCACCACTTCCACCTGGAGGTAAGCTTCAACCAAGTTCAACTTTGCAAAGTAGCACCTACCATTCTATTTTGCAAAGGGATCTGCCAGTACCAATAATGGGCATTGTACTGCTGGCTTCCTTGATAATGACTATGGGAGGTGCTCAAAGCGAGTAGTTGACAGCTTTGATCACTCCAGCTTGTTGCAGACCATCTAGCTCTTGCTCCATGATTGGTAAGGCTGCATATGGAACTGGTCTTTTGGGACAGAAGTCTGGTTTTGTCACTGGATGAAGATGAAGTTCTGCTTGCAGTTTGGTGCAGCAACCTAAACCTTTTTGAAACACTGATGCATAGAGTTATTGCAGTTGCTGTTGGATGGTCTTATGTACTGATAGTGGTGTAGAATTGACTGACATGATTTGACTGGCTAATGTCTTCGTACAGACCTCATCCAGAGGGGTGATACAGAGATCAAGCTTGTCCATCCAGTCAATACCAAGGACATTCAGATCTGGTTGGTCAGTTCGGTAACATATACCATTCGCTTGGGTAGTGTTCAGCTTCACCATGCAGTGCAGTTTGACAGTCAGCTGGAGGGATCCACCAGATGCACTGCAGCATTGATTTGACTGGTGGGGACTCAAATGCCCACCACGTGTGCTTGAAGACTATGGTGATTTCTGATGCTGTATTGAGTTGTACCATGAACAACTGATTGTTGATAAATACGTTGAAGTGCTTTCTCCTGGAGGTGGGGGGGAGTCAATCTTGGATATAACCATTAAATTCCTTATCAATTTAGGTGGCTTTTGAAACTTCTTGCCCTTGTATTTCAATGCCTAGAAGACAGTGAAAGATGGAAAAAGCCTACTTTGTGACCGCAGCATTGGCATTTGCTCCAAATATGTTTCTGGTATTCAATGTTTCTTGTGTAATGCCATGCACTGCAATTCCAACAAGCTGTGTTTGGCTATTTGGAAACATCTGATTGGGCCATTGGAAACTGCATTGACATAATTCTGTTCAACTAGGTTGGAATCGTGTTTTAGGTTGATCAAACGCTGACATTCTTGATTGACAGCTTGTAAAATCATATCAGTGTCTTGCTGCAGTCTGGATAGGAGCCACTTATGAATGTTTACATCATCAGGTGCCTGAAGTCCACAAATAAAAAGCAGACATTTGATTCAATCATGTTTTCCTGGCCTGGACTTTTCACATTTGTGATTGATGACACCGGCACGTGGGATTCAGTCGTCAGCGTTGTGTTTAACGAGTTTCAGGCTTTGGTAGTGAACAATGAGGAGAGATGATTACCCTCAAAAATGCTTGTTACTTGCTGTACAATTTTGTCAAATGATAGATCACGCAGATTCTCAGCCAGAATTAAGTTGAAATAATGCAGTACAGTCCAGCAGTACCTAATTTTTGGAGAAAAGTGCATATCATCCATGAGCCAGCTTTACTGGTGAACTTGACCCAGAATATATCTTTGCAACATTTAAACCATTATTCAAACATAACTCCCAAAGTGGGATCAAACTGGAAATCAGCAATAAACACAATAATTACTTACGTGAGTTCTATTCAGTGCTTGACACTGACATCATTGGGCTCACTAATAATCTGCTGGTCAAGGTCTCAGTTAACTTCAGCTGGGCCGTCTCATATTGAGCTTGCTGCTGTTGTAGAATTCCATGCAAGTCTTCTCCTGACATTGCCATGTTGCTGTACTACAGCACATGGTTGCCAATCTGTTGTGTTCGCTCACCTATAACTACTGATGAGACCGGATGCAGGAGACAGGACTAAGCCAGAATGCAGAATACTCCTTTATTCAGTAAAACCATGAAACTACAAAATCTCAAAAATCAAATCCCAATGCATGATCTACCCAAAGAACATTCAAGACGTTGATGGGAACAACAATCAATTAGTGAAAGTCAATCAATCAGTGATGCTAAACAATCCCTGGGATTGATTGTCAGCTGACCAATAGGCGTTAGTTGTTTCAGCCCGCCATAACAGCTGTCAAGACTATCTACCTCACGAAACTAATCAATAAGCTCTAAAACCCACATCTTGATCACTCCTTATATGAATGTATCCTTAATTTTCTCACTTGCAGACCCCAGTCTGTTGTGATTGACAGCAACATTTCCTTCACAATCACCATTAGAACAGGTGCAGCACAAGGCTGTGTGTTTATCCCCCATTCTACTCACTTTTTACTTACATTGCCTATGGACAAACAATTCTGAGACAATTTTTTTAAAGGGAAATGCACCTTCAAGAATTCTTGAAGAGTGTGGCACCACAACGACAAACATAGCATTTTGAAATGCTATTTACAGCCACTTATAGGAACAAAGTATTGCATCTTACCATTGCTAAAGTCAATGTTCCTTGCTTACAAGTATTGCATCGTACTCTTAGTTTCCCAGGCTGCACAGCCTTGCACACAGTCTTGCAATAGACATAAAAACGGTGGTAACTGCTTGAACCTGGAAGGTAAAAGGGGACAAATGAAAGGACAGCCTTCAGAGTTCAAAGTTCAGTGTTCAAAGTCAATTTATTACCAGAGTACGTTATTCATTTTCTTGCAGGCATTCACAGTTTAACAAACAAATAGGAATCAACGAAAAGCTGTACATAAAGACTAAATAACAACCAATATGCAAAAGAAAAACTCTACAAATGCAAAACCTAATAATAAATAAATAAATAAACAACCAAATAGCACTGAGAACATGAGTTGTAGAGTCCTTGAAAGTGAGTCCATAGAGTGTTGAATCAGTTCATTGTTGAGGTGAGTGAAGTTATCTACACTGGTTCAGAAGCTTGATGGTTGACACGTAATAACTACTCCTCAACCTGGTGGTGTTGGACTGCAGGTTTCTGTACCTCCTTCCTGATGGCAGCAGTTAAAAGAAAGTGTGGTCTTAATGGTGGGGCACCCTTGATGGTGAATGCTGGTTTACAGTAGATTTCAACCAGTTAATTTATTTCTAAGCATCTCTCCAAAAAGGAAGTGTCAACAGCAAACATATCACGACTCACATCTTGGTATGTACACTCAGAGGCCAAATTATTAGGTACAGGGGGTAAGGGGGTACCTAATAAAGTGTCCACTGAATGTATGTCTGTTTGTTGCTGTTGCCCATACACTTCAAGTTTCAATGTTTTGTGTGTTCAGAGATGCTCTTCTGTACACCATTGTAGTAATGTGTGGTATTTGAATTAATGTCGTCTTCCTGTCAGCTTGAGCCAGTCTAGCCATTCTCCTCTGACCTCTCACATTAAAAAGGCATTTTCCTCCACAGAACTGCCACTCACTGAATGCCTTTTATTTTTCACATTCTCTGAAAACTCTAGAGATTGTTGTTCAAGGTTCAAAGTTCAATGTAAATTATTATCAAAGTATACTATATCACCGTATAGTATCCTGAGATTCAATTTCTTGTGGGCGTTCACAGTAAATAAAAACAAACACAATAGAACCAATGAAAAACCTCACACAACATAGAAGGACGAACAACCAATGTGTAAAAGACAACAAATAGGCCAAATACAAAAAGAAGAGAAAAAAATAAACAATTCTGCTAGGTCTTCTGATAAAAGATAACAAACTAAGGCAAATTCAGAGTGGATCAAATTATAGGTGCCTTCATTATTTACTTGCAAGGAGAGCCACCTCCACACAGTATTTCATTAAGAGTTTGAGGAGATTTGGTATGTCACGAAAGACACTTGCAAATTTCAACAGATGTACCGTGGAAAGCATTCTAACTGGCTACATCACAGCATACTATACCACAATCTGGTATAGAGGGGCCACTGCAAAGCATTGAAATAAGCTGCAGAAAGTTGTAAACTCAGGCAGCTCCATCATGGGCACTAGCCTCCCCAGCATCCAGGACACCTTCAAGGAGTGATCCCTCAAAAAGGCTGCACCAATCATGATGGAGCCCATCACCCAGGACATGCCCTCTTCTCATTGCTACTGTCACAGAGGAGGCTGAGGGCACACACTCACACATTTCTATAGAAGTACTGTGGAGAGCATTCTAACTGGCTGCGTCACCGTCTGCTATTGGGTTGTGGGGTGGGGACACACTCCAGTAGAGGATTGAGCAAGCAACAAAACAACGAAGAGTTGTAGACTTAGTCAGCTCCATCATGGGCACTAGCATCCATAGTATCCAAGGTATCTTCAAGGAGCGATGCCTCAAAAAGGCAGCATCCATCATCAAGGACCCACATCACCTAATGTTCTCATTGCTTCTCATGGAGGGAGGTACAGGAGCCTGGAGACACGCCCTCAATAATTCAGGAACATCTTCTTTCCCTCCAATATCCAATTTCTGAATGGACATTGAACCCATCATCACTAGCTCACTAATTTTTATTTTTTATTTTTGCGCTACTTATTTAACACACACATACATGTAGTATATTTACTGTAATTCACAGTTTGTTTTTCTCTATTATGTATTGCATTGTACTGTTGCTGCAACGTCAACAAATTTTACAATATATGCCAATGATATTAAACTTGATTTTGATTCAAAAAGAAAGTAAAGATAAAAATACTGAGGTAGGGTTCATGAGTCCATTGTCTATTCAGGAATCTGATGGTGGTGGGGAAGAAGCTGTTCCTAAAATGTTGAGTATGTACGTTGGCCACTATGCATCTATAGAAGTTTGTCAAAGTTTTAAATGACATGCTGAATCTGCACAAACTTCAAAAGAAGTAGAGAGGCTGTTATGCTTTCTTTGTGATGGCACTTACTCAGGACAGATCCTCTGAAATGATAACACTGAGGAATTTAAAGTTACTGACTCTCTCCACTGATGAAGACTGGCTCATTACCACCGGTTTCCATGTCCTGTAGTAAATAATTAGCTCTTTGGTTTTGCTGACATTGAGTGACAGGTTGTTGTTGTGGCACCATTCAGCCAGATTTTCAATCTTGGTCCTATACACTGATTTGTCATCACCTTTGCTTTGGCTCACAACAGTAGTGTCATCAGTGAACTTAAATATGGCACTGGAACTGCAGTTAGTCTCACAGTCATTAGTATAAAGTATGTACAGCCATGTGATTTACCTATGCAGATGGAGATTGTGGAGGAGATGTTGTTGTCAATCTAAACTGACTGTGGACTGCAAGTGAGGAATTGAGGACCTAGTTGCTCAACATGATATTGAGGCCCAGATGTTGGAGATTATTGATTTGTTTTGAGGTGATGACAGTATTGAATGCTGAGTTGTATTCAATGGATGATGGCTACATCTTCGCTGTCCTGATGAGAAGCCAATGAAATGGCATCTGATGTTGACCCGTTGTGACTTTAGGCAAATTGAAGCGGATCCAAGTCACTTCTCAGACAGGAGTTAATATGCTTTGTCACCAGCCTCTCAAAGCACTTTATCACAGTGGATGTAAGTGTTACTTGATGATAGTCTTTGAAACAGGTTATCACATTCTTCTTGTGCACCGGTATAATTGAAACATGCTTGAAGAAGGTTGGTGCCTCAGATTGCCTAAATGAGAGGTGAAAGATATCAGTGAACACACCAGCCAGTTGAATAATACAGGCTTCAGTACTTGGTCAGGTACCCCATTTGGGTCGGATGCTTTCTGTGGGTTCACCCTTCTGAAGGGTGTTCTCATGTCGGCATTAGAGACTGAAATCACAAGGCTATCAGATGCTGTGGGAGTTCGTGAAAGCGAACATAAAAGGCATTAAGCTTATCTGGGAACAAAGCCTTGTTGTCATCTATGTTGCTTGGTTTCAACTTTGTAGGAGGTGATAACATTCTAGCCCTGCCACAGCTGTCGAACATCCTTCAGTGATTCAAGTTTGGTCCAGAATTTACATGTGAGATGGCTTTCCTGAGGTTGTACCTGGACCTCTTGTATTTAACCTGGTCACCAGACCTAAACAGCAGTGATCTGGCCCTCAGCAGATTGCAGATCTCTTGGCTCATCCAGGTCTTCTGGTTGGGGAAAACTCTGAATGATTTTGTGGGGACACACTCATCTTTATAATGTCCATGACAGCTATAGTATATTTGTTCAGATCCTCTGATAAATCCTATAGCCACTCCTCTGCCTCCTGCAGCCACCTCTTTGTTGTCCTTATCTCTGGAGCCTTGCTCTTTAGCCTTTGCCTGTATAGAGGTAGGAAGAGGACAGCCAGATGATTACTTCCTGAAATGCAGTCCAGGGATCGAACAGTAGGTATTCCTAACTACAGTATAACAGTGGTCACATATGTTGGGACCTCTGGTGCTGCAGATGACATGCTAATGATATTTGGGCAGCAATTTCATCAAACAAGTCTGATTGAAGTTCCCACCCATGATATAAAAGGCATCAGGGTAGGTTGTTACTTGTTTGCTAATCACAGCACCCTATCCTTCTCCATAATTATCTTGAAACTAATGGAAGTATGATCACAAAGTGCTACCTTACACACACTTCTGTCACTTGTCCTGCTCGTTCCCTAATAGGAGATCCAGTGGCATGCTCTCTCTAGTTGGCGCCCCTATATATTGATTAAGGGAACTTTCCTGAACACATTTGACAAACTCTGTTCCATCCCATCATTTTACAGTATTGGAGTCCTAGTTAATATGTTGAAAATTAAAATCACCTACTAATTACCTTATTTCAGTCACGCATGATCTGGCTATCCTTTCTCTCCTCAGAGACAGCCCTCATGTTCATAACAGATCATTCGGGCATTACGTCAGGCTTTATCATGCATCTAAGAATCCTTTACGGCTGCAGATCAATTGTGTATAACTGACAATACCCAAAATGCTGGAGGAACTCAGCAGGTCAGGCAGCATCTATGTAGGGGAATAAACAGTTGACATTTCAGGCCAAGACACTTCATTAGGACAATAACAATTATGCATTTATAAAGTTCCTGCATGATACAGTCCTACTTGATTGCCAGGTGTGTGTGTTTCATGTGGGACTCTGTACTTGAAGGAGACAGCTAAGGAGGCAAAATGGAGGGCCTGCACACCAATGCTGGATTAACCTAGTAGCAAAAGTAGCATATGCTACAGGCCCCGCACTAAGGGTTTGCAAACTGGTCTGGTGAAATCGGCATCTCACTGTATTCTCACAACAATCTAGCAACGTTGTTGCTTTCATGTCGGGAGAGCTGAATGCTGCATGGTATGTGTGTGCAGGCATGTGTTGGCTCCTTGCTGTGTCGTGGTGACCTTTGTGCTATCTCCCACGCTCCCAAGCCGCTGCAGCATGCGCTGTTACGCCGCCGCTGCGAGCCTACAACAAGGGATGTGCGGCTCAACGGTTTTATGTGACCAGTTCATGATTCCTCATTTTTTTCCTGACTTTCGGTAGTCTGAACCAGCTCAGAACATACAAGATCGGATTAGACTGTGAGTTTCAACCTGTATTTCCCAATTGAAATCAGTTTCAATAAGCAACCAAACAGATAATTTTCAGAACACTTTTCCTAGTTGGTTGTTGAGTGCACGTGATCCACACACGCTCATAGCCACAACAGTCACATAAATTTGTTATCGTTCACTAGTCTTTGTTGATACCGCTACTTAGCTTTTGTAACATAAACTATTTGTTTTTAAGTGCATATTTCATTAATTTATTTTTCCCATTGCAGATAGCAATGAGCAATAGAGCCAGAGATACTGGACGTCATTATGCTTCTGGAAGTGCAAAACGTAAAGCGAAGATAGAAAAAGAAAGAGGAGACCAACTTGTGATATCAAAAACATGTAAGTTGACAGAATTTTTTTAAAATGAACTAAGGAGCACCATGGGTTAAAACAGATTGAACAATCTCACTCTAATGAGCATTGAACATGAACTTCTGTGTGAAATAGACATTTCTAGTATGATCAACAAATTTGCTCATGCTAAATCTAGAAAATGTAACTTTTAAATTGTAGTTTCGTTACTTTTGTCATTTGAAATTGATACTTACATGTAAGTAATACTATTACTGAAGTGTCAGACATTTGTCATATTATCTGGCTGTACAGCAAATGAAAAAATTGAATTACTTTACTGTGCAAGTAAATAATTTATGTTTTAATACTTATGTGCATTTTTTAAATTTAGGGCTTCTTTATAACATATGCTACAGGCCCCACACATGTTGTTCATTTTCCCATCACAATATTCCTGAAACAGGCCTCTCTTCCAAGCTTTGATATGGGAAATTACCTGCTGGACAATTAAAAGATCCATGAAGAAATGCAATATGACCACTGACTCATGGGGATCCTGGTACTGATCATTCACAGTGGAGATGGAGCACTCAGGAAGATATTGAGAACCCCGAGTCCATTCAAAGCAGAGCACAGAGACCTGCATAACTGGTAGAAGATGTGCACCATCTCATAAACTATGTGCCTGGCTATCCACTTGACCATCATTGGCCCCAACCACAAGAGTTTTCTGTCCCCCCCTTAGGCCTCATCAGCCACTTCATAAGACTGGAAGGGAAACAGTCATCCTTGATTCCAAAGGTAGTGCCTGAGAAGAAGAAGAGTCTGGTCAAGAACTAGGCAAGCAGCTGGTGATTCACACCCACCCACCCATTCTCTCTAAAACCACTTATTCTGCTAAAAACTTTTCTGATTTACTTTTTGTATCCATGGGTGTGTGGAACAAACTGCTAAAGCAAATAATGGATGCGGGTTCGATTTCAACATTTAGGCAAAATTCGGATAGGTACGTGGATGGGATGGATATGGAGGGCTATGGTCCAGGAGCAGGTTAATGGGACCAGGCGGATTAATAGTTCAAGCATGAACTAGATGGCCAGTAAGGTCTGCTTCTGTGTTGTAGTGTTCTATGACTCTCTGACTCTCTACCTCCTGGACTTCCCACAACATCACCTTAAAGGAGAGGGATACAAACACCATGTCAGAAATTCAGGTTCAGGCTAAGGAATGCAGTGATGACATGGGAAGAGGCAAAATATGCTTACAATTTGAGCCTCACCATTCTGTTTAATTGCTAATGACCTGCCATTTGTGCAGAGAATGGTGATGAGTGGGCCTCAGACCATTATTGAAGTTTTTTTTTAAGATCCAGGGAAGTGTATGATCATGCATATTGGTAGAAGGAATAAAGGTGTAGACAATTTTCTGAATAGGGAAAAAATTCAGAAATCAGACATGCAAAGGGACTTGGAAGTCCTCATGCAGGATTCCCTGAAGGTTAACTTATCATAAGAACATAAGACAAAGCAGCAGAATTAGGTTATTCAGCCCATCAAATTTGCTCCACCATTTCATCGTAGCTGATCCATTTCTCTCTTAACCCCATTCTTAAATCAACTTGCAGGGTGAGTCGGTGTTAAGGAAGGCAAAAGCAATGTTAGCATTCATTTCGAGAGGACTGGAACGTAAAAGCACAGACATAATGCTGAGTTGTTATAAAGCATTGGTCAGACTGCACTTCAGAGTATTGCGCCCCACACACAAAATGCCGGAAGAACTCAGCAGGCCAGGCAGCATCTAGGAAAAGAGTACAGTCGACGTTTTGGGCTGAAACACTTCACATTTTTTTTCTGGACAACAGACCTAACCAGATCCCTTCCATCACCACTCTCTTCACACCACACTCCTCACACCAGACAGGAAGGTGGTGGTGAGGGAAACTGGTTAGGTCTGGTGTTCAGAAAAAAATGAAGGATTTCAGCTCAAAATGTCAACTGTATTCTTTTCCTAAATGCTGCCTGGCCTGCTGAGTTCCTCCAGCATTTTGTGTGTGTTGCTCAGATTTCCAGCATCTGCAGATTTTCTCTTGTTTGTGATAAAGAATATTGTGATCAGTATTGGGCCCCTTATTTAAGAAATGATATGCTGCCATTGGAGAGGATCCAGAGGAAAGTTCATTAGAACGATGCTGAGAATCAAAGGGGTACTGCATGAGGTATGTTTCATGACGTTGGGTCTGTACACACCTGAGCTCAGAAGAATGAATGGGATCTCACTGAAATCTATTGAATATTGAAAGGCTTAGATCGAGAGGATGTTTGTTTCCTATAGTGGAGGAATTTAGGACCAGAGGGTACATTATCAGAATAGAAGGATGTCCCTTTAGAACACAGATGAGGAGCAATTTTTTTTTGGTCAGAGGGCGGTGAATCTGTGGAATTCATTACCACAAATGGCTCTGGAGATCAAGTCATTGGGTATATTTAAAGCAGAGGTTGAAAGGTTCATGATTTGTAAGGATGTCAAAGATTTTGAGGAGAAGGCTGGAAAATGGGGTTGGAGGGATAATAAATCGGTCATAATGGAATGGTGGAGCAGACTCAATGGGTCATATGATCTAATTCTGCTCCTCTGGTAAAATGACAGAGACAGAGATATGGCATTTTAAGGCTTTCTTTAATCTGGAAGTTTGAAGCATAGAATTGTTGCCTTGTTTTCCAAACTGATAATTACTCAACTGTATTCACTCATGAGAATCAACATCTCGTGCATTTTCACATGCCATACTATTTTCAGTCATAAACCATCATACCAGTGGATTTATTTAATTTGAGCCCTTTCAAATTGATCAAGTATTCTGCACAAGTGTAAACCAAAACTGATTTGTGTAAAGTTATTAGGTTCAAAGATATTGCTCTCTGAAACATCATGACATTGTACAGCAGATTCAACTTATTTTTCCCCACTCCTTTCTCAGAACATGGACATCTTTGATAAGGCAAAAATGTACTGCCCATCTCTAACCACCCTTCAGAAGATGATGGTGAATCACCTTCTCAAACCACTGCAATCCTTCTAATGAAGGTACATCCATAACAGTGTTGAGGAGAGAATTCCAGCATGAAGACTCATTGCTGAAGTAGCAATTTATTTCTAGGTCACAAAGGTATTACTGAAATTGCAGTGTGTTTGTAGTTTGCATTGATAGTGGAGGGGATGATGCTTGGGTGATGGATCACCAACATAGTTAATGAATGCTTCCTTGGAAAAAATATTATTTGTTATCTTTATATTTTATCATCAGCTTCATTGCGGTTCATTGATAGTTGCACCTCAAGGAATCTTAAGAGTTGTGTTCCTGCTGCCATAAGGCAGAAATAATTTCTTGTCACTGCATTTAGTTTTCCTAGCTAAGTTCATTTCTAGTACACTTACTGCTCTGGTGACAGGCTCTTTTATGGAAAGTCAACATTCTGTTGTGCTGCAGGGAATTAAATTTGTAACCACTATAAATGCCGACACAGTGTGAGGAAGCAAGCTGTCAGATCTAAGTTAATGGAATTTAAATAACTACTGCCTTAAGAAGTGATGCATTTCCTGACCTACCAGAATGCCCCTTCTACAGGGACACATAGCTGAACTCCACAAGGGAGGGAACAAATGGCTGCAGTCTGCAATTTGCATGAATAGCGCAGTAACAATCAGGTAATTAGACATATTTTTGACAGTTAATTAAGACAAAAGTAGACAACCATTCCCAAAATGCAGATGCTATTAGCAAGCACATCTCTTCTGAATGAATCTTAAGGCAGGCCTATAAGGTGAAAACGACATTATTCTCATCAGCACTTTAAAAATCAAGCAAAGAAGACTTTGTCCCTTGCTTCTTGAATACAATAAACTTACCTATTTGTATTTCATATCCTCCAAACCACATGTAATTCATTACTTTTTTTAAAGTGTTCCATTATGCTAATGTTTTACAAAAATTACTTGCTTTTACACAAGGTCAAAAGGCCAACTTGCTATGAATATTTTGGACTGTGAGCAATTTCTTCTGTCACCATGAGCAATAAAGGAAGGTTATTCCTGCATATGAAGAAGAAGCGCAGCAGTAACTAATGAAAACCGTCAGTTGAAATGTATTTTATGCCTATGTAAATAAAAAGTCATGAACAACATGAGAGCAATTCGCATTAAAATCATTAAATTGTTTGGTTCAGAGCATCTACAGTTAATACACAATTATAGAGTCAGTGGATGGTACAGCAGCTACAGATGCTGCTCAGTCCATTGTATCTATGACAGTTCATTGAATGAGTACCAATCCCTTTACTTCCACACAAATGTACACGTCGTAGAAGAGATAGTATAAGAAGTGATGTACTGTGAGGAAGAACTGAACAAATGAGAGACCAAATACCTAGTTTTCCTGACAATAAACAAGAGGTCAGATAATAGAGATCAGAGAACTCCAGTTTTTTCAGAGACACAAGAGGCCTCCATACAGACGCTCAGGAGGCACTGGGAAGTAGTAGTGGCAGAAAAGTGGTGGAGGTATTGCTCCAAGAACAGGCAATGCAAAAGTGGAAACACTTAAAGAGTCTTGACAGACACTCAGTGGTTATTTATTAAAGATTCTTGAAAGATACAGCATACAGCAGGCCCTTCCAGCCCAATAAGCCACACCACCCAACAACACACTTTTGAAATCTTAGCCTAAGCACAGGACAATGTACAATGACCAATTAACCTACTGACCGGTTCATCTTTGGACAATGGAAAGAAACTGGAGCACCTGGGGAAACCCATTTAAGGGTAGGATGTATCCACTTCTTACAGAGGATGTTAGAACTGAACTCTGAACTCCAATGTTACAAGCTGTAACAGCGTCATACTAAACACGATTCTACCATGGTACCCAGTAATTAAATACATCTAAAATATCTAATCTGTCAATCATGTGGCAGCAATCTAATGCATAAAGCATGCACACATGGTCAAGAGGGTTGGTTGTTGTTCAGACCAAACATCAGAATGGGGAAGAAAAGTGATTGAAGTGACTTTGATCATGGGATGATTATTCATGCCAGATGGGGTGCTTTGAGTAACTGTTGATCTCCTGAGATTTTCACACACAACAGTCTCTAAAGTTTACAGAGAATGGTGCAAAAAACAAAAAAAAACTCCAGTGAATGGCAATTCTGTGGGCAAAAATACCTCATTTATGAGAGAGGTCAGTGGAGAGTGGCCAGACTGATTCCAACTGACAGGAAGGCAATGGTAACTTATATAACCATACATTATAACAGTGGTGTGCAGAAGAGCATCTTTGAGCACACAACACGTTGAACCTTGAAATGAATGGACAACTGCAGCAGAAGACCACAAACGTACACTCAGAAGCCACTTTATTAGGTACAGGAGGTAACTAATAAAGTGGCCACTGAGTGTAAGTCTGCAATAGCTCCATAAAATACTTCTTACTTCTGCTGCCATTTGTCTACGAGAAACAGTGATTTGCATTTCCATCACATCATTCACAGCCTCAGTTCACCTCAAAATGTTTTGCAGCCAACTTTTGATGTGCAGTCACAGCTAAGTTGTAATGCTGAAAATGTGGCAGCCAACTTGCACAGAGTAAGATCACATTTACACTTGTGAATTCAATGAGCATATCATCTGTTCCAGTGTTGGTTATGGAATATTTTTCTGAACACTGAGAAAGACCACCTGTAATGATATACCTTCTTGAGGTTTGTTTTTTTCAAAGATTGCTTCTCAAGTTAAGTTTATTTGATTCCACTTTGTTTTCAAAACAAGTAAAACATATAAAGATCAGAAGCTTTTAATCATTCATGGAATCTACATGATGTGTTGTTGAAAATATGGTTTAATGTCATTACCTGAATTTTCAGATTGGATATTACTGCATTGGCCTCCATGCCCCAAAATTACAGTATGATCTGTAGAAAGTCTTTGAACCATGGGTGTGCTGAAACCTAATTTACTTAAGATGCCCGTTTCTCTTCCACTCCTTCCCATAGAATTTGCAGAACATGTATCATCCGTTGGTTGTTGAGCTGGTTGAGACGTGCACTGTACCACGTGAACGGTGCTTTGCTCCATCAGACTGTTCTGTATAAGCAGATAAAGAGAACAAGACAGAGTTGAAGAATGAATAAGGTAATAAATATATAAATAAATAATGTGATGCATCAATGACCTTCATCATTTTATTTTTAAGTCAATAATTTTATCCAACAGTAGTGTGCATGTTTCTTCACCAGAAGGACTGCATATGCTAGGAATCAGAATCAGAATCAGGTCTATTATCACAAAATTTGTTGCTTTATGGTAGCAGTACAGTGCAATATATAAAAATATACCATAAATTATGACAAGAAATATACACTCAGTACCACTTATTAGATACACCTGTACACCTGCTCGTTGATGCAAATACTCAGTCAGCCAATTCTGTGGCAGCTACTCAATGACTGTATGTCTTCAAGAAGGAGGCTTCCCACTGCCTTCTCCATGGGAATTAAGGAAGGGAAATGAATGTTGCCCTTTCCTGCAATACCCACATACTAAAACAATAACTAAATAAAAATTCATAAACCTATGTCCTCATGAGAAAATCTGATAACATCTCACTGCCTGAAAGTGGTTATACCATAAAATACCAGTCTTGAATCTGGCAGAAACCCCATGAAATTAAGCCCTAGCATGTTGAAACTGAACATCTTGCTTGTTTAGAAAAAAACAAAACATCTTATTTATTTTCTGTAAGGTTCTTGTGAGCACGAGCTACAACGGAGTAGTAAAATAGAACATTTTTACTGAGTCACGACAGTGTCAGCACATTCAGGAGCTAGGAACTGGGCCTGCTGAGACAAACGGACGTGCATTCAAAAGCCCGTGCCGAAATGAGAGCGTCACCCTGCATGTAGGTGGCCCAATCGATTCACCTTGTGATTGATTGGCTGCATCTGCACTTACTATATTCTTATAATCTATCTGATAGGCTACATTTTCCAATCTATGTAAGTTAATCGGACAGTTGTAAATCACTTTCTTCCATTTGAGTTTTAAAAGATTTTATTTATAAAATCATTAATAATTAATTTATTTAGTATAAACTCCTGACCTAGGATTCAACAGCTCCCTTTGCAACTGGGTCCTTGACTTTCTGACCAGCAGGCCACTACCAGGCAGCAACAACTCCACCGGGATTATCCACAACATTGGTGCCCACAAAACTGTGTCTCAATGCCATATAACAATATTGGCTGCATGGCCTGATTTTGCTCTAACTCCATCTACAAGTTTGCAAATGATCCCAAGGTACTAGACAGTGTCACAAATAACAATGAACTGCTGTATAGGAAGGAAGTAGACAACTTAGTGACATGGTATAAAGACAGCAACCCTTCACTCAATATCAGTAAAACATAAGAGCTGGTCAGTGAATTCAGGAAGAGAGATGCACATGCTCCTGTTTACATTAACAATGCTGAAATTGCAAGAGTTGAAAGTTGCAAGTTCCTGGGAGTGAACATAATGGCTAGCCTGTCCTAGTTGACACCACAGCCAAGTAAGCCTAGCACATCTACTTTCTCAGGATGTTCCTTTTGACCGCCATCAAATTTTCTTGATGCACCACAGAAAGCATGCTATCCAGATGCATCATTGCTCGGTAAAGCAAATGCACTGCCCATGATCAAGAAACTGTAGACATTTATAGACACAGCTCAGAACCTCATGTAAACTAACTTCCCCTCCATTGACTCTCAACATTTCTCACTGTCACAGTACAGCAGCCAACATAATTAAAGGCCCTATCCACTACTCTCCCATCGCATAGAAGATACCAAAGATAGAAAGCACATAGCAACCAGTAGTGTGATCACTCGAGTTGAGTATGATGTTCTCCTAAGGGGTTGTCTATTACTGGGTCCTCAGGTGGCTGTAGAGGCCGATTTGTTATCCGCATATTCTGGTGCAGTGTGGCCAAGAGTAGGTGGTGACTGTAGTTAGTGGTTGGGTCTTCTGGTTCAGCAGTCTCTCCTGCTGCTTGTTCGCTACAGCACAGCAGAGGTCATTCTCAGCTCCCTTTTGAGCAGATTTCCTCGAGGTGTATCTATTGAATGCAATGTTCTCCCAGTTTTTCGACGGAATGTCAAATTTCTTCAGGTTGATTTTCATGTTATCTTTGAAGTATTTGCTTTGCCCACCAGGGGCTCGCTGACCTTCCTTCAACTGGAAGCAAAGGATCCATTTGAGGTGACCTGAGTTAGACATCTGGGTGACTTGACCTATTCACTGGAGCTGGTAATACTGTATCGTGATGAAGGTGCTATTCATGTGGCCTCCTAAGATGCTGCTGTTAGTACGTCCGTCCTTCCTGCTAATCCTCAGTATCTTTCGTAAGCATTTTTGGTGGCATTGTTCCAGAGCTTTCAGGTGCCTTTGTTATAATCAAGACAAGACCCAGAGTCCTATATGCTTTGGCAAAGGTATTCAGGATATATTGGAGGTCTTCTTCTGTACGTCCTGCGATGGAGTTGTCATCCGCGTACTGAAGCATACTGATAGTGGTGATGCTGACTTTGTTCTTGGCCTTGAACCGGTTGCGGTTGAAAGGCCTGCTGTTCATTTCATTCATGATTAGGAATCCCTGTGGCAGTCTTGAGGAATTGAGGATATAAAAAATCATTTTGAACCTATGTAACCTCTGGCTAAAAGAATAATTGGGACTGAATAGGAATTTTTGAACTGAAGTAAACTCTGTCTTCAGCAGTTAGCTAAGACAGGCTGATTACAGTTTGCACAGAGACATTGAGAGTTTGACAACATTGTACATTATACCCTCGTTTGAGTAGGAGGAGGAGGACTCACCGATAAGGACAGGAATGAACATCCATCTGTAATTAAGTCAGGGCCTAGCAAAGGGAATAACTGATAAGGACTGGACAGCACATCCATCTGTCATTAAGCCTTGATCTAGCAGACTCTCTAGTCTGTAACTAGGTTTTGCACCAACAGACTTGGTGGGCGCATCAGCTCTAATGACATCTTGCAACAGTAATGTATGGGGCTTGCTATGTATAAATATATGGCTGTAACTGGAGAGAGTGAACCCACTTGTCCGATGGTGGCAGTACTTACGTGCCTTCCCTCTGACGACTGGGTCTCAAACTCCTGCAGGAGGGTGCCCAATAAACTGTTGTAACTATAAGAAGCCGGTCTCCCGAGTTTTATTCAGATTCGACTTTAACATTTAGCATCACAAACAGGATCCCAATAGAGGGAGTGCCAAGCAGACGGGCTGAGTAAGTGGCTGGACCACTCTGGGGACTGTGGAGACTGACTGGGCGCCCAATAGGTATTTTACCTTTTGTTGCTCTCCGTTAGTTCCTTTGGAGGCACGGTCCCTCGCCCAAGGCTGATTGCATAACCTTGTTGGGATCAGGAAAGAATCTACTGGGAGACTCGTATAAGGTAGGCAAATTATATTAATCGAGCAGGAGGTGGTACCGGGTCAGTTTATTAATTGAGCAGGAGGCGATACCGGATAAATTTTACCCGGCAGGAGGCATTCATGCCGGGTCAATTTATCAATTGAGCAGGAGGTGCCAAGCCGGTTAAATTTATCTGATTTATTAATTGAGCAGAAGGCTTTGTGCTGGGTAAATTACTTAGAGAACATGAGTCAATTGCAGTCGATTGATACAAGTGGGCCAAGAGCAGCCCTACACAATACGTGTGAGAGTTTTCCAGACAAGGAAAAAGATATGCGAATGGTGAGTGCAGCACTGAATAAGAAATTGGGGAATGAAATGCGGCCACTGGGGGGTACATGGGATATTACCTCATAAGAACAACAGTAAATTTGATATGGAAAAAGAACTATGGAAAGAAGTGGAAATTGTTGAAAAGGGAATGGAAGGAAAAGGCAGACGTAAAGTGGAACACTATGTTATTAGCAAGTTGGAGGAATAATGCATGTGACAAAGTGATAGAGGTATGTACTGCAGAAGGAACACCAAAAGGTTGGGAGACGCTAAAGGCGAAGCATGAATAGAGGGATGGGCACCGAAAACGAGAGCAGGAAAAACAATGTAAGCAAACCAAGGCTGGCCTAGATAGGAGAGAAGGGCAGGAATGTCAGTCTAAAGTTCAAACTGATAGGGAAATAAGGGATCCCAAACCCATGTCTGGCATACTGACCCTGTTTGAGGACAGTGACCGCGATGAGGAGTGGGCACCCACCATACCCCCCCCCAACCTTACCAGGTGCCAAGTGCACCCAATGTTCCTGAACCCCAATTCTCCCAGTATTCAGATACAGTGGCCGCTTGGGTAAAACAGTGACAGCAGGGAAGGGGAGGTCTCTATAACCTCAGATCCAGAAAGGGAATTATTCTGAGGATTATTCCGAGACAGAGAGGGAAGAATCCAATAGAACCCCAGAGTTAATGGCTCCACAAAGACAACTGCCCACCTGAATCCTGCCCAATCCACGAGTAGGAGGAGGGACAGCCCTCAGTGATTCCTGTGTATGCACCCTGGAAGCTTCAAGGACTGATAATGATCATGAATCAGGCCCCAGATAGAAAAGAAAAACCAGCACAGTTTGCTCAGTCTGTCCGCAGGGGTACTATACCAATGCTTAATGCGACCCCACAAGATTTATTCGGTCTCTGCTGCATGATTCTCTCAACTGAGGAGGGGCAGAAATGGAAGGCAGAATTAAGATACCAAACCTATCAGGAGTTACATGTAGGAAACCCTAATGAGAAGGAAAAGACAGACCAGATTATTCAAACCTTGGAAAGGGCTCTCCAGCAACCTGTAAACATCACTAAAGTTCTTGAATGCAAACCTAAGCCTGGGGAATCGGGACCAGACAATTGGGAGCGATTTGTGGCCTGCTACAGCATTTTCGCAGGAGACCTGGCCTTTAATAATGGGAATCTGTTCTCCCAGTTTAATGTCCTACTGTTCCAATGCTTACCAACTAAGATAGACAAGATGATTAAAACGAATAATATGGATTGGCCTGACAATGCGAGTGCGACAAGCTTTGACATATTATTGGGACCCAGCTTTTGAATCCCGATCCACCCCAAAGGGAACTAATATTCAAGGTGAATATGTTCAGTGGGGAGAAGGACGCGAGCAGGCTATACCTGGCAATCAGAACTGGGATCATTTTCCCGATAGGCCGTACCCTGATAACCTGGACTCTTATTGAACAGGACCCAAAAGAATGCTAGCCCAATGACTTCCATCTACCACGCCGACCATTATCCCAGACAGACAATGGGTAATGGGGGGCCAACCCTGGTCCAAGTGGGCTGTGCTTCAATTGTGGACGTCCTGGGCATTGGAGGGTGAGGTGCCCATGGGAACAAAAACCTACCAAGGGACAGGTGGGGACAGTGACCTGTTTAGAAATTGACAAGCAAGGATACTTCCTACCGTGAGTACCACCCCTCAAGAAGAGCCCAATGTAATACTGTATTGAAAGATGCTGGTATTCTAATTCCATTTATGATTGATACGGGGGCAACCACATCCACTCTCGATCAGGAAATAGTATCAGAACAGGGATTCCAGCTATCGGACGCTACAATCACTCTGTCTGGGTTCGAAGGCATGGAATGTATGTATTCACGTACCCAGCCACTGCAGGTAGAATTCCAGGGGAACCAGTGTGAGATTTCATTTACAGTCACCACCAGTCGGGAGTGTAATCTAGCAGGGAGAGACTTGCTCTGTCTGTTGGAAGTCGAGATTCTATGCACAGACAAGGGGAATCACCCTGGGACTAGTGAACAACCGACAGCTGCCCCAGTTTCTGACCACCAGTGGTGGGCACTTAAACTGAACTCCACTTCGTCTGAACCCCCCTGCCAGCGGTTGACCCACATGTGACCCTGTGCTATGACCCTACGGGGTGCGCCATTGAGGAAAACTAATATTATGCACCCCTCGAGGGACAGATGTTTCCAGTCATGGTGATTGGAGAGGTTAAAGGAAAAGAGGGCAGTATATTACTGGCCGAAGTTCCGGATTTTGTTTGGTGACAGACAGGACTGGTGGTTCCCCATACCACCGTTAGGGTTTGCCCTGGGTTCAAGCCAAAGAACCTAGGTTTCCTTGCCTACACTTGATGAAACAAGCCTCCAGCATGGAGGAGACTGGCAAGACTTGCCCATGGGCCAAGTCCCATACTGGAAGGCGTCTGAGGTGAAGACGGGACATCTGGTAAAACACTCTTTAATACTGACTGAATCTAGGACGTTGTACCCCATCTCTGGGCAATTTCAGGCCATGAAGTCCGCTGCACCAACTGCCCCCTGTCCGGATCACCGGGAAAGAAGGACAGACTCTCCCATCCATTCCGCAATACCCCCTCAAGCCTGAGGCAACGTTTTATGAGGATGGAAGCTCTTTTGTGGATCCAGCAGGGAAACTATGTTCTGGCTATGCGATAGTGACGGCCAGTGAAGTAATTGAGCAGGCCTCTTTTGAAGCAGCTGCCTCAGCCCAGAAAGCTGAGCTGTTTGCTCTGACTCGTGCCTGTATCCTAGCAACAGACAGAAGTGCGAATGTTTACACAGACTCCCATTATACATTTGGAATTGCACATGACTACGGGACTCTCTGGGCACATGGAGATTCTTGACTTCCTCTGGCCACCCCTTTAGTAATGCTACCTTTGTAAACAACTTACTCACCGCTCTACAGTTACTTCAAGTTTTGGCTATTATTAAATGTGCAGCCCACACCCACATGTCCGATCGGGTCACTAAAGGCACTAAAAGCAGATAAGACAGTGAAAAGTGCGGCACAATCCTCAGTAGTTGTAGTCCCCTTGAGTTCCCGTCAAGCAACTCTCCATGACTTAAGCAGAACGGGTTTGCCAGACACGTGGGAGGTACGTACTTTCAGGGGGACACCTCTGAGGAGGAGTGCAAACTGTGGTCCCAGATGGGGTGCCAAAAAGACTCTGAGCTGTGCTTTTGGATCACCCCAGCAGGACAGGTTTGTGTTCCTACACAGTTTTTACCAATATTGGTTGATTATATACATAATTGTACACACCTGGGAAAGGAGGGAATGGTTGGTAACCTGTACCCTGCACACCGGCTACGTCTCCCTTGCCACGTGGACCTTTTTTGTGTCTACATGTTGATTTTATTGAATTGCCTAGAGTACATTACTCTAGATACTGCTTAGTTATTACTATATTAGTAGATGGATTGAAGCTATTCCAACTACCAATAATACTGCTATGGCTGTTGTGAAAGTATTATTATGGGAAATAATTCCCAGGTCTGGCCTGCCAGAGATGCTGAGCTCTGACAATGGCGTTTACTTTGTGGCAAAAGTAACCGAAGGGGTATGTAATGAACTAGCCATCAAGCAACAATTCCACTGTGTACACCACCCACGGGCCGCTGGCACAGTGAAGAGAGCCACTGGCACTCTGAAGAGTAAATTGGCCAAGCTAATGGCACAGACTGGACTCACTTGGTTGAAGGTCCTGTCGCTAGCCCAATTCCACATGAGGGTTACCCCACAGGGGAAAACAGAGTTGTCACCAGCTGAAATCATTTATGGATGGCCCATGAGGACATCCTGGGGACCAAGATCTTGTGTACCATCGCTCCCAGAAAATCTACCAGCAAAAATTGGATATACATCCCCTGGGGGAAAAGATAGGGAAATATATATGTCAACTAACCAAAATTCTCCAAGCATTACCTTCACAGGTACAATAGGCTTACAAGGAAGAGAACTACCCTGCAGAGAGGAGTGACTATCCCACCCTAGAACCTGGGGATTTTGTCCTGATCAAGAACTGGGATCGAGGGAAACTCAGACCTCAGTGGAGAGGACCATATCAGGTGTTACTGACCACTCCCACAGCTGTAAAACTGAAGGGGAAATCTCGGTGGGTACATCAAACAGATTGCAAATGTGCTACTGAAGGAACTGAGTAGAAGGACTCTCTCGGACTAAAGGAAAATAGTTGATAGTGGTGTTTGTGCTTATGCCTTTGAGAGGGTGCATCCCAGCATCTGGGGGCCCCCATGTCAACACCTTTCTGTCTTTCTGTCACACCTATGCCAAACAGGTAGAACCAGGGGCCTGCTGGGTTTGCGCCGAAATTCCGCAGCATGGTAAGACTATGATCCAATGTCGGTAATCCTGCTTTCTCAAATAACACCCGGGGAAGTGAGGCATGGAATTGTAGTCCAGTCAGAGACGACTGTGGCTGTCTATGTTTTGAGGGATGGTTTCTCACGCACCCACCAAACGGAACTTCATATACTGAGAAACATGCATCCTGGCCATACCTGTGGGTGCCTAGCAGCGGAGTTGTAAATGCCACCTGTTACTGTAACTTCCAGGGAGGGGAAGATGCATTTTTTTTCTGGGAAATAGCAGCTGTACCACCTATACCACTGCAGACTCTCCCCAACCAGTGAATAGCACCCACTGGGTATGTGGAAATCGAACCTATATATATGACTCCCAAGGGAAACTGCCAGCAGATGGGACCCGCAAAGTCCCAGCAAAGGGTGGACGCGCTGTTGTTACGTAGCATATTTAGTACCCCATCTGAGAGTCGTGGCCCAGCTGCAGGATCACCTCCACTGGAATGGGCAGCGAAGAGGTATAACTGAGACTGAGCGATTTTTGATGATTGCTTTTCCCTACTATGGAGTAGCCAGGAATTCACAAGAGATAATCAATTTGGCTACAGCACTTAAGGAGCTGGCCAACAATATTGCAGGGGCCCTGACAGAAACACAGGACCAAGTAACAGAAATATCGACTGAAATGATTACAATTTGGCAAACAGTCCTACAGAACCGGATGGCCCTTGATTTCATTCTGGCAGAAAAAGGAGGAACATGCACCATTATAGGGAAAGTATGCGGTACCTACATACCCAATGAATCTAGTAACATGCATCCCTTTCTGAGCATATAAACCAGGAAATACAAAAGATTCATAATGTAGGACAGATGTTGCATGGGTTTGACAGCAGGACAGGATGGTGGTCGTTTGGGAGCTTCTTCAGGAATATCGGTGGTATACTATTGCATTATGGAAGTATTGTACTCATTGTAATTGCTGTCATTCTTGTATTGCATTGCTTGTGGCCCCTGGTGGATAGCTCCTTCAGCCGTGGGATCCGATTGTAACCTTGGGGCCCTGAGAGTTATCATGAAATGATAAAAAAGAGGGAATGAAGAATTGAGGATATAAAAAAAATCATTTTGAACCTATGTAACCTCTGGCTAAAAGAATAATTGGGACTGAATAGGAATTTTTGAACTGAAGTAAACTCTGTCTTCAGCAGTTAGCTAAGACAGGCTGATTACAGTTTGCACAGAGACATTGAGAGTTTGGTAACATTGTACATTGTACCCTCGTTTGAGTAGGAGGAGGAGGAGAACTCACCGATAAGGACAGGAATGAACATCCATCTGTAATTAAGTCAGGGCCTAGCAAAGGGAATAACTGATAAGGACTGGACAGCACATCCATCTGTCATTAAGCCTTGATCTAGCAGACTCTCTAGTCTGTAACTAGGTTTTGCACCAACAGACTTGGTGGGCGTATCAGCTCTAATGACATCTTGCAACAGTAATGTATGGGGCTTGCTATGTATAAATATATGGCTGTAACTGGAGAGAGTGAACCCACTTGTCCGATAGTGGCAGTACTTACGTGCCTTCCCTCTGATGACTGGGTCTCAAACTTCTGCAGGGGGGTGCACAATAAACTGTTGTAACTATAAGAAGCTGGTCTCCCGAGTTTTATTCAGATTTGACTTTAACAGTCTTAGCCACTGAGGTGAAGGAAGGCAGCAATAAAGATAGCAAATAGGGCGGGTGTAAGGATGCAGCCCTGTTTGACACCTGTCTTAACAGTGAAGCGTTCTGATTCAGCGCCTCAACTGCTGAGTGCTGTCATCATACAGTAGCCTCAGGACTTGTCAGTACTTGTCAGGGCAGCCATGACTTGATCATATACGCCAGAGAGCTTGGTGGTCTACTGTACAAATGCCTCTGTCAAAACAATGAAAACCAAGAACAAAGGTTGCCTTTGTTCACAGCATTTCTCCCGTAATTGGTGTGCTGTGAAAATCACATTTGTGGTACGTCTAGATGGGCGAAAATCACACTGCGATTCAGGGAGTATTTCTCCAGACAGCTGGAGTTGGCCGGCAAGGATGTGTGAAGGAGGGTGATGCTTACATAATTGCCATAATTTGCCTTGTCTTCCTTCTTAAATATGATCATTATTAGAGAATCCCTGAGCTTTAAGGACAGTTGTTCATTTTCACAGACCTTTAGGAGCAGGGTGTGTATGTGGTGCAGGGGTGCTGGGCCACCTTCCTTGACGATCTCTGCTGGGATTGCATCAGTACCAGTAGCTTTGCTGCTTTTCGGGATCCTGATAACATCATGGACCTCTTTCATACTGGAAGGTTCCCCCATTTCTTTTCTCACGGGTCTCTCTGGTGGACTTGATTTGTAATCTCTGGTTTAACAGCGCTGTCACGATTAAGAAGTTCTTGAAAGTGCGCTCTCCATCAGTTGTTGATTTCCTTCCAATCCTTCAACAAGTTATTTCCATCCTCATAACAACAGGCTCCGGGATATCTTCCATCTACTTTTATATGACTATTGAATGGTTTCCTCAGTACAATAAGATGGATTCTTGACAGTCTACCTCACTATGACCTTGCAATTTATTGTCTATCTGCAGTGTATTTTGTAATTGCAACACTTCGTTTTGAATTCTGATATTGTTTTACATTGCACTACTTCATTGCACTGTTATAATGAATTGATCTGTATTGATGGCATGCAGAACAAACATTACCTTGGTAGGTGTAACAATAATAAACATATTTTCCAATTTACCATTTCAGTTATTTCTAGGAAGCTTTTACACATTTTCACTTGAAGACCAAACAACTTCCAGCTCTATTGCTCATTTGCGCAAGAAATTCGGCAGATGCTGGAAATGCAAAGCAATACACACAAAATGCTGGAGAAACTCAGCAGGTCAGGCAGCATCTATGGAACAATCGATGTTTCAGGCCGAGACCCTTCATCAGGATTTGAAGGGAAGGGGGAAGATGGCAGGACAAAAAGACAGAGGTAAGGGGAAGGAGGCCAGCTAGAAGGTGATGGGTGAAGCCAGGTGGGCAGGATAGGTAAAGGGCTGGAGAGGCAGGAATCCCACATTTTGTGTGATGTTTAAATTGAACATCTTAACCTTCATTCTGCATTGGTAAGCATAGATAATCATTATTAAATCATACAGGTAAAGTTAAAAAAACAAACTTACTTTTCAATATACTGGTAAATAAAAAAGCTATTTGATTAGCTTGATAATATATGCCTGAGTCTTCAATATCTATCTCATCCAAAAAATGAAATATTAAGTTTTATTTTGATTTCCATGCATGCTGATATTTTTAAAATCCAAATAAAATAATTCCCTAGATTTAAAGGAAATGCATCTTACTGGTGATTGTACTACTGATATTATAATTTGCAATGTCTCAGTAGCACAGTGGTTAGCACAATGCTTTACAATGCCAGCGACCTAGTTTCAGAACCGGCCCCTGCCTGTACATTCTCCCCCATGATTGTGTGTGTTTCCTCCGGGTGCTCCAGTTTCCTCCCACAATCCAAAGACATGCCAGATGGTAAGTTAATTAGTCATTGTAAGTTGTCCTGTGATTAGGCTAGGATTAAATGGGGGAATTGCAGGGTGGTGCAGCTTGCAGGGCTGGAAGAGCCTATTCTGCACTGTATCTCAATAAAATAAAAATAATTTGTTTCAATAAAGATATTTCTTAATCTATATTTTTATAGTAATGTTGTTCATTCAAAGCATGGGGCATGATACAGAGGTTTGCTGAAGATGCAAAAATTAGCTGTGTGGTTGACAGAAAGAAGGAAAATTTTGAACTGCCAAAAGATATTTCCAAATCTAACCTCTGCTTTTTTGTGACAAGCATGTTAAATGTTTATGACAAATCTGCCGATGGATAGTTTTTTCTCCCACTTAACTTAATTACAGATAATGAAGTGGTTCCAAAGATGTATCTGATGGAATTTCTGAAAAAAAGCACATAATGTACTAGCCGATATGAAACAATGTACAGAATCAGAGGGCAAGTTACAAAGTGTATTGTTAGCTCACCATCGAGAACTCTACAACTCATGTTCTCAATACTATTTATTACTTAGTTATTCATTATTATCATGATTTTTGTATTTGCACAGATTGTCTTTGTTTGACCATAAAACCACTCGGCCCATCGAGTCTGCTCCGCCATTTCATCATGGCTGATTTATTATCCCTCTCAGTGACTTGGCTTCCACAGCAGTCCATGGCAGTGAACTCCACAGATTCACCATCCTCTGGCTAAAGAAATTCCTTCTTACCTCTGTTCTAAATGTACATCCCTCTATTCTGAGGGAATGCCCTCTGGTTACTCACTATAGCAGGGGTGTCAAACTCATTTTCGGTCACGGGCCGGATTGAGCAAAATGCAGCTTCATGCGGGCCGGATCAGTCGGACACGTGCGAACGCAGCTTTCGTTGCCTCCGTTTTTTCAGCCTGCTCTCATGTGTCTCAGTCTCTGCTATAACTACAAAGTGTTTCACTTTACAAATTCCGTTTCTTATGAAGAAGACTGCCGAGCAAGACTGCCGAATAAACACTAAAAACCCTGAAAAACTGGTACCTGAATAAACTCAGCATTAGCCATATCATACGCCATAGGCGCTTCAATTACTGGGGCCAGCTTTAATAGTAATTAGATATTATCTCGCGGGCCAAAGATAATTCCACCGCAGGCCGGATTTGGCCCGCGGGCCTTGAGTTTGACATATATGCACTATAGGAAACATCCTCTCCACATCCATTCTATATAGGACTTTCAACATCTGATAGATTTCAATGAGATCCCCCATCATTCTTCTAAACTCCAGTGAGTACAGGTCCAGAGCCATCAATCACTCCTCATACATTAACTCTTTAATTCCTGGAATCATCTTTGCGAATGTCCTCTGGACCCTCTCTAATGCCCAAACCTGCTCACAATGCTCTAATTGCAGTCTGACAAATACCTTAAAAAGACAGCATCATAAGACCATAAGTTTTAAGAGAAGAAGTAGGCCATTCAGCCTGAGTCTGCTCCACCATTCAATCATGGGCTGATCCACTTCATCCAGTCATCCCCACTCCCCTGCATTCACCCCATACCCTTTGATGCCCTGGCTAATCAAGAACCTATCTAGCTCTGCCTTAAATACACCCAATGACTTGGCCTCCACAGCTGTTCGTGGCAACGAAGTCCACAGATTTACCACCCTCTGACTAAAGTAATTTCTCCCATCTCAGTCCTAAAAAGACATCTGTCAATCCTGCTCTTTTATTCTAGTCCTCTGAAAATGAAAGCTAACATTGCATTTCCTTACCACCAACTCAATCAGCAAGTTAACCTTAAGGGAAAGATTCCCAAATCTTTTGCACCGCTGATTTTCAATTTTCTCTCCTTTTAGAAAATAGTCTATGCCTTTATTCCTTCTACCGAAGTACATGACTATACACTTCCCCACACTATATTTCATCTGCCACTTCTTTGCCCATTCTCCCAATCTGCCTAAGTTCTTCCACAGACTCCCTGGCTCCTCACCAGCCCCTGCCCCTCCACCTTGCACCATCTGAAAACTTGGCTACAAAGCCATCAACTCCATCATTCAAATTGTTGACATAGAATGTGAAAAGAAGATGTCCCAGTACCGACCCTTGTGAGCATCATTTGTTCCGGCAGCCAACCGGAATAGGACCCCTTTATTTCCACTCTTCCTCCTGCCACTCAGCCAATCTTCTATCCATGCTAGTAGTTTTCCAGTATTACCATGGGCTCAAATCTTGTTAAGCAGCATCATGTGCAGCAACTTGTCAAAGGCCTTCTGAAAATCTTGGTAAACAACATTCACAGTGATTCTCCTTTGTTTATTCTGCTTGTTATTTCCTCAAAGAATTCCAACAGATCTGTCAGGCAAGATTTCCCGTAAGGAAACCATGCTTTCTTTATCATGCGCCTCCAAGAACATTTTGCACATTAATTGTTTGTCCATCTTTGTGTGTAGCTTTTCATTGATTGTATTTGTTTCTCTGTATCTACTGTGAATGCCTGCAAGAAAATAAATCTCAGGGTAGTACATCGTGACGTAAATGTACTTTGACAATAAATTTATTTTGAACTTTGAATGCAGGGTTAGATTGGTATTTCAGAGTGGTTGTTACTGGAGTGTTTTTCTGCATCGACATGGAAAAAGATGGCTACAAATTACATTAGAAAATATAAATGGATATGTAATTGGGAAACTAATCTTAAGCCAAGTGTATATGAAGTATTAGACTTTGATAAAGAAAGGAGGTCACAAATTATTTGAGAGATAAGAATCTAAATGGGTTGGAGAAACAAAGGAATCTTGAGATACAATAGCAAATACTATAATGAATTAATAGAATGTATGGTTACCAGAATGTGTGCTTAACCCACTGCTTTACTCTCTCTCCACCCATGACTGTGTGGCTAGGCACAACTCAAGTGCCATCTTTAAATTTGCTGAAGAAACAACCATTGCTGGCAGAATCTCAGACAGTGACGAGAGGGTGCACAGGAGCAATATGTACCAACTACTGTACTTGAGTGGAGTCACAGCAACAACCTTGCACTCACAGACAGTAACACCAAAAAGCTGATTGTGAACTTCAGAAAGGGCAAGACAAGGGAACACACACACCAGTCCTCAAAGAGTGATCTGAAGTAGAAAGAGTGAGCAATCACAAGTTCCTGCGAGTCAATACCTCTGAGGACCTAACCTGCACCCAACATAGTAAAGCAGCCATAAAGAAGGCAAGACAGTGCCTATATTTCATTAGGAGTTTGAGGAGATTTGGTAATAAATCCAAGATGGCGGTGCGACACAGCTTGCAGTGGCCACTCCGGAGCTGATTATCCAATATTTGTGAAGCGGGGTGCCCTGCGCAATCATAATTGGATGAAAAATGGATGTGGGAGCATGGAGGAACATCTGGAAATCTCCAGGAAGACCTTCTTCATTGCTGCTGCTGCTGTGAGGTCCGGATCTCTGCTGGGAAGAACAGGCCCCCAGTCCTCTGGGTCGCGTTGCCGATGGCCGTTGGCGGGGCATCTTAAAACGCTCAGCAGAGGATGGTGCTCAGAGAAGCTGTGCCGGAGGGGATGGTCGGAGGCTCGGAAGTTCGACGGACTCGGAGTCCACTGCAGTCGGAGTGCTTTTACTGTGTGCTGTGTCTGCGAGACTGGATTCGACAGAGCTTTCATTGTGTGCTGCATCTGCGAGGCTGAGTCGGGCGGTGCCGTGGAAGTCCATAGTGGGTGTACTCCCTTCTGCCGCCTGCGTGGGATGATGAGTCTATCGGGACCCTGAGGACTTGTGGAAACTGTGTGGTGGTTTCTTTTGAACTTATAGTCTTTTAACATTTTTGGACTATTTTTACTGTGCCCATGGTCTGTTTTTTTATCAATTATGCTATTGTTTGCACTGTTGTAACTATATGTTGTAACTATGTGGTTTTGTGCAGGTCTTGTAGCTTTAGTTTTCGGTCTTGTTTTGTCTTGCTTTGTCTGGTGGGATAGGAGCTCCTTTCCGGGGAACGTGCTAAGATTGTAGCACGATATTAATACACAGCAGCCTCTCCGGACTCAGGATTGGGGATTGCCAAACATTATGTGGATTTTTTGGTGTAGTTTGTTTTGTCATGTGCTTTTGTGATATCATTCTGGAGGAACATTGTCTCATTTTTTAACTGCATTGCATTTGTGGTTTCTAAATGACAATAAACTGAATCTGAATCTGAATCTGATATCACCAAAAACACAACAGGTGTACTGTGAAGAACATTTTAACCAGCTGCATCACCATCTGGTAAGGGGGAGCTACTGTACAGGATCGAAGTACGTTGCAGTGAGTTGTAAACTTAGTCAGCTCCATCATGGGTACCAGCCTCCATAGTATTCCCAGGACATCTTCAAGGAGTGGTGCTTTAAAAAGACGCCGTTAAGGACCCCCATCACCAAGGATATGCCTTCTTCTCATGGCTACCATCAGGAAGGAAGTACAGAAGCCTGAAGGCACACACTCAATGATTCAGGAACAGCTTCTTCCCCTCTGCCATGTGATTTCTGAATGGACATTGAACCCATGAACTCTACCTCATACTGTTTTATTTCTATTTTTTGCACTAATTTTTGACTATTTAATATATATCTATACTTACTGTAATTCACTATTTTCTTTTTCTCTCCATTATTATGTATTGCATTGTACTGTTGCTGCAAAGTTAACAAATTTCACAACATATGCCTGTGATATTAAACCTGATTTTGATTCTGATCCAGTAACCCCATTAAAATACATAAGAACTGCAAAGAAGTCTTATTAAATCTCTGCTGAATGTTGTATTGTGCTTTGTTTAACATATTATGTATAATCTAGATGGCTATATTATAGAAATTAATTTGAGGCATTGAAGAATGAATAAAAAACAACTTTAGAAGGACTTCCGGTAAGATGGCGATTGTTTAGCTGCTCCGAACTTTTGTTCCGTTACTGTCGCTACCTTTCCACTAAATGTCTCCATTTTTTAAACCTTAGTTAGGAATTATTTCGGTATCTCTTACTTGCCTGTGAATATATCTAACTTACAATGTCTAGCAAGAGTTCTAAATCCGGGAGAAAAGAAGCTATGACCCCGTCGGACGAGACGATGGTTGCGCTTGAAAAGCTCCGAGACGAAATCTTAAAGGAATTTAAAACCGCTGGGGACTTCCGCAAGAGTTCTAAACCCGGGAGAAAAGAAACTATGACCCCGTCGGACGAGACGCTGGTTGCGCTTGGAAAGCTCCGAGACGAAATCTTAAAGGAATTTAAAACCGCTTTCAAACAGTTAGAAGACAAACTGGATTGGATCAACAATAAAGTGGACAAACATGCTGAACAGTTATCTCGCATCGATTCGACTTCTGAAGATTTAGAAAGTCGTGTTCGATACTTGGAGACTCTCTGTTGCAGCTTAGAGGAAAAATCTAACAAACTTCTTTCCAAAATGGTGGATCTCAAAAATCGCAGCAGACGCTGTAACATCAGAATTCTGGGATTACCAGAGGCGACTGAAAAGGGATCAACCGTGAAGTTTTTCGCCGAGTTTCTCTGTGAGTTATTCGGGAAAGATTTGCTTCCGAAGCCGCCCGAGCTCGAACGGGCACACAGAGTTTACGTTCCCCCCGGAATTCTGGGCTCCCACCCGCGACCAGTAATCTTGTGTTTCCATCAATACCAGGTAAAACACAGTCTAATCGTAGAGGCGCGTCGCAGGGGGTCTCTTCCTTTCAAGGATACAACCATTCGCTTTGTGGAAGATTTTGCACCCCAGACCTTAAAGATGCGTGCTGAGTTTAAAGGCGCAATGAAAGTGCTTTTTGATCATGGTTTCAAACCTTCCCTTCGTAACCCTGCTGATCTACGAATCAAGCTTAATACCGGGAAATATAAGTGGTTCAAATCAGCGAAGGAAGTCTTCCGGCTATCCAGTCATCTTCGGAATCTGATCGGACCTCATAAAATGGTGGATAAGTACTCCTCGTAGTAAAATTACTTTCTCTGGACTCGGAATTCACTTGAATCACTCAGACATTATTCATTGAAACTTTAAGGGCTGTTGACAATCTCTTCCGGGACTTGGTGTGTGTGTAATCTATTTTTATTCTTGTATAACTTTACCTACAGAGTTCTGCAACTAATTCTAACTTGTTTTGGAGGTTCGAAGTCTTTAGTGAAGGCCTCCCTGTTTGTCGGTTCACAGTTCAACTGCTGATTTATTTTTCCTTCGTTTTAAATATTTATTTATTTTATCTTTTTCTTTTCTTCACCCCTTTTTTCTAATCTCTGAATTTTTTTCTCCCTTCTCTGTAAATGGTTGATAAACACTTGTCTTGAATTTATAACTTTCCCCTTCCTCTTCTTTTTTTCTTTTTCCTTCTTACCTTTTTTTTTCTCCTTTCTCTTACTTTATTCTTCTATAATGTTTCGCGGGTAGGTTAGTTTTGGTTTTCTTCCAATTTTCTCTGTATTAAGTTGTATATTTCTGCAGAAGGTGTTCTAATCTGTAGTTATGTTTTCTAGTGCATAAACTAGTTATTATTTGCTATAATATTTATACGGAAATGTTGTTAATGACACAGATCTGGAAGTTGTATTTGGGTTAATTTTTTTGGTAGAGCTAGCTACTTGTTTTGGTAGCCGTCTAGTTTTGGGTTGTGCGGTTGGGGTGGGTTTTCCAGTTCCAACATCTCTTTATTGCTTAGGACATGTTTATATTTTGACCTTACGAATCTATGTTTACATCTCTGCTCCCAGACTGCTATTGTACTGCTTGACTTTTTATATGCCTGCTGCCTTTTATGCATTAGTAATTGATAATGGCTAGTGCACTTAAATTCGTGAGCTGGAATGTAAAGGGACTGAATCACCCTGTTAAAAGGAGGAAGGTATTCTCACATATCAAACAACTCAAAGCTGACATTGCTTTCCTTCAAGAAACTCATATTCGTTGTTTTGATAACTCCCGGCTTCTGTCGAAGTGGGCGGGTTAGCATTTTCATTCATTCTTTACCGCTAAAGCTAGGGGAGTTTCCATTCTTATTAACTCAAATATTCCTTTTGAACTCCATAATAAAATATCTGATACAAATGGCCATTTTATTATTGTTTCTGGTAAACTATATAACACTAAAGTTGCACTAGCAAACCTGTATGCCCCCAACTTTGATGATGTTAACTTTTTTGAATGGTTTTTTCCCTCACTACCAGATTTAAACTCATACTCTCTTATATTGGGTGGTGACTTCAACTGTTGGTTGGATCCTAAACTGGACCGATTGTCCTCTGTTACCAGATCACCTACTAAATCTGCCTTAGCTATTCAATCGGTTCTTAATTCGGATCTAAAGTTCCATAAGGTCTGGGGACCTTCTATCGAGTACTTTCATAACCTTCCTCTTGACTAGGGTTTTTTTTTTCTTTTTTTTTTCTTCTTCCTTGCTTTCAGCTCCCTTTTTTTTTCTGGTAGTAGGCATTATTATCCTCTGTTGCTAAGTGTATTCACAGTCTGGGAGTTTGACTGTCCGGACTTATACTCTTTATACTGTGTGGTGGTTGGTCTGGAGTTGTTGTTGTTTTTTTCTTGTGTTGTGGGGCTTGGGGAGGACGCTAAGCTCACTTGTCTTTAATTTAGGTGCTTTTTTGTTAAATTCTCTTCCTTTGTAGCATATTGTTATTGTATGCTTAATCTTGCACTGTATTAATGCTCCTCATTGGGATTTGGGGGTTTTAATTTTGTAAAATGTTTTGAAAAACTAATTTAAAATTTTTTTAAAAAAACAAACAACAACTTTAAAGAATTATACCTCAAATGTAAAGTTACATTTTTCAGACAGGGTTTCCTTGGTTTTCTATAGAGAAGACTAAGGGATGGCTGAATTGAGGCTTTTGAAATTGTGGGAAGTTTTGATTCTGAACAGAGTGAACAAAACCAGATGGCTTCCAGGAAATCAAATCTCAAATTCAGAAAGAACCTCTTTGTCTAGAGAGTAAAGAAAATATGAACATTGTTCCCAGAAGGAATGGATGAGACAATTAGGATGAAAGTATTTAAGGGGATAAGTATGAAAGGAAGAAGGAACTCATTTGTTATGCTGATGGAGTTTTGTAGAAAAGTATAAATCAGTATTTTTGTTATTTCACACGTTCCAAGGTACAGTAAAAAATCTGACATACAGATCACTTCATCACATCTATACATGCAGGTGGAACAATGGGAAAAGCAATTATAGAATGCACTATGGCATTATAGTTACAGAGAAAATGCAGTGCAGGTAGACAATAAAGTGCAAATCCATGACCAGCTAGTTTGTGAGTCCTTCTTATACAAGAGCTCCATTCATGCCTGGTTCTACGTGCTTTCAGGCATTTGAATTTTCCACTTGATGGGATGGGGGGGTGGGGGAAAGAAGAGAAAATGTCTGGGTATGAGAAGTCTTTAATATTGTTGGCTGCTGTACCAAAGCAGCAAGAACTGTAGACAACGTCCACGGAGAGGAGGCTGGTCTTGTGATTTGAGCAGAAGAGGCACATAGAAAAGCAAATCACTTTTCATGGGCAACTGCAGCTGAATGGCCTCCTTCTGAGCAGTAATTTTATCAGAAAGCTTTATCAGTTAAATTTGTATTAATTTTCCCTGTACTGAAAGAAGAAATATCTTTTATAGTGTTTTCACCTAAAATATGTCATCCTTTAACATTCTGCTAAATCTGTTCTGCACCTTCAGAAAGACCTTGACATCCTTCCTAAACTGTGGTGTCCAGAAGTAAACATAAAATGCAGAAGTTGATCTAAGTGCCATGAAACAAAATTTAATATGTAGACCTCAGTGGAACAAAGTTCAGTCTCAATTTGACACAATAAACTGACACGACCTCACACAGGACTAGAAAAAGCCACAGCAGTTGTAAACTCCATCAGCCCATCATGGGCTCTAGCCTCCCCAGCAATAAGGAATCTTCAAAAGGTGAGCAACACACACAATATGCTGTAGGAACTCAGCAGGCCAGGCAGTGTCAATGGAAAAAAAAATACAGTTGACGTTTTGGGTCCTGCTGAAGGGTTTTGGCCTGAAATGTCGACTGTACTTTTTTCCTTAGATGCTGCCTGGCCTGCTGAGTTCCTCCAGCATTTTGTGTGTGTTGCTCAATTTTCCAGCATCTGCATTTTTTCTCTTGTTTGTGATCTTCAGAAGAAAATGTCTCAAAAAGGCAGCATCCATTACTCAGGACACTCACCACTCTGGACGTGCTCTCTTCTCATTACTAACATAAGGGAGCTTCAGCTCTATCAATACACACTGAGCTCTTTAGGAAAAGCTTCTTCCCCTCCACTGTCAGATTTCTGAACAATGAACCAATCCATGAAAACTATCTCACTATATTTGCTGTCTTTTTGCACTACTTAATTTACCTTTTATATATATTTCTTATTGTAATTCATGATATTTTTTATGTATTGCTCTGTATTGCTGCCACAAACCAACACATTTCACAAAGTCCACAATCAATTCCTTGGCCTTACTGACACTGAGTGCAAGTCTGTTGCACTGATTGTATTAATGTCTTTATTCATTAGTTGGAAAAATAGTGTGCATCTGAGAAAAATGCATGTTTACTGACTGTTACAGACTATTTTCTACCAGTTTCTATTTTTGTTTCAAATTGAACTGCGAGAGATTTCACCAAAGCTTTTTTGTACAAGTGAAATGAATATTTTGAACACTTTTTGTCCTACAATTTCCTTTTCCATTGCAGCACTGTAACAATATGGGTAGGTTATGAATATTTTGATTAAAATCGTGGTGATATGAATTTATTTGATCACTTGACAGGCACAATCTCTTTCCTTTTATTAGTTCTGTATTAATATTTTCCTGTGTGTAGTAAAACACTTCATAAATCTTTTATCAGAAGTAATTCAGTTGCAATTCTCTCATTCTCAGAAGGTACCTTTAGCTGGTGAATGTTGCAGGAATATCATTTTACACACGATATTACAGCTTCAGCTCTATCGATCAGAGGCATAGGGAAGTATGAAAGATATGCCCTGACTCTGAAGAACCACAAACCAAGGGAAACACATATAATTATCCCAGAGTGCCTGTTACTGTGACAAACATAGAAGTAGCTGGGGACGTTCTGTCATAATGAAATGAAAAGTTGAAATCAGAGAATGCATGATGCATTCATTCATGCTCACTTTTCTTTCAGTGTCTGTCAAATCCTATGCTGTCTGAGGCACATCCCTTGTGCTCCTGTATTCCTTCAGTCACTGTAAGCCCTGATGATGAAACAGAAGATTGGAAATGCAGTAAATGCACATCCAGTAGATGAAAATAAACTCATATTTTCATGATAACCTTCAGGAAGAGTCTGATAAAGGACGTGAAAATTACCTATCTTTCATTCTTCTTCAATCACAAGCTAGCATGTACATTTTTTAAAAACATTTCTAAAACTCAGACCTTTCTTTCATCTCAATTATTCAGTCTACAGAGATAGGCATTTTATAATAGATATTGGCATATTATAAATTGGTTTACAGCAACCAACTCTGAGAATAATTAGAGTTGAACTCCTAAAGACATTTGTTATTGAGACAATGATGCACAGATCTCTAACCAGCCATTTATCAATCGGAGACAAGACCTTCAGCCAACCTTCATTTCACAAAATGACCCATCAAATTGTGATGTTGGAATAGCTTGAATGTAGTTTATGAACCCTCTGGGAACCTAATGTTGCAATTCTACTGCACAGGATCAGAAAAAGTTGCAAAAAGTTACAAGCTCAGCCATCTCCATCATGGGAACTAGCCTCCTCAGCCTCAAGGACAACTTTGAAAGGGAATATGTCAAAAAGGTGGCATCCATCACAGAGAGATGCCCTCTTCTCCCTGCTACCATCAAGGAGGAAATATAGGAGCCAGAAGACACACACTCAGTGTTTCGGAAACCGCTTCTTTACCTCTGCCATCAGATTTTGAAATGGACGATGAACTGCCTCACTATTTTTTCCTCCTATTTTTCCTCTCTTTTTGAACTGCTTATTTATTTATTTAGTTGATTTTTAATATATAATTTATTTCTTATTGTAATTCATAGTTTTTTTATTATTGTACTGCTGCCCTAAAACAACATATTTCACAACATATGCCAGTGATATTAATCCTGATTCTCGTTCTGTTCTGATCATATTCTCAACATTATTTATTACTTATTTATTATTATTATTATTTGTATTTTCACTGTCATCTTTTGCAGATTGATTAATTGACTATATTTGTTTCTGTGTAGTTTTTTATTGATTCTATTGTGTTTCTTGTATCTACTGTCTGACACAGTGGTGTCAAGAAAACAACCTCTCCCTCAATGTCGCATTAACAAAGGAGCTGATTGTGGACTACAGGAGGAATGGAGAGAGGCTAACCCCTATTGCTATCAATAGACCTGAGGCTGAGACGGTGAACAGCTTTAAGTTTCTCAGCATAAACATCACCAAAGATGATATGGTATGTGTATACACGGTATGTATATATTGGCTGTGTGGTGAAAAAAGCACAACAGCGCCTCTTTCACCTCAGATGATTGAAGAAGTTTGGTATGGGCCCCCAAATCCTAAGGACTTTTTACAGGGGCACAATTGAGATCATCCTGACTGGCTGCATCACTGCCTGGTATGGGAACTGTACTTCCCTCATTCGCAGGACTCTGCAGAGAGTGGTGTGGACAGCCCAGCGCATCTGTAGATGTGAACTTCCCACTATTCAGGACATTTACAAAGACAGGTGTGAAACAAGGGCCCAAAGGATTATTGGGAACCCGAGTCACCCCAACCACAAACTGTTCCAGCTGCTACTATCTGTGAAACGTTACCACAGCATAAACACCAGGACCAACAGTCTCCGGGACAGCTTCTTCCACCAGGCCATCAAACTGATTAATTCATGCTGATACAATTATATTTCTATGCTATATTGACTGTCCTGTTGTAGATACTATTTATTACAAATTACTATAAATTGCACATTGCACATTTCGACACAGACATAACGTAAAGATTTTTACTCCTCATTATTTATGAAGGAAGTAAGTAATAAAGTCAATTATACAGCTAACAGCACATGTTTTATCATAAACCCATTTCATTTGAGCCCAAGCTCCAAAGTATATTCAATTCGTGTAAGTCTGTGGCTGGGGATAGGAGGGGGCCAGGCATGTGGCTACTGGCTGAACAGGAATGGCTGAAAGAATGTCAGTCAGCAGTGTGAACAGGAGTTGAGAGTTTCAGATAGCAGAGGAGTAAGCCCAGAAAGGGGGAATTTTGGCCAAGAGAGGGTGTCAATTGAGCTATCAAAGTATCTGAGTGTGGAATGTTGTAAACAGTTTAACTCCTGGAGGCCTGAGGCTCAAGATAGGGCATTTTTGGATGCCTGAGGGATGGGCCAGAGTAGAGTGGGTGGTTGGAGGATTGGGATTGGGATCTGAGGGTGGGAGGGAAGAGAGGATGGGGAACGAATGGTAAGTAATTGGATTCACCATAGTAAGTCCCATTCCAGTAGAGCACAGTGGTTTCTGTGGGAGTAGCAGGAATGGTCAGCCCTCAGAATGATGTAATTTCCATTACAATAAGATAAAAAAAAAGTTTTGCATGAAAACATTACTTTTTGCCTCATATGTACAAGGTTTAGTCATACTGGTTGATACCTGGCTGAATTTCAGAAGTATGAAATGATCCAGAAATGATGGTTAACACACCTCACTACAGGAGATGTCCATTTTCAACAATCCTGTGCTGAAGTGAACACTAAGAGATCATGTCTTTTAGGTAACAGCCTCTGGAATCCAGAAGAAGGAACACTATTTAACTGAAACCTTTTGGCTTGGAAATTCGATGGCATAGCAATTATTTTAAAATTTTGATGCATAAAAATTAATCACAGATGTATCTAATCAAAGTACACAGCAGTGACATCAGTCATTTCATATTGCACATATATTAAAATAATCTACTTTCATCAAGGAATAATGGAACTCAACAGGAAAGTGGAGTTGTGGTCAAAGATCAACCGTGAACATTCAGAAAGCTGGAGCAACTTTGAGGGCTGAATACCAACTCTAGCTCCTATCTGTTTGGTTCAAGTTAAGTAATCAAGTAAAAATATATCCAAACTATTTGATCCCCTTGTCCATTAAACTATATCTGTGGTCTAGATCTTTATTAAATTCTTGTATTTTTAAAGATTATAATGTACACTCAGTGACTACTTTATTACCTCTTGTATCTAATAAGGTGGCCACTGAGTATATATTCATGGTCTTCTGCTGCTGTAGCCCATCCACTTCAAGGTTTGACATGTTGTGCGTTCAGAGATGCTCTTCTACACACCACTGTTGGAACGTGTGTTACTTGAGTTATTGTCGCCTTCCTGTCAGCTTGAAACAGTCTGGCCATTCTCCTCTGATCTCACTCTTCACCTATAGAACTGCTGCTCACTGGAAGTTTCTTCTAAATTTTTTGCACCATTCTCTGTAAACTCTAGAGACTGCTGGGCGTGAAAATCCCAGGAGATGAATAGTTCTGGAGATTCATAAACCACCCTGTCCAGCACCAAAAATTGCTCCATGGACAAAGTCACTTAGATCACATTTCTTCCCCATTCTGATGTTTGGTCTGAACAACAAATGCGTCTCTTACCCATGACTGCCTGCTTTTATGCATTGAGTTGTTGCCAGATGTGGCTGATTAGACATGTGCATTAACAAGCAAGTGTACCTAATAAAGTGGCCACTGATTGTATTGTTTTAAATGATATACTGTTTAGTACCAATAAGACTTGATTCATTTAGATTTTTTATGAGCATTCTTCTTTCACCTCAGGGCTTTGAATTGAGTTCAATGAATCCAAGCTGATGGAATTGAAGCCATCCCTCTCTTTGAGAATCCAAAGGGGAATGAATTTAGATTACCTCAGCGTAAGTCACAGTGGCAATGAATCCATAGTACAAATCTGTCAATAAGTCTGCACCAGTTGGGACATTTCACACGAATGGCTCTTAATGATTGTGTGGCAGACAAGATCTTTACCTTACCACAGGCTGTGCTGAGGAAATAAAGGGCAATTATCGTTGACCTTGCACTGCTATCTGATGGAGACAGACTGGTTTCCAACTGCACCAAATATAGGACACATCACTCAATGCTTCAGAACATTCAGATTGATTTCTGTCAAGTCCACCATTATACCTTTCAATTATTTTTCATTTGTAGTGTCAACACTGGAAGAACAGGAGACATCGTCCCTGCCTATAGATACAGTGTGCACTAGAAATAGAAATATCACATATTGAGATTTCACCTAGAAAATATTTTACAATCCTATCCCATGTACATCAATTATTTAAGCGACTTTTATATACTGGTTTCTTTTCATCGATAGTGCATTGATTATTCCTGAAATGCTAAGTAGTTTCCAAACTATTTTCATTACAGGAACAGACTGAGTACAAAAGAAAACTGGAGGAGCAATTTGAATGAAGTGTTGGATTAATGAGTACAGCTGAGGGAAGATAGATAGCTGCCAGGGTGCACAGGATATTTGAATCCTGGTGTCTCATTTCGGGAGTGAAGGAGGATAAGAGGTGACTCGATTGAGGTGTACAAGATGACAAGAGACATAGTCTGAGTGGACAGCCAGAGATTTTTTCCCATAGTGAAAGTACCTAATAGAAGGGGGCATAATTTTCAGTATAGTACAGTATTTACAAAGAGAGAGGTGGGTACATGCAATGCCCTGCCAGGATGGTGGTGGAGACAGATAGATTAAGGGCATTTGAGAAACTGTTAGATAGGTACATGGATAACAGAAAAATGTCGGGCTATGTGATCTTGGATTAGGTTAAAAGGTTGGCATAACATTGTCAGCCGAAGAGCCTGTGCTGCTGCTTCATCTTTAGAACTCACACTGCTTTTCTCCATTAGTCTGCTTCCTACATGCATGCTCCATAAACTCTCCACTCTTGCACCAGGCTCCAGTCATGAATTATTGTTGTATTTACTGTCTTAAACTGGCTTCTGGCCTATTCACACTTCTGTTAAAATTCTCATTACCATTTTCAATAGGCAGCCACTCTGAGCTCATCTATTTCTTGTCTATGAGGCCTTGCCCTGACTCTAGAATCTTTGTACTTCAATTCTGGACTTTGCACACTTTTCAATTTTGGTCTTATGTTTCTAATGCAGCCAGAGTCCTGGAAATTCTGAAATCTCTTCCCTAAGGTAATGATAAAGGTCTCCGCCCAAAACATCAACTGCTTATTCTTTTCCATTGATGCTGCTGGCCTGCTGAGTTCATCCAGCACTGTATGTGTATTACACGGAAATACTAACTTTCTTATCCTTGAAGACCTATAGTTTTCACAGTCACTTAGTTTAGCACATCATTATCTGATTCGGTGTTAAATTTTGTTTGATAACACTCTAATTACCAATTCTCAGATGTTTTTAGTTCACTTTGATAATTGCTGTCAATTAATTTACTTGAAGCACGACTTAGCAGATGAGGAGGAAGGAGGTTCCACGTGGCAGTGAACCAGGAAAACAAACCAAGGGACAAACAGAAACACATGGGAGAAGAGTAACTGATTGAGAAGAGAGTTGGAAGACAAGAGTGGGAAGAAAGCATAGTTTTCCTTATCGCTCCATTCCTTTACACTCCTCACCACCATGGAGAAACGAACACTTAATTGAGGGTCTATGAAAAGACAAGGAAACTCAATGGCTTTGCACACAGCAAATTTCCACAAGTGATAAATAAAATTAATGTTATTGCTCTGTGCTGGGTGTTGCTTGAGAGTCTGTACATAAGATGCTAATGAGTCATCTGTCAACAAGTGGCAAGCCCACGTTGATACTCAAGGCAGATTCTTACAGCAGCAGTGAAACTCCACAGCAGAAGCTCCTCAAACATGATGCTTGCAAAATGTCTTCCCACTGGCTTGAAGAGCTACAGAGGCACCCAATTATTACCTTCTTTTTAAATTGTTTTTAAATTGTTCCAATTGTTAGCACTTCTACTTTGGCATGTCATCTAAAACTTTGACAAATTCTACACTCAGTGGCAACTACACGTTACAACAGTGGTGTGCAGAAGAGCATCTTAGATACCTAATACAGTTGCCACTGAGCGTAGAATTTATCAAAGTTTTAAATGACATGCCTTCCTGTCAGCTTGAATCAGTCTGGCCATTCTCCTCTGACCTCTCACATTAACAAGGCATTTTCACACACAGAATTCTCTGTAAACAGAAGATTGTTTTGTGTGAAAATCTCAGAAGATTAACAGTTTCTGAGATACTTAAACCATCACATCTAGCACCAACACTCATTCCATGGTCAAAATTACTTACATCACATTTCTTCCCCATTCTGAGGTTGATCAGAATCAATTCTGGCCTAAACAAAGACCTGGACCTGTTGCAATTTGCTTATCACTACAAAAGGTCTACATTGGATACAAGCTCACTGGCTCTCCAGTTGGACCACCTGGACAATAGCAAGACCTATGTCAGGCTGCTGTTTATTGACTACAGCTCATCTCCAAAACCTGAGCCTCTGTACCATCCTCTGCAACTGGATTCTTTACTTCATTGGGAGACCACTCACAGTACGGATTAGAAATAACATCTCCTCCTCACTGATAATCAGCACTAGTACACCTGAATGACGTATGTTTCGCCTACTACTCTACTCTCCACACCCACAACTTTGTGGCTAGGTACAGCTCAAACAGTGTCTATAAATTTGCTGATAACACAACTACTGTTGCCAGATTTTCAGATGGTGATAAGGGGGCATACAGGAGTGACAGATCAGCTGGCTGAGTGGAGCTGCAACAACAAACGCACTCAATGTCAGTAAGACTAAGGGATTAATTGTGGACTTCAGGAAGGGGAAGTTGAAAGAACACATACCAATCCTCATCGAGGGATCAACAGTTTCAAGTTCCTGGGTGTCAGCATCTCTGAAGATCTATCCTGGGCCCAACATATTGATGCAATTACAAGGAAGGCATGATAGTGTCTGTATTGCTTTAGAAACTTGAGGAGACTCAATATATCACCAAAGACTCTAACAAATTTCTACAAGTGTACAGTGGAGAGCATTCTAAACTGGTTGCATCACCATATGGTATGGAGGGGCCAGTACAAAGGATCGAAGAAAGCTGCAGAAAGGTACGAACTTAACCAGCTCCATCACGGACACTAGCCTCCCCAGCATCAAGGAAATCTTCAAAAGGCGATGCCTCAAAAAGCTCATCATTAATAGTACCCCCATCACCCAGGACATTCCCTCTTCAATGCTGCCATCAAAGAGGAGGGGAAGGTGCCTGAGAACACATGTTCAACATTTTAGGAACAGCTTCCCCTCTGCCATCAGATTTCTGAATGGACAATGAACCCATGAACATTACCTCAATATTTTTTGCTCTCCTTTTGCACTATTTATTCATTTTTTAAAATATATTTCTTATTGCAATTTATAGGTATTGTTATGTATTGCAATGTACTGCTGTCGCAAAACAACAAATTTCATGACAGTGATATTAAACCTGATTCCGATTCAACTAAACATCTTGACTATATCTGTGTGCTTTTATACATTGAGTTGCTGCTGTACGATTGGCTGATTGAATATTTGCATGAACAAGCAGATGTACAGGTGTGCCTATTACAGTGGTCACTGAGTGGACCACTTTACACAGTGCAGAGGATCCGGCCTGGAGCCAGCACAGAAGTACCATCATAAAGAAATCCTAACAGGGCCTCTTCTTTCTTAGAAGTTTGTGTAGATTCAGCATGTCACCAAGAACACTGAAAAACTACAGATGCACAGTGGGGAGTATCCTAACTGGTTGCATTGCAGCCTAGAATGGAAACACCAATGCCCTGGAACAGAAAAGTCCATAAAAAGTGGTAGATACAGCCCAGTATATCAGAGGTAAAGCCCTTCTCACTATTGAGCACATTTACAAGGAGTGCAGCATCTATTATCAAGGACCACCAAAATCCAGGCCATCTACTCTTCTTGCTACTATCATTGGACAAGAGGTACAGGAGCCCTGGGTCCACACTACCATCCTTAGGAACAGCTATTACACTACAACCATCAGGCTCCTGAACCAGTGTGGATAACTTCATTCACCTCAACGCTGAACTACACTACAACCTATAGACTCACTTTCAATAAATACTGATAGTCTCAGTATTATTTATTTACTTTTTATTTATTATTGGTACAATTTGTCCTCTTTTGCACATTAGATGCTTGTTAGTCTTTGTTATATTCTTCTAATAAACTCTATTGTGTTTCTTTATCTTCCTCTAAATGCCTTCAAGAAAATGAATCTCATGGTAGTATATGATGACATATAATATACATACTTTGATAATAGATTTACTTTGAACTCCCTTTGTAAACACAATCTCCTTCACACATTCTTGGTCCAACACTTATGTTGTTGGAGGCTGGGAAACAACAGCCACAGATCATGATAAGTAAAGGCATCCATTAACTGAAGATATTTGGTTTTGCCTTTTAATTGGGATAGCATCACTTGCTGCTTTGAGGTTAGCAATATTTTGATAAATTGGGTGCAGTATCTCCATCATAACTAGGTGAAAGATCCCCTTTTTCTGAACACTTCCAGCAATTTGCTTAAAGTCTATCCTGAGAAGAAATATATATTCAGAGCAGAAAACTCCATGAGTGATCTGTCTGTGCTTATTAATAAAAAAAGTGAACAGGCACATTCCTAAGTACCATTTCCATATTTCTTTTCAACATACGCCATTCAGCCCACTAGTTTATGACATTTTACAGAGCAATCCATTCCCTTACTAATTTTTCCTGTAACCCATTTGCCCAGTATTCCCATTTGTTCACAGACAAATTTCCTTTTTTTAATTTATTGAGATACAGCGTGATACAGGCCTTTCAAGTGACACCATGCAGCAATCCCCCAATTTAACCCCAGCCTAATCATGGAACAATTTACAATGACCAATTAACCTACCAAACGGTATATCCCTTCGAGCCACAACACCCAGCAATACCCCGGATTTAATACGACAATTTACAATGACTAATTAACCTACTAACTGGTACTCCTTTGGATTGTGGGAGCACCTGGAGGAAACCCACGCGGTCACAGGGAGAACATACAAACTCTCTACAGGCAGCGGCGGGAATTGAACCCAGGTCATCTGTACTGTAAAGAGTTGCACTAACCACTACGCTACTGTGTCTTCAACTAGCAGGTGCGGCATCCACAAGGTCTTGTTGAAAATTAGCTGCTCACAAAATGTGAAGGACCTGCTGTAAATTTCTACACAACAGTGTGGAATGTGCAGTTGAACTGTGAGTGGCGACATTCTCCTTGTGAGCAGAGGCTATGGGCTTCTGTGGCACTGTCAGAATACTGAGTAGCTGAGTAAATGTAGGACACTTTGAAGATCGTACACACTGCATCCATTTAGTATGCCTAGGGAATGAATGTGAAGTGTGCCAATCAAGGGGCTACTTTATCATGAATGAAGACAAGACTCTTGAATATTTTTGGTGCTGCAAAAGTCCAGGCAAGTCGAGATTATTTCAAAAGCACAAAAATGGTGTAGTCTGTTTTGTCATGCGTTTTTGTGATAACATTCTGGAGGAACGTTGCCTCATATTTTAACTGCATTGCATTTGTGTTTTCTAAATGACAATAAACTGAATCTGAACCTGAATCTGAATTTCTGCAGATGCCGGAAATATGGACCAACCCACACAAAATGATGGGGGAGCTCAGTGGGTCAGGCAGCATCTCTGGAGAGGAATAAGTAGTGGGTGTTTCCATCTGAGACCCTTCATTAGAACTGGAAAGGAAGGGGGAAGAAGTCAGAATAAGAATATAATATGCAGGTGCACATTATTGCATTAAGATCTGGACTTGTCCACGTTGTTTTTCGTTTTAATTTATAGGGATTGTTTTGGGAACACAAGGGCGAGTTAGGCATCAGAGTAATGTTTAGGGATAGTGAAATGGAGGAGTTAGAGGTCAGGCCTTTAGTCCATGCTCGAAGTCCAATGATGTGGATGGATATTGGGATATCGGCACAAGGAGGCACAAGGGCAGGTCCTCGGCTAGCCTAGAAGTCGAAACCAAAGATCAAAGCCTGAAGGTTGATTGATAGTCTGAAGGTTGAAACCTGATGGCCAAAGCCTGGAGACTGGAGGCCTGCCCTGGAGTTTATGGAGCATTGAGTTACTACCACATGGCTGCTTAGATATTTGCACCGATGAGCAGGGCGCAGGTGTACTTAATAAAGTGGCCACTGAGTGTATATTATTTTCTTATTGCAGTTTATAGTCTATTTTATGTATTGCACTATAATGCTTCTACAAAACAACAGATTTCATGACATATGTCAGTGATAAGAAACCTATTCTGATAGTTATGCCATTGATTGTCAAGGTAGGTGGTTTGTCATTCCCTTTCCAGAAATAGTCAGGGCCTGACACTCTGTTGATTGTTCTTTAGCAGCCAGTGCCTGAATGTTGCATCAGTTGTTCAATATCAGTCAATTTTAGAGCAAGGGAGATCCTCATCAGCTCATTATTGCAATCTGTTCTTTGCAAAAGACACCCATGTGTATCAACGCAGCTGATGAACTGCAGATCATGGTGAAACAGTTCTCTTGTTGTGCACCAAATTTTACAAGGTAATTGTTTTCGGTAATACGGTTGCTATGAAAACTAAAATCTAGATCAGTAACAAAGTTCTAAATAATGTGGATCATTTCTGCTGCCGTGACTTGATTCTTTACCAGACCTGAAAGACAACTTGATGCAAAAATCAGTAAAGAGTCTTTCAATCTTGGCAAAATTATTTCACTTGTTTGAAACAAGGTGCCAGCCCTTGAATTCAAATGTTATTCTTGAGTATTTGTGTCCTCGGTGCTGTCCTTCCCGGCTGTGGAAGGAGAAGTGACTGGTCAACATCCAGTTTCAGGGAAATCCTTTTAAGCGCATAGGACTACTGGATTACTGACAGTGAGGTCCTTGAGGAACCTCATGTACAGTCTATATAGATTATATACAGAACTGTGCTAAAACCTTCGGCACATATACTATATAGCTAGGGTGCCTAAGACCTTTTCACAAAACCATGGTAATTTTATTTATTGCACTGTACTGCTGCCACAAAACAAATTTCATGACATATGTGAGTGAAGATTAACCTGATCCTGATATGGGTCTACTCTGGATTGAGAGTGGGAAGGGAGCAGGGAGAGGGAAATCATAGTTGAGAAAAGGGGAAGGGAGAGTGGGGGTGGGGGAGCAGAAAGCACCAGAGAGACATTCTGTAATGATCAATAAACCAACTGTTTAGAATCAAATGACCTTGCCTGGTGTCTCAGCCCCTGGCACTCCTTCTCTGTCACCTGTTCCATACCCTTTCCACAGAGCTCCACCTTTACCATTCCCAATATCCTTTGCTAGCACCAGATTTACAAACTCGCTCTCCTCTCCACGTTGACAAATACAGTACTGTGCAAAAGTCTTAGGTACCCTAGCTGCATATACGTTCCAGAGGAGGTTCACCAGAATGGTCCCAGGAATGAAAGAGTTAATGTATGAGGATCATTTGATAGCTCTGGTCCTGAACTCATTGGAGTTTAGAAGAATGAGGGGAGATCTCATTGTAAAGCCTTGGTAGATTAGATTAGGCACCCACACACACACAGGCAGTCCTCCAACACTGGGACAGGCCTCTAGTCTTCAGCTTCCAGTCATTATTCTTTGGCCATCAGGCTTCAACTTCCTGGGCTTCCGTTTGACCTTTGGACCCTGATATGGACATGGAGTGGTTGCTTTCAACTGTGGGAGAGTCTAAGATCAGAGGGCACAGTCCCAGAGTAAAAGGATATCCATTTAGATGAAAAGATATTTCTTTAGCTAGAGTGGTAAATCTGTGGAAGTCATTGCCACAGATGGCTGTGGAGGCCAAGTCAAAGAGCAGAGGCTGATGGGTTCTTGATTAGTAAGGGAGTCAAAAGTTACATGGAGAAGGCAAGAGAATAGACAGGAAAAATAAATCAGCCATAATCGAATGGTAGAGAGCATAATCAATGAGCTGAATGGCCTAATTCTGCTTCTACATCTTATGGTTTACGGTCTTGTAGTGGAAACTGAAACATTGGTTATTATGTATGGGTCTACATGGGTATTAACACAGTTAGAAGGTACTTTTACAGTGGAACTAATTGGCTCCAAGTTCTATAAAGCCCTGTGCCAAAGCAGTGCTAGCAACTCCATGCTTTTTGTTAATGATCACAAGTTTTCTGGCCGGCTTCCCAATTTTTCAAATACTTAATTCTACATGCTCCTTTCTGTACAATGTCACAACAAACTTTTAGAATGAGTTCTTCATGCAGAACTGGTGTACACAATTACCCCTCGGCTTCTGCTTTGGATACAGGACACTTGTGCTCAGTGACTCACGGCGTGTAGAGTCCACTTCTGTGCTGTGCTCTAAATTACACACATCAGTAGCTGGCTGGGAGTTGCAGACATGAAACCGAATGATAATTTACTTAACCCTGGTCCTTGCCATTTCCTGTATTGTTTAGTTGGGTTGCAGTTACTGGGTATCTGAAGTGAATAAAATACATGATTAAGCTGCTGATACTGGAATGTGAGAAGATAAAAGGTACAAGAAAGTAGTTTGGATTGAGGGGTAAATCAAAAGTGAGAAGGAGAAATAGGTAAATAGGTTTATTATTGTCACACGTACAAAGGTACAGTGAAGAATTTGTCTCGCTGGCCGTTCACACAGAACAATTCATTAATATAAGGGAAACAATATCAGAGTGAAGAATAAAGTGTTGCAGTTTCAAAGGAAATGCCATGCAGATAGGCAATAAGATGCAAAATTTAGCTTGGTAGACTGAGGTCCAAAGTCCATTTTATCATACTAGGGAACCGTTCAATAGTCTTGTAACTGTCCTTGAGTCCAGAGGTGTGTGCTTTCAGGCTTTTGGCTGATGGGACTGAAGAGAAGAGAGAATATCTAAGATGCTTGGGGACTGTAGGAGCCATGTATCTATTTTCTATCTGTACTGTATTTTGTGGCCCGATTATTCTGGTAATTTGTTATGTAGGTGGGACACGGTACATATTCACGCATTGTTTTAGTTAGTTGTTTAATTTAGTCTAAATTGAGAGTTAAAGGCAGCTGGGAATGATATATTTTATTGACTGCTGATTGGAATGCTTAGTTAGAACCATAGACACAGAAACAGGCCTTTTGGCCCTTCTTGGCTTCTAGTCCCAATTACTTGAATTTAGTTCAACCACTAATTACACTAATTGGTATGCTAATTTCACTTAGTTATGCTACTCAAATGCTAATTACATTAGTATACCACTTAGTATCACTAATATTGCTAATAGACCACTAATTAGACCATTATATTGGTGATTTATTTCTGTTAGTTTTTTATCACTACAAGATCATTCATCTTTGCTGGTTTTGTAATAAAGGACCAAATGTACCATTTTTGATTTGGAAATCCATTATTTGGAAACGCATCACACAGTGTCGATTACCCTGGCTCAGACTCTCAGCAGTTTTGATCCGTTTCCAGGTAGATGCTACAAGGACTTTGATTATGTTGACTGCTTTACTGAGGGAGCAGGAAACATAGACAGAGTCCATGGACAGGAGGATGTTTTCCAAGAGGCGCTGAGCTGTGTCCACAACTCTCTGTAGCTTCTTGCGGCCACACTGAAAAGTTACCACACTGAACCATGATGCATCTGGATAGGATGCTTTTGATGATAAAAACTGGTACTATCATCTATAATGGTTTTATCCCTGACACCACAGCTTCAGCATCGGCCATTCCAATGATAACCTACACCATTACCACCATGAGGGTTATTACACTTAAGAGTCAGTTGCTGAGGTACCGTTGTGTGTCATGTTGTCCTTCAAAATCCATACATCATTGAGAGTTCTGCTTCAGTGAGGCGGCTCTTGGTTGAATCATCATCAGTGTGTGAAAACTATAAGATATGGGTTTGAGCAGCACCACGAAGCAAGGTAGAGCCCATGGAATACATGAAAACAAGGCAGGAGTCCTGATTAATAGGAATCATTGGTTAGATGTAAGTCTGGTGAATTAAGCAGTGCCTCAAGCAGGTATTACAGGCAATAGAAGAATAGAATTTTAACCCATAACCACTTGTGTAGTGTCTCTAGTTGTACTTGTTCCTAGAAACACTATCCCATCATTTCCTGCCTCCAATCGTCTTTCCCAAACAACTATTTTAACCCCTCCAAATATTTTTATGCCCCTATATATTTCTCTTTAGTAACTTGTTGTTTCCAAGAGAAATTTTTAATTGTTGGGAACTCCAGGACAATCCTGGAAGGTAGGTGACCTTATCTACCAATAGTATTTCCAAGTATTAAAGAGTAAGGCTTGTGCTGGTGCAATTAGTACAGGTAAAACCCTTCACTTACATATGACAGAATAAATAGGCTCCTTCAAACCGAGATGAGCCAACAAGTTTGATCACTTCCAGTAAAGTTTTGAAGTCCACTTTCAGCAGCAAGTTTCACAATTTCTAAATCAAAGTCCCCTCTGCTTGGATGTAAACCAAAAACAAATCATGCATTCACAAATTAATTTCTGTTTCTGAGATCTCACCAAGTATGATTTACCTGCTCAAGTATTTGTGCTTGGGTAGTGGGTGGAGATACGTCTCAACCAATGGCGCTCCTTCCCTCTGCAAGCTTGCAGGTCACCTTTGGACAAGGTGGACACCTGCTTAGCCCCCCAACCGGGGTCACGTGAAGCCATGGGAGCGAGTGTGGATGGTCGAACAAGCAGCTGGTACATATTACAAGTCCTGGTTCTGCAACACCTTAAGCAAGTCAGACAATCTTTGAAGAGTATTGATAATAGCTGGGGTCACCCATCTTGAAAAGACACTGTCCAGAAGAAGGCAATGGCAAACCACTTCTGTAGAAAAACTTGCCAAAAACAATCATGGTCATGGACAGATGGAAGACCATGATTACCCACATCATATGACACGGTGCATAATGATGGCAATGATGAGTGTTAGTGCACAAATTAGCTGGTCCCAGCAGCTCTGTTATACTACTGTAGATTAAGTCAAATACAATACAAAGTGAGAAAACATTTTGAACTGCCTTAAGGACACAACAATGTGAGTACTTTATTACAGGTCACCCTCTTTCTCGTCACCTTTTTATATTTGCAAATCGATCCATGAAGTCCTCAATTCATTTTCATTTTGAAATCATTTAGAGTTTGAATTTCAGTAATTATCTGCTACAACCAAGAAGTTATTTTTGAGCCAAGAATTTCCTCTTTATGTAGATTTTTAAAGTAAAATCTGAAAGTGCTGTTTACCATAATGTAATTTAGGACCTAGCGGGGTTTTAATTCTGTTTCCAATCAGCAGAAATAGTATCCTACTTGTTATAGAAGGTTAAGTGGTTCATTTCCACTAGTAAAGCTGCTTAATCTGCATTATTAGATCCAATGTTCCATTTCATGTCATAATGTACTTCTGACAGTAAATTAAGATGTGAAATTATAGTAAATCACCAGTCATTGCTTATGCAATAAAATCTCACTAATGACAAATATTTTTTGCCCAAAGAGCTTAACATCATAGAAAGGGTAATTCTAGTAAGATGTTCTGCAAAAAAAAAGAAACATTGTCATGTATTTTCATGTCAAAATGAGGACAGGCTAAAAGATCATTAGCCTTGAAAGGGTAATTATCTCCCAAAGGGCCTTGTCACCTTAAGCTGCACGCTCTGCAGTGATTTTACCAGCATTTGTTAGAGATCATATGCTCCACGGCTGCATCAAGCTGTGTGCAGAACCAAAGTTCTCTGACACTAAGTATTGTTGTGTGCTGAGGTTCTACCAGCTCCTGGTGTACGAACAGCAAGCCTGGCCCCATTGCTGCACAACGGTTCATTCAGTTGGACCTTGTTGCACAACCTACCTTCCAAGTTAGACATTTCTGCCAAAGAACACATGTATACCAGGCTGTGGTCAGCACGGAACAACCTGCCAGCCTTGAGGGAGAAGGGCATGATAGATTCAGTGGGATGGTTTTCCGATCTGGACTGTCAAAGTCATTTGGCAGAATGCCTAATTGTTAGGACTCACCAAAAAAGTACCTAGATGTTGTCTGGGTGGCAATGAAAAGGACCCTTGCTATCAGGTTCTTTCTCCACTCTGTCCTCAAGATGAAATCATCATCCACCTTTTTATGAACAGTGCATTTGCTAAGAAGGTTTGGGAAAGGATACTATGACCACAGCATACCTCTCTGGTCCATGGTCTATTTACAGGGACCTACACTGAGACAATCATCAACTTGATGAAAAATGCCAAAACCTTCTGTGTAATGAGATGTCCATAGCTGTTGACTGGCATATTCAAGGATGCAGGAATACCTACTGAGTGTAGTTATCATAAATGGTCTGTGGGGACAGACCATAGTATCAGACCCTGCTGCCACTGGACACTGAGGGTGAGATCCTGCAGAAGAGCCTCACAAACTTAATGGCTGTTTCACTTAAAGGAAATGTGAGTAGCACCCACACATTGTAAAAACTGTATTAAGCTGATAGGACAACAAAATCAGAGAAAGATTCTATTTCCTGTAAATATTATGAATCCATTATAACTGGGAAAAAAAAAAGTGCTGTGTCTGAAACACTGGTCTTCTAGAGTAATGTGTAGTCCATGAACGAATGCCACAAACTGGCATGCTCCAAAGTCTGGGACTGTATTCTAAGGGACGTGCTCAAACTTGATGCACCCATGGCAAGGGCTAAGTGGGATGCCCCACCCCAAATAATTTAGGAGACCCTGCTGATGCACACAAATTAATTGACATTTATGATTTATAAGTTACAGGGAAAGATTGGCCAGGTTTATTCCCTGAGGTTGGATAGGTTTATTCGCTGGAGCGTAGGAGAATGAGGGATATTCAAAAGATGAATACAAAATTATGAGGGGTATAGATAGGGTAAATGCAAGCAGGCTTTTTTCCACAGAGTTTGGATGAAACCAGAAATAGAGGTCATAGGTTAAAGGTGAAAGATGAAACATTGATGCATAGGAAACTTAAAAAGTGTAACAAGATTTGATTCAGCTTTTGTTCCATATCTTGAAGAATAAACCATGTTACTTCATTCTCAACATGTAGTGCATGGCAACCATGTTATCTAATAAGAGAAAAATCTATAGCTTTCTTTCCCTTGCTATCCTGAATGTAACTCTGCCATCCACTGTCTGGGTATGCACTGTTTATTTTCCATGTAAGTGCCATCCTGTTCATTCTGTGTCATCTTTAACTATGTAGTGCATCAACTTCTAACACATTTGACAAGGCATTTGACAAGGTCTCACAAGGTAGGCTGATCCAGATAATTAAGATGCGTGGGCTCCATTATTGAGATAGCATGTTTGCAGACAACATAAAGACTGGTGGAGCAGTGAAGAGGGGTCTCAAAGGATATAGCAGGGTAAGATCAGTTCAGATATGGGCAGAGGAATAGCAGATGGAGTTTAATCCAAGCAAGTGTGAGGTGTTGTACAGATAAGAGGGAAAAATAAAGATTAGATATTAAAGATGAGCTTTATTTGTCTCTTGTTCACTTTGTGTATGTATGTGGTCCTCTGCTGCTGAAGCCCATCCGCTTCAAGGTTCAACATGTTGTGCACTCAGACATGCTCTCTCCAAAACAATGTTGTAACGGGTGGTTATCTGAGTTTCTGTTGCCTTCCTATCAGCTTGAGCAAGTATGGCCATTCTCCTCTGACCTGGTGTTTCGCCCACAGAACTGCCACTCACTGGATGGTTTTTTGTTTTTCGTCACCAGTGCCATCTTAGACTGGAACTTGACTATGTATGCATTGATTTGCTGTGCTATGATTGGCTAATTAGATCTTTGCATTAATGGGCAGGTGTACAAGTGTACTTAATACAGTGACCACTGAGTGCACATTGACACACATAGTTTGCATCAAATCAAATCAGCGAGGACTGTGCTGGGCAGCCTAGAAGTGCTGCTAGACTTCTGATGCCAGTATAGCATCCTCACAACTCACCAAGCCTAACCATACAACTTTGGAATGCGGGAGGAAACTGGAACACCCAAAAGAAACCCAAGCAGTCAAGGGGAGAATGTACAAACCCCCCACTGACATTGATTTTACAGCTAATGATATAACAGCATTGCGCCAACTGCTACAATACCATGCTGCTCCATTAAGTATAATTAATGGCAGGATCCTTAGCAGTACTGATGTTCAGAAGGACCTTCGGGTCCAAGCCCTTAGCTCCCGGAGAGTGGCTATGGAAACAGATAGGGTGGTAAAGAAGACATATTGTCTGCTTGCCTACATTGCTGGAGAATTAAGTGTAAGAGTAAGGAAGTCATGTTGCAACTATATAAAACTTGGAGCTTTGGTGTCACTTGGTGTGCAATACTGGTGACCCCATTACAGCAAGGATGTGGAGGCTTTAGAAAGGATGCAGAGGAGCCAAGATTAGAGAGTATGAACTATAAGCAGAGGCTGGGCAAAGGAGATGTGTGGGACAAGGTTTTATTTTACACAGAGTGTGGTAGGTAACTGTAATAAGCTGCTGGGGTAACAGTGGAAGTAGATATAATAGTGACATTTAAGAGGCTTTACAATCAACACATGGAATGAAGCAATATGGATCATGTACAGGCAGAAGAGATTTAGCTCAATTTAGCATCATGTTCAGCGCAGACATTATAGGCTAAAGGGCCCGCTCCTATGCTGGACCAATCTGTTCTATGTTCTATAGCACAGTGGTTGGTCATCACTGATATCACTTCTAAAACTTCTGTTTAGTGAGCAGTTTCTGAGAGTCATAGAACACTACAGCACAGAAATAGGCCTCTAGCCCATCTAGTCCATGCCAAACAAGTGTTCTGCCTAGTCTCATCTACCTACACCTGGACTGTAGCCCTCCATGTGCTTATTCAAACTCCTCTTAAATATTCAAATCAAACCCTCATCCACTACTTGTGCTGGCAGCTCATTCCACACTCTCAACACCCTCTGAGTGAAGAAGTTCCCCTTACAGATGGCACCGGAATTGAACTCCAAATTTTGATGCCGTGAACTATAATAGCTATGCTACCATGCTGCCCTAACACAATTCTTAACCAATCTCTCATGTGGAACCTTGCCAAAGACTTTGTTGAAGTCCATGTAGAAAATATCCACTGACTTTTCTTCATCGATTTTCCTGGTAACCTCCTTGAAAAACTCTATGCAATTGAATCAACACAACCTCTCATGTACAAAGCCCTGTTGACTATCCCTGATCAGACTTTGTACAAATACTTATATATCCAGTCCCTTAGAATCCCTTCTATAAGTTACCCACTATCGATGTCAAGATCACTGGCCTATAATTTCCCAGCTTATTCTTTGAACCTTTCTTAAACAATGGAAGCACACTAGCTTTCTGCCAGCCCTTCAGCACTTCACCCCTGGCTAATGATATTTTAAATACTTCTGCAAGAGCCCCTGAAATTTCTGCAAAAGCTTCCCATAAGGTCCAAGAGAAGTTCTTGTCAAGCCTGGGAAATTATTCACCTTAATTTTCCTTGAAACAGCAAGCACCTCCTCCTTTGTAATCCATATACAGTCTATAACCTCACTGTTGTTTTGCCTTCTCTATCCATCTCCTGAACAATTACAGATGCAAAAAATTAATTTAAGATCTTCCCCCATCATTCTTAGTTCCATTGACAGATGACCCGTTAATCTCAGAGAAGGCCAATTTTGTCCCTTGCTATTCTTTTGCTCTTAATATAATTGTAAAATACCTTGGAATTTCGATTCATCTCATCTGCTAGAGCAACCTCATACCTTCTTTTAGCTCTTCTTATTTCCATCTTAAGAGTTCTCTCACATTTCTTATACTCCTCAGGTATCTCATTTGTTCCTTGCTGTCTGTACCTGATATGCACCTCCTTCTCAACCCAGGCCTCAATATCTCTCAAAAACCAAGGTTCCCTAAACCTGTTAACATTGTCTTAGGAACACACACAATCTGTACTTTCAAATTTTTACTTTTGAAGGCCTTTGCCAAAAAACAACCCTATCCCAAACCACACTTGCCAGATCCTTTCTAATGCCATCCAAATTTCCCTTTCTCCAATTTAGAATCTCAACTTGAGGACCAGTCCTATCTTTCTCCATGATTATCTTGAAACTAATGGAATTATGATCATTAGGTCTGAAGTTTTCCCCTACACACACTTCTGTCATCTGTCCTGTCTCCCTGAGAGGAGATCTAGTATCATACTTTCTCTAGTTGGGCCCTCTATATGTTGATTAAGAAAACTTTCCTCAACACATGTGACACACGTGGGACATAACCTATCCAGCCCTTTTACAGTATCAGAGTCCGAGTCAATATGTGAAAAGTTATAATCACCTATCACAACCTTATTTTTATTATAACTGTCTGCTGTCTCTCTACAAAGTTGCTCTTAGAAATCTTGCTGACTATTGGGTGATCTTTAATGTAATCTCATTAATGTGATCAGTCCTTTCTTATTCCTCAGTTCCACCCATATAGCCTCAGTAGACAAGCCCTCTTATCTGAGCAGTCATGACTTTTTTCCTGACTAGTAATGCCACACTCCCCCATTAATACCTCCTCTTCTATCATGTCTAAAACAACAGAACCCTGGAACTGGAACATTGAGCTGGCAGTCCTGCCCCTCCTGCAACCAAGTCTCACTAATAGCTACAATCTCATAATTCTACATGTTGATTTATATTCTTAGCTCACCTTCCTCACCTACAATAGCCATTTGCAATGAAATAAATGCAACACCAAACATGATTCCTATCATGCTCAAGCTTTTGATTGTAGCCCTAACAACATCTTTCCCCACAACCACTCCACTATCTGCTCTGGCACTCTGGTTCCCATCCCCTTACAATTCTAATTTACAGCCCCCAGTGCAGCACAAGCAAACATTCCCACAAGGATATTAGTCCCCCTGCAGTTCAGGTGCAAACCATCCCTTCTGTACCTGTCCCATCTTCCCTGGAAACGAGCTCAATGTGGCTGTGTCCTAAGCCCCGTCCCTTACCCTTTGTATACCCATGACTGTGTCACCACCCACAGCTCCAATCTGCTAATTAAATTTGCTGATGATACTACACTGATTGGCCTAATCTCAAATAATAATGAGGCAGCCTACAGAGAAGAAGTCATCACCCTGACACAGTGGTGTTAAGAAAACCTCACCCTGAATGTCACAAAATCAAAGGAGCTGGTTGTGGACTACAGAAGGAATGGAGACAGGCTAACTCCTATTGACGTCAATGGATCTGGGGTTGAGAGGGCGAACAGCTTTAAGTTCCTCAGCATACATATCACCGAGGATCTCATGTGGTCTATACATAGTGGCTGCGTGGTGAAAAAGGCACAACAATGCCTCTTTCACCTCAGACAGATGAAGAAGTTTGGTATGGGCCCCCAGATCCTAAGAACTTTCTACAGGAGCACAATTGAGAGCATCCTGACTGGCTACATCACTGCCTGGTATGGGAACTGTACTTCCCTCAATCGCAGGACTCTGCAGAGAGTGGTATGGACAGCCCAGTGCATCTGTAGATGTGAACTTCCCACTATTCAGGACATTTACAAAGGTGTGTAAAAAGGGCCTGAAGGATAATTGGGGACCCCAGTCACCCCAACAACGAACTATTCCAGCTGCTACCATCTGGAAAACGGTACCGCAGCATAAAAGCATGGTCCAACAGGCTTTGGGACAGCTTCTTCCACCAGGCCATCAGACTGATTAATTCATGCTGATACAACTGCATTTCTGTTATATTGACTGTCCTGTTGTATATACTATTTATTATAAATTACTATAAATTGCACATTGCACATTTAGATGGAGGATTGATGTAAAGACTTTTACTCCTCATGTATATGAAGGATGTAAGTAATAAAGTCAATTCAATTCAATGATCCAAAATGTTGAAGCCCTCTATCATTTCTGCTGATATAGGCAGCACAGGTTTTACTGAGGACATGACAAAGCAGCTGATAGGTCCAAGGACTTGACAATGATCCTGGCCTTGGGTAGTGTTTATATGGAAGATGTATGTTCTCACTATGACCATTTGAGTTTCCCCGGATGGTCAACTTACCTCCCTTATCCAGAGTCACACTGATGCATTAACTAAATTGCCCCTTAGAGTAAAGACTATTCAAAGTGTATTAATATACAAGGTTGTTAGGAATTTGTTAAAAATTTATTTCACTGGAGTGATAGGTGAAAATATTTTTTATCTACCATTTCAAAAGCAAAATACTCTAAGTCATGGAAATTCACCAACACAAAATGGGAAATTCTGGAAATAATCAACAGTTACTTTGCTTTGTAGATCTGGTGGGAGGGATAAACCAAGCGATAAATTAGCCCAACCATTTACCAACAAATCAGGTATTTTTCTTCATACTTTTATACAAAATGTAGTCACAGCAGGAGAATGAAAGCAATTATCTTAGTTTGCTATTGAATGACATGCAAAGAGTGACCCATTAGGAGTTCCTTTCCAGGTCAATTATAATTTTTTTTGTGTGGTACGAAAATCAATGTTGATGTCGAAAACTATATCAAATGTTTATTGATGCATTTAGAGCTCACAAGTTTATATTTCACAACAGGTTGTTGGAATTCAACAATATTTCATTTACCTTTTCTCTTTGGGTGATTTTTGCCAAGATCTCAGATGAGCTGTTACTAACATGGGAGCCTGGAATGGGAATCACTGGTTGTGGAGGGCATAAACACATAGATCAAATTGTGCCTTCATCCAATTTTCATCCTCAACAGAAGCTAGTGAGAACCTGAATTGCTTTCCTGGGGATCATTGGCACCCTTTTGTCCAGCAAAGAAGGTGGTGGACTTTCCTTCTGAATTGCTGTAAATGGTTTTACATAACTGAGGGACTTGCTGTATAGGGTCTGATGACAGTAAATATTCAATCATATGTCAACCAAATAAGATAAGACCAAAAGACATAAGAGCAGAATTAGGCCATTCAGCCCTTCTACTCTGATTTGTTATCTCTCTTAACCCCATTCTTCCCATACGCTTTGACACCCTTAAGGTAGCCATTAGCAAGAATTGGAATCTGCTTATTTACTGTAACTGAAATGATGCATTTTCTACCTTTATGCATCTACTCAGCTGTAAATACAGATCTTCTATTTGGCATTGTTCTAGTGTCAATTGTAACTCAGGACAGCATAGTGTAAAGGTAGCAGATCTGCTTTCTTACAAGATATTAACAAACCACTTGACATTTTATGCCAATTATGTGAGTTTGGGAGTCTCTTTATTGGTACAATTAGAAAATAATGTGAAAATTCTAAACCTCATTGAGGGATCTGAACCTCTGGATTGTAAGGTTATGCCTTTGTAATGACTTTACTGTGTCATATCAATGGGATACAGAATGATCTTAATATCAAAATGAACTTTAATCATAATAATAAAAATATTTACACAAATAATAATACAAGGCATTATGCAAATGCTGGAAATAGAGAGTAACACACACAAAATGCTGGAGGAACTCAGCAGGTCAGGCAGCATCTATGGAGAGGAATAAAGAGTCAACATTTCAGGTCAAGAACCTTCGTCAAGAGTCCTGATGAAGGGTCTCAACCCGAAACGTCGACTCTTTATTCCTCTCTATAGATGCTGCCTGACCTGCTGAGTTCCATTTACACAAAATAAATTACAGAATGCCTTTTCATTGTTACATTCATAGTCTAAATGTTACGTAGTGTTCTATTATATTCCTTAAAACCAACTGGACTGTTGCCACTCGTGTGACCCCCCACCCCCCCTCCCCGGGGTGGTGCACTACTACAATAATTGGGAGACTTCCTCACCTACCGTGGTTCCTCCCTTTCCATTATTGTAAGAATGCTACACTGTGATCCTCCCCCAAGGAGCAGTCGCAGTGCCTGCACCAACTGTCAGTGCGTCCCTCAGCACATACGCCTGCAGCCTGCAACGTGCCAGTCAGTAGAATGGCGGATATTGCTCAGTTTTCAATAGAAAACAGGCTGAAACAGGAACCACAGAAAAAAAAAGCACTATTTATTCAGAAACAAACCGCACTATCTCTTTCTGCTTTGCAGGAAGGTCAAATTTATGAACAACTTTATAAATAGTAACCATTGCATTTTCAATCTAGGCATCACAGCCCATTAGTTATAATTGGAATCTATTTACTGTAACTGAAATGATGCATTATCTACTTATCCACGTCTACTCTACTGTAAATATAGATTTTCTATTCGGCATTGTTTAGCTTCGATGGGAACTCAAGACAGCATTGAGAGCCAAAGGCTCTTAAAAGCAAAGTAAAAACTTCTCACAAGAAGACATACTATATACATGAGTGCCCCTGTTAGTCAGTTTAGGTTTGAAAGTAAATGTACTTATTTACAGTTATATGCAGTAACTTGATTAAAATTTCTTGGCATATGCAGGAAAATCATCTCAGACTGCATGCATACCATAAATATTCAACAACTGAATTGACCTTCATATCTCACTCATTACTAAATGTTTATGCATTATTTGGTCGGCTTTCTTTATGAAAATTCACTAGATTTAATCAGTTGTATTTGATTATTCCGTTCAAATTCTTAATTAAATAAACTCATCATGGTATGTACTCCATCTTCATTCTCACAGATAGAATTTTAGACTTACTGCACATTTGTTTAACCAGCACGAGGAAGAGCAGTTCTTGCAGTAATATAATTGACTTTCTGTTGTTAGTCTAACAGTTTTATCTGGACATGAAACTCAAATCATATATTCTGCTTCATATCTACATTTTTTCCCTAATTAACATATTCCAGGCAACAGAGGGTGACATTTGATTTAACTAACAAGAGGCACATTTAAGAGATTCTTTTGCATCATGCTATTTGAAATGTAACTACTAAGATAAAAAAGAACACGTTATGTAACCAATGTTATACTATAAGCTGCCTTTTCAACTTATTATTGACGATAAAACAAAAAGACATACTTTATTACTTTTGAAGCCCACATCGAATATTTTAAGACATGAAATTGTGAATAGAGGTATTAAAGTTCCACAATTCAAACCCAAATGCAAGTGTCCATAATTTTTTATGATTATGGTAAATGATTTAGCATTGTGAATGGAACTGAGAAGTTGTAATTATTAGTTCTCATTCTAAAAGCATGCTATGGTAATTCTGTTCCTACTGTATATCTTATGGTCTTATGGTCTAAAGGTCTTTTATAGAGCATCACACACACAACGCTGGAGGAACTCAGCAAATGAATAAACAGTCAATGTTTCAAGCCAAGATCCTTCTTCAGGATTGGAAAGGAAGGGGGAAGATGACAGAAGAAAAAGGTGGGGGGTGGAGAAGGATAGCTAAAAGGATAGGTGAAGCCAGGTGGGTGGGAAAGATAAAGGGCTGGAGAGGAAGGAATCTGATAGGAGAGGAGAGTGGACCGTGGGAGAAACAGAAGGAGGAGGGGAACCAGGGGAGGGAAATATCTTTTTACCAGAAGGAGAAATCGATATTCATGCCATCAGGTTGAAGGCTACCCAGGTGGAGTATAGAGTATAAGGTGTTATTCCTCCATCCTGGGGGGTGGGGGGGGCTCATCGTGGCACAAGAGGAGGCCATGGACTGACATGTCATAACAGGAATAAGAAAGGGAATTAAAATGTTTGACCACCAGGAAGTTCCTCTTTTGGTGGATGGAACAGAGGTGCCCAGTGAAGAGATCCCCCAATTTACAACAGGTCTCAGCAATGTAGAGGAAGCCATACTGGGAGCACCAGACACAATAGATGACCACAGCAGATTTACAGGTGAAGTATTGGCTCAGTTGGAAGGATTGTTTAGAGGTGAGGGAAGAGGTGACTAGGCAAGTGTAGCATTTTGGCCGCTTGCAAGAAGAGAGATTAGTGGGGAGGGACGAATGGACAAGGGAATCACAGAGGGAGTGATCCCTGCAGAAGGTGGAGAGAGGGAGTAGGCAAAGATATGTTTGGTGTTAGGGTTCCTTTGGAGATGGTGGAAGATGTGTTCAATGTGGAGGTTCATGGGGTGGTAGATAAGGCAAGAGGGATTCTATCACTGTTAAGGCAGTAGGAAGATGGGGTGAGTATGGATGTTCAGGAAATAGAGGAGCTGTAGGTGAGGGCAGCATCAGTGATGGAGGACTAATCAAAAAATAGAATTCAGGTTGCAAATTGGCACTAAAAACACAATTTTAGCCTTAATATGCCACCTGTATTCATTTTGGACAGTCACCAAAGCCACATAAAAATAAGGTCCAACTAACTTAGTAAATAATTTAATTCAAGCATATGTTATTATTGTGCCAGTTTTTGGTTTGGAAATTTGCCCTTGATGTTTAACCAATGACACCATTCTTTGGAAGGTATTTCCTCTCTAAGCTCCTTTCCACCCCAACTAAATAACTTTAATAGAAATCTTTGATGCCTACTCAGTCAACTGTGGTCTTGATTTTAATAGCAGCCTTACTTTCACTACATGTGGCTCTTACCTACAACAATGGCTGATGAGATCTCAAGTCAAGTAGTTCTGACAGGAGTACATGTCTATGAGCATATTATTGAGATTAAGGTTCTCTTGATGCAAAGGAGTGCAGGGGGCACAGGTCCAGGTACATCCGTGCCAAAGACACCAGGCAAGGTTATTTGATTCTAACACCAAACAATTGGTTTATTGATCATTACAGACTGTCTCTCTGGTGCTTCTCACTCCTTCCCCTCTCCCTTTCCCTTTTCCCAACCATGATTACCCCTCTCCCTGCCCCCTTCCCATTCTCAGACCCCATATCAGAATCAGGTTTATCATCATTCACATATGAGTTTATTTGTGGCAACAGTACAGTGCAATATAAAATATAAAATTACTGCAGTATTGTGCAAATGCCTTAGGAACACTCGCTATATAGTGTTTGTGCCTCAGAATTTAGCAGAATACTATATATAATGTATAGAGTATACAGAAATTAGGCTAAATATAACCATATAACCATATAACAATCACAGCACGGAAACAGGCCATCTCGGCCCTCCTAGTCCGTGCCGAACTCTTAATCTCACCTACCCGCACTCAGCCCATAACCCTCCACTCCTTTCCTGTCCATATACCTATCCAATTTTACCTTAAATGACACAACTGAACTGGCCTCTACTACTTCTACAGGAAGCTCATCCCACACAGCTATCACTCTCTGAGTAAAGAAATACCCCCTCGTGTTTCCCTTAAACTTTTGCCCCCTAACTCTCAAATCATGTCCTCTCGTTTGAATCTCCCCTACTCTCAATGGAAACAGCCTATTCACGTCAACGCTATCTATCCCTCTCAAAATTTTAAATACCTCGATCAAATCCCCCCTCAACCTTCTACGCTCCAATGAATAGAGACCTAACTTGTTCAGCCTTTCTCTGTAACTTAAGTGCTGAAACCCAGGTAACATCCTAGTAAATCGTCTCTGCACTCTCTCTAATTTATTGATATCTTTCCTATAATTCGGTGACCAGAACTGTACACAATATTCCAAATTTGGCCTTACCAATGCCTTGTACAATTTTAACATTACATCCCAACTTCTGTACTCAATGCTCTGATTTATAAAGGCCAGCATTCCAAAAGCCTTCTTCACCACCCTATCTACATGAGACTCCACCTTCAGGGAACTATGCACTGTTATTCCTAGATCTCTCTGTTCCACTGCATTCCTCAATGCCCTACCATTTACCCTGTATGTTCTATTTGGATTATTCCTGCCAAAATGTAGAACCTCACACTTCTCAGCATTAAACTCCATCTGCCAACGTTCAGCCCATTCTTCTAACCGGCATAAATCTCCCTGCAAGCTTTGAAAACCAAGAATCAAAGAATCAGTCTCATCAATTGTCCATTGAAGGATAATTATGTTTTCATTAAAATACATAATTTGTTACTCAGGTAAATGGTAGTTTGTCTTTTTTATACCTTTTCAACTATTTCCCTGAAACTTTGGCTAACTGGGGCAGCGGCTTAATTAGGCCAAAATGCACTGGTCCTTATGTGTCCCAATTAACTGGAATTCACTGTATTCCAATATCTGTTCTCTCTTGACTTAATAACACAAACCTCAGTGTATTTAATGTGCATCTACTTTTGTGATTTGTTATCATTTATGTGGCTATGAATTTGTGGTGAAATAATTCCTCTCCCAAAAGCATCAGCTATCTCAGAATGAAACTGGAGAATGAAGATATGAGCCAGCTTCTTTTTTGCACAACCAACCATCTCATAAATCCTTCATCCTCATTTCCAATATGAAGCAAGCTTTGGATTTTTCAAGTCCAGATTACTATCAGTTGCCACAACTTTTTCCTGTTTCCCTCAGTGTACAATCCTCCACTCCTCTACCACAATAGCTGGTCCTTCCAATCATCCCTTCTTTAACTCTGTACATCTGTAGTCTCTGTTACCACAAGTTATGACTCTATCTCCAAATGACCTTGGAATACTTTTCCTTGGTAAAAGTGCTGTTTAAATATTAACTGTGTTATTTCTGATTATTGATGTTATTGACATACTCATTTACTGTACTGTGGTGGTCCGCACACACGGGACTCGAACTGCCATCGGGTGCTGCAGGTAGATGCGTGGCTCGCTCAGGTCGGACCGGGGACGGTCTAACGTCACGTCCACCACACTGGTCGCAGGGACCCATCGGAGGGGGGATTTAAGCGCACGAGGTTGAATCAGTAAAGCATTCCGAGTTCAGCTCTCTCTGCCTCCGTGTGTTCCTCTCGTAGCGCTTTGCGCACCACTACATTGGTGACCCCGACGTTCCAGACAGCATCTGGAACCAGCGACTCTGAAACCAGCCATGAATCTGAGCAATTCACACAGCGCATCGCTCTGAAGCTTCCGACTTTCTGGGCCACTCAGCCCCACGTTTGGTTCAAGCAGGCTGAGGCCCAGTTCAATATCAGAGATATTACAGCCGACGCTATGTGGTATTACTACGTGGTCAGTGCGCTCGACCAGGAGACGGCAGGCCGGATCATCGACTTCCTACGCCAGCCACCAATGGAGGACAGATACACTAAGCTTAAGGCGCTCCTGATCTGTACTTTCAGACTCTCCCGCCGCAAACATGGATGGCCTGGGCAATCGCACGCCATCCGAGCTCATGAATGATATGCTGGTGCTCATGGACGGCCATAAGCCGTGCCTTCTATTCGAATAGTTGTTCCTGGAGCAAATGCCAGAGGGCATCCACCTCCTCCTCACGGGTGAGGATTTCAGTGACCCGCGCGGGGTCATGGCTAAAGCAGACATCCTTTGGCAGAGCAAGCAATGTGGAGCAGCCACCATGGGCCTAGCCACAGTCGCACTCCCCAAAGCACTGGCCCCACAATCGAAGCCACCGAGACCCACGGGGGGAAAAGACAAAAGTTCGGAACAATGGTGTTTCTATCACCAAAGATGGGGCTCAGGTGCACGATGCTGCCGTCCACCATGGCATTTCTGGAAAACGCCTGGGCCAGCTGCCGCTAATGGCTACAACGGCTGGCCACCGAGACAGCCTCCTGTACCTCTGGGGCCGGCACTCCAGGCGGCGCTTCCTGGTAGACACCGGGGCCGAAGTCAACGTACTCCCCCCCCACCTCGAATATGGACACTCGTAACTGGTCCCATGCCACGAACTCACCACCACAAATGGTACCAGTATTCTGACGTACGACCTGCAAACTATTGCACTGCATTTCGGGTCCAGCCGTTTCACTTAAACTTTCACGTTGGCAGCGGTGTCACAGCCACTACTAGGGGCAGACTTCCTACGAGTCAACTGCCTCCTGGTCGACTTGAAAAGCCGCCGTTTGGTCCACCCCGAGACGTTTCAGACTTTCTAGCTCGGAGAAGCCAAGCTACTGGCCCTCCATCTGGATTCTGTGACCCTCTCGGGTAATGAATTCGCCAGGGTGTTGGCGGAACTCCCCTCCATAGTCACCCCACAGTTCTCCCACCCGACAAGCTCCACCTCGCCAAGGAGGAGTTCCGTAAGATGGAGGAGCTGGGGATCATATGCCACTCAGACAGCCCGTGGGTATCCCCACTGCACATGGTGCCCAAGTCCGCAGGAGGATGGAGGCCCTGCGGAGACTACAGATGGCTCAACGACGCCACAACTGCCGACAGATACCCAGTACCCCACATCCAGGACTTCTCCGGGAACCTGCATGGAGTGACCATCTTCTCCAAAATCGACCTGGTCAGGGGATACCATCAGATCCCCGTGCACCCCACGACGTGCCCAAGACAGCCTTCATCACCCCGTTCAGCTTGTTTGAATTCCTGAGGATGCCTTTCAGTCTCAAGAATGCAGCCCAAACTTTCCAAAGGCTCATGGACTCAGCAGGACGCGGCCTGGATTTTGCTTTCATTTACTTGGACGATATCCTAGTGGCCAGCAGTTTGCACCAAGAGCACATGGCATATTTGTGCCAGCTCTGCCAATGCCTGAGTGACCACGGACTGGTAACCAATCCAGCGAAGTGCCAGTTCGGGCTGACGGAGATCGATTTCTTGAGCCAAGAGTCAACTGATATGGCGCAGTTCCCCTACCGGACAAGGTCCAAGCTATCTGCCAGTTCCCCAAGCCCAGCACGGTCAAGGGCCTGCAGGAGTTCATAGGGATGGTCAACTTTTATCATCGGTTTGTGCCGGCGGTAGCCCGCATCATGAGACCCTTGTTCCACCTGATAGCCGGCAAGGCCAAAGAAGTGGCATGGGATGCGGAGTCCACGGAGGCATTCGAGCAGACCAAGGAGACGCTGGCGAAGGTGGCCCTCCTAGTGCACCCGAGAGTCGATGTACCCACGGCACTCACAGTCGATGCTTCCGACACGGCAGTTGGCGGAGTCCTGGAGCAGCTCGTTGAGGACCAGTGGCGACCACTCGCTTTCTTCAGCCGGCACCTACGGGCACCAGAGGTGAAGTACAGCGCCTTCGACAGAGAGTTGCTAGCACTCTACCTGGCTATCGGGCCTTTCCGGTACCTCCTCGAGGGAAGGGAGTTCACCGTGTATACGGACCACAAGCTCCTCACCTTCGCACTGGCCAAGGTATTGGACCCATGGTCGGCTTGGCAGCAGAGGCACTCTATTTCAGAATTCACCATGGACGTCCGCCACATCGCAGGGTAGAACAACGTCGTCACCGACACACTGTCTCGCCCCTGCCTCCACTCAGTAGGCATCTCGTCCACAGGAATAGACTATGCAGCACTGGCGGAAGCACAACGGTCAGACCCCGAGATTCCAGCTTACCGCACCGCCATTTTGGGGCTCCAGTTGGAGGATGTCTCCATTGGCCCGGCAGTGGATCGACTCCTGTGCGACGTGTCTACCGGCAAACCCCGACCCGTGGTTCCAGCGCCATGGAGACGCCGGGTGTTCGACGCGCTCCCCGACCTGGCCCACCCGTCCATCTGGGTATCCATCAAGCTGGTAGCGGACAGATTCGTCTGGCACGGTTTGCACAAACAGGTCGGACACTGGGCCAGGACCTGCGTACACTGCCAGACCGCCAAAGTCCAGCGGCACATGAAGGCTCCTCTCCATCAGTTCCAGCCAACACAAAGGAGGTTCCAACATATATATGTGGACATGGTCGGCCCCCTGCCAGTCTCCCGGAGCGCTAGGTATATCTTTACCATAGTAGACAGGTTCACCAGATGGCCGGAAGCCATACCGCTCGCAGACACGTCCACTGAGTCCTGCGCCAGGGCGCTCATTGCAAACTGGATCACCAGGTTTGGCCTCCCAATGGACATCACCTCTGACAGAGGGGCGCAGTTCACGTCTGGTTTGTGGACAGCTCTGGTGCAGCTCCTGGGCACCCAGCTGCATTGCACCACAGCGTACCATCCCCAGTCCAACGGTTTGGTACAGCGATTCCACTGGCATCTCAAGTCGGCCCTGATGGCGCACCTCAGGGGACCCAACTGGACAGACGAGCTTCCCTGGGTCCTACTGGGCATCTGCACAGACCCCAAGGAGGACCTGGGCACCTCCTCGGTTGAATTGGTCTATGGTGCCCCCCCTGACGGTCCTGGACGAGTTCGTACCAGAAACCCGAGGTTCGGACGAAACTCCAGCAGTGGTGCTAATGAGGCTGTGGGACAAGGTAGGGATGCTAGCAGTGGTCCCGACCTCCAGGCACGGTCCCATGCCATTCTTCACCCCTAAAGACCTCCGAGACTGTGAGTATGGTTTTATTCGCAGGGACATGCACAGGTCACCTCTACAGTGGCTGTACGAGGGACCCTTCAGGGTGATCCGGCACAATGGATCCACGTGTGTCATGGAAATGGGTGGCCGGGAAGAGACTTTTACAGTGGACCGCCTCAGACCAGCGCACTTGGACATTGAGCAACCAGTGAGAGTACCCGCACCGCGCCGGAAAGGCCGGCCACCCAGGCAAGCCACACAGACTGGGGGCTCCACTCCCCCGATGGACATTTCTAGGGGGGGGGGGGTGTGGCGGTCCGCACACACGGGACTCGAACTGCCAACGGGTGCTGCAGGCAGGCACACTTGGGGCGGACCTTCCGGGGACAGGCTGACGACATGTTGTCGCAGGGACCCATCAGAGGGGGGATTTAAGTGCGCGAGTTTAAATCAGTAAAGCATTCCGAGTTCAGCTCTCTCTGCCTCTGTGTGTTCCTTTCGTAGCGCTTTGCGCGCCACTACAGTACTTTATTTATTCATAAACTTTCTGTTCTCCTATTTATTTGGAGCTGGATGTGAAGAAGACATTCCACTGTTACTTAACTGACTTGAAATGACCTTTTACACAACAAAGATATTTTGCTTGGTAGTTTTCTCCACATCCAAGAGACGAGTTTCCATCAATTCCTAAACAATTGACAAAGGCACACAACACTCTTTCTATTCCATTTGGTCTTTCAATGTTTTCTGCATTTTTGGGGAAGTTTCCAAAACATTACATTTGATCGATTCATCAAAAATATCTGATCATTATATTTTTGGAGAAACATATCTCAAATCTAGAAATACACATCTTTATTAGGATTTGTCATTTCATGTTTTTGATGTCCATGTGTTCCTGGGAGTGGGACTCCAAGCTTTGGATATTTGTTCTGAAATCTTTTATCATTGTTGTGTCGTTCAAGTGCATCCTCAGCCTGGTTTACAGACTTTCCCTGTATGATGCACATTAATCCAATGGGCTCCAGTGTGCCTTCATGACAGAAAGTGGGCTAAATATAAGGAACTGTCTCAACAATTGTCCAATGTAGGATAATTAAGTACATATTAGCCTTCTTGAGATCACTTACAAGTATTACATTGCTAGCAATTTTCAGCATACAGTAAACTTGTGCAGCAACTTGTGTGGAGAGGGAAAACAGAATAACATTTCAGTTCAAGGACTTTCCAACTGTACTGAATAAAGTTAAAGCTGAATAGATTTTATGAAGCAGAGGATGGTATAAGGGAGGAGAGAACAAAGGAAGCAGAGGTATTAGATGAAAAAGAGGATCTAGAATGAGGGTAAAGTTCAAAGTTGAATGTAAGTTTACTATCAAAGTACACAGATGTCACCAAATACTACCCCGAGACACACCTTCTTGCAGGCATTCACAGTAGAACAACAAAGTACAGTTGAATCAATGAAAAGTTATCTACAATACAAATACTGTTAAACTGTGCAAGTACAGTAAAAACAAATAATAATAAATAAATATTACTGAGGACATTTGTTGTAGAGTCCTTGAAAGTGACTCCATAGGTCGTGTTCCATGATCAGTTCAATGTTGTAGTGAGTGCAGGAGCTTGATGGTTGAAGGGTAATAACTGTTCCTGATTCTGGTGGTATGGGACCTAAGGCTTCTGTACCATCCTCCTGGTGGCAGCAATGAGAAGAGAGCATGGTGCAGAGATGCATGGATTATATGGAAGTGTAAAATTCAAAATTGAATCCAGAAGGCTATAATCTCCACAGATGAAAGATGGACAATTATTGCACAGTTTAAGTCTTCATTGAGGGTCCCTATGTAGTGTTTCACTAACCTAGATTTAAAAGAAGAATGCATAACTGATAAGTTTGCAGGTGATACAAAACTCGACTTTTTGCATGAGGTTGGGGGGAAAAATTTAAATTCCAGTAACATGTCAAAGGAATGGTAATGTCGTGAAAAAGAGTGACAGGTGGAATATAATCTGGAGATGAGCAAATACCTAATCAGCCAATCATGTGGCAACAACTCAATGCATAAAAGCATGCAGACATGGATGCTTCAGGGAGGGCAAAAAGGGTAACATAATGCCCATTGAATGGGAGAAAAACATGCAGGGATTGCACAGACCTCAGAATATGCATTCAGTGGCCACTTAATTAGGTATCATCTGTATGTTTTTGGTCTTCAGTTCCTGCAGCCTATCCACTTCAATGTTCAAAGTGTTGTGCATTCATTGATGCTCTTCTGCACACCACTGTTGTAATGTATAATTTGAGTTACTGCCACCTTCCTGTTGGCTTGACCAGTCTGGCCATTTTCCTCTGACCTCTCTCATTAACAAAGTGTTTTTACCCATAGAACTGCTGTTTTCTTTTTAGTTTTAATACCATTCTCTACAGACTGTTGTGTGTGAAAATCCCATACTCAAACCACCCTGTCAGTCCATGGTCAAAGTCACTTAGATCACTTTTCTTCTCCATTCTGATGTTTGGTCTGAATAACAATCAAACCACTTGACCATGTCTGCATGCTTTTATGCACTGATTTGCTGCCATATGAATGGCTGATTAGATTTTGCATTAACGGGCAGGAGTTCAGGAGTACCTACTAAAGTAGTCACCGAGTGTATGTCAGCAGATCTCTGAAGATAGAAGGTCAAGAAAATAAAGTAGGCAAGAAGTTTCAATGGTTACTTTTTAGTGCTTGAGGCACTGACTATTAAAGCACACAGCTGAATAAAATACTGGCATTCCTGTGTTGCCGCGCTTTGCAGGAAATGTGTGATGATGCTAGAGAAAACACAGATGAGATTTATAAGTGAAGAATTTAATTAAGAGGAAAGGTTTGCTAGCTTGGTATTCTCTACATTACAATGGAGACTAAGGAACGAAGAAATATTCGAGCAACTTGAGGAGCAACTGCACCGCAGCTGTTCTGCTGGCACTTGGTCTGACAGCAGAGAGAATTGATTTGATTCAAACCATAATTGCACTGCACATAATTCTGATTGAAATGAGGACTGGGTGTCATGGACTTGCACTTGGGATGGGGTCCAGCAGTTTTCCGGATATTTTCAGTTATTTCAGAAGGGGTTGTATGTTCGGAAGGAGTGTTGTGTAGTTAAGTTGGAAACCATGTGCTTTTTGGGCTATACAACAAGAGCAGTAAATCATTTTCCTCATCCCAAGGATCAACCATATTCACCTCATACATTTACCACTATTAGGAATTTGCTGCGGCATGTTGTCATGACATGCAGCAAAAAACAACACTGAAAAATTATAAGAATAAAAAAATTATATAAAAAATAAAGTTAGAAGAGCTTAGAGTACAATATGGAATAAAATGTGCGTAACTACATAAATATCAGCATTATTAACAATGCATTATAAAAAGTAGTTTGAAGTATCTGGGATAATACTGTAGATAGATGGAAGGGGGTGTGATGGCTAACTAGAATGGTTGAACTACCTGGGGGAAGGCACTTCAAAGATGGTGTGAAGTTTTTGTTTTAATAGCCGTATAAGCGCTTTCCAGAAGGGAGTCTTTGGAAAAAAGCAGTTTACAGGGTAGGTAGGTAGGGTCAGCAATGATTTTTTTCTCTACCTGCTTCTTTGTCTGCATATCTTCCCATCTTTCCATTCATGAATTACAATGAACAACATGATTATTTACAAGACTAAGTAGCACTTAAATAAATAACCAGTCTCTTGGTTTCATAAATGAGAACTCCAAACACCTAGGGTTCTGATTGAAAGGATCCAAAAAAATACAACTGTGGTAAATGGAATTCATTGGTGACTTTGATATTACACCTAATTTACACCTTTGTTGACATTAGCTGTTACAAGCCTGAAATGGTTAAAAGATTATTTGGGTACAGTAATTTACAGTAATCCCCGAGAAAGCAGGTTTTCTATGCAAAGGGAGACTGACTAAACCAGGTTTGTATTCACCAGAGCTCAGATGAATGAGGAAAGGTCTCACTAAAACTTATAAAATGCTTACAGGGCTTGAGAGAATGGATTTAGTGAAGGTGAAGAGTCTAGTACCAAGGGTTACAGCTCAAGAAAACAGAAGGCCATTAGGCAGAAAGGGGAAATTCTTTCATTCTCAAGACGATGATTTTTCAGAATTTTCTGGTCCAGATAGATGAGAGGCACAGTCAATGAATTCATTCAAAACCCAGACTGATAGATTTCTGAATGGAAAGGATATCAAGGGATCTACATTTATGTATTATGCGGGAAAGTGAGGTTGAGGTAGAAGAGTTACTTTGATTTTGATAAATGGCAGAGCAGATTTGAAGAGCCAGGTAGCCTACTCCTTCTATTAGTCCTTATGTTCTGATATTAAAAGGGTACTTGGCAGCAGACTATCACAATTCACAGCAGAACCATAGATATGTAATAATCAGAAATTTAGGATAAATAAATACATTGAAAATAATCTAGTTATGAAAAAGAATGATTCTTTAGAGAAGTAAATTTCATACAAGTATTCAAATTAAGAGGAGAAGCAGGCCACATCAACCCTTCACTTAACTCCCCCATTTAATAAGAGTATGGCTGATCTGACTGCATGCTTAACTCTGCATTCTTGTAATATCTTTTATCCCTTCATCTCCGTCTGCCCCAAAACATTCAGAGTTCAAGATACTCTATTCTTTCTGGGTTAAGAAAATAAAATTACTCATTTTTGTTTTCATTGGGCCACAGGCTATTTTAAACAGTGAATCCCCTAGTATGAGATTCTACCATTTGATGAAACATCCTCTTTAGATTCACCCTGAGACACTCCAAAAAACTTACATTATTCTATGAATAATCAACATTTAACAAAATTTGATATGAAGTTGAAAATGGAGAAAACACAAAAAAATCAAATTCCTTAGCATAAACAATCACCACTAACAATTAATAAAATGGACCCTACTTACACTCAATGGCAACCTTATTAAGTACACCTGTACACTTGCTTATTAATGCAAATATCTCATTACCCAATCACGTGGCAGCAACTCAAGGCATGAAAGCATGCAGACATGGTAAAAAGGTTAAATTGTTGTTCAGACCAAATATCAGAATAGGGAAGAAATGTGATCTAAATGAGTTTGACTGTGAAATGAGTTTGAAAAGTTGGTATCAGATGGGGTGGTTTGAGTATCACAGAAACTACTGATCTCCTGGGATTATCATGTACAACAGTCTTTAGAGTTTAAAGAAATTGGTGCAAAAACAAAAAAAAAAGCATCCAGTGAGCATCAGTTCTGCGGGCGAAAGTGTCTTATTAATGAGGGAGGTCAGAGGAGGGTGGCCAAACTGATAGGAAAGCGACAATAAAATAAAATAACCATGCATTACAACAGTGGTGTGCAGGAGAGCATCTCTGAATGTATAACATATTGAACCTTGAATTTGATGGGCTACAGCAGCAGAAGACCACAAGCATACACTCAGTATGCTTTTTTATTAGGCATAGGAGGCACCTGATAAAGTGGCTAGTGAGTGTATATAGGTTTATTGATGGGAATTAAACGAATCACCTGTGCAAAAGTTCTGGACCAGTCTGAACCTTACAGGAGAAATCACAAAATATCTTTTTCGTAGTTGATCCTTTTAATTACAGTTTTGGAAGGTAAATGGAGTTGCAGCGAAAATACTCAATATGCACCGTACTTCAAAGGATAACTGGAGGCACAACATCGCACACATTGTAACATTTATTTATCTTGCAAGTCAAACTGAAGCTTCCACGGTGACCTTTCAAGGTTTGCATTTACAATAAGTAAAAAATGCCACCAGAGCTTTTGCGATGAGTGGATAGCTGTCACTGCTGTGATAACAACCAAACCATAGCACGTTTCAGCATGGCCCTACAGTCAATTTACTTCCTTCCAACATCACCATTTTTGCAGGATAGTTCTTCAGCAGGAATAATTTAAGAAGGTTTAGATTTGCTTCCGACTTTTTCAACAATTATAATTAATCTCAGCAACATCATACAGTACTCTGCAAAAGTTTTAGGCACATATATATATAGTGAAGGTGTCTAAAACTTTTACGTAGTACTGTATATTATGTCCTTCCAATCACCAGATAACACTCCTGAGCTAATACAAAGCTAAGTACTCAGGTTTCTGTTTCCCAACCATTTTTCTATTTTAACCATTATATAGTACTGTGCAAAAGTCTGAGGCACCCTAGAGATATATATATATATATATATATATATACACACACACACACATACACACATATATGTGCTCAAGACTTTTCACAGTACTTTAAATGTGCGTGAGGGAGAGGGTGGAGAGAGAATGAAAACTAAAGATAAAAAATTTAGAATTGTGTGATAATATTTCCCTCTGGGTGGTGGGGAGGGGAAAACATCCTGAGGCCAGTTGACACTGTCGCAACTTCGAAATCTGTGTAAAATATATATCAGAATCAGAGTCAGAATCAGGTTTAATATTGCTGGTATATGTCGTCCTGCCGAAGGGTTTCGGCCCGAAACATCGACTGTACTTAGATGCTGCCTGGCCTGCTGAGTTCCTCCAGCATTTCATGTGCGTTGCTTTGGATTTCCAGTATCTGCAAATTTTCTCCTGTTTATGTCATGAAATTTGCTTTGTGGCAGCAGTACATTGAAATACAAAATAATGGAAAAAAACTATAAATTACAATAAGAACTATAAGAAATTATATTTAAATAAGTAGTGGAAAAAGAGAGAAAAATAGTGAGATAATGTACATGGGCTCATTGTCTATTCAGAAATCTGATTGCAGAAGGGACGAAGCTGTTACTAAAGTGTTCAGCGTGTGGCTTCAGGCTCCAGTACCTCCTCCTTGATGGTAGCAATGAGAAGTGGGCATGTCCTGACTGACGTGGGTCCTTAATGATGGATGCTGTCTTTTTTGAGGCATCACTTTTTGAAAATGTAGTACTAGATGTTAGTGATTCTAGTGCCCATGATGGAGCTTACTGAGTTTGCAACTTACTGCAGCTTTTTCCGATCCTGTGCGGTGGCCCCTCCATAGCAGAAGGTAATGGAACCAGCTGTCCACGGTACTTCTGTAGAAATTTGCAAGAGTCTCTGGTGACCTATGAAGTCACTTCAAATTTCCAAAGAAATATAGCCACTGACATGCCTTCTTTGTAATCGCATCAATATGTTGGGCCCAGAATAGATCTTCAGAGATGCTGACACCCAGTGACTTGAAACTGCTCACCCTTTTCACTGCTAATTCCTTGATGAGGATTGGTGCATGTTCCCTCAGCTTCCTAAGTCCACATTCAATTCCTTAGTCTTACTAACATTGAATGCAAAGTTGTTGTTGTGACACCACTCAACTAGCTGATCTATCTCACTCCTGTACGCCCCCCTCGTCACCATCTGAAACTCTGGCAATAATAGTTGTGTCATTGGCAAATTTATAGATGGTCTTTGAGTAATGTCGAGCCGCACAGTCATAGGTGTTAGAGACAGTAGAGCAGTGGGCTAAGTACACATCCCTGAGGTGCAGCTGTGTTGATTGTCAGCAAGGAGGAGATGTCATTTCTTATCCGCACCAACTGTGGTCTCCCAATGAAGACAAGGATTCTGTTGCAGAGGGAGGTACAGAGGCCCAGGTTTTGGAGCTTTCTGATTAGTACTGCAGGTATGATGGTGTTGAATGCTGGTGTGTAATCAATAAAAAGCAGCCTGTCATAGGTATTATAAAGTCCAGGTGATCCAAGGCTGAGTGGAGAGCCAGTGAGACTGCATCCACTGCAGATCTATTGCGGCAACAGGCAAATTATACCAGGTCCAGGTTCTTGCTTAGGCAGGAATTCTGGCCTTCACCAACCTCAAAGCACTTAATCACAGTACAGTTCCACTGAGTGATAGGCGTTGAGGCAACTCACCCTACTTTCCTTGGGCATTGGTATGATTGTTGCCCTTCTGAAGCAGGTGAGAACCTCCAAATGCAACAGTGAGATTAAAGATGTCCTTGAACATTCCTGCTAGTTAGCTGGCACAGGTTTTCAGTGCCCTACCAGGTACAACATCGGGGCCTGATGCCTTACGAGGGTTACCCTCAGGAAAGATGTTCTGATGTCAGTCTCCAAGACAGAGATCACAAGGTCACCAGATGCTGCAGGGATTTGCACAGGTCTAATTTTATTCTGCCTTTCGAAGGATGTATAAAAGGCATTTAGGTAATCTGGGAGTGAAGCATCACAGCCATTCAAGATGTTAGGTTTCACCTTATAGGATGCAACCACTGCCAGAACTGATGTGCATTTGATTCTGTCTAACTTCAGTTACAATTGTTTCATCACTTTTAAAATAGGCTTCCGTAAGTTGTACTGAGACTTGTATAGTTCTCAATGACTGGTGTTGACTGCCACAAATCTAGCCCTCAGCAGACTATGAATCTCCTGGTTAATCCACAGCTTTTGCTTTGAGTATGTCCAGCATGTTCTCGAAGGCACACACTCATCCACACAGGTATTGAAGTGCATGGGTAGAGGAACCCTGAAAGAATTGCTTATGAAGAGGAGGAGCTTAGGAGAACTAATGGCACCTAATGGCGACTCCTTTGCTTGCATCTTCAGAAACACCTCTATTTCCATCTTTAATATCTCTATTTTTCCTTTTCGGGGTTCTTTTGAAGACCCTCACCTGGAGTTACATGCTGACTATGGTTCTTTGCGGGAATGGGACCCGCTCTTAGGGTTTCATGACTGGCCATTACTCGGCACGCCAAGGGTGCGGCCTAAGAGCTCAGCTCCCTTCTGAGGGCCCAGATCTCATGACTCTGGAGATGGGTAGATTGAAGGCTGGTGTCCTGGCAGAAGTTCAGTGTGTCATGGGAGATAGAAGATCTAAGGCTGCATGCCCAGATACCCAAGATCTTTGGGCACAGAGCTCAGAAAAAGCGACACAATGGACTTTTAACATCATAAACCAGCAAGCTGTTTGTTATTTCTCCCCTCTTACATGGTATGTTGAATACTAGGTGAACACATAGTCTTTGGAGTACTGCAGGTCTGTGTCTTTGCTGTTGGTTTGCTCATGCTTGAGTGCTCGGTGGCGGGTGCTGATGCTTTTTTTACCGGTGGGGGCAGGGGCGATTGTTGCTTGCTGCCACTTACGCACAGGAGGGAGGGGAGCTGGCGTGGACTTTGGGGTTCTAACATTTAACTGTCATTCATTCTTTGGGGACACTCCTCTGTTTTTCATGGATGGTTGCGAAGAAAAAGCATTTCAGAATGTATATTGTATATATTTCTCTGACATTAAATGTACCTTTGAACCTTGAACCAACATTTAGAATGAGACAGTAAACCAAGCTTTTGTCCGCCTCCGAAAGATCCAAGTACATTAGTTATGGTTGGGATGGCATAGTCTCATAATTGTCCTGACAAATTAACCTACTAACCAGTATGTCTTTGGACTGTGGAAGGAAACTGGTGCACCTGGAGGAAACCCATACTGTCACAGGGAGAATGTATGAACTCCTTATAGAAAGCACAAAAAGTAAACTCCAAATTCCAACACCCCAAGCTTAATAGCGCTAAGCCCTAAAAAATTCATTGAATACTTTCCATACGACTGTTTTGCTTGCAATTAGAATGTTAATCTTGCATCTGATTATTAGAATAGATTGCTGAAGCTAATATATGTACTTTGATTAGATGAAATTTAAGTATGTACAGTATATGTTAACATGGACATTGGTACTGATGTGATCCAGGTCAATAACGATATGTGTATAACAAATGCAACCCTCAAGTTCTGTCGGCTGCATAAGTCTAGGGAAGACAATCACTGGCCCCACCAAACATATGAGATTGAGGTGCAAACCCTCCTGTTTGTGTGGAAGCTGCCTGCTATGTTACCCTGTTAAAAATCAGTACCATGAAATAACAGACAGTACACCATATGCAATTAAACAATTTAGTTTTATAAGTCTTCATTTGACTAAAGAGTTAGTAAAGTAAAATAAAAAGAAAAGGACCCATTTTAATGAAACAGTCTATTGTGTACAGGTTGGAGCTCATGGTTTCAGTTCTGCCGGTCCTTCATCAATTCCTCCGGGCTTTGTCTACTCCCAGCCCCACTCCAAGTCCACTCCTTTCTGGTGTCTATGACCTCTCCATTCTGGCATCTTCTGTCTCCATCTTCCACCCAACAAAAGACCCAGATCACCTCGGTCTCAGGTACACAAGAAGAAAAAAAAGTCCCTTCATTGAACGGCACACCTTCCAAAGCCCGTTATCTCTAGTCATAACCCAAACACTACTACTACAGAAAAACCATTACATTAGTAGTGAAACCTTTCCCAGGGTGTTACACAAACAATAGGTCATGGTGACACACAGATATCAAAATGTCATGGCAAGTTCTTCTGCTCTGGAAAGTATTACATTCTGTCAGGACATGGATTTGGGTTTCATGCATTTGATGGTGATTAGTACAAATAAGAGCAGCACACAAATAGTTCTACTGACACAAAAATCAACAAACACATCTGTAGCCAAGCTTGCAGCAAGAACATATTTAGCTCAAGGTAAACTAACAGCAAGGAGGTCAAGCAAAAATATTTTGTTAAAGGCATTTTAAAGGAACTTTTTTAAACAGATAGTTTTACAGAGTATGCAGGAAGATATATGTGTACAGAGACAAAAACTTGATGACTCTGATGTCTTCACAGTAAAACTGCTCACAAAATTGTCAAGTCAAGAAATGTGACATGTTGATGAGTTCAGAGTTCTTCCCCATAAATTAACTTTATGTCAGGAAATGTAGAGGAGGCTTGAACCAAAAGCAGAGCGGTGGAGATGAGTCAGCAGCGAACAATATCTTTAATAACAGACTGCAAAATAACAAGCCACCAGGGCCCACAAACTAAAAGACAACTGAAACCAAACACAAAAGGCAACAAGGTAAACTTCAGGCAGGGAGAGTCAAAGCTCGGAGCAACTAGCAGAGGTTGACTGGTTCAATGAGTGAACAGGAACTGTGAATGAATACTGGTGTTAAATGGGCTGCAGGCGATTAGTCTGAAATGAGCAGTAGGGTGGAGATGCAAGCTAGGAGGTGCCAGCATGACCTGTCCCCTTGCAGCCAGCCCTCAGCGTCCCAGGAAAATGCAAATGAGTCCATCGAAAGTCAATGAGCGATGGATTGAAAATGCAACTGGACGGCACCCAAGACTTCTCCTCTGGGCTGTATCCTTTCCAGGTGACCAGGTATTGTGCTCCTCATCCATGGCGATGTGAATCCATCAACGCTCCACCTTCCTAGGTTCCAGAGGTTCAGATTCTGGTGGATTGAATGGCCCATTGACAAAGGGCTTGAGGGAGGACACGTAAGGTAGGGGTGATCCTGAGGGATGGTGGCAGCTGGATACTAAGTGACAGGATTGATGCAATGGATGAACTTGAAGTGGACAATGAACCAGGGTGAGAGCTTATGGGAGTCAGTGTGCAGGGGCAGATTTCAGGTGAAAAGGCAGACACGTTCCGCAAGCCAGAATAGGTCGATGTCTAGGATAGCCCTCTGTGTCTTCCTCCAAGCATTCTGGCAGTGGCAAACAAGGACCCTGGCAGATGATACCTCTACCATGGGCTCCTTTGTGTGGAACAACGGGGGTTGGTAGCCATGAAGCACTTCAAAGGGTGACATAGCCTGTGGCAGAGCAGGTGAACAGATTGTGGGACAGATCGGCCCAGAGCAGATACTTCTTCCATATGGAAAGGCTAGAGGCAGCAAAGCAATGCAGAAACAGCAAACCTAAAAGTAATTGTTAAGGCCAGGCAGCATCTATGAAAAAGAGTATTGTCGACGTTTCGGGCCGAGACCCTTCATCAAGACTGAATGTTGCTTGTATTTCCACTACTGCAGATATTCTCTTGTTAGTAATTGATAATCCTTCACAACTTAATGTTCTGGGAACCAAGTCGGTAGGAGATGAAGTTGAATTGCTTGAAGAAGAGGGCTCAGCAAGCTTGATGTGGGTTTAGTTGGTGAGTTTGTTGTATGGACATGAAGTTCTAGTGGTCAATCTAAATCAGGAAAGGCTTGGTATTTCCCATCAGCCAATTTATCCATTCCTCCAAGGCCCATTTCAAAGCGAGTAGCTCCCTGTCTCCTGCTCTACAATGGCACTGTGTAGGGTTGAACTTGCATGACAAGAAGGCACAAGATTGTGTCTTCCTGTCTGTTCCATGCTGGGAGAGGATTGCTCCGGCACCCATGACAGATGAATCTACCTCTACAAAAGGAGTTCAGATAGCAGAGAACGGGAGCATTGATGAACTGTCTCTTGAGCTCCTTGAAAGCATTGTCCATGGCAGCAACCAGGCTATCTGTGAGGTAGGTGACTTGGTGAGGGAGGTGAGAGGAGCAGCAAATTGGCTGTAGTTTCTGATGAAAACAGTGGTAGAAGTTGGAAAAGCCCAAGAAGCACTGTGGTTGTTTGAGGGTACTGTTATGATACGGTATCAATGAATATAGAATTGTGACAGGTTTTTTACAAACAAATAAAACACTTATTAAACACGGCTCAATAAAAAAACAAAAGTAAACAAACAACTAACTCAACCGGAAGTTAACTGCTATACAGCAACTCAAACAGTTCTTAAAACAATAAATGCGAACAGTTCTTACAAGTGATAAATGCAAAAGTCCAAATGATTTACATAGTCAATTAGGAGACTTTCCTGAAGTAACGAATTCCTCGACGACGCGACATTATTGCCAATCCCAGCCGAAATATGCCTTGCCCAAAGGATTTACAATGAAGGAAATAAAACGGCTTAAAGGCACTGACCTTTCCTTGGTGAATAACTGCTGCTCCAGCCCTTTCTGCTCTTATAGCAGGGGCTATCTTGGATGCAAGTTGCTAATTCCTTGAACGAAGATTAAATAAGGTCAAACAACACACACAAAATGCTGGTGGAACACAACAGGCCAGGCAGCATCTATAAGGAGAAGCACTGTCGACGTTTCGGGCCGAGAACCTTCCTCAGTCCTGTCTCGGCCTGAAACGTCGACAGTGCTTCTCCTTCTAGATGCTGCCTGGCCTGCTGTGTTCCACCAGCATTTTGTGTGTGTTGTTTGAATTTCCAGCATCTGCAGATTTCCTCGTGTTTGCTCTTTAAATAAGGTCAAACCTGTTTTACCGCTGACAACACCAACTTTTCTCAATTGGGTTTTCCATACTTCAATAAATTCTTCACTCTCCAACTGGACTGCAAAGGTAGGAATCAAAACTGGCAGCAGTTTTAAAATCTGCCAGCACAACTTACAATAGAAAGTAAAATTACACTTTAAAACAAAACTGCATCATGAGACGAACATGCAGCGTAACAGAATCACTGACGAATCAAGCCACGAACTGACCTGTGTCACAGCAAGGCTTTCTCCTTTTATACCTGTTGAAACAGGCCATCACATGACCTCTCACTGGCGGGAAAATTACATCACTCCACCATCACAAGACCATTACATCATGGTCATGTGACAGTCACAAGATACCCACATGGTATGCAACAGTACACAGTCAAGGCCTTCAAAGACAGTGAACACTTTCTCTGGGTCCATGTTTATGCCTCAGGGAGAAAGGCTATAACCCAGGAAGGAAACATCTGGGGTGTGGAACTGGCACTTTTCTAATTTGCAGTACAGCTGGTTTTTGAGGAGATGCTGAAGCACTGAACAGACATGACAGATGTGGTTTTGGGGGTTCTTGGAGAAGAAGAGATTGCTTTTGAGGTAGATGAACATATACCTGTGTAGCATGTCTCAGAGGCTTGTAAAATGGCTGAACTGTTGGAAAGTCCAAAAGGCATAACCAAGTATTTCAAGTGGCCAGTGGGTGTTATGAGCACAGTCTTCCACTCACCATCCTGGCGGATGTGGATTAGGTTGTACACACTCTGTAAGTCCAGTTTGGTGAAGAACTTGGTCCTGTGGTATGTTTTTGAATATACTATCCATCAAGGGGAGAGAGTAGCTGTTCTTACGTGATTCTATTGAGTCCATGGTAGTCAATGCAGGGACTAAGACCCCCAGCTTTCTTTCTGACAAAGAAGAATCCTGCTCCTGCATGGGATTGGGATGGGCAATGAATCCATCTTGCAGCATATCAGCCATGTCATCATTCATGGCTTGGGTCGGGTGGAGAGAGGAAGACCACACAGCCTCAGGGTGGGGTGCTGCCCAGGAGGAGGCTTACCTCACAGTTATATGGTCTGTGAGGCAGTAAGGTGCTGGCTTCCTTTTAACTGAGGGTGATGGCTAAACTGTGATATTCCTGTGGGAATCCAGTGAGGTTGAGTGCTTCCACAGATTTAGGGGGTGAAATCAGCTGAGGTTGAAGCAGGTGGGTCCCCAACTCAGCAGTGAACTGGATGACCAGTCGAAGACTCTTGTTGACTTGTAGGGCCAGAATGATGAGGCTTTTTAGGTTGGTGGGCATGTCCTGGGAAGACAGCTCCTCTTTCAAGTGTTCCAAGATACTGTGATGGCAATGGGCTAGCAGTGCATCCACATTCCACCCGTGAGGGTCCTGAGTTCCACCATGTAATCCAGCACCAAGCATTAGCCTGATGGAGGTGAAGTATCAGATCCACTGCCTCCCTTCCACCTCCCAGGTGGAAGGAAATCTCAGCAGTGAAATTCCATATTTATTGCAAATGGGGGGGTTTTATTATCTGTTAGTGGTGACGCAGGTCAGTGCTTGCCCAGTCCAGAAAGTGATGAGGAAGGTGATTTTGGCCCGATCCATACAATACAGAGATGGCTAGAGCTCAAAGTGTAAGATGCATTGGGACAGGAAGTTGCGACATTTGAGTTGGGGCACAGGAATTGGGGTCTCCAAGGGAGAAGGTGGACTAGCATGGAGTTGTTGAACTGGGATAGATAGCTGGAAGCAATAGTTGCTTCTAAATTACGTACTCATATCAGGGACATCTTCCTTTAGGTGAGCATATCTGCTGGGTCAATCTATGAATGACTCACTCACCCAGTCAGGTAATGTAGAGAAGGCTTAACCCTCCATAGCAGTGGAGGCAATTCAACAGTGAACAATAACTTTAATGACTGACCACAAAATAGCAAGGTGTGAGGAGCCACAAAATGAGGGGACAAAAACTAAACACAAGAGACTACAAGGTAAACTTTAGGCAGGGAGAGTGAAAGCTCAGAGCAACTGGTTGAGGTCAGCTGGTTCAATGAGTGAACATGGTCTGTAGATCAGAACTGGGTTAAATAGGCTGCAGGTGAGGAGTCTGGAATGAGCAGCAGTTGAATCCTATTAGCTGGCTGGAACCTGTGAGGTGCCTGCATGTGCAGTCTGGGAGGTGTCAATGGGAGCAGGCCTGACACTTTATTGTGAAAATTGATCACAAGAACAAATTTAATCAAGCAATTTATATACTCAAAAGGAATAAATTAAGCACAGATGGTAGAATCAATGGGGAAGGGGTTGATTCAATCAAATATGTCAGAAATGTGATTTTCATTTAACAAGGTCCTTTGAAGATGTGATCAATAGAATGAAGTGGAACCATTGAATGCTACATACTGAGATTTTCAGAAGGCTTGTAATAAAGTCCCCAAAGGAGATTGTTGAACAAGGTAAAACACATGGAACTGGGGTTAGTGCACTGGCATATGAATTAGTAAATAGTCAAGAAACAGAGTAGGATTAAACAAGTGTTTCTTAACACTGGCAAGCAGTAACTAATGGGATCACAGGGATTGGTTCTTGAACACCATGTATTCACAGTCAAAAGCAACATTTTAGCTGACAAAATCAAATGTCAAATTTTCAAAAGTGTTTATTGTATAAATCTAGGTAGAACTGTAAGTAGGGATGAAGATATACATGGCTTTCAAGGGGATATGGACAACAAATGGATAATAAAAATGCCAGATTAAAAAAAATAATGTGGGTAAGTGTGAAGTCAACTGCTTGGGTGCATTAAAGAGAAAGGCAGGGTAATTTGAGAAAAAAATGGAATATTTCTCACATAGTGACAAATTGAGAGTAAAAGGTTAAAGATATCTGATTCTAATTGTACAAGAATGTTGAAATTGTTGAAAACTGCACCTGTAACATTATGTACAAGTTTTATTTATTTACCGAAGAAACAATGAATTTATTGAAGGAATTCAACAAAGATTCACCAGACTAATCTAATCCCTGAGATAGCTGGTTGTCCATGTAAAGAAAGATTGACTAAACCAGGCTCAGATTCACCAGAGCTCAGACAAATGACAGGAGGTCTCATTAAAACTTACAAAATTCTTACAGGACTTGAGAGAATGGATTTAGTGAGGGTGAAGAGTCTAGTACTAGGGGTTACTGCTCTCGGAAAAGGAGTAGGCCTTAGAATGATGAGCATTCCCTGGCTCAGTTATTGAATTCAGTCAAAACACAGATTGATAGACATGTGGATGGTAAAGACATCGAGGGATCTAGGGATCATGCAGTAAAGTGAAGTTGAGGTAGAAGAGTTACTTTGATCTTGATGAATGGTAGAGCAAATTTGAGGGGCCTACTCCTTACCCTGATCCTTATGTTCTTATAGAAAAAGGATACTGGGCAATGCAGAATACTGGGCATTGCAGTGGAGTGGTAGATATGATTTATTACCTGTTGAGATAGGAACAATGCCCCAAGAGATTACTAGTGTTTGCTGCATTCAGAATCAAACTGGGATTAACTGATAATTATATGAGTGCACTGAGCATTAAAGGTTAAAGTGTGTTTCATTGGGATAACATTTGTAATGTGTGTTTTGAGTTTTTCATCTTTTTCATAATATCTGCAGAGCTTGATTTGCAGTGTTTGTTTTTGCATTTTTTGCATAGTATTTTTAAGTACAAAAAAACAACTAAAATAATGAAGAGTGGGATTGCTCAGTGAGCTTTTACCATCATTAATCAACCCAGATAGGTTCAGGTGCAATTCTTAAATGAGGAACAGAGGATGGTTGTGAGGGATAACTAACAACATCATCAGTAGAATTCTGCAATGTCTTCACTTATTAATTGACACCCTTCATGTCTGATTTATTTAGATTTAAAACATGCTTTATGATACTGCTTATTCTTTAAATACTTTGTAATTTCATTTTCAAGACCTAAGCATTGCTGGCAAAGGTCAGAATTAGAATCACATTTACTATCACTTGTATCTATTGTGAATCTTGTTCTGCAGCAGTACAGTGCGAAGACACAAAAGCTTATAAATTAAGAAGTTAAATAGGGCCAATCAGAAATTTGATGACAGATGGGAAAAAGCTGTTTCTAAATCACTGAATGTCTAAGTTATTTAAATTTAAAAACATACTATATGATAGTGTTTGCTCTTTAAATATTTGGTAATTTCATTTTCAAGACCTAGGCATTGCTGGCAAGGATCAAAATTAGTAGTTGTAGGTAGCCATCAGTCCCAGGGGATCATGGGTTTGCACCTCTGGTGGACTGTGTCCTCTCCAGGGCAAGCCTGGGCAGGAAGTTTTGAAGATCCAGTTGTGGCCCATGCAGCAGGTTCCCCCTCTCCATGTCACTGATGTACTCCAAGGGAAGGGCAAGTGCCGATACAGCTTGGCACCAGTGTCGTCGTAGAGATCGCCAAAGTGAAGTTGTAAACAACAATAGGGTGTGTTACAGGCTTCAGATTTCTTCCTCGGGGTTTACTCCCGAAGACTTTCCCATGGGTGGGTATGGCCGCAAGGCAGCAGAGGTTTAAAATCAGAGTTTTCCTTCTCCTAAGCAAGCTGCCGTCCAAGGCTGACGAGCTCCACCTGCCCAAAGCAACTGGTTTTGAGGCGCCAGTGGTCACTTGTCAGTAGAAACAGTTCCGCCGTACCTAGTAGCTAAGCCACGCGTGAAGGCCAGGAGTTGGACTTGGTCGTCAGAGGCTGTTAGTGACGCACGGCATTTGGAGCACTTTATAGGTAGTAGGAGCTTATCCCCACTATCAACCCCAGCTATGACAACCTTAGGAACCAGGACACACACAAAATGCTGGTAGAACACAGCATTTTGTGTGTGTTGTTGTTAGGAACCAGGATCAGGATTAGAATCTGATGTTTCTCATCAGATATAAGTGATAATACTTGTACTGCAACAGTACAGTGCGAAGACACAAAAGCCTATAAACTACACAATTAAATAAATACATCCAAACTAAAGGAATAATGAAGCAGTGTTGTAGGTATTCGCCAATAAAATGAAGTGAGGCATTTTATGTTTAATGAAACACATAACACATTTTATTGAACTGTAAAACCTAAACACAAACTTGTGCTAAAAATCTTTATATAACATCATCACATCAGACCAGCCTCTTAAAGCGAAACACTAACTCAATGTTGGTGATTGTGAATTATGTACATTTCTCCCCATTACGTTATCCTGCACAGGACCCCAGAATTCACCAAAACCAGCATTATGAGCCTTTCTGGCTTGTGTCCTGTGCTCAGGTGCCTCTGGCTCATCCAGAGGTGCGTTGACACACTCATAGTCATGTTGTGATGCCAGGAGCGTGGCAGCAGAGAGTGCGCCAGTTTTAGTCGATCTACTGAAATACATCCAGGTTTACCCCTCTTATCGATGACATAAGTCTTTTCTCCCTGTTCCAAAACACAGAACAGGCCATTGTAAGGGGTCCTAAAGGGGATGTTGGTGTGCGTAAGGGTGGACGAAAACAAATGAGACGAAGGGTGCTGTATGCCATGATGGGAGGTAGGAATAGGTGAAAAAGGAATTGAATTTACTGAGGAAGGTGAAAGGCTGTTGAAGGGTCGACCTTGCAGTCATGGCGTCAGCATGGTCACCGCTACTCTTCGCGTTATATCTGGAACCATTAGCTCAATACATCAGACAAAATGAAGATATCAGGGGAATTACTATTAAAGGGACAGAGCATAAATTGGCTTGTTATGCGGATGACATTTTGATCTATCTAGGGCAACCAACATACTCTTTACCCAAATTGATGCAATCCTTTGAACAATATGGTCAATTATCAGGATATAAGATCAACATAGATAAAACCCAATTTCTTTCATATTACTTTAGCCCACCAAGAGAAATTGAAAGTCGGTACCTCTGGGCATGGCACACAGAGTCTTTCAAATATTTGAGCAGCATTATGCCAAAAGATTTGGCAAAATTATCAGAATGTAATTATCAGCCTTTATATAAAAAAATTAAGGAAGATGTGGCAAGATGGAACCTGATTCCTTTTTTCAGTCTCAGTTCAAGGATTGAGTCTATTAAAATGAATATACTGCCCAGACTGTTATATCTCTTTCAGACCCTATCAATAGAGATTAATCAAAATCAATTTAATGAATGGAACAAGATGCTATCAAGGTATATTTGGCAGGGTAAAAGGCCTAGAGTTTGTCTCAAAACTTTGCAATTAGCAAAGGAAAAGGGGGGATGGGGCCTACCTTCTCTTAGAGATTATTATTTTGCAGCACAGTTGAGAGCTGTGATATGTTGGTGCAACCCATCATATGACACTTAATGGAAAAACATTGAGGAGCAGGTACTTCCCATCCCCATGCAAGCAATTTTAGCTGATAACAACCTGCAAAGGTACATAAATACTATTGATAACCCATGGGTGAAATTGACTCTTAAAATATGGAAAACTACTATAAAAGAATATAATCTAGAGGGAGATATTGCAATTCTTAAATGGTGTGCATATGACTCGGATTTTACACCAAATAAATTGGATGCTAGATTTAAGGACTGGACAGCTAAAGGAATAACAGTTCTTTGCAACATAATGAAAGAAAGAACACTGTTCAGTTTTGAAACGCTTAAAGAGAAACACTTATTAGAAAAACAGGAATGAAATCATCTGGCACTCATAATGGCTACCCATATACCAACTCAGCTGTGGACGACTGCAGGTCCTCTCTTGGAGCAATTCTGAGTTCCAACAGGGTCATGGGAGACGATCATGCCAACACCCATCGGTCAGGGAATCCCTGAGAGCAGCCTTTAAGAAGCAGTGAAACCACTTGCATAGGCCTTTGGATTGTGGGTGATTCACTGTGGTGTAATGTAGCCTGATGCCGAGATTCTGGGCCTTCACAGCCCAGAGGTCTGAAATGAATTGGGGATCGTGGTCAGAGCAAGTATTATCAGATAGAGTACCAAACTGAGCAACCAGCTGCTGATGAATGCCCAAGCTATGTCTGAGCCTATCTTCAATGCTAGAGGGATGATCTCTGGCCACCCAGTGGTACAGTCAACCACAGCAAGGAGATGCATGAAACCAAGTTGGGGGGGGGGGGGGGGGGGCAACTAACAAGGTCGATATTGACATGGTCAAACTCAGGGACCTCAAAAGATGCCAGTGGTGCCTAGACACGATGGGTAACTTTTGCCCGCTGGCTCTCCACACGAGCTGTAGTCCAATTGCATACATCCTTTCTGAGGCCATGCCAAACAAACCTCAGTGCAACCAGTTTCTGTGAGGTCTTCTGGCCCAGATGCGAGAGGTCATGTATGGAGTCAAAAATGGTCCATCTCCAGTTTGCAAGCACAATGAGGTGAGGGTGACTGGTTGAGACACAACACGGGACAGAAAACACAGCTTTCCCGAACTTAACGTCAGCCAACTGCAAGCCCTGTACCTGCTGTTCGGTAAGCTGGAACCTCTGGGTCAATAATTTGGTTGGCTCTTTGCCAGCTTAGTCAACCCCTATGTGTAAGCCATGAGAGGCAAGCAGCCATGGCATTGTTTTTCCCCTTGATACGTTGTACATTAGTTGTGAACTCGGATATGTAGGTAAGGTGACAGGCAGATCAAAGGTCTGATATTTTGGTTATCACATGCACAAAGTGTTTGTGGTTAACAAATACTGTGAAATGATGACCCTCTAGAAGAAAACAAAAATGGTGGACAGCCATTTAAAGACCAAGAAGCTTGTGATCAAATGTGTTGTACTTCATTTCAGGGTGACGTAGCTGCTGACTGAAGAAGGTAAGCGGCTGCTACACTCCTCCGACCAACTGTTCATGCACAGCACCCACAGCATAGTAGGTGTTTGCAAATAAAATGAAGTGAAGCGTTTTATGTTTAACGAAACCCGTAACACATTTTATTGAACTCCAAAATCTAAACACAAAATTGCTCTAAAAGTCTTTACGTAATAATGTCATCAGGTCAGCCTCTTAAAGTGAAACCCCAACTCAATGTCGGTGAATTATGTACATTTTTCCCAATTATGTTACCCTACAGTGTTCCTGGAATCACAGATAATTCAGAGATTTGATGACAGAGGAGTTAGAAGCTGTTTCTAAATCATTGAATGTGGATTTTCAGGCTCCTGTACCTCCTGCCTGTTGGTAATGAGAAGAGGGGATGTCCTGGATGGTAAGCATCCTTAGTGATGGATGCTGCCCTCTTGTAGCACCAGCTTTTGAAGATGTCCTCAATGGTAGAGAGTCTTGTGCCTTGGATGAGCCTATAACCCTTAGCAGCCTTTTGTGGTCCTGTGCACTGGACGTTCCACACCAGACTGTGATGCAGCCTGTCACTATATATCCACAGAAATTTGTAGAAAGACTTCTTTGACATTGCGCCAAACTCCTAACAAAGAAGAGCCACTGACATGCCTTCTTGATTCCATTGCTGTGTTAGTTCTAGGATAGATCCTCTGAGATGTTGATGCCCAGGAACTTGCAGCTGTCCACACTTTCCACTGCTGACATCCCATGAGTACTGGTGTGTGTGCTCCTGACTGCCCCTTCCTTTAGTCCTTGGTCTAACTGACCTTAAGTGCAAGATTATTCCTGCAACAGTACTCAAGCAACCAACCTTTCTTACTCCTATGAACTTCCTCATCACTATCTGAGAACTCACCACAACCTGTGTGGATTGGTGATAACATATCCTCCTCGCTGACTATCAACACCAGCACATCTCAGTGTTCTACTCTCTATATACACATGACTGTGTGGCTAGGCATAGCTCAAATACCATCTATAAATTTGCTGACGATACAACCATTGTTGGTAGAATCTCAGGTGATACAGGAGTGAGATATGCCAACTAGTGGAACTGCAGCAACAATCTGGCACTCAACATCAGTAAAACGAAAGAGCTGATTGTGGACTTCAGGAAGGGTAAGATGAAGGAACACATACCGATCATCATAGAGGGATCAGAAGTGGAGAGAGTGAGCAGTTTCAAGTTCCTAGGTGTCAAGATCTCTGAAGATCTAACCTGGTCCCAACATACTGATGCAGTTATAAAGAAGGCAAGACAGCAACTATACTTCATTAGGAGTTTGAAGAGACGGACATGTCAACAAATACACTCAGAAACTTCTATAGATGTACCATGGAGAGCATTCTGACAGGCTGCATCACTGAGTGGTATGTTGGTGGTGGGGGGGGGGGGGCTACTGCGCAGGACCCAAAGAAGCTGCAGAGGGTTGTAAATTTAGTTGGCTCCATCTTGGGTACTAGCCTACAAAGTACCCAGGACATCTTCAAGGAGTGATGTCTCAGAAAGGCAGCGTCCATTATTAAGGACCTGCAGCACCTAGAGCGTGCCCTTTTCTCACTGTTACCATCAGGTAGGAGGTACAGGAGCCTGAAGGCACACACTCAGCGATTCAGGAACAGCTTCCTCCCCTCCGCCATCCAATTCCTAAATGGACATTGAATCCTTGGACACTACCTCACTTTTTTTTAATATACAGTATTTCTGTTTTTGTACATTTTTTAATCTATTCAATACAGGTTTCCCCTGCTATCTGAAGGTAGAGCGTTCCTATGAAATGGTTCGTAAGCCGGAATGTCATAAAGTGAACATGGGAAAAACTTGAGAGCTTTCCCAGACCCAAAAAAAACCCCTACAAAATCATGCCAAGTAACACATAAAACCTAAAATAACAGTAACATATAGTAAAAGCAGGAATGATATGATAAATACACAGCCTATAAAAAGTAGAAATACTTTTTTGCAATCATTGCAGCACTGTCTAGAATAGCGAAAATCTCACTACGTACCATATAATCTCACTACATAGTGCTACTAGTGTAGTGGAAGCACTCTCATCGAAAGCACTCTCTCCAGTAACCTTTAAGCTATGAAGCTGCCAAATCATACCAAATAACACATAAAAATACACAACCTATATAAAGTAGAAATAATGTATGTACAGTGTAGTTTCACTTACCGGAATCGGGAAGACAGCGAGCACACGGATGATAGTGTGTTAGGCTGAGTCATCGGAGGTTGGTGTGCTCGGCAACTTTTTCCAATAAATTGCAGTTTCATCACAGTTAAACACTTGCTTATACAAATAATCACCTTCTGTAATTATTTTCTTCAGTTCTGCTGGGCACTTTTCAGCAGCTTCAGTATCAGCCAAAGCACTCTCTCCAGTAAACTTTAAACTATGAAGCTGCCGAAAAGATCCCAGCAGACTAAAAGAGACTACTTTGCTATGAGCAGAACCAATAGTAACATTGGTAACAATGTCCTTACTTCATTGACCACGATCAAAATGCTTAATTATGTCCAGTTTTACGCTAAGCAAAACTTAGGCTTTTCCGATACCTTAGGACACATCTTGCTAACAGATGCACAAAATAAATTGAGATAAAGCACAGATGCTCACAGACACGTGTTTAAGCAATGGCGGCTTGATGCTGAATGCAGTTCCGGGGGAGGAGCTTGGCTGCTTGGGGCGTGTGCTGCCTTTTTTTGTAAAAGCGAAAACTCTATGGTTCGTGAAAACAGGTAACTAATGTAGGTCTTTCGTAAAAGCAAGGTAAAGGCTTTTCGTAAAGCGAACACTCGGAAAATGGGGGCCACTCTTATATGTATACTGTAATTGATTTACTTGCTTATTATTATTATTTTTATTTTATTTATTAGTATTTTTTTCTCTTCTGCTAAGTTAGCAAATTTCACGTCACATGCTGGTGATAACAAACCTGATTCTGATTCTGGTTACATGGGCAAATTTATAGATGGCATTTGAGCCGTGTCGTGTTACACAGTCATGAGTGCAGAGAAAGTAGAGCAGTGGGCTAAAGTATTTATTGCCCAACTCTTACTGCCTCTGAGATGGCAAATGTCTGGTGAAAGTGCTCCTGCATTGCTTTTAAGTAAGCAGTTCCAGAATTTGGACCAAGTGACAATATAACAGGTGTGATCTACAAACGTTTGTATTTCCTACAAAGTACAAAGTAAAATTTGTTGTATCAGAGTACTTACAAGCATTTGTACTTGTGCCTTCTACCTGATGGCAGCGACGAGAAAAGAGCATAGCCTGGGTGGTGGGGATCCCTTATGATGGATGCTGCTTTCCTACACAGTATTTTATGTAATGTGCTCAATGGTTGGGAGGGCTTTACCCCTGATGTGCTGGGCCAAATTCACTACCTTTTGTAAGAGTTTCTGCTGAAGGCTTTTGTGTTCACAAACCAGGTCGTAATGCAGCTAATCAATACATTTTCCACATGTTGTTCAAGATGGCGGCGCGACGCAGCGCACAGCGGCCACTCCAGAAATGAATATCTGTTATCTGTAAGTAGGGGCCGTGTACAATCCTGATTTGATGGAGACTGACGTGTGAAGCACAGAGGAACATTTGGTGAAACTTTTGAAATGCCTGTTTCGCTGCCGCTGCTACTGTGCGATCGGAAAAATCTCTGGGAGGAAGGCCCCGAATCCTTGGCTTTGCCTGTTGCTTGGCGGCCAGTGCCGGGGTCGAAGCGCTCAGCAGAAATGGTGCTCGGTGTCGGAGGGCTGGTCAGAGGCTCGAAGTTTTTGGACGGACTCGGAGTTGGCTGTGGTCGGAGCTCCTAAAGTGCTGTATCGGCACACTGCAGCGCTGGAGGTTCATGGCAGGAAGAGTTTTTCTTCCTTCTACCGTCTGCGTGAGATGATGGGTTGTCGGGACTTTGAGACTTTCTTTTAAACTGTGCCATGGACTGCTCTTTATCAGATTACGGTATTGCTTTGCACTGTTGAAACTATGTGTTATAATTATGTGGTCTTTGTCAGTTAGTCTTTTATCAATTATGTTATTGTCTGCACCGTTGAAACTATATGTTAACTATAACTATACGTAACTGTGGTTTTGTGTATGTCTTGTAGCTTTAGTTTTGTCTGATGGGTTTGTAGTTCCTTACAGGGGAACATGCTAAGACGGTAGCGCGATATCGATACGCAGCAGCCTCTCCGGACTCTGGATTGGGGATTACCAAATGTTATGTGGTTTTTCTTGTGTGATCTGTTTTCTGCTTTTTCATGATATCATTCCGGAAAACGTTGTCTCATTTTTTAACTGCAGTGTATTTGTGGTTTATAAATGACAATAAACTGAATCTGAATCTGAATATATCTATATAAGTTTGTCAAGGTTTTTGACTTTGTGACAAATCTCCACAAACTCCCAAGGAAGTGTTGGGCTTGAAATTCTGCCCTGTGTTCGTTTAGGAAGAGAGACAACTAACACCGGAATATTACAAAACGTGGCTTTATTGCAGAATTCGTAACTGGCACAGCGAATCCACGGAGTCGCTGGAGAAGGCGTTCTGTTTTCCCCTTACAATCTGCTCTTATTTATACCCCTTTTCCCCCCAGCACAACCCCGCTACATATTAGGTAATATCGGGCACTTGTGTCCATCTTATTGGCCCGCAGCCATATGCTCACGAGTTACCTGTTTCTTTTGTTTACTGAATCGCGTGACACTAATAGTATCGGTGTAGCGGGGTCCCCAGTTTCGCTCCCCCCTCCCTCGCATTCCGGCCTCCTAACATTATGTGTGTTACGTGAGCCACTCCTGACCTGTAATGGCAGTCTCGAATTAACCCCAACACTCCCTCCCTTGGCCTCCCAGAGGCCACATCCCCACATCCCTTACAATCTTTTCCGCGGCTGCCGGGATCAGGCAGAGAGGTGAGCGTCCCCCGGCACTCTTTGGCGTGTCCTCCCTATTTGCTTATCCTGATTTGTCCGACCTAGGGTCACAAAATATGGGTAGGGGTTCCCTAAACATCCGCAATTTTTACAAGTAGCATGCAACATTTCAGAAAACTTATTCAATAACAAATTCACAATCCCCCCCCTTTCCATGGTCCATTTCAGTCCGTGTCCTCCCATAGCGCGTCCGCTTTCCGGGAGGGCCGTGTCCTCCCCTTCCACCGGGAACAAGGGTGCCTGGTACGCCGGTGGAGGTCCATTCTTTCCAGTCAAGGCTCGATCTATAGTCCGGATGACTAGGGTCCTAATACAGGGTATGCAACAACAACCACACGTGATAAAGATAGCAATTTAAATAGACAGTCCTAGAGCCGACTGTCCCAGAAACGCTCCCCACTTGCCAGAGGTCTTATTTAGCCAGTAGAAAATGATGCCAGTTATTGTCCCCCTCCCTTCTTACCTTTTAATGCCCTGTTGGAGACCTCGGCGACAGGGTATGGACCATGCCACCGTTTTCCGTTCCAGGTGAGCTTCCCTGGGCCTCGGAGGAACACTTCCACTCCTACCTTGATGGTGTCCGACCCCTGCGGCTGCTCACTGTTAGATTATTGAACTCGCACAGTTATCAATTTTACCATATTTCTAAAAACTCTCATATACTCTGTTACTCAACACACAAATGTCTGAGTTTTGGTAACTCGAAATTGGAAGTGCTCCATGGCTCCCTAGTACACAGAGAGGATCAAATGTGGGACGGTCGCCTTTCAAAACCTGACCTTCGCGTGGGAGATTTCTCCTCTTAACAACCAGTCTAAGGTAGGCGCCGTCAGTATCCCTGTGTACTACGGTGTCCCGCGACTTAATTCTCCTCACTCCTGAGACTTTTATGCCCATCGTGGGCGGCGGGTACCCTCACTCAGAAGACTTTTCCACGGGCGGAGAATTTTCCTAAAAACAGATAAGAGTTAGTACTTACCAGTCACGATTCTGCACCGGGAATGATCTCTCCCAGGGTAATTTGGGGTTGGTGAGGATCCGTCAGCAGACAAGATCTAACTCAGTGATTTAACTATCTAGTGGAAGTCTTAGATATAACAGGCACTTCCTGACCTTAGTCAAGCTTGCGGCCGCAAGTTGTCTGCCGTCGGACCCGCCAGCCTGTGTTGTCTCTCCCTCCCCACGTCGGGGTTACCAAATGTTGGGCTTGAAATTCTGCCCTGTGTTCGTTTAGGAAGAGAGACAACTAACACCGGAATATTACAAAACGTGGCTTTATTGCAGAATTCGTAACTGGCACAGCGAATCCACGGAGTCGCTGGAGAAGGCGTTCTGTTTTCCCCTTACAATCTGCTCTTATTTATACCCCTTTTCCCCCCAGCACAACCCCGCTACATATTAGGTAATATCGGGCACTTGTGTCCATCTTATTGGCCCGCAGCCATATGCTCACGAGTTACCTGTTTCTTTTGTTTACTGAATCGCGTGACACTAATAGTATCGGTGTAGCGGGGTCCCCAGTTTCGCTCCCCCCTCCCTCGCATTCCGGCCTCCTAACATTATGTGTGTTACGTGAGCCACTCCTGACCTGTAATGGCAGTCTCGAATTAACCCCAACAGAAGTAAAGGCACTATCATGCTTTTTTAGCAATTGTATTTATATAATGGGTCCAGGACAGGTTCTCTGAGATAGTGACACCCAGGAATTTTAAGTTACTGACCCTCTTCACCTCTGATCCTCTGTTGAGCACTGGCTCATGGACCTCTGTTTCCCTTGCTGGTCTACTATCAGTTCCTTGGTCTTGCTGACATTGAGTGAGAGTTTGTTGTTAATTACACACTCAATGAAATTTTCTGTCTCCCTCCTGTATGCTGATGTGTGACCAGCTTTGATACGGCCCACAACAGATGCAGTAGATGGTGTACTGCAGCAATTAGTACTGCTGCCTGACAGCCTCCTGGACCTGGGCTCAGGTACTGTCTTTTTGGAATTTGCACATTTCACATGACCTCATGTCTTCCTGCAAGGTGCCTGGTTTGTTTCAAAAACCAAACATTTATGAGCAGGGTAGTAGGCTTTGTTACCCCAAGTGACAGCACTATTGGTGCCCTCTCAGATGGTGATGAGGAGGCTCACAGGAGTGAGATATATTGACTGGAACAACCTTGCACTCAATGTCAGCAAGACCAAGGAGTCGATTGTGGACTTCAGGAATGGAAGTTGAGAGCACACAACAGTCCTCATTGAGAGGTCACGGTTGGAAGCGGGTGAGCAGCTAAGAAAATAATGGGCATGTAAGAGACACTAATTTGCAGCCCATCAGAAAAATAATTTTTTAGTCAGTATGGAGTAGCCTCAGTCAGTCAGTCAATTAGGAAGTTGTGCAAATATGGAGGGAAGGAGACTTGGAAGTGATGCTGTTGCCATGCTCCTGCTGCCATTGTCCTTATTGGTGCTAGAGGCTATGTGATAGGAAGTGTTTCCACAGTAGACTGGGCAAATAGCTAACTCAAATATTTCTAACTTCTTAAAAAAGAAATGAGAAATTAATACATTCATGAATTAGTAAAGAGGCTAATTTCTTTTCTGATCTAACCGACAGTTAATATGGTTCATTCTGACTTATGATTAATATTTATTTAAACCTATTTTTGAATTAGATTATGTAATCAATGGTTCCAAGTTTGTCAAGCTGAGGAGTGCTAATGGGGACGAGCTCCCACTACCTAAAAGTGCTCCTCACGGCATGCGCCTCAAATAGCCTCTGACAATCAAGTCCAATTCCTGGCCTTCTCGTGTGGCTTAGCCTCTAAGCCTGGCGGAACTGTTTCTACTGACAGGAGAAGGGGCGAAGGTGGGTCCTGGTGCCTAAAACCAGTGCTTCAGGTAAATGGAGCTTGTCAGCCTGGGAAGGCAGTCCATCTAAGAGAGGGATATCTCTGATTTCAAACCTCCGCTGCCTTGCGGCCATACCCACTCATGAGAAAGGCTTTGGGAATAAACCCTGAGGACAAATCCAGAGCTGGAGTCCCTAAGGCAGTCCGACGTTGCCTTCAACCTTGCTCAGGCAACTCGTGCAATGTCACTGGTGCCAAGCTGGATCGGCCCTTGCCCTTCCCTTGGACGACATCAGTGGCATGGAGAGGGGAGACTTGATGCTTGGGCAACTGCCGGTCTTCTATACAACCTTGCCCAGGCCTGCGCCCTGGAGAGCACTGCTCTACCAATGCAGTCTGAAGCAAGACTTTTCAGGTACAGATCCATGGTCTCGCAAGACTAATGGATGCCATCATCATGTAATCAATAATATTAATATCCAAATTCAGACAGTAAATTCTTTTGGTAATCAAATTTGGTGAATATTGAAATTGTGACTGCTCTATAGGTGTATGTCACAACATTATTATTTTAGACTAATAAGAAAGGTCAACAATTCTTGCTGAAATTTTGGGAATTAAATCATTGCGGAAAATAATCTTGTATCATTTTTCTGAAACTCTGAAATTTAGAGTGGGAGAAGGGCATGAAAGAAGGCATTGCCTGGAAATTGTTAGTGTGTTTGCAAGTTCAAGTACTCATCTAGTTCTTTCTGAATGTCATCTCCAATCTACCTACGCCTCCCTTCTAGGCAGTGTTGCAAAGGCTTATTCGTATTTTCCTTTCAGGTTTGCCAGCAATTACCTTAAACTTGTGCCTTTGGTTTTTGGCCTGTTTACCAGGAGAAATGTGGCACGTAGCCAAGTGTTTAGGGCGTTGGAATAGCGATCTAAAGGTCGTGAGTTTGAGCCTCAGACGAGGCAGTGTGTTGTATCCTTGAGCAAGGCACTTAACCACATATTGCTCTAGTCCACCCAGCTGAAAATGGGTACTGGCAAAATGCTGGGGGTTAACCTCATGATAGACTGGTGTCCTATCTGGGGGGGGGGGGGGGGGAGTCTTGTACTCTCAGTCGCTTCACACCATGGAACCTGATGAGTCTATAAGGCTCGGGACAGACTTTAACTTTTTAACTTAACCAGGAGGAATGGGCTCTCTTAACTTGCTTTGTCTGGACTCATCCATGATTTTCAATGCTTATTGTCAAATCTTTTCTCATGCTGCCAATGCTCTATGGGATATAAACTCAGCCTCTACATTCTATTGTTACGTACCCCATAACTGGGTGTCAGACCAGCAAAGATAGAAGTATCCGTTGGAGTCTGGTGGTACCAAACTAAAGGTGTTTATTAGTAAACTACACAATACAATATCAAAAATGCAAATATACATATAAAACAAGTTAGCAGTAATAAACCTAAAAGTGTAGGAATAATAATAATCAATAATAAACAAGCTCTATCGATGTCTAGGAGTAAATGAGTTGCCATAGAAAAGTATAAAGTTCAGTTCATAAATGCCGAAGTAGTTATGGTTGTTGTGTTGAAATCATTGGAGACAGAGAGAGAGCAAGTGAGAGGTAACAGCTACAGCAGCCAAAGCTTCCTTTGCTTTCTTAATCCGTCGTATCGTTGTGGTCATTCAGTTATGACCCCTCTGGTCTTCAGCTAGACCGTTCTTCTGTGGTGGACTCATCACTCTGGCATGAGTGGACACACACACAAGTCCCCACCTTTCCTGCTGTAACACTGTGAGCTTTACTGACCGATCTCCTGGTTCGGTCTCTGAAGCCCCCACCTTTCTGTGGGTTCCCAACACTCAATCAGTGTCCACTGGTGTGTCTGAAGGGTGTTTCTCCAGACCTGTCTTTTTATCCCCACTCACGGGGTCTCAGCTATCCATCAACTCTGAATGACTGTGTCCATCAAATCAGGCCACTCCTGCTATCTCCTGAGGAATGTTAATGAGCAAAGTACAGTCCTTGTAGTAGAAAGTAAATAATCCAGGAAGAGTCATAATACAGTTAATCAACAGTCTCTCTCCCCCTCTTATCTGTAGCAAATGTTCTTGCCTGGGCTTTATCTCTCTCTCATGAGCAGCATAACAACAGCAATAGTTCATAGTTCTCAGGAGGGGGGTTGGGAATGGTTAACTCTGCACCCCATTGTCCTTCAGGTCTGTTCATCACTCATAACACCCCCATCCTTCTGGAAATTTTCACCAGAGTGAAAGTTAACTAATAAAGCATATTACTGAATTACAGAGTTTAACAAAATACAGAAGTGGTCTTAACTACAAGAATAATACAGATACACTTTCAAATTAACATCTAGGTAAACAGTCAGCAATCACTCCCCTTTACATGTTGTATTTTACTATCAAATTCCTGTAACAACAGACTCCAACTTAATAACCTCCTATTTTTATTTTTCATGTTAGCCAAAAATACCAAGGGATTGTGTTCTTAGCTTCGGTGTATATTACGAAGTGTGAACCAATAAATGTGTGATTATAATGTAGTACATTACAGAAATTTGTGCAAATACTAATCTCTATTTTACTTTCAAACTTAACATTCAATCTTCCATGATGTTGTCTTTATTATTCACATGCTTTGTTCAAAAAAAAATCAAATTCCCGCAAAACCAGATCCTGTTATTCAAAGTGGCATTTGGTCAGCCCTTGCCTCTTTTCCACTTAACTCTCACGTGGTTAGCTTGCTCACCAGCTTGGAACAGGCCTTCACAGGAGCTATCTTATCACCAATGTTTTCCAAACTAAGCCCAGTTGCTGAACTTCCACACCACTCATTAATTTTAAGCAGGTCATTAATTTTATCTTCAGGATCTTTAATTCTGTTAGTGTCCAGCTTCACATCTGCAGGTGATCCCTCTTGGTCAAAACAACACTTCAAGTTCTGTCTCTCCAAATCACATCCTTGAACAACATCACCAAGTTGTTTATCCTTAAATTCCAAAACAAGCTGTAATTGACTCACAGGCACCTTGTTAACAAGCCACTATTTAGTTAACGGTCCCTTCACTTTTGTCAACAGTTCTGACACCAAACTCGACTTTAAATTTTCTTTATTCAAAAGTTTAGAAACAATACTTTTCCCTTTCCCTTCAATAATATTCACATCACCAGCTTTCATCTCATTACTAACTTTTAACACAAGTGACTGAGAATTCTCACTTTCTTCCGGTGCCACGGTTAACCCTTTCTTCACTAAACCAAGTCTATCTGACCCAAAAGGATTGCATTCCTTTTCAACTAAATCAGATACCTCAGACTTCTCCTGAGCTTCAACACTAGGTTCAGTACCCTGTGACTCCACATCCTTCACATCCTGAACACAAGCAAATGGGATATCTGCCTCTTCTAGGCTTTCAATACCAGTCCCCTTTTCAAATTCTAAGTTCCCCTGATCCTCCCAGGTACTCTCTGGGCAACTCCCCTTCGGAGTAAACGCAACCTTGCGGGTTAAAACAACCTCGTCTGCTAACCCAGCAGACTCCCTCAAGGTAGCGGCATCCTTTTCATCTAGAACTGCTCTCACATCATCGGGAACATACTTAAATTCCTCAACTGCAAACAGCTCTGTCAAGCCAGACAGATTTTCTGTGTCCAACCCTGGACCTTCTAAAGGTCGCATCTGTTTCTCATCTTTACTCTGTGCCTCCATAACCTCCTTCCTCATTCCTAAGTGTCCACCTAGGGGTATCTTGTGAGCAATTTTCAAAATTTTGTTCCTTGACATCACTAAATCTGCTTCGTCTCCCTTACTTTCCTTAGCTCCACTATCCTTTTCCTTTTCCTCCGGTAACCCCTTTTCATACAAGGTTGGCAAAAAAGTCTCCGCTAAATCAACACTGGACTCATTTAAACTGTCTCCTTTCTCAGCCGCCTTTCTAGACATGCTGCGAGTTACTGCGCATGCGGGATAAATCTTGGAATCTATGAGCGGGTCCTCAGCACTTACAGGCTTACTTGTTAATTTCACTGCTGAATACACGTCACCACCTGCCAGATCGTTACCAAGTAGGACGTCCACGCCGTCTATCGGTAGTTTCCACCGCACCCCTATTTCGACTGGTCCAGATACCAGGTCACATTTCAGACACATCCTGTGCAAAGGTACGGCCTTTCCCGATACCTCTTAACACAACCTCCCCAGTCTCAGTCTCAGGACCGAAGATTAACATCTTCCTTAGAATCAATGACTGATCAGCCGCAGTATCTCTCCAGATCCACACTGGAACTAGGGTTTCACCCTTCTGAGATAAACTTCTCACGCCCCTCTTGTGCTCTATCTAACTTTGCCTTCCTCATCGATCTGTTGACCGACTCAATGCAACCAGTCGGGACTGCCGTTTTCCCTTTTCCTGTCTCCTCCTTCGGAGCAAAGCACTTAGATGCTATATGACCAACTTTCCCACAATTATAACACGTAAAGTTGGGAACCTTCCTGCCAGCCTGTTTTTCCTCCTCCTTACCTTTTCCACTAGCTCCCGGCTTATTCTCTGCCTTAGACGGTGGGCTTTCTCTACCATCCCTACTGCCATTCTGGTAACTCTTATTTAAGGAAAACTTTGTTTTGTGGGTTAAGGCATACACGTCTGCTAACTTGGCAGTAGCAGACAGAGTCACTGTCTCCTTCTCATCCAAGTACGTCTTCATACTCTCAGGGATACAACCTTTGAACTGCTCCATCAGTATTAACTGTAATAGTTTATCATAATCTCCAACGACCCCTTTTGAGGTGCAACAACGCTCACAATACATTTGAATCTCACGGGCAAACTCTAAATATGTGTGGTTCCACGGCTTTCTCAAGTTCTGGAACTTTTACCGGTATGCCTCTGGCACCAACTCGTAACTTCTCAATACAGCCCTTTTTACTTCCTCGTAATCCTTAGACTCATCCATGGACAATGCTGAATACACTTGCTGAGCCTTCCCCCTAAGTACGCTCTGTAACAGAACAGCCCATTTCCCCTTAGGCCAGTTCTGATTCACAGCCACTTTCTCAAAATGAAGGAAGAACTTATCGACATCCATCTCCTCGAATGGAGGTACTATCTGGATCTCCTGACCAATCTTGAACCCCTCATTTGGGTTTGCTTCCCTGCGATGCCTTCAACTACTCCATTTCCAGTGCAAACTGCCTCTCTTTCTCTCTGTCCTCCCTCTTCCTATCAGCTTCTTCCCTCTGCCTTGCAGCTTCTTCTCTCTGCCTATCAGCTTCTATCTCCTTTATCTGGAGTACCTGGAGCTCATGCTCTCTTTCCTCCTTCTCCGCAACCAACCTTAATCTTTCTATCTGTATCTGAAGCTCACTCTCGACTGGTTTTTTCTCAGGGAACAGGTCCAATACATCCGACATGAACACACCCTCGGATACGTAATGCACAGCTATTGCTCTCTGTATATCCACCTTGCTCATCGACGATTTCACCGCCGAGAGATTTAATCGTTTTGCAACACTCACCAATTCTGCCTTCTTAGCATCCTCGAATGCCCCCGAAGTTGGGTCTTTTAAAAATTTGTCAATTTCCATCTCTGTTGTTTTCCCGTCTGGTTATCCACACAACCAGATCAGATAAGGGACTTTTATCCCGATTCACTGGCCCCCCAATTTGGTAATCAAATCCCAGACAAGCCCCCAATTTGTTACCTACCCCCGTAACTGGGTGTCAGATCAGCAAAGATAGAAGTATCCGCTGGAGTCTGGTGGTACCAAACTAAAGGTGTTTATTAGTAAACTACACAATACAATATCAAAAATGCAAATATACATATAAAACAAGTTAGCAGTAATAAACCTAAAAGTGTAGGAATAATAATAATCAATAATAAACAAGCTCTATTGATGTCTAAGGGTAAATGAGTTGCCATAGAAAAGTATAAAGTTCAGTTCATAAATGCCGAAGTAGTTATGGTTGTTGTGTTGAAATCGTTGGAGAGAGAGAGAGAGAGAGCGAGCGAGAGGTAACAGCTACAGCAGCCAAACCTTCCTTTGCTTTCTTAATCCATTGTATCGTTGTGGTCATTCAGTTATGACCCCTCTGGTCTTCAGCTAGACCATTCTTCTGTGGTGGACTCGTCACTTTGGCATGAGTGGACACACACACAAGTCCCCACCTTTCCTGCTGTAACACTGCGAGTTTTACTGACCGATCTCCTGGTTCGGTCTTCGAAGCCCCCACCTTTCTGTAGGTTCCCAACACTCAGTCAGTGTCCACTGGTGTGTTTGAAGGGTATCTCTCCAGAACTGTCTTTTTATCCTGTTACGAATGTGCCACAACTCTGAGGGGCCGAAGGGTACAAAGTCGCCCCCTCCTTTTTGAGAATCGCAAGATAGCTATTAATTCAGGTCTGGGACCCAGGAAATGAGAGAGAGACACGCAGAATCCACAAGGTTTTGGAATGTGTCCTGGCCTCAGTGAAACAAAGCCACTGATAACGGCCATTGTCTCTTGGAGACGGAATTGTGTATTGAGTACTGTACTATTCATTGAAGCCCTCAGGGGACGACCAGAGTGGGCTGGTTGAGGGATTGCATCATCCCAACCTGATTGACATCTGAGACCCCATGAGTAAGGATAAAAGAGGGTCTGGGGAACAAGCCCTTTAGACGCACCAGGAGAAATGCTAGAAATCCCGTGACAGCATTTAATAGCGACAGCCGGTGGGGCTTGTGTGCGTCCTTTCCCTTGCCTGGGATTGGCGGGCTTACCACGGAAGAACGGCTTAGCTAAAGGAGAGGCCACAAGTGAACGGCCACACCAACGAGACTCTGACGGATCGAAATCTTAAAAGGAAAGCCGGCAAGTTTCTAAAAATCTCTCTCTCTCTCAAACCAAAGGCTGCAGCCTGCATGAACTGAGCGACTTTTATATTTCCATCGGACAATACATTATCCCCTAGACAACGATAGAGCTTATTTCTTATTATTATTATACCCGCACTTTTAGATTTAGTATTGACGACGTATATTATCTGTATGTTTGCATTGATATTATTTTTGTGTATTTTTACTAATAAATACTGTAAAAAATAGTACCATCAGACTTCAACGGACCTCTCCATCTTTGCTGGTAAGTGACCCAGTTACGGGGTTCATAACAAAGTGGGGCCTCGTCTTGAGATTTGATACCAAATTGGAGGGCCAGTGAATCGGGCTTGTAAGTCCAAACGTGGGTCTGGTTGCGCGGGTAACCAGACGGGAAACCAGCAAAGATGGACGTGGATGAATTTATAGAAAACCCGACTCTGGAGGCGCTAGAGGTGGCCACAAAGTCGGACTTGATAAATATTGCGAAAGGACTAAACCTCGCAGAGGTGAGGTTGTCAATGAAAAAGCTGGAGGTGCGGAGGGCCATAACTCAGTATTATATTGTGAAGAATGTGTTTTCTGTTGAGGTATTGGAAAATATCCCTGAAAAGGTACCAGCTAGTGGGATGGCTCAGTTAGAGTTGGAGAAATTAAGGTTGGAACATGAAATTAAGTTAAAGCAGCTGGAAGCAGCTGAAAAGGAAAAAGAAAGGGCTGAGAAAGAAAAGGAAAGGGCTGAAAAGGAGAGGGAGAGAGCCAAGAAGGAAAGGGAGTATGAGGAGAAAGAGAAACAGAGGCAACATGACTTGGACATGGAGAAGTTAAGGCAAGAGTGAAGAGCTCAAGGGTCAGACCGAGAGGAGCGGTTTAATGTTAGTCGGGAGTTTAGGTTAGTACTTCCGTTCGAGGAGACGGATGTTGATAGTTATTTCTTGCATTTTGAAAAGGTGGCAGTGAGTCAGAAGTGACCCAAAGAGCAGTGGGTGGCGTTGTTACAAAGTGCGTTAAAAGGGAAGGCACAATGGGCATATGCGGCATTGTCCATGAAGGAGGAGTCTGAGAATTATGAGAAAGTAAAGGAGGCCATTCTTCGGACCTACGAATTGGTACCTGAGGCCTATGGACAAAAGTTCAGAAATTTAAAGAAAGGGTGGAATCAGATGTATACAGAGTTTGCCTATGAGAAGGGTGTGCTCTTGGATTGCTGGTGTGCAGCAGAAACAGTGGAAGAAGATTTTTGGCATCTCAGGGAGTTAATTCTGATTGAGGAATTTAAAGGTTGTGTTTCAGATGATATCCGGATGTATTTGAATGAGAAGCCGAATAAGTCCATCTCCGAATTTGCTAGGTTCGCAGATGAATATGCCCTAACCCACAAGACAAAGTTTTCCTCAAATAAAAGTTACCAGAGAGACCGTGGGAACGGTAGAGAAAGCCCGCCGGCTGAGGCAGAGCTTCAGCCGGGAGCTAGCGGTAAAATTAAGGAGGAGGAAAGGCAAGACGGCAGGAGAGGTCCTGGCTTGACCTGTTTTAATTGTGGAAAGGTGGGTCATATTGCATCTAAGTGCCTTGCTCCGAGGAAGGAGACAGGAAAATGGAAAGCAGCAGTCCCTACAGGATGTGTTGTGGTGATCAGTAAATCGACGAGAGAGCCCCAGGTAGACAGAGTACGAGAAGGGTCTGAGAAATGTATTTCAGAAGGAACCGTGTCTGTGAGAGAGGGAGACACACCAGTTCCAGTGCGGATCTGGAGAGACATGGGAGCGGAGCTGTCATTGATTAGCAGTAAGGTACTGGATTTTGGTCGCAAGACTGGAGAGGTAGCTTTGAGAGGCATAGGAAAAGGGACAGAAGCGGTGCCCTTGCATAGGATCATTATAAATTGTGAGCTGGTATCTGGACCAGTTGAAATAGGGGTGCAATCAGAATTCCCGAGAATTGACGTAGACATCCTTCTGGGTAACGATTTAGCCGGGGGTGAGGTTTGGTCAGCCATGGAGCTGACGAGCCAGCCTGTAAGTGTTGAGGACCCGCCCCTAGATTCCAAGATCTACCCCGCATGCACGACCACTCGCAGCATGTCGAGAAAGGCAGCTGAGAACGAGACCAGTTTAATTCAGGCCAGTATCGATTTGGCCGAGACGTTTTGACCGACCCTGTACCAAGAGGGGTTAGAGGGTGGTAAAACTGAGAATAGGAAAGTGAAAGAGAGTAAGGGAGAGGAGGTAGTCCTGCCCTTAGCCAGGAGGAAATTTATAGAGGCACGGAGTAAAGATGAGAAACAGATAAGGATGTTGAAAGGTCGAGGGTTGGACATGGATGATCTGTCTGGTTTGGCAGAACTGTTTGAAGAAGTTGAAAATTCTAAAGGTGTTCCCGATAATGAAATGAGGGCAGTCCTAGATGAAAAGGATGCCATTACCTGGAAGAAATCTGCTGGGTTGGCAGATGAGGTTGTTTCAGCCCGCAGGGTTGAGTTTACTCCAGAAGGGAGTTGCCCAGAGAGTAACTGGGAGGATCAGGGGAATTTAGAATTTGAAAAGGGTATGGGTATTGAAAGCCTGGAAGAGGCAGATGTCCTGTTTGAGTGTGTTCAAGATGTGGATGCACGTGGTACTGAACCTAGTAATGGAGCTCAGAAAAAGTCTGAGGTATTTGATTCAGTGGAAAAGGAATGCAGTCCTTGTGGGACAGATGGACTTGGTTCAGTGAAGAAAGGGTTAACCGTGGTACTAGTGGGAAGTGAGAATTCCCAGTTGTTTGTGTTCGAAGGTGTGTTAAAAGTTAGTGAGGAGATAAAAGGTGGTGATGTGAATCTTATTATTGAAGGAGAAGGGAAAAGTGTAGTTCCTAAATTGAATGAAGAAAATTTAAAGTCTGGATTGATGTCAGAAGCAGCCACCAGGCTACAGAGACAATGGCTTGTTAACATGGTGCCTGCGAATCAATTACAGGTTGATTTGGAATGTAAAGGTGCCCCACACACTATTGTTATTCAAGAGAGTGCTGTGAAGAGACAGAATTTGAAATGCTGTTTGGACAAAGAGTTTAAACTGAAAACTAATAGCATGAAGAGAAAACTAGCAACTTGCTTAAAATTAAAGAATTGTGTGGAAATTCGGAAAATGGTCTAAGTTTGGAACACATTGTTGATAAAATAACTCCTATGAAAGGAGCATGCAAAGGCCTCTTCCACACTAGTATACAAGTTAACCACCTGGGAGTTAACTGGAAAAGGGGCGAGGGTTGACGGGATGCCATTTTAAATAACAGGATCCGGTTTTAAGGGATTTCGACAAAGCATGTGAATAATAAAGACAACCCCATGGAAGATTGACTGTTAAGTTTGAAAGTAACATAAAGATTAGTATTTGCATGACCTTTTGTAATATACACGTAAGCTAAGATCACAACTCTTTAGTTTTTGTTTGCCGAAGAAAGGGAATATAAAAAAGGTGGTTATTAAATTGGAGTCTGATGCTCAAGAATTTATTAAGGTACAAGATGTTAAGATATTAAAGGAAGTGACAATGTAATCGCCAACTGTTTAGATGCTGAATTGAATGTATAACTGTATTACTCTGTAGTGAAAAAAAAAACTCTTTTGTATTGTGTTAGATTCTGAAATCCTGTAAGACTCTGTATTAATTCATTTTACCGATGGTGCCATTTTACGAATGTGCCACAACTCTGAAGGGTACAAATTCTCCTTTTTGAGAATCGCAAGATCGCTATTAATTCGGGTCTGGGACCCAGGAAATGAGAGAGAGACACACAGAATCCACAAGGTTTTGGAATGTGTCCTGGCCTCAGCGAAACAAAGCCACTGATAACGGCCATTGTCTCTTGGAGACAGAATTGTGTATTGAGTACTGTACTATTCATTGAAGCCCTCAGGGGACGACCAGAGTGGGCTGGTTGAGGGATTGCATCATCCCAACCTGATTGACATCTGAGACCCCATGAGTAAGGATAAAAGAGGGTCTGGGGAACAACCCCTTTAGACGCACCAGGAGAAACGCTAGAAATCCCGTGACAGCGTTTAATAGCGACAGCCGGTGAGGCTTGTGTGCGTCCTTTCCCTTGCCTGGGATTGGCGGGCTTACCACGGAAGAACGGCTTAGCTAAAGGAGAGGCCACAAGTGAACGGCCACACCAACGAGACTCTGACGGATCGAAATCTTAAAAGGAAAGCCGGCAAGTTTCTAAAAATCTCTCTCTCTCTCTCCAACCAAAGGCTGCAGCCTGCATGAACTGAGCGACTTTTATATTTCCATCGGACAATACATTATCCCCTAGACAACGATAGAGCTTATTTCTTATTATTATTATTATACCCGCACTTTTAGATTTAGTATTGACGACGTATATTATCTGTATGTTTGCATTGATATTATTTTTGTGTATTTTTACTAATAAATACTGTAAAAAATAGTACCATCAGACTTCAAAGGACCTCTCGATCTTTGCTGGTAAGTGACCCAGTTACGGGGTTCGTAACAATCCCCACTCACAGGTCTCAGCTATCCATCAACTTTGAATGACTGTGTCCATCAAATCAGGCCACTCCTGCTATCTCCTGAGGAATGTTAACGAGCAAAGTACAGTCCTTGTAGTAGAAAGTAAATAATTCAGGAAGAGTCATAATACAGTTAATCAACAGTCTCTCTCCCCCTCTTATCTGTAGCAAATGTTCTTGCCTGGGCTTTATCTCTCTCTCATGAGCAGCATAACAACAGCAATAGTTCGTAGTTCTCAGGAGGGGGGTTGGGAATGGTTAACTCTGCACCCCATTGTCCATCAGGTCTGTTCATCACTCATAACACTATGCACACAGAAGTCTATCATACAACATAGAACCGTACAGCACAGGAACACATCCCATGGTCCATCACGTTGTGCCAAGCCACTTAAACTAATGTCATCTAATCCCTTCTGCCTGCACACAGTTCATATCTTCTGGATTAGCCAACCATGAGGAGCCTTATCAAATGCTTTATTAAAATCCATGTAGACAACACTGCTCTACTCTCAATGATCACCTTGGTCTTCTCCTCAAAATTTCAATCATGTTAGTAAGCCATGACCTGCCCCGTACTGACTATCCTTAATTAGGCCAAGTTTTTCTAAATGTTTATAAATCCTATCCTTAAGAATCTTTTCCAGAAACTTCCCTACCACTACATGAGGCTCACTGCCATGACATTTTCCTTGACTAGTAATTCCCCCCCCCCAATCCCTCCCATTCTATCACATCTAAAGCAACGGAGCCTCGGAATACTGAACTGTCAATCTTGCCTTTCCTGTAACCAAGTCTCTATCATAATTCCATATGTTGAACAATGCCCTGAGCTCCTCTGCCTTTCCTACAATACTTTTTGAATTGAAATATATAGAACTCAGAACATTAGTCCCACCATGCTCAATGTTTTGCTTTCTGACTTTGTCTGAGGTCTTAACAATGTGTGTCTCCAAAACCACTCCACTATCTGTTCTGGCACTCTGGTTCCCATTCTCCTGCAACTATAGTTTAATCCCCCTGTGCACTTCCACTTTGTTTCCTATTCAAAAGCCCCAATTTATTTTATGTGTGTGATCAACTGAATCTATGGAGGCTTACTCTTGTAGGTAGCAACATATTCTCATAGTTTTTTGTTTATAATTTTAAGTTCATTTGCTATTATTTTCCACTCTTCTCTGATCACTTTAAGAAATCTAATTAAGTGCTGGTGAAGGGTTTTGGCCTGAAACGCCTGTTTATTCCTCTGTGTAGATGCTGCCTGGTCTGCTGAGTTCCTCCAGTATTTTATGTGTGTTGCTCCGGATTTCGAGCATCTGCAAACTCTCTTGTATCTATTATTAAATCTAAACATCATATCGCATTTTCTATCCTTCTCTTATTCCTTAACTCTCATGAGTTAAGTAGATAAATGTTTTTGGCCAGAAAGAACTACAATCTACAAATCAGTGAATGTGAATGAGGCAAGGCTGGTGGAAAACGACAAAACAAAAGTCTTCATTCTTGTCATGTGGTTGCAGGAATGGAGGTAGCCATTTTGGGAGATTGTCTTTGCTGCCAATATGTTGTGAACTGATTCTTGCTATGGTATAACTTAATCAGAGCAGTTGAACACAACACAAGGAGTTTCTATGAACAACCTGCTAAACCTGAGACCATTTTCAGGTAAGAGGCTGGTTCTTATGTAAAATGGCATGTTTGCAGAATGAACAGCTTGTGATCTGGTCATCTGGGCCCACTGTTTGGCTGACCTGATTAGACTGGTTTGAACCAGTCCTAGTTTGACAGAACAAAGGACATTACCTTGGTTACAAGGCTTAAGGAAGCGCCATATAGCAATACCTCTGGTAGCCTTGGGCCACATCCAATGAGAAACTGACTCAGGTCAGTCAGATAATATTGAGCCAATGAAACTGAAACATCAGAGATTGATCTGATAAGGAAAAGAGTAAGACTGAGCAATTTTGGGAGTGCAGGCAGTGACATCTCCGGAGACCAACCATCACGGATGTGGAGGACCCCACTTCGGACACTTGGAGATTACACTGTCGAAGCAAGAGATGGAGAGTGAAGAAGTAAAAGCATCTTGGAGAGAAGCCTTTTTTTTACTGCGGGGAAAAGAGGCTAGACTGCGCAGGCGCGTGATGTAGCGCGCCAAAGGTTTAAAAAAACGACTGCCATATACAGCGGCCATCATCGTAGCGGCCATCGTTGGAGTGGACTGAGTCAGAGTGAGCCGGCTTTGGCTCAACAGGCTTCGGCGTGAACAGGCAGAGGTGAGGGTAGGTTCCAGTAAGTTTTGTTTGTTCATTTAGAGTAGAGAGAATGCCAAGCAGGATGTTGGAATGCTCCTTTTGCAGGATGTGCGAAGTCAGGGAGACTTCCAGTGTCCCTGACAACAACACCTGCAAGAAGTGCATCCAGCTGCAGCTCCTACCAAACCACGTTAGGGAACTGGAGCAGGAGCTGGATGACCTCTGGATCATTTGGAAGAATGAGGAGTTTGTAGATAGTAGTTACAGGGAGGCAGCTACGCCAAAGGAGCAGCGCACGGGTAATTGGGTTACCATCAGGTGAGGGAAGGAGAAAGGGCAGGCAGAGCAGGGATCCCCTGTGGCCATACCCCTCAACAACAAGTATACCAATTTTGATACTGTTGGCGTGGGGGGATGACTTACCTGGGACAAGCTGCAGCAGCTGGATCTCTGGCACTGAGTCTGGTTCTGCAGTGCAGAAGGGAGTGGGGAAGCAGAGGAGAGTGGTAGTGATAGGGGATTCGATATTTAGAGGTACAGACAGGAGGCTCTGTGTCACGACAGAGACTCCTGGATGGCTTGTTGCCTCCCGGGTGCCAGGGTCAGGGATGTCTCTGATCGCATGCACAGCATTCTGAAATGGGAGAGTGAGCAGCCAGATGTCATGGTACACATCGGTACCAATGACTTAGGAAGAAAGAGTGAGGTGGTCCTGAAGAGTGAGTATAGAGATCTTGGTAGGAAGTTAAAGAACAGGACCTTGAGGGTGGTAATCTCAGGATTGCTACCTGTGCCATGTGCCAGTGAGCGTAAGAATAGGATGCTCTGGAGGATGAACATGTGGCTGAGGAACTGGTGTAGGGGGCAAGGTCTCAGATTTCAGGATCATTGGGACCTCTTCTGGGGCAGGTGGGACCTTTACAAGAGACACGGGTTACACCTGAACTACAGGGGGACCAATATCCTTGCAGGGAGGTTTGTTAGTGCTATTGGGGAGGGCGGTTTAAACTAGATTTGCAGGGGGATGGGAACCAGAGTACCAGAGTAGATAGTGGAGCGGGGGTGAAAATAAATTATGTTAAAATTTTATGCAAAGTCACAAATAGGAGGGTTGTATGTGGTGGTAATAATCTTCTGAGGTGTGTCTCTTTCAATGCGAGGAGTATTGTGAGGAAGGCTGATGAGCTGAGGGTGTGGATTGACATGTGGAATTATGACATTGTAGCCATTAGTAAAACTTGGCTACAGGAGGGGCAGGACTGGTAGCTTAATGTTCCAGGGTTCCGATGTTTCAGATGTGATAGAGGCAGAGGGATGAAGTGTGGAGGGGGGTGGCATTGCTAGTCAGGGAAAATGTTACAGCAGTGCTCAGGCAGGACAGATTAGAGGGCTTGTCTACCGAGGCCATATGGGTGGAGCTGAGAAACAGGAAAGGTATGACCACATTAATAGGGTTGTATTATAGACCACCCAATAGTCAGCGAGAATTGGAGGAGCAAATCTGCAGAGAAATAGCAGACAACTGCAGGAAACATGAAGTTGTGATAGTAGGGGATTTTAATTTTCCACGTATTGATTAGGACTCCCATACTGTTAAAGGTCTAGATGGGTTAGAGTTTGTAAAATGTGTTCAGGAAAGTTTTCTAAATCAATATATAGAGGTATCGACTAGAGAGGATGCAATATTAGATCTCCTATTAGGGCAGGTGATGGAAGTGTGTGTAGGGGAACACTTTGGTTCCAGTGATCATAACGCCATTAGTTTCAACTTGATCATGGATAAAGATAGATCTGGTCCTTGGGTTGAGGTTCTAAACTGGAAAAAGGCCAAATTTGAAGAAATGAGAAAGGATCTAAAAAGCGTGGATTGGGACAGGTTGTTCTCTGGCAAGGATGTCGTTGGTAAGTGGGAGGCCTTCAAAGCAGAAATTTTGAGAGTGTCGAGTTTGTATGTTCCTATCAGGGTTAAAGGCAAGGTGAATAAGAATAAGGAACCTTGGTTCTCTAGGGATATTGGAACTCTGATAAAGAAGAAGAGAGAGATGTATGACATGTATAGGAAACAGGGAGCAAATAAGGTACTTGAAGAGAATAAGAAGTGCAAAAAAATACTTACGGTAAGAATGAAATCAGGAGGGCTAAAAGACATGAGATAGCTTTGACAGTCAAGGTGAAGGATAAGAGCAAAAGGATAGTAAGGGATAAAATTGGTCCTCTTGAAGATCAGTGGTCGGCTATGTGTGGAACCAAAAGAAATGGGGGAGATCTTAAATGGGTTTTTTGCGTCTGTATTTACTAAAAAAACTGTCATGGAGTCAATGAAAATAAGGCAAACATGTAGTGAGGTCATGGAACTGATACAGATTGAAGAGGAGGAGGTGCTTGCTGTCTTGAGGCAAATCAGAGTAGATAAATCCCCAGGACCTGACAGGGTATTCCCTTGGACCTTAAAGGAGACTAGTGTTGAAATTGCAGGGGCCCTGGCAGATATATTTAAAATGTTGGTATCTACGGGTGAGTTGCCAGAGGATCGGAGGATAGCTCGTGTTGTTCCATTATTTAAAGAAGGCTCTAAAATTATTCCGGGAAATTATAGGCCGGTAAATTTAACATCTGTAGTAGGTAAATTATTAGAAGGAGTACTATGAGATAGGATCTACAAGTATTTAGATAGACAGGGACTTATTAGGGAGAGTCAACATGGCTTTGTGCGTGGTAGGTCATGTTTAACAAATCTATTAGAGTTTTCCGAGGAGGTTACAAGGAAAGTAGATGAAGGGAAGGCAGTAGATGTTGTCTACATGGATTTCAGTAAGGCCTTTGACAAGGTCCCGTATGGGAGGTTAGTTAGGAAGATTCAGTCGCTAGGTATACATGGTGAGGTAGTAAATTGGATTAGACATTGGCTCAAATGGGAGAAGTCAGAGAGTGGTAGTGGAGGATTGCTTCTCTGAGTGGAGGCCTGTGACTAATGTTGTGCCACAGGGATCAGTGCTGGGTCCATTATTATTTGTCATCTATATCAATGATCTGGATGATAGTGTGGTAAACTGGAACAGCAAATTTGCTGATATTACAAAGATTGGAGGTGTAGTGGACAGTGAGGAAGGTTTTCAAAGCTTGCAAAGGGATTTGGACCAGCTGGAAAAATGGGCTGAAAAATGGCAGATGGAGTTTAATGCAGACAAGTGTGAGGTATTGCACTTTGGAAGGAAAAACCAAGGTAGAACATACAAGGTAAATGGTAGGACACGGAGGGGTGCAGTAGAACAGAGGGATCTAGGAATACAGGTACAAAATTCCCTAATTTTGGCGTCACATGTAATCAGGGTAGTAAAGAGAGCTCTTGGTACATTGGCCTTTATAAATTAAAGTATTGAGTATAAGAGTTTGGGATGTTATGGTGAGGTTGTATAAGGCATTGGTGAGGCTGAATTTGGAGTATTGTGTGCAGTTTTGGTCACCGAATTACAGGAAGGATATTAATAAGGTTGAAAGAGTGTAGAGAAGGTTTACAAGGATGTTGCCGGGACTTGAGAAAATGAGTTACAGAGAAAGGTTGAACAAGTTAGGACTTTATTACCTGGAGCATAGAAGAAAGAGGGGAGACTTGATAGAGGTATATAAAATTACGATGGGTATAGACAGAGTGAGTGCAAACAGGCTTTTTCCACTGAGGTTAGGGGAGAAAAAAACCAGAGGACATGGGTTAAGGGTGAAGGGGGAAAAGTTTAAAGGGAACATTAGGGGGGAGCTTCTTCACACAAAGGGTGGTGGGAGTGTGGAATGAGCTGCCAGATGAAGTGGTAAATGTGGGCTCACTTTTAACATTTAAGAAAAACCTGGACAAGTACATGAATGAGAGGTATATGGAGGCATATGGGCCAGGTGCAGGTCAGTGGGACTTGGCAGAATAATGGTTCGACACAGCCAAGAAGGGCCAAAAGGCCTGTTTCTGTGCTGTAATGTTCTATGGTTCTATTGGGACCACAAGGAATGCACAGCCTAGACTCCTTTTCTGGGTATTATCTTTTCTATTATTTGACTGCTCTTGAAGGTACAGGGAAACCTAGTGGGTGTGCACACAGTTAGTTTGTAAATTCATGTGCTTGTTAGTTAAGATAATAAAGATACTTGTCAGTAAATACAGATTCTCTCTGTGCCTATCGGATCTTTATTATTGAGTTAATCCTGGTAACAATGTAATGAATTCATGTTGCTAAATCAGCCACCTAACTAGATAAACCAAGAAATACCACCTAACAGACTGGAATGAATTGAGAGAACCAATACCAGGGGAAAAAAAGTTAAACACTCAGAGTATGACCTGCTGTTTTTAGCATTTCCTTTTTTTTAAACATTTCAGATTTGTAGCATCAGCAGTTTTTGTTTTGATTTTCACAAGAGAAAATGCTTACTTGACCTTCTCAGTACCAAATTGCCTATTATGACATTTCTGTCCATGACAATAATGGTCAGTGTAATCTTGCAGTGACAAGATCCCATCTTCTGATAACATTCACTGTAGTTGCCAGCTACAGTCACTGTGCTAAATGAGCTGGATTCTGAGCAGAGAAAGCAGCTCAAAATCGAACATGTGTGAGGTAACACTGTTCATCATCTGATGTAGAACTGCACTCAATCACGGGATGAGGCCACATTAACTGTCATGTACATCACTATTATTACGTTAAACCAATGTACAAACTGCAGATAAATGAGAAGTATGATAGGAACAGAACCAGGTACCGATCAATAAAGACTATACAGATTAAACCCTTGCCAAAGTGAAGGCAGTTTATTGTGGAAGTTGCAGGAAGGCAAGGGGTAAGGTAATGTCCAGGCAAGGATAGTTTACAGAGAGCGTGCAGTTGGCCCAGGCACTACACACTGTCTTTGAAGGGACTTCTCTTTGCACAGCAGGAAACTGGAAACTGGAGCCATTCGGTATATGGAGAGTAGATAAGGATGCAAACCAAAGATTCTAGGGTTAACACAAAATACTCTGCAGATGCTGGGGTCAAAGCAACATGCACAACACGCTGGAGGAACCCAGCAGGTCGCGCAGCATCCGTGGAAACGAACAGACGACGTCTCAGGCCCAGACCCTTCGTCAGGACTGAAGAGGGAGTGGGCAGGGGCCCTATAAAGAAGGTGAGGGGGAGGGTGGGAAGGAGAAGGCTGCTAGGTGCCAGGTGAAAAATCAGTAAGGGGAAAGATCAAGGGGTGGGGGAGGGGAAGCAGGGAGGGGATAGGCAGGAAAGGTGAAGAAGGAATGTAAGGGGAAAGCACTATGGGTAGTAGGAGGTGGAACCATGAGGGAGGTGATAGGCAGCTGGAGGAGGAAGCAGAGTGAAACTGGGAAGGGGAAGGGAGGGGGAGGGAATTACCAGAAGTTGGAGAATTTAGTGTTCATGCCAAGGGGCTGAAGACTACGCAGACAGTATATGAGGTGTTGCTCCTCCAACCTGAGTTTGGCCTCATCATGGCAGTAGAGGAGGTCATGTATGGACATATCCGAATGGGAATGTGAAGCAGAGTTGAAGTGGGTGGCAACCGGGAGATCCTGTCTGTTGTGGCAGACGAAGTGGAGGTGCTCGACGAAGCAGTCCCCCAATCTGCATCGGGTCTCGCCAATGTAGAGGAGGCTGCACCAGGAGCACCAGATGCCATAGATGACCCCAACAGACTCACAGGTGAAGTGTTGCTTCACTCACAGGTGAAGGAAGGACTGTTTGGGGCCTTGAATGGTGGTAAGAGAGGAGGTGTAGCACTTATGCTTGCAGTGATAAGTGCCAGGTGGGAGATCCATGGGGAGGGACATGTGGACCAGGGAATTACAGAGGGAATGATCCCTGCAGAAAGTGGAGAGGGGTAGAGTGGGAAAGATGTGCTTAGTGGTGGGGTCCTGTTGAAGGTGGCGGAAGTTGCGGAGGATAATATGCTGGATCCGGAGGCTGGTGGGGTGGTAGGTGAAGACAAGGGGAACTCTGTCCCTGTTGTGGTAATGGGTGGATGGGGTGAGGGCCGAAGTGAGGAAAATGTAAGAGATGCGGGTGAGGGCATCATTGATGATGGCAGAAGGGAAACCACGATCCTTAAAGAAAGAGGGCATTTGAGATGTTCTGGAATGGAAAGCTTCATCCTGGGATCAGATGTGGTGGAGACGGAGGAACTGGGAATAGGGAATAACATTTTTGCATGTGGCAGGGTGGGAAGAGGTGTCGGGGTAGTTATGAGAGTCAGTGGGTTTATTAAAGATGTCAGTGGACAGTCTGTCTCCAGAGATGGAGACTGAGAGATCGAGAAAGGGGAGAGAAGTGTCCGAGATGGACCAAGTGAATTTGAGGGCTGGGTGGAAGTTAGAGGCAAAGTCGATGAAATTGACGAGCTCAGCATGGGTGCAGGGTGCAGGAAGCAGCACCAATGTAGTAGCGAAGGAAAAGTTGGGGAGCAGTATCAGTAGATTCTAGGGTGATACTTACTACCAGTCTGTTACTTCACTAATTCTGCACTATTATTGGCTTTTAATGTGTAGATTCCATTTGCTATTAATAGCTGTATTTTTATCATAGTTTGATTGGTGATTAATTATGCAAATAAGGAATTATAATATTAACAAGGTCAGTATCTGTATCCAACTAGCCAATTTTTGTATAAAAATGGCATTTCTTTGTTCAAACGTTAGAACAGTGTGGTTGACAGGTCTGTGCAGTTCTCCATGTGCACAACTAAATAAAGTATGACAGCAATATCCAATCATGAAAGGCAGTTAACAAATGAAAAATTAATGACAGGATGGTTCTTGAACGTTTCCTTTCACTGATGATGGAACCACGAGTGAAAACAAGGCTAAAACATTTGCAACTACCTTCAGCCAGCAAAAATGTTAACTTTATTCAGTTGCAAGAATGATCCATTGTAACCTCTTTCTGAAGCTCCCATGGCACAAGGCTGTCTTCTGCCAATTCAGTTTACTCAATGTACTGATGAGTGCACTGGATACATTAAAGGCAAGAAGCCATGAATATATTCTGGCTGTGCTGAAGATTTGTGCTCTGGAACAAGCCACAGCTCCCTCTAAGCTGTTCTGGTTCAGCAACAATGATAGCATCTATTCAATAATGTAGAAAATTAATTAACTTTAGATTTTGGAAATGTCTATACTGCAAAGGAGTGGAAGAAAGTGAACTGTGTGCAAGTCAAGGTTGCCCTGAGATTCAATGATGGAATTCAAAGCTGGGTGTTTACAAGGGGGCACAGGGAGATAATACTCTGTTGTGAAGAGGGGAAAAGGTCTGCAGTCAACTCAAAGAATCTGTGTATGAAAGTAGCCGCAAAAATCACCAGCAGTCTCTCAAAAGCAGAGGTGGAGGTGAATCCCTTGAGATCAACTCCTTTTGGTGCACAAATGTGTCAGTGATGTCCCGATCATGCTCACCAGTCCTTGAACACTTTGCTATGAAGTGTCCATTTTACCTGCCATGGGAGATTTCAGTAATTATTTTGGTAATAGTATACATTCCACCTCAGACCAATGTCAAACAGGCTCTAGATGATCTGAGAAATGTAATCAACAGGCATGAAACAGCACACCTTGATGCCTTTCCCATCATTTTGGGGGATTTTAACCAGGCCAGCTTGAAAAAAGTCACTATATAATTATCATCCTGACAGGCTGAGTCACTGCCTGGTATGGGAAATGTACTTCCCTCAGTCGCACTCTCTCCCTACAGAGAGTGGTGCAGACAGCCCAGAACATCTGTAGGTGTGAACTTCCCACTATTCAGGACATTTACAGGGAAAGGTGTGTAAAAAGGGCCCGAAGGATCATTGGGGACCCAAATCACCCCAACCACAAACTGTTCTAGCTGCTACTATCTGTGAAACATTATTGAAGCATAAAAGCCAGGACCAACAGGCTCCGGGACAGCTTCTTCCACCAGGTCATCAGACTGATTAATTCATGCTGATACAATTGTATTTCTATGTTATATTCACTGTCCTGTTGTACATACTATTTATTACAAATTACTGTAAATTGCACATTTAGACAGAGACATAATGTAAAGATTTTCACTCTTCATGTATGTGAAGGATGTAAGTAATAAAGTCAATTCAATCAACAAGTTACTTGTAGTACCGGAGGAAAGAACACACTGGACCATTGCTACACCACCATCTGAAGGCCTACCATGCTATTCCACAGCCACACTTCAGAAAGTCTGATCAACAGGCTGTACTTCTACTCCCTGAGTACAGACAGAGACTGGAGATTGCAGCACCAGAAGTGAGGACCAAGAAAGTATGGACAGGGAGGCACAGGAGTGCTTACAGAGCTACTTTGAATCAGTGGACTGGTCTGTGTTCAGGGAGTCATCTTCGTGTCTGGATGAGTATGCCACAGTTGTACCAACTTCATTGAAAACCTGCGTGGATGAGTGTGTGCTTATGAAACCTTACTGTACATTCACAAACCAAAAAATATGGATGAACCAGGAGGTTCATCGTCTGCTGAAGGCTAGATCCGTGGCATTTAAATCTGGCAACCCAGGTCTGTACAAGAAAACCAGCTATGACTTGCAGAGGGCCATTTCAAGAGTGAAGTAATTGTTTTCAGTGCAGTTTTGAGGTGACATTGGATGCACGTCAACTCTGGTAGGATTTGCAAGACATTACTTTGTACAAGGTGAAACCCAACATCATGAATGCCAGTGAAGCTTCACTAGCAGACGAACTTGATGCCATTTATGTTCACTTTGAAAGGCAGAATATAACTACTGATGTGAGAATCTCTGCTACACCTGGTAGTCCTGTGATCTCTGTATCAGAGGCTGATATCAGGTTGTCTTTCAGGAGGGTGAACCCTCGCAAGGTGGCAGGCTCTGATGGTGTACCTGATAAAGCTCTGAAAATTTGTGCCAACCAACTGGTGAGTGTATTTAAAGATATTTTCAATCTCTCACTGCTCTGATCGGAAGTTCCCACCTGCTTCAAAAGGGCAACAATTATACCAGTGCCCAAGAAGAGTACTGTGTGCTGCCTTTAACAATTATCATCCAGTTGCACTCTGATCTATGCCGATGAACTGCTTTGGGAGGTTGGTCATGCCTAGAATGAGCTCCTCCCTCAGCAAGGACCAGGATCCACTGCAATTTACATATTGTCACAATCGGTCCATGACAGATGCAATCTCAATGGCTCTTCACGAGGCCTTAGATCACTTGGACAATACAAATACCTATGTCAGGATGCTGTTCACGGACTAAAGCTCAGCACTGACACCATCATTTCTGCAGTGGTGATCAAAAAGCTACAGAACCTGGGCCTCCACACCTCCCTTTGCAATTGGATCCTCGACTTCCTAACCAAAAGACCACAATCTGTGCGGATTGGTAATAACATTTCTTCCTTGCTGACTATCACTACTGGCACACTGCAGGGATGTGTGCTTGACCCACTGCTCTACTCTCCCTATAACCATGACTAGATCGCTAGGCACAGTTCAAATGTCATCTATAAATTTGCCGATGATACACCCATTGTTGGCAGAATTGCAGATGGAGATGAGAGGCTGAACAGGAGCGAGACATACAACCTAGTTGAGTGGTGTCACAGCAATATCCTTGCACTCATTGCCAGTAAGACCAAAGAACTGATTGTGGACTTTAGGAAGGGTAAGATGAGGGAACACAAACCAATCTTCATAGAGGGATCAGAAGTGGAGAGAGTGAGCTGGGTGTTAATATCTCTGCAGATCTAACCCAGTCCCAACATACTGATGCAACTATAAAGAAGGCAAGACAGTAGCTATATCTCATTAGGGGTCTGAGGGGATTTGGTTTGTCACCTAATGTGCTCATAAGTTTCTACAGATATTAGAGAGCATTCTAACTAGCTGCATTACCATCTAGAATAGGGGGGCTACTGCAAAGGATTGAAAGAAGCTACAGAATGTTGTAAAATTAGTCAGCTCCATTATGGGTACTAGCCTCCATAGTATTCAAGACATCTTCAAGGAGAGATGCCTTAGGAAGGCAGTGTCCATTATTAAGGACCTCCATCACCCAGGACATGCCCTCTTCACATTGTTACCATCAGGTAGGAGGTACAGAAGCCTGAAGGCACACATGCAGTGATTCAGGAACAGCTTCTTCCCCTCTGCCATCCAATTTCTACACTACGTCACATTTTTCATATTATTTCTGTTTTTGCACTAGTTTTGATTTAACTATTATTAGACATACGGTCTGCCTCAGGAATTGCTGCTGCAGTTCTACACTGCAGTCATTGAGTCTGTCCTGTGCACCTCCATCATTGTGTGGTTTGGAGCCGCCACCAAGCAGGATAGAACCAGACTACAGCACATAGTGAGGACTGCCGAGCGCATCATTGGAGCCTCCCTGCCCTCTATTGTGGACCTGTACTCTTCCAGGTTGAAGAAGAGGGCGGGTAACATCATAAAGGACTCCTCCCATTCTGCGCACGGACTGTTTGATCTGCTTCCGTCTGGTAGGCGCTTCAGATCCCTCCAGACTAAGACTAATAGGCATTGGAGAAGTTTTTTTCCCTACTGCGGTCACTTTGCTGGACAGTTAACTGTCGGCTAACTATTACTTGGATTGCACTACCTGTATGTATGATCTATATTTTCATTTATATTTATCATTATTATTGTTATGAGCAGAGAGACAACATCTGCCGGAAGTAAATTCCTTGTATGTGCATAGGTACTTGGCAATTAAAGTCTGATTCTGATTCTGATTCTGATACATACAGTAATTCATTTATTTTTTCCATATTTATCATGTATTGCATTGTACTGTTGCCACTAGGTTAACAAATTTCACAACATATGTTGGTGATATTAAACCTGATTCTGATTCTGATTCCATAAGACCATAAAATATAGGAGCGGAATTGGGCCACTTGGCCCATCGTGCCTGCTCAGCCATTTTATCACAGCTGATCCAATTTTGCTCTTAGCCCCAGTCTCCTGTCTTCTCCCTGTATCCCATCATGCCCTGACCAATCTAGAATCTATCAACCTCTGCCTTAAATATATATATATAAAGACTTTGCCTCCACAGCTGCTCACCGCAAAGAATTCCACAGCTTCACCACACTCTGGCTGAAGAAATTCCTCCTCATCTCTGTTCTAAAAGGACTCCCCTCTTTTCTGAGGCAGTGTCCTCTGGTTTTAGACTGTCCTACCATAGGAAACATCCTCTCCACATCCACTCTATCAAGGCCTTTCACGATTCAACAGGTTTCAATGAGGTCACCCCTGGTACCAATGCTTAGATTCAGTACCACATATATGCTAAAAGACTTTATCACATTAGAAAAGGTGAGCAATGTGGCACATTTATCTAGTTCCTCATGAGAGATTCCTCAAAAAACTATCAAAAAATATTCTCCATCTATCAGTTTGTTAATTCGTGGAACGTATGTTATAATCTCACTTCTAGGTATCCATGGTGACACTGAGCTAACCTCCGTGGAGTTGCAGCACAGATTTAGTTAACTTTTTTATTTTGTAAGAATGGTTTTGGGAGAGCAAGGGGAGTTGGGGTCACATTAGCATTTAGAGATAGGGATGTAGGGGAATTAGAGGCCAGGTCAGAGTCTAAGCCTCCATTCCATGTTCAAAGGCAAGTAACATGGATGTGGGACATCCATATCTGGATGCTCGGCCAGCAGAAAACAAACAAGGCCTTCCCAGGTCAGCAAATTCTTGGCAGATTCTGGAGTCAGAGTGCCATGTGGGCAGGAGGAACGAGGTCTGATTGGCCCCCTGGGTTCACAAATTGGTGAGACCAGAGTACGAGGCTTAGTATCCGGTGATTGGCATCTCTTGGGGTCAATGCTGACAATCAAGGGTTGAATCGGAAATTCAGAAGTTGGTGCCTGTTCGCTGGAGCCAAGTCTGTGAATGTCTGCAAATCCACTGGAAGCCGATGACATCAGCCCGTCCTGGGGTTAAAAGATATGTGCGTGGGTGCGAGGGAGCAACAGGGCCTGTTTTCCTGATGTTGTTTTGTTGCTTGTTGTGTTCTGTTCTTTGTCACTCTTACTAGTATTGTGCTATGCTGGGGCAGAATGTATGGTGACATTTGCCGGCTGCCCCCAGCACACTCTCAGGTGTGCTGGTTGTTAACACAAACAACACATTTCACTGTATTTTTTGATGCACACGTTACAAATACACTTGAATCTTAAAGCTTGAATCCTTTCCTTTTCCCCATGTTTGAGAAGAGAGTATAGGATTTCTGAGAGAAGTGGAGGTAGCTTTCTAGTCATTGGTATACTAACATTTTCTTAAGGTTTCTAGATCTAACAGAGTGCATCATTCATGCTTTCCAACTGGTGTTACCATTCAACCGTCAGGCTCCTAATGTGGATAATTTCACTCACCATGATACTCAACTGAGCACTGAACAAAACCTATATACTCACCTTCAAGCAATCTAGAACTCGTGTTCTCACGATTATTTATTTACCTAATTATATTATTATTATTTTGTGTTTGCACATTTTGTCATCTTTTGCACATTTGGTCCATCTTTGTAGTTTTACATTGATTCTTTCGTATTTCTTGGTTCTACTGTGAATGCCTGCTAGAAAATGAATCTCAGCTGCTCTATGATGGCATTATTGTACTTTGACAATTAATTTACTTTGAACTTTGAGTGCAGTAAGCCAGGGTTATCACATAATTTCTTGCTCATCATCAACATGAGCAGAGAGTGAAGACATATACCAGGATAAATCTTCGTTGAAAACAACCATATAACTATATAACAATTACAGCATGGAAACAGGCCATCTCGGCCCTTCAGTCCATGACAAACACTCAGCTAGTCCCAGTGACCAGCACTCAGCCCATAACACTCCATTACTTTCCTGTCCATATACCTATCTAATTTTACTTTAAAATGACAATACCGAACCTGCCTCTACGACTTCTACTGGAAAGCTCGTTCCACACAGCTACCACTCTCTGAGGAAAGAAGTTCCCCCTCATGTTACCCTTAAACCTTTGCCCCCTAACTCTCAACTCATGTCCTCTTGTTTGAATCTCCCCTACTCTCAATGGAAAAAGCCTATCCACGTCAACTCTATCTATCCCCCTAATAATTTTAAATACCTGTATCAAGTCCCCCCTCAACCTTCTATGCTCCAAAGAATAAAGACCTAACTTGTTCAACCTTTCTCTGTAACTTAGGTGCTGAAACCCAGGTAACATTCTAGTAAATCTTCTCTGTACTCTCTCTATTTTGTTGACATCTTTCCTATAATTCGGTGACCAGAACTATACACAATACTCCAAATTTGGCCTTACCAATGCCTTGTACAATTTTAACATTACATCCCAACTCCTATACTCAAAGCTCTGATTTATAAAGGCCAACATACCAAAAGCTTTCTTCACCACCCTATCCACATGAGGTTCCCCTTTCAGGGAACTATGCACCATTATTCCTAGATCACTCTGTTCTACTGCATTCTTCAATGCCCTACCATTTACCACGTATGTCCTATTTGGATTATTCCTACCAAACTGTAGCACCTCACACTTATCAGCATTAAACTCCATCTACCATCATTCAGCCCACTCTTCTAACTGGCCTAAATCTCTCTGCAAACTTTGAAAATCTACTTCATTATCCACAATGCCACCTACCTTAGTATCATCTGCATATTTACTAATCTAATTTACCACCCCATCATCCAGATCATTAATGTATATGACAAACAACATTGGACCCAGTACAGATCCCTGAGGCACACCACTAGTCACCAGCCTCCAACCTGACAAACAGTTATCCACCACTACTCTCTGGCATCTCCCATCCAGCCACTGTTGAATCCATTTTACTACTTCAATATTAATACCTAACGATTGAACCTTCCTAACTAACCTTCCATGTGGAACCTTGTCAAAGGCCTTACTGAAGTCCAGATAGACAACATCCACTGCTTTACCCTCGTCAACTTCCCTAGTAACCTCTTCAAAAAATTCAATAAGATTTGTCAAACATGACCTTCCTCGCACAAATCCATGTTGACTGTTCCTGATCAGACCCTGTCTATCCAGGTAATTATATATACCATCTCTAAGAATACTTTCCATTAATTTACCCACCACTGACGTCAAACTGACAGGCCTATAATTGCTAGGTTTACTCTTAGACCCCTTTTTAAACAATGGAACTACATGAGCAATACACCAATCCTCCGGTACCATCCCCGTTTCTAATGACATTTGAAATATTTCTATCAGAGCCCCTGCTATTTCTACACTAACCTCCCTCAAGGTCCTAGGGAATATCCTGTTAGGACCCAGAGATTTATCCACTTTTATATTCCTTAAAAGCGCCAGTACTTCCTCTTCTTTAATCATCATAGTTTCCATAACTCCCTTACTTGTTTCCCTTACCTTACACAATTCAATATTCTTCTCCTTAGTGAATAGTGAAAAGAAATTGTTCAAAATCTCTCCCATCTCTTTCGGCTCCACACATAGCTGTCCACTCTGATTCTCTAAGGGACCAATTTTATCTCTCACCATCCTTTTGCTATTAATATAACTGTAGAAACTCTTTGGATTTATTTTCACCTTACTTGCCAAAGCAACCTCGTATCTTCTTTTAGCTTTTCTAATTTCTTTCTTAAGATTCTTCTTACATTCTTTATATTCCTCGAGCACCTCATTTACTCCATGTTCCCTATATTTATTGTAGATAGCTCTCATTTTCCTAACCAAGTTTCCAATATCCCTTGAAAACCATGGCTCTCTCAAACTTTTAACCTTTCCTTTCAACCTAACAGGAACATAAAGATTCCGTACCCTCAGAATTTCACCTTTAAATGACCGCCATTTCTCTATTACATCCTTCCCATAAAACAAATTGCCCCAATCCACTCCTTCTAAATCCTTTCACATTGCCTCAAAGTTAGCCTTTCTCCAATCAAAAATCTCAACCCTGGGTCCAGTCCTATCCTTCTCCATAATTATATTGAAACTAATGGCATTGTGATCACTGGACCTGAAGTGCTCCCCAACACATACCTCCGTCACCTGACCCATTTCATTCCCTAACAGAAGATCCAACACTGCCCCTTCTGTAGTTGGTACTTCTATGTATTGCTGCATACATAGTTGAGGCTCTCCAGACTCTTTTAACCTGAGAGCAGTTGCAGGACAACAGCTAAACCATATTTGGAGAGTGCTGAACTTCTGACAATCTAAAGAATACCTCGAGTTCAAATGAAGGGTCTCAAACCAAAATATTGACTGTCCATTTCACCCTACAGATGCAGGTCAACCTGCTGAGTTCCTCCAGCAGTGTGTTTTTGCACTTCTTGAATATTTGCACTGAATGTATCATAGTACAGGCAATTCAACTGCAGAGTGCATTTGGGGAAAGGTCTAGATTAAGTCTGACACCATAAAGGAATGTTGTTGCAAGTGCTTTTCAATGATATCTGTATGAAAGAGTGCCCACATTCACAGAGCATCAAATACAGCAAATCGACAAGTGTAAGAAGCCCCTTAAACCATTGAAATAAACCCAGAAAGTATCAGGTTTATGACTCACTGACACCTTTCATCCAACAGGCTCTTGAACCAGCATGGATAACTTCACTCATCTCAACACTGAGCTGATCCCACAACTAATGGACTCACTTGTGAGGACTCATGTTATCAGTATTATATATTATTATCATGGTTTTTTCTGTATTTGTTCAGCTTGGCTTGTACGTAGTTTTACATTGATTCTATTGTATTTCTTTATTCTATTGTGAATTCCTGAAAGACAATGAATTTTAGGGTAGTATAAGTGACAGATATATCTTCATTTATTTTTATTTATTAATTATTGAGATTCAGTCCTTAGAGCTTTGCTGCCCAGCAATCCCCCAATTTAATCCTAGCCTAATCAAAGAACAATTTACAATAATCAATTAACCTCCTAACTGTTTTTGGACTCTGGAAAGAAACAGGTGCACCCAGAGGAAACACGTGATCACAAGGAAAAAGTACAAACTCCTTTCAGGCAGTGTATGGAGTTGAACCCATGTCACTGGTACCATAAAGCATTCTACTAACCACTGCACTGCAGCGTCACCCTATAAATTTACTATGAACTTTTGAAACTTTTGCAGATATAACTTCTACCCATTACAAAACTCACCCATGCCAGGGTTTAAATTTGCCATACCCCACCCCTGCTCCTGTCTTACCCCATCATCTCAATTCAGAGACACATAGAGGCAAAACAAAGCAGAGATGTAATGTAAGAAATAGTTGTAGGTATATTTTCCTGGGAAACAAACAGGAAAAAAAGCAAAATTTAAATTTATTGTAATGGTTTGAAAGCTGCAAATCAATCTCCCCAACCATCAGTGCCATCATCTCCAACTCCTTCCACTCCTGATGAATACAAGAGACCCAACAGTGGGTGAAATTCTTCTGCTAGCTTTTGCTATCGATGACTTTAATCCACACAAATCTGATTACAAATATTCACAGACAAGTAATTTACGAAATTCAACCAGAAAAAGTTACGAAATTCGATCAGTTCCCTTATTCGTAGTTCCTTTATTTTCCCTTGTATGTTTTATTGATACTGGGGTACTTTTTTGCATTTCTACTGCTTATATTTACATTAGTTGAGGTTTGTCTCACCTCTGTTTTTACTTTGTACATTTCACATCCTATTATTTCTGTTTTCTCCTCACTGGATTATGCAAATATTCAGGTATCCATGAATCTAAACTTGGCCGACTTTACTGCTGGCTGTTCATCTCCAGTTACAAAATTTCAAGGGGAAAATGAAACAGGTCATAGGTATCAACACAAGAGAAAAAAAAGTGTTGCATTTTAAAATATTTTCACTCAGTGGTCACTTTATTTGGTATGCCTGTATACCTGTTCATTAATGCAACTATCTAATCACGTGGCAGCAACTCAATGCATGAAAATGTGGTCAGGATTCAGTTGCTGTTCAGACCAGACATCAGAATGGGGAAGAAATGTGATCTAAGCGACTTTGATGGTGGAATGGTTGTTGGTTTGAGTATCTCAGAAACTGCTGATCTCCTGGGATTTTCACTCACAACAGTCTCTAGAGTTTACAAAGAATGGTGCGAGAAACAAAAAGAAAGCATCCAGTGAGTGGCAGTTCTGTGGACAAGAACACCTTGTTAATTAAAGAGGTCAGAGAAAAATGGCCAGTCTGGATCAAGCTGATCGAAAGGTGACAGTAATTCAAATAAACATGTGTTACAACAGTGGTGTCTCTGATCACACAACACATTGATCCTTGACGTGGATGTGCTACAGCAACACAAGACCACAACTTTACACTCAGCGCCGACTTCATTAGATACAGGAGGTACCCAATGAAGTGGCCACTAAGTATACATGTTAAGTGCTGTGCTATTAGTCATACATTTCTAGTGTAAAAGCTACATTGCAGTTACCATCAATGTCAAGGCTTTTCAGTCCTGCCAGCAGTGGTAGCTGTGCCTCAATCTCTAAATCAAATACAGATCAACAACCTTGCATATGCTTCCAGTGTTCCAGCTCATCAAGTAGTTCAAAAATGTAATCTCTCATATCATCTAAATTACTGCAGCCAATTCATCCACATAAAGCTTTCAAAGATTTAATTACAGCCACATGATTTTCAAAAATGTTGACTGAAGTTGGATCAATTAGAACATCAGAATCAGAATCGGGTTACCTCCTGTACCTCATAAAGTGGCCACCGAGTGTATGCACGTGGTCTTCTGCTACTGCAGCCCATCCACTTCAAGGTTGTGCATTCAGACACGCTGTGCTTTCAAAAGTGCTCTCCTCCATTGTTGTAAGGCATGGTTATCTGCGTTACTCTCACCTTCCAGTCAGCTTGAATCAGTCTGGCCATTCTCCTCTACCTTCTTATTAACATGGCATTTTTGCCCACAGAACTGCCATGTTGACTAGGCTCACTAGACTCTTCTTTATATTGCACATTTTTTGTAAAAACTGGAGACTGTTGTACATGAAAATCCCAGGTGATCAGCAGTTTCTGAGATACTTAAACCATCCGCCTGGCACCGACAATTATTCCACAGTCAGTCATTTATATTAAACGCCTTCCCCATTCTGATGTTTGGTCTGAATAACAACTGAACCTCTTGACCACGTCTGCATATTTCAATGCATTGAACACGATTGGCTGATGAAATACAGTATTTGTATTAATGAGCATGTCTTTTGCACACTGCTTGTACACCCAGCAATCTTTCATTGATTATTTTTGGTTTATTAGACTTATTATGCCCACAAGAAAATGAATCTCAGGGTTGCATGTACTTAGATAATAAATTTACTTTGAACCTTGAGGTGTATCTAAGAAAATGGCCACTGAGTGTAGTTTCCAGGGTGATGCTTAAGCTAGCCTCCTTACAACTCAAAAGCAGGACAGCTACCAACTGAGTTATACTTGACAAAGACAGAACAGATAGCAAAGAAAGGTGTTCATAGTCAGCTCATTGAGTGCTCAGTCAGTATACTGTAATACGTGATGCAATGAATAAGGTCACACACTGAAAAATGCTGTGTTTAAACTCACTGTTGTGCTTTGAGCCACAAGATTTTATTTTCTGCTCCAATTTTTCTCTCCTTCTCCTTCCCCTCCTTTAAGATGGTTATTGATGCTGGTCACAGAGTGTGGCAGCCCTCCAGCAATTCACTTAGGTTGCCAGGGATTTTTTTCTCCCCCAGGGCTGCCAACACATGAAAATCACTTTCCCAAAATTCAGACTACAGAGGTGTCAAATGTAAATAATAATGCTGCAGACCTTATGTCTTGGGGATTTTTAGAAATCATTGGCTCATTCACATCAATCTGCTCATCCAGTCCAGGCTTGATCAAGTCAAATGGCTTTTCAACAGACCCAGTAGTTTGCAGCTACTCTGTCACCTCCACCATCACTGTACATTTACCTGACTTTCTGAATAGCCCTACTTGTTTATTTTACCAGTTACTGCCATTTATGGGTGGTGGGGTGGCGATATGTCTCTAAGAAAGGAGGTGTAAGGTGCTCCTTCCCTCTACTGGCCTGCAAGTCACCCCTGGGCAAGGTGTAGCACCTGGTTAGTCAGGCAGACAATCTCTGAAGAGCATTGATAATGGCTGGGGTCACCCGTCTTGTAAAGATACTGCCCAGAAAATGGCAGTGGTGAAATACCTCGGTAGAAAAATTTGCAAAGAACAATCATTGTGAAGACCATGATCGCTCACGTCATATGATACGACACATAATGTATGAATTAATGACTGCAATATACATATTCAAAAGGACAAAATGGCACAAAAAAACAAAAAAAAAGTGTCTTGTATTAACTAGTAGGCAGGAGTTTCCCAGTTCTGTTTAAAAAAAAGTGGATCAACATTTTTGTTCTTTCAATTATAGTTTCCAAAATCTTTGAAGAACTTTCCCTAAAGAATTTGATTAAGCTAGAAGACACCTATACTTTGTAAGATAATGAAGTCAGTGCAGCAATAATGTACAAGTCTTATGGCCTAACAACAGCTTTCAATTATGTCGTAGTATTTTTTTCTACCCACTGCACTGCTGGTGTTTAGGGCAGCAATAAAGTCCTCCATCTCCGGCAGTGTTCACAGCTTCCTTCATCTTGTCAGTAGCTTCCTCTCGGCAGCATAGAATAACACACACAAAACACTGTTCATACTGGGAGCACCAGATACAGCAGGTGAACTGACAGGCTCACAGGAGAAGTGTTGCCTCACCTGCAAGGACTTTTTAGGGCCCTGAATGTGTCATTTATAGGGCTAAATATTAATACTATGCACTTGGTAAGTAATACTATGCCGTGTTTTCCAGAGTGCTACCTCTATTTATTGAGCTCCATTAGAATTGACTACTTGATAATAAATTTACATTGAACTTTGAACATATGTATGACTTCTTCCAAGAACGCTAATGAATTGGTTAAACAATTACCCTTTCACAAAACTGTGTTGATTTTTCCTCATTATATTGATATATTTTAAAGGCCTTATATTGACCTCTTTAATTATAGCTTCTAACAATTTCCTCGGACACTGTAAAGGCACCTAGTACCTTGCTATCTGTTTTTCTCTCTTTCTGCTTCAAAGCACAAAGTTCAAACTAAATTTATTATCACAGTACAAATTTATCACATGCAAAAAACACCAAGTAATGATTTACTATCTTATTTCTTGCAGGTATTTATAGGGGAAAATAGAAATATAATAGAATTTTAGAAACATCTATACACAGACAAACACTGACCAGTGACCAATGTGCTAAGGAAGACAATGTGCCAATGTGTAAATAAATAATAATACTGAGAAATGGAGTTGTAAAGAGTCCTTGAAAGTGAATCAGACCATGAACTGATTCCATGAGTGTAGGTTCAGAGTCGTGGCGAATGAAGATATCCACACCAGTTCAGGAGCCTGATGGTTGTAAGAAAATAATTGCTCCTGAACCTGATGATGTGGGGCTTAAGGTTTCTATCCCATGGTAGTAGCAGGAAGAGAGCATAGCCTGGAATGATGGGGGTGTTTGATAATGAATGCATCTTTGGGAGGACTTTGCCTGGGATTAACTGAGCTATATCCACCAGTTCAGCATTAGAATATGTTTATTATCACCAGCATGTGATGTGGAATTTGTTAACTTAGCAGCAGCAGTTCAATGCAATACATAATCTAGAAGAAAAAAAATAATAATAATAAGTAAACCAATTACAGTGTACATATAATGAATAGATTAAAAATCATGCAAAAAACAGAAATACTATATATTAAAAAAAGTGAGGTAGTATCCAAGGGTTCAATGTCCATTTAGGAATTGGATGGCAGAGGGGAAGAAGCTGTTCCTGAATCGCTGAGTGTGTGCCTTCAGGCTTCTGTATCTCCTACCTGACGGTAACAGTGAGAAAAGGGCATGCCCTGGGTGCTAGAGATCCTAAATAATGGACACCACTCCTTGAAGATGTCCTGGTACCCAAGATGAAGCCGAGTAAATTTAAACCCTCTGCAGCTTCTTTCGTTCCTGTACAGTAGTCCCCCCCCACCATACCAGACAGTGATGTAGCTTGTCAGAATGCTCTCCACAGTACATCTATAGAAGTTTTAGAGTGTATTTATTGACATACCAAATCTCTTCAAACTTCTAATGGTATAGCCAGTTTTTGTAATCTTTTCCATTACTGGGCATTAATTTTTCCATATCAAGTTGTGTAGCAACCAGCTTTGATACTGTCCGCTGTGCATTTAGAGAAGTTTATCATAGTGTTTTTTGGATCCCCTAATGAGGACTGGTTCATGGACTTGTGGTTTCTTCCTCCTGCAGTCAATAATTAGCTCTTTAGTTTTGCTGATGCTGAGACAGAGGTTGTTGTTGTGGCACCATTCAACCAGTTTTTCAATCTTCCTCCTATTTGCTGATTCTCCACCATCTCTCATTTGGCCAACAATAGTGGCGTCATCAAACTAAAATATGGCATTGGAGTTCTACTTGGCTACACTGATATTGTCCAACCAGCCATGTATCCAGCCCTCCATAAAAATTGACTCTATCGCCCTTGGAAACGTAAACTATTTTCTATACCTTGTCAACATTCTCTCCTCAAAAGCATACACTGACTCAGAGAATACCATTACCTGAGAAGTGCTAATGGAGCCTTTGCAAGATTAAGGAAAAGAGTTTCTGAAGACTGCAAACTACAGGTCCAAACAAAACTTTTGGTTTATGGAGCATTCTTCCTTCCTACATTACTGTATAAAGCTGAATCATGGACCACCTACATGATGGAATATTGTGTAGGTAAATGTATGGTCATGCATTTTGGTAGAAGGAATAAAGGCAAAGACTGTTTTCTAAATGGGGAGCATATTCAGAAATCAGAGGTGCAAAGGGAGTCCTCATGAAGGATTCCCTTAACGTCAACTTGTAGGGTGAGTCAGTAGTAAAGAAGGCAAATGCAATGCTAGCATTCATTTCAAGAGGATTAGAATTATAAATGCAAAAATGTAATGCTGAGACTTTATAAGGCACTGGTCAGGCTGCACTTGGGGTATTATGAACAGCTTTGGGTCCCAAATTGAAGAAACAATGAGCTGGCTTTGGAGAGTGTCCAGAGGTTTACAAAAATTATCCAGGGAATGAAAGGGTTAATGTATGAGGATTGCTTGATAGCTCTGGGCCTGTACTTGTTAGAGTTCAGAAGAATGGGGGGGGGGGGGGAAATCTATTTAATATTGAAAGGCCTACAAGGAGTGGATGTGGAGAGGATACTTCCTATAGTGGGAAAGTCTAGGTCCAGAGGGCACAGCCTCAGAATACAAGGTTATCTCGTCAGAGCAGAGATGAGGAGATTTCTTTAACCAGAGGGAGGAGAATCTGTGAAATTCATTGCCACGGATGGCTGGGGAGGCCAAGTCAATGGATGTATTTAAAGCAGAGAGAGATAGGTACAATTAGTGAGGGCATCAATGGTTAAGGCAGGAGGATGGGGTTGAGAAGGGAAAATAAATCAACCAGGATTGAGTTGTGGAGCAGACTTGAGAGCAAAATTAGGCTCATTATGCCTTATGGTCTTATATAGGAAACAGCACTGAGGTATAAGATCAGCCATGATCTTGATAACTAGGAGCAGGAATAGATCATAATTCTTATCTGCATATGTGCTCAGATGCTCTCTATCATCAGTGTATTACTTTCAATAGGAACAGGCTCAGGTAGAGGGTGCACAGCATAGACTGCATATTGTATATCTGTGGAAAAGACTGACAAACATCAAATATGTTGCCTGCAGAATTCAATCCTTCACCATCTGCATACGAGTTCAACACCATTTATTTTGCATCTCATCGCTTTCCGCACAGCCACCTAGAAATTTTGCTTCTTTATCCTTTCCACAGTTACATGTTGTATAAGAACTCAAGATACATTGTAAACCATTGACCAACTCCAGCAGCTGACTGCCTGGATTATTGTTCTCACCATTAGAGAAATTCAAAAGTATTCAGGTCATAATTTCCTGGATCAGTATGTTGAGGAACCACCTAGAAAGCAAACCTGAGTATTGTATACCGAGATTAATTAGGAATCTTGTTGGGTAACAGTTTATGATTGTGCGATATAGTTAGATATACACAAAGTGGCTGCTTTATTATCTACACCTACAAATATCTGATCAGCCAATCATGTAACAGCAACTCAATGCATAAATGCATGAAGACATGGTCAAAAGATCCAACTGCTGTTCAGGCCAAATATTATACTGGGGAAGAAATGCGATTTAAATGACTTTGACCGTGCATCGGATATCTCAGAAACTGCTGAGCTCCTGGGATTTTCATGCTCAAAAGTCTCAAGTTTACAGAGAATAGTGCGGAAAACAAAAACAAAAATCCTGTGAGCTGCAGTTCTGTAGGGAAAGTGCCTCGTTAATGAGAGAGGTCAGAGGAAAGTGGCCAGACTGGTTCAAGCTGACAGAAAGGCAACAATAACTTAATTAACTGTACATTACAGTGCTGTGTGGAAGAGCATCTCTAAATGCACAATACACCGAACATTGAAATGGATCGTCTTCAGCAGCAGAAGACCATGAACATACAGAAATACACTCAGTGGCTACTTTATTAGGTAGATACCTCCTGTACCTAGTAAAGTGGCCACTGTGTACTTTGTCCTCAACAACCTATCTGCTGCTGCATCTATCAATGAAGGCATTGGTACCAGTGACCAGTGTACAATCAAAATTCCATCTTTTAACCAAGGACACCTTCCATCATATTAGGTGGCACCATGGTCATGGTAAATGGGCAAGATGCTTAAAAGAGGGCATCTTTGAAGTGTTATGAACCACCACTAATAGCAGAAATTATTCTACAGCAGACTATAATCACATCATCTGGCATAATCTCAATGAGGACTATAGAAAGGCATGTCAGGATGTCGCCAAGTGTATCTGAAAATAAGGATTATTTGTAAGTTAAATACAAAACCTACCATGCAACAGACAGAATTTGTGACTCCAAAACCAACCAATCACATCAAAACTGAACTCCTGCCACATCAAGCAATGAATGGTGGTAGACAGTTCAACAGCTACTGGGAGGAGACAGCTCCAAGAACATCATTATCTCCTTATTTGGACATTTATTGGTATTTCTGCAGTGGGGCAAGACTTACATTCTGGAACATTCAGCACAACATCCTCATGGGAATATCTTCAAGGTATTTTCACCTTTAAGATATTCCTTGTTTTTACACTTCAAAGATAAATGCACTTTCATCTTCATAAGGGCAATTAAGGATGGACAAATCTGATGCCTTTGCCAGCAATACCTATATAACATTCTGAAAATTCTGCAAAAATTTTAAACTTATTATGGGCAATACCAAAAGAAATCCAATTATACCAAGTCATTGGAAAACAAAGGGTATACTTTCTTTATGCACTAACAACCAAGGTTTTAATTTAATATATTTATTATTTTAAAGAGAGGTAGTGTGAGGCCAAAGTAAATGATGAACAATTTGAGAATGTGTAAAAAAAAACCTGACCTTTGGATACTGGCCTCTATAAAGACAGGGTGGAAATGTATGGTCTGTGGATGGCTGAAAACAAAGTCTTCTTCAAGGAATTGCTGTTGGACTATTAAAAGACAAGTCATTCTCAGAACTGGCACAATGAATCTCTTTGGGATGTTTCCATTTTTAAGACTCTGACCAAGTTTTGTTGATGTAATCTCTTTAAAATCTATTTAATTCCTTAAAAATGAAAGTGAGCTGCAGTATGGAAATCTATTAGACATCAATTTCTAAATTACAAACATTGGCCTGGAAATTTCATAGTAGAGTGCATATTTTATGTGCTATGCAATTGAACTGAAATGTAAAATCATTGGCACTTCCATTACAATTAGTATTACAATTATTATGTCCTAGATTCAATAGGCTTTTAGATTAACTAGATCAATATTGTTCCTAGAACTTCAAATAATATTTTGTACATTTATGTATCATGCTATGGCATTAATTATTATTCATTTACTTGGAATGTAAGACAGAAACCTAAGAAATAATATGATCCCTCAAACAAGTGCCTCATTTGCTCTGTTCAAGGCTGATCAGATCCCAATCTTTTATCCCATAACACCTGCCTATCTAGCCCTTGAAAATATTCAATAATTCAGTCTTTGCAGTTACCAGGTATAGAAAATCCCTAAGATTCAGGATTCGCAGATGAATGAATTTCCTCCTCACCCCTGACTTAAGTGTAGGCCACTTAATTCTGTAATTAATTTCAGAATCTCACAAAAGAAGAAACTTCACCTCAATATCTACCATATCAAGTCCTTCAAAATAGTTCAAGCAACACACACAAAATGCTGGTGGAACGCAGCAGGCCAGGCAGCATCTATAGGAAGAAGTGCAATTGACGTTTCCAGTCCAGACCCTACGTTAGGACTAGCTGAAAGAAGAGATAGTAAGAGATTTGAAAGTGGGATGGGGAGGGGGAGATCCGAAATGATAGGAGAAGACAGGAGGAGGAGGGATGAAGCTAAGAGCTGGGAAATTGATTGGCAAAAGGGATACACAGCTGGAGAAGGGAGAGGATCATGGGATGGGAGGCCTAGGGAAGAAGAAAGGGGGAGAGAAGCACCAGAGGGAGATGGAGAGCAGGCAAGGAGTGATTGTGAGAGGGGCAGAGAGAGAAAAAAGAGAGAAAAGAAAAAAGGGGGGGGATAAATAAATAAATAGATAGGGGATGGGATAAGGAGGGGAGGTGGACATTAACGGAAGTTAGAGAAATCAATGTTCATGCCATCAGGTTGGAGGCTACCCAGCCGGAATATAAGGTGTTGTTCCTTCAACCTGAGTGTGGCTTCATCTTGACAGTAGAGGAGGCCATGGAAAGACATATCAGAATGGGAATGGGAGGTGGAATTAAAATGTGTGGACACTGGGAGATCCTGCTTTCTCTTGTGGACAGAGCATAGATGTTCAACGAAATGGTCTCCCAGTCTGTGTCAGGTCTCACTAATATATAGAAGGCCGCACCTGGAGCACCGGACGCAGTATAGTAAACTAGCTGACTCACAGGTGAAGTGTCACCTCATCTGGAAGGACTGTCTGGGGCCCTGAATGGTGGTGAGTGAGGAAGTGTAAGGGCAGGTGTAGCACATGTTCTGCTTACAAGGATAAGTGCCAGGAGGGAGATCGGTGGGAAGGGATAGGGTGGATGAATGGACAGGGGAGTTGTGTAGGGAGCGATACTTTCCTCTACTGTCAAGATGAAGCAACACTCAGGTTGGAGGACCAACACCTTATATTCCGTCTGGGCAGCTTCCAACCTGATGGCATGAACATTGATTTCTCTAACTTCTGTTAATGCCCCCCCTTCTTACCCCATCCCTTATTTATCTATTTATTTATTTATTTGTTTGCTTGCTTACTAACTATTTTCCCCCTTCACCCCTCTTTTTTCTTTTCTTTCTCTCTTTTTCCTCTCTCTGTCCCTCTCACAATTACTCTTTGCCTATTCTCCATCTTCCTTTGGTACTCCCCTCTCCCTTTCTTTCTCCCTTGGCCTCCTGTCCTATGATCCTCTCCCTTCTCCAGCTCTGTATCCCTTTTGCCAATCCACTTGCCAGCTCTTAGCTTCATCCTTCCCCCTCCTGTCTTCTCCTATTATTTCGGATCTCCCCCTCCCCATCCCACTTTCAAATCTCTTACATCTCTTATTTCAGTTAGTCCTGATGAAGGGTCTCAGCCTGAAACATCGACTATACTTCTTCCTATAGATGCTGCCTGGCCTGCTGCGTTCCACCAGGATTTTGTGTGTGTTGACTGAATTTTCAGCATCTGCAGATTTCCTCGTGCTTACGCTCCAAAATAGTTCCTTTGATTTGCAAAACTATATTAAGAATTTCTAAAGCTCCTGCTACTATTTCCTCATAAGTGAATTTTCTAAATGATAGATAGAATAATTGATGTGGCTTTCTGCTCTCTTTCCCAAATAGGATGTTACAATTGAAGTTTACCATTCCATTGGGACCTATCCATAGTTAGGGGAATTTGAGAAGAACAACTAATACACCCAACATATTTCCAAACAATTCTTTTTGTTCAGGATGCAGAACTTCAGGTCCAAGGGACCTATCAGCCTTTATTTCCATGAGTTTGTTGTGTACATTTTCCCTTGTGAGTGTCTCTCTTCCTTTTGCCCCAGATTTTCTCTTATTATTAGGATACTTTAAAGTTTTCAACTATGAAGACAGATGAACAGTCTCTGCTATCTCCTTTATTTCCATGATTAATTCCTATCTTTTGCTGCATGGGATTATCATTTCCCCTAGCTACTCATTTCTGTTTCACATTGATGTAAATGCTCAATGATGTAAATGTTTGTCTTTATACTCCTTGCAAACTCACACTCATAATTTTTTTTCTTGTTCTCTATTTTGTTTGGCTATCCTTCACTATTTTCTCATATGTTTTCCCCGTTATCTGGCACTCCACACATCTTCGCAAAGTTTGGGAATTGTTTTTGAGAATTATGAAGTCTCTTCTTAAATAACTGCCATTTTTTCTTTACTGCCTAATCTTTTAAATTGTTCTCCAATTCTCTGTTGCCAACTCTGCCTTAATACCTTTATGACATTAGTTTTAGGCTTAAGTTTCTCACTGTCAAACTGAGTATGAAATTCTATCATGCAATTCTCTTTTCTGAACAAAATATTACTCTGAGATCACTAATTAATCCTATCCTATTATACATGAAGGTTTTGTACAATCTTTACAGGACAGAATATACTTTATAATCATCCAGATTAAGAAGAGCTTCAAGTAAACTCTATTAATTAGAGTACCAAATAACTATATTGACTGGATATTCTTCCCTGTTGATAGTGACATCCACTCAGTGGCCATGTTATTAGGTACAACTGTATACCTGCTCGTTAATGCAAATATCTGATTGTGTGGCAGCAACTCAGTTCATAAAAGCATGTAGGCTTGGCCAAGAGATTCAGTTGTTGTTTAGATGAATCATCGGAATGAGAAAAAATGTGATCTAAGTGATCCTGACTGTGGAATAATCTTTGATGCCAGATGGGGTGGTTTGACTATTTCAGAAACTACTGATCTCCTGGGATTTTCATATATAGGTCTCTAGAGTTACAGAGAGTGTTGCAAAAAACAAACAAAAAAAATCTAGAGAGTGGCAGTTCTGCAGCGAAAACACATTGTTAATAAAGAAGTCAGGGGAGAATGGCCAGACTGGTTCAACTTGACGGGAAGGTGACATTGACTCAAATAACCACACATTACAACAGTGGTGTGCAGAAGAGGATCTCTGAATGCACAACACATTGAACTTTGAAGTGGATTGGCTACAGAAGCAGAAAGCCAGGAACATAGACTCAGTGGTTACTTTATTAAGTACTTATTCACTGAGTTCGTGTGTTACATGACAGTGACTGCATTTATGCACTGCCTTTGAAATGCATCCCATTGAACTTTACTACACACTACCTGGGTTGAATATTTTGGCACTTACACTTGGCAAATTTTGGTGAAGAATTATGACAATTTCTGGTTTAATGCACCTGTAGGGACACCAAATCAGGGGATATTCAAGGCTTGATGAAGAGAAAACAGAAGCTTATGATAAGTTGGAAGCACTGAAAAGGGGAATGCTCTTTAGCAGTGCGGAGAGTGGAAGGGGATATTTAATAAAGAAATTATAATGGTATAAAGAGGCCACAAACTATGGCATTTAAGATTAAGTTAAGTCCCAAGGCTTTTATAAGTATGTTGGACTTATGGAGACACAAGAAACTACAGATGCTGGAATCTAGCAATCTGCTAGAGGAACTCAGTAGGCTGGACAACACAGGTTGGAAGAGAGGAATTTTTGGTGTTTTGGATAAAACTCTGCATCAGGACTGAGACTGAAAAGGTGAGTTGGCTGATTCAAAGAGAAAAGAGGTGATGAGAAATGTGTGCAAAGTGACTGGTGGACTGAGGGGTAGTAGTGGGGGGAGGTGATGCATCGATAACTCTCGGAGACAGGAAGTGAATGATAGGCTTTTATTAGCAACAAAAAGGGAGCACGACATCTCGGAGACTGAGGGAGGAGCAGTGCCCCAATTGCCTTTATACAGGGGTCTGTGGGAGGAGCCACAGGAGCAGTCAGCAGAGGGGCGTGTCCAGACAGGTATACATAGTTTACCACATTCACCCCCCCCCCCCCTTTGTTTTAAAAGAGAGTCCCCACAGGGCGAAGTTTCTTACAAGTATATTTACAGGTCAAGTCTATCAGGCGGTCGAATCTGTCGCAATCTACGTAGCACCGGTGACGGTGGTTGTGCTGGCTCCGCGGAGCCTGACTTGAGGTGCCAGCCCGTTAGGCGTCAGCAATCCCTCATGCGTGTGCGTGGCGCCCGGTATGGGAGTGTCGTGAGGAGTCTGTGTAGGGCTTGGCGTGTGCAGTGTCTCGTGGGTATATACATTGGTGGGTACGGTGTTCATAGTCACCGTGGAGTGTTTGGGGTAGGGGTCTGGTGCTCCTGCGGGCGCCAGGTCGTGGACGGAGACCGTGTCCTCCCGCCCATCAGGTAAGACCAAATAGGCATACTGGGGGTTCACATGAAGTAGGTGAACCCTCTCGACCATCGGGGAGTATTTATTGCTCCTCGCATGTTTCCGGAGCAGCACTGGCCCTGTGGACGTCAGCCAAGCCGGTAGGGTGGTCCCAGTGGCAGACTTCCTGGGAAAAGAAAAGACAATAGACAGTAAGTGCAGGAGTAGGCCATTCGGCCCTTCTAGCCAGCACCACCATTCACTGTGATCATGGCTGATCATACACAATCAGTGCCTGTTTCTGCCCTCTCCCCATATCCCTTGATCCCGCTATCTATAAGAGCTCTATCTAACTCTCTCTTGAATGCATCCAGAGACTTGGCCTCCACTGCCTTCTGGGGCAGAACATTCCACATATCCACCACTCTCTGGGTGAAAAAGTTTTTCGGCATCTCTGTTCTAAATGGCCTAGTCCTTATTCTTAAACTGTGGCCTCTAGTTCTGGACTCACCCATCAGTGGGAACATGCTTCCTGCCTCCAGTGTGTCCAATCCCTTAATAATCTTATATGTTTCAATCAGATCCCCTCTCATCCTTCTAAATTCCAGTGTATACAAGCCCAGTCGCTCCAATCTTTCAACATATGACAGTCCTGCCATTCCGGGAATTAACCTTGTGAACCTACGCTGCACTCCCTCAATAGCAAGAATGTCCTTCCTCAAATTTGGAGACCAAAACTGCACACAATACTCCAGGTGGGGTATCACCAGGGCCCTGTACAGCTGCAGAAGGACCTCTTTACTCCTATACTCAATTCCTCTTGTTATAAAAGCCAGCATGCCATTAGCTTTCTTCACTGCCTGCTGTACCTGCATGCTTACTTTCATTGACTGATGTACAAGAACACCTAGATCTCGTTGTACTTCCCCTTTTCCTAACTTGACTCCATTTAGATAGTAATCTGCCTTCCTGTTCTTGCCACCAAAGTGGATAACCTCACATTTATCCACATTAAACTGCATCTGCCATACATTTGCCCACTCACTCAACCTGTCCAAGTCACCCTGCATTCTCATAACATCCTCCTGACATTTCACACTGCCACTCAGCTTTGTGTCATCAGCAAATTTGCTAATGTTACTTTTAATCCCTTCATCTAAATCATTAATGTATATTGTAAACCCCTCAAGAGTCGCGGCATTGGTGGACGTGCATAACAGGGAGCAGATGGAGTGGAGTGCCTCGGGGAGGACCTCCTGCCAGCGAGAGACTGGCAATCCCTTTGACCTAAGGGCTAAGAGTGTGGCCTTCCACACCGTGGCATTCTCCCTCTCCACCTGTCCATTCCCCTGGGGATTATAGCTTGTGGTCCTACAGGTAGCAATACCCCTAGCCAGCAGGTACTGGCGCAGCTCGTCACTCATAAACGAGGACTCTCTGTCACTGTGGATATAGCAGGGATATCCAAACAGAGTGAAGAGCTGGCGCAGGGCTTTTATGATGGACGTGGCAGTGGTATTGGGGCAGGGGATGGCGAAGGGGAACCACGAGTACTCGTCGATTACGTTGAGAAAGTAGACATTGTGGTCGGTGGAGGGAAGGGGGCCCTTAAAGTCGACACTCAGTCGCTCAAAGGGGTGGGTGGCCTTGATAAGTTGTGCCTTTTCAGGATGGTAGAAATGCGGTTTGCGCTCAGCGCAGACTTAGCAGTCTTGGGTCATCATCCTGATTTCCTCAAGGGAGTAAGGCAGGTTCCAGGCTTTCAGGAAATGGTAAAGCCGGGTGACCCCCGGGTGGCAAAGATCTGCATGGAGGGTGTATAGCCGGTCAAGCTGCGCGCTGGCACATGCTCCCCGGGATAGGGCATCAGGGGGCTCATTGAGCCTTCCAGTCCGGTACAGGATGTCATAGTTGTAGGTGGAGAGTTCTGTTCTCCACCTCAAAATTTTATCATTTTTGATTTTGTCCAGCTGTTGGTTGCTAATCATGAATGCAACTGAGCGCTGGTCGGTCAGCAAGGTGAACCTTTTGCTGGTGAGATAGTGCCTCCAGTGCCTAATAGTTTCCACTATGGCCTGGGCTTCTTTCTCCACCATGGAGTGCCGAATTTCAGGGCCTTGAAGGGTACGAGAGAAGAATCCTTCCTGCCTGATTGAGGGTAGCAGCCAGCACGAAGTTGGAGGCGTCACTCTCTACTTGGAAGGGAATGGTCTCGTCCACCGCATGCATCGTTGCTTTGGCAATGTCCCCTTTAATGCAGCTGAAGGCCGTGCAGACCTCGGCTGAGAGGGGAAATGCGGTGGACTTGACCAGGGTCGGGCCTTGTCTGCGTAGTGAGGGACTCATTGGGCGTAATAGGAAAAGAAGCCCAGGCACCGTTTGAGGGCTCTGAGGGTGGTGGAAAGAGGGAGTTCCAACAGGGGGCGCATATGGTCGGGTCAGGGCCAATGACTCCGTTCTCCACGACATACCCAAGGATAGCAAGTTGGGTGGTTCCGAACACACACTTGTCCCTGTTATAGGTAAGGTTAAGAGCTCTGGCTGCTTGGAAAAATCATTGGAGGTTGGTGTCGTGATCCTGCCAGTCGTGACCGCAGATGGTGATGTTATCCAGATATGGGAACGTGGCCTTCAGTTGGCACTGGTCCACCATCCGGTCCATTTCCCTCTGGAAGACAGAGACACCATTTGTGACACCGAAGGGGACGCGCAGGAAGTAATAGAGCCTGCCGCCCGCCTCGAAGGCGGTATAAGGGCGGTCCTCTGGGCGGATGGGGAGCTGGTGGTATGCGGATTTTAGGTCTATGGTCGAGTACTCCTTGTACTGAGCTATCTGATTGACCATATCCGTGATGCAGGGTAGGGGGTACGCATCAAGCTGCGTGAACTTATTGATGGTCTGGCCATAGTCCACGACCATCCTATTTTTCTGCCTGGTCTGAACAACGACCACCTGGGCCCTCCAAGGACTTGTGCTTGGCTCAATGATCCCCTCCCTGAGTAGCCACTTCACCTCCGACTTAATGAAGGCCCTGTCCCCCGCACTGTACCTCCTGCTTTTAGTTGCCACAGGTTTACAGTCGGGGGTCAGGTTGACGAACAGCGGTGGGGGAGGGATCTTGAGTGTGGAGAGGCTGCAAGTGGTGTCTGTAGCGTGGCTGTTGGCATGGTGTTGGGTGGGATGTGCGGGTCGGTGTGTGTGTGTGGTCAGTAGCAGGGTATTTGATGAAGTCCCACAGAACTGAGGATTTCTGACAGTGATTGGTGGGAGGGGCCCATCATACTCCATTGTCACACTTTTCAGGTGGCTCTGGAAGTTGAGCCCCAATAGCACAGGGGCACACAGTTGAGGCATGACCAGTAGCACAAAGTTCCGATATTCTGTGCCCTGCACCACCAGTGTCGCTACACAACCCCCCCGGATGTCTGTGTAATGCGATCCAGAAGCCATGGTGACCATCTGGCTTACAGGCCGTGTCACGAGTCCGCAGCGTTGCAACATGTCCGGGTGAATAAAACTCTCAGTGCTGCCCGTGTCAAACAGGCAGCTAGTCCTATGCCCCTCCACCAGGATGTCCATCATTGACCTTGCAAGCTGGCATGGAGCACTTTGGTCGAGGGTCACAGAGGCCAGAGTTGAATCGCCGTCTTGGTGCCTGGTAACCACCCATGGGTCGGAGGTGGGGTGAGGTGGCGCCTACAAAGATGGCCGCCCCATGCCTCGCACGCGGCGGGCAGGCAAGATGGCGGCGACCAAGATGGCCACCCCCATGCCTCACACGCGGTGTGCATGCAAGATGGCAGCGACCAAGATGGCAACCCTCATGCTGCTCGACCCCACTTGTGGTTTAGATTTACAGGCTTTGGCGAAGTGACCCTTCTTGCCGCAAGCTGGAGCAGGTAGCTTCTCAGGCCTGGCAGCGTTTTCGGGGGTGCTTTTCGAGTCTGCAGAAGTAACACTGCGCGGACTTGCGACTGGCAGCAGCCGTGGTCGACTCGCCAGCGGGTTGCGGGGACTTCACGGACTCGCGACTGGCAGCTGCCGAGGTCGATTCGCCGGTGGGTTGCGGGGTCTGCAGCGTCCATGAGGCCGGCGGGAGATTGCACGCTTGGACAGTGACAGCGTTGTGCAGAGCAGCCTCCAGCGTGTCAGCCAGCTCAATCGCGGAATGTAAGGTAAGATCGGCGTGTTCCAGCAGCCGCTGGCGCATGTACACTCACCTGATCCCCATAACGAAGGCGTCTCTTACTAGCAGCTCCGCATGCTGTTCCGCCGTCAGTCCCCTGCAGTCGCAGGCCCACATGAGTGTCTGTGGGGCTCGGACAAACTCAGCGCTCAACTCTCTGGCCCACTGCCACCATTTTGCTAAGCGATGTTTTGCGTAGACGGTGTTCACCGGCCGCCGGTATTGCCTTTTGAGTGCATCCATCGCACCCCGGTAGTCCGTTTGGTCTCTGATCATGGAGCAGACCCTTGGACTGACTCTGGAGAGGAGAACCCTGCACATCATGGCAGGATTGGTCACATGAATCTCCTCCAGGTACGATTCGAAGCATGCTAGCCAGAGTTCGAAAGCGTCACCGGCTTCCTGGGATTGAGGTTCGAGATCCAATCTGTAAAATGCTCTCCATGTTTTAAAATTGCTGCTAATAAAACTGATGCACCATCAATAACTCTCAGAGACGAGAAGTGAATGATAGGCTTTTATTAGCAGCAAAAGGGAGCATGACATCTCGGAGACTGAGGGAGCAGCAGTGCCCCAATCGCCTTTATACAGGGGTCTGTAGGAGGAGCCACAGGAGCAGTCAGCAGAGGGGCATGTCCAGACAGGTATATATAGTTTACCACAGGAGGCTAAAGGGATTGGGGTGTAGGATGATAGGCAACAGCTTTTGGTAGGTAGAGGAAGGGAGCAGGAGTGGAGTTAGGAGACAAAAAGAAGGCGAATGAAAAAAACAGACGGAGAAAGATGGGTGGAGGGGAGTGTGAAGATTGGAGACAGCTGCTGAAAGAGATTAGCAGGAAAGCATGAGATAAGATCTCTCTCTCTCTCTCTCTCTCTCTCTCTCACTCACTCACTCTCTCTCTCTCTCTCTCATATCACATTATTAAGACTTTCTTTACTGATCAGAGTGCAGACCTAGCAGCCCTTTGTATTTCTGAGGGTAGAGGGCCCTTTTTCTATTTGGAGGTTTGGTCCGTCACCAGCACTGTTCCACTGGGGGCAGTGCCAGGTCCTCTGTTGTTTGTGGTATACATAAAAGACCTGGAGGAAAATGTAGTCAATGTAGTAGATGCAAGAAATGCTGATCAGTAAAGTTTGCAAAAAAGACAAAAAAAAAGGAAGAGTCAGTGGATAATGACGTATTCTGTCAAAGGATACAGCAGGATATTGAGAATTTGTTAAAATGGGCAGATGAATAGCAGGTGGTGTTTAATCCATGTAAGTGTGAATTGCACTTTGAGGGGGTCAAATAGTGTCATCAAATCACAGAGCACTACAGCACAGAAACAGGCCCTTTGGCCTATATAAAAAGGACCCAAAGAATCATTAGGGACCTGAGTCACCACAATCACGAACTGCTAAATCCAGCTGTTACCATCCAGGAAACGGTACAACAGCATAAAGCCAAGACTAACAAGCTCCAGGACAGCTTCTTCCACCAGGCCATCAGACTGATTCATTCATGCTGATACAAATGTATTTCTATGCTATATTGACTGTCTTGTTGTACATATTATTTATTACAAATTACTATAAATTGCACATTTAGATGGAGACATAATATAAAGTTTTTTACTCCTCATGTATATGAAGGAAGTAAGAAATAATGTCAATTCAATATAGTCCATGCCAAACTATTATTCTACCTAGCCCCACTGACCTGCAGCTGGACCATAGTCATCCATACCCTTCCCCATCCATGTACTTATCCAAACTTCTCTTAAGTTTTCCAGCTGAATCCTACACTTTTGTTGGCAGCTCATTCTATATTTGCACCATCTTCTGAATGAGGAAGATCCCCCTCATGTTCCCTATAAATATTTCACCTTTCACACTTAATCAATGACCTCTAGTTCTGGTCTCACCCAACATCAGTGGAAAAACCTTGTCTGCATTTACCCTATCGATACCCCTCATATTTTTGGAATCCTCTATCAAATCTCCCCTCATCTTCCCATACTCCAGAGAATAAGATCCTAACCTATTCAACCTTTCCCTAATACTCAGGTCCTGAAGTCCCGGCAACATCCATGTAATTTTTTTCTCTGCTCTTTCAAACTTATTTACATCTTTCCTGTTGATAGGTGACAACAAAAATACTCCACATTTGGCCTCATCATTGTCTTATATACATGCTTGACTAATCTGTTGGAGTTTTTCGAGGATGTAACCAGGAAGTTAGACGGGGGAGATCCAGTGGATGTAGTGTACCTTGATTTTCAGAAGGCATTTGATAAGGTCCCACATAGAAGATTGGTGGGTAAAATCAAAGCTCAGGGCATCGGGGGGAAGGCATTGACATGGATAGAAAACTGGTTGGCAGATAGAAAGCAAAGGGTAGCGGTGAATGGGTGTTTCTCGGAATGGCAGGTGGTGACTAGTGGGGTGCCACAGGGCTCGGTATTGGGACCGCAGATGTTTACCATTTACGTTAACGATTTGGATGAAGGCATAGAAAATAACATCAGCAAATTTGCTGATGATACTAAGCTGGGTGGCAGTGTGACATGTAATGAGGATGTTAGGAGAATTCAGGGTGACTTGGATAGGCTGGGTGAGTAGGCAGATACTTGGCAGATGGTGTTTAATGTGAATAAGTGTGAGGTTATCCACTTTGGGAGTAAGAACAGGAAGGCAGATTATTATCTAATCGGTGTAGAGTTGGGTAAGGGAGAAATACAAAGAGATCTCGGAGTCCTTGTTCATCAGTCACTGAAGGTGAATGAGCAAGTGCAGCAGGCAGTGAAGAAGGCTAATGGAATGTTGGCCTTTATTACAAAAGGAATTGAGTACAAGAGCAAGGAAATCCTCTTGCATTTGTACAGAGCCCTGGTGAGACCACACTTGGAGTATTGTGTACAGTTTTGGTCTCCAGGGTTAAGGAAGGACATCCTGGCTGTAGAGGAAGTGCAGCGTAGATTCACGAGGTTAATTCCTGGGATGTCCGGACTGTCTTATGCAGAGAGGTTAGAGAGACTGGGCTTGTACATGCTGGAATTAAGGAGATTGAGAGGGGATCTGATTGAAACATATAAGATTATTAAGGGATTGGACAAGATAGAGGCAGGAAATATGTTCCAGATGCTGGGAGAGTCCAGTACCAGAGGGCATGGTTTGAGAATAAGGGGTAGGTCATTTAGGACAGAGTTAAGGAAAAACTTCTTCTCCCAGAGAGTTGTGGGGGTCTGGAATGCACTGCCTCGGAAGGTAGTGGAGGCCAATTCTCTGGATGCTTTCAAGAAGGAGCTAGATAGGTATCTTATGGATAGGGGAATCAAGGGATATGGGGACAAGGCAGGAACCGGGTATTGATAGTAATTGATCAGCCATGATCTCAAAATGGCGGTGCAGGCTCGAAGGGCCGAATGGTCTACTTCTGCACCTATTGTCTATTGTCTAATTTCAACATAAGATCTCAACTCCTGTACTCAGTTTTCAGATTTACAAAGGCCAAAGTGCTAACTGCTAGCTCTCTTTGCGACCCTATCTACCTGTGACGCCAGATGTAAGAAAAAAGTAAATGAAATGCTCTTAGAAACATTGACATGCAGAGGGATTTTGAGGTGCAGATCCCTGTGGCAACATAAGTAGGCAGGATGGTAAAGGTGTAAGACATATTTAACTTCATCAGTTGGGGCACTGAGTATAAAAATCAGGAAGTCACGTTGAAAGTGTATAATATTTTGGCTGGGCACATTTGGAGTATTGCATGCAGTTTTTTTTAACCACATTACATGAAGGATTATTTTTGATTTGAGATATTCAATATCTCAGCAGACATAAAGCTATATAAATCCCCAAGGCCTAATGAGGTGTATGAGACTACTCAGGGAGGTGGGTGGTAGAGAACACTGGAGCTATGAATGAGGCATTTCAATCTTCCCTGGTTGATGATGAGATATGAAAAGACTGGAAATCAGCAGACACCATACCTTTGTTCAAGAAGAACTGCAAAGATAAGCAATTTAGGCCAGTTGGTCAAACTTCAGTGGTGGGGAAATTGTTAGAAGGAATTTGGAGGGACCAGATTAAGAGGCTGAGATTGGTCTGCAAATACGTTAGGGTGAGATGCTGTCTGACTAATTTCATTTGAGTTTTGTGATGATGTAACTAAATATATTGATGAGAGCAGTGTGATTGATGTGATTCACATGGGCAAGGTTCCACACAAAAAGTTGCTCCAATTGGATAGAGCACATGGCTTAATGCCATATTGAATCCAGAATTAGCTTGTAACAGACTGATGAGTGAAGGGTTGCTTTTGTGACACGAAGTCTCTGATCAGCAATGTATCACGAACATTATTATTTGTCATGTGAAGCAGAGGAGCAACTCCGGGATTGCTATGAGTAAGTGGACTGGGCTGTATTCAAGGACTCATCTCTGGATCTGAATGAATACACCATGGTTGTCACAAACTTTATAAAAACAGTCGTAGATGAGTGCGTCCCCACAAAATCATTCAGAGTCTTCCCCAACCAGAACCATGAGATCTGCAATCTGCTGAGTGCCAGATAAGAGGGATTCAAGTCTGTTGACCAATAAAGTTATAAGAGGGCCAGATATGATCTGCAGAAAGCCACCTCACAGACGAAGTGGCAATTCTGGACTAAACGTAAATCAATGAAGGATGTTCGACAGCTGTAGCAGGGCTTGATTGCTATCACCTCTTACAAAGTAAAATCAAGCAACATAGATGACAATAGGGCTTCACTTCCAGATGAGCTCCATGCCTTCTATGCTCGTTTTGACTGACAAAACATGGAGGAACCACAACGAACTCCCACAGCCCCTATTGACCCGGCGATTTCAGTCCCTGATGCCGACACAAGAGCACCCTTCAGGTGGGTGAACCCACAGAAAGCATCCAGCCCAGATAGAGTACCTGTCCAAGTACTAAAGACCTGTGCTGATCAACTGGCTGGAGTGTTCACTTGGATCTCTAACCACTCACTTCAGCAGTCTGAGGTACCCACTTGCTTCAAGCAGACTTCAATTATACCAGTGCCTAAGAAGAATGTAGTAACCTGCCTCAATGGCTATCGTCCAGTAACACTTACATCCACAGTGAAGAAGTGTTTTGAGAGGTTGGTAATGAAATCCATCAAGTCCTGCCTGAGAAGGGACTTGGCTCTACTCCAATTTGTCAACTGGTACAGCAGATGCCTTCACAACCCAGAGAAAATCTGCAGATGTTGTTTGGTGCAAACAACTTTTGTGTATCTCTTGTGTATCGGTGCAGCTCTGAGATTGCTATGAGTAAGTGGACTGAGCTGTATTCAAGGACTCATCTCTGGATCTGAATGGTTGTCACAAACTTTATAAAAACAGTCGTAGATGAGTGCGTCCCCACAAAATCATTCAGAGTCTCGTGTATCGGTGAGACCTACTGTAGATTGGGCGACCGCTTGGCCAAGCACCTACCAGAACAAGTGGGATCTCCCAGTGGCCACTCATTTAAACTCCACTTCCCATTCCAATATGTCCATCCATGGCCTCCTCCACTGTCTTGTTGAGGCCACGCTCGGGTTGGAGAAACAGCACCTTATATTCTATTTGAGTAGTCTCCAACCTGATAGCATGAACAGCGATTTCTCAAACTTCTGGTAATGTCCCCCATCCCCCCTCCTTCACCATTTTCACATCCCCTTTATCTCTGTCACCTTACCCACCCATCACATCCCTTTGGTGCTCCTCCCCCCTTTTCTTTCTTCCACGGCCTTCTATCTCTTTTACAAATTTACTTCTTAGTTCTTTACTTCATCCTTCCTCTCCCGGTTTCACCTATCACCTCCCTCCCCTCCCCCCATCTTTTAAATCTACTCCTCAGCATTCTTTCTCCAGTCCTGCCAAAGGGTCTCAGCCCGAAACATCGACTGTACTCTTTTTCATAGACTGTACTCTTTTGCATCTGCCTGTCCAGCAGACCTCCTCCAGAATTTTGTGTGTGTTGCACAACAGATGCCATCTCATTGGCTCTTCACGCAACTCTGGAACATCTGGACAGCAAAGCTTCAAGACCTTAGCCTCAATACCCCCTTGAGCAATTGGATCCTCAATTTTCTCACTTGCAGACCCTAGTCAGTTTGGACTGCTACAATCTCCATCACCACAGGCCTCTGTATTTATCCCTATGCTCTATTCACTTTATACTGTTATGATCCCAGCCCCCTCCTTTGTGAGAATCGCCAGAGCCCTAGTGAAGGGGGGGTCAATGACCCAAGAGAAGAGAGAGATACGTGCAGTGTCCCTCGTTTCACGGCGAGGCAAAAGCTGGCGACTGTGGTCATTGTCTCGTGGAGACACCTTTGTGAATTGGGAACTGTACTACGTGTATACCCTCAGGGCAACGTGGGTGGAGAGATGGAGACAGATTGCATCATCCCAACCTGATTGACATCTGAGACCCCATGAGTTCAGATAAAAGAGGGGTTGTAAAGACGGCCCCCCAGACGCACCAGAAGACACGCTAGAAATCCTGTGACAGCGTTTAATAGCGACAGCCGGTGGGGGGGTTCGTGTGCGTCTTTTCCTTGCCTGGGATTGGCGACCTCACCACGAAAGAACGGTTTTAGCTACAGGAGAGGCCACAAGTGAACGGCCACCCCCCAACGAGACTCCGACGGATCGAACTCCTAAAGGTTGGAAAAAACCCGCCGGGTAACTGTTTCATTCAATCTCTAGCTCTCTCTCTAACAAAAGTGCACCACCGCGACACCACAAAAGACGGCAGCTGGTGGAACTGCAGTGACCGCAAGAGACTTTTAGATATACAGCGGACAATATATACCTTACCCCTAGACAACGATAGAGCTTATTTCTTATTGATTATTACTATACCTGCGCTTTAGATTCAGTATTGACGACGTATGTTATCTGAATGTTTGTATTAACCTTACTTTTGTGCCCCTTTATAAATAAAAACGTTTAAAAATGGTACCATCAGACTTCAGCGGACCTCTCTATCTTTGCTGGTAAGTGATCCAGTTATGGGATATGTAACAATACCTATGACTGTGTGGCTAAGTACAACTTCATGTCATATTTAAGCTTGCTGATGTAGTCTGAAGCAAAGTTGGTGACAAATTGGCATATATGACGAAAACTGAAAATCTGGTTAAATGGTGCCATAACAACAATCTCTCACTCAACACCAGCAAAACCAGAGAGGTGATTGTCAACTACAGGAGGAAGAAGCTGGAGGTCCATGACCCAGTCCTCATTAGGAGGTCTGAGGCGGAGATGGTCAGCAACTTTAAATTCCTCAGTCTTATCATTTCAAATTACCTGCTCTGGGCCCAGTACATAAGTGCAATTATGAAGAAAGCACAGCAGTGCTTCGACTTCCTTAGAAGTTTGCAAAGACTCAGCATGAAACCTGAAATTTTAACAAACTTCTATCGATGTGAGGTGGAGAGTATATTTAAGATTAAGAGAGGCATAAATCTTTGTGGGCAGTATCTTTTTCCCAGGGTTAAAATGTTTATAATTTAAACATACACTTAAGCTGAGGGGATAAATTCAAGGGAGATGCATAGGACAATTTTTTTTTACAAGCATAGTGGATACCTGGAATGTGTTGCCAGGAGTGGTGGTGGAGCCCAATACAATACGATCTTTCAAGGAGCTCTTAGATGGGCACATAAATGCACAGGAAATGAAGGGACATGGGCAGAAGGGACTAGTTTAGCATTTAATGACCAGTTCAATTAGACTGATACAACGTGGTGGGCTGAAGGGTTTGTTCTGGTACTGTACTATACTACATTCTATATTCTATTTCTTAAGATTACTTCCTATCAGGAAGATTTACTTAAGATTTACTTCCTATCAGGTATTTAATTGACCAATTACATTGAAGATGCTTTTGTCAAGAGATGGCATGCTGTGACAGCATTTTTGTTTTGCATTCCTTGCACAGAATACTCTACATCCTCACTTCCTTGATTGAACTCTCAAGATTGTTTCTGACATGTGGGTACAAGATAGTATTACTTTCTATTCCCACCAATAACTCCAATTAACTAGCTAACATCCAGGCGATTGAGAACAAAATTAATAAATTAAGAGCAAGACTGACCTACCAAAGAGAACAAGAATTGCTGTGTGCTATGTCTCACTGCAATGTGACTTACACCAGCTTCACCTGACTTCACAATACAACCCAAAGGTTTCTCAATTCACCTGATGTACTGTCCGGTGACCTCAAGCAAAAGCCTGTTTTCTAACCAAAGTGGTGTTCGGATGTGATGGTCCTGACGAGTCTGGATTATCTAACAGTTAAGTATTGCCCACGCTACCTGCCCAGGAGTTCACCTTGACTATCCTGATGGCAGTCTAAATCTTACCCCATGCGTGAAGCCTGCATCCAAAGAACTGTACTCCATGGTCCACAGCTTTGAAATGGGGTACCCTGAGACCCCCTTCATCATCGCTGGTGACTTCAACCAGGACAACTTCAAGAGTGTGTTGCTACATGTGTGTCTCCTGTACCCCCAGGGACCCAAACGCAATTGGCCATTGCTAGTCAACTATCAAAGACACCCTCTATCCACCCACCCTTTGGTAAATCAGCTCCTTCTCCCTGGACACAAACAGAAACTGAGGCATGAGGATCTAGTACTGAAAGTCGTACAGTGCTGGACTGAGGAAATAGATGAGCTTCCACACAACTGCTTTGAGTCAGTAAAGGGGTCTATGTTTAAAGACTATATCACCACCATCACGGACTTTCTCAGCAAATTGCTGGGGATTGTGTACCAAAGAGGACAATCCATATGTTCCTAACCAGAAACCATGGATGAACTGGGATGTCCACTACCTACTGAAGTCCCAGACTATGGTGTTCAAATCAGTTGACCCTGACCTTGACACAAAATTGGGATACAATCTCTATAAAGCTATCAGAGATAGCAAGAGACAGTACCAGAGTTCTAGACCAGCCATCAGTTTTGGCAGGTTTTATATGCTATAACAGGCCACAAAGTCAAGCAGCATTGCTGACAACAGCACATCCCTTCCTGGTGAGCTTGATATTCTATGCACATTTTGAACAGAAAAGGTTGGAATGTTATCACCCACCCAATAACCTTCAGAGTCTTCCAGAGAGTGAACCTGTGGAAAAAAATCTAAAAGGTCAAAGTAAATTTATTTTCAAAGTATGTATACATTGCCACTTACTACCCTGAGATCCATTTTTTGTGGGCATTTGCAGTAGATACCAAGAAACACAATCAAATCAATGAAAACTACACACAAAGATGGACAACCAACTAATGTGTAAAATACAACAAATATAAAAAATGATTATGTTAGCAAATAAATAATATAAAGAAATCCTGATGGTTAAAGAGTTCTAACTGTTCCTGGAACATAAAGCTTCATTCTGAGGTTCCCATCTGTTTTAAGAAGATCACGATTATGCCAGTATCTATGAAAAACAAAGTATATGCCTTAATGACTACTACCCAGTGTCTCTGACATCTACCATTATAAGTGCTTCAAGAAGCTGGTCATAGCATGCATTGACTCCAGCCTTCCAGATAACTTCGACCCACTGCAATTCACCTACTGCCGAAACAGGTCAGTGGCATATGCTATCCTCTTGTCTGGAGCATCTTGATAGTAAAGACACCTACTTTAAAGGATTGTTTATTGACTACAACTCCACCTTTAGTACTATAATTCTAAGCAAACTCATCTCAAAACTCCTAATCCTGGGATTCAGCGCATTCTTTCATAACTGGAGCATTGACTTCCTGATCAACAGATCACAATCAGTAAGGACAGTGGCAACACCGTCCATCTTGGACATTCTCTCAACTCCCACTTTCAATTGGGCAGAATGTAAAGCAATCCGTAAGCACGCACCACCAGGCTCAAGGACAGTTTCTATCCCATTGTTAGAAGACCTGGCTCTGGAAATTGCGGATGCATTGGTAATCATTTTCCAATGTTCCTTAGATTCAGGATCAGTTCCTGAGGATTGGGGAATGGCTAATGTTATCCCACATTTTAAGAAAGGAGGGAGGGAGAAAACAGAACTATCATCCTGTCAGCCTAACATCAGTAGTGGGGAAGATGCTAGAGTCCATTATTAAAGATGAAATAGTGGCATATCTAGATAGCAGTGATAGTATTGGGCCAAGCCAGCATAGATTTACCAAGGGCAAATCATGCTTGACTAATCTATTGGAGTTTGTCGAGGATGTAACCAGGAAGTTAGACAAGGGAGATCCAGTGGATGTAGTGTACTTCGATTTTCAGAAGGCATTGTGCAGAACACAGATGCCTTGTGCAGGAAGGCACAGAGTCGACTGTACTTCCTTAGAAGGTTGGCGTCATTCAATGTCTGCAGTGAGATGCTGAAGATGTTCTATAGGTCAGTTGTGGAGAGCACCCTCTTCTTTGTGGTGGCGTGTTGGGGAGGCAGCATTAAGAAGAGGGACGCCTCACGTCTTAATAAGCTGGTAAGGAAGGCGGGCTCTGTCGTGGGCAAAGTACTGGAGAGTATAACATCGGTAGCTGAGCGAAGGGCGCTGAGTAGGCTATGGTCAATTATGGAAAACCCTGAACATCCTCTACATAGCACCATCCAGAGACAGAGAAGCAGTTTCAGCGACAGGTTGTTATCGATGCAATGCTCCTCAGACAGGATGAAGAGGTCAATACTCCCCAATGCCATTAGGCTTTACAATTCAACCGCCAGGAGTAAGATATGTTAAAGTGCCGGGGTTGATTGTATTTAATGTATTTAAGTAAACTACTTAAGAACTTTTTAAAAGCTATTATTAATGCTTTTTGAGAGAGTGATTTAGATGCATATCATATTTTTACTGAGTTAAGTATTGTATGTAATTAGTTTTGCTACAACAAGTGTATGGGACATTGGAAAAAATTTTGAATTTCCCCATGGGGATGAATAAAGTATCTATCTATCTATCTATCTATCTATTTGATAAGGTCCCACATAGGAGATTGGTGGGTAAAATCAGAGCTCATGGCATTGGGGGGAAGATATTGACATGGATAGAAAACTGGTTGGCAGATAGAAAGCAAAGGGTAACGGTAAATGGGTGTTTCTCAGAATGGCAGGTGGTGACTAGTGGGGTGCCACAGGGCTCGGTATTGGGACCACAGCTGTTTATGATTTACATCAACGATTTAGATGAAGGCATTGAGAATAACATCAGCAAGTTTGCTGATGATACTAAGCTGGGTGGCAGTGTGACATGTGATGAGGATGTTAGGAGAATTCAGGGTGACTTGGGCAGATACTTGGCAGATGATGTTTAATGTGAATAAGTGTGAGGTTATCCACTTTGGGAGTAAGAACAGGAAGGCAGATTATTATCTGAACGGTGTAAGGGAGAAATACGAAGAGATCTAGGAATCCTTGTTCATCAGTCACTGAAGGTGAATGAGCAAGTGCAGCAGGCAGTGAAGAAGGCTAATGGAATGTTGGCCTTTATTACAAAGGGAATTGAGTACAAGAGCAAGGAAATCCTTTTGCATTTGTACAGGGCCCTGGTGAGATCACACCTGGAGTACTGTGTACTGTTTTGGTCTCCAGGGTTAAGGAAGGACATCCCGGCTGTAGAGGAAGTGCAGCGTAGATTCACAAGGTTAATTCCTGGGATGTCCGGACTGTCTAATGCAGAGAGGTTAGAGAGACTGGGCTTGTACATGCTGGAATTAAGGAGATTGAGAGGGGATCTGATTGCAACATATAAGATTATTAAGGGATTGGACAAGATAGAGGCAAGAAATATGTTCCAGATGCTGGGAGAGTCCAGTACCAGAGGGCATGGTTTGAGAATAAGGGGTAGGTCATTTAGGACAGAGTTAAGTAAAAACTTCTTCTCCCAGAGAGTTGTGGGGGTCTGGAATGCACTGCTTCGGAAGGCAGTGGAGGCCAATTCTCTGGATGCTTTCAAGAAGGAGCTAGATAGGTATCTTATGGATAGGGGAATCAAGGGATATGGGGACAAAGCAGGAACCAGGTATTGATAGTAGATGATCAGCCATGATCTCAGAATGGCGGTGCAGGCTCGAAGGGCCGAATGGTCTACTTCTGCACCTATTGTCTATTGTCTATAATACCATTAAATGACCTCCCAGTCCAATGAAATGAACTCTTAACTTCACACTCTACCTTGTTATGGCCTTGCATCTTCTTATCTTCCTGCACTGTACTTTTTTCCCCAAAGATTCCTCTGTACATGAAAACTGTTAACAGTCCTACCATTAACTGTGTACTTTCCCTTTATATCTTTAATTGTGCAACACCCTGCAATTAGCTAGATTAAATACCACCCGCCATTCCTCCACCCAAATGTGCAACTGATCTCTACCTTGCTGCATACTTTGCCAGGCTTCCACACTGTACACAACATCACCAATCCTATCGACCTACATTTTCATCCAGGTCCATTGGTTAATTGTCAGGTGGGTGTGTTTGTGATCAAAAAGTAGTGATGTTTGTCACTGATAGTTGGCAAGAAATAAGTAGTAAGTCAATTTAGAATTGTTTTGCTCACTGTGGTTTCAAGCATTCAGGCTTGGAGATTCTGGAAACAGCTGGGAGCTAAAAAAGAAATGATTTCACTACTTCAACAAGGTAGGAATGATGTGGAATTTGAAGGTATTGACAACCATCTTGAATGTTACAATGAAAATGTATATTTGGAGGATGCAGTCATCAAAAACATTGTATGAAGGCAGTCCATTAATTGCACAAGAGATGTGCACTAATTTTGTTCATTTACAGTCAATCAAAGGAACACGGCAGTGTGGTGATTGTCTGTTGTGTCCAATGATGACAGTGAAACCTGTGCAGGAGAGTTTTTAAAGTGGAAAAGCTGTTGCACTGGGACAGTTCCATGCTCTCAACCTCAGAGGCCCAGGTCCATTGGGATGAGTTCTCATCCCAAACTCTCCATGAAATGTTACCGCACTGCCTTCTGAGCTGTTGGATCTCACTGACTATCTCATCCAGCCAGTCCACCGGAGCAAATTTCACATGCCAGAACATGTTTCAACTGCCTGTTGAAGTGGTGTACAGCTACTTGGAGCCATGTGTGAGAGCTGAGTGCCTAGTGGGGTCCAAAGGTTCTCAGAATGGACAAAACAAGCCCTTTCACCAGATGTACTATCCCTCCCTGGACACCCCATGAAGGCAACATAAACCAGATGAATTCCTCCATTGATAACTAACAGGAACTAATAGACAGTTTTATAGAACTGTAGTGGCATTGGTAGTGTTTTAAAATGTTCTGTATTTCAATTAAATAAATAATTTGTAACACAGTTAAACAGTAGCTTGTATTTTTTATGTTTTAACGATTTATCATGAAACTTCAGCTAATTGGGTCAGCTGCTTAAATCTGCCAAGATACATTAGTTCCGATATGTCACAATTAACCGGAATCTACTGTACAGTATATACACATCATATAAGTATTTTGTGTGTGTGTGTGTGTATATTTGTATATAACATCCACTATACTACCTTCATTATCTACTCAAAAAACTCAATAAAGTTAAAAAAACATAACTTGTCCCACACAAAGCCATGCTGACTGTCCCTAATCAGGCCATGGGTTTCCAAGTGTTCATAAGTCCTCCCCATGGGAATCCTCTCTAGCAGCTTTCCTGCCACTGTTCAAAGTTCAAGATAAATTTATTATCAAACTACAGATATTCACAGGCATTCACAGCAGAACAAAGAAATCCAACGGAATCGATGAAGAACTTCACACAAAGACTGACATACAACCAATGTGCAAAAGAAGACTAACTTTGCAAATACAAAAAAAAAGATAAAGTTGAGAACATGAGCTTGTTTTCAAAGTGTGTCCATAGGTTGTGGAATTAGGTCGGTGCTGAGGTGAATGAAGTTATCAATGCCAGTTCAGGAGCCTGGCAGTTGAAAGGGTAATAACTATTCCTGAACCTGGTGGTGCAGGACCTAAGGCTTCTGTGCCTCCTGCCAATGACAACAGTGAGAAGAGAGCATGCCCTGGGTGGTGGGGGTTCTTGATGATGGACACTGCTTTTTTTGTTTGACGTGAGACTCACCAGTCTATATTTTCCATGGTTTTCCATAATTCCCTTCTTGAATAATGGAACAATTTTAGCTACTTACCAGTCCTCTGGGCCAGGGAGGACACAAAGTTTTTGGTCAAGGTTCTAGAAATGCTACACAAGTATCAGACAATGTCCAATGCTGCAGTGCACCTACAGAATGAGCCACAGTGGATACCAGCTCTCCACACTGAAGCTGTGTATTAACATGAAAAGGGAGCCTATACTATTTCCATTCAGAACATTGAGAAGGAGAGAAAGAAAAAACTAATTCACCACACTGGCAGCTGACTGAAGTCTACGGCAGGTTTCTGACATTTCAAAGAAACTATCCTGTCAAGGATGAATTTTCATTTGACCTGAGATTCCCGATGGCTTTGAAATAGAGCTAAATGACAGAGGATGTAATGCATGACTGGGTAAGAACTGTGCAGAAATAAAGGTGATGAGATTTGCTACATGAATGTGCACTATTAATGACAGTTCCTCTCCAAGGTCATTTAATGTTGGTCAATCAACATAGATTTGGCCATAATTTGGATGGATGATCAGGACATTGCAAATCATGATATCAAAAAAAAGTTCAAGAATACTTTGTAAAATCACACCTGGATTTATGTGAGTAGTAATAAAATGAAGCCTGCAATACACCTGTTACTAAGGTGATCAGAAGCCCAAGGCCAGAAGGATCTCATTAATTGAACATTTTAAAAGATGTGGTGTGTCCAACAAAATGGATGGAATTGAGAATTGCTGCCCTAATGGTGCAGGAAAGGCTCTATTGTGAGCTTCAGAGCTGCTGTCATAAGCGAGCAGAGAGCATGGTTTGAATGGTGGGGGTCCTTGATGGTGTATTCTTGTGGCACAGCCTCTTGTAGATGTGCTCAGTGGTGGGGAGATTTTTGTTTGTGATGGACTGGGATGTATCCACCACATGGTGAAACTTCAGGTAACAGAATATTACCTTTATCCTGTTTTCAGCAGCTTATCAAAGTATGCACATGCCATGGAAAAGGTCTCAATTCCTCACTTTCTCATCTGCACAAGTCTGAGCTGTGACTGCAGTCCTGTAAAGATACGAAGACTCTGCTTACCTCTCATTGTTGTCCCAAGCACATTTGAGAATGCACTCACAATGAGTATAGTCCAAACAACTATTTCTGGTTGAAGTCAGTATTCAGCAATGTATTTAGTTCATCTCACGCATAGAACTGTACAGTACAGCATGGGGACAGGCCACTTTGCCCAGAATGTTGTGCCGAACCAGCTAAAAAGCAAATCAAAAACACCCAAACACTAATGTCCATATTCCTCCAACTTCCTTACATCCATGTGCATATCCGCACAGTCCTTAAAAGCCTCTAATGTATTTGCCTCTACCACCATACCAGGCAGTGCATTCCAGGCATCCATGACTCTGAATAAAAACTTACCCCTCACATTCCCCTTGAACCTACCCCTCTCACTTTCAATGGATGCCCTCTGGTATTGGACATTTCAACTTGAGAGACAGACACTCTCTATCTATGCTGCTCATAGTCTTATAAGCCTTCCTCAGCCTCCAGTGATCCAGAAAAAACAACCCAAGTTTACCCAGCCTCTTGTGATAGCGTATGCCCTCTAAACCAGGCAGCATCCTGGTAAACCTCTTCTGCACCCTCTCTAAAGCCTCAACATCCTTCCTTTAGTGGGCCAGCCAGAATTATACAGAGTACTCCAGATGTGGCCTAACCAGAGTTTTATAAAGTTGCAACATAACCTCTTGACTTTTGAACTCAGTGCCTCGACTAATACAAGCAAGCTTTCCATAATCTTTCTTAACTACCTTATCAACCTCTGTAGCTATTTTCATGGTGCTATGAACTTGGATCCCAAGATCTCTCTGTTCAGCAACACTGTTAAGAATCTTGCCCTTAAAAGTGTACTGTCTCCTTGCACTTGCCCTACCGAGGTGCAACACCTCACATTTATCTTAGTTAAACTCCATCTGCCATTTCTCAGCCCATATCTGCAACTGATCTATATTCTTTGCCAGTCTTCTACACTATCCACAACTCCACCAATCTTGGTATCTTCAGCAAATTTACTCACTCACCTATTTACATTTTCATCCAGGTCATTTATATACATTACAAACTGAAGAAGTCTCAGCAGAGATCCCTGCCGAACTTCACTAGATACAGACTTCCAGCTCAAATAAGTCCCTTCAACCACTACCCTCTGTGTTCTATGTGCAAGCCAGTTCTGAATCCAAACAACCAATTTGCCAAGGATCTGATGCATCTTAATCTGCTGGATTAGCCTCCTATCAGGGACTTTATCAACACCTTACTAAAATCCATGTAGACAACATCCACTGCCCTACTCTCATCAATCTCTCTCATCACCTTGTCAAAAAACTCAATCAAGTTGGTAAGGCACGACCTGCCATGCACAAAGCCATGCTGGCTCTCCCTAATTAGGCCATGGGTTTCCGAATGCTCATATATCCTATCAATAGAATTTTCTCCAGCAATTTCCCTACAACTGACATAAGACTCACCGATCTATAGTTCCCAGGATTTTCCCTTGTTCCCTTCTTAAACAGAGGTACAACATTGGGCACACACCAGTCCTTCAGGACCTTGCCTGTCTGTAGTTAGAGAGGACACGATGATATTGGTCAAGGACACAGAAATCTCATCTCTCATCTCCTTCAATAACCTGTAGTAAATCCTATCAGGCCCTAGGGACGTATCCACCTTAATATTCATTAGGAAAGTCATAACTTCCTCTTCCTTGATCTCTAATTGCCCTAACACATTTATACACACCAGCACTGATCTCCTAATCCTCCATATCCTTTTCTTTGGTAAATACTGTAGCAAAATACTCATTAAATACCTCACTCACAATCTCTGCATTCAAGCAAATGCCCCCCCCCCCCCAATAGTTGAGTGGTCCTACCATCTCCCTAGTTATCCTCTTACTACTAATGTAGAAAACATTGAATGCCTTGGGATCCATTTTAATTGAACTCATTCATGAATATGGGTTACTTTCAGCAAGTTACTAAAATTATCCAAAATTAGTGTGCATAAGGGTAAGCCGGAACAAAATGGATCTTAAGTGCTTTTATCTCAGCATGACTATTGCATATAAAATTTATGTGCAAATGGTGCAAAATTAACTAGGTGAGGGCATTATAAAGCATGTTTGCATTGGAAATTGAATCTCAAGGCCAATACGGCATCAAATGTCAACCAATATTGCTTTTATTCAATCGTCACTTTTTAAGTTCCACCACTCTCAAGTGGCGCTTCCTTCAGTTGTTGATGTTTAATTGCCATTCCAGTTATCCTTTCTTCTCCTCTCTCTCATCGAGCAGAAGATACAAAAGCCTGAAAGCATGTACCACCATGCTCAAGGATATCTTCTAACCTGCATTTATAAAACTATCATATAGTTCCCTAGTACGATAACATGGACCCTTGACATTACAGTCTGCCTGATTGTCCACTTGAATTGCATTTTCTTTCTAATTGTAACACTTTATTCTGCATTCTGTTATTGTTTTACCTTGTACTGCTTCAATACACTGTTGTAATGAATCAATCTCTATGAATATTATGCAAGGCAAGTTTTTCACTATACTTCAGTACGTGTGACAATACACACAGTGGTCACTTTATTAGGTACACCCATGTAGCTGCACATTCATGCAAGTATCTAATCAGCCATTCACGTGACAGCCACTCAATGCATGCAGACATGTTCAAGAGGTTCAGTTGTTGTTCAGATCAAACATCAGAATCGGGAAGAAATGTGATCTAAGCTGTCTAAAAATAGGGAATTAAATTTGTTCCTTCAGGAAGCTTCTTGTACTTGCAGCAGGCCATTGTGGAATTTTTAATTTTCACAATAGCATCTTATTGCTGAACGATATATTCAGCAATAAAGCATTAGTATTGTCTGTTTTATGCCATTTTGAACACCCTATCTATTTGTGACAGAGGCTAAAAGGCTATTAATTAAATCGCAGAGTCAAAACATGGGGGGTGGGAGATGAGGTCCTGCAGAGGGATTTTAGGGAACTTCGTATAAAGTTAAAAAGCAGGTCTTAAAAGGTTGTAATTTTAGGATTACTACTTCTGCTACATGTTAGTGAGGTGAGAAATAGATACAAACAGCAGTTCAATATGTGGATAAGAAGCTTGATGTAGGAAGGAGAGCTTTGGATTTAGGGATCATTAGGCTCTCTTGCAGGGCAGGTGGTACCTGCACAAACAAGACTGCATCTGTACTGAAGGGGAACCAATATCCCAGCTGGAAAGCTTGCTAGTGCAGTTTAGGAGGATTTAAACTAGAGTGGTAATGGAATGGGAACCACAACAGAATGGCAGCAGGTGGTCAGTCTGAGGGCAAGTATAATTGAAGGGAAGGACAGCAAAAGACAGGCTATTAAACATGGTGGGACTGATGCACTGAAATGTTGCTTTCAATGCTTGAAGTATTATGGGTAAGGAGAATTAAGTTTGAACCTCAATCATTGCATAGAGTTTTGATGTTGTCATTACAGAGATCTTGCTCTGTGAGGGATAGGACTGACAACTCATTGTTCTTGGGTTTCATTTCCGATAGAGCAATAAAAGTGGTGGAGGAGTTGCTTACATATGTAAGATTAAATCAGACTGGGCCCTTGTGGAAAATAAAGATAGTAGGTAAGTGCTCAAGCAAGCAATTCAGAAAGTCAAAAGAGTCCACAGTGGGCAGCTTCAAGATAGCCCCAAGCTATTATATACATATATTAGGAAAAGGGGGTGGGAATTTGGGCTTAAAGTGGTTGAGGTACTAAATACATTGTATTGGTATTTGTGGTAACTTCTATTTTACAAAAAGACCACTCGACAACTTGATGGCTAAAAGAGCATCTTTATCTGGGACGGCAAATGATATTTACAATACAGAGGCTTCCAGGTGCCTCGTGTGGCATGGGTGGAGGAACTATATACAATGCATACTGGGAGTAAAAAGAGTGGAAGTAAAACCCCGCCAACCTCAGATCCCGCCTCTTGCTACCAACAGCTCCCTGATTAGTATTAACTTACTTTTAATGATACTCACATTACAACACTTCTTCCCCTTTAAAATTCAACTTCCCCAAATATACAAGAACTGGGAAATAAAAACAGTGGTGTCATTAGCAAACAGGTTACCAATACAATACACCTAAAAAAATGGCAAATTCAACATTCAATCTAACAACAAAAGAAACTATCCGATCAAAGATTCAGTCTGTCAGGAGGTTTGCAAGGGTGCTGCGATCTATGCACTACCCCCGGTGACCCAGCAGGCGCAGCTGGTGAGGATGTTTTGGGTGGATCTAGAGTTGGAGACACGAAAAGGGTCTGTGTGTCTGTGTGAGAATATCCATCCTCTTCAGGGGGCTCTGCCCCCTCTGCCAGTGTCTCTCCCTCTAGCAAAGTCACTGGTGGACATGCTTTCCTGGTATGCAGTAAGTGGTCATTGCTCCTTAACTGTTTTGGACTACCGAGCTTCTTTGAAATCGGTGGCAAGCTATGCTCAGCATTCAACACACACAAAATGCTGGTGGAACACAGCAGGCCAGGCAGCATCTATAAGGAGAAGCACTGTCGACGTTTCGGGCTGAGACCCTTCCTCAGCATTATTGGGATAAACGGTATCTGCAGGTTTGCCACCTAGCTTGGAACGCACTGAAGAAGCAGCTTTGGTTTTTGAACCATCGTCACGGCCGGGGCTCAGAATAGACCCAATTGCAAATTTTTCAGAGAGTTCCTTGTTATAACTTGGAACTATCTGGAGTTTAACAGCAGGAAATTGCAATGTGTTTTGGAAAACCTCTTGTGCTTTAACAAAGGTCTTGTCTGTTAAATCACAGTCATTGATTTTGATGACACATTCATTCTCCTGGAACAGGTTCTCTTTTCTTGAATGGCTGTTCTCTTTAATACCAAGAATACTCAGGCCAAGGAATCTTCTACTCAGCGTAGAGTTAAAAGGCACCACGTGGATTCCCAGGGGGCCACCATTTCCAGAAAATTCTACTTTCTTTGTCAAATCACATAGAGTGCTCTCTGAATGTTTGTCTGGTGGTCCTGAAGGCTCTGTTCTTACATCATCTGCGGGTGCCCCGTTTGCTACTGTTACGATTGGCTTCACATGCAGGTTCCTGTTAGTGGGATCATTAGGCTGAGATGCACCTTGCTGTAACTGGACAGGTGGTACAAGAGCTGGGTCACTGCTTTGCCGTACTAGAAATGGCGTGCTGGCTTTCAGTGCCAAGGAGGTAACTTTAATTTCTCCTGTAATAGGCTGAAAAACCACAAGCTGCGCTGCGAGCTCACCCTCAAATGTGTCCGGACTATGTCTGTCACTCACATTCCCATCACCTGCATGCCGCGCCTCTTGTTCTTCCATCATGTGTGCATACTTAAATTCATGCTAGTTGAGCCGGATTTTGCGAAGCCAATCACGGCCCAAAAGACTGGGCCCCCTGCCCTTAGCTATCACCAGTCTGGCTTCAGCCTTCTGACCCCTGGCTGAAATATCCACATATAACACCCCTAAATGAGGTATGGGCTGCCCCTTATAGGTCCTGAGTTGGAGCTTAGATGGTCTGATGGGAGGCAGGTTGGATCCCCATGTCCTCCTGTAGGTCTCTTCACTAATGACCGATGCAGTAGCTCCTGAATCAATCTCGAACTTAATGTCCTTTCCCTTGACAGTGACTGTGGCATAATATGGTTCAGGTGGTCCCTCATCCGTTTCCACCCCAAACATGTTGTAGGCACATTCTGCCTCTTCGTCTGCTTCTCCTAGGTGGTGTGTGGCTGCCTGAGTCTGTTGAGCTTTCCCCTGCCCAGGCTTAACCTTACCCTTTATGCTCCTGCACTTTTTAACTAAATGTCCCTTCTTGCTACTAGCATGGCAGATGGTATCTTTGAATTTACAAACATTTGCATAGTGTGTTCCTCCACACCGAAAACATTCCACCCGCTATGCCTGTTTACCAGTCTCCCTCCTGACTTGGAGAACTGCCGCCGACTGCGACCCCCCCCCCCCCCCATATCCTTTCCGTATATCCTTGGCATTATCAGCAGCCATCTCCATGCCTTGGGCAATCTCTAAGGCAGTCTTGAAAGTCAACGGTGGGGTTCCCCCAACAAGCGGCGTTGTACGGCGGCATTATTAATGCCGCATACTAATCTGTCACGGAGCATATCATCCAACACGGCTCCGAAATCGCAATGCTCCGATAGCTGCCGAAGCTCAGCCACAAAATCACCCACAGATTGACCTGGCTTCCGGACATGGCAGTGAAACTTGAACCGTTGAGCTATCACTGAAGGCTTCGGATTGTGGTGGTTCCCCACGAGCTTGACCAGTTCGTCATATGGAATTTCTCCTGGTTTCTGCAGCGTAGCTAAATTCCATATCAGCTTGTACGTCCTTGCCCCACACACACCCAGGAGAATGGAGCGCTTCTTAGCCTCCTCAGTAATTCCATTAGCACAGAAAAAGTGGCCCAACCTTTCCTCGTACTCTGGCCACTCTTCGACTTGCTCGTCGAACACACCGACCGTTCCGAATGCAGCCATCCGAACACTGACTCCTCGCCCGTTCACAGCTCCTGATCAAAAACAGGGCCAACCCATCCAAAAAACCAGTTTACCTCATCGCCAAAAATATGTGGTAACTTCTACTTTACAAAAAGACCACTCGACAACTTTTTGGCCAAAAGAGCATCTTTATCTGGCAAATGATATTTACAATACAGAGGCTTCCAGGTACCTTGTGTGGCATGGGTGGAGGAACTATATACAATGCATACTGGGAGTAAAAAGAGCGGAAGTAAAGACCCTGCCAACCCTGGATCCCACCTCTTGCTCCCCGATTAGTATTAACTTACTTTTATTAATACTTACATTACAACAGTATTTACCAAGGAAAAGGAATTGAAAGATATTGAAATCAGAGAAGGACATGCTAATGTACTGGGACATTTTGAAGTTAAGGAGGAGGTAAGGGTAGGTCTTCTGAAAGGCACTGAGGTGTATAGGTACAGGGTCTGATGGTATATATCCCAAAATATTGAAAGAAGCAAGTGAGGAGATTGCTGGGGATTTGACAAGGATCTTTATGCCCTCATTAGCAATAGGCAAGCTTCTGGAGGACTGGACAATTGCAAATGTTGTTCTTTTGCTCAAAAAAGGAAATAGGAATAATTCAGGTAATTTTAGACCAATCAGTGGTAGGAGACTATTGGAAAGGATACTGAGGAATAGGATTTGTGAATATTTGAAAAGGCATGGCCTGCTTGGAGACAGTCAATGTGGCTTTGTGTGGAACAGGAAATGCCTTACAAACTTGGGTTTTTTGAAGAGGTGACAAAGGTGTTTGATGAGAGTAAAGCAGTGGACGTCATCTTCATGGATTTTATTAATGCATTTGAAAAGATTCAACCTGGTAGGTTAATTCAGAAGATAAAATGTACAGGTTAATTGCAAGTTTGGATTTGAACTACTGTGCCCATAGAAGACAGAGAGAAGTGGTGGAAGCTGTTATTCTGGATGAAGGTCTGTGACCAGTGGTGTTCTGCAATGATTGGTGCTGGGATCTCTTTTGTCTGTGATACATATCAATGATTTCGATAATTTAGATGAAGCTGTAGATGAGTGCAATAGCAAGTTTACAGATATCAAAATTGGTGGAGTTCTTGACAGTGTAAAGGACTATCAAAGAATATAGCAGGATATAGGTCAGTTATAGATATCAGGGACAGGAAAATGGCAGATGGAGTTTAATCCAGGCAAGTGTGATGTTTAAAGAGCAAACACGAGGAAATCTGCAGATGCTGGAAATTCAAACAACAACACACACAAAGTGTGATGTTTTGCACTTTGGAAGGTGAAATGAAAAGAGAAGATATACCGTTAATAGTAAACCCCTTAACAGCACTGAGGTACAAAGGGTCCAAGTCCATGGCTTAATGAAAGTGTCTACACAAGTGAAAAAAAGTGTATGATATGCTTGCCTTCATCGTTAGAGGTGTTGAGTCTAAGAGTAAGGAAGTCATGCTACAACTATACCAAACTTTGGTCAATCCACACTTGGACTATTGTGTGCAGTTGTAGTCACCTGATTTTTAGAAGGCTCTGGAGAGTGTGGAGAGGGTGTAGAAGAGGTCTACCACTGTCAGGATTAGACAGTATGAGCTGTAAGGAAAGGTTGGACAAACTTGAGTTGTTCTCTCTGGAGTATTAGAGGCTGAGGGGAGGCCTGAGAGAGGTTTTGTGAATTCTAAGAAGCATAGATTGTGTAGATAGTCAGAATCTCTTCTCTAGGGTAGAAATGTCAATGAGGAGCCTCAGAGCCCTCAGGAACCACAACCCCAAACCTTGAGTAAGAAGTGATCTGTTAATTTTTCTTTATGCTATTTTAAGTTACTGTTTTTTATTTACTTCTTGTGCCTTAAGGTATCTATGATTTACATTAATATTTTTATTTAAATTCTGATATTAGAGACATATAAAAAATTTTTAAAGGTTCGTGACAGCAGTGACCTGTGAATGTCTCGGTTGGGGCAAGGCTGCAGGATCTCCCATCCAGACCTTGGCACTCTTCCTGGCGTGTCGTGCTTGGCAGGATATTCAGATACAGAGGGTCAGCTTAGCCACCCTTCTGTCTAATATGATCTGGCAGGCCCTATGTATGCAATTTGCAGATCTGCTCCTTTGAATCAGATACTGAACAAGCTATTAAATATTGGAGAAAACAAAATCACTATACATGCAATCAGATTGTTCTAAATGAAAAATTGTAGGAGTACTTGAAAATATTCAACAAAGCCTTTGAAACCACATTGTAACTTAAGAACTAAACCCATTTCTAGACCACTTCTAAGTTTCAAGAAACTACCTCGACATATTTGGAATATGGTTTCCATTTTCCAAGCTTATTGTGGCAATTTCTAGAATCTTGTTCTGATTCGTATTTAGTAGAAATCATGATCATTATACAAATAGGATTCCAATGACTCTTCCAACACAGTTACGTGACTATTAAGAAGAATTTTTGAGGAAACTTCCAAGATCTTATGCAAGGACAAAGGGAAGATGCTGGAAGCTAAACTATAGATAAGAAAAGTATTCATAAAACCCACTAATTTTGCTTATTTGCAACAGGAAATCATGTTGTTTTTTTCCACAACTGACTGACTCCCAAAGGTACTATGTCAACTTTGCTAGAAGCAAGATGGGATCTGTCTGCCCTATATGTCAACATTAAACTTATTTCTGGTATCAATTGGACAATGGGATCAGAATTACTAGGAGACTTGGAAAAACAGGATTTTAGAAACAAAGTATATGCCAGAATTTTGTTAGTACTGACAAGAACTATAACTGGTCAGGAGGAACTAATTTTAAATTAGTGATCCTCAAACCAAGTTTGCCACAATGACTTTAACATGGTGGACAAAAATCTAAGACTTTATATCTCTCTAGGAATAAAAGTAGCTATTAAGAATACAAATTAATCTAATAATATATCATAGTTCATTCAGGAATACAGCTCAGCATTCAAACAACATGACAGTTACTTTTTATTCCCTTTATACCTGGGCTTATTAGTTCCATTCTGCAATGCAGCATTTTTACATGCTAATTGACGGAACTACATCAAAGAATATGAATAGCTAAATCCAATTGATTACTTAGCATGTCAGTAGTGCATTCTGTGAATTATGTTCCAGTTTTATGGGCTTAGATGTGAAATGTACAGAGACAACATATAACAGAGAATATCCATTAATATTGAGACATACAAAAAAGCTGGATGAACTCAGCAGGTCGGGCAGCATCCGTTGAAAGAAGCCGTCAACGTTTCTTCCGACCTGTTGAGTTCATCCAGCTTTTTCGTACGTCTTGATTTGACCACAGCATCTGCAGTGTACTTTGTGTTTACTACCCATTAATATTGAATGTTTAAAATTACATTGGGCAGGTGAACCCCACAAATGACAGCCCCTATTGCACTGGCAGGTCGGAGACAGAGTGCTGAGGCCTGCGTTGGCATTATCATAAAGGCTTTGAACTTACCTAGGTCTGTCTAGATATCCATCTCCATCTAAATTTGACCTTGAAATCTCTCCACATCTTTTTCACTTGCCACTGCACTGATCAGAGTTTATGTGAACACCCCACACTGTTGCAACCACCCTCACCTACCCAGCCAATCACTCCAATCAATTCATTCCACAACTGTCTTCCGCTGATCATCTTTACAACCTGAAATAATTATTTACACAAATCACAACAATAACTCCTCCTCCCAATATCTACCCTGCCTTGATTTGCCTTTATAAACCTCGAGGAACTATCAGCAGAGACTAAAAACTGTTAATTTTCTTTGGTACTGTAGAATAGTTGATGGCAAACTAGCAGTTCATTTAACATCTCTGTTAACTTTTATTAAGTCAGTAGAAATAAGCACTGGGAGAGATGGAAACCCGCTGCCAATTTATTATTACTAATTCCACACCATAGTATCAGGCTTGTCTGTCTGAAGATACAACATTTTACAAGCTGTTCAACTAGTTCTAAAATATCTTATGCCATTGTGAATAAAAGATAAAGTAACAAGCTAAAATATTACCCTCGTGGATATATTACTGGTTGACAAGCATTTTTTGCTAATTTATTGGATACTTCATACAATAATAATAATGCCAAAACTACTCTTTCTATTGCAACACACACAATGTGTTGGAGGAACTCAGCAGGTCAGGCAGCTTCCATGGAAAGGAATAAGCAGTTCACATTTTGGGCTGAGACCCTTCATCAGAACTAACGAAGGGTCTCGGCCTGAAATGTCAACTGTTTATTCCTTTCCATAGGTGCTGCCTGTTCTGCTGAACTCCTCCAGCATTTTGTGTGGATTTCCAGCATCTGCAGAACCCCTTGTGTTTACTATTGTTGTTGCAGCAGCTCCATTTCAAAGATGTGTAACTGCTCTGACCTTTTCCCCTTTCTCAAAAAGAAGAAAAGCAATGCTCTTTCATTTCCAAACATAGTTCAATGACCCATTTTATATTTTATGTATTCCATGAATGAAGCAATTGCAGCCCAATACAAAATAAGATTTATAAGGTGTCAATTGGTGTTGACGTGAAATTCATTTCAAGCACTGCATCTGTATGAAGCTAACTCCCCTTTCATGAATATTTCTGTTTTGTGTAGAAATTGAAAATTCAAATACCACTTCCAATTTACACCTTCTGTATACTCAACACACACAGCAATTTTATACTGAGATATTCTCACAAGGATTATTTAGTTTTAAAAGTTTGCAGCCAAATATGTGCCCAACTATAGTTAGTTACTAGTGTCAGCTCAGTGCTACATTAGGGTGGCGTATTAAAACACCATCTATTCTCACGTGCTACAGTGTTTTGCAGCTTCATGCAAACCATCGCCTTACCCATGATGTTGGGGTTGAAGCAGCTGGGACTGCCATGGAAAGGCAGAGCATGGAGTTAAAATGAACAGTGTCTCGTTTTAGGGACATTTCCCTGGAAGTGATTGATGCTGCGGAGGTTTAGGACCTGGAGAAAGATAGGAGGAAGTAACCCACAAGAGAGATGAACTAACAGACAAGTGCAAGGATATGATTATAATATATGCAAATAAGTGTGATATCACTGCATGATTAATATGATCTCACATATAATATTGTGTGAACTTGTGCAGTCTGAGAAGAACCTTGAATAAATCAGAGACACATTCTTGAGCCCTATTTCCTACAAATCATTCAATATACTTAGCATGCAATTTTAGTACAGATAAGAAACCTACAGGGCAATAAACATTACAATTATTCAATGTTAGTGATGAGAGCTTGGTACTGTCACAGTGGTCATCTAAAACACTCAGAATCATAAAGCAATCAATAAGAGATTAACTCAAATACCTAAACAAATCATGCTGACCAAAAGATTGATGTCAACATACAGGCCCCATAAGGGCCCATCTTCTATTTCCATATTATCTAATAACCAAGATAGAGGCTACTCAGCCCACTAAGTCTATGATGGCCCTCAGACCATTCCTATTCTCCAACTTATTTCCTTGTAACATATTCTCTCTAACATAGTTGTCAGCTCCCCCTCCTCCTGCCCCTTATGAGCACCATGGGTAATTTTGTTTGTTCATTATGTGCCATGTCGTATGATGTAAGAGATCATGGTCATTCTATGACCATGATTTTTCTTAGCAAAGTTTTCTACAGAAGGGGTTTACCATTGCCTTCTTCCTGGCAGTGCCTTTACAAGACGAGTGACCCCAGCCATTATCAATACACTTTCAGAGATTGTCTGCCTACAGTCAGCGGTTGCGATATACACAAGGCTCATATGATCATCCATTACCTAGGTAATTTACAGTAACCAGTTAACCAACCAGAACATCTTCGGGATTGAGAAGGAAAGAAGAACACTGGGGGAAATGAACCTGTCCATAGGAAAACCATGCAAAACCTAAATAGCCTGCAGCCTGAGATCAGGATCGAATCCAGGTGGTGAAACCGTATGGCAGCAACTTTAAACTGCAGTGCCATTTAGACATTTACATCCTACTTCATCTAACAATTTCCACAGATTCTTTTATTCGTCATGCATTAATTAAGTATATCCTTCAACTGTTCGAAGCTATTAACCTCAGCTACTTCAAGCAATTGCAAATTCCATATTATAATAGCTCCAAGTAAAAAGGCTTCTCCTGAAATCCTGATTGGATTTATTAGAAACTCTTATAGAGTCATGGAGAAGTATATCAAAGAAACAGGCCCTTCAGCCTATCTAGTCCATGTCAAATTTAAACTGCCTACTCCCATCGACCTGCACTGGGATCTTCCATCCCCAAACATCCATGTACCTATCCAAACATCTCTTAAACATTGTAATTGAGCCTCACATGCACCACTTGCACTAGCAGCTCATTCTACACTCTCACCACCCTCTGAGTAAAGAAGATTCCTCTCATGTTCCCCTCAAACTTTTCACCTTTCACCCTTAACTCATGACCTCAAATTGTATTGAAGCATTGCATACTCCCACATGCAAACACCTGCACAACAACTGCCCTTCATTTTAAAGGCCTCCATCAAGTCATGCTGCAGACTCCATTTTTCCATAGCTATTTCATCCTGCCTGATAGTTGCAACTTCTCAATTCAAGTACTGTAATCTGTTGTGTACAGTCTCCAGTGACTGTCCTTTTAGCAATACACACATCACATTGTGCACAGTACTCTAAATTCTGACTCAGCAAGGTCAGGTAACAAAGTTCAGAGTACACTGAGAGAAATTAAATATGTTTGCAGGAAAGACATTCTGTTGTAGGGCATGCATTTTGCATTTATTTTGCATTACCTTCCTGTCAGATTGCTGTAATCATATCTTCCAGTCCCATTTTGCTTTTTTTAACAAAAGTAATAGGGTTGTTGCCATGAGTGATATCAACTTCCCTAATATTGATTGGCACCTCTTAAGTGCTCCCAGCACAAAGATTTGAAAGTATCCCAAAGGCTCCTGAGTACACAGTATGGAGCTGACTAAACAAAGTTAAGAATTGCAGCACATTTTCTGATTAAACTTTCCTTCACTGGGTCCATTTTGGAAGATACAATTTCCATGATTGTTGAGAGACATTTCTTGCTGCTTTCATGGTATTTCGTGAGGCATTTGGGCTCCATTTTGTTCACTTCCTGGGCAATTGAAAGGATTCAAGTCAACAGAGCAAAGTTTTTCTACATCAGAAAGGACATTGGCATCAACTAATCAATTGTAACTGGCATGGAGGAGCTAAGAATAGCAGATCAAGAAGACAGAAGAAGCATATTTGAAATACTACTTCCAAAAACTCTTGAATAGGTTTTGTGCTTTCGTTTCAGTCAAATTGTATTATTCCAACTAAAGCTTATTATGCCTTATTTGGTTACCTTAAATCAGTAGCCCCGGCATGATTATTCCTAACACAGAACAGCATGCTGAATTTCTAAATTGGTATGTGTTTCACCTCACCATGTATAACGCCAGTCTGTTAAAATTTATCTAGTACGTTGTTGGAAGTGGAGTAACAACAGAGAACACGAAAGAACACATGGTTGATTTAAATGAAAGATTTGAACATAACTAGAATAATCTTTGGCACAGTTCCAATAGATGTGAATGTAAACAAATCCACTGGAGATACATATTCAAGGATATTCAAAGTTACATTTACTGAATAACACATACAAAATGCTGAACTCATCAGGTAAGGCAGCATCTACATATGGGAAGAAATAAACAGTTGTCAATTTTGGCCAAGACCTTCTCATTGCTCTGGATTTCCAGCATCTGCAGAATCTCTTTTACTTGTTACATTTACTGTAATACGTTTGGGGATTCTGCTATGAACCAAAGTCTGCCTTGGAAATCATTAAGAATTATGACTCTTGTGATATGGACATCATAAGATCACATTTATTGGTTAGTTTGAATCAGTCATCTGTGCAGCCATAATCCAGCTGCTCCACAAGGATTTGATCACACATCTATTTGACTGGATTGTGTGAATATACAACAAATGCTCATGTGATGGCATTAATTTTAACATGTGCAAACAAAACTTTTGGTCTATAGAGCAATCGTCCTTCCTATATTACTGTATGGAGCTGAATCCTGGACCACCTAGTGCAGGCAACTGAAAGCCCTGTAACAATACCACTTATGAAAGATTTTGAGGATCAGCTGGAAGGACAAACGCACTAATACCGGTGTATTGGAGGTGGTCAACATGAACAGCACCTCCTCCACAATCCAACACCGATGGAAAGGTCATGTCATCCAGATGCCTAACTCATGTCTCCCCAAACACATCCTTTACTCCCAGTTGAAAGAAGGTCAGCAAACCCCTGATGGACAAAGGAAATGCTTCAAAGAAAACATAAAATCAGCCTGAAGAAATTCAACATTGCATGTAAAAACTGGGAAGACAATGCACTCAGTAGATGCATCTGGAGGAAATCTGTTCAAGAAGGAGCTGAGCTACATGAGAATGGCCTCTATTATGCCACAGAGAACAAGTGGCAACTGCAGAAGTAGAGAATGAACAATCAAAAGTCCCTACCACTAATCACAGCCACCACTTAATCTTGCCCACACAGCACCAGAATATATGTTTCCTGGATCAGCCACTGAGGCTCCATCAATAGACAACCCATCAGGAGAACATCATTCTCAACTTAAGTGATCACACTACTATCATTATCATTACCACTGTGACATTATTAAGAAACCTTGCGAAAAACTACTGAAGCACACATTGCTGGGTAGCAAGGAGAGAGAATGAAGATTCCTGCAGCAAATATTCCTCAAATGAGGAGTCCGAGTGAAATTCTTCTTAGAGCAACAATATATCTCAGTGCCCCAACTTCAGTAGAAACCTTCAGCAGCAATCCAATTAATGCTAATGTCAAAAAAGAACAAGGCACATTGGGTCAATTTATTCTTTGGTTATAACTCACACACTTAGAGTGAGTGGACAACCTATGTTCATCCTCCAACCCTAACCAAACTTCCAATGACAGTGAGGTTAGGAAATAAGCTGCCAAATTTTCATTACTAGTGAAGAATAATTTCAAATTCTATGCTTTTCTTTTTCCAAGTGAAAATTGTGTTGTGTTTCTCTACTTTCAAAATAATATTTCACTAACCCAGTCAGATTTTTGATCTGTCTGCACTCAGATTAATTGGTCACTTATCATTTCAGATGTCATGAAAGGAAGGTCTCACACTTGCATGTTCTGTTTGTCAGTTAATTCAATGAACTGAGATGACAAGTGGAGCTTGTTAATGAGCAGGTTGATGGGCTTGGAACAGAAACCATCCTCTATCTGTGGAATAAGTGCCACAAGGACTGTTGTTGTAAAGCAAAGAAAAACAACAGCAGATATCAATGTTCAAGATTCAAATCTATTAACAAAGTATGTATACCCTATACAACCTTGAGATACATCTTCTTGCAGGCACTCACAAAACAAAGAAATGCCATAGAATTCACCAAAAAAAAACACACCCAACCGCCACATATCCAATTACCAAAGAGGACAAGTTGCGCAAATAGTAAAAAAAATAAACAAAAACACATGAAACATGAACTGCAGAGTCTCTGAAAGTGAGTCCCTGGCTGTGGAGCCCATTTAGCGCTGAAGTGAGTGAAGCCCTTCAACGATCCTGATGGCTGCAGGACAACTGCTCCTGTACCTGGCAGTGTGGGACCCAAGCTTGCTGAACCTCCTGCCCGATGGTAGCAGCAAAAAGAGAGAGAGTGAGAGAGGAGAGGAAGATGAGAGAGGAGAGTACAAAAATTTGAAAAAAAATGTAGAAAATGTTGGAAAATCTCTGGGATCTCTGGACAGAATTTCAGAGTGATAAACTTCAATAGAAGCACAGTGGAGATCCTGACCTATTGCATCACAACCTGGTATGGAAATACCTGCGCTCAAGAATGGAAAAGCCTATGAAAACTGGTGGATACAGTCTAGTTCATCACAGGAAAAGCCCTCCCCACCATTGAGCACATCTACAAAGAGCGCTGCCACAAGAAAGCAGCATCCATCATCAAGGACCACCACCATCCAGCCCATGCTCTCTTCTCGTTGCTACCATCAAGAAGGAGGTAAAAGAACATTAGGTCCCACACCACCAGGTTCAGAAACAATTATTACTGTTACGTACTCGTGACACGTGACAGTGGTACCCTTGTCACGTGACTGGGGTTGAAGCTATACTGGACTTGAGGTAATGGTCTTGTGATGGTGGAGTGACGTCATTTTCCCGCCAGTAGAGATCATGTGACAGGTTTTTTTTACAGGGTATAAGAGGAGGACCCCTCTCTGTGAGGTGGGAGCAGTTCGTGGCTGGATTTGCCATGTTGACTTCATGCCACTGCGTGATTTAATGTGATGACGCAGTTTAGTTGAAAGATGAAGTTTTATCTAATGCCTAAAGTTTAAAAGGTCTTTGCCAGCAGTTTCTTTACAATACTGTTAGTTAAGAATCAGTGGAGAGTGAAGATCGGAGTTCGGGAGTTAAAGATCGAGGAGAATCGAATTTCGACGGTGAAACAGGTTCGACCTTGTTTGATCCTTATTCGGAAGGATTTCGTTGACTATTCTCGTGTTAATCCCTGGGATGACCAGAAAGGATTTGAGAATGGTGATAAAGGAAAGGTCAGTGCCTTTAAGCCTTTACGTTTCATAAAATTCTTCGTGGGAAAAGTTCGACTTCGGGGGACTGAAGAAAAACAACGTGAAAGAGAATTTAAATCGTCTTAAAAAGTCTCTCCTTCTTAAATGGACTGTGAGCATTTTGAACTTTTGGCAATACCACTTTAAAGAACTGTTTTTGCAACATCGCTTTAAAGAACTGTTTTTGCAACATCGCTTTAAGAACTGTTTAAGCTGCCGCACAGCAGCTGATTTCCGGTTACGTTAGTGATTTGTTTACTTTTGGGGGGTTTGTTTTCAGTGTTTAATAAACGTATTATTTGTTATAAAAACCCTTGCCTATCTCACATATATTTATTGTTGCCTGAATACGTAACATTACCTTTCAACCATCAGGTTCCTGAACAAGCATTGACAACCTCACTCACTACAACACTGATCACTGAACACAACCTATGGACTCACTTTCAAGGACGCTACAACTCATGTTCTCAGTGTTATTTATTTGCGGTTTGTCTTCCTTTGAATGTTGGTTTTGCTTGTCAGTCTTTGTATGTAGTTTTCCATCGATTCTATTGTATTTCTTTGCTCTACTGTGAATGCCTGAAAGACAGTGAATCTTAGTATAGTATTTGGTGACTGATGTGTACTTTGATAATACATCTACTTAGAACCTAGAGTTAGCAATGTAGGTCAATGGTCCTAAATCAGAACTGTAGAAGTGAGAAAACAAACTTGTTTACCATTGAAAAAAGCTGGAGAGTAGAAAGAACAGAAGGAATGTTTGTGATTACATATACTGCATACTAAGCTAATCTAATAAATCAAAGGTCATCTGCCTAGTGCTATGTACACAGAGGAAGATGACTGAGGGCAGTTAGAGAGGGAAAATAACAAAATGCATCTGGACCACAACAGTTTCTGGAAATCAGAAAAAAAAGAGAATCCAGAAAATAGTCAACAAATAGGTATATCAGTAAAGATGAATCAGTTTCAAAGTCACCTGATCTGTATGTTGGTTCAGAAGAATAAATTTTGCAAAAGGTTGTTCAAATTTGGATTGCTTTTGTCACACAAATTGGAGGAGACAAAGACTGATCATACTTCTGAATAGTAGCTTAAGACTGTGGGACTGAATAGGGCAGTAAGATTGGTTTTGCATTGATTTAGTAACAGAAACCATCAAAGATATGATGAGCTATTTTTTCATCTTCTCTGCTGAAAAGTTCAACACTTCTCTAATTTATCAAATAATTGATGGAAAACATGGCATTACATAATACATTGATTGCCAGTTACCCAATTTCTTATCCGTAATTTTTTCTTAAATCCATTCTGCAAATAATATTTCTTGGATTCAATGCATGACCAAGAAGTATTTGTTCCATATTGTTAATAGGGAACAGTCCAAATTATTTAAAAATACAACGTGGAATGCTTAAACGGTAAGTATACCCTTAATGGTTGCTTTATTAGGTACACCTTTATACCTGCTTAATGGCTGCAGGACAATTGCGTTAACCACATTAATACAAATGTGGCAGCAACTCAATACATTAAAGTACGCAGACATGGTCAAGAGGCTACGGCCCGGATTCCTCATCAGTACTGAAAAGAAAGGGAGTAAGAAGCCAGAATAAGAAGGTGGAAGAATGGAAGGAGTAAAAGCTGGCAGGTAATAGGTCAGAAAGCAGCAGAGACCATGAGAGAGGGTCTCACTGAATTCCCATTGAAGAGATTTAAACTTCTTCAGAGTAGGCATACCATGAGGAGACTTCACAGTGATGCAACAGATCATAAACATAAGAGATTCTGCAGATACTGGAAATCCAGAGCAACACACACAAAATGGTGGAGGAACCCAACAGGTCTGGCAGCATTTATGGATGGTTTCTGCTGATTCCAACTTTTCAACCATATGCTCACCCAGATCTATCATTTGCCAGCTTGTATTCCTTCTTTTACCCCCACCATCTTATTCTGACTTCTTCCCCTTCCCTTCCAGTCCTGATGAAGAGTTTCAGCCTTAAATATCAACAGTTCAGTCCTCTTCACAAATACTGCCTAACCTGTTGAGTTCTTCCACCATTTTGTGTCTGTTGCACCAAATAGCATCAAACAATCTGCTGGAGGAACTCAATGGGTTGAGAAGCATTTGTAAAGAAAGGGAATTGTTAATTTTTGGGTTGAAACTCTGCCAGCATTTTCAATCTCTTGTGTCTATACCAAGTAGCAAGAAAGATTGATCAAGGATGAAGAAAGCAACAGACACAAAATGCAGAGGAACTCAACAGGTCAGGCAGCATCCATGGAAATGAACAAACAGTTAACATTTTGGGCTGAGACCTTTCTTCAGGTCTGGAAAAATATGGGAAGATGCCAGCATAAAAAGGTAAGGGGAGGGGATAAAAGACAGTTAGAAGGTGATAGGTGAGGCCAAGTGGATGGTAAAGGGCTAGAGATGAAGGAATCTGATAGGAGATGAGAGAATCTGATAGGATGGAGCTTAGTAAAATAGAGGGCTATAGGTAAGCCTAGAAATTTCTAGGGCATTTTGAGCAGATTCTTGGTGAGTAAATGCCACTTGATGGTATTGCTAATGACATCTTCCATCATTTTGCTGATGATTGAGAGCCTACAATGTTCCATTCATAAAAAAAATTCATTCAGCTTCATCAAATATGATGTGCCTTTGACAAAGCTGTGATTGCTGCACGTTACTAACTCAAACCTTTTTAGTTTTGTCCTTGATAAACCATTCTTCCCCACAACTGGGGTTAGCATGATTATCCAAGCGTATCTTTCCATCTCAATTTGACTATTTACTATTTTCTGTTCTTCTGGCATTCCTTTCTTTCTTTGAAGATTTTACTAATCCCTTAAGTAACCTGTGTCTCAAACTCCCTCACTTGGTGACTTGCTTACTCTAAGTACAGCTCCTCCCTTTAAGTTTTCACACCATCCATTATCTTTACTACTTCCTTCTGCTAACTTTCTGCGGCATCCTTAGTAAAGACTGAAGTATCTGTCCTGTGTTACAGCCAGGCCTTCTGACTCTACACATAGATCCTTTTCTTTATGTCTAATCAGCACATCTTTTTCTAGATGCCTAAAGAAGACCTCTCTATTACTTATCTATATACTCTACCATCCTCTTCTCATTCACTTTGACTGTGAGAAGAAGGCATGACACCTTCTTACTTTACTGTGTAGATTCAGGATGCCACCTAAAACATTGGCTAACTTCTACAGATGCACAGTGGAGAGTATCATAACTGGTTACATCACAGCTTGGAATGGAAACACCAATTGTCAAGAATGGAAAGGTCTACAGGAAGTGGTGGATACAGCTCACTCCCTCCCCACCATTCAGCACATTTACATGGAGCAGTGCCTCAGGAAAGCAACATCCATCGTCAAGGACCCCCACCATCCAGGCCATGCTCTCTTCTTGCAACTACCATTGGGCAGGAGGTGCGGGAGTCTTAGATCACACCACCAGGTTCAGGAACAGTTATCACCCTTCAATCATCAGGCTCTTAAAAAGGCACAGATAACTTCACTCAGCGTAACTCTGAACTAACTTCACAACCTATGGACTCACTTTCAAGGACTCTACAACTCATGTTCTCAGTATTATTTATTTTTTTATTTGCACAATCTGACTTCTTTTGCATATTAGTTGTTTGTCATTCTTTGCTTGTATATAGTTTTCAGTTGTATTTCTCTATTTTTCTGTAAATTCCTGCAAGAAAATGAATCTCAATGTCATATATGGTGACATATGTTTTATTTCCTTTTCAGTTCCCTATTTAACTTTGCTACTTCTGCCTTGTCAACCAACATTTGACATACATCCTATTGTCAGTCACCATCATTTCTTTGTCTTTTATCATCCTTGGAGCTCTGGCTTTGACTCAATTGACTTAATCCATTTGGTTCACCTCATTCCTAAAAACCAATCAAACCAAATCTCCTACCTCATTAGGCTGCAAGCAAGGTAATCTCCATTAACTTTTCCATTACTAATTACTAATTAGTAACTAGAAATGAAAAATAGTACTTTAAATAAGAGAGTAGTTGTCTTCACCAAAGTTACAGTATCTTGAGCTATCAAAAAGACAAACATTTCAGCAATTAAATTGCTGCAGTTCATGGAACAAGAAAATAATTATCATGGCAAGTTCCACATTGAGTAGATACATCTTAAAGACTATCTTCATCAAAAACGCCTGGCAAACCCTTTTCCTTCACCTTTCCTTGCAGCACACAATACAGTAATGCTAACAACGCAGCTGTGCATTCCCACCGCTGACTCTGAGGAGTTAGTAGGTTCTCTCCATGACCATGTTGGTTTCCTCCAGGTGCTCCAGTTTCCTCCAACTGTCCAAAGAAGTAGCAGTCACTAGGTTAATTGGTTATTGTAAATTGTCCACTGATTAGGCTAGGATTAAGTCAGGGATTGCTGGCCAAAAGGGACTATTCCGCGCTGTATCTCAATCAATCAATAAATAAAAAAATAAATAAAATGCCGGTACTTCATCTGTATGTGACATATGCATTTTAAAAAGCTTGCATTGTCTTCCAAAAGTTGACAGGTAATTTGAACAGTTTCACCTGAATTCCTTTAAATATCTTTTTCAAAAAAAGTATATACCCCGATATCAGAAAGCTTATATCAGCAATAATCATAATCTTTTTGAATAACAACTAAAATTGCTTTATTGCAATGATTTGAAGAATAATAAATTTTACTATTTGGTAACTACCTTACTTTGACTGTGATCAGTAGTAGTCATGCTGTTCTTTATTAGTTATCCTAAGTCAGTTGCTTTATGTGACTTTCAAATTATTAACTTGTATCTTTCATATTGAGATAGAAAGTGGTCATTTTAATGGGACTTTATCTTGTTCACTATCTGATGAAACAGGCTTCATCTGTTGTAGGATGTAAGAAGAGATAAAGATGTGGTCATGCAAATTTGGGAAAACAAGATGAAGAACCTGATTATAAGTTAATCAGTTATAATAGATCCATTACTGCTGACTGGAAATCTTGTAGGTGATCAGCTTTTATTGAAATATAGATCAGCACTTCCATTACATGTGACTTGGATATTTAACAAATTAGGGATCATAGAATTTGAATATGCAATGAGAATTATTTTAGGGAAGGGAGTATGCATTAATAGTCTTATAGCATTTGTGTATGATGAGAATACAACTGCTTAGGGAATGTCATTTCCTGAGTTTTGTTTGAAAATCTCAGAATGTGTCCTTCATGCCCTTGATTCATACTGATATTCACACAAAAGGATTAATGGTTTCAATATCAAAACTTACCTTCAGAATATGGAACTGATTAAAACATTGCTCGGTGTCCAGTAAATAGGAGATAACTCTATTTTGTTTGGGAGAAATACTGACAAGTGGGAATGAGAAGGGATAATGATAAACTCAAAACAGCCCTAAATGTAACATTCTGTCTCAAAATAGCCCAAATCCTGGCAGGGGCAATCAAGAATGATTTGAGTCCTTTGATAACATCGATAGAAATCATATCATGAAAGAAGTCACAAATGACCTTAAAGATGTACATAAATCACCCGGCAATTTTAACACGGCAGACAGTCTAAATTGTAATTAACAATTCTCTCGGACCTAATATTTTCTGTTTAAATGTACTGAAGTCCTACATTTAATTTTTTTAACATAACCCTTTCAAAAATTAATTACAGCTTATCTCACCGAAATGAATACTGACATCAAATTAGAATTTTTACTGTATCGGAAGTAAATTCTGTATGACTTTTAAATGAGTTTGATGATGATGTTTCTATGCCTGGGCGCTCTTAAGTTCTGGTACAAATTTTGTATCACCATTTTACCCATTGTTCTCAAATCTTTTTCGCCTAAAGCATGAACTCCTATTAGTTCAGCAAAAATCTTCCTGATTACTTTAATTTTGGTCGATTGTTCAAGCCATGTTCCAGAATGTCACAATGTCAAAAAGCATTCTCTTGTACAGAATGACTAAGTGAGTATGACCATGGAATAATTGTTGGTGCCAGACAAGGTGGTTTGAGTACTTCAGAAAGTGATGATCTCCTGGGAATTTCATACACAACAGTCTTTAGCGTTTATAGAGAATGGTGCAAAAAACATCCAATGAGTGGCAGTTCAATGGGAATAATGCCTTGTTAATCAGAGAGGTCAGAGGAGAATAGACAGACTGGTAATAGACAGACTGGTCCAAGCTGACAGGAAGGCAACAGTAGCTCAAATAATTCATGTGTTACAACAGTGATGTGCAGAAGAGCATCTCTGAACATATAATATGTCGAACACTGAAGTGATGGGCTACAGTAGCAGAAGATCATGAACATATGTTCAGGTAGCACTTTATTGGGTACAGGAGGTAGCCACTGAGTGTAGTGTTGTACTAAATATTAAAAATAATGAGATAATTGAGGTCTGGGTTGGAGGTTAACCAGCCAGTATATCTAACATAAGTAGCAAAACATTCAAGATGATTAAGAGACATCTTGTTGCATTGCTTTACAAGGATCTGAAATAACTACCCTAAAAGGTGTTAAAAGCAAATTTAATAATAACTTTCAAAAGGGAATTAGATACGTACCTGGAACGTAAGGAAAACAACTTCAATGCAATGAACAAAGAGGAGCAGCGTTGGGGGTAAATCAAGATGGGAGGAAGAGTTGTATAAAATTCTACTATTCTCTATCACTGCACTTTTACTGAAAAACTGAAACAAAGTGCCACATACAGCACCAAGAACTGACCAAATAAATTGCTGAAGAAATCTCACTTACTTTCTTAACAGATGTGAAAAGTTGACACATAAATGTCAAAACAGAGAGAAGTAATTTTGTACAGAATAGCAAGATAAAAGTGATTAAAATCTTTTGAAAATATCACAGGGGAGCTTGCCTTTTAATAGTGCTAAGTGAGAATGTGATGGGGAGTACAACCAAAACATGGTGTGCCTGATTGGAGACTTCTGCCTCAGTTTTATCTAACCAACAGGATTTTAATAATCTAGGGAATGCCCAGATAAAGACAAAGCTTCATGAAAAAATATGATAATAAATTGGGGTCAAATTATAGAAATATTTTACTACAAAATCTAGAAATATTTGACTGCTGGTTGGAGTAGTATCTGGAAGATCACAAGTGCTTCAAATAATCTAGTCTAAACACACAACTTACTCTGCTGCAGACAATCCTGATGAACAACTAGAGCTACCACCTCCAATGGAACAAACTCACACGTTTCATTACGTGGCTTCCCACCTGCAGAGTTAATTGAGACATAGCCAGTTGAAATAACCATATAACCATAAGACCATGAGACTATAAGACATAGAAGCAGAATTAGGCTGCTCAGCCCATCAAATCTGCTCTGCTATTCCATTCAGGCTGATTTATTATCCCCTCATCCCCATTCTCCTGCCTTCTTCCCATAATTTTTGAAGCCCTGACTAACCAAGAACCTATCAACCTCTGCTTTAAATTTACTCAGTGACTTGGCCTTTACAACCATCCATTGCAATGCATTTCACAGATTCACCACTCATTGGCTAAAGAAATACCTTCTCTTCTCAGTTCTAAATAGACATCCCTCCATTCTGAGTCTGTGTCCTCTGTTATGAGACTACCCTACAATAGGAAACACCCTCTCACATCCACACTGTCTAGGCCTTTCAATATTTGAAAGGTTTCAATGAGATCCCCCTTCATTTTTCTAAACTCCAGCAAGTACAGGCCCAGAGCTATCAAACACTCTCACATGTTAACCCTTTCATTCCCAAAATCATTCTCATGAACCTCTTCTGGAGCATCTCCAATGCCAGCAGATATTTTCTTAGATAATGGCCCCACAACAGCTCACAATACCGCAAGTGCAGTGCTTTATAAAGCCTCAGCATCAATTCCTCGCTAACATTGTAATTGCATTCCTTACCACTGACTCAACCTTCCGAGTCCCTTTGCACTTCTGATTTTGAATTTTCTTCTCATTTAGAAAATAGTCTATGCCTTTAATCCTTCTACCAAAGTGCATGGCCATACACTTCTCTACAAAGTATTCAATCTGCCACTCTTCTACTCTGTCCAAGTCCTCCTGCAGACTCCCAACTTCCACAATTCTACCTGCTCCTTCACCTATTTTTGTATTGTATGCAAACTTGGCCACAAAGCCATCAATTCTGTTATCCAAATTGTTGACGTATAACGTGGAAAGGAGCAGTACCAATAATGCCCCCTGTGGAACACTACTTGTCACTAGCAGCCAACCAGAATTTTTTTTTATTCCTCTTCACACTTTGTGGAGCATCAGGCAACAACCTTGCCACCTCTTTCGCATTTGTCTGATTTTTTTTACCAGGCCAAGTTGCTAGCTCAACACTCAACCCAGCATGGACGGAAAGCGTGCAATAAGCCAGCTGGCCCACTCGCCACAACGTGCATTATGGATGCCACTACACCACCAGCCAAGCCAACCAGAATGAGCTCCCTTTATTTTGACTCTTTGCCTCCTGTCAATCAGCCTATCTTCATTCCATGCTGGTATCTTTCCTGTAATAGCACAGGCTCTTATCTTGCTAAGCAGTCTCACGTGCAACACCTTGTCAAAAGCCTTCTGAAAATCTATGTAAACAACATCCACTGACTCTCCTTTGTCTACCCTGCCTGTTATTTCCTCAAAGAATCCCAACAAATTTGTCAGGCAAGATTTCCCCTTAAGGAAACCATGCTGACTTTGGTCTACTTTATCATATGCCTCCAAGTACCCTGAAACTTCATCCTTAATAATGGACATCCATCCGAATCAGGTTAACTGGCCTTCTTCTGCCTCCCTCCAGCGCTCCTGAACTATTCCAGAATCTAGTCAATTCTGATAGATCACGGCTAATGACTTCACAATCTGTCGGCTACCTCTTTCAGAAAACGGGTGTGGTCCATCTGCTCCAGGTGACTGATCTACCTTCAAACTTTTCAGCTTCCCAAGCACTTTCTCCTTAGTAATAGCAACTACATTCACTTCTGCCCCTGACATGCTTGAATTTCTGGTATACTGCAATGTGTATTCCACAGTGAAGACTGACATAAAATACTTATTAAGTTTGTCCACCATTTCTTCACCCCCATTGTATGACCACTCCAGCATAATTTTTCAGCACCTAACTCTTGCCTCTCTTTTACTCTTTGTATATCTGAATAAAATGTTGGTATCCTCTTCAATATTTTTGACTAGCTTACCTTCATATTTAATACTTCCCAATTCTCTAACTTCCCACCAATTTTTGCTCTATTATATGCCCTCTCTTTTTCATTTTTGCTGCCTCTGACTTCCCTCGTCACCCACTTCATCTTTAGGATGTATCTATCCTGCATCTTATCTAATTCCCTCAGAAACCCCAGCCACTGCTGCTTTGCCAATATCCCTGCTCGTGTCTCCGTCCAATCAACTTTGGTCAGCTCCTCACTCAGGACTCTGAAATTCCCTTTACTCCATTGTAATACTAATACATCTGATTTTATCTCTTCCCTCTCAAACTACAGGGTGAATTCTATCATATTTTGATCACTGCCTCCCAAGGGTTCTTTTGCCTTAAGCCTTCTATAATAATAACCACTCAAAATGCTTTACCATCTCCAAAAATTATTACTTTTAAACAAAAAAATTCACATTTAATCATTATTAAAAACAAAATTTACATTCAAGTGCTTTTGATTTTCTCCTGGGATTGCTTGGAGCAGCGCCCACCCATTAATCTTTAAATTTTGGAGAACTGACAGCTGACAAACCCTGATCTTAGGCACCTCACATTGGGCTTTTGAACTGCAAGAGACTTCAGAAAAAATATTTCTGTATCCCATCTTTCCACTTTAAAGTTCTAGCGATGACTTTAGTGGCAGACCAATAAGCTCTATGAAAGGTCCACAGGACATCATAGGACAGAAGACTGAGAGATTGAATCCAATGGAATGATTTTGTATTGGTTTTTGCTCCAACTTCCACCTATAGATCTCTGATTTCCCAGAGAAGAAAATTTGCACTCAGTGACCACTTTATTCAGTACACCTGTATATTAGCTTATTAATGAAAATACCTAATCAGCCCATCATGTGGCAGCAACTCAATGCATTAAAGCATGCAGACATGATCAAGTGGTTCATTTGTTGTTCAGACCAAACTTCAGAATGGGGAAGAAATGTGATGTAAGTGACTTTGACTGTGAAATTATTATTTTTGCCAGTCAAAGTGGTTTGAGTATCTCAAAATCTGCTGGTCTCCTGAGATTTTCAAGCACAACAGTCTAGAGTTTACAGAGAATGGTGCAAAAAACAAAAACATCCATAATCAGCAATTCTGTGGGTACCCTGTTAATGTGAGAGGTCAGAGGAGAAAGGCCAGACTGGTTCAAGCTGACAGGAAGGTGACAGTAACTCAAATGACAATGTGTTACAACAGTGACGTGCAAAAGAGTATTGCTGAACACACAATATGTTGAACCTTGAAGTGGATGGGCTACTGCAGCAGAAGACCACAGGCATAACTTCAGTGGCCACTTTATTAGGTACAGGAGGTACCTCCAAAGTAACTTCAATAGTTATTTTTGTTTCTTCCCACTGAAGTTTAATTATCAAGAAGGCCACATGGTTAAGTAATTAGCAAAATTATGTTTTGACATAGTGTGATATTATGCAGGAACTGATTGCAAACTATAGAATATACCAACAGCTCAGGCAACGACCTTGCCAAAGTTAAGATAGATTTTGCAGTGGATGCGAGTCTGTCAGCTCGAGGGACTAAACATGAGAAAAATGCCATTTCAGTGCACTAGCTTCACAAGGGAAGACAATCTTTCTTTCCAAATGGACTTCCACATCAATTTCACAAAATGTGTACTCAGCCAACCAAAGAGATAAGTTTCCTCTGAGAGTAACATTAAAAAGTACAAAGATTTTTAGTTGGCTGGGTTTAAAAGTGCAAAAAAGGTTATCATCAGAAAGGACAATGCCATTTTCAAATTATAACAATCATGATATCCAGCAGAAATATATTTTTTAAATATTTCAGATCTCTGATGAAACTGATATTTTCAGCTTGATCTCAGCAGCATTTAGTTTTAATTTCCGAGACAGGAGAAAAGAACTCTTGATTGCTAATCTTAGTTCCCTATTCATTGAGGGTTCTGATTGCTAGTACTGGTCAACCTTCACTAATCCGACTACCTGTAATCCAGCACTGATTTCAAATTTTCCACACAACTGTAATTTTAGTATTCCCGGGCCACCGTACCAATCTGCTGCACATTGTTTTGGTTGCACTAGATCTGTTCACATCTTGGCACACTCTTGTAAGCACAGACAGGCGATTCCAGCTTGTTTTCCTACATTTATTAATAACATTTGTATGAGGCATGGCCGCCTGACAGTGGCAGGGGAGCTGGTGTGCACTGGGTCACCTTGGTCTTCTCGCCCGCCTGCTGGCAGTCGCACACTGCCCTCTGGCGTCACCCAGCTGGTGCTCCGTTTTCTTCTACCTACGACCTCAGATCAGACGTGGCGACCTGCTGAATTTAAGCATATTACTAAGCAGAGGAAAATAAACTAACGAGGTTTCCCTCAGTAACCGCGAGTGAAGAGGGAAGAGCCCAGTGCTGAATCCCCAGCTGCGTGGCAGTCACATGAAATGTGGTGTATAAAAGACCTTCTTTCTCCAACTTCTGCTTATCCAGATGTACTGCCACCAACATCAACAGTTTTTGGAGAAACTGTTGTGCCAGTTTCAGCAGCAGTTCCTGATGCTTCACTCATTTTTCAAGATGAAGATGTTGATGATCCTGACCACCCCACACTTGCAAACGTGTAACTTTGCCTGAAGATATATTAAACGTCTCATTTTAGAAGCAGAAGTGCTCAACTGTTCTGTATAAGTTAATTCCTGTACATTTATCTGTACCCTTTCTTTTATCTGTGCCTGTTGAGTATATTACTTTAATAAAATTTCACTTGCTACTCATTTAATACTTCTGTTTCATTATTATCTAACTTGTACTGATTTACATGATATTTTAAAGGTATGATGAGGCAGTTAGCTATTGCTTAATGTGATCCTTCTGTAATTCGGCATTTTCACTAATCCGGGACACCTCAGGTCCCAATGGTGACATATTATAGAAGGTCGACCTATACCAGGAAAATTATCAGAAAAATAGAAATCTGCCTTGACAACATAATAGTAATCTATCTTAGAGTGCAGTATAAAATGTCCGATGGTGAATTTGGCAACTTATTTTGATAATATTTGACCATTTTACATACAGTCCAATTTTCCTATGTACAGGCTGGTAAATAACTATCACTCAAAGCCTTTCTCTGCCCCACAAACCATAATAAATTTTATTTACTGGAAAATAAGTTGGTGCATCCTAAACCAAAGATGTTCATTATCTATGAGCACAGAAATGTGAACTGAATTGCATTGAAATCACTTAACATTCTTTGAAGAGATTTGCTTGGAAGTCAGTGTCATTTGCTGATCTTTTCTTGGCACATTCACCTCAGAATGAGGGTCAGTGACCCTGTGACACAGGCATCAAAACTCACTTGCCAACTTGGGCATTGGCTGCTATCATCCAGGAACAGAATATCAGTAAATTTGAGAAAGAGCACTAAGTATGATTCATATGTGAAATTTTCCAAGAGCTGCAGTAGGACAGGGAGAGATAATGGTGTAAGTTCATAGAATACATGCAATGTACAAACAAAGAAATGACATACACTCAGTGGCCACTTTAGAAATAGAGAAACATAGAAAACCAAGAGCACAGTACAGGCCCTTTGGCCCACAATGCTGTGCCAAACATGTACTTACTTTAGAAATTACTGAGAGTTACCCATAGCCCTCTATTTTTCTAAGCTCCATGTACTTATTCAGGAGTCTCTTAAAAGAGACTCCGCCTCCACCACCATCCCCGGCAGCCCATAAAACGCACTTACCACACTCTGCATAATAATCTTACCCCTGACATCTCCTCTATACCTACTCCCAAACACCTTAAAACTGTGCCCTTTTGTGTTAGCCATTTCAGCCCTGGGAAAGAGCCTCTGACTATCCACACAATCAATGCCTCTCATTATCTTATACACCTCTATCAGGTCATCTCTCATCCTGTGTTGCTCCAAGGAGAAAAGGCCGAGTTCACTCAACCTATTCTCATCAGGCATGCTCCCCAATCCAGGCAACATCCTTGTAAATCTCTTCTGCACCCTTTCTATGGTTTCCACATCCTTCCTATAGTGAGGCAACCAGAACTGAGCACAGTACTCCAAGTGGGGTCTGACCAGGGTCCTATATTGCTGCAACATTATTTCTCGGCTCCTAAACTCAATCCCATGGTTGATGAAAGCCAATGCAACGTATGTCTTCTTAACCACAGAGTCAACCTACATAGCAGCTTTGAGTGTCCTATGGACTTGAACCCCAAGATCCGTCTGGTCCTCCACGCTGCCAAGAATCTTACCATTAATACTATATTCTGCCATCATATTTGACCTACCAAAATGAACCACCTCACACTTATCTCCATCTGCCACTTCTCAGCACAGTTTTGCATCCTATTGATGTCTCGCTGTAACCTCTGACAGCCCTCCACAATATTCACAACACCCCCATACTTTGTGTCCTCAGCAAATTTACTAACCCATCCCTCCACTTCCTCATTCAGGTCATTTATAAAAATCACAAAGAGAAGGGGTCCCAGAACAGATCCCTGAGACACATCACTGGTCACCGACTACCATGCAGAATATGACCCATCTACAACCACCCTTTGCCCTCTGTAGGCAAGCCAATTTTGGATCCACAAAGTAATATCCCCTTGGATCCCATGCCCCCTTACTTTCTCCATAAGCCTTGCATGGGGTATCTTATCAAATGCCTTGCTGAAATCAATATACACTACATCTACTGCTCTACCTTCATCAATGTGTTTAGGCACATCCTCAAAAAATTCAATCAGGCTCATAAGGTATGACCTGCCTTTGACAAAGCCCTGCTGACTATTCCTAATCACATTACACCTCTCCAAATATTCAAAAATCCTGTCTTTCAGTATCTTTTCCATCAACTTACCAACCACTGAAGTAAGACTCACTGGTCTATAATTTTCTGGGCTATCTCTACTCCCTTTCTTGAATAAGGGAACAACACCCACAAACCTCCAATCTTCCGGAACCTCTCCTGTTCCCATTGATAACATAAAGACTATCGCCAGAGGTTCAGCATCCCACAGTAGCCTGGGGTACATCTCATCTGGTTCCGGTAACTTATCCAACTTGATGCCTTCCATCAGCTCTAGCACATCCTCTTTCTTAATATCTATATGCTCAAGCTTTTCAGTCCTCTCTAAGTCATCCCTAAAATTGCCAAGATCCTTTTCCGTAGTGAATATTGAAGAAAAGTATTCATTAAGTCCCTCTGCTATCTCCTCCAGTTCCATACACACTTTTACACTGTCACACTTGATTGATCCTATTCTCTCATGTCTTATTCTCTTGCTCTTCACGTACTTGTAGAATGCCTTGGGGTTTTCCATAATCCTGTCTGCCAAGGCCTTCTCATGGCCCCTTCTGGCTCTGCTAATTTCATTCTTAAGTTCCTTCCTGCTAGCCTTATCATCTTCTAGATCTCTATCATTACCTAGTTTTTGAACCTTTCGTAAGCTCTTCTTCGTGACTAGATTTACAACAGCCTTTGTACACCACGGCTCCTGTGCCCAACCATCCTTTTTACCTGTCTCATTGGAATGTACCTATATGGAAGTCCACGCAAATATTCACTGACCATTTGCCACATTTCTGCTGTACATTTCCCTGAGAACACTTGTTCCCAATTTATGCTTCCAAGTTCCTGCCTGATAGCTTCATTTTTCCCTTTACTCCAATTAAACACTTCCCTAACTTGTCTATTCCAACACCACAACCCTGTTATTATTGCACCGTTCCAGAACCTGTCTCCCTATCTGCTCCTCCATGTCCCTGTTACAATTGGGTAGACTATAAAAAACACCCAGTAGGGTTATTGACCCCTTCCTGTTTCTAACTTTCACCCACAGAGACTCAGTAAACAATCCCTCCATGACTTCCTCCTTTTCTGCAGCCGTGACACTATCTCGGATCAGTGCTACACCCCCACCTCTTTTGCCTCCCTCCCTATCCTTTCTGAAACACTTAAAACCTGGCACCTGAAGTAGCCATTCCTGCCCCTGAACCATCCGTGTCTGAAATGTCCACAACATCATAGCTACAAGTACTGATCCACACTCTAAACTCATCCACTTTGTTCATAATACTCCTAGCATTAAAATAGATACATCTCAAACCATCAGTCTGAGCGCATCCCTTCTCTATCACCTGCCTATCCTCCCTCTCGCACTGTCTACAAGCTTTCTCTATTTGTGAGCCAACCGCCCTTTCCACTGTCTCTTCAGTTCAGTTCCCAACCCCGATCGATTTGAGTTTAAACTCTCCTCAACAGGCTTAGCAAACCTCCCCACCAGGATATTGGTCTCCCTGAGATTCAAGTGCAACCCATCCTTTTTGTACAGGTCGCACCTACCCCAAAAGAGGTCCCACGATCCAGAAATCTGAATCCCTGCCCCCTTGCTCCAATCCCACAGCCATGCATTTATCCTTCACCTCATTCTATTTCAATATTCACTGTCACGTGGCACAGGCAGTAATCCCAAGAATACTACCTTTGCAGTCCTGCTTCTCAACTTCCTTCCTAACTCCCCATAGTCTGTTTTCAGGATCTCTTCCCTTTTCCTACCTATGTCGTTGGTACCAATATGTACCACAACTTCTGGCTGTTCTCTTTCCCACTTCTGGATATCATGGACGCGATCAGAAACATCCCGGACCCTGGCACCTGGGAGGCAAACTACCATCCGTGTTTCTTTCCTGCATCCACAGAATCACCTGTCTGATCCCCTAACTATAGAATCCCCTATCACTGCTGCCATCCTCTTCCTTTCCCTACCCTTCTGAGCCACAGGGCCAGACTCTGTGCCAGAGGTGTGGCCACTGTTGCTTCCACCAGGTAGGTCATCCACCCCAACAGTACTCAAACAGGAGTACTTATTGTTAAAGGGGATAACCACAGGGGTACTCTCTAGTATCTGACAAGGACCTAAAAAAGTATCTTGCCCTTCCCTTTCCTGACTATAACTCACTTACCTGTCTCATGAGGCCCTGGTGTGATTACTTGCCTATAGCTCCTCTCTATCACCTCCTCACTCCCCCTGACCAGACAAAGGTCATCGAGCTGCAGCTCCAGTTCCCTAATACTGTCCCTAAGGAGTTGCAGCTCGACGCACCTGGTGCAGATTGACCATCCGGGAGCCTGGGAGTCTCCCGGACATCCCACATCTAACACCCAGCACAGAACACCAGCCTCACACACGTACTTCCTGCTTCTACACAAATAACTGACCTCACCTCGAACCACTATCGCCGAAGCCCCGTTGAGCCAAAGCCTTTCTACTCTGTTGCCCGTTCTATAAAGCTGTCTTCTTTTAAACTCTTCCCACTGTTCTAACTAGCTGACATCCACATGCTTGCACAGTCGTGCCTCGATCAAACTGCTAAAGAAATAACTTTATTAGGCAGCTGCTGTTTTTTAAGAATTTTCGTAAGTTTGTTGTCTTTTGCACATTGATTGTTTGTCAGTCTTTATGTGTAGCTTTTCATTGAGTCTATTGTATTTCTCTGTTCTACTGTGAATACCTGCAACAAAGTTAATCTCAAGGTACTATTTGGTGGCATATACACTTTAGCTATTTTATCAGGTACTTTATGTACCTAATAAAGTGGCCACTGAGTGTGTGTTCATGGTCTTCTGCTGCTGTAGCCCATCCACTTCAAGGTTCAACATGTTGTATATTCAGAGATGCTCTTTGCACACCAGTAACTCACTAGGTGAGTTATTGTCACCTTCCTATCAGCTTGAACCTGTCCGGCTATTCTCCTCTGACTTCTCTCATTAAAAAGGCATTTTTGACCACAGAGCTGCCACTCACCGGATTTTATTTTGTGTTTTTTGCACCATTCTCTATAAACTCTGGAGACTATTGTGTTTGAAATCCCAAGCAACCTGCAGTTTTTGAGATACTCAAACCACCCTGTCTGGCACCAGCAATCATTTCATGGTTGAAGTCACTTAGATCATATTTCTTCCCCATTCTGATGTTTGGCCTGAACAAAACCTGAAACTCTTGAACATGCCTGCATGTTTCTACGCTGCCACATGATTGGCTGATTAGATACTTGTATTAACGAGCAAATGTACAGGTGTACTTAATAAAGTGGCAATTAACTGTAAATCTCACTGGTCTGCTTCCAATGAGAGTTGAAACACAAGGGCACTAATCATTAACATCACCCTGAAGTTCCATCATAAACTCCAATGCAGCAAAAATAAGCATGCACAGAACACTTTGCAGCAATATTTCAGATACAGATCTAAGCCTATGTAAAATACTTTGGATTAAGATGCAACTTCACAATCAGTCTCCAAGCACTAATAATCCAGTTGCAGATTAGAATCCAGTTAAGCAAGTCTTTCACAGCTAGAATGGAATGACTTGAAGGTGATTGTGAAAAAAATAATGCTGTCACACTTTAACCCAAAATTCATAACCCCTTGTGGAAACTTCAATGGGTATCAAGCATGCAATCACATATCAGGTCTAATAATGTCCTGGTGACAAAAGACATAAGCAATTTTGTTCTAATTACAGGCCTTTTCAATTACTCAAAATAGGCAACTTATAAAGAATTCACAGACCAACCTGCTTCAGCTGATCATGTTACTGGATGCACAAGAGACTGCAGATGCTAGAATCTGGAGAAACAATTGTTTTTTTTGGGACCTTGACAGATGCTGTTTGACTCACTGAGTTCCACCAGCAGATTGTTTGCTGACAATGTCATTTGCTGACTTTGATTCCAGCTTATAGACTGAGGTAGACAGATCAATCTTCACTGCTTCTCCCCAGCATTAACTGAGCGGTAACCACTTCAAAATGTGATTGGTAGCCTCACCACCTTGATGACGTAGACCTCTTATTGAAGTGTATTCTATGGTCACTTTACATTCCATGTTCAGCTTTTCTACTTCAATCATAATGAGCTCAAACGTTGGAAATAGATCCACTACACATCATGCTACTTCAGGTAGCATGCTTACCTCATTGGTAAGCAAACCAGTCCTCTGTTTTATGAAAAGTTCAAAGTAAATTTCTTTTCAAAGTACGTAAATGTCAACCTAAATTGGTTGATGTCAATCTGAATTGGTTGGTATCAACTGAATTAGCAAGATCATTGCTGAAAAGGCAAGGTTAAACAGAATCAGTAAGATTAGAATATATAGCTCACAGGTTAGATGGGGATTGAAGTAATCTGTCCATGGTGAAAAAGATTAGAGCACACTCAAGAGCATTGGGTATCATTATAACACTTAAAGTTGTTCAGCTTGCAGCCTCTTCTGAAGCCATATGTTTGAGATGTGGCTGCATGTAAGTCAATTAAACTCATAGCTTAAAATACTTTTTACATGTTTTATGGTTTGCAAGTGAAGTAGTAATTCACTTTTGTTCCCGTGAGCTCTATCAGCCTCCAGTTACTTCCTGACCTTCGGTTCTATTGACATTATTGAAACTGGATGTCAAAATGATGAGCAAAATCTAAGTTCTGGCAGACTCACTGACTTAATACAGGTAACCAAAGGCAAGTTCCTCCCCTGAAATTCTAAATGCAACACAAAAGAGGAAGGTTTCAAAAACAAACCCTGAAATTTCTGCATTCAGAATATTGTCCAGCTTATAATCAGTGAAAATGCAAAATTCTCTTTTTCTGTTATTGCCCATATACATTTCCTCAATGTGCTGTCCTCACTGATTGATTATGCTGTCAATCAAACACCACTATCACACTGAGCAGAAGTGAATAGAAGCCTCAAGCAGTGAGCAGCAGTCCTCTTAAGACTTGTCATATTAATAAAAGGAAGTTCCCATTGTGACCAGATTATTCTTCACAGCATTAACAGCAATATGCTTTTTTTCTGATCTATTATTTCCAATTGAATAATACTTTTGTTTATTAGGAGGACCTGAAGCAGTATAATCATTGAGTCATTAAAATCATATGACTCCATATTTATGTGGTGGCATGATAGCGCAGCAGTTGGTGCAATCACTTTACAGCACCACTGATCTCTGATTGCAGTTCATTTCCTGCCACTGTGTGTAAGGAGTTTATACATTCTCCCCACGTCCCAGTGGGTTTCCTATGGGTGTTCCAGTTTCCTCCTTCATTCCAAAAACGTATGTTTGGAGATAGTGAGTTGTGGGCATGTTAGGTAGGCACCAAAAGCACGGCCCCCCGCATGTTGCAAAAACGATGACGCAAACATGATAAAATAGGTCAAAGGCAGCATGGTCTCCTTAAGGGAAAATCTTGCCAGACAAATCTGTTGGAATTCTTTGTGGAAATAACAAGCAGAATAGACAATCAGTGGATGTTGTGTACTTGGATTTTCAGGAGATCTTTGATAAGCTGTCACACCTGATTCTGCTTAGTAAGGTAACAGCCCATAGTATTAGAGGAAAGATACTAGCATGGCTAGATCATTGGCTGATTGGCAGGAGGTAAAGTGTGGGATTAAAGGGAGCCTTTTCTGATTGGCTGCTGGTGACCAGTGATGCTCCACAGGGGTCAATGTTGGGACCACTTCCTTTTACATTGTACGTCAATGATTTGACTCGACAGAATTGGTAGCTTTGTGGCCAAGTTTGCAGACAATATGAAGATAGGTGGAGGGGCAGATACTGTTGAAGAAGCAGGGAGGCTGTAGAATGATTTAGACAGATTAGAAGAATGGGCAAAGAAGTGGCAGATAGAATGGTCATGCAATTTGGTAAAAGGAATAAAAGCAAAGACTATTTTTTTTAATGGGGAGGGAATTCAAGGATGTAATACTGAGGCTTTACAAAGCATGATGAGACCTCAGCTAGAGTATTGTGAGCAGTTTTGGGCCTATCATCTAAGAAAGGGTGTGCTGACATTAGAGAGGGTTCAAAGGATGTTCATTTAAATGATTCTGGGAATGAAAAGCTTATAATATGAAGAGCTTTTGATGGTTCTGGGCCTCTACTCACTGGAGCTTAGAAGAATGAAGGGGGATTTCATTGAAGCCTATTGAATGTTAAAAGGCCTCCATTCAGTGGATGTGAAGATGATGGTTCCTTTGGCGAGCAGGTCTAGAACCAGACGGCACAACCTCAGAAAAGAGGGATGTCCAGAGGAGATGAAGAAGAATTTCTTTAGCCAAAGGGTGGTGAACCTTTGGAGTGGGTTGCTGTGGAGGCTAAGTGATTGGGTGTATTTAAGGTGGAGTCTAATAGTTTCTTAATTAGCCAGAGTGTGAAAGGTTTCAGGGAGAAGGCAGAAGAACAAGGTTGAGAGGTAAATGGATCAACAATGATCAATTGACAGAGCAGACTTGATGAGCTGAATGGCCTAATCTGCTTCTTCATCTTAAAGTCTTATTACAGCTTGGGTGTCGGAGTTCGGAATTAAATCCCAGTGTACTCTGTAAAGAATTTGTATGTCCTACCCATGGAATGCACGTGTTTCCTCCAGGTGCTCCGGTTTCCTCTCACAGTCCAAAGACGTCCTGATTAAATTAAATTATCCTGTGATTAGGCTTGGGGTAAATTGAGGGTTGCTAGTAGTATGTCTCAAAGGGCCAGAAAGGCTATTTCATACTCTATCTCTAAATAAAATAAAATAAGTAAGAAGCCATTTCATAAACATTTGACAAATTCTTTCTCTTGGAATCCAGTGTACCATATTTTTCCAGTATACTTGCATTTTGAAGTCCCCCATGACTACACTGTCTTTCTTCCATACTTCTCCTATCTTCTATTGTAATTTATACCTCATATCCTGCCTAATATTCAGAGGTCTGTCTTCCCATCAGGGTCTTTTTACACTTGCAGTTTCTTAACTCTACCCACAAGGATTCTACATCTCCTGATCCTCTGTCATTTCTTGCTAAGGATTTAATTTCATATTTTACCAACAAAGCCACCCCACTCCCTCTTCCAGAATCTCTGCCTTTTCAATACAATGTATATCCTTGGATGTTAAACTCCCAGCTGTGATTCTGTCAGTCACGACTCAGTGATGCCCACAGCGTCATACCTGCCAATTCCTAAATGTGCTGTTAGTTCATTTGCCTTGTTTCATATACTGCAGCATTCAGATTTAACTCCTTCAATCCTGTATTCATCACCATTCTTCTCAGATTGGTCTCCATATTGTCTGAAGTTAAATTATTATCCTTTTCTGAACTTTCTGTCCTATTTTTTATTCTGAAGATTTCAGTAACCTCTCCTGTGGTCCCCCTTCACTTTTACTTTATCCATACTTCTCCAGTCTGCTGATCCTACCCTCAATGGAGGCAGCATGGTAGCAATGAGCTTCACAGCGTAGCTGGAGGAACGGGGTTCATTTCCACTACCGTCTCTAAGGCGTATATAGATTCTCCCTGACACAGCATGGTTTTCCTCTGGGTGATCCAGTTTCCATCCACATTCCAAAGTTTTGTAAGTTGCGGGCATGCTACATTGCCGCTGGAAGCACAGCAACACTTGCAGACTGCCCTCCCGGCATATCCTCAACACAAATTCACTGTATGTTTTGATGTTTCAATATACAGGTGACAAATAAAGCTAATTTTTTCTTCAATTTTGTTTTGGACTCAAAATTTGTCTGCATTGAAACCATCTGCAAGGCATACCTCTATTCAGGGCCCCAAACAGTTCTTCAAGGAGAGGCAATACCTTACCTGCCAATCCATTGAGGGTCATCCATTGTATCTGGGGTTTCCAAGGTGGCCCCCTCTATATTGGTGAGACCCAGCGTAAATTGGGGGAACCGCTTTGTTGAGCACCTCCACTCCATCCGCCAAAAGCAGAATTTCTTGGAGGCCAACCATTTTAATTCCAATTCCCATTCCCATTCCAACATATTGGTATATGGCCTCCTCTTTTGCCATGATGAGGCCACTCTCCGGATGGAGGATTAACACCTCATATTCCGTCTGGGTAGCCTCCAACCTGATGGCATGAACATTGATTTCTCTTTCCAGTAGTTTTTTCCCTTCCCCTCCCTTCCCTCTTCTTCTATTCTCTACTCTGGCCTCGTAGCTTTTCTTCTCACCCACCTATCTCCTCCAGCTGGTGTCCCTCCTTCTTCCCTTTCTCACATAATCCACTTTCCTCTCTAGCCCTTTACCTTTCCCACCCACCTGGCTTCCCCTATCAACTTTTAGTTGGTCCTCATTCCCCTCCCCCCACCTTTTTATTCTGGAGTCTTACCCCTTCCTTCCCAGTCCTGAAGAAAGGTCTCAGTCTGAAATATCGAATGTTTATTCATTTCCATAGATGCTGCCTGACCTGCTGAGTTCCTCCAGCATTTTATGTGTGTTGCTTTGGATGTCCAGCATATGCAGAATCTCGTGGTTGTGTGAGAATGCATCAAGCTCTGCAGTTATCCAAGTCATTGATATGGTTGAATCATCTCCTATAAATGCATCTTCTGCATTCAAGGAAGTGCTTCCAGAGTACATGTCTTGGAAACCTCATAGATGCCCAATGATAAAATATGTAGAATGACTACGAGCAACTAAATGCACTGTTTCCCTTGATCTTTTCCTTGAACAGATGCTATCTCAGAAAACACAGAGACCTTTGGACTGATGCAGGTCCAGAAAGTCATTCCTATCAGCTTTGGGTATGCAATGTCCTTAGCAACTTTCAAGAGTCACAACAAGATTCACAATAAGATTCTAAGCAAGATCATTTTAACTATTCTTCCTCTTTGAATATTGCACTGTCTTCTTACATTAAAAGTGGGATCCTTTTTAAATTTCAGTTGAGCCTTTAGTTATTCATACCATATTTCAGTTAATGTTTTTGGTAGTATTTTAAAATATAATTATGTATCTTCTGGACTTGGTGGTTGTGAGAGGGAGGGATATTTCTATATATATATAAACTGAAAGGACAATTTACTTACATTCATATTCTCTATTATTCCCTTTATGGGAATCCATTCACATTTAATTTCCTAAAATTAGGTCTCTGATTGTTGGAGTTACAGATCAGGTTGTAAGATTCAATGACTTGTGACAACAATACAAAGCAAAACAAAATAACTAGGAAATACACAAAGGATTTGTTCAGAACCAGGGGAATGTTTGCTTCTGAATTAATTCAATCAAAGGAATTTAATGTTTGAATTTATATAAATTCTTCTGCTTTCCATAAACTAAATTGTAGAATTCACTTTATGAAAGTATTTTTTTCTAGCCATAATTTAATATTTGCCATTTTCTATCTTAGCAGTCCACCATAATAATCAGTGTAAAGGACTGTAAGCCTGTGGAACAGAAATCATTTTTGTCAACATAAGATCGATATGCAGACCCCAAAATTACTCATAAGGTTGAGCTTGGATGTTCAGTGTGCACTTGAAATGTGATTCACCATTAAGTGGTGAGCATATCAAGTCTAATAATAAAGATGTAAGAATGTAAGAACATAAGATGCCAGAGGAAGCCATCCTGTCTTTGCTGTGCCATTCAATAAGATTATGGGTGATCTTTTATCTCAGCAGCACTTTCCTGCACTCACCCACATCCCTCAATTCTAATCACTTCTAAAAATCAGTCAATAACTGAAATTACACTGCAACTCTGCCTCCATACCTCTCTCAAGTAGAGTTCTTCTGCAAGTGCTCAAATTGTGCTGAATACATTCACCACTTACTGAAAATGCATCTTTTTGGTCAGGTGATTTCAGATGATTCTTGAAGTAGATTAAAGGCACGCTGGCCCAGTTGTTAGAATTTTTTATATTTTCTGTCAGCTAAACTTGATCTAATTAATCACCTGAGGCCAAGGTTGGTAGCTGAATTATATCTGAACTATCAATACTACTGCATTGAGCTGCTCTGAAGAGTGACACAACTGGAGGGCAATATTGTATTTTCTACTTTGAGGACAAAGCAATTGAGATAGAGTTTAAGGAAATTCTGAGCACACCTTCTTATTATTAATCTATAGGACTGAAGGGTCTGAATGAGTCCTGGAAACAGTAAAATAAAATTTACCACATGACCATTGCTTTCAGTTTCACCCGTAATGCCTGTGGGAGCTGGAAGCAGTGAACATGGAATATCAACACCAGGATGACCTCCTTTCCCTTTTTCTACATGTTTCTAGAGATCCCGACTCTAAATGGCCAGTTTTTACAAGAGAAACTTGAGGATTTGAGGACCTGAGTTACAGGGAAGGGTTGACTATGTTAGGACTTTATTCTGTGGAGCATAAGAGAATGAGGGGAGATTTGGTAGAGGAATACAAAATTATAAGGGATACAGATAAGGTAAATGCAAACATGCTTTTTCCACTGAGGTTAGGTGAGATTAGAACTTGAAGTCATTGTTAAGGGTGAAAAGCGAAATGTTTAAGGGGAATGTAACAGGGTACCATTCTAGACCCAGAGCTTTTCACTGCAGCGGTGCCTGTTTCTTAGTGCGAGGTACAATATGCTGTTTGGATAATTTAAGTGCCAGCCCAGATAGACTAGAAAGACAGAGTGTTGGGATCAAAGATGAGAGCTGACCTTGCTCGCTCTCCCCTGATGTTCACTCCTCTCTCCATGGTGCTGAGGCTATGAAGGCTGCCCCGGGTGCTGTGCTCCGTACCCGCTAATATGACGAACTGATATTAAGGCTTTGGGCCTACTCTGGGCTGCTCCAGGGCTCAGATCAGAGGACTCATTTTGGTTCGGAATGTTGTTGCTCGCTTTTATTGCTTACATGATTTGTGTATATTTTCCCTTTCTCTGCACATCGGGAGTTGGTCTTTATTTTATTTTTTAAAATTGGATTCTTTTGGGTTTCTTTCTTTCTGGCTGCCTGTAAGCAAACAAATCTCAAAGTTGTTTAATTTATACACTCTTTAATAATAAATGTACTTTGAAACTGGAAACTCAGAGGATGGTGAGAATATGAAATGAGCAGCCAGTTGATGCAATGAATGTGGGATCGATTTCACCATTTAAGAGAAAAGTGCAACAATTCTAAAAGAGTACCAATTCAAATGAATTTTGTCATCTAGGGATCAGTGATCATAATGATATGGAGGCAAAATGCAAAGTTGTAGTTTTGGAGTTTGACAATTCCAAGTGCAAGATATTTGCATCCTTAAAAACTTCACAGAAGCCTGAAGCTGGGCAGGACAGACAAATGACAGCATCTGGCAAACCGTACAGGATCTGTGCTAAACAATCACAGACACTTCACTTTCAGGATCTTTCCAGATAACAGCTACTTAATTAGTTCCCATCACGGGATCATCAGCCTGAAGCTAATTAGTAAAGCAGAATATGCATCCACTAATTAGAAGGAGAGAGAGCAAATGCTAATTTCAGGGACCTCTGCACAGCAAAAGCTTTCTTTGGTAAGGACTGGCAATGGATTAGCATCAACATCATGCCAACTACAAGTACCCGGCCAACAAAAGGAAAGGAATCATTGCACTAGTGGAACAAATTCTAAGAATCTTTTATGCAATCCTGATGCCCTTGCCGTAGACCACCCTGACCACTTTTTGCCTCAGAACAAACAGGATCTTACAACACTACTGATGTCTATCAACTGCCAAACAATGAATGCCTAACAGGTCAGGTTTCCCTACATAAGGAAAAATGTACTAGTAAAACAGAGAGTGCAGCAAAGGTTCAATCCCAGGATGGAGGGCTCGTTGTATGAGAAAAGATTTAGCCAACTGAGGCTGTATTCTCTTGCATTTAGATGAATGACCAGAAGACATAGGAGCAAAATTAGGCCATTTAATCCATTCAGTCCACTCTGCCATATCATCATGGCTGATTTATTATCCCTTTTAACTCAGTTCTCCTGCCTTCTGCCCGTAACCTTTGACACCTCAGTGAAACGTATTAAATTATTAAGAGTTCTGAATGTAGAGTTGATATTTTCCCAGGCTGTGGTGTCAAAAACAAGGTAAGGAGTCAGCTATTCTGGTCAATACTGAGAAAAAGTCCTTGGCCTGGAGGTGATGTGTCTTCATAATTAAGCACCAAAAGACAGAGGCTCCTTTATTTAGAAAAGTCATGAGAGAATTGGATAAGATTTTTAAATATTAAGAGATTCAGGGATCTGAAGTTAGTGCATGAAAGTGGAGCTGAAGTACAGAATCAGCCATGGTCTTATAGAATGCTGAAGCCGTCAAAAGGAGTTGACTGCCCTTTTTCTGTCACTGTTTTTTTACTTCGTGTTCTTGCTCCTCAACATGCCAATGACATTGTATGGTCCACAAGAGCTACTCACTTTATGAGGTACACCTGTATATCTGCTTGTTAATGCAAATATATAAATCAGCCAATCATATGGCAGCAGCAACTCAATGCATTAAAGCATGCTGACATGGTCAAGTGGTTCAATTGTTGTTCAGATCGAACATCAGTGTTGCAAAGAAATGTGATCTAAGTGACTTTGATCATGTTGGTGCCAGAAGGGGTAGGTTAAGTATCTCAGAAGCTGTTGATTTCTGGGATTTTGATGCATAACATTCTCTCCAGCTCAGGTGCAAGAGGGATTGGAGCAGGGGGCAGTGATTCACATTTCTGGAACATCGGGACCTCTTTTGGGGCAGGCGTGACCTGTACAAAAAGGATAGGTTGTTCTTGAATCTGAGGGGGACCAATATCCTGGAAGGGAGATTTGCTAAGACTTTGAGGAAAGTTTAAACTAGAATTGCTGGGGGGTGCGAACCGAACTGAAGAAACAGAGGAAGGGGTGGTAGGCTCACAAATCAAGAAAACTTGTAGACAGTGTGAGAGGGAGGATAGGCAGGTGATAGAAAAAAGATGCGCTCAGACTGATGGTTTGAGATGTGTCTATTTTAACGCAAGGAGTATCATGAAGAAAGCGGATGAGCTTAGAGTGTGATCAGTACTTGGAGCTATGATGTTGTGGCCATTACAGAGACTTAGATGGTTCAGGGGCAAGATTGACTACTTAGAGTGCCGGGCGGAGGCAAAAACGTGGGGGCGAGGCACTGTTGATCAGAGATAGTGTCACGGCTGCAGAAAAGGAAGAAGTCATGGACGGATTGTCCATTGAGTCTCTGTGGGTGGAATTTAGAAACCGGAAGGGGTAAATACTCTACTGGGTGTTTTTATAGACCTCCCAATAATAACAGGGACATCGAAGAAAAGACAGGGAGACAGATTCTGGAATGGTGCAATAATAACAAGGTTGTCGTGATGGAAGAATATTCCCCAATATTGATTGGCTTCTCCTTAGAATGAGAGAAGGATATACTGGCTTTGGAGGCAGTGCAGAGGAGGTTCACCAGTTGATTCCAGGGATGAAGGGGTTAACCTATGAGGAGAGATTGAGTTGCATGGGACTATACTCTCTGGAGTTCAGAAGAATGGGGGGAGATCTTATAGAAACATACAAAATTTGGAAGGGATAGATAAGAGAGTAGGAAAGTTGTTTCCATTGGTAGGTGAGACTCGAACTAGGGCACATTGCCTCAAGCCTCAGGGAAGAAGATTTAGGACGGAGATGAGAAGAAACTATTTTTCACAGAGAGTGGTGAATCTATGGAATTCTCTGCCCAGGGAAGCAATTGAGGCTTCTTCACCAAATATATTTAAGAAACAGTTAGATAGGTTTTTACATAGTAAGGGAATTAAGGGTTATGGGGAACAGGCAGATAGATGGAGCTGAGTTTATGGACAGATCAATCATGATCTTATTCAATGGCGGGGCAAGCTCGATGGGCTGGATGGCCTACTCCTGCTCCTATTTATTATGTTCCTATGTTATAATGAGGGGTTTAGATGGGGTGGAGTTTGTCAGGTGTGTTCAGGAAGGTTTCCTGATACAATATGTAGATAAGCCTACAAGAGGAGAGGTTGTACTTGATCTGGTATTGGGAAATGAAGCTGGTCAGGTGTCAGGTCTCTCAGTGGGAGAGACTTTTGGAGATAGTGATCACAATTCCATCTCCATTACCATAGCATTGGAGAGGGATAGGAACAGACCAGTTAGGAAAATGTTTAATTGGAGTAAGGGGAAACATGAAGCTATCAGGCAGGAACTTGGAAACAAAAATTGGGAACAGATGTTCTCAGGGAAATGTACGGCAGAAATGTGGTAAATGTTCAGGGGATATTTGCATGGTGTTCTGCATAGGTACATTCCAATGAGACAGAGAAAGGAAGGTCAGGTAGAGAAACCATGGTGTACAAAGACTACCGAAAATCTAGCCAAGAAGAAAAGAAAAACTTGTGAAAGGTTAAAAAAAAACTAGGTAATGATAGAGATCTAGAAAATTATAAGACTAGCAAGAAGGAGCTTAAGAATGCAATTAGGAGAGCCAGAAGGGGCCATGAGAAGGCTTTGGTGAGCAGGATTAAGGAAAGCCCCAAGGCATTCTACAAGTGTGTGACGAGCAAGAGGATAAGACATGACAGAATAGGACCAATCAAGTGTGAGAGTGGAAAAGTGTATGGAACTGGCGGAGATAACGGAGGTATTTAATAAATACTTTGCTTCAGTATCCATTACAGAAAAGGACCTTAGCGATTGTAGGGATGACTTACAGTGGACTGAAAAGATTGAGCAAATAGACATTAAAAAGAGGATGTGCTGGAGCTTTTGGAAAGCATCAAATTGTTTAAGTCACCAGAACCGAACAAGATATACCCCAGGCTACAGTGGGAGGCAAGGGAGGAGATTGCTGAGCCTCTGGCAGTGATCTTTGCATCATCAATGGGGACAGGAGAGGCTCCAGAGGATTGGAAGGTTGCAGATGTTGTTCCATTATTCAAGAAAGGGAGTAGAGATAGCCCAGGAAATTATAGACCAGTGAGTCTTCCGTGGTTGGTAAGTTGATGGAGAAGATCCTGAGAGGCAGCATTGATGAACATTTGGAGAGGCATAATATGATTAGGAATAGTCAGCATGGCTTTGTCAAAGGCAGGTCATGCCTTATGAGCTTGACTGAATTTTTTGAGGATGTGACCAAACACATTAAGGTAGAGTAGTAGATGTAGTGTATATGGACTTCAGCAAAGCATTTGAGAAGGTATCCCATACAAGGCTTATTGAAAAAGTAAGGAGACATGGGATCCAAGGGGACCTTGCTTTGTGGATCCAGAACTGGCTTGCCCACAGAAGAATGTTTGTAGACGGGTCATATTCTGCATGGAGGCCGGTGACCAGTGGTGTGCCTCAGGGATCAGTTCTGGGACCCCTTCTCTTCATGATTTTTATAAATGACCCGGATGAGGAAGTGGAGGGATGGGTTAGTAAATTTGCTGATGACTCAAAGGTTGGGGGTATTGTGGATAGTGTGGAGAGCTGTCAGGGGTTATAGTGGGACATCGATAGGATGCAAACTGGGCTGAAGAGTGGCAGATGCAGTTCAACCCAGATAAGTGCGAGGGGTTCATTTTGATAGGTCAAATATGATGGCAGAATATAATATTAATGGTAAGACTCTTGGCAGTGTGGATCAGTGGGATCTTGGGGTCCATGTCCATAGGACACGCAGAGCTGTTGCACAGGTTTACTGTGTGGTTAAGAAGGCAAACAGTGCATTGGCCTTCATCAACCATGGGATTGAATTTAAGAGCCGAGAGATAATGTTACAGCTAGAAGTAATGTGGAAACAATGGAAATGGTTCAGAGTAGATTTACAGGGATGTTGCCTGGATTGAGGAGCATGCTTTAAGAGAATAGGTTGAGTGAACTTGGCCTTTTCTTCTTTGAGCGACAGAGAATGAGAGATGACCTGACAGAGGTGTATAGATGATGAGAAATATCGATCGTGTGGATAGCCAGAGGCTTTTCCCCAGGGCTGAAATGGCTAACACGAGAAGACACAGATTTAAGGTACTTGGAAGTAGGTATAGAGGAGATGTCAAGGATAAGTTTTTTAAGCAGAGAGTGGTGAGTGCGTGGAGCAACAGTGGTGCAGGCAGACACTATAGGGTCGTTTAAGAGACTAGGTACATGGAGCTTAGAAAAATAGAGGGCTATGGGTAACCCTAGGTAATTTCTAAAGTAAGTACCTGTTCGGGACAGCATTGTGGCCCGAAGGGCCTGTATTGTACTGTCAGTTTTCTATGTTTCTAAAAAACAAAAAAAATCTAGTGAGCATCAGTTTTGTAGGCAAAAATGCCTTGTTAATAATAGAGGTCAGAGGAGAATGGCCTGACTGGTTCATGTAGAAAGAAGGCAACAGGAACTCAAATAACCCATGTTACAACATTATTGTGCAGAAGATCCTTGACATGAATGAGCCACAGCAACAGAAGACAAGGAGTACATACTAAGTGGCTACTTTATTAGGTACAGGAGGTAGATCATAAAGTGCCACTGAGTGTAATCTAGGCAGTATCCTGTTAGATTTCCTCTCTGAAGTTTCCACATTCTTCCAGAACTGAATACAATATTCAAAGAGTAGTTTAACTAGGATTTTATAGAAGTGCCATTTTACCTCATGGCTCTTGAACTCAATCCCCTGAAAAATGAAGGCCAGCATACCATAAGCTTTTTTAAAAAACCTATCAACTTACACGACAACATTGATGTGGGCCTCAAGGTCCCTCTGTTCCTCAACACTGCCACAAATCCTGTCATTAACCTTGTATTCTGCCTTTAAATTCAACCTTCCATAATTAATTACCTCACAGTTTTCTGGGATGAACTCCATCAACAACTACTCAGCCAACTCTGCATCCTGTCAATGTTCCACTGTAATCTACAATAATCCTCCACACTATCCACAGCTTTGTGTCATTTGTGATCTTACTAACCCACCCTTCCACTACCATCCAATAAACCATAGTAAATTCTTCATAACAAGTCTCAAAGACTTCTGGGCTAAAGATTCTTTGTCACCACTTGATTGTTGTTGCTGTCAAGGGACCTCTGATTTCCAACTCGAAAAATCACCCTAGATATCAAGCACAGACCACATTTCCAGTCCCTGTTGAAGTCCAAAGAAAATTCAAAGAACAGCCCAATATAGCCACAAGATTTACAAGTGCAGAGTAATCATGAGACAAACTCTTTGATGTTTTGTTCTCATGCCAATAACACAGCATGCTTTTTTTTCAAACATGTTGTGTGTCCATTAACACAGTCCTCACAAATCAACTAGACAATTTAATGGTTACTCATTGTTCATTAGTCTCCTTTTGTCCAAATACACTACCTTCATTGGGTTTACATATAAGCAATAAGCCCGAGTTAAGAAAGAATTCATCACTCAAGCCACTTGGCAGCACACATTCTCAATGTTTATTCTACAGACTTCACATGCTACGAGATCAGAAAGGGTTAAGTGTCATTCAACCTGACAGACATTCATTCATTGTTCACAAATCACATATGCTACACTGGTAACTCTTTAGAACCCTTTTTAATCCTTAGTTCATTAACCTTAAGTAACCTTCTTTCTACCTCTTGTCTAGATGTTTCATATCTCGTGTCAACTATGATTCCTTCACACTTTCTCTGACTCAGTGGGACAAATCTATCCAAAACCCCCTGTAAGCGCTCCCTAAGCAAACTCCACATTTCCATTGTGCATTTCCGTGAGTATATCCATTCCCAATTAATGGTCCCCAATTTCTGCATTATAGTATCATAATTCCCTCTGCCCCAATTAAATATTTTCCCAGAGGCCATTAGACTTCTGAACTCCCTGCCATATCGCGTTCAAAGTGTCACTGGTTAATCTGTTACGTACCTTACTATACTGAATTTATGTACTTTAGTTTGTTATTTATGTGTCATTTCAGATTCAGATTCAGATTCAGTTTATTGTCATTTAAAAAACAAAAATGCAATGCAGTTAAAAAATGAGACAATGTTTATCTGTAGATTTTATCCACAGATTATGTTATGTCTGTTATATGTACTACTGTGCTTTACAACTGGTTCGGAGAAACACTGTCTTATTTTTATATACAATATATGGACAATATATGGTTACATATGTTATACAAGTGTATATATATTTAAATGAAAATAAACTTGACTTGATATTGTCTGCTCCTCTCCCTCACCAAGGCTATAGTAAAGATCAGGGAGTTGTGGTCACTGTCTCCAAAATGCTCTCCCACTGAGAGATATGACACCTTGCGTGGTGCTAGATCTAGTATGGCCTGTCTTCATACTGAATCAGAAACTCTCCTGCACACACCTACCAAATACCACCCCATCTAAACCCAGTCATTTTGATGCAGCTAAGGTATACTAGTAAAGAATTCCACTGGATCACAGAACAAAGAATGAAACAACAGTCCTTACACAGCTACATGCAGTGTTTGAGAAGCAATTTATGAAGCTAAGATAAAACCAGCAAAGCAAATCTTGAAGCTAATAAGTTATGCTGTTAACATCATCCAAAACAGAAGGCATTTTGATTTAATTGAAGTATGATTTAAGTGTTGTTCACTAACTGTTTTAATATTGAAAGGTACATCAACTATTATTCAGATAATCAGAATTAATAAAAGAGATTATTGTCATTGACCATGGATATAAAAGACAAACTGAGTTGCCCTGCCTCCCAATATTAGCCTTTTATTGATATTTTTTTAAATATATTGTATATATAACCTCTCAAGACCTGCACATCATTATGATCAGAAAGAAAATATATAATCTGCAGCAAACATTGTTAACAGCATGCTTGAGCAGCAGAGGAGATTAGTGGAACTATGCCACATTTCCAATTTCCTGAAGTCCTGATATGGAATATTAATGATCCCATATCAATTTAAAATCCAAAAAAAACAAACACTTAAACTTTCTGGCAGATGAATCCTTAGGGTTGGGAGTAATGTATGGTTAATATGGACACAGGAATTGTTGGGGAATTGCTTAGCAGAAAGAATGTCTCTGTAAGTAGGTATTATTAGCCATTTAAACCTTTATTACATATTTAATCACCAAGGAAAAGATACTCTAACTTTACCCTATATACCAAAGACATTAAAAAGGAATTTTGGAGTTCTGCATGAAACTACTATCGACATAATTCAGCTGCATAGATGTCTAATTCAACAAAAGGCACACCAAACAAATGAGTTGGTTATTTCTGTATTTGTTATTTGTTTATTTGGCTTAAAAAGACACATTTGTAAATTATTTTGTGGTCTGGTCTACTTTAGTCAGAGGGCGGTGAATCTGTGGAGTTTATTGCCACGGACAGCTGTGGGGACCAAGTCATTGGGTATATTTAAAGCAGAGAATTATAGGTTCTTGATTAGCAGGGTATCAAAGGTTATGGGGAGAAGGCAGGAGAAAGAGGTTGAGAGGGATAATAAATCAGCCATTTTGGAATGATAGACATGACTTCATGAGCCGAATGGCCTACTTCTGCATTTATGTCTTATGGTCTCATATAATTATCGTTCGGAGGAAAACTTTGGAGGAAAATAGTCTGACTATGTTTGAAGCTCCTTTTCACGGTTATTTACCAGTGAGAGACAAGGATCACCTAAAATCTTACTAAGCGTAATACTGCTTTCCATAAAGTGTATATATTATCTATCTAAAATTAATATGAAACTATATTACAGCAAGATACATATATAAAAAGTAAATAGATTATTTGTTTTAACTACATGATTTTCCTTCGGAGGCAATATATAATAATGATGTTCTAAAGCAGTAATTAATTCCAGTAGAATTTAATACTCAATATTAATTACACCTATCAGTTATAATGTTTCAGGTATAGATCTGCAACGATTGATTTAGAAATTAGGTATTGTGGGTTAGGAATTTGCATGAATTTGATACCAAAGAACAATAATTAAAATGGAATATATAACTGGGAATAAACATTTCTTATCCTTACGAATATCAGGAACAAGATCTGTACAATAGGGATCAAAATAAACTATTCCAATGGTTGTTTGAAAATGGATGATTTAATGAAAATGATTAGTGTACCATTCAACTTATGAACTATTTTAATCAACAAAACGTTTCTGTTGAAGGCATTCTACTGTGATAAATATGTACTTGTGTAATGCTGTACAAAAGCAACTGAAAAAGATTTCTTTTTATATAACCATATAACAATTACAGCACGGAAACAAGCCATCTCAGCCCTTCTAGTCCATGCTGAACGCTTACTCTCACCTAGTCCCACTGACCCGCACTCAGCCCATAACCCTCAATTCCTTTCCTGTCCATATACCTGTCTAATTTTACTTTAAATGATAATACCGAACTTGCCTCTACCACTTCTACCGGAAGCTCATTCCACACAGCTACCACCCTCTGAGTAAAGAAATTCCCCCTCATGTTATCCTTAAACCTTTGCCCACTAACTCTCAACTCATGTCCTCTTGTTTGAATCTCCCCTACTCTTAATGGAAAAAGCCTATCCACGTCAACTCTATCTATCCCCCTCATAATTTTAAATACCTCTATCAAGTCCCCCCTCAACCTTCCACGCTCCAAAGAATAAAGACCCAACTTGTTCAACCTTTCTCTGTAACTTAGGTGCTGAAACCCAGGTAACATTCTAGTAAATCTTCTCTGTACTCTCTCTATTTTATTGACATCTTTCCTATAATTTGGTGACCAGAACTATACACAATACTCCAAATTTGGCCTTACCAATGCCTTGTACAATTTTAACATTACATCCCAACTCCTATACTCAAAGCTCTGATTTATAAAGGCCAACATACCAAAAGCTTTCTTCACCACCCTATCCACATGAGATTCCACCTTCAGGGAACTATGCACCATTATTCCTAGATCACTCTGTTCTACTGCATTCTTCAATGTCCTACCATTTACCATGTATGTCCTATTTGGATTATTCCTACCAAAATGTAGCACCTCACACTTAACAGCATTAAACTCCATCTGCCATTGTTCAGCCCACTTTTTTAACTGGCCTAAATCTCTCTGCAAGCTTTGAAAACTTACTTCATTATCCACAATGCCACCTACCTTAGTATCATCTGCATACTTACTAATCCAATTTACCACCCCATCATCTAGATCATTAATGTATATGACAAACAACATTGGACCCAGTACAGATCCCTGAGGCACACCACTAGTCACCGGCCTCCAACCTGACAAACAGTAATCCACCACTACTCTCTGGCATCTCCCATGCAGCCACTGTTGAATCCATTTTACTACTTCAATATTAATACCTAACGATTGAACCTTCCTAACTAACCTTCCGTGCGGAAACTTGTCAAAGGCCTTACTGAAGTCCATATAGACAACATCCACTGCTTTACCCTCGTCAACTTTCCTCATAACCTCAAGATTTGTCAAACATGACCTTCAATGCACAAATCCATGTTGACTGTTCCTAATCAGACCCTGTCTATCCAGATAATTATATATACTATCTCTAAGAATACTTTCCATTAATTTACCCACCACTGACGTCAAACTGACAGGCCTATAATTGCTAGGTTTACTCTTAGAACCCTTTTTAAACAATGGAACCACATGAGCAATACGCCAATACTGCGGCACCATCCCCGTTTCTAATGACATTTGAAATATTTCTGTCAGAGCCCCTGCTATTTCCACATTAACTTCCCTCAAGGTCCTAGGGAATATCCTGTCAGGACCCATAGATTTATCCACTTTTATATTCCTTAAAAGCGCCAGTATACCTCCTCTTTAATCGTCATAGTTTCTATAATTTCCCTACTTGTTTCCCTTACCTTACACAATTCAATATCCTTCTCCTTAGTGAATACAGAAGAAAATAAATTGTTCAAAATCTCCCCCATCTCTTTCGGCTCCACACATAGTTGTCCACTCTGATTCTCTGAGGGAGCAATTTTATCCCTCACAATCCTTTTGTAACTGTAGAAACCCTTTGGATTTATTTTCACCTTACTTGCCAAAGCAACCTCTTACCTTCTTTTAACTTTTCTAATTTCTTTCTTCAGATTCTTCTTACATTCTTTATATTCCTCGAGCACCTCATTTACTCCATGCTGCCTATATTTATTGTAGATATCTCTCTTTTTCCTAATCAAGTTTCCAATATCCCTTGAAAACCATGGCTCTCTCAAACTTTTAACCTTTTCTTTCAACCTAACAGGAACATAAAGATTCTGTACCCTCAAAATTTCACCTTTAAATGACCTCCATTTCTCTATTACATCCTTCCCATAAATTAAATTGTCCCAATCCACTCCTTCCAAATCCTTTCGCATCTCCTCAAAGTTAGCCTTTCTCCATGTAAATCATGTTACAAACTCTTATGTAAGGAATTTCTTCTTTATGTTACTGCGGATGTTAATCAAAATGGCTTCTTTGTTTTGTTAAAAGTAAGAATGCTTCTTTGTTATGATAACTGGAGGGGGGTGCTTTCTCTCGCAGCTTGTTTGGGTTAAAATTACTGATAATGAGAATTGTATTCATTTGTTAACCAATTGGGATAGATGTTATTCTCTCTTCTGGGTCTGTAAGCTATTGTTGGTGGGCTTTTGGGGAGTCGGCACGAGGGGGGGAGAGAGAGAGGACACGATGCTGTAAGCTGGGCGATGGAACAGACCCCGAGTGGGGGGTCCGAGGCCAGGGTTTTTGGCGAGTAGAGGAGACAAAGAAAGGCGTGCCAGGGGTGCTTGGTTGATCACTTCGGGTGGTCCTGAGCTACGAGTCGAGGAGGTCTGAGGGGCTCGAATGGTGGCCAGAAGACTTCGTTAATTGAGCTCCAAAGGGTTGTGCATGAAGTGGCTTGGACTTTGATAAGTTTGGCGCCTTTTATTTTTCCTTTTATATTGTATCTCTATTAAGTACATGTTCCAGTAAGATCTATAAAGTGAACCCATTTAATCGCATATGGTGTACGGTCTGTTATTTGGCATGTTGGGGACATCATACAGCATCCACACAAGCTGATTACCCAGTCTGGCGGGGCCAAAGGCTGCTCCCCCTAGACGGAAGTGAGTTGAGCGAGCCTGAGTCTTACCAGGGGGTTACATTTATAAAGGACTGGGATGTATTTGTATTCAATTCAGAGTGCATAACTGAATATTTATAAATACCTTTGCCCATATGAAAGCATATGATTTTGGAAACAAGTATTTTTCCACTTTTTGTCTCATATGCCACCTGCTCCAGAATTCAGTAAAGTTTGCTCCCTGTCTTCTTTGCTCTATCGATATATTTTGAATTGAATTTTAGAAGACACTTATAGGACACCAGTCTTACATTGTTACTGTAAATGGCAAAAGATAGAAAGGAACATTGAGACAAATATGTAAGAGTGCTTGATGGCTCTGGGCCTGTACTTGCTGGAGTTAAGAAGAATGGGGGGGGGGGGTGAATCTCATTGAAACTCATCAAATATTGAAAGGCCTCAATATAGAGTGGATGTACGGAGATAGTTTCCTTTCGTGGTAGAGTCTAGGACCAGAGGGTACAACCTCAGAATAGAAGGAAGTCCAAAACATAAACATAAACAAAACTCCAAAACATAAAGCTAATCAAAATAAAAACTTGGATCTGGGAGTTCTTGATTTGTTGGTCCTTGCGTTCACAAGACAGCTTACAAAAACTTGCAGAATCAGCAGCTTATAGGCTTAATAGTATCCAGGTCACAATGGGTAGCACTATTACTATTAACTAGAAGTTCATCAAAAACCAGTGTCAAAATATTTTCCCTAAGCAATTACACAAAGGAAAAAGAAAATCTAACTTTGCACAGTTGTTTCTGCTGGAAAATAAACTTAGAACACAGAACAATACAGCACAGTACAGGCCCTTCAGCCCACAATGTTGTGCCTGCCTCCCATATAACCCCCACCTTAAATTCCTCCATATACCTGTCTAGAAGTCTCTTAAACTTCACTAGTGTATCTGCCTCCACCACTGACTCAGGCAGTGCATTCCACGCACCAACCACTCTCTGAGTAAAAAATCTTCCTCAAATACCCCCCTTGAACTTCCCACCCCTTACCTTAAAGCCATGACCTCTTGTATTGAGCAGTGGTGCCCTGGGGAAGAGGCGCTTGCTGTCCACTCTATCTATTCCTCTTAATATCTTATATACCTCTATCATGTCTCCTCTCATCTTCCTTCTTGCCAAAGAGTAAAACGCTAGCTCCCTTAATCTCTGATGATAATGCATACTCTTTAAGCCAGGCAGCATCCTGGTAAATCTCCTCTGTACCCTTTCCAATGCTTCCACATCCTTCCTATAGTGAGACAACCAGAACTGGACACAGTACTCCAAGCAACACACACAAAATGCTGGTGGAATGCAGCAGGCCAGGCAGCATCCATAGGGAGAAGCACTGTCAATGTTTCGGGCCGAAACCCTTGGTCAGGACTAACTGAAAGGAAAGATAGTAAGAGATTTGAAAGTAGGAGGGGGAGGGGAAAATGAGAAATGACAGGAGAAGACCTGAGAGAAGGGGTGGAGCCGATAGGCAGAAAGGTGATTGGCAAAAGGGATACAGAGCTGGAGAAGGGAAAGGATCATGGGACAGGAGGCCTAGGGAGAAAGAAAGGGGGAGGGAAGCACCAGAGGGAGATGGAGAACAGGCAGAGTGATGGGCAGAGAAAAAAAAAAGGAGGGGGGAAAATACTAAATATATCAGGGATGGGGTAAGGAGGGGAGGGGGGGGGCATTAACAGAAGTTAGAGAAGTCAATGTTCATGCCATCAGGTTGGAGGCTACCCAGCCGGTTTATAAAGTGTTGTTCCTCCATCCTGAGTATAGCTTCATCTTGACAGTAGAGGAGGCCATGGATAGACATATCAGAATGGGAATGGGACATGGAATTAAAATGTGTGGCCACTGGGAGATCCTGCTTTCTCTGGTGGACAGAGCGTAGGTGTTCAGCAAAAAGGTCTCCCAGTCTGTGTCAGGTCTCATCAATATATAAAAGGCCACACCGGGAGCACTGGACGCAGTATACCACACCAGCCGACTCACAGGTGAAGTGTTGCCTCACCTAGAAGGACTGTCTGGGGCCCTGAATGAAGGTGAGGGAGGAAGAGTAAGGGCAGGTGTAGCACTTGTTCCGCTTACAAGGGTAAGTGCCAGGAGGGAGATCGGTGGGAAGGGATGGGGGGGACAAATGGACAAGGGAGTTGCGTAGGGAGCAATCCCTGTGGAAAGCAAAAAGGGGGGGAGGGAAAGATGTGCTTGGTAGTGGGATCCTGTTGGAGATGGCAGAAGTTACAGAGAATTATACGTTGGACCCGGAGGCTGGTGGGGTGGCAGGTGAGGACAAGGGGAACCCTATCCTGAGTGGGGTGGTGGGCAGATGGGGTGAGGGCAGATGTGCGGGAAATGGGAGATTTGCGTTTGAGAGCAGAATTGATGGTGGAAGAAGGGAAGCCCCTTTGTTTAAAAAAGGACGACATCTCCTTCGTCCTGGAATGAAAAGCCTCATCATGAGAGCAGATGCGGCAGCGACGGAGGAATTGCGAGAAGGGGATAGCATTTTTGCAAGAGACAGGGTGGGAAGAGGAATAGTCCAGGTAGCTGTGAGAGTCTGTAGGCTTATAGTAGATATCAGTAGATAAGCTGTCTCCAGCGATGGAGAGAGAAAGATCAAGAAAGGGGAGGGAGGTGTCAGAAATGGACCAGGTAAATTTGAGGGCAGGGTGAAAGTTGGAGGCAAAGTTAATGAAGTCAACAAGCTCAGTATGCGTGCAGGAGGCAGCGCCAATGCAGTCATCAATGTAGCGAAGGAAAAGAGGGGGACAGATACCCGTTTAGGCTTGGAACATGGACTGTTCCACAAAGCCAACAAAGAGGCAGGCATAACTGGGACCCATGCGGGTGCCCATGGCTACACCTTTGGTTTGGAGGAAGTGGGAGGAATCAAAGGAGAAATTATTGAGAGTAAGGACTAATTCCACTAGACGGAGGAGAGTGGTGGTAGAGGGGAACCGGTTAGGTCTGGAATCCAAAAAGAAGCGGAGAGCTTTGAGACCGTCCTGATGGGGGATGGAGGTATATAGGGACTGGACGTCTATGGTGAAAATAAGGCGGTGGGGGCCAGAGAACTTAAAATCATTTAAAAAATCCAAAGCGTGAGAAGTGTCACGAACATAGGTGGGAAAGGATTGAACAAGTGGGTTTAAAACAGTGTCGAGGTATGCAGAAATGAGTTTGGTGGGGCAGGAGCAAGCTGAGACAACGGGTCTACCTGGACAGGCAGGTCTGTGGATCTTGGGTAGGAGATAGAAGCAGGAAGTGCCGGGTGTGGGAACTATGAGGTTGGTGGCAGTGGATGGCAGATCCCCAGAACTGATAAGGTTGGTGATGATATAAGAGACAGTGGCCTGGTGGTCCTTAGTGGGGTCATGATCAAGTAGTAAATAACAAGAGGCCAACAGTACTCCAAGTGTGGCCTAACCAGAGTTTTATAGAGCTGCATCATTACCTCGCGACTCTTAAACTCTATCCCTCGACTTATGAAAGCTAATCCTCCATAAGCTTTCTTAACTACCCTATCTAACTGTGAGGCAACTTTCAGGGATCTGTGGACATGTACCCCCAGATCCTTCTGCTCCTCCACACTCCCAAGTATCCTGCCATTTACATTGTACTCTGCCTTGGAGTTTGTCCTTCCAAAGTGTACCACCTCACACTTCTCCGGGTTGAACTCCATCTGCCACTTCTCAGCACACTTCTGCATCTTATCAATGTCTCTCTGCAATCTTCGACAATCCTCAGCACTATCCACAACACAACCAACCTTTGTGTCGTCTGCAAACTTGCCAACCCACCCTTCTACCCCCACATCCAGGTCATTGATAAAAATCACAAAAAGTAGAGGTCCCAGAACCGATCCTGTGGGACACCACTAGTCACAACCCTCCAATCCGAATGCACTCCCTCCACCACAACCCTCTGCTTTCAGCAGGCAAGCCAGTTCTGAATCCACCTGGCCAAACTTCCCTGGATCCCATGCCTTCTGACTTTCTGAATAATCCTACCGTGTGGTACCTTGCCAAATGCCTTACTAAAATCCATGTAGATCACATCCACTGCACTACCCTCATCTATATGCCTGGTCAACTCCTCAAAGAACTCTATCAGGCTTGTTAGACACGATCTGCCCTTCACAAAGCCATGTTGACTGTCCCTGATCAGACCATGATTCTCTAAATGCCCACAGATTCTATCTCTAAGAAACTTTTCCAACAGCTTTCCCACCGCAGATGTAAGGCTCACTGGTCTATAATTACCCAGTCTATCCCTACTACCTTTTTTGAACAAGGGGACAACATTTGCATCTCTCCAATCCTCCCGTACTATTCCCGTGGACAACGAGGACATAAAGATCCTAGCCAGAGGCTCAGCAATCTCTTTCCTCGCCTCGTGGAGCAGCCTGGGGAATATTCCATCAGGACTCGGGGACTTATCCATCCTAATGTATTTTAACAACTCCAACATCTCTCCTCCCTTAATATCAACATGCTCCAGAACATCAACCTCACTCATATTGTCCTCATTGTCATCAAGTTCCCTTTCATTGGTGAATACCGAAGAGAAGTATTCATTGAGGACCTCGCTCACTTCCACAGCCTCCAGGCACATCTTCCCACCTTTTATCTCTAATCAGTCCTATCTTCACTCCTGTCAACCTTTTCTTCTTCACATAATTGAAGAATGCCTTGGGGTTTTCCTTTACCCTACTTGCCAAGGCCTTCTCATGCCCCATTCTTGCTCTCCTCAGCCCCTTCTTAAGCTCCTTTCTTGCTACCCTATATTCCTCAATAGACTCATCTGATCCTTGCTTCATAAACCTCACGTATGCCGCCTTCTTCCATCTGACTAGATTCTCCACCTCACTTGTCACCCATGGTTCCTTCACCCTACCATTCCTTATTTTCCTCACCAGGACAAATTTGTCCCTAACATCCTGCCAGAGATCCCTAAACATTGACCACATGTCCATAGTACATTTCCCTGCAAAAACATCATCCCAATTCACACCTGCAAGTTCTAGCCTTATAGCCTCATAATTTGCCCTTACCCAATTAAAAATTTTCCTGTCCTCTCTGGTTCTATCCTTTTCCATGATAATGTTAAAGGCCAGACAGCAGTGGTCACTGTCCTCCAGATACTCACTCACTGATAGATCTGTGACCTGACCTGATTCGTTACCTAATACTAGATCTAGTATGGCATTCCCCCTAGTCGTCCTGTCAACATACTGTGACAGGAATCCATCCTCGACACACTTAACAAACTCTGCCCAGTCTAAACCATTGGAACTAATCAGATGCCAATCAATATTAGGGAAGTTAGTCACCCATGATAACAACCCTGTTATTTTTGCACCTTTCCAAAATCTGCCTCCCAATCTGCTCCTTGGTATCTCTGCTGCTACCAGGGGGCCTATAGAATATTCCCAATAGAGTAACTGCTCCCTTCCTGTTCCTGACTTCTACCCATACTGACTCAAAAGAGGATTCTGCTACATTACCCACCCTGTCTGTAGCTGTAATAGTATCCCTGACCAGTAATGCCACCCCTCCTCCCCTCCCCCCCCCTTTCTATCCCTTTTAAAGCACTGAAATCCAAGAATATTGAGAATCCATTCCTGCCCTGGTGCCAGCCAAGTCTCTGTAATGGCCATTACATCATAATTCCATGTATGTATCCAAGCTCTCAGTTCATCACCGTTGTTCCTGATGCTTCTTGCATTGAAGTACATGCACTTTAGCCCTTCTACCTTACTACCTTTACACCCTTTATTCTGTTCCTCTTTCCCCAAAGCCTCTTTATATGCTAGATCTGGCTTTATTCCATGCACTATACTTGCAGCTCTCACATGACCTTTATCATCCTCCACCTCACTATCTGCTCTAACACTCTGGTTCCCCTCCCCCTGCAAATCTAGTTTAAACCTCCCCAGAACAGCACTCGTAAACCTTCCCACAAGGATGTTAGACCCCCTCCAGTTCAGGTGCAACCCGTCCCATCAGAACAGGTCTCACCTTCCCTAGAACAAGGCCCAATTGTCCAGAAACATGAAGCCCTCCCTACTGCACCAACTCCTCAGCCACGTATTTAGCTGCATTATCTTCCTATTTCTAGCCTCACTAGCACATGGCATGGGTAGCAATCCTGAGATTGCAACCCTGGATTTCCTGTCCTTCAACTTCACACCTAACTCCCTAAATTCTCTTTGCAGGACCTCCTCCTTCTTCCTATCCACGTCATTGGTCCCTGCATGGACCACGACATCTGGCTGCTCACCCTCCCTCTTGAGAATACTGAGAACTCGATCCAAGATATCGCAGACCCTGGCACCAGGGAGGCAACAGACCACCTGGGATTCTCGATCTCTTCCACAGAACCTCCTATCTGTCCCCCTAACTATTGAACCCCCTATCTCTATTGCTCTCCTCTTTTTCCTCCTTCCCTTCTGAGCTGAGGGTCCAGTCTCGGTGCCAGAGACGCAACCACTGCAACTTGTCCCTGGTAGGTCGTCCCCACCAAAAGTATCCAAAACGGTATACTTATTATTGATGGGAATGGCCACAGGGGTGCTCTGCTCATTCTGTCTATTCCCCTTCCCTCTCCTGACAGTCACTCAACTACCTGCCTCCTGACTTTTAGGAGTGAGTATAACTCCTGTCTATTTCTGCCTCTGCCTCACAAATGATCCGAAGTTTATCCAGCTCCAGCTCCCTAACTCAGTTTGTCAGGTGCTACAGTTGGATGCACCTTTTGCAGGTGTAGTCATCAGGGACAATTGTGCTGGCCCTGACTTCCCACAAACTGCGGACAGAGCACTCGACTGCCCTAACTGCTGCCTCCATTACCTTCTCCTAAGAATTAGAATTATTAAGGAAGTTATTAGGTTAGTTAGGAAGGTTCGATCGTTAGGTATTAATATTGAAGTAGTAAAATGGATTCAACAGTGGCTAGATGGGAAATGTCAGAGAGTAGTGGTGGATAACTGTTTGTCAGGTTGGAGGCTGGTGACTAGTGGTGTGCCTCAGGGATCTGAATTGGATCCAATGTTGTTTGTCATATACATTAATGATCTGGATGATGGGGTGGTAAATTGGATTAGTAAGTATGCAGATGATACTAAGGTAGGAGGCGTTGTGGATAATGAAGTAGGTTTTCAAAGCTTGCAGAGAGATTTAGGCCAGTTAGAAGAGTGGGCTGAACGATGGCAGATGGAGTTTAATGCTGATAAGTGTGAGGTGCTACACTTTGGTAGGAATAATCCAAATAGGACATACATGGTAAATGGCAGGGCACTGAAGAATGCAGTAGAACAGAGTGATCTAGGAATAATGGTGCATAGTTCCCTGAAGGTGGAATCTCATGTGGATAGGGTGGTGAAGAAAGCTTTCGGTATGTTGGCCTTTATAAATCAGAGCATTGAGTATAGGAGTTGGGATGTAATGTTAAAATTGTACAAGGCATTGGTAAGGCCGAATTTGAAGTATTGTGTACAGTTCTAGTCACCGAATTATAGGAAAGATGTCAATAAAATAGAGAGAGTACAAAGAAGATTTACTAGAATGTTACCTGGGTTTCAGCACCTAAATTACAGGGAAAGGTTGAACAAGTTAGGTCTTTATTCTTTGGAGCGTAGAAGGTTGAGGGGGGACTTGATACAGGTATTTAAAATTATGAGGGGGATAGATCGAGTTGACGTGGATAGGCTTTTTCCATTGAGAGTAGGGGAGATTCAAACAAGAGGACATGATTTGAGTTAGGAGGCAAAAGTTTAAGGGTAACACGAGGGGGAATTTCTTTACTCAGAGAGTGGTAGCTGTGTGCAATGAGCTTCCAGTAGAAGCAGGTCCGGTATTGTCATTTAAAGTAAAATTGGATAGGTATATGGACAGGAAAGGAATAGAGGGTTATGGTCTGAGTGTGGGCCAGTGGGACTAGGTGAGTGTAAGCATCAGCACGGACTAGAAGGGCCGAGATAGCCTGTTTCCATGCTGTAATTGTTATATGGTTATATGGTTATTAAAGGAGCTTACCCGGCCTTACCTCACTGGGAGCAAGCTCGTCTTCAGCTTCTGCTCACTGAAGCCTCTCGAGCCAAAACCTTCCTACTGTGTCTCCCACTACTCTATCGCCTGCTCCGTTAATCTGCTCACTTTTTAAACTCTCCCGCTGTCTCACGCACTTGCGCAGTTGTGCCTTGTTCAAACTGCCGAAGAAATGGTAGTATGCTCCAAAATGTATCTGCATTTACTGTACAAGCTAGGTTGCAATATCAAATATTCTACTGATTCTACTTCACTGAATATTTCACTGAATATTTGTTACATGAATAAACTATGGAAAATGTAACATAAGCATTTGGCTCATTTTTGTTAAATGAATATCTATAGAATTCTAATTATCATATTTTTCCATCTTAAAGTTTCTTACCTAGTTTATATTTCAAAGTTGCTAAGTGAATCTGCACAGCGCTGCAATAATTCATAACTATCCTACAAAATAAAACATTTTAAAAGCCTTTGACACAAAAAACAATTTGCTGATATTGACTGCAGCTGAATTCTAGCTTTTTTCTGAATGTTGAAGTATGTAAAGCCACTATTGTGAAAATTGAATCCACTTCAGCATGCACAAGGCGACCTGAATGAGAAAGCAGGAACAAAGATCTTGGAGAAGATGCAGCAGTAAACTCATGAATGATGTAGTCCTGAGAGAAATCAACAGGTTCAAGCTTCATGGGGTCAACACTAAACTAGTCCCGAGACTAGAAAACCAGAGACTCTCACTAAACAAAGAGTAAACTTGGAAGATTGATAGTCATCGTCCTGGTAGAATGATCAGAGCTAAAATGGAAATAATCTAAGTTTCCATTTCAAGACTTCCATAGCCATCAACTGCATCTCACTTCAATCTATGTTTGTGTTAATAGCCACCAGTTTTGTGCTGGAAAGTCATTATAGTAGTTATCTTCATAACTGTTTGTTGTATTTGCATGTCAACTCTAAATGACTCATGGACAATGCAACCCAGCTCCCTCTGAACAGCACTCTGAACATCACTATCCAATCACGCAATATTTTAAAAATATTTTGTCTTTCTATATTTTCTACTGAGGTGAATGATCTCACGTTTTCTACATTATATTCCTTCTGCCATACCCTATTGAACAGCCTGTCTATATTCCTTGAAGCCTCTCTGCATTCCCATACTGTCACCTGGATCATAAGTAAATGCCTCAGAAAGGCAACATTCATTATAAAGGACCCCCATCACCCAGGACATGCTGGCCCTCTTTCATTGGTACTGTTACGAAGGATGAACAGCTCTGATGGGCAGAAGGGTGCAGGGTTGCCCATGTCCCCCTCCCCTGGGAGAATTACAAACCGTTACTGTTGCCAGGCTGCTAATGAGAGAGAAAGAGATGGAACAAAACATACTGGAGATGGAACATTTGCTTCAGACAAGGGAGAGATAACACCGGGGGAGAGAGACCATATTATGACTCCTGTAAGACTCACAGCTCCAGAGAGGTCTGTTTACTTGGTACTATTCTTTTTATTAAAATTCCTCAATGGACAGCTGGAGTGGGCTGGTTTGATGGGCTAAGCCATTCAAAACTGATTGACACCTGAGACCCAGTGAGTAGGGATAAAAGTGAGATCTGGGGAGACACCCCTCAGACGCATCAAGAGACACTGTTTAAGTGTTGGAACCCACAAGAAAAGTTGGGGGGGGAGATCGGAGACCGAACGAAGGACCGGTCAATTTTAACTCACAGTGTTTATAGCGAGGCCGCTGGGGGCTTGTGTGTGTATCCACCCTTGCCTGGGTGACGAGTCCACCATAGAAGAACGGTCTAGCTAAAGGACAGAGGGGTCATACCTGAATGGCCACAACAACACATCGATGGATCAAGAAAGTAAAGGAAGGTTTGAATGACTGTAGCTGTCACTGTTCGCTCTCTCTCTCTCTCTCTCTCTCTCTCTCTCTCTCTCTCTCTCTCCCTCCAACAGTTACAACAAAAGAATCAACAACTACCTCAGCCTACATGAACTGAACTGAACTTTATACTTTCCCATGATAATTCCTTATCCCCTAGACAATGATAGAGCTTGTTTATTATTGATTATTATTATACCCACACTTCTAGGTTTAGTATTGCTAACGTGTATTATCTGTATATTTGCATTGCTGATATTGATTTGTATATTTTACTAATAAACACTGCATTTTGAAAATAGTACCAGACTCCAACGGACACTTCTATCTTTGCTGGTAAGACACCCAGTTACGGGGTACGTAACAGTACCATCAGGAAGGATGTACAGAATCCTAAAGGCACACACGCAACGATTCAGTAACAGCTTCTTCCCCTCTGCCATTTGATACCTGACTGAAATGAACTAAATTGAATTGACTTTATTACTTACATCCTCCATCTACACAAGGAGTAAAAATGTTTGTATTACGTCTCCATCTAAACTTTCAATGTGCAATTTATAGTAATTTAAATAAATGTACATACAACAGGATAGTCAATATAACATAGAAATACAGTTGTGTCAACATGAATTAATCAGTCTGATGGCCTGGTGCAAGAAGCTGTCCCAGAGCTTGTTGGTCCTGGCTTTTATGCTGCAGTACCGTTTCCCGGGTGGTAGCAGCTGGAACAGTTCGTGGTTGGAATGACTCAGGTCTCCAATGATCCTTCTGACCCTTTTAACACATCTGTCTTTCTAAATGTCCTGAATAGTGGGAAGTTCACATCTACAGATGTGCTGGGCTGTCCGCACCACTCTCTGCAGAGTCCTGTGATTGAGGGAAGTACAGTTCCCATAACAGGCAGTGATGCAGCCAGTCAGGATGTTCTCAATCGTTCCCCTATAGAAAGTTCTTAGAATTTGGGTTGGCCATACCAAACTTCTTCAAATGTCTGAGGTGAAAGAGGCACTGTTGTGTCTTTTTCACCATACAGCCTGTACAGACCACGTGAGATCCTCAGTGATGTTTATGCCAAGGAACTTAAAGCTGTTTACACTCTCAACCCCAGATCCATTGATGTCTATAGAGGTTAGCCTGACTCCATTCCTCCTGTCGTCCACAACCAGCTCCTTAGTTTTTGCGACATTGAGGGAGAGGTTGTTTTCCTGACACAACTGTGTAAGGGTGATGACTTCTTCTCTGTAGGCCTCCTCATTATTATTTGAGAGTAGGCCAATCAGTGTAGTGTTGCCAGCAGATTGGCTGTGGGTGGTGACACAGTCATGGTATACAGAGAGTAAAGGAGGTGACTTAGTACAGAGCCTTAAGGAGCACCTGTGTTGAGGGTCAGAGGGGCAGAAATGAGGCAGCCCACTCTTACCACCTGCCGGCAATCTGACAGGAAGTCCAGGATCCAGCTACACAAGGTTGTGGTCTCTGAGCTTCTTGTTGAGCCTGGAGGGAATTATGGTGTTGAATGCTCCACTGTAGTCCAAGAACAGCATTTTCACATAAGCATCCTTCTTCTCCAGATGTGTAAGGACGGTGTGTAGAGCTGTGGCTATTGCGTCATCTGTCAATCGGTTGTGTCAGTATGCGAACTGTAGGAGGTCCAGTGTGGGTGGTAGCATGCTACAGATGTAGTCCTTGACCAGCCTCTCAAAGCATTTGCTTATTATTGAGATGAGTGAACATTGAACCCATGAACATGACCTCACTACTTTTTAATTGTTATTTTGCACTACTTATTTAACGATTTTATATATACTTACTGTAATGCTGCTGAAAAGAAAACAAATTTCATGACATATGCCAGTGATATTAAACCCAATTCTGATTCTGAAATAAATAGATAGATAGATAGATAGATAGATAAATATTAGTCAGCAAGTTCATAAATCGGTTAGTAGGTAGGTAGATAAACAAATAAAAAGAAAGAGACTGATTTCAGCTGTTAAACTTGTACCATTTCACCATAGAAGTAGCAGTGAGTCACTGGTGTTGGTAAACTAGTTTAACCAGCTCTCTAGATATCTAGATTCTTGATTAGCTGGAATCAGCAGAAATTTTATAAACTTCTAGGTCTTAAGTTTTCAGAGGCAGGAAGAATAGACTTCTTTGTAATTCAGTTACATTTCAAACATTGGACTGTTGAACGACTAAACAATCACCTGTAGTCACCATGTCAGGAAACAACTGATTCAAATACAAAAGTCTAAATCAGTGAAATTCAGCTCAATCTCACTGAGTAATGCTGCTTCACCATGCCAGAGATAAAGAATCACAAAATCCCGTGAAAGTCAAGCAACAGTTATTCTGGTGAAGTTTCACTTAGTCTTGTGAACAATTACCGTAACAGAATCAATCAGTGTATACAGACATTCATGAAAAGCAGCACTCACAGCTCAGAGGTTTTCATCATGTGTTTGAAGCCATTATCTTTTCGTCTGGTTCCACCTAGCACCTAACATCCTCTGTCCCATCCCTCCTTCTCAATTTCATATATGGATCATCTTGTCTCTATGTTCTCAATCCTCATGTGAGCTCTCAACATGAACAGTTAAGCATCCCTACAGATTCTACAGATGCGACTTGATCCACTGAGTACTTCCAGCAGTTTATCTTTTGTTAGTTTTGTTCAATATTGAATCCGGAAGGTTTTAATATTGATGAGGCTAATGGTTCAATGGTTCAAGTTTCAGATAGCTTTGGGCCTCCCAGTAAGGGCACACAAACTGTACAAGGTGTCTCCTTGGAGCAAAAATTAGGCCCAAAGCATTTTTCGTTCCTTTTGGCAAACATTAATAATCGCTGTGAGATGTCAGTACCAATTAAATTGGAATTGCTGTTATAATACTTTTATTCACATGCACATGTTTCTATACTTCCACTTACAAAGTTATAGTACTTGTCCTTTGCCATTTTGGTAAGATTTCAATATTTCTCCATTGTTTGGCAGCATGATACAATTACAGCTATTCATTACTTTTATCAAAGCAAGTGTCAAGGGACACCTGCAATCAGCAACATTGGCAGATGCCCTTCCAAATGAGCTTTCATTATTGCCCTTTCCTTCTAGAGAGAAAAAGGAATGATGAAAGGTCTTTCCGGTTGAGATTCAAGCTCAATCTCCGTGATGAAAAGGAGATTTCTCAAAACCTTATGGTCTCCTTTCAGTAACAATTTCCATACTCAGTAATACGACCAAAGTATTTTAACAAATAAGATACTGGCAAAGTCTGCTACAACAGTTAAGATTACACATTCATTAAAAATCTGGAATTGTATTCAGAATATATTTAGTAATTCTGCCCCACTTCATGGGTTAATTGATAAAAAGTTTATTTTCGATAGGTTATATCTTATGATAATAGAACCTACAGGGTTTATTAATAGAAATGTATCTCTTTGCCCTCATATTTTTAATTGTAATTGCAAGTGTAATTTCAGTTTCCTAACAGAAGCTTCAAAGTTTACATCTTTTTTTTTGTAATTTATTTTTTTATTGAAGTTCATCAAACAAACATTTCCATAAGATGTATTGCAGACATTGTAGATATATATCATTAAATCATATATATCACAAATCTCCACAAAGTATTTATCTGGGGTACACACTTATAGAAAAGAGTGGAAAGAAAAAACAAGCAAAAGGAAAGAACTATGTACAAGTAGGAAGTAATACTTTTTTTTACGGCAGATTCATTGATTTGTGAGAATAAAATCAGGCCTATGAAGCATTATGTAGTTAAACAATTTTTCCCAGTATGAATCAAATTGTTCCAGCTTATGATTAACAGATGCTGTTATCTTCTCCATTTTGTAAACATCCATTGTAATTTCCATCCATGTATTTAAAGTTGGGCTCTCCTGTGATAACCATTTCCTAGTAAGAGTCTTTTTACCAGCCACCAACAGTATATTCATTAAATACGTATCTCTTTTCAACCATTCTTGAGGTATATATCCATATGATCTTACTCTCCAAGGGTATTTCACATTTAAAGATGTCTTGTAGGGCATTGTGTATCCCCCTCCAATAGTTTTTGATAACAGGGCAGTCCCAAAAAATATGATAATGATTTGCATTTTGATTTCCACAATTTCTCCAGCAAACAGGGAGGTTACTATCATAATGGGATTTCTGAGAGGGTGTAATAAAATATCTTATCAAGTTTTTCCATCCAAACTCCCTCCATTTCTGTGAACTGGTACACTTCCATTGATATCTCCATATTGTTGTCCATTCTTCCTCAGATATAATTATCCCTCCTTCCTTCTCCCATTTTGTTTTAATGTATGAAGTCGAATGTGTTTTAAGATTTGACAACCCCTTATGCATGCTTGAAATGATTCTACTACCATTATCTGAATTATATGCTTTTCTAAAGAGCTCTATCAAGCATGTATTTGCCTTGGTTACATTTTCAAGCATCGTATTAACATATTGTCGCATCTGTAAATACCGATATAAATCTTGTTTTTCTAATAAGTGTTTCTCTTTAAGCATTTCAAAACTGAACAGTGTTCCTTCTTTCATTATGTTGCAAAGAACTGTTATTCCTTTAGCTGTCCAGTCCTTAAATCTAGCATCCAATTTATTTGGTGTAAAATCCGAGTCATATGCACACCATTTAAGAATTGTAATATCTTCCTCTAGATTATATTCTTTTATAGTAGTTTTCCATATTTTAAGAGTCAATTTCACCCATGGGTTATCAATAGTATTTATGTACCTTTGCAGTTTGTTATCAGCCAAAATTGCTTGTATGGGGATGGGAAGTACTCGCTCCTTAATGTTTTTCCATTGAGGGTTGCACCAATATATCACAGCTCTCAACTGTGCTGCAAAATAATAATCTCTAAGAGAAGGTAGGCCCCATCCCCCCTTTTCCTTTGCTAATTGCAACATTTTGAGATGTACTCTAGGCCTTTTACCCTGCCAAATATACCTTGATAGCATCTTGTTCCATTCATTGAATTGATTTTGATTAATCTCTATTGGTAGGGTCTGAAAGAGATATAACAGTCTGGGCAGTATATTCATTTTAATAGACTCAATCTTTGAACTGAGACTGAAAAAAGGAATCAGGTTCCATCTTTCCACATCTTCCTTAATTTTTTTATATAAAGGCTGATAATTACATTTTGATAATTTTGCCAAATCTTTTGGCATAATGATGGCCAAATATTTGAAAGACTCTGTGTGCCATGTCCAGGGGTATCGACTTTCAATTTCTCTTGGTGGGCTATAGTAATATGAAAGTAATTGGGTTTTATCTATGTTGATCTTGTATCCTAATAATTGACCATATTGTTCAAAGGATTGCATCAATTTAGGTAAAGAGCATGTTGGTTGCCCTAGATAGATCAAAATGTCATCCACATAACAAGCCAATTTATGCTCTGTCCCTTTAATAGTAATTCCCCTGATATCTTCATTTTGTCTGATGTATTGAGCTAATGGTTCCAGATATAACGCGAAGAGTAGTGGTGACCATGCACAACCCTATCTCGTGCCCCTTTCTAGGGTAAGACTATTTGATAAATATCCATTGATTTTAATCCTAGCAGTAGGATTGTCATTAGTGTCTGTATAGTTTTAATAATTGTGTCTTGGAAACCAACTCTATATAAAACTCTGTAAAGAAAATTCCAATTAACCGAATCAAATGCTTTTTCAGCGTCCACGCTTATCACTATTGCTTCGATTTTATTTTTTTGTATATGATCCATAATGTGAAGTGTCCTTCGTATATTGTTTTGTGTCTGGCGTTGTCATATAAAACCTGTCTGATTGTTATGTATCAGTATGGGTAGAAACTCCTCTAATCGTTTGGCCATGATGGAGGTAAATAACCTATCATCTACATTAAGAACGGATATTGGTCTAAATAACCTGCATTCCATTTTATCCTTGCCTTTTCGGTACAGCTGAGATTATTGCTTCCTTCCAACTGGGTGGCATTTGTGCCTTTTTTAGAACCCAGTTCAGTATGGGCAGTAAAACAGGAATTAACTCATTTTTAAATTCTTTGTACCACTCTGCCGTATACCCATCTGATCCTGGTGACTTGCTTAACTTAAGCCTACTAATTGCAGCTTTTAATTCAACTTCAATTATGTCAGCAGTCATCGTTCTATTTTGTTCTTCACTTAAAGTGGGTAACTCTAGAGAATTCAAGAAGGTGTCAATTTAGGTTATGCTTCCCCCTGGAACTTTGGAATATAGAGTTTTGTAAAACACTTCAAAAGCTTCTTGAATTTCATTTAACTTTTTTTTTATCATTTTCGTTCTTGGGTCCCTAATTCCATGAATTGTATTTTCTGCTATCTTTTTTTTCAGTTTCCACGCCAGTATTTTCATAGATTTCGATCCACTTTCATAATGACTCTGTTTCAGAAACATTAAGTTTTTCCTAATTTCTTGCATAGCCAAATTATTTATTTCATTCCTAATTCTTTTAATTTCCCCAATGTATCCTGTGCCAAATTCAATTTGTGTTTTTTCTCTAGTTCCTTCAGCCTATTTTGTAATTCCTCTAATGTTTTATTCCTTATTTTTTTCTTATATGAAGATATCCCTATAATTTTCCCTCTTAAGACCGCCTTCAGAGTATCCCATAAAATGGGAGGTGAAACCTCTCCATTATCATTAAATTCTAAGTAGAGACCAATTTCTTTTTTAATTTGTTCCTTAAAGTACGGATCATTGAGTAGACTTGAATTTAGTTTCCAAATAGTATTCTTTGGTTGTAGGTCAAAATCAACAGATAAATATATAGGTGCATGGTCACTTACATCTATTGTCCCAATTCCACAGGTGTTTATTTTGTCTTTGTCTTTTCCAAATGTTATGAAGTAGTCTATTCTTGTATATACAGAATGGGGAGCAGAATAATGAGTGTAATCCCTTCTGTCAGGGAAAAGGTCCCTCCATATATCAATTAAACCAACATCCTCAAAAAGTGTATTAACTTTCTTGTGTAAAGATTTTGTTTCATAGGTTTTTCTATTGGAAGAGTCTAAGTTTGGTTGTAATTGTAAATTTAAGTCTTCCCCACATATCAGGAGACCTTCTGATTCCGTTACCATAATATCAGTAATTTTCTGAAAGAAACTAATATCACTTCCCAGGGGTGTGTATATATTCAATAGAGTAACTGAATTGCCCTCTATATTCCCTCTTACCAGAATATATCTGTCCTCTTTATCTCCCATTTCGAATACTTTTTCAAAATTTAGCTTACTTGAGATAAAACTAGCAACTCCTCTTCTATGTCCTGATTTATATGAGGAGAAAAACAGATTAGTGAAGCCCATTCTCTTTAGTTTTTTTATGCACATTGTCACTTAAATGAGTTTCCTGTAAATATACTACATGGGCTTGTTCTTTTTTCATTTTGGATGAAATTCTCTTATGTTTTATTGGATTTAATAGCCTATTGACATTAAAAGAAATGAATTTTACCTTGTCCTTAGCCATATGTATTTATCTGTCAATGTATCATTGAAATTAGAATAAAACTTAATCGATCTACTCCCTGAACAAATAAGAACCAAGAAACGTGAATAATAACAAAAATGGTAACTAACGTGTCATTCCAAGGCTGAGGTCTCTAGTAGATGACCCTGCATTGAGCTAGAGGCAATGTCTAGCTGTGGGGGATAACCCCTCCTACTTGTGAGTTGAGGGCCCCCATTGCAGTATTCATAAAAGTCAGTGAACAAATCCATTACACAGAATAGATTTCCCTGTGTACTCCTATATACGTATATATATATACACTTACACACCCACATTACATACATACATACACACACACATATAGATATATATTCTGATTTTGGTGGGGGGAAAAGGAGTAAGTGAGTGAATAAAGAATAACAACTAAGTAATATAAAATCCACATTATAATAAGTATTTCTCGAGATAGGTATATCACCGTGTACTTTTGCTTCCGTTTAGCTTCTCAACATTTTTAAAGTTAGTCCTGTTGTCATAAAACACTCGAAGTTTAGCAGGGTACGGAGTTTGAAATCTAATCTTATTTTGCTTTAGTACTCGCTTTACTTCAGAGTATTCTTTGCATTTCTGGAGGACCGCGGGGGGGGGGTAATCTTGTTCGAAATATATTAATTTATCCTCTAAAAAGACTCTCTTCTTACCCCAAGCCCTTCGTAGAATCTCTGCCTTGGTGCTGTACTGAAGGAATTTAATTATTGTTGAGCGTGGCTTTCTATCCAGAGTAGGTTTTGGGACTAATGCATGGTGGGCTCTTTCGACTTCCAGCTTCATAGCCGGGGGAAGATCCAGCGCGTCCCGCAGTAACATTCCGACAAACTCCGTCATAGATGAGCCCTCCGCTCCTTTGGGAACATTGTAGATTCTGATATTTTTCTGCCGTGATCTTCCCTCCAGGTCAAGCAGTCTGCCTTCTTGATGATTTCATATTTTTATTGTCTTACTCAGTATCCATTCCACGTTTTGAATGCGATCTTCCACCTTCTCAATTCGAGTTCTGATTGACGCTGGCGAGCTCTGATTTAATATCACGGAGCTGCTGCTCTATTTCTTTCTGGAACTCTAGATATTCGCTGCTTTGCCTGAACGAGGCCCAGCAGCCACCTCGCTAGCACGCGGTCGGGTAGGAGAGCTGCTCGCTGCACTCTCAGCCGCAGGCTCTACAGTGTCGCTTTTTAAATTTCCATTTCTTTTCCCCATTTTTGCCCCTCTTTTCAGTTCAAATATTTTTCAAAAAATATCATATTTGATGGGTTAACGGGGCTTAATACGCATTTTTCAGGAGGAGCTAGTGATTTAAGCTGCCATTCTCAACGATGACGTCACTTGAAACCACAAACCTCATTGCTGATAAGACCAGCTTGTCAATTCCCAATTTTCTTTGAGAAGGTGCTGGTTAATCACTACCCGAATTGCTGCATCCCAACTTTTGAAAATATTCCCAGTATGAAATTGTGATGGATATTTGCTTCCTGAACGAGGAGGCCTGATGATTTTCAAGCTCAACTTTCTAAACACAGTAACTGCCACTTGTAAGATCAAACAGCGAAAGTTAAACTTCCAAATGTCTCCTTGTTTAACTTCTGGTCATAAATGGGAGACAGTCTTCAGTTATTAAAATGTAAATATCAAGCAGTAATCAGCATGAAGTTAAAAACAAAGTACTGTCTGTAGAGCAGTTTTGCAAACAAGTTCTATATATAACAGATGCTCTGTCTGCAGGAAGCAGGATATTGGGTCACTGCGCCTGGTTTATCGCTACTCAAGAGGTGCAGTGTAAGACAATGGGTTATTTAATTTGGCTTATTTCAAATCAGTCTGGATGGCTAAGTTGGTTAGTTCAAAGAAAGCAGACAGATGGAGACAATAATTTAGCATATCAATAACTGATCTATTAATAGGTTGGGAGTTTTATGTACTCAGAGAACTCAGGTTTACAGCATTAATTATGGGTAGCTGGGAATTGTGTCTCCAAAAAGCTTTTAGACTATTTCTGTAAAATGGTCAGAGAAAATATCATAAACAGTAAAACAGTGCAAAGATGCATTCAAAAATAATGGCATGAAAAGTTTCTAAATATCAAAAATAATACTATAAAGAGTAGTAAACAGAGAAAAACTATAGGTTGTTCCAAGCATCTTGGAGAACTTGGCACGGTACGTCTGCAGACTTTGGCTGTCTTGCTTACTTCTGTCTCTCCAGGTAATCCCAAGCAGCCTTGATGATGTTGAGATCAGGTCTCTGTAAGGGCCATACCATCAGAAGCCATATAAAAACTCTAGGGTGTCTAAGACTTTTGCACAGTACTATACATGTGAAGTCACCCAAGTAGCAAAGAAACTGTATAAATGCAAAGAGCCATTTAAGCTTATTAGGAATGGTTAAAGAACATCAAGAAAAATGATAGAAGGATGGGATAATCCATCCGCTGGCTTTGATTTCTGCAACGGACAATTTTGTACCTGTGTTTTTGAAGTCATTTGTGTTTCTAAAATAGTTTGTAATTTGGAAATGTTTTATAAGATAGAAATCCTCTGTGGGTTTTAAATGTGTTTTAAGAAATTTTTTTGGATTCAAAGGTGTATCGCTGCAAATAAATGAACTGTGTTTAAAATACTTTGTTAGCTGGAAGTATCTTCTCCTAGGTAGGGAGAGGAGACACACCACTCAAATAGAGGGTACTGGCAGCTAAGCTCATCAAGGAGAATAAACAGAGCAGTAAACTAGTCTTTGAAGATTGGGTAGTTACAGTATAATCTCCTTTTAGGGAGAGTACTCATGGTTATTTATATCTGATAGGGCTTAAGGTCTTCATTTGAGTTCAGAATTTCATGGTCAGCAAACTCAGTACCATGACAAAATAAAATAGGGACTTCCATGATTTTGATGAACTGATGACAGGGGTGGTGGAGATCACAAGCTTGGCAGATGTGTCAGTGAAATAGTTATGACATTTTAAAAACATAGAAACATAGAAAACCTGCAGCACAAACCACCCCCTTCAGCCCACAAAGCTGTGCTGAACATGTCCTTACCTTAGAACTACCTAGGCTTACCCATAGCCCTCTATTTTTCTAAGCTCCATGTATGCATCCAGGAGTTTCTTAAAAGACCCTATCATTTCCGCCTCCACTACCGCCACCAGCAGCCCATTCCACACACTCACCACTCTCAGCGTAATAAACTTACCCCTGACATCTCCTCTGTACCTATTTCCAAGCACCTTAAAACTATGCCCTCTCATGCTAGCCATTTCAGCCCAGGGAAAAAGCCTCTGACAATCCACACGATCAATGCCTCTCATTATCTTGTACACCTCTATCAGGTCACCTCTCATCCTCCGTCGCTCCAAGGAGAGAAGGTCGAGTTCACTCAACCTATTCTCATAAGGCATGCTCCCCAATCCAGGCAACATACTTGCAAATCTCCTCTGCACCTTTTCTATGGTTTCTACATCCTTCCTGTAGTGAGGCAACCAGAACTGAGCACAGTACTCCAAGTGGGGTCTGACCAGGGTCCTATATAGAATATAGAACATAGAACAATACAGCACAGTACAGGCCCTTCGGCCCACAATGTTGTGCCGACTCTGAAACCTTGCCTCCCATTATCAGGGTCCGGTCCAGTCCGGAATCCGCGTTCCAGGTCTCAATCTGGTCCGAGGGCTCCGGACTCTGGGTCCTGCAGTTGCCCCTCCCGTCACCCGTGAACTAGTTAGGACCCTCCTGGCTCAAGGAGGCACACCTGTGACTCATTGAGCTGCAGGTGTTTATAAGGGGCCTTGGGACTGGGACCAGGTGGGTGGTCGTTTTGTTCTGTTTCTCCGCCGGCTCCAAACTCTTCTCTGCATTCTGTTATCCTGCCTGGGCTCAGATCTACTCCTCATCATGTTTCTCTGCCCCGTACCAGTACGGCCAGGTTCGTCCTCTCCCCCACCTTTCTTCCCATGCGCTGGTCCCGCTTGTCCGCTCGTTTGTTTCATTCACGTGGTCGCGCTGTCTGCCAGCCTTTTCCGATTTTCCTGCTATCATGGCTGTTGTGTTGGTCACCCTGGACCTATGCCCGTCCCTACCCCTTGCCTCCGTCGGGCAGGTCCAGCCGACCTGCCGATGCCTGGTGGTGGTTCTGCCCGTTCCTATCCCTTGCCTCCGTTGGGCAGACCCAGCCGGTCTGCCGCTGCCCGGCGGAGGATCTGCCCCGTCCTCCTCTTCCGCCCGAACCTTGGGATTGTGCCCTGCACCTACCTAAGGGTCCGCATCATGCCCAGGCCTCCGGTGTTTCCACCTGGGAGGCGGCCCTACCCAGGACATATGCGGCCCGCCCAAGGGCGGCTCTCTGCCAGCCTATCTAGCCACCTAGACCTGCCTGCCTGAACCCCGGGGACCTGCCTGCCTGAAACCGGGGACCTGTCTGCCTGCCTTGCCTGAACCCCAGGAGACTGTCTACCTGAACTCGAACTCCGGGATCCCGCTCCACTCTGCCTGCCTGAACTCCGGGGGCCCACTCCGCTCTGCCTGCCTGAACTCCGGGAGCCCACTCCGCTCTACCTGCCTGACACTCTATCTACCTGAACCCCAGCTCTAATCCTGTCCTCCCCCTAGTACTTCAGTGTCTGCGTCCTGCCTTTGGGTCCATCCGGCCGCATTCCTGACACCCATATAACCCTCCACCTTAAATTCCTCCATATATCTGTCTAGTATTCTCTGAATTTTCACTAGTGTATCTGCCTCCACCACTGACACAGGCAGTGCATTCCATGCACCAACCACTCTCTGAGTAAAAAACCTTCCTCTTCTTGAACTTTCTACCCCTTACCTTAAAGCCATGTCCTATAGTTGCAACATTATCTCACAGCTCTTAAACTCAATCCCATGATTGATGAAGGCCAATGCACTGTATGCCTTCTTAACTACAGAGTCAACCTGCATAACAGCTTTGCGTGTCCTTTGGACTCGGACCCCAAGATCCCTCTGATCCTTCACACTGCCAAGAGTCTTCGTATTAATGCTATATTCTGCCATCATATTTGATCTACCAAAATGAATCACCTCACACTTATCTAGGCTGAACTCCATCTGCCACTTCTCAGCCCAGTTTTGCATACTATCAATGACCTGCTGTAACCTCTAACAGCCCTCCACACTATCCACAACACCCCCTACCTTTGTGTCCTCAGCAAATTTACTAACCCACCCCTCCAGTTCCTCATCCAGGTCATTTATAAAAATCACAAAGAGAAGGGGTCCCAGAACAGATCCCTGAGACACATCACTGGTCACCGACCACCATGCAGAATATGACCCATCTACAACCACTCTACGCCTTCTGTGGGCAAGCCAATTCTGGATCCACAAAGCAATCCCATGCCTCCTTACTTTCTCAATAAGCCTTGTATGGGACAGCTTATCAAATGCCTTGCTAAAATCCATATACACTACATCTACGGCTCTACCTTCATCAATGTGTTTAGTCACATCCTCAAAAAATTCAATCAGGCTCATAAGGCACGACCTGCCTTTGACAAAGCCATGCTGACTATTCCTAATCATATTATGCCTCTCCAAATGTTCATAAATGCTGCCTCTCAGTATCTTCTCCATCAACTTACCAACCACTGAAGTAAGATTCACTAGTCTATAATTTCCTGGGCTATCCCTCCTCCCTTTCGTGAATGAGGGAATAACATCCACAACCCTCCAGTCCTCCAGAACCTCTCCTGTCCTCATTGATGATGCAAAGATCATCGCCAGAGGCTCAGCAATCTGCTCCCTTGCCTCCCACGGGAGCCTGGGGTATATCTCATCCAGTCCTGGTGATTTATCCAACTTGATGCTTTCCAAAAACTCCAGCACAACCTTTTCCTTAATACCTACATGCTCAAGCTTTTCAGTCTCCTGCAAGTCATCCCTACAATCGCCAAGATCCTTTTCCATAGTGAACACTGAAGCAAAGTATTCATTAAGTACCTCTGCCATCTTCTCCAGTTCCATACACACTTTTCCACTGTCACACTTGATTGGTCCTTCCTCTTACGTCTTATCCTATTGCTCTTCACATACTTATAGAATGCCTTGGGGTTTTCCTTAATCTTGTCCATCAAGACCTTCTCATGGCCCCTTCTGGCTCTCCAAATTTCATTCTTAAGCTCCTTCCTGCTAGCCTTATAATCTTCTAGATCTCTATCATTATCTAGCTTTTTGAACCTTTCGTAAGCTCTTCTTTTCTTCTTGACTAGATTTATAACACTATGGTTCCTCTACTCTACCATCCTTTCCATCTCATTGGAATGTATCTACGCAGAACCCCATGCAAATATTCCCTGAACATTTGCCACATTTCTTGCAAACATATTGTTTGTTGTTGCAATGGTTGGTGGACTTATGTAGGAATAAATGTCTATCAAATGGGCTTTTTTGTCCTGAAAGATGACATGCTACACTCTTCCAAGCAAATATTCAATCACAACACTGACTTGAATTTGGCAGATAGCTAGAAATCTTAGAAGAGACAGGAACGCAAGAGATTCTGCAGATGCTGGAAATTCTGAACGACACACACAAAATGCCGGAGAAACTCAGCAGATCAGGCAGCATCTATGGAGAGGAATAAACAGTTGAAGCTCTGGGCCAATTCCTGATGAAGGGTCTCAACCTGAAAAGTCGACTATTGCATTTTGTGTGGGTGCTGTTCTAGAAGAGATAGGAGATGAGTTAATTGCAGAATACCCAACCACTGATAAATCAAAGAAGTCTTGTTTCTCTAGACACGATGAATCCCCTTTTTTTGTGCAAGTAGAATTGTAAATAACTTTTGCAGCATGTTTGTGTGCTTTGTGTAACTTATCACATTAAATTGTGATTTCCTGGTGGTGCTACTAGTGCTTATTTATTACCTGCTCTGCTGCACTGACTACACAAATGTTGCTCATACACATTGTCACCCCTGCACATAAAATCAGGTCTGAACAATAAGATCATTAAGTACCTGCAGATTTCTTGAGAATTGAAATGTAAGAGAGTTCTTTGTACCAAACTCGGCTGAATTTTGGAGCAGTATTGCAGAATTTGATTATCATTACAGAGACTTCTATATTTCCAGTAGAATCTGTGCCTTAACAGTGGTGTGCAACCAGAAACAGGAGAATGTAAGCTAAATTCAAGACCTCCTTCCCTTATCAGATGAAGGTAGAGGGAAAATAGCATTGGAGATCTCAAATTCTTCGTGCAACCAGTGACAAATCTACATAAATGCAAACATTTTCACAAAATATCATTATTGAGATTTGCCTCTTTCTACAAGTAGACACTTGACAATGCGTCATGCCTGGATTACTCTTCCTGTGGAGGCAAAGGGCCTAAGGTTCTGAGACTGTCAATCATTTTCAGTTGGCTACAGATGATTTATGCAACATATCACAGCAGTGTGACACTCTACTCCTAGTTAGTGGAATTCTTCTCCTCCACCTTATGGAGATAGCAGCAGGCAGAATGGTCATGGTACACTGCAAATACAACAGATTTCCTGAGGACTTTGAAAAGGTAGCTTTATTTCAGCTGTTTTTTTTCTCGAACAACCTTTCCAGATCCAGTTAAAACAAGGCTCAGACACTACCTGAGTCTTCTGTGTAACAGCATTTCTGCAGTCATAGAATGCAGCATCGATTTATAGCTCAAAAGAAAATCTGTGAGACAATGCTACATTGCGAGTTCTTTGATCTGCCTTGCATAACTGTTTTCTCTAGTGTCTGTTTCACTGTATGTATTTGATCTCTACTTTCTTATTTGAAGTTGGGTTATATGAAATGATGTTTGATACCATTTTATTTCACAAACTGTTCAAATTGAAATGACTGACACTGCCGACCATTACAAATCCTCAAGAAGACCATTTGGTGTAGAAATTGATCTGAGTTTCATAACTGAAAATCAGAAAACTACAGAAGGTGAAGGTTGTAAAAAAAAACACAATTTGCTGTACAAACTCAGTAGGTCTGGCAGCATCTATGCAGAAAGAAACCAAGGTGTCTAAGGTTGATAATCTTTTGCAGAAAATCTTACAGGTAATTTTAAGCAAGGATTTCATCTATGTGGCTGCGTGAGCTCAGAATATTAATGAAAAGAGCAACAAATTCAACCAGCCAAATAATTATATACATCCAGCTCATAGCAAAGTCATAGTTCCAGTCATTTAGATTCATCTGACCAGTCCAGATGAAGCCTCTTATCCCAAAATGTCAAATGTCTTTTCCCCTCCATGGATTCTGCCCAATCTGCTACACTATTATCCCCTTGAAACTAATCAATAAGCTCCAAGATTTTGGCCTTGATACCTCCTTGTGCAACCAGATCCTCGATCTCCTCATTTGCAGACTTCAGCGAGTTTGGACTGGCAACAACATCTCCTCCACAATCTCTAAATTCACAGGTGCACCACAAGGCTGTGTGCTTATCCTTCCCCTCACCCTTCTCCCCACTGTTCTTCTTGCTTTATACCTATGAGTGTGTGGCTAAGTATATCTTCAATGCCATATTTAAGTTTGCTGATGATACCACTGTTGTTGGTCAAATCAAAAGTGGTGATGAATCGGCAAATAGGAGGAAGATTGAAGATCTGGCTGAGTGGGGCCACAATAACAACCTCTCACTCAACATTATCAAAACAAAAGAGCTGATTATTGACCACAAGTGGAAGAAGCTGGAGGTCCAAGAGCCAGTCCTTATCAGGAGATCCGAGACGGAGAGTGTCAGTAACCTTAAATTCATTGCCATCATCATATTAGAAAATCTGTTCTGGAACCAGTATGTGAGTGTCATCACAAAGACAACACCTCTACTTCCTTAGATGTTTGCGTAGATCCAGTATGTTCCCAAAAACTTTGAAAAATTTCAACAGATATACAGTGGAGAGTATCGTAACTGGTTGCATCACAGCCTGGTATAGAAACACCATTATCCAGGAATTGCGAAGATTACATAAAGTGGTGGATACAGCCCTGTGCATCACAGGCAAAGCCCTCCACACCATTGAGCAATGCTACAAGGAAGCAGCATCCATCAACAAAGGCATCCACTATCCAGGCTATGCCCTCTTCCCCTCACCATCAGACAGGTGGTACAGAAACTTTATGTCCCACACCATCAGATTCAGTAACGGTAATTATTCTACAACCATCAGGTTCCTGAACTAGTGTTGATAATTTCATTCACCACATCTCTGAATTGATTCTATGACCTACAGACACACTTTCAGGGACTCTTTACAACTCATATTCTTCGTATTTTTGTTGCACAACATGTCTTCTTTTGCACGTTGTTTGTATGTCAGTCTTTGTTTATGTATAGTTTTTAATAAATTCTAATGTATTCTTTATTTTCCTGGAAATGCTTGCAAGAAAATGAATCTTAAGGTAGTATATGGTGACATATATGTATTTTGATAAGAAGATTTACTTTGAACATGAAACTTTGCATGAAGGGAAAGACACATGAGAGAAATGGAATATCAAACATGGTAGAAGGTAAAAACTATTAAGTCAATAGTGCTAAATGTCTGCAGGATTCCTCCCTTGCTTGCATCAAACTTTTAGTAAAGGCCTACTTGGAAAATATGCAAGCTTTCATGTTTTATGCCTCTTTCTTTTTTGCCCCGATTTTCTATCAATATTATGCGATAACTAGTACAAATACAGTGGAGAATTTATTTTGTCCTAAGATTTGCAAATAAACCTGTGTGTGTGTGTGTGTGTGTGTGTGTGTGTGTGTGTGTGTGTGTGTGTGTGTGTGTGTGTGTGTGTGTGTGTGTGTGTGTGTGTGTGTGTGTGTGTGTGTGTGTGTGTGTGTGCGCGCACTTCATTTTTATTGTAGCATAAGACATAAAACAATTACAGTATTTGTTCATAATCAATAGATTTACAACCACACAAAGAATTGTAGCAGTTAGTCATTAATCAAAGCACTCCAAATAAACACTCTGACATGTTCTTACTCTCTTAAACTCATTATATATGTGCATATTTTAGATATTAAATTTACATCTCAAAGTTCTGTAATATACAGCTACTGGTAAAATAATTTTACCAGTCATTTCACAATAAACCTGCTGTTTTCAAGACAACATTTCTAATTTTCTGGTGTGAATACCAATGACACAAAACAAACTCATAGTTCATCCATACACTGCCAACAATGCCAGATTAAAATCGGTCCCAAATTAATTTAAAAAATGAATAATATGAAAATCAGACTAATAATATTCTGCAATACCAAGTAATAAATCATATTTTAAAATGAGGTATCATTAATATTATTTTCCAGCCATAATATTTCCAAAATAATTGACATTCATGTTGATATCAATCGATCAGATGATAAATGATTACCAGCAGATTAATAAAACCAATACTGTTGCACCAAAACTACATCAAGGAAAATACCCATGAATAGATGAGTAAATGATATCTTGATGAATAAGAACAATTTATCTGATCATTGACACAACTAGCCCAATGTGAATAAGTAGACGTAAGTGCATCCGACTAACTTAAGTCAATTATGCAGGTGTTTAATCAAATGTTTTAAACAATGATTATGACAATTCTAGTAGGAAAAAAGCAACAGAAATTAGGACAACAAAGAGATGGTCCTGGGAGGCAGAGGAGTGGCTCTGGGATTGCTTCAAGTCGGTGTTCAACAAGGACTCATCTCTGCATCTTAATGGATACACCACAGTTGTCACGGACTTTATAAAAACTGTCGTAGATGAGCTTGTCCCCACAAAAATGATTCAGTCTTCCCCAACCAAAAGCTTCAGATGAACCATAAGATCCACAATCTGCTGAGGGCCAGATCAGAGGCAACCAAGAAAATTAAAAGAGGTCAAAGTACGAACTCCAGAAAGCCATCTCACAGGTGAAGTGGCAATTCCGGACTATTCAGGAATAAACATGAATCAATGATGGATGCTCGAAAGCTGTGGCAGGGTTTGAATGCCATCACTTCTTACAAAGTGAAATCAAACGACATAGGTGATAACAGTGTTTCGCTTGCAGATGAGCTCAATGCTTTCTATGTTCACTTTGACTGTCAAACTACAGAGGAACCATGAACTCAATTCCCACAGCCTCCAATAACCCTGCAATTTTAGTCTCAAAGATTGATGTGAGAGCATTGTAAACCCCCGGGAAACATATGGCCTAGATGGGTTACCTGACTGAGTACTAAAGACCTGTACTGATCAACTGGCTGCAGTGTTCACAGGGATCTTTAGCCTCTCGCTTAAAGCAGGCTTCAGTTATACCGGTGCCTAAGCAGAATGTGGTAACCAGCCTCAATTACTATTATTCAAGTAGCATTTACATCCACAAGGATGAAGTGGTTTAAGTGGTTGGTATTAAACATATCAATTCCTGCTGAGAAGCGACTTGGATCCACTCCAATTTGCTTAGTGGCACAACAGGTCCACAGCAGATGCCATTCCATTCACTCAACTTTGGAACATCTAAACAGCAAAGATGCATACATCAGGATGCTCTTTATTGACTATGGCTCGGTATTCAACACTAGCATCCCCTCATAACTAATCGATAAGCTTCAAGGCCTCAAAACCCTCTTGTGCAATTGCATCCCTGATTTCCTCACTTGCAGACCCCAATCAGTTCAGATTGGCAGCAACATCTCCCCCACAATCTTCTGTCAAGCACAGGTGCACCACAGGCTGAGTACTTAGCCCCTGCTCTAATTGCTTTACACTTATAATTGTGCGGCTCAGCTTAGTTCCAATGCCATATTCAAGTTAGCTGATGACACTGCTGTTGTTGACCAAATCAAAAGTGATGGTGAATCAGCATACAGGAGGGAGATTGAAAATCTGGCTGAGTGGTGCCACAACAACTACCTCAAACTCAATGTCAGTAAGGCCACAGAGCTGATCATTTACTGTGCCTTAATGATATACCTGAAAGAACATAAAGTGAACCTAGACAACACGATGGAGGAGCACTATGCTCCTGAGCAAGTTAATAAGGTTGAATGTGGAATTGGCAGAAATGGTGCAGAATCAAAGGAACAGAGAATTCAAGGAATTCATGGATGGTTCACCCCATTTGTCATGTGGTGGCAGCAACATCTGCTATAACCTTGCCCCCTTTATATCTACAGCAACAAGGTATCTAAAAGCAAATAAACAAAATTTGTCCCTATCTACTAAGAGTCATCTGTCTGAGGAGTTTAGGTGCATTTGCCAAGGAATTTTAATGTCTGCTTTTTAGATTTCAATGAAGATTTCTGCAGCGATTCAATTAGTAGTAGTTTAAATATTAGCATTGTTTAAATCCAGCACAATTCAAAAATAATTTTCACAGTACTTACAATATCAATGTGCACAAGCAAATTAGAAAGGAATGAAGAGATTGAAAACGCACAGTGAAAAATGATTTGTCTTTTCAAATGCCTGATATCATTCCTATTGTGTTGTGGAGAACCAATTCAAATATTCTATCTTTTTGTACACTGGAATCAACTTGATAGTAAAACATAGGAAAAGTAAATATGTTGGAGGAGCGGCTTCACAATCAACTAGACACCACATTGGTGTAAAAAAGGAACTGGTTCTTATTAATACTAAACAAATAAAGAACAGGCATTTGTACAATTGCTTATCACAACATTATGTCTTAAAATCAATAAAATGACAATTAAATATTTTGGTACTGTGGAAAATTGCACTTGTACATTGTGATTGTTAAATTGGGAGCTAAGAAAAGCATGGCCAAGGATTTTAGAGATAGAAGATCAAGGTGGGAAGTTGAACAGACGATGTGTGGACCAAAGAAAACACAATGTTAGGGATGACACAAATATATGGTTCAAAGCTAATCTCTGGGTCACAAATAACACATATCATGAACAATGTTGTTATTTTTCAGCTAGTTGGCAGAGAGTCAATGGAAAATGCAACAGGAAGTTTTAGTTTTCTCAGTAATTTGAGAGACAGCATTTCTGATAATCCAGTACTGGATGCTGGACAAACCCTCTGATAAAGATTAAAGATCTAAAAGATTAGATTTTTTGACACATAGACATCAAAGCATATAGTGAAATATGTCCTTTGGATTAAATCAAATGAGAGAGGATTGTGCCAGGCAGCCTGCAAGTGTCACCACACTTCTGGCACCAACATAGCAGGCCCACAACTCACTAACCCGAACTGTATGTTTTTGGAACATGGGGGGGAATCCAAAGCACCTGGAGGAAATGCACACAGTCAAGGGGAAAAACACACAAATACCTTACCGTACAAATAGCCATGGGAAATGAATCCCAATGGTACAGCTAGTGCTGTAAAGTGCTGCATTAACCACTATGCTACTGTAGTAATTGGGTCATTAGAGGTAATTATAGATTAAGTTATCAGCACTCAGCAATGGTAATGACTGGGATTTTCAACCATTCATTGACAAGATGCATGAAAATGTCGCCAAGCACATGGCTATACACTTAGTAGCTACTTTATTAGGTACCTCTTGTTCATGATCTTCTGCTACTGTAGCCCATCCACTTCAAGGTTCGATGTGTTGTGCATTCAGAGATGCTCTTCTGCACACCACTACTGTAATGCGTGATTATTTTGGTTTCCGTTGCCTTCCTGTCAGCTTGAACCAGTCTGGCCATTCTCCTCTAACCTCTATCATTAACTGTGTGCTTTTGTCCTCATAACCACTGCTTACTGATTTTTTTTTGTTTTTCGTACCATTTTCTATAAACTGTAGAGACTGTTGTATGTGAAAATCCCATGAAGTCAGCAGTTTCTGAGATACTCAAACCACCCTGCCTGGTACCATGGTCAAAGTCACATGGATCACACTTCTTCACATTCTCTTACTACAGCTCCAAGACTAAGCCAAAGACTCGTATCGTACAGCAAGTAGCTTTCTTCTTGATACCCTAAATTCTCTTCATTATATACAAGTCACAAGTCTAGAGTGTGATGCAGTTCTCTTCACTTGCTTGATCTGAGTGCATTTCCAGTAATACTCAACAAGTCTAATACCATCCAGAACAAAGCAGTTTCCCTAACTGGCATCCTAACTCCTACACCTAACCATTCAAACCATCTACACAGAAGTTACGCACCGAGGTTACCCTGACAGGACTTGCCAAACCTATGACCCCTGACACCTCGAAGGCATATTTCTCTCCAAATTATGCACCATCTTGATTGGAAATAAATAGATGTTCTCTTGAGGTTGCTCAGTCTAATAATGCAACTTCCAACAAGTGGGAATATTTTCGCAAGAATGACTACACTGGTTCACGAAGACAGCTTGCTACCACCTACTCAAAGGTAATTAGGATGAGAAATAAATGCCAGTAAGGCTCAGATCACAAAAAATATATAGATGAAGAAAGCGCATTGTTTTGAATAATGTTCAAAGTTCAAAGTAAATTTATTATCGTAGTGCATATATGTCACCATATACAACCTTGAGGTTTGTTTACTTGCAGGCATATTCAGTAAATCCAATAACCATAATAGAATCAATGAAAGACCATATCCAACAGGGCAATAAATATCGAGAACTGGCGATGAAGAGCACTTGGAAGTGAGTCCATAGGATGTGGTAACAGTTCAGTGATGGGGCAAGTGAAATTATTCCTTTTGGTTCAACAGTCTAATGGTAGAGGGGTAATAACTGTTCCTGAACTTGGTGGTTTTGAGTCCTGAGGCTCCTTTGGGGAAGTCCTGATGATGGATGCTGACTTCCTGCAACAACACTTCATGTTGATGTGCTCTGATGTGTTGGAAGGCTTTACCTGTGATGGACTGGACCATATCCACTACTTCTTGTAGGATTTTTCTGTTCAAAAGGATGTCTCTAGTAAGTGCAGTAACATGCTCTGAGTAAATTGTGACCTGCTTCTCAGAGGCACCCATCATTTGCAGTATTTTAGGATCAGAATATTTGTTGGATAGTGAAAATGACTGGTGTAGAGTCTCAGTATGGATTTTAATGCCCTTATAATGGACACTTGCAATATGTCTGGTTAAATATTTAACCCTACCAAAGTCAATGAATGTGATCATCAGCTTATGCAAACCAACACAAATCTCACCTTTTTTTTGCCTTTTCATAGTTTAATGCATACTCGAGCAAAATGAACTGAAGGTGGATTGCTTTCCTGTTTTATATTGCATCTGATACTTCATTATTAAACATGGTGTAAAACAAAATGAAGAGCATTGTACTATCCGGTAATCTCCAGGAGATGTGCAAACTAAGCATGTCCAAAGAAGTAGTTTGTGTATTATGTCTGTGGTATAGCAAATAAGGAGACTCAAGGAAGAATAATTGCCACAGATGCTTAGCTGAAATAACATACTGTACCTAGTAAGTACAAAAAACATTTCTCAATCTCATGTGGGACCCTCTATCACATTAAACAATATTCTTTTCTGTACAAACAATTGTTTATAAACAGAACCAAGTATTATATGAGGGAGTTTTTCAAAGACCTACCATTTTTATATAATTTGTCCAAGTGATAAAGAGTAAAACTATACAAAGCTGAGACTCTCCTTTTATTTTACTCAATTTCTTCAGTATTTTGAAGGTAATAAAGCAGCACCACTTCACAAGATACACAAAGAAAGCTTTGATTGGACAATGCAACCTATCAAAACCAATGAGAAAATCTTCACTTCAGAACAATTAAATTTTCAACAAAAAACAGATTTTCTGCATATTGTGGAAGGTTGATTTCCATTCAGTTAAGCCAACAGGCACACTAAATTCCCCAATCATAACAGTATATCACAGATCACAAAAAGGGAAAATCCAACCATCTCATCCCTATAAACTTTCAAACTGACTACAAGAACGGGCAAGGGAAAGTTCAGACATCAATTTTACAATTATTTGAGTTGTCCCTGATCTTTAAAACAGTGATTCATCGCATTCAGGTCTCCTATCTTGGTACTGAGCAAAGATTGGAAAATGAAAAATGTGAAAAGGAATACTAAAAGGAAAACACAGAAATAGATAACTAGCTCACCCAGACAGCAAACATTTGCTCAATTAGTGCAGACTTGTCTCCTGTCCTTACTTACACATTTGCTGCATAATTAAGGTCAGAATTAGCGAAGCTACATTGAATAAAGTTCAAGAAAGCCCCAGTCACCATTTATTCAATTGCACCTGAGACCTGAATGTCAGATAGGCATTATTAGAGCTATAAGCCTCAGAGTTGGCAGCCTCTCAGCAAGGAAAGCGAAAAAAAATGACAGAGAACCTACCTGCAGTGTCAAGTCATTCCTCAGCTCCTTTCCAACAAAGATCACACGCAGCTGGTCAATTGGAACATCTTGTCTCTTAGCAACTACCTCCTTAAGCTGGAGGATGCTGGCATTTGGACCGATCTCCACAGGGAATCCATGGCTCGAATTGAACCTAACAAACACTGACCCCCAAACATCAAATTAATAAGTGATACATTAATACTACAAGATTTTATATTGACACAATTGTTTATGATTTCATGAAAAGTCAAAGGATGACATGTATTTATAAAGTGTTCTTTGGAGTCTTAAGTCACTTTTTCTACCTTTTAAAGCAGGGGTTCCCAACCTAGAATCTATAGACCTTTTGGCTAATGGTAGAGGTCCATGGCATGAAAAAGGTTGCACCCCTATTTTAAAGTGTCGTTGAAAATGTGGGAGCTTGTACAATAAGCAATGCAAAAGGTCGTACTATTAGCAATGTAATAATGATCCAATCATCTGGTTTTGTGATATTGATTGATTGGTAAATATTAGGCCAGACATCAAAAGTACTCTTAAACTATATATATATATATATATATCTATATCTATACAAGCTTTCAAGAAAATAATACACTAACAAAATAAAATTAACCAAAGCCAGGTGGTAATGTAATGGGACTGATGTCACCCAAATTGAGAAAGTGATCATTTCTAAGAATAACAATCACCACAAACTTTGCACATGCTCTGTTGGAGCTTAGTCAATAATCATTTCTAAGCAAAGCTATATTAGTAATAAATAGCAGTAACTTAATTCTGCTATTGGTTCCAATATGTTATTCACAACATGTAAATAAATGTGTTAATTCAGTAAATAGAACCAAGAAATCATAAGGTTCCAAATATCTGGCACATAATACTTCAGAAAAACTGAGAAAGCTAAACAGATTAAAACATAGAATACTCAGAATATTCATCAGATCTGACAGCATCCATGGAGAGCGAACAGAATTAACTTTTTAAGTTGATGATGTTTCATCAGAATTGTAAGATTAATGCCCTGTTTCACTTCCCACTAATGCTGCCTCACTTGAGATGGTTCTGAAGATTTTTTTTGTGTTTCTGTTTCCACCTCAGATTTCCAGCATGCACATTTCTTTTTGATTTTCAATTCCATTCCAGTACACTTGTTTGAAAATCCATGGGGAGCAAATCCTTATCAAACTTGTACAAGTAACAGAACCTTGAGAAACTCGATGCTATGCAAAGTGTTACATAGCAAAATGCACTGGTACATTTCCATGCACTATAGGCATAGGGGGCTTTGAAACTCACAGAGCTCAAATCTTGAGTGTCACTTTTATACATGCTATATTAAATCCTTAGCAATTTTCTGCAGTTAAAAATGAATCTTTTAACAAAATCTCCAAGGGTATCTTTGTCAGACAATCTGATACTGTATTCTGTTTGATATGTTGTGTGTGGGTTGATTTGAGATTTCCAGAGTTTGTCAGGCAGAATTTTCTTAAAGCTGCTCCTGTCACACCGATAGATGATATCCATGTGACAGCTAGTGATAACACTTTCACAATTACAGACAAGGCTGAATGCTGAAAAGAAACACAAAAGCAGGGCAGAAATAATACGAGTTTTCTCAAGGAAAAGGAAATGGGGATAGTATATTTATATTGGGAATCAGAATACCACTGTACATTGGCAGGGAGCAGGAGCTGCAGTTGGCAGAGGCTAGTTCAAAATTCAAAGTTCAAAGTAAATTTATTATTAAAGTACGTATACTCAGTGGCCACTTTATTAGGTACACTTGTGCAGCTTCTCATTAATGCAAATATCTAATCAGCCATCATGTGGCAGCAACTCAATGCATAAAGGCATGCAGACATGGTCAAGAGGTTCAGTTATTGTTCAGAGCAAACATCAGAATGGGGGAGGAAATGTGATCTAAGCGACTTTGACCATGGAATGATTGTTGGTGCCAGATAGGGTGGTTTGAGTATCCCAGAAACTGCTGATCTCCTGGGATTTTCATAGACAACAGTCTGCAGAGTTTACAGAGAATGGTGCAAAAAAAACGCCCAGTGAGTGAGGTGAAAAAGCATTGTTAATGAAAAAAGTCAGAGGAGAATGGCCAGACTGATTCAAATTGATGAAAAGTGACAGCTATTCAAATGACCACACATTATAATTGTGGTGGGAAGAAGAGCATCTTGACTGCACAACAAGTCAAACCTTGAAGTGGATGGGCTACAGCAGCAGAAAACCATGAACATATTCTGTACTCAGTGGCCAGTTTATTAGGTTCAGGAGGTACCTAAGAATAGGCAGAATAGATATGTCACCATATATTATCTTGAGATCCATTTTATTGCAGTCATGCAAAGCTGCACAAAGAAATACAACAGAATCAATAAAAAGCTACACACAAGGACAGACAACCAACCAATGTGCAAAAGAAGACAAGCTTTGCAAATTCTAAAAAAAGTAAATAAATAACACTAAGAACATGAGTTGTGGAATCAGTTTAGAGTTGAGGTGAGTAAGTTATCCATGCTGGCTCTGGAGCTTGCTGGTTGAACTGTTCCGAACCTGGTGGTGTGGTACCTAAGGTTCTCAGTGGAAGCAGTGAATAGCCTGGATGGTCCACGATGATGGATGCTGCTTTCTTGTGACAGTACACCGAGTAGATATGCTCAATGGTTGGATGGGCTTTTTGTAGGTTTTTCCATTCTTGGAGGGAGAAGTGGTGGCATCCGTTAGTCTCGCGAGACTATGGATCTGCGCCTGAAATGGTTTCCAGGGCACAGGGCCAGGCAAGGTTTATGGAAGACCAGCAGTTGCCCATGCAGCAAGTCTCTCCTCTCCACGACACCGATGTTGTCTAAGGGAAGGGCAAAGGCCGATACAGCTTGGCACCAGTGTCGTCGCAGGAGCTGTTAAGCATTGTGCTAACCACTACATTTCTACAGAGGAGTAAAGTTATGTGTATTTACTCTGGTGGATTTAGAAGGAGGATTAATTGTAGCTGATGGCTAGGCAGACAATCAAAGAGAGAATCAAGTAGATCAGGGGTTCCTACTTGCCATTTAAGAAGTTGCAAGACATATAAAACATATCCTGAAATGGTTATACAGGCAGTTTATAAATCTAGAAAAGGGTAGGCAATAAAAATAAATATGGAAATCTTTACTCTAGACTCCAAGGTGTTTTGGGTTTGAGTTCATTTCCTTCAGACCTATCATGAAGCAATTTTGCCTTTTCAAACTGATATATGAGTATTGTCTGGGATAATATAATTTGCGGACATCAGGGAGCCGCTATCAATATATGGGAGACTCCCGGAACTTTCGGGAGAGGTGGAATGTCTGGGGATTAACAGTGCCATTGATCTAGATTGAGGCAGCCTAGAAATTCAACAATTTATTAGCTTAGACTTTTGATAATTTCCCTTCAAAATCTACCCTCAGATGTATGGACTAAAAGGTAGTAAGTTGTTAAGTTTTCATCTTGGACACCTTAGTTTACCAGAATATTAATCCTGGGCAAATATACTGTAGGTCCAGTAAGTCACTCTCCTAGTATTGACATCTTGTACCTTCCTCTGTCAGTGTGAAAATAAATTGCAAGAGTAATATTACAACCATTTGGTTTTGTCAGAATTGACACCCAAAGCAAAAATGCTGGACATCTGAGCTTGTATGGAAGCTGTCAGCACACTCTGACCTGATGGATGCCACTGTCATATTGATGATGCTAGCCACTGACTCCATGCTGAATAGGGGTTTGGAAAGACAACGAACTTGCTATTTTTCCCATCATCTTTCATGTCCTGAGGATGTTTGCATGAGGTTTCCAACCAGTGAAATACTGATGGAAAAGCAGCAGTCTATTTGCAAAGTTCAGGGTTTCTTAAGAAGTAAGTAATAAACAAATCATTTATTTTGTGATATTGATAGCATCTTAAATATTGACTGGTGCACTGGGATGAATTTCTCTCCTTCTCTTCCGGCTGATGCTATTGGATCATGATGCCAATGAGCCAGAATGAAATGACAAGCTAATAGGCAGCATATCCAGCAATATAAGGCTTCTTTGTCCTGCCGATCTGAAGTATGTAGGAAGTCATTTTGAAGTGGATCTTCATTTGTCACTTTTAGTATCATACAAGACAGGTAGGTAAAAATACTTACTCAGCTACCTGAGCCAAAAGTGATGCATAGTTGCCTACATGCACACTACTCTCAAAAAATTCAATTCTATTGAAGACAATGGAACCAAATTTTGCTAAGTGAAGAATAATGTGCATACTCAATTATATTGCACAATTACTACAGTGTCTCAGATAAATTCTGATCTAAAAACTCCCTGCGAAGAAGTCATGCCGCCACGTCTGGCAAGATACCATCATCAAGTCTGTGGATGAACTGCGCCTTTAGCAATCTCCTAAATCATCAGTGTTCATGACTTCTGCCCCTTACAGACTATACTGTCTAATTTACATGTCAGCTGAGATTCAGTGGTGGCCTGCACTCCAAATCAAAATCCTACAAATCAAAGATTTACACTCTAGAGAAAAGGGATTAGGGTACATTTTTGATGTCCTAATCTCGTTGAGAAGTTCAGATGAAACCAGTTGTAAAATCAAATTTAGATATTTGCACTCCAGGTTAAATTTACCTTAAATACAGTGACCACTGGGAGAAACCACTTATTCTAGTGGACAGAGCATAGATGCTTGGTGAAAGGGTCTCCCAATCTATGTCCGGTCTCACCGATATACAGGAGGCTAAACTGGGAGCACTAGATACAGTTGATAACCCAACAGACATACAGGTGAAGAGTTGGCTCATCTGGAAGGACTGATTGGGGCTCTGAATGGTAGTGAGGGAGGAGGTATAGGGCCAGGTATAGCACTTACTCTGCTTGCAAGGATAAGTGCCAGAAGGGAGATCAGTGGGGAGGGACAAATGGACAAGGGAGTCGCGTAGGGAGCAATTCCTGCAGTAAGCAAGCAGAAAGTAGGAGGGGGAGGGAAAGATGTGCTTGGTGATGGAATGCCATTAGAGATGGTGGAAGTTACGGAAAATTCCATTGGGTGCTCTTGGTGTGGCCTCCTGTATATCGGTGAGACATAACATAGATTGGGAGTTTGCCAGAAAAGCAGGACCTCCCAGAGGCCACCCATTTTAATTCTACTTCCCATTCATTCCGATATGTCAGTCCATGGCCTCCTCTACTGCCGCGATGAAGCCACACTCAGGTTGGAGGAACAACACCTTAAATTCTTAAATTTCGTCTGAGTAGTTTCCAACCTGATGGCATGAACATCGATTTCTCAAACTTCTCATAATGCCCACTGCCCTTCACCATCCCCCATTCCCATTTCCCTCTCTCACCATATCTCCTTACCTGCCCGTCACGTCCCTCTGGTGCTCCTCCCCTTCCCTTTCTCCCATGGTTTTCTGTCTTCTCCAATCAGATTCCCCCTTCTCCAGCCCTATATCTCTGTCACCAATTGACTTCCCAGCTCTTTACTTCACCCTTCCCCCTCTCCCAGTTTCACCTATCACCTACAACCTGGTATTTCTTCCTCCCCTTCCCCCACCTTCTTACTGTAACTTCTCATCTCTTTTTTTCTCCAGTCCTGATGAAGGGTTGCAGCCCGGAACATCGACTGTTTACTCCTTTCCATAGATGCTAACAAACCTACTGAGTTCCATCCCGCATTTTGTGTGTGTTGCTTTCATTATGTAAAACTAGCTTGTACTTTCAATTTGATGTTCTTGCAAGCACATGTATCCAGTCAATGACGTGTGCCAACATATATGACTAGTTATGAGAAATAATTAATAATTATGATGCATTACCAAAGGTATGGCATGAAAATTAGTGTGTGCCCAGCAGAAAATAATATTAAGAGAAGTATATTTACATGTCATTCCTACAACAAAAGCCTTAAGATGTTATTATTCAGTACAGCAGAGTACAACATAGTTAATATTCAAATATGATGAAACAGATAGAAGGATTATTTAGGGAATTAATTTAAAATCTGTGTCAAGGTCATTTACCAAATTAATTAATTTTAATAACGGGATTGTTGAATACACAATCTACAATATAAGTAATTATATAGACAGGTAAGTAGAGAACAGCTGTTTAGGCTGACATTCTCTGAATTTCAATTAGCATTTCAGCTCCATAGATTTGTTTTAACCCAAGAACAAGCTTGTATGACTTTTAAGTTCTCATTATCAAAGTTAGTCATTACTGTAATGTACTGCTGCCACAAAACAACAAATTTCACGATGTATGTCAGTGATACTAAACCTGATTCTGATTCTACTAAAGCTTGAATTCAAAATTTTCTCCAGATGCTGTGCAGGTGCAAGCTCAGACATAAACTCAAAGACAGCATCTAATATACATAAATTTAGTATTCATCTCTACCTTGGACTTGCGCTTTAAGCTAAGAACGCTTCTGGAATAAGTTATCAGGTTTAGTTGGAATGATCTTCGATAATTCTTGGTTTTCACTAAAACAATAATTTACCCTTTTGCGAAAAAACAACACAGTGCAACACAGTTCTCATGCCTTTATATATTACTGGCAGACAACCTTCAGTTCTGTGTAGGGAGAAACGACTTCTATTTCAATAGTTGATGGTATGAGTAATATTATAAGACCATAAGATATAGGAGCAGAAGTAGGCCATTCAGCCTATTGAGTCTGCTCTGCCATTCAATCATGGCTAATCCAATTCTTCCAATCATCCCCACTCCCCTGCCTTCTCCCCATACTCTTTGATGCCCCAGCTAATCAAGAACCTATCTATCTCTGCCTTAAATGCACCCAATGACTTGGCCTCCACAGCCGCTCATGACAACAAATTCCACAGATTCACCACCCTCTGACTAAAGTAATTTTTCCGCATCTCTGTTCTAAATGGGCATCCTTCAATCCTAAAGTCATGCCCTCTTGTCCTAGACTCCCCTACCATGGGAAATAACTTTGCCATATCAAATCTGTTCAGGCCTTGAGGAATATTCAGTTGCACTTGAGGAATTGAAGGATGACCAACATCTTTTTTCAAGAAGGATAAGTAGGTTTATTTTCAACTTGTTAGTTCAAGATTCAATATTGTTTACTGTCATTCAGTACACAAGTGTAAAGGAGAAGCAAATTATTGTTACTTTGAACCTGATGTAGCATAAAATCACGATAGGCTTAATAACATAATAAATACAAATATAAAAGCAATCCTATACAACACAATATACAAGTAACTTTTGAGTATATACATACACGGTTTGTATGTCCATAAAGTGACACTAGGTACAGGAGTATCTGAACATTAGGTGACACTGTCAGGAAATGATAAAGTGACAAAGTGACTCGACGAGGAATTCTTCCAGGTAGCAGCAGGACATATGAAAACACAGTCGGACAGTGACTGTGTCAGTGTGGGCATGAAGTGTAGAGTGGCAGTGCATGGGTGGATGGCGGGTGCTGAGGGTCTGTGGAGAGGAGTAGCTGATGTGGATGTAAAGGTAATGGCAATCCAACATCTTTGCACTTACCTGCTAGCTCCTGGTTGATATTTCTGATAACACTGATAGTAACCCCAAGCAGGTATGAGTTCATCAGTGTGATCCAAGTCACAGTATGACAAAAACAAGGCACTGAATAAGTAGGTTCCAACTCAGTTTCTATTTATCATATGTACATCAAAACACATAGTGAAATATGCCATTTGGATTAACAACCAACACACCCAAGGATGTGCTTGGGGCAGCCCACAAGTGTTACCACACATTCTGGTACCAACATGATATGCTCACAATGTTCAACGCAACAACTCAACATAGAACAAAACAAGATGACAACAGCAACTCAAGCCCCTTTACTCACTCTCCCAGCCCCTCACACACATAGGCCTTCAACCCCTGAACAAGCTGCCTCCAGGCCTCCAACCATTGGCCTTAGCTGTGGGAAAAGTTGCATGCCATTGTCCTGCAAGGGGCTAAACTTGGTCAGTATAGAAAAAAAAAGTCTGTTTGAATTAATAAATATCAATTTTTCTAGTATAACTCAGACCAAACTTGTACCCCATCCATTTATCATGATGTCTATAACAAGTTACCCATATTGCATTGCTTGTTGTGTTGGTAAACAAACCCAGCTCTAATTTTGTGGAAGAGAGCCAGTGCTTCATCTAAATGAATTGGACAAAAATGTAGGTGGGCTGATTAGTAAGTTAATAGACAACAAAATAATTGGCAATTTTGTCTCATTCGGTTCTTTCCATTCCTTGGTGAGGTTTCCTGCATTAGGCAACACTGCAAGGAGAGGAGTAATACTTTCTGTTCTGGGGTCTCAGCTGCCAATCAGTGATCTGGTTATGTCAAAGCATCTCGGACTGTTGGAAGAAGTTGTTGCAGGCTGACATGAGAGTAGGACTTTCAGCTTGTAGTGGGTTAACAAAGGATGTGCTTTGTTTATACAGAGGCTGGATGATCTAACCCATTTAAATTGCAGAGGAGAGAGGGAGCTAAAGAGGTTTGCTTGGAGTGAGACCTAACAAAAAATGCAGTGATACAAGAAGTCCATCAATCACACGTAGAGAATAGTAACTCAGAGAAGGAATCATCAAACTGCATCTCCTAACAATTCTCTCCAACTACCCATTCTCCCAGTAGTCATCAGCTAGCCTGGAAAAAAAAAGCAAACCTCCATGATGGCTGGAAATCCAGAAATAAAATAGGTGCTGGAAATATGCAGCAATTCAAGAGGCAGTAATAGAATTAACTTCTCAGCTCCATGGTCTTTCATCAGTCAGAACTGTTTTCAATCATTATGTTAATAAACTTACAAGCTGTTGAGGGTCTTTTTAAATAATGAAAATATGGAGAGGCATTCTTGCTGCTTAAAGTTAAGCTCTGTGTGTATGTGGTTAATATGTGACCTAACTGGATCACAATAGTCTAATTTGACAAATCAACACTGGATGAAGAGTGATGATACCAATTATCCAATTTTATGAGCATCCATCTTGTGCGAGCAATGTACACGACTGCACTGATCAATTTACAGAACAAGCAAGTCATCCAAATAATTTGTTTTCATGATTCATACATAAAATTGGGAGCAACTTGGTACCTACTACTGACAGCTCACTATGTGGCCTTAAAATCTATCATTTGAGATAAAATTGGTGGTTATTTTGAAATGTACAAAAAAATTGTCAAAGGCAAGTTATGGTGGTCAGATTTCAAACTTTTTGCATGAGTGAATGAAATGTTTGTTTATGAATCTCTAAAAAGTGTTCAATGAAATCTCTCAAGAGGCTTGTTTCAAAGATGCGGAGAGATGCTGAAGGAATAAAGATTGCAGCATTAAAAGCTGATTTGCAAACAAGGAATTAAATTTGGGTTAAATTGAGCACCGCAATGCCCAGTCAAGCTGAAGTCTTCCTTTATCTCACTTCCAATAATACAATGATTCTTTCAGAATTTGGGGCACAATAGATTACGGTGCATATATTATGCAAAGCTCAGCAAGATAAAATGTAAGTAGGATTTATCTGCTGGTCTAACGCTAATGAAGGCTTGATGGATAGCATTCATGCTTCAGAATCAGAGGCCAATTCAAGATACATGAATGGAAAAATCCAGGCTGACAATCCATTGCAATACTGAGGGAGCATTGTCTTAAGGTACAATATTAAACAAGGCCCCAATCACTCTCTCAGGTGGACCCATTATACTGTTTGTCCTGGACCACAATTTATCCCTCAATCAACATTATTAAACTGATTAACACACAAAAATGCTGGAGGAATTCAACAGGTCGGGCAGCATCTACGGTGGGGAGTAAACAGTCAACATTTCAGACCCTTCAACAGGATTGGAAAGGAAGGAGGCAGAAGCCAGAATAAGGTGGGGGGGGGGGGAGAAGGGAAGGAGTACAAGTTGGCAGTGATCAGTGAAGTCAGGTGTCAGAGATGGTGGGTGGATGAGGGAGGGGGTGGTGAAGCAAGAAGATGGGAGGTGATAGGTGAAAAAAATACAGGGCTGAAGAAGAAATCTGACAGGAGAAGACAGTGGATCATGGGAGAAAGAGAAGCAGGAGGAGCACGAGAGGGAGGTGATGGGCAGGTGAGGAAAAGAGAACAGGTCAGAGGGGAGAATAGGGAATGGAAAAAGAGAGTGGACCGGGGGGGGGGGGGGGGGTAAGGGAAATTAGCAGAAGCTAGAGAAGTTGACGTTAATGTCATCAGGTTGAAGCCTACCCAGATAGAATATCAGTTACTTCTGCTGAAATTTATTAAACAGATTATTTGGCCATTATATTGTGGCTATGTCAGCTTTCTATGCACACATTGGCTAGCGTACTTTCTGCATTACAATAGTTACTGCACTTCAAAAGTAATTCATTGCCTGTAAAAATAAAACCTTGCCAATGTTTTAACAGAGACGTCCAAAATTGCTATTTCTCTTCCATGGTCTGAGGACCGTTAGCAATGTGATTGAGAAACACAATGAGGCATCAGTGATGATTGCATCTGCTCTCTTTTAGAACAAAAAGGCTGAGAAATCTGATCATATTTTTCCAATTAAAAACAAATTTAACCTCAAGTAAGTCATGCCTGTAACCATCTCTTGGCCAAATGTGTCAATTGTGAAATTTGACTAGGTATTTCCTGCATGAGTCACCTGATGTGAACCATGGTCATCATTTCAGTATCAGGATGCACAAGATTCTGACATTTCTTGTATAGCATTCCTTTTGAACACACCAGAAGAATTTAGAGTACATTGTTTCAACAGCAGCCATCCCTGGACATGGTAGGAACAACAATGTCTTTGCCCTGCAGCACTGAGCTGAAAGATGTACAGATAACTAGATGTCGCCTTACTGCTATGAATCCCTGCTTCACTGATCTGCGGCCCTTTCTTCCCCAAATATATAGCATTCCCCGATCTAAATCATTTCAACAAACATTTCATTCACTGCTCTCCTCCTCTTATCACACTTTACCAAAGATCCCCTTCTCTTTGACCATGTAACGTCCTGCAACCCAATCTTCACTCTCATCCTGATGCACACCCCATCAATACACCATTTCCTCTTCATACACTGTCCCACTCCCTGATTCCTCTTCTCCCCACCAGATCTATTCTAGCGCCCTATTTACCTTTCTTCCCGCCAAATGCTGACTAAACTGCCAGAACTCCGCCAATCAAGCTGTCACTTGAGAATTCCCTCTCATCAAGCCCAACCTCAGACCCAATCAGTTGCAAGGGATAATGACTAAAGTGGTTATTGTTTCAGCAATCAGATGCCGAGAAATGTCAGTGCAGTTTGAAAAGATGTGCCAGAATGTTGCTGATAGAATGGAACAATAACTACACTCAGTGGCCACTTTCTAGAGTTTACAGAGATTGGTGTGAAAAACAAAAACATTCAGTGAGGGGCAGTTCTGTGGGCAGAAATGCCTGTTAATGAGAGAGGTGAGAGGAGAATAGCCAGACTGGTTCAAACTCATAGGAAGGTGGCAGTGACACAAGTAACCACATGGTACAACAGTGGTGTGCAGAAGACCATCTCTGCCCGCACAATATATTGAAACTTGAAGTGGATGTGCTGTTATAGCAGCAGAAGACCATGAACATTCACTCAGTGGCCACTTTATTTGGAGCAGGAGGTACCTAATAAAGTGGCCATTGAGTGTTTCTGTTCCTCTATCTTTGGCTTGCCAGCAGTCAATGTTATTATAGTGATGCACCTTCCTTATACCTGAGCTCCACCTGTAAGGCTTTGCAGGATGAACTATACAAAGAGTTCTAAGTGAAGCAGTGACATTCTCCCTAATCATTAAAGTTACGCCCACACCTCTTTTACTATCATCAGAACATAAGCAATGGGAGCAGAAGTAGGCCAACTGGCCTGTCAAGCCTTCTCCACCATATATTAAGACATGGCTGATCTAGCCTTGGGCTCAGCTCTACCAACCTGCCATTTCCCTACTAATTACCCCACTATGCAAATATCTGTCTAACTGTGTCTTCAATATATTTAATGAGGTGGCCTCTACTGCTTCTCTGGGTAGAGAATTTCACAAATTCACTATTCTCTGGAAAAAGCAGTCCATAATCACCTCTGTCCTAGATCTACTCCCCCAAATCTTGAGACTATGTCCCCTTGTTCTAGCCTCACCTATCAGTGGTAACAACTTTCTTGTATTTATCTTATCTATCGCCTTCATAATTTTATATATTTCTGTAAGATCCCTGAATTTTGAATTCTGCCAAGTCTAGCCATAGAAATTTATTCCCTCCTCCCATCCATCCCAGCCCCAGAGTCAACCTGGTGAGCCAGTTCTGCACCACTTCCAAAGCCGGTATATCTTTCCTCAAGTAAAGAGACCAGAAATACACAGAGTACTCCAGATGTGGCCTTAACAAGATCTGTAAATTGCAGTATAACTTCCCTGCTCTTAAATTCAGTCTCTCTACCAATATTCCATTTGCCTCCTTGATAATTGGCTGCTTCTGCAAACCAAACTTTTGTGATTCATACAAGAGCACTCCCAAGTTCCTCTGCACAAACAGCTCCAATATTTTGCCATTTAAAAACAATCTGATTTTCTATTTTTTCTTCCAAAGTGCTTTTATCAACACTTTACTCCATCTGCCAGTCCCCTGCCCTCTAACTTAACCCATCTATATCTTCCTGCAGACTCTCTGCACAATTTGCTTTTCTACTCAATGTAGCGTCATCAGTGAACTTAGATACACTAACTCAGTCCCCTGATCCAGGTCACCCCCTATACCTAATAAAGTGGCCACTGAGTGTGTGTATGTGGTCTGCTACTGCTGTAGCCCATCAAGGTTCAAAGAGCTGTGCATTCAGAGATGCTCTTCTGCACACCACTGTTGTAACACAGTGTAAGGCAAGTTACTGTTGCTCTCTTGTCAGCTTGAACCAGTCAGGCCACTCTCTTCTGACCACTCTCATCAACAAGGCACTTTCACCCACAAATCTGCTGCTCATGTGATGTTTACATGTTTTTTTTTGTGTGTTTTTGTACCATTCTCTGTAAACTCTAGAAACTGTTGTGTATGAAAATCCCAGCAGATCAGCAGTTTCTGAGATACTCAAATGTGTGTGTCAAAAGCATTCCATGGTCAGTCACTTAGATCATATTTCTTCCCCATTCTGATGTTTGGTTTGAACAACAACTGAACTTCTTGACCATGTCTGCATGTTCTTATGACATGCTGACACCCGATTGGCCAATTAGATGTTTGCATTAAGAGCAGGCATACCTAATAAAGTGGCCACTGTGTGTGCCTATCACTGATAATTACCTGAAAGAGGCAAAGTTCATGGGTGACAGAATCCAGGCCACTGCTTAGTGGTGTTGGTTGCCAGAATCTTACTGAGCTCAATAGTCATGAATAAAGTGCAAAAAACAAGGAAAAGAATTCTTTTTTTCAATGCAAACTAGGTTGGCTGGTTTGGATTGAAACTGTTTCCAGGTAGCTGCATAAGATGTTTGCATTGGGGTGGATTATAAATAAAACAGACAATAACTATCCCTTCAAAGAATATTCTCAGCAATGCTTGAAAATACCAGCAGCATTCATACATTTTATCAACTGCTGAGATTGATAAAAGATTAACATTATTTGCCCCATGGACATCAAAACATACAGTGAAATATGTTGTTAGCATCAACAAATATACTGTATGCTGGGGACAGCCCACAAGTGTTGCCACACTTCCAGCACCAACACAGAATGCCCATAACTGTCGAACTCTAATTCATACATCTTTGTGGAATGTGGAAGCAAACCAGAGCACCTGGAGGAAACCCACACAGTCATGAGGAGAACAGATGCTTATAGACATAGATAGCGGCAGAAATTGAGCCTTGATCTTCAGGTTACTTGCAGGAAGATCAAACTGGAGAGAACAAAGAGGCAAAAACAAGCAGGTAAGATAAAGCCTTAGCAAAGAGAAAATAGGTATTCTTCCTCTTGTTCATGATACAACAAAAAAGATAGCTTCATTACATGGGTATGTCAGAAATTTCACTGAAATGAACTGCTTACAGGCTGCTGGATGAACTGAGAGCTTATTCACCTCACAATGCAAATGACTGCATTTAATGTAATTCAGAGGTATAGAAAAATAGTAATCATGCAAGCATCATCAGTAAAAAATTAAATTAGAAATATGGGCACTGTAAACCATGCACTTCATGTATATCTGCTGCTAAATTACTTCCTGGTCATAATAATAAACTCCAGAGGTCTTAAAGAATAGCAGATACTATTCATGAAAGAGCAATTTACAGGTGTGTATACTTACAGACTAATCCATGGAAAGGTTGAATGAAAATTTGTCAATTGGGGATGCCAATAAGTGGAAGAAAGGACAAGTTCCCATCTGTACCACCCTAAATCCCTTACTCAATGGAATCCCATTGCTAAAGCAGGCTGGTTCATGTTAATCTTTTCCAATTAGTCTAAGTTATATTCAGACATATTCAAATGATCATCAGATCATTTGTAAGACAAATTGGTGTTAGACTGGGAATGCTTTGAGAAAGTACAAGAGAACCAATCCATGGTCATGTTTCAAGAACTTAATGTGAGTACCATTCTACAGCTTGGAGAGTAGATAATGACAAAAAAAATGTCTTTCAGGAAAAGCCCCGGAACATCTGAACAGCAAAGCTGTATACATCAAGGTACTCTTCATTGACTACAGCTGTGCACTCAATACTAGCATCCCCTCAAAACTAATCATTAAGCTTCAAGATCTTGGCCTTAATACCTCCTTGTGCAAATGGATCCTTGATTTCTTCACTTGCAGACCCCAGTCAGTTCAAATTGGCAACAGTATCACCTCCATAATTTCTCTCAGCACAGGTGCACCACCAGGCTATGTGCTTGATCTCCTGTTCTACTCACTTTGTACTTACTTATGATTGCAAGGCTAAGCTCAGCTCCAACTCCATATTTAAGTTTGCTGATGACACCATTGTTGTTGGCCAAATCAAAGAGGTTGATGAATCAGCATATAGGAGGGAGATTGAAAATCTGGCTGAGTGGTACCACAACAACAACATCTCACTCAACGGCATCAAGACAAAGGAGCTGCTTATTGACTTCAGGAGGAGCAAACCAGAGGTCCATGAGCTAGTTCTCAATGGGGCATCAGAGGTGGAGAGGGTCAGTAATTTTAAATTCCTTGGTGTTATCAATTCAGAGGATCTGTTCTGGGTTCAGCATGAAAATGCCATTACAAAGAAACCAAAGCAGCGCCTCTACTTCCTTAGAGGCTTGCAGAGATATGGCATGACATCAAAAACCTTGACAAACTTCTATAGATGTGTGTTGGAAAGTATATTGACTGATTGCTACATGCCCTGGCATAGAAACACCAATGCCCTTAAATGGAAAATCCTACAAAAAGTAGCAAGTACAGCCTAGTCCATCATGGGTAAATCCCTTCCCTTCATTGTGCATATCTACATGGAGCACTGTCACAGAAAAGCAACATGCATCATCAGAGACCCCCACCACCTAGGTAACGCTCTCTTCTCACTGGGGCGATCAGGAAAAAGGTACAGGAGCCTCAGGACCCACGCCGCCAGGTTCAAGATCAATTATTACCTCACAACCACAAGCTCTTAAACCAAAGGGGATAACTTCACTCAATTTCACTTGCCTCTTACTGAACTGTTCCCACAACCTATGGACTCATTTTTAAGCATTCTTCATAGCATGTTCTTGATACTTATTGGTCATTTATTTGTTACTATGTTTTTCTTTTGTATCTGCACAGTTAATTGTCTTTTGTATATCGGTTGTTTGCCTGTCCTATCGGGTATGTCTTCCATTGGTTCCATTGTGTTCCTTGCATTTACTGTGTATGCTTGCAAGAAAACAAACCACAGGATTATAAATGGTGACATACACTGTGTGGTGAACTACATATACCTGTCTTGACATGCCCCCTGCTGACTGCTCCTGTGGCTCCTCCCACAGATGATTGAGCCCGGCCTCATTCTCCAGGATGTAGTATGGTGGTCAACTACTGCTTGTTCTTTCTTCCAGTCAATAAAAACCGATATCTCGACTTCACGTCTCAGAGAGAGTTATTGATGGTGCATCAATTTTATTGACTGGAAGTTTTAAAACATGGAAAGCGTTTTACGTCCAGAAAGATTGGATTTGGACCCCCAAGACCCTGAAGCAGCTCTTGCCTTTGAACTCTGGCTTGCATGCTTCCAATCATACTTGGAGGAGGTTAGTGCAACTGAACCCGCTGTTATGCACCAAATTCTTCTCTCGAGGGTCACCCCAAAAGTTTACTCACTTATCAGAGGCCTGCCGACCTACGAAGGGGCACTGGACGCCCTCAAAAGACAGTACCTGCGGCCGGTGAACACCGTCTACGCAAGACATCGCTTAGCTACGCGACGGCAGCGGCCTGGAGAATCGAGCGCCCAGTTTCTCCGAGCCCTACAGACACTCGTGCGAACTTGCGACTGCAAAACTCTCACGGTGGAACAGCATGCAGAGCTGCTAGTACGAGACGCCTTTGTTACAGGAATCAGGTCAGTGTACGTACGCCAGTGGCTGCTGGAAAATGCAGATCTTACCTTACGCTCGGCGATCGAGACGACCAACATGCTGGAGGCTGCTCTGCACAACGCTGATGCTGTCCAGCCGCACGATCCCCCGCCGGTTCCGTGGACACCTCAGACCCCACCGCCGCCGGTTCCCATGAGCGAATTCGCCAACGCTGCTGCCAGTCGCGATTCTACGAACTCCCCAAACCCAACCACAGCTGCTGCCAGTCGCAAGCCCACGCAGTGTTACTTCTGCGGACTCGAAAAGCACCCCCGAAAACGCTGCCCGGCCCGAGAAGCAACCTGCTCCAGCTGCAGGAAGAAGGACCATTTCGCCAAGGTCTGTAAGTCTAAACCACGAGCGGGGTCGGGCAGCGCTGCATGTGAGGCATGGGGGCCGCCATCTTGCCTGCCCGCCTCGTGCGAGGCATGGGGGCCGCCATCTTGCATGCCCGGATGGGGGCGGCCATCTTTGTCGGCGCCAACATGCCCCGCCCCCTACCCACCGGTGCTTACCGGGCACCAAGACGGCAGTTCAACTCTGGCCACCGTAACCCTCGACCAAAGCGCCCCACACCAGCTTGCAAGGTCAATGATGGACATCCTGGTGGAGGGGCACAGGACTAGCTGCCTGTCTGACACGGGCAGCACTGAGAGTTTTATTAACCCAGACACAGTGCAACGCTGCGGACTCGTGACACGGCCGGTAAGCCAGAGGGTCACCTTGGCTTCTGGGTCGTATTCCACAGACATCCGGGTGGGTTGTGTAGCGACACTGGTGGTGCAGGGCACAGAATATCGGAACTTTGCGCTACTGGTCATGCCTCAACTGTGCGCACCTGTGCTATTGGGGCTGGACTTCCAGAGCCACCTCGAAAGTGTGACTATGGCATATGACGGGCCCCTCCCACCACTCACTGTCAGGAATCCTCAGTTTTGTGGGACTTCGCCATATACCCCGCTACTGACCACACACACACACCGACCCACACATCCCACCCAGCACCATGCCGACAGCTGCGCTACTGACACCACTTGCAGCCTCTCCACCCTCAAGATCCCTCCCCCACCGCTGTTCGCCAACCTGACCCCCGACTGTAAACCTGTGGCAAATAAAAGCAGGAGGTACAGCGCAGGGGACAGGGCCTTCATTCAGTCAGAGGTGCAGCGGCTGCTCAGGGAGGGGATCATTGAGCCAAGCACAAGCCCTTGGAGGGCCCAGGTGGTTGTTCTTCGGACCGGGCAGAAAAATAGGATGGTCGTGGACTATAGTCAAACCATCAATAGATTCACGCAGCTTGACGCGTACCCCCTACCCTGCATCGCGGATATGGTCAACCAGATAGCTCAGTACAAGATGTACTCGACAATAGATCTGAAATCCGCTTATCACCAGCTCCCCATCCGTCCAGTGGACCGCCCCTACACTGCCTTCGAGGCGGGCGGCAGGCTCTATCACTTCCTGCGCGTCCCATTCGGTGTCACAAATGGTGTCTTGGTCTTCCAGAGGGAAATGGACCGGATGGTGGACCAGTGCCAATTGAAGGCCACATTTCCTTCAATTGGATAACTGGATAACATCACCATCTGTGGTCACGACTGGCTGGATCACAACGCCAACCTCCAACGATTTTTCCAAGTGGCCAAAGCCCTGAACCTTACTTATAATAGGGACAAGTGTGTGTTCGGAACCACCCGACTCGCTATCCTTGGGTATGTCGTGGAAAACAGGGTCATTGGCCCTGATCCCGACCAGCCCTCAGACGGTGCCTGGGCTTCTTTTCCTATTACGCCCGATGGGTCCCTCATTACGCAGACAAGGCCCGCCCCCGGTCAAGTCTACCACTTTTCCCCTCTCTGCCAAGGCCTGCGTGGCCTTCAGCTGCATTAAAGGGGACATTGCCAAAGCAACGATGCATGTGGTGGACAAGACCATTCCCTTCCAAGTAGAGAGTGATGCCTCCGATTTCGCGCTTGCTGCTACCCTCAATCAGGCAGGCAGGCCAGTAGCATTCTTTTCTCGTACCCTTCAAGGCTCTGAAATTCGGCACTCCGCGGTGGAGAAAGAAGCCCAGACCATAGTGGAAGCTATTAGGCACTGGAGGCACTATCTCGCCGGCAAAAGGTTCACCTTGCTGACCGACCAGCGCTCAGTTGCGTTCATGTTCAGCAACCAACAGCGGGGCAAAATCAAAAATGATAAAATTTTGCGGTGGAGAATATAACTCTCCACCTACAACTATGATATCCTGTACCGGCCTGGAAGGCTCAATGAGCCCCCTGATGCCCTAACCCGGGGAGCGTGTGCCAGCGCACAGCTCGACTGGCTATACACCCTCCATGCACATCTTTGCCATCCAGGGGTCACCCGATTTTACCATTTCGTGAAAGCCCGGAACCTGCCATACTCCCTTGAGGACATCAGGACGATGACCAGGGACAGCCAAGTCTGTGCTGAGTGCAAACCGCACTTCTACCGTCCTGAAAAGGCACAACTTATCAAGGCCACCTGCCCCTTTGAGCGACTGAGTGTTGACTTTAAGGGCCCCCTTCCCTCCACCGATCGCAATGTCTACTTTCTCAATATTATCAACGAGTACTTGCGGTTCCCCTTTGCCATCCCCTGCCCCAACACCACTACCACGTCCGTCATAAAAGCCCTGCGCCAGCTCTTCACTCTGTTCGGATATCCCTGCTATATCCACGGTGATAGAGGGTCCTCCTTTATGAGTGACGAGCTGCGCCAGTACCTGCTGGGTAGGGCATTGCTACTAATCGGACCACGAGTTATAATCCCCGGGGAAATGGACAGGTGGAGAGGGAGAATGCCACAGTGTGGAAGGCCACACTTTTAGCCCTTAAGTCAAAAGGGTTGCCGGTCTCTCGATGGCAGGAAGTCTTCCCTGAGGCACTCCACTCTACCCGCTCCCTGTTATGTACGTCCACCAATGCCACCCCTCACGAGCGCCTATTCTCTTTTCCCAGGAAGTCTGCCACTGGGACCACCCTACCGGTTTGGCTGACGTCCCCAGGGCCAGTGCTGCTCCGTAAACATGTGAGGAGCAATAAATACTCCCCGCTGGTCGAGAGGGTTTACCTTCTACATGCGAGCCCCCAGTATGCTTACGTGGTCTTACCTGATGGGCGGGAGGACACGGTCTCCGTCCGCGACCTGGCGCCCACAGGAGCAGCAAACCACTACCCCGAACACTCCACGGTGACTATGAACCCTGTACTCGAGGTGACACCGCGCACACCGAACCCTACACAGACTCCTCATGACACTCCTATACCGGGCGTCTCTTACGCGCATATACCACGCGCCTCGCACACGCATGAGGGATCACTGACGCCTAGTGGGCTGACACCTGCAGTTAGGCCGGAACCAGCACAACCACCGTCTCCGGTGCAATCACCACCGGCACCTGTGCAATCACAGCCGGTGCTACGTAGATCACAGCGACAGATTTGACCACCTGACAGACTTAACCTGTAAATATACTTGTAAGAAACTTCGCCCCATGGGGACTCTCTTTTAAAACAAAAGGGGGGTGAATGTGGTGAACTACATATACCTGTCTGGACACGCCCCCTGCTGACTGCTCCTGTGGCTCCTCCCACAGACCCCGGTATAAACGTGATTGAGGCCTGAGCCCGGCCTCATTCTCCAGGATGTAGTATGGTGGTCAACTACTGCTTGTTCTTTCTTCCAGTCAATAAAAGCCGATATCTCGACTTCACGTCTCAGAGAGAGTTATTGATAGTGCATCACACTGTAAGTATTATGATAATAAATTTACTTTTTTATTGCAATTGACCCCTTGAAAATGTTGACAGAGGAATTTAGTGGTTCAGGCGATTCCTGTGGAGGTAAACAGACAGTTGACATTTCAGTCGAAACCCTTCACCTGGAGTGAATTTTAAAGGGGAGATCGAAGGGAAAAGTCCAGATGAGATGAAAATAAACATTTTGGTTCATAAAAGAGAACACATACTGGTAAAATGTACAGCTGGTTATACTTTAATGTAGATTCATATTCAGAGATTTCAATCTGTGAAAGTAATCCTTTTGTCTTTTCATTCTTTGCTGCATATCACTGTGGAAATTTACATATTAAATTCATGTCCTGCATAATTTTCTCTTTATTCTACACTATTTAATTCTGTGAATAATGCAAAAACTGGTGCATGTAAGATTTTGAATTAAAGAACAAAAGAAATCTTTCAATTATTTTTAAAAGGTCACAAGAATACATTAGTGAAAACTTGGCTCCATCTCTTGTATCACTAACTCTTCAAGTTATTACTACAAGTAGTCCCCAAGTTACGAACATCCGACTTACAAACAACTCATACTTACGAACCGAGGAAGGAGAACGCCGTCTGCCATTTTAAGTCGGATCACGATGCCTTCCGCCATTTTAAGTCGTTGCCGTTGACACTGTGTTGAGTGTGTAACTTTGAATTTGGCTTAAATTATTCTTAGCAAGATTCACCCGGTCGGCTGGTGGCGCAGTGAGATTAGCGCCGGGCTCAAGAACGGAGGTTCCCAAGTTCAATCCAGTGATAGACTACTCCCAAGTTGATGACGAGCTTGCAACCCAACCTCGGAAAAAAACCCACTGTTCCAGTTTAAATTCCCACATGGAATATTGAGGAGGATCAAATACCCAAACCGAGCACAGCCCCCACTTGTCCCATTTAACCTGACTCAGTGCAGTGGACTTTAGGACCCGGGAATTCAGTGCAGTGGTCCTTAGGACCCAGCGGACCTCAGGAGCTGGCGGAGGTTGGGACCCGCCGCCCGCAGTGTTTCTGTTCCATTGACGGGAAGCAATCGTGATTGAAAATAAAGTGGAAATAATAAAGCGTTTGGAAAGAGGTGAAACGTCATCAGTTATTGGAAAAGCGTTAGGCTATAGTCAGTCAACAACCGGAACAATTTTAAAGGATAAAGGATACAGTGAGAATAATGGAACATGTGAAAGGCCCTGCCCTGATGAATGCTACAATTATTACTAAGCAACACAGTGGTTTAATTATTGGAATACATACGTTTCTTAAGTGTTTTATATGCATAGAAAGGTAAAATATATCCTATATACTAAGACAAACGTTTGACTAACTGACGCTAAATAATACCTGATGTACTTGTTCCGACTTACATACAAATCCAACTTAAAGACAGACTCAGGAATGGAACTCCTTCGTAACCCGGGGACTGCCTGTAACTTATTTTTACGCTCCTTTAGCCAATACAAAATAGAATTAGATCACTAGATATAGACTTTGCTACATTTTGATTCATTCAGTTTTCTTTCTAATTTTCCATTTTCTGACCAAAAATCATTGCCTTTGATCCTTCACTAAGGTTTTTCAATAACTAGAATGTGTGTTTTGGAATTGCTATCCTATAGTTCCTTTCAAATCTTAATGTAGCAAGTTATCTGCTTTTGGGTAACCACACCAAGTGATTCTTTTAACCTACCATCAATTCAAGAGAGTTATGTAAAACTCTCCTAGTCTAGTTCAGCTGTAATGTTACCTGACAAGCTCAACACAAGCCATGGTGGTGTAAAGGTTAGCACAATGCTATTACAGCTCAGGGCGTCGGAGCTGAGATTTCAATTCCAGCATCCTCTGTAAGAAGGTTTGTATGTCCTTCCCATGAAGTGTGCGGGTTTCCTCCGGGTGTTCCTGTTTCCTTCCACAGTCTAAAGACGTATCAGTTAGCAGGTTAAGTGGTCATTGTAGACTGTCCTGTAATTAGGCTACTATTAAATCAGTGGGTTGCAGGGGAGTGTAGCTGGGTGGGCCAGAAGGGCCTGTTCCGTGCTGTATCTCTAACTAAAGAAACATGGAGGTCAACACAAGGACAGGGCAGCACATTGGTGCAATCAGTAGAGTTTCTGCCCAACAGTACAAACAACTGAATTCAATCCTGATCTCTGGTGGTGTCTGTGTGCAGTTTGCATAATCCCCCTGTCAGTGCCTGGGCGTTTCCCAAGTGCCTTTTTTTCCATCCACATCCCAAAGGCATGTAGATTGAGGGCTTAAGTAGCCACTGTAAATTCCCTCTAGTGTGTAGATAATGATTGAGTCAGGAGGGAAATGATGAGAATGGGGGCAGAATAAAATAGGATTCGTGTAGGACTAATTTAAATGCTGCTTTATGTTTGGCATGGACTCAGTGACCTAAAGGCTCTTTTCCATACTGTATGATTCTGTCACCATCCAGAACACAACAACTATATGATTGACATCCTATCCACCACCCTAAACATCCACTTCCTCCATCACTAGCGTCTAAAAACTGTACTTAAATTATTCATCTAGGCTACTCCAGACCACCACCAAATAGAAGGGCAGCATGTGCCTAGGAAAACCACATCTTCTAAGATGCACATCTGGACTAGAAACAGCTTATTGTTCTGACATCTTCACTCAATGTATAACCTGAAATTCCATACTCAAAAACGTGTATGCTTCTCTCACAAGAAGGACTGGAGCGGTTCAAGAGGATAGCTTGCCATCATCTACTCAGGGATGACTGACAATGGAAAATGAATAATGGCCTTGCAGCAGTGACCAGATACCAAAGTATAAACGAAGTGCTTTCACTGTCCATTGTTACCACTAGTAATTCTGCAAATGCTGCAAGTCCAGAGCAACACACACTAAATGCTGGAGGAACTCAGCAGGTCAAGCAACATTTATGGATGAAGGGTTTCAGCCCGAAACATCAACTGTTTATTCATTTCCTTAGATGTTGACTGACCTGCTGTTCCTCCAGCATGCCTCTATCCATTGGATAGTGTTTAGACCTGTTTCAATAAATGTTGAACATGGATTGTATTTAATTGTTTGCTCAAACATTTATTGTCAGTAAAATGAATGTAAATTGTACACTCCCACCAATTGTAACCAGAATAAATTTATTTCACCTGATGCATTTTCAGAGGAATATCTCTTACTTACCCTTGCCTCCCCAATTAAGTCAGATCACGTTGATCTTTTGAGATTCTAACAATAAAGCTTTTATTTCAGATGGCTTATGGCAGGTATTTTGACTATTGCATTAATCTAGAACTATCAGAAAAGTTAATGGGTTAACTCATGTTATCTGTAGCCAGCATTTCCAAGTAGATTATCAGCAATTCATCTTGCTGTATCCAAAACTGCACCCAGTACTCTGGGGAGAGGGGGTGGTGAAGAGTCTCACCAAGGTCTACACAACTGCAATAAGACTTCTTTCCTTCTGTGTAAAAGATCACACAGCATTTGCCTCTCGTGTCACTTACTGCTCTTACACATTGATCTTTGATAACTTGTGTACAAGCACAGCCAGATCCCTTTGAACATCAACATTCACCTATAATTAACCATTTAATATTGCTATTTTTGTTAAGTCAGTGAATGAGCTCACATTATATTCTACCTGCCAGTTGCCACCCACTCACTCAATCTTTACCTAGCCCCTTAAAGACTCTTTATATTCCCTCTACACGCTCACAATTCCATCTTGTCATTATCAGCAGCAAACTTGGACATATGATGTCAGAATCAGAATCAGGTTTATTATCACTACCATGTGTCATGAAATTTGTTAACTTAGCAGTAGCAGTTCAATACAATACATAATATAGAAGAAAAAAAATAATAATAAATATATAAATTACAGTGTACCTATATTAAATACATTAAAAAATCATGCAAAAAAACCAGAAATAATATATATTTAAAAAGTGAGGTAGTGATCAAGGGTTCAATGTCCATTTGGGAATCGGATGGCAGAGGGGAAGAAGCTGTTCCTGAATTGCTGAGTTTGTGCCTTCAGGCTTTTGTACCTCCTACCTGATGGTAACAGTGAGAAAAGGGCATGCCCTGGGTGCTGGAGATCCTTATTTCATTTCTTCCACCAGATCATTGTGTATAGACTGACAGGCCAAGATGGATCAAATTATTTCCAGTCTGCTTTCTGTCCAATAACTAATCCTCAAATCATATCAGCATATTGCCCCATTTCCATGTGCATTGTTAGGAATGAATCAGCAGTTTTGTGTTTTTCCTTCAGTGAAGACAGGTACAAAGTAGTTGTTTAATTCCTCTGCCATTTCCTTATTCCCCATTATAAATTCTATGAACTATGTCTGTGAGGGTTATGGATTTTTAAAACACCTATTACAATTCTTATAATCTGTTTCTCAGCTTTGCAGCACATTCAATCTTACTGTTTTTTTATGAATTCCATGGTCCATTGTCTGCCGAAATCTTAAGTGCTCCCAATTCTTAGAATCACTTTGTCAACTTTATAAGCATCTTCTTTTGTTTTTATACTTTCTTTAATTTATCTGCTCTGCCAATGGATGAATTATCTTTTCTTTTGGGTTTTTGCCCTTGACCTTTTGTTGCAAATTATGCAACATCTCTTTAAATGCATCAATTGCCTGTTCACAGTATATTCTTCAATGTATTCTCTCAATGTAAAATTATACTACGTTATTGTCACTCTCCCCCAAGGCCCCTTGACTACAGGGACATCATCCACCCCTTTCATTGAGCAAAACAAGATCCAAAATAGCCTTTATTGTTTCTTCAACATATTGATCTTGAACAGCAATTCACTTTCTACCTTAGTTGATCAAATTTGATATGGCCAGTCTATGTGTAGGTCAAAGTCTCCCACAATTACCATTTTATCCCAGATACACACGTCTTATTAATGCCATACCCAGTTTTACAATTATTAGTGACCTTTAATTAATTCCTACAAATGATTTCTCTGCTTGCTATTTTACAGCCTGATCCAAATTGATTCCAGTTTTATTTCAGATCTGTCAAGATAATTTCTTACCAGATCATTGCTATGCATTGTGAACAGACTGCCAGGCCAAGATGGATCTAATTATTTCCATTCTGCTTTCTGTCCAATAACTAATTCTAAAACTGTATCAGTATATTAGCCCTGTTGTCCTCTCCTTTTCGAGTCTGTACCAATGTGCTCTCTTACAGGTAAGTGTGTTATAGCTTGGAATATTTAGTTTTTACTTTATCTCACCCTGGAATCATATTTCTGAATTTCTGACATGGCAATGAGATTATATTCATTTACTTCTAATAGTGTCATTTTACAACTGCACATTGTCACTCAAGTGAAAGATCCCAGACTTGCTGTGATTACATAATATTATACTGAAAAATCTGCCTTTTTGAATCTGTGCCAGGTTAGACTAGGCTTCTTTTAATAATTTTAAAAATTATTCACATTGAAATTTACAGCATTTAAATGTCCCTGAATGTCAGAAATATTTAGAAGCTGTTAAAATTCTTGACAAGTTTGCCTTGTGACAGCTGTTCAGACAGGTCCAGTGGTAGACCTCAGGCCAAAGCCAGCTAAACACTCATTAAACGGGAGTGGAAAAGGCAAATCACTACAATTGGCCTGTGTTTTGATTTGTAAGAATAATCTCTCCTAATTGCCTCACTTCTGCATTTTAGAATCTCTTTTTTTTCTCTCCCTTTCTTTCTTTTGGAATATTACAGAGAATGAGAAGACAAAAGAAGGCTACATAAATATGAAAAAGTGAATCTTGAAGAAAGGTAAACATGAAGTAGTAGTTTGGAAGTGTAGGGGAGGCTGGGCAAAATGTAGGTCAGGGCACATCAGTTTACTGGGGATTTCTCTAAGATTAGAGAAAGGCATCAGAATTTAAATGGCCTAAGTATACTGTAAATGGAAGTTGGTCAGAAAAGTGAAGAGGCATAAAAGGAGCTTTAGCAAGAAGTGAACATAGCAAAAGGTGAAGAACGATAATGTTAGGGAAGCAAAAATAGACCATCTTTCAGACAGAATCAAACAGGATACCAAATTTCTGAATGCTTCAGTCAGTTCTGTAAAAGGAAAATGAATTACTGGCAAATATACAATGTTAAAATCAGAAAACTAATGGGGGGAAAACTCACAATAAATTACACTGTGCATTCAAGGCAGAAAACAGACAAAATTCATGGGTTCATAAACAGCAAGTACCAGGTGATAATAATAATAAATAAATAAAAAGCACAAATGGCTGGCTACATCAGAAAGATAGACACATTTGATTGCAGAAGAGATAACTGGCTGATGTATATTGAGCAGATTGAGCAATACTTTGAAGCAAATGAAATAGCCAAGTAGAAATGTGGAATTCCACATTCCATAGCAGCCTGTGGAAAGCGGCCAGTGAGTAAGTGGGCCAGTGAAGGAGTGGGGATTTGAGGCTTTGACTCGAGATATTATAGACAATAGACAGTAGGTGCAGGAGTAGGCCATTCGGCCCTTCTAGCCAGCACCACCATTCACTGTGATCATGGCTGATCATACACAATCAGTACCTCGTTCCTGCCCTCTCCCCATATCCCTTGACCCCGCTATCTATAAGAGCTCTATCTAACTCTCTCTTGAAAACATCCAGAGACCTGGCCTTCACTGCTTTCTGGGGCAGAGCATTCCACATATCCATCACTCTCTGGGTGAAAAAGTTTTTCCACGTCTCTGTTCTAAATGGCCTACCCCTTATTCTTAAACTGTGGCCTTTAGTTCTGGACTCACCCATCAGCGAGAACATGCTTCCTGCCTCCAGCATGTCCAATCCGTTAATAATCTTATATGTTTCAATCAGATCCCCTCTCATCCTTCTAAATTCTAGTGTATACAAGCCCAGTCGCTCCAATCTTTCAACATATGACAGTCCTGCCATTCCGGGAATTAACCTTGTGAACCTACGCTGCACTCCCTCAATAGCAAGAATGTCCTTCCTCAAATTTGGAGACCAAAACTTCACCCAATACTCCAGGTGGGGTCTCACCAGGGCCCTGTACAGCTGCAGAAGGACCTCTTTACTCCTATACTCAATTCCACTTGTTATAAAGGCCAGCATGCCATTAGCTTTCTTCACTGCCTGCTGTACCTGCATGCTTGCTTTCATTGACTGACAGACAGACATACTTTATTGATCCCGAGGGAAATTGGGTTTCGTTACAGCCACACCAACCAAGAATAGTGAAGAAATATAGCAATAGAAAACCATAAATAATTAAATAAAAATAAGTTAATCATGCCAATTGGAAAAAAGTCCAGGACCAGCCTATTGGCTCAGGGTGTCTGACACTCTGAGGGAGGAGTTGTAAAGTTTGATGGCCACAGGTAGGAATGACTTCCTATGACGCTCAGTGTTACATCTCGGTGGAATGAGTCTCTGGCTGAATGTACTCCTGTGCCTAACCACTACATTATGGAGTAGATGGGAGTCATTGTCCAAGATGGCATGCAACTTGGACAGCAACCTTTTTTCAGACACCACCGTCAGAGAGTCCAGTTCCACACCCACAACATCACTGGCCTTACGAATGAGTTTGTTGATTCTGTTGGTGTCTGCTACCCTCAGCCTGCTGCCCCAGCACACAACAGCAAACATGATAGCACTGGCCACCACAGCCTCGTAGAACATCCTCAGCATCGTCCAGCAGATGTTAAAGGACCTCAGTCTCCTCAGGAAATAGAGATGGCTCTGACCCTTCTTGTAGACAGCCTCAGTGTTTTTTGACCAGTCCAGTTTATTGTCCATTCGTATCCCCAGGTATTTGTAATCCTCTACCATGTCCACACTGAGTCCTTGGATGGAAACAGGGGTCACCAGTGCCTAAGCCCTCCTTAGGTCCACCACCAGCTCCTTAGTCTTTTTCACATTAAACTGCAGATGATTCTGCTCACACCATGTGACAAAGTTTCCCACCGTAGCCCTGTACTCAGCCTCATCTCCCTTGCTGATGCATCCAACTATGGCAGAGTCATCAGAAAACTTCTGAAGATGGCAAGACTCTGTGTTGTAGTTGAAGTCCGAGGTGTAGTTGGTGAAGAGAAAGGGAGACAGGACAGTCCCCTTTGGAGCCCCAGTGCTGCTGACCACTCTGTCTGACACACAGTGTTGCAAGCGCATGTACTGTGGTCTGCCAGTCAGGTAATCAATAATCCATGACATCAGGGAAGCATCCACCTGCATCACTGTCAGCTTCTCACCCAGCAGAGCAGGGCGGATGGTGTTGAACACACTGGAGAAGTCAAAAAATATGACCCTCACAGTGCTTGCCGGCTTGTCCAGGTGGGTGTAGACATGGTTCAATATGTAGATGATGGCATCCTCAACTCCTAGTCGGGGCTGATAGGCGAACTGGAAGGGGTCTAAGTGTGGCCTAACCATAGGCCGGAGCTGCTCTAGAACAAGTCTCTCCAGGGTCTTCATGATGTGGGATGTCAATGCCACCAGTCTATAGTCATTGGAGCCACTTGGGTGCTGCGTCTTTGGTACAGGAACGAGGCAGGACGTCTTCCACAGCACAGGAACCCTCTGGAGGCTCAGTCTCAGGTTGAAGACATGGTGAAGTACTCCACATAGCTGGGGAGGCACAGGCTTTGAGCACCCTGGGACTGACACCATCCGGAACAGCAGCCTTGCTTGGATGGAGACGTTCCAGCTGTCTTCTCACCTGTTCTGCTGTGAAGCCCACTGTGGTGGTTTCAGGTGAGGGAGGGCTGTAGTCATGAGAGCAGGGTGGGGGGTTGTGAGGAGGGGTAGGAGGGGAGAGTGGAGTATGTGTTGGTTGGGGGCCAACAACAGATGAATCATGTAGGGGATGGGCAGGGGCCATAGTGTCAAATCTGTTGAAGAACAGGTACTGAGGAGGAACACTGATGTACAAGAACACCTAGATCTCATTGTACTTCCTCTTTTCCTAACTTGACTCCATTTAGATAGTAATCTGCCTTCCTGTTCTTGCTACCAAAGTGGATAACCTCACATTTATCCACATTAAACTGCATCTGCCATACATTTGCCCACTCACCTAGCCTGTCCAAGTCACCCTGCATTCTCATAACATCCTCCTGACATTTCACACTGCCACCCAGCTTTGTGTCATCAGCAAATTTGCTAATGTTACTTTTAATCCCTACATCTAAATCATTAATGTATATTGTAAACAGCTGCAGTCCCAGCACCAAACCTTGCAGTATCCCACTGGTCACAGCCTGCCATTCCGAAAGGGACCCGTTAATCGCTACTCTGTTTCCTGTCAGCTAGCCAATTTTCAATCCATGTCAGTACTCTGCCCCCAATACCATGTGCCCTAATTTTGCCCACTAATCTCCAATGTGGGACTTTATCAAAAGCTTTCTGAAAGTCCAGGTACACTACATCCACTGGCTAACCCTTGTCCATTTTCATAGTTACATCCTCAAAAAACTACAGAAGATTAGTCAAGCATGATTTTCTCTTTGTAAGTCCATGCTGACTCGGACTGATCCTTCTACTGCTATCCAAATGTGTCATAATTTCCTCTTTTATAATTGACTCCAGCATCTTTCTCACTACTGACATCAGGCTAACCAGTCTATAATTCCCTGTTTTCTCTCTCCCTCCTTTCTTGAAAAGTGGGACAACATTAGCCACCCTCCAATCCGCAGGAACTGATTCTGAACCTATAGAACATTGGAAAATGATTACCAATGCATCCATGATTTCTAGAGCCACCTCCTTAAGTACCCTGGGATGCAGACCATCAGGTCCCGGGGACTTATCAGCCTTCAGACTCAACAGTCTATCCAACACCGTTTCTTGCCTAATATAAATTTCCTTCAGTTCATCCATTACCCTAGTTCCTTTGGCCACTATTACATCTGGGAGATTGTTTGTGTCTTCCCTAGTGAAGACAGATCCAAAGTACCTGTTCAACTCATCTGCCATTTTCTTGTTCCCCATAATAAATTCACCCATTTCTGTCTTCAATGGCCCAATTTTGGTCTTAACTTTTTTTTTGCTTTTCACATAGCTAAAGAAGCTTTTACTATCCTCCTTTATATTCTTGGCTAGTTTACCTTCATACCTCATTTTTTCTCCGCCTATTGCCTTTTTTATCTCCTGTTGCTCTTTAAAATCTGTCCAGTCCTCCAGCTTCCCACTCATCTTTGCTATGTTATACATCTTCTCTTTTATTTTTATACTGTCCTTTACTTCCCTCGTCAGCCATGGCCACCCCTTACTCCCCTTAGGATCTTTCTTCCTCTTTGGAATGAACTGATCCTGCACCTTCTGCATTATTCCCAGAAATACCTGCCATTGTTGTTCCACTGTCTTCCCTGCTAGGGTATTGTTCCATTGAACTTTGGCCAGCTCCTCCCTCGTAGCTCCATAGTTCCCTTTGTTCAACTGTAATACTGACACATCCGATTTTCCCTTCTCCTTCTCAAATTGTAGGTTAAAACATATCATATTATGGTCACTACCTCCTAATGGCTCCTTTCCCTCGAGGTCTCTGATCAAATCCGGTTCATTGCACAACACTAAATCTAGAATTGCCTTCTCCCTGGTAGGCTCCAGTACAAGCTGTTCTAAGAATCCATCTTGGAGGCACTCCACAAACTCCCTTTCTTGGGGTCTAGTACCATTCTGATTCTCCCAGTCTACCTGCATGTTGAAATCCCCCATGACAACTGTATCATTACCTTTGCGACATGCTAATTTTAACTCTTCATTCAACTTACACCCTACATCCATACTACTGTTTGGGAGCCTGTCGATAACTCCCATTAGGGTCTTTCTACCCTTAGAATTTCTCAGTTCTATCCATACTGACTCTACATCCCCTGATTCTATGTCCCCCCTCGCAAGGGACTGAATATCATTCCTCAGCAACAGAGCCACCCCACCCCCTCTGCCCGTCAGTCTGTCCTTTCGATAAGACATATATCCTTGAATATTCATTTCTCAGGCCTTGTCCGCTTGAAGCCATGTCTCTGTTATTCCCACAACATCGTACTTGCCAATTTCCAACTGAGCCTCAGGCTCATCTACTTTATTCCTTATACTTCGTGCATTCATATATAATACTTTTAATTTGTTACACCCCTCACCTTTCATATCAATTCCTATTTCACTCAGCCATACTGTATGATCTCTTCTTGAGCTTTCTGCTCCATTGATTCTGTTGTCCTTTTTAACTTTTCTTATTTTCACTTTCCCTTTAACTCCATCCTTATATTTCCAGTTCATCCCCTCCCCCCCACTATTTAGTTTAAACACATCCGTGTTGCAGTGGCAAACCTGCCTGCCAGAATTCTGGTCCCTTTTGTACAATTTATCCTTACCCCAAAACATACCCCAGTGGTCCAAGAATGTAAATCCTTGCTTCCTGCACCAGTTCCTCAGCCACACATTATCTCCCTGTTCCTGCCCTCTCCAGCATGAGGAACTGGAAGCAAACTGGAGATAACCACCCTGGAAGTCCTGCTTTTCAGCCTTCTTCTGAGTTCTCTGAAGTCCCGATGCATAATGTCCTTCCTCTTCTTCCCGATGTCATTTGTGCCGACATGCACTACCACTTCCGGCTGTTCACCTTCACCCTTGAGGATTCCCTGTAATCGGTCCGTGATGTCCTGGATCCTAGAACCAGGGAGGCAACACACCATCCTTAAATCTCGCCTGTTGCCGCAGAAACCCCTTTCCGTATCTCTTACTATGGAGTCCCCTACTACCACGGCTCTTCCTGATGTCTGACTCCTCGGCTCTGCTTCTGCACCAATTTTTGACTCGCAGACCTGTCCGCCTCTCAGACTGGCAGTATCTTCTGTCCTGACAGCTTCCAAGAGGGTGAACCCGTTTAAGAGAGGTACATCCCCCGGGGTCTCCTGTACTTCAAGCATCCTTTCCTTCCTCATCGTCGCCCCCTTTCTCTCTTCCGGTATCCTCAGTGTAATGACCTCACTGTAGGTCCTGTCCAGAAAACTCTCATTTTCGCGGATGAACCTGAGGTCATCTAGTTCTTTCTTCAGTGCTGCAACATGCTCCTTCAGATTCTGGCAGTTGGACTGTGCAATCAAGTCAATCGAGATTTGAATAGCTCAGCAGAAAGCTCCTCTTCTTCTTCTTCTTGTGTTGTTTTATGGCGGTTGGCAAACCAGCTTTAAGGTGCATTACTGCCACCTACTAGACTGGAGTGTGGATTGTTTGATAACCAGGAGGAATGAAAAGAATTGCATTCCCTAAATTCTATATAATAGACCAGAGTCTTTCAGATACTTCATGATATAGGTCTGTATTTCTCTTGAACTCCCACCTAAAATGTCTTCTATACCCACAGCAGTTTTTTTGTTTTTCTGAAGCGCTCCTATCATCTTCACTCTTTCTGTTTCATACTTCTTACATTTTATCAATACATGTTCAACTGTTTCTGGTTGATTACAGTATTCACACAACCCAGTTGGATTTTTCCCTATTTTGTATAATGTGTAATTAAGACTTGTGTGACCAATTCTTAAGCGACTGATGATCACTTCTATCTTTCTATGCCCACCTGATATCCTTTGGTATCTGACTTCCCTTTGTATTTTGTACAGTTGTCTCCCTGTTTCACTCTCATCCCAGTGCTTCTGCCATGTCTCCTCAATACGTGTTTTTATAATTCTTTTGACTTCCACTTTATTTAGAGGGATCTGGATCTCTATTACAGACGATTTGAGCGATTGTTTAGCTATAATGGCAGAAAGCCGTTGATTAGACAATCAAGATTTGAATAGCTCAGACTCAGCAGAAAGCAGCTGATTGGGCAATCGAGGTCAGGTGACCAAGCAGTTTGAAAAGCTCAAACAAATAAATAGAGGGGTAGCTCAAGCAGAGCGGCCTGTGGAAAGTGGCCAGTGAGTGAGTGGGCCCGTGAAGGAGTGGAGGACAAGTTTGTTCCCAGTTAGTCTTTACAATGCCTCCTGAGACGGTGATGTGCCTCTCCTGTGAGATGTGGCAGTCTTGGGGGAACTCCCCTCTCCCACTGAGTCACATCTGCCAGAACTGCATGCGGCTGGGCAATCTGGAAGACCGTGTGAGGGATCTGGAGCAGCAGCTGGATGACCTTTGACTCATAAGGGAAAATGAGGCAGTCATAGATTAGAGCTACGGGGAGGTAGTCACACCTAGGCTGCTGGAAGCAGGTCGTTGGATGACAGTCAGAGGAGGGAAAGCAAAGGTTAGTAGACAGGTGAGTAGACAGAGCACCCCTGTAGCCATTCCCCTGAATAATAAGTTTACCGTCCTGGATGCTGTCGGTGAGGACGACCGACCAGGTGTGAGCCACGGTGACAGGGCCTCTGGCACTGAGTCTGACCCTGTGGTGCAGAAGGATGGGACCGAGAAAAGGAGAGCTGTCGTCATTGGAGATTCTGTAGTCAGGGGAGCAGACAGGAGATTTTGTGGACGTAAGAAGGACACCCGCATGGTTTGTTGCCTCCTGGGTGCCAGAGTCCGGGATGTCTCTGACCAGGTGCATGACATCCTGGTACAAGAGGGAAAGCAACCAGAAGTCATGTACATGTTGGTACCAACGACATAGGCAGGAAGAGGGATGAGGTCCTGAAGTGTGAGTTTCGGGAACCAGGCAGAATGCTGAAGAACAGGACCTCAAAGATTGCTACCAGTTCTCAGGATTGCTGCCAGTGCTACATGATAGTGATGGTAAGAATTGGAGGAGATGGCAGCTGAATGCGTGGCTGAGGAGTTCGTGCAAGGGGCAGGGTTTTAAATTTTGGATCATTGGGATCTCTTCTGGGGAAGGTGGGACCTGTACAGATTAGATGGGTTGCACCTGAACTTGAGGGGGAACAATATCCTTGCAGGTAGGTTTGCTAGCATGGTTTGGGAGGGCTTAAACTAATTTGCAAGGGGAATGGGACCCAGAGCAATAGAGCGGTTAAAGAAGTGCATGGAGTAAAGCCAGATCTAACATATAGAGAGGCTTTGAGGAAAGAGAAGCAGAATAAAGGGTGTAAAGGTAGTAAGGTAGAAGAGCTAAAGTGTGTGTACTTCAATGCAAGAAGCATCAGGAACAAAGGTGATGAACTGAGAGCTTGGATACATACATGGAATTATGATGTAGTGGCCATTACAGAGACTTGGCTGGCACCATGGCAGGAATGGATTCTCAATATTCCTGGATTTCAGTGCTTTAAAAGGGATAGAGAGGAGGGAAAAAGGGTGGCATTACTGGTCAGGGATACTATTACAGCTACAGAAAGGGTGGGTAATGTAGCAGGATCCTCTTTTGAGTCAATATGGGTGGAAGTCAGGAACAGGAAGGGAGCAGTTACTCTACTGGGGGTATTCTATAGGCCCCCTGGTAGCAGAAGAGATACCGAGGAGCAGATTGGGAGGCAGAATTTGGAAAGGTGCAAAAATAACAGGGTTGGTATCATGGGTGACTTCAACTTCCTTAATATTGATTGGCACTTGATTAGTTCCAAGTTTGTTAAGTGTGTCCAGGATGGATTCCTGTCACAGTATGTTGACAGGCCGACTAGGGGGAATGCCATACTAGATCTAGTATTAGGTAACAAACCGGGTCAGGTCACAGATCTGTCAGTGGGTGAGCATCTGGGGGACAGTGATCACTGCTCCCTGGCCTTTAGCATTATCATGGAAAAGGATAGAATCAGAGAGGACAGGAAAATTTTTAATTGGGGAAGGGCAAATTATGAGGCTATAAGGCTAGAACTTGCGGGTGTGAATTAGATAGATAGATAGATAGATACTTTATTCATCCCCATGGGGAAATTCAACTTTTTTCCAATGTCCCATACACTTGTTGTAGCAAAACTAATTACATACAATACTTAACTCAGTAAAAAAAAAAAATGATATGCATCTAAATCACCATCTCAAAAAGCATTAATAATAGCTTTAAAAAGTTCTTAAGTCCTGGCGGTAGAATTGTAAAGCCTAATGGCATTGGGGAGTATTGACCTATTAGGATTATAGGATTGACCTATAGTATTAGGATGATGTTTTTGCAGGGAAATGTACTATGGACATGTGATCAATGTTTAAGGATCTCTTGCAGGATGTTAGGGATAAATTTGTCCCAGTGAGGAAGATAAAGAATGGTAGGGCGAAGGAACCACGAATGACAACTGAGGTGGAAAATCTAGTCAGGTGGAAGAAGGCAGCATACATGAGGTTTAGGAAGCAAGGATCAAATGGGTCTATTGAGGAATATAGGGTAGCAAGAAAGGAGCTTAAGAAGGGGCTGAGAAGAGCAAGAAGCGGGCATGAGAAGGCCTTGGCGAGTAGAGTAAAGGAAAACCCCAAGGCATTCTTCAGTTACATGAAGAACAAAAGGATGACAGGAGTGAAGGTAGGACCGATTAGAGATAAAAGTGGGAAGATGTACCTAGAGGCTGTGGAAGTGAGCGAGGTCCTCAATGAATACTTCTTTTCAGTATTCACCAATAAGAGGGAACTTGATGACGGTGAGGACAATATGAGTGAGGTTGATGTTCTAGAGCATGTTGATATTAAGGGAGAGGAGGTGTTGGAGTTGCTAAAATACATTAGGACGAATAAGTCCCCGGGGCCTGACGGAATATTCCCCAGGCTGCTCCACGAGGCAAGGGAAGAGATTGCTGAGCCTCTGGCTAGGATCTTTATGTCCTCGTTGTCCACAGGAATGGTACCGGAGGATCGGAGGGAGGCGAATGTTGTCCCCTTGTTCAGAAAAGGTAGTAGGGATAGTCCGGGTAATTATAGACCAGTGAACCTTACGTCTGTGGTGGGAAAGCTGTTGGAAAAGATTCTTAGAGATAGGATCTATTGGCATTTAGAGAATCGTGGTCTGATCAGGGACAGTCAGCATGGCTTTGTGAAGGCCAGATCGTGTCTAACAAGCCTGATAGAGTTCTTTGAGGAGGTGACCAGGCATATAGATGAGGGTAGTGCAGTGGATGTGATCTACATGGATTTTAGTAAGGCATTTGACAAAGTTCCACACGGCAGGCTTATTCAGAAAGTCAGAAGGCATGGGATCCAAGGAAGTTTGGCCAGGTGGATTCAGAATTAGCTTGCCTGCAGAAGGCAGAGGGTCGTGGTGGAGGGAGTACATTCAGATTGGAGGGTTGTGACTAGTGGTGTCCCACAAGGATCTGTTCTGGGACCTCTACTTTTCTTGATTTTTATTAACGACCTGGATGTGGGGGTAGAAGGGTGGGTTGGCAAGTTTGCAGATGACACAAAGGTTGGTGGTGTTGTAGATAGTGTAGAGGATTGTCGAAGATTGCAGAGAGACATTGATAGGATGCAGAAGTAGGCTGAGAAGTGGCAGATGGAGTTCAACCCAGAGAAGTGTGAGGTGGTACACTTTGGAAGGACAAACTCCAAGGCTGAGTACAAAGTAAATGGCAGGATACTTGGTAGTGTGGAGGAACAGAGGGATCTGGGGGTACATGTCCACAGATCCCTGAAAGTTGCCTCACAGGTAGATAGGGTAGTTAAGAAACCTTATGGGGTGTTAGCTTTCATAAGTCAAGGGATAGAGTTTAAGAGATGCAATGTAATGATGCAGCTCTATAAAACTCTAGTTAGGCCACACTTGGAGTATTGTGTCCCGTTCTGGTCGCCTCACTATAGGAAGGATGTGGAAGCATTGGAAAGGGTACAGAGGAGATTTATCAAAATGCTGCCTGGTTTAGAGAGTATGGATTATGATCAGAGATTAAGGGAGCTAGGGCTTTACTCTTTGGAGAGAAGGAGAGGAGACTTGATAGAAGTGTACAAGATATTAAGAGGAATAGACAGAGTGGACAGCCAGTGCCACTTCCCCAGGGCAGCACTACTCATTACAAGAGGACATGGCTTTAAGGTAAGGGGAGGGAAGTTCAAGGGGGATATTAGAGGAAGGTTTTTCACTCAGAGGGTGGTTGGTGCGTGGAATGCACTGTCTGAGTCAGTGGTGGAGGCAGATACACTAGTGAAGTTTAAGAGACTACTAGACAGGTATATGGAGGAATTTAAGGTGGGGGGGTTATATGGGAGGCAGGGTTTGAGGGTTGGCACAACATTGTGGGCCAAAGGGCTTGTAATGTGCTGTACTATTCTATGTTTCTAAATGAGTGGCAATTTTGCTGAGTGTAATAGTGAAAAAGCCTACAGTTTGCTTAGAAGATTAACAGCTGCAACCAAAACAACAGAAATGAGCTTTGCAGATATAGTGAAAGTAATGCAGGAACATGTAGAACTGAAACCATTGTTGATTGCAGAACATTTTAGGTGTCATAATCAGAATCAAAAGGAAGGGGAGTTAATTTCAGTGCAAGTGCAATACTGAAGATATTGTCTGAGCATTGTCAGCTTGGTAATGGATTTAATGATGCACAACCTGATCATATAGTTTGTGGAATCTTACAAGAAAGCATTCAAAAACAGCTACAAACTATAGCACAACTCACATTTAAAAGAGCAGTTGAAATCACTATCAATTGAAACAGCAAACAGACACAATTGAGTTGCAGTCTGGAATGAAAGTGAGCATGAACAAAATTGCAGAGTCTATAGAAACCAGCTTGGCCAAACAAACTGTGTTACCACTGTAGCAGGGGCTCACATACACCAGAGCAATTTCAGGTTTAAAGGTGAAACTTGCAGAAAATGAAACAAAGTACACACCATTCAAAAGAGCATGTCAAACAGACAAAAATAAATGGTCTGCACAGGGAAGAGAAAAAGATAAAAAGTCAAGTTGCAGTTTGAAAAAGAGCACTAATCTGCATGTTGTTGACAAAAAATCTGATAATGATAAGAGTGACAGAGGACAGGTTACCCTTGAGATTCATAATGTGGAAACTAACAAGGGACAAGCAATATGGCTTACACCAGAAGAGAACAGCAAAATAATTAAAATGGAATTGGGCACTTGTTCAGCAGTTTCAGTCATTCCACAAAATTTTGAATGGCATTTCAAACATACTGGATCCTTCCTGCTTCTCTTCTCTTCAGCAGTTGCGTCTCCTCGTCCTCAGTATACTTGGCTGCTCCATGGATCAGCGTTCTCCAGCGGTCTCTGTCACAAGCCAGCTGCTGCCACTCATTGACCTCAATATTTGCGTGAGAGAGCTGCTGCTTAGGTTGGTTTTTGTACCTCTTGCGCAGGGCACCACGATTTCTCTTGCCCTGAGAGAGTTCTCCGTAGAGTACTGCTCTTGGTAACCTGGAGTTGTCCATGCGAGACACGCGGCCTGACCAGCTAAGCTGCCCAAGCAGCGAAGTGGCTTCAATGCTTGGCAGTTGAGCCTTCTCCAGGACCTCATTGCGGGGACACGATCCTGCCAGCTGATACCCATGATGGAGCAGAGGCAGCACCGATGGAAGCGCTTGAGCAACCAGATTTGCTTGCGGTACAAGCTCCAGGCTTCAGAGCGTACAGCAGTGTTGTGATCATGGCAGCCCTGTATGCCTGGATTTTTGTGGGCGGATGCAGCTGGTGGTTCGTCCACACACGTCTCTGGAGATGCCTGAAGGCACTGCTGGCTCTGGTGAGTTGATTGTCAACATCCTTTACTGCTATAGCATCGGTGGAGATGATGCTGCTCAGGTAGGTGAACTGTTCAACCGTGGTGAGAGGGTGGTCTTCAATGGTGAACCGAAGTGGGTTGTAAATTCCACGAGGAGACTTCTGATGGAGGATCATTGTTTTATTCAGACTAACCGTTAACTATCAATACTACTACAGTATTATATAACTGTAGTTCCTAAGTTATTGATGGAGGAATTCATTTAGGTCTTCTATGTTCTTTTGATTGACTGTAAATGAACAAATTCAGCACAGTCACCCAGTGCAGATAATGAAGTGCCTTCATACAATGCTTTCAATGATTGCATCTCCATGTCTTCATTTTCATTATAACACTCAATACATCCAAATTCTTTGTAGTTTCTAACTTGCTGAAGTAGTGAAAACGCTTCATTTTCACTCCCAGCTGTTTCTGGCATCTCCAAGTCTGAATGCTTGAAACTGGAGGTGGTAAAACTGTTCCAAATTAAGTTACTTCTTATTTCTTGCCAATTAACTGTGACAAAAATTGTTGCTTTTTGAAGACAAACATATGCAACAGACACTATTATAGTGTTTAAAGGCCACACAAGTACATGTAACTGATGCTAGTTAGAAACTTCGGCAACAATGTCCTATCCCAATTAAGCAGTATGCAGTCTCAAATAAAAAAAGGGAATCCTGGTTAATTTCTTGATTTGTTTTCGTTCCTTAAGATTTGACCCAAATAAGTGGCTGCCTGATTAATCGATAGCTGTGGCGACCCACTTCCCAGCGCACTCGAACCGGCTCACAAAGTGGCGCGCGCCGGCATTGAGGCTGGTCCCAAAGAGGGCACCAAGACTGCTTCACCAGCAAAGGGAAAAGCCCGCACGTGGGACGGTACTGTGAATATGCATTGCAGTATTCCCGCCCGAGGAGGGCGGGAACAGGAAGGCTTTAAAGCGAGGCTGCGAAGTTTAAATAAACCTCTTTGCAACTGCAGCTCACCGACTACGTGTCGTTATTTCAGCGCTGCATGTAGCACACCGCTACAACTGGTGACCCCGACGGCCCAAACGATATTTGGACTGGAGATGAACGACGCCGCATCTGTTCATGCAGTTTCGTTAAAATTGCCAAGCTTCTGGACGCTGCGACCTCACCTATGGTTCCAGCAAGCAGAAGCCCAATTCTACATTCGGCAGCTAACCTCGGTTGCCACACGTTACTACAACATGGTGAGCTCCCTCGACCAGGAGACAGCCGCCCAGGTTGAGGAGTTCATACAGTCGCCCCCGGAGGACGGCAAATACACAGAATTCAAAGCCTTGCTCATAAGGACTTTCGGACTGTCATGGCGCGAGCGAGCTGCCCGCATACTGCACCTGGATGGTTTGGGGGACAGGCCACCGTCAGCTTTGATAAACGACATGCTGTCCCTGGCCTGAGGTCACAAGCCCTGCCTCATGTTTGAGCAGGCGTTCCTGGAGCAGCTACCCGAGGACATATGCCTGCTGCTTTCCAACGCGGTTTCCAGCGACCCCCGGGAGATGGCGGCCCGGGCGGACGTGCTGTGGAAAGCCAAGAAGGAGAGTGGGGCGTCCGTCGCACAGATCACCAGGCCACGCTCGCAGCAGCAAACCAGACCTGGCCTGGCCGCAGAGCCCACTTACCCCAGAGGCAGGGGTAAGGAGACCAACGAACAATGGTGCTTCTACCACCAGCGGTGGGGCGCAGAAGCCCGCCGCTATAGCCCGCCCTGCAAGTTCCTGGGAAATGCCAGGGCCAGCCGCCGCTGATGGCTACGGTGGCTGGCCATCGGGATAGCCTCATGTATGTCTGGGACAAGCAGTCGGGACGTCGCTTTTTGGTCGACACCGGAGCCGAGATCAGTGTCTTACCTCCAACGAGTTACAACACCCGCAACAGAGAACCGGGTCCCACCCTGAGGGCCGTGAACGGCAGCACAGTAAGGACATACGGCACCCATACGGTGTGGTTACAGTTCGGCTCCAGCCAGTTCACATGGGACTTCACACTGGCCTCCGTAGCCGAACCGCTCCCAGGAGCGGATTTTTTGCGAGCTCACAGCCTACTGGTCAACCTGCCAAGGAAGAGACTGGCCCACGCCGAGACCTTTCAAACATTCTCTCTGGGTGACGCCCAGTTGCCGGCCCCACACCTAGACTCCATCACGCTGTCCGACAACGACTTAACCAGAGTCCTGGCGGATTTCCCATCGATTCTGGCACCGCAGTTCACGGCAGCCATGCCCAGACACGGCGTACAGCACCACATCCCGACACAAGGACCACCCCTCCATGCCCATGCTCGAAGGCTTCCCCCGGACAAGCTCCGACTGGTGAAGGAGGAGTTCAAGAGGATGGAGGAATTGGGGATCATACGGTGGTGCGACAGCCCATGGGCCTCCCCCCTGCACATGGTGCCCAAAGCAACAGGGGGCTGGAGACCATGCGGTGACTACCGCAGGCTGAACGAGTCTACAACACCGGACCGCTACCCTGTGCCGCACATTCAGGACTTTGCAGCAAACCTGCACGGCGCACAGATCTTCTCCGAGGTAGACCTCGTCCGGGGATACCATCAAATCCCAATGCATCCGGACGACGTCCCCAAAACGGCACTCATCACCCCGTTCGGCCTTTTCGAGTTCTTCCGCATGCCGTTCGGCCTAAAGAATACCGCACAGATGTTTCAGCGGTTAATGGACATGGTGGGACGCGACCTGGACTTCGCTTTCATCTATTTGGACGACATCCTCATAGCCAGCAGCAGTCGTCAGGAGCATCTGTCCCACCTCCGTCAACTCTACGCCCGACTGAGTGAATACGGTCTGACAATCAACCCGGCCAAATGCCAGTTTGGGCTCGACACCATCGACTTCCTGGGCCACAGGATTACTAAAGACGGGGCAACCCCTCTGCCTGCCAAGGAAGACGCGGTCCACCATTTCCCCCGACCCAACACAATCAAAGGCCTTCAGGAATTCATGGGTATGGTGAATTTCTACCATACCATACCATTCTCCCTTCAGCTGCCCGAATCATGCGCCCCCTGTTCGCCCTGATGTTGGGTAAGGGCAAGTACATTACCTGGGACGAGGAGTCCGCCGCCACTTTCATTAAAACCAAAGAAGCCTTGGCAAACGCCGCGATGCTAGTGCACCCCAGAACGGACGTCCCTACCGCCCGCACTGTGGACGCATCAAACACGGCAGTCGGTGGAATGCTGGAACAACTCATCAAGGGTCGCTGGCAACCCCTGGCGTTTTTCAGCAAACACCTACGACCACCCGAGCTCAAATACAGTGCTTTCGACCGGGAACTGTTGGCGCTATACCTGGCAATCCGGCATTTCAGATACTTCTTAGAAGGAAGGCCCTTCACCGCGTTCACGGACCACATACCTCTTACCTTTGCGTTCACAAAAGCATCCGACCCCTGGCCGTCCCGCCAGCAGCAACATCTGTCCTACATCTCCAAATACACGACGGATGTCCGGCATGTCTCGGGAAAGGGCAATGTTGTGGCGGATACCCTCTCCCGCCCTAACATCCAAGCCCTGTCCCAGGGGGTAGACTATGAAGCGCTGGCAGAGGCACAGCAGGCAGACGAGGAGATCCCTAGTTACAGAACCGCAGTCTCCGGTTTGCAGCTCCAGGACCTCCCCGTAGGCCCAGGTGAGAGGACCCTACTCTGTGACGTCACCACCGGCCAACCCCGTCCCGTCGTCCCGGCAGCCTGGCGGTGGCGCATTTTCGACTCCATTCACAACTTAGCGCACCCCTCCATCAGGCCAACCGTCCGGATGGTAGCCAACAGGTTCGTTTGGCATGGACTCCGCAAGCAGGTCAGTGAATGGGTCAAAACGTGCATGCACTGCCAAACAGCCAAGGTGCAGCGGCACACCAAAGCCCTGCCGCAGCAGTTCCACCTCACCCACCGGTGTTTTGACCACATTCATGTGGGTATCATGGGTCCCCTGCCAGTGTCGCGAGGAGCACGGCATCTCCTAACTATCGTGGACCGGTTCACAAGATGGCCAGAGGCTGTCCCGTTCACCGACACCACCTCCGAATCTTGTGCCCGAGCACTGATTGCAACCTGGGTATCTCACTTTGGTGTACCGGCCCACATTACCTCCGACAGAGGCGCCCAGTTCACCTCCAGCCTGTGGTTAGCTATGGCCAGCCTTTTGGGGACACAGCTGCACCACACAACTGCCTACCACCCACAGTCCAACGGACTAGTGGAGCGTTTCCACCGTCATCTGAAGTCGGCTCTCATGGCCCACCTCAAAGGGCCTAACTGGGTGGACGAACTTCCCTGGGTCCTGCTCGGAATCTGCACGGCGCCCAAAGAGGATCTGCACACCTTGTCGGCTGAGTTGGTGTACGGTGCACCCCTGGTCATCCCAGGAGAGTTCATACCAGCCCCAAGGGGGCAAGAGGAAGAACCCGCAGCAGTCCTGGGCAGACTACGCAAGAGGCTCAGTAACCTGGCCCCCATACCCACTTCACAGCATGGGCAGAACCCGACCTGCGTACCCAAAGACCTGCAAAACTGTAAGTTCGTTTTTGTACGACTGGGCGGATTTACAGTGATCAGAAACAATGGGTCCACATTCGTGCTGGACATTGGGGGGAAAGAAGAGGTTTTCACAGTGGACCGACTCAAACCGGCCCATGTGGACTAGGCGCAGCCGGTCGAGATTCAGGCACCGCAGCGCAGAGGCAGACCTCCCAAACAGAGTCCAACCCAGACTGAGGACATTGGGGGGTGTATCGCCGGTTCTGGTGGGGGGTTATGTGGCGACCCACTTCCCAGCGCACACGAACCAGCTCACAAAGTGGCGCACACCGGCATTGAGGCCGGTCCCAAAGAGGGCACCAAGCCTGCTTCACCAGCAAGGGGAAAAGCCCGTGCGCGGGACAGGACTGTGAATACACGCCCCCTACAGCATTCCCGCCTGGGGAGGGTGGGAACAGGAAGGCTTTAAAGCGAGGCCGCGAACTTTGAATAAACTTCTTTGCAACTGCAGCTCACCGACTACGTGTCATTATTTCAGCGCTGCGTGTAGCACACCGCTACATAGCCCAATTAACTGCATTGAACAAACAGGACTTTAGTTTAACCAAGATTGGGAGTCTGTCAGAAGATAAAATCTGCAAGTGTTGGGGCATCACACTGAATTACAGCAATAAAGAAGGGAATGGCATGAAGATGAACTGAATTAATTCTAAAAACCAGCATCAGCCTTATGGAAATATAGAGGCAACGCAGCATAGCAGCAAATAGCCAATTAATCTTAAGACTTGAGTGCTTTTCATTCACTATAACTCTAATTGAAGCCTTGTTCTGCCAGAACTTTCAAGGAGAACATATTTGATAGTGCTGAAAAACATGCCCTAGAATTACACAGCATGATGAACCCATGCCAGTTTTAATTGGTATCGGATGCACATAAAATTTGTTCTGCAACCTCATTCATTTCAGTGACCAGCCAGTGTCAACCCAGCTGTTTATAAAAGAGCATGTATTGAAAACTCTGTGGCCAATAAAATGGCCACTGTGTGTTTGTTCATGGTCTTATGCTGCTGTAGCCTATCCACTTCAGGATTCAATGTAGAGATGCTCCTCTGCACATCACTGTAGTAACATGTGCTTATTTGAGTTACTGTCACCTTCCTGTCAGCTTGAACCAGTCTAGCCATTCTCCTCAGATCTCTCTCATTAGCAAGGTATTTTCATCCATAGAACTGCTGCTCATGGGATTTTTTTTTGTACGGGTAGCATTCTCTGTAAACTCCAGGATATGAGCAGCTTCTGAGATATTCAAACCACTCCATCTGGCACCAACAATCACCCCACGATCAAAGTCATTTAAGTCACATTTTCTTCCCCATTCGGATGTTTGGCTTGACCAACAGCTGAACTTCTTGACCATGTCCGGATGCTTTTCAGTATTGAGTTGCTGCCAGAAGATTGGTTGAATGGATATTTGCATTTTCAAGCATATGTATCTAATAAAGTGGCCACTGGATGTACATTTATACTGTTTCATAAGTGGTAGCTAATAGGCTCCAAAGGTGGTCATAGCTGAAGGGTGGTAGTGGGGACGAGCACCCACTGCTAAAAAATGCTCTTCATGGTGTGCATCTCAAACAGCCTCTGACAACCAAGTCGAACTCCTGGCCTTCACGTGTGGCGTAGTTCTTATGCCCAGCAGAGCTCTTCCACTGACAGGAGAAAGGGCAAAGGCAGGCCACTGGCACCTTAAAACCAGTTGCTTCCAGCAGATGAGGCTCGTCAGCCATGGATAATAGCTCATCTGGGGGGGGGACTCCGATTTCAAACCACCGCTGCCTTGCAGCTCATGGGAAAGGCTTTGGGAGTAAACCCTGAGGAAATATCTGGAGTCGGAGTCCCGAAGGCAGCTGACTGCTGTACCCAGCATCGGCACGGCAACTACTACGGCGCTGCTGGCACCAAACTGTATCAACTTTCATTGTTCCTTTGGATCTGTCATCAGCATGGAGAGAGGGGTCCCACTGCATGGGCAACATAGATCTCCATATCAACTTTGCCCTGGCTTGCACCCTGGAGAGGACCAGTGACTACCAGAGGCGCAGTACCCATGGTTGACCACAACTGACGGAGGCCACAAAAAAAAGCTAATAGTTTATAGCAGCTAGTGGTGGTACAATGCATTCTAGGAGTATTGGCAACTTAATGGAAAAGAAATAACAAATTTAAGGATGAGAGGAGTCTCTCAGATTTTCTAACCAGTGTAGAAACTCTGGGAGATTAGATGAAGACACAACTCAACCTACACAGAGGCCCTGAAAGCATTTGAAATACATCTTCAAAGAGCATTCACAGCAAACAGCAATTAAGCTTATCGTGAGAAATCAAGCCATTAGATGTGAATGCAATGTCACAGAATGACCTACATGCTCGGTTGAAGTTTGTGAATGCATCGTGAATCTGGATCTCATGCTTTACCGGAGTATATGACGAATAAAATCATCTTGGGCTTCCACCCAGGTCCTGTATCAATTATAATCGATACCTGTACCCGGATGGAAGCTGGAGAAGAGTTTATTCATCATGAATCTCTTCTTTCCCCATATTTGAGCTTTGATTAGTGAACAATCAGAGAATTCAAAAGTCTGAGAATATGTAGTCCACTCTGGTTCACTGATCGAGCAGAAAAGGCAGTGACTCACGACAGTATTGAAGTTTTAAGCATCACCCAATCAGTGTTCAAGATTGATTAGCAAAAACAAATTAAAGTAAGGCAGGGGCAAGTAGAACGACCATCATTGGGTCAAAGTTAAAGTGGAGATTTTGAGGCTTTAGCTTTTCGAAGCTTCATCTAGGAGAGGCTTCAGTCAGGGGTAAAAAAAAGCTGTAAGTAGAGGTTTTATCCCTTACATTTTCTGAGCTATAACAGTAGAGATTCCAGGCAGAATAGTGGAATGCTGCTCTTGCAGGATGTGGGAAGGCAGGAAGCCATCCAGAGTCCCTGACGACTACACCTGCAAGAAGTGCATCCAGCTGCATCTTCTAACACTCTGCATTAAGGAGCTGGAGCTGGAAACGGATGATCTCCGGGTCATTCGGAAGGCTAAGGGGGTGATAGATGGTGTGTAAAGAGAAATAGTTACACTCAAGGTGCAGGACACTGGAAACTGGGTGACAGTCAGTAAGGAGAAAGGGGTTAAACAGTCAATGCAGAATTCCTCTGTTGCCATCTTCCTCAACAATAGGATACTGTTCTGTGTGGGGTGGGGGGAATGACATAGCAGAGGAAAGTCACAGCAGTCAGGTCTCTGGCACAGAGACTCTAAGGGAAATGAGGGGAGAAGAGGCAAGCTGTGGTGATAGGGGATATGTTAGTTCGGGGGAAAGGACAGGATGTTCTGTGGACGAGAATGAGATTCCTGGATAGTATGTCGTCTCCTGGGTGCCAGGGTCCAGGACATCTCAGATCGAGTCCTCAGTGCATTCTTAAATGGAGGGTAAACAGCCAGAGATCGTGGTCCATGTAGGTTCCAATGACATGGGTAGTAAGAGTGACGAGGTTCTGCAAAGGGAATTCAGGGAGTTAGGTGCTAAGTTTAAAGGGCAGGATTTCTAGGGTTGTGATCTCAGGTTTACTAACCGTGCCATGCGCTAGTGAAGCCAGAAATAGGAAGATTATACAATTTAACACATGGCTAAGAATTTGGTGTAAGGGGGAGGGCATAAGAGTTTTGGATCATTGGTCTCTCTTCCAGAGCAGGTGGCTCCTGTACAGAAGTGACAGACTGCACCTGAACTGGAAGAGGACTAATATCCCAGTGAGAAGGTTTGCTGGTGCTGCACTGTGAGGTTTGATCTAGAGTTGCAGGGGGATGGGAACCAGAGTGCTAGAACAATCAGTGGAGAGGTTGTGGAAGCAGATACTGTTGAAACCTCAAGCAAACTCAGGAATCAAATAGCTGAGCATGATGCTATTAGTGTCCTGAGCTGCATATATTTCAATGCAGGAAGTATAATAGGAAAGATGGATGAGCTCAAGGCATGGATCACCCACCTGGAATTAGGATATTATAGCCATTAGTGAGACTTTGTTGAAGGAGGGGCAGGACTGATAGCTCAATATTCCATGTTCCTGTTGCTTTAGATGCGACTGAGTGGGAGGGATTAAAGAAAGAGGGGTGGTGTTACTAATCAGGGAAAATGGCACAGCAGTGCTCCATCAGGACAAACTGGAGAACTCATCTAGTGAGGCATTTTGGGTGGAAATGAGTAATAAGAAAGGGCTATATTATAAACCACCCAACAGTCCAAGGGATTTAGAGGAACAAATTTGTAGAGAGATTACAGACTGTTGCAAGAAACATAAGGTTGTTATAGTAGGTGATTTTAACTTTTCACATATTGACTGGGACTCCCATACTGTAAAAGGTCTAGATGGGATAGAGTTTGTCGAACATGTTCAGGAAAGTTTCCTTAATCAATAAGTAGAAGCACCAATGAAAGAGTGTGTGTTACTTGATCTGCTATTAGGAAATGAGACAGGGCAGGTGAAAGAAGTTTATGTAGGGGAACACTTCACATCTAGTGATCATAATGCTACAAGTTTCAAAGTAAATTTGCAAAATGATAGGTCTGGTTGAGGTTATAAACTAAAGAAAGGCCAATTTTAATGATATCAGAAATTTTTTTGGCAGATGTGGATTGGTACAGGCTGTTTTTTGGCAAAGGTGAACTTGATAAGTGGGAGGCCTTCAAAAATGAAATTTTAAGAGTACTGTACAAAGATCATATGTGCCTGTTGAGGCCCTGGTCAAAAAAAACAGAGGTGCATCACAGGTATAGGCAGGTAGGAACAAATGAGGTGCTTATGGAGTATAAGGTATTGTGATCTGGCACTTTGAGAGTACGATTAGGTTTGGAACCGAGTGTGCAGTCTGGAGGACCGGAAGCCTGGAGAAGGGGTGTGAACCCATGATCGACTCTATTGCTTCTCTCCAATTGAAATGTTGAGCAAGGATGAAGTTGACAAGGACAACAGTGGAGGACAGGTGTCTGGCGTCGTCTGCCTGCATTTGACTGGTCTTCCTCTCCCTCTCACTAGCTGCTTTCAGAGGAAAGTGCAGTGATCTTGGGGTCCACGTAGCAAGGATTGATCAGCAAGGCTCAGAGATGCACTCATTTTGGAGGACCTTGAGGTTCATGTTACATGTGTTTCTAGATTCTGGTTACCCTTTCTTTTGCTATTTTTGTGCAGTTTGATCGGAGCAATCAATGTGGACTGAGGTGTTTTGGTGAAGAATAGTTCTGTGGCTGCAGTAGGCTAGCAGCAGTGCAATGAACTGAAATAAAGTGAATACCACTGAACTCCCAGTTTGATGTTTGATATTCTATGCATTATGCACTGGCTTGCAGAATTTGCCATTTGCACAATTTGTTCTTTTTATGCACATTGAGTGTTTGATGTTTTCTTGAACGGTTTCCATGGCATTTCTTTGTTTCATGGCTGTCTGCAGGAGGACGAGTCTCAGAGTTATATTCCATATACATACTTTGATAATAAATGTATTTTGAATCTTTTGAATCTTTGAATATACATCACCATGAATGATATGAGTTTGTAATCATTTTGCAAGCTCGCAAACTGTAAAATGCATTGCACTCCCATCACTCAACAAACCCAAAAAAAATCTTTCAAGCTGCGACCTAACATTCAGAAACCTCAATATACTCTAACAAACTTGCCATTATTTCAAGCATCATAGTTAAATCTTGCAGCTCCCACACATTGATAGTTAGTCAAAGCATTCAAGCACATTGTAAGGGATTTGCTGGAAAGGCATAGCATAACAGCACAAGGAGAAAAAAATAACATCAATGGACAAGTGAGGCACCTACAGCACAGATCCTAGAGTACAAAGTGCTGGTCATAACTGAAGCAACAATCTCGAAGTGTGAAGCCAGTGGCAAATGAAAACCTACTTCAGAGTATGGTATCCCAAATAATTATTCTCAAATTTCTCTCCCTGTCATCACAGAATCTCCTCTAATAATTCATAATAGAATTATTCTCCTTTACCATTAGTCTTCAGATGTTTTCCTTTTAGACACTCAAAGCCTCTTAAATGTCCTGATGAGTGGCAAAGACCTCAGTGGTGGAGCTGGCAGAAGATGATTACACATCACAATGACAGTGAAGGCAGAAGAAGGCTGCAGAAGTGAAGGGTCCACAGTCATATACATTTCATGCTACTGGATCCTGACCTCGATCTGTCAAGGACTGTGATGGCTACCAGAGCATCAGCCTCCCCTCGCTGAACAAAGTCATGCACAGCAGTTCTCCTTTAAGGGAATCCAACCTAACCCCTTAGAACATCATACTCAACTCAAGTGATTGCAAGAAGAGCAGCAAAAGAGCAATTCTAATGGCTCCTACTCTCACCCACACTCAGCAGCTCTCAAACCCACCAATCTAGAAGGCAGCACTTCACAACTGAGTGACCAGCAGTCACCACTGGTGAAAAGGGTGTGTCAGCTGAAAGCATATTACAGAGCGGGATTACACACAAATTCACCTCCAGAGGCCTTCAGTGACAATTTTGATTGATGACCTTCAGAAGGAGCTCACTGGCACACACATTGAAAGTTTTGTGCACTGACAAGCCTCCTGTAAAGCTCGTAGCATCAACATATGTGTGAGAGATTAGCTCCAGTCTTGTATTAAGTTTGACATGAAGCTTGCAGCCTATTTTGCCCAGTTTGGAAGATGTAGCCAGCAACAATCAAACACTGGGGGAACCCAATCATTATACAACATCTAATACTAGGTCTTTAGGTTCCAATGCAACACCAAAAAAGTCACTCAGCATAAGAGTGCTATAACTGATAAGCTGATGTAAAGTCAGCATATAATCAGCAAACTCTGGTCACTGCCATCATGACTCTGGACTCCAATGCTCAAGGGCTCATTGAAAGTGTCACTACAATCAACTTACCAGAAGTTCTCTGGGATCCAAAGAAGTAGAATACAGATCCATTACTCAAATATGGGTGACATGGTAGTGTAGCAGTTAGCATAATGCTTTACAGAACCAGCAACCCAGGTTCAATTCCTGCTGCTGTCAGAAGTTTGTACGTTCTTCACATGACCATATGAATTTTCTCCAGGTGCTCCGATTTTCTCCTACATTCTAAAGGCATATGTATTAGCAGGTTAATTGGTTACATGAGTTAATTGGGTGGCGCAGTGTTGCTGGATTGGATGGGCCTGTACCGTGCTATAACTCTAAATAAATAAAATAAATAATGACAAGTCGGAGTATAGGAAAGGGATACAGACATGGTGTCGGGACAACTCTCACTAAATGGCAACAAAAGAGGTGGTCATTGAATTAAGAAAGGAGGGCAGTGCAAATGGTCCTGTCTACAGTGTTGAAGTTGAGAGGACTTAGAACTTCAAGTGTGAACATCACCTTGTCCAACCATGTTGATGGTCATGGCAAAGAAAGCTCACCAACGCTTCTACTTCCTCAGGAGGCAAAAGAAATCTGACATGTCCATGTCAATTCTTATCAAATTCTATTGTTGTACCAAAGAGAGCATTCCATCTGGCTGCATAAGGGCTTGGTATGGCAACAGCTCTGCATGTAGCTGCAAGAAACTGCAAGGCTACCAAGAAGGCACCGGTAAACCAGGGTGACATGTTGTAGGTTGCTTACAAAACTTCTAAATATATCTCTTCTGAATTACTCTCATAAGACCATAAGATATAGGAGCAAAAGTAGGCCATTCCACCCATCGAGTCTGCTCCGCCATTCAATCATAGGCTGATCCAATTCTTCCAGTCATCCCCACTCCCCTGACTTCTCCCCATACTCTTTGATGCCCTGGCTGATGAAAAACCTACCTATCTCTGCCTTAAATGCACCCAATGACTTGGCAACAAGTTCCACAGATTTACCACCCTCTGACTAAAGTAATTTCTCTACATCTATGTTCTAAATGGATGTCATTTAATCCTGAGGTCATGCTCTCTTGTCCTAGAAACCCCTACCATGGGAAATAACTTTGCTATATCTAATCTCTTCAGGTCTTTTAACATTGGGAATGTTTCAATGAGATTCCTTCCCCCCCCCCCCCCAATTCTCCTGAACTCCAGGGAATACAACCCAAGAGCTGCCAGACATTCCTCATACAGTAACCCTTTCATTCCTGGAATCATTCTTGTAAACCTTCTCTGAAGCCTCTCCAATGTAAGTATATCTTTTCTAAAATAAGGAGCCCAAAACTGCACACAATAATCCAAGTATGGTCTCACAGGTGCTTTATAGAGTCTCAACATCACATCCATGGTCTTATATGCTGTACCTCTAGAAATGAATGCTAACATTGCATTTGCCTTCTGCACCACCGACTCAACATGGAGGTTAACCTTTAGGGTATCCTTCACAAGGACTCCCAAGTCCCTTTGCATCTCTGCATTTTGAATTATCTCCCCATCTAAATAATAGTCTGCCCATTTCTTTCTTTCACCAAAGTGCATGACCATACACTTTCCAACATTGTATTTCACTTGCCACTTCTTTGCCCATTCCCCTAAACTATCTAAGTATCTCTGCAGGCTCTCTGTTTTCTCAACACTACGCGCTTCTCCAACTATTTTTGTATCATTGGCAAAGTTAGCCACAAATCCATAAATCCCATTGTCCAAATCACTGACACACATCGTAAAAAGCAGCAGTCCCAACACCAACCCCTGTGGAACTCCACTGGTAACCAGCAGCCAGCCAGAATAGGATCCCTTTATGTTTTCTGCCAACCAGCCAACGCTCCACCCATGCTAGTAACTTCCCTGTAATTCCATGGGCTCCTAACTTGCTAAGCAGCCTCATGTATAGCACCTTGTCAAAGGCCTTCTGAAAATCCAAGTACACCATGTCTACTGCATCTCCTTTGTCTACCCTGCTTATAATTTCCTCAAAAAATTGCAGTAGGTTAGTGAGGTCCCTGTGTCATCCCTTCTAATGATTTAATATTATTTCTTATACACAGGGCCACACCACATGCTCTGCCTGCTAACCTATCTTTCCGATACATCATATATCCTTGGACATTCAGCTCCTAATGGCCACAACATCATATTTGTTCATCTGTAGCTGAATTTCAAGATCGTCCATTTTATTTCTTATGCTGCGTTCATTCAAATATAACACTTTCAGTCCAGTATTTGTTGCTTTCTGTTTTAACTGCACCATGCCTCTATTGTACTGTAAATCATCTCACTGGCTGTGATTATGCCTCATCTCCTGCCTTTCCTTTTTATCATCTCTGTTGCACACTATCTTTGATTTATTTCTGTTTCCCCCTTCCTCACTCCAGCCACTCTGGTTCTCATCCCCCTGCCAAATTAGTTTAATCCCTCCCTAACAGCTCTATTAAACCTGCCTGCTAAGATATTGGACCCCTTTGGGTTCAGGTATAACCTGTCCTTTTTGTACAAGCCATACCTCCCCCAGAAGAGACCACATTGTTCCAGGAACGTGAAGCCCTGTCCCCTACACCAGTCTCTCAGCCACACATTAATATGCCTGATCATGCTATTCTTGCGCTCGTTAGCACATGGCACAGGCAGCAATCCAGAGATTACTACTCTGGATGTCCTGCTTTTCAGCTTCCTACCCAACTCCCGGAATTCTCTCTTCATTCCTCCTCCCTTTTTCTACCAATGTCATTGGTACCAACGTGTACCAAGGCTTCTGGCTGTTCACCCTCTCCCTTCAGAATACTCTGCACCCTATCCAAGCCATCCCATATCCTGGCACCTGGGAGGCAACATATCATGCAGGTATCTCTATCAGGCTGACAGAAACTCCTGTCTGTTTCTCTCAATATGGAATCCCCTATGACTACCGCATTCCTCATCATCTTCTCTCCCTTCTGCACCACTCTCACTGCAATCTGCAGCCTGTAATTTCCCTTAAGCAATTTACTTTAGAACTATCTTAATGAACCAGTGATTTCACAATCCTCTGATGGACTCAGCGTACTTAACTCTCAAGTGTGCAGTTGCAGCACCTTTAAATAGATGAAGGTACATCACTATAGCCGGAAGAGATGGAGGAGGGGAGTACTCCAAGCCAGGCTGAAATGCTAAGCAATGAAAGTTCCTCTACCTAGCATCTTGTTAGCAAAAATACATTCACTAGAGAATAAGATTGAGGACCTGAGGGCAAGATTGCAGTATCGGATGGAAAGGAGGAATTGTTGCATTCTGAGTTTCGTGGAGACAGCTCACTCCGAAAACGTCAGATTTGGAGATCAGACCCGAGGGCTTCTTGATACACAGGATGAACCAAACTGCGAACCTGGAAAAGGCAAAAGGTTGGGGTCTGTGTTCATGATAAAGTCTCTGTAGTGCTCCACCACAGTGGTCTTGATCTTGTCGCACTCTTGTTCCCTCGACCTGAAGCATCTAACGATTAAGTGCCAACCATTCTGTTTACCAAGACAGTCCACCTCCATGATCCTGGCCACAGTTTATATTGTATCAAAAGACAGTCTTAACCAGGCTCTTCAGATATTAATGCTGCCATCACCAAACAAGAAACTGTCCACACCAATGCATTTCAAATCATAGTCAAAGACTTCAATCAAGCATACTTGAAGAAATCTCTACCCAATTATCATCAACATATAACCTAAAGTACCAGGGATCCAAATATAGTAGTCTACTGCTACGCTACAAATAGGAATGCCTACCATTCCATGTCTAGACCGCATTTCAGGAAATCTAATCTGATCAATTGGTTGTCCTTCCTGCATATCTGCATACTTCTCCGTGGACTGTCACCTTGTCGTGGTGGAGAAGCTTGTGTGGCCCTGAGATCCCGAGAGCAATGCCGTCTGGAGCTATGCTCCTGGTAGGGTCACCCATGGCGGTAAGGTTGAGGTCCCTGACAAAGAACAATCCAACCAAGACCTCAACGGTGGAACAAGCATACGAAGTTACTTCAAACTCAACGGCTGTGAAGGCGGATGAAGGCTGCAACAAATCCATCAGCTCCAATCATCATGGTTTCCATGCCATTGGAATCAGTTAGTTGATTTGTTAAGTATTATGTGCTTCTTGGAGTGCAACATCAAGTACACATTAAACAAATACATGCACAGGCGTCTTCACTCTGTGGATATGGAACAAAGACCATAAACCTCGACCTCGAGGGATAGCCTCGATGACCTGCATACAGCAGAGACTAAAGAACAAGTCCCCAGAGATAAGGACAACAAAGAGGTGGTCACAGGAGGCAGAGGACCGGCTACAGGATAGGTTTAAGTTGGTGGACTGGGCCGCGTTCAAGCACTCATCAGAGGATCTGAATGAATACATCACGGGTATAACAGGCTTTATTAAAATAGTCATGGGTGAGTGTGTCCCCACAAAACCATTCAGTCTTCTCCAAGCAGAACCTCTGAATCAACCATGAAGTCTTCAATCTGCTAAGGGCCAGAACAATGGCATACAGTTCTAGCAACCAAGTTCTTGGTGACAAAAGGGATCCAGTACAATCTCTGGAAAGCCATCTCAAGGGCGAAATGGAAATTCCGGACCAAATTGGGGGATGCATGACCGATGTGACAGAGCTTGAATGCTATTGCCTCTTACGAAGTGAAACCAAGTGACATAGGTGACAACAAGCTTCCAGAGAGCTCAATGCTTTCTATGCTTGATTTGACTGACAAAATATGGAGTTAGCTTCATGAACTCCCTCAACCTCTGATGACCCTGTGATATCAGTATCTGAGGCCACTGTGAGAACATGCTTCAGGAGGGTGAACCCAGTGAACACACAGAAACAATTCGGTTGAGATGGGGTACCTGGCTGAGTTCTAAAGACCTGTGTTGATTACTGACTGACATGTTGATGTTTTTAACCTCTCACTTCAGTAGTTTGAGGTACCTACCTGCTTCAAGCAGACTTCAATTATACAGGTGTCTAAGAAGAATACAGTAACTTGCCACAATAACAATCATCCAGTAGCATTTTTATCCACTGAGATGAAGTTCTCTGAGAGGTTGGTGATGAAACATTAAGTTCTGCCTGTGAAGTGACTTGTATCTGCTCCAATTAGCCTGCTGGTACAACAGGTTCAGAACAGATGCCATTTCATTGGATCTTCTTTTAACCTTGGAACATCGTTTTTATTGACTACAGTTTGGCATTCAACACTATCATCCCCTCAAAACTAATCACTAATCAATAAGATCTTGACCTCAATACTTCCTTATGCAATTGGATCCTCGATCTCCTCACTTGCAGACCCCAGTCAGTTTAGACTAGCAACAACATCTCTTCCACAATCTGTGATTTAGCCTCCTGCTCTACTTGCTCTACTGTGGTAAACCATGTATATCTACCTGGACATGCCCCTCTGCTGACTGCTCCTGTGGCTCCTCCCACAGACCCCTGGATAAAGGTGATTGTGTCACTGCTCCTCCCACAGTCCAGGGCAGTCATCTGGCATGGATGTGCTCCATTTTAATGCTAATAAAAGCCTTTCAGTATTTACAGATGCTGGAAATAAATAAAAAACACAAAATGCTGGTTCAGCAGTGCTTCTACTTCTTTAGAAGTTTGAGAAGATTTGACATAACATCTAAATCTCTGACAAACTTCTATGGATGTATGGTGGAGAGTTTATTGACTGGTTGCATTATGGCCTAGTATGGAAACACCAATGTCCCTGAACAGAAAATCTGATATATGGCCTAGTCCATCACAGGTAAAGCCCATCTGTATTGAGCACATCTGCATGTTGCAGGAAATCAGCATCCATCATCAAGGACGCCTACCATCCAAGCCATGCTCTTTTCTCACCTCTGCCATTGGGAAGAAAGTATAGGAGTCACAGGATCCACAACACCAGGTTTAGGAACAATTATTGCTCCTCAACCATCAGGATCTTGAACCAGAGGCGATAACTTCACTCACCCCATCACTGAACCGTTCCCACAAATTACGGACTCACTTTCAAGGATGTTTCATCTCATGTTCTTGAAATCTATTGCTTATTTATTATTATTATTGGTTTCTCTTTCGTAATTACAGAGTTTGTTGTCCTTTGCACATTGGGTGTTTGGCCATCCTATTGGATTCAGCCTTTCATTTAGTCTATTGTGTTTCTTGGATTTACTAAGCCTACAAGAAAACAAATCTCAGGGTTGTATATGGTGACCTATAGATATGCACTTTGATAATAAATTGACTTTGAACTTTGAGTTGTGGATCCAGCTCAGCATATTCCAAGGCTCAGTCTGTACTTCTCACTGCCTCAGTAAAGCAGCAAGCATAAAGACCTACCCACCCATGACATCATTTTCTCTCTCCCCTCCCCCCTCCTTACTTTGGACAGAAGATACAAAAACCTGAAAGAACATATCATCAGGCTCAAGGACAGCTTCCATCCCACTGTTTTTAGACACTTGAATAGACCTCTTATACAATAAGATGGACTCTTGACCTTGCAATCTACCTCATTATGATTTTGCACTTTATTGTGTACCTGTTTTGCACATTACTAGTATCTTTTACAGTATATTCTGCATTGTTATTGTTTTATCTTGTTCTACCTCAATGCTCTGTGTAATGATTTGATTTAAATAAACAGTATGCAAGACAAGCTTTTCACAGTATCTTGGTACATGTGACAATAATAAACTAATTTACAGGCCTAAACAGCTGGTGTTCTCTCCAAAGCCAGCTTTCCTCAATCCAGTCTGTTCAAGGATGTTGAACAAGGTCATCTGTGGCCTTCTTCATTGCAAGTCAGCCACTTTTTAACAAGGAAGCTGCAGCTATTGTGTTTGTATGGATCAATTATGTAAACTGCACAGACTGGAGATGAATAAGGATCATGCTTACAAGGATTGTAAAGAGAAAATCAAGTTGGAGATTAACTGCTTCTTCACTTTCTGAGGAACAGCGGACCTGTGCATCAGGTTGCAAAATTAAATTACAGAGAAGGCTGGACATATGAAGTTAAAAAGAAAATGCCAAAACAATCACTCTATGTATTTTCTCTACAGATATTGCCTGCCCTTCTGAGTATTTGCAGTATTTAGCATCTTCATATTTGTAGATCATGTTGCCGGTTTCTACAGTACACATAATTCCTTGAACTCCTTCACCTCACATAACATGCAGGTATTCCTTGAAATAAATCATGGACAAATAATCAGATTTTCTAAAAAGCTTCATTTATTTCAGTCTGTCTCTATTATACTTTCATTAATAGTAAAACAGTGAATGTATGTAAATAAGCAACATAGCTCATCATTTTTTCTTTAAAATACGCTCTATTGTTACTGAGTCATTAATCAACAGTTTACTCTGCTCAAAATGACTATGCTATGGAAGTAAATTTTTTAGAAGATTACTGCCAATTTAGGCACACCCTCAAAATTGCTTGCCACCCCTAATTTAGCTTATATTTTTTTCATCCATATTCACCTATTAGATTCAATGGTCCAAATATAGTTATCATTGCTTTCTATCCATGGAGATCCAGAGAAATTAGATATGCTATCAATTGAATTCAATATTGAAAATTGCTTAACAGGACCCAACATAAAACAAAATAGATCAACAGGAAATATATCCAACAAACAAAGAACACACACACTTAATGGCCACTTTATTAGGCACCCTGTTCACCTGGCCATTAATGCAAATATTTAATCAGCCAACCATGTGGCTGCAATTCAATGCATAAAAGCATGCAAACATGGTCAAGAGGTTCAGTTGTTGAGGCCAAACATCAGAATGTGGAAGAAATGAGTCATACACAACAATCTGGAGTTTACAGAGAATAGTGCAAAAAATTTTAAAAAGCATCTAGTGACCATCTGCTCTGTGGTGAAAATGCTTTGTTACTGAGAGAAGTCAAAGGAAAGTGATCTTTTTCAAGGTAACGAGAAGGCAGCAGTAACTCAAATAAACACGCATTACAACAGTGGTGTGCAGAAGAGCATCTCTGAGTGACTACACATTGAACCTTGAAGTGAATGGGCTACAGCAGCAGAAGACCACACTGGGTTCCATTCTTGGGGCCACTTTAAGGAAATAGATAGATAAAAGGATACTTTATTGATCCCAAAGGAAATTACAGTGTCACCATAACATGGCAAGTGCATTGATAAAAATATTAGAAGTAGAAAGAATAAAAAATAAGTTACCACGAACAGTCTAGCCAGAGGGAGTCATCACTTCCCTGGCTGAAGATTGACTTACTATAGAGCCTAATGGCCGAGGGTTAAGAATAACCTCATACAGCGCTCTTTGAGCAGCACAGTTGTCTTAGTCAACTCTAGTACCTAATAAAGTGCCACTGACCGCATGTAAATTGCCTTAATACCGTAATAATCTATTAAAAATAGATTAATTCAACTGGAAGCAGTAGATTAAATAATGTGCCTAATTCAAAGGCAGATTTTAACAACTAAAAAAAAACTTCTCCAAAATGGTTGAACTTAGATCAAATTACCTTTCCAAAACAACGTAACTAGTTATTTCCTTATAGACCCAAGCACTTTAGCTATCGCTACTCAGTAAAGCATCCAATAACAAAACATCAGCAACTATAATATTTCGGCACAAACTTGAAGGGCCAGTTTATGTGCTGTCATGTTCTATGACTCTTAATAGCTGTGAAGACCATTATCTTTCAAATCAATCCTGAAATTGATCTCGTCACACTATTCATCAGTCATAATATCAAATTAGGAACTAGGAGACACTTTACATGCCATTTAGTTTCCCCTCATCATCATCATCATCGTTATGTGCTGAGTTGTGTGACGTAAGCGATCATAATCTTCGACAATGATTGTTCGTAGCAAATTTTTCTACAGTAGTGATTTGCCATTGCCTTCTTCTGGACAGTGTCTTTACAAGACGGGTGACCCCAGCCATTATCAATACTCTTCAGAGATTGTCTGCCTGGCGTCAATGGTCACATAACCAGGATTTGTGATATGCACCAGCTGCTCATACGACCACCCACCACCTGCTCCCGTGGCTTCATGTGACCCTGATCCAGGGAGCTAAGCATGTGCTACATCTTGTCCAAGGGTGATGTGCAGGTTAGCAAAGGGAAGGAATGCCTTACACCTCCTTTGGTAGAGACGCATCTCCACCCCACCACCCTATTTTCACTAACAAAAGAAATTCATTTAAAATTCTGAAACAACTTCTACGAGTCTGTGGTGGCCAGTGCTATCATGTTTGCTGTTATGTGCTGGGGCAGCAGGCTGAGGGTAGTAGACACCAACAGAATCAACAAACACATTCATAAGGCCAGTGATGTTGTGGGGGTGGAACTGGACTCTCTGACGGTGGTGTCTGAAAAGAGGATGCTGTCCAAGTTGCATGCCATCTTGGACAATGTCTCCCATCCACTCCATAATGTACTGGTTAGGCACAGGAGTACATTCAGCCAGAGTCTCATTCCACAAAGATGCAACACTGAGCATCATAGGAAGTCATTCCTGCCTGTGGCCATCAAACTTTACAATTCCTCCCTCAGAGTGTCAGACACTCTGAGCCAATAGGCTGGTCCTGGACTTATTTCCACTTGGCATGATTAACTTATTATTATTTAATTATTTATGGTTTTATATTTCTATATTTCTACACGATTCTTGGTTGGTGCGACTGTAACGAAACCCAATTTCTCTCGGGATCAATAAAGTATGTCTGTCTGTCTGTCTGTCTACACAGTGAGAATTGTTTAAGATTTAGCACATCTAAAACATGCAGCTAGAAAATTTAAGTTCAGTTATAACTTTTACATGCATCTATGAAATGTCCAGTCAAAAAATTGGGATTGATTTTTTTGTGATACATATGGTGCCAGTTTCAACCTTTCTTTCACGTAGTAATTATTGTTAGCTAAGAGTGCAGAGAATCAAATTGACAATTCATTAGTTCCTGCTTGGTTTGATTTCATGTTTTCAGATATAAAATGATGATCACCTCAATTAAAGAATAAAACACATACAATGTGAATACGTGTTTTAAATATTTTGTTACTACTAAGCCATATTTTTGGAAATGATTTTTCTTCTGGATGCGTCACAGCTTGGCATGACAACCTCTCTGCCCAAGACAGCTAAAAATTGGCAGAGTTGTGGACATGGCTCAGCATGTCATGGAAACTACTGTCTGCTCCACTGACCCTCGCAACAATTCCCGCTGCCTCAGGAAAACAGCTGATCATATATCTGAAAATGAAGAATCAAAACAAGCAGGAACTAATGAGCTGTCAATTTGATTCTCTGCACTGTTGTATAACAATTATTATTACATGAAAGAAAAGTTGAAAATGGTGTCATATTTATCACAAAAAATTGTTAATCCCAATTTTTTGGCTGGACATCTCATAGATCATCCCGATCATTCTCCTCTTCTCCCACTTTCTATTGGCAGAGGATACCAAAGCTTGAAAACATGCACAACCAGCCTCAAGGGCAGCCTTCATCCTGCTGATACAAGACTGAAATAAATCTCACGTACGATAAAAATGAATTCTTGATTTCTCAGTGAGGCTCTTGCATTTTATTTAACTACCTGCACACTCTAACTGTAACATGATATTCTGCATAGTAATACACACAAAATGCTGGAGGAACTCAGCAGGCCAGGCAGCATCTATGGAAAAGAGTAAACAGCTGACATTTCAGGTCAAGACCCTTCATCAGGTCTGGCTTTATATCTGGAAATATAGAATCTGCAAAAATTCAGGACTCAGGATATTCTGCAAGACACACTATATGCTGGAGGTACTGAGCAGGCCAGCAGCATCAGTGAAAAAGAGTACAGTCGATGTTTTGGGCCGCGACCCTTCATCGAAAATGAGGAGTCAGAGTAAGAAAGTTGGGGGGAGGAGGGAAAGAAGAACTTCCGGTATGCCCCACATCCCCACCCCCCTTCACCACTTCCCATCCCCTTTTCCCTCTCTCACCTTATCTCCTTATCCAACCATTGCCTCCTTTTGGTGCTCCTCCCTCCTTTTCTTTCTTCCATGGCCTTCTGTCTCTTTTACAAATTTACTTCCCAGCTCTTTACTGCATCCTTCCCCCTTCAGCTTTCACCTATCACATTGTGTTTCTCTCTCCCCTATCCCCACCTTTTAAATCTACTCCTCAGCTTTTTCTCTCCAGTCCTGCCGAAGGATTTTGACCCAAAATGTAGACTGTACTCTTTTCCTGGATGCTGCATGGCCTGCTGAGTTTCTCCAGCATTTTTTGTGTGTGTTGTTTTGATTTCCAGCATCTGCAGATTTTCTCTTGTTTTTGTGTTACTAAACCAATTACCAGTTTTTGCCTATTGAGCCACAGGAATGAAGGATTAGATAGTTTTATAAAGTGAGTCAGGTGGACAAAAATAATGCCTACAATTAGTTTGATGAGCTGAGTTTCTCCTTACCACATTAATATGCTTAAGCATTTTGATCACTGACAATGGCATTATGACTTATGCCTTTTTAATCATCCACTTCTTATTATGAATGAGAACAAATCAAGAATGCCGGCTCACCAAAATCAAAAACTTTCAAAAACTGTCTCCAGTAAATAGCTAAACTTTTGACCAAAAATACTGATTTCTGGCACAAATCTGAATAAGAATTATATCTATTTTGCCTTATTATCAGTCTGTTGGAGTTATCTATTAGTTCATAATCTGACAAGCACTGGAATAATTTGATGATTGGATTTTCCAGTAAAGCCAATTAGATGCAGCTAGATTTAATTTTGCAAAGCTAATTTTACACCTTAGAATCACTAGTTGAATCTCATACATTTGTAAATTTGAAATTCATCCCTTTAGTTCATGCAGGATTATCCCGAAATTTGGGTACTAGATTCTAAAGAGCATCATTATCCTGCTAAATTTAAATCGAAGAGGCGGAGAGGGAAGAGGTAAAAGAAGCTCGGAGAGAAGCTTTTTTTTTAAACTGATCGGGGCAAAGAGGATAGCACAGGAGTGTGACGTAGCGCAACAAAGGTTTAAAAGAAAGGCCGCCATATACAGCGGCCATCGGCGTAGCAGCCATCGTTGGAGTGGACTGAGGCAGAGTGGGACGGCTTTGGCTCAATCAGGCTTCAGCGAGAACAGGCAGAGGCGAGGTTGAACAGGGCACGACTGCGCAAGCATGTGAAAGTTGGCCTCTGAGATCAGCGGGGAAACTTAAAAAGCGAGCAGAGGCTAAGTACGGGCTTCACTCCAGGTGAGGTAAGGCCAGGTAAGCTCCTTTAATTAATCTAATTAGCTTAGGAGTAGGTAATGGAGGCAGCAGTTAGGGCAGTTGAGTGCTCCGTTTGCGGTATGTGGGAAGTCAGGGCGAGCACTGTTGTCCCTGATGACTACAACTGCAAAAGGTGCATCCAGCTGCAGCTCTTGACAAACCGTGTTAGGGAACTGGAGCTGGAGCTGGATGAACTTCGGATCATTTGGGAGGCAGAGGCAGAGGCAGAAATAGACAGGAGTTTCAGGGAGATAATCACCCCTAGGAGTCAGGAGACAGGTAGTTGGGTGACTGTCAGGAGAGGGAACGGGAATAGACAGAATGAGCAGAGCACCCCTGTGGCCATTCCCATCAACAATAAGTATACCGTTTTGGATACTGTTGGTGGGGACAACCTACCAGGGACAAGTTGCAGTGGTTGCATCTCTGACACCAAGACTGGACCCTCAGCTCAGAAGGGAAGGAAGGAAAAGAGGAGAGCAGTAGTGATAGGGGATTTGATAGTTAGGGGGACAGATAGGAGGTTCTGTGGAAGAGATCGAGAATCCCAGATGGTCTGTTGCCTCCCTGGTGCCAGGATCCGAGATATCTCAAATCGAGTTCAGTATTCTCAAGAGGGAGCGTGAGCAGCCGGATGTCATGGTCCATGTAGGAACCAATGATGTGGGTAGGAAGAGTGAGGAGGTCCTGAAAGGTGAGTTTAGGGAGCTAAGTGCCAAGTTAAAGGACAGGACCTCCAGGATAGCAATCGCAGGATTGCTACCAGTGCCACGTGCAGGTGGGTTTAGAAATAGTAAGATAATGCAGATCAACACGTAGCTGAAGACATGGTGCAGGAGGGAGGGCTTCAGATTTATAGATAATTGAACAGTTTTCCAGGGAAGGTGGGACCTGTTCCGGCCGGACGGTTTACATCTGAACAGGAGGGGGACAAATATTCTTGCAGGTAGGTTTGCTAGAGAGGCTTCAGTGAATTTAAACTAGATACGAGGGGGGAGGGGAACCAGAGTGTAGGAACAGATGTATGGGAGAAGGAAGAAAAAGAAGACAGTAAAGTTCTTTGTAATGTTAGAGATAAACAGAGAGGAGGAAGTGGAGAATTTCTTAAATGCATTTATTTTAATGCTAGGAGCATTGTAAAAAAGGTGGATGAGCTTAGAGCATGGATTGATACCTGGAAATATGATGTTGTAGCTATTAGTGAAACATGGTTGCAGGAGGGGTGTGATTAGCAACTAAATATTCCTGGATTTCGTTGCTTCAGGTGTGATAGAATCGCAGGGGCAAGAGGGGGAGGTGTGACATTGCTTGTCAGAGTAAATATTACAGCGGTGCTCTGGCAGGATAGATTAGAGGGCTCGTCTAGGGAGACTATTTGGGTGGAATTGAGGAATGGGAAAGGTGTAGTAACACTTATAGGGGTGTATTATAGACCACCTAATGGGGAGCAAGAATTGGAGGAGAAAATTTGCAAGGAGGTAGCAGATATTTGTAGTAAGCACAGGGTTGTGATTGTGAGAGATTTTAATTTTCCACAAATAGACTGGGAAGCCCATACTGTAAAAGGGATGGATGGTTTGGAGTTTGTAAAATGTGTGCGGGATAGTTTTTTGTAGCAATACATAGAGGTACCAACTAGAGAAGGGGTAGTGCTGGATCTTCTGTCAGGAAATGAAATAGGTCAGGTGACGGAGGTATGTATTGGGGAGCACTTCGGGTCCAGTGATCACAATGCCATTAGTTTCAATATAATTATGGAGAAGGATAGAACTGTACCCAGGATTGAGATTTTTGATTAGAGAAAGGCTAACTTTAGGGAGATGTGAAAGGATTTAGAAGGAGTGGATTGGGACAATTTGTTTTATGGGAAGGATGTAATAGAGAAATGGAGGTCACTTAAAGGTGAAATTTTGAGGGTACAGAAACTTTATGTTCTTGTTAGGTTGAAAGGAAAGGTTAAAAGTTTGAGAGAGCCATGGTTTTCAAGGGATATTGGAAACTTGGTTAGGAAAAAGAGAGAGATATACAATAAATATAGGCAGCATGGAGTAAATGAAGTGCTCGAGGAATATAAAGAATGTAAGAAGAATCTTAAGAAAGAAATTAGAAAAGCCTAAAGAAGATACGAGGTTGCTTTGGCAAGTAAGGTGAAAATAAATCCAAAGGGTTTCTACAGTTATATTAATAGCAAAAGGACAGTGAGGAATAAAATTGGTCTCTTAGAGAATCAGAGTGGACAGCTATGTGTGGAGCCGAAAGAGATGGGGGAGATTTTGAACAATTTCTTTTCTTCAGTATTCACTAAGGAGAAGGATATTGAATTGCGTAAGGTAAAGGAAACAAGTAGGGAAGTTATGGAAACTATGACAATTAAAGAGGAGGAAGTACTGGTGCTTTTAAGGAATATAAAAGAGGATAAATCTCTGGGTCCTGACAGGATTTTCCCTAGGACCTTGAGGGAAGTTAGTGTAGAAATAGCAGGGGCTCTGACAGAAATATTTCAAATGTCATTAGAAACAGATGGTGCTGGAGGATTGGCGTATTGTTCATGTGGTTCCATTGTTTAAAAAGGGTTCTAAGAGTAAACCTAGCAATTATAGGCCTGTCAGTTTGACGTCAGTGGTGGGTAAAGCATTCTTAGAGATGGTATATATAATTACCTGGATAGACAGGGTCTGATTACGAACAGTCAGCATGGATTTGTGCGTGGAAGGTCATGTTTGACAAATCTTATTGAATTTTTTGAAGAGTTTACGAGGAAAGTTGACGAGGGTAAAGCAGTGGATGTTGTCTGCATGGACTTCAGTAAGGCCTTTGACAAGGTTCCGCACGGAAGGTTAGTAAGAAAGGTTCAATCGTTAGGTATTAATATTGAAGTAGTAAAATGGATTCAACAGTGGCTAGATGGGAGATGCCAGAGAATAGTGGTGGATAACTGTTTGTCAGATTGGAGGCCGGTGACTAGTGGTGTGCCTCAGGGATCTGTACTGGGTCCAATGTTGTTTGTCATATACATTAATGATCTGGATGATGGGGTGGTAAATTGGATTAGTAAGTATGCAGATGATACTAAGGTAGGAGGCGTTGTGGATAATGAAGTAGGTTTTCAAAGCTTGCAGAGAGATTTAGGCCAGTTAGAAGAGTGGGCTGAACGATGGCAGATGGAGTTTAATGCTGTTAAGTGTGAGGTGCTGCATTTTAGTAGGAAGAATCCAAATAGGACATTCATGGTAAATGGTAGGGCATTGAAGAATGCAGTAGAACAGAGTGATCTAGGAATAATGGTGCATAGTTCCCTGAAAGTGGAATCTCATGTGGATAGGGTGGTGAAGAAAGTTTTTGGTATGCTGGCCTTTATAAATCAGAGCATTGAGTTTAGGAGTTGGGATGTAATGCTAAAATTGTGCAAGGCCGAATTTGGAGTATTGTGTACAGTTCTGGTCACTGAATTATAGGAAAGATGTCAACAAAATAGAGAGAGTACAGAGAAGATTTACTAAAATGTTACCTGGGTTTCAGTACCTAAGTTACAGGGAAAGGTTGAACAAGTTAGGTCTTTATTCTTTGGAGCGTAGAAGGTTGAGGGGGGACTTGATAGAGGTATTTAAAATTATGAGGGGGATAGATAGAGTTGACGTGGATAGGCTTTTTCCATTAAGAGTAGGGGAGATTCAAACAAGAGGACATGAGTTGAGAGTTGGGGAGCAAAAGTTTAGGGGTAACATGAGGAGGAATTTCTTTACTCAGAGAGTGGTAGCTGTGTGGAACCAGCTTCCAGTATAAGTGGTAGAGGCAAGTTCGGTATTGTCATTTAAAGTAAAATTGGATAGGTATATGGACAGGAAAGGAATGGAGGGTTATGGGCTGAGTGCAGGTCAGTGGGACTAGTTGAGAGTAAGCATTCGGCACGGACTAGAAGGGTCAAGATGGCCTGTTTATGTGCTGTAATTGTTATATGGTTATATGGTTATACTAAACATTTGGTAACCATTTCACAAACACTGGGCACTCAATTTTCCTGAAAAATACTTACTGCAGTACAATGCAATTCTTGTTATTCTCTGTGTCCAAGCAAAGAATTATTTCAAATAGAACATCCTCCTTCAAATAATATTGACAAGGTACATCCCACTTCTTTCATTCATTAAGAATTTCCTAAAAGTTTGTACTCTTTGTGGAAAATGTCAAAACAAAAGAGCTGGTAATTGCTCTATATTATGTCTATATTACTGGTGTTGAGTTTTAAAGGGTTGAAAGCTTCAAGTTCCTTGGCGTGGACATTGCCAACTTCCTGTCCTGGTTCAATCACATTGACATCACAGTCAAAAAAATTCACCAGCGTGTTCGCTTCGGCAGCACATATACTAAAATTGGAACGATACAGAGAAGATTAGCATGGCCCCTGCACAAGGAATACACGCAAATTCGTGAAGCGTTTTTAAATTTTTTTTTAAAATTCACCAGCAACTCAATTTCCTCAGGAGGCTAAAGAAATTTGTCAATTTGTTTCGACATCTAACAGATTTATATCAATGCACCATAGAAAGCATTCTCTCTGGATGCATAATGGCTTTGAATGGCAACTGCTCTACATGTGACCACACATAAGTGCAGAGAGTTGTGGACACAGCTCAATGCATCATGAGAATGAGAATCCCCTCTATGGCCTCTCTCTACTTCTTACTGTCTCAGTAAAGCAGCCAGTATAATCAAAGACCCCATCATCCCAGACATTCTCTCAAGGACATACCGCCACACTCAAGGACAGCTTCTATACCACTGTTATCAAGCACTTTAACAGACCTCTTGTACGATAAGATTGATTTTTGATCTCACAGTCTACCTCTTTATGATCTTGCACTTTATCATTTTACCTGCACTGCGCTTTTTCGGTAGATTTTACACTTTATTCTGCACCGTTGTTCTACCTAATTCTAGCTCAATGCACTGTATAATGATTTGATCTGTATGAACAGTATGTAAGTCGAGCTTTTCACTATATCTTGGTATATGTGACATTAATAAACCAATAGCAACCAATTTTAAAATCTTGACAACTGATTTCTGCGAAGTATCACTACATGGGAATTTCCTTAAATTATCTTTGTAAGTGTATCAAGATAAATGGAACTGTTATACATACTAGTTACAGTCTTTACAGTAAATTCTGGACAGGATGGAGGGGCTGACTGATCTATACTTGTTCTCAGATTCCTGTTTCCAAATCAGAAGAGTGCTATCAAATCAGGTCTGCTGAAATACAGGTTAATTCATTAATTGAACTCTGGCGATTAAAAATAAAGCATAAGTTACTATTCTCAATAATTTCCAGCTATTTGTTTTTAATCTATCTTTGTTAAAACCCTCATTCCAATTTCTAAAGCTTCTGCCCTTTTACCTAATGTAACCTGATGTTTTCAAACTTCAAAACTGGCCATAAGAATAAAATGAAGTCAACTTAACCAAAGAAGGAAAACCTGCTATGTTCCTCAATCTCCTTTGTCCCAACAACTTTACACAGATTTGCCCCTGTTTTATGCTTCGATTTTCAAAAAATTTAGGCCCAACATCTGACTGTGAAAAAAGTGTTAAAAACAGTATCCACTTCGGCCTCATTTCTGTTTAACTGTGATTCAGGAAGTTATGGTCTCATGGCTTCAGATGGAATAGTTTTGTTATGTCTGCATAAGCTGCTGAATTTCCATCTGCAATGGATGATTTTTTTTGAAATTGCACAACCGTCCAAGTATAGACTTTTCTATTCTTATGATAGCCATCCTGTGTTGATGGAATTAAAGTTCCTCCATTTAGTGTGAATTTACTGCATCACATTTACTCAAGGCATCATACTTCTATTAGGTAAAAATTATGATATTCTCAGTTAAGTGAGTCAAGCTGATTAGCTCAATTATTTCACTGATTGCGTGTAACCCAGCAAATAATATAAAAACAGACAGTATGAGCTTTTACACGTGCATAAAAGGCAGTAATTAAAGTAAATGGAATAGGAATTTGTTTGTTATTGTCACATGTACCAAGATCCAGTGAAAAACTTGCTTTGCATATTGTTCATACAGATAAGATCATTACATGATGCATTGAGGCAGAACAAGGTAAAACAATAACCATGCAAACTAAAGTGTACCAGGTAAAGTAAAAGAGCAGTGCATGTACATGATAAAGTACATGTTCATAGCTAGATAGATAGTGAAGTCAAGATACCATCTTATTGTACTAGGGAACTATTCAATAATTTTATAACAGCAGGATGGGAGCCTGGTGAATACGTTTTCAAGCTTTTGTATCTTCTGCCTAAAATCTGTCATTAGGAAAATGTTGGAATCTTTATTAAGGAGTTAACAGTATTTCAAAATTATTAATCAAGCATTGTCAATGTGGTTTTATAAAAGTTAAAACATGTTAGACAAATTCGCTGGATGTAATAAACAGTGGATGAAAAGGATCTGGTAGATTTCTATCAGGATTTGCAGAAGGCATTCACAATTTATTATCTTCAACATCTACTTATAATTGAATAAGTTATGGGCTCATGAAGAAGAATGTGACTAAACAGTATCACTATACATATAAAATTACATAGAATATGCCTGCACATCTCAAATGTGTGATACTAAACTCAATTGATCTAAATTAGTATTTATGTAGTGCCATTCCTCAGTCAGATTTGGTGCTGAGCAAGTTGTGAGGAGGACATAATATGCCTACAAAGCAATATAGGTTGAATGGACAATGAAGTTGATAGGCTGTAATGTGGGAAAATGTGAGTTGATCAGCTTTGGAAAAAGAATGAAATGAACAAATTATGATTGAAACAAAATTAGCCTATGAAATGTATAAAGGGATTGGAGGGACATGGGTTGAGGGATTGGTTCTGACAAATGAAAAATATCACAGGGCACTAGAGAAAGGACATGGAGTACTACATGTGGTGTTTAAGGAAGGATATACTTGCTCAGGACGCAGTGCAGAGGAGGTATATTTGATAGACTCCTGGATTAACAGGAGTGGTATATGAATCAGAATCACCAGCATGTGACATGAAATTTTTGAACTTAGCAGTAGCAGTTCAGTGCAATACACGATAATTATAGAAAGAAAAAAATCATCAATCAATTACAGTGTACATATATGTGTATTGAATAGATTAAAATAGTGTAAAAACAGAAATAATGTATTTTTTTAAATGAAGTAATGTTTATGGGTTCAATGTCCATTTAGGAATCATATGGCAGAGGGGAAGAAGCTGTTCCTGATTGCTGATTGTCTGCCTTCAGGTTTCTGTACCTCCTTCCTGATGGACACAATGAGAAGAGGGAATGCCCTGGATGATGGGGGTCCTTAATAATGGTCGGCACCTTTCTGAGGCACCAGTCCTTGAAGACGTCTTGGGTACTATGGAGGCTAGTACCCAAGATGGAGCTAATTTTACAACTTTCTGTAGCTTCTTTCAATCCTTGCTATAGCACCACCTTCCCGCCATACCAGACAGTGATGCAACCTGTCAGAATGCTCTCCAAGCTACATCTTTAGAAGTTTTTGAGTTGAGAAACCAAATCTCTTCAAATGCCTAATGAAATATAGCCACTGCCTTGCCTTCTTTATAGCTGTATCTATATCTTCGAATCAGGTTAGATCCTCAGAGATCTTGATACCCAAGAACTTGAAACTGCTCACTCTCTCCACTTCTGATCACTCTCTAAGGATTGGTTCATATTGGTTCATATATTGGTTATTACCCTTCCTGAAGTCCACAATCAGCTCTTGAATCTTATTGACACTGAGGGCAAGGTTGTTGTTGCAACACCACTCAACTAGTTGGCTTATCTCACTCCTGTACACCCTCTCATCTCCATCTGAGATTCTACCAACAATGGCTGCATCATCAGCAAATTAGTAGAAAGCATTTGAGCTATACCAAGCCACACAGTCATGGGTATAGAGATTGTAGAGCAGTGAGCTAAGCGCTCTGAGGTGCATCGGTGTTGCCTGTCAGCGAGGATGAGATATTCATAGATTCATAGAAAATAGGTGCAGGAGTAGGCCATTTGGCCCTTCGAGCCTGTACCGCCTTTCAATATGATCATGGCTGATCATCCAACTCAGAACCCTGTACCTGCTTTCTCTCCATACCCACTGATCCCTTTAGCCACAAGGGCAATATCTAACTCCCTCTTAAATATAGCCAATCAACTGGCCTCATATGTTTCCTGTGGCAGAGAATTCCACAGATTCACCACTCTCTGTGTGAAGAAATTTTTCCTCATCTCGGTCCTAAAAGGCTTCCCCTTTATCCTTAAACTGTGACCCCTTGTTCTGGACTCCCCCAACATCAGAAACAATCTTCCTGCATCTAGCCTGCCCAATCCCTTTAGAATTTTATATGTTTCAATAAGATCCCCCCTCAATTTTCTAAATTCCAGCAAGTATAAGCCTAGTCAATCCAGTCTTTCTTCATATGAAAGTCCTACCATCTCAGGAACCAATCTGGTGAACCTTCTTTGTACTCCCTCTATGGCAAGAATGTCTTTCCTCAGGTTAGGGGACCAAAACTGCACACAACACTCCAGCTGTGGTCTCATCAAGGCCTTGTACAACTGCAGTAGAACCTCCCTTCTCCTGTACTTGAATCCTCTTGCTATGAATGCCAACATACCATTTACCTTTTTCACCGCCTGCTGTACCTGCATGCCCACTTTCAATGACTGGTGTACAATGACACCCAGGTCCCGTTGTACCTCCCCTTTTCCTAATCGGCCACCATTCAGATAATAATCTGTTTTCCTGTTCTTGCAACCAAAGTGGGTAACCTCACATTTATCCACATTAAATTGCATCTGCCATGAATTTGCTCACTCACCTAACCTATCCAAGTCACCCTGCATCCTCTTAGCATCCTCCTCACAGCTAACACCACCGCCCAGCTTCGTGTCATCCGCAAACTTGGAGATGCTGCATTTAATTCCTTTGTCTAAATCATTAATATATATTGTAAACAACTGAGGTCCCAGCACTGAGTCTTGCGGTACCCCACTAGTCACCGCCTGCCAATCTGAAAAGGTCCCGTTTATTCCCACTCTTTGCTTCCTGTTTGCCAACCAATTCTCTATCCACATCAATACCATACCCCCAATACCATGTGCTTTAAGTTTACACACTAATCTCCTGTGTGGGACCTTGTCAAAAGCCTTTTGAAAATCCAAATATACCACATCCACTTGCTCTCCCCTATCCACTCTACTAGTTACATCCTCAAACAATTCTATAAGATTCGTCAGACATGATTTTCCTTTCACAAATCCATGCTGACTTTGTCCAATGATTTCACCTCTTTCCAAATGTGCTGTAATCTCATCTTTGATAACCCACTCTAGCATTTTCCCCACCACCGATGTCAGGCTAACCGGTCTATAATTCCCTGGTTTCTCTCTCCCTCCTTTTTTAAAAAGTGGGGTTACATTAGCCACCCTCCAATCCTCAGGAACTAATCCAGAATCTAAGGAGTTTTGAAAAATTATCACTAATGCATCCATTATTTCTTGGGCTACTTCCTTAAACATTCTGGGATGCAGACCATCTGGCCCTGGGGATTTATCTGCCTTTAATCCCTTCAATTTACCTAACACCACTTCCCTACTAACATGTATTTCCCTCAGTTCCTCCATCTCACTAGACTCTCGGTCCCCTATTTCCGGAAGATTATTTATGTCCTGCTTAGTGAAGACAGAACCAAAGTAGTTATTCAATTGGTCTGCCATGTCCTTATTCCCCATGATCAATTTACCTGTTTTTGACTGTAAGGGACCTACATTTGTCTTAACCAATCTTTTTCTTTTCACATATCTATAAAAGCTTTTACAGTCAGTTTTTATGTTCCCTGCCAGCTTTCTCTCATAATCTTTTTTCCCTTTTCTAATTAAGCCCTTTGTCCTCCTCTGCTGGACTCTGAATTTCTCCCAGTCCTCAGGTGTGCCGCTTTTTCTGGCTAATTTGGATCACCCAATCTATATGTAGTTTGAAGTCACTCATTATAACTACTGTTCCTTTATTGCACACATTTCTAATTTCCTGTTTAATGCCATCCCCAACCTCACTACTACTGTTAGGTGGCCTGTACACAACTCCCACCAGCGTTTTCTTCCCCTTAGTGTTATGCAGCTCTACCCAGATCGATTCCACATCCTCCAGGCTAATGTCCTTCCTTTCTATTGCATTAATCTCCTCTCTAACCAGCAACACTACCCCACCTCCTTTCCCTTTCTGTCTATCCCTCCTGAATATTGAATATCACTGGATGTTGAGCTCCCATCCTTGGTCACCCTGGAGCCATGTCTCTGTGATCCCAACTATATCATATTGATTAATAACTATCTGCACATTCAATTCATCCACCTTGTTACGAATGCTCCTCGCATTGACACACAAAGCCTTCAGGCTTGTTTTTACAACACTCTGAGCCCTTATACAATTATGTTGAAAAGTGGTCCTTTTTGATTTTTGCCCTGGATTTGCCTGCCTGCCACTTTTACTTTTCACCTTACTACTTTTTGCTTCTACCCTCATTTTACACCTCTCTGTCTCTCTGCACTTGTTCCCATCCCCCTGCCACATTAGTTTAAATCCTCCTGAACAGCAGTAGCAAACGCTCCCCCTAGGACATTGGTTCCAGTCCAGCCCAGGTGCAGACCATCCTGTTTCTACCGGTCCCACCTCCCCCAGAACTGGTTCCAATGCCCCAGGAATTTGAATCCTTCCCCCTTGCACCATTTTTCAAGCCACGTATTCATCTGAAATATCCTCCTATTTCTACTCTGACTAGCACGTGGCACTGGTAGTAATCCAGAGATTATAACCTTTGTGGTCCTACTTTTTAGTTTATCTCCTAACTCCCTAAATTCACCTTGTCGGACCTCATCCCGTTTTTTACCTATATCGTTGGTACCTATGTGCACCACGACCACTGGCTGTTCACCCTCCCACTCCAGAATGTCCTGCAGCCGCTCAGAAACATCCTTGACCCTTGCACCAGGGAGGCAACATACCACCCTGGAGTCTCGTTTACGGCCGCAGAAACGCCTATCTATTCCCCTTACAATCGAATCCCCTATCACTATAGCTCTCCCACTCCTTTTCCTTCCCTCCTTTGCCGCAGAGCCACCCATGGTGCCATGAACTTGGTTGCTGTTGCCTTCCCCTGATGAGACATCTCCCCCAACAGTATCCAAAACAGTATATCTGTTTAGGAGGGAGATGACCTCAAAGGACTCCTGCCTACTGCTACGCTGTCTAGTGGCCACCCATTCCCTTTCTGCCTGTGTAGCATTTACCTGTGGTGTGGCCAACTCACTGAATGTGCATTCACGACTTTCTCAGCATCGCGGATGCTCCAGTATGAATCCAATCGCAGCTCCAGCCACTCAATGTAGTCTGCCAGAAGCTGCAGCTGGACACACTTCCTGCACACATAGTCATCAGGGACACTGGAAGTATCCCTGATTTCCCACATGCTGCAGGATGAACAAACCATGGATGAATCAACCAATCATAAGCCACTCATCAACAATCATTCCATGGCCAGAGTCACTTAGATCACATTTCTTCCCCATTCTAATGTTTGGGTTAAACAACAACTGAACCACTTGACATCTCTGCATGCTTTTATGCATTGAGTTGCTACCACATAATTGGCTGATTAGATGTTTGCATTAATGAGCAGGTGCACAGGTGTACCTAATAAAGTGGCCACTGAATGTAGATTCCAGTAAGTACAGGCACAACTTGCTAAATCCCTTTCCATTGTTTCCAAATCCCTCTGATGAATGGAATGAAGAAAAATTGCAAGTCATTTAAAAAATTAAAATATTTTTTAAAGTTTTAAAATAATAAATTCATTTGAAGCCACATTCAACATTAATTAATAACACAGGAGATTCTGCAGATGCTGGAAATTCAGAGCAACACACACAAAATGCTGGAGGAACTCAGATCAGGTGACACATCTGAAAATGAATAAGCATTTTACATTTTGGGTTGAGACCCTGCATCAGGAATCTGCCTGAACTGCTGAGTTCCTCCAGCATTTTGTATATATTCTTCAACATGAATTAAAATTATTACTGTTGATTAAAGTTAAAAAGTCTTTTTGTTGTTAGTAACCCCATTCAAATGAATGAGGCCATACTGGATGCACCAGCTATAGCTGGCCTAAAGCTAAGAAGCCAGCCCCACAGTTCAGTGCATTCCATGTTTCTTTGCTTCAATACTTGCAAATCTGATGTATATTAACAGGTACAACATGATGAACTAATGTGTCATCACCAGTTAACTGGACTTTGAAATCTCAGACTCGTTCCTCAATAATACTTTATTTACTTGTGCCGAAGAAAACACATGGCCCCTGTCACCACACTGATGTGAAGTTTCTCTAAGAAATGCCATGGTTATGCAAAATTGACTAGTAGTTACAGGTATTAATAGATAATAGAATCTATATGTTAAAGGCCAAACATACTTCAGAATTAGTAAAGTATGTGACCAACAGAAAGTCACCCTAGAATCATTTATTTGCATGCTAATCTTGTCTCTGTAATCCAATCCAGTCCCCTGATGTGCAAAGAGAAGCTATACTATTCAAAGATCTTTCCTAAGAGACCTTTTTTGCTTGGACTAGCTGCACATTCTCTGTAAACTATTCCTGCCTGGACAATATTTTTACTTCCACAAGTGATTCTTTACAAAATGGCTTAAAAGAAGCATTGGTAGTTGTTTGTCAGTGCATCTGATAGATTGCTTGTTCTCAGGTGATCTGAGGTTCAGTTCACCTTCTACTGACTAAAGTGCAAAACAGTATTCTCTATTAGGGGAAGGCGGAAGGCACTGCGCTAATAAGAGCCTTCCCCTGCATTGGGTAGCCTCTGTTCTGCTCACAAAATAGAGGTAATGAAAAAAGTTGGCTTGGTTCTCATTTCCTTTTTCTGCACTTGTGTGTCAACTTCAAACTGCTGTCATGAGGTATGTTAGGAGTAAATTAATCCTTGCTAATCAATAGCCAATCTTTAACTGGCCAGTGCTGGGTCAGATATAGTTAACTCAAAGGTCTGCATTGAAATAAAGTTTTCATAATTATTTCAGGCTTTCAACTGCATGACGAGCCACCATTTGAAAAAATGGGGGGAGTGGAAGTTTAAAACTTTCATCCATTGCATTGAGCAATTCCTGCACTGAAAGCAACTGCATCTTTATAGTTCAAATTTTCAAATGCTTCACTATGATAAATTTCACATTTTTAAAAATAATGACTGGTTTATATTTTAACAATCTGGCCTATTTACCACTTTGCATTCTGCCAGAGAAACAGCACAAAAAATTGACTGCTATTTACACACAGCATGTGATAATATATAGAAGTGGATTAAAAAATAGACTTGTTCCTGAGTTGCCGTGGCCGTGGAAGAAGAAATTAAAGACTAAAACTTAAAACAGGAACATTTCATATCAGAGAATTTTAGGCTGAATTGCTTTGCCAGTAACATGGTTATGAACTTAAAACTTATCAGTTCTGCTTTTATTTCTTTTTAACAAAGCTGTCCCTTAAAGTCACCTGCAACACCACGAAGAAAAATTTAAAGTAAATTTTTTATCAAAGTATGTGTATGTCACCATATACTACTCTGAGATTATTATTTTCTTGTCTTATGGTCTTTTTTGTATTTGTACAATTTGTTGCCTTTTACACATTGGTCATTTGTCTGTCTTTGTTATGGGCAGTTTTCATTGACTCTATTGTGTTTCTTTATATTTACAGTGAATGCCCACAAGCAAATGAATCTCAGGATAGTACATGATGTCAAATACTGTATGTACTTTGATAATAAATTTACTTTGAACTTTCAACCTTGTATTCTGAGTGGACATAATGTTAGATCTTGGCTTGCAGTCCTAATATTTTTACACTCTTTTGAGTTTGTAAATAGGAGCAAGAACAAACAATGCAGTCCCTTGAGTTTGTTTTGCCATTTAGTGAGTTCAATGCTAATCTGAATTTGGACCTAATTCCACTTTTCTATTGGATTCCTTTCTAAACTCCGATCTGTTCCAGACCTAAATGAACTTAATGACTCAGCCTCAATGGCCATCTGGAGCAACTATTTACAAAGATTCACTAAAGTCTGAAAAGAAACCCTTCCTTGCCCCATTTTTAAAAGGACAACTCATTATTCTGAACTCATGCAAATTGATTTGGGATTCCCTCACCATGAGAAACATTCCTAAGAACCATCTCAAGAGATAAGATGCTTCAAAAGAACTTGTATTTTATACACATTTCTCACTGTCTCTGTAAAGCAGCCAGCATAATCAAAAATCCTACCCTCCCTGGATATTCTCTCTAATCCTCCCTCCCACTGGGCAGCAAATGCAAAAACCTAAAATCACATACCACTAGCAGTTATAAGATATCGAATCTTTCAAGTCTTTCCATACATTGAGTCTTTCCAGCAATTCCTGTTTATATTTCAGATTTCCAACATTTGTCATGTTTTGTTTTTGTGATATGAATTCATCTCCTTGGAGGGCCAGGCAGGAGAATGGGGTTGGGAGTAAGGATGGTCAAAATTTCAGATTATCTTTGGGAGCCAAGGTGATGTGTATTGTTTGTATAAAGCTGCAGTTAAAAGAAATTGAAAAAGTAGTTTAATTTATCAATTATATTTGTGTGTGTGTATATATATATATGATCTAAAACTATTCTATTCACCAAATGTATTTTGTTATTATGAAGTAAAATTCATTATACTTTCTGTTTTACATTATATCAAAGCATTTACACATACTGTATATGCATTTACATAAACACATAACATTTGTATAATTTGGTAATAAATGTCAAATCAGTACCATAATTTCAGTTATTAAGTATGCAATAGAGCATATCCTGCAAAGAGAGAAAAAAAACTTGCATTTAATCTTAAAGCACATACGTTCCCTGTATACAATAAACTCAACTGAACATTATTTTCCTAATCCTTTACACAATAAAATAAACTTTATTTTCAGCTACTTTGGCGAATAAAGTAACAAAGTAGATGAGTGTGCAGCTCATAGAGGCAAACATCCAAAGAATCAACACTATTAATATCTTGAAAGATATTTATTGAGTTTAAGTTCCCAATTCACACCACATTCCTTCCCTTTCTTCCATGGTCTACTCTCCTCTCCTATCAGACCCCTTCTTCTTCAGCCCTTTCTCTCTCCACCTATCACCTTGCAGCTTCTTACTTTATCCCTGCTCCCCCACCCACATATCTTTCTCCTCAACTGGTTTCAACTATCATTTGCCAGCACTTTGCGCTTCTTTCCTAACCCCCACCTTATTCTGGCTGATTCCCCATTCCTTTCTAGTCCTGATGAAGGGTCTTGGCCTGAGACATTTACTGTTTATTCCCCTCCATAGAATCAGAATCAGGTTTGATATCAAGGTCATAAGTCATGAAAAGTGTTGTTTTGCAGCAGCGGTACCTTCCAATATATAATAAAAACAATAAATTACAATAAGTATATATACAGAAATATATATACATTAAAAAGTGTAAAAAGAGAGGAAAAAATACATTAGTAATGTTCATGGTTTGTTGTCCATTCAGAAATCTGATGGCAGAGGGGAAGTAGCTGTTCCTGAAACATTGAGTGTGCAACTTTAAGCTCTTGTACTTCCTCCTTGATGGTAGCAATGGGAAGAGGATATGTCTTGGATGATGGGAGTCTTTAATGATGGACGCCACCTTGTTGAGGCATTGCATTTTGAAGGTGTCCAGAATGTTGGGGAAGCTAGTGCTCATGATGAAGCTGGCTGAGTTTACAACTTTCTGCAGCATTATATGATCCTCTGCAGTACCATACCAGATGGTGATGCAACGAGTTGGAATGCTCTCCATGGTACATCTGTAAAAATTTGGAAGTGTCTTTGATGACATACTGATTGTCACCCAACTCCTAATGAAATATAACATCAAAATGCTGGGCCCAGGATAGATTTTCAGAGGTGTCGACATACAGGAACTTGAAACTGCTCACCCTTTCCACTGCTGATCCCTTGATGATGACTGGTGTGTGCTCCCTCAGCTTCCCCTTCCTGAAGTTCACAATCATTTCCTTTGTCTTACTGACGTTGACTGTAAGGTTGTTACTACAACATCACTCAACCAGCTGATTTATCTCTCCCCTGTACAGCCCCTCATCACCATCTGAAATTCTGTCAACAATAGCTGTGTCATCAGCAAATTTGAACTGTGCTTATTTACAAAATTGTGGGTGTAAAAGGAGTAGGGCAGTGTGGTGCGCTGGTGTTAATTGTAAGCGAGATGGAGATGTTATTTCAGATCCACACAGGTTGTGGTCTCCAGTAAAAAAGTCAAGGACCCAGTTGCAGAGGGAGATTCAGAGCCCCAAGTTTTAGAACTTGTTGATTAGAACTGAGGGTATAATTGTGTTGAACACTGAGCAATAAACAACAGCCTGACCTAAGTATTACTTTTGTCTAGGTGATGCTGGCTGACTTTGAGGTCCCCCCGCATTCTGTTGTGTTGCTCAAGAATCTACATGACAAAGTGCATGTATATTTATTATCAATGTGTGTAAAGTATACTATATACAACCTTGAGATTTGTCTCCTTACAGGCAACCACGAAGCAAAGAAATCTAACAGAACCCCATTAAAAAAATAGTCAAACACCCAAATGCCGAAAAAGAACAAATCATGCAAACCATAAAAGTAAGCAAATAACATTCAGAACTGAAGTTTAGGAATGTGAGTTCACAGCCATGAAACCAGTCGTCACTGCAGCCAATTTAGGAGTCCGTTAGTTATAAACCCCAGCTTCAGTTTGGCGCAGAGACAAGTAAACCTCATACAGCAGCAAGCTGAATCAGCCCGTCCCTCGCCTCCAGCCCCAACACCCTGACGTTTTCAATCTGGCTCAACACTTAAATCATCCAAACCCCAGGTCATTCCTTGCTCTCTGTACCAGCCCAGCCACTTCGATGTATACTCAGGTCTAGTCCCACAACTCCAATTCAGCCCATACACAACCTTTCCAATTCAGCCCGGTGCTTAAATCGATCAAACTTCAGGATTTTGCTCACTCTTGGGTCCGCTCCCCCCCTCCCCACCACCTCAACTCTGTCTCACATCCGCTCACTTCATCTCATTCTACCGCTTACTTCACCTCCAAGTCCATTCCAGCAATGGCCAAACATTGGCTCATTACCCGCTGTCAGGCCTGGACCCCACTGCCTCGTCTTGGCCCATTCATGCCATTCCGCAACCGTCCTGCACCTTTGAGACTTCAGTTCACACCGCAAAAATGCCAAGTCGTGCAGTCAGTACAAAAGCTCACCTCCAAAAGGGAAGTTACATGCTACTGATTGCAGTGATCGTATCTGAGAAAATGTGTGATTAATACAATAACTTATAGTTTTGTTCACTACCAGGAAGTATACTTCACCAGCGCCATCTTAAACCGAAAGTTGGTCATGGTCTTGAAGAGAGCACATGACCATAACATCTTCTGTGAGTTTGCTCCTTGACTGCACCTCAGCATGGTGGCGTGATCAGAACAATTTCATATTCATCAAACTCTTCCATTCACATGACTACTCTGCACAGTCCAATGACAAATTCAGGACATAGAATACTTTTTTTTTAGCCTTCTTATTTGTTCACTTGCCTACCAAATATTCTGTAGCTCTCAATGTAAAATATATGAAACTTTCACCTTTTTGCCAACACCTTCTTGTCCCTGGCTGCATGCACTGAATATAAAATTGGTAATACCTCTAATGGTATTTTATTAAATTGCATGATGATAATCCTAATAATATCCTTCTGCAAAACTTTATCTGTGGTACTTGTATTCCATATATCCCAAGTGCTACTACTCACAGTAGAATTACCTTCCTACTTTCTCATGCAAGGCTATATATACCACCCTCATCTCCTTTTTCTCCTGGGACTTACTGTTACCATTTGCTCTCAGGAATCTCTCTATTATTCCCTGTCCATAGTAAATAACTGTGGCCTCTCATACCTTACTCTCCCACTGCCACATGTTAACATAGCAGCTCAATATTAGCTATCAAAATTCAACCAACAGTAATGGCTGATATTTCAATATATCCAAAGTCACACCATATGATGCACATTTTTCTTCATCGTACACATGTATAATTTATACTGCAAAGTTTTCAAATATTAAATATTGGTCATTTGTTCTCAGCTTGCAAACAAATGTGCAATGTCCTAAAAATTTCAACTGTGTTAGTAAATTGGTATTAACATTTGAGCACATGCCCACAAGTGTTTTAACTCCAATTGATTCTGCATCAGCTCAAACTCAAAGTACAAATACAGATTTTGAATTATGCTGTTAACTTAAATTAAATTTCTAAGCATGAAAAGTATATTGTGCAAAGAAGATTTGCAATCTAAACAGTGAAGAAAATAGCCAGAGAATATGGGGTATGGGATATGGAGAGCCATTTACCTCTTCCACCTATCACCTCCCAGTTTCTTACTCATGCCCTCCTTCACCATCCCCCTTCTTTCCACTCACCTGTTGTCACCTTTCACCTCCACCTTCCACTTACATATTCTGGCTTCTGTCCCTTCCTTTCCAATCCTGATGAAGGGTCTCTGCCTGAAACATCCCCTCCATAAATGCTGCCCGACTTGCTGAGTTCTTCCACAATGTTGTGTGTGCTGCTCAAAATTTCCTGCATTTGCAGAAGCTCTTGTGCCAGAGAATATGGAGTTCCTCTATATTACCACAAATCAAAGACTGGGGTTTGCTTCCAACATCTTGGAACAAATTCCTCAAGCTACTATCTAGAGCAAACCTATTTCCTTACAGATTCAACAGATCATCCAGCTACTACATCATTGCAGTTGTGTGATCCTTGTGTGCAAGAATTCAAATACAGTTTTTTCTTACATTCCAATACTTGATAAGTCATTCATAAAAAAATTAGAATATCCACTATTGTGAAAGCTGCTATGCTTAAAGTTTAAATAATACAACTAAGATTTCTCATGTACAGTGAAGTACAGCATATGCAGAAAAATCATAAAAATCCAAAACATGGCTCTCAATTTGTTCATATTACTCTCCTTTACACTTAGTCGAAGAAATAAAACACAAACATGACTCCTCTAATCTATAGCTGTCAGTAAGGTATGAAATCATCATTCCATTTACACTAAATATACCATTTTTTTTCTGACAAGGGTCAAAGTCACTAATGATATGAGAACATTCACTTTATTTATGTATTCATTCATTTATTAAAAGATTTATGAAGGTTACAAAAAAGAAATTGATGAATTCATCAGCACTGGAGACACTTAGATGATAATCAATAATGTAATTTTACTTTGAAAATGAATTCTCAATTAGAGTTCATTTTCATTGTTATTTTATCTTATAGATGGTACCAATGTCTCTATTATTAAACTTGCTTAAAAAGAGATCAAACTGCATGTGTTTTTAAAGCGAGAGTGCAGAGAACTATATTTTGTGCTTCTTGGGCAAGTTGATCCAACAATTAATTGATACCGACTCTTATTACTAGAACTTTCTTGAAATTCAACCTTGATCAAAGTAAATTGATTCCATTCACGAGACATATTTGTTTGCTTTCCTGGTCCTTCAAATCAAAAAGGTCATAGGTAAGCCTACACTGTTTGGCCAGTCTTGTCACTAGTACGGCAGACCCAATCTGTAATAAAGGAGGGGCTATGACAACAGCGAAAACACATAAAAATGCTACACTGCAAGACAAGATATTCATTTCAGCCGTTATTTTCTGTTCTCCAGTAGAACTTAAGATAATGTGGATGAAATGAGATCAAGGAGTTTTTTTAAGAAGTTATTGCTAGCAAGAATTGTGTATTAAACAGTGTTATATGAACATGAACATAACATAAAGGCAAAATTTTGTATCTAATATCCAGATTAAAACAATTATTTGGACTAGAACTGCAGATAAATAAATATGTTGAGTAGATGTTCAATAATACATTGCAAATTTAAATGTATTATGAGGAAACTTTTAGTTCTCAATACCTAGTGATGCAGATCACTCAGATGGGGACGAGGGGGCATACAGGAGTGGGATATGCCAACTAGTGGAGTGGTGCCACAGCAACAACCTGGCACTCAATGTCAGTAAGACAAACAGCTGTTTGTGGACTTCAGGAAGGTAAGACAAAGGAACACATACCAATTCTCATGGAGGGATCAAAAGTGGAGAGAGTGAGCAAGTTCCTGGATGTTAAGATCTCTGAGGATCTAACCTGGTCCCAACATATTGATGGAGTTATAAAGAAGGCAAGGCAACGGCTATACTTCATTAGGCGTTTGAAGAGATTTGGCATGTCAACAAATATACTCAAAAACTTCTAGAGTTGTACCATTCTGACAGGCTGCATCACTGCCTGGTGTGGAGGGGCTACTGAACAGGACCAAAAGAAGCTGCATAAGGTTGTAAATCTAGTCAGCTCCATCTTGGGAACTAGCCGACAAAGTATCCAGGACATCTTCAGGGAGTGGTGTCTCAGTAAGACAGCATCCATTATTAAGGACCTCCAGCACCGGGCATGCCCTTTTCTCACTGTTACTATCAGGTAGGAGGTACAGAAGCCTGAAGGCACACACTCAGCGATTCAGGAACAGCTTCTTCCCCTCTGCCATCCAATTCCTAAATGGACATTGAATCTTTGGACACTACCTCACTTTTTTTAATATACAGTATTTCTGTTCTTGCACTTTTTTTAATCTATTCATGTAATTGATTTACTTGTTTATTTATTTATTTATTCTCTCTGCTAGATTATGTATTGCATTGAACTGCTACTGCCAAGTTAACAAATTTCACGTCACATGCCGGTGATAATAAACCTGATTCTGATTCTGAGTTTAAGATGACGCTGGTGAAACCCAGTGAATTCTGCCTGGTAGCTGATGAAACGAGGAAAACAACTAAATACTTTGTTAATCACTCTTTTTCTGGTAAATGATCATAGCAAACAATAGTCTATAACTTCCCTTTGGACTTGGAGGGAACTCAACGCGGCAGAACCGAGGTGAGACAAGCAGCAGGCCCGCTGCAGAGAGCAAGGAAGACCCAAAGTTCGGAAAGGTCGGGTGCAGCCCGAATCGAGGCAGTGATGTCCAGGTCCCAGAGTATATCAAAGCGACAGATCTTGATGTTTAGATGATGATTTAAGAGCCATGCTGAGCTGAATGGGAAATGTTGGACACAGGCCGAATCAAGCAATATCTAGTCAACATGCACAAAATGCTAGAGGAATTCAGTAGGTCAGGCAGCATCTATGGAGAGAAATAAATGGTAACAATAAACATGGATGGTTTATTCTTCTCCAACTCAGCAAGTCAGGCAGCATCTATGAAGAGGAATAAACGGAAACAATAAATGTCAATATGCTGGATGTCTTGGGCATCCTAGAGGCCATTCTAGATGAAGGGCCTCAACTGTTTATTCTCCTCCATAGATTCTACCTGACCAGCTGAGTTCATTCAGCATTTTGTGAGTGTTAGTTTGAATTTCCAGTATCTGCAGATCTCTTGTGTTAATACCATGGCCTGACTAGTGGGAAGTAACATTTGTACCATAGAATTGTTAAGCAACAGTCTTCTAAACAAGGAACAATTTTGCAATTGACTCTAGACTATCAATAATATTACCAGCACTGAATCCTCCATCCCTACATTCTGCAGATCACCATTAACTAGATACTTAAAGTGGACTCTTGCATAAATATTGCAGATAAGCAAGTCAGTGCTGAGAAATCTGTAGCATATTACTTACCTCCCAATTCCACAGAGCTATCCCATGATCTACAGAGTTCATCAGGAGGTTAAGACCATTAGTTAACAAGAGAGGAAGAAGTGCCATAATAGTTCAAATACTTCACTTGATTTGCTAAGGTCAGTATATGCATAACCATCAAATGCACCAGTAGCCCAAATCACAGCTCATTTCACCAGTGCCAGACCAGCAAAGGTGGTGGAAAATTCTCACTAAAATGCACTGATAGAGACCAAGCGATCGGATATTGGTGCATTGCTTGGCTGAAACTTCATTCATTTGAAAAATTACCCTATTTTATCAAACACTAAAGTATAATCTAAAGGAGACCAAAAGTAAAAAATAGTTATGCCTAATCACAATAAGGTGATTAATAATCAATAATCAAAGATGCATAGAAAGTATACAATTATGCTGTATAACATAATTGATGATCAGAAGTTTTAGTTAAGATGCTATGGAGCCAATCAAGATTTAGAAGGTAACTTAGTCCTCAGATGTGTTGAGGAAGTATGATGAAATGATATACCTCATCTCTCACAGTTTGCAATATTTTAATGTAAGTACACATTATGTGCATAATATGTTCTATTTCTACATTCTCCTTTTTATAAACACACATACACAAATACAGCCTCTTTTAACAAACAGAAAATGTACATTTTTTTAAATGTTGAAATTCTAGTGCACTTGAATGAGTCCAGCAGCAGGATGTGAATGGCTCTTTGTTGAAAACGTACATTTTGATCAGACCTGAAAGACAACAGGCATCCTCGTCCAGCAAACACTAGAAATATATCCCAGTTGTCACTGGATTGTTTCTTGCAACATTTCCACTCTAACACATAAAGGAGCACTGCAAGGAGAATTATATAATATTTTTCTGCAGCTGTAATAGAGAGTGCATAAGAGCCACAAGGTAACTCAAACCCAAAAGTGGTCACTTGTGTTCTGGAGTGCTGCTAAGTGACCCAGAAGTGGTCAATACTATGTTTCACTCTGGGAGTAGGGGGCACAGAAGTGGGGAGTGCAGGAATTCAATTGTTCAATGTTGAAAACCAAAAGATTAACCGATTGAATTTTTATGGTAATGAAGTTTTAAAAATTCAATACAACCTTTACCTGAATATAGCTTTTTATATTTTCTCTCTAGCTTTTTTCCGTATCATTTTTATAAACAACTGAGATAAAAATAGCTAGGAGCCAAACAAATATATTCAATCACGACACAAAGGAGTGTAGATGCTGGAATCTGAAGCTATCTACAGGAGGAAATCAATAGATTGAGTAACATCTGTGGAGGGAAGAATTGTTGACAATTTAGGATAGAGAGGTAAGATATCCGGTATAAAGGTGAGAGGGGGAGTGGTGAGACAGTAGTCAATGGATAAACGAATGAATGCACCACGGTTGTCATGAACTTTATAAAAACAGTCACAGACAAGTGTGTCCCCACAAAATCATTCAGAGTCTTCCTCAACCAGAAGCCCTGAATGAACCATGAGATTCACAATCTGCTGAGGGCCAGTTCAGAGCTTGTCAAGACTGGCAACCAAGAGAGTTAAATGAGGTCTAGGTACAATCTCTGGAAAGCCACCTCACTGGCAGACCCCAGTCAGTTGGGATTGGCAACAACATCTCTTCCACTATCTCAATCAGCACAGGTGCGCCACAAGGATGTGGCTAATCGCTCTATCCTACTCACTTTACACTTATGACCGTGTGGCTAAGCACAGCTCCAGTGCTATATTTAAGTTTGCTGATGACACCACTGTTTTAGGTGAATCAAAGGTGGTGATGAATCAGCATATAGGAGGGAGATTGAAAATCTGGCTGAGTGGTACCACAACAACAACCTCTTACTCAATGTCAGAAAGACCACGGAGCTGGTTATTGACTTCAGAAGAAGGTACCCAGAGGTCCATGAGCTAGTCCTCACCATGGGATCAGAAGTGGAGAGCGTCAGCAACTTTAAATTCGCCAGCATTATCATTTCAGGAAACCTGTCCCAGGACCAGCACATAAGCGTAATTATGAAGAAGTTTTGCAAAGATTCCGCATGACATCCAAAACTTTGAGAAAATTCTATAGATGTATGCTGGAGAGTATATTAACTGGCTGTATCAGTCTGGTATTTTCCATTCAATGTCCTTGAATGGAAAATCCTAAGAAAGTAGTGGCTATGGCCCAGTCCATCATGGGTAAAGCCATGATGAGATTGAGCTAATCTACACAGACTGCTGTCACAGGAAAGCAGCATCCATCATCAGGGACCACCACCTCCGAGGTCATGTTCTCTTCTTGCTGCTGCCACCAGGAAGAAGGTACAGGAGCCCCAGGACTAACACCACCAGGTTCAAGAACAATTATCACCCCTCAACCATCAGGCTCTTGAACCAGAGGGGATAAGTTCACTCAACTCACTTGCCCCCATTACTGAACTGTTCACACAACCAATGGACTCACTTTCAAGGACTCTTCATCTCATGTTCTTGATATTTATTGCTTATTTATTTATTATTGTTATTTATTTTATCTCTTGTATTTGCATAGTCTGTTGTCATTTGCATACAGGTTTTCCATCTTGTTTGGCACGGTCTTTCATTGACTCTATTAGGGCTATTTGATTTATTGAGCATGCCTCAAGAAAATGAAACTCAGGCTTGTATATGGTGAAACATAGTATGCGTAGTTAGATAATAAATTTACTTTGAACTTTGATTGACGAGGATGAGTGGTTGCTGAGTGACTTGGTACAGGGGACTGACTGTAGTGTATCTAAGTTCACTGATGGTTCTAAATTGAGTAGAAAAACAAATGTGTAGAGGATGCAGAGAGCCTGCAGAGAGATACAGATAGATTAAATGAGTGGGCAAGGGTCTGATAGATGGAGTAAAGTGTTGATAAAAGCAAGATCATCCACTTTGAACTGACTCAACTGGTTGACTCTGGGAGTGGGGTGGGTGGGGTTAGCCTTTGAGGAGGGATTGAAATTCTATGGCTCTACTTGCTGGAATTCAGAAGAATAAGAAAGGAACTTAGAAATATATAAAATTATGAAGGGGTGGATAAAATAAAGATGGTAAAGTTGTTACCACTGATAGGTGAGGCTAGAACTTTGGGACAAAGTTTCAAGGTTCGAGGGAGTAGATTTAGGTCAGAGATGATTAAGGACTGCTTTTTCCAGAGAATAGTGAATTTGTGGAATTCTATACCCAGAGAAGCAGTAGAGGCTACCTCATTAAATATATTGAAGACATAGAGATTTTTGCAGAGTAGGGTAATTAAAGATTATGTGGAAATGGCAGATTGGTGAAGCTGAGCCAATGATCGGATCAGCCAAGCCTCAATGTATGATGGAGAAGGCTCAACAGGCCAGTTGGCCTACTTCTGCTCCCATTACTTATGTTCTGATGATAGTAAAAGAGGTGTGGGCGTAACTTTAATGAATAGGGAGAATGTCACTGCTTCACTTAGACAGAACTCTTTGTATAGTTCATCCTGCAAGGCCTTATGGGTGCACCTCAGGTATAAGGAAGGTGCATCACTATAATAGCATTGACTGTAGGCAAGCCAATGACAGAGGAACAGAAACATTCGATGAAGGGGTCTAATATCCAAGAGAAAAGGTTTGCTAGTGCTGCACAGGAGAGTGAGGTGGGGTAACTAGAGTTGCAGGAGGACGGGAACTAGAGCGCCAAACAGGTAGTCTTGTTGGTTAAGTGTTATGGAGAAAGATGTTGTTAAGCCTACTTACAAAGGCAAGAATCTAAGGTTGAGCATGGTAGGAGTAATGTTCTGAGCTGTGTATATTTCAATGCAATGAGTACAGTAGGAAAGGCAAATGAGCTTAGGGCATGAATCAACACGTGGAATTATGACATTGTAGCCATTAGTGAGACATGGTTGTAAGAGGGCAGCACTAGCAGCTCAATTTTTCATTGTTCTGTGGATTTAGACATGACAGAGCAAGACAGATTAAAGGGGGAGGGGTGGCATTACTAGTTGGGTAAAATGTTACAGCAGTGCTCAGTCAGGACACACCACAGAGATCATCTACTGAGGCTTTATGGATAGAACTGAAGAATAAGAAAGGTATGACCATATAAATGGGATTATATTACAGACCACCCAACAGTCCAAGGGATTTAGAGGAGCATATTTGTAGGGAGATCACAGACTGGTGCAAGAAACAAAAGGTTGTGATAGTAGGAGATTTTAACTTTCCACATATTGAGTGGAACTCCCATACTTTAAAATGACTGTATGGGAAAGAGTTTATCAAATGTGTTCAGGAAAGTTTCCTTAATCCTAGAAGTCCCAACTAGAGAGAATGAGATACGAGATCTCCGATTAAGGAATGAGACAGAGAGGTGACAGAAGTTTGTGTACGGGAACACTTTGCATCTGGGGGATACTTTACTATACAGCAAACATAAACTGGCAAACAATCAACATGCAAAAGAAGAAAAATTGTGCAAATATAAAAATAAATAACACTAAGAACGAGTTGTAGAGTCTTTGAAAGTGAGTCCACAGGTTATGTCCAATAATCAGTTCAGTGTTGAGGAGAGTGAAGTTATGGATACTAGGGGGTCTTGATGGTGGATGCTAATGTGCTCAATAGTGGGGAGGGCTTTATCTGTGGTGAACTGAGCAGTATCCACCACTTTCTGTAGACATTTCTGTTTCTGTGCTTGGTGTTGCCATACCAAGCCATGATATAGCCAGTCAGGATACTCTCCACTGTGCTTCTATAGAGGTTTGTCAATGTTTTAGATGACATGTTGAATCTACCAAACTGTAAGAAAGTGGAGGCACCATCATGCCTTCTTTGTGTTGGCACTTATACACTGGTCCCTGAACAGATCCTCTGATATGATAATGCCAACAATTTAAAGCTACTGACCTTCTCCATCTCTGATCTCATGGTAACAAATCAGCATTACATGAGAACTTAGATAATCCTTTGCCAGCTCTTCATCCATCCAGTGTATGTGACAGAACCAAGCACAGCCACATTTTTCTATGATCTGAGTGGCACCTTGAATGTGTGTGCATGTTTCATTTTATAAAAAGGGGAAAATATTTATTGTGACTCACCAAGGCACCATTAAGAACAATTTCCAAAACCTTAATAGGCAAGTATAACTTTGCTGCCAACAACTTCCCCCTGAAATCACATATTCTTCTTGTTTAAGGATAAAACATTGTTTCTTCATTATCACTGAGTCAAAAACCTGAGGTTCCCCACCTGACAGAAAAAATGGATGCATGTTCATCATGTCACAAGGACTGCAGCAATTCAAGTGGATGCCAATACTATTAAACGTTGGCCTTGGCAGCATCACCTATTTGCCGTGAGTATTTCTTTCTCTTTCTCTCTCTCTCTCTCAACTTATTGTTGTTGTTCATTTTGTTTGCATATTTATGTATGATTATATTAAGTTTATAATTTACTACACTGCTGCTTCAAGTAACTAAATTCTCATGGTATTTATGCCCTACAATAATAAACATGGATTTAAATTGACTCAAACCAGGGATACAGAATTCTCAGGCATGATTGGATTAAAGTTTTTGCTGAGATAATTAGACAGAAAAGGAATTCTCTTTACAGTTGAACTGTGGACGGGGGTGTAGTGGTGGGGGTAATGTAAGTTTGAAAATAGCCTCTGCCGCAAACATTATTTGAACACTGTAGTAGCAAAATGGTTGTAATTTCTTATATGAGATATCACAATTTAAATGCAACTCACATCACCGGCTAATATAAAGCTTGGAAAACATGCTTCCCTTGTGCACAATTTAAGTATGCAGAGCAGACAAATCATTATCTCAATGCTCAAGTACAGTAATGTAGATTTGTTGTCAAATTAGATCATGACAATGCAGCTAGAACTAATTCATAAACCGAGGGGGGTTGAGCAAAAGCTAGGACCAAACCACCTGCACGAGTCAAAGGGACCTTCAATCACTTTTGAGTTTTCTGGCAATTAGTTGGAAGAGTAAATGCTAAATTTCATAGATTTGCAGGGGTTTAGTTTTTATTTTGACTGTTACAGTATCAGAGATCTTAAATTGGTAAATTGGTTTATTAATGTCACATGTACCATTGTACAGTAGCACAGTGGTTAGCACAACTCTTTACAGTACCAGTGACCTGAGTTCAACTCCTGCTGCTGACTGTAAGGAGTTTGTACCTTCTACTCATGACTTCGTGGATTTCCTCTGGATGCTCCAGTTTCCTCCCGCATTCCAAAGACAGAGCAATTGGTAGGTTAATCAGTCACTGTAAATTGTCCAGTGATTAGGTGAGGATTAAATTGGGGGGCATCACTGGGCAGTGCTGCTTGAGGGGCCAGAAGGCCTATTCTCTGCTTATTTCAATCAATCTATCAATCAATCAATCAATAAAGATCAATTCATTATAACAGTGCACTGAGGTAATACAAAATAAAACAAAAACAGACTGCAGAACACAGTGTAACAGTTACAGAAAAAGTTCACTGCAAGTAGACAATGATGTTTAAGGTCAGAGCAAGGTAGATTAAGTCAGAAATCCATCTTATCATACTGGGGAACAGTTCAATAGTCTTATAATATCAGGATAGAAACTGTCCTTGAACCTGGTACAAGTTTCCTGCCTGATAAATGGGAGAGCAGGGTGGGAAGTTGTGGTGAACTACATATACCTGTCTGGACACGCCCCCTGCTGACTGCTCCTGTGGCTCCTCCCACAGACCCCGGTATAAAGGCGATTGAGGCCTGAGCCCGGCCCTCATTCTCCAGGATGTAGTATGGTGGTCAACTACTGCTTGTTCTTTCTTCCAGTCAATAAAAGCCAATATCTTGACTTCACGTCTCAGAGAGAGTTATTGATGGTGCATCAGAAGAAGAGAGAATATTCAGGGTGGGTGAGATCTTTGATTATATTGGTCACTTTACCGAGGCAGCAAGAAGTGTAGACAAAATCAGAGGAGGGGAGACTGGCCTCCATGCTCTGCTGAGCTGTGTGCACAACTCTGCAGTTTCTTGATGCCACAGGCAGAGCAGTTGCTGTACCAAACTGTGGTGCATCCTGATAGGATGCTTCCTGTGGTGCTTCAATAAAAATTGACGAGGATCAAAGTAGACATGCCAAACTTCTTTAGCCTCCTGAGAAACTAGAGACACTAGGGAGCTTTCCTGGCTGTGGCATCAATGTCATTGGATCAGTGCTAGAAACTTGAAGCTCTCAATCTTCACAATTTCAGCACTGTTAATATAAACAGGAGCATATGCACCACAAATCTTCCAGAAATCAATAGTCAGCCCTTTTGTTACACTGGCATCAAGGGAAAGGTTGTTGACATGACATCATGTCATTAGGCTATCTCCTTCATGTTCCCTGACAGATCTTTTTTTTTACAGCCTGCTTTGGTGGTATAATCTGCAAATGCAGATAGAAATAAAGCCACACAGTCATGAACGTATAGGGAATAGATAGGGGGAGTTATTAAGGATAATTTTGGTGGACGTGTTGCTCACTATCCTTATTGATTGTGGTCTGTTGCTCAGGAAGTCAGGATCCAGTTGCAAAGGGAGGTGTTGAGACTGAGGTCTACAAGTTTGAAGATGCAGTTGTTTGAAATTATTGTATTGAAGGCTGAGCTGTCATCAATAAACAATAGTCTAATGTAGGTGCCTTTACTGTTCGGATGCTCTAGAGGAGAGTGTAGGGAAATAGAACTGTTTGGGAGTAAGTAAATTGCAATGGGTGCTGAGAGCACACTGTGACTGAAGTTTCAATGTCACTGCTGCCAGCTATAGGAGTTTGGTGGGCACTCCTCTCAGATTTCAGCTTGACCTGCTAATAATGGCCACTATTCTGTGCTCCAAGAAGACTTAACACTGAAAATGCCACCTTCCCAACACCACCCCACACATTTCTGCCACTAGTTACCCAACATGAATATTACCTTTATATAAATATTTATACTAATTGCAGAGAGAATAGACTTGTTAGCTATATAAATCATTCTTCTCCATCTGTGAACTTGTAAACATCACAACGTAGAAATGAGACTGTACAATATGTAAGACAGTCAGTTGTTGCTGAGTCTAGGTTATCGAACCAATAAGCTAGCTTACCTAAAAGTCTATTTCCACAAGGATAAAGGTGTATTTATAAGATGTAGCTGTGCAGCTTTCTCAATGCAATTTTTATTTTATATTTATCCTTTTTATATAAAGTGGGAATCTGTAAAAATACAATGCCGCAACATTAACTAGCATGAGTAAAGTTTAGTTTCTGTTGTATTAAATAACCAAATGCATTTTAGTTGAGCCAATAAAAAATACTTGTTTAAAAGTCACAAATGTGCAATGAAATTTCTTTCATACACACATATATATATATATATATATACATATATTTCTGCTACATACACATATATTTTTATCATATTATATTTGCTTTTATGTTGAAGATGGAGAGGAATGGTTGCCTCCTGTGCCTGGATATTCTAACACGAGGGAAACTGGATGGTAGCCTCAGACATGGTGTCTATCGGAAGCCCATTGATATGGACTTATACATCAATAACAACAGCCACCATTATGCCTCCCAATGTAGAACAATTTAATTCTACTTTGATTAACTGTGTGAAAACTATTTCGGACCCAGAGAGTTTCCACAAGGAAATAAGATGATTATGCATGACATTCCTACTGGATGGCTGCAAGGTGAAGAAAATCAATCAGGCCCTTAAAAGGGCTGATGAAATAACCAGGAAAACTAACAACGAAGAGGAACCTGTCGCTACTGCCCGTCATCCCTCTATTTCCATGGTTTCTGGAAGGATTGGCAGGATCCTGAAAAAATACTTGATTAATACCATCCACAAACCCATAAGGAAGCTCAAATCACAGCATTACCTAGGACTCAGGACAGCTGCTGTTTACAGGATTCCCTGTGAATGTGGAGCAGCAGATATTGGCCAAACAGGGCGCACAATGGAAACCCACATCAAGGAGAACAGGAGATGTATCCATTTGGTTTACCTGGAGAAATCAGCGGTAGCAGAACATTGCATTTGCAGTGGCCGTAGGATTGACTTCAATGGCACAAAACTACAGTGCTGCGCCAATGGTTAACCAATCAGGAGGGAGAGATGACAGGGGATACCACTGAACTAGACATGCCCAGACATCATCTCTGATGAAGATGGCAGAGTTTGTCATCAAAACATTGGTTAAAAATTATATCCGTACCAAGCCGAGAAGAATTTATTCATGCTTTTCAGATAATAGTGATGAGGCATCTTCAACTGCTACCAATGTGATGATAGCTATTCAGCAGTGGTGTTAAGTAGGAATAAACGTACAAGAAATTGACTTTTGTAACATCTTCTTAATACAGAAATCAGCATTAATATCCACAAAGACAACTGTAGCAATTAGTTTTTGGCTAAGTTTTTCATTTCCAAATGCAAACACAAAAATGGTCACTATTATGTACATAGTTAGACCCCTGGGTACATCTTCAATTGCTGATGTGTGCTCTGCAATATAAAATCTGTAGGGTAATCACATTAAATTTAGGATTTGCCACATCTTTTCCCCTGTGTTATATTCTGCAAACTATGCAGTTGAGGAATAACAGAAAACACTCACAAGGTAAATATCCATTTCACTCAAACTGGTAAATAAAAAAAATTCTGCTCAATTGTAATTGTGAATTCTATCACACAGATAATGCTAATTGCTCACCAGCCACATGCAGATTTATCCCGTCTTCAAAAGGAAAATAGTTCAGTTCTGGATTCGTCCTTCTTTTGTTCTGATTGCTGGCAATTTCAAAGTAGCACAGGACCAAAGAGTAACATTTGACTACATAGGCATGTGATCTGCCCTGGGAAATAAGAGTATTTAAAAAATTCAGGACCGTGATGTTTCAATCTACTTCAAGTAACCATGTGAGGCACTGTGGTCACGAGCCTGTGCTGAATTCACAGATGTCAGGTATTGACCATGCACTGTCATTGACTTCAGCAGGGCTACATGAGAGGGGGGTTTCCATTCCTGATTAGTTTAGTAACCCATCAATGCAGCTTTTGTTGATATCATAAAAGGGTAGGAACTGTTTCAATCATAACCTCTCTCCTCTCAGATAAGGGCTCAGAAATCTGAGGTCTTTTGAAATTGACTCAGGCAGCAAATAATGAATCAGATCTTAAGATGGGAGAGGAATGGCTGGTCATCAGGTGCCTTCATCACCACTTAACAGGCGCAGCACTTCTTACATAATTGAATTTCAGTAAGCAGGAGTGTGCCCAGGAGTTTAAATCTGACCAGTTTGAATACATACATTTATATATATGCACACATGTCATTGGTATGTTTAGTTGATTACTGAGGGAGGAAACATTCGCCCATAAACCTCAATTGCACATGTCCCTACTGGCTATAAAGAGTAAGGGCCAGTTCTACACAGATATCACCTGAACACCAATGTCCAAGAATGGAAAAGCCTCTAAGAAGTGGTGGACGCAGCCCAATCACGGGAAAAGCCCTCTCCACCCCTCAGCACAACTACAAAAAGCATTGCCACGAGGGAGTGGCATCCATCACCAAAGACCCCCACCATCCAGGTCATGCTCTCTTCTCACTTCTGCCACACAGGAAGAGGTACAGGAGCCTTAGGTCCCACAACACCAGATTTAGAAACAGTTATTACCCTACAAACATCAGGCTCCTGAACCAGTGTGGATAATTTCACTCACCTCAACTCTGAACTGATTCCACAACCAAGGACTCTTCAACTCATGTTCTCAGTATTAATTGTTCACTTATTTATTTTTGTTGCATTTGCAGATTGTGTCCTTTTGCACATTCCTTACTTGTCAGTCTTTGGGTGTAGTTTTTAATTGATTCTATTGCATTGCTTTGTTCTATTGTGAATGCCTATGAGAAAATGAATCTCAGGATTGTATATCTGTATTTTGATAATAAATTTACTTTGGACTGTGAAGCAACCAGTGAGGGGACAGTGATATATGATGCTAGTTTGCTGAAGGCAAGAAGTAGCAGAAAGGCTGCTCTCTGACACCCCTCAGATGGTATAAGCACTTACTTTCTTGTCCGTGAGAAAATAGTAATTGTTGAACATGTCATTGAGGGCAGGATGGCAATGTCAGGATAAATTCAATAAGCTAACTAGAATGCTCAATGTAAGAACTATTGCTATCTTGGGCTCTGTAGAAAGCAGTATTACTTACAGCCTCATTAATCATACCAATCACAAAAACTCAAGGCTCTACATCCTGTTTCCTTTCATTCTCCTGTAACTATATAATTCTGTCTTCCCATGGTCATACATACAGCATAGTACTAATAATTACACTTATCACTGACAATCAGCTACAGTATTCTATAATTCAGAGAAGAGAACACAGAAGATAGAACAGTACAGCACTGGAATAGGCCCTTCTTCTGAACACCCTTGACATCTTTTCAGACTGAATGCAATACTCCAGATGTATTTAACTAGAGTTATAGAAAGCTGCAACAGAAATTCCTGACTCATGAACTTAGCTGCTTGACTGATAAAGGCAAGCATGCCATATGCCTTCTTTATTTGCACTAAATAATGGAGCACCCTGCCCCCCCCCAACATCCTGTGAGGGGAAGTTTCCATCAATTAGCACATCAGACCAGAGTTCCATCATCTAGCTTCTAGACCAATGAGCTGCAATAGAATACATCTACACTTCAAGAGCAATTCTTATGCAAACCAATTTCCACTCAAGGTCCTGCTGACATTTTAAGAAAAATTAAAATGCTTTATGTTCTGCATTGATGCAGTGAAGCTTGGAGCACAGCTGCATTAATAACAGCCTTGCAAACCAGTTTCTTGCATTATCCCTTAAATAACTTACTGAAGAAATACGGCAGTGTTTGAGAGAGACAGAATTTAATCTTTATGATCACCTTGACTATGTGGAGACATAACTGATGCAGAATTTTAAAGAACTGTTTCTTTCTCAACTTTTCTAAAGGCTGAAAAAGGTATAAATTCCTGGCTGCATTAAAAAGAATGATTGCAATGTTATTACAATATTTATTGTTTAGCTTAGTAATCTATATCCAGTGCAGTATTTATCCTTGATGGAAGAGGCTGCATGAAATTCGGGCAAACAGATATTATGTACCAAACCAAGCTTGATTATGGTTGTATTCAGAGCCTCTGCAAATAAATATTCATGACTTATTGCTGTGCCTATTATCCCATGTGATTGCAATTTAGTTATTCCTTGTCATGGATGCTTCTTTCATAAAGACAGCAAACAGATGCAAGCGTACATCGCAACTTGAAGTAATCACTGAGCTTCCAAGTTGTTTATCACAATGGTATATTTCCTTCACAATCACCTCTAACTTTTGATTAATATTTGTGAAGTTAATTGCTGACTTCATCAGTCTGAAACTGTTGTATAGTTAGGACATGATAAATAATTTCTTATATTTCATAGGGTACTTTAACTTGAAGGTAAACAAAATAAAAACTGAAAATTTTCATATTTGTATTTGCTGTTACCTTGTATGTTGAGGTACCATGGAAGATTTCAGTGTAATTGATGTTTTTCCATGAAGTGGAATTAAGCTGCTGAATATTTGTGTAGTGTTTGCCATTTAAGAGTCAGGTTACCACTATTCTTTGATGGAAGCCAATTTTCTTTGAAATTTACATCCACAACCATTTTCAACTGTATTTTACTTTGCAATCTATTTACATATTTTTACAATATTTATCCAGATCTTCCAGCAATTGAATGACTGAATTTATCACACTTCCACATTAGCAAATGGACTAAATGGACGTAAACCAGAGTGATTAAATTGTGCAGGATATTGTCGTTGTTGCCTGATGTATATAAAACTGGATCTGACACAATCTATCAATATAATTTATAATTTGATTGTTGGTCTTTTATAGATAAACTACCTCCAGACAAGAAATAATTAAAAAGTTAAAATATTCAGACTTCTGAGTTAACCCAAATAGAAAAAATAATGTGTACAGGCAGTCCCCGAGTTACGAAAGTCCAACTTACAGACAACTCGTACATACGAACCGAGGAAGGAGAACGCCGTCCGCCATTTTAAGTCATTGCCGTTGACACTGTGTTGAGTGTTTAACTTTGTATTTGGCTTAAATTTTTCTTAGTAAGATTCACCCTGATTCCGCCCCACCCCGTTCCAGTCGGCTGGTGGTGCAGTCAGATCAGCACCGGGCTAGAGAACAGAGGTTCCTGAGTTCAATTTAGTGACAGACAGCTCCCATGCCGGGTTGATGTTGATCCAGTGACTTCCGTACCATCTGTGCCAGGTTGATGTCGAGCTCGCAATCCGACCTCATAAAAAAAACACTCATACCTTCAGTTTAAATTCCCACGCGGAATATTGTGGAGGATCAAATACCCAAACCCAGCACAGCCCCCACTTGTCCCATTTAACCTGTCTCAGTGTGGTGCAGTTTAGCACCCGGGGAATTCAGTGCTGTGGTCCTTAGGACCCAGCGGACCTCGGGAGCCAGCACAGTTTGGGACCCGCCGCCCACAGTGTTTTTGTTCCATTTACGGGAAGCAATCGCGATTAAAAATAAAGTGGAAATAATAAAGCATTTGGAAAGAGGTGAAATGCCATCGGTCATTGGAAAAGTGTTAATCTACAGTCGGTCAACGATCAGAACAATTTTAAAGGATAACGGATAAAGTGAGAATAATGGAGCGTGTGAAAGGCCCTGCCCCGATGAAAGCTACAATTATTACTAAGCAACGCAGTGGTTTAATTATTGGAATACATACGTTTCTTAAGTGTTTTATATGCATAGAAAGGTAAAATATACACTATCTACTAAGACAAACATTTGACTAACTGACACTAAATAATACTAGATGTAATTGTTCCGACTTACGTACAAATCCGACTTAAAGACAGACTCAGGAACGAAATTCGTACATAACCTGGGGACTGCCTGTATTTAAATAACACTGATTAAGTCTGAAGCACTTAATAGTCAAATATGTTCTTTTGTAAATTAGTCACTGTTGTAATGTTGGGAAATGCCTACTATTTATATGAAGGTAATGATATAAATAATCAACTAACTTCTTATTAGAGTTGTAATTGACAGTTAAATGGTGTTCAGGTCTTTAGAAGTTGTATTCTTCCTAATTTAATTTTTTGCACCCATCACACAGAGGGCAGAAGAAATCTTGACTTAAATCTCATTCTAAAGCTGTTACCTCAAAAGTAATTTGAAGTTTTATTTCACAGAAAATTTAAGCTGCAGGCTTTCCTCAGAAAGCATTGTATGCCTATTGATTACTTCTAAGGATATTTTTCACACTGATGCAGTGTAAAACTATCAGTGTCAGCAACAGATGTAGTTGAGGGCCTTCTGAATCTTGACTTCCTCTCCAATGGAAAGTTAAAAATTTAACATTTCCTTCAATTATGAATGTAGGCATCTAACCACAGTAGTATTAGCAGGTCCTGTGACTTTGTCATGAATAGAAATCACAGATATTTTCATATCACATTACAGTTAAGGAGAAGGAGAAGGTATAAGGTATAAGGAGAAGGTGGGAGTGAAGGATGCTATCACGTATTTGCTGCACAAATCCCTCTCTCACCTGGATGGGGTCAGTGGTGCTGTGAGGATTACATTCCTGGACTTCTCTAGTGCAAGATCTTAAGGCACAAACTAACGGAGATGGGAGTAGACTCTCACATGGTGGATTGGATAGTGGACTACTTGACAGATAGACCTCAGTATGTGCGGTTGGGAGACTGTAGATCTGACACGGTGGTCAGCAGCACAGGAGCGCCGCAGGGGACCGTGCTCTCTCCGGTCCTGTTCACCCTGTACACATCAGACTTCCAATATAACTCGGAGTCCTGCCATGTGCAGAAGTTCGCTGATGACACGGCCATAGTGGGGTGTGTCAGGAATGGACAGGAGGAGGAGTATAGGAAACTGATACAGGACTTTGTGATATGGTGCAACTCAAACTACCTGCGTCTCAATATCACCAAGACCAAGGAGATGGTGGTGGACTTTAGGAGATCTAGGCCTCATATGGAGCCAGTGATCATTAATGGAGAATGTGTGGAGCAGGTTAAGACCTACAAGTATCTGGGAGTGCAGTTAGATGAGAAGCTAGACTGGACTGCCAACACAGATGCCTTGTGCAGGAAGGCACAGAGTCGACTGTACTTCCTTAGAAGGTTGGCGTCATTCAATGTTTGTAGTGAGATGCTGAAGATGTTCTATAGGTCAGTTGTGGAGAGCGCCCTCTTCTTTGTGGTGGCGTGTTGGGGAGGCAGCATTAAGAAGAGGGACGCCTCACGTCTTAATAAGCTGGTAAGGAAGGCGGGCTCTGTCGTGGGCAAAGTACTGGAGAGTATAACATCAGTAGCAGAGCGAAGGGCGCTGAGTAGGCTACGGTCAATCATGGAAAACCCTGAACATCCTCTACATAGCACCATCCAGAGACAGAGAAGCAGTTTCAGCGACAGGTTGCTATCGATGCAATGCTCCTCAGTCAGGATGAAGAGATCAATACTCCCCAATGCCATTCGGCTTTACAATTCAACCGCCAGGAGTAAGATATGTTAAAGTGCCGGGGTTAGGACTCAATGTATTTAAGTAAACTACTTAAGAACTTTTTAAAAGCTATTTATTAATTCTTTTTGAGAGGGTGATTTTAGATGCATATCATATTTTTACTGAGTTAAGTATTGTATGTAATTAGTTTTGCTACAATAAGTGTATGGGACATTGGAAAAAATGTTGAATTTCCCCATGGGGATGAATAAAGTATCTATCTATCTCTATCTATCTATCTATCAGTTGTTATAATACGTTATTCTGAAAAGGGATCCATAGGCTTCACTGAAGTAACAAAGGGGTCCATGGCATAAAAAAGGTTTAGAACCCCTGCACTAAAGGGTACAGGAGCAGAGGGACTTGAGAGCGAGTACACAACCTTGAATGTGGAGGGCAGGTAGTAATTAATAAGGCATACACAATCCTGGGCTTTATCAATAGAAACAAAGAGCACAAAATCTAATAAGGTTTGCTGAAACATTCGAGACCACCATTGAATCACACAGATATTAAAAGTTCTCCATTTATTTTTCACTGACTCCTGAACATTAATTTTAAAGTTCTATCTTTTACTAGTAGGCAGTAGATGTAAAGTTAGCATCATAAGCATCACTGCACAGGGCGTGACACAGCCATTCCTTAGTGTGGGAAGCGTCAGTACACTGCATCATTTAAACCAGGTGCTTTTGTTTAGAAGCACCTGATTTGGCAATCAAGTAAAAGTAGGGCCTATCTGACAGAGTAAAAATGGGTGAAACCCATATTGTCAGTTATCATTTCTTTTTCAAACAATGTTGCTGGACCTATCAAACATTCCCAGCAATTTCGGCAGTTTGTTGCAAATTTTCATCATCCACAGCATTTCAATTTCATTGGTGGAAAAATAACATTTTCATTTACATTCACTTATGGTCACATTATAAGATAATTCAAAAATTAATGCCCATTCTTTTGCATTTATTAATAATTATCCCTTGCAGTGTTTGGCTTTATCATTTTCTGCTGATCAATTCCCTTGATAAACATTTGAGCATTCACATTTCAATAAAGATCTCTAAGCAAATAACAGTACAAAATCAAACAAAAGGTTGTTAAGGATAGGTATAATTCCATTATCTAATTTTATTATGTGTTTTGAACTCAAGATTCCCTACGTATTTATCCCCTTACACCTAAACATAACGTGCTTCATTTGCTCCATGCTATATATTTTTGGAACACTGTAAATAAAGCTACAGTTATTAAAAGGCTTCTGGGTAGTTAATAGACTTACTTTCATGGAGATTCAAACAAGAGGACATGATTTGAGAGTTAGGGGGCAAAAGTTTAAGGGTAACATGAGGGGGAATTTCTTTACTCAGAGAGTGGTAGCTGTGTGGAATGAGCTTCCAGTAGAAGTGGTAGAGGTAGGTTCGGTATTGTCATTTAAAGTAAAATTGGATAGGTACATGGATAGGAAAGGAATGGAGAGTTATGGGCTGAGTGCGGGCCAGTGGGACTAGGTGAGTGTAAGCGAAGGCACGGACTAGAAGGGCTGAGATGGCCTGTTTCCATGCTGTGATTGTTATATGGCTATATGTAAAATACATGCTATTCAATAACCAGAAAAGAACAGCTGGTCCTACAAGCCTGACAGCAGTATTTTCTGATATGATAAGTAATTAATTATTTTGTAACATGAATAAAGATAGTTTTGAAAAAACTCATACAGGCCTGAGCTTCGCATTCAACTGTTCTGTTCTTTTCCCCACAACATAATTCCATAAATACAAAAGATCACAATATTTTAAGCAATAACACATCTTAGGCTTCAGATTGGTTTTGGAACCATGCTGACCTATCTCAATTTTCTCAGAGGCCAACAGAGAGTGGTTTTCTCTTGAGCACAACGTGCAAGGCAATTTCTGTGTTAATGAATTCCAGCCTTTCTCCCAATTATACTTTGTCACAGTGCATATGGGGAGCTCCAAAAAGAGTATTTATCAATGAAAAAGTTCACATCAAGTAGTAGGACAGATTGCCCTCATGTGGTAAAATGGAATGAGATCAAAAACACCATTTCTTTGTTGCTCCACTGGACTTCATGATGTTGAAGGTGGTCAACTCGGACAAGAATCTGACAGAGACTTTCTTCCACACAAAACAGGAAAGGCTTTGCTTCCAAAATACACATTCTCATCCATTGATGCATCCAATAGCAGATGCATGAACTTAAGGACTCATATTAAGAACGTGCATACGTACATTTATGTTAAATGAACTCATCTAAAAATAACAAATTTAAATTCCAGAGCATCTGTTTGGAAACCCCAAAAGCATCCCAGTTAAGGACTGTCCTCTTAAGTAATACTCAAGCAGGTGTTCTTCTGACAGTGAAACCTTCTCTCCTGGTAAAATTTTGTTTCTCCAAATGCTCGTGAATCCTATTTCTAAGAAACTTCTCCAATAATTTGTCCACCACTGAAGAAAGACACATGGTTGTTTCTATTTTGTTTTCTTGAACAAAGGAATAGCATTTGTCATCCTTCAGTCATCTTTACTACTCTGATGGCCAGAGAGGATGCAAAGATCATTGCCAAAGGTACAGCAATCCCTTCCCTTGCATCCCATAGTAACCTGGGACATATCCCGATCAGCCTCAGGTAATATCTGTCCTAATGTTTTCCAGTATATCCTTTTTCTTAATGTCAACATGTTTCAACATATCAGACATTTTACACTGCCACCACAAATAACAAGATTCTTCTCTCGAGTGAAGATTTCATTAAGGATGTTGCCTACTTCTTTTGACCCCAAGCACATTTCCTCTTCTATCCCTGATCAGTCCTACCCTCATACTAGTCATCCACATGTTAGAATGCCTTGGGGTTTTCATTAATCATATTTGCCAGAGCTTTCTCATACCCCTTCTAGCTCCCCTAAATCTATTCTTCATTTCTTTCCTGGCTACCTCGTAACCCTCTAGAGCCCTGTCTAATCCCTACTTCCTAAACCTTTAAGTAAACTTCTTTCTTTCTTGATTAGATGTTCCACATCTCTTCTCAACCATGGTTCTTTCATCCTTTCCCTGCCTCAATGGGACAAATCTATCCAACACCATGCAAGTGCTCCCTAAACATCCATATTTCCATTGTGCATTAAGATAGATAGATCTCTTCTATCTGGGTCATATAGAGCTATGATATTGTATATGGTTTGTTTCAGCATTTTACAATTGCCTAGGTGAGCAATAGAGCAATATTGGAGGAAATTTCTGCTTGTCAAATCCCAGAATTTAGAAAAGCAACATGACAAATCACAGGTAGAGGTGAGTTTGAAAGAGGAAGTGGTGAGATAGAGCTGGGTTTCTTTAGAAATCTAGTTTATGTTTTCTCATAATATTGCTGAGGGCAAATGAGAAAATGGAAAAAAGTAACAACTAGTCCTTGAATGGCTTGAATTATAAGAGTACACTTGGATAAGAGGCCACCACAGCTATTCAGTGGTATGACTGGATTGATTAAAGTAAAATGAAATGAATGTACATCCACCTAGCAAGACAACTGTGGAATCCATTGAAGGAGAATGATGCAAAGCAAAGCAATCACATCAGTTAAAGAAATTAAAATTTTAGAAAGCTGTAGATGCTAGAAATTTGAAACAAAACTGCTGGAAAAAAATCAGCAGGTTCATGCAGTATCCGTAGAATAGGAACAGTCGATGTTTCTGGTTTGTGATCTTTCATCAGAATGGGGAGGGAGGGGAGAGGAGGAGGGAGGGAGAGAGAGGGAGGGAGAGGGAGAGAGGGAGAGGAAGAGGGGGGAGAGAGAGAGAGAGAGAGGGAGGGGGGGAGAGAGAGAGGGAGAGACAGAGATTAAGTAGGTTTACAGTAGGGTGGAAGGTGCGATGAGATGTTTAGAACTAAAGGAGAGCCTGCGCTTGTGTAAATCAAAATGATTTAATGGGGCCAGTTATCAGCTCATGAAGGTAATGGTGGGGACCAACAGAGGTACAGAAATAAGGGAGATAAAATCAAGAGCTCAAGGAAGCCTCATTTAAAGATGAATAAAAACATTTCGGAGGCCATCAGTTTAATTCTTCCTCTTCTTACTCCTCTGCAGACCGGCAACTTGTTTTCTTTTAAGGGCCCAACTTCTCCTTTGATTCTTTGATTCTACATTCAGGGATAATTCATATAGACAAATAACCTAGCATGCTGATTGTTGGCGGTAATTCCAAAAAGAACCATTCGTGCTCAGTAATTAAAATTTAAAGTAAGTACAAGACTATCTATTCTAAGAGCTGAGACTGATTCAGAAGGCTGAAGTTTGAAGTTTGTACACTGAGTTATTTCTCAGTGCTTGTCCCAAATGAAATATGTGAAAAGAATTGATGCCAGGAAGGGATGTCCTTGCTCTGGGAATTAACTGTACAGCGGAGCTGAAGGGAGGTCATACAAAGCAGATGAATCAGCTGGAATGAGGAGGATATGGAGAAGATGGAAAAGAGAGGACATGAAGGCCAAACATGTTACCGGACATCAAGGTCTAATTTTATGATTTCAGCATCAGCAAGAATCAATGGCAGATTTAGAGAAATTGCCACTGAAATTGTCTAATACAGCATTAATGCAGGACAGCATGGATTATCATGTACCTGTCAAACCGCTGCTGGAGATATCCCACTTAAAAATTGGCTTCTCCACTTTTTGGAAAATGACATTTTTATTATTTTGGTGTGTCATGTACCATTACCATCAATGTCAGGTAGCTGAAACCAATGTGATGTTGATTATTTAAAAACTATAAATTATTAATGATAAACTAATTTAATTTATTTTCAGGGAGATAGAAGGCACTGCAGGTGTTAGAATCTTGAACAAAAAAACAAGCTGCATGAGGAATTCAGTAGGTCAAAGAGCATCTGTGGAAGCAAAGAGATGGTCAAAGATTTGGGTCATGACCCTGTATCAGGACCACATGCAGTCTCTCAACCTGAAACGTCAACTGTCCCATTAATTTATTTTCATGTCTGAAGAGATATACAGAGAGTGGTGAAAATGCTGACCAAATCTCACAACTTTTGCCTCCAACATTCCAGATTTAATATCTTCCATATATGTTGTGAAATATGTTGTTTTGCTGCAGCAGTGCAATGCTGTACATAATTTTGAAAACTATAAATTACTATTGTTACGTTCCCCAGTAACCGGGTAGTTTTCCAGCAAAGATAGATGGATACACCGAAGCCTGATGCTACTATTTTCAAACGTTTTTATTTAGAAAGGGGCACAAACGTATGGTTAATACAAAACATTCAGATCGAATACGTCGTCACAACTCAATCTAAAGCACAGGTATAGTAATAATCAATCAGAAATAAGCTCTACAGTTGTCTAGGGGTAATGTAGATATATATTGTTTACTGGATATTTAAAAGTCTTTTTGCGGTCACTGCAGTTCCACCAGCCGCCGTCGGTTGTGGTGTCGCATTGGTGCACTTTTGTTAGAGAGAGAGAGAGAGAGATATCATTAAACAGCTTCACCTGCCCGGGTCCCTACGGAGCACCGCCGTGGAATCAGAAGAGCAGGCTTCCCGGTTGTTAGTTAAAAGCGATTATCCGTGATTTCATCCACAGACTCCCGATCCGGAGTCTAACGCACATGGCTTCCTTCAGAATGGCGTCCCGCTCCGACGGGAAGCAATATCGTGTCTTCCTTGTGTCTCTCCTTGGTGCGTCTCGCTGATATGAATCTCTGATGACATATCAAGTCCCCTACAACTCTATAGGTTTCAATTGGTGCATTTAATGTCAGAGAAATATAAATGATGCACATCCTAAAATTCTTTTTTCTTTGCAGACATCCACAGAAACAGAGGAGTGCCCCAAAGAATGAATGACAGTTAAAATGTTAGAACCCCAAAGCCCCCCAACCCCCCTCCCACACACAAGCAGCAGCAAGGCAATGACAGCCCCCCACCCTCACCAGCAGAAAAACCATCAGAACCCTCCACTGAGCGTGCAGCAAGCATCAATAAAGACACAGACTTGCAGTACCCCAAAAACTACACCGATATTTCGACATAACGCAGGCTCTCTCTTTCCCTAATAAGGGGAAAAGGGGTGTCCCCATGTCACAGCAAGGGGGGAGATGTAACAAACAACTCGCTGATTTACAATGTTAAAAGTCTATTGTTTTTTCTGAGCTTTGTGCCCAAAGTCAGCAACAAAAGGGCATATCTCTCTAGGCACACAATACCCAGCACCCAGCAGTCACAGGCACTGGCCTCGAATCAGCACGTACCCAAAGCCATGAAATCCCGAACCTGAAGCCACACTCGTCTTCCAGGCCGCGTCCTTGGGAAATCAAAAAGTCGTCGGCTGTGAGGCCCTGAGAGCGGGTTCCATTCCCACAACGACCAAAGTCAGAGTGTAACTCCAGGTCAGGGTCTTCAAAAGAACCCCCCCCCCCCACCCCACACACCCTCAAAAGCAAAAAAAGAGATATCTAAAATAGAAATAAAACTGTTTCCGAAGATGCAAGCAAAGGAGTCACCATTTAGCACCATGTTAACTTCACCTTGCCTTCATTGTCCAAATGCAATATAACCACTGTTGTATCCTCATTGTAATTGCATCAACATGCTGAACCCAGGATAGCATTTCAGAGACAATAACAACCAGGAACTTGAAGCTGCCTACCCTTTCCAATGCTCATCCCTCGATGAGGACTGGTGTATGTTCCCTCATCGAGGAGCAATACCTTATCTTCTGTCTGGGTAGCCTTCAACCTGATGACATGGACATTGACTTTTTTCAAACTTCCAGTAATTGCCCCCCTTCACCATTCCCAATCCCCTCTCTCACCTTTTTCCTTACCTACTCATCACCTCCCCCCGCCTGTGGTGATCTTTTTCCTTCCCTTTCTTCCATGGTCACTTAGCCTCTCCTATCAGATTACCCCTCCTGCAGCCTTTTACCTCTTTCACCAATCAACTTCTCAGCTCTTTACTTCATTCCCCCCCCCCCGCAGTTTCACCTAACACCTACCACCTTATACTTCTTTCTCCCCTCCCTGTCTTCTTACTCTAACTTCTCAACTTTTTTTCCACTCCAGATGAAGGGTTTCAGCCCAAAACATTGACTGTTTATTCCTTTCCATAGATGCTACTGGCCTGCTGAGTTCCTCCAACATTTGGCCCACAATGTTGTGCTGACCCTCAAACACTGCCTCCCATATAACCCCCCACATTAAATTCCTCCATATACCTGTCTAGTAGTCTCTTAAACTTCACTCCTGTATCTGCCTCCACCACTGACTCAGGCAGTGCATTCCACGCACCAACCACCCTCTGAGTGAAAAACCTTCCTCTAATATCCCCCTTGAACTTCCCTCCCCTTACCTTAAAGCCATGTCCTCTTGTACTGAGCAGTGGTGCCCTGGGGAAGAGGCACTGGCTGTCCACCCTATCTATTCCTCTTAATATTTTGTACACCTCTATCATGTCTCCTCTCATCCTCCTTCTCACCAAAGAGTAAAAGCCCTAGCTCCCTTAACCTCTGATCATAATCCATACTCTCTAAACCAGGCAGCATCCTGGTAAATCTCCTCTGTACCCTTTCCAATGCTTCCACATCCTTCCTATACTGAGGCGACCAGCACTGGACACAGTACACCAAATGTGGCCTAACTAGAGCTTTATAGAGCTGCATCATTACATCGCGTCTCTTAAACTCTATCCCTCGACTTATGAAAGCTAACACCCCATAAGCTTTCTTAACTACCCTATCTACTTGTGAGGCAACTTTCAGGGATCTGTGGACATGTACCCCTAGATCCCTCTGCTCCTCCACACTACCAAGTATCCTGCCATTTACTTTGTACTCTTCCTTGGAGTTGTCCTTCCAAAGTGTACCACCTCACACTTTTCTGGGTTGAACTCCATCTGCCACTTCTCAGCCCACTTCTGCATCCTATCAATGTCTCTCTGCAATCTTCAACAATCCTCTGCACTATCTACAACACCACCAACCTTTGTGTCATCTGCAAACTTGCCAACTCACCCTTCTACCCCCACATCCAGGTCGTTAATAAAAATCACGAAAAGTAGAGGTCCCAGAACAGATCCTTATGGGACACCACTAGTCACAACCCTCCAATCTGAATGTACTCCCTCCACCACAACCCTCTGCTTTTTGCAGGCAAGCCAATTCTGAATCTACCTGGCCAAACTTCCCTGGGTCCCATGCCTTCTGACTTTCTGAATAAGCCTACCATGTGGAACCTTGTCAAATGCCTTACTAAAATCCATGTAGATCACATCCACTGCACTACCCTCATCTATATGCCTGGTCACCTCCTCAAAGAACTCTATCAGGCTTGTTAGACACGATCTACCCTTCACAAAGCTATGCTGACTGTCCCTGATCAGACCACGATTCTCTAAATGCCAATAGATCCTATCTCTATGAATCTTTTCCAACAGCTTTCCCACCACAGACGTAAGGTTCACTGGTCTATAATTACCCGGACTATCCCTACTACCTTTTCTGAACAAGGGGACAACATTCGCCTCCCTCCGATCCTCCGGTACCATTCCCGTGGACAACGAGGACATAAAGATCCTAGCCAGAGGCTCAGCAATCTCTTCCCTTGCCTCGTGGAGCAGCCTGGGGAATATTCCGTCAGGCCCCGGGGACTTATCCGTCCTAATGTATTTTAACAACTCTAACACCTCCTCTCCCTTAATATCAACATGCTCTAGAACATCAACCTCACTCATATTGTCCTCACCGTCATCAAGTTCCCTCTCATTGGTGAATACCGAAAATAAGTATTCATTGAGGACCTCGCTCACTTCCACAGCTTCCAGGCACATCTTCCCACTTTTATCTCTAATCGGTCCTACCTTCACTCCTGTCATCCTTTTGTTCTTCACATAATTGAAGAATGCCTTGGGGTTTTCCTTTACCCTACTTGCCAAGGCCTTCTCATGCCCCCTTCTTGCTCTTCTCAGCCCCTTCTTAAGCTCCTTTCTTGCTACCCTATATTCCTCAATAGACCCATTTGATCCTTGCTTCCTAAACCAGAAGGATCCTTGCTGCCTTCTTCCACCTGACTAGATCTTCCACTTCACTTGTCACCCATGGTTCCTTCACACTACCATTCTTTATCTTCCTCACAGGGACAAATTTATCCCTAACATCCTGCAAGAGATCCTTAAACATTGACGTGTCCATAGTACATTTCCCTGCAAAAACATCATCCTAATTCACACCCGCAAGTTCTAGCCTTATAGCCTCATAATTTGCCCTTCCCCAATTAAAAATTTTCTTGTTCTCTCTGGTTCTATCCTTTTCCAAGATAATGTTAAAGGTCAGGGAGCGGTGTCACTGTCGCTCAGATGCTCACCCACTGACAGATCTGTGACCTGACCTGGTTCGTTACCTTATACTAGATCTAGTATGGCATTCTCCCTAGTCGGCCTGTCAACATACTGTGACAGGAATCCATCCTGGACACACTTAACAAACTCTGCCCCATCTAAACCCTTGGAACTAATCAAGTGCCAATGAATATTAGGGACGTTAAAGTCACCCATGATAACAACCCTGTTATTTTTGCACCTTTCCAAAATCTGCCTCCCAATCTGCTCCTCGGTATCTCTTCTGCTACCAGGGGGCCTATAGAATACCCCAGTAGAGTAACTGTAACCTTCCTGTTCCTGACTTCCACCCATACTGACTCAAAAGAGGATCCTGCTACATTACCCACTCTTTCTGTAGCTGTAATAGTATCCCTGACCAGTAATGCCACCCCTCCTCCCCTTTCCCCCCTCTCTATCCCTTTCAAAGCACTGAAATCCAGGAATATTGAGAATCCATTCCTGCCCTGGTGCCAGCCAAGTCTCTGTAATGGCCATACATAATTCCATGTATGTATCCAAGCTCTCAGTTCATCTCCTTTGTTCCTGATGCTTCTTGCATTGAAGTACACACACTTTAGCTCTTCTATCTTACTACCTTTACACCCTTTATTCTGCTTCTCTTTCCTCAAAGCCTCTCTATATGTTAGATCTGGCTTTACTCTGTGCACTTCTTTCACTGTTCTATCGCTCCGGGTCCCATCCCCCTTGCAAATTAGTTTAATTGTGTTGTCCCCTGTTTTTCCTCAACTTCCCCTTTCTGAAGTCCACAATCAATTCTTTGTTCTTACTGAGGTTGAGTGCAAGGTCATTGTAAAGACACCACTCAACCAGCTGATCTATCTCAATCCCGTACACATCCTCTACACCATCTGGAATTTTGTAAATAGCTGCTTCATCAGCAAATTTATAGATGGTGTTTTCGCTGTGCCTAGCCACACAGTCATGGGTGTAGAGAGAATAGAGCAATGAGCTAAGCACGCATCTGCAAGGTGTGCCCAATGTTGAATGCCAGCGAGGAGAGGATGTTCTTTCAAATTTTTACTGACTGTGGTCTCCTGATGAGGATGTCAAAGATCCAGTTGCAGAGAAAGGTACAGAGGCCCAGGTTTTGGAGCTTGCTGATTAGTACTAAGGGTATGATAGTGTTGAACACTGAGCTGTAATCAATAAACAACACACAAACTTAAGTATTAGAATTGTCCAAGTGATCCAAGGTTGAGTGAAGAGCCAGTGTGATGGCATCCATTGTAGACCTATTGTAATGATAGGCAAATTGCAGCAGGTTCATGTCCTTGCTGACACAGGAGTTCATTCTGGCCATGACCAACCTCTCAAAGCATTTCATCACAGTAGATGTGAGAGCAACTCAGTGACAGTCATAGAGGCAGCTCACCCTGCTCTTCCTGGGCATGGTATGATTGTCACCCTTTTGATGCAAGTGGGAACCTCCAACTGCAGCAGAGATTGAAGATCTCCTTGAACACTCCAGCCAGTAGGCTGGCACAGGGTGTCAGTCACCTACCAGATACATCATCAGGGGCTGACACCTTGCAAGGGTTCACCCGCATGATAGATGTTCTGATGTTCAGAGACAGAGATCACAGAGACCCCATATGCTTCAGAGATTCACTTATATGTAGTTTTATTCTCCCTTTCAAAGCACGCATAAAAGGTGTTCAGCGCACCTGGGGGTGAAGCAGCATGGCCTTTCATAATGTCAGGTTTTGGTTTGTAGAAAGTAATGGCCTGCAAACCCTGCCAAAGCTGATGTGCATCTGATTTTGTTTCTAACTTCAATCGGAATTGGTTTTCCGCTCTTAAAATAACCTTTTGTGGGTCGTACCTGGACTTCTTGTATAGGTCTGGATCACCAGTCTTGAATGTCACAGATCTAGCCTTCAACAGATTGTGAATACCCTGGTACATCCACTGATTTTGGTTTGGGTAGGTCAAGTATGTTCTCAAAGGCACACACTCAGCGACACATCTTGATGAAGTTGTGAGATCTGTGGTCTATTCAGTCAGATTCAAAAATAAATCCCTGAATATTGCCCAGTCCACCAACTCAAAGCAATAAGAGCTTCTCTGGTTCCTTAACCAAAGCTTCTTGGTTTGCACCACTGGTGCTGTGGTCTTTTTATAGAAATACAGCTAGATGATTGGATTTTCCAAAGTGCTGGCATGGGATGGCATGGTAAGTGTTGTTAATGGTGGTATAACTGTGGTCAAATGTGTAGTCTCCTCTGGTTCCACAGATGATATGTTGGTAGCAATTATTCAGAGACTTCTTCACACTAGCCTGGTTGAAATTCCCACAATGATAAAGGAACACATCAGGGTGTGCAGTTTCATGACTTATGATCACAGTGCTCATCTCCTCCAGTACCTGCCTGACATTGGCCTGAGGTGAAATGTACACCGCTACCAGAAAACATATGGAAAATCTCCTTGGAAGATAAAATAGGAATGCTTGACTGCTAGAATTTCCAGGTTGGATGAGCAGGGCTGAGGTAGAACTGTCATGTCTGTGAGCCACGGTTAGTTCATTGTGAAGTATATTCCCTCTCCTCTACCATTACAAGAATCAATTGACCTGTCTTTAAGGTGAATAGTGAAGCCATTGGGCTGCAGTGCTGCATCTGAAATGCCAGGGGATAGCCATGTTTCCATGAAGCAAAGAACACAGCAGTCACTGACATCCCTTGGTACTGCAATCTTGCTTTGAGGTCTTCAATTTTATATTCCAGAGGATAGTTGTAAGTAGGGGCTGAGGCCTCCATGTTTCAATCATGCTTGTAGCTCAGTGTACCTTCCCTGCTTCTACTTACTTAAAGAGGAATTGCACTCATGACCTACATCTGCTGTCATTTTGAGGATCAACAGATTTTTTTAAAATGTCTTAAAACCATGTTGATTACTGAAGCACCCATGGCTGTGACAACGGATTTCAGCTGTAATAATCCTAAACTATTTTTTTTCTCTCTCTCTTACTGTACCTACTGTAGTAAATGGTTGTTGTGTGTTCTTCATGCCAGATGTTGGAGTCCTGGGAGACCCAGAGTCTCCCAGGGAACTACATCTACATGAAGTGCATTTAGCTACAGCTCCTTGAAAACCATGTTAGGGATCTGAAGCAGCAGTTGGATGAGCTTCAGCTTGTACAGGAGTGTAAGGAGATGATCAGAGTTACAAGGAAGTAGTCACCCCTAACTTGCAGGAGGTGAGTATCTGAGTGACTGTTAGGAGAAATGAAAATGCAAATAAGCAGTTAGCGCAGAGCACCCGTGACCATTCCCCTCAAAAATAAGAATACTGTTTTGGATACTGTTGAAGGGGAATAATCTCCCAGAAGAATGCCATAGAGACCAGGTTACTGGCACTGAGCATGGGTTTGTGGTGCAGAAGGGAAAGAGGAAGAAGAGGTAGTAATAGGCGACTCAATAGTCAGAGGAACAGACAGGAGATACCTAATGAACCTGTTGGATTTCTTTGAGGAGATTACAAATAGGATAGATAAGGGGGGATGCAGTGGATGTTGTATATTTGGACTTTCAGAAGGCCTTTGACAAGGTGCCACACATGAGGCTGCTTACCAAGTTAAGAACCCATCATATTACAGGAAAGTTACTGGCATAGATAAAGGCATCAAGAGGATTCTTTTCTGGTTGGCTGCCAATGACTAGTGGTGTTCTGCAGGGATCCGAATTAAGACCACTTCTTTTTATGCCATATATCAATGATTTAGGTGATGGGAAAGATGGCTTTGTTGTCAAGTTTGCAGATGATACAAAGATTGGTGGAGGGGCAGGTAGTGTTGAGGAAACAGGTAGGCTGCAGAAAGCCTTAGGTAGATTAGGACAAAGGGTAAGGAAGTGGCAAATGAAGTACAATGTTGGAAAATGCATGGTCATGCATTTTGGTGGTAGAAATATATGTGCAGACAATTTTCTAAATGGGGAGAAAATCCAAAAATCTGAGATGCAAAGGAACTTGGGAGTCCTTGTGCAAAACGCCCTAAAGGTTAACTTGCCGGTTGAGTCGGTGGTGAGGGAGGCAAATGCAATGTTTGCATTCATTTCAAAAGATCTAGAATACAAGAGTAAGGATGTGATGTTGAGGCTTTATAAGGCACTGGTGAGGCCTCACCTTCAGTATTGTGAAAACTTTTGGGCTCTTTATCTAAGAAGTGATGCGCTAGCATTGAAGAGGGTTCAGAGAAGGTTCACAAGAATAATTCTAGGAATGAAAGGGTTATCATATGAGAAATGTTTGATGGTTTTGGGTCTGTACATGCTGGAATTTAAAAAGATGAGGGGGAATCTCATTGAAGCCTTTCGAATGTTGAAAGCCCTAGACAAAATAGATGTGGAAAGAATGTTTCCCATGGTGGGAGAGTCTAGGACAGGAGGGTGAAGCCTCAGGATAGAGGAGCATCCATTTAAAACAGAGATGTGGAGAATTTCTTTAGCTAGAGGCTAGCAAATTTGTGGAATTTATTACCACAGGCAGCTGTGGAGGCCAGGTCATTAGGTGTATTTAAGGCAGAGATTGATAGCTTCTTGTTTGGACATGGCATCAAAGGTTACAGGAAGAAGGCGGCAGAATGGGGGTCAGGAGGAGGGAAAGAGGATTAGCCATGATTGAATGGTGGAGCAGAATCAATGGGCCAAATGGCCTAGTTCTGCTCCTATGTCTTACAGTCTAAACAGGAATATCTGATGATTCCCATTGGAGCTCAAGCAGAGTCACCACTTATCAGTGACTTCTTGAGATTTTATTTGTGCTGCTTGAAATTTCCAGCATCTTCATTATTTCTTATGCCCATACTTATCAACAGTTGTTGAGTGCTATAATATGGAATTCCATGACTAAACTGCTCCATCTTTCTTATTAAACATTTGTTGAAATTTATTTTTAAACCAAGCTTTAATATTTGCTTAAGTGGCTTGAAATGATTCTTTTTTTTTTGATGCTCCAGAATAAATTGCAGGATCCCTTCTTAATCGACTGCTATAAATCTAACCTGTTGTTGCTAGTGTTTGCTCTCACATCCATCATCATGAAGTGTTTCAAGAGGCACATCATGAGGCACATCAAGACCCTGCTGCCCCCCTCACTGGACCCCCGGAAGTTCGTATATCGTCCCAACCGTTCAACAGACGACGCTATCATCACCACCCTCCACCTGGCCCTCACCCAGCTGGACAAAAAAGACACATACGTTCCAATGCCGTTCATAGACTTATGTTCAGCATTCAACACAATCATTCCTCAGCACCTGATTGGAAAGCCAAAACTGCTGGGCCTGAACACCTCCCTCTGCAACTGGATACTAGACTTCCTGACTGGGAGACGTGTTAGTCCGGATCAGAGGCAGCATCTCCAACACCATCACACTGAGCACAGGGACCCCCCCCCCAGGTCTGTGTGCTCAGTCCACTGCTGTTCACTCTGCTGACCCATGACAGCTCGAATCTCATCACCAAGTTCGCTGATGACACGACCATGGTGGGTCTCATCAGCAAGAACAACGAGTCAGCATACAGAGAGGAGGTGCAGCGGCTAACAGACTGGTGTAGAGCCAATAACCTGTATCTGAATGTGAGCAAGACAAAAGAGATGGTTGTTGATTTCAGGAGAGCACGGAGCGACCACTCTCCGCTGAGCATTGACGGCTCCTACGTTGAGATCGTTAAGAGCACCAAATTTCTTCGTGTTCACCTGGCAGAGAATCTCACCTGGTCCCCCAACACCAGCTCCATAGCAATGAAAGCCCAGCAGCGTCTCTACTTTCTGTGAAGGCTGAGAAAAGTCCATCTCCCACCCTGCATCCTCACCACATTCTACAGAGGATGTACTGAGAGCATCCTGAGCAGCTACATCACTGCCTGGTTCGGGAATTGCACCGTCTCGGATCACAAGAAACTGCAGCAGATAGTGAGGTCAGCTGAGAAGATCATCGGGGTCTCTCTTTCCGCTATTACAGACATTTACACCACATGCTGCACCTGCAAAGCTAACGGTATTGTGAAGGACCCCATGCCCCCCTCACACAAACTCTTCTCCTTCCTGCCATCTGGCAAAAGGTACTGAAGCATTCGGGCTCTCACAACCAGACTATGCAACAGTTTCTTCCCCCAAGCCATCAGACTCAATACTCACTAGATTGACATCTACATCATTTATTATTATTATTATATTGTAATTTGTCCTCTACTGTGCCTATTGTCTTATTTATTAATTATTGTACTGCCCTGCACTGTTTTGTGCACTTTATGTAGTCCTGTGCAGGTCTATAGTCTAGTGCAGTTTTTATGTCGTTTTATGTAGTCTAGTGTAGCCTTGTGCTGTCTCACATAGTCTAGTGTAGTTTTGTGTTGTTTCATGTAACACCAGGGTCCTGGAGGAACATTGTTTTGTTTTTACTGTATACTGTACCGGCAGTTTATGGTTGAAATGACAATAAACTTAAACTGACTTGACTTATGGCTACCTTAACCAATCTACTTGCCTGGTATGATTTATGGATCCAGGTCACAGCACATAATAATGAAGGGTAAATCACAATAGATTTGATGATCAGGTCATATATGGACAATAGTACATTGACAAGCAGTGTGTAGTTTTCCCTGATTGATCCCTAAACTTAATCTAGTGAGTGGCAAAACTAAATGAATAGGCAAGGTCCTAAGGTTGTTTGTTACCAAGTCAGTGATGAGGGCTCTAAGTGGTTTCAGCATTTATAGATTTGGAATGGATTCTAAATCAGTCTTGACTCATGTTCCTGACCAGTATTCAATGATCCCTGCAGAACAGACAAAAATCCCTCTGCCCTCCTGATTCATCATCATCATTATTATGTGCTGTGTCATATGACATGGATGATCATGGTCTTCCATCTGTCTGGAAGACCTCTCTGATTAAAGAAGTTACTGACATTCATTCATGAATCATAGTCATAAGCTGAAAACAGAAGGTCATGGATGACTGTGGAACTGCACCCAAGTGAAGAATCAATGTCATTGTAAATGGTTAGAAGGCAAGAAACAAAATGACAGTGAAGAAAATCCACTTCACTGAAGTAAATATAATTAATGTGCAATGTCTGCACATGCTCTGCCTTGACAAGAGAGAGGTCACAGAGAGACAGGACCAAAAGTCAAGTCCATTCATGTTCTCATCTATAACTTGCCAGAGAGAGTAATTGCAAACTAAACATTTTAGGTTACTGCAGTTTGGACTTAATAATGTTGTTGCTGCCCTGACTAGCAACACATGACTTAATGTCTACAGCATTGATGATCCAATCTCTATTTCAATACATGTTGAGAGAGAGTATCCTCTGATCTATACATCTTGAGGTAATGTACACTCAAATCATGTAGTCATTTCAGGAATCATGACCAGCTCATATACAAGACTATTAGAGAAAGAAGCAGAATTAGGCTATTCAGCCCATCGAGTCTGATGCGCCAATTGATCACTGCTAACTTATTATTTATCTTAACCCCATTCTCCTTCCTTCTCCCCTTAACCTTCCGATACCCTTACTAATCAAGAACCTATCAATTTCCATTTAAAATATACTCAATGACTTGGCCTCCACAGCAGGCTGTGACAATGAATTCCACAGATTCATCACACTCTGGCTAAAGAAATGTTTCCTCATCTCTGTTCTAACGGGACATCCTTGTACAGTACTGTGAAGCTGTGCCCTCTGGTCCTAGATATCCTATCTTTTATTCTGAATTTTCTAATCTTTTCATTTCCTATTCATGTCTCTTCCCTTTTGGAATTAAATAATGCAACATGCTTCATATTTTGTATTTTCATTGCAGATGCTGGGTTTTTCACTGCATTAGTTCATGCTGGCTTCCCTCTAATCAAAAGGTCCAGGTTAGTTTCCAATTATGAATGTAAAATGTGGTCTTTTTTACTTCATCGTCATAAAAGGTGCTTCTGCTAATTTATTGCATATTATTCTCCTCCTTTCAGTGTCTCTATCACCTTGTATTCAGTAAACAGACAGACAGCAAGCTGTTTTCAAATCTCTGTCAATGCATTGATGCAATTGAGATTATGGCTACTGCAAAATTAGCAATAACAGCATAGTTGCAAATGGGTGGCATTCCATGCAGCTCTTGCTTACTGTATCTAATCATATTTTTGCAGCGTGTAGGTGAACATTAGATAACCAACAATCTGTACACATTGTATACCCAGTATATAACATATATACTGAGTATACTACATCAACATAATAGGTAACACAGTAGTGTAGCAGTTTGTGTAATGCTTTATAGTGCCAGCAATCAAAATCAAGGTACAATTCCCACTGCTGTCTGCAAGGAGTTTGTACATTTCCTCTTTGACTATGTGGGTTTCCTCCGGATGGTCCAGATTCTTCCCACATGTTAAAGACGTATGGGTTAGGGTTAATATATTCTGGGCTTACTATGTTGGTGCCGGGAGCATAACAACACTTGCAGGCTGCCACCAGCACAATCTTTGGACTATGTTGGTCGTTGACACAGCCAACACATTTTACTGTGAGTTTCAATGTTTCGATGCGAGCTTCTTCCACCAGGCCATCAGACTGATGAACTCACGCTGATTTCAGTGTACTCTATATTAAACTGACTGTTCTATTTATTATAAATTACCATGATTGCACATTGCACATTTAGATGGAGACGCAACGTAAAGAATTTTACTCCTCATGTATGTGAAGGATGTAAGAAATGAAGTCAACTCAATTCAATGTGACAAACAAAGCAAATCTAATTTTTAATCTTATTTTAAATTCAGAAACCACCGAAACAAAAACCTAAATAGCAAATAAAAACAGCTTCAACATTTGAGAATAATTGATCCAGATGTTGAACAGATCATCCAGACAAATAAACTAATTTCATTTTTCAAGAAATAAAGTGCTATGATCTCACCAAACTACAAAATCTTATAGTTTAGTCCACAATTATACAATTGGATTTGAAATACAACCCAAAAACAGTACGTATCTCAATAGGTCATATTGAAAATGATTTAAATGTTACATTTATCAAATGGTAGTTCAGTTAAAAATTAAGACATTTATAAATCAAGAATGCCTTTTTAACTTCAGAGCATGCTGAGAAACATAAGCTGGTAGAAATGATCCAGAACCTTCAGAAGGATGTGGTGTAAGGAGAACAGCATTCTCTCTAAATTCAAGATTGTTTACTATCATTTCCAGTGTACAAGTGTAAAGGAGAATGAAATGATTGTTACTCCAGATCAGATACAGCACAAAAAATACACTACGATAAGGAACATAATATTAAAAATCAATAAATATATTAGATAGCTTAGATACACAGGTCGATTATTCAGTATGTAAATAAAGTGACACTACTCACAAGAGTGTCCATATGTAAGGTAACTCTGACAAGAAATTATAAAGTAGTGGTGATGGGGGTTGTGGTGGGGTGCGTTACTGGGTGGAGGGTTGATCAGCCTTATTGCTTGTGGAAAGTAACTGCTTTTGAGTCTAGTGGCCCTGGTATGGATGGTACATGACATCCTCCCTGGTGGGAGTAGGACAAACAGTCCATGAGCAAGGTTGGTGGGTTCCTTCATATTGCGAGCCATTTTCTGGCACCTCTCTGTATATACTATATGTTCTTGATTCTCTCATAATAACACCACTTCCACACACCAAAAGATGACTGTTCAGATGTTAAAATTCGTAATTATTCTCTTTTCTTTTCTGTTACATCTAATTTTCCATTTTATGTTTATGTTATGTGTCTCACAATTAATTTGTTTTTTTTAATACTTTAAACTGGAAATTAGATTTCATTCATTGTTAAGGCATTAAATATGTCGAGAATCATACTCTAAAATAGATATTGCTTGATTCCAGATGAGATCTCACTGATTTTAGTGCAGCTACAAATGTTTTGTATCTCAACAACTGGCCAGCATAGATCAGGGGTTCCCAAACTCTTTTATGCCTTGGACCAATACCATTAAGCAAGGGGTCAGTGGACCCCAGGTTGGGAACCTCTGCCCTAGAGCCATATTAATCATGGTAGCCATGTGCTATTTCAACACCCTTAATGAAGGTCATCCTACATTCCATGGATAGAAAGCCAGTTGAACCCCAAGCTGCTGCAAGTGTAGCACATAATCTGCCAGAGATGCTTGCTAACAAGAAGTATGTCTCATTGATTGACACTCCCATCATGATGAAAAGATTGTGGCTGCTACTCACAAATGTAATTATTTTCTATTTTGTCTTGGCTATGTCATGGGATCACTACAAGAAGGGAAAATGCAGTGGGAGGAGCAAGGCTGGAGAGGAGGAGGGGATGCTTACAATGATGTTCTTGCTGAAGATTATGGCATTTAGAATATTGTGAGTAATCTTGTGCCCCATATCTAGAGAAGGATGTGTCAGCCTGGAAAGAGTTCAGAGGAAATTCACAAAAATTATTCCAGGAGAAAAAGGCTTAACATATGAAGAACATTTGATGTCTCTAGGCCTGTACTCAATGAAGTTTAGAAGGAATGGGGGGTGGGGGGAGTTCTCATTGAAACCCGCTGGATGGATAGTGAAAGGCCTGAATAGTGTGTACAAGGAGAAGATGTCTCCACTTGTAGGAGACCTTTGGATTCAAAAGCACAGCCTCAGAATAAAAGGATGTCCCTTAAACTGTGATAAGGATAAATTTCTTCAGCCAATGGATGGTGAATCTGTGGCATTTGCTACCACAGAGGACCATGGAGGCCAAGTCAATGGGTATATCTAAGGCAGACACTGATAGGTTTTTCATTGGCAAGGGGGCTAAGAGTTGGGGGGAGAAGACGAGAGAATGGAGTAAAAGATCACCCACAACTGAATAGCAGGGCAGACCTGGTTGGCTGAATGGCCTAATTCTACTCCAATATCTTATCTTACAGTGACAGATTGGGTAAAGGGGAAATGTAACAAAACTTAGGAGTCCTTATTCACCAGCCAATGAAAGTAGCCATGTTAATGAGGCAGGTATTTAAGAGAAAGCAAATAGTATATTGGTCTTCATTGTGAATACAAAGCCATGGTGTCTGCAATTGTAAAGAGCCTTGATGAGACCACAGTTTTAATATACTGGTACTGTTTTGGTCATTTTGTGAGGAAGGCTTTAGTTGCTATGAAGGTTGTGTAGCAAAATTCTACATGATAATTCCAGGGACTAAAGGACTGACATGTGCAGAAGGAGTGGGCTTACTTTCATAGCAATTTGAAAGACTGATGGGGAACCTCATTTACAGTCTGGACGCAGCAAGGAAGATACCAATAGTGATGGTCTGAAACAAGTGCAAGAATACATGGTAAGCTATTGAACTGAGTGGAATTCCGTCACAAAACAAAAATTGAGGCCAAATGATTGAATATACTCAAGTAGATATACTTACCAAAGAGATCATGGGATGTAGGGATAACACAGGAACAAGGGAATAAATTTGGGTAATCAACCATTATCATGGTGCTCAATGGTGTGTGCTTGAAAGGACTATATTCATTCTTTTTAAGTATTGGTACTCATGTCCCTTCTACAGAAATGATGACATGCCTCTCCCCTCCCCTCTTTCCCCAAACCAAAGACCTGCTTAGACTACACTGAGACATCTCTGAGGAGATGAGGATAGATGGAACCAAACAAGCAAGGAACAAACTACTTCAGGCAAACAGATTCTCTTATGCTCAATGTGCACTTGAGAAATGGGTGCCATTGAATCCAATTTCCAGGCTTTATTCCTCTCCTAAATTCAATTTTCTTTGCATGTATCTCTTCACTTCATGCTCCTGATTGCTCTGCTTCAGTCTTGTTTGAGAAAATATAATCTCTCCTCAGCCGTTTAGGATTTGTTTCTTCTGCCTGCCTCTGCCATTTATTCCTCATTTAGTTTGTACTATGATTACCTTTCGTCATTTCAAATGCCAAGCCTTTGTTTCATTTCTGCTCCCTTGATTTTAACCGTTATATATGATAATGTACTTTCACCCTCAGCAGACATTAACTCTAAACTCTGCCTGCAGAAAGTTAACATGCTGGTACAATGAAGGACAATAAAGGTACAATGAAAGACAATAAAGCAGCACTGAAGGGAGTGCATTTTATAGTTTTGTGGCACACTCATCCTTCTTTCATTTTTGCAGTGGTTAAGCTTTTTTGTAAGGCACGGTAGCATAGCAGTGAACACAATGCTTTACAGCCCCTGCTGTAAGACCAAGGTGTAATTGGGTGGAAGTCAGAACAGGAAGGGAGCAAACATTCAGAGATGCCTGTTGAGCAACTGCAGTGCATCTTCTAGTCGGTATACACTGCAACAACTGGATGCTGTAATAAGAGAACATTAAAAAGGTATTTACAAAACTAGTGTGAGATCAGAAGCTGGTGTAGTCAGGTCATACAGCCACAGAGTAATACAGCACAGATACAAGCCCTTCAGCCTAATTAATCCAGGCCAACCATGATGCCCACCCAGTTGATCCTGATTTCTTGTGTTCAGCCTGTATCTCTCCAAGTCCCACCCCTCCCTTAGCCATCCAGATACTTCTTTAATGATACTATTGTTCCTGCCTCAACCACTTTCTCTGGCAGCTCATTCCATATACTCATCAGCTTCTGTGTGAAAAGCTTGCTCTTCTGATCCTGTATGGAATACAGTGTTGGAAAATGTATAGTAATGCATTTTGGTAAAAGGAACAGTAGTGTGGACTATTATTATCTAAATGGGGAGAAAATTCAAACATCAGAGGTGCAAAGGGACTTGGGAGTCCTTGTGCAAGACTCCCAGAAGGTTAATTCATAGGCTTAGTCTTTGGTGAAGAAGGCAAATAAGTTAGCATTTATTTCAAGGGAAATAGAATAATATAAAAACAAGGAAATACTGCTGAAGTGTTCTTTATAAGACACTAGTCATGCCACACTTGGAGTTTTGTCAATAGTTTCGGGCCCCTTATGTATTACCATTGGAGAGAGTCGAGAGGAGGTTCACGAGGAAGATTCCAGGAATGAAGGCCTGTATGCACTGGAATTTAGAAGAATGCATGAGGATCTCATTGAAACCTACTGAATACTGAAAGGATCTATAAGGAGAAGCACTGTCGACGTTTCAGGCCGCGTCCCTTCGTCAGGACTCGGCCCGAAACGTCGACAGTGCTTCTCCTTATAGATGCTGCCTGGCCTGCTGTGTTCCACCAGCATTTTGTGTGTGTTGTTTGAATTCCCAGCATCTGCAGATTTCCTCGTGAATATTGAAAGGACTAGTTAAGGTGGATGTGGAAAGGATGTTCCCTCTGGTGAGCGTATCCAGAACTAGAGGGCACAGCCTCAAAATTGAGGGGTGACCTTTTAGAACAGAAGTAAAGAGGATTTTTTTTTGCCAAAGAGTGATGAACCTGTGGAATGCTGTACCATAGATTGCAGTGGAGGCCGAGTCCATGGGTATATTTAAAGCGGAAACTGAAAGATTTCTGATTGGTTGGGGCATTAAGGAATATGGTGAGAGGGCAGGTGTATGGGGTTGAATGGGATCCGAAGTCAGCCATGATGAAATGGTGGCATAGACTCAATGGGCTGAATGGCCTAATTCTGTTCCTATGTCTTATGGCCTTATCCTTTTAAATTTTTCCCTTCACCCTAAACCTATGCTCCATAGCTCTGGACTCTCCTATTCCGGAGAAAAGACTTATCACCTACCTTATCTATGCCTCTCATAATTTTGAACATTTCTAGGAATCGTGCTTCCCGTGTTCCAAGGAATGCAGATCCAGTCTGGCCAACAATAACACAGGCTTTTTAGTCTTGGCAATATCCTTTGTACAAGTTTTCTGCACTCTTTCTACTTTAACCTTGCCTTGCCTAAAGGCGTGGCCAAAATTGTACATGCCACTCCAAATACAACGTCATAAATGACTTATAAAACTCCATCATAACAGAACATACAGTATTTGGTGTAATGCAGTGTGAGGAAGGATAAGCAAGGATGGGGCATTACTGTAGTCGGTTGTGTGGGTTGAAGTGTGTCCATTGTAAAGCAAGAAGTATCAAGAACAAGATGGGTTAGTATATGGAACTACAACGTTATGGCTATTACAGAACCACAAGGCTCCTGAATCAATGTGGATAGCTTCACTTATCTTTCTGTATTTCTTTATTTTCCTGTAAATGCCTGCAAGAAAATTAATCTCAAAGTAGTATATGGTAACATTTAAGTACCTTGATAATAAATTTACCATGACTTGGCTGTCACAAGAGCAGGAATGGCTGCTGGATGTCCCAGGGTTTGGATATTTCAAAAGGGTCAGGGAGAAAAATAAAATATATGGGGGAAGTGTCTTTGTGAATAAAGGATAATATCACAGCTGCAGAAAGGGAAGATGTCCTGGAAGGATTGTCCACTGAGTCAGTGTGAGTCATTGGTGAGATTTGATTGCACCTCAGTATTCCAGGGTTGTGCTGTTTTAGACATGACAGAGCAGGATGGGTTAATGGGGGTGGGGTGGCATTACTAACCAGGAAAATGTCACAGCAATGCTCCATCAGGACAGACTGCAGAACTCATCTGGTGAGGTGTTCTGGGTGGAACTGAGAACTAAAAAAGGTATAACCGCATTAATGGGACTATATTACAGATCACCCAACAGTCCTAGGGACTGAGAGGTACAAATTTGTAGCAAAATCACAGAATGTTGCAAGAAACAAAAGGTTGTTACATTAGATGATTTTAATTTTCCACCTATTGACTGGGACTCCCATACTGTCAAAGGACTAGATGGGATAGAGTTTGTCAAATGTGTTCAGGAAAGTTTCCTAAATCAATACATAGAAGTCCCAATGACAGATTTTGCAATGCTGTATCTGCCATTAGGGAATGAGACAGGGCAGGTGACAGAAGTTTGTGTAGAGGAACACTTTGCCTCTGGTGACCACAATGCCATTAGCTTCAAAGTAAAAGTGCAAAAAGATTGGTTTGGTCTGCGGGTTAAGGTTCTAAATTGGTGAAAGGTCAATTTTGATGGTATCAGGAATGATCTGGCAAGTGTGGATTGGGACGGGCTGTTTACTGGCAAAAGTATACTTGATATGTGGGAGGACTTCAAAAGTGAAATTTTTGAAAAAGTGAAATGTGCCTGTCAGATAAAAGGTAAAGATAACAAGTGTAGGATAATGAGGCCTTGGTTAAGAGAAATAAGGAGGTACATAGCAGGTATAGGCAGGTAGGAACAAATTGAGTACAAGAAATGCAAAAGAACACTTATGAAAGAAATTAGGAGGGCTAAAATAAGATATGAAGTTGTTCTCGCAGACAATGTGAAGGAGAATTCTAAGCAAATCTACAGGTATATTAAAAGCAAAAGGATAACTAGGGACAAAATTGGTCCTCGGGAAGATCAGAAGAGTAAACCATGTGTGGAGCTAGAACAGATGGGGGAGAGGTTAAATAATTTTCTTGTATCTGTAATTACTCAGGAGACAGACAGAGTCTATAGAAGTGAGGCAAAGCGGCATCAACTTCATGGGCCCTGTACTGATTACAGAATAGGAAGTGTTGCTCTTCTTTGGCAACTTGGGGTGCATAAATCTCCAAGGCCTGACAAGATGTTTCCTTGGACCCTACAGGGAGCAAGAGCAGAAATTGCCGGGGCCCTAACAGAGATATTTAAATAATCCTTAGTGTATCAAAGGATTGGAGGATAGCCAGTGTTGGTCTGCTTGTTAAGAAAGGCTTTGAACATAAGCTAGGAAATTATAGGCCAGTGAGTCTGACATCAGTTATGGGAAAGTTACTGGAAGGTATTCTAAGGGACCAGATATGTAACTATTTGTGTAGACATGGAATGATTAAGGATAGTCAGCATGGCTTTGAGCATAGTAGGTCATGTCTAACCAGTCTTATTGAGTTACCAGGAAAGTGAATGAAGGCAAGACAATGGATGTTGTCTGTATGGACTTTAGCAAGGCATTTAACAAGGCATGGGAGGTTAGTCAAGAAGTTTCAGTCACTCGGCATTCAAGATGAGGTAGTAAATTGGGTTAGACATTAGTTTTGTGGGAGAAGCCAGAAAGTGGTAGTAGATGGTTGCCTCTCTGGACTGGAGGCTGTGACTTGTGGTGTGCTGCAGGGATTCATGCTGGTTCCATTGTTGCTTTTATCTATATCAATGATCTAGATGATTACGAGGTTAATTGGATCAGCAAATTTGCGGATGACATCAAGGGGGCATAGTGAACAGCGAGGAAGGCTATCATGGCTTGCAGAGAGAACTAAATTAGCAGCAAAAATGGGATGAAAAGTGGCACATGGAATTTAATGCAGACAAGTATGAGGTGTTGCACTTCTGTAGAGCCAACAAGAATAGTTCTTACACAGTGAGCAGTAGGGCACTGAGCAGTGTGGTAGAACAACAGGTTTTGGGAATACAGGTCCATAATTCATTGGAAGTGGTGCCACAAGTAGATAGGGTTGCAAAGAAAGCTTTTGGCACATTGGCCTTCATAAACCAAAGTATTAATTACAGAACACACACACAAAATGCTGGTGGAACACAGCAGGCCAGGCAGCATCTGTAGGGAGAAGCACTGTCGACGTTTCGGGCCGAGACCCTTCGTCAGGACTAACTGAAAGGAGAGATACTAAGAGATTTGAAAGTAGTGGGGGGAGGGAGAAATGCGAAATGATAGGAGAAGACCGAAGGGGGTGGGATGAAGCTAAGAGCTGGAAAGGTGATTGGCAAAAGTGATACAGAAGTGGAGAAGGGAAAGGATCATGGGATGGGAGGCCTCGGGAGAAAGAAAGGGGGGGGCACCAGAGGGTGATGGAGAACAGGCAGGGTGATGGGCAGAGAGAGAAAAAAAACTAACAAACAACTAAATATGTCAGGGATGGGATAAGAAGAGGAAGAGGGGCATTAACGGAAGTTAGAGAAGTCAATGTTCATGCCATCAGGTTGGAGGCTACCCAGCCTGATGGTGTTGTTCCTCCAACCTGAGTGTGGATTCATCTTGACAGCAGAGGAGGCCATGGATAGACATATCAGAATGGGAATGGGACGTGGAATTAAAATGTGTGGCCACTGGGAGATCCTGCTTTCTCTGGCGGACCGAGCGTAGGTGTTCAGCGAAACGGTCTCCCAGTCTGTGTCGGGTCTCACCAATATATAAAAGGCCACACTGGGAGTACCGGATGCAGTATACCACACCAGCCGACTCACAAGTGAAGTGTCGCCTCACCTGGAAGGACTGTCTGGGGCCCTGAATGGTGGTGAGGGAGGAAGTGTAAGGGCAGGTGTAGCACTTGTTCCGCTTACAAGGATAAGTGCCAGGAGGGAGATCGGTGGATCTCTGAGAGGGAGATCGGGAGATTAATTACAGAAGATGGGATGTTATGCTGAAGTTGTATAAGATGTTGGAGAGGCCTAATTTGGAGTATTTGTGCATTTTTGGTCAACTACCTACAGGAAAGTTGTAAATTAGATTGAAAGAATGCTGAAAAAATTTACAAGAATATTGCTGGGTCTGGGGATTTGAATAGGTTAGGACTTTATTCCTTCGAATGTAGAAGATTGAGAGGAGAATTGATAGAGGTATGCAAAATTATGAGGGGTATACATAGGGTAAACGCAAGCACGCCTTTTCCATTGAGGTCGGGTGACACTAGAACTAGAGGTCATGAGTTAAGGATGAAAGGTGAAAAGTTTAAGGTGAACATGAGGAGAAATGTTTTCACAGAGGGTGGTGAGAGTGTGGAATGAGCTGCTAACACAAGTGATGCATGCAAGCTCGATTTTAACATTTGAGTGTTTGGATAGGTATGTAGATTGTAGGGATATGGAGGTCTATGGTCCCACTGCAGGTCAATGGGAGTAGGTAGTTTAAATTGTTTTGGCATGGACTAGATGGGCGAAGGGCTTTTTTCTGTGCTATACTTCTCTATGACTCTAATTATCATTCCATAGAAGTAAACAAGGAATAGGACCCACTGGCCCTTCAAACTATGCCACTAGCAACCCCCAATTCAACCCTAGGCTAATCATGGGACAATTTACATTGACCAAATAACCTGCTAACTGGTATGTCTTTGGACTGTGGGAGAAAACTGGAGCACCCGGAAGAAACACATGCATACCACGGGAACACGTACAAACTCCTTACAGAGGACATCAGGATTGAACTCTGAACTCCAGTGCCCTGAGCTGTAATACCGCTGTGCTAAATGCTACACTACTGTGGTGTCCCAGCACCCCAATATTTAGCAGAACACAGAGCACAACAAAAGAGAACACAGCAAACAACAAGCAACAAAACAACAACAGCAAAACCAGCCCATTTCCTCCCTTCTATTCACCCACACACATAGATAATCCTCCAATCCTCGGACATATCTCCGGACCTCCAATCTCCAGTCTCCAGGCTTTGACTTCCAGACTTCCAAATGACCTTTGGACTTCTATCTACAGAACTGATATTTGGACTTGCCGATGACGGGACCCCAATATCCAGACTTGTTGACTCACCAGCCTTCATGACTTCTGCTCACAGAGACATCCAAATCAGGAATCCACTGACCCAAACCTGCCCAACATCCATGGATGTCCTTCATCAGACGTAAAAGTTGCAAGACTTCAAGCATGGAGCAGAGGCCTAGACTCCGCGTGTGCTACTTCACCTGTCCATCCCCTCCATTTCCCACACTTCGGCCCTCACCCCATCCTCCCGTCACCACAACAGGGACCGTGTTCCCTTTGTCCTCACCTACCACCCCACCAGCCTCCGGATCCAGCATATTATCCTCCGCAACTTCTGCCACCTTCAACAGGACCCCACCATTAAGCACATCTTTACCTCTCCACCCCTCTCTGCTTTTCGCAGGGATCATTCCCTCCGCAACTGCCTGGTCCACACGTCCCTCCCCACAGATCTCCCACTTGGTACTTATCCCTGCAAGCGTAAGTGCTACACCTGTCCCTACACCTCCTCTCTTACCACCATTCAGGGCCCCAAACAGTCCTTCCAGGTGAAGCAACACTTCACTTGTGAGTCTGTTGGGGTCATCTATTGCATCCGGTGCTCCCAGTACAGCCTCCTCTACATCGGCAAGACCCGACGCAGATTGGGGGACCGCTTCGTCGAGCACCTCCGCTCCATCCACCAAAACAGACAGGATCTCCCGGTTGCCACCCACTTCAACTCTCCTTCACATTCCCATTCGGATATGTCCATACATGGCCTCCTCTACTGCCCTGATGAGGCCAAACTCAGGTTGGAGGAGCAACACCTCATATACCATCTGAGTAGTCTCCAGCCCCTTGGTATGAGCATCGAATTCTCCAACTTCCGATAATTCCCTCTCTCTCTCTCTTCCCCCATCCCATTTTCACTCTGCCTCCTTTTCTAGCTGCCTATCACCTCTTTCATGATTCTGCCTTCTTCTACTACCCATAGTGCTTTCCCCTTACATTCCTTCCTCACCTCTCCTGCCTATCCTCTCTCTGCTTCCCCTCCCCCACCCCTTGATCTTTCCTCTGATTGGTTTCTCACCTGCACCTTCCCCCCTCCCCCCACCTTCTTTATAGGGCCCCTGCCCCCTCCTTCTTCAGTCCTGACGAAGGGTCTCAGCCCGAAATACTGACTGCTCATTTCAACGGATGCTGCCCGACCTGCTGAGTTCATCCAGCTTGTTTGTACATGTTGATTTGACCACAGCATCTGCAGTGTACTTTGTGTTTACCTGTCCACATTGTTAGTTTTCGAGCACAGAGCAGAGGCCTAGACTCCAGAGGTCTTTTATCCAATGTTCACATCGCTCATCTTCGAGTATGGAGCAACTTCCGGTACATCCGGAACTCTGGAGGTGTTTCATCACCCTTGGACATCACTGTCCTTCAAATGTGGAGTGGTGTCCTAGGCTCCCCATGTCCCTGTCCCTTAAAGCCCTAATTCCTTTCTCTGTCCCCAAAACCATCCCTATGAACTTAAAGAACAACTAACACCCAAGCCATAACCTCAACAAAGACCACAGTTCACAGTAATCTTGGCCTGTTGAACACTGCACAATCAATGGTAAACATTCTCACTTCTGATCTATTTATTGATTGTTTGGTCACATGACACTTTGATATCATGGGCAGTCACTCTGAACTCATCTCTGAAATGCTGGAACCAAAGACCTGGAGTCAACTGGTCCTGGTCAAATCAAAAATGTGTGTTTGTGAGCAGGTTCGTGATAAGCTCTATTTAATAGCATGGTCAGCAATACCTTGCATCTTTTTGCTGATTGCTAAATGCTGATTAGTGGACATAATGTTGGATCATTAATGCAAAGACACGAGCAACAATCCCGCCACAGTAGATGGGAAATCTAAATTCAACCAATTAAATCCAGAAATTTAAAAAAATGTCAGTCTTAGTAAGAGTAATCATGAAACAACTGGGTTGTTAGAAAAGCTCACCTGGTTCTTCAGTGTTCTTCAGGGAAGGAAATCACGTGCTCCCAATTCACCAACATGATTGATTTTTAATTACACCTCAATTCAGGGATGATTTCAGTCGTGGAAACTGGCCTTTCGGCCCAACTTGTCCATGTCGACAAAGGTTCCTACCTGAGCTAGTCCTATTTGCCTGTGTACAGTCCATATTCTTCCACCCCTTTCTTATCTAATGTACTAGTCTAAATGTCTTTTAAACATTCCAATTGCCCCTCCTCTAGCAGCTCATTCCGTACACCCACCACCATTTGTGTGAAAATTGCCCCACAGGTCCCCTTGTTATCTTACCCCTCTCACCCTAAATCTGTGCCCTTTCATTTAAGGCTCCCCTAACCTGGAATAATTATTGTGACCTTTCACTTTATCTATACCACTCATGATTTTATGTACTTCTGTAAGGTCAACCCTGAGCTTCCTATGTTTCAAGGAAAACAGGTACAACTTATCCAGTCTCTTCTTATAACTCACGTACTGGAAACATCTGATTCCAGGTTCTGTAGGTGCTAGGGATCCAGATAAATACACATAAAATGCTGGAGGAACTCAGCAGGTCAAGGGGTATCTATGGAGAGGAATAAACTGTCAAATTTTGGGCAAGACCTTCATCAAGAATCTTTCTGCTCCCTTTCCAATTTAATGACATCCTTCCTATCAGTGAACTACACACAATACTATAGACCACACTTGGTCTCGTCAATGTCTTATACAGCTGTAATACGATGTCCCAGCTCAGTGCCCTGAACAATGAAGATATACATGCCAAATGCCTTTTTCACCACCAGGTCCATCTGCATCACCACCTCACGGAAGGAACAATATAGTTGTACTGTACCTCTTTGTCTCTCTATTCTACAACACTCTCCAAAACCCTGCTATTTACTGTGCAAATCCTCTCTTGGTTTAACTTAAACTTCACTGAAGTGGTGCATCTGCAACTTCTTGCCATATACTATCAGTTGTTCTAGATCCTGTTTTAATTTTAGATCACCTTCTTCACCATCCATTGATTCACCAAATGTAATGTCATCTGTAAACTTACTACCCAAGTATAAACAATAAATGCTGGCATTCTCAGTGATGTCCACATGCCATGAACTAAAAAAAAACCTTGAAAATGTCAACTTATTCCATTACATTACATAGGCTAAAATTATTATCCTACAGAACTTTGAAAGCAGCAGCAGTTCTTGAATGCACCAGACTTGGACTTCACCAGGGTAGTCCCATGTTTAATATTGTCATTCGAAACCTGCACAACCTTACTGGGCTGATCCCAATTTCCTGCTTGCCCCACACCACAATCACTGACCTCACCAATCTTCCCTCTGAATCCCCGATGACTCAAGCCTCTGGTTCCCTTCTACCTTAATTACGTCCGATTCACTGTGTTCCTTTCTCTGAATTCCCCAAGCCCCTGACACTCCAATCCAATCATCCAGTTCCCTGGTAATAGAGACGATCTCCATCTGCTATTCCCCTAGGCAACCATCCTAATCCTGGCCTCTGCATTAACCCTGAACTCTATTTCCTCTCCCTTACACTGAATTTATCACCAATGACAAACAACCGCCCCTCCCTAATCTCAGTACTGATTCTGATTGCCAAAATTAATTCACCACCTTTCCTCAGGTCATGCCCATGATCACACAGCCTACTGCTCCATCACCAACTATTCCTTGACCCAAATGCTAATTGCTCTTCCCACAAACCACAACAGGACCTTTGGGAGCTATTCACATCCCCACTCCCTTCATCAAACCCCTGACTTGGCTTGATTGCAAAGAAGCACATTTTCTTTCAACTCGCCAGACAGCATAGAGACGAAAGAGGGTAATGGCAATTAAGTGGTGCCCGAGGCTTTCAAATGCTTCCAACAGCAAGCCCGTGCTTGAAACAGTAATTGACAAGACATGTCCTCATATAAAATGCCTTTACTGCACTACAATTTCTAGGCCAGTGTGTTTTAAAACCAACATGTAAACAGACCATTCTTGATTTAGTGATGAGTAATGAAGTAAAATCAATTAGCAATCCAACAGAAAGGGATTGAATTTAAATTAGATTTTAGAGGACAAAGGGAAAGTCATTAACAAAAGTTTTGTAGTTAGAAAAGGAAGAGAAATTAATAAACTGCAGTAAACTTGGTGAAATTGTTAACAGGCAGAACTAACAAAACAATTGCTGGACACATACACAAAACCTTGGTGCGACATGAAAAAAGTACCTACTGTAATTTTAAAGACTCCGTCTGAATGTTTATACAATCACAACGAACAAATCCAAGAAAAGGTGAAAGCCAATAAACTGAAAGAGTTTTAAATAACAAAAAAGTTATGAAGAAAGCAATAACAAGTGAAAATGTACTATGAATAACTGCAGAAGGTATTAGCGCCAACAGTTAAAATTTACAGAAAAAGATAAAGTAGAAATGGGGAGTTTGATCCCAATAAAGATGGATACAGCAACACACACAAAATGCTGGACCAACTCAGCAGGCCAGGCAGTGTCTATGGAAAAGACATTACAGGCCAAGACCCTTCCGCAGTCCTGCTGAGAGGTCTCGACCTGAAATGTCGACTGTACTTCTTCCCATAGATGCTGGTTGGCCTGCTGAGTTCCTCCAGCATTTTGTGTGTGTTGCTTGGATTTCCAACATCTTCAGATTTTCTCTTGTTAAAGATGGATCCAGGTGAGGCAATAAAGGAAAATACAGAAGTGATCAAACTTCTTAAATGGATACTGTGTACCCATTCTTACAGTGTATAAAACAGAAGTGTGTTAATGGGAAGATCAATCAAATCACTGAACACCTCCATGTCAATTGTTAAAAAAAAATTACACGCCACCCCCACACAATGCTTTACAAGTTAAGGAATTGTCTCCTTAGATTGGAAGTCATGCATACATCTCCACTGATTACACCCCTATAAAATGAGAGGAGATCAGGTAATTCAAATTTGGTGGCTAATATTGTTACAGGGAAGATAGATTGAAATGATCACTTGAACATTAATCAATCGATTGAACAAAGAAAGTCAGGAAGAAGTTCTTAGCATAGAGCCTGCCTAACCTAATCTAGGCTTGGATTTTTGTTTGTGCAACAGATTTACCCAGTAAGTCACTTCCCTATTGGGTAACATAGTATAAACCTGATAAGGTGTACGTAGTTGTGGACATTCCCAACATTTAGTATACAGAACATAGAACAGTGCAGCACAGTATGGGCCCTTCAGTGCCAACTCTTTAACCTACTCTAAGATCAATTTTTACCTTCTCTCCCTCATAGCCCTCTGCTTTTCTTTCATCTATGCATCTAACTAAGATTCCCTGTAAAGTCCTTAATCTACCTGCCTCTAGCAACATCCCTGGCACAGCGTTCCACACACCCAGCTCTCTGTAAAATACCTGTTTCTCACATTCTCCCTATACTTTCCTCCCAACACTTTAAAGTTATTCCCTCTTGTATTCCATTTCCATCCTTGGAAAAAGTCTCTCACTGTCCAATCGATCTTTGCCTCTTATCATTTGTACACCACTATCAAGTCACCTCTCATCCTTCTTCACTTCAAAGAGAAAAGCCTTAGCTCACTCAGCCTATTGTCATAAGCATGCTTTCCAATCCAGGTGTATACTAGTAAATAGCTTCTTCTAAAGCTTTCACATCTTTCCTACACTGAGGCAACCAGAACTGAACACAATATTCCAAGTGTGGTCTCACCAGGTTTTTTTATAGAGGTGCAATATTACCTCACATTTCTTGAAGTCAATCCTCTGACTAATGAGGGCCAACAGACTATACACCTTCTTAACCACTTTGAGGGATCTATGGATGTGAACTCCAAGATCCCTCTGTTCCTCCACACTACCAAAAATCCTTCCATTAACTTTGTACTTTGCCATCAAGTTTGACCTTCCAAACTGTATCCTTCACACATTTCTGCCCTGAACTCTATCTGCCACTTCTCAGCTCAGCCCAGATCCACATCCTTTCAGTGTTCCGCTGTAACCATAGAACATAGAACCATAGAACACTACAGCACAGTACAGGCCCTTCAGCCCTCCATGTTGTGCCGACCCATATAATCCTTAAAAAAAAGTACTAAACCCACACTACCCCATAACCCTCCATTTTCTTTCATCCATGTGCCTGTCCAAGAGGCTCTTAAATACCCCTAATGTTTTAGCCTCCACCACCATCCCTGGCAATTCATTCCAGGCACTCACAACCCTCTGTGTAAAAAACTTACCCCTGATGTCTCCCCTAAACTTCCCTCCCTTAATTTTGTACCTATGCCCTCTGGTGTTTGCTATTGGTGCCCTGGAAAACAGGTACTGACTATCCACCCTATCTATGCCTCTCATAATCTTGTAGACCTCTATCCAGTCCCCTTTCATTCTCCTATGCTCCAAAGAGAAAAGTCCCAGCTCTGCTAACCTTGCTTCATATGACTTGTTCTCCAATCCAGGCAACAGTCTGGTAAATCTCCTCTGCACCCTCTCCATAGCTTCCACATCCTTCCTATAATGAGGTGACTAGAATTGAACACAATACTCTAAGTGCGGTCTCACCAGAGACTTGTAGAGTTGCATCATGACCTCTCTACTCTTGAACTCAATCCCCCTGTTAATGAAGCCTAGCAACCCATTGGCCTTCTTAACTACCCTATCAACCTGTGCAGCGACCTTGAGGGATGTATGGATTTGAACCCCAAGGTCCCTTTGTTCATTCACACTCTTAAGTAACTGACCATTAATCCTGTACTCAGTCTTCTGGTTTGTTCTTCCAAAATGCATCACCTCACACTTGTCCAGATTGAACTCCATCTGCCATTTTTCTGCCCATCTCTGCAGCCTATCTGTATCCTCTTGTAACCTTCGACCACCTACAGCTCCATCCACAACTCCTCCAATCTTCATGTCATCCGCAAACTTACTCACCCATCCTTCCGCCTCTACATTCAGGTCATTAATAAAAATCACAAATAGCAGGGGTCCCAGGACAGATCCTTGCGGCACTCCACTAGTCACCAACCTCCAGGCAGAATACTTTCCTTCCACAACTGCCCTCTGCTTTCTTCCTTTAAGCCAATTTTTTATCCAAACAGCTAAGGTTCCATTTATCCCATGCCTCATGACTTTCTGGATGAGTCTCTCATGAGGGACCTTGTCAAATGCTTTGCTAAAGTCCATGTAGACCACATCCACTGCCCTACCCTCATCAATTTCTTTTGTTACCTCTTCAAAAAATTCAATCAGGCTCGTGAGGCACGATCTTCCCTTCACAAAGCCATGTTGACTATCCATGAGTAGACTTCTCCAAATGCTCGTAGATCCTATCCTTAAGAATCTTTTCCAGTAGTTTGCAGACCACCGACGTAAGACTCACCAGTCTATAGTTCCAAGTTTTCTCCCTATTACCTTTCTTAAACAAGGGAACTACATTTGCCATTCTCCAATCCTCAGGCACTTCCCCTGCAGTCAAAGAGGATTCAAAGATCATAGCTAATGCTCCTGCGATCTCTTCTCTCAATTCCAACAACAACTTCGGGTGTATAATATCCGGCCCTGGGGATTTATCAATCTTAATGTTTTTAAGAAGATCCAGCACTTCTTCCTTAATCTCCACATTGTCCAGCACACAGGCCCGCTCTACTTTAACCTCATCCTGATCAAGATCCTTTTCACTTGTGAATACTGAAGCAAAGTATTCGTTTAGTACCTCCCCAACTTCCTCCGCCTCCAGGAACATGTTGCCCTCTTTATCCTTTAGCGGTCCCGCCTTCGTTCTCGCCATCCTCCTATTCTTCACATACACATAGAACGCCTTGGGGTTCTCCTTAATCCTACATGCCAAAGCCTTCTCATGCCCCCTTCGAGCTCTCCTAAGTCCTTTCTTTAGCTCCTTCCTGGCTACCCTATATTTCTCATAAGCCCCTCCTACTTCCTGCTTCTTATATCTAACATATGCTTCCTTTTTCCTCTTGACAAGTTACCTCACATGTTTCGTCAGCCACGGTTCCCTTTTCCTACCATTTTTTCCTTGCCTCAGTGGGACAAACCTATCCTGAACCCAGCTCAAGTGGTCCCTAAATTTCTCCCACATTACTTCTGTGCTTGCCCCTTTGAACATCTGTTTCCAATTTACTCTCACTAGTTCCTGCCTCATCCCTTCAAAGTTAGCCCTTCCCCAGTTAAGCATTTTACCATTTTGTCTGATTTTATCCCTTTCCATAGCTATGCTGAAGCTAAGGGAGTTGTGGTCACTCTCACCAAAATGCTCCCCCACCAAGAGGTCTGGCACCTGACCAGGTTCATTACCCAGAACAAGATCCAGTATAGCCTCTCCTCTCATCGGCCAGTCCACATACTGTGTCAGGAATCCTTCTTGAACACACCTAACAAATTCAGCCCCATCTATCCCCCTTGCTCTCAGGTGGTGCCAATCAATATGAGGGAAATTGAAATCACCCATAATTACTACCCTGTATTTCCTGCACCATTCTAAAATCTGCCTGCTTATCTGCTCCTCGGTGTCCCGAGGGCTATTTGGGGGCCTATAGACTACTCACAGCACAGTGATTGATCCCTTCCTATTTCTGACTTCCACCCAGACTGACTCTGTGGACACTCCTTCTGCAGCATCCTCCCTTCCTATAGCTGTGATACTATCCTTGACCAGTAATGCCACTCCCCCCCTTTTCTACCCCCCATCCTATTCCTTTTAAAACACCTGAACACCTGCATCATCCAATCCTGCCCTTCGTCCAACCATGTTTCAGTAACGACCACAACATCATAATTCCACGTACTAATCCATGCTCTAAGTTCATCCTCCTTGTTCCTAATACTCCTAGCATTGAAATAGACACATTTCAACCCCTTTAACTGGCTACAATTATGTTCTGTCCCCTGCCTGTCCTTCCTCATCAACTCAGAACTCTTAGCATCATGCCCTTGTCCTTCTACCTTAATCCTTGCACTCACATTCTGATTCCCACCTCCCTGCCAAACTAGTTTAAACCCTCCCCAATAGCTCTATCAAACCTGCCCGCCAGGATATTGGTCCCCCTGGGATTCAAGTGCAACCCATCCTTTTTGAACAGGTCACACCTGCCCCAAAAGAGGTCCCAATGATCCAGAAATCTGAATCCCTGCCCCCTGCTCCAATCCCTCAGCCACGCATTTATCCTTCACCTCATTATAGTCTTATTCTCACTGTCGCGTGGCACAGGCAGTAATCCTGAGATTACTACCTTTGAGGTCCTGCTTTTCAACTTCCTTCCTAACTCCCTGTAGTCTTCTATCAGGACCTCTTCCCTTTTCCTACCTATGTCATTGGTACCAATATGTACCACGACCTCTGGCTGTTCTCCCTCCCACCGCAGGATATCTTGGATGCGATCAGAAACATCCCGGACCCTGGCACCTGGGAGGCAAACTACCATCCGAGTTTCTTTCCTGCGTCCACAGAATCGCCTGTCTGAACCCCTGACTATAGAGTCCCCTATCACTGCTGCCTTCCTGTGCTCGCTTCGGCAGCACATATACTAAAAATTGGAACGATACAGAGAAGATTAGCATGGCCCCTACGTGAGGATGACACGCAAATTCGTGAAGCGTTCCATTTTTTAAAAAAAAACTACTGCCTTCCTCTTCCTTTCCCTACCCTTCTGAGCCACAGTGCCAGAGACACAGCCACTGTCGCTTGCCCCAGGTAGGCTGTCCTCCCAAAAGTACTCAAACAGGAGCACTTATTGTCAAGGGGTACAGCCACAGGGGTACACTCTAGTTCCTGTCTCTTCCCCTTCCCTCTCCTGACTGTGACCCATTTCTCTGTCCTGGAGTGACCACCTGTCTGTAACTCCTCTCTATCACCTCCTCACTCTCCCTGACCAGACAAAGGTCATCGAGCTGCAGCTCCAGTTCCCTAACACAGTCCCTTAGGAGTTGCATCTCGATGCACCGGGTGCAGATGTGGCCGACCGGGACGCCGGGAGACTCCAGGACCTCCCACATCTGACACCGACCACAGAAAACTGGCCTCACACACATACCAACTCCTTTTGCAATCAACAACTGCCTCACCTCTTCCCATTACCACCGAAGCCCATGGAGCCAAAGTCCTTTCACTCTGCTGCCCGCTCACTCCGCTGCCCACTGGATATGGCTGCTTTCTTTTTAAACCATTCGCGCTCAACTGGCTGACGTCACGCGCCTGCGCAGTCTGGCCTCTCTCTTCCGCCAAGAACTCAAAATGTCTTCCCACTGGAAATCCTTAGGTGCTCTCCCGCTGCCTTCTTCTTCTGAATCCTATGGAAGAATCCAAATTCTTCCGTAACCTATGGCAACCTTCTACACTATCGACAGCATCACCAACCATTATATCATCTGCAAACCTACCAACCATCCTTCTACTTCCTCATCCAAATCGTTTATAAAAATCACAATGAGGAGGGGTCCCAGAACAGATTTCTGTGGAACACCAGTGGTCACCAACCTCCAGTCAAAATACACTCCATCTACAACCACCCTCTGCATTCCGTGACTTCTCACAGCCAAGTTCCCCTGGATCCTAATCCTCCTGACTTTCTAAATGAGTTTACCATGGGGAACCTTATCAAATGTCTTACTAAAATACATATACACCACATTCACTGCTCTGCCTTTATCCTCAAAAAAATTAATTTCTCAAAAATATTCAAGCAGGCCCGTGAGGCACAACCTACCCCTCAGAAAGCCATGTTGACTATCCCTAATCAGAATGATGCTTCTCCAAATGCTTATAAATCCTGTCTTTAAGAACCTTCTCCAATAATTTGCCCAGCACTGATGTAAGACTCATTGGTCTATAATTCCCAGGGTTATCACCACTTCTTTCTTGAAAAAAGGAATAATATTTGCCACTCTCCAATATTGTGGCACTACTCCTGTGGCTTGTGAGGACAAAAAGATCATCGCCAAAGTTGCATTAGTCTCTTCCTTTGGTCATAGAGGGAATTCATTAGCTGCATCAAATCCCTATAGAAGCAGTGTACACTCCATACTCAAGAAACAAATTGTTGAATTCTGAAGTTTGACAGGGAGAAACAAGTATGTAGATTAATTACCAGACCTGGCACACATGCATCTAACAAAAAAAAGACCATTTCTTGTTAACAGTTTCTCTATGAGAAATTTTATTAGCATAATTACTTCATGGCTACTAATTTAATTCACCTGTTGGTACAGCCTGTGCACTGAATACATTACAAAATATTTTAATCACCTTGCCACGCATAGTAATTTAATCATCATAGAGTCATAATCATACAGTATAGAATCAAGCCATTCAACCCACCGAGTTCATGCTGGCCATCACCTACTGATTATACTTTATTCAATCACATCACCCACTTTATTATCCCTGCATTCCTCACATCCCTTATGTTCCCCTATTTACTTGTACTCTAGGGCCAATTTACAATGCCAAGCTCATGTCTTTAAATTGTTGACATCACATCAAAGATTTCACTTCTCTTTTTATGACCTCTCCAACCTGTCCTTATTAATTTTGTTAAGAGACCTTAAGGACTTTTTAAAGTGGCTTTGTGGATCCAAACCCTATAATATTAAGTGTAAACATCTGTGTTCCAAAGTTCATCCGATTCACCCTGGGTGCTCATGGGATCTGAAATGGAACTTTCCAACAGCATGAAGATTCAAGCCCCAAATAATTTCTTGAAGAACGTTGTGTTTTCCATAACGCAATTGAAGGAGGCCAAATGTACTCTATAAGCTTGCCACCTATTTCCAATGGATACTGAAAATGAAGCCCAATTATTTCTAAAAATTACAACCTTTGTATCTGTTGCTTACTTCCCTCTAGTTCCCCACTCACAATGTCTGACAAGGCTCTTGCTATACTCTTCCCAATTCAAAGTACTAATTCTACTTTTTCTCCATTGATGTTGCCTGATCTGTTGAAACAGCAGGCATTATTAATCTTTCACCAATTGTATGAGATTTTCCACACTGCTATTATTTTGGAAATGTTATAAGAAGCAATGAGACCACTATCAAGGTCAATTTTAGCTTTCTTGGCAAATGACTTGAGTGTGCAATGTTTTTCAAATGCATCTTTCATCTTCTGGAACTAAGTAATGCTCAATCGGATTAGCAGGTTCACTGATTGGCTCTATTTCACCGTTTGGTTCCAGCCAGAGCTATATCACTGCATGACCTGTTTTCCATAGATCTGTCGAGAAAGTTGGAAGGGTATATTTGACTTACCAACTGTTAAATTGCATGAACTCATTCCATGCCACAAGTCAAGGGGCCCTGTTGGGCACCTGATTGTTAATTTATCCATTCCCAATAAGGTCTGTTCGGTTGGTAAGGTCAGATGAGATTGCTGAGATTCAGACGTGTGGTGACGACGAGAGCTTACTGCATGCGGAGCTATTGTTCTTCCTATGTTCCAGTGCCTCTTTCTTTTTTTGGAAATGCCTGCTCTACGAACCGTCAGTCAGGTCTCCTGCCTCAAGTTAGGATGCCGTTTACCATGCCCCCAATCCAAGAATCTTGAGCACCCCTCAAAAACTTCTATTTCTCCAAACACCCGCTTAGGACACATAACTGTCACTGGATTATGTGCACCCAAAATGTCTGGCGTGCAAATGTCGACAGCCTGTGTGCCCAAACTCCTGACACTAAACTGCTTGGAAGTTGGAGTACGAACATTAGAAGACACACGATATCAATGCTGTCTGCACACTCCTAGATCAGAGTATATTCATAGTTTTTGTAATTCCATTCAAACATCTGCAGCAATACCAACAGGAAATATAGTGAATTTTACCCACATTAATGGAGCTGTGTGGCAGTACCATAAAACACAGCTTTAGATCCTCAAGTTCCAAAAACTGACCAGAAGTGTGGTCTTTTAGAATACCCTGAGAGAAGCAAGACTCAGTGAATGTGCAAACTGTGAAGCAGAGTGACCAAGAGATAGGATATATATTCACTTTTCATCACCCTAAAAGCTATAGAATACATAATACTATTAAAAAATAAAGAGGACTGATGAAGGGTCTTGGCTTGAAACATTGAGTCTTTATTCCTCACCATAGAAGCTGCCTGGCTTGCTGAGTTCCTCCAGCATTTTGTGTGTGTTGCTCAGAACTTGTGTAATTAATAGCTAGAATCTGCTGCCAGGACACGCACTGGAGGCATTGTAGTCTTCAGAAGGAAGCTAGAAAAGTATATGAAAGGAAAGAAGTGGCTGGGCAAAAGAGAGGAGAGAATGCAGGAGAGGGACTAGCTGGAATGCTACTGTAAGGAACCAGTTTCCACTTAATGCCCTATCTATGGTGTGATAACCCTGTGGTGTGACAACCCTGTGGTGTGACAAATCTGTGGTGTGACAACCCTGTGGTGTGACAACTCTGTAGTGTGATAACCCTGTGGTGAGACAACTCTGTAGTGTGACAACCCTGTGGTGTGGCAAATCTGTGGTGTGATAACACTGTGGTGTGACAGCTTTGCGGTGTGATAACCCTGTGGTATGGCAAATCTGCGGTGTGACAACACTGTGGTGTGATAACCCTGTGATGTAACAACTCTGTGGTGTGACAACACTGTGGTGTGACAACCCTGTGGTGTGGCAAATCTGTGGTGTGATAACCCTGTGGTGTGACAACTCTGATGTGGCAAATCTGTGGTGTGATAACCCTGTGGTGTGACAACTCTGTAGTGTGACAACCCTGTGGTGTGGCAAATCTGTGGTGTGATAACACTGTGGTGTGACAACTTTGCGGTGTGATAACCCTGTGGTATGGCAAATCTGCGGCGTGATAACTGCGGTGTGACAACTCTGTGGTGTGATAACCCTGTGATGTAACAACTCTGTGGCGCGGCAACTTTGCAGTGTGGCAACTGTGGTGTGATAAATCGGTAATTCTGATATCTGCCCATTCAGGAAAGAGAAGTTGATCAAATATCCTATTGTTTCCTCATATGCCATTTAATCTGAATTTTTTTTTTGCCTACTTTCCTTTCCCAGTCTTTAATCTATCAAAGGATTTTGATATTCAGATCACTTGCTGGAGAACTTTGATTTATTTTGCAAGTGCTCATAAGGCTCTCAATCAATTCACTCACATTTTGCAATTAAGTTCAACCAACTGGATCCATTAAAATCCCACTTTTTGAACACTTTCTTTCAGTAATCTCATCTTGGACCTTTAACTGATATAATTACTCTGATGATTTGAGGATATATTAGCACTTAAAGTTTTCCACAGTGATGGTGCAGCATAGCAGCCTATTATAGAATTCAGATAATTAAATAAGTAATTTAAAGAAACTATTACAAGACTTAGCTGAAAGGGAATTAGAAATAAGTTGATTAGAAGGAGAATGTGAAATATCATAGTGCAATTTAAATTATAATTGTTTATTAAAAGCAACCTTCAGTCAAAACTGCAATTTAAGTATCTCTTACCAAATTTTAAAATCTTTTAAATTCAATTTTCTTGTTACTCTGTCACTTTCAAGCCTTGATCTGCTTTAAATTCAACCATATGTCCAGTTTTGAAGCCTCAAAATAGATAGTAAAAGTGGATCTTTAACTCCAACTATTTAATTTGGCTGTGGGAATTGCTGGCAGGAAGAAAATGGAGAGGTAATGATTGGAAAAGGCTGATTTTTCAGGCATGAAGGCATATGCTGAGTCAGGTGTAAGTCTCACACATTGTACGGAACAGTCATTGAAAAGGGTCTCAGTGAAACCTGGAGGTCTTGATCCTTCAAAATTGTTACAGAATCCTCAGAAATTAAACCAACCTGAGAAAACCAAGCTGTCCAGTTCTACTGATATTTTCCTAAATATCCTGTTACAGATTCCTCATTGAAAGCTTTTCACATCATCCCCCCTTCCAACATCAGGCCAAGTGGTCTATTATTCCTCATTTTCTCTCTTACTTTTTTCTTGTAAATAGAGGGGATACATTCACAAAACTCCAATCTGTTGCAACTATTATAGAATCAGTGGAATACTGTATTTTTTGTTACAGGATCTGTGACCTTTGTCACTTTGAATCTTCAAGTTCTGGTCTTCAAGCCATCCACCAATGGCACCTTGTATAATTCCATCAAATTTCCTCTCAAATGTCTTTGCTCCATGGAACGTAATTGCTGTTTCTACAGTCTAATCTTTTAGTTGAAGTTACACACCCCGAAACCATTCTGATAAATCTATGCTCTCTATCTGACTTCAATTTTCTACCTAAAGCACAGTGACCAGAGTTGAGCACAATGTTTCAGTTGTGGTCGAAACTGTACTTCACATAGGTTCCACCAGCACCATGACCAGAAAGTGTTCTAACAAAAAATACTGAGACGAGAAACATTAAACTTCTTTCCACTCCATACACATACCTTTTTGATTCACTTGTACACCTCTCATACGATGTAGAATGTTTATCCCTAACCATGAAAGCTGAGAACTAGACAAATTACACAATTTCAGTGAGCAATTTAAACTTCAGTTCAAGTAATACACACAAAATGCTGGAAGGACTGCTGAAGGGGCTCAGCCCAAAACTTTGACTGGTTATTCCACTTCATCAATACAGCCTGACTTGCCCAGTTCCTCCAGCATCTTGTGATGTGTTACGTCCTAATGAATGGTCTTAAACATTTATTCCCCTCCACAGATGTTACAGACTTTCTGAGCTCCTCCGGCATTCTGTGTGTGTTGCTTAACATTTCCAGAATTTGCAGAATCTTTGATGTTCAGTTCAAGTAAAATTTGTTGTATATCTGCCCAAATCTCAAGTTCCATACTTTAAAGTTAACAGAGATCTAATGAACTTGGTGTTGCTAAATATAAAAGCATGTTAATTACATATGCTTCAATTTAAAGGTGAGGCATAGCCCTACCAAATTTCCATGCTGCACTTCAACATCTGTTTGCAAGGATACCACACTGCAATTAGGTCAATCACATCTGCTCCCTTACAAACAGCTGAAGATGCATCACTATGATTAGATGACACCCTGTCATCTAATTGTCATTAATGACCCTGTCATTAAAAAAGTCCAATTAAAGCAAAAAAAACTATACTATAGTTGAGATTGCTGAAGTTACATTGTAAGATCTACTGGCAACCATGATGTCATTCCTCAGACAGGAAAGATCTTCAAATAAATAAATTCCCAGGTTCATTCGACTATAATCCTGATTGAGGCAACAAGACAGCTGTCCAAGGAGCAATTTTTGTTCATATATTTCTGTTTCAAAAACTCCATTGTTCAGTTACAATTGTGCAAATTAGATAGGCAGCTCCCACTCTACGTCCATACACAAACTATCTGCTTATTTAAAGTTACTACAAGCATCAAGATATTCCCTCTGAGCAGCTATATTCTACATATCCATAAACTGATACCTAAAGCATTTACTGCATATGGTGCATAATCATTACCCAAAGAACAAAAGCTTCATCAGATTCTTTTCTTTACCCACAAAGAATCAGTAAAGAAATATTCAATAAAAAGCTAACAATGGATACTTTGAAACTGATTTATGGACTTTGCAGGAACTGAATTTAAGTACCAGCTTTCAACCTCTGGCTGGCTTCTTTCCTTGTTTTATAATGGTTTTCTAATTGCCTCTTTAATCGTGCCAATTGTTATGGCCTCATGTTTTGAACCCTCTCAATCTTGAGACAACAGTAGTTTAGTTTGTACTGAAATTGCAGCTCCTGATACCATTCATACACAATCAATAATGAAAGGACCAAATACACCAGATCTTCTTTACAAACATAATCAAGGATGATTTACTTCCACAACATTTCTGTTGGCTCTAGGGTGATTTATGAACCCTAAACAGGAAGCAAGTTTGAGAGGGAAAGGGCAACTGAAGCTTTAAGAGGCAAGTGACTGCATTATTTGGATTGTTGTATGCCTTACCCACTGTTTACACTTGGCTCAGTTGGAGACGTGTTCGCTGATTCAGATTTTGATTTTTTTTATTTATCAGATGTACATCAACACATACAGAAAAATGCATCATTTGCACTAACAGACAACAGAACCTAACAATGTGCAGGTGGGAGCCCGCAAGTGTTGTCACACATTCAGGCACCAACATAGCATGCCCATCATGTTCGGCAACAGCAAAACAAGCCCCCTTTCTCCCTCACACCCACTCACACATCCACAAAGACAGTTCTCCAGCCCCAGGACAGGCTTCCGGACCTCTGGCAGACTCACAGACAATGAACCTCCAACTTTCCCAGTGGACTTCAGACTTGTAGACTCAGGGCTTTAGGGCTTTGACTTCCAGACTTCCAATCAATCTCTGGGCTTCAATCTTTGGTAACGATCCCAGGACCAGCTGATGACAGGACCCCAAACTCTGGACTCGCTGATTTGTATACCTGGGGTTGGGGGGGGGGGGGGGTGTCACCTTCTCCTGTACTCAGTGGACCTCCACCTTCATCCTCACTAGTCCAAGTCCACAGTGCTTGTCAACACAACATTGCATAACGTTCATTTCCAGTCACCGGAGAAAATGAAGCAGTCCGTTGCTTGCATGCAATAGAACTGACTCAACATTCAGTCACAGAAAGAAACAATGACCACCTCCAACAAGACTTTATTCTCTGGAGTGCATTGTGGGATAATGAGAGGAGATTTGATCAAGGTATACAAAATTATGAGGGTACAGATAAGGTAAATACAAGCAGGCTTTTTCCACTGAGATTGGGTGAAACTAGAACTAGAGATAATTGGTTGAGGGTGAAAGGTGAAATATTTCAGGGGAACCTGAGGGAGAACTTCTTCACTCAAAAGGTGGTGCGAATGTGGAACAAGCTGGCAGTGGAAGTGATAATGCAGGTTTGATTTTAATATTTCAGGGAAGTTTGGATAGGTACATGGATGGGAGGGATATGAAGGGATAACGTCCAGGTTGATGGGTCTAGGAATAGCAGTTTGGCATGGACTAGATGGTCCAATGGGCCTGTTTCTGTCCTGTCCTCTATGACTCTATGCCTAACTGACCTTGCTATTGGGTGGTTTTAGCACCATCAACTTTGAGTTACATCAGAGAAGAAATTCAGTTGGATTCCTAAAATAACACCCACCACCCAGGTCATGCTCTCTTCTCATTACTGCCATCATGAAGGTGGTATAGGAGCCTCAGGACTAACACAACTGGGTTCAGGAGCAGTGATTCCCCCCCCCCCCCCCAACCACCAGGCTCACAAACCAAAGGAGATAACTTCACTCAACTTCATTTGCTGCATCACTGAAATATTTCTACAATCTATGGACTCACTTTCAAGAAGATGGCCATCTATAGGAAGAAAGTAGGATTTACATCAAAAAACTTGCATCCAAAATATGCAATCAGATCAGATTGTGGGATAGAATAAGAAGAGAATTAGATATGAAGATTACAACCTTCTACTGTATGTTTCCAACCCCTTACTGTCTACAGCCTCCATAATCATCAGTCCAGTAGAGCAAGACCTTCTTCTCCACTGGCTGTCAGATGATTTTACCCTACATGTTACTTAATTGCTGCTGCCTCCAATTGATTGCCACCTTATCCTGCCATGAAGAGAAATATGTTGTCCAGTGTCAAACAAAGTATTTGGATAATGTACTGGTTTAAAAGATGGAAGTGACTGAGCTGCACATGGATTCAAGATTGTAGCAGTACTAAGTCGACTTTTCAGATTAGGTTCAACTCCTGATTTGTAAATATATTGACTTCTGAGTGTATATAAGTTAGGAGTGTATATAGTGGAAATGTTAGCATTATTGGTTGTGTTTTGATGGGTGGAGAAAGCTAGACTAGTCAAAGTGTTGATATGCTTAGATTCATCCTCAGTTCTAGCAATTTTAAGGTCTTTTCACTCAAACAGCCCGCAAAATGTACTTTATGAAGTCCTTCAGTCAGTCACAAGAGTTTCAAATCAGGGAGATCAGGTTAAATTTCTATGGGTTCCAGCTCATGTAGGGGTGAAGGGGAATAAGTGGGTGGATGAGTTGGCAAAGAGGCCTTTAAAGAAAGAAAATATAGAAATGCTCATTAGTATCAGCAAAGCAGAGGCTAAGTGTGTAATCTGGGAAAAATATCACCCAAATGTGGCAAGATGGGACAGAGAGGGCAAAGGGAGACACTTATATCAAATACAAAACAGTGTTACAGGTACTAGGGTAGTCAGTGGATACAGAAGGGAGGAAACTGTGTGGACTAGGTTAAGGCTGGGGCACTGTGCACTAAACAAAACATTGAAAATGACAGGGAAACACCAGACAGGATTGTGTGAGGAATGTCAGGAAGAGGTGCCAGTAGAGCATGTAATTCTGAGTTGCAGAAAATATGGGATCAAGAGAGAGATGATGAGAATTAATCTAAGGGAATTGGGGGTTCAGGAATTTACATTAAAAGGGTTACTGGGCATGGGTGAGAGAGGTCAGGGTATTTTTAGCTTTCTTAAGGGATACAGGGGTTTGTTATAGGATATGATGGATAAGCAGGAATAGGGTACTAGGATGGCCAAAGAAGGAAGGATAAAGTGTAGATTAGGGTATGTGTGTGTGTGAATGGGTGAAGGGATTTAGAATGTAAGTCTATCGTCTGATCCACACTCTGGAGCAGAAGGTGGCGGTAATGCACCATTAAGCTGGGTGCCAACCACCGTAAAACAAGAAGACTGCTGAGTGACAGAGGTGTGGTCCAAAAGGCAGCATGTGAAACTACAGGTACAATTGGTACAGCATGCAATTTGAAGCTGTTTTCACCAACCTTGAAAATCACAGATAAAATAAGGTGCAGGCATTCACCTCCACAGTTGTTTCCCCCTTTAATACGCAAGGCATTTCTCATCATCTACAAAGTGCTGCAGAGAAAGCTTGAAAATTATGGAGCTGCTTTATGTGGCATTATAGTCTTATTCATCTCCACTCCCACTTTGGGTTAAATCCACAAAGTCCAAACTGGATTAAAGCTGTGTGGATGAGCTCTAATTGATATTAGCCATTTGCTAAACATAGCTTCCTGCTCACATGATAAAGAGACCATAGTTGGGATGTAGCAAGTAGACCTGTCTCCACAAGGTGAAAAGGCTTCAAAACAGGCACTATGATCTATAGTGGTCATTTTTCAGCTCTATCCAATTTGACTCAAGATGTCATTTACAGTAATCACAAAGGTCTCCATGTACTTTTTTTTGTTCCCAACAAGGATTTGCTTCATGGATTGGGCTGTTTCCCAGCAAAACTCTAGGTTATGACTGATGAACAAATTAAGACAATATTTCACTTACACAGATGAGAACCTACTACAATTCATCAAAAATTACCATAGAACTTGACACACTGAAGGACTTAGGAAGCCGAGGTAAAAAAAAAGACTAGGAGAAAGATCTGCAATAATTGCTGATAAAAGGAAAAATAAATAATGAAATTGTCTTCTCCAGAAATCTGAACAATAGTATTAAACTGCTACGTTTCATGCTACCAATCAAAGAAAGAATACTATAGTACATTTCCTAATACAAAATGTTTTACAAACAAGATATATCTTTACACCTCTGACAACAAACTGATTAAAGCAAATATCATGATTTTTTATGTTTGTTGCTTATGAAAAATAGAGATTCATACTCAATGCTTCAGAATTAGCACAGTTGGAGAATGATAACGCAAAACCACAATATAACATAATGGAACACTGGCAGCCTTTACAAATTATTGAAAAACACCATTGCATATTCAACATGGACATGACAATAAACTGGAAATACTGTTAACAGTCCATCTGAAATTTAATAAATATAAGAAACATTTAACAGCCACCCATGGTACAAGAAAGATGGGCAGAGACTCCACGTTACAATCAATTACAAGTGAAAACAAAACACTGTGCAACAAAATAAAATAAAATAAAATGTAAATAAAAAATCCTGGGGATATTCAACAGGTCAGGCAACATCATAATTAATTTTTCATCAGTTCCCATTGCCTTTCATTTGTTGGAGGATGACAACTGAGGCCCTTGCTATTATGCTAACTGCTAGATTTTCTACAGATGGTATTTGAGATGTCTGAAGGGATGGGCAAGTGGGTAGTTTTTGAAGTGATGTGGTGCTTTGGTCATTTCCATTGGGCTTCTGTGTGCCTTCCACAGACTCAATATTTTCCGTGCCATCCTGAATGCACTTCCTTCACATTAAGGGGCCATGCACCAGTGACTCCCATAAATCAGCTGAGGTACAAAACTGTGCAAAAGTCTTAGGCACCCTAGATTTTTTTTTATTATAAATTTTGCTTTAGATGTTCATTTTTTGTCTTCTCTATTAGTGTATTAATAGAAAAGAGCAAATTTTAGATTTCCAAATATTCATTTTCAAAAAAAGTCAGAGAATTTTTTTGTGTTTCATTAAAGAAAGTAACATATTAAGTAACAGACCACTTTTCAAATAAAAAAAACTTGATTACTTTGTAGGTATATAGCCCAGTGCATGATTAAAGAAAGATAACAGGATGCTAATGATCAATGACGTAATGAGTTGAATGAACTAAACCGATTAACCCAAACAGAAACGGTTGTAGAAGCAATCAAACTGGGCAAAGGACAACCAAGCTAAAAGGTGAGGGTGTGGCAGATGTGGCAGCTTAACCATCAATTCTTACACCATGGCAAGAGTGAGCATAGCAACAAGACATCATCCTGCATCAGCAAGATCTCTCCCAAGCAGACATTTTGAGGCAGACAGGAATTTCAAAATGTGCTGTCCAAGCTCTTCTGAAGAAACACAAAGGACAAAGTTGAGGACCAGAAACACAGTGGCTCAGCAATGAGAGATACATCAAACTGATGTACCTTCAAACCCTTCCAGCACTGCTATCATCTCTGAACTCACAGAAACCACTGGAACTCAAGTACATCCCTCAACAGTCCAGAAGAGTCCTGGCAGAAGTGGTCTTCATGGAAGAGTTGTTGACAAAAAGCAATTCATCCAAAATGGAAACAAACCCAAGAGATCCACCTATCCACAAAAACACCAGGACTGGGGTTCTGAACAAGTGCTCTGGACTGATGAGTCAAAATTTGAGATTTTTGGTTCAAACAGGAGGCAATTTGTCCATAAAAGAGCTGGAGGGTGCTACATAGATACACAGCCAACAGTGAAGCACACTGGAGGTTCTCTGCAGGTTTGGGGCTGCAAACGGTGTTGGTGATCTGGTCAGAATTAATGGAATCCTCAATGCTGAAAAGTACATGCAGATTCTCATCTATCACGCAGTACCATCAGGGAGGCATCTGATTGGTCCCAACTTCATTCTGCAGCAAGATAATGATCCCAAAGCCAAGGTCATAAAGAACTATTTTCAACAAAAAAAAACAAAGTGTTCTGCAACAGATGGTATAGTCTCCACAGAGCCCTGTGGAGAATTTTTTTTTTACATGTGCCTAAGACTTTTGCACAGTACTGCAGGCCAAAGACCTTAAGACCTAACAGATGGAGTAACTTAGCAATTGAGTCAGCAGCTCAACAGATGGCAATTGAAGATTAAGACTTCTACAGCATTTTCTTCAGATTTTTAAAGTCAAAGTCCAAGTAAATTGATTATCAAAGTACATATACTGCCTTGAGATTCATTTTCTTACAGGGATTTAGAGGAAAATAAAGAAATACAATAGAATTTATTAAAACTATACATAAACATAAACTGAAAAACAATCAATGTACAAAAGAAAACAAATTGTGCAAACAAAAAATACTGAGAATGTGAATTGCAGAGTCTTTGTGAATCTGCAGCTTGTGGAATCAGTTCAGAGTTGAGGTGAGTGAGGTTATCCATATTGGTTCAGAAGCTTGATGGCTGAAGGGTAATAACTGTTCTTGAATCTGGTGGCATGGGACTTAAGGCTCCTGTACCTCCTGCCTAATGGTAGCAGCATCTACATTTTCAGCATCTGCCGCTTTTGTTTTTGTTTTAAGCACTGATGTGTATTTAACTAAGGCAGAAGATGACCTATGCAGAAAATCAAGAAAGAGGAAATGGGTAAGATTGCATTGGGAATTGTATGTACACCCCCATAACAGCTGTGAATTGACTTCCTGTGTAAAAACAGAGATCAGATAAGCATGCTGCGTCAGAGGAGTTTAATAGGTTATTGAACTTTCATACAGTGAAACTATGTGAAACTAAGTGGACTATGTAAGAAAGACAGAGCCTGATGACATCTGTGCGGTGGCGTAGAGACTGTTCAGAATAACCTAGAATATCTGTTCAATAATAAAGTGATTGGAGTTGATCAAAAAGAAATTAATGTGATATTGAACTGATCTATCCTCCAGAGAAGGAAGAGTCCTATTTATCAGAAAATAAATTTAGAGATGATTAAGGATGTAAGGAACAACAAACACACCAAATGATGAATTATAACAAAACGATAGAAACCAACACTGATCCTGACAACAAAGATCAATAAAAGATGAAAACATACATAGTGAGAGCTACAACTAGGAACTGGGATGAATAGTAAAAGATCGTTTCTCCTAATGAGAGAGTTGAGAACTTGAATGTTACAAGTTTACTTTGCAGGAATGGGAAGAAATTTCCCTCTTAAACTGTGAATTGCTGAAAGTCTCAATCCTAGAAGGTGTGTTTGTTCAGTTACTGGTACATTTCAGACTGAATTCCTTATATTTTATACCCTACGTGACTGATATGCAGATAATTGAGTAGGTAGAAATGCTGAACATACTCTGTCTTGATCTTAAATGAATAGGTGTGTTCTAACAACCTTCTTCCCCTCCCATTCCTTTTCATTTTTATCTCAACAACCCTAAACTTAATAACACTGCAACCTTTCACTCCAATTTATTCCTCTCCATAGATGCTGCCTGACTTGCTGAGTTCCTCCATCATTTTGTGTGTTGCTCTGGATTTCCAGTATTTGCAAATCTCATGATTATAATTTGTTGCTCCACTGTGAAGTCACTTCGAGGTATGAAGAAGTTTGAATCTTCTCTTTGACGTGAGTTCAGTGAAACACTCTCTGTGCTCCCCGTGATCTCTGTTGCTCTCTAACTTTTCGACAATGTACTCAGCCAGACTCACTACCACAGGCACATGTTCCTCCTGGGCTCACCTCATCCATCCACCCCCCACACCTATCTTCCCATTCATCTGGCTTCATCTATCACTTCCAGCTTGTACTCATTCCCCCCCCCCCCCCACCCCAACCCCCACTTTTTTGTGCTTCTTTCCCCTTCCTTTCCAGTTCTGATGAAGGGTCTCAGCCTGAAATTGCAACTCTTTTTGCCTGACCTGTTCAATTCCACCAGCATTTTGTGTGCGAAAGTCTGAATTTCCAGCATCTGCAGAATCTCGTGTTAAACATTGTTTCCCAATGCAGCATGTTTCACACTTCATAAAGCATGCCCATTTTATTACTCAGAACTAGATTAAGCAGGACTTGCATCTTCATTGGGCTGGAAACATAATGAAATATTAAAAAATCTCTTGATCATAGATCATGAATTCCTTTCCTTTACACATTTATTCCTCTATATTTGTTATGTTTGTGATACCAGGAAGCTGGGTGGCTGTGAATAATGCACAAGAGAGACAGAGAGATTAGGAACAAACATGTTGCTGTTTATTATACTTGTAAGTCATCTACCCAGAATGACCTCTCACATCATGTTCAGTACGCAACCCACAAGGCAGCTTGACAGCAACTCATGAGGGTCAAAATATGCATGAATACATAAAAATGTTAGGTAAATTCATCTTCTTTCCATAATTTTGCTTCTCTATCTTTGTTTGGGTAATTGAGGGTCCACAGTATACGTTCACCAATATTTATCCTCCAGCCTGAAAGATCGACTGTTTTTCATTTCCATAGATACTGCCTGACCTGCTGAGTTTCTCCTGCATTTTGTGTGTGTTCCAGCATCTCGTGTTTATTGTTCTATTTTATAACACTAGGTTAATCCTAGTCCCTGGATCAACACCCCATAATATAGTTACCACTAATATTTCTCTGAGAATGCCAAAAAAGTTTGGTTTGGTGTATTCAGTAGTGGCTAAAATTTTAGCAGCATCAAAAGTGATGATTAGTGCCAATCCCTCTGGTAATGAAATTTTAATTTCACAAGTATGCTGTATAATTATTTCAGAAATTAATTGATAATTTATGAAGATGTTAAAAATATATCTGCTTTTCTGCATCTTATTTATCTCTTAATCCAATGTGTTTGTCCCCATATGTTTCATCTTCTGTATATGATTTAAAATTATGCGTTCTGGTTTAGATTTTGTATGGTTGAGGAATGACTCTTCAGTGTCATTAATTAAAGAGCTTAACTGTCAGAGGGTATCTCTTCTGCCGCTTCGTGCAGGCTTTCAAGGATGTCTATCTGTATAGAAGTATCTCATTCTGCATGGCACCCATAGGGAAAGAACAGAGCATTCCTCCAACTCTAGCCTGAATGCAGCCTACCCAGACCTTTTGACCCACCACATTCAGATTCCCAACTATTCTCTACCAAATGAGTATCAACATCTAATAACTGTTTTCTTCATTCTTATAGATCTCAGATATGTAATAAAAGACACACATATACTGTGACCAGTGACCATGCCAAGAAGTATGCTACATTGTATAAATCAGTATTATGAGTTGAAGAAGTAGTCTGTAAATAGAAATAACTCTGGCCTATTGCCAATCAGGACATTGTGGGGATTCTTCAATAATCGTTCCACTTGAAACTGAGTCAAGACATAAGCCTTCCCTCCATCCCACAATACATACATATATCAAACTCTTAACTGTAACCTCCTATCAATTTCAATAGGGTCACAATTACTGCACTGGGTATGGCAGGCAAATTTCCCAGCACATGTTGTATAAGGGAAAATGGGGGAAATAATAAAGACTGCAGATACCGCAAATATAAAATAAAAACGGAAAATGGGGCGATATTCAGCAGGTGTGGCCGCATTTGTCTGTAGATAAGCAGAGTCGACGTTTCCCTTGGAAGACTGACACGTCTGACTTGAAACATCAATTATTTCTCTCTCCACAGATATGATTTAACCTCATTTTCTGTTTCTATTTTACATTAAGGAAGATACTACTGTCAGCTTTAGTCTGCACAAACATTGGACTTTACAACTTCAATTGTGAAACTGAGGGAGTCTGCCAGTGCTGCAGATGCGTCATGCTTGATAATAAAAAGGCAGCACTACGCTTTTCCCACCTTCTGATCGAGAACACTAGTATCCAATTTCAGAAAGGCTGAGAAAACTAGTTCTTACTTATGGTACAGTAATTTTGTGACTGTTTATAATCCTTATACATTTAGATTGCAGTAAAGCCGTAATAATTCAAATGTTTTAGAAACCATCTTATTTTCTTATCAATTACAAGACTGGAATAAGTTACATTATGTACTTAAGACAGTTAGATAATGCATTGTTTACATGGGTTAACTGAAAAATACTCTCTGTCCTTTCCTCGGTAGTATAGTGGTAAGTATCCCCGCCTGTCACGCGGGAGACCGGGGTTCGATTCCCCGCCGGGGAGGGAGGATGTGTTTTTAAATCACAAATGTAAAATTACAAAACAAAACACAAACTGTTAAAACAAAAACGGGATTTTTTTCCTTTTCTATATCACACTATTTTTTAAAAAATTTAAAGTTTTACGTTCTCCAAGTTCTACACGCAAGTATTTGTCGTCCTGACGGGCCTTGTGTGAGTCAGTGGTGCATTTTTTAAAAACAGGACAAGCAAGTGTGTTTCATGTCGTCACCTACCGATCATTTTACTTCTGAGGGACTTCAAAACTTCACTTCTGAGGAGTTGTGGGATGGAGGGGGAGGGCAATTCCCGTCAGCGGGGCGGAGGCGAATTCTACTTCGTATCAAGCGGACGTCATGTCGGGGCGAACCAGCGCTTTCTGCGGCTGCGCAGTCACAACCCGGCCGGTTCCCGTATCGTTGCTTAGTAACGGAGGCCCGAGCGCGGCGGGATGGCGATCTGGGATGTTGCCTGGGCGGTTGGGAGGTTTCTAAACGGAGAAACACGCACAAATTGCTGGAGGAACTCAGCGGGTCAGGCAACATTTTTGGAGAGGAATAAACAGTAGCTGTCTTAGGACCCTTCATCGGGATTTAAACAACAGAGTCGGTAACCGGGAGTGTTGTAGAAAACAAGAAAAAACCTTATTGTCAAAGTACTGTACTGCAAGTCACCATATAGATGAGATTAATTTTCGTGCAGGCATTTACAAGAAAATAAATACAACAGATTTTATGGGGGAAAGCTATACGTAAAGTCTGACAAACAACTTGTGCAAACAATAAATAACACTGAGAACATGAGTTGTAAAAAGTCTTTGAAAGCGAGTCCGTAGTTAAGCTGCAGTGAGTGAAGCTATCCATGCTGGTTCAGGAGCCTTGTGCTTTTAGGGTAATAACTGTTCCTGAACCTAAGGTGTGGTCACAGGGGCTTTTGTACCTCCTCGATGGCAGTACCGAGAAGGGAGCATGCCCTGGGTGGTGGAGGTCCGTGATAATGGATGTTGCTTTCTTGTGGCAGCGCTCCATGTAAATGGTGTGGAGAGCTCTCCCTGTGGTAGCCACCACTTTTCTGTTCCTGGCTATTGGTGTTACCGCACGAATGAGGACGTATATGGCTGGGGGCTAGAGAAGCATAGGTTCGAACAAAGATTTTCAGTGGTATATTAAAAAAAACAATTATGGCAATGTTTTTCCTGTTCCTCTATTCGTTTGGATTCCAGTTTTCCAGAATTAAATGATGTGTCGGAGTCCGGGTTCAAAATTTCGCTGTTCGTGTAATGACGTGTCGGAAATGACGGTATTGTTTAACAATATCTCTCTTAGCAACGGGACCAGCCTTCGAGAAGACCGCCGGCTCTCGCTTTACTGTGCCACCACAAGAGGAGAGTCGAAACAGCCGAAATTTGTTTGGGTGCGGGTGTCGTCGCAAGAGATAAAATGCCAGGTGCCTACGCACTGGAAAAAAGCAACCAAAAATCTCTGTATCAGAGACCCAAGAAGGACCATAGAGTAACTGAAGGTTTCACAGTGAAAGCCATGATGAAAAATTCCATTGTAAGTAAATATTAATTTTGTCACAAAAGCTTACACGCTTAAGGTAGGCATACCTTAATCTTCGTGAATGTGAATGATCATCTGAACAGCATTTCAGCTGTGAATTGTTTCAGGGCTCTACACACCAAAATTCGCAAGTAATTATCCGATATTGATAACTTACATCAATATAGTACCCTTTCAAAGCACCAACATGTCCCATGCCCGTTCAATAAACAAACTAAACTTAACATCTTGCTCAAAGTTTCAGAAGTTGATTTTTTTTTTGGTCATTTCTGCTGTAAAACAAGCAGTCAGTACACTTCCGTGCACCATATGCATGCATTTGAACTTCTGCCAGCACCAAACTAATTAAACTGATTTTTGGGAACATAGAGGATCTCATCTTTGGTCTACCTTGAATTAGCTTATATCAAATAATAGTGACTTGGTTGGCTTTTAGCAAGTTAGGGTGATATTTGGTAATGAGATCAGTCTTATTTTTAATTGATTTAATAACCTGACGTTTTAATTCCAAGTTTGCAGGGAGATGCTGGATAGTGACATTTCTAAAGCATAAGACCCTCCGGAGAGGAAAGATAAATTAATGCAAAATTAAATCTATTATGTTTGTTTCAAATATAACATTTTGTAATTCCTGTGAATTGATAACATCAGAGGGGAAACATGAGGCTAAACTAAGTACTTCAAATGAAGGTCAAATGAGCATCTGAAATCCATATGGCCTGGAATTTGTGACTGAGATTGTCTTCACAGTATTGAACTGGAGGAAATTATGGCTCACCCATAACTGGATATTGGGTGAACAATGGACAGACAATAAATGATTCAGAAAGGTGGTGGCAAAATATCACTGCATGTCTTCACAGTTTACATTAATGCTGTTCTATGGCTGATATATTTTACACTAGCAAAAATGCCTGTGTTTTTTCTCTGAAGCCACAAAACACTATAATAATTAGGAACGCTTTCATCTAAACAAAGCACAATAATTATTTTTAGCCTGTAAGGGTAGCAGTTTGTCAATATTATGGACAAACAACTAACTGGAAAAGTAATGGAGGACAAAGTAATGTCCAATTTCTTTCTATCCTGAATTCTTTATTTGGCTCCATTATCTTATTTTTTTCAGCTTTGTTGTTAATGACTGTGTGATGTCTATGAAGAAAAATGTTTTAATGGTTCATAGTGGGTGAACTCTCTGACCCTGTACTTTGTCTCTCAGTCCATTGCTTTGCCTTTCACCTGTCACTGGAATATATCTGCATTTCTTACAGATGATAAACTTACCTGTTTTTTTTATCCCAATCAGCCCATCTCCCTCTACCACCTTGAACATTCATAATTTCTCCAAGTTCATTGTTTTTCTTACGTTTTTATTTCATCTGTATTCTCTCAACCTCTGTCTTTTATTTAAGATGTCTCCCTCCTCCTGCCTATTAATCACTGTTGTTGCTTTTATTCTTTATATTCTCATTTACTGATTTTGTTTCTTTGTTGCAATCAGTGACTCTCTAGTTTCTCAATTTAATACCAGTTTCTATCAATCTTTCATAGTGAGCAGTGACAGATAGCTTTCAAGTTAATGATGCCCCCAGGATGCTGTTTTGTCTCCTACAGTTCACTTTATATTAGTAGTAAGGACAGTGGCATTGGATACATGTCTCTACATTCAATAAATTTGCAGATGGATCTTAAATCTATGTAAGCATTAAGGTATTGATGCACAATATTAGAATTATGCCCTACGTACTGCCTAGTGTTGAGGCCAAGAAGTTCCACTTTAGTCCCATCTGACCACAAGGTCTTCTTCCACATCTTTATAGGATTTTCTAAGTGACACTTTGCAAAGTCTTTACGGGCAAGGATTTGTTTTTTTTTTGCAATACGTTTGCAATAAACCTAATATTGGGCATCAGCCAGGTAACACCACCCCTACTGTAAAATATGATGGAGATAGCATCATGATGTAGGGATGATTTTCAACAGCAAGAACTGGAAATCTGGTGAGGATTGATAGGAAGATGAACGCTGCTAAATATGGAGAGATCCTGGATCTGCCAGAAAGCTTAAACTTGGGAGGACAGCAACCCAAAACACACTGCCAGAACAAACATGAAGTGGCTTCAAATTAAGAAAACTGATGCCTTTGAGTAGCCCAGTCAGAGTCCTGACCTTAACTCAATGGAACGTTTTTGTCAAGACCTAAAGACTGCTGTCCACTGCCATTTCCCAACTAACCAGGCACAGCTTGAGCAATTTTGCAAGGAGGATTGAGCAAATCTTGCTCCATCACATTCTGCAAGGTTAATAGAGACTTATCCAAAAGGACTACTGGCTATTATGCCATTTTCTTTTCTCTGTCTCTGCCTTTGCCGCATCTGTTTCATTTCAGAACAACTGTAATGTCCTCCTGCTTCAAAGAAAGTGGCTTCCCTTCCTCCACTGTCAACACTGCCTTTATCCATATCTCTTCTATTTTGTGTGCAACTGCCCTCATCCCTCCTTCCACCACCAAACCATGGATAGGATTCCTCTTGTGCTCATCTACCACCCCACAAGTTTCCACATCTAGCACATACTACTCTGTAACTTCTGCCATCTCCAATGGGATCACACCACCAAGCACATCTCCCTCCCCCACCCCCACATTCTGTTTTCCACAAGGATCGTTCCCTACAAGACTCCAATGTCCACTCATCCCTCCTTGATCTCCCTCCCGGCACTTACCCTTGCAAGCGGGACAAGTGCCACACCTGCCCCTACATCTCCTCCCTCACTACCATTCATGGCTCCAACCCATCCAATTAGGTGAGGTGACACTTCACCTTTGGGTCTGTTGGGGTCATTTACTGTTTCTGGTACTCCCAGGGCAGCTTCCTGTATATCGGTATACTGGGCGTAGATTGGGAGATCGCTTTGACGAGCACCTTTGCTCCATCTGTCTCAAAAGGCGGGGTTTCCCAGGCAGCCACCCATTTCAATTCTACTTCCCATTCCCATTCCAACATGTCAGTCCATGGCCTCCTCTACAATCACGATAAGGCCATACTCAGGTCGAAGCTGCAATACATTATGTTCCATCTGGATAGCCTCCAACCTGATGGCACAAACATCAATTTCTCGAACTTCCAGTAATTACCCCCCCCCCCCCCACCACACACTTCACCATACCACAATTGCGTTTCCCTCTCACACCTCTTCTTGCCTCCCTCTTGTGCTCCATCCCCTTCCTTTTTTTCCATGGCCTTCTGTCATCTCCTATCAGATTCTCCCTTCTCCAACCCTGTATCTCTTCCACCAATTAACTTCCCAGCTCTTTACTTCACCCTTTCTCCTCACCTGGTTTCACCTATCACCTGACATCTTGTACTGCTTCCTCCCCTCCCTACATGTTCTTATTATGACTTCTCTCGCCTTCCAGTCCTGATGAAGGGTCTCGGCCCAAAGCGTCGACTGTTTGCTCATTTCCATAGATGCTGCCTAACCTCCTGAGTTCCTCCAGAATTTTGTGTGTATCACTTTGGATTTCCAGCTTCTGCAGATTTTCTTGTGTTTATACTGGCTGTGATAGCTGTGAGAGGTGATTCAAGTACTGAGCAAAGGGGATTGAATACTTTTGAACTGCTGATATTTCAGTTTTTGAATTTTTAGTTTTTTGTGCCTGTTTTCCCTGTTTTTGGGGGAAAAAAGGAGCATTTGATTCACAAATAAAAATTCTTAGTTAAATTGATCAAAATGCTTGGTTGTAATACACATTTATAGGAACAAAAAGTTGGGATATTCCCACTAATCTCTATCCTGGTACGTATTCTTGCAAATGACCAAAATGCTACACTTGCCCATTTACCTCCTCCGTTACCTCTATTCAAGGCCCCAAAAGATCCTTCAAGGTGAAACAATACTTCACCTGTGAATCTGCTGTATCCAGTGCTCCTAATGCATTACATTGGTGAAACCCAACACAAACTGAGGGACCACTTTGTTGAATACCTCCACTCCATTTGCCAAGAGCAGAATTTCCTGCTGGCCAAACATTTTAATTCCTATCCCTATGATAAGTGCAGGAGGAACACCACCTCTTCTGTCTGGTTAGCTTTCAACCTGATGGCATGAATGTTGATTTCTCCTTCTTGTTTAAAAAATAATCCCTCCCCCCTACATCATTTTCTATTCCCCACTCTGGCCTCTTCTCTTCACTTGCCCCTGGTGCCCCACCTTCTTTTCACCATGCTCCATTCTCCTCTTCTATCAAACTGCTCCTCCAGCCCTTTACCTTTCTCACCCACTTGGCTTCAACCTATCATCTTCCAGCTGCCCCCAACTTTTTTTTATTTTGACGGCTTTCCCCTTACTTTCCAGTCCTGAAGAAGGGTCTTGACCCGAAACGTCAAATGTATATACATTTTCATATATGCTGCCTGATTTCTCCAGTATTTTGTGCATGTTGTTCTTAACATATACACGTTTCGTAATTTCTTTCTATAGGGACTTTTAAAACATTACCATTTAGTTTTAAGCTTTTCTGGTTATCCCTTAAGCATCTTTAACTGTAACTATGTTACCTTTTAAGCCTTCTAACTTCCAGGGAATACAACATGTTTCTGTAATTAACTTCTTGGAGTTCTGGTTTAATTCTGATAAATCTACATTGTATTTCCTCCATAATTCTTCTGAAGGTAATAGTGTTTTGGGGCTGTCTATTAGACAACTGCATGACTGCTTGCACAACTACTACCATCTGAATTCCAATTATCAAGATTTAAATACTATCATTCTATTAATGTTTTTGATTATAATCTATACTTGTAATAGACATTTAAATAATCTCTACAGTTGATTCTTGAAATGTCTTTGGTCTTCCTGTTTTAACATTCCATCATTGAATTGAACTTGCTCACATTGAGATAAATTTCTCTATTTATTCTAAGCTGATCATTATTTCTGTGTATATTGGGAATGCTTTGCATTATGGCCTCTTTTTGTTATTAACAAACTTGAATCTCTACTCTCTACTCCATCATCTAAATTGTTTATAAAATTGATGCATAGCTGCAGCACTAACACAAGTCCTAGATGACATATCAGCTAAGTATCCAATATGCCCTTTAATCTCTTTAGTTGAGCATGAGGGCTCGAGCGTGCTTTCTCTTTGAAACAGCAATTTATTTATGCATCTTTCAATGTAATATTCTGAGGTTGCTCCTCTTCAGGCTCTCTACAGTGAGAGAACTTTACAGAATTTGCTCATGTATTGCTCATGTGGTTCCATTGTTTAAAAAGGGTTCTAGAAGTAAGCCTGGCAATTATAGACCTGTCAGTTTGATATCAGTGGTGGGTAAATTAATGGAAAGTATTCTTAGAGATAGTATTTATAATTATCTGGATAGACATGATCTGATTAGGAGTAGCCAGCATGGATTTGTGCGTGGAAGGTCATGTTTGACAAACCTTATTGAATTTTTTGAAGTAGTTACAAGGAATGTTGACGAGGGTAAGGCAGTGGATGTAGTCTATATGGACTTCAGCAAGGCCTTTGACAAAGTTCCACATGGAAGGTTAGTTAAGAAGGTTCAGTCGTTAGGTATTAATGCTGGAGTAATAAAATGGATTCAACAGTGGCTAGATGGGAGATGCCAGAGAGTAGTGGTGGATAATTGTTTATCGGGATGGAGGCCGGTGACTAGCGGGGTGCCTCAGGGATCTGTTTTGGGCCCAATGTTGTTTGTAATATACATAAATGATCTGGATGATGGGGTGGTAAATTGGATTAGTAAGTATGCTGATGATACTAAGGTAGGAGGTGTTGTGGATAAGGAGGTGGGTTTTCAAAGCTTGCAGGGAGATTTATGCCGGTTAGAAGAATGGGCTGAACGTTGGCAGATGGAGTTTAATGCTGAGAAGTGTGAGGTTCTACATTTTGGCAGGAATAATCCAAATAGAACATACAGGGTAAATGGTAGGGCATTGAGGAATGCAGTGGAACAGAGAGATCTAGGAATAACAGTGCATAGTTCCCTGAAGGTGGAGTCTCATGTAGATAGGGTGGTGAAGAAGGCTTTTGGAACACTGGCCTTTATAAATCAGAGCATTGAGTACAGAAGTTGGGATGTAATGTTAAAATTGTACAAGGCATTGGTAAGGCCAAATTTGGAATATTGTGTACAGTTCTGGTCACCGAATTATAGGAAAGATATCAATAAATTAGAGAGTGTGCAGAGACGATTTACTAGGATGTTACCTGGGTTTCAGCACTTAAGTTACAGAGAAAGGTTGAACAAGTTAGGTCTCTATTCATTGGAGCATAGAAGGTTGAGGGGGGATTTGATCGAGGTATTTAAAATGTTGAGAGGGATAGATAGAGTTGACGTGAATAGGCTGTTTCCATTGAGAGTAGGGGAGATTCAAACGAGAGGACATGATTTGAGAGTTAGGGGGCAAAAGTTTAAGGGAAACACGAGGGGGTATTTCTTTACTCAGAGAGTGATAGCTGTGTGGAATGAGCTTCCTGTAGAAGTACCGGTAGTAGAGGCCAGTTCAGTTGTGTCATTTAAGGTAAAATTGGATAGGTATATGGACAGGAAAGGAGCGGAGGGTTATGGGCTGAGTGCGGGTAGGTGGGACTAGGTGAGATTAAGAGTTCGGCACGGACTAGGAGGGCCGGAATGGCCTGTTTCCGTGCTGTGATTGTTATATGGTTATATGGTTATAATTTCTCCATTTAGTTCATAAGCATGAGCCTAAATGTCTTGAACCCACCATCCTAGTTCCATTCTAATCTCTGCTCTTAGCCTTCAATACTGTTCTTTTGAAGCTTTTTACAATTACAAATATTAGCAGCTAACCTTCTGATTAAGGACATGACTGTCTTCCTACAGCCTTCTAAATCCAACATTAATGTCAACAGTTTTCTGTGGACTATCTTTTGTTCCAGCCGCGGATTGGGAAAACCCAGAAGTTCTCTCTCCAGCACTCGTTGTTTGAGCATGTACAGACTATTTTTTCTTGTCATTATTCCCTAAACAATACAGTATAACAAATATTTACATAGAATTTACATTGTTTTAGGTACTATAAGTAATCTAGAGATGATTTAAAAGTACAGGCAGTCCCCGGGTTATGAATGAGTTCCGTCTTTGTCGGATTTGAAGTTGGAACAGGTACATCCGGTATTATTTAGCGTCAGTTAGTCAAACGTTTTTCTTAGCATATAGTATATATTTTACTTTTCTCTGCATATAAAACTTAAGAAACATACATATTTCAATAATTAAACCACTGTGTTACTTAGTAATAATTGTAGCTTTCATCGGGGCAGGGCCTTTCACATGTTCCATTAAAATTGTTCCGATCATTGACCGGCTGTAGCCTAACGCTTTTCCAATGACCAATGGTGTTACACCTCTTTTTGATCGCTTTATTACTTCCACCATATTTTCAATCGTGATCGTGATTATTTTCGTGAACAGAAACATTGTGGATTCAGAGCTGCGCCAGGTCCTAATGTCCACTACACTGAGATGTGTTAAATAAAGTCCAGGGTTCCGCTGGGTCCTAAAGACCACCGCAGTGAGACAGGTTAAATAAGGGACTTGAGCATCTGCGATTTTTGGTATCAGCGGGGGGTCCTGGAGCCAATCCCCCGCGGATAAGGAGGGCTGACTGTATTATTTAATTTCTCCTGCATTCACCCTCACGCTATTTGCATATCACTCTTCCACCCTTGCTCTACATCTTAAAACCCAAGGTATCTCCAACTTTTGTCAGTCCTGTGCAATGTTCCTTAGCCTGGAATGTTAATTCTTTTTCTCTCTCTATAGATGCAGCCTGACCTGCTCTGTATCTCCTGTAATTTTAATTCTGAGTTGCAACAACTGAAGTGATTTTGTTCGTGTTATCACTGATTCAATACGTTTTGTAGTTTTGCTGTTTTAAATGTGAGATGTATGATCTAAATACAAGTGCAGATCAATGACTTGTGTCTTTTGGTTTAAAATATATAGAATTAATCTTACAAAACCCTATTTAATTGTACTCAGATCCTTATAATAAAGTCTAAAATTCCATCTACTGCCTTAATTACTTACTGTATTACATGCTAGCTTTTAGTGACTTGGTACAGGGGCACCTTGGTTACTTGGAATGTCAGCATTTCATATTGTGTCACAATTAAAGATAATTTTGCTTTTTTATGCTGAAGAAAATGACTTCATCTTTCCACATTGGGTTATATCTGTTGTGTTCTCTGTCAGTCAGCTCATTTTTATCCCTTTGAAACCTCTTCAAATCCTCCTCAATACTCATTCTCACTTGGGTGTTTTACATTTTAAGCAAACTTGAAAATCATTTGTTTACCATCATCCTACATTAATGAAGCATGTGAAGATAGCTGGTCGTAGCATACTACCCCTTACAGCATTTTCTGGGACTGACGTGATTGACCACATCCGTCTTCCTTTGTGCAAAGTATGAGTCCAATAGTGTTAGCATTTTCCCCTTCGTACATATTGAGCAGTTTTAGCAGTTCTCACTCAAGGACTGCCTCTCTTCCTGTATGCCACAAGCTGTACCCTTGAGAGGTATTAATACAGGGGTACAGAGCATGTGGGAGTCTTAATATTAACTTCAGATCTTATGATGTTTTATAGCTTGGGTAAAGGAAATCTTTCTGATTACCATTCCTGCAGCTGATTAATCAGTGCTCATCCATATTGAATGACACTTCGTACAAGTATTGAAAGTAGCAGAAGCACAGAATGTATTCTGGCCAAGGAAGCTCAATGTCCTTCATCAGGAATGGCATGGGAGATTATGACTAGTCAAATCAGCTGAAAGGGCATAGCTGGGGCTCTGTGGTAGGTAGCTAGCAAACCAAAATACATGGTAAACAATTGACCTCATTATTGTCAGTTTAACAATTGTTAATGTGCATGTTCCTTATTATATTAGATAGAGTAATGATTACACAGACCCTGTGAAAGTAATGCTCAGTCTTCACAATGAATGCATCCTTCATGTGTGGTGCTATAACCTTGTTAAGTGAAATAGGCTTAAAACGAGGAACAAGTACTTGCCTGATGTTAAATAAAGCTTTTTCCAGTAATTGGGAATCACAAGGCAAATGAGGTCATTGTTTCTGTTTTATTGTCCAGTGGGCACAGAGCTAAAATATGTTGTTGAGGTCAGCTAATTCAATGTGGATTATGACCTTTCTGGGCTGTTAGACTCTGTACCACATAGTATCATTTATAAATGCTATTAGTAAAGCAAAAACTCAACTAACTTCAGCAGTCTAACCATAGATAATAAAAAATGTTTCCCTGCATTCAATTTAAGTTAATTTGCTGTATGTCAATAGTCATGCTTTTCCTTAATCACATCACTAAACTTCTATTGTCATCTCCATAGCTTTGGGTTTTAATGGGATAAGGTTACTAGCCCCATGCCCAAACTTCCTCCTTTCGCAACCGGCCTTGGCAGAGTTATTTGCATATAATGGTCTGAGTAATTCACCCAGCTGAACCAAACAAAGAAAAGTCGAAGGCTACATCCACATTAGACCGGATAATTTTGAAAACGCCAGTTTCACGTAAAAACAAAAGGCGACCACACTATGCATTTTTGAAAATATCTCTATCCACATTGAAACAGAGATTTCGGTGAATCTCCTCCTACTACGCATGCGCAGGACACATCTACCGAAAACAAGCAAAATGTTTGGTGTCGAATCTCACCATAAAAGTGCGCGTTTGTGTAGTTACAGACTAGAAAAACTTAAAACGACGGACAGCTGTTGGCTCTCGCGCAGGAGAACTTTAAAGTAAAAAAAAACACAAATACTGGAGCGTACGGAGGCAACCGACAGGGAGTTCATGGACAGATTGACCCGGCTGAAGACGAACATTGAAAAACTGACTAACTCTGTTGCATTAATTAAGCACCTTGTTAAGTGTTTAAAACACATCTGCATCAGTGCTATCTTGTATTTTCATACAATGTTACATTAGGCTGTTACACATCTATTGTCAGAGAAGTACTTGCATAAATAGGTAAACCACCTTCATACGAGCAAGGACAGAAAGCAGGGCAAAGTGAGTATACTTATTTATTCAGTAAGGTATGGGTCAAAGTATTTGGTGAGTACATTTCTAACTCTTCTGGTTTCAGTCTCATTGCCGTCTGTTCTGAAATTGTTAGGTTGCATTCAAGAAAACAATGAAATGGGGCGCTGCCGTCTGACAGCGTTTTCAGAAGTTTCTGGTTACCCCATCCACACTGTTCTGCCCGAGCAGCATTCTCAAAAATACCCATCCTGGAAAGCACTTGTGAAAAGCTCTGGTTTCAGGGTCGAAAACGCCGTTTTAGTGTGGACGAAGGGTAAAACGAAGAGAAAAAGCTTCAGTTACGGATTTATCCGGTGTAGTGTGGACATAGCCTAAGTGATCGGAATCCTCATTTAGAGCTACCACATCCAGCAACAACTTCAAATATGTGCTGTGGTAGGTGGCTAGATAGAACATTTGCCTCTGACTGTCAGTGTAGCCATGGTAATAAACTCTTCATGTGCTTGGTTGCATCCAAGACAGGGCTAGAAACAGAATCAGATTTATTACCACTGACTTATGTGATGAGAAATTTGTTGTTTTGCAGAGACAGTACAGTGCAAAGACATAAAATTAATATAAAATAACAAAATAAATAATATTAAAAAGGAATAACAAGATTGAATAACAAGGTCCGTGGACCTTTCAAAATTCTGAAAAATCCAGTGTTTATCAAGGGGGATAAATGAAATCTTCCCATTCAATGAGATCTTAATTACGTTTCATTCCATCTTTCCAGAAACGTGCAAGGAAAGAGAGCATCTAACCTTGAAAAGATCATAGGCTTCATCCTATTGCAGAGACATTCATGGAACCACATTTATCTGTAGGTGATACAAAAAGTGGTGGACACAGCCCTGTTCATCATAGGTAAAGTCGTCATTGGGAAGGAGACACAGGAGCCTTGGGTCCCATACCACCAAGTTCAGGAACAATAATTACCCTTCAACCATCAGGCTTCTGAAACAGGATGGATAACTTCATTCACAACCTATGGACTCACTTTCAAGGACTCTACAACTGATGTTATTAGTATTATTTATTTACTTATTTTTTATTGGCATAGTTTGTCTTTTGCACTGCACTCTGGTTGTTAGTCTGACATTGTTTATGTGTATTTCTTTATACTATTGTATTTCTCTGTTCTTCTGTGAATGTCTGCAATCATGCAGAAGCACTCAAATCTACAGTGATAAAATGCTTTGAGAGGTCGGTCATGGCTAGAATTAATTCCTGCCTCAGCAAGGCCCTGGACCCACTGCAATTTGTCTATTGCCACAACAGGTCTACAGAAGACACAATCTCAGTGGCTCTTCACGTGGCCGTAGATCACCAGGACGATACAAATACCTACTGTATGTAAGAATACTGTTCATTGACTGCATCTCGGCATTTAACTCCCAGCAATCCTGATCACTAAGCTACAGAACCTGGGCCTCCGTACCTCCCTCTGCAACTGGATCCTCGACTTCCTAACTGGAAGACCCCAATCTATGCGAATTGGTAATAACATCTCCTTCTCACTGATGATCAATATTGGTATACCTCAGGGATGTGTTCTTAGCCCACTGCTCGACTCTCTCCTAGTGTGTGGCTAGGTATAGCTCAAATACCATCTATAAATTTGCTGATGATATAACCGTTGTTGGTAAAATCTCAGATGGAGACGAGAGGGCGTACAGGAGCAAGATATACCAGTTAGTTGAGTGTTATCGCAGCAACAACCTTGTACTAATTGTCAATAAGACCAAAGAGCTGATTGTGGACTTCAGAAAGGGTAAGATGAGGGAATATGAACCAATCCTCCTAAAGGGATCAGAAGTGGAGAGAGTAAACAGTTTCAAGTTCCTGGGTGTAAAGATCTCTGAAGATATAACCTGGTCACACCATATTGATGCAGCTATAAAGCAGTCAAGACAGCCACCATATTTCATTAAAAGTTTGAGGAGATTTAGTTTGTCAACTAAAACACTTGAAAACTACAGATTTGCTATGGAAAGCGTTCTGACAGGCAGCATCATTGTCTGGTATGGGAGGGGGTGGGCTACTGCAGTGGATCAAAAGAAGCTACAGAAATTTGTGGAATTAGTCAGCTCTATCTTGGGTACTACCCTCTATAGTATCCAGACATCTTCAAGGAGCGGGACCTCAAAAAGGCGATGACCATTATCACCAAGGACATGCCCTCTTCTCAATGTTACTGTCAGGTAGGAGGTACAGAAGCCTGAAGACACACACTCGGTGATTCAGGAACAGCTTCTTCCCATCTGCTATCTGATTCCTAAATGGATATTGAACCCATGAACATTACTTCACATTTTTTATATTATTTCTGTTTTTGCATTATTTTAATCTAACTATTTAATATACATATATACTTGCTGTAATTGATTTACTGATTTTTTTTCCTATATAATCATGTATTGCATTGAACTGCTGCCACTAAATTAACAAATTTCACAACATATGCTGGTGATGTTAAACCTGATTCTGTAATGAATCTGAAGGTAGTATATAGTGACATATATGTATTTTGATAATAAAGTTACTTTGAACTTTGTACATGTCATTACTACCATATGGCAGTGATGAAAGATTCCAATCCCTTAGTATCCAGCTCTTGTGTGACTAGCCAGTGACCAATATCTAGGTTGTAGTCTAAGTGCACTTGTTCTGAAATAGTTTGCTGTGCATTGAGCCACCAGTGCATTGTGATGGTATACCTGCAGTAGTTATGGCATTCAAGTTGAATTCCTGTATCATGAACAACCTTAACATCATGAGATTATAGTATTTATCATCATGGGTTTGAGGGCTGTGAGCCACTCTGTGGTTCATCTGTAGCTTAAGTTTGTTCCTCTATCGTTTACCATCTCATTCTTGCTTGGTCATAGTGCATTCTAAGCCATTGCAGATTTTAAAACCAAATTTATGAATGAATTCATCTTATAATTTGGCCTTCATGATTAAAGATGAGTTTTTTACTCCATTTTTATGGGTTTGGAGGTAACTAATAAAGCTTTTTTATTTATTGAGATACTGTGCTTCCCCCAGCAACCTCTAATCATAAGATGATTTACATGACCAATTAGAGAAAACCCTCAGATTCCATGGGGAAGACATACAGTGACCTTAAAAGATGATGTTGGAATTAAACCCAGAACTCCCGACACCCTGAGCTGTCATAGCGTTGCAATAACTACGATGCTGCAGTGGCTACTGCAGGAACCTCAGACTTAATTATATGTGAAGCAGGTAGTTTTTGATAGTGTGGATGAGTAGTTTGTTTGAGATGTACTGCAGTCATTCCCTGAAAGTAACTGGAGCATTCTCTTTGTCTTACTGGAAGTCCCTTGCCACAATACAGTTCAAAGGGTATTGCTCATTTTGGGGAGGTGGGTTGGTGTTAAAACTCAAGCACATGAACAATGAGAGCTAATGAGAAGTGGATTTCAAAGACTTTTCAGAGACAACATTGGTGGTACTTCTTCAGTACTTTGAGGTGGGCATCATACAGTAGGTTGCGCTCTTCTCCAAAGCATCAAGTAAACCAGGGATTTCTGTGGCTCAGTAGACCATTACTATGGTGCTGTGTTTGAAGTTTTGGTTTCCCTACATTGTTTTTCTAAGGTGAAGTTTGTCTTTGATAACTACTTCACTAAGAAGTGGATATGAGATATGAATAGTGATCCACAGTTAATAGTGTCTCAGTGGATTTTGATTATCAGGGTTTGGTATTGGGCCACAAGTCAGCTTAGGAAGAGGTCCTTTGTCATGTGGATATTTAGTGTAATTATCCTCATAATAGGGTTAATTGAAGGAGTCAATGACCACTTTCTAAATGTACACATATTCAAATATCATCTACGTACTATAAATTGATAACTGAGGTTGGGGTGTACTTGGTTTTGGAGAGGAGACAGTGGAACTTGAAACTGTTTGTCCTGCAGATTAGCTGTACTCCTCAGGGAAACTTGTCGGAGAGGAAGTACAATGTTGCAGTGGGAAAAATTGAGAATATATTTGTAAGATGGCACAGACCTGCTTAACTCCATTCTGCCCTAGTGACAAATACAGTCGGCCCTCCTTATCCATGGATTCAACCAACCGTGGATCGGGAAAACCTGGAAGTTCTCTCTCCAGCACTCGTTGTTTGGGCATGTACAGACTATTTTTTTCTTGTCGTTATTCCCTAAACAATGCAGTATACCAACTATTCACATAGCATTTACATTGTATTAGGTATTATAAGTAATCTAGAAATGACTTAAAAGTACAGGAAGTCCCTGGGTTATGAATGAGTTCCATTCCTGAGTACGTCTTTAAGTCAGATTTGAAGGCGGAACAGGTACATTCGGTATTATTTAGCGTCAGTTAGTCAAACGTTTTTCTTAGTATATAGTACATATTTTACCTTCTATGCATATAAAACACTTAAGAAACATACGTATTTCAATAATTAAACCACTGTGTTGCTTAGTGATAATTGTAGCTTTCATCGGGGCAGGGCCTTTCACACACTCCATTAAAATTGTTCCGATTGTTGACCAACTGTAGCCTAATGCTTTTCCAATGACTGATGGCGTTTCACCTCTTACCGATCACTTTATTACTTCCACCTTATTTTCAATCGTGATCGTGATTATTTTCGTGAACAGAAACACTGCGGATTCAGAGCTGCACTGCACCGAGACATGTTAAAAAAAAAGTCCAGAGTTCTGCTGGGTCCTAAGGACCACCGCACTGAGCCAGGTTAAATTAGGGACTTAAGCATCCACGTTTTTTGGTATCCTTGGGGCGTCTCGGAACTAATCCCCTGCGGATAAGGAGGGCTGACTGTATATTTGGACCATGGCTTGCATGTCATTTTGCGTTTTCATTTCCAGAGCTAGTTAACTTAAAGAGAATTCACTGTTGTCCAGTCTAGAGAGGTGCTAAGATTGTAGTGGCTTATAAATTGTAGTGAAAAGTGTATGATTGACTTTTTCTACTATCCATAGTAATTGGTATCCACTATCAAAGCTGAGCATTACTGGCACCTTATTCTATACAAATTTTTGCAATAACGATGGATTCTTTAAGAACTTGAACATCTTGTTTGCTTGTAGGAGTTCCATGCTCTTTGGCGATCTAAGTCACTGAGCAGCAGTATCTAAGCTGGTGGCTGAGAGTGCAAAACTGAGTGATTTTTATCATCACCTCCTTCCACTTTTTCACTCCACAACCTTCAATATCCTTCAGTTTTGGCTACCTTAAATGGGAAAATTATGATGGTAAATTGATAGTGTGGCTTACCAGAGGAAGTAAAAGGTTTATGACTACTCCATCTGCAGCTTGTAAATCAGAAGAGATTATGGGTAGTAAAATGGTTTGGCTGGGAGGGAACTACTTTGGATTTCGGCATTACCAATCAGAGTCTCAGTGATAGACTGAGATGTCCCTCAATAGGATCTAGGATTTCTGCTCCTCCAATTATTTACATCTGTATACACTATGAGGTAGCTTGTCCCTCACTTCTTTGATCCAAATATGAATCAAAGAGATGAATTCTAGAAGGGGGATGAATGATACATTAAGGAGCCCTAGAAAACTGAAGTCACTGGTATCAATGGGGAAACATTCCAGTGTTTGGATGCCACCGTACACATTGATTATGGATGTTGGAGGTGAATGATCTGAGCCGCAGGTTATCACCACAGGCCCAATCATTTACAACTGTATCATAATTGACCCTCATTTAATCAGAAAAAGAAATGTTTGCTAATGATGGTACTATGTTCAACACTATTTCCACAGCAAGTGAGGCAGTCCATGTCTACATTGACTAGGATCTATGCCGTACACAGGCATACGTCAATAGGTGTCCAGTAACATTCGCATCACAGAAGTGCCATCAAAGGTCATCTCCAAGAAGAGAGAGAACAATCCCCTTCATATTTAATGGCATTCCCATTGCAAAATCTTCCACCAGGAATATCTTTAGGGTCAAATGTCCAGAAAATTAATTGGACCAATCACATAAATACCATGCCTACAAAATAGGTTGGTGACTGAGAATCCTGAGGAAAAATGACTTGCCTCCTGAAACAATGGATTATTTTCCAACATTTACAAGGTACCAGGCAGAAGCATAGTGGAATGCCCCTTTATGCTTGGATGAGTCCATCTACAAGACCAATTTCAATACCATCTAGGGCAAAGTGGCCTACTTGAAGAACTCTGTCCACCACCCTAAACATTAATTTTCTTCACCAGTGCCATATGGCAACAGTATAACTTAAGCAGAATGATTTATAATTCCTAATGCCACAGAGGGTTTTTCAGTCCTTGGTGACCATCCTGGTACTCAGACCAATCCTATCAATCTCATTATCCCAATTATTTAATTCAAGTCAAGTCAAGTCAAGTCAACTTTTATTGTCATTGTGACCATAACTGCTGGTACAGTGCATAGTAAAAGTGAGACGACGTTTTTCAGGACCATGGTGTTACATGACACAGTACCAAAAAAACTAGACTGAACTACGTAATAAAAAAAACACAGAGAAAGCTACACTAGACTACAGACCTACACTGGACTGCATAAAGTGCACAAAAAACAGTGCAGGCATTACAATAAATAATAAACAGGACAGTAGGGCACTCTCTGCATTTTCCAACAATATCCACCTATATACTTGGATAATTTATAGTAACAAATTAACCCATCAACCTGTATGTCTTTGTAATGTGGGGACAAATTGAAGCAGCTGCATTAACCCCAGACAGCTGGAGCTATGAGGCAGCAATATGATCTGCTGTGCCAATGTGCTGGTTGTCAGTAGTTAATCACCTAGCCCCAGGACATGGCTATAGTAGTTCTAGGCTAAACAACCTTTACTGCAGTCCATGCTGCATTAAGTAAAGCAGCAGAAAGTTCACGATCACTCCAATGGAATGGATATAGGTGTTTCACGAAGCAAACACACAATCCGCATTTAATTTTTCTGATGTGAAGGAGATTGTATTGTGAACACTGAAATGGTTTGACCCTGAGCTCCCAGTTCAATTTACCTTTACACTTCCACTTTGATCTTTCTGTCAGTGGCCTCCTACACTGTTATAACAAGGCCCATGACAAGTTTGAGGAACAACTCCTAATCCATCTGAGCCGATTTCAAGCATCAAAAGTTTCAAAGGTACAATTTAATGTCAGAGAAATGTTTACAATATACATCCTGAAATGTGAGGAGAGCCCCAAAGAATGAACTACAGTCAAATGTTAGAACCCCAAAGTGACCCCCCCCAGCTTCCCCCTCCCCCACATAAGTGGCAGCAAGCAATCATTCCCCCTCTCCCCACCAGCACAAAAAAGCATCGACACTCAATATGGAATTCTCCAACTTTAGGAAGCACTTTCGTATCACTTTAATATCAGAACTAGCCATCACCATCTGTTATTATTTGGCTCAGTTTTTGTTTTTCTAATTATATAATCTGACAATCCATCAGAAGAGCATTCTGAGTTAAAGTACATTTACCAATATAATGATAGAAAGCAGAAACTATTTCAGTGAAGTTTGTTCTGGAGCACCATGACTATTGGAACTGAATTGAAGGAGTTTTAATGGAGGCATTTGCAATTAGCAAGGGTAATTGTAGACTAGAGAATCATTTTATATCTTTCCTACCCATTATCTTACTTCGAATTTCTGTGGAATTTCAGTTAACTGAGAAATGTCTCTGCTGCAACTTAGCAATGACAATTTAGTGAAGGGGAAAAATAGTTCAATAAGCCCTAAGGAAGATGACAGTCAATGGAAAAGTAGTGCCTGTGAGGTTAGTTGTACATTGCTGTTCTATAAGACCAAATAAATTCTTGCGTTGCATTTCTGAGGGCAATAATGCTAACATCTTTATAAATTATTATTTTATTGTAGCAATTAGCAAAAACACTATTACTGCGCTAGTGACCAGAATTCAATTCCTGCCACTATCTGTAAGAAGTTTGCATGTTCTCCCCATGACCGCATCGGTTTCCTCTGGGTGCTTCAGTTTCCTCCCACTTTCCAAAGAAGTACAGGTTAGTAGGTTAATTGGTCACGTGGATGTAATTGGGCAGGGTAAACTCATTGAGTCAGAAAGTCCTGTTAACGTGCTGTATCTCTAAATTTAAAAATTTCAAGAAGGTGAAAATCAGCATTGATTCATTTAAGAATTACAATAAGGTTGAAGCTTAGGGACAAAAAAAAAGATAATTCTCAGATATCACCCTAGGAGGAAGGGAAAACATCTAAATTAGATGTCAAATTTCCAGCAGGGAGCTATAAACATTGTGATAATAAAGATGAATTTCACATGCTCTCTACCTATTACTTGTCTAGTAAGCAGTGAACATCTTATACTGATGAAAATTATGATGGTATCGTACCCAAATGTATGAATTTTCATGTCATACCATGAGCAGATATTGGTATTCATAGGCAGAAATGAAGTAATTATTAAAATAATAATTTAACCCATTGCATTACCAGTCAGATAACCTGAGAATTAAACTAAACCAACTAAAAGCTTTACAGTAAAATATTAATATCAAATCTATAATTAGCAGCAATTAATACTCAGCTGACACTATTTAAATCCCCAGCACTATTAAATTGAGATATCTTGTAACCATCTTTTGGAATTTTGCACCAATCTGAAAAATTGCATTTCATGACTTTAAACTTTTATTTGTAATCTAAATTTTTTTAAAACTGATAATGCTGAACATCTAAAATAAAAACTGAATGTTGGAAATATTTCAGCAGTTCAGCAACTTCTGCGGAAATGAAATAGAGTTAAAATTTCAGGTCAATGGCTTGAAGCATTTTCTGGTATGTTATTTACTTTTACACGTAATCACCTAAGAATTAAATACTTAGCTCTACCACAAGTTGGCACTATCAATTCTAATGATTTTATGTTTGAGACAGATCTCGGGTGAAAGTACATGAGTGGAGAGGTTGACAGTAAAATCCCCGGTTGCTTGCATGGCAGAAAGCTTCTGGGTTGTGTCATGGTGTGAGCTGACAGACGACTGAACGCAGGTGCGGAGGAACAACACACTCCCAAGTTGAGACAGTAACAAGAGTTTATTCATAGGAATTCCAAACAGAACATTAGTAGCTTAATCAAGCAACATTGCAAGCCAAATCATTCTCAAAACACACACAAGGACCCTTTGATGAGTGCTAACTGGGAGGCTGCTTTAAATAATCACAGTATGCAGAAAACCCGTGCCAATCACAATAAACTTGACAAGATTAAACAGAAAGCAGAAGAGCTTAACAACTTTAGGTAAAACAACAATTAACAAATACAGGTGCACAGACCTACAGGACTCATGACAGATTGCTGCTTTCTACGATTTGTACATGCTGCCTGAATGGGTAGCTAGAGCACTTGCCCAAAACCAGTAGTAACCTTGTTTTCAAATACTTGCTGAATCCTGACAACATTGAGGTGTGAATATGTTTTTAAATGTAGACTAAGTGAGAAAATGATAGTAACTTCCAATTCAAGTCTGAAGGCTAATTAAAGCCTTTTGGAAAGAACTACAGATCATATAGATGTTATTCCTATTCAGTTCTTGGACCCTACAGAGCAGATATACGCTTCCCCAGGCCCCATGAGGAAACATTAGTCTATCCTTACTAATTCTTCAGTCTTAAAGATGACACCCTAGCGATGGTCCTGCAAGTTTCTATCTACTTTATTAAGATCGCTTGGATGTTAACGTTTACAGTCCATTTACCCTAGTCTCGGATCTGAAATCCTTGTTGGCATATTAATTTGCTCATCAGGTATTGTTGCCAGTATTGTTATGCTCAAAATGCATCCTTGGGGTTTGAATAATAAGTAAAGAAGTTCTACTGCAATTTTGTCAGGGTTTAGTAAGAGCACAACTGGATAATTTTATAGGAATGATCTTTTACTTAAAAAGAGGGACATACTTGCTCTAGAGAAAGTGCAGCAAAGCTTTACTAAGATTTAGTTCTTAGGGTAACAAATCCATCATTTGAGTGGAGACTGAGTTGGCCAATCGTCTATTCTGTGAGTTAAAAAAATGGGCGGCATGAAATATAAAGTACACATATATTTTTCTGGGCAAATGTAGGTTGTGTGTATCATTATCTCAAGTGTCTAGGACTTACCGTAGTTTTTGTGAGTGTCAGTATATTTATGACTCCCAAAAGTACCAAGCTTATTGAAAACTCTACAAACAGAAATGAAATGAGATTTCCCAGTGGCTATTCATTTTAATTCTATGGACATGTTGGTCTGTGGCCTCCTCTGCTGTCACAGTGAGGCCACCCTCACGTTGGAGGAACAACACCTCGCATTCAGTCTGCATAGCCTTCAACCTGATGGTACGAACATTAATTTCTCTAACCTCTGGTAATTTCTCCTTCCCCATTCCCAATTCTGGTTCCCCTCTTACTTTGTCCCTTCTCCTCACCTGTCCATCACCTCCCTCTGGTGTCCTTCTCTCTCACTTTCTCCCATGCCCCTCTATCCTCTCCTATCAGATTCCTCATTTTTCAGTCCTTTACATCTTTCACCTATCATGTCCCAGCTTTCCCCCATACCTGGTTTCACCTATCGCCTGCCAGCTTGTGCACGTTCCCTTTCCCCAATCCCCACCACCTTATTCTGACTTCTTCCCCCTTCCTTTCCAGTCCTGGTGAAGGATCTTAGCCTGAAGATTCTGCTGCTTATATATGCAGCCTGACCTGCTGAGTTCCTCAAGCATTTTGTGTGTGTTGCATGGGATGATGTGACTGCTGAAACCCAGCCATACAAACACTGCATGAAAGCTGGCACGAGGAATATGGAGAACACTTCAAGTATCCTTGAACAATACTGGGCTGCTGCTGTCACTGATTTGTATGTATTCTCCTTGGTAGGCAGTAGAACACGTCCAAAACCAGAAGTGTCTTCGCTTACAAATTTTAGTTGAATCCTGCTGACAATGGGGTGCACAGACAATTCTGGTTCATCCTTGCAGTACTTAACTGACAGGTATTAAAGTTTTGGCAGAATACTGGCATTTACAAGCAAACAGGATTTGTCACCAACTGTGAGCCGAAATATTGAGGAACTTGAACAAGAGGGAAATAAATGAAGGATTGTGGAGTGTAACAACAAATTGAAGGAAATCTGCAATTTAGATAGCCTCTTTTTGCTTCAATCTTGCCTAAGAAAATAATAAGTAAAAGCAGTAACATCAACCAACATCCAAAGCTCTCCCATTTCACTACCTAACCTTGATCCTATCATTGGCTATTTAACAATCTCAAAATGAACACTCACAAAAATGCATGTTCCGGTCCAAAGTTATGAATAGGCCCTGACAAAGTGCTATCAAAAGTAAACTATTCATCCAGTTATTCACATTTTCTGCTCTAGTTTTATCTGAGAGGTCCTTCTCCTATTATTGTAGCATGGGGTCTGGAAGACATCTGGACAATTGGGGATAGTGCAAGTAGAAGAACTCTGGTAACTTTTATGATGCAGCAATTATAGAAAACAGAAGATGGAGTAAATTTACCATGTTTCCTGCAATGCAATGAAATAGTCTGGGTTAATGTGCATCACCCCACGTTCTGTCCATTTTCAACCTCTGTGTTCCTGTTTAATATGTGTTTGCTTTATAAGGTCTTGTTTTGTTCACCTTCTGACTCAACTTTTGTGCATGGCATTTTGTTCTCAACCATTTTAGCAACCATCGCAATGAATTCTGCCAAATATTTTATGTGTTCCAGTCTAAGGTTCCCTACCAATTGCACGATGAATCCCAAGTGTGACCTTAGATCCTCCACATTCCACAATGGTGGCAAACTAAGGGCCCCAGCTTCCCACTTCTCTTGGGACTCCCTACAGAATCTAAATTATGCTTTTAACTGTCAATATTCCCAGACCCACACCAGCTTCTAAAACCTCAATGTTCAATATTCTGGGTATTAACAGACCTCATTCCCTGTTCCCCTCCTATCTGACAAATTAGTGACCTATGTTGCTATTTCTTACCCAAATCAACAGACTCCAGGGCACCATGTCACATTTTTCTGCAAGGCAGCACCTACCTCCTGGTCTCCATGTCCATGTATCAACTGTTTTATTCACCCTTAATCATCCCCTGCCGTATGCCTACTAGATACAGTGGTGAATGTTAAATTGCTGAACCAACAGCCAATGCTCTGGACCATCGATCCAGGAAACTGTTCAAATCTTAGCTAAGTAGCTTGGAATTTAAAAAAGACAATTAAATAAAACTTTCAATTTGTGAAAATAACTATTCTCAGCAATGGTAACCTAGAAGGTGGATTAAACAATTAACCCAGACAGTTTTATTGCAATGAAAGAAATACAGAAAACTGGATTGTTGTAAAAATCCATTCGGTTTAATAACAGTTTCCTCAGGGACAAATACGGATAGACAATAAGTGGTGGAACTCTAACAGAAAATTCTGTAAATGCTCAGCAGATTTGGCAGCATTTGTAGAAAGAGAAACAGGATTAATGTTTCAAAATGATCAGATCTGGAAAAGAGCAAAAAGGTAGTTTTAAGTTGCAAAGTGAGTGAACTTCTCTGCAACGTAAGACATCTTTTCAGTCTCTTTCCTCATCCTCACAAAGGTTCTTGCACTTAAAACATTTACACATAATATTGTTTGACCCATTGTTTCCAGCATTTTTTTGTTATTTCAGATTTACAGCATCAGTAGATTTTATTTTGATTTTCATGTACAATAAATTCTGAAAATGCCAACAATAACCAAAGCCTGTAAATAATTTAGAATGATATATTGAGTCCTGAAGAAGGGTCTTGGCCCAAAATGTCGACTATCTATTCATTTCCATAGATGCCGCCTGACCTACGTTTTGTGTGTGTTGCTTTGGATTTTCAGCTTCTGCAGGCTTTCTCTTGTCTATAATATGATATATATTTTTTTTTGCTGTGTTTTTTCCTACCTCCAACTGGATATGTATTCACTATTTTGCTAGCATGAAAAAGTACATAAATTAAGAATTAGGCACAATTATTAACAAAAAAGGAGTAAGATAGATTTGAGAATATATGGAGTTAAGGTATAGAAAAGATTTAGAAATAATCAGACATACACAGAATAATAAATATGTCAGAGGATCATGAGAATATCAATGACAAACAGGATGTTACAGAGTACAGCAATGAATTACAAAGTAGAAAAGAAAGAAAGATGGAAATAAAATGAAATAGATCACTTTCTTTTTCTTTTTTTTCTGAAAGAGCACTTGCATGAGAAACCATCTGAATTATACATCATACATAGTTTATGATTGTTATAAAACAGCTGAATCTTGGATTCATTGTGAGCAGCTATAGAAATGTAATAAACTTTTGGAGCCAGCAGATTGCTTGTATGTTAAATGTCACTTGACACTGATATCACAGCACTGATATATGATGGGCTGGAGATGGCTAAGATGATGGGTAGACCCTATTCTGGAAGAGTATTGTCATTGAATGGCATTTATGGCATTTCAGAGACTCCCTGTGTGGGATTAAAATGCTTCAACTCACTACACTGTGCAACCAACCTGCTCTCATCATCCACGTTTGCCCTTACCTGAAAGCCACATGTGTAACCAAAGAGGGCTTTAGACCTTTGAGAGAGAGGGCTAGAATTAAGTAGAAGAACCAAAAAGAAAGAAGCATGAAGTGGAACTGTGTGAAATGAAGTCATGCTGATCTTTGATTATCCAGTTAGTATCAATGTGGGAACATTGATGAAATGGATTTTCATTTGAGACACTTGAAAGCCCAAAGCACATTCTACTGTCTATAAGCACAGAGTAAAACTGATAAGGATATTCTGATATGAACAACATTTGGGGTATTGTGTACCGGTGACAGTTCATAAAATTCTACACACTTAATCAGACTCTCTGATAATTGTGGATCAGATGGTGGAGATTATTAATGGAAGCCAAAAAGAATTTGAAGGTATTAAAGAAACAAGTACACATTAGGAAAGTAATGGACTCACAGAAACAAAAACAATGTCCAGGAAGTATGCAAAGAAAAAGAGATATCTCATGGATAACAAATAACAGTGACTCCACCAGTCACCAGCTATTGCAGAAGCAGACCCTATGTTAAGTATTTGGAGAACTACTGTATTAAGCTTTGGCCAAGTTAATTCAGACCAGCAGTACCCAAATGAGTTTCGGGATTGTGAAAGTGAACAGTTAAGTAATGGTTTAAACTACTGAATTAACCTTTAAGTTGTTTGAATTAATTGTGATTAATGAAATTTGGGCAGCAACATTGCCCAGTGCATTTTATCACATGCAGCGTTTAGTAGACAACACTGTTTTGATCTTATAATCCTGACCTGCATCTGGGAAAGAAAACTGATCCTTCTGGGTGACTTCAGTGACAGAGTTGGAAAAGTCAATTCAGTGGCAAGGGGGGAGGGGAAATTCTTTCTCTGATAAAATGCCTGGATCATCAGTCTCACTGTCAACAACCTATTTTGCTGGAGACTCAAGACGTCTAACAGAGATATCAACATTGTTATTCTAGGCATTGTCATGCTTTTGATTATGTCATCACCCAAGCAAGAATCTATGAGGATGACTGTACCAGAAGAGTACTTGATCTGTTATTGGGAAATGAACCTGGTCAGGTGTCTGATATCTCAGTGGGAGAGCATTTTGGAGATAGTGATCACAATGTTATTTCCTTTCCCATAGCTTTGGAGAGGGATAGGAACAAACAAGTTAGGAAAGTGTTTAGTTGGAGTAAGGGAAAATATGAGGCTATCGGGCAGGAACTTGGAAGCATAAATTGGGAACAGATGTTCAGGGATATTTGCGTGGAGTTCTGCATAGGTACATTCCAATGAGACATGGAAAGGATGGAAGGGTACAAGATCCGTGGTGCACAAAGGCTGGTGTAAATCTAGTGAAGAAGAAAATAAGAGCTTATGAAAGGTTCAAAAACTAGGTAATAATAGAGGTCTAGAAAGTTATAAGGCTAGCAGGAAGCTTAAGAAAGAAATTAGGAGAGCCAGAAGGGGCCATGAGAAGGCCTTGGCGGACAGGATTAAGGAAAATCTCAAGACATTCTGCAAATATTCTGAAGAGCAAGAGAATAAGACATGAGAGAATAGGACCCATCAAGTCTGACAGTGGAAAAGTGTGTATGTAACTGGAGGAGATAGCAAAGGTACTGAATGAGTACTTTGCTTCAGTATTCACTACGGAAAAGGATCTTAGTGATTGTAGGGATGACTTGCAATGGACTGAAAAGCTTGAGCATGTAGATATTAAGGAAGAGGATGTGCTGGAACTTTTGGAAAGCATCAAGTTGGATAAGCCACTGGGACCGAATGAGATGCACCCCAGGCTACTGTGGGAGGCGAGGGAGGAGATTGCTGAGCCTCTGGCGATGATCTTTGCATCATCAATGGGGACGGGAGAGATACCAGAGGATTGCGGGGTTGCGGATATTGTTCCCTTATTCAAGAAAAAGAGTAGAGATAGCCCAGAAAATTATAGACCATTGAGTCTTATTTCAATGGTTGGTAAGTTGATGGAGAAGATCCTAAGAGGCAGGATTTATAAACATTTGGAGAGGCATAATATGATTAGGAATAGTGAGCATGGCTTTGTCAAAGGCAGGTTGTACCTTACGAGCCTGATTGAATTTTTTGAGGATGTGACTAAACACATTGATGAAGGTAGAGCAGTAGATGTAGTGTATATGGGTTCAGAAAGGCATTTGCAGTGTACCCCATGCAAGGCTTATTGAGAAAGTAAGGAGGCATGGGATCCAAGGGGACATTGCTTTGTGGATCCAGAACTGGCTTGCCTATAGAAGACAAAGAGTGGTTGTAGACGGGTCATATTCTGCATGGAGGTTGGTGACCAGTGGTGTGCCTCAGGGATCTGTTCTGAGACCCATTCTCTTCATGATTTTTATAAATGATCTGGATGAGGAAGTGGAGGTTTTAGGTTAGTAAATTTGCCGATGACACAAAGGTTGGAGGTGTTGTGGATAGTGTGGAGGGCTGTCAGAGGTTAAAACGGGACACTGATATAATGCAAAACTGGGCTGAGAAGTGGCAGATGGAGTTCAACTCAGATAAGTCTAAGGTGGTTCATTTTGGTAGGTCAAATATGATGGCAGAATATCGTATTAATGGTAAGACTCTTGGCAGTATGGAGTATCAGAGGAATCTTGGGGTCTGAGTCCATAGGACACTCAAAGTTGCTGTGCAGGTTGACTCTTTGGTTAAGAAAGCTTATGGTGCATTGCCTTTCATCAATCGTGGGATTGAGTTTAGGAGCTGTGAGTTAATGTTGCAGCTATAGAGGACCCTCATCAGACCCCACTTGGAGTACAGGAAGGATGTGGAAACCATAGAAAGGGTGCTGAGGAGATTTACAAGTATGTTGACTGGATTAGGGAGCATGCCTTATGAGAATAGGTTGAGTGAACTTGACCTTTTTTCCTTGGAGCGATGGAGGGTAAGAGGTGACCTGGTAGAGGTGTATAAGATGATGAGAGGCATTGATCATGTAGATAGTCAGAGGCTTTTTCCCAGGGCTGGAATGGCTAGTATGAGAGGGCACAGTTTTAAGGTGCTTGGAAGTAAGTATAGAGGAGATGTTGGGGTAAGCTTTTTATGCAGAGAGTGGTGAATGCGTGGAATGGGCTGCCGGCTATTGTGGTGGAAGTGAATATGATAGGGTCTTTTAAAGGTCTCCTGGACAGGTACATGGAGCTTGGAAAAATAGAGGGCTATGGGTAACCGTAGGTAATTTCTAAGGTAAGGATGTTCAGCACAGCTTTGTGGGCCGAAGGGCCTGTCTTGTGCTGTCGGGTTTCTATGTTTCTATTTACACCATGACAGATATTCAGTACTCAGGGAAAAAAATGAAGATATTTGAACTATGAAACAGATGTTGGAAGCATTCAATGGGTCAGGCAGCACCAATGGGCAGAGGAACAGCTGACATTTTGCTTTTGGCCTACTTAATCCACTCTGTCATCCCCATCATCCTCTGCCCTAGTCAACATTGGCAACAGGAGTATTACACAAGAATAGGTTTCAAGAATCCTATACAATTTGAAACTCCCCACCATTAGGAGCCACTGAGTGCCCAGTGTTTGTACTAACCTGAATTAGCATCTGTGAAGATATCCTTGGATTTTCTATCCAAAAAAACAGCGGGATTGGTCTCATGAGAGTGACCTGGAGATAATTAACCACAAATACAAAACATTCTTGGATTGGAACTCTACCATCCCTCAACTGAAAACCCATGAATTAAAGAGCAGATGGTGGACAGAAATAGTGCAAGAAGCCAAGAAAGCTCACTTATAGGATGTCAAGACATATGTAAGCCAAACACCAAAAGGGCTACATACTGAGAACCAAGAATAGAGGTATGTCTTTTAGGGATAGGGAGGCAATCAGCACCTTCTTATAGCATTACTTCAACAATAAATTCCCCCACTGCAATTCTGTTCTCTTACATGAACACCCTTGACTCCATTTCACAACAAACTACATATTGAAGTTTGTCAATGACCTCTCAACCAGCACCTCCTGGTGCTGAAGAACTGCCACCCTAATTACAGTCAGAATTCTGTTTATCTAGAAGCACAGTAGCCATGATCTTCCAATGTGATGAAACTTCAGCTGTACTGAAGTTCAACTTCATTGTTGACCTCATTAAAACCTTTAACTTTGTTAACTCAGAGGATCTTGTGGAGCTTCCTTCTCCAATTTTTCTGCCCTTAAAAACTCTTCTCTATTTTATGACCATTACTGGATGGCACAAATACTGTGATTTTAATCAACAAGTTCACACAAGCTCAATCTTGGTGAAAATTCATGTTAAGCAAAGCTGTGACATTGCCCTGCCACTTTACTTTTTTTTCTCAAAAGAATGCTGCTCTAACCTTCAGATTTCTTCCCAGTAGATTGCAGCTAATCTTTGGATGTAAGGAAGCTCTTTATCCTGCATTGTATCCGCTCCAGAACCAAGGTCACCCCAACTTTAGTCACCTCGCTGCAGTACAGAAATGATACTTGCATACGTGTGCATTTGGATGCTAAATTTGAAGTCACCACCAACCTACTTACTAAAACCGGTGAGAAATAGGCCTTAACTTTAGCATCAGCAAAACCAAGGTCCTTTTCCAACCTGCCTCTCACAATTGGTAAAGATCCTTGAAAATGATCATATCTTGGATCCACCTCTTAATGAAATTCACCATCACCTTTCCTGCAGCAATATAATATTTGTCTGCCTGAGGATAAGAAACCTCAAATGCAGCACAACGCTCATTGCTTAATGGGCAGTAGTTATCACTATCTTCTGCATGCTTCTAAATTACTTAGAGTAGGCATCTCAAAGCACTGGAGACATACCATCAACTGTTTCCACAAAATCTTCCAAATACACTGGCAAGATAATCATTTCAAAACTGGCATCTTCTTCCAGGCCAATAGCGCCAGCAGTGAGCCCCCAAATTCATGCCATCAGCTCCACTTTATGGGAATCCCTGTCTTATGAGTTTTTTCAATATGAAGAATGTATGATATTGAGGACTTGTCCATTCATTGGAATTGCAAAAGACCAATGTAGAGTAGACTATCTCCAAAGTTACCCACTCATCTTTCCCAACAAGCAATGGCTGCTCAACCGTAGCAGAATTATAACAAGTCCATTAGCATGCTCTGATCGCTTGAGTAGAAACAATTCATCCCTGATCCTGAACTACTGCCGATTAGAGCAAGGGAGAGAAAAGATATGTTAGCTGTATACGAGCTAAAATTTGGAATTTGTATCAGGTTTGAAATTATAATGCTGCACTTAGACAGGTAGTAAGAGTCAACAATAATTAAAGCACATGTTGAAGCTTCTGAAGAAAAGTTACGAAAAACATGAAAATAACTAATCTTGTTTCAAAAAAAATGATTGAATCCATTTATTCTAATATTTATTGAGCATAGTTTTGATCCAGAAATCACTGTTTGAAAGAGAGGTTGGTGCAACCTCTTAATTTATCCTCATTATGCTGCTTATTGTGAGATAGTCACTCAGCTCATTGGGGCCACTCAGTCTCCTGGAAGCAATTTCATTTATCACATTGCTCTTTTCCCTGCATCCTCATACTCCTTCCACTTAATCTTTCTCAGATCTTTGTTGATTCTTTTTGACATTAATCTACATTAAGGATAAATTATAGTAACCAGTTAAGCTATCAGCAAATCTTTGGGAAGTTGAGGAAAGTAGAGTCTGGAAAACTCACATGGCACTGGGAGAGTATGCAGTCTCCACACAGACAAGAACCTAAGATTAGGGCTGAACTGCATCTGAGCATAGGTCACTGACAGCAGCTAACCAGAATCATATGTCCCGGGCCAATCCTTCACGTTCTCCCCAGGTGTATCCTTCCTCTTCCAGGGATGAGGTCTTTGGAGCTTCTGTTGGCATTTCTGTAGCTCTCAGTTGTTACGGGATGGACTTTCTAGCCCCATGCCCAGTCCTCCTCCTTTCACAGCCAGGCTAGGGACTGCCCATTGTGGAGTTCAAATCACTGCTATTCTATCCAAATTCCATTGTAACTTTTCAAAGGGACTTGGATACTTAAGCTGCAACATTTACCGTGTTATGGGAAAATCTGAAGGATTGACAACAAATGATCTGCTTCTATGCTGATCATTCCACTGATAAAATATTTCAAGAAAGATACTTAACTTACTAAACATCTTACACAATTATGGACCTATGTTTTCCAAGAATGAGATGAATTTCTGGAGCTTCCCAAAGTATTGTTGGCTAAGGAGATTCTACAAGGTAGAAGATTACAGCTTTCAAAATGTATTAGAAGCTATAAACCCCGTAGAGAACTGGGCATGAATTAAAAAATGTACTTGTAGCCTCCAAAAGTCTCATGACAAGAATGCACAATTTCTAGTAAGCATAATTCTGCCATGCCTTAACTAGCATTATCCATGAATGAAAAAAGCAGTAAATATATTGCTGTTTGCACAAAAATAATGTGAACCACATGGCAGATATATCAAGAATGTAACCAACTATCCAGGGGAAGCAAGAAGTTCACTTAAAAATTGGCTCAGTGCAGAAAAGCAAAATGCAATGGAAAACAGAAATTTTAGTAAATGGAGAGCTATGCACATTTGAGTACTAGAGGGTGTCAGCACTGGGTCTCTTTGCTTTTGACAGTTTTGGATATAAGTGATAAAACCAAAATAAACTTGCTAATGATACCAAAATTGGTATTGTGGTTGATTGGGAGGACATAAATTCCAGCATACAAGAAAGCAGGTTCGATTGGAGCAAATGCAGCAAGTGAAAATTAACCAAAATTATGTGTTAAACATTTGAAGATAGCAAATGAGGCATGATAATATATAAATAAATGCTAGAATATTGAGAAACAGGGGAAACTGCATACCCACAAATCCTTTTGCAGGATAGGTAGCTAAAATTGTGAAAGAAGGGGAAAAATATTTGTTTTTATTGGTTGAGAAATACAATACCAGAACAGAGATATTATGCTGTAATTTTTTTTTAAAACAAGCATCAATTAGGCCTGGAGCATATAACCCTTGACTCACCAATGTTCCAACAGTATATCCAGCTCATCTATAAGTATATTCAGTAGTTCAATAGGAATCTGAGATTACTTTTATTTTTAAACAAAGAGAATGGTTGATTTCTGGAATGTGCTTTCAAAGGAAATGGTGGAGCCAGATTACATTTAAAAGGCATATAGGCAAGCGTTTGAATGGGCAAGGAATGGAAGAGTATTGTGCCAATGCAGGCAGATGGATTAATGCAGATGGACATGGAGAGCTGAAGCACCCACTTCTGTGCAGTGTTATGACTTGGCCTCTGTAGCTCTTCGTAATAGAGAATTCCAAATATCAATCACCTTTTGTTGTGTAAAGAAATCCTTTATAAAGCTATTTGTGTTCTGAAACTATTCCCATAAGGTTTAAATCCTCTACAACAGGAAATGTTATTGAGGATGTTGCTAGGATTAGAGAATTACAATCATGAGAGGAGACTCAAGAATAGCAAAGAAGATTGAGAGGAAAATTTAAATAGTTGTATAAAACTGTAAAAGGCTTAAACATATTTCCCTTAGCAGAGAGGTCAGTCATGAGAGAATATATTTGACTAGCATGGTTAAAGTAGTCTGAATAGCCATAACTAAATGTAATTTCATGTCATTTCAACCATTTGCATTTATGAGAGGGTATGAGCTCCAAGATGGCGACATTGGCATCTGATCAATGTTTCCGCTAAGAGTGCGTGTGTGCATGCACACACATCTTTTGCTCCTAATGCACAAAGGAATATAAACTGCGCACAAAAGGTTGTTGCCCTCTACCTCATTGGCATGTTAAATATATTTTACAATCGTACACAATCACATTTCCCTTTCTGGTTTTTGATGTGGATGACATTGACAATGTGGAGTTGGCAATATTTGTCAGCAGATTTTAGTACAGGTTTAATTATATTGTTTTTATTTGAAGAAATTATTGATTTACCATGTTGAATGCCAAAAAAGTAAAGGATGTGAAGTGCAAAAGAGCTGCTAGTTCACTTAAAGCAGAATGATTGAATGAAGCAGTAGAAACTGCTATGCCGAAAACTCATGAGGTCAGCAATGTGCAGCTATGAGAAATATTTATGTACAATACAGAAACTGGTGTTACCTGCGTGTATTGACCTGATGTAAAAGTTGCTGGAGAATTTGTAAGTGGGTAAAAGTGGAGTGATATTTGGGAATTTGTCTTTTTAAAGCATCATTTAGCAAACAAATCACATACGGACGGTGTGCAAAAGCTCCAGTGAGAAAATCCCCCATTACCCACTACAGGCCCTGCGTATGCTTTGTGAGAGTGCAGATGAACAAGAGCGAAATCGATCAAATCAGAGGAGATCAAATTGACAGTTATTTTATTTATTTTAAACAATGAACGACAAACTGGACTTGGTCGTGTATTATTCTTAGAATAGCTTCAGCTTGACTTCCACTTTAAAAATTCAGTGTGCACATGTTGTTATCACTGGACAAAAAAAATTGCACAGTACAAGATGTTTGCACGCACTAGTCATTACGAATTGGAGGGAACATTGCACCTGAAATAATGAATTTCCTGCTCACTATGTTTCTGACCAGTATTCAGTATACACATGCATTGCCCTCTTTAATACAGTAACAACCACTCTGTATGAATGCATGCACCACAGGCACCTGTTTGGGTCCATGCAGCTTTTCATAATGCCCAGCAATAGGTGTTGCTAAGTCCAAATTCCTCCCTAATGATAAAAAAACTCCCTCACTGATATAAGTGTATATAATTGAATTTTTTCCTTACTGCTTATTTATTTGCCTCTGTACCAAATTGGCGATTCTGAGGTAACTGTTGATATTGATTTTATCCAATGTAATTGTTTCAAAGAAATGTTGTGAATGACAGTATATCATCTGCTGTTAGTTTGTAATGACCACTGCTCCTTGGTACCTGCAAACAATATGGGTTTCCCTGGTAATCTCTACCAGTGATTTCCTGGTAGTCAGGTGACTATGTTGGCCTGGCACTATATTAAGTGCCATTCCCTATTTTAAAAGTTTAGTTCATTTCTGTTTATTCGGCAGCTTAGAAGTTCAAGCTTTTTATCTGGCTGCACAGGTTATAACCATTAAGATTTCATTTTTACATAACTTTATAAATTTAATTACTAACTAGAAAGCTTTCCTGTTTATTTCTCCCATCCATAGCTTCTGATGTTGTATATTGTTCAATTTCTTGATTATGATTGCTTATGTGTGGTGGTTTTACCTTTTTTTTCTAATGCAATTATTTGGATTTTTAAAGATCACTTATTTTTGTAGCTACCCACCATTCCTGCACACACTTTATTTTTTAGATTATTGCTGACCCATATTTTAACACTGTTACATCACTTGTACTTAAATCTTATGACAGACATGTCTATTGTGTGCTTTTCTCAGTGATGTCACATTTGGAAAAAAAAAGCACATCTCTCCAAAGAAATAAGAAAATTGTGGCTGTTGGCTGATACTATTATAGCATCTGCAGGATCTTGTGTTTATGCTATTACTGTTTGGTTAGCTATGTGCATTAGTTTATAGTTATTCCTTTGGAATTTTAAGTCAATCACAAACTAGTTCCATGGATGAATAAAGAGAGGACTGTATTGAAAGTAAATACAAAAGTGTGCAATAAAGAAGGATGAAATAAGAGAATATAGAAAGGTTAGAATCAATCAGGTTTATTATCAGTGATGTGATGAAATTTTGTTTTGCAGCAGCTGTACAGTACAAGACAAAAATTACTATAAGTTACAAAAGCAAATAGAATGAAAGATGAATAACAAGATAACTTTCATGGACCTTGCAGAAATCTAATGGTGGATGGGAAAAAGCTGTTCCTAAAACATTCAGGCTCCTGTACCTCTCCCTGATGGTAGTACTGCAAAGAGGGCATGGCTTGCATGGTGAGGGTTTCTAATGATGGATGCTGCCTTTTTGAGGCATCTCTTCTTGAAAATATCCTCAGTGATGGGGTTGGGTGGTTTCCTGTGATGGAACTGCCTAAGTCTACAGCCCTCTGCAGCCTCTTGGTTTTCTATGCATCAGAGGCACCATATTAAACTGTGATGCAACCAGTCAGAAGACTCTTCATCATATATCTGTAGAAATTTTCAAGAGACTTTGGTGACATCCCAGATATCCTGAAATTCCTAATGAAGTAGAGCTGATGGCATGCCTGCCTTGTGACTGCATCAATGTGTTGGGCCCAGGATAGATCCTTAAATGTTGACAGCCTAAAATTTTAAACTACTGAGCCATCAATGATGATGGATATGTGTTCCCCCAGCTTGCCTTTCTGAAGCCCACAGTAAGTTTCTTGGACTGGTTAATGTTGAGTGCATGGTTGTTTGGAAGCCACTCAACCAGTCAATCTACCTCACTCCTGTGTGCCTTATCGCCTTCTGAGGTTCTGCCAACAATGGTGACATTGGTGAAGTTATAGATGACATGGTTTTGGTAAACAGCCATGAAGTGCAATGTGTCACTAGAGATTAATTTTCTGCATTGCCAGTTAGACTTCTTCCATGCAAAGCTTTGTATTATTAGTGGCAAGCATGGTGAAAGGTTTCACCTAGACATTTCGGTCATGGAGAAACCATTTCAGGGCAACTGGAATAAATCAATGCTGTGGGACACTTAAGCGAAAAGCCTCAGACACAGTACTAACAAAAATCATCAACAAAATATTTTTAACTTTGTTGAACTTTTGCAAAATGTCAGTACCTGTTATGCAATTAAATGCATTATATTCAATAAAAGTTAATTACTTGTTTCTCCAAATTCCTATGTGATACAAGTAGTTTGAAGTTATATTTGTGTTGAGCTTCAAGCAGTCTATCACAAACAAAACAAAAGTCTGAAGAAGCAACACTTTCAACAAAAATTTGTTGTCCAGTGTTGTTGAACAGTGTTATTTAACCAGGGAGACTAACCAGAGTTGATATATAAACAAAAGTGAATATTTTGTAATGTTAGAACATAGAACAGTATAGCAAAGGAATATGCCCCTTCAACCCAAAATGTTGTACCAAAGTACATTAGTACATTAAATGTCCTACAAAATAATCCCCTTTGCCTACTCAGAGTCCATAGCCCTTTATATTCTGCACATTCAATACCTATCCAAGACCTCTTGAGCACCTCTATCATATCTTCTGTCACCACCACCTCCCCAGGCAGTGCATTCCATACACCACCTCTGCAAAAGAACGTAACCTGTACATCACCTTTGAACTTAGCCCCTCTTTCCTGCCTGGCTCATTGACTTCCTTTGCTTGGAGCAGACTTGTTGGGCCAAATGGCCTAATTCTGCTCCTATGTCTTAAGGTCTTAAAAACATGCCCTCCGCTATTAGTCATTTTTACTCTGGGAAAATGGTACTGGCTGTCTAATCTTCCCATGCCTTTCATAATCTTATAAACCTCTATCAGATCTCCCCTCAGCCTCCACCACTCCAGTGAAAACAATCCAAGTTTGTCTAACCACTCCTTATAAAACATGCCCTCTAATCCAGGCAGCATCTTGGTAAGTCTCTTCTGCACCCTTTCTGAAGCCTCCAAATCCTTCTTATAGTGGGGTGACTAGAACTGAATGCAATCCTCCAGATGCAACCTAAGCAGTTTTAACAATGTAACTTACTGACTTTTGAGCTCAATTCCTCAACTGATAAAGGCAAGCATTCCATGTGCCTTCTTTACCACCCTATCCACCTGTGTCACCACTTCTAGGGAGCTATGGAGCTGGATCCCAAGATCCCTCTGAACGTCAACACTTAATGGTCTTTGCATTCACAGTGTACCGTCATTTACATTTGATCTTCCAGAGTGCAACATTTTACATTTGTCCACGTTAAACTCCACCTGCCATTCTCCACCCACATCTGGAACTGATCTTCTGCTGCATCTTTTCCCAATTTTCTACACTATCCACAACATTAATCATCATATCGTCTTTAAACTTACTAACCCACATTTGCTCTTGAGGTATGTTTAGAGTGCCTTGAGATTTTCTTTTTCATACTACTTGCTAAATATTTTACTTGGCTCCTCCTGGCTTTCCTAATTCCTTCTTGAGTTCTTTTCTAGCTCCAAGTTGTTGTGATTGCACCAGTGCATCTGCTTGTTTACTTCCTCGTGATTAGTCCAATGACAGTGGTGTCATCGGCAAACCTGCACCCTCATAATTTGCTGTGTTCCAATTTAATACTCTCCCACAAGGTCCACACTTATCTATAGCTATCTTAAAATTCATGGAATTGTGGTCACTGTTCCCCAAATATTCTCCCACTAAAGGTCAGTACCTGTCTTGGCTCATTACCAAGTCCAGTATAGCCCTTCCCCTTGTTAGACTATCAAACCATTGATTCAAAAAACCCTCTTGGATACATTTAATTACATGCCATCTAAACCTCTTGTACTAAAGAGGGCACAGTTTATATTAAGGAAGTTGAAGTTATCCACTACAATGAGTTTGTTGTTTGCACTCCTTTCCCTAATCTGCTTGCAAGTCTGTTCCTTAATGTCCTACTGGCTGTTCGGTGGTCTGTAGTATAATCCCATCACACTGATTGCACTTTTCTTATATGAGTTCTACCCATATAGAGCAAGTGGATTAACATTCCATTCTGTCCCTCAGATTTCAACTGTGATAATGTCCCTGGTTAATAGCACAACTTCCTCCCTCTCATCTCCCTTTTATCTCCTTCTCTCTTTTCTAAAACATCAAAATCCTGGAACAGCAAGCATTCCTTCCTGTCTTTGTCTCAACCAAGTCTGCATTATAGCCACAACATCAAAGTTCCATGTACTGATCCATGTTCTAAGTTCCACACCCTTACCCACAATACATCTAGCAATAACTGCACACACACAACCTGTCTGTCCCGTTGTCTCTATTAACTTGCTCCTGCCTATTCTTACTGATCATGACATCTATCTCTGCTCAATCCCTCCACCTTCTGATGGTGAATCTTGATGCTTTGGCAATCCAAGGGTTCTTTGTAAATCAAGAACGAGGCATAAAACTTGTTGCTTATGATCATTTTATTAAATGTTATAACAGCAAAGAACAAAAATAAGAAGTGTTCAGAGAAGAAACAGAAAAGCAGACTAAAAAGTTGCCATGGACTTCTCATTCCCATTGGACCAGACATAACAGAAATTCCATAATAACAACTAACCAATAAAATAGCAAGATTCATTAGTGTGATACCTGTTATTGAAACTAAGACGTTTCTAGAGAAATACAGAGACAACTACATTGTAATTACTGGAGAATTCACTGAGCCACTACATGTACAGTACACAGGTGATTACATAAAAAATAAAAGCAAGCATTAAAAAGTAAAATTGCAAGAAAATAACAATTATAGACCCCATTTCTGTTGCTCTGGTACCCATCCCTGCCAAACTAGGTTAAAATCATCCCAAGTAGCACCAGCAAAGCTCCCAGGATTTTGGTTCCCCTCCAGTTAAGGTGCAATCCATCCCTGTTCTGCAAATCGCTGCCACACAAGAAGAGGTTCTAATGATCCAAGAACCTGAAACCCTGCCCCCTACATCAATTCCTCAGTCACTCATTCATTCATTTTATTTTTCTATTTGTGCTTGAACTACCGCATGGCATCTGGAGTAATCCAGAGATTACTACCTTTGAAAATGTTCTGCAGCTGCTCTGAAACTTCCTCAACCTAGCATCCATGAGGCACCACACCATACTGATGCTTCTCTCAGGGCCAGAGAATCTGTCTTTCCCCCTAATTAATGATCACCTAACACTATTGGTCTGCTTGACTTAACCTTTCCCATTGAGCCTCAAAGCCAACCACAGAGCCAGTGATCTGGTTGCACCCTGTCATACCCCACCCCAGTATCCAAAAGGTGCATACTTGTTGAGGGGAATGGCCACAGGGAAAGCCTGCTCTCATTGAATGATGAAATATGAAATGTTTTTACTTCAGTAAGAACAATCTAAGTGAGACCTACATTCAGAGCAAGGATTGCATTGCTAGAGGCTGTGAAGCTGGCAATGACAATGAACATTTAAGTGCCTAATTGAGCTTTGGCAAGTGTTGAACATATACAAACATCTTGCTATCTGTTGATCACCGTTATATGAGGCAGGTTACTGAATCTCCTGTCAAAGACCAGAAGGGAAGAGAATACAAAGGCTTTATTTGGGATTGCCGGCTTCAAGATACAGGGTACCATTAAGTCCAAAAACAATGCTTTGAGAAAGGGCTCTGCATCCTAACTCTGATCTTTATCACCTGAACCGAAAGTGATTCCCCTTCCCTGTGTCCTCCAGATGTAGAACCAATGGCAGTTAATTAAACAGGTCACTGCTCACTCTCTGGGTCATGGTCATCATGATTTTATTCTGTGGCATACTGCTGTGCCAGCTGCTCATAAGTCATTGCAATGAAACAAAAGTTGACTCCTTTGCGACAATGGCAATTTACTGATAATGGGTCAATGAGTGCTGGACAAGTTGGAGAGCACTACAACTCGTGTTCTTATTTACTTACTTGTCTGTCTGTTTGTTTGTTTGTTTGTTTGTTTATTCATTCATTCTCTTTGTTTGCAGTTAGTCTTCTTTTGTTTTCCTTGGTTGTCAGTCTTTATTTGCATGTAGCTTTTCATTGATTCTATTGTTTCTCTGTTCTACTGTGAATGCCTGCAAGAAAATGAATCTCAGGTTAAATTTACTTTAAACTTTGAACTGTGTGCAACCTATATACACATAGAGAGCAGCAATACACTGGAGACTTTTGCTGTCAAATCTAATGTAGCAGACAATGGGTATGGTGAAACACTGCTTTTACTGCTCAGACTTCAATGGAGAAATGTCAAGACTTCTGGTAGTCTGATGGATTCATGCTAGTCTGTTAGAATGTCATAAGAAGATGAGTTAGATATGGTCATTGTCTCTCCTATGATGTAAAAGTGACTTATTATGACTGAACATTGTATAGACACTCCTGAGCTTCAGATGGAGGATACACCATCACTGGAACAGACGAAACCCAGGACACTACCCTCACAAATTCCAGCTGTGATTTCCTTGGGTGACTGAATCCAGTAACTATAACCATATATCTTCTTTCCAGAGAGAAGTTTTCCCACAATACACATCAATTTCAGTTTTACTAGAGCTCCTTAAGTCATATTTGACTCAATGACACATTGATGTCAAGAGTAATCATTCCCAGATCACTCTTAAGAGTTTAATTTTTGTCCAAATTTGGACCAAGGCTGCAACATACTTAGAGCTGGGTGATCCTGGCAGAATTCAGCAGCATCAGTATTACTTGATAGCTTTGTTGACAATACCATCTCTCACTTTATGATTGACGAAAACATAAGGTAGTGATTTTCCATTTTGTGAACAGTTTTTCGAAGGATGGCTGTGTCATATTGAAGGATGAGCTCAGTGGGGGTATTACAAGTTCTGAAGCTCCACTTCAACAAATTCAGCTTGGATGTTGTAAGGTCACTGCTGTCTTCATTATACTCTGCTCTTTCTTTATGTTATATTGAAAGATTTGAATTTTTTATGGTGAGGACCTCAAGAGAAAAATGGTATATACTCAAAAGCTCTCATTGGTTGATGATGAAATAATAGTTTTACTTCATGTAATAGTTTTACATCCATGTCTGAGCATAGGAGGGATGAAGAGTTCAGTGTGATCTATTGGTTGTGAGATCTCTGCAAACTGTTCATATTTCAACAAGTTTGCAGTTCTGTCCAACAGCTTCACTCTGTCTTTAGGCATGACAGTTACAGCTCCTACTGTCCTCTTTTGAACTCGTCACCGATCCAGGATTGGTCACCTGACCTGAGGTCAATGGAAGGGACATACCACATTGCAAGGTAGAGACAGGGTGCAATACAACTTTGTGTAGCTCATGGTTCACAATGCTTCATGGATACCCAGTTCTGAGCTACTGGGTGTGTATTGAAGTTATCCTATTTAACATGAAGCACATGCTTTGATAGAGGACATCTAGATCCACATGGATTTTATTGACATAAATGTATGTTATAAATCTTTCACGCCACTATTGCATTATCTTTCATTGGTAAGATAATGATTCCTTTCCTTTCTCACATCTTTCAGATTGCACTATGTACAGCAGGATTTGATCTCAAAGCAGTTCTCAATGTAGCAAACATGAGGAAATCTGCAGATGTTGGAAATTCTAGCAACACACACAAAATGCTGGTGGAACGCAGCAGGCCAGGCAGCATCTATAGGAATAAGCACTGTTGATGTTTCTTCCTATAGATGCTGCCTGGCCTGCTGCATTCTCTCAATGCTACAATTTAAATTTTCCTTCAAATAACTGGTTTCTCTAGTGGAATGATGAGCTCAAGCTACCAGTTTTTGTTGTTTGTATTGCTGTATACAGCAGCTTAATTTTTTTGTGAAATTGTTCATTTTTTCACATTTATTTTGCACATTTTATTGCCTTAAACTTTGAGCATACCCTCAGAGTTTGTTATGGGGGTTAGGTGGAAGGAAGGAAATGAGGATAAATAATAAACAGAGACTAAAAAATTGATGCCGGCCTTTGGAAATGTGAGGTTGAGTGGAGGATGCAGGTGCAGGGTAGAACAGTAAGAGGTCTGTAACCAGGGGGAGTAGAGCATCAGAGGCTGGAGAGAATCACTTTGTCTGGTGAGATTGGGCTGCATCTTAGGAATGGAGGAATTGGTGACTATTTTTAATGTAAGGTGTTAAAGGATATAGGAAAGTATATCGCTTAACTTGCTCGCTTTCTAGGCCAGTGCTGCTGGAATAAGACCATGTTGTCCTGGAAATGCACAGCAATGGTGCGTTCATGACAACGTGGTCCAAGTTCCTTTGTAATGTATGGCATGGGAAATAATGTCATCATGTACGTCACTGCCATGGAAAACATTTCTGGAGTTGCAAAGGTGACTCACAAAATTTAATACTCAGTTCTGAGGGAGAAAGTCAGATCTGCAAAATCGCTGCAATTGTGTTTTATTCAGCCAGTAAAAGATGGTGTTCTGCAGATGTACTTATAGTCAGAAAAAGAATTAATTGTTTCCCAGTCACTTATTTAATTCCTTGAGTTGACCTTCACGAGGGGACTAGTTTTCCAATGGATTAGTCAGTAATTGTAAAATGCTCAGGCATGCTCCAGTAGGGTAGGAGAGCAGAAACCAATTACAGCAGAGATTAAGATTTGAAGTGAGTGAATGCCTACTGCACAATGTCACTATGGAGAAGTCCTCAGTACATTGCTTGCTATCAAGGTTCCCATTCCCCCTTCTTCCTTTGAATACAGTTGTCAGGCAACTGGACCACTTGATAACCTGCCACTCTGGTGAATTTGGGGCATACACACTCCTGGTGCAGTCAGCTGCCCTTTTGATGTTCTCATTGAATGTGGATTTAAATAAATAGATTGAATTATATTGTTTTTTATTGTTTTTACTTTTAGTGTGATATGCTTTCTCTAAACAAGGCAACCTGGAGATAAAATAAGTAGCAAATGCTCTAAAGATTGACACAACTCCTCCGTTAAGAATACATTGGATTTGATGAGTTATAAAAGACTATTCCATCTATTCTTTTTCATTCCTGAGAGAGATCAATTAAGTGAATTCCTCTTTGTAGATCCTAGTCCTGAAGTTCATATTGCAGAAAGTATTCAATATTTGATTTGGGTGACATGGTAGCCTAGCGACTAGCATAACACTATTACCATGAAGGCAAATTGGGTTCAATTCCGACCACAGTCTGTGAGGAGTTTGTATGTTCTCCCTGTGACCATTTGGGTTTCCTCTGGGTGTTCCAGTTTTCTGATACAGTCCAAAGATACACAGGTTAGTAGGTGAATTGGTGACTTAAGTGCATGGGCTTATAAGTTGGAAAGGCCTGTTTCTATGCTGTACCTTTAAATTAACAAATTAAAGTAAATAAACTACCCACTACATGGCCAGTGTCAAATTTTGACGTCCTGCACACCACAGTTCCAGAGGAGAGGTTGGAATATGCATAATTAGATGCTTGGCAAGGGTCAATAAAAAGAAGTTAGGTTTAAGCAGAACAGACATTGCGTGAGTTGGTCACTGTTAGAGTGGGGATTTCGGGTTTTGGCTTATAGAGGTTTCAGCGAGGAGAGGTGGAGTCTGTAGGTAGATTTTTTTTGTTTTATTTTTCTTTCTTTCTTTCTTACTGCACAGTTAGAAAAGTGAGGATGCCAGGCAGGATAGTGGAATGCTCCTCTTGTGTGATGTGGGAAAGCAGGGAGATCTCCTGTGTACCTGAGGACTCACCTGCAAGTGGTGCATCCAGCTGCAGCTTCTTTCAGACTGTGTTAAAGAAATGGAGCTGGAGCTGAATGATGGACTCCCAATCATTCAGATACTTAAGGGGTTGATCGACAGGACTTATAGCGAGGCAGTTACACCCAAGGTAAGGACATAGGTAACTGGGTGACCATCAGGAGGTAAAAAGCCGACAGACTACCAGTGCTTTGGATACTGTTGGGGGGATGGCCTAGCAGAGGAAAGCCACAGCGGTCAGTTCTCTGGCACTGAGTCTGGCTCTGTGGCTCAGGAGGCAAGGAAAGAGAAGAGACGAGCTGTAGTGAGAAGGGAATCATTGATTAAGGGAACAGACAGGAGGTTCTGTGGACGAGAACGAGATTCCCATTTGGTGCCAGGGTCAGGGGCATCTTGGATTGAGTCCACAGCATTCTTAAATGGGAAGGTGAGCAGCCAGTGGTCATGGTCCACGTCAGCACCAACGACATGAGTAGGAAGGGTAACAAGATCCTGCAAAGTCATTTTGGGGAGTTAGATGCTAAGTTAAAGTTCAGGACCTCCAAGGTTGTGATCTCAGGATTGCTAACAATGCCACATGATATTGAGGACAGAAATAGGAAGATCATGCAGTTTAATACATGGCTAAGGACATCGTGCAGGAAGGACTTCAGATTTTTGGCTCATTGGGCTCTCCTCCAGGGAAGATGGAATCTGTATAGAAGAGATGGTTTGCACCTGAACTGGAGTGGGACCAATATCCTTCTGGGAGGGTTTGCTAGTGCTGCTGTGGGGTTGGGAGTGAGGGTGGTTTAAATTTGAGTTGCAGGGGGATGGGAACCATAGCTCCAGAGCAGATAATGGAGTGATTATAGCCATTAATGATACTTGGTTGCAGGAAGGGCAGGTCTTGTCAGCTCAATGGTCTAAGGTTCTAATTAAGGAAAATTAGAACCGATAAATCCCCAGAGCTTGACAAGGTGTTCCCTTTGATCCTGTGGGGAGCTAGTGCAGAAATTGCCCTAGAAGAAATATTTAAAACGTCCTTAACCACAGGTAAGATGCTGGAGGATTGCAGGATAGCTAATGTTGTTCCGTTGTTGAAGAAAGACTTTAAGAATAAACAAGGAAACTTGGCATCAGCAGTGAGTAAATTATTAAAAGTTATTCTAAGGGACTGGATATATAAGCATTTGGATATACAGGGGCTGATTGGGGGTAATCAGCATGACTTTGTGCATGGTAGGTCATGCCTATCCAATCTTATAGAGTTTTTGAGGAAGTTACCAGGAAAGTTGATGAAAGCAAGGCAGTGGATGTTGTCTGCAGTGCTGCATCCATTGCTGTTTGTGATCTGAATCAACTGTCTGGATGCTAAGGTGGTAAACTGGATCAGCAAATTTGTGGATGACACCAGGTTGGGGATGTAATGGACAGTGAGGAAGACCACCAAAGTTTGCTGTGGAATCTGGACCAGCTGGAAAAATGGCAGATGGAATTTAATGCAGACAAGTGTGAGGTGTTAGACTTTGCGAGGACAAGCCAGGGTAGGACTTATGGAGTGAGCGGTAGGGCTCCGGGGAATACGGTAGAACAGAGGTATCCGGGAATACAAATATATAATTTCTTGAAAGTGGTGTCACAGGTAGATGGGTCATAAACAAAGCTTTTGGCACATTGGCCTTCATAAATCAAAGTATTGAATACAGGAGTTAGGAATTTATGTTGGAGTTGCATAAGACATTAGTGAGGGTTTGGAGTATTGTGTGCAGTTTTGCTTATCTACTGCACCTTCAGGAAAGATGTCAATAAGATTGAAAGAGTGCAGAGAAAATTTACAAAGATGTTGCTGGGACTAGAGGACATGAGTTATAAGGAAAGATTGAATAGGTTAGGACTTTATTCCCTAGTGCATAGAAGAATGAGGGGTGATTTGATAGAGATATGCAAAATCATGGGGGGGTGGTAGATAGATAGGGTAAATACAAGCAGGCTTTTGCCTCTGAGGTTGGGTGATACTCAAACAGTTAAGGGTGAAATGTGAAGAACTTAAGAGGAACATGAGGGAGAAGTTCTCCACTGAGAGGGTGGTGAGAGTGTGGAACGAGTTGCCAGCGGAAGTGATGGATGCAATTTTGATTTCAACATTTAGGAGATGTTTGTATAAGTACATGGATGGGAGGTGTTTGGAGGGCTATGGTCCTGATGCAGGTCAATGGGACTAGGTAGTTTAATAGTCTGACATGGTCTAAATGGGCTGAAGGACCTGTTTCTGTGCTTAGTGTTCTGTGAGTCTATTCTATGATTCCATGTGGGAATAATCTATAACAGTTTCCAACTTTTTTATGAGGGTTACACAAGAAAAAAAAACTTTCCATCTTCTGCAATAAATTGATTTAGCCTGGGATTTATAGCAATTGTCCATCTATTATTCTCTTTTAAGGGGAAATCATACAATTTCAGATCATCTTGGCGGCATTAGTGAGAAGTTTAAGATCACCAGGAAAACTGTTCAAAGACATGCAAGGGTTGACGGTGCTTGATGTGTCACTTACATATGGGTAGCAGGCTTTATGTTTCCTATAAATGGTTCTTTGTTCTTGTACACAGTTATTGTTCAAATTTTTTAATCAGCAAATACACCTTATCAGCATTTTCTGGGCTTAACACGTGGTGAGAGATAGAATGATTTTGTGGCCTACCTTAGAAGTTAATGAAGTGCACATTTATTTAATGTGCACTTAATTGATCTCTGACTAAACTTTTCATACTAGGTTCAGTTCTAGACCTAACCATCCATTAGGAAAGGTGTCCACTTCCCCATTGTGCAGGTGGTTGTGGATTATCATCATCAAGGCCAATCCCATGCTTCCAGCAAGGATACATGATACCTTAATATGTAGGACATTTTCAGTGACCTGCTCTACCCATAAACACAGGAGATTCTGCAGATGCTGGAAATCCAGGGCAACACACACACACAAAATGCAGGAATCCCAATGAAGGTCTCAGCCTGAAACGTCGACTATTTATTAATTTCTGTAGATGCTGCTTGGCCTGCTGAGTTCCTCCAGCATTTTGTGTATTGTTATGAACCCCATAACTGGGTCACTTACCAACAAAGATAGAGAGGTCCGCTGAAGTCTGATGGTACTATTTTTAAACGTTTTTATTTATAAAGGGGCACAAAAGTAAGGTTAATACAAACATTCAGATAATATACATCGTCAATACTCAATCTAAAGCGCGGGTATAGTAGTAATCAACAATAAGAAGTAGCTCTATCGTTTGTCTAGGGGTAAAACTATTGTCCGATGGAAATATAAAAGTCTCGCCAGTTCATGAAGGCTTTTAGCCATTGGAGGGACCGCTGGGTGTTCACAGGTTGGAGAGAGAAAATAAACTTGCCAGCCAATTGGACTCAAAGCGTTGAATCGGGAACGTGAGTTCTCTGTTGTCAGTTTGGAATCCTTTTCGGGGTTATCAGCCACGCATGTCCCAAGCTAGGGGAACCGAATCACACGTGGCTCCCGAACAGCTTCCCGTCCTTACGGGAGCAATGAGCGATGGTGTCTCCGTCCGGTGCGTCGCTGGGATACTGCCTCCTGCAGTCTCCTTTTTATCATGACTGGCAGATTTGAAAATGTCAATCAAGGTAGGGTGATACAATCCCCACCCCACATTGCCCAAGGGTGTCCATGTCCCTGATAGCTGGCACGTACTATAGAGTTGCAATTCACACAGGTGCCTCTAAGAACAATGGTCAAATCCGTTGCATTGTCTCTCATTTCCTGGGTCCAAGACCCGAATTAATAGCGATCTTGCGATTCTCCGGAAGGAGGGGGCTGGTCCCGCACCCTTCGGCCCCTCAGAGCTGTGGTACATTCATAACAGTATGTTCATCTGCTCTCCCCTTATGGTTGGATACTTAGATCAAGGGCTACAATTAACTAGCGGCTGCTCACAGCAGTGTGCTTTCCGATCACTGCTTCTGAATGTAGAAACTGCAAAGACCACACAGGTAGCAGAATTGTGGAAAATGCCAGTGCTGTTCCAAAATTCAGATTTTATTACTTTCATTAGTCTAGGAATGAACTGCAGTAAAACTGTGGAGATTTCATCATGGTTTGTTGCATGTTCCATATCAGCAGTCATTGACACGAGAAGAGCAAAAAGATGAACAGGAACTCAAGGAACCTAAGGCAAAAAAAAGAGATGTTCATGCCTTCAGGTTGGAGGCTACCTAGGCAGAATATGAGGTGGCATCATTATGGCAGAAGAGGCCATGGAGTGACACTTCGGAACAGGAATGGTGATAGGAATTAAAATGGTTGGTCACCGGGAAATTCTGCTTTTGGTGGATGAAGCAGAGGTGCTCAATGAAGTGATCCCCCAGTTTATGCTGAGTCTCACCAATGTAGAGGAAACCGCATCGGGGCACCAGATACAGCAGGTGACACTAGCAGATTCGTAGAAGAAGTGTTGCCTCGTGTGGAAGAACTGTTTGGGGCCCTGAATGGAGGTGAATGGGTAGATGTAGCATTTCTGTCACTTGCAGAGATACGTACTAGGAAGGGAAAGATTAGTGGGGAGGGACAGATGGACAAGAGATTCATAGATCCCTGTGGAAAGCGAAGTATGGAGGAGAAGTAAAGATGTGTTTGGTGATGGGATCCTCTTGAAGTTGGTAGAAGTTGCAGAGGATGATGTGTTGGATGTGGAAGCTTGTGGAGTGGTAGGTTAGAACAAGAAAATCTCTACCCTTATTAAGTTAGCAGAAAGACGGGGTGAGTTTGGATGTCCAGAAAGAGAAGAGATGCGTGTGAGGGCAGGGTCAATTATAGATGTAATGGTGAGGCTTTATAAGGCATTGGTCAGACCACACACACTTGGAGTAGTGTGAACCCCCCCCCCCCCAGTTTTGGACCCCTTATCTAAGAAAGAATGTGTTGGCATTGGAGAATGTCCCGAGGAGGTTCACGAGAGTGATCCCAGGAAGTAAATGGTTAACGCATGAGAAGCATTTGTTAGCTCTGGGCCTATACTCACAAGAACTTAGAAGAATGAGAGGGGATCTCTTTGAAACATCGAATATTAAAAGGCCTAGATAGAGCAGAAGTTGAGTGCATGTTTCCTATAATGGGGGTGCCTAGGACCAGAGGGCACAACCTCAAAATACAAGGATGTTCCCTCTGAGATGAGGAGGAATTTCTTTAGCCAAAGGGGTGATGAATCTGTGGAATTCATGGTCACAGACAGCTGTGGAGGCCAAGTCATTGGGTTTATTTGAAGAGGAGCTTGATAGGTTCTTAATTAGTCACGGTGTCAAAAATTACGGGGAAAAGGCAGGAAAAAGAGGTAATAAATCATCCATGATGGAATGGCAGAGCAGACTTGATGGGCTGAATGGCCTAATTCTGCTCCAATGTCTTATGGTCTTTTGGTCTAAAGCAAACTCAATGACCTTCTTCACACAGCAATCTCTACATCAATGATCAAGAAGGAATGTCCAAGTTACTGCTCAAAATGCATCAAATACTGCTTTGCAGCTGTACTTCCACTGATAATGTGACTTTTATAACTAAATTGCTGATCTAAAGATGTCTTGTGATACTTTTCCTCAGTGGTGTGCAGCTCTTATTGTCATTTTTTTTGAGTAAACACAAAACTCATTTGTATGTCACTCACTTGTATGGGGATTCTCACACCTGTAGTAGATAGCTTCTTGCCAAACTTCTCAAGTTGGATCTAGATGGTCTCCAAGCAAACACCCCTCCCTCTCCCCAGTCACAGAGAACCTACCTCCAAGCACCTTTGAGTGAGTATAGGAGCTGTCTTCTCTATTGCAGCCTCTTTTACTTCTATGGCTGCTGTTATGTAGAATTTGCCTTTAAGGACTGCCACCCATTTCAGATTAGTGTTTTTAAAAAACAATGTCAGAACTTGTGCAAAAGTAACTGTGGTCCCGTTAGGAACCAGGAAAATCCTATTTCATTGATCCATACTTAGATTTGGCCAATTTTATGACATTTTGCTTGGAATCTGGATAGGTGTTAGCTCTAAATACAGTGATGGTTCAGCACGCACAATATAAGAGTGAATGCACGTTACAAGCTTTTATTTTAAATGTACAATTATTTAGTGAGCCCTGTAAAATGGTACTCATCAAGTTGAAAGTAGCCTATGTAAAGTTTAAGCTTATTGTCATAGGCATAGACTGTAGAAAGCAATATAATTGCCATATAAATTAGCTTTTTGCAGCAACAGCAGTTCAGTAAATTACAAACATGATAAGCTTAAGTTAGCATACACTTAAATTAACAGATTATACTTACACAACAAAATAAACATAATGACACTACTGAGAGGGGAAAAGAAATATGGTCCAAGGTAGTATTATGGTTTCTCAGGTCAGGTCAAGAACCTGATGGCAATGGGAATGAAGCAACTACTGAACCTTGAGATTTGGGTCTTCAGGCTCCTGTTACCTCCTGCCTGATGGAAGCATCAGGAAGAGGACTTAGCCTCAATAGTGGAGGTCCCTGATGATGGATATCTTTTTGGAGAAGAATATGAAAGTGACGAAGAAAGGAACTATATTTGAACAATAGTGTTTATGTCCAATACACCTAATAATTAAGTACTTTCAAGAGTGTTTACTGTTGTAACGTAGGAAACAAGGCATGGTTAACAATCAAAGGAAATCCGTGTAAATTAAGGAAACTTGTTAAGATCATTGTAAACACTGTTTATGTTTTGATTTTCAAGGTGGTTGGACCTTCATCTGCAGGATCTTTCCGAGAAAGACCCAGTGGACCCACAGCATTTCGGAAGTGTTATAAACGAGGCGATTTCCCAATTGCCCTAGAACATGGTTCACAAGGAAATCGGATAGCCTGGAAGGTGAGTTGAAGTACATCCTTGACATTTTCTTCTCATCTCAAAGTATCATATCTTACTGTTGAATAAGGTTAGTTTACAAATTAATCAGATAGAGTAGTTTCTCAGTAAATAGGGGTCGGAAAAATGACAGCACTCCTGAGTCAGCTGCCCACCCTTGCTTACAATTAAGTTATATCCAGCAAAAGAGATGAGAAAGTCAGCTTTCCTTAGAGAGTATCCTCTGCTGGCCAATCCATCTCCATTTTTATGAGGACCTGGCAACCCAGGCTATTTAAAACAGTCCATCAAGTGATGGAACAAGCTAAATGCATCAAGCAGGCAGACATTTATCTCCCAGGCTTCACCTTTTCCTGCAGGATGTTTCCAAATGGAAACTTTAATTACTTAAATGGATGGGTCAGGATTGTATGCCCTATGTGCAGAACAGAATATAAATGAAGGCGGATCCATATTCCAGCACCACTTTCAGTTGCTGCAGTTTGTGTCAGCTACTGCACTGATGTGCTGCTTGAAATGGCCCTATCTTTCCCATTTGTCTGACAAAAGGTTAATTAGCTTCAAAACAAATACATTATTTAATGAATGCTCTGACACTGGTATGTACTGTGGTTAAAATAACAGTGGCTTATATATAAGAATTGCAAGGCCATTGAAGTATTATCCTGTCTTGTGTGATCAACCAAACTGCAATTCACATTTTTTTTTACAGAATGGAATACTTTTGTTGGCAAATTCTAGTTTCAGGCTAAGATTTCAGATTTCAAATGTATTATAACCTTCAGTGCAAATACATGTACATTGCACAGGAGAGAAAAAAAAGCATAAGTGCATTTTTTATTTCTCTCATTTCATTCAAGGTTTCAGTACATCAATAAAATGTTGATTAAAGAAAACTTGACAAGCACTTGTAGTGGCTAGATTTAACAATTTTGATATGAGACAATACGTGTCAGGAAATGCACATGTTAAGTGACTTGAAGGAGAAATAGAAACTAATAAAACATTTGTCATGTCAGTCTTCCATATTGTATTAATCCAAACACACAAAATAATCCTTTCCAACAACAACACACACAAAATGCTGGTGGAACACAGCAGGCCAGGCAGCATCTATAGGGAGAAGTGCTGTCAACGTTTCGGGCCGAGACCCTTCGTCAGGATCCTTTCCTGCCACTTTGCAAAGTGAAGGAATGTGAGTAGGTGGAATTGCTGAGTTAGGGAAGTAGTGCTTCTAAAAAGTTTGGAAATGACTTCTTCCAGGATAATTTGTACACTTTGAAGTGTCACCTGAACATTTTTGGCAAAACTATGGCATCCGCTTAAGCTGATTGGAGGAATCTAGCACTGATAGGATCCTTCTTTATTTGGAAACTGTCTGTATCGGCTGATGATCATAAAAAAATGTCAATCTTAAATTTCAAATTTGCCTCTTTCCTTTTAGTGATTGATTATTTGGTGATGATTACCATGGAAAAAAGAAATATGTTTCAAATTTATGTTAGGTCTAATTCTACCAGGACCAGTCCAACAATTCCTGTTTCATGCTGGGCATACCTAGAACTGTAGAGAAGATTGATGAATTTGGCAGGAGCTCTAGCTGATGGTATCATCCTGCTAATTCCATGGCTTTCTGTACATGGAAAAATTCGGCTTGGTGTGGCAACTGCTCTGCCTGTGACCTCAAGGAACTGCAGAGAGTTGTGGACGCAGCCCAGCAAATCATGGACACCAGCAACCCCTCTGTGGACCCTGCCTATACCTCGTACCACCTCAGGAAAGCAGCCAGCATAGTTTAAAGACCCTACCCATCCCAGGCATTCTCTCTCCTGCCATTGGGCAGAAGATCCAAAAGTTCTGAAAGCTCATATCAGAAAGCTCAAGGAGCTTCTACCCTGTTAGTATAAGACTATTAAATAGTTCTGTACTATGGTAAGATGGACACTTGACCTCACAATCTACCTTGTTGTGTTATTGCACCTTATTGTTTATTTGCATTGCACTTTCTCTGTAGCTGTTGCACTTTATCCTGCATTCTGTTATTGTTTTGCCTAGTCCTACCTCAATGTACTGTGTAATAAGTTATTCTGTATGAATAGTATGTAAGACAAGCATTCTGTACCTTGCCAATAAACCAATTACAAGTCCAATTTCAATTCTGTATATGGAAGAAAATTAATGCAGGAAGTATACCACCTCACTTAAAATTTCAAAAAAATTAAGATATAAAAAAAAAGAGTGCTAAATAGTGTTTGCTTCCAATTGTTCCTCCACTAATTCATCTTGCCCAGATGTTCCTACAAAAAGAGTGATTTGTGGAAGGAAGATAGACAACCCTATGACTATATGAGGTGACTGTCCTGGAATCATTTTGATGCAAAGCATATAGAAGCAGCTGAGGGGAACCAGAGGTCTCAGCTGCCTTGAACTGACTTTGAGTTGTAATAGTGGGGAGCAGGTAATTCAAGAAGATATCAATGATAATTTTGCATCTATACAACAGAGGAGAAAAGTGACATACTTGTTCGCAGTAAGAGGCTGCGAACAACTAGAATACAAGTTCTTTCTGAAAGTCCTGCCATGCACCAATCTTTAAACTCTGAGTTCTATAGGTGCTTGCAGAAGCTGAGTTAGTAATGGTTGTAGTTTATCAATTTCAATCAGAGAAAGAACTGTAGGAAGCTGAGTGAAATCAAGCTTCTCACACAGCACAGGCTGCTTGTAGAAAATAAATTGGCAAGCAAGCTGAATACTGAAAATTCTATTGCATTGATAAATGGAATAATTTTATGCACTTTGAAATATCTGTAACATTGTATTGTGTAACAAATATTGTTTTCAATAATAGAAAAACCATGAGAATGGCTATAGTAATTTTTAAATGTATTTTGAACAATTATATGAAATGGCCTCATTTTGTTTGTAATAATTCCTCATTAATTGCTTTCCTATGTCCTTAGAAGATTTTAGGAATGTATATAAATGCTTTGCTTGTATCTGTTAGGATTTGATACTATTCGAATTCAGAGTGAGAGAGAAGCTTACATCGTATGGTAGAATCAACATTTTTATATCTAGTGTTTCATTGTAAAGTAGCTTTGTTCTATATAAAATTGAACTGAGTGGTAAAGGCTCACCAAAGCAATGTGCTAACATAGTTCTTGTTCAAAAATCATACAACATCTACATAAGTAACTATAAAGTCTACCTATAGTTCAAACATTGTAAAACATTTTGGTGTATCTGCTGGGAAACCATTTGAGGCTATACTGGAGCATATCAGAAAGTGCAGCAAATCTGCAACAGTTGTTTCTGGTGCAGGCAGCAGGACAACTTTGTTCTGCCTGCATTGTTTACAGCTGTGTGTAGTTAACATTAACTGTGCCATACATCGGTTTTTAACTTCCAAAGGAGAACAGATTTTATGTGTAGCTAGCAACACTTAAAGCTAGCTTAAGCTTCTTAAAGCCAGGCTGCACCTTTGAAAAGTGAGATGACTTGTGAATGTCCCATTTACTGACAGGTGTTTTGAACTTTTTCTATTCTGAGACATTTTGAAGACTGGAGCAAATGAATGATGGTAGGATGCATGGGTTTCAATTTAGAAGCTTTGGTAGAAGAGATCCAAAATAAACACAGATGTACTGCATCTTTAAGGAGCCAAATAGTCTGTATGCCAGATAACTAGAAGCTTAAGGGAGCAAAAAGCTCAGATAGCCCCTGTCAAGAGTCTTGCCTCAAGAGCCCTGATGCAAGAATTTCCACCACCTTCTCAGGCTACATCCACACTACACTGGATAAATCTGTAACTGAAGCTTTTTCTCTTCGTTTTTACCCTCCATCCACACTAGAACAGCATTTTCATCCCCCGAAACCGGAGCTTTTCAGAAACACTTTCCAGGGTGGGTATTTTTGAAAATGCTGCTCAGGCAGGTCAGTGTGGACGGGGTAACCAGAGACTTCTGAAAACGCTATCAGACGGCAGCGCACTATTTCATTATTTTCTTGAACACAACCTAACAATTTCAGAACAGACTGCAACAAGACTGAAGCCAGAAGAGTTAGAAATGTACTCACCAAATACTTTGACCCATAACTTACTGAATAAATAAGTATACTCACTTTGCCCTGTTTTCTGTCCTTGCTCGTATAAAGGTGGTTTACCTATTTACCTACTTTGACAATAGATGTGTAAAAGCCTAATGTAACATTGTATGGAAATACAAGATAACACTGATGCAGACATGTTTTTCACATTTAACAAGGTGCTTTATTAATGCAACAGAGTTGGTCAGTTTTTCAATGTTCGTCTTCAGCCGGGCCAATCTGTCCGTGAACTCCCTGTCGGTTGTCTCCGTACGCTCCAGTGTTTTGTTTTCTTTTACTTTAAAGTTCTCCTGCGCGAGAGCCAACAGCTGTCCGTCGTTTTAAGTTTTTCTAGTCTGTAACTACACAAATGCGCACTTTCACACCGAGATTCGACACCAAACAGGTCGCTTGTTTTCGGTAGATGTGTCCTGCACATGCGCAGTAGGAGGAGATACACCGAAATCTCCGTTTCAATGTAGACAGAGATACTTTCAAAAATGCATAGTGTGGACGCCTATCATTTTTACGTGAAACCAGCGTTTTCAAAATTATCCGGTCTAGTGTGGATGTAGCCTCAGATACTTAGCACTCTTGCAAACCTTGCACCTACATACCACAGCTTGCACACATTACCATCAAATAATTCATGAAACACATCACCCGAACAGATTGTTCAACATTCACTATCATACTTCCCTCTCTTGGAGTTGGTTTATTATTGCCATGTCTATCAAGATATGCTGAAAAGCACATCTTTCCTACTGTTCATACAGAATATGATACAGAGATAATTACACAGTGCATTGAGATAAAACAAGGTAAAACAATAACTAAGTGGAGAATAATCTAGCCAGCTGGAAAAATGATGCAGACAACCCCCATTAGTATGAAGCTGTATCATCTTAACATTCACCACCATGGATATGGAAATGTTTGACATAAGCTGTGGCCACTACAGAGGGGTTTAAACCAAGGAAGATGATAATATTCATACATATAAACCTTCTTCTCAATTCCCATTTCCTCCTTGTCCTGCAATCTCTTATAAATTATGTGCTGCAGTTGATGTACCTAGCAAGGCATGTAGACAGCCATATGTACAGACATGGAATGGAGGGATATAGGCAAAGTGCAGCAGATAGGATTAATTTAATGTAGCATTCTGGGTTACAAATTCTGTGTTGTCAACAAATTGTTGTCAACTCATTCACCAAAGCACGTGAGAATGTTTGCACATTATCAAGACGGTGGTCCTCTAATAACAAAAGTTTCACAGCAACATGAACAATTCCCATTATCTCAGGAGGCATTTTATTGAACATTGTTGTGTCTGTGCACAACTACATATTAATTAAATAAAAGCACCCACATGGGAGATGGCTTTAACATTGCTGTATTCATATTGCGACGACAGAGTGAGCAATGCGCATGCGTAGACAACAGATCAATTCACGACGCCTTCAATGCCCCACACAGCCTTTGGCCAATTGATACAAGCATGCATTTGACTTTCCTTGAAAGCTACCCTCAACCCCCACTTCCCACAAAACCTGCTTCCTAATTGTCAGGAACGTAAATTCCATCCCATTGTAAAAGAAAGTGGTTGTTTATTAAATCACTCATTTTCTATTCATCATCCATAATGAAAATTCTTATATTTATAGTGGCTTTTGGAACTTGCTGCCAACTCATGCTAACCACAAATCTATAGAGCAAGTGGTGATCTGTCTTTCCTGGTTCCAACAGTGTTCATACATTCCAGACATTTAGCAGTGAAAAAAGTATTAATAATCATTCACGGAATTTAAAATGTAAATACTTCAAACATTACAAATTTTGAAAAATTACCCAATCACTTCAGAATTATGAAGTGATTAATATCCATGTAAAGTCCAACATCAGAGTACAGTCACCAAAGCCTTAACGAAGGCTAGCTGCCATCATGTTTGGGACTTACACATCTTTAAGGAACCTCAAATTTGGTGGAAAAATTAAGGGTTCCTTTACAAATATGCAAGGGAACTAAGAAATGCTGACTCTTCAGCACAGAACTGTGGACCAGTTCCTGCCAATCTTTCATTCTTCTCTTAGCAGTATGTTATATATGAGCAGAAGGATGCAAAATCCCTCAATTTTCACCACAATGAGGTGCAGTTGAATGTGGAAGAATTTAACTTGCAAAGTTCTTTTAGGAACATATAAGCACAATCCTTATTGTTACAGGATGATCATTTTTTGAGGTATCCCAAACCATTTTGCACATGCCCTTGGGTGAATGCCAATAACACAGAAGGAAACAGCATAGAGAATTCTCAGATATACCACTCAAGTATTCACTAAGTACACTGCAAATGCTGTGGTCAAATCAACACGTACAAACAAGCTGGATGAACTCAGCAGGTCGGGCAGCATCTGTGGAAATGAGCAGTCAACGTTTCGGGCCAAGACCCTTCGTCAGGACTGAAGAGGGAGGAGGCAGGGGCCCTATAAAGAAGGTGGGGGGAGGGTGGGAAGGAGAAGGCTGGTAGGTGCCACGTGAAAAACCAGTAAGGAGAAAGATCAAGGGGTGCGGGAGGGGAAGCAGGGAGGGGATAGGAAGAAAAGGTGAAGAAGGAATGTAAAGGGAAAGCACTATGGGTAGTAAAAGGAGGCGGAACCACAGGGAGGTGATAGGCAGCTGGAGGAGGAAGCAAAGAGAAACTGGGATGGAGGAAGGGAGGGGGAGGGAATTACTGGAAGTTGGAGAATTCAATGTTCATGCCAAAGGGCTGGAGACTACCCAGACAGTATATGAGGTGCTGCTCCTCCAAGACTGTGGATGATAATGCTAGTGTAGATGAGTAGTTGAAGTAGTTGATGTGGCTGAATGGCCTGCTCATGTGTTGTTTGCCATATGAACATACCCTTCATTCAGTAAGGGAATTGTGGGTCAATGGGGCGCAGATCAGTTGTGAAATGGTGGAAAGAGCTCATTCTAGTCTTGTATTTCATTAATAAATTCTGAATGACTTACAAGGAATAATGGTCAGTCATGCCTGTTGGTTTCCCAAGTAGCTATTTGCCATTTTTTGAAGAAAAGTTTTGGGAGTGGTGATTCTAGCAATACCCCACATGGTTTTCATCCTGGCCCAGAAGTGGGTCTAAATTTTCAAAGGGAAATGGGAAATGAGAGCTGGTCAATGTCATGTCAAAGTAACAAATGACTCTCCATTTTTCAAAAATCAAGTAATTTCTCAACATAACATGCCAGTTCCTCCTCATTTTCAACATCGGAATCAATTTAATTAATTGGCTATCTGCCATTCAGTGCAATGGAAAACAGAACTTGGCAATGTATGATGCCTAGCATTTAGCAGTTTAATTAAACAAGTCCTTTCCCCCATATTTCAAAATGCTTTGTATGTGTTAAATTATTGTTGTCTTAATATTGATGTAAAATAAATAGGATCCATTTCTGCTTAATTTCAGAAAGAATATAACTTATATGAAATATCCAATGATAGTAAAATCCATCTTTACTTGGGGGTTGCACATTCCTTAAAACTTCTGTGAACCTGCTGTTGTGAAAATCCATTATAAACATAATTTTGCAATTCCCTGTTGAGTCTTAAAGTGGTGATTATCCCTGCAGTTATTGATGCTGCATCTTTTATTGCCTATCCATCTGAAAAGGAAAAAGAAAAAGAGATATATTTAGGAAAGAACAGAAAACAAAACAAGAATATTTAGGAAGAGAGAAAGGTATTATAGAGATACATACAGAAGAGCTAATAGAATATGATAAAGACAGCATTTGCAAATAAGGAAGATTATATTCTCCAGCTTCCAGAACAGTACTATCTAGCTCAGGGTGAAACAACTGATACTATGACTCCAGTTTGAATCCCTGTATAAGCTATTGTGATCAAATAGCACATATAGTAAGAGTTTGGTGGGTTTGTGAAGACACCAGTCTCTTCAAGTTTGTAAAGGCTTGCTAATTGCATTCATATTTGTTCATACTTGCAGACCACCAACAATATCCATAACATCAAGCAAAGACAATAGAAAATTAGCTCTCAAGACTTGAGCCAGTTGCAGATCAATGGATGGCCTTTGTTTTAATAGTTCTCTTATCATTTTCTTCCATCGCTGATGAATGGAATACCCATCCAATACTTATGGATTAGTTGTGGCAACAGACCAAAAATTAATCAAAGGATATCATGATTTGTTAATCAGGTTATTTCAGTAAACTGAAAGAGTTCAGTTCATCAGGGAAAAAAAATATTGATTGAGATACAGCTCAGAGTAGGCCCTTCTGGCCCTTTGAGCTCCACCTCCCAGCCATCCACCGATTTAATCCTAGCCTAATCACGGGACAATTTACAATGTCTGATTATCCTACCAACTGGTACATCTTTGGACTGTAGGAGGAAACTGGAGCACCCAGAGGAAACACGTGGTCACGAGGAGAACGTACAAACTTCTTAAAGGCAGCAGCAGGAATTGAGCCCGGGTCACTGGTACTGTAAAGCTTTGTAGATCTTAGAATCAGTTTGGAATAGTGATGAATGAAGTTATCCATACTGGTTCAGGAGACTGATAGTTATAAGAGTAATATTTACAGAAACCTCATTAATTTCTAACAGAAATTGGAAGTACCTCCCAATATTCAGCACAGCTTTATGGGCCGAAGGGCCTGTATTGTGCTGTAGGTGTTCTATATACAATACTAAACTGGTGTTATTTTCAATGTCATATTTGCTTTATAGACTGACATTTCTTTTTAAAAGTTTTTAGCTTGGGTCCCTGCTAATTAATGTAAAATATTAATTTGCAAAAATTAATGAAAGGTTTAGGCAATGTCACACCATCTATTTGTGTGCAGCATATGTTTGTGGGTAGCAACATATAACGGCATTTTTCACTGACTTGAAGAAAGATCAAAGTTCAAAATAAATTTTATTATCGAAGTACATATATGTTACCATAGAGTACCTTGAGATTCATTTTCCTGGATTCATTTACAGGAAAAACGAAATACAATAGAATTTTACGAAGAGCAATTCATAAACAGATTAAAAACTGACAAACAACCAAACAACCAAGACAAAAGAAGACAAAGTGTGAAATTAAAAATAATATTGAGAACATGATTTGTAAAGAGTCATTCAAATTAAATTTGTAGGTCTTAGAATCAGTTCAGAGTAGTGATGTATGAAGTTATTCACACTGTTTCAGAAGCCTGATGGCTGTAGAATCGTAATTGTTCCTGAACATGATGGAATGGGACCAAAGGCTTCTGTACCTTGTGTACATAATGTGATCACTCTACATAACATACATACCTATGCTGGTAGTAGTGAGAAAAGGCCATGTTCTGGATAGTGCTGGTCTTTGATAATGGAGTTCAAAGTAAATTTATTATCGAAGTACAGATATGTCACCATATACTACCCTAAGATTCGCTTCCAAGTCCAAGAAACATAACAGAAAGACTGCACCCAACAGGATGGACAAACAAATAATGTGCAAATACAGAAGAAATAATAATAATGAATAAATAAGCAATAAATATCAAGTACCTGAGTTGAAAAGTCCTTGAAAGTGAGTTCATAGGTTGTGGGAACAGTTCAGTGATGAGGTGAGTGAAGTTATCCCCACTGGTTCAAGAATTATTGATGGTTGAGGGATAATAACTGTTCCTGAACCTTATGGTGTGGCGTCCTGAAGCTCCTGTACCTTCTTACTGATGGCTTCAGTGAGAAGAGAGCATGGCCTGGGAGTGGTGGTCCTTGATGATGGATGCTGCTTTCTTGCAGAGAACTCCATGTAGATGTGCTCATTTGCAAGGAGGGCTTTGCATGTGGGCTATATGCACTACATTTTCATAGCATTTTCCATTCAAGGGCATTTGTGTTTCAATACCAGGCCGTGATGCAATCAGTCAATATCCTCTATGCCACACATCTATAGATCTTTGTCAAAGTTTTAAATGTCATCCAGAATCATTGCAAACTTCAAAGGAAGTAGAAGTGCTGCCCTGCTTTCTTTGTAATTCCACTTACATGGTGGGCCCTGTTTAGATCTTCTGAAATGATAACACAGAGGAATTTATGGTTCCTGACCCTTTCCAACTCTGATCCCCAATGAGAACTGGCTTATGGGCCTCTGATTTCCTCCTCCAAAGTCAATAATCTGGTCCTTGGTCTTACTGACACTGAGTGAGAGGTTGTTGTATTGGCACTACTCAACCAGATTTTCAATCTCTCTCTTATATGCTGATTCATCAGATGCTTCATTCTTGTGACAGCGCTCTCTGTAAAAGTTCTCAATGGTGGGGAGGGTTTTACTTGAGAGTTATATACAGTCCCCTGAACAGTAGCCAGGAAGTGGGATATAAATTTCAACAGGAAATAGAAAAGACATGTAATAAGGGCAATGTTATGATAGTCATGGGGGGATTTCAATATGCAGGTAGGTTGGAAAAATCAGTTTGGTTCTGGATCCCAAGAGAGGGAATTTGTAGAATGCCTACAAGATGTCGTTTTTAAGCAGTTTGTGAGTGTTGTGTAAAAAAACAGATTTGATAAGGGAGCTTAAGGTTAATGAGCCCATAGGAGCCAATTACCATATTATGATACAATTTACCCTCTAGTTTGAGAAGGAGAAGATAAAGTCAGATGTGTCAGTACAACATGGAGTAAAGGGAATTACAGAGGCATGAGAGAGGAGCTGGCCAAAGTTGATTGGAAGGGGAACCCGACTGGGCTGACAGCAGAACAGCAATGGCTGGAATTTCTAGGGGCAATTTGGAAGGGACAGGATAGATACTGTGTATCTCGATGATGAAGAAATATTCTAAAGGGAAGATGAGGCAACAATAGCAGACAAGAGGAGTCAAAGGCAGCATAAAAGCAAATGAGAGGGCATATATTAGAGCAAAAAGTATTGGAAAATTAAAGGATTGGGAACCCAGAGAAATCAACTAAAAGAAAAGATAAAATATGAAGGTAAGCAAGCCAATACTATCAAAGAGGATACCAAAAGTTTGTTCGGGTATATAAAGAATAAAAGAGAGGTGAGAGTGAATATTGGACCACTAGAAAATGAAGCTGGAGAGGTAGTAGTGGGGGACAAAGAAATGGCAAATTACTTAATAAGTATTTTGCACCAGTCTGTGGAAGACACTAGCAATATGCCAGAAATTTGAAAATGTCAGGGGCAGAAGAGAGTTTAGTTGCTATTACTAAGGAGAAGGTGTTTGGAAAGCTGAAAAGTCTGAAGGTAGATAAGTCACCTGAACCAAATGGAAACACCCTAGGGTTCTGAAAAGATTGTGAAGGCATTAATAATGATCTTTCAAGATAATAGGACAGTTTGCTTGACTTCGGTAATTGGGCAGATGTTGGAGACCATTATTAAGGATAAGGTTTCAGGGTACTTGAAGGTGTATGATAAAAAAAAGACCAAAGTCAGCATGGTTTCCTTAAGAGAAAATCTTTGATGAAGTAACAGGCAGGATAGACAAAAGAGAGTCAGTGGATCCTGCTTACTTGGAGTTTCAGAGGGCCTTTGGAAAGGTGGCACATATGAAGCTGCTAAACAGGATAACAGCTATGATATTAAAGGCAAGATACTAGCATGGATAGAAGATTGACTGAATGGCAGGAGGCAAAGAGTGAGGCAAATAAAGTGGAGCTATTCTGGTTGGCTGCCAGTGAATCGTGGTGTTCTGCTGGGGTCGGTATTGGGCCCACTTCTTTTCATGTTATATGTCAATGATTCAAATGACGGAATTGATGGCTTTGTGGCAAAGTTTACGGATGATACAAAGTTAGGTTGAGGTGCAAGTAGAGCTGAGGAAGCAGGGAGTCTCCAGAAGGACTTGGACAAAATGGGAGAATAGCCAACAAAGCTGCAGAAGGAATATTGTTTACAAAAATGTATGCACATTGATGGATGGAATAAAGGCATAAACTATTTACTAAACAGGGAGAAAATTCAAAAATCTGGGGTGCAATGGGTCTTGGGAGACCTTGTGCAGGATTTCTTAAAGGTTAATTTGCAGGTTGAGTTGGTGGTAAGAAAGGCAAATGCAATGTCAGCATTCATTTCAAGAGGACTAGAGTATAAGAGCAAGGATATGGTATTGAAGCTTTATAAGGCATTGATCACACTGCATTTGGAATATAGTGAGCAGTTTTGGGCCCCTTTTCTAAGAAACAATGTGATGGTATTGGAATGGGTCCAGAGGAGGTTCATGAGAATGATTCCAGGAAAGAAAGGGTTAACATATGTGGAGCATTTGATGGCTCTGGGACTGTACTTGCTAGAGTTTAGAAGAATGAGGTGAATCTCACTGAAACCTATGGAATATTGATAGGTCTAGATAGAGTGGATGTGGAGAGGATGTTTCTTATAGTGGGTGAGTCTAGGACGGAGGGCACATACTCAGAATAGAGGGATATCCATTTAGAACAGAGATTAGAAGCAATTTCTTTAGCCAGAGGGTGGTAAATCTGTGGAGTTCGTTGCCACAGATGGCTGTGGTGGCAAAGTCATTGAGAATATTTAAAGCAGAAGTTGCTACATTCTTGGTTAGTCATGGTGTCAAAGTTTACAGGGAGAAGGCAGTAAGTTGGGGATGAGAGGAATAATAAATCTGCCTTGATGGAATGGCAGAGTAGACTTGCTGGAATGAGTGGCCTGATTTTTCTCCTGTCTTATGATCTTAATGGTAAAATGCAATTAATTGTATGTCTTTGTCTTTTATTGAATCAGTTAAATATGTAATATATGTTCAATATCAAAACATTTGAAGAAATGTTTTATGTGTTCAAGTTTTTTTTCCTTCACACATTACTTGAGCCATAATTTGTACATTTGAGATTGAAAATGTTATAGAGATTTACTTTTAATACATTTAACAGTGTAATGTTAAGTTTGAGAAATGGCCACTCTTTCTGCTAAAATCGACATCCCAACATTTCCATTATTCAACTGTATTTTAAATTTTGCAATTATTTTGAATTCTATTAACCATCTATGAATGAAGCAGTTGTACCTGTCATATCATGGATCGCTGCAGAAGTTGCACTTCAGCTGATCTTGTTTGTGTCACCCTTTATCATTGTTCATGTGGGCTTCTTTTCAGGAATAGTGTGCATTCAGTTCTATTTTTAAAGGGACAATTGGGCTTAATCTTGCAATTTATTCCTCAGGGTGTCTTGAATTTTTGTTTGTGTAGCTGAATGCTGAAGTCCAATTTACTGTATCCTTAAAGTAAGATGTTGATGCATTTGATTATTCAACCCTTCTGCTGCCAGATTCGCTATTAAGTCCACTACTGGAGCAGTTCATTTCATTTCACAGACCCAGATTCATTTTACAGCTGGTGGAACAATTACATTCATTAATCTGATTGTAGTTGTCAATCCTATGGAAAAGTGCAGGTGTTTTATCTATTTTATGTTTTTTTAATGGTTTGCTATTTCCAATTAACTTTGCATTTATTTATTGTTAACATCTGAATTCTCTTTAATAGATTTTAAAACTGACTATGAGTGAGACACCCACCAAACAGTGTTAAAAAGCTTTTCACAGCTTTTGAAAGCCTTTGGCAAGCCAGATGCTTGATCACAGGATGTGTTGCCTGAGGCCAACTTACAGTGTGGATCACTCACCACCTTTTGCACCTGGAAGACGTGCAGATGGATGGGAACTGTATGCACTATGCAGCCAGTCAGCGAGCTATGTGTGGTTAGTTCTGGACCATGCAGTCTGCTTCCATCACCTTCTCAACAGAGCATGTCAGCATATTATCATTAGACTCTGTACAAATCATCAGCCATTATTTCTTTTGCCAGTTATCTTAAATTGGTAAAACTATATCCATGCATCAATGATTTCAGAATTCTATGAAATAAGTATATAAATTGACTATTTTGGCTAGCAGGGACACAAATACCTTTGCTGAACAGTGGGTCAAATGGCCTGACACTGCTATAGATTCCCTAGGTGTATTTAAGGAGTGGTAATTTTCAAATTTAAATGGAGAAGTGCTACTATTACTGAATTTAGGATCTTATGAATTGATCACACTAAATAAGTAATTACAGTTCAGTTATTCCAAGTTGCTTCATTTTAAATTAATACCTTAAATGTAACTACAACAGGTCACAGTTATATTTTGGAATTTACACAATTTTTAATTCTGCATTTCTGATGTAAATTTAGTTACATTGAAAATCACACATATTTAAAAACATGAATATTCATCAGATGTATCTACCACTGAATGTATTAAATGACCCGTACAGGCTGCTTGGTACCGTGTGGGGTTTGACCAAATGGCTGACTGATGTAGAGGGTTAGCCGTTTCAGCCCTGCGCATCCAAAGGTAATAAATGTAAGCAGCAACAGACTGCCAGAGGCGAATCCAGGCATTGGCATTGTCCAGTCTAATCCACCTCAATGTGTTTTACAGTGCATCCACAATAGTGTAGAGATTTAGATAGATAGATAGATAGATAGATACTTTATTCATCCCCATGGGGAAATTCAACTTTTTTTCCAATGTCCCATACACTTGTTGTAGCAAAACTAATAACATACAATACTTAACTCAGTAAAAAATATGATATGCATCTAAATCACTATCTCAAAAAGCATTAATAATAGCTTTTAAAAAGTTCTTAAGTCCTGGTGGTTGAATTGTAAAGCCTAATGGCATTGGGGAGTATTGACCTCTTCATCCTGTCTGAGGAGCATTGCATCGATAGTAACCTGTCACTGAAACTGCTTCTCTGTCTCTGGATGGTGCTATGTAGAGGATGTTCAGAGTTTTCCATAATTGACCGTAGCCTACTCAGCGCCCTTCGCTCAGCTACCGATGTTAAACTCTCCAGTACTTTGCCCACGACAGAGCCCGCCTTCCTTACCAGCTTATTAAGACGTGAGGCGTCCCTCTTCTTAATGCTTCCTCCCCAACACGCCACCACAAAGAAGAGGGCGCTCTCCACAACTGACCTATAGAACATCTTCAGCATCTCACTACAGACATTGAATGACGCCAACCTTCTAAGGAAGTACAGTCGACTCTGTGCCTTCCTGCACAAGGCATCTGTGTTGGCAGTCCAGTCTAGCTTCTCGTCTAACTGTACTCCCAGATACTTGTAGGTCTTAACCTGCTCCACACATTCTCCATTAATGATCACTGGCTCCATATGAGGCCTAGATCTCCTAAAGTCCACCACCATCTCCTTGGTCTTGGTGATATTGAGACGCAGGTAGTTTGAGTTGCACCATATCACAAAGTCCTGTATCAGTTTCCTATACTCCTCCTCCTGTCCATTCCTGACACACCCCACTATGGCCGTGTCATCAGCGAACTTCTGCACATGGCAGGACTCCGAGTTATATTGGAAGTCTGATGTGTACAGGGTGAACAGGACCGGAGAGAGTACGGTTCCCTGCGGCGCTCCTGTGCTGCTGACCACCGTGTCAGACCTACAGTCTCCCAACCGCACATACTGAGGTCTATCTGTCAAGTAGTCCACTATCCAATCCACCATGTGAGAGTCTACTCCCATCTCCGTTAGTTTGTGCCTTAAGATCTTGGGCTGGATGGTGTTAAAGGCACTAGAGAAGTCAAGGAATGTAATCCTCACAGCACAACTGGCCCTATCTAGGTGAGAGAGTGATTTGTGCAGCAAATACATGATAGTATCCTCCACTCCCACCTTCTCCTTATACGCAAACTGAAGAGGATCCTGGGCGTGCCTGGTTTGTGGCCTCAGATTCTGTATTATCAGCCGCTCCATGGTCTTCATCACGTGCGACGTCAAGGCAACAGGTCTGAAGTCATTCAACTCCTTTGGTTGTGGTTTCTTCGGTACCGTGACAATACAGGATGTTTTCCACTGTCTGGGTACTCTTCTCTGCTCCAGGCTCATGTTGAAGATGCGCTGTAGTGGTTCTCCCAGCTCAGTCGCACAGGCCCTCAGTAATCGTGGGGAAACTCCATCCGGTCCAGCCACCTTGCTGGTACAGATCTTCCTCAGTTGACCTTCCACCTGTGCAGCCGTAATCCTGGGCATGGGCAAGGTCTCCTGTGAGTGGCTATTTTCCTGTGAGGGAAGTAAGCCTGGTGTGGATTTCTGCGGTGAGGATGAGATTGAGCTGTTGAACCTGTTGAAGAAGTTGTTCAGCTGGTTCGCTTTCTCCACATCTCCACTTATGTTCGCCCCCCGCTTTGCACCGCATCCGGTGATGATCTTCATCCCATCCCACACCTCCTACCTTTGCCGAATTCATAGCTCTGGAGGAATTTACAAATTTAGGACCTCCTTTAAGTTGAACAACTACTTCATCATAAAAGCAAAATAAAATATTAATTTGTTTTAACTCAATATGGATTTCTCCTCCACCTCCACCCTGCTACAAAATATGTCAGTTGAAACTTGTTATAAATCGGTTTTAAACTGTACACAGAACTATTGGTCTTATATGAAATGCTGTACTGTCAAGTTGATGCCATAAACTAGCCTTTGATGAATTTCCCATATCTAGGCCCAAGGTGAAGCAGCCATTGCTGTCCAATTAGGGAAATGCTTTTATACTTCACTCACATCATTTATCATTCTAAACTCAAGGTGAAGAGCACCAGCAAAGTGTAAAAAAAAATCACAGCTATATACTGTAAAATCAGTAATGTTTATGGTACATGAACATTTTGTCTTCTCTGATTTGAAAATGATGGAGAGAAAGATCTGTAAGATCTAGTTTCTTTCCCTCCATGATCAAATTACTGAATGGACAATGAACCCATGAGTACATTACCATACATAATATTACCACAATGCTGTGCTAAAGTCATAGGCACTCTAATATATATGTGTGCCAAAGACCTTTACACAGTACTGTACATATAGTAATTTTTTATGGTTTGCACTATACTGCTACCAGAGAACAACAAATTTCACAACATATGTCAACGATAACAAACCTGATATTGATTTTGTTCTGATTGGGAGTACCATCCAGCTCTGTCATTGACTGTTCTTTCTCTATAATGGGGAAAGAGTCAAAAGCTTGAGAGTAGTTGAAAAATGTTGCTAATGTGGAGCTGAGTGAGGTGAAGCAGGATTAATGCCTTTGATGTAGCTTTCTCCTTTCAGATTTATTTAAGCTTGTGATAAAAAAGCTTGTTTTGTTGAAACCATCTGGAAAGGCATCTGTTTTCTCCGACGTGACTGTGCTTTTCTACTGGTTATTTTTTATCATATCTGACAGAAAGGGGATAGAGTCATAGAGAACTACAGCACAGAAATAGGCCCTTTGGCCCATCTAGTCCATGCTGAAATATTATTCTGCCTAGTCCCATCGACTTGCACCTGGGCCACAGCCCTCCATACCGCTCCCTTCATGTATTTATCAAAACTTCTCTTAAATGTTGAAATTGAACATGCATTCATCACTTCTCCTGACAGCTCTTTCCACCCTCTGAGTGAATAAGTTCCCTCTCATATTACCCCTTCTAATTTTTTTTTTACCTCTGTCAAGTCTCACTTCATACTCTGACACTCCAGGGAATAAAACCCTAACCTATTCAACTTTTCCCTATAACTCAGGTCCTGCTACATGCTAGTTCTGGCTTGTCTCAGAACAATAAGATTCCATTCCCTCCTGGTGTGTGACACAAGACAGCAAATTATGAATGAAGGCCAGTAACAATATTCTTGCAGCAACTCTGCAGCAGTTAAATATGGATAACAAAGGCTTTTTGCTAAACACATGACTGATGACTCAAGTCTCCAGCACATCCATGCATGTGTTGCATCAATATAATTAAGAGTCTTTTTGAAGCATGAAATGTAATAGAAGAGGGCACTGATGCTGAAACAACTCTTCTGTTTCCTGGACTGCACTGAAAGCACTCCATGGAAAAGTAGACTTCAAATTGCCACATGCCGCACAGCCTTGCCAACCTGAACAAAGGGGCTCTTGGCATCAGGTGAGCTGAAGAATAAGGAGGCAAAAAGCAAGTAAGAGCCTCAACACCTACTTTCTGCCTGTGTTTTCTATAAGGAGGTAAATTGAGTGTGAATAGCATTATCAATTACTCACCCACTGTTTGCCATTTTTTTAAAAATGTAGAGATACAGCACAGTCCACAAGCCTGCATCATCCAATTACACCCACATGACCAATTAACCTACTAACACATGACTGTGGGAGGAAACCAGAGTACCCGGTGGAAACCCACACGGTCACAGTGAGAATGTACAAACTCCTTATAGACTCAAGTTGCCACGCGGTAATAGCATTACACTATCATGCTGCCATCTTCCACTGTCAACAAACTGCTGTGGTCACTTGTCTACAATCTAGGCACAAAGGCTATCACAAACTAAACATTGCAAACCAAATTATTATTTCATTCCATATTACATTCTGGTAAAAGTGTCGCCCTTTGAAAATGTCAATTATGGGCTTTTCTTTCATATTCCTTCAGTGAAGTGCTCCTCCATTAGCTGTATCAAGGCCAATATCTGTCTCATTCCTGGAAACCAACTTGCTTTCAGTCAAGGAGAATTCGGCTGGACTTGGTGGATGATATTAAGCGGTTGAAAATCTGCTCATGGGACCATATCCCCATGGCATGCATGACAGTAGTCTTGACTGGTTGAAAAGCCGGCAATGGCAAAGGATCTGGTGGAGTGGTGGGGTGAGAAAGATGAATGCTGTTGTTCAGAGATGCCAACAAGTTTGTCGTCTTATGAGCCATTGCCATGCTCTCATGAGCTTATTAGAAGAATGACTAGTAAAATGCTAAAATGGCCTGTAATCAACTTTGAGCATTGGAAGTTAGAGCCTTGTTTCAACAGTCTGAACTTGTGTGATCTTGCAATAACGCAGTTTCAGCTTTACTTGAACTATTAAGACTTAAATGACTGTTTCTTGTGCAGCAATAGAAACTGAGGTATCAGCCTTTTAGTGCTAAATTGCTTTTAGATCCATGAAGTTAGCCAATGTATCTATGTGAGAACATAACATAAGAAACAATAATAGTCCCTTGTGACCTCTTTAGAGGCCCTCTATTGATCATGGCTGACCATTGATGTTGCATCCTAGCTGTCTACATCGATGTGCATGCCAGTACGCAGGCCAAGGTAGTACGCTATGGAGAGCAAGCTGTTGCCCATGCTGCAGGCTCCCCCTCTCCACACAGATGATGAATCCAAAGGAATGGCAATGAACAATATTGGTTAGTACCAGCAGCATCACAGGAGTTGCCAGTCAACATTGAACTCAATGTAGGACGACTGCAGGGACTCCAGATTTTTCCTCAGGGTTTACTCCCGAAACCTTCCCCATGAGTGGGTATAGCTGCAAGCCAGTAGAGGTTCTAGATCAGAGGTTTCCTTCCAGCTAAGCTTCTAGCCATGGCTTACAAACGCCATTTGCTCAAAGTGACTGGTCTTAAGGTGCCAGGAACCCAACCTTGCTCCTTCTCCTCTCAGTAGAAATGGTTCCACTGTGTTTATGTGAAGGCCAGGAGCTGGTCTTGGTTGTCAGAGGCTCTTTGAGGTGCTTGCCATTGGGAGCATTTAATAGGTAGTGGGAACTACCCCACCCCCAAGCAATGACAATTGACCCATACTTAGTCACGGTGCCATATTTACTTACATTCTGTCCTCACACTCTTTGACTCCGATGTATTCTTATCCACTTTCTCCTCAGCTCTCTGGGCTAGAGAATTCCTTGGTTCTCAACTCTTTAAGAAAATTCTATACCCTCCTCCTCCTCGTCCTCCTTTTCACTAAACTAAATTAAATAAATTTTATTCTGTAACTCTGTCCTCCTAGTTCCAGATGCTTTTGCTATGGGAGACACCCTTTTAGCATCTATCCTGTCAACTTGCTTCAGAATCTTGTATATTGATGCCCTCTCATTAGTCTATAACCAATGAGCATATGCCCTATTAGGTCAACCTTTCTTAATATGTCAAATCCTTCTTCTCAGAAACTTCTCTGTACTGCTTCCAATGCTTCTTTACCTCTGAAGACCAAAGATGTATGTAACATCCCAAGTGTGGTCTTCCGGGCTCCTTGTAAACTGCAACAACATTTCCTTACTTTTATACACCATACTCCTTGTAATTGAGGTAAACATTCCAAAAACCTTAATATCTTGCTCTACTTGCATGTGTAACATTTTTCTGCCCTGCATTCTATGACTCCCAGATCAGTTATACAATAATATTTCTCATCATCTCAACCCATTTAAGTAACAATTTGATTTTTCATTCCTCCTGTGAAAGTGGATAGCTTCACATTTTTTCAGCATTATTTGCAATTTCCAATTTTCATCCCACTCATTTAACTGATCTATGTTCCCCTGGAGGCTTTTTGTGTCTCACATCTTGCTGACCCACCTTATTTAGCATTGTCACCATATTTGGCTGCAGCACAATTAATCCATCATTCCAAGCCATTAATGTAGTTGAGTTTCCAGCACTGCCCCATACAGTCTGACATTAGCTACTGACTGCCAATCCAAGCATGACCCATTTAACTCTACTCTCTCTGTTAGTTGGCACTAGCCCTAAGTGCTCTTACTTTCTGCAGTGACCTTTGCAAATGCCCTTGGAAAATCCAAGTACCGTAAGTCCTATGCAGCCTATTTGTTACATTCTCAGAGGATTCCACAAAATTTATCAATCACTTTCTCTGCAGTCACTTTCTTTAAGTGTGTGGTTCCATCAAGTCCATATCAGCCACATTAGTTTGCCTAGAATCTTTTTTTCTGGCAATTGCATTTTTTTATGCTTCTCCCTCTCTGTTGTCTCTTGATTATTATTGCTGTGTCTGAAGTTGCAGCTATCATGAAAACTGATTCAAAACAGTAATGTAGAATCTCTTCCTTTTTTCCTTTCCCATGATTGATTCCCAAGTTTATTCCAAAAGGAACTAAAGAGTACGTTATCTGTTCTGTTCATTTGGATATAACTAGAAAAGCTCTTATTTTCTGTAGTTACATTATATTCTAATTTTCTCTCATACTCTCTTTCTAAAAATTTAGCAATCTTCTGGTCTACCACTAATCTACACAACACTGTACGCTCTTTCTAGTTTAAACCATTCTTAACTTCCAAAATTAGCCATGAATAGTGCATCTTTCTCATGAATGTTTTATCTCTTTTCATAATTGCCTTCATTTGTGTCTGAACCTAGTTTCTCACCCTTAAGCTGAGCTTGAAGCTCTACTGTGCTATGTTACTCTTTCCTAAGGGATCTTTTACAATGAGGTCATTAATTAATCCTGTTGCATTATGCAAAACCAAAACTAAACCATAGTTGGTTCCTCAACATATTGCTGTAAAGAGCTACCATGAATGTACTCCATGAGCTTGTCATCAAGCTAAACCTGTTAATTTGTATGATTTGTGGTAATAAAAATCATCCATGATTATTGCAACACCATCCTTACAAGCCCCCATTATTGTTTGATTTATGCTTTGTATGAACAGCCATAAGTAGACAGTACATTACCAAGGACCTCATTTGTTCTGTACATACTGGCTGTGTGGTGAAAAAAGCACAACAGCGGCTCTTTCACCTTAGACGATTGAAGAAGTTTGGCATGAGTCCCCAAATCCTAAGGACTTCTTACAGGGGCACAATTGAGAGCATCTTGACTGGCTGCATCACTGCCTGGTATGGGAACTGTATTTCCCTCAATCACAGAACTCTGCAGAGAGTGGTATGGAGAGCCCAGCGTATCTGTAGATGTGAACTTTCCACTATTCAGGATATTTATAGTGACAGATGCGTAAAAAGGGCCTGAAGGATCGTTGGGGACCCGAGTCATCCCAACCACAAACTGTTCCAGCTGCTACCACCTGGGAAGCAGCACCACAACATTAAAGCCAGGGCCAACAGGCTCCACGACAGCTTCTTCCACCAGGCCATCAGACTGATTAATTTACACCGACACAATTGTATTTCTAAGCTATATTAACTGTTCTGTTGTATATCTTACTGTATATACTATTTATTACAAGTTTTTATAATTTCCACGTTGCACATTCAGACAGAGACGTGAAGTAAAGATTTTTACTCCTCATGTATGTGAAGGATGTAAGAAAGAAAGTCAGTTCAATTGTCTTGTCATGTAGCTATTGTTAGGGCCTATGTGCTCCATCAGTGACTTCTTGCTATTTCTTATCTGATTCTATATCATGAGTTTCTAAGCGAGTATTATTGAGAATCAGAATTAAGTTTATTATCACTGTCTTTTATAATGTGATTTTATTTTGTTTTTTTGCAGCTGTATAGTACACAGACATAAAATTACAAAGTAAATAAAAATACTAAATTGAATGGAAAAGCAAATAGTGTAGAAGATACAGAGATTCTGTAAGAGAGATATAGATAGGTTAAGTGAGTGGGCAAGGGTCTGGAAGATGGAGTACAATGTTGGTAAATGTGAGGTCATCAATTTTGGAAGGAAAAAAGAAAGAGCAGATTATTATTTACATGGTAAAAAAAATAATTGCAGCATCCTACCGTGCAGAGGGACTTGGAAGTGCTTGTGCATGAATCACAAAAGGTTGGTTTACAGGTGCAGCAGGCAATCAAGAAGGCAAATGGGATGTTGACCTTCATTGCTAGAGGGTTTGAGTTTAAGAGCAGGGAGGTTATGTTGCAACTGTACAGGGTACTGGTGAGGCAGTACCCTGTACAGTTGCAGCATACCTGGAGGCACACCTTGAGTACTGCATGCAGTTCTGGTCTCCTTACTTGAGGAAGAATATACTGGCTTTGGAGGCGGTGCAGAGGAGGTTCACCAGGTTGTTTCCAGAGATAAGAGGGTTAGACTGTGAGGAGAGATTGAATTGCCTGGGTCTGTACTTGCTGGAATTCAGAAAAATGAGGGGAGATCTTATAGAAACATATAAGATTATGAAAGGGATAGATAAGATAGAGGCAGGAAAGTTGTTTCCACTGGTAGGTGAGACTAGAAATGGAGGACATAGCCTCACAATTTGGGGAAGTAGATTTAGGATGGAGATGAGGAGGAACTGCTTTTCCCAGAGAGTGGTGAATCTGTGGAATTCCCTGCCCAATGAAGCAGTGGAGGCTACCTCAGTAAATATATTTAAGACAAGGTTGGATAGGTTTTTGCATTGTAGGGGAATTAAGGGTTATGGGGAAAAGGCAGGTAGGTGGAGATGAGTCCATGGCCAGATCTTATTGGATAGCGGAAGCAGGCTCAAGAGGCCAGGTGGCTTACTCCTGCTCCTATTTCTTACGTTCTTATGTTCTAATGTTCTAATGCTAATAAATAAATAATGCAAATAAACAGAATAAGTAGTTTTCATAGGTTCATGGACTGTTCAGAAATCTGAAGATGGAGGGGAGAAGCTGTTCCTGAATCATTCCTCATCTCTGCAGTAACAGAGCTACTCTGTTTCCTTGTGCTTCCTGCCTATCCTTTGTAATCTGCGGGATGAATGCATAGACTGGGAAAAGGATAGGCTCTCAGTGCAAGATACTGTGCTAGATTGTTTCTCAACACAAATGCTCCTTGACAATATCCTCTGACAGGCTTTCATTTTATTATCGATGCCCAGCAGCGTTCATCAATAGACTTCCTCATCAAAATTCTTATCTATGAGCATTTTGTAACAGAATGCAATTACAACTCAACCTCCTGATGTTAACTGCTGTGTGCACATCTGAGCTGGATGCATATGTGGCCAGCAAGGGAGCTAAAACAAACAAAAAAAAAGATCAAATCCTATCATCTATTCTTTTTACATCTCATAGCTTCACATTTGCTGACTTACAACCTACAGGTCAAGTTACAATGCATCTTCGTAATCACAGTTTTTAAACAGTTCCTCCACTTTATGACCAGGGTTTATTCTTGGGTATTTTAAGCATTTGAATGGAATGCCATACTTCATCATTTCCAAGATCAGGTTACACTGATTACAAGATCTCTGCCATACTCGGTACCTGTTCCTATCCATTTTAGCACCTTCACTCTTAGCCCAACTCCAGTAAAACCTTTGCTATTCAAACGCCAATGCGTACAAAATATTAATAGTCCCACATACTAACAATCGCCAGGAAAAGAAATGGCTGTCCCCATAAGCTATGATGACAGAACCACAACCAAGTTAACGTTTTTGATAATAGTCTTTGACCAGAGGATTAACTGGACAAATCTAGTTGAAAGAAGTTGAACAAGAGCTGGGTGATTTTCTGTAACTGTTTCACTAACTAAATCCAAAAATTCTGAACATTTTCAGATTCCACTGCTCTAGAGAAAACAACCTGGGTTTGTTCAACATCTCTTTATAGCACATGCCTCTAACCCAGACAGTGTTCTGGTAAATTTTTTATTCACCATCTACAAAGCCTTCCAGTTCTTTCCTATAATGAAGCAACCAGAATTAAATGCAATAGTCTAGATCTGGGGTTCCCAACCTAGGGTCTATGGACCCTTTAGTTAATGGTAGGGGGTCCATGGCATAAAATAAGTTGGAAATCCCTGCTCCAGATTAGCCTAACTGGAGTTTTATATGCCTTCTTTACCACCCTATGAATCTGAGTAGCTATTTTCATGGGGCTGTGGGCTTGGAGTTCAGATGCCCAAGACACGCCGTACGATGAGCAATCACCAAAAAGATCAGTGCAAAAAGCTTGTCATGACGGTACTCCAACGACTTCTCCAGGAATTAAGGGCACACGCATACACACACATGTCAGATGTTGACTTGCCCAAAAATCAGCTGTTCTCAATTAACTCTCTGTAGTTCTTGCCTAATACTCTTGTAATTTGCCCTGCTCCAATTTAATACTTCCAACAAGGTCATACTTAGCCGTTTATTGGATACATCTGTACCCCTCATTAATGCAAATATCCAATTAGCCAATCATGTATAAAACATGTAGACATGGTCAAGGGGTTCAGTTGTTATTCAGCCCAAACATCAGAACAGGGGAAGAAAGGTGATCAAAGTGATTTTGTGGAATGATTGTTGTCGTTAAATGGAGTAATTTGAGTATCTCAGAAACTGCTGGGTTTTTCACACTCAACGGTCTAGAGTTTACAGACAATGGTTCAAAAAACAAAAAACAGCATCCAATTCATGGCAGTTCTTGTGGACAAAAATGTTAATGAGGGAGGTCAGAGGGGAATGGCCAGACTGAATCAAACTAACAGGAAGGTGACAGTAATTCAAGTGACCATGTGTTACAACAGTGGTATGCGGAAGAGCATCTCTGAATGCACATGTTCAATCTTGAAGTGGATGGGCTATGGCAGCAGAAGACTATGAACATACACTTCAGTGGCCACTTTATTAGGTAAAGGAAATAGCTAATAAAGTGATCAGTGAAGTGTACATTACCATCTTAAGCCATTTATACCACCTTAAAATTTAAGGAGTTGTGATCATTGTACCTTCACTGTTCTCCCATTGAAAGGCCAGTCACCTGGTCAAGTTCATTATCAAACACCAGCCTCAGAATAGCCTCTCCCCATATTTGACTACCAAAATATTAATTTAAGAAACTATCCTGGAGGTACCTAACAAATTCTTATCCATCTAAGCTTCTTGGTTTGAAGAGTTCATAGTCTATTTAAAGGAAGTTGAAGTCATCCACTACAACAACCCTGTTATTTTTTAATCTTTCCCCACTCTGCCTGCCTGCAGTCTCCTCTGTGTCTACGTGGCTATTGGAATGGTCTGTAACTTCTCCCCTTTTTCCTCCTTCTCTATCTTTTTATAAAACATTGAAACCTTGGAATATCAAGCATCCTTCTCACAACCAGTTACCTGTTACAGATACAACATCATAGTTCCAAACACTAATCCATGCTCTAAGCTCATCGCACTTACCCATATTACTCCTAGCATTAAAATATACATATTTCAAGCTGTCCATCCTGTTAAGACTATTACGTTCCACCTACCTGTTCCTACTGGCAATATCATCTATCTTCCTTAAACCCCGCCACTTTCTGACCCAGTGTTCTGCCAAACTAGTTTAAACCATCCTGAGTAGCAGTAGTGAAGCTCCTGACCAGGATAATGGTTCTCCTCCAGTCACTCATGTATGGGCCATCCTGCCCCAGAAGAGGTTTCAATGATCCAAGTACATGAAACCCTGCCCGCTGCACCAGTTACTAGGCCACACATTTGTCTGCTGTATCTCCTTTCTGTTTCCATCCTGACTAGCATATGGCAACAGAGAATGCCACATTTGAGGTTCTATATTCAGCATCTTACCTAACTCCCTATATTCACTGAGAAGGCCCTCATCCCCCCCACCTACCAATGTCATTGGTGCCCTGTGCAGCACCATCTTTGGCTGCAGACCCTTCTCCTTGAGGATGTTCTCAACCCTGGCACCCCAGAAGCAACACACCACCATGGCATCTTTTTCACGGCCATGGAATCTCTTGTCTGTCCCCTGAGTTACCAAGTCTCCTGTCACTATTGCTTAGCCTGGCTTTATTTACCCTTCCATGCTGAGCCTCAGAGCCGGCCACAGTGCCACTGACCTGGCTGCTGCTATCCTGCCCTAGGTCATTATCCCCATCCCCAGTGGTATCCAAGGGGGTATACTTGTTGCTGAAAGGAATGGCCACAGAGGTATCCTGTGTCTCTGTCTCTTCCCCTTACCTCCCTGGTGATCACTCATCTGCAGCCTGTACCTTAGGCGCAACCACCACACTGAATCTCTTGTCAGTAGTGCTCTCAGCACCCTGGGTGATGTTAAGTACATACAGTCCCAGCTCCATCATACTCATACTCAGCCGTGAGCCTGAGTATATGGCTTCCTATAGGTCAAGCCATGAGGCCTGTGATCTCCCACAAGGTAGGAGGGGCATGCCTGACGGACTTCCCAGTACTCCAGTAGGAGCTCTGAGGGAAACCGATGGTGCAATTCAAGCAAGTTTGCCACAACCTTCTCAGAGTAACTTAGGCCAGGAAATGAATGCTGTTGTGTCAGCAGCCATACTCAAGGACAAAAGTTTTTTTTATACCTGCAGATAAATATTTCATCACTGTTGACTAAATGGTACAATACATTATTAGAAATTTGGTGCACAAACAAGGTCAGACTGTGCAATCACAGTGAAACCAGTTCATGGTTTCAATTCTGCTAAAATAATCAGGCTTAAATTGAAGCTCAGCCTTTAGGGAGAGGTTGAGATCAAGTAAAAACTTGATTAAAGTAATTCAAAGACAAAAGCTATAAATCAAGGCATCAATAAGATCATGCCATTGTGAATGTAATATTTTACTTTGTCATGTTATTTAAACCTACAGGTATATTGGGGTTATTGGACATTTCATTCACTAGGGAAAATAATGCATTTTTGTTCAAATTGTATCTTAAGCAATTAATGTGAAAGATAAATGTGAGCGCTCTATTGAATACCCAGCAAAATCATAACTATTACGAGCAGCTCTCTTCATGTAAGGTGTGCTTTACACTGCTCTAAAAATCCCATCATAGAGATCATTGATATGTCAAAAGATGGCATTAAAAAATTTTTTTAGAGCTACTTTATGTGGAAAATATTCAACAAAATATGTCCACTACATGCTAAATCCTGTACCTTGTAGATTGTTTCAGCTTTCTGTTGTTATTCTCCAGAAACATTAAGAAAGTGTGGTACAAACAAACACTAGCTTCTACACAATACCTTTCCACACAGGAAAGTAACATTTAACATTTCAGATCCTAAATCATAAAGGATTTTTCCCACTGTGATTGAAAAGCACTTGTCCCATTCATAGAGTGGCTTAGTAACTGCCCCTAAGATGCTGTTGTCTCTCGGATTTGGCAAAACCTCCTGCTGTAGAAGAGAAGCAAGACAGCTGCCACTTGTCGCATTTAAGGAGAGTGTCTGTTCTGCACTTTACAGAGCTGTGTAATGAAAGATTAAAACATTTCAATACCAATGCTTATATAAAGTGTTTTTCCAACAGGGATAACATACCCACTTATTTTCCTTAATGCTTGTGATGGAGAGGCTGCATGGAGTTCAGAGATTTGCAGATGACATGTACAACTTGGCAGCAGTATTCATAAAACATTTGTCATCATATTTTGTGGCACTGCACTCAGGGATAGCGAAATCTACCAGCTTAGAAATGACCATTTTTGAAGTACTCTGGACCATTGGCAGCAGAGAAATGTACACCATCACAATTTGTATTGGACTAATATGTCCCTCACTTAAACCAGAAACAAACCAGGGGATCAGTAATCAGTGCAGGGGTATGCCTGGGAACAGAACCAGGCTAAAATAAAGAACAAGGTACTACCTGGTAGAAGTCCTAAATATCAAAAATCAGACAGCACTACATGATTGTGTAACTGATAGATTAAATCAAAGCTCTGCAGTCTTGTCACACCTACTCACAGATGGCAGCGAACAATTAAACAGATAATGGAAAGAGGCAGTTTCAAGAACGTGCCCATCCTCAAGCTGCTAAGAAAAAGACTGAACCATTTACAACCTTGTTCAACCAGGACTGCCAGGTATATGATCCATCTTTTTTCCTCCAAAGATTCCCACCTTCATAAAAGCCATCCTTCAGTTAATTTGAGTCACCTTCATTGATAGCATGAGATAATTGAGAACACTTCTGGTCAAGAAGGCACCTGCGTAGAACGCTCCTTCGGTCGATATCTGCGTAGACCATGAAACCACATATTTCACTTATTTTGTCTTTTACATCTGTTTTTGTCTTGAATGTGATTCTGAAACTGTTGGAGCCTGTGATTTGCAGTTCAGAGATCGTTTGGATGTTTCAGTGCTCTGCAGTCTCCGAGAGGATTCCGGGAGGCAGAGACAGCGTGCAGGATCCTCATGGTGAGAAGGCTGCCAGACAACTCCATCTCGCCGATTGAAACTTCCATTGTTTGCAATTAAAGTGATGAGGGGGATGTGGAAGGTGAGCGCTGGCTGCCTGCCTTTTGATTGCTGGTGAGATCGCTCTGCTGCCGGAGAGGGAAGACACCCTTTTGAAAGCTGGTGGGATCAATCTGCTACGGAGAGGGGAGACTGTCTTTTGATTACTGGTGGAATCACTCTGCTGATTAGTGTTTATCTCTTAAATGGTGTCATTAATAGTACTATGCAGAGAATAATACTGTTCCATAACCTAATCACAATGCCCTGACAGGATTTTTCCAAGTCCGCTCAGTAATAGAGCTAAATCCTGATCCTAAGCCAGTTGCAGAAGTGATGAGTGACTCAGGGCAAAATCCGAAAGTACAATGTAGTTTTCAATGGGGTACTGTGGTTTCTATTTAACACGTCACTGGAATGCAGGCAGCATGTATGGAAAGAGAAACAGTTAACATTTCAGTCTGAAATGCTAACTTTATTTCTCTTTCTACAGCTGCTGTCTAACTTGCTGAACATTTCCAGTAATTTTGTGGTTAACTTTTTAATACCTATTAAAAAGGTATTAACTTTAATACCTATTAAAAAAAGGTATTAACTTCATTAACCACTTTGTAATACCAGTTCGAGGATGTGGTCAGTCAGCATATGTTGAATGGAACTGGGGGCATTGCATGATTATTAGCTCCACCAAATGATGTCCCAAGATTCACTGTTTGTCTGTTAAATATATATCTTCAGGATTTCACTATTTTAAGTTAAGTAGCTGCAGGAAGGAAGGTTATAGTTGTGAAGGAATAGTAATAGTAATTCAACCTCAGTCAAGCTGACCTGAATGAACTTGGAAGTCAGACACATTCTAGTCATTTGATTGTTCAAAGTACATCTATTATCAAATATGTATAAATTGTACAACCTTGAGATTCTTCTGCTTACAGGCAGGCACAAAGCAAGAAACCTGAGAAAAACCCAATTTAAAAAAAAACAGATGCATAGAGAGAGAAAAGAAAACACAAATCATGCAAAAAATACAAGCAAGTAACAGGATTCAGAACCAAATTGAGTCCATAGACCCGAGTCCGGAGGAACTCCATAGGCCGATAGCCTCAATCTCAGTTCATCAACAACGGGGCAAATCATAAGACCATAAGATACAAAATTGTAATTAGGCTATTTGGCCCATTGAGTCTGCACTACCATTTCATCATGGCTGATCCAATTTTCCTCTCAGCTACAATCTCCTGCCTTCCCCCTGTATCTCTTTATGCCATGACCAATCAAGAATCTATCAACCTCTACCTTAAATATACATACAGACTTGGCCTCCACAGCTAACTGTGGCAAAGAATTCCACTGATTCACCACTCTCTGGCAAATGAAATTCCTCCTCATCTCCATTATAAAAGGACGCCCCTCTATCCTGAGGCCGTGTCCTCTGATCTTAGACACTCACACCATAGAAAACATCCTCTCCATGTCCATTCTATCAAGGCCTTTTACCATTCGATAGTTTTCAATTAGGTCACCCCTCATTCTTCTGAATTCCAGTGAATAAATGCCCAGAGCCATCAAATGCTCTTCAGATGACAAGACTTTCAATCCTGGAATCATTTTTGTGAACCTCCATTGAACCCTCAGGATCCTTTCAGCATACCCTTCCCAAGATAAAGGGGCCAAAACTGCTCTCAGTACTCCAAGGGAGGCCTCTCCAGTGCTTTATAAAATCTCAACATTACATCCTTGCTTTTATATTCTAGTCCACTTGAAATGAATGCTAATATTGCATTTGGCTTCCTCACCACAAACTCAACCTGCAAATTAACCTTTAGGGAATCCTGCACAAGGACTTCCTAGTCTCTCTGCATCTCAGTTTTTTGTGTTTTCTCTCCATTTAGAAAATAGTCAACCCTTTCATTCCTTCTACCAAAATGCATGGTCATACTCTTCCCAACATTGTATTTCATCTGCCTTTTCATTGCCTATTTTCCTAATATGTCTAAGTCCTTCTGTAGCTTGTCTACTTCCTCAACATTACCTGACCCTCCACCTGTCTTCATATCATCTACAAACTTTGCAACAAAGCCATCACTTCCATCAGCCAAATCATTGACATACAACATAAAATGAATCGGTCCCAACACAGATCCCCTGTGGAACACCATTAGTCACCATCAGCCAGCCAGAAAAGGCTCCCTTTATTCCCACTCTTTGCCTCCTGCCAATCAGCCTCTCCACCTCTCCTTTATCCATAATAGAATATCTCCTGTAATACCATGGGCTCGTAGCTTGTTAAGCAGCCTCACGTGTATCACCTTGTCAAAGGCCTTTTGAAAATTGAAGTACACAACGTCAAACGGTTCTCCTTTGTCTATCTTGCTAGTTATTTCTTCAAAGAATTCCAAATTTGTAGGCAAGATTTTTCCTTCAGGAAGCCATGCTGACTACGGCCGATTTTATCATGTGCCTCCAAGTACCTTGAGACCTCATCCTTAATAATCGACTCCAACGCCTTCCTAACCACTGAGGTCAGACTAACTGGCCTATAGTTTCCTTTCTTCTGCTTCTCTTCCTTCTTGAAGAGTGAAGTGATATTTGCAATTTTTCAGTCTTCTGGAGCCATTCCAAAATCTAATGATTCTTGAAAGATCATTTCTAATGCCTCCACAATCTCTTCATCCACCTCTTTTAGAACTTTGGGGTGTACACCATCTGGTCCAGGTGATTTATCTACCTTCGGATCTTTCAGTTTCCCAAGAACCTTCTCTCTAGTAATGTTAACTTCACACACTTCATTACCCCTAACATCTGGAACTTCCACCATGAAGACTGATGCAAAATACTTATTCAGTTCATCTGCCAGTTTGTTGTCCCCCATTACTACCTCTCCAGCATTGTTTTCCAGTGGTCCAATATCCACTCTTGCCTCTCTTTTACACTTTATGTATCAGGAGAAACTTTGGGTTTCATCTTTAATATTATCGGCTAGCTTACTTTTGTGTTCCATTTTTACCTTCTTAATGGCTTTTTTAGTTGCCTTCTGTTGATTTATAAAAGCTTCCTAATGTTCTAACTTCCCACTAATTTTTGCTTTATTATATGCCCTCTCTTCGGCTTTTATTACCCATGGTTGTGTCATCTTTCTTTTAGAACACTTCTTCCTCTTTGGGATGTATGTATCTTGTGCCTTCTGAATTGCTTCCAGAAATTCCAGCCATTGCTGCTCTGTTGTCATCCCTGCCAGTGTTCTTTTCCAATCAATTCTTCTTCTCAAATTTCAGGGTGGATTTGATCTTATTATGATCACTTGACCCTAAGGGTTCTTTTACCTTAAGCTCTCTGATCCATTCTGGTTCATTGCATGACACCCAATCCAGAATAGCTGATCCTCTAATGAGCTTAACCATGAGCTGCTCTAAAAAGCCATCTTGTAGGCACTCTAGAAATTCCCCTCCTGTAATCCAGCACCAACCTGATTTTCCCAATCTACCTGCATATTGAAATCCCTCATGACTATTGTAACATTACCCTTTTGGCCTGCAATTTCTATTTTCCATTGTAATTTGTAGCCCACATCCTTACTACTGTTTGAGGGTCTGTATACAACTCCCATCAGGGTCTTTTTTTACCTTTGTAGTTCTTTAGCTCTATCCACAATGATTCAACACCTTCCAACCCTATGTCACCTCTAATGATTTGATTTCATTTTTTACAACAGAGCAGTGCCACCCCTCTGCCTTCCTGCCTGTCCTTTCGATAAAATGTGTATCCTTGGACATTAAACTCTATAATCTTTCAGCCATGATTCTGTGATGCCTACAACATCATACCTGCCAATCTGCAACTGTGCTGCAAGTTCATCTACCTTATTCCATAAACTGCACACATTCAAATATAACACCTTCAGTCCTGCATTCACCCTTTTCAATTTTGTCCACCTTTTACATTGCAGCTCATCCTGCTGACTGCAATTTTGCCTTATCAACAGCCTCTCCTCACTACACATTGCCTGTTTCTGTAAACCAGCTACCTTATCTTCAGCACTATTATCTGCCTTTCCTACGATACTTCTTCCATCAGAATATAGGCAGCTCAGGCTCCATGCTCAACCTTTTGGTTCCTAACTTTGTCTGCCTCCAGAAACTCTCCACTAATTGTTCTGGCACTCTGGTTCCCACCAAGTCAACACAAAGCATGCAGACATGAAGCATGTAGCAGCTGGAACAGTCTCACAGCCTCAGCGCTGCAGAGAGAGGAAGAAACATCACGGAAGAGTGAGCAGAATCGACCCAATCCACACCGCTGGTCCCGACACCCCAAATCCGCCTCCCGTACATATTAAAAAACACAGAATACAAAAAAAAACCATGAGACTGAAAAAGTCCACAGTCCAAATCCATATCCAAAATGCACAAAACCTGGGCAGCATTCTTCCTCTCCGTAGCAGAGTGACCTCACCAGTGATATAAAGGCAGTTCCCCTCTCCGTAGCAGAGTGATCTCAACAGTCATAAAAAGGCAGTCTCCCCTCTCAGTAACAGAGCAATCCCCCAGCAATAAAAAGGCAGGGAACCAGCATTTCAATCTTCCTCATTGCTTTAATTGGCAAACAAATGTAAAAAAAACCTTAAAGAAGTGAAATAAATGGTTTCATGATCGATCCAGAGGATGTCAACCGTTGTACTCAGGCACCATCTTGACCGGATTTCCTGATTGTTGACTGAGCTAAGGATATGCAAGATTGAAAGTAACACTGAATAACTACATGAATTTTATATTTATCAAGTTTACACATTTGTTGGTCTACATGGAGTTGTTATAATAATGTGCACTAACAGAACTTGATTGAATATTTTATTTGTAAAGCTTTAGTGATGATGATGGAAAATACTTCTATTTATGAAAGGCTTGCAGCATGTGAGTCTCTGGTTTATTTTCACTTTGTGTATTCATTATTAAGTTTGCTTACAGCCTATGGAAGAAATTACCCTATTAAATTATTTGACCATTCCTTCATTAAAATTCAAATAATATTTTATAACTAAAATAAAAGAAACTAAATGAGCAAGGTGGATCTGTGGCAACACACATAAATTGCTGCAGGTTAGGCAGCATCAATGGAAAAGAGTAAACAGTCAATGTTTTGGGCTGAGGCCCTTGTTCAGGACTGAGAAGGAAAGGGGAAGATGCCAGAATAAAAGGGGAGGAGGGAGGGGAAGGAAGCCAGCTGGAAGGTGATAGGTGAAGCCAGGTAGATGGAAAACGTCAAGGGCTGGAGAAGAAAGAATCTGATAGGAGAGGAGAGTGAACCATTGGAGAAAGGGAAGGAGGAGCAGACCCATGGGGTAGTTATAGGCAGATGAGAAGTGAAAGGTCAGAGTCGGGAATAGTGGGGAGGGGGGAATTGTTCACTGGAAGGAGAAATCAATATTCATGCCATCAACTTGGAGTTTACCCAGATGGAATATAAAGTGTTGCTCCTCCACCCTCAGGGTGGCCTCATCTTGGCACAAGAGGAGGCCATGGATTGATACATTGGAATGGGAATGGGAATTGAAATTTAAGTGTTTTGCCACTGGGAAGTTCCGCTTGTGGCCAGTGGTGTGGAGGTGCTTGACGAAGTGGTCCCCCAATTTCTGATGGGTCTCATCAAGAAAGAGGATGCTGCATCAGGAGCACCAGCCACAGTAGGTGACCCCAACGGATTCGCAGGTTTGAAGTGTTGCCTCACCTGAAAGGACAGTTTGGGGCTCTGAATGGAGGTGACGGAGGAGATGAATGGGCAGGTATAGCACTTAGGCCACTTACAGGGATAAGTGTCTGGAGAGAGAGTAGTGGGGAGTGATGAATAGACAAGGGAATTGGGGAAAGCAGTGGAAGGGAGGAACTAAAGATATGTTGAGCGGTAGGGTCCCTTTGGAGATAGCGGAAGTTGTGGAAGCTCTTGGGGTGGTAGATAGGACAAGAAGAATACGATCACTATTTAAAGTGGCGGCTGGAATGGATCTGATGCAGAGGAGACAAAGAAACTGAGAAAAGGGAATAGCATTTTTACAGGAGATCGGGCGGGAAGAGGTATAGTTGAGATAACTGTGGAAATCAGTAGTCTTATAAAAGATATTGGTTGACAGTTTGACACCAGAGATGGAGACAGAGACATCAAGAAAGGTGAGGAAGGTGTCAGAGATGGACCAAGTGAATTTAAGGGCAGGGTGGAAGTCAGAGGCAAAGCTAATAAAATTGACGAGCTCAGCATGAAGCAGCGGCAATGCAGTTGTCAAGGTAGCGAAGGAAGAGCTGGGGAGTATAACTGGGGAAGGCTTTGAACATAGACTGTTCTACTTAGCCAACAAAGAGTCAGGCATAGCTTGGGCCATGTGAGTGTCCATGGCTACTCCTCGGGTTTGGAGAAAGTGGAAGGAGCCATTTTCAGAGTGACGACCAGTTCTGTCAGATGGAGGAGGGTGGTGGTAGAGGGGGATTGGTTATTTATATTGTCAAGAAAGAAGCAGAGAGCTTTGAGGCCTTCCTGATGGGGGATAGAAGTATATTATAGGGACTGAAAAGCCACGGTGAAGATGAGACAGACAGGGCCAGGGAAGTGAAAGTTACTAAGGAAATGTTTTAGGAAGAACCTGTGTTTTTTTTCTGATGAATAGAAAATACATCTGGTCCTAAATGCACTCATCGGATCAGAATCAGGTTTACTAACACTGACATATATTGTGAAATTTGTTGTTTTACGTTAGCAGTGCAGTGAAATACTTAAAAGTGCTATACATTACAATAAGCATATATAAAAATAAATAAGTACTGAAGGAGAGAGAAAAATGGAGAATGGGTTCATGGATCGATCAGAAATCTGATGGTGGAAAGGAAGAAGCTTTTCCCAAAACATTAATGGTAGTAATGAGAAGAGGGCATGTCCTGGATGGTGAGAGTCCTTCAAGATGAATTCTGTCTTCTTGAGGCTTTGTCTTTTGAAGATGGTAATCATGAGCATCGAACTGAGCCTCGATGGTGGGGAGGCTAGTGCTTATGATGGAGTTTGCAACTCTCTACAGCTTTCTCTGGTCCTGTGCCAGACAGTGATCCATCAATCAGAATGCTGTCCATGGTACATCTGTAGAAATGTGTTAGAGTCTTCAGTTTCATACTAAATTTCCTCAAATTCTTAATGAAGTATAGCTGCTGGTGTGCCTTCTTTGCACTGCATCAATATATTGGGCCCAGGATAGATCTTCAGAGACGTTGACACTCAGGAATTTGAAGCTGCTCACCCCTTCCACTGCTGACCAAACAGAAGGTAAACTACTATGAAAAGAACCATTTTAGTTATTCAAACACGAGAAATCGGTAGATGCTGGAAATCCAAAGCAACACGTACAAAATGCTGGAGGAACTCAGCAGGCCAGGCAGCATCTATGGGAAGAACACACTGGATGTCCTGATGAAGGGTCTCAGCTCAAAACATCTACTGTTTACTCTTTTCCTGGCCTGCTGAGCTCCTCCAGCATTTTGTGTGTGTTGCCTAGTTCTTTAGAGAAAATTTTTGTTCATTTACAGGTTGGGGGAGGGTGAAGTGTGGTAGCTGACAGAAGTCTGAAATCCTTCTGTTCTTATCCACAATACCAGCTCAAAAATGCAATGGTGTTGCAGATATAAAATAGCTTCATAAGATGGGTGATTCTGTGCTTAAAGTGCATTTCCCACTATTTACGTTAAGACTTCTGGCAGCATACAAATATTGCATATGAAACTGGTATTACGTGTTTCTAATATAAATTAGGAACATAATATGTTTTTCAGTCCCATGACCAATTTGGTCTGTGAAAGAACCTAGCATGCAACCTACTGGTCTTTAAAGTAACTGCTTGAGGTTGTCACCTAAAAAGTAATTTGAAGGATTTTTGATTTCCATGTTTTGGCATAAGGTTCTCTCTCCAAGCTGTACATTGAAGCAATGGCTGTTGGCTGGCTGCCAATCCCATTCCTTCTGGATTTGAATGATGGGTTGTCAACACCTAAGACAATGCTTACAGTTTTCCCCCATATATTTTTGTATGATAGGTTGTTTTGTAAGAATTTATTTTAAAAATACTTTGATGTTCATAAATCAAATTTAAAAACTTCATAACTCTCCCTACACTTAGCCCTGAAGGCTTATTAAAATTTAAATGACTTTTTAAAAAGAATATTTGACATTTAATCCACCTTGGAGGCCTATTAGTCTTAAATGAAAGAATGCAAATCATATTTCACAGGTTACTGCCACCCAGTAGTAATTGAAACTATTTCAACTTAATATCCATGTGCTGTTTATATCCATCGTCCACATGCGGTTGTGATTTTGAATGCATTGTGTTTCATTGTTATTGCTCCCCCGCTTTCCGAAGTGAATCTGACAGACAAATGTTTGAAAGTATTACACCAATAGGTGGCCCACTGCGCATGTGCTTGTAATCTCTTTAAACAACTCCACCCCACCCCACCCCATCCCCAGTTCCCTTCACTTCTGTCCCTGAGCTAAACTTCTGCCAGTGTTTGACTCAGTTATATAAAAAAAGTTCCAGGCTGTGACTGGTAGGGTAGCAAAACTGTAGGTCTGTGCTACAAGGAACAGTCTGAAGGCTTCTTTTAATGAAATTTCTGTATGCAAGCCTCATTGCTTGGTCTTTGTTCAGTGTCCTTGGCAGAGTCTGAAAGAAGCAGGCCTGCAATGAACAGGCCTAGAGTGTCACTCAACAGAAATAATAAGCCATTGTCTTCATTAAACAGCCCTTGTTTTAGCAAGTGGATCTCTGAAAATGTAGAAAAAGACTGGAAGGGAGTGCTTTAAAAGATTACTGAGAGAGCAGTCTTTGTTTCACTGTATGGTTAGTTACAGAGAGATTCATATTCAAATGGACCAGGGTTGTGAATTGGTTGTTCACACGTTCTCATGCACCCAGGATGGCTGTGATTAAAGCTAATTACAATGACGAATGAAATTTTAACAAGAGTACTCAATCACATTGTTGTTCATGCATGAAGCAAGAAGCTTTTACCAATGGAGGTGTGATTTCTCCAGTGTTTGGAGAAAGCTCGGAGACTCTGTTTAAAACAAAATGTGCATTTTATCAGTTCACATTTAATATGCAGTCGTATGAATTTGGCTTTGTTCTTTTTAGTTTACGTAAAAAAGCACTGGGATGTCAGACATGGTATAATGAAAACAGAAAATGCTCGAAACACTCAGTAAATCAAGCAGTATCCTTGGATTGAGAAACAGTTAACCTTTCCGGTCTGAGATAATTCATCAGAACTGGGAAAGCCAAAAAAAAACAAGTTAATTTTCAGTACCAGAGAAAGTGGAGGAGAATGGTTTGGATAAAGGAAGCATCTCTGAAGGGGTGAAATCAGATGACTTACTAGAACAGAGTTGCAGTTATAATCAGTTCATGCACTTTTTGTATCTATAAAACATAATTAATACCAAGGCTGTGGGACATGCCCAGAAGACTAGGTTGCACTAATCAATAGTTAGGTACAACACAGGCTTAAAGAGCACCTTCTGCATGGGCACATTGTATCCTTCCGGACTCAAGTGTATTTTCCAAGTTGGGGTAAAATACCACACACCAGTGTACATCCAGGGATCAGAAGTGGAAAGGATGAGCAGCTTCAAGCCCCTAGGTGTCAGCATTTCAGAAGATCTATCTTGGGCCCAACATCAGGGTCTCTCTTCTTGCCATTACGGACATTTACACTACACGCTGTATCCGCAAGGCAAACAGCATTATGAAGGACTCCACGCACTCCTCACACAAATTCTTCTCCCTCCTGCCATTTGGGAAAAGGCACTGAAGCATTTGGGCTCTCACATCCAGACTACGTAACAGTTTCTTCCCCCAAGCTATCAGACTCCTCAATACCCAGAGCCTGGACTGACACCTTACTGCCCTATTGTCTTGTTTATTATTTATTGTAATCCCTGTACTGTTTTGTGCACTTTATGCAGTCCTGGGTAGGTCTGTAGTCTAGTGTAGTTTTTTTCTGTGTTTTTTACGTAGTTTAGTCTAGTTTTTGTACTGTGTCATGTAACACCATGGTCCTGAAAAAAACATCATCTCATTTTTACTGTGTACTGTACAAGCAGTTATGGTCGAAATGACAATAAAAGTGACTTGATTTGACTTGACTTGATATTGATGTAATTACAAAGAAGACACGACGGCGACTGTATTTCTTTTGGCATTTGAGGAGACTTGGTATGTCACCAAAGACTCTCACTAATTTCTACAGATGTACCCTGGAGAGCATTCCAACTGACTGCATCATGTCGGGACTGGAGAGGCCACTGCACAGGGCTGGAAGAAGCTGCAGAAAGTTGCAAATTCAGCCTGGTTCATCACAGGCACTAGCCTCCTCAGCATGAAGGACATCTTCAAAAGGCAATGCCTCAAAAAGGTGGCATCCATCATCAAGAAGCCCCTTCACCTAGGACATGCCCTCTTCTCATTGTTACCAGTAAGGAGGAGTGCGAAGGCACACACTCAATATTTTGGAAACAGCTTCTTCCCCTCTGCCATCAGACTTCTGAATGGACAGTGAATCCATGTACACTACCTCACTACTTATTTTTCTTTCCTTTTACACTAATTTGATTTTATTTCCTAGTATATATTTTTTATTGTAGTTTATAGTTTTTTATTGTTATATATGGCAATGTGACACTTCCACAAAACAACAAATTCTCTGAGCTGCCAGTGATCTAAACCCTGATTCTGATTTTTTTTTAAAATCAATATTGTCTGGTGTGTTGGGTATTGCCCCTTGTTGTTAGCAACACCTTGCACAAGCAAACAACATAATCTGATTTTAACTGTTACTCTAACTGCGACATTAACTCATTTGATATCATACCAGTGGGGATATTCCCTTTGTTTTACCCATCCCTCCCTTTACTGAAAACTAACTTTTTTTTCTTTTTGTCTTTCCCAACAGTAAATAATTTACTTTGTCACAGATGCTGCCTGACCTGCTGAGTGATTTCAGCATGTTCTGTTTTTGTTCCACATTTCCAGCATCAGCGTTTTTCTTTATATTGATATGCTATTCATCTATTCATTCTATTTATCTATTTATTTAGCGATACAGTGTGGAACAGGCCCTTCTGGCCCAATGAGTCACACCTCTCAACAACCCACCTCAACTCTGGTCTAATCACAGGACAATTTTTAATGACCATTTATCCTACTAACCAGTACATCTTTGGAAAATTCAAGAAAATCGAAGTACCCGGAGGGAACCCATGCATTCACAGAAAGGACATACAAAATTCTTATGAATGATGTTGGAATTTAACTTCTAACTCCAATGCCCCAAGCTGTACTAGCATTGTGCTAACCACTATGCCACCATGGCACCTGGACATCTTACCTTGGCTGAATTTCGGCTCTCTGTGATGACTGGGATCTCTCGATATCTATTACCTGCTCAGTCCATTGACTTAATTTCGTAACATCTGCGCCATCCTTCTATCTGGTAGCCATCTGAATAAGACTATTTGGAAAGTTATTTGACAGTGAAGTTTGTGCTTTGGAGAACAATTTTTGCTATGACTGGAAGAGCATATTTCCTTAATGTATGATCATGTGCCTTTACTTCACCTGTAGCTACCTCCTTGTTGGGCTGACCACATCATTCACATTCGCAACTCCTGACTCCCAAAACAGATACTCTATTTTGTGCAAAAAAAAGATTTCAAGACAGAGAGAAAGATTCAAGGTTGAGCTGAAAACTTCCTTGAAGAAGTACAACATTGTCACTGGCTCTTGGGAATCTCTGAACCCATATCTACTCCAAGTGGAGAAGCAGCATTTGGGATGGCAATAAGAGCATTGGTAGCACTGCACCGGCAACAGAGGGAGTTCACTACCTCATAACCTACTGTCACGCAGGTGAGAAACTGCTAGAAAATTCAGCAGTCTAATGAACAAGGAGGCAATTAAAAGAGAGAGAGGACTCTGACTTGGTTTTGATAACACTTTTAATTGTAACCTTGAGAGAGAGAGTACGGCGCCAGCTGAGACACGAGCTGGGAAGTCGCCATGGTAACAGCTCAGAGCAGTTGAGCTAACGGATGGTTGGAATTCCGGATGGAATATAAAAAGTTGAGGCCTTTGGTCTGATAATGGCAGAGGAGACACGACACGGGAGAAGTGTGGAAGCTACCTGAGAAACCACTGGTGGAGTTTAAGACCACCACAAGGGTGGAGGCCACAAACCGATTAATTTCGACCTGTGACTACCAGTGCGGGTAAAAGCTTGCCTGTGGGGGTCTGCTGGTGGTGAACCCGTGCCATGGGTTAGTAGACCATTTCCTAGAAGGGGCTCTGTCCATCTGTGTCTGTGTGGGGTCCACACGAAGTGACTCTAAAGACTTCAGAAGCAAGAACAACTAAAGCTGCCAACTTAAACATCAACTCAATTAACTCTCTCTCTCGCAATCAATTCAACTCGACGCAACACAAAGTGAACTGAACTGCTTAAACTTACCTGACACCGTAAGACTGATATCTACCTCTGGGACTATTATCTTTGTATCCACACACACACATTTACGGGGAGATATATATATATATATATATATATATATAAAATAGTTAATACCCTGTATCGTATTATACGTTTTTAATGATATTAATTCGTAGTAGTAATAAATATAGTCTTAATTTGTAGTAAACCAGACTCCAGGTGTGTTCCATTTCTACTGGTCCGTTTCAGCTTGTCACGGGATTCGTGACACCACCCACTTACATACTTGCCCATCTGGTACTTCCTGAGCTGTCTTTGGAACCGTCAGATCCCATATGCCACAAAGGAAGCAAGTCAATCTCAGTCCTGAAGAGCTACCTAAGAAGAAACCACAGTCCCTGCTTGTTGTTTTTAAATCTATTTCTCATTGTCTTATGAGGATAGGTTGAGTAAGTAAGGGCTTTTCTCTTTGGAGCGAATGAGGATCAGAGGTGACTTTATAGAGATGGACAAGATAATAGACATAGATTGATTGGACAGTCAGAGACTGTTTCCCAGGGCAGAAATGGCTAATATGAGGGGACATGATTTTAGGGTGATTGGGTGAAAGTATAGGGGGAATGTCAGAAGTATTTCTTTTAATATAGGGAGAGGTAGGTACATGGAATGTCCTGCCAAGTATGGTGGTAGAGACAAATATATTAGGACCATTTAAGAAACTCTTAGATAGACACAAGAATGATAGAAAAGTGGAGGGCTATGTAAGAGGAAAGGGTTAGATTGATCAGTGAGTTGGTTAAAAGGTCAGCACATCATCATGGACTGAAGAGCCTGTAGTGTGTTCTACGTCTGTGTTCTAAGTCTTAATCAAATAATGTTTATTGTTAAGTAGTTAGTTATAGTTACATGTACCGAGATACAGTGAGAATGCTATCTGGTCGGAATATTGTAAACTTGCTACTAACTCTCAGAATCACATTATTTACCAGTCTTCAGTTATTCTGGGTTAAACGATTTAATTTTAAAACTTGCATCATTGTTTTCAAATTACTTGTTGCCTCTGATTTATATCTGAAATTTCTTCTTTACCTGAACTGCATGTGTTCATGCCACACCCACAGTTCCACCCACCAAACTTTCTCTTATTTTCTTGCTTCCATTTAGAACCTCCTTAAATTGCCTTCTTGACCAAGATTTTGTTCATCTGCTTCATATTTCATCAAGATAGATAATGTCTTTCTTTATTAACAACAGTATATAAATGAAATAGTGGTTGGATGGCACCGTGGTGTCGTGGTTAGCATTACTCTTTACAACACAAGTGATTGGTACATCGGGATTCATTTACACGGCTTTCTGTGAGGAGTTTGCATATTCTCCCAGGACTGCCCCAGTTTCCTCACACGTTCCAAAAGACAAAAGGGTTAATAAGTTGCCGGCATACTTTGATGGTGCCGGAAGCATGGTGACTCTTGTGGGTTGTTTTCAACACATCTTCAGGCTGTGTTGGTCATTGATTCAAGGTTATGCATTTCACTGCATGTTTTGATGTTTCAATGTACATGTGACAAATAAAGCTAATCTTTAATTTTTATCGTTCTTCTGTTTTCACTTGTAGTACACTTAACATCTTAGAAATTTTATAGTTCAAATTCCGCTCCAGAGATCTTGGTATAAGATTTATGTTTTCGGTCTAGTGTTGAATGGGCCAGGCGATGTGCTGGTGAAGGTGCTATCTTTCAGATAAGATTTTAAACTCTGTACGCATTTGCTCTTGCAGTTAAATGTAAATGATCCCCTACTTCGAAGAAGTACTGTGATACTTCACCCCAGTCTTCTGTCTCTAAATTAGTTTCACAAAAACATATTATTGGGTTACCATCACTTTGCTATTTATGGGACATAGCTGCTACTCTTCTTGTATTAATACAGTGACTACAAGTACTTTAGGTAGTTATGGCATTTGGAAGTGTTGTATGAAGAAATCCTCATGTGTTTGTTTTCAGCTATCTTTCTAAAAAATATGCACCATCCTTTTCCTCTTACAAATCGCATTTATGTTTTAATAGTGGAAGCAACTTTCCCCTTTCTCATGAAGTTTTTAACTGACCAACACACCGCAGTAATGTAAATATATTCAGATCAAATATCACTTTAAGTGCAGTATTCAGTGTGACTGCTTTTTAAAAAAAAACAGGATAATTTCAGCTTCTAATTCTTCCAGTGCTGCACTGTGCTGCTTTTCTATCAGAGGGCTGTTATCTGTCTCTGGCAGCAGCCCTTTTCATAAAGGAAGCAGTATTGCTGCCTGAAGCAGCCAGGGCTGTACCTGAAGAGACGTTCATCATCATGGTGTGCAAGGCAATTTGTCACTGGGACTAATCGAATGCTACTATGGATCACTTTATCTGCAACGTACAAAGGTGCCACACAAGAGGTTACTTTGCGAGATAAGAGCTCATGGTGTTAGTGGAAATATATTAGCATGAATAGAGGACTGGCAGCTCACAGAAAGCAGCAAGTAGGGATAATATGGTTGTTTCTCGATCAGCAACTTGTAACTAGTGGGGTGCTACAGGCATCAGTGCTGGAACTGCAGCAGTGTTTTTCAAAATAGAGCATAGAATATTTTTTATAGAACGTAGTGCAGACCCTTTGGTCCCCAATATTGTGCCGATTCTTTAACCTACTCCAAGATCAAGCTAATCCTTCCCTCCCACATAGAGGGAAGGATTATAGAATGTAGAGCATATATTGTCTACAGTTGAAAGGTGTCAGTGCATGGACTGGGGTGTTGCCATGATATCTTGTGCTTGTTTGTCTGTCTCTCTGTTTGTTATGATGAAGCCTTGCCCCAGGCATTTTGTCAAGCTACTGGAGTTAACTTTAGTCCATCCTTGCTTTTGAGGAAGGAAGCAAATGCACTGTGCTCAAATTTTTGCATAATACAAAAATCAAGATAAGTGGCTGGCCGGTAGAATATAATTCATTAATGTGAAGTTGTTCACTTTGTAAGGAAGAATTATAAAACAGATTATGATTTAAATAGGAGACGACTGAAGAAAACACCAAATGTAGGAATTTAAGAGAGAGACAAGAGACTGCAGACACTGGAAGACAGAGCAACTCGAGGAACTGCTGGAGGAACTCAGCAGGTTGAACATCATCTATTTGGGGAGTGGGTGGGAATTGTTGATAATTCCTTTCCCCCCACAGAAGTTACTCAACATGCTGAGTTCCTCCATCTGATTACTGCTGGAAATTTCGGGGACCTTGTGCTAGAGATAACCCAACATAAAGATAGAACAGAACATTGGGAAGACTAATAGAAAGCCAGCTTTTATTTTAAGAGGGTTGCTGTACAAAAGCAGGGGATTCTTAATTTCACTTTTGAAGGAATATTGAGACCATATATAGAGTTTGGTCAGTAATTTTGGTTCCCTTATTTGAAGATAAATATATCATCATTGGAAGTAGTTCATAGACATTTCACTAATATGATCAATTTGTCAAATTGTTTGAGGAAAATTGAACAGATAAGGCCTGTACCTGTCAAAAATTAGAAGAATAAGAGTCAATTTTATTGAAACATAACTTTGTGCATTAGTATAGTGATTATCATGATGCTATTACAGCTCGGGGCATTGGAGTTCAGAATTAAATTCTGATGTCTCTGTAAGCAAGATCATATGTTCCTTCTTGTATCTAGGTGGGTTACCTCCAGGTGCTCTAGTTTCCTCCCTCAGTCCAAAGATGTACTGGTTAATAGGTTCATTGGTCATTGTAAATTGACCCGTGAGTAGGCTAGGATTAAAATTGGTGGGTTGCTGGGTGATACGGCACAAAGTGCCTGAAGGGCTTGTTCTGTGTTGTACCTTGAAATAAAATGAACAAAAAAAAACTATAAGATTCTTCAGGAGCTCAACAGTATAAACACTAGGATGTTGTTAGCCCTCTTGGGAGAATCTAGGTCCAGAGGGTGTGGTCTCAGAATAGATTATAGAACATTACAGCAAAGTATAGGCCCTTCAGCTATGATGTTGTGGCAGCCTCCTAACATACTCCAAGATCTCTCTAGTCTTTCCCTCCCATTTAGCCCTGCATTCTTCTATCATCGTGGTCATCCAAGAGTTTCTTAAATGTCTCAAATGTATCTGCCTCCACTCCTACCCCTGGTTCCACACACCCACCACTCTCTGTATATTAGACTTTTCTGCCCTTGGAAAAGGTCTCTGCCTATCCACTCAATCTATACCTCTTATCATCTTGTACACCTCTATCAAATCATCTCTCATCTTCCTTTGCTCCAAAGAGAAAAGTCCTAGTTCACTCAACCCATCCTCTTAAGGCATGCTCTCTAATCCAGGAAGCAACCTGATAAATCTCTTCTGCACGCTCTCTAAAGCTTCCATATCCTTCCTATAATAAAGCAACCTGAACTGAACACAATATTTGAAGTTGGTGTAACCAAGGTTTATAGACTAGCAACATTACCTCGTGGCTCTTGAACTCAATCCTTGGACTAATAAAGGACAACACAGTATAATCCTGCTCAACCACCCTATGAACTTGTGTAGCAACTTCGACAGATCTATGGTTGTGGAACCCAAGATCCTTCTGTTCTTCCTCACTGTTAAGAATCCTGCCATTAACCCCGTGGTCTGTCTTTAAATTCAACCTTCCAAAGAGAATCACTTCTCACTTTTCTGGGTTGAACTCCATCTGCCACTTCGCAGAATAAGGGAAACAGTTTTACAATGTAGATGAGGAAGAATTTCTAATCTCAGAAGTTGAGGTTCTTTGGAATTTCATTTCCCAGTAAAGCATGAAGGTGTCAAGAAATGTTGAGGAGGCTTGACCCAAAAGTAGGGCAATGGGGACGGTTCAACAATGGGCAATAACTTTAACAATAGATTACAAAAATAATAGCCATGAGGGACCACAAAATGAGTTAGAACAGGTACAAAACACCACAGGCAACAGGGTTACTGAGGGCTAGCAGCAACTGGTTGAGGCTGGTTGGTTCAATGGGTGAACAAGGACTGTGGATGAGAGCTGGGTTTAAATAGGCTGCAGGTGATGAGTTTGAAGTGAGTAACAGGTGACTCCTGTTAGCTGGATGGAGACTGGGAGGTGCTCACCTGTACAGGCCTGATAGAAGGCTGAATCTCTGTACGTGTTCCAAACTGAGATATATTTTTAGTCAGTAAAGGAATCATGATTTATGGAGATAAGTTAGAAGAGGAGACTTGTAGAAATTCAGAATAGCAATGATTTTATTGAATGGCAAAATAGGCACATTGGTAACAAACTATCTTCTCCTATTCAATTTCATATGGTCTTACATGTTCAGATCATCTTTCATTAACTTAGTCATAATCATAATTTCAAATAACTACAGATTTTAAATGTACAATGCAGATGAATAGAACACATTTCAGAGAATCCCTCAGCACTTATGAAAATTGTAACATGCAAATATACATTGCTTGTAAAAACTTTCACCTTGTTTGGGAGTTTTCAAGTTTTATTGTTTTACAACATTGAATCACAGTGGATTTAATTTGCCGTTTTTGACACTGATCAACTGAAAAGACTCTTCTGTGTCAAAGTGAAAACCAATTTCTACAAATTAGTCAAAATTTATTACAATTATTAAACACAAAATAATTGATTGCATAATTACTTCAAGTCAGTTTTTAGTAGATGCACTTTTGGCAGCAATTACAGCCTTGAGTCTGTATGGATAAGTCTCTATCAGCTTTGTACATCAGGACACGGCAATTTTTCCCCATTCTTCTTTACAGAACTGCTCCAGCTCTGTCAGATTGCATGGGATTGCGAGTGAACAGCCCTTTTTAAATCCAGCCCCAAATTCTCAATTCGATTGCGATCTGGACTCTAACTTGCCCATTCCAAGACATTAATTTTGTTATTTTTAAGCCATTCCTGTGTAGCTTTGACTTTATGCTTGGGGCAATTATCTTGCCGGAAAACAAATCTTCTCCCAAGTTGCAGTTCTCTTGCAGACTGCATCAGGTTTTTCTCTAGAATTTCCCCGTATTTTGCTGTGTTCATTTTATCCTCTGCTTTCACAAAACCTTCCAGGGCCTGCTGCAGTGAAGCATCCCCACAGCATGATGTAGCCACTACCGTGCTTCGTGGTAGGGATGATGTGTTTTTGATGATGCGCTGTGCTTGGCTTATGTCAAACATAGCATTTAGTCTGATGGCTAAAAAGCTCAATTTTGGTTTCATCAGACCATAGAACCTTCTTCCAGCTGACTTCAGATCTCCCACAAGCCTTCTGGCAAGCTATAGCCAAGATTTCATGTGAGTTTTTTTTTCCAACAGTGGCTTTCTTTTTACCACTCTCACATAAAGCTGTGACTGGTGACTCACACAGACAACAGTTGTTGGATGCACAGTCTCTCCCATCTCAACTACTGAAGGTGTAACTCCTCCAGAGTTGTCATGGGTGTCTTGGTGGCCTCCCTCACTTCTTGCACAGTCACTCAGTATTTGAGGACAGCCTGCTCTAGGCAGATTTACATCTGTGTCATATTCTTTACACTTCTTGATGATTAACTTAACTGTACTCCAAGGGATTTTCAGTGACTTGGAAATTTTCTTGTATCCATCTCCTAACTTGTGCTTTTCAGTAAGGTTCCTTGGAGTGTTAGTTTGTCTTCATGGTGTGGTTTTTGCCAGGATGCTGACTCCCCAGCAGTTGGACCTTCCAGATACAGGTGCATTTTTACTACAATCATCTGAAACACCTTGACTGCGCATGATGACTTCTAAAACCAATTGGCTGCACCAGTGATGATTTGGTGTGTCATATTAAAGTGGGTGAACACTTATGCAATTAATTATTTTGTGTTTTATATTTGTAATTAGTTTAGAACATTTTGTAGAGATCTGCTGATCAGTGTCAAAGAAGCCGAATTAAATCCTCCAAGGGGGTGAATACTTTTTATAGGCACTGGAGTTTAATATGAAAATATTAAAACTATTCTCATTTGCACAGTGAAACCATTGTGGTTTAAGGTTATATTCACATTGCTTCATGACAGTGGACTACATTATTGAGGTCAGGGATTTAGTCTGGAATAACTGACTATTGTCCCTCAAGCCCAGATATACATGATCATGTTAGTGCTTTGCATCCTGGAATAGAGCCATATGGCTTGAACTCTAACAAGGACTGGCAGTGCAATGTAATTTCCCTAACAACCTTTGAAAGCAAGTAAACCTGGGGGGCAATACACACAAAATGCTGGAGAAACTCAGCAGGTCAGGGAGTATCTAAGGAAAGGAATAAGTAGTCAACATTTTGACAGGAGTCTAAATTTGACAGGTGAAAACATCTAAAAGCTAGAAAAAGTGAAAGAAATAAACATTTTTAATTAATATCAGTAACATTTTAAGACAAAACCACTTATAAATATCTGTAAAGCAAAATAATTTAAAAATAATAACTTTTCCTTTGCCTCTTCTTCCTAATACTTTGCCCTACAACCTTACTGAAATCAGTGGGGTCTCGAATCCTACAGCATGTCAACCCAATGCAGGTTCTGAGATGCTATTTCTATTTATCGATTTCAAAGGGAGTGCAACAGCAGAGTGGGCTGACTGAGTCTGCTATTTGACCGTATCAATATGTTCCAGACTTCCCTGCTGAGCAGCATGTGCCCAAAGACTGGGACTTACTACAACATAAGCAGCTGAAGACTTGTCAGCTCCAAATAGATCTGCCAACATTCCCAGCAATATCCGATTCGCGATAGCCCACGTACCTCCCTGGAGTCTGCCTGATGTTCATTTAGATCATTGCTAACCTGTACAATTTGAATTGCCTGCCTTTCCTCTGCTTGTCTTCGCTGCCCTAGTCTAATAGACATTTCAATGTCAGTGTTGAAAATTGACTTTTTTTTTACTGTAACTAGAACCTTTTTATGGGAGGAATTCCAGCTTTCTTTGCTTTTGTGTCAATAAATGCTTCATTAATTCCTTTCTAAATGGCTAAGCTGTAATTTTAAGATTATGATTTTTTTTCACATCTCCTCCTCCACAAGACTGAATGTTGTTTTACAGGAGGTCTAGAACTGGAGCATCACTTTGTCCATTTCATCACTTTTATATTCCACCCATTTAAACTAACAACAACATTTCATTTGTCATTTGATTGCTGCTTGTAACTTCAGATGGGTTTTTAGAGATTTGTGTACCAAGAGTCTAAAATACTTCTTCTCCAAGAGAGCTCCTAATCTCCGACAATTTAAGAGCAATTTGTCTTTCTCAGATCCAAAGTGGATGACCATGTATTTCTTCACAGTGAATCACTCATACTGTAGTTCGTCCACTCATTTAGATTTTTCCTTGGTAAATGGCGGCTGTGTCATTGCTGTCAAGTAGATGTGCTCCTTCAGCCCACTAGAATGTTAGATCTGGTGTTAGATGTGTTATCTATATTCATTGTTCTACACACACTTATCCAGCTGTTATTAAAGTCTTGCTTCAGGTGTGCATTTCGTGCTGATAAGTCTTTTACTGTACGATTGTATACAGAGGATTAATAGACTGAGATTGTTTGAGGTCCTCATTCATCTCTTGCATCCAAGATACTATGATTACAGCTAATTACAATGATGAATTAAATTTTAACAAGAGCACTCAATCACACTGTTGTTCATGCTGAAAACAAGTAGGGTTAACCAATGAAGGTGCAATTTGGGTAATTACAAACAATTACAAAGGGTTTGGAGAAAGCTTAGTAAATCTGATTAAGACAAAATAAGTATCATAAATCAATTTGTCCTGGCTTCATGGGCTGATCACTTTATTTGCTTATCCTGATTTCCAAAACAGAATGCCTATCGACAACTTATAAGCCAATCTGTTGGACATGGGGCATTCAGCAATGAAAAGTAAAGGGAACAGAATTTAAGACTGAAACTGTAGCAACTTTTCTCGATACAAAGAGGGTTATTTTATCAGAAAAATTATCAGAGTTGTGGATAGCTTGCATAGATTATGTGCATGAAATCAATTTCTGTGATTTTCTAGAGCTCAGTCACCAGGCATGATTGGCAAGAGAATTTCCTAATTGGCTCCAGCTTGACTGAGAAAAGCATTGTTAATATGTGCTGGTATATAAGGAATGTCTCGGTATTTCCTCATCACGTATTTAAACTGTTATGCAAAATACATAAATTGTCATGCAAATACATAGTAGAATAGTGTGTAAGCATTTTTCTGTATTATCATTTTGCTTCTTTGCTAAACTCTTTCAAATGAAATCTGGACCTCTTTTTGGCTTGTGAAAACTTGTTATTTCCTACAAAGGGTAACTGCTGCATAGAATAACAGGGCCAGGGTGACCTCCCAAATGAATTTAAATCTCCTGGGAGATAAGAGGAGATCAGAGAAGAATTTCCCAGACTTTCACCCCCCCCCCCCCCAATCTGCTGTGGCTTTTATTTGTATCTTTTTTCTCTCCCAGGACTTCAGTTGGTTACAATTGGACTGCTAAGTGCATGTATTATGATATTATTGTGTCGAAGAGGCTGCTGTATCATGTACTGTATATTTTATACTTGGTCTTTGTGTTGTGTGAACACGTTTCCCATTACCAATGCTGTAAATCATCAGGTTTGGATTTCATTCTTGCACCTTCATGCCAAATATTTCTTTAATTTATCTGCCGATTTCTCGTAGCAAGAGTTTCTTTTTAGGGACTCAGGCTTACCAGCAATGGATGGTGAGATATGGATGGATCATGAAGGAGTCCTGTGTCTGATAATAGTGCCATAGGATGTAAGAATCTTGCAGCATTTCAAAGGGAGTTTTAGAATCTAAGAGAGCTGTTTTAAAAACAATAGAACATCAACATGGTTGTACAATACAGGGATTCTGAAATTAATGAGAAAAGGATTTTAGAAAGTGGAACCAATTTCCGGGTTTGTGAAATTAAGATGCAGAAATCAGCATAAACTAGTTTTAGCCAATCCAAATTGCACATACCTGTTGCTACTATGTCAACATCATTGAAAAGTGGTGAGTGTAAAACTTTACAGCACCAGTTGCAAGATTTGGATTCAATTCCTGCTGCTGCCTGTAAGCAGTCTGTACGTTCTCCCTGTGATTGAGTGGGTTTCCTCTGGGTGCTCAGGTTTCCTCCCACAGTCCAAAGATGTACAAGTTAGGGTTAGTAAGTTGTGGGCATGCTATCATGGTGCTGGAAGCTTGTGTTCCCAGTAGGTCATCGACTGTTTTGGTTGTTGATGCTTAGCAACACATTTCACTGTAGGTTTTGATGTACACATGACAAATAAAGCTAATCCTTAGTCTTTACTATTTAAAATAGTAATAGGAGTGCTACTTTATGGGTGATTTGGTGAGGCAAAACTTTCTCTTTTCAAAAAAAGGCAAGAGATTTAGACATAGGTGTGTGAAATTAATGAGTGTGGCTCACGAGTTAAAGTTTTGACTCAAGTCTAGGCAAGGATATTACCCCTCAAGCCACAACAAGCTATAAATAGTAAAGCGATATGCTGAGGCCTGCAACTGGTGAAATTATGATGGTGGAATGCAAAAGGATCGTAGGATGTCTGAGAAAAGGCTGTATGTTAGTGAGTGAATGGCTTGTGCAAGGGCAATGGGGTAACTACCAACTAAACGAAGTCTAGGGCTATCCGCTGACTTGTACCCATACCCATTCCATCGCATCAGCAAATGCTACACATAGTGACGGCACGAGGGCTGGAGAGTGAGAGGAGAATGAGTAGAAATAATGAGATGGAGGGAGAAAAGTTGTGGAGTACAGCAAGCAGACAGCCAGAGAAAAGAGAGGGAAATGGGTTCCTAATGGAGGGAAAGAAGGATAGAAGCAAAGTAATGAGAAAGGAAGGGACTTGTAAAGGTTGTAGGGAGGGCATCTAAAGGACAGGTGGTCAGGGTGCCAGACCACTTTCATCAACTTCACTCTCCCCAACACTGGGTGAAAGTGGTGGGGAGGCCCGGGTACTTACTGATAGACACCTGTCCATTTGTTGATATCTGGGTATAAAATCATCTTGGATGCTCTTGTCATTAGATTAAGAGCCTTTCTCTCAAGTCTGTGTGGTAACTGGTATACCTGAGCTATCTCATGGTAAATCAGTCACATGCTGGCTATTTGATTTCCCAGAGTAAAATCCAGGACTTACATGATCAAAATGCTTGTGTGCAGCTCCAACAACTTCCCTGAGTGTCTCCTCAATCAACGCGTGGGACATCAGATGCCTTGACATGAAATTTGCTATTCTGAGTGAGATATAACAGACAGGAGAAAGGCAGTTAAAAGAACAAAGTAGGGAATATAGCTTCTTGAAGGGCAAACCCAAAGAGGATCCACACCTACCAAGTTGCCCGATCATCAGAGGCCCAAGGCCTGACTTGATGCGAGGCCTGATCCATGGAAACAGCAGAGACCAAGGCTCAAGGCCCAGTTCGACCCACAGAGGTGGCAGGGCCTAATGTCCCTGCTTATCTCGGAAGCCTGATAAGAGGGCTAGACTTCAGGTAAGGTTGAAACTGACCTACACCCTCCCACAGCATACTACTAACTACCATTCAGGTCATCAAGAACAAAGTAAGGGAAGACTGATCTTCCAAAGGGAACGGAAGAACTGCAGTGCGGTATGTCTCACTGAAACGTGACTAACACCTATATTCACCTAACCGTGCAATACAACCTGAGGGCTTCTCAATTTACCAAATGGACCCCACAGCATCCTTAGACAAAGTTAGAGACAGAAAGGTCTGCTTCTTAACTCCTCACTGTACTTGGACGTGACAGTTCTGATGAGTTCCTGCTCACCCACCTTTGAATATCTAATGGTGAAGTATCACCTATACTCTCTTCACCTGGAGTTCATAGCAGCTATCCTAGCAGCAGTCTACATCCTGTCTCAAATAAATACCAAACTTGCACTCAATGGTCAACTCTGTGGTCAACAGCCTTGAAACAGGACATCCAGAGGTCCTTTTCATCATTGCCAGTTACTTCAACCTGGCCAGCTACAAGTGAGTTATCAAAATGCTACCAGCAGGCCTCCTGTCCTTGACCATTGCTATACAATCATCAAAGATTGAAAGAAGCTGAAATGGGAGAATCTGGAACAGAAATTCGTACAAAGCTGATCTGAGGAAACAGATGAAATTTTATGTGACTGCAACACACACAAAATGCTGGTGGAAAGCAGCAGGCCAAGCAGCATCTATTGAAAGAAGCACGGTCGACGTTTCAGGCTGAGACCCTTCGTCAGGACTAACTGAAAGGAAAGATAGTAAGAGATTTGAAAGTAGGACAGGGAGGGGGAAATGTGAAATGATAGGAGAAGACCGGAGGGGGTGGGGTGAAGCTGAGAGCTGGAAAGGTGATTAGCAAAAGGGAAAAGGGAGAGGATCATGGGACGGGAGGCCTAGGGAGAAAGAAAGGGGGAGGGGAGCACCAGAGGGAGATGGAGAACAGGCAGAGTGATGGACAGAAAGACAGAGTAAGAAGGGGAGGAGGGGCATTAACGGAGGTTAGAGAAGTCAATGTTCGTGCCATCAGGTTGGAGGCTGCCCAGACAGTATATAAGGTGTTGTTCCTTCAACCTGAGTGTGGCTTCATCTTGACAATAGAGGAGGCCATGGATAGACATATCAGAATGGGAATGGGATGTGGAATTGAAATGTGTGGCCACTGGGAGATCCTGCTTTCTCTGGCAGACAGAGCGTAGGTGTTCAGTGAAATGGTCTCCCAGTGTGCGTCGGGTCTCACCAATATATAAAAGGCCACACCGGGAGCACCGGACACAATATACCACACCAGCAGACTCACAGGTGAAGTGTCACCTCACCTAGAAGGACTGTCGGGGGCCCTGAATGGCGGTGAGGGAGGAAGTGTAAGGGCAGGTGTAGCACTTGTTCTGCTTACAAGGATAAGTGCTAGGAGGGAGATCGGTGGAAAGGGATGGGGGGGACGAATGGACAAGGGAGTCGCGTAGGGAGCGATCCCTGCAGAAAGCAGAAAGAGTGGGGGAGGGAAAGATGTGCTTGGTAGTGGGATCCGGTTGGAGGTGGTGGAAGTTACGGAGAGTAATTCTCCCTTCCTACCAATCTCCCTCCTGGCACTTATCCTTGTAAATGGAACAAGTGCTACACCTGCCCTTACACTTCCTCCCTCATCACCATTCAGGGCCCCAGACAGTTCTTTCAGGTGAGGTGACACTTCACCTGTAAGTCGGCTGGTGTGGTATACTGCGTCCGGTGCTCCCGGTGTGGCCTTTTATATATTGGTGAGACCCGACGCAGACTGGGAGACCATTTCACTGAACACCTACACTCTGTCTGCCAGAGAAAGCAGGATCTCCCAGTGGCCACACATTTTAATTCCACGTCCCATTCCCATTCTGATATGTCTATCCATGGCCTCCTCTACTGTCAAGATGAAGCCACACTCAGGTCGGAGGAACAACAGCTTATATACCGTCTGAGTAGTCTCCAACCTGATGGCATGAACATTGACTTCTCTAACTTCCGTTAATGTCCCTCCTCCCCTTCTTACCCCATCCCTGATATATTTATTTCCCCCCCTTTTTTTTCCTCTTTCTGCCCATCACTCTGCCTGTTCTCCATCTCCCTCTGGTGCTCCCCTCCCCCTTTCTTTCTCCCTAGGCCTCCCCTCCCATGATCCTCTCCCTTCTCCAGCTCTGTATCCCTTTTGCCAATCACCTTTCCAGCTCTCAGCTTCACCCCACCCCCTCCAGTCTTCTATCATTTCGCATTTCCCCTCCCCCCCCCCCCACTTTCAAATCTCTTACTATCTTTCCTTTCAGTTAGTCCTGACGAAGGATCTTGGCTGGAAATGTTGACTGTGCTTCTTCCTATAGATGCTGCCTGGCCTGCTGCGTTCCACCAGCATTTTGTGTGTGTTGCTTGAATTTCCAGCAAACCTTGTGTTTGCTTTTTATGTGACTGCTTTGGGTTGATAGACTGATCCATGTTCAAAGACTTAGCTGCCAGTATGTCCTTACGATCACAAAGTTTATCACCAAGTGTTTTGAATTCTGTGTGCCAAAGAGGACAATCCAGGTGTTTCCAAACTGGCAACTATAGATGAACCAGGAGATCCACTCTCTTCTGAAGTCTAGGTCTGCAGCATTCAACTCAGGTGACCCTGATCTTTATAAGAAATTAAGATATCCTCTTCATAAAGCTAACAGAAATGCTATGAGACAGTAACAATACAAAATCATGTTTCAGTACAGCTGTCAGCTATGGCAGGGCTTACACACTAAAATGTGTTACAAAGTGAATCATTGGACAGAAGGAAACAGGTATGTCATCACTCATTCTGACAGTCTCTTGACCACAGTCACTGTTGCGGACATAAGAATAGCCTTCTGGTGGATGAACCCGTGGAAAGCATCAGGCCTGGATGTTTTACCCACTGCAATTTTCCTACAACTGAAACAAGTCTACAGCGAACACCATCTCCTTATCCATGTCCTTAGATTCTATGTGGATCAGCTGACAGCGATACTTGCAGACATTTTTAACCTCTTCCTGTTTCAGGCTGTGGTTCCTTCCTGCTTTAAGAATACTCACATAGAGTCTGTGCTCCCATCATTGGCATAGGCCTCCCATTCCCAGTTCTACAGATATTGTCAAGAAGTCCTCTATTGCAACTTTGAAAAAACTACCAGCCTATGTCCTCATGGGTGTTCTCAATTCTGGACTCTGAAAGGAAGCAGTCCACTGGCAAATTATGATGAGTAAAGGAATAGGGAAAACTAATTTCATTGGAGGCCTCCACTTAACAAAATGGCTGGACCATGGTCTTGTAATAACCAGTGTTCAGTTTGATCAGAAAGATAGGCACAGAGCTTATGGCATTTTTCCCCAGTCCAGCTATAGCATCTGTTCAATTATGTAATTTGCAGAGCGAGGAACCACAAATATGTTTGCATGAAGCATATCACACTAAGTACTGAATAGCTAATGGACTGACTGCCACCTCATTGACTATGTTATCGCCATGAGCTTGACCCCAAGACAAGCATGGAAGAAGGAACAATGACAGGACACAAGAAAATCAGAGCTGAAGGTCTTTAGAATCCTGGAAAGGAAAATCTCTCTCGTAGTCAACTTGATAACCCCCTACAGTGTGAACCATGGAGTGTCCACAGGGTCTGCACTGGCCTTGGAGTCCACTATGAATGGCACGTGTGAAGAGACTCTTGGCTTTTCTAACGGAAAACAGTACTGGTTTGATGAGAGTGACTCGGAGATCCAAGTGATTCTAGAAAACACAAAGATTAGGAACTCCATAACATTTTCAGGAGTAGAAACAGATGTACCAACAGCTGAAGGCTGACGTCTACACAAAAACCTCTGGAAAGAGCACAAAGTTAAATAACTTGCTAATAGTCTTAATATGGATTCTGCACCACTGTTATGGTGATCCACAGCTCAAACAACAAAGGGCCAACTCTGCTGAGAACCAAGAACATAGGCAAAAAAAGGAAAAAAAGGCAGTTAATGTCACTAGAAAAAGTACATCAATAAACCACCCAATTATAATTACGTCCCTTATATAAAATTAGAGATAGTGTGAAGAGGAGGAAGTACCTATTCCTTGAGCAAAGGGACATAGACTTAAAGCATCATGGACTCATGCAGCCCACTGAACCTGCATTGACCATAAAGCACTAATTTACATTAACCTCATTTTATTCTTCACATTCTCATCAGTCCCCTCAATCCCAAAACCCCCTCCCAATCCCCAGCAGATTCTACTATCAGCCTCCACATTAGGGGTAATTTACAGTGACTAATGTGACCAATTAATTTTCTAATCTACAGGCCTTTGGGATGTGGCAGGAAGCCATTGATCGTACCCTGAAGAACCCATTTGATCACGTGGTGCATGTATGAAGTCTGTGCCAATAGCATCAGAAGTCTGCACTGAGCTGAGTTCGTTGAGCTGTAAAGCAGCAGCACTATTGACTTGTTTTGATTTTGATTTGATTTGTTGAGAAAGATGCCATTTCCCAAAGTGGAGTGGGAATGATGTACTGGTGCTTCAAACGCCAGAGAAGGCAGAAATATTCATAATGTTTACTATGTACTTAGTGCATATTTGATATGCATTTTGCACAAGTTTGCTGACAAGTGCTAGGAGGCGCTATTAATCTCTATCATTCCATTTTTGGTTGACATAAATATGATGGGTCAAATGGCAGCTTCCTGTGCTGCAAAACTCTATGATTTTCAAAATAATGACAAGCAAAGACTCAGTGCTATTTCCATACCAATCTAGGACTACGTACTGAATTGTTCCACAAATTGGAGAGAGTGCAGGCTTGTAGAGAAGTCATTTGCAGTGCCAGTTAAGGAGCTATTTATTTCCATATTTCCATTTTAAGTCAAGAGAAGGGGAGTCTGTGCAGTCTGGGCATGTGTTGTTGAGGTAATGACACAGTGTAAATGAAATTCATAGTTGTTGGTATGAGAGAAAGCTGGAAGTAAATAAACTTAAGAATCCCTTAACTTCAGCTTCTCATTGCTAGGCATACTGTTAAAAATTTCTCCTGTGCATTAAATGGCCAGTTCTTTACAGCTCCCCTGCTTAAGGTACAATTGCAAACCCATGATGGATTGGTATCAGTTCTTACTTTCATGATTTCCTTAATTTCCTGTGAAACCTTATTCACTTGACTTTTCCATGATCAATAAGCATCTGCATGAAGCTTCCTATCAAAAAGGCAAAGTGTGATAGATGCTGGAAATCTTACTTAAAACAACAAATACTAAAATACTTGGCTGGTCAGGCAGCATAGATGGAGAGAGAAAGTTAATATTTTAGATCATGATTAAAATGCTGACTTTTATTACAGACAAACACTGTTATAGTGCTCATAAACTGCAATCACAAAAATCAATTGGCTTCCACTGGCGATATCGACCAGCCATGATGAATTGCACAGGAAGCTAGCTCCCTTTGTTTTTTGGACAGATCATAAACATCAATTGTTAATGTGCAATCACTTGTCTGAAAGAAAACTTCAAGAATTCTTTTTTTTTAATCAAACTTGTCTCTGTTGGATGCATTCTAATTATTCATTTTTAAATTTTATTTGTCATCCCTAATTGTCCCTGAGAAGGTGCAAGTGGCCTGTATCTTGAATATTGTAATCCTTCTGGTGAATTTGAAGAGGGAATTTTGGGATTTAGACCAATTGATAATTAAGAGCCAACCATAAATTTACATGCCAGGATGTTGCGTAGGAGGGGAGCTGGTAGTCGTATTCTCATGTGAACGTTGACTTTGTTTTTCTTGGTGGCAGAGGTCACATGTTTGATAGATGCTGCCACAATAACCTAATCATGTAATCGCAGTGCATTTTGAAGATGGTAAATAAGACACAAGACATAAGTATAGAATTAGCCCATTTGGCCATGCCATTCCATCACAGCTGATTTATTATCCCTCTCAACCCCTTTCTCCTGCCCCCTTGTCATAAACTTTGACACTTTTAATAATCAAGAATCTATCAACCTCCACTTTAAATATACCCAATGACTTGGTCTCCACAGCCGTCTGTGGCAACAAATTCCAGATATACCACCCTCTGGCTCATCTGTGATCTAAAGGGACATCCTTGTATTCTGAGGCTGTGCCCTCTAGTCTTAGGCTCCCCCACTATTGGAAACATCAAGTTCAAGTTCATTCAACATACGCATGTATACTGCTAAAGGAAGCAGTGTTCCTCCAGGGGAAGGTACAAAACACAGTACATACAGTTACAAAAATAATATTAGATCCATTCCCTGAGTTGTGTGTCCTGAAGTTTGATGGTGCATAGGATGTTGTCCTGCAGCCACATTTCTGCAGGAACAAATATACACAACAGTTCCTCATCTCACACTGGGTTATGGATGGACACGTCCAGAAGAAAGGTATTTAGAGTTGTCAGAATCACTTCCTGCAGTCCCTGAATCAACTCTTGCAACCTCCACAGAAGACGCCCCAGAACCTGAGACAAGTCACATGCCACAAACCTTACATGCCAAGCAGAGAGACCCCCCAATCAGGAAAGGTGTTACCCCATAAGAGTAAGAAATCCTCCACAACAATAAAATCTTTCTGCCTGAATGGGACAATTTAAAATTTACTGTGCTGTGGATATCTAGTTAGAAGTTGAATTATATAGTATTGTGTGTGTGTGTGTGTGGTACTTCTTTGATCTATTGGATTTGTATTAAGTTGTAAAACCTAAGGAAAATTAAGCAGACATTGGAGTATATCAAGCAAGATAATAAAGTTTCAGCAGTTGTGTGTACAGGTGGCCCCCATTTTTCAAATGTTCATTTTACAACAGCTCGCTGTTACGAAAGACCTACATTAGTACCTGTTTTCGCTGACCAAAGAGGATTTTCACTTTTACAAAAAAGATGCCCTGCTTTATATGTGTGTTTACCCCAAAAAAGACTAGCATGACCGTGAAGCCTTGTGTGGGCAGTTCTGTGCGCATGCGTGTACGTGCTGATTTTTTTCTCCAAATCGATTTTGGCTCGCTGTCTTCCCCATTCTGAAAAGTGAAACTACACCATACATACAATATTTCTACTTTATATAGGCTGTATATTTATCATATCATTCCTGCTTTTACTACATGTTCATGTTATTTTAGGTTTTATGTGTTATTTGGTATGATTTGGTAGGTTATTTTTTGGGTCTGGGAACACTCAAACATTTTTCCCATATAAATTAATGGTAATTGCTTCTTCGCTTTACGACATTTTGGCTTACAAATGGTTTCATAGGAACACTCTACCTTCAGATAGCGGGGGAAACCTGTACTGTCCATTCATACATACCAACCAGCTCTGCCTGACATTGACAGCAGGTGTTCAGAATTAGTTAAGTTGATTTTCAATTAAGTTGAGGTATAAACTGGAAATCAAAGTAAATAAAAACTGAGTAGTTTCTATATAATAGAGATGGCAAAGCACATCTGTTTCATTTTTACATTTATGGGGAAAATTAAAAATACTGGGTAGCATCCCTCTCCTCTGCAGATGTTGCTGCAGGTGATTAGAACTTTGCTTCACAGATTAAGAAAAGATCCTAAAAGGCAGAATGTTACAATCTAAGTAGGGAAAAGGGAGGAGAAGTCATCATGAGCCAAGGGGACTGGTTTTCTGAAACAGGATGAAAATGAATGGGTACTTCTATTGTATCTTTAACTGTGTCAACACATCCCAAAGCCAGTAACGTATATTTAAACAATAACTGGTGTTACAGTGTGGCATCATCACCATTTTGGACTCTTTTTAAGGCTATGTCCACATTACACCGGATAAATCTATAACTGAAGCTTTTTCTCTTCGTTTTTACCCTCCATCCACACTAAAATGGCGTTTTCGTCCCCCGAAACCAGAGCTTTTCAGAAACGCTCTCCAGGGTGGGTATTTTTGAAAACGCCAATTCGGCAAATCAGTGTGGACGGGGTAACCGGAGAAATTTAAAAACGCTATCAGACGGCAGCACGCCATTTCATTGTTTTCTTGGACGCAACCTAACAATTTCAGTACAGACGGCAACGAGACTGAAGCCAGAAGAGTTAGAAATGTACTTACCAAATATTTTGACCCATAACTTACTGAATAAATAAGTATACTCACTTTGCCCTGTTTTCTGTCCTTGCTCATATGAAGGTGGTTTACCTATTTATGCAAGTACTTCTCAGACAATAGATGTGTAACAGCCTAATGTAACATTATATGGAAATTCAAGATAACACTGATGCAGATGTGTTTATTAATGCAACAGAGTTGGTCAGTTTTTCAATGTTCGTCGTCAGCCGGGTCATACAGTCCATGAACTCCCTGTCGGTTGCCTCCATACACTTAAGTATTTGGTTTTTTTTACTTTTAAGTCCTCCTGTGTGAGAGCCAACAGCTGCCAGTCATTTAAGTTTTTCTAGTCTGTAACTGAACAAACACGCACCGTCTTTCACGGTGAGATTCAACACCAAACATGTCGCTTGTTTTTGGTAGATGTGTCCTGACCATGTGCAGTAGGAGGAGATTCGTCGAAATCTCCGTTTCAATGTGGACAGAGATATTTTTAAAAACGCATAGTGTGGACGCCTATCGTTTTTACGCGAAACCGGCATTTTCAAAATTATCCGGTCTAGTGTGGATGTAGCCTTAGTTTCCATACATAGTGAGGCGATAATAAGCAGATAATCTGCTATTAATTTTGTTAGTTTTATTTATTCAGAGATTCAACTCGGAACAGGCCCTTCCAGCCCAACGATCCGTGCCACCCAGCAACTCATCTGTTTAATCCCAGCCTAAGCACAGGACTGTTCTGAATGACAAACTAACCCACTAACCGGTATGTATTTATACTGTGGGAGGAAATAGGAACACCTGGAGTATACTCACTTGGTCAGGGTGGGAAACATACAAACTCTTTAATGATGGCGTTGGAATTAAAGTATAAACACTGACATCCCAAGCTATAATAGTGTCACACTAACCATTAGAAATTAGATCTGTACCTGGACACTGAAAGGCCCTTTCAGCTGTTCCTTCATTAATCTCATGTGATATTTTATGTATAATCCAGGAGACACAGTCTATTGTCCCTTAGTTTAAAGATGAACGTCGGAGAATGCAGTCCTTCCTGTGTTCTGTCCTTGACTGTCAGCTTCATATTGAAACTGCTGAGCTTGAGACTTAAAGAAAATTATGGGGTTTTGTTTCATGCTCAGTGTTCAACATATCCAGATGATGCACAACAGTCTGCTAATCTGTCTAAGTTAATAAGGCATTGAAGTAAAGAGTCCAAGTAGTCAGAAGGAGTGAATCCAAACAAAAGAAAGCACTCCATGATGTTAAGAATGTAATAAACCCTAGTAGTCAGAAAAGAAATCAACTGAAGGAGAGAAAGATATGAATACTTATGAGAGGAGTTTTTTAAGAGCTGGAGAGGAGCATTTGCTAAGTTCAGTACTGGGGCAACAATTGTTTCTTCAGGTTCTACAGGTTTTCTGTACAGGTTTTCTGCCGATGAGTGTATCGTCATGGTCTTCTGTTGCTGCTCTCCATCCACTTTGTCCTTCCTTCATCAGTTTAAGTGCATTCTGTATCCTATTCACAGTTTTTGTAAAATGGACAGAGATTATGTTTTCTAACTCCAAAGCATAAAACTAATTGAAAGAAAAACACGGAACCAGGATAAATCGTGATCGTTTATTTCGTTTTTTACTTTCAGCAGGCATGTACTTATGAAGTGGTTGCATGATGACATATGCCATTCATGTATTTTTTACCTATAATGAATTATTTAAATGAACAAGAATACTTAATCAAATATTTTATTTATAATATTGCTCAAATATTACTGAAATATGAAATACATAACATTCCTCCCTGCTTAGCTCTAAATTCCAACTCAATATAGAAGGCAACTCAATTTATACACTACTATGGAAAAGTCTTAGGCACCAGATGGTATGGCCTTCACAGAGCCCTGATCTCAATGCCATCGAGGCTATCTGGGATTACTTGGAGAGACAAAAGCAAGCGAGACAGCCAAAGTCTGCAGAAGACTTTTAATATGGTTTCCCATGCAAGGCTCATTCAGAAAGTAAGGAGGCATGAGATCCTAAGGAGACCTTGCTTTGTGAATCCAGAATTGGCTTCCCACAGAAGGCAAAGGCTGGTTGTAGATGGTTCGTATTCTACATGGAGGTTGGTGACCAGTGGTGTTCCACAGGGATCTGTTCTGGGACCCCTCCGCTTTGTGATTTTTACAAGTGACCTGGATGAAGAAGTAGTGGGTAGGTTAGTAAGTTTGCTGCTGGCACAAAAGTTGGGGTGTTGTTAATAGTCTGGACGGTTGTCAAAGGTTACAGTGGGACATTGATAGGATGCAGAACTGGGCTGAGAAGTGGCAGATGGAGTTCAACCCAGATAAGTATGAAGTGATTCATTTTGGTAGGCCAAATTTGAAGACAGAATATAATATAAATGGTAAGACTCTTGGCAGGGTGGAGGATCAGAGAGATCTTGAGGTCCGTGTCCATAGGACACTCAAAGCTGCTGTGCAGGTTGACAGTGTTGTTAAGAGGCATATGGTGTGTTGGCGTTCATCAACCGTGGGATTGAGTTCAAGAGCTGAGAGGTAATGTTAAAGCTATATAAGAGTTAGACTCCATTTAGAGTACTGTGTTCATTTCTAGTCACCTCACTACAGAAAGGATGTGGATACTATAGAGAGAATGCAGAGGAGATTTACAAGGATGTTGCCTGGATTGGAGAGTGTGCCTTATGAGAATAGGTTGAGTGAAATTAGCCTTTTTTTCTTGGAAAGATGGAGGATGAGAGGTGATTTGAAAGAGGTGTATAAGATGATAAGAGGCATTGTGGCAGTCTCAAGTTCAGGGACCTCTCTGTGGTTATTGTAGAAGTTGATTCTGAGATAGCAGGAAGCGGTTCTGACAGCTCTGAAAACCTTTCTTCTGGATGTGTATGGCAAGCTACTCAATCTGTTGATCTGACCCAGGCCACCGGACAAAAGTTTCAAGCCAACTCTTTCATTTGACTATGCCTATCTGACCAGCATGTAACTCCTCCAACACTTTAACTTTCAGCTGGATGGTACAACAACTCTCAATCTCCACATAACACAACCTCTGTCAAGAGCAAGTTCATCCCAACGCTGATAAAAATGGGGGAGCTGGGATTTCCACTGCACATTCCAGCCATTTTGAGTCACTATATAGATCTGAGACAGGGTGGGTCTTTTCTAGTTTCCCTTTGGATCATCTCTGCCCTAAAGGGAGATTTTTGATTTGCATTAGGGAGAATGTGTCAAGAGGAGGGTCCTGGTTTGTAAATGTTTCAGGAATTTCCTTTCCCAAGAATAGACAGGATAATTCATCAGCATTTCCAGAATTAGACATCCTCTTAAATTTGATTTTGTAATTGTGTTCTCCAAGAAACAGAGCACATCTCTTGCACTTGTACTGCTGCTGCTGTTAGTGGAATACACTGCCATGGATTATTTCAGCCAATCACAGCCCAACAATGCTGGTCTTCCTGTTTTTAGCACATACAAACCCAATGTGGCTTATTGGTTGTTGTATTTCACTGTTACAAATGTCATTCCCACAGGAGTTATCTATTCTCCAGTGTAAGTTCTTAGTTGGATATCTGCAGGTTTCAATTCAGTATCTTTGAAATGCCATTTAAAGCATTTTGTGTAATAACAGAAACAGTCAAGCCAGCTGAAATTAATTTTAATTAATTTGCCATTCACTTCTGGTATAAGCCATACCACTTGTCTCTTGGTGGTTTTCACACAGTAAATCTCAAGGCTACTCAGTTCTGTGTCACTCTCATCATTATCATATTTTTCATCAAAAGCATGGAGATTAGTGCTCTTTTTGAAACTGTAACTTACTTTTTTAAAAATCTTTTTCTCTTCCTGCTGCAATCCATTTATTTTTGTCTGTCCAACATGCTTTTTGTATATGTCTACCTTGTTGCATTTTCTGCAAGTTTTGCCTTTAAACCTGCATTGGTCTGGTGTATGTGAGCCCCTGCCACAATTTGTTCAGCCGTAGCCTATTTCTGTTTAGATGTTGCAACTTTGTTCACATTCTCTTTCATTCCTGACTGTAACTTAATTGTGTCTTTATCTGCTGTTTCCATTGATCCAGGAATTCCAACTGCTGTTTTAAATGTGAGTTGTGCTTCAGTTAGGATCTGTTTTTGAATACTTTCTTGTGAGATTCCACAAAATACGTGATCTCTCAGTACATCATTAGGCCCATCACTGAACTGACAATGCCCAATCTCTTCAATTCAGCCACATCCGCTGAGATGGACTCCTCTTCCTTTTGATTCCGCTTCTGAAACCTAAATCACTCTGCAATCAACAATGGCTTCAGTTCTCACTGTTCTGCATTACTTTCATGATATCAGCAAAGTTCATTTCAGTTGGTTTGGTTGAGTCAGTCAGTCTTCTAAGCAAACTGCATGCTCTTCCACCTAAAGCACTGAGCAAAACTGGCACTCATTTCTCATTAGTTATTTCATTTTGCTTCAAAATACAGCACAATTCACTCAGTATACATATTCAAGTTATCTCTGTGCAATCAAATGCGTCTATATTTCTGATGTAGCCAGCCATTCTGCTGTTTTATTGTGCATGATTATTATCATATGGTATTCACTGTTTATGAACCTGCGAATTTGTCTATTTTCTGCCTCTTTTAGAAATTTGAATGTATCAGTGATTTTTTAAAAAATTGAATGTCTCACTGTACTTTTTTAAAAACTTGAATGTTTTGCTGTGCTTCAACAGGTCATCTCGGGTTTGTTCAAAACTTTTTCATTGCCACGGTTATGTTTTGTAACTCCAAAACATTAAACTAAATGAAAGTAAAATTAGTTGGTGAGGCATGCATTAGTGAGGTATGCCATTTGCATACTTTTATGTATGACCAATAGTGAATTATTTAAACAAACAAGAATGCTAAATCAAACAATATGTTTACAATATTACTCAAATAGTACTGAAATATTAAATGCACAACAGTGGCTATTGAGGACTTGAGCTATAGGAAAATGTTGAATAGGTTAGGACTTTATTCCCTGAAGCATAGGGGATATTTGATAGAGGGATACAAAATTAGAAGACTTTTTCTATGGAAAGTTGGGTGAGACCAGAACTAGAGGACATAGGGTAATAGTGAAAGGTGAAATGTTTAAGGGGAATATGGGGGTAAATTCTTCACTCAGAGGGTGGTGAGAGTGCGGAACAAGCTGCCAGCGAAGTGGTGGATGCGGGTTTGATTGCAACACTTAAGAAAAGTTTGGATAAGTACATGGATTGGATGGGTATGGGAGGGCCATGGTCTGCGTGCAGGCCGATGGGACTGGTCAGTATAATAGTTCAGCAAGGACTCAATGGGCTGAAGGTCCTTTTCTAAGTCTCTAAATCTGTCGTACTTAAAGGTTCATCATAATTTGTTCTCTCTTGTTCTCTCATTCTCAATTTATTATGCCCAGCATGTCATACTTTTTGTAATCTCCTTCCTCATGGTGTCCTACCAGTTTCAGTATACCCACAAACCTCTCTGTTCTTGTGTTAAAACTCTGGAGCAACAGACTTGGTAGGTTGGAAAAAAGCAATTTATTATTTGTGATATAAAAGTAAGCTAGGATTTACAGAAATATTAGACTGTTGGAAGACATTAGAAATTTCTTCTTTATACTAAAGGAGATCATTGGAAGAAATCAGCCTTCAGGAAGCGTATCAGAGATGAAAGGTTTAAAATATTTTAAGAACAATTAAGTGTTAAAATAGGAGTAATACAATTAGCCTTTTTCTGAATGAGGATAGCTCAAACTATCTGAAAAAAAAATTATTCTGAGGTGTTTGCATTCAAGCTCATGTGGAACGAGCTGACCAAGGTATCCATCTTAGTTACTTACGTTTGCCCGTGTTTGATTCACATCCCTCTGAACCAGGGTTCCCAGCATTTTTATGCCATGAACCCCTGCCATTAACCGAGGGCTCTGTGGATCCCAGGTCGGGAAACCTGGTCTAAATCTTTCTTATCCATGTATCTGTCCAAATTTCTTTAAATCATTGTACTTGCCTTAACAACTATCTCTGGCAGCTCAATCCATATCCAGGCCACCCTCTGGGTGAAATATTTGCCCCTGAGATTCCCAATAAGTCTCTCTTCTCTCACCTTCACCCTAACCCTGGGGCAAAGATTGTGTGTATTCACCCAATCTGTGCCCCTCATTATTTTAAATACCCCTCTATAAGATCACCCCAAAGTCCCTTATGATTCCATGTAAACAGTCCCTCTCTGCCCAATCTCTCTCTAGAACATTGTTTCATAGGTCCTGACAACACCTTTGTAAATATTTACAGCTTAAAAGCATCTTTCCTATTGCAGGGTGACCAAAACTGAACCCAATACTCCAAGTGCACCCTCAGCAATGTCTTGTACAATGTAACATTCCAGCTTCTATCCTAATGGCCTTTCAGAGGAAGGCCAAAAGCCATACCAAAAGCCTTCTTCACCATCCTGTCACTTGTGATGCTAATTTCAGAGAACCATGTGCATGTACTTCTACATCCCTCTATTCTGCAACACTCTTCAAGGCTTGACCATTCACTGTGAAAGGTCAGCCCTGGTAGAACTTCTGAGAATGCATCACCTCACACTTTTCCAAATTAAACTCCATTTGCCGTTTGTTGGCCCACTTATCCACTTCATCAATGTGCTGCTGTACCTCTTGATTGCCTTCTTCACTGTCTATGATAGTTTCCAGTGACATTTAAAAGTTTGTTTTCAGTTTATTTTATTTGAGAGAAGTAACTTTACTTTTAAAACACCTTAAATGATTAATATTAATAAAACAAGAGAATAATGTACAGTGTTGACATTGACTGTTTATTCATTTCCATAAATGCTGCCTGACCTGCTGAATTCCTCCAGCAGTTTGTATGTGTTGCCCTGGATTTCCAGCATCTGCAGAATCTTTTGTGTTTATAAAAAAATGCTTATTTTCACACAGCTGTTTCATCCAGTGTAATACTGAGGGACCAGATACAATATGCATACATCTCCTCAGCTCAGCAAAACTGAGCTCTGCCTCTACTGTCCAGAGCTAACAACTGCTGTGTAGTGCATTCTTCTGTGCTGAAGTTTGTAGCTACACGTGTCTGGAACCTGCTGACCTGTGAGGAGGACACACATTGGTTCTTTTTGGAATTAACTGGCAAGCATTGGAACATTTTGGCATGTAAATTCAAAAAAAGTGATAAGTTTGGACTGACACTGTAAAAAATACAGTTTACCTTTTGAAAAGATTAATACTATCACACATATATTAAATTTAATATACAAGTTGTATACTATTGTTGCTGGACCTGACAACATTCCTGGTAGAGTGCTCAGAGGATGTGCAGACCAGCTAGCAGATGTTCTCACTGACATCTTCAACATCTCCCTGAGCAGCACCACCGTTCCAACGTGCTTCAAAGCCACCACCATCGTCCCCGTGCCGAAGAAGTCTTCAGTGTCCTGCCTAAGTGACTACTGTCCCATTGCACTCACATCCATCATCATGAAGTGTTTCGAGAGGCTCGTCACGAGGCATATCAAGACCCTGCTGCCCCCCTCACTGGACCCCCTGCAGTTTGCGTACCATCCCAACCGCTCAACAGACAAAGCCATTGCCACCACCCTCCACCTGGCCCTAACCCACCTGGACAAAAAAGACACGTACGTTTGAATGCTGTTCATAGACTTCAGTTCAGCATTCAACACAATCATTCCTCAGAAACTGATTGGAAAGCTGAGCCTACAGGGCCTGAACACCTCCCTCTGCAACTGGATCTGAGACTTCCTGACTGGGAGATCTCAGTCAGTCTGGATCGGGAGCAGCATCTCCAACACCATCACACTGAGCATGGGGGCCCCCCAGGGCTGTGTGCTCAGTCCACTGCTGTTCACTCTGCTGACCCACGACTGTGCTGCAATGTACAGCTCGAACTATTTCATCAAGTTCGCTGATGACACAACCGCGGTGGGTCTCATCAGCAAGAACGACGAGTCAGCTTACAGAGAGGAGGTGCAGTGGTTAACGGACTGGTGCAGAGCCAACAAGCTGTCTCTGAATGTGAACAAAACAAAAAGGATGGTTGCTGACTTCAGGAGGGCACGGAGCGACCACTCCCCGCTGAACATCAACTGCTCCTCGGTAGAGATCATTAAGAGCATCAAATTTCTTGGTGTTCACCTGGTGGAGAATCTCACCTGGTCCCTCAGCACCAGCTCCATAGCCAAGAAAGCCCAGCAGCGTCTCTACTTTCTGTGAAGGCTGAGGAAAGTCCATCTCCCACCCTCCATCCTCATCACATTCTACAGGGGTTGTATTGAGAGTATCCTGAGCAGCTGCATCACTGCCTGGTTCGGAAATTGCACCATCTCGGATTGCAAGACCCTGCAGCGGATAGTGAGGTCAGCTGAGAAGATCATCGGGGTCTCTCTTCCCACCATTACGGATATTTACACTACACGCTGCATCCGCAAAGCAAACAGCAGTATGAAGGACCCCATGCACTCCTCATACAATCTCTTCTCCCTCCTGCCATCTGGGAAAAGGCACCAAAGCATTTGGGCTCTCACGACCAGACTATGTAACAGTTTCTTCCCCCAAGCTAACAGACTCCTCAATACCCTGAGCCTGGACTGACATCTTACTGCCCTATTGTCTTGTTTATTATTTATTGTAATGCCTGTACTGTTTTGTGCACTTTATGCAGTCCTGGGTAGGTCTGTAGTCTAGTGTAGTTTTTTTCTGTGTTGTTTTTTACGTAGTTGTGGTGAACTACATATACCTGTCTGGACTGCTCGTGTGGCTCCTCCCACAGACCCCTGCTGACTGCTCCTGTGGCTCCTCCCACAGACCCCTGTATAAAGGCGATTGAGGCCTGAGCCCGGCCTCGTTCTCCAGGATGTAGTGTTGTTCATTCTTCCAGTCAATAAAAGCCGATATCTCGCTTCTTACGTCTCAGAGTGAGTTATTGATGGTGCATCAGTAGTTCAGTCTAGTTTTTGTACTGTGTCATGTAACACCATGGTCCTGAAAAAACATTGTCTCATTTTTACTATGTACTGTACTAGCAGTTATGGTTGAAATGATAATAAAAGTGACTTGACTTGACTTGACTTGACTATTCTGCCATAATCACCATCAGGAAGACAGTAATGCCTGCGGGTCTAACATTCCACCATTAGATGGCGCTTTATAAGCATTGGAAGCTGTTGATCCCATCTCAGAATATTTGCCTCACCCTATCTTTCTGCACACAAAACCAAGTGATTAGCACTAACTTCCATCATGAACGTTATTGTTACATTGATGTAATTTATCCATTTATTCAATGTTGTCACTTTGATAGCTGAGCAAGGTTTAATGTGATACTCTGAACTGGAATGGTTTTCAGTTGCATTATTTCACATGTTTTAACACTGAACATTGTTCTTTTTGAAATATTCTAAACCTATTAGAGCCTGTAAAAATATGTTGGGAATTACCCAAGACATTAGGGCTGAGAGTTCTAGAATTTGAATCGAAAGGCCAGACTGCATGTTGGCTCTGCCTGGAATTGGAGGGTCATGCATGAAGATACTGTTGCTGAATAGAAATGAAAATGACAGTGTCTGCAAACTGCAAACTATAAAATGCATTTGAACATGCTTTGCATTCCCTTCTTTTTCAGACAAATTATTTGACAATGGCATAATCATTGTTTGAATTGTGTGCTGTTAATGCATTTATTTGTGGGATTTAAAGATAATTTATGGTGGAGGCAGAGGCATTTATAACTTTTTACTTGCATGGAAATAAGTTGAAATGGCTCTGATTTCAGTCTAAGTGACAAGGCATGGGAGCTGCAAAGTCTGTTTTAAAGACTGGCTATAACCAAAATAAAGCAAACACATAATCTGCATTTGCTACACATTCAGTTTCACGAAATAAAGGTTCAGTAGGAAATAAAGCTTGGGTTGTAAATTTTTTGTGTTCCATATATAGAATCATGTTTTACTAATCAGGTAATTAAAGAGAAGCTCTCAATCCAAGTACTGAATAGTTGGAGCCACAGATCAGCTGTTCTGATCTGTACCTACAAGCTATGAAAAACAAAGCATTTGCCAGAATCAATAGAATGGTCACATTCCAGAGAATTCATAAACCTGTACATACAGAAATCACACAAGTTCAGAGCATGTTTTAACGTATCTCTTTACCTGAAACAATTAACAGAAAATGCACGAAGCATTCAACAGATTATGCATCATTTGCCTTCAACAGAAGCTGATAACTGATACATTAGCTCCTTCCTTCTTTCCACACATGCTAATCAACATGTGAAGTACTTCCAGCATTTCCTAAATTTTCTTTTACATTTCCACCTTTAGATTCTGCTTTTTTTTAAACCAGCTGGAAGACAATGAATGGTGTTCCATTGTTTATTTCCTTTGCAAATGTATATATTTTTTTCACTGTGGGTTCTTTTTTCAATCAAAACAACCAATCTAACATATTTAAAAAGGTCAGTACCTTAACAGGGCAAAAGAGAGAATGCAGATGCTGGATATTGAGAGCAACGTATGCAAAATGTTGGTGGAATTTGGCAGGTCAGGCAACATCTATGGAGAGAAATGAACAGTCGACATTTTGGGCTGAGACCCTTTATCAGGACTGGAAAGAAAGCGCAGAAGCTTGAATAAAAGAGTGAGGAGAATGGAAGGAGAATGAACAGTAGGTGATATTTGCTTCCTCTAGCACCTTCCTCCCTTTGGTTCCCCACGTCCTTCCCTTTACTCCATGGTCCACTGTCCTCTCCGATCAGATCACTTCTTCTTCAATACTTCGCCTTTTCCACCTCCCAGCTCCCCACATCATTCCCATTTCTTCCCTCTCCCATCTCCGTTCCTTTCCGCTCTCACCTTGATTCAGCTATCACCCATGAGCTTGTGCTTCTCTGCCACCCACCCCCACCCCATCCTTGATGAAGGGTCTCAGCCCAAAATGTTGTCTGAACATTTCCCTCCAAAGATGCTGCCTGATCTGCCGAGTTCCTTCAGCATTTAGATATCCAGAGTGAGTGTCATAATAACTTGACTTCAGGCATGGTCTTTAGGAAGCTGCAGTGTCAAATCTTCTTGAGCTGGGTTCAGCAAATGGATGCCCATCTTATTCTCAAATGATGTGCTATACCACAGTAAAATAAATTACACACTTTTTCCAAGACATGTACGAAGGCAAGTTTTCTGAACATTCTTTAAAAGGGTAATTACAAACATGACAATATAATGATGAAATGCTTTTTAATATTACATTGTATTTAAAAATTCCCTTGAAGCAGTATAACTCATGCCAATTATGAGTTGCCTTGCCTTGGCTTTAGATTGCATTATGTGCTGCAAGATAAAATAGTCATCAAATTAAATATTTAAAATAATTTTGCATTGTTTCTGCTAAAGTATCTCAAGAACTCTCTGTGTTCATGATGAAACTCGTGATGTCCAGTGGAAAAAGAGATTGAGACTGTAGATTGCTCATTGACTCTGACGTGGGTTTGAATCCAAATCAGACTGATGGAGTTAAAGTCTCCTCTATCTACTGGCTGTTGAGCTTTTCCATGACCCAGGCTGACTAAAACCAATTACAGTGCACCATTACTGGCACAGCTAAGACTTGCTAACCTTTCCCTCCCTGATCAGCAAAGCTCAGACACTCATCTTCCATATTAGATTCTATTGTACGGCAGAGATTTTCATAAAATAAAATTAAAGCATTTTTATAAGAAAATTGCTGCACAGTATTTTGAAAAATGTACTCTGCATTCTGAAAGATAAATGAAATAAAAAGGACATGGATAGACTGTGATCTTGTGTAATCTAATCTGTGGTTGGTATAGTGTCTACATTATAGTGCTCTGTGTACTTGATGGTATAACTCTTGTGGTTTTGAAAGATATAAGAGAGGTTTCATTATCCATTGTGCTGACTTACTTTAAGATTAGAAAGACGTTTTTTTTCTTTTGGGTTTTGAGATCTGTATTTTGATCTTTTCACACAACTTGGTTCATTGCTACTTACACTATTGATTTCTGTCCTGTCTTTATTGACTGATGCTTCTTGGTGAAGAGTTGCTGAACTATGAACTGGTACATGGGAAAAGAGCTGTGCCAGGATAAGGCACAAAATGTCAAAGTCAACAGGGCAGTCTCAAAGCACGCACTATAGATTTTCATTACTATTAATTCCCATGGCAAGTTAGTTGTTTACTGATAAATGTTCTCAAATAACAGCAAGATTAAAACTTCATTAAAATAGTCTGCAATTGTTCAAAGTGACTTGTTATTTTTTATTGTAACTTGTGGCATGGATTTCAGGATCATTTAGAAAGTAGAATCAGAGCTTTTTAGTTTGGGAAGATTACTTTTTTGATTCAAACTATTCATTCCAGAGATCCAATTGCCAGAAATAAGATTTCTCAGAAAAAAATACTGATTATGTTCATTTCACAGATTTACTAACGTAGAACATACTAGTGCTTCTAAGTGAGCATTTCACCTGATGTTGAATGGGTGTTTCATACAGTAACTTCAGGAATAAAAACTAAGTTCAAGTTCAAAGTAAATTTATTATCAAAATACTATTTCCTTGCAGGCATTCAGAGTAGAATGGAGAAATACAATAGAATCAGTGAAAAACTACACACAAAGAGTGACAAATAACCAATATGCAAAAGAAAGCAAACAATGCTAATTAAAAATAAACAAACAAACAGATAAATACAATAACTAATACTGAGAACATGAGTTATAGAAAGTGAGTCCATAGATTGTGGAATCAGTTCAAAGTTGAGGTGAGTGAAGTTATCCACACTGGTTTAGAGAACTGATGGTTGAAGGGTAATAACTGTTCCTGAACTTGGAGGTAGGACACCTAAGGCTTCTTTACCTAACTGCAGCAGCAAGAAGAGAACATGGCCTGGATGGATTTGCTATCTGGAACCAATGCCAGATTTAAAGGTTTGGGAGAACGGGTAGGCTGTAAACTGAAACTGAACCTTGGGTTGGGGGTAAGAGAGTGGTCAAGATCAACCAGACTGAACAGGCCTGTGTTCGGTAGTTGGAGGGAATCTGAAGGAAATAAGACCACAAGATCATAAGAGCAGAATTAGTCCACTCGGCCCATTGAGTCTGTTCCACCTTGCCATTATAGCTGATTTATTATCACTCTCAATCCCATTCTCCTGCTTTCTCACCGTAACATCTGATAATCTGACTAACCAAGAGCCTTTCAACCTCTCCTTTTAATATACTGATTGACTTGGCCTTCACAGTCATCAATGGCAATCAATTCCACAGATTCACCACTCTCTGGCTAAAGAAATTCCTCCTTATCTCTGTTATAAATGGATGTCCTTCTTTTCTGACGCTGTGCCCTCTGGTCCTAAACTCAGTCACTATAGGAACATCATCTCAACATTGACTCTCTCTAGCCCTTTCAATATTCAATAAGTTTCACTGATTTCCCCCCTCAATCTTCTGAACTCTAGTGAATCCAGGCCCAGAGCCATCAAATGTTATATCATATGTTAACTCTTTACTCCTGGAATCATTCACGTGAACCTTCTCTTGTCCTTCTCCAATGCCAGCACATATTTTCTTAAATAAGGGGACCAAAACTGCTCACAATACTGCATGTGGTCTGGCCAATGCCTTAAAAAGCATCTTCTGATCCTAGGTCATTCCTTTCTAAGGAGTTGATTTCATTTTCTACCAACAGAGTCATCCCACCCCCTCTGCCTACCTGCCTGTTCTTTCAATACAAGGTGTATCCTTGAATGTTAAATTCCCAACTATGATCTTCTTTTAGCCACGACCCAGTAATGCCCACAATGTCATACCTGCCGATCTCTAACTGTGCTGCAAGATCGTGCATTCAAATGTAACACCTTCAGTCCAGTATTCATCATCCTTTTCAATTTTTGCCCCATGTTACACTTCCACTTATTGCACTGACTGAATTTTGCCCTATCATCTGCCTGTCCTTCCTCATAGTCTCACTACACACTGTATCAACTTGTATACCAATTGCTCCATCCTCAGTTCATCACTCCGGTTCCCATTCCCCTGCCAAATTAGTTTAAATGCTTCTCAACAACCCCAGCAAACCTGCCCACAAGGTTATTTCTCCCCCTCAGGTTCAAGTGCAACCCGTCCTTTTTGTGTGGTCTTACCTTCCCCAGAAGAGATCACAATGATCCAGAAATCCAAAACCCTGCCCCCCTGTACCAGTTCCTCAGCCACTCATTCACCTGTACTATTATCCTAACCCTGTCCTGACTAGCTGATGGTACTGGGAGTAATCCAGATTACTACCTTGGAGGTCCTGTTCTTCAGCCTTTTCCCTAACTCCCTATACTCACTTGCACAGGACTGCTTCCCCCTTTCTACCCATGTGCATCACAACCTCTGGCTGCTCACCTTCCCTCTTAAGAATTTTCTGCAGCCACTGTGAGATATGCTGAATCCTAGCATCTGGGAGGCAACACACCATCCTGGCTTCTCCTTCGTTGCCACAGTATTTCCTGTCTATCCTGCTAACAACTGATTTTCTGATCACCACCACTCTGTCTGACTTTACTCATCCCTGCTGAGCCTCAGAGCCGGCCACAGTACTGTTGCTGCTGTGCCCTGATAGGTCATCTCTCCCAGTAGTATCCAAAGGGATATGCCTCACCTGTTGCAGAGGGAACTCTGTACGAATTGCTAACTCCTCTTACTTCTCCTGGTGGTCAACCATCTACTCTCTGAAGCTTGCACACTGGGTGTGGCCACCTCAATAAAAGTCTCATCTATAAGGTTTTCAGCCTCCGGGATGGCCCCGAGTACCTCCAGCTCCAGATCTGGTTCCTTGACCTTGTCAGTCAGGAGCTGAGTGCTCATCATGGGAGATTGTTAGGTACCCTGAAATCCCACATGGCACAGAAGGAGCATTCTACTGCCTGAACTCCCAACTTGCTATACCTCTAACTTCTCAAACTTAAGTTCCAGCCTGCACCTGTTCTCACCTAAGCCTGTTGAGCCAAAGTCTGACCACTCTTAACACTGCCCACTCCAACAATGGCTGCTCCCACAATGGCCACTCTGCTTACATCTCACTTATTTTTATTGACCCTTACTGAGCCATCTTCCGCTCCGCATTCAAGTCCAGGTGGGCCCCACTCACTTTTTAAAACTGGTAAGGAACTGCTTCCAACTTACTCTGTGATCTCCTGCTCTATGTTCTTGAGTGCGGACAGCATGAGGTGTCATTAGTGACCATGGGATTCAGGAGGTTTGAGGAGGTCAGTGTAGGGGAATGTGGAAGGGTTGGAGTGTTAAGAGTGTTAAGAGTGTCAAAAGTGGGGATACTAGTGCTCAGAAGAGTGTACGTTGAGCTTAGTGACAAAAGACATATCAACATCTCATGCTGCGCTATTGAAGGCTGATTACCCCGGGAGTGCCCAATAATAGTTATTTCTACATCCAGTTAGTCTTAGTTCTCCCTTAAGCCTTCAAATGAAATGTTGCAGGGGAAATATGGTTAGAGTGTGCATGAATGGCACTGAAATCTCATTGGGATGCAAAAAACGCATAACCCTCTGAAAGACCTGTTCAACTATGTACACTTATGTAAAGCTACTATCATGTTTCACTCTAGGTAAATTTGATTTTCAGTTGCAAAAGGATGAAAAAATGCTTCCTACAACTTAAACTCCGAGGTACAATTTCTCAATTAACAAATATTATGTTACTGTGAATCATTTTGGCAATGTCAGCTACAAGAGAATGAACACTAATGCATTTTGGAGGAATGAACTGCACAAATTATTATTTAAATGTTTTAGTGGTTTAGTTTCAGAACTAACATGGAGTATCTGGGAGTATCTACAAGTATCTGGGAGTACAGTTAGACGAGAAGCTAGACTGGACTGCCAACACAGGTGCCTTGTGCAGGAAGGCACAGAGTCGACTGTACTTCCTTAGAAGGTTGGCGTCATTCAATGTTTGTAGTGAGATGCTGAAGATGTTCTATAGGTCAGTTGTGGAGAGCGCCCTCTTCTTTGTGGTGGCGTGTTGGGGAGGCAGCATTAAGAAGAGGGACGCCTCACGTCTTAATAAGCTGGTAAGGAAGGCGGGCTCTGTCGTGGGCAAAATACTGGAGAGTATAACATCGGTAGCTGAGCGAAGGGCGCTGAGTAGGCTACGGTCAATTATGGAAAACCCTGACCATCCTCTACATAGCACCATCCAGAGACAGAGAAGCAGTTTCAGCGACAGGTTGCTATCGATGCAATGCTCCTCAGACAGGATGAAGAGATCAATACTCCCCAATGCCATTCGGCTTTACAATTCAACGCCAGGAGTAAGATATGTTAAAGTGCCGGGGTTAGGACTCAATGTATTTAAGTAAACCACTTAAGAACTTTTTAAAAGCTATTATTAATGCTTTTTGAGAGGGTGATTTTAGATGCATATCATATTTTTACTGAGTTAAGTATTGCATGTAATTAGTTTTGCTACAATAAGTGTATGGGACATTGGAAAAAATGTTGAATTTCCCCATGGGGATGAATAAAGTATCTATCTATCTATCTATCTAAAAATGTACCAATGTGGTGAGATTGTGTGTGTGTGCGTGCGTGTGCGCGTGCGTGTGCGTGCGTGTGCGTGTGTGTGCGTGTGTGTGTGTGTGTGTAGGTGCACGAGTGCTCCATTGATCTACATTTTGAATCGGGTCTAAGTACAGTTATCTTGAGAATTTATCCTTGTCTGCTTCCACACCGTGGTCAAGATATTGCCCTTTGGTGATACCTGCAGACATGGTGAAATTTTTACGTCCAACTATCAATGTTCACCACGGTCACCATTCAGTATGCAATCTTGTTTTAATTGTTATTTCCTTCTGCTAAATTTTGACTGAAATCCTTATCTTTAGCCCCTGCCACTTACTGTAATGTGTACCTGTGACATAAATTCTACTCTTCCTCTCACCAGCTAGCCACCCTAGGGTAGTTCAAACAGTATCTTGTTTAACTTCCAAGAGGAGGTTATAAAATTCATTTCCTCTCTATCACAAAAGCCACTTCTTCTCAGCTCTATAACACTACACCCTTCCTTACTCCAACCTCACCCTAATATACAGTCTGTGAATATTTATCACATACCCTCTGACATTCCCTTTGCCAATCTTGTGCCATTGTTCTCTTGATTATTTGATAAAGATGGCTACCATGCCACAATCCTTTATACTCACTGACATGCATTGTTTTGTTTCAGCAGAGTGATCATTAGTAGATCACTGTGTATCACTAGAGTGAACAAGGAGAATGAAGCATTCCTATGAGTTAACACGAGGAAATCTGCAGATGCTGGAAATTCAAACAACACACACAAAATGCTGGTGGAATGCAGCAGGCCAGGCAGCATCTATAAGGAGAAGCACTGTCGACATTTCGGGCCGAGACCCTTTGTCAGGACTAACTGAAAGGACAGATTTGAAAGTAGTGGGGGGAGGGGGAAATGTGAAATGATAGGAGAAGACCGTAGGGGATGGGATGAAGCTAAGAGCTGGAAAGGCGATTGGCAAAAGTGATATAGAGCTGGAGAAGGGAAAGGATCATGGGACGGGAGGCCTCGGGAGAAAGAAAGGGGGGGAGCACCAGATGGAGATGGAGAACAGGCAGAGTGATGGGCAGAGAGAGAGAAAAAAAACAAACAACTAAATATGTCAGGGCCCCTCCTCCCCTTCTTACCCCATCCCTGACATATTTAGTTGTTTGTTTGTTTTTTTTCCTCTCTCTCTCTGCCCATCACTCTGCCTGTTCTCCATCTCCCTCTAGTGCCCCGCCCCTTTCTTTCTCCCGAGGCCACCCATCCCATGATCCTTTCCCTTCTCCAGCTCTGTATCACTTTCGCCAATCACCTTTCCAGCTCTTAGCTTCATCCCACCCCCTCCGGTCTTCTCCTATCATTTCTCATTTCCCCCTCCCCCCACTACTTCCAAATCCCTTACTATCTTTCCTTTCAGTTAGTCCTGACGAAGAGTCTCGACCTGAAACGTCGGCAGTGCTTCTCCTTATAGATGCTGCCTGACCTGCTGTGTTCCACAAGCATTTTGTGTGCATTCCTATGAGTTGTTTCTTTGCCCAGTTGATTAGAGGTTCCTGAAAGATTTCAAGACAATTCAAGATAAATAGTAACTCCAATGTTCTGTTTCTTTCTGATTTAATAATGCTAATGCTCCTTTAAACTTCAATAAATGGTGGAAATAGTCGATATTTCAGGCAGCATCTGTGGAAAGCCTGACCTGTTGAGTCCTGTCTTGTTTCAGATTTCCGGTATCAACAGTTCTTAATTTTTTATTTCCTGTGAACTTCAGCTGATTTAGAACGGTCATTTCAATGTCCCTGTACACTCTGCACGTCTTTTCTTTTCTTTATGGATGGCCAATCAGTAACTGCCAACACCAAAAAAAATTTCCTTGTTGCAAAATGAAACACACACTTCATCAGAACATACTCATGCAAAGGAGGAGGTGCAGGAATTTGTGTTTCTGTAATCCCTTTGCTGACAAAGGTTTACTCTAGATAATTGAGGCCTTAAGGCCTCACTTCTCCACTTAACAACCCCTTCATTACATTTTTTCAAAAGCTTTTTTGTCCTTGTCTTCAAGTTACTCCTTCATCTTCCCTCTCCATAATCTAGTGATGTTTCCCAGTCAAATAGTCCAGTGTGAATAGGTACAAATCAACTCCTTTATTCTTACAACCACCGTGAAACTTTCAGATATTCTACTCCCAACATCACCGCCAGAAACAGACCTGAATCATCTTAAAGGTTTTTCATCATCATCTTGAGGAATCCTTTCACTGCTATTTCAGATCGACTGCCTGCACTACGACTGAGTGTATAAAGGGGAGATAGCCAGTAAGGGACGGCTGAGTTGGAACTGGCAAACAAATAGGTAGATCTAGGTGAGGAGGAGTTGGTAAATGGGGGAGGGTGGAGTGGAGGTTGCCACAGAAGCTGGGAGTGCAAAGGGCTGCAGATTATGGAATTTGACAGGAGAGGAATGTGGTAAATGGAACTAGGTATGGGGAGAGGTGCTGGGGAAAGGGAAACAGTCAGGGGAGAGGGGATTGAGTGAGTGGTGTGTGGATGACAGGCAGACCAGGTAGGGGGAGGGGAAATTCTGAGAAACCAAGACTAAGGGGGAGGGGAGTTGGAAAAAAAGAGTAGGTGTGAGAAGATCTGAGTGGATCAAGAAGAGAAGGGGGGGGGTATCTAAAATTGGAAAATTCAATGTTCATTTCATTAGGCTGTAGCACGCTCAGGCAGAATATGAGGTGCTTGTTCGAGTTTGCATGTTGCATAGTTCCTTTAACATTGTGATAAATGAATGAGGCAGGAAAATTGGAAAAAATATTAGATATGAGGCAAATGCATAAATTTAAGCAGCACTTTTAAGTTAGTGAAAAATATAAAAACTGACATTGATCTTTTTAAAATAAGATACGCAGTGATTAAAAAGTGCCAAAAAGGGAGAAAATTAAATTCAACTGATAATCAATATTCAGCATTAAACATGAATCCACAATAACGTACAATATATCACAGATGAACGCATGTTGCACAAGAATCACACATCAAAACTTTGTTAGAAGCATAAACATAGCTTAAAGGGTAAGACCTGGCCACAAGCTAGACACAGTTGAGAGCTTAGTACTCCAGCCTAAAGTATCTTTGGAAAAAATGGGATTTTTGGACAAAAGATATTGGTAATAATAATGAAAGAGAAAATTACAATGTTGAAATGAAAGGGAAACAGTTAAGTGTGAAAAAGTGGAAAGAATATGTCCAGAAATTAGTAACAGTAGAAGTTGCAGGTTTGCCACAGTTCTCCAGAGAGTGGTGATGTGCTGGGAAAATGTATTTTATAACTTGCTGTTCTATATCTGGAAAAAGACACAATGTTTCTTTTTTTCTCAATTATTGATTGCAATGGAAACTAATGTTGGTTATTGAAGGCCCCATTGCTTTCTACTAGATGGAATGGAATGTTCTGTTGTGTCTTTGGCACTACATATGTGGAGGCAAGTCAAGAGTTTTCTTTAGCGCCTTTGAAGAGTACTCTTGATAAATTGGCTTACTGTTGGTGGATCAGCTTCACACAGGAAATAATGGCATTTCACTGCAATCATGCTCTTGCAGCCATCACAGTGCCAGTCCAGGTGATGAGGGGAATTTCCCCCCCCCCCCCCCCCACCATACTACTGTCCCCATATCGTTGTTGGGGATTGGACTAAGGTGAATGCTACTACAATCCATTTTATACAGTGATTAAATCTAAAAGTGCTAGAGAAAACGTAGCATTGAATTTCTGGGCTAAAATCAAGCTGAAAGCACAAGTACAAGAAAAAGTAAAAATCCCGTAGACAGAAAGCTTAAAAAAAATTAACAAACTAATCTCAAGAAAGTAAAAGAAGAAAATAGACAATAATTTTAAAAGATGGAAGAGAAATTTAAAGGGTCATGCAAAGAAGATTAAAGGCAGATGGTGGTGAAATAATGAAATACACTTCTTTTTCCTTCTTCATCTTCTTTGGTTGTCCCTAGGGGATCCAGAGGTCTGTTCCCTCTCTAGATCTTTGGTTTGGAGGTGGCTGATGAGGCCAGTGTGGGGCATGCAAGTGCTGCCCAAAACTGGATTGGGTAGGAGGTGCCTAAAAGGGTGAGGTGAGCAGACTGGTAGTTTGAGAGGGGATGAGCTCCTTTACCTCTGGAGTGAATAAACTTCAGGTTCTCAGTGCCATCCTGAATGCGAGGTTGGCAGATATGTCACAGATTAAGTGCGTCAACAAAACTGTGTTTGGTGTGACGTCATCCACTTCCACTTGACAAGCTTAGGAGTTATAAAAGAGCACAGAAATTTGCGTGCTGAGATTCACGATCATGTAAAACTGCCAAACAATAAGAAATAGGACAGGAAATCACAATGGCTAATTGAATGTCAATTTTCATCTCAAAAGGGTGGAATTAATAAGCAGTGGAAGTTATTCTCAATTTGTGAAGAACCCCAGCTGATAGGCTGTGTACAGTTTTATCCTTCATACTTCAAAGAATATAGTGGAGGGAGATCAATGAGTAGCTGAAATAGTTAAATTCTGAAAAAATATTCCATAAACTTTGTATTTCCATTATGGAAAATTTAGAGATGATCTTGAGGAGTTTTCAATACAAGAGGATTTGGTGGGGAAGGAAATTTTTCTCTTGTGGATGGTCCAGAATAAAGACAATAAGACATAAAAACAGAATTGGGCCAATTGACTGATCGAGTCTGCTCCGCCATTCCATCAAGATTTATTATCCATCTCATTCCCATTCTCAACCAAAATGGAAGCATTAAAAGGAAGCATTTATTGCCTTTTAGGAATAAAACTTGAAAATGCATATTCACATAAAACAGCAAGGGATAACTAGAAATTTCAATATTTGATATTTATGGTATAGGTTGTAAGTTCAAAGGAATGGAGTTGAAGTATAAATGGACCATGATCTAATTAGATAGCCCAAGGACAGAATGGTCTCTACTTGTCCTTGCATTGCGTTGCAAAGCAATATTCTGTGTGTTGAATGCTATTAAAGAAGTCTCAGTAAATACTCCTTGTTGATGTTGGGTTATAGGTTGGCACCTTGCCAGCAGTAAATTGAGAGATTGCACTTAAAGTAAATGGTTTCAACTCCCATTGAAAATAAAATCATCTTATCACTAAAATAGGTAGAGGGAGATATATGTTATGCTAAATGTCACTCAAGAACTGGTTGTGGAATAGTAGGTCTTAAGTGTATTTTTACTGTAATAAGGAAATGTTTCTAAGATGCCATTATTTTCTTGCAGGTGGAGATTGAGAAATTAGATTACCACTATTATCTACCTCTGTTTTTTGATGGCCTCTGTGATACCATGCACCCATATGACTTCTTTGCACGCCAGGGGATACATGACATGCTGGAACATGGAGGCATGAAGATTCTTCCTGTTATTCCTCAACTTATCATCCCAGTAAAAAGTAAGAATCTGAATTCAGTATTTCTTGTTCCCCCTTATTAAAGTCATGGTGCTTTTCTCTTTGGACTCTGGGTTTCAGGCACAGCTATGACAAAAGCTAACATTTGTAGTGGTGGTAGTGGGAGTGGGGGTTAATCAGTGCTGCCATGGAAGACATTTAGTTGAGTTTTTTTTCCAGTAATGCGTTTCATGCTTGGGTGGCAGGGTGGAGATATGTCTCTACCAAAGGAGGTGTAAGGCATTCCTTCCCTCAGCTGGCCTGCAGGTAACCATTGGGCAAGGTGTAGCACCTGCTTATCCCCACCAACCAGGGTCATGTGAAGCCATGGGAGCAGGTGATGGGTGGTCATAGGAGTAGTTGATGCAGATCACAAGTCTTGCTTTTGCGACCACTATCTCTGAAGGGTATTGCTAATGGCTAGGGTCACCCATCTTGTAAAGACACTACCCAGAAGAAGCGAATGTCAAACCGCTTCTGTGTAAAGAATTGCCAAGGACAATCGTGGTCATGGATGGACCATGATCGCCCACGTCATACAACATGGCACATGATGATGATGATGATGATAATGTTTCATGTAAGAAGAAATGGGGCTATTCTGAGCCCACAGAAAAGCTCCCCATCCCATGTCCTTCAATACATGAAGCATCTTGCCCATCCCACTTTTCAGAATCCTTCTACAGCCACTTTACAAACATTACAAGTGATGCCCAAGAGTTCAGACACTGTAAACAACCCATTGTTATTTCTGTCTTTCTGCTGGTGCCTGAGCACATCTACTTAGCTCTGAAAAACTGTCTGATCATAGCAGAGAAAGGAAAGAAAACAAACTTTTTAAAAGTTGCACAATTATAAAAGATTTCAGTAGAATGAATGAGGGAAGATTATCTGCTATGGTGATGGAGTCAGTGACAAGGATTCATTGGCACTGTGGTAAACGACCCCCTTCATTGCTCAAAGCTAGCCTCCTATGCTCCTGTGCAACACCCAGCGACCTTGAGGCCACACCAGTTCTGTACAGCTGCACGGGCCGTAAGCAGCTCAATAGTGAAACCTTCATTCTCACTGTCATGATGGCCTTCTGACTGCATGTTAAATGCACATTGTTGTTTTTATTATGGGTAGTCAGCAAAATTAGAACAAATTGAGATTTGTATTGAATAGAATCTGGGGGCCTGATCAAAGCAGCAAAGACATCTTTCTTTTGGGCAAATCACATCCAACATTGTGCAACGATCGGTGGCACTGGTGCAGCACCTGTTGGAGCATCTCACCAAAAGAGGTTTCTCATCATTTGCTGCCAGCATTGTCACCACTGAGTCACCCTAAATCAAAAACCGGCAGCTGTCGGAAATCTATCTGATGCAAACTTTTCATACTAGAACATAAACTTTTTTTATGCTTTCCACCAATGCTGTGTTTTTTTCCTAGCATTTTCTGCTTCTATTTTCACACAATGAGTGAGTATGTTAGTGGCTAAACACAGGAGAATACACTACTTAGTAGTTTCAGCACCGTGGACTTGGCAGTTTTTGGGCTGCCAAGCAGATCTCCTAAATTCAGCTATTAAAGTACCAAGGTGTTTAACATGATCTTAATTCAATTGAGAATACACTGTGAAGGCCATTTATGATTCTTTTGGGCTCCAATTTATGCCAAGAAAGGTGGACTGGACGTAGCATGAATAGGGAAATCATTTGATGCATATTTGATGTAAGAAAAACACAGGCACACTGCTGTGAAAACTGCATGGTAGTGCTGGTTTAAGGAAAGGATGATGAGAGGAATTGACCTTTCCTCCTTGGAGTGACGGAGGATGAGAGATGACCTGGTAGAGGTCTATAAGATGATCAGAGGCATTGATCGTGTGCTCAGTTCTGGTCACCTCACTACAGGAAGGATGTGAAAACTATAGAAAGAGTGCAGAGGAGATTTACAAGGATGTTGCCTGGATTGGGGAGCATGCCTTATGAGAATAGGTTGAGTGAACTTGGCCTTTTCTCCTTGGAGCGATGGAGGATGAGAGGTGACCTGGTAGAGGTCTATAAGATGATCAGAGGCATTGATCATGTGGATAGTCAGAGGCCTTTTCCCAGGGCTGAAATGGCTAACACAAAAGGGCACAGTTTTAAGGTGCTTGGAAGTAGGTACACAGGAGATGTCAGGGGTAAGTTTTTTATACAGAGAGTGATGAGTGTGTGGAATAGGCTGTCGGCAATGGTGGTGGAGGGGGATACAATAGGGTCTTTTAAGAGACTGTTGGATAGGTACATGGAGTATAGAAAAATAGGGGGCTATAGGTAACCCTAGGTAATTTCTAAAGTAAGTACATGTTCGGCACAGTATTGTGGGCCGAAGGGCCTGTATTGTGCTGTAGGTTTTCTATGTTTCTAAGTTTCTTCTATGTTCTATGTTTATGTGACTTCTACAGAAAACCAGAAACCAGTTAGCTTCTTTGGTCTTAAAATGAACAAGTCTTTCTATATTACCTTAGTATCAAACAATGTGGCTCAATGTCAAACTTAGATAACATTCATGGTTTATTGTATCATGTTGAAATTGCAATGTAAATGCAAGCTGTTGATTTAGCACACATAATGGAAAGAGGGAGAGGGAGAGGGAGAGGGAGAGATTGATTCTCATACTAGTGAAGAGAAATCACTATGAAGACTTAAGCAAATCAAAATTAATCTTTCTCCCCCACTCTATTATTAATCATTTACAACAGCAATAAAATCAATTAATACCAAAACTGGAAATATAGCATTGTGGTCTAAACTTTGCATACCACTGGCTTTCCTGGTTTGCTATCTTATTGGTAGATTTTGAGGTACTAGCATGATGTTGCAACATTTCCTGCCAAGAATGTAGCTGCTCCTTTTCCATTGAGTCTAGACAGTTATCTAGACCTTCCCTAAATTGGCTGGCTCCAGATTGTTGCCAAAGTGATGAATGGGTGACGTTCTGCCTGAGAAGCTATGGTGGGTTGACTTGGTGCCCATCTTGAAGGGCAATTGGTGTCCTGACCTGGTACCAGAAATCCTCTCATGGCACTGGATAGACAACTTTGTAATAATCTTCCGGATCTCAGTCTATTCCTCCGATGTTTCAAACTCCAGATCTGGAGCTGACATAAAAGAAATTCTCTTAAACTGTGACAAAACACAGAAATTTGCAGAATGGGAAAGGGCATCTAGCCAACAGTAGAGATTTTTAATTCACTCATTTTAAATCCTCAACTCTTAGTCTATGGCTTGCAAATGACTGCTCTTCAATTGCCTCTCTAGGTACTTTTTAACTGTGAAACAATTCTGCCTCCAATAACCTTTTGGTCAGTGAGTTTCTGATTCACTTGAAATATCTGCAAGGTTACCAGTCACCTGTAACATAAATATTGATATTAAATCTATAGATTACACACACCAGAGCGATACTACCACTTAACACCTGCATTTTGAAATAATAAGTTATGAAGATTGCTTAAGTTCAGGTCTTGAAGTTTGTGAGGAATGATTTCATCAAAATGGAAATAAAGTACTAGGGTAGATAGAAATTCTTTCATTTGCTGACAGAACCCAGGGCAAAAGGGAATAACCTTCAATTTAGAAATGAGAACAGGAAGCACTTTTCTCAGGAAGGCTGGCAGAAGTTTGAAATTTCCTTGCAAGAAGTATGGATCCTGGTCATTTGAAATTTTCCAGATTGAAGATGCCAGATTTTTGAATAAGCATATTTGTTAATGATTTTTAAAAATATTTCATTTCTATTTTGTTAGCATAGCTCAATCTAGTGACCAAAAATGTTACATTTAATTTACTTTTCTTGTCAGTTTTTTCCCATACTTTTAATTTTACATTTTTACATTACATGAAGCAATTACATTTCATAATTTGCCAATCAAAATCTTCACATGAATCCATGATTTTGTAAAATATTTCTTCTTTGTGAGACATGATGATAAATGTCTTTGTGAAGAAATGTAACATATTTTCTCATTGTTAAGCAACATTATTGTATCAGGAATCTCAGATAAGTTACAAATTGAGTCATATGCAGAACCTCTATTTTGGCCCAACAGAGTTCTTTTATACTTGGCAATTTTCTTTCTCATACTTTTGACAGTGCTCTCTTGCCAGTATATAATCCTATGGTCACCACTTTCAATAAAATTTTGTACCTTTCTTCGAGAAGCTTTGATGTTTGCAGACTGGTTTCATCATTGCTGGAAAATAGTGCCTACAGTTGCTGAGATTCCAATTTAAACAAATGATATAGAACCCCAATTTGATTCAATTCATAAGGCTGTGGTTATTTTAAGTCATCCCAGCTGGGTGAAATCAACAATATCAAGAAATAAATGTCCAAACAAGAAAGAAATATCTTCATCATTAATTTTCTCTATAGGTGGTTTCTGTCAAGCCTAATTTTGCAGGATTTTTATCCATAAAATTATATTCATTGTTATCTAAAACGTTTATGCAATGGTTCAGATTTTCTTTTACTTTCATAACCTGTACAGTATAAGAGTCCTGAAAAATATAAATATTATCCTCAAAACACCAACCAGTAGTTTGATACAAGTAACATTTTATTCATGGTTTCATTGTTGAGATTGTTGAAAAGGTCAGTAACTTATTGTACCAGTAACAATCAATGAAGTATTTTTCAAATGTATACAGTAAAGTAGCAATTTGTAGCCACATTCATTGTTTCAGAACTTAATGTATCTTTTGTTATATTGGTGTTGGTGTGTTTTGACGTCTTAAAGGACACATTGTTCAATGTATCAACTATTTGTTCAAAGCTTAATCAGAATGTCTCTATGTAAGCAGTTTTCAACCAGGGAATGCAGGGGGAGGTCTGGATCTGGAGGTGTTACTTATAGAAAGACATTATACTTACCTTTAAACACAACCAAATTGTTCCCAAAACAAAAGTTCATTTAGTCTATTATGCACAAAAGTGAGATTATTGTCAAACAAAGGCAACAGAAGATGTTTCATAAAGGTCATCACTACAAAACGGAATAATCATGTGTTGCCACACAGATATGAGAACAAGCTTGCATGTTAATGCTTTTGTTTGTGACTAATAGAAGCTTACCAAATTATTTGCAAACATTTGCCTCTTTGTACAAAAAAAACTATGATTTCCAGAATTTATTCATTGAGCTGCCTTCAATGATTTCTTAGTAATAAGCTCAAAACATAGATGCCCAATTGTTTGAAGTGAAAGTATCTGTTGTTGTGGAACATTGCACATTAGCACAGTTCCACTAGCCCTATGGTACATGCTGTGATTTGGACAGAGCAGTGAGCAGCCTGCAAAATGAATAAATGAACTGTATTCTGGGGGTTAGTGAGGAGTCAGCTCAAATTGTGGGAACAAATAACAGTCAGGACAAGGCAGTGTTTTGTAACATCAGTGGTGCAATCCATCTTTGGAATTCTTCAAAGCTCTGCTAATAAAGGCCCACTTGCAAACCCCAGCAGAGAATAATTTAATTAAATTTACCCATTAAAGTTTCCTTTTCACAAAGACCCATCATTCTCCTCTGCCTTCGCTTCTGTCCCTGCAGATGCGCTCAACACTCGGAATAAACAAATCATTTGCATCACGCTGAAAGTCCTCCAGCACCTGGTTGTATCAGCTGACATGGTGGGCGAGGCATTAGTGCCTTATTATCGACAAATACTCCCCATCTTCAACATTTTCAAGAATGTGAATGGTAAGTCATGAAGCAAACTTTCACTCAGCTCCCTCTCCTTTTGTTTATATTTTTGGTACAACAAGGACAGAAACTGTGAAGTGTATTTTCTCAAAATTACTGACAAGGACTTGTTATATTCATATCTATCTGAAGCACTAATATCTGCTGTGGACTTGTCTTTGCTGAGCAGCTAATCAATAAAATCCCCAATTTTAGCCAAACCCATCAGTGGGAACAATGTGGGGCCAGGATAAATGTCCATGCCATCTCCAGTATCCTTCAGTCCACAATTCCATCATCACCAACTGAGATAATGAAGCCTTAAGGTGTTCATAGCTGAAAATATGAGTAATTAGGCTGATGTGACAAAGGAAAGAGATGCAAGAAAGTTGTTCTATGAAAGTACTCTTTTTATATAGCTTTTCTCAGATACCATATTTTCAGATATTTACTCCTTTGAAGTTCCATTTAGTTACTTTTTAATTGTTACTGATTGTCTCAGATAATATACTAGAAGATATAAACAATGATGTTCTCAGTATTAATGGAGTTTTAAAAATGTCAATTCCCCTCTTCTTTTTGAGCTTTTGTGATAATGAGATATGTTTTCATTGGCTCTGAGAGAACATTGTCAGGTGATCTTGGTCTTGGATATTGCAACATTATAACTAGTTATATACTGTACATCTTCCTAAACCCTTGCCATTGCATGTAACAAACACCTATGTCAGGATGCTGTTCATCGACTATAGCTCAGCATTTAATACCATCATTCCCACAATCCTGATTGAGAAGTTCAAGAACCTGGGCCTCTGTACTTCCCTCTGCAATTGGATCCTTGACTTCCTAACCGGAAGACCACAGTCTGTTTGGATTGGTGATAACATATGCTCCTCGCTGATGATCAACACTGGTGCATCTCAGGGGAATGTGTTTAGCCCACTGCTCTACTCTCTATATACTTATGACTGTGTGGCTAGGCATAGCTCAAATACCATCTACAAATTTGCTGATGATACAACCACTGTTGGTAGAATCTCAGGTGGTGACGAGAGGGTGTACAGGACTGAGATATGCCAACTAGTGGAATGGTGCCACAGCAACAACCTGGCACTCAGTGTCTGTAAGATGAAAGAGCTGATTGTGGACTTCAGGAAGGGTAAGACGAAGGAACACATACCAATCCTCATGGAGGGATCAGAAGTGGAGAGAGTGAGCAAGTTCCTGGATGTCAAGATCTCTGAGGATCTAATCTGGTCCCAAAATATTGATGCAGTTATAAAGAAGGCAAGACAGCAGCTATACTGCATTAGGAGTTTGAAGAGATTTGGTATGTCAACAAATACACTCAAATACTTCTGTAGATGTACTATGGAGAGCATTCTGACAGGCTGCATCACTGTCTGGTATGGAGGGACTACTGCACAGGACTGAAAGAAGCTGCAGAGGGTTGTAAATTTAGTCCGCTCCATCTTGGGTACTAGCCTACGAAGTACCCAGGACATCTTCAAGGAGCAGTGTCTCAGAAAGGCAGCGTCAATTATTAAGGACTTCCAACACCCAGGGCATGCCCTTTTCTCACTGTTACCATCAGGTAGGAGGTGCAGAAGCATGAAGGCACAAACTCAGTGATTCAGGAACAGCTTCTTCCCCTCTGCCATCCAATTCCTAAATGGACATTGAACCCTTGGACACTACCTCACTTTTTTTAATATATAGTTTTTCTGTTTTTTGCACAATTTTGAATCTATTCAATATACATACACTGTATAAAGTATACTGAATAAGATTTACTTATTTGTTTATTATTATCATTATTATTATTTTATTTTTCTTGTATATTATTTATTGCATTGAACTGCTGCTACTAAGTTAACAAATTTCACATCACATGCCGGTGATAATAAACCTGATTCTGATTCTGATTCTGAACAACAATACTGTTCTTCAAAATGTATTTTTTGTGTTTGGGTTGTCATCACGTTAAGCATCTATTGTCCATCTGTAGTTGCCTATCTAAAGATAGTGTGGGCCACCTCATAAACTGCTGTAGTCCATTGGTTAGGTTTCTCATATAAAGGTATTGGATAGGCAGTTCCAGAACTTGGACCCAGTGACAATGAGGGGCCTGTGATACATTACCAAGATGTGTTAGTGTGTGACTGAAGATCATTGGGGAAAGGGCCATAAACTGCCCTAAGAAAATTCAGCTACATGGTCCTGGGTTTAGTTTATCCAACTACAACTCCCTTGTAGGAACTCCCTTCCTGTAGACGTGACTCCAATCATCAGAATATTTTACCATTTGTTGCCCACTGACCTTTTTTATTAGGTTTGTTTGAGAAAATACTGGGTCAAATGTTGCTTTAAAGTCAAGAGCAGTTATCTTGATCTCATCTTTGCAATTCTGAGAGACAAGAGATTCTGCAGATGCTGGAAATCTTGGGCAACACACACAAAATGTATGTCAGGCAGCATCTATGGAGGAAAGTGAACAGTAGATGTATTGAACCAGACTGGTTCTTTGATTCAGTACTTTGGTTAATTTTTGTGATGAAAGCTGGAGCTAGATATCATTGGCAAAACCCATTTTAGGCATCGGTGAGTGACATTAATAAGTAAGTTAGTCCTAGCGATGATATTTTCCATCACTTTAGATTTATTCATAACAGATGATCTGGCTATCACTGTTAAGGTCAGCAGATATTGCATGTCTAATTCTGGGGCAGCACGATAGCATAGCAGTTAGTGTAACACTATTACAGTACCTGTGATCACCATGGGGTTCAATTCTCACCACTGTCTGTAAGGAATTTGTACGTTCTCCCCATGTATGCGTGGTTTTTCCAAAGACATGCAGTTTTGGATTAGTGAGGTGTGGGCATGCTATATTGGCACCAGAAGCTTGGCAGCACTTGTGGGCTACGCAGCACAATCCTCGCTGATCTGAGATGACGCAAACAATGCATGGTACTGTATGTTTCAATACTTTGATGCACACGTGACAAATAAAAGCCAATCTTTTTCATCATTCTTGCTCTTGAGTAGGAAGCAGTGAACCACTCCTGGAACACTACACTTCTTCTGATACTAGTGCTCTCAATGGTGCTGGGTGCAAGTCCCATGGGTTAAATCTGGTGCTGATGAAGGGTTGGAGATATCTTCCAAATCAGGAAAGGATGCAGCTTGTAAGACAACCAGGTAGCAGTGTTCCCATGCACCCACTGCTGTCCTTGGTAGTGGAGATTGTGGCCTTGGGAGATGCTCTCAGAGAAGAGTGGCTGACTTAATTTTGTAGATGTCACGTAATGTACCAGTAGAGAAGGGATTGTATGTTTGGGGGTGCCAAACAGGTGAGCTGCTTCAACCTGGGTGGTTAGTGTTTCTGAAGGCTCATTGGAGTCACAGTCATTGAGATTGGTGGGGAGTGTTGTGTCACATAGCAAACTTGTGCTTTGTGGTGCTGGAAACACATCTTTATGGATTAAAACGTGAGTCATTTACCACAGGATACTGAGCCTTTGTCCTGGCCTTGTCGACATGGAATTTAAGTGGTGTCTAGATGAATTTTTGGCATTTGTGTGACATGAATGTTACTGGCCTCTTACGAGTCTGAATGCAGCCTCGTTCTTACTGCATGCAAGCATAGACTGCTCTGTTAGCTGAGTTAATACATATAAAACTGATCACTGAACCTCCTCATTTCTAACCTTATACAGGGAAGAAAAAGATTTTTGAGCAGACTGCTCAGTTTCTAACCTGCTCTCCACAGTTTCTACGTAGCTAACTCAGTTAAATTTCAGATCACTCCTGAAGTTTTCTGCAAGTAAATAATGGAGGAATACATTAATGGTACTGTGTTGAATGTCACTTCAAGATGGTTAGTCTCACCTTTAAGTAAAAGATTCATTGCCTGCTGTTTCTATATCAGACACTGTATGTACTTGACACAAGCTATTATGTTATCTGAAAGGTTGATGTGGAATTGAGAGATTTATGAATGATGAAGCAATTGACGATGATTAAGTCTACGATACTGCCCTGGGAGTGGCCCTGGACGCGTGCTGTTGAATTGCCTGACCTTCAACAACCACAGTCATCTTCTATTGTGTGATGTCTATCTCCACACAATTGAGAATTTTCTTTGATTTCTATTGACTTTAATTTTGCTAGTGCTCCTTAATGTAACTCCTTTAATGTTAAGGGCAGTCCCTCACACACAACTTCTAGAACTGAGCACTCCACAACTGTCTAAATGTACTTACTGCAGACTTTGTCCCAGTTCAATGTTTTGGGTTCCTATTGATCTGCATTTTGAGTAAACAACCCACACAGCCAGGAAGGTTCTTCTTTTATCTCATTTTCATTTAAACAGCTTTCCATTTCAAAAATTTAAATCAGTATCAATTTTGCCCCACCATTTACATGTCCATTAAGAATTTATTTCAGATTTCATTTAAAAAAACATGAAGTAGCAAGCTCTTTAATAGCTATCCTCTCTGGTACAGCTATATGTAACTGCCATTGTGAGAAAGCTACCGTAAATCTCAGCCTCAGAAATGATTACTATTGCATGAAAGGGGATAAAAGTTCCAAAGCCGTTTTATGATACAGCAATTCAAACTCAGCATTGGGAATTTGGCAACTATGGATTTTGATAGCTTTAAAAATTTGTCAAGACCACAGCTACCAACAAAAGATATTGCCATTATATAGCAGCCTTAATATAGTTAAACCCTCCCAAGATTCTTTAGCAGTATAATTTAAAAGTATCAAGACAACAGGGATATTATTAGAAGACTTGGACAAAAAGATAATCTTTGAGGACAAGGGAGATATGTAGATGGAAAGATTTAGGAAGCATGTTTCAGAGCACAGGCCAATGTATTTAGAGACATAGAGTCAAAGAACACTGTAGCACAGAAACAGGCCCTTCAGCCCATCTATTCTGTGCCAAAACATGAATTTGCCTGGTTTCATCGACCCTGAACCAGACCATAGCCTTACATACCCCTCATCCATATGCCTATTCAAATTTCTCTTAAAGTTGAACTCAATTCCACATCTACCACTTGCGCAGGCAGCTCATTCCACACTCCCACTACCTTCTGAGTGAAGAAGTTCCCTCTAATGTTCCATTTAAATATTTTACATTTTACCCTTAAAATTACATTACCTCTAGTTGTAGTCTCTCTGGAAAAAGCTTGCTTACATTTACCCTGTCTTTACCCCTCATAATTTTGTACACCTCTATCAAATCTCCCCTCAGTCTTCTGTTTTCTAAGGAATAAAGTCCTAACCTATTCAACCGTTTCCTATAACTCAAGTCCCAGCAACATCCTTGTAAATTTTCATGGTATGCTTTCAATTTTATTTACATTTTTCCTGCAGTTTGGTAATTAAAGCTGTACACAATACTCCAAATTGGGCTCACCAACATCTTATACAATTTCAATTTAGCATCGCAACTCCTGTATATACATTGATTCATGAAGACCAATGTGCTGAAAGCTTTCTTTATGACTCTGTCTACCTGTGTTGCGACTTTCAATGAATTTTGGACCTGTATTCCCAGATCTCTTTGTTCTACCACACTCCTCAGTGCCTTACTGCTCACCGTGTAAGACCTACCCTGGTTGGTCCTCACAAAGTGCCACACCTCACACTTGTCTACAACAGACCCAGTACCAATCCCTGCGGAACACCACTAGTCACAGGGCTCTAGTCAGAAAGACAGAAATCTACAACCACACACCGGCTTCTTTCACAAAGCCAATGTCTCATCCAATTTACTACCTCATCTTCAATGCCAAGCATCTGAACTTTCTTGACCAGCCTCCCATGTGGGACCTTTCAAAGGCCTTGCTAGACAACATTCCCTGCCTAACCTTCATCAACTTTCCTGCAGCTTCCTCGAAAAACTCTGTAAGATTGGTTAGATACAACTTACCACACACAAAGCCATGTTGACTATCCCTAATCAGTCCCTATCGATCCAAATACTTCTATACTTCTAAGTATTCCCTCAGAATACTTACCAATTAATTTCCTATTACTGATGTCAGGCTCACCTGTCTATAATTTCCTGGCTTATTTCTGGAGCCTTTCTTAAACAACAGAACAACATTAGCTATCCTCCAATCCTCCGATACCTCACCCATGGCTAAGGATGTTTTAAATATCTCTGCTATTGCCCCTTCCACAGTGTCCAAGGGAGCACCTTGTCAGGCCCTGGAGATTTATTTATCCTAATTTGCCTCAAGACAGCAAACACCTCCTCCTCTGTAATCTTTATCGGATCCATGACCTTGCTGCTGCATTTTCTCACATCTATTGACCCAGTAACCACCTCCCGAGTAAATACAGATGCAAAAAATCTACTTATTGTGATGTAGGTGCTCAACGAAGCAGTCCCACAATCTGCGTCGTGTCTCGCTGATGTAGAGGAGGCCGCACCGGGAGCACCGGATGCAATAGACAACTTACCGCTTCGTAGACAGGACCTCCCGGTTGCCACCCACTTCAACTCTGCCTCTCATTCCCATTTGGATATGTCCATACATGGCCTCCTCTACTGCCATGATGAGGCCAAACTCAGTTTGGAGGAGCAACACCTCATCTACCGTTTGGGTAGCCTCCAGCCTGGTGGTATGAAAATTGAATTCTCCAATTTCCGGTAATTCCCTCCCCCTCCCTCTTCCCCTATCCCAGGTCCCTCTCTGCCTCTCTCCCCTTTCAACTTTCTGCTTCTTTATCTCTACAGTTCTTTCATGCTTATCCCCTCCCCCTCCCCCCATTATCTTTCCTCTGATTGGTTTTCCACCTGGTGCCTCTAGGCCCTACCCCCTCCCCTATCTCTATTACTGGGCCTCTCTTTCCCCCAATTCCTGATGAAGGGTCTCGGCCTGAAACGTTGGCTACTGTTTTCTCACGGATGCTGCCTGACCTGCTGAGTTCTTCCAGCGTTGTGTTCATATTCTTTGACCCACAGCATCTGCAGTTGTATCTCTGTGTTAACATTTGAGGATGTATTTCTACATCTGCCTTAAGGTCGACTCAGTTGAAAGTTTCCAGCTGACTATGTTACTGTTGGGGATCAGCAAGAAATGCTGCGTCAGTTAACCATAAGGAGAGTGAGCCGATTAGCTTAGAGCCCTCTTGGGGCATGATCAGTTGGATTGGGAACAGTAGGAACATAGTTCCATTGGCACTTCTGGATTATTCGCCTGATATGTTGGATCCTATTATCAACATAAACATAGAATCTTCTTGTTTCATGAAATAAATATAACTGAGCACAACCTTGTGGTTGGTAAAGAACTTGATATCATTTAGTTCTGTGTCCAGCTCTTTGGTTATCACCTTTGCCACCTCAGCTGCTAGAACAGCAGCACCGAGTTCAGGCCTTAGTATGGTGAGATCTGGTTTGGGAGTCATTTGTGTTCTGAAGATTAGTTGTTAGGCTTTATTTCCAAAGTAAGACATCCCTTCCCTATATTTTTTTTTAATTTTTAAATTAGTTTTTCGAAACATTTTACAAATTAAAAACCCCAAATCCCAATGAGGAACGTTAATACAGTGCCCTATTTAATAGTCACCTGTCTTAATTTTGTATCTGGGTGGGGAAAAGGAAGGGGAGCTACCCAACTGTTTGACTTTCCTTTGTTGATGATTCGAAGGAAGACCACATCTTCAATGGATGGTGGCCAGCTATAATCATCCTCTGAGTGACAGAAGACTGGCTTGCCTCACTCTGGTTGAGCAGAGGTAAATATGTCCAGGTACTTGGTTTGCTTTCCTGCAATCTTCTCTTTCATATAGATTCTACTCTCACAGAGTCTGAAATGACTTGGATACCCTTTCTCCAGGACATTAATCTTAAATGTGCTGATGGTAGGCTAATAAGCACCATCAAGGTAGACTTCACCCACTGTAGCCAACCTGTCAAAGAATGGTAACTTCGCCAATGTTACATTGCTCTGATCATCCAATATCACATATGTTTTCATTTTTTTGCTCAGGATCTCCTTTCAGGTAGATGTCAACTGGAGATATTTTAAAGTAGGATTTGACTTGGAAGCCTATCCTGCATACCTCTGTGATGAGGAAGTAAATATATCTGATGGGTACTCAGCTGGCTCCTGTTATGCTCCGCTGGGGGTGTGCTGGAATCAGTTGTAGCCCAAGGTGCTGGCCCTGACTGATAAGTGCTGGCCACTTTTGCATTCAGTGCAGTGTATGATAGCTTCACAGTCTTTAGCTTCGTATGCTGTTTAAACACAGCATTTGAACATTTCAGTGCTCCTTCAGAAAGCGTCTCCAGTTTGCAAGTTGCATTTCTCTGAATCCTCTGCATTTCCTGAAGAGGTGAGGTTTCATATGGACAGGTCATTGTCTATCATGGTTCATGACAGAGTTTTCTACTTCAGTTTTGCTGATGGTGATAGGGGTTCTAGACTTCCATGCTTTTGATGGCGATCTCTCTTTGAATGACATGTTCCTGAAAGTCAAAAGCATTACACTTGGGTCATTTTGCATTTATGTGTAGTGGCAAACTAAGTCCATGAAGAATGAAAGTGGTGGAGAGGGATTTATACCTGAAACCTTCAGTTATCTATTGTTCTTGATTATTGTTCTGTCGTTTCTCCACAATAGGGTTTATTCCTCTTGCTGTATCCAAGAAACTCAGTTCTAGTAGGTAACCCTCATTTTTGCAGCTTGCAATTCCAACAACAGATCTGCAAGCTCCTGTAACCTCCATGGTTCTCTGTGTGAGAGCTTTGGAAAGTTATTGACTCTACTGAAGAGAGATTCTTCAGTGAAGAACCATAGTATTTGTCCAGCATCTGTCACAGTATTTGAAAACTCATAGCTGGATGATTAATGTGAACAACCCTACCCTTCTTGCACGTTGCAGTAACTCTGTCCCAAGCCAATTACAGAGAAGGTCTAGCTCTTTGCTGGGTTAGATACTTAGCTTTTCATGGCATTGTGGAAGCTTGACCTCCAGGACAGATAACTGACAGAATGATTGTCAACACCTTTAATCCTGCTGTGACTAGGTCTCAACAAGCTGTATACCAAGTCAAATCAAATGTACCTGCAGCTCCTGAATAGGAGCATTGTGGAGACTGGTTTAGCAAATGTGTTTCCTAGAATGAAAACACATTTGGCAAACCAGTTTAGTCTTTCCATGACTGCAGATGGGATTGGCATCAGTAGCAACTCTTGAGTGGTCTTTGCCACGGTGGAACTGCAGAATGGGGTGTTGTGGGTATTTACTGCTGTAGACCTTGACTGCCAATATCTAGAGAAATTCATTATGGCTGAGTGGTGTGAACAGCTTCTCCTTGTAGAGCTGGAGCACTGTCTGATTTATAGCCAAAATGCATTTGGACATATTCTTTACTAAAATGTATTGGCTGTTGTGACAGAAAAGCATGAATGACTGATTCTAGTTATAAAATCACCACTGTCCAAGTCAGTTGCTGCTTCATGCACCTTTGTCTCTGCTGAGGCAGCCTCAACTTCCTTGAGCACACTTAATATAGCTTCTATACGTCTGTCTCCCTCCATGTCAGTATATGCTCTCTCCATGTCTTTACGCACTTTCTCCACTGCATCTCAACTTTGTGCTTAGCATAAGCTGCTCTCTTTCTTACCACTTCAGCTTTGGTGTGAGCTCGTGCTGAAACTATGCTAATTGTGGTTTTGCTTGAGACGTAATAGATGAGCCACATTCTGACCTGACTCCCAGGTCTTGGCTATCAACATTTGTGAGGTTCTGACCCGACATCATTGTCTACGGTGTTCAGGCACATCTCTAGTCCACAGGCGATGCCTTTGAAGATGAATTATCTTTTCACTCTACTGCCCTCGCAGTGTGTATCTACACAGCTATGCAGTGAGTTAAACAACTTCTCAAAAGTCACCCAAGATGGAAGCTTTCTTCATGGTTTTTAATGAGATCTCTTACTTATGAAAAGATATTTCTGTTGCAAGGGCAAGTAAAAAGTGGATGGAGATGTGCGTCCTTCCACCATCCACTTCAAATCTTATCAAAGCTAACCCATGCAGGAAAATGATACAAAAAACAGTTTACATACAGGAAGCAATGCTCATGCAAAATGAACTGCGGCTTTAGACTAGAACAATATGGCTTTCCTGATTTTGAATCAGTTTTCAGGTCAATCACAATATTCATCTCTACTGCTCTGTCTTTGTAAGATCAGAGGTTGCTTGACCTACGAAGTATTTCCAGTGTTTTCTGTTTTAATTGTAGATTTGCACACTTCACCAATGTGGTGGTGAATCAGTTGTCAACTGCATGAGCCATCTTATCTTGATATGTCTCTCAGTTCTTAAATGCCATCGAGCAGCATAAGTTCAGGCTAATGCATCACAGTCTGACATGCATTGTAGCTGATATATACTCAATGGCCACTTCATTAGGTACCCAATAAAGTGGCCACTGAGTGTATGTTTGTGGCCGTCTGCTGCCGTAGTCTATACGCTTTGAGGTTCTATTTGTTGTACGTTCAGAGTTGCCCTTCTGCACATCACGGATGTAATGTCTGGTTATCTAAGTTAGTCATCTTTTTGTTAGCTTGAACTAACAAGGCCATTCTCCTCCAACTGCTCTCATTAACCAAGCATTTTTACCCACAGAACTGCCGCTCACTGGATATTTTTCTCTAGAGTCTGTTGTGCATGAAAATCCCAGGAGATCAACAGTTTCTTAGATACTCAAACCACCCTGCTTGGCACCAAGTTACTCCATGTCAAAGTCACTTAGATCACATTTCTTTCCCATTCAGATGTTTTGTCTGAACAACAACTGAACCTCTTGACCACATCTGCATGTTTTTATGCATTGGGTTGCTGCCACATGATTGGCTGAGTAGATATTTTCGGTAATGAGCAGGTGCACAGGTGTATCTGATAAAGTGGCTACTGAGTGTATATGGGAGTCAGGACAGAAAGCCCACCCTCTTACTTTTTCTTGTAGCCAGACTACCAGATGCAGTTGAGTTTAATAGATTGTGCTGAGGTATCATCAGATGTTGATGGCTTTGGCAATATTTATGTCATTGTGCCAAGGAAATCTGTTCGAATCATTTCTGTTGGAGATAGTTCTGTGCATATATAAATAATTGAGTGGAAAGTATGAATCCTCTTGTGAATGGGCACATCTCTTATCTTAGACATCTTCCCACACCCCACAAATAGAATTGGAAAGACAGCTCTGATATTGCATTGCCAGCAGCCTGAAGCCTATTTCACACAACATCCTTCAAAGATAATCACATGCCACATGTTAGTGGCAGGTTGACCATCATTTCAAATTTAATACATGAGTCATATTCTCAATAAGATAAGCGGTCTATCCATGTGAATGGTATGGGTTGATATTCCAAAGATTTCAAAGTACATTTATTATCAAAGACTGTATAAAGTATATAGCCTTGAGATCAGTTTGCTCACAGCCAGCCACAAAGCAAGAAACCCAAAAGAACAAAGACCAATATCCGATGCACAGAGAAAGGGTAAAAAACACAAATCATGCAAACAATAGAAGCGAGCAACAACATTCCGAACCAAAATGAATCCTTAGATCCGAAACCCCGAAGCAGCTTGGAATAGGCACAAGCTTCGGTATCAGTCCATCATATTAGCGGGCTAGGGAACCCCTCAGCCAGGGGCTGTCTTCATAGCCTCAGCAAAAAAGCTAGCATATCTCAGACTGTTACTTAAATGTAATGCTACAAGGTAGTCAGCACTTGTTCATTGATACTCCCTATAAGTCACAGTGTCAAGTAAAATGGGGAAAAAATTGAAAAATTAGAAATTAAATAGTAATAGATTGGGAAATAGCAGTCAGACCATAAAGGATAAATGAAGATAAAGAAATAAGTATATAAATAAAATTTATAAGAAGTTAATTAGATGTACATAAAATGCCATTTATATGAAGCATTTTATCCTTAAGAGTGTAGAATATTTGGTGCTTTAAGCTTTTGTTTCTACTTTAATGCTTAGCTGTCTCATATAGTTTTAAATCATTTGAAAACTTTAGTCTGTTATTAACCACTCACTCGTTTAGTCAGTTCGTAATGAATATTAAGCATAATGACAGTTCAACTACAAACTGAACACAAGTGTCCATGAAATAGAGACAGTATGTGTGTGGAAAGGAATTCATGCATTTGGCAGACTAGGTGAGAGTGTCAGGTCATTTGGAATGAAGATTCTATTAAAAATCAATCTGCAAGATACCAATATAATGAAATGTGGTGTCAACTGAAACATCACGGCTAGTCTAATACAGGTTGTAATCATTCTGTTGCAATTGCTGTAACACAGAATATGCTCAAACATGTTCAAATCAGCAATGCAATTCAATGTTTCAATAACATCGTGAACTGTCAGAAATTAAAGTTCAGCAAAACTCAAAGATGTCAGTTAAGGTGGTTGTTTCTTTCCTTCCTGTGTATATATTAATTCCTATTTAAATAGGATTTGTATTGTGCAGTCACAAGTATTTCAGATCCATACCTTCATTGTCATTGTGGGGAATTTCAAATCCAAACAAAAGACAAGAGCCTCTTTGACATTCTTCAATGGTCATTTTTCTTCTAAGACATGTCATATGTGTGTGTTCCCTCAACTTTCGCATCCTGAAGGTCACAATCAAAATCAACTACTAAGGAGTGAAGAGTGAACAGACCTGATGAAAGGCAGCAAAGAACTGAAGTTTAAGTAGGGTTGGACATAAGAGGTCAACCATGGCCATATCTAGATATAGCAAAATTGTGGTGAGGGTTTTAAACACAGGTGGGCTGAGTCAATGGCAGATACGGGCAGTGTTACAGGAACTGGAGGACGAGGTCTTGGTGTGGGTCACACATTTTCTGAACAGTCTGATTCAGCCTTAAATTGTTTTGAGGAAGAGAGTTAACAAAGAGTGAGATAAGAGGGAAGTTCTGATCTAAAGTAACATGACAAATCAAAGATTGTGAGGGATTGCAAACAATGGCAGGGTACACTTGAATGTTGTAAGTATACATTTGATGTGTTTTAAACTGATGTTGTCAAGAGTGAAACCACACAGATAAAAGCTTAAAGGATCCAAGAATAGATTCCTGGGCGATCTCAAAGATATGAAGTGAGAATGGGAAGAGAAGCCTCTCAAGCTCATATAGACTAGAGTAAACTGGATCATTTCAGATTCAGATCTATTTATCACATGTACGTCAAAACACACAGTGAAATGCGTCATTTGCATTAACAATCAACCTACCCAAGGATGTGCTGGGGGCAGCTTGCAAGAGTTGCCACACATTCCAGTGCCAAATAGCTTGTCAATCCTGCTCGGCAGAACAGCACAAGCAACAACAAAACAAGATGACAACAGCAAAACAAGCCACTTCTCCACTCTCCCAATGACTCAGCCACTCACACACACAGACAGGCCTCCAACACCAGGATAAGCTGCCTCTGGCCCTTCAGTCCTTGGCGCCAGTCTCGCATTCATTGGGCCTCTAGCTTCAGACTGCTGATCTCTGGGTATCGACTCCTGGACTCACTGATCATAAGTTTGTCCTTCAGGCCTCTGGACTCAGACAGAACTTCAACCCCAGTGACCTGGGTGGCAGGGGTGGGGTGGGGGGGGGGGTGCAGAATCACAGGCTCTCATTAATCCTTAGGCCTTTATCTCCAAACTCAATTACTTCAGTCTTCAACCTTCAAGCTGCGACCCCTAAACGCATTCACTTTGAACTTTGCCAACGTCTGGGTATCAATCCCAGAACCTGCTGATCATGGGTCTCAACATACGATTCACATGAACTTCTGACCCTGGTAACCTGGGGGGGAGGGGGGGGGTTCACTGGCCCTTGTGATTCCTGCCCATGTAGACCTCCAGCCCAGGAATTGCTGACCTGGGGATCGCTGGTCTCCTCAGCACCTGCCGATCCGTAAGACCGAAGGACATAGGAAAAGAAATAGGCCATTCAGCTCATTGAGTCTGCTCCTCCATTCCATTATGGCTGATTTATTATCCCTCAACTCCATTCTCCTGCCTTCACCCTGTAACCTTTGACAGCCTTACTAATCAAGAAGCTATCAACCTCCACTTTAATTACACACAGTGACTTGGTCTCCACAGCTGTCCATGGCAAAGAATTCCACAGATTCACCACCCTTTCGTTAAAGAAATTCTGCCTTCTTTTCTGAGGCTGTGTCCTCTTGTCCTCACTCCCTCACTATAGGAAACATCCTCTCCATGTCCATTCTATCTGGGCCTTTCATATTCAATAGGTTTTGATGAGATCTTCTAAACTCTATTAAGTACAGGCCCAGAACCATCAACCACACCTCATATATTAATCCTTTCATTCCCAAGATCATTCCCATATACATTCTCTCGACCCTCTCCAATGCCAGTGCGTCCTTTCTTAGATAAGGGGCCGAATACTGCTCATCATCTTCTAAGTACAGTCTGACCAATGCCTTAGAAAGCCTCAGAATAACCTCCTTGTTTTTATATTCTAGTCCCTGCAAAATGAATGTTAGCATTGCATTCACCTTTCTTACTATGATTCAACTTGCAAGTTAACGTTATGGGAATCATACACCAGGACTCCCAAGTGCCTTTTCACCTCTGATTTTTGAATTTACTCCCTGTTTAGAAAATAGTCTACGCCTTTATTCCAAAATGCATGATCATACACTTCGCTACACTGTTTTCCATCTGCCACTTCTTTGCCCATTCTTCTAGTCAAAGTCCTTCCACAGACTCCATGCGCCAGAAGCATGGCGACACATGTGGGCTGCCCTGCACAATCCATGCAAATGAAACATTTCACTGTATGTTTCAATATTTCGACGTACATGTCAATTAAAGCAAATCTATCTGATTATCTCTAGACCATGCATTGGATTTGCAAATTCTAAAATGCAAAGACTGGCTCTGAAAGGTTGTAAATTTACTGAGCCTTCCTGGTGAGTGTGAACTATCACTCTAATAGAACAACCAGGACCAGAATAAATTAGTATGAAAAAGTGAACTGTAAATACATTATCTGTTGGATGTTTGCCTCTCTCGCCTTCTCCTTTATGTTTGCTGGATATTCACATCCAATTGACAAACAAGCCTAAACCAACAACACCAGCTTTGGCATAGACTACTTGGAGAAAAGAAACGCTGTACTTTTGGATTTCTACATCACAAATTCTCCCCCAATTCAACCCACCACTCCTACTTCCCCCATCATTTACCCCACTGTGCATCTGGCACTTGATTCTCTTTTTTTTGTAATTTATTTTTTTATTGACATTCATTATCAAACAAACATTTCTGTAAGATGTATTTCAGACATTGTACATATATATCATATAATCATATATATCACAAATCTCCACAAAGTATTTATCTGAGGTATATACTTGTAGAAAAGAGTGGAAAGAAAAAAAACAAGCAAAAAGAAAGAACTATGTACAAGTAGGGAGTGATCTTTTTTTTACAACATATTCATTGATTTGTGAGAATAAAATCAGGCCTATGAGGCATTATGTAGTTAAACTATTTTTCCCAGTATGAATCAAATTGTTCCAGCTTATGATTAACAGATGCTGTTATCTTCTCCATTTTGTAAATGTCCATTGTAATTTCCATCCATGTATTTAAAGTTGGGCTCTCCTGTGATAACCCTTTCCTAGTAAGAGTCTTTTTGCCAGCCACCAACAGTATATTCATTAAATATTTATCTCTTTTCAACCATTATTGAGGTATATATCCAAAATATATGGTCTTACTCTCTAAGGGTATTTCACATTAAAAGATGTCTTGTAGGGCATTGTGTATCCCCCTCCAATAGTCTTTGATAACAGGGCAGTCCCAAAAAATATGATAATGATTTACATTTTGATTTCCACAATTTCTCCAGCAAACAGGGAGGTTACTATCATAATGGGATTTCTGAGAGGGTGTAACAAAATATCTTATCAAGTTTTTCCATCCAAACTCCCTCCATTTCTGTGAACTGGTACACTTCCATTGATACCTCCATATTATTGTCCATTCTTCCTCAGATATAATTATCCCTCCTTCCTTCTCCCATTTTGTTTTAATGTATGAAGTTGAATGTGTTTTAAGATTTGACAACCCCTTATACATGTTTGAAATGGTTCTACTACTGTTATCTGAATTATATGCTTTTCTAAGTAGCTCTATCAAGCATGTACTTGCCTTGGTTACATTTTTAAGTGTCTTATTAACATATTGTCGCATCTGTAAGTACCGATAACAAAATCTTGTTTTTCTAATAAGTGTTTCTCTTTAAGCATTTCAAAACTGAACAGTGTTCCTTCTTTCATTATGTTGCAAAGAACTGTTATTCCTTTAGCTGTCCAGTCCTTAAATCTGGCATCCAATTTATTTGGTGTAAAATCTGAGTCATATGCACACCGTTTAAGAATTGCAATATCTTCCTCTAGATTATATTCTTTTATAGTAGTTTTCCATATTTTAAGAGTCAATTTCACCCATGGGTTATCAATAGTATTTATGTACCTTTGCAGGCTGTTATCAGCCAGAATTGCTTGTATGGGGATGGGAAGTACCCGTTCCTCAATGTTTTTCCATTGAGCATCATATGATGGGTTGCACCAATATATCACAGCTCTCAACTGTGCTGCAAAATAATAATCTCTAAGAGAAGGTTGGCCCCATCCCCCCTTTTTCTTTGCTAATTGCAAAGTTTTGAGACAAACTAGGCCTTTTACCCTGCCAAATATACCTTGATAACATCTTGTTCCATTCATTGAATTGATTTTGATTCATCTCTATTGGTAGGGTCTGAAAGATATATAACAGTCTGGGCAGTATATTCATTTTAATAGACTCAATCCTTGAACTGAGACTGAAAAAAGGAATCAGGATCCATCTTGCCATAACTTCCTTAATTTTTTCATATAAAGGCTTGTAACGATGTGCTACACACAGCTCTGAAATAGCGACACGCAGTCGGTAAGTCGTTTGGAGACTAGTTTATTCAAACTTCGCGGCGCTGGCATTTCATCCCTAGCGCCCACACTCTTCGGGCGGAAATGACATCAGACGTGCATTACCAAAGTCTCCCCCCACGCGCTGGCTATTTGTGAGCTGGTTCGCCTGCGCAGAAAGTGGGTCGCCACAGGCTGATAATTACATTCTGATAATTTTGCCAAATCTTTTGGCATAATGATGCCCAAATATTTGAAAGACTCTGTGTGCCATGCCCAGGGATAACTACTTTCATTTTCTCTTGGTGGGCTATAGTAATATGAAAGTAATTGGGTTTTATCTATGTTGATCTTGTATCCTGATAATTGACCATATTGTTCAAAGGATTGTATCAATTTAGGTAAAAGGTATGTTGGTTGCCCTAGACAGATCAAAATGTCATCCGTGTAACAAGCCAATTTATGCTCCGCTCCTTTAATAGTAATTCCCCTGATATCTTCATTTTGTCTGATGTATTGAGCTAATGGTTCCAGATATAACGCGAAGAGTAGCGGTGACCATGCACAACCCTGTCTCGTGCCTCTTTCTAGGGTAAGACTATTTGATAAATATCCATTGATTTTAATCCTAGCAGTGGGGTTGTCATATAGTGCCTGTATAGTTTTAATAATTGTGTCTTGGAAACCAAATCTATGTAAAACTCTGTAAAGAAATTTCCAATTAACCGAATCAAATGCCTTTTCAGCGTCCACACTTATCGCTATTGCTTCGATTTTATTATTTTGTATATGATCCATAATGTGAAGTGTCCTTTGTATATTATCTTGTGTCTGGCATTGTCGTATAAAACCTGTCTGATCGTTACGTATCAGTATGGGTAGAAACTCCTCTAATCGTTTGGCCATGATGGAGGTAAATAATCTATAATCTACATTAAGAACGGAGATTGCTCTAAATGACCCACATTCCATTTTATCCTTGCCTTTCGGTATAGCTGAGATTATCGCTTCCTTCCAACTAGGTGGCATTTGTGCCTTTTTTAGAGCCCAGTTCAGTGTGGGCAGTAAAACAGGAATTAACTCTTTTTTAAATTCTTTGTGCCACTCTGCCGTATACCCATCTGATCCTGGTGACTTGCTTAATTTAAGCCTACGAATTGCAGCTTTTAATTCAACTTCAGTTATGTCAGCAGTCATCGTTCTATTTTGTTCTTTGCTTAAAGTGGGTAACTCGAGAGAATTCAAGAAGGTGTCAATTTGGGTTATGCTTCCCCCTGGAACTTTGGAATATAGAGTTCTGTAAAACACTTCAAAATCTTCTTGAATTTCACTTAGCTTATTTTTTATCATTTTCGTTCTTGGGTCCCTAATTCTATGGACCCATAGAATTTTTCTATTGGACCCATAGCATTTTCTGCTATCTTTTTTTTTCAGTTTCCACACCAGTATTTTCATAGCTTTTGATCCACTTTCATAATGTCTCTGTTTGAGAAACATTAAATTTTTCCTGATTTCTTGCATAGCCAAACTATTAATTTCATTCCTAATTCTTTTAATTTCCCCTAATGTATCCTGTGCCAAATTCAATTTGTGTTTTTTCTCTAGTTCCTTCAGCCTATTTTGTAATTCCTCTAATGTTTTATTACTTATTTTTTTCTTATATGAAGATATCGCTATAATTTTCCCTCTTAAGACAGCCTTCAGAGTATCCTATAAAATGCGAGGTGAAACCTCTCCATTATCATTAAATTCTAAGTAGAGACCAATTTCTTTTTAATTTGTTCCTTAAAGTACAGATCATTGAGTGGACTTGAATTTAGTTTCCAAATAGTATTCTTTGGTTGTAGGTCAAAATCAACAGATAAATATATGGGTGCATGGTCACTTACTTCTATTGTCCCAATTCCACAGGTGTTTATTTTGTCTTTGTCTTTTCCAAATGTTTTGAAATAGTCTATTCTGGTAATGGGGAGCGGAATAATGAGTGTAATCCCTTCTGTCAGGGAAAAGGTCCCTCCATATATCAATTAAACCAACATCCTCAAAAAGTGTATTAACTTTCTTATGTAAAGATTTTGTTTCATAGATTTTTCTATTGGAAGAGTCTAAGTTTGGTTGTAATTGTAAATTTAAGTCTCCCCCACATATCAGGAGACCTTCTGTTTCAGCTACCATAATATCAGAAATTTTCTGAAAGAAACCAATATCACTTCCCGGATGTGCATATATATTCAATAGAGTAACTGAATTTCCATCTATATTCCCCCTTACCAGAATATATCTGCTCTCTTTATCTCCCATTTTGAATACTTTTTCAAAATTTAGCTTACTTGAGATAAGAATAGCAACTCCTCTCCTATGTCCTGATTTATATGGGGAGAAAAACAAATTAGTGAAGCCCATTCGCTTTAGTTTTCTATACTCATTATCACTTAAATGAGTTTCCTGTAAATATACTACATGGGCTTGTTCTTTTTTTCATTTTGGATAAAATTCTCTTACGTTTGGTTGGATTTAATAGCCCATTGACTTTAAAAGAAATGAATTTTACTTTGTCCTTAGCCATCTATATTTATCTGTCAATATATCATTGAAATTAGCGGAATAAAACTTAATTGATCTACTCCCTAAACAAATAAGAACAAAGAAACGCAAATAATAACAAAAAATGGCAACGAACTTGTGATTCCAAGGCTGAGGTCTCTAGTAGATGACCCTGCGCTGAGCTAGAGGAAATGTCTAGCTGTGGGGGATAACCCCTCCTACTTGTGAGTTGAGGGCCCCCATTGCGGTTGTAGTGTTCGTGCACAGGTGTAAAAACTCTGAACTAAACACCAAATATAAACCAGAGTCAATGAGGCACGATCCCAGTAAGATTAACCGTTTATTGTTCACTCTTCCACATTAACCTATGGTGAAAACTGTTGCTAAAACAATACAAAATATATACAGTATTTGTTTCCTTCTTGGCATCACATTTACATCATAAATACTTGGAAAAATAAAACTACAACAAACTATATTGCATTAAAATACGACATACAGTCAGAATCTACCTACGCCATCAACTGCTTTAAATACTTCAACACAAACTATCCGGTAACACTTTCAATAGGACAAGAAAATAACTTTATCAACCTTCATTACTTTTAACAGAATCAGCGTTAACATTTTTACTTCAACATATCGATTATCTTATGAACTTATGGCGTTGCTTCTATGATGTTTCTTAATGTGTAGAAAGAAACTTTTCTCGCGCTGATCCTGCACACACAAGCCCCCTCCTTCCCATTTGTCCAAACTGGTATTTTCCCACAAGACGCAGCGAAACCGGGTGTGATGTCATCACATGCCGCGATACATCACAGACAACGAATTTACTTTCAACCGCCTTAACTTTAACTAGAAAATTATTACAAATGAATTACTAAAGTGAAAATATAATAAACTAAACAAATGCCTGAAGGGCAACACAGCAGTATTCATAAAAGTCAGTGAACAAATCCATTACACAGAAAAGATTTGCCTGTGTACTCCTTCTATAAATACATACATATATATATATATATATATATATATATATATATATATATATATACACACACATACATATACACACACACACATATATATATTACATACATACACATATATGCACACATATATATATTCTCATTTTGGTGGGGAAAAAGGAGTTAGTGAGCGAATAAAGAATAACAACTTAGTAATATAAAATCCACGTTATAATAAGTATTTCTCGAGATAGGTATATCACTGTCTACTTTTGCTTCCGTTTAGCTTCTCAACATTTTTAAAGTTAGCCAAACCTTATGGCTCTTCTGAAGGGGGTGAGGGCTGTCTTCGGAAAACTCCCAGTCTCTTTCTGATATACTTCTCTCGGCCTCCTCCCGTCTCCTGCCTTCTCGATTCTCGCACTATTTCCCAAGTGGAGCGGGATAATTCCTCTGCCAGGCTTTCCCTCGGTTTGATCACGCTGACGGGCAACCCTCTGGCCTTCATGTCTGTAGTCGCCTCTTCCATTGTCTGGTACAACCACGTCCCATCTTCATAAAACACTCGAAGTTTAGCAGGGTACGGAGTTTGAAATCTAATCCTTTTTTTGTTTTCATACTTGCTTTACTTCAGAGTATTCTTTACGTTTCTGCAGGATCGCCGGGGGGAGAATCTTGGTCGAAATATATCAATTTATCGCCTAAAAACACACTCTTCTTACCCCAGGCCCTTTATAGAATCTCCACCTTGGTACTGTACCGAAGGAATTTAATTATTATTGAGCGTGGCTTATCTCGGGTAGGTTTTGGGACTAGCGTGCGATGCGTTCTCTCGATTTCCAGCTCCATAGTTGAGGGAAGCTCCAGCGTGTCCCGCAGCAACTTTCCAACAAACTCCGTCATAGAAAAGCCCTCTGCTCCTTCGGGAACGTTGTATATTCTGATATTTTTCCACCGTAATCTTCCCTCCAGGTCAAGCAGTTTACCTTCTTGGTGATTTAATATTTATATCGTCTTACTCAGTATTCGTTCTACGTTCTGAACGCGATCTTCCACCTTCTCAATTTGAGTCTCTGCCACTGATATTTTTTGATTGACGTTGGCGAGCTCTGACTTAATATCACGTAGCTGCTGCTTTATATCTTTCTGGAACTCCTTTATCTCTTTCAGAATTTCAATCATATTCGCCGCTTCGCCTGAACAAGGCCCAGCATCCGCCTCGCTAGCACGCGGTCGGGTAGGACAGCCGCTTGCTACACTCCTCTCGGCGGCAGGCTCCACAGTGTCGCTTTTTTTATTTCCATTCTTTTTCCCCATTCTTGCCCCTCTTTTCAGTTCAAATATTTTTAGAAAAATACTATATTTGATGGGTTAACAGGGCTTAATACGCATTTTTCCGGAGGAGCTAGTGACTTAAGCTGCCATTCTCGACGATGACATCACCGGAAACTCCTGGCACTTGATTCTCAATTGCTTGACTCCAGCTCAGTTGTTTGATTCCTGACTCTCAGTGGAACAATTTTCCGAATTGCAATTCTTTTACATTATAGTTGTTGAGAAAAATATATGTCTTAATGTCTCAGTGGTTTTTCTACTGCATTCCTTGTGGCATTATCCTGGAATTTATTCTTTCTTGGCTGGAGTTCCCATACCAATTCTACTGGAATAGGGAAGAACGTGGTAGCATCAAAGTACATGCCACTCACCTTCTCCTCCCCATACCAGTATTCTCAGAATGCTACATTAAATATGACAACTGAGAGCTTTCTGTTGAAGTCTGATCTTACTGGCATGTCCAGGAACATGCAGAACTTGCGGAACCCTAGTGTTGTCTTGGGGATGGAGGCAGATGCAGTACTTTGGGAATCATTTCACCTGCAAATGCTAGCTATGGGTATTCAAAATTTTGAGGGATATAGACAGGGTAAATACAAGCAGACTTTTTCCACTGAGGTAGGATGAGACTAGAACTAGATTTCATAAGCTAAGGAGGAAAAGTGAAATATTTAAGGGGAACCTGAGGAGAAACCTCTTCACTCAAAGGGTGGGGACAGTGTGGAACAAGCTGGCAGCGGAAATGGTGGATGCAGGGGTCAATTGCTAACAGAAATTTGGATGGGAAAGGTAGGGAGGACTATGATCCGGGTGTGGGTCAATAGAACTAGGCAGAGTAATATACACAAAATGCTGGAGGAACTCAGCATGTTAGGCAGCATCTATTGAGGGAAATAAACAATCGATGTTTATTTCTTTAGAGAAGTAGGAGGGGAGAAATTACCAGAAGTTAGAGAAATCAACGTTCGTGGCATTGAAGACCACCCAGATGGAAATTAGGTCTTTTTCCTCCATTCTGATAGTGTCCTCATCGTAGCAGTGGAGGAGGCTATAGACTCCTCTTTTTCTCTCTTTTTCCTTTCTCTCGTTTTACATTTACCATTCTCGCTCTCTCCTTTTCTCACCTGCTTATCAACTCCTTCTGGTACTCTCCTGCTTCCCTTTCTCCCATGGTCCACTTTCCTCTCCTACCAGATTCTTTATTGTTCTTTTTTTCCTTTTCTACCTGTCACCTTCCAGCTTCTCAGTTCATCTCCACTCTCCAACCATTCACCTCCCCCCACCTCCTCACCTGGTTTCATCTCTGATCTGTCATCTCGTACTCCTTCCCCTCCCCCCACCTAATCATTATGGCTTCTTCCCCTTTCCTTTCTAATCCTGACAGAGTCCAAAACATTGACTTTTATTCCTCTCCATAGATGCTGCCTCACCTACTGAGTTCCTCTTACATTTTGTGTGTGTTGCTCTAGATTTCCATCATTTACGGAATCCTAAACATAAGAAATTCTGCAGATGCTGGAAATCCAAAGCACCACCCATAAAATGCTGGAGGAACTCAGCTGGTCAGGCAGCATCTGTGGAAATGAATAGACAGTCAATGACACTTCTTCAGGACTTCTGCAGATCTCATGTGTTTATGGTGGGCAGAATAATAGTTCAGCATGGACTAGATGGGCGGAAAGGCCTGTTTCGGTACTGTAGTGCTCTATGACTCTTTTTGTGAGCTGCTCTTTCAAAAACATATAGCAAGTTCAAAACCTAGCAGACAATGTCTCTGCTCAGTATTCTATGAAGTGCCATTTAAAACACCCACGGTAGCCTGAATTGAGAAAGGACACATTGTTAGTCAGATGAAACATCAAAATAGAGAATTTGCAGGCTTTCCTGGTGGCACTAGTGCAAGAAATTGGAGAGTGTTAACAATTTCAATTTATGATTGCTAATGCTTGACCTAAAATAATGGTTGAAGTAGATTCAACAGAAACGTTCAAAGTCGATAGGATATACTGTGTATCTTTGAAGGGACTAGAAAATATGTTTCTGGGGAAAGTGGAATTACTTGGATAGCTTCTCTAGAGAACAGGAAGATGTACTAAACGGTGTCTTTATATATAATAGTATACTGTATATATTATATCTAAGAGACAGAGTAAAACAATATATATAGTATGAATTTTTGTCATTACATTTTGCATTTCCTTACTTACTTTTAAATAACATTTGCAACTATTTCCTATCAATTTAGATAAATCATCTTCTGATACTAATTTGAACCCCTTTGAAGGACTTGTGTTCTAATAGTTCATGAATTCTGAACTCTTAAAATAAAACAGTTAATATTAAACCATTGTTATGAGGTGAAACTGTAGCACTACAAATAGGTGCAGTTGATCACATTTTCAGTGCTAGAGTACTAATTACTGTAGTTCCTGTATCAAGCTCTAACATTATTATATCCACTCATGATACATACAACATTGCTCACAAGTTTCAAATTTATTTTTCTGGGTGATTTTGAAGTTGTCAAATCACTACTATAGTGTTAATGAAACTGAGCCTATGTCAGCCTAACTCAAAGGATATCACTCTGATCTTTTGTTTGAGTCCTGCTGCAAAATCTATGTTGATGGTTGATGCACCATCAATAACTCTCTCTGAGACGTGAAGGCGAGATATCGGCTTTTATTGACTGGAAGAAAGAACAAGCAGTAGTTGACCACCATACTACATCCTGGAGACTGAGGGCCGGGCTCAGGCCTCAACCGCCTTTATACCGGGGTCTGTGGGAGGAGCCACGGTCAGTGGGAGGAGCCACAGGAGCAGTCAGCAGGGGGCCTGTCCAGACAGGTATATGTTGTTCACCACAATGGTTTAAACATGCTGTCTTACAATACCACCTATTTTTTTTACTACAACAATTACACTAGCAGTAGATCCTCCATTGAGCAGGGTTGACCATGGATATTGAGCCAGGCAGTACGAGCTGGAAAGCAATCTGTTGCCCATGTAGAAGGCTCCTCTCTGTGTGCAGCTGGTAATCCACAGAAATGGCAGACCCAATATAGTTTGGCACCAGCAGTGTCACAGGAGTTGCCAGTCAGTGTTAAGCTCAACGTAAGGCTGCCTTAGGGATTCCAGCTCCGAATTTGTCCTCACAGTTTACTCCCGAAGCCTTCCCTATGAGTAGCTGTAGCCGCAAGGCAGCGGAGGTTTGAGATCAGAGTTTTCCTTCTTCTAGATGAGCCACCAACCATGGCAGACAAGCCCCAAAGCAACTGTTTTAAGGCACCAGTAATCCACCTTTGCCCCTTCTCCTGTCAATGGAAACAAACCTAGTAGCTAAGCCAGACGTGAAGGCCAGGATCTGGACTTGGTTGTCAGAGGCTATTTGAGAGCATGCCATTAGGTAGTGGGAGCTTATCTCCATTACCACTCCCCCTGGCTGTGACAGCCTTAAAAAACCGATTACACAATAAGAGTCGGTTTATCATTCACTGTCGTGGGGAGAGAGTTTAAGAGAGAGTTTGAGAGAGAGAGAGAGAGAGAGAGAGAGAAAAGCTGACAAAGACTGAGCAGTTTTCACCTTGGAAATGAGTTGATCGAATTAATGCAAGAAGAAAAATGCTAATCATATATATTCATTCCCTCTGCTCTGTTATTACCTGTATTAATTCCTGTTCATAAGAAAATGGATAATTAAGGGTATATATAAGTGATATTTCAATGCTGCCAAGAAACTAAATCACATAGCAATACGTCAATTTTATGCACTTTGCAAAGGTTGTTCCTGTACTGCCAGGCATGAGGCATACCACCTCATGCACAAGATTTAGGAGGTTTTACCATGCATGAAATTACATTATCTATAAAGCAACGTTTGTTTCTAGTAGTTTTGGTTGCAATTGGGTCTTGGTTTTCTGCTTTCGAATCACTGTTGACTATTCATTTACTTTCAAGTTCAAGTTTATTGCCATTGAGCTGTATACATGTATACCACCAAATAAAACAACGTTCCTCCAGACAACAGTGCATATAACTCACACACAACATATAAAGCAATTGTCGCACAAATACATTAACAAGTAATAAGCTGCACAAGTTAAAAAGTCAACAGTATAATGCTACTGGTGCCTCATATGTGATGAGACCTGGGATGGTGACCAAGAGTTATGTAGTTTCATGCCCTAGGAGAAGAACCTGTTTCCCATCCTAACAGTCCTTGTCCTAATGCTATGGTACTCCCTGTCTAATGGTCAGGGTCAAAGACTTTATGTATGGATGGGAGGGATCATTGACAAAGCTAAGGGCCCTGCGTATACAGCACTCCCGATTAATATCTTGAATGGGTGGAAGAGAGACCCCATTGATCCTCTCCGCAATCCTTTGTAGGGTCTTACGGTCAGATGCCTTGCAATTCCCATACCAGATGGTGATGTAGCTGTTCAGGACACTCAATGGTACTCCTACAAAAATTGCTTAGAAGCTGTTGGGGGAGGTGGGAAGGTTTGCTTGCCTCAATCTCCTCAAAAAGCAGAGATGCTGTTCAGCTTTCTTGACTAAAAAGATGGTATTGAGAGATGAGGTGATGACTTTAAACTCATGACATTATTGTGGCATTTAAAATAATATTAAGATTCTTGTTGCTGCAGTCTTCTGCACTGAACATTAGAGGCTGTCTGGTCACTCTGGCTGCCACTTGCCAGAATGACTTTTGAGTGAGGTTGATTCATCCACTTTGCCATGAGTGCTTCTGTAGAGGACAACCAGGGGATTACACAGCTTGGTGTAATGAGGCAGGCATTAGGTATAGATGGCTAATGGCCCGAAGTGAGGAAATGTAGAAGGCTTCATCCCATTCTCCTGACTCTGGCTCTCCTGTACCCTAAGTTTGCTAAGTCAATGGTAATAGAGATCTGTTACCTTCAGCAGGCAACTCTAGTCACATACCATTGTCTAGACTGATTTGCCTGTAGAAATGATGGCCACTGTCAACATGAACTTCCAAACCATTGGATTATTCCAAGCAATAGCAGCTAATTAAAAGTCCTGATAAAGGGTCTTGGCCCAAAACATAAACTATTTATTCCCCTTCATAGATGCTGCCTGAACTGGCAAGTTTCTCCAGCACTTTGTGTGTGTTACTCTGAATTTCCAGCATCTGCAGAATCTCGTGTTTGTGAGCAGCTAACCAATGTCGAGTGTTCTGGATTGCAGCATACCTCAACATTATCAAGGCGGCTGACACTGTCTAAACTAAAAAAAAATGTATTTTTTTCTTGACAAGCTGATTGAAAGCATGTGCTTGTGAGGATTGTGGATTTTCCAAAAATTCAAGTAGTGATGGCCTCCACTTTAGCTGTTGGGAATTGCATTAAAATCTCATAGGTTTGCATGAATCATGAGATCTGTCATTTTCCAGATGTTAATCGATTAACCCATTGTCAAACATGAAGTAAAAGTCACTGCCACATATCCAAGGATTTGCATGACTCGGCTCTTTGGCTGTCCATGTTGTCTGCCATGTTTCAACTTCCACTGTGCATGAAAGACTGAATCTTGGGAAATAAGATGTAACCCCTCTTTTCCCTGTCCATTCCATATTCCAGTTGGTGTAATAGAGCACAACATAATAATTGCCATCAGAAGCCTAGTGAGGAATAGCAATTTCCTTGGGATGAACTCCTGATCTCTGTACTGCTCAGTGCCATTCCGCTGCGATCGTCAGAGAAGGGTGGATGCTCCATCTTAGGCTGCATTATCCCGGAAAACCTTACCATTAAGGAGTGTCAGTCTTTACCTGAGACCCTTCAGAAGGTGGTGGAGAGAGGCTAGCAGAACAGGTACAAATGCGGATGATGTCAGCAGCAGTGACAGAAGGAGGCTCTCTGATGATATGTTATCAGAGCAACTGTGTTGGCCAATGCTTCTGCTGATTATTGCATTCAATGTCATCCGCATCCAAACCTTGAGGTAATAACAGCATTAACACTGACATGCCTACTGCCTTATACAAGGGTTTCATGGTGTTAGGCTACTGTGTGATTCAATCTGCAGAGCTAATCTAATCCACCGTTGCTTCTTTACATTCAGTGGCCTCTTTATTAGTTACACCTGTACACCGGTTCGTTAATGCAAATAACTAATCAGCCCATTAAGCATGCAGACATGGTCAGGAGATTCGGTTGTTGTTCAAACCGAACATCAGAATGGGGAAAAAATGTGATCTAAGTGACTTTGACTATGTGATAACTGTTGATGCCAGATGGGCTGCTGATCTCATGCAATTTTCACACTCAACAGTTTCTAGAGTTTACAGAGAATAGTGTGAGAAACAAAAACATCAAGTGAGCAGCAGTGCCTTGTTAATGAGACAGGTGAGAGGAAAATGGCCAGACTAGTTCAAGTAGACAGGAAGGTGATAGCAAATCAAATAACCATGAGTTTTAATGATGGTGTGCTGAGGAGCATCTCTGAACGTACAGTGCACGGAACCTTGAAGTGGATGGGCTGCAGCAACAGAAGACCACAAACATACACTCACTGGCCACCTTTTTAGGTATGGTAGGTAACTAATAAAGTGGCCACTGAGTATATATTGTGACCAATGCCTACTGATAAAGTTCTCACAAAACCTATCATGGCAAGAACTAGTTTCTTCTGGTGGTTCTCTGACATTCATAGACCACTGACAGAACAAACTGCATCACTTGCCTATCTTAAAAAAAAAGTTTTCTCTCTTAAGCAACCAAGTAATCCTGATGGTCCAGGCTTTTTGAAAGACACACTGGGACAGGGGTTCCCAATGTTTTTTATGCCCTGGAGGCTTACCATTAATGGAAGTATCTGCGGACCCCAGATTGGGGACACCCGCACCAGAGAGATGAGTTTATCAGTAGCATGGATGCTCATGGGGCTTATTCCCATTAAAGTAGGGGAACCTGGCCACAGAGAAAAATCGACATGAATTTAATGAAAATAACATTATTTTTCAAAAATCTTCAGTAGGGAAACACGAAAGCAGAATTATTTTCAAATGACGAGAGATTGAAAATTGTTGATGTACAGAATGAGCTGGCTGTCCTTGTAGATGAATCATTGAAAGATAACATGCAGGTGCAGCAAGCCACGAGGGAGGCAAGCCAGATGTTGGCTTTCATTGCAGGTCAACATATACAACTTTACATGGCCCTGGTGAATCCACACCAAGAACATTGTGTAGAAGGAAGAACATTTAAAAGAGAGAGTTAACAAGGAATTATCAGATTGATTCCTGGGGTGAGGCTAGGTCGGGGAGAAGTTACCCCATGAAGAGGGATTAACTAAAGTTTAACAGAACAAGAGATGACCTTATTAAAAGATGTAAAATTCTTACAGGATTTGATAGGGATAGGTACAGGATTGATAGTTCTCCTGGGTGGGTGTCTGAATCAAGGGATTGTAGTCTCAAATTGAGAATGAGATGAGAAGAAATCTCTTCACCCAGAGAGTAGTAAATCTTTGAAATTCTCCACCCAGGAGGACTGTGGAGGCTCAGTAATTGAGTATATTTAAAATAGAGATCAATAAATCTTTAGATATTAAAGGAAGCCAGGGATATGTGATTAGTGCAGAAATGTGCTGGGTAAGTAGTAGATCTTTCATATCTTTCACAGAACATAGAACATTACAGCATAGTACATGCTCTCCAACCCAGAATGTTGTGCCGACGTTTTATCCTGTTCTAAGATCAACCTGACCCTTCCTTCCCTCATAACCCTCCAGTTTCCTATCATTCATATACTTTTCTGATGTCTCTTATATGTCCCTAATGTAGCCAACACCACCCCTGGCAGCATAAGTACTTTGTGGGTAAAGAACTTACCTTTGACATCCCCCCGCCCCTATACTTTCCTCAAAATAACCTTAAAATTATAGCCATTTCCAACCCGGGTAAAAGTTTCTGGCTGTCCATTGATCTGTGCTTCTTATCATCTTGTACACCTCTATCAAGTCACTTCTTATCCTCCTTCACTTTGGAGGGTATAGCTCTAGCTCACTCAACATACCTTCATAAGACATGCTCTTCAATCCTAGAAGATCTCCTTTGCACCTTCTCTAAAGCATACACATCCTTCCAAAAATAAGATGGCCAGAACTGAACACAGTATTTCATGTGGGGTCTAACGGGGGCTTTATAAAACTGCAACATTATTTTGTGGTTCTGGAACTCAGTCATCCAACTAAGAAAGGCCAAAACACCATACAACTTCTTAACAATCCTAACAACTTGCATGGCAACCTAGGGAGATCTATGGATGTGAACCACAACATCCTTCTGTTCCTCCACAATGCCAAAAATCCTGCCATTAACCCTGTATTCTGCCTTGAAATTTGACCTTCCAAAGTGAATCACTTCACTTTTATCCAAATTGAACTCCATCTGCCACTTCTCAGCCCAGATCTGCATCCTGTCAATGTCCCACTGCAACCTACAACTGCCCGCTATACTGTCCACAACTCCAGCAACCTTCATGACATCTGAAAATCTACTAACCCCACCCTTCCACTTTCTCATTGAAGTCATTTTTAAAAGTCAGAAAGAGTAGGGGTCCCAGAACAGATTCCTGTGGTCAGTGACCTACAGGCAGAATACACTCAATCTACTATAACCCTCTGCATTCTGTGGGCAAGGTATTTCTGAATCCACACAACCAAGATTCCCTGGATCCCATGCCTCCTGACTTTTTGAATGAGCCTACCATGGGGAACCTCATCAAACACCTTACTAAAACCCATATACACATCTACTGCTCTACCTTCATCAATGCGCTTTGTCAATCCTCAAAGAGTTCAGTCAGGCTCGTGGGACATGACCTGCCCCTCACAATGCCATGCTGACTATCCCTAATCATACTATGCTTCTCCAAATACTCAAAAAATCCTGCCTCTTCTTCCAATAATTTGCCCACCACTGAAGTAAGACTCACTGGTCTATAATTTCCAGCGTATTCCTTTCTTGAACAAACTAATTACATTTGCCACCTTCCAGTCATCTGGTACTGCTCCTATGATCAGTGTAGACATAAAGATCATTGCCAAAGGTGCAGCAATCTCTTCCCGCACTTCCTGTAATAACCTGGGGTACATCCCGCCTGGCCTCACGGACTTTTCTATCCTAATGATTTGCAGAAGTTGTAGCACATCCTCTTTCTTAATGTTGACATGTTCTAGAATATCAGCTGGTTTCAAGCTGTCTTCACAAACATGAAAGTCCCTTTCACTTGTGAATACTGAAGCAAAGTATTCAGGACCTCCTCTACCTCCTCCCACTCCAGACACGTATTTCCTCTTCTATCCCTGATTGGTCCTACCCTCAGTCTAGTCATCTTCCTGTTCATATACGTGTAGAATATCTTGGGATTTTCCTTAATCCTACTTAAGTGACACACACAAAATGCTGGACAACTCAACAAGTCAGGCAGCGTCTATGGAAATGAATAAACAGTTGACATGTCAGGCTGAGAGAGACCCTTCTTAATTCTACTTGCCAAGGCCTTCTCATGCCTCCTTCAAGCTCTGCTAAGTCCATTCTTAAGCTGCTTCCTGTTACCTGATAACTCTCTAGAGGCCTATCTGATCTTTGCTTCCTAAACCTTAAGTAAGCTTCTTTCTTTCTCTTGACTAGAAGTTCTACATCTCTTGTTAACCTTCACCCTACCATCTTTTCCCTGCCTCAATGGGACAAACCTATCTAGAATCCCATGCATCTCCATATTTCTGTTGTCCATTTCCCTGAATATATCTATTCCCAATTTATACTCCAAAGTTCCTGCTTATGGCATCATAATTCCCTCTCTCCCAAATAAATACTTCCCCCTACCATTTGCTCCTAACCCACTCCAAAGGTATGCTAAACTTCAGGGTTCATTGCCTAGTACCAGATCTAGCATTGCTCTTCTTCAAACTGGCCTGTCCACATAGTGTGTCAGGATTCCTTCCTGGACACACCTTACAAATTCCACTCCATTTAAACCTTGTGCACTAAGGAGGTGCCAACTGGTATTAGGAAAATTGAAGTCACCCATGACAACGGCCCTATTAATTTTACACCTTTACAAAATCCAAGTCTGACCTGTTCCTTGGTATCTCTGTTGCTTTTGGGTGGTGGTGTCTATAGAATACTACTAATAAGGTAAATGCTCCCCTTCTGTTTCTGACTGCCACCCACACTGACTCAGTAGACAATCCCTCCACATCATCCTCCCTTTCTGCAGCTGTGATATACCCCTGATTAGTAATGCCACTCCCCCACTTCTTTTACCCCCTTCCCTTTCCCTTTTGAAACACCTAAACCCCAGAACATCCAGCAGCCATTCCTGTCCTTGATACAGCCAAGTCTTTGTAGTGGCATTGAAGTTGCAGTTCCATGTACTGACTCATGCTTTAAGTTCATCATCCTTGTTCCTGATACTTCTTGCATAAATATACACCCATCCAACTGAGTGAAATTCTGCCTATCCTTATTCACAGTCCCTCTGTCTATTTGTTGCATTACATGTATACCAGCTGCCTCATCCTCCGACCTATCACTCTGGTTCCCATCCTCCTGCCAGACTAGTTTAAACCCTCTCCAACAGCTCCAGCACACTTGCCCACAAGGATATTGTTTCCCCCTCAAGTTCAGGTGTAATCCATCCATTCTCCAGTAAAGATCCCAATGATCCACAAATATGAAACCTTGCCCCCTGCACCAATTCTTCAGCCATACATTCATATGCGAAATTATCCTATTCTTGCCCTCGCTGGTGTGTGGTACAGGTGTGATCCAGAGATTACTACCCCTGAGGTCTTGCTTTTCAGCTTCCTACCTGTCTTCCTATATTCTCTCTTCAGGACCTTGTCCCTTTTCCTACCTATGTAATTGGTATCAATATTTACTGTGACCTCTGGCTGCTCATCCTCCCCCATAAGAATGTTGTGGACTCGATCTGAGATATCCTGACCCTGAGACTTCCAAGGCAACATACCATCCAGGTGTCCCTTTCACATCCACAAAATCTCCTCTCTCTTCCTCTAAACTATTGAATCCCCTATCACGACTGCATTCCTGCCCTCTACCCTTTTGTGCCACAAAACCAGACTCAGCAGCAGTGACTTGGTCGCTGTGACCCCCCCCCCCCCCAACAATATTCAAATATTACACTGTTATTGAGGGGAACAGCCACAGGCATACTCTGCACTGTTTGCATATTCCCGATCCCTCTCCAGACAGTCACTCAGTTAACTGTCTCCTGCAACCTAGGAGTGACTACCTCCCTGTAACTCTAATCTATCACCTCCTCATTCTACCATATGAGCTGTAGGTCAGCCAGCTGCAGCTGCAGTTCCCTAACATGGTCTGTAAGGAGCTGCAGCTGGTTGCACCTCATGCAGATGTAATTATCGTGGAGACTGGAAGTCTCCCAGATCTCTCACAACTGTCACAAAGCGCACACCATTAACCCTGGATCCATTATCACTACTCTAGCTAGGCACTAATAGACAGATAAAGAAAGAAACTTAATAGGAACTTACATTAAGTTCTGCCTCACCTCACCGAAGCCTCAACTCCCCAATCTAACAATGGCCATTGGATAGAGTGAAGTATTTTTAACTCAGTTACTGTATCTATATGCTTATCCCTCTTATAATAGATCAAGCCAGGATGTTCTTAAAATTCTTGCAGCTACATCATAACACCCTCTGTGAGTTCATTTCTGTGCTATTTGCCCAGCTCCAGGGATACATTATTTGGGACTAGATCATACTCTGACCATAGGATTCAGCTGGGTATGGAACTTTGTCCTGATCCTTGCCCTTGTGAAATCAATGCTTGCAAAATGAAAGCTGAAGATGAAGGAAAGCTTCGGCTAAACAATGATTAATCCTTAATGTTGACCTACCAGTATGGTTTGCTGGGACTATTACATATTTACAGTGTGCACAAACCCACCCCAAATCAGGACAGTGAAAGCTTTCCCTCTTCTAGTGCAATCAGCTAAAGATGATCATGTATATACTGTAATTAGATGACAAAAATCTGGAAAGATTGTCTCCACTTTCTTGTCTTGAAGGGCAACAGTTTGGGGCAGCTTGCTGAGGGACTAGGTGAGATCATTCCCAGAGGATTTGTGATAGGAGAATACATTCTGACATTAGGGGAGAGGACTGTCTTTCCTATGTCCTCATTTCCACTGGAACTCTTCTAGGACTAAGCATTCCACTGGTTTGCTGTTAGGTTGTGGCCCAGATCACATAGTTGCCATTATTACCCTCCAGATCTCAACTGATACAGATGACAACTCCAGCATTGCAGCGGACTTCTCTCTGATGGCAGTAGTGTGCTCTCAGGTAGGATCTCTGCTCTTCAAGAACAGCAGTTTGCTTCTGGGGCTCACTTTGCAGTGCTCTAATTGGATCATTCACAATCAGATCTTTTATCACATGTACATCGAAATATACAGTGAAACGTGTCATTTGCTGAGGGCAAGTGTCACCAGCATAGCACCCCCATAATGCTCGACAGAATGACACAGATCACAACTAAATAAAACATACCAAGCAACATAGCAACAACAGTGAAACAAGCCCCATTCCTCCCTCCCTGCCACACACACACACACACACACACACACACACACACACACACACACACACACACACACACACACACACACACACACACACACACACACACACACACACACACTCCTCTAACCCCAGGACAGACTGAAATTGGCCTCCACCCTCCAGCAGGCTCATGGATTTGCAGACACTGAGCCCTGAATTCTCCAGTGGTCTTGCAGACTTGGGTCTCCACCCATTCTGAGAATATATTGCTGGCTTGTATGACAATGGAAACATAAGTTTGTTCCATCAGCTGCTGCACTACAAAAGTACAAAATGCTGGCTGGTGCTGTGAACACACTTCCAATCTGGAAGGGTAAACTCTTGGCTCCACATAACTTTCTCCAACAAGTTGAAGGTAGACTTCCCTGTGTGCCCTGACATATCTCACAATTGCTTGGCCGGCTAGACAATGCACAAAGCACTTCAACGTACACCTGTGCAACTTTCCCATCTATTCTCCTCCACTGCAGGCCAAATCTGAATGCTCAGGAATTGGACTGATGTCTGACCTCTCCCAGGGAGCTAGTACACTAGCTTCACTATCTTTCTTGCTTAATCGTGAACGGTCAGTGCCAGGTGTCTCGCCAGTGAAATTCTAGTCAACTTAACTCTCACAGCACTGGTGCCTCATGATGGGCAGATTGCAATGGGCTGAGATCTTCTTCCTCCTGCAGGGTGTATGGTGGTCAAGTGATGTAATGTCTAACACTTCATAATAATACAAAATAAAACTAAATAATGGCAATAGTGAGGGGTGCCCACCAATTATACAGAAATATACACATTTAATAAGGTACTATCTAATCAGCCAATTATGAGGCAGTAACCCAATACATAAACCATGCAGGCATGTTCAAGAGGTTCAGTTGTTGTTCAGACCGAACATCACAATTGGGAAAAAATGAGTTTGAAGTGACTTTGACTGTGGAATGATTGTTGGTGCCACAATGGGTGGTTTGACTATCTCAGAAACTGCTGGTCTCCTGGGATTTTCATGGACAACAGTCTCTAGAGTTTACAGAGAATGGTGCAACAAACAAATGCATCCAGTGAGTCCAAGTTGTGTGGGTGAAAACACCTTGTTAATGAGAGAGGTCAAAGGAGAATGGCCAGACTGGATCAAGCTGACAGTAATTCAGATAACTACCTGTTACAACAGTGGTGTGTAGAAGAGCATCTCTGAACATACAGTATGTTGAACCTTGACGTGGGTGGGCTGCAATAGCAGAAGACTACAAACATAGACTCAGTGGCCATTTTATTAGGTTAATGAGGTACCTAATAAAGTGGTGGTCAGATGATACGGTATAGAGTCTAAAACTATAATAATAGAAAAATGAAGAAAATGATTGTGATAATGAGTGGTGCCACAAAGAGGAATGACCAGCAGAAATACTCAGAACATTCAGTGAAAAGGAAAAATCAATGGAAATGTTCTGTAGACATCTGCAGAACCTTTAATATGCCTGAGATATCATGGAACCCAGAAGAGAGATGGCCAATGTCGAATAGGTCAAATACCCTTTCATCCAGTCTGGTAGGATTGGAGATTTGATCAATTTAAAGAGCCAAGCCAGTTTGGAAAGATCGGCTAATTCAATAAGGTGGAACTGAGGTGAGTCAAAGCACAAAGAGATCCAAGGTTTGATTGACTTAAGAGCCAAACCAGATTGGAATGGGTGAGTACTGGCCATATCAAGGCAGCAGAGCCTGAGCTCGAGGGTGTGGAATGAATCAAGAGTTGGACAATTTAAGTACTGAGCCAGATTGAAATGGTTAGGTTTGTTGGGGTCAGAGGTGAGAGATGGACCGGGGTTTGCTTGACTCTGTGCTGGATCTGAACAAGTTTTATTGGAGATTCGACACCTTCATTCCCCCCAGCCAAAACACAGACCTACCTGCAAACCCCCATCATCCATCACCCTGACATCTTAGTATCCGCTTTCTCACCCCACATTACAAAAACAGCTCCCCCTAACCCCCTTCACTTCATCTCTAGCACCCGGACAATCAGTACCGGTGCCCCCCAGGGATGTGTGCTCTCCCCACTGCTCTTCTCCCTTTACACTAATGACTGCACCTCACAGGATCCATCTGTTAAACTCCTGAAGTTTGCAGACGACACAACTGTCATTGGCCTTATCCGAGACGGTGATGAGTCTGCATACAGATGGGAGGTGAAATGGCTGGTCCTCTGGTGTAGTCAGAACAATCTGGAGCTAAATATGCTCAAGACTGTGGAGATGACAGTGGACTTCAGGAGGAGTCCCCTAATACTCCCCCCACTCACTATACCCAACAGTATTGTGTCTGCTGTGGAGATCTTCAGATTTCTGGCTGTCACAATCTCCCAGGACCTGAAGTGGACACCCAATGCGGACACTCTTATCATAAAGGCTCAGCAGAGGCTGTATTTCCTACGTCAACTCAGGAAGTACAACCTGCCTCAGGAGCTGCTGATTCAATTCTATTCAGTAATAATCCAGTCTGTTCTCTGTTCATCCATCACTGTCTGGTTTGGATCAGCTACCAAACAAGACAAGAATAGACTTCAAAGAACCGTCAGGGCTGCGGAAAGGATTATTGGTGTGAAGCTGCCCTCGATCCAGGACTTATATGCATCTAGAGTCAGGAAGCGAGCAAGCAGCATTATTGTAGACCCATCACACCCTGGACATCACCTGCTCCAACTCCTTTCTTCTGGTAGGTGCTTTAGATCACTGTTTGCCAGGACAAATAGGTACAAGAACAGTTTCTTTCCGTATGCCATCAGTCTTATGAACACTTGAATTTTAGTCTATTATAAATCAAGTGCACCTGTACATTCAATGAGGGGGACCTCATTGTATATAATTTATGATTATTTGCACTATTGTTTTTGTTTGCTTTTAATTCTGTACAGAGAGAGCTCAGGGAAATCGGCATCAAATTCCCTGTGTGTGTCCTCATACTTGGCGATAATAAAGGATTCTGATTCTGATTCTGCTTCTGGACTGATGCCTTCTGAATCGGCTTCTGTGGACTTCTGAATCAGCTGCAGTGATGCCTGGTGTTGTGAACATCAGTTCTGAGTGCTGCTTACTTGCTTTATTGTTTGCATGATTTTGTTTTCTCTCTTCACATTGGGTGTTCAACTGTCTTCTTTTGTTTTTAAAGGGTTCTAATAAGGATCTTTGTTTCTTGGCTGCCTGTAAAGAGATGAATATCAAGGCTATATAAAGTATACATACTTTACTAATGAATGTACTTTGGTAAACCTTTGGGACTGTAAGTGTGATGGGCAGTTGGAGAAGTAACTACCATTTTGTGGCATTGAAGTGTATAGGAATTTGTGTATGTCTGTGTTGAGGCCATGGAGCTATGTCTATTTCAAGGGTAAATCTGTGAACTACATTTCTTCAAAACAATCAAATTATGTCAGAGAATTGCTTTCTATTTTGCTGGCAGGAACAAGGTGAATCACAAAGGAATGACTCCTGTTCACCACCTTCTTCATTAGGGGCATGTGGCACATGGCCAAGTGGATAAAACATTCATCTAGTGATCTGAAGGTTGCTAGTTTGAGCCTTGGCTGAGGCAGTGTGTTGTATCCTTGAGCAAGGCACTTAACCATACATTGCTCTGTGATGACAGCAGTGTCAAGTTGTATGGGTCCTAATGCCCTTCCCTTGGACAACATCGGTGGCATGGAGAGGGGAGACTTGCAGCATGGGCAACTGCAGGTCTTCCATACAACCTTGCCCAGGCCTCAGACATCATTGAAAATTGATGGACAGCCGAAGAAGAAGACATTAGGGGCAATCTTGATTCCCTTGACAAAGAACTCATAGGTCCTTTTCTCATCATCGCCACAGTGCTATGAAAGTCTTTGCACACTAACTAGGGGACACGTTCCTTCCCTGCATTGGTTCTCATGCAGTAATTTAAATTCAGTAAGCATTTCCATCAATAGGTAGGAGCCCTAATGTTGTGGAAAGGGGCTGGAAAGGTTTTTAACCCTGCAAATTACCAAGAGAAACCAAGTGTTAACCACTGAAATTAGATAAGTTTACAGTGATCGAGATGGAACTGAGTATCAACTCTATATCAAATAGAAATAGATGCTGTTCAACTGCACAGCACAGGTTTTGGCCTAAAATTTTGGCATAATCTATTTTCAAAGATATACAGTATGTATTAGCTAAGGTCACAAGATGTAGACAATAGAACTCCTTTTGTTCACCTGCTGCTCAATGGTTGGGGTTGGTCGCTGAAGCCAACCCATGAACTTTGTATTGTACCTTTTCTATGAAATTGGGATGAAGGTGGGAAGTAAATGTAACATCTATTACAACTTGATGTTCTATTGTGTTTCTAATGTAGTAAATGTCCCAAATCTTCAGCAAAAATATTTATGTAATTTCTGATGATATGGCTAGAGGGTGCCTTTGAGGAGGCTTTTAAAGGTTGAGGAGAAAAAGTGGAATGTAGCCAGAAGTACACCTGAAAAACTAGGGAGGCCAGGCATCATCTGTGGAGAGTGAAATAGAATGAAACTCTCTTTGATCATTGGTCTTTGTTTCTCTGTGTTTCCAGCCTGGCCAGTTTAATATTTCCAGAATTGTTGTTTTTGCCCATACATTTTCAATGTTAAGGTGGAACAATTTGTGGAGTTAGTTCTGGATTTTTAGCCCATATCCAGTGGAACCGTGCTTCTATGGATAAAATAGAATTCCAGGAGGAAATTGTGGAGGTTGAATGGGGAACATTGATGGGATGGCAGTTAAGGTTGTGAATTTGATACACTTTTGCTAAGCAAATTCAAAACAGATTAAGTGAGAGGACTTGATTTAGAACTAAGTATGGACAGTGGATTAGACAGAGTGGAGTACAGGTTTGTAAGGAAAGCACTGAAAATTATCAGGTACATTATAACTACAATTAGCATCACAAGGTAGCTTTTATAACCCACTAATGTACGAAAAGCAAGTTATCAGCTAGCACAAAATAAATCAAATACTTCACTAGCAATGTATCTACAACTATCAAAACAGTTCAATGTCGCTCTCCTCTCTGGCTTGATGTTTTTCATTTCTGTATAGTTGTAGAGAAGTGACATAATATGGCACAACTTCAATCACAGTATTTTCAAACAAAAGCTATAAGGATTCTGTCCGTGCTTTCACAATTTCTGGAATATATTGCAGCCCTGTAGAAGTTTGGGGTTTTGTAGCCTCTGCTGTTGTGTACCAGAGACTCTTTTCTTCCTCCTTATCTTGTCACTTCCCCTGCAACTGAATGGACATTTGAAGTGAAGGATAACAGTCCTGTGGCTGGGAGCCTCAATGAACTGTCTATAATGCCAAAGGAACACAACCCATCCTCATGTCATGATTCGATAGCTCTGGCTTCGGAACTTGTGACCTCAGAAGTTGACACTTTCCTCCTGACATGGTTAACAAAGCCCACGTTAAGTCCCTTCCAGCAGCCTGCCTCATTTACAGAATTAATTGGCTATATTTTGTAAATTGTTTTCAGGGATCGTTAAAATTGAAATTGTTGGAATGAAATTAAAAAGAATAGCCCGCAGAAATTTATTCAACAGAAAATCAGAAAAAATATGCTGTTGGAATCATTTTCTGTTTCATGTTTTCCTGCATGATTTATCAATATGATGTATCAACAATAGCAGCATCCACATTGCTTCATTGTTAATTCAACAGCCAAGCAACAGGTTTGATTTAAAGGTTTCTTCGCAATGCTTCTGCTCATATATAATTACCTGTAGTCCTAGGTGTCTTCCTTGTGGCAGCCAGATGTACGAAATAGGTACAGTTACACATCATTCCCAACAGAGGAATGCACGGAGGAATTTTTTTCTATTGCATCCTCACATGTATCAACCATTCTTGATTTCTGTCAGGAGATAGTATGAAAAATATTGCATAGAAGAGTGAATTTTCCCATATAGAAGACAAATCAGAACATTAAACTGTATGTGCAAGGATATGCTGTAAATTGGTACCCGAATGCAACAACTTCTGCTGGGAACACAGGCAACACATTTCTTTGACCACTATGATTTGATATGTTCTATATTTGGAGTTGCCCCAGAACAGCATAAGTTTATCCACACCTCTTCCTTATTCAGATTAATTCCATTTGTGTGTTACATGCTTAGCCTTCCTGTTCCTCGCATGGATTATACAGTATACCCCCCCTCTCGTTCCTTCTTGTTGATTTTGAATACAGCTAATTCTCATCTGCTCAACCTGGACCATTATCATGCTTTTTGATCCCCTATCTTTACTTTGATCCCTAGTCTGCTGTATCCTCTCTCTCTTGCAATGGAGATTCAATAAATTCCTCACTGTTTGTTATATAGTGGAATTAACCTAACCTAACTACCTTGGTTAGGCTTCTTCATTAAAGTGAGAATTTATATTTTAAAAATTAGGGTAGATCAAGAAATTAGCTTTACTAAATTAATGTTCAAGAATACATATGATCAGGATGGATAGAAAATGATCATTAAAGGTAAAAGGGCTATTCAAACCATTTGCGAAACACTTCCGAATTATTGTACTGGAGATATTCTGGATGTAAGGCTTCCCAGCCTGGGATGCACAGACCTCTTGCTTAATTGTATTGCTCCATGGCATATAAAAGGTTGGGAACCCCTGTTCTAGAGCATAATCAACCAACACAGTCGTTGTCAGTTGCCTGCCCATTGCGTTTTCATCAAGTAGCAGCAATTTTGGATCACTTCCATTCAATTCATTGGAAGGATCACAAATGTGGTTTGATAAAGCCTTTCAGTTTAATCCAGCTGGAAAACTTTCTACCAGTATACACTCAGTGACCACTTTATTAGTTACTCCTGTACACCTGCTCATTAATGCAAATGTCTAATCAGCCAATCATGTGGCAGCAACTCAATGCATAAAAGCATGCAGACATGGTCAAGAGGTCCAGTTGTTGTTCAGACCAAACATTAGAAAGGGGAAGAAATTTGTTGATAAAATCTCAGATGGAGATGAGAGGGCGTACAGGAGCAAGATATACCAACTAGTGGAGTGGTGTCACAGCAACAACCTTGCACTCAGTGTCAGTAAGACAAAAGAGCTGATTGTGTACTTCAGGAAGGGTAAGACGAAGGAACACATACCAATCCTCACAGAGGAATCAGAAGTGGAGAGAGTGAACAGTTTCAAGTTCCTGGGTGTCAAGATCTCTGAGGACTTAACCTGGTCCCAACATATTGATGCAGTTATAAAGAAGGCAAGACAGCGACTATACTTCATTAGGAGTTTGAAGAGATGGGCATGTCAACAAATATACTCAGAAACTTCTATAGATGTACCATGGAGAGCATTCTGACAGGCTGCATCACTGAGTGGTATGTGGGGGTGGGGGCTACTGCGCAGGACCCAAAGAAGCTGCAGAGGGTTGTAAATTTAGTTGGCTCCATCTTGGGTACTAGCCTACAAAGTACCCAGGACATCTTCAAGGAGTGTTGTCTCAGAAAGGCAGCGTCCATTATTAAGGACCTCCAGCACCCAGGCCATGCCCTTTTCTCACTGTTACCATTAGGTAAGAGGTACAGAAGTCTGAAGGCACACACTCAGCGATTCAGGAACAGCTTCTTCCCCTCTGCTATCCGATTCCTAAATGGACATTGAACCCATGAACACTACCTCACTTTTAAAATATATATTATTTGTTTTTTGCACAATTTTTAATCTATTCAATATATGTATACTGCAATTTATTTATTATTATTATTTCATTTTTCTTCTATATTATGTATTGCATTGAACTGCTCCTGTTAACAAATTTCATGACAGATGTCAGTGATTCTGATTGTGAAATTTGATCTAAGTGGCTTTGACGGTGGAATGATTGTTGGTGCCGGACAGGGTGATTTGAGTATCTCAGAGACTGCTGATATTCTGGGATTTTCATGCACAACCGTCTCTAGAGTTTACAGAGGAATTGTGCAAAAAACAAAAGAAGTCCAGTGAGTGGTATTTCTGTGTGTGAAAATGCTTTGTTAATGAGAGAGGTCAGAGGAGAATGGCCAGACTGGTTCAAGCTGACAGGAAGGTGATAGAAACTCAAATAACCACACATTACAACAGTAGTGTACAGAAGAAGATGTCTGAATGTATAAGTTCGATCTTGAAGTGGATGGGCTATAGCAGCAAAAGACCATAATCTTCTGTGGTCAGTTCATTAGGTACAGGATGTGGGAGTTCATTTGGTACAATGTGCCTGTGCATGCTTATTGAAACTGTTATCCAATTAGTTACACGTTCTTTCCCAATAGCTTGGCAACCTTTCCTTTGTTTTACCACAGTATTTGGTACGTCCACCTCAACTTGCAACAAGCTTATCAATTTCATGTCCATTAAGTCTTCCTTGCTGTTTATGATTTCAACTGAGCTGGAGACATACATAACTCAAAGATGGGAAAAAAAATCAATCTACCTAATCCATATTTATGCTGTTCTGATAGTTGGACCCGATAATGAGATTGTTCGGCTTCTTGTCCAATTTTGCTTTGAAGCTATCAGAACGCCCTTGTTAAACTGTTACCAATGATCGACTGCATTTTCACTCAGGTAATACATCAATATATCGTTTTTAAAAAATTATTTATTGACTTCTAGGGATTTGGGTCAACATTTAGTGCCCTATAGAAGGTAGTGGTAAACTGATTTCTCGAAGTGCCACAGTCTGTCCTGTGAAGGAACCCCCCTCATGCTGTTGGATAGGGATTTAGTCCCAGTAATGGAAGACCAATGATATATTTCTGACTCAGTACAGTGAACTACTTGGTCAGGAATACTTAAGTGGTGTTTTGCCTTTGACCTTCTTAATGGTAGAGATTGCAGGTGTGGAAAGTGCCATTAGAGCTACCCAGGCAAGCAGCAACAGCAGTGCATTTTGTAGATGGGAGTCACTATATGCCAGTGGTGGAATGAATGAATGTTTGGGTTTTTTCTTGGGATGCCAATGACTTAGATGCTTTGTCCCGCATGATCTTGAAATTCTTGAGAGTTTTTAGTGCTACACTCATCCAGGCAACTAGAGAGTATTCCATCATGGCGATGGTTATTGCCTGGTACTTTATATATTATTTGCCACCTATCAGCACATGCCTGGATGTTATTGAGATCTTACATCCACTAACAGTGAGTTACATTCATTTGCTGGGTAGGTGTAAATAGAATTGAACATTGTGCAAACATCAATGAACTTCACCTTGTCTCATCTGATGACATAGTGAATAGGTAACATAGAGGATAGCGCAACATTATTGCAGCTTGGGGGGGGGGAGGGGGTCAGAGTTTGGAGTTCAATTCCAGAATCCTCTGTAAGGAGTCTCTGTACATCCTCCCATGGAATGTGTGGGTTTTCCCTCCCACTGTCCAAAGATATACCTGGTAGTTTAATTGGCCATTATTAATTGTTCCATGAACAAGGTTAGGGTTAAATCAGGGTTGTCGGGGGTTGTAGGGCCAGTGTGACTCGAGGGGCCAGAGGTATCCCTAAATATCTCTAAATTAAATAAAATCAATTAAAATGGAAGTTATTAATGAGGCAGTTAAAACTGCTGACAGATCTGTAGTGACATTCTTGAGAAAATCCAGGCTGAACATTGGTGAGAAAGTTATTGGTGGGTCACCTAGATATCACTGTCCGTGATGTCTTGCATCACTTTGCTAGCAATTAGCCCAATTGGATTCATTCAGCTTTTCGCGAGTAGGAAGTAGCTTCATTGCTTCATTGATAATTAAAAGATGATGGAAACCTAAAATATCAAAAGAAAAAGCTGGAAATGCTCTGTATCTGTGGGAAGAGAAGCAACGTCAATGCACCAGGCCACAAGCTCTTCATTAGAACTGAAAAAGAGGCAAAGGAAGGCTGTAAAGCTGAAGAGAGGGTGGGGATGGGATGTCTCTAGTCGGGTAAAACCAGTGTGACAATGGCGACAAATTGTAAACAAGGTTATCCGATCAATCAGTGAATGGGGATGGTTAGAGCGTGAGAACATAGACAAAAAAATAACTGGACAGAAGACACCTTTTTCTCCGTTTGCAATGGACCTGTCCGTTATTTCATCCTCCGTCGGATCCATGCGTGCAATCGCCGTTTCTTTGACTTTATCACATCCTGCAAGGATCGCAAGATCTTCCATTGCAGACCCCAGAGGATGGACTTCGTAGCGTGGCCCCGGGCCCGGCTGTCGATCTCGGCTGCCCCAGCAACCCAGGGCATTTTGAAAATCCGGACTCCAGCACCATCAACTTGGGTTGCAACGACCATGGACAGCTTCAAAGCGATTGCGCAACCACCGACTGCGACTCCAGCCTTGAACTCCAGGCCGGGTCTCCACATGCTGCGATTGTGACTCCCGTCTCCCCCACCCCCACCACCACTCTGCAATCCCCTATCCCTCAGATCCCATCGTCAGCTCCTGGGCCCTCAGAGGCTCCATCTTCCTCTCACCCCAACCCTTCCCTCTCCACTGACACTACCAGCCTCCCTCCCCCCTCTGATCCCATCTCTCATCCGTGCCGGGTCTTTATCATTCCCTCCGACCTTCAACTCTCTGAGGCAGAGCGCTCTGTCCTCAGTAAGGGCCTCAGCTGTGTCCCCCTTCGCCCACACCTCAGCGAGTTCCGCGTACACCATGACGCTGAACTCTTCTTCCGCCGTCTCCGTCTCCGAGCTTACTTATTTGACAAGGACTCTCCTACCCCCACTGATGATCCCCTCTCCCATCTTCAACCCTCCTCCTCATGGACACCCCGCTCTGGTCTTCTGCCTGCTCTGGATCTCTTTATTGCTAATTGCCGACGGGACATCAACCGTCTCGACTTCACCACACCCTGTTCCAATTCAAACCTAACTCCTTCCGAATGCTCTGCTCTCCGCTCCCTCCGCACCAATCCCAACCTCATTATAAAACCCGCTGATAAGGGGGGAGCTGTTGTTGTCTGGCGTACTGACCTCTACCTGGCCGAGGCACAGTGACAACTCTCTGATACCTCCTCTTATTTACCCCTTGATCATGACCCCACTAAGGAGCACCAGGCCATTGTCTCCTATACCATCACCAACCTTATCAGCTCTGGGGATCTCCCATCCACTGCCACCAGCCTCATAGTTCCCACACCCTGCACTTCCCGTTTCTACCTCCTACCCAAGATCCACAAACCTGCCTGTTCAGGTAGACCTATTGTCTCAGCTTGCTCCTGCCCCACCGAACTCATTTCTGCATACCTTGACACTGTCTTATCCCCCTTGTTCAATCTCTTCCCACCTATGTTTGTGACACTTCTCACGCTTCGAATTTTTTCAATGATTTTAAGTTCCCTGGCCCCCACCGTCTTATTTTCACCATGGACGTCCAGTCCCTATATACCTCCATCTCCCACCCGGACGTCTTCAAGCTCTTTGCTGCTTTTTGGATTCCAGACCTAACCAATTCCCCTCTACCACCACTCTCCTCCGTCTAGCGGAATTAGTTCTTAATCTCAATAATTTCTCCTTTGGCTCCTCCCACTTCCTCCAAACCAAAGGTGTAGCCATGGGCACCCGTACGGGTCCCAGTTATGCCTGCCTTTTTGTTGGCTTTGTGGATCAGTCCATGTTCCAAGTCTATACGGGTATCCGTCCCCCTCTTTTCCTTCACTACATCAACGACTTCATTGGCACTGCCTCCTGCATGCATGCTGAGCTCATTGACTTCATTAACTTTGCCTCCAACTTTCACCCTGCCCTCAAATTTACCTGGTCCATTTCTGACACCTCCCTCCCCTTTCTTGATCTTTCTGTCTCCATCTCTGGAGACGGCATATCTACTGATATCTACTATAAGCCTACAGACTCTCACAGCTACCTGGACTATTCCTCTTCCCACCCTGTCTCTTGCAAAAATGCAATTCCCTTCTCACAATTCCTCCGTCTCCACCGCATCTGCTCTCAGGATGAGGCTTTTCATTCCAGGACGAAGGAGATTTCTTCCTTTTTTAAACAAAGGGGCTTCCCTTCTTCCACCATCAACTCTGCTCTCAAACACGTCTCTCCCATTTCCCGCACATCTGCCCTCACCCCATCCGCCTACCACCCCATTCGTGATAGGGTTACCCTTGTCCTCACCTACCACCCCACCAGCCTCCAGGTCCAACGTATAATTCTCCGTAACTTCCGCCACCTCCAACGAGATCCCACTACCAAGCACATCTTTCCCTCCCCCCCCCTTTCTGCTTTCCGCAGGGATCACTCCCTAAGCGACTCCCTTGTCCACTCGTTCCCCCTCCCCATTCCTTCCCACCGATCTCACTCCTGGCACTTATCCTTGTAAGCGGAACAAATGCTACACCTGCCCTTACACTTCCTCCCTCACCACCATTCAGGACCCCTGACAGTTCTTCCAAGTGAGGCGACACTTCACCTGTGAGTCGGCTGGTGTGTTATTCTGCATCTGGTGCTCCCGGTGTGGCCTTTTATATATTGGTGAGACCCGACGCAGACTGGGAGACTGTTTCGCTGAACACCTACACTCTGTCTGCCAGAGAAAGCAGGATCTCCCAGTGGCTACACATTTTAATTCCACGTCCCATTCCCATTCTGATATGTCTATCCATGGCCTCCTCTACTGTCAAGATGAATCCACACTCAGGTTGGAGGAACAACACCTTATATACCGGCTGGGTAGCCTCCAACCTGATGGCATGAACATTGACTTCTCTAACTTCCGTTAATGCCCCTCCTCCCCTTCTTACCCCATCCCTGACATATTTAGTTGTTTGTTTTTTTTCTCTCTCTGCCCATCACTCTGCCTGTTCTCCATTTCCCTCTTGTGCTCCCCCCTCCCCCTTTCTTTCTCCCGAAGCCTCCCGTCCCATGATCCTTTCCCTTCTCCAGCCCTGTATCACTTTCGCCAATCACCTTTCCAGCTCTTAGCTTCATCCCACCCCCTCCAGTCTTCTCCTATCATTTCTCATTTCCCCCTCCCCCCACTACTTTCAAATCTCTTAGTATCTCTGCTTTCAGTTAGTCCTGACGAAGGGTCTCAGCCCGAAACATCGACAGTGCTTCTCCCTATAGATGCTGCCTGGCCTGCTGTGTTCCACCAGCATTTTGTGTGTGTTGTTTGAATTTCCAGCATCTGCAGATTTCTTCGTGTTTGCACTGGACAAAAGAATGTGAGTAAGAGGGCAAGCCCAGCAGATCAGGCATCATTAACAGTGATATCCAGATGACTCACCTCTAACTTTCTCACTCTTGCTCAGCCTGAGTTTTCTCAAAACCATTTTGACGATAAAGCCCAGGAGCAGAATTAGGCCATTTGGCCCATTAAGTCTGCTCCAGACCTCATTACACCTGAGTCCAAACATGGACCAAGGAGCTGAACTCCAGAGGGGAAGTGATAATAAAGGTTTTTGGTATCAAGGAGCCTGACAAAACTGCAGTCAGTGACATCAAAGGGAAAGAACCTAATGGACAGAGTCATATTGCATCTTGCACAAATGAAAATAATTGTAGTTGTCAACTATCCCAGCCCTAGAACATCGCTACAGTTCTGCTACCAGTACCCAGGTCCAATCATCCTTAACTGCCTCATTAATAACTTATATTTTATTTAGAGATACACTGTAGAATAGACCCTTCTGTGAGCCATACCACCTCCCAGAGAGAGAAACAAAAACGAAGGGGAAAAAAGGAGAAAATAATTATCTGAGCTAACATTACAGATGAGCGACAGATAAAAACAGTAATCAAGTTACCAGATGTTGCAGAATTCAGTATTGAGGCTAGAGCCCAGAAAGAAGATGAGACAATGTTCCCCAAGCTTGTTTTGGACTTCACTGTGATGGTACAGTCAGTGTGGGTTGGGAGTGGGATGGGGAATTAAAGTGGCAGGCTACAGATATTGTCTGACCCCTCAGTGAACTTAGCACTTACCAACCCATACCTAGATGTTGTCTTGGTTTTGCTGCATGCAAGCTCAGCTGTTGCTTTATCTAAGGAACTGAACACTGTCTAATCATCAGCAACTGTCCTCATTTCTATCCCAGTGACAGAGAATCAATGATAAAGCAGCTGAAGACAATACGAACAGATTCACTACCCACAAGCATTCGTCCAACGGTAGCCTCAATCTAAGAGGATTGGTGTCCAGTGACAGAATAGTTCCAGTCAGTATAGAATTTATCCATGGTTCCCATTGATCTCACACTCCCTCAAATGCTTCCTTAACTGTCATAGGTAGTCACTCACACAAGAAGTTGTGACTCCCAGTCATGATTTCATCCCAAGTTGTAAAGATATTTGAAGCTAAGTATGCCTGGCAAAAACGGACATGTGCATTGGTGAGCTGGGAGTTGATAGGAAGTGCTGGATAGCATGACGTACAACACTTTTCATCGCTTTGCTAATCATTTTGAGTATACTAACTAGGGTAGTAATAAGCAAGTATGGATTTAATATGGACAGGACATTCTTGTGCAGTAGCTTACATTGTCCAGTAGAATGGAGACAAGAGGGTGTACAGAAACGAGGTATACCAGCTAGCTGAGTGGTGTCATAGCAACAACCTTGCACTCAACATCAGTAAGACTGAAGAGCTGATTGTGGACTTCAGGAAGGGTAAAACAAGGGAACACAAACCAATCCTCAGAGAGGGATCAGAAGTGAAGAGAGTGAGCAGTTTCAAGTTCCTGGGTGTAAAGATCTCTGAAGATCTAACCTGGTTCCAACATATTGATGCAGCTATAAAGAAGACAAGACAGAGGCTATATTTCGTTAGGAGTTTGAGGAGGTTTGGTTTGTCACCTAAGACACTTGAAAACTTCTACAAATGTATCGTGGAGAGCATTCTGACAGGCTGCATCACTGTCTGGTATGGGGGGGGGGGGTGTCTACTGCACAGGATTGAGAGAAGCTCAGAGTGTTGTAAAATTAGTCAGCTCCAAATTGGGTACTAGCTTCCATAGTATCCAAGACATCTTCAAGGACAAATGCCTCAGAAAGGCAGCATCCATTATTAAGGACCATCACCCAAGATATGCCCTCTTCTCATTGTTACTGTCAGGAAGGAGGTACAGGAGCCTGAAGGCACACACTCAGTGATTTAGGAACAGCTTCTTCTCCTCTTCCATCCGATTCCTAAATGAACACTGAACCCATGAACACTACCTCACTTATTATTTCTGTTTTTGCACTATTCTTAATTTAACTATTTAATATACATGTATATACTTCCTGTAATTGATTTACTTATTTATCTACATTATCATGTATTGCATTGTACTGCTGTTACTAAGTTAACAAATTTCATGACATAGGCTGGCGATAGTAAACTTGATTCTGATAATAGGAGCGGCTTGGCTGAAAAGGCAGCATGTTCCAAAACATAGATCTTCAACTCTACAATCAGGAGTTGTTAGATTTCAGAGTTTTTTCCAATATCCAGTGCTCACTGCTGCTTTTTGATATCCTGCAGTGTAAATTGAATTGACTGAAGACTGGTGTCTTCAATGATGAAAGTTTCAGGAAGAGGCCATTTAATTTGTTTAATTTTTCCACCATACCCGACTCTTGTCTCTGTACTTGATAGTCTGGTGTTTATCATTCTTGGATATTTTACTCAATATTTATTGAATTTAAGTGCTCACTTTATTCTGTAATATCCATTGTACACTATAATGCTTTCTTATGTTTATCTTCTCTCTCTCCAAATCCCAGAGACCTGTCATACAGAAATTAATTTCCTGTATTTCCAGTTACTTGGGTTATAATTTAATGACAACCAAACTAACTTCTTTTGCTAATCTGTATTTCCCATAACTCTCCGTTACATATTAAATTTTGCTTTGTTTAAATTTTGTTCCAATTAGCTAGCAACTTTCCCCCTTCATTTTGGACCCGACCTATTTGCATCTTTGAATAAGGGAGCATACACTTACGTAACAGACGTATTCTTATTCTCCTCTGTTGAGAATAGTATATTTTGACATGTAGGTAGGCATATTGATTCAATATGATAATTAGTCTAGGTGGAATGTAAAACAAATTTGTTTAAGGATTCACTAGAATGTACAATCAGTGGCCATTTTATTAGTACCTCCTGTACCCAATAAAATGACCACAAAGTACATGTTTGCTGTCACCTGTCCACTTCAAGGTACGATGCGTTGTGCATTCAGAGATGCTCTTCTACAAACCATTGTTTAATATGTGGTTATTTGCCTTCCTGGCAGCTTGAACCAGTCTGGCCATTCTCCTCTGACCACTCTCATTAGTAAGGCATTTTCACACACAGCACTGCCACTCACTGGAATCTTTTTTTGCTTTTAGCACCATTCTCTCTAAATTCTAGAGAATGCTGTGCGTTAAAATCCCAGGAGATCAGTAGTTTCTGAGATACTCAAACAACCCTGTCTGGCACCAACAATCATTCCACAGTCAAAGTCACTTATGTCATTAAAATGGCAATTGAGTGCAAATGAATGATCAACAAGTCACCCCAGCTGGTTGGGGGGAAATTCTAATGACTGCAAGACATTTTACTTTAAACTGTGCTTTGCCATAGTGGGACCAGCAATTTTGTAGATTTCACAATGTGTTGAAGAAAATGGCAAAAGTTTTAGAAAAATGAAAGGGATCATGAAATGAGATGTTTTGCAATTGGAATAAGTGGTGAAGAGGGAATGGTGTAATGTTTGTTGATTAATTCTCAAAAATGTGATCTCAATAAGAATGTATAATAAATATTTCTGTAACTTAAGAAAAATTGTGTTCTTTTTCGGGTCAAAGGTGCAAAATATGTAAAAGTAAGTACAAAATTGTTTGCAAAAGTCTTAAAATAGGACTCTATTTCATGGCTTGTTTTTGCTTTAAGTTTACTATTAACACAAAGTACTTCAGTTTTTAGCCTAAGCGCAATCTTAGGCAAGGTGTACTAAGGCCTCCTTTTTGAAGAATTTTCTTTCTCTTCTCTCTGATTATACAGTGGATTCTGGTTCATTGGAACACATTGGGAACAGTATATTTGGCCCAAATAAGCCGCAGCTCCAGTTAGCTGAAATTTCATGAAATTAGTTAAAAAGGTATAAAAAAAAGACAAACAGAACAACAAAGTATGTATTTAAATGAAACAGAAAAAATATTTAGAACACTACCAATGGTACTACACTTCTATAAAACTGTGTATTAGTTCCTAATAATTATCAATGGAGGAATTCATCCAGTGTACGCAATGAACGAAATCAGCGCAGACCCCTAGTGCAAAGCGTGGACTGCCTTTATACAATGCTATCGATGACTGCATCATCCGAATGTTCATTTACATTGTAACTTTTAAGATTATTATCAATACCTTTAAATTCATCATTGTTCCTAACTTATTAAAGTAGTGAAATCATTTTATTTTCACTCCTGGCTGTTTCTGGCATCTCCAACCATAAATGCTTGAAGCCACAATGAACAAAACAGTTCAGAGTTGTCTTACTACTTATTTTTCACCAATTATCACTGACACAAATACATGCAACTGATGCTATTTTAAAACTTCTCTCAGCATGGTGTAGTATCTAAGAGCCACACAAGTGTGCACAACTGATGTTAGGCAACAATCACCTGCCCCAATTAAGCAGCATAGTGGCCCAAATAAACAAGGAGAATACTGACAGTTTTCTCAATTAGTTTTTTTGTTCTCAAAGCGTTGTCCCAAATAAGCAGCTTCCCTGCTTAACCAATGGCCCAATTAACCAGGATCTATTGTATTTAAATTGCACGTGCATTACAATTACTTTGACTTAAAACATGTTATTTTTACAAAGATGTTGTTTCTATATGAATGTGCACATATGTTCTGGTGAAGCTTAGCTTCTTCCTCTACTTCGACAGCTTAGTAAATTGATCCAGTGAGAAGCTCAGCTGTGGTTTTTCACAAGGTCTAAGGATCACACTCAAGGCTGAGATCAGCTGCAGTAACAGTGAGGTTGCTACACTAGTCTGAGAACCCTTGATTACACAGAGGATCTGAAGCGTTTGCTCCTGAACTCTGTTCACTGTTCTTCTTGGAACGGAGTATCACAAAGATAAATCTGACTTACTGTGCTGTTCTCTATGATTCAATAACTCATTGTCTCATCTTCACAGGAAATAAGTTAATATGGGTAATTTCTGCAAAATAGTGTTATGATTTTATTGTGCTATGCACAAAGCAGACCTTGCCCCCTCTAACCACTCCCCCGAGATATTGCCAATTTTGTATCTATGTCCATTCTGTTATTTTGCCTTTTCATATCAGCTGCAATTGGCACATCTGAAAGAATTGATCTTTTTTCTTCTATAATGAAAGGGAAAGCTCTGGTGGACAAAATTTAATGTCCTCTGCAACCTTTGACAAATTTACTGACATTTGTTGTTTAACTAATGATGGATAATCTGGGCCAACTGGATGCTTCTGTGGGTGGTAATTAGTGTGATAGTAAAAAGGAATTATATAATTAATGTGAATAACATTTTACTAGATTTTGGCCACAAGCATTAGAGTATTGTGTTGTGCGTTTGTCAAATGTCGGGTAGATGATGACGAGAGATGTTCAGACTGCTCATTTATGTAGCAAACATTGTGCACAAACATCTCAATTGAGGCAGCTGGGTTCGAAAGCAAACATCCACAATAGTCGACCTTGCCAATTTGATTACGCATGTTTATTTCTGTACAGATGGTATATCCCCCAGAACCTATCTTCTGGGCAAAATTGTAAGGATTCAGACAAAATTATGTCCTTTTTTGTCTAACTTTGCTGCTGTTATATTGTAATGCTGCAGAAATTGTTCCTGTTAACTCAGTAATTACTTTCTCCTAACAGACCTGACTCCAGGGTAAGTCCAGATGCCTCTGAAGCATAAACAGCCTGTTTCTTTTTTTTATTTTGATTTTTCTATACACAAGGTTGTTCACAAGTACGCTGTATTGTATATTTGAAAGATGGCACCGATAAGGGGTGCAGCTCCAAAGGGGAGCATCAAATTTTCCCTTTCAGGATTACTACAGCTGAAATGCACAGTCTCAGCCATAGGTATATGTATATATACACACATACACTTCTTGTAATTAAAAAAAAAATTGGAACAATAAGCAAAGAGTACTGCAATACTGCTTTGAGAAAATGAGAGAAAGAGAAAAGAAGTTTTATCATTAAATCACGCTCTGTATGCTCTCCATTCTTCCTTCAGAACTGGCCTGTGACAGGAAGCTGCAGCTAGTTCAGTGATGCATGAGCTGGATGCTTTTGTTCTCCGATCGTGCACACAACAGAAAGCATCTATGTAACATCATTTTCCCCCCGCTCTGACAATCAACACTACTATTTCTCATTTCTTTCACATCTGTGCCTCAACTGCAGAGTTGCATCTCTTTTTTTTATTTCTCCATTTCAGTGTTTCTGATGTTGCACAGCAAGAAGTTGAAGGTTGTGGACTAGATTTATGCTTTTTTATGCAATAACATTACAAAATGCAACTGCAATGAACAGCCTTCAATTTTTAGACGGCAATACAAAAGTCTTACTTGTGAGAAACCCATTCTTTGGGAATTGGCATAAAATGTTTAATTAACATGCCAGAATTGTAAGTGACTTGAAAAGGGTGGAAAAAGAGTAACATGTTAAAATGTCATTTTCTCAGGAGGGTTCCAGGAACAGAATTGTCACAAAATCGTTGACAAGGCATCTTAATCATAATTAAGCAGCAAGAATGATCTTGTAATTGTATGGCAGCTCCCCAAAATTCTTAGTATTAATAATGGATTGCTAAAGGCATGGTTCCGCAAACAACAGTGAGGGAGGATGTTGGTTGAGCTGTATGAGATATTGGGCATGACACTGGGAGAACTGGTTAGTTCTATTGGATCTTCTACTATCATCTGAAAGAGCAGGAAGACAGTGCCTTCCATACTTCAGCACTATTTCTACTTATAAATGAAATTACTAATTTGTTTTTTTCTGTGAGTAACTTCTGCTGCTATAATATTAAAATGCAGGCATAATTGTTAGGAAGCATCATCAGATTTCCTTTTGGACATTCTTCTCTTTAACAGCCTTATAGATTTGTCTTCATATTTAACCAATAAAGTAGCTAAATTTTATTTTGTTGTTTGTCAAGAGTTCTGCACAGAGCTCCTTCATTGCAAAGAAGATGCCTCACCAAAAGTCATATTTTTGGAGCCATCTGCATTTATTCACAATCCCAAAAGTGACCACATAGGAACATCACAAGATTTATTTCAGCGTCAGCGAATGCTGTGCGTCCTTTCTGAAGCTGTTTCCAGGCTAGGTTTAGGATTACTGAGGCCTCTGCAAGGGAGTGATGTGGGTGGGGCTTTTTGCAGGGTTTCTGCACTCAAAGATGAGTTCAATTTTCACAGTTCATTAGTGCACGTGGAAACTGGGCTTTTATGTCAGCACCCTGTCCAAACCTGATTACTTCTACTTCCTATTAACTGTGGACATTGGTACAAGTATGTCTAAGTGCACACTAGAATGAAACATTCATACACAACAATAGTAGTATATGTACTCATTTTAAAATATCTACAAAGTTAAAAAAATCCAAAATTATTTAAGCTATGTTCAAATATCATCTTCATACTCAAGCAATCCGACCTTTTCTTATGCTAGCTACAAATAAGAAATGTTCAATTCTGGTTTATAAATAAACTGTTGTAAATAAACATAACCTGTAAATGCTTTGGACTCCATTCAATATTTTGAAATATTATAGATAATAACAATAAATTTTGAAATCACTTTGTTTCCAGCTCATTTCTCCTTTGTTGATTTTTCTTTTTGAGAGACATATTCATTTTTCTTGTTCCAGAAAGCAAACCCAACATCGCCAGCCCTAGCTTTCAAGATTTTACAGGTTCCCTTTTTTTTGGTTCCGTTTTACTGGGTATTTTCGCGTACTGCATTCCATGCGATTGACAAACAGTGAGGTAATGCAATGCACGGCACTTTGCCAGCCCAGATACAGAAGCATCAGCAGCAGGAGCCTGAGAACTGCAACAAGCTCACAAACAAAAGGAGCTTGTCAGTGAATACCATCATCTCGGAAAATGGTGCCTAACTTTCTGAAGAGCTCCAAGTTCATATCGCTTTGGATAGGCCTAACATTCCATAACTTTGGAATCAACAAAATAGCTTAATTGTTAAACCATTTTAACCTACAGGGTGTTTGTTATAAAGATAGCAATTTTCCTGTTGTGGGTTTTTAGCCCAAGTTTTCAGAATTAATTTATCTAACACCAACTAAAGAGTGGCCCTCTCTATGCACGTGGTCAGATTTCCTGCACATTTTTTTTTTAAAAGGAACATCAGCGTAATAGCAAATGCTAAATTTATCAAACATATATTCTCTTCAGAGTTCTCAGAGGGAATGTGGACTATTAATTTGGCCAAACAATTTAGAGTCATCAAGACAATGGGCCTTTCAGTCCATTGAATTCATGTCAACCATCAAACATCTATTTAGACTAATTCTGAATTAATTCCATTTTATTTGAAACACAAGTGATTCTACAGATACTGGAAATCCGGAATAACACACACAAAGTGCTGGAGGAATTCAGCAGGTCAGGCAGCATCCAATGGAGAGGAATAAACAGTCGATGTTTCAGGTTGAGTCCCAATGGAGGGTCTTGGCCTGAAACAATGACCACTTCTTCCTCTCCATAAGCTGCTGTCTGACCTGATGAGTTCCCCCAGCATTCTGTGTGTGTCACTCCCATGTTATTCTCTCCACGTTCCCTTCAACTACTCCTGTACCTACACACCAGGGGCAAATTGCGATGGCCAATTAACCTACCAATGCACAGCTTTGATGTGTGGGAGGAAATTGGAGGACCCAGAGGAACCCACATCATCATAGGGAAAAGATACAAATTCCACACAAGCAGCACCAGAGGCTGGGACTGAACCCTGGGTCACCCTGGAGCTGTGGGGTAACAGCTGTACCAGCCGCACCAATATCGTAACACCATGTCCAAACTATGGTCCAGGCTACAAGCACGTACTTAGTGAGTTTACATTTAAATCTAAGGCTTACCCTACACTACTTCTCTCCCTCCTTCTCCCAAAGGCACTGGTTTATTCTGGGACCTGGTTCAAAAAGAAACTGGCAGCCTTCCAGTACCCAGCCCAAGTGTCTATTCATGATCGGAGACAATAAGTGTCAGCAGGCTATTTAACTTCAAAGAGCATTAAACCTAACGTAATCCTGTTCACACACTTTCATGTTTCCACAGCTTCCAAACTGACTGAAGATTATTGTTCACAATGGGAGTTTGCTGTGGATGGGGTCAAAATACTTGAGAATGGTGGTTATGTAACTGGATCCTACTAGTATTTTCAATATGCCATGATACATTATGTTTATGGGTACTATGTAAAATGTCAATTTAATATGCTGGCTTTCTCTGAGATAATTTGGCATTGTATTTGAATATTATTTAAAAGAGAGCTAGCACGCCAAAATAATTTATAAAGTTAACAAGTCAGCTCTTCTATGCAATATTGGTTTTGTAGAAGAAATATCCTTAAAAATATAAGGAATTTGTTCCGTCATGTTTCTGGGCCTATAGCTGGTATATTTTCTGTAGATGCATCAAGCAGTTGATGGGGAAACCATATTTCAAAGAGGCTGTACATTGAAAAAGTGCTCTGTGCGAATGAAATACAGTAAGTTTCAGTGTATCAGAAACTCACAGAGTACAGGGTATAAGTTACATGTGCTGGAAAAAAAATTGCAAATATCTACCCACTGGAAAGGAAGAAATCTGGAGATGGTGGAAATCTGAAATAAAAACAGAAAATACTACACATTTTCAGTAGTTCACATTGGGTATGAGCAGAGAAAATTAAAATTAATGTTCAAGTAAGTGACCTCTCCTCAGAGCTTATTTGACCACATATTTTCATATTTTTAACCAATGTAAATGGAAGAACTGCATTTAAAGTCGAAAGTTGAATTCATTGTCATATATGCAAGAACATGTATGCGCAGATGCAATGAAAAACTTACAGCAGCATCACAGGCATATAGCATCTGATATGTACCATTCAGATGAAAAGAACATAAACATAAATCTTACAGAATTCTAGGAGAAAGAACACAATTAGAAAATAAAAAGCAAAGTCCTTTGTAGTGCCAAGTTGTCACAGTGTTGCCACACTGAAGTAGTGTTTAGGTTGTTCTTTAGGTAGTCATTTGAAGAGAAGTAGCTGTTCTTGGACCTGGTGGTATGCGGTTTCACACCTCAGTACCTTCTGCCTCCATGGTAGCTGCAAGAAAATGGCATAGCCGAGACGATGGGGAATTGTTGATGATTGATGCTGCTTTCCGGTCAGCGCCTTCTGTAGATAGTGTACTTCCAATGGAGTGGAGAGATGTACCAGTGATCTGTTAGTCTGATTCCACTACTCTCTGCCATTTCTTATGTTCCTGGGCATTCAAATTGCTGTATTAGCCCATGATGATATTGATAGGAATCCTCAGTGATGTCCATTAAAATGTGGAAAAAGATATACTTGATAAACTGAGTAATGTTGCTTTGGGGACATTTCAAGTTGAACGAAAAACAGAACATACTGGTAGTCCTCAGCAGATCAGGCCAAATCTGTGCGAAGAGAATTAGAACTAATGTCTCAGTTCTGATGACATGAAATGTTAAGCTCCATTTTCCTTCCTACAAACGTGGCCTGACTTGCTGAGCATTTTCTGTTTTTGTTTAAAGTTTCCAGAATGCAATTTAATTTTCATATTATATCAAATCCAGGATTTTGGGAAGAGTGAGTCACCAAGTAAAAAGGTGAAAAAAGGTAGTTACAAATGTACAAGCCACACAAGGATTTTTACCAGTGTTGTTCTTGAATAAACACATTGGAATTTCCTCTATTATGTAACAAATTAGGTTTCAATATAAAACATTTTAGTCACTTGGGAAAGAAGATTTTGACACATTTTTAAGATTTTTGTTTGACATGAGACATAATGAATTAATCGTTATCTATCACAATGGCAAATTCCACCAAATGGCGAACACAACTTTAATAGAGTACATAATGATTGGGACATTTCAGATGATCCAAAAATCAGCCGTGTGGTTGATGGTGAGTAAATGGCTGTAGATCCTATTTAGATGTCAGTGGAGCGGGAAATAATTAATGGAATTTGTTTAGAAACCTGGAGAAAAATAAATACATGTAGAACAGAGAGTCTTTGAAATGCCAAAAGTCTCTGATAATAGCATGGCCGATAGATAAATTGACTCAGAAGCATATGGAATAGCTTTCTATATTGAACAGGGCATTGAATATAAAAGTAAAGAGGTTTCACAAGGACTATAGAAATAGCAGTTACATCACAGCCAGAGTACCAATAACAGTTGTCATCATCCCATTGCAGAGAGAATGTGGCAGCAACACTAAGTGCACTAAGGAGATTTATGAGCGTGATTCTCTGGCTGGAGAAACACAGCTATAGAAAAGATTGGATTGGTTAGGGTTGTTTTATTGGGAACATAAAATGCTGACTCAGATGGTTAAAATTATGTGGGGTTGGTGTGAGTTGGCGTGAATAAATTGACTTATATTCTTCAATTGTGAGGAAAACTTCATTCACCTGAATGGATCCAGCACCAATTCCTCTCTCACACTACTCTAGTCACAGGCCTCCCGTCAGAGAGGCAACCATCTACTACTAGTCTCTGGCTTCTCCCATGAAGCCAATATCAAATCCAATTTAATACCTCTCATTGAATGCCAAGCAACTGAATCTTCTTGAACAATCTCCCATGTACGACCTTGTCAAAGACCTTGCTAAAGTTCATGGAAATGACATCCACTGCCTTTCTTCATCAATTTTCTTTGTAACCTCCTCAAAAAACTCCCCAAGATTGGTTGGACACGACCTCACACACACAAAGCCATGTTGACGATCCCTAAACAGTCCCTGTCTATCCAAATGCTATACTGTAGATCTATTGGAAATAATTCAGAAAATGTGTAACTCGGGTGACTGATAGTTGAGTTGAGTCGTTCTCTGATCTTGAAAATGTACTTGCAAATGTTTCATCACCATATGAGGAAATATCATCAGTGCACTGTTAATTGTAGTATGTTTTCAGAATGCTTGGCCTTTATATACTTATCAGTCAGCTGATTGGTCAACATTACAGAAAGTCACTTGTGATGTAGGGAGAAAATCTCATTGCTGATTGGTGATGGGATGAACTTCACGTGCTGTGGTCCAGAACTTTGCCTGCATTAGCTCATAAATAGGATTGAGGTCTACAGACAACACACACAAAATGCTGGTGGAACACAGCAGGCCAGGCAGCATCTATAAGGAGAAGCACTGTCGACGTTTCGGGCCGAGACCCTTCATCAGGACTAACTGAAAGGAAAGGTAGTAAGAGATTTGAAAGTAGTGGGGGGAGGGGGAAATGCAAAATGATAGGAGAAGACCGGAGGGGGTGGGATGAAGCTAAGAGCTGGAAAGGTGATTGGCGAAAGTGATACAGAGCTGGGGAAGGGAAAGGATCATGGGACGGGAGGCCTCGGGAGAAAGAAAGGGGGGGGGGGAAGCACCAGACGGAGATGGACAACAGGCAAACAACTGTCAGGGATGAACCTGATGGCTTGAACATTGACTTCTCTAACTTACGTTAATGCTCCTCCTCCCCTTCTTACCCCATCCCTGACATATTTAGTTGTTTGTTTTTTTCTCTCTCTCTCTGCCCATCACCCTGCCTGTTCTTCATCTCCGTCTGGTGCCCCGCCCCTTTCTTTCTCCCGAGGCCTCCCGTCCCATGATCCTTTCCCTTCCCCAGCTCTGTATCACTTTCGCCAATCACCTTTCCAGCTCTTAGCTTCATCCCACCCCCTCCGGTCTTCTCCTATCATTTTGCATTTCCCCCTCCCCCCACTACTTTCAAATCTCTTACTATCTTTCCTTTCAGTTAGTCCTGATGAAGGGTCTCGGCCCGAAACGTCGACAGTGCATCTCCTTATAGATGCTGCCTGGCCTGCCGTGTTCCACCAGCATTTTGTGTGTGTCGTTTGAATTTCCAGCATCTGCAGATTTTCTCGTGTTTGCTCTTTGAGGTCAACAGGTCTGTTTACAGAATTGTTCATGGAAAACCATACTTCTAGGCATTCCTTTGCATGCTGTATGTATATAAAGACCAAGTTTCTATAATCTAATGAAGGAGGCACGTTCCATGTTTTGAAAGCATAAATACATTTTATGATTTCCTAAAATGATGTAGAGCAACAAATGTTTTTTTTTCTAGAGTGCTGTCAGCCATTCATTAAAGATCTGCCTTTAAAGGAAGTTTCTTCCAGATGCCTCTTCTTTTAAAACTTGGGATCTGAAAAGGATATTTTACATTTTGATACATATCCACATATGTTCTTCTCTTGAGAAGTCGTGTATTGTTTTAGCATCTGGAGAATCACTCCACTCCCCGCCCCACCCCACCTCCATCACTTGGTTCCATACTCCACCTTCCTTTTCTATTAAGTTTCACCACCTGCGGCTCTTTGAGCCTCCAGCCTTCACCTCCCAGTCTGTTACTATTTCCACCCTCCCCTCCCTGACTCCATCTTCACCTGGATCCATCTGTCTCTTGCCATTTCCCTCTTCACCCCTGGCTAGCTACCCTTCTAACAATTTGCTTCTACTCTTTCAATCCAGATGAAGGGTCTCGGTCCCCAATGCCCATTGTCCAGAGGTTGCCTGACCTCCTGAAATCCTTTAGCATTTTGCTTTTTGTTAAGCTATTGACTCTAACTGTACCTTTGCAGGCAGATGCACCTTAGCAATCTTAGCATTACATGTAATTAGAATTTCATACCTGTGCTATTGCCTATTGCTTTCACTCAGTAAGGGGAAATGGACGACTTCCTCTGAAGACAGAATTATATAGAATTCAAAGCATGAAAACCAGTTAGCTGGCCCAACCAGAGGTGCTAAAATGTAAAATTAAAATAGAAGATATTGGAAATATTCAGCAGTTCAGGCCTCCTGTGAGAGTAGAGAAACAAGGTTAAATTTATAGGTCAAAGACTTTTGTGATATCCTGTGATTGACAATTTTGCCAATGATGTAAAGATATTGAGATCAGGAGATCGGACAGAATCAAAACAAACAGCCATGAAATTAAGTTGTGAAGAGGACTATAGAGGGCTGCAGAGAGATATAGATTGGATAAAAATCTGGCAGATGGAGTATGACGCGAGAAGATTTGAAACTCTCCACTTTTGTCTGGAAAAGCAAACTTAATATCTGATTAGTGAGAGATTGCAGAGGGATCTGGTGGCCCTGTGCATGAATTGCAGGAGATTAATATGCAGGCACTGCATAAAAAGGAAAGTTATCAAAATATTTTTATTTATTAGAGTAGGAATAGGCCCATGTCTGCACTATCATGCCAAACTAACATCTTAGCTTCCCGCATATTGTTCATAAAAGCAAGGATGGAATGTTGAGGCTTTATATGAACTAGTGGGGCCTCACATGGAGTGTTATGAGCAGTTTTGGCCCCATATGTAAGAAAGGATATGCTGATATTGGAGAGGGTTCAAGGAGGTTCACAAAAATGATTATTGAAAGGCTTATCATATGAGAAGCATTTGATAGCTCTGGCCCTGTACTCACTGGAATTCAGAAGAATAAGGGGGGGGGGGGTGGAGAACCTCACTGAAACCTAACAAATGTTGAAAGTCCTCGATAGAGTGGTTGTGGAGAAGATGTTTCCTATGGTGGGGGAGTCTAAGACCAGAGGACACAGGTTCAGAATAAAGGGATGTTCATTTAGAGTGGAGATGGCAATGAATTTCTTTAGCCAGAGTGTGGTGAATTTGTTGTCACAAGCAGCTGTGGAGGTCAAGTCTTTATGTACATTTAAGGCAGAGGTTGATAGATTTGTGATTAGTCAGGGCATGAAGGAATATGGGGAGAAGGCAGAAGATTGGGGTGGAGAGGGAAATGGATCAGCCATGATGAAATGGTGGAGCAGACTCAATGGGCATCATATCTGCTTCTTCTATCTCTCCTGGCAGCATGTTAGAGGCTACTATCACTGTGTAAGAAAAAAACTTGCTTCTCACATTTCTTCAAATGTATCCCCTTTCACTTTAAACCTATGTCCTTTAGTACTTGTCATCTTCATCCTGAAAAAATCTACGTCTCATAATTTTATACTCTTCAAACAGGTTTCCTCTTAGCCTTTGAGAGAGAGAAATCAATCCAAATTTGACAACCTCTCCTTATATTTAGTACACTCCAATCCAGGCAACCTCTTGATGGACCTTTCCTGTGCTCTCCAAAGCCTCCACATCAATTCCTGTAGCGTGATGACGAGAACTGCAGACAACACTCCAGATGTTGCCTATGTTTTGTTCAGCTGCCATATGACTGGCTAATGTGGTACATAATGCCTTCAGCGATGAAGGCACGTATGCCACTCTGCTTTCTTTACAACCCCACCTACTTGCCACTGTCACGGAGCTGTTAACTTGCACCCCTAGGTTCCCCTGCAGTTCAATACTCCCAAGGGACGTGCCATTGACTGTCTACCATCCTCTTTTATTTGATCTCCCAATCTAAATAAATTGTAAGTGGTTGATCCCCAGCACCAGTCCTCATGTTGTGCCATCATTAGATTGGTGTTGGTATTGTCACATGTACCAAGATACATTGAAAAGCTTGTCTTGCATACCGTTTAAACAGATCAAATCCTTAAACCATGCATTGAGGTAGAAAAAGACAAAACAATAACAACAGAATAAAGTGTTAAAGCTACAGAGACCATATAACAATTACAGCACAGAAACAGGCCATCTCAGCCCTTCTAGTCTGTGCCAAACGCTTACTCTCACCTAGTCCCACTGGCCCGCACTCAGCCCATAACCCTCCATTCCTTTCCTGTCCATATACCTATCCAATTTTACTTTAAATGACAATACCGAACCTGCCTCTACCACTTCTACTGGAAGCTCATTCCACGCAGCTACCACTCTCTGAGTAAAGAAATTCCCTCTCGTGTTACCCTTAAACTTTTGCCCCAATTCTCATCTCATGTCCTCTTGTTTGAATCTCCCCTACTCTCAATGGAAAAAGCCTATCCACGTCAACTCTATCTATCCCCCTCATAATTTTAAATACCTCTATCAAGTCCCCCCTCAACCTTCTACGCTCCAAAGAATAAAGACCTAACTTGTTCAATCTTTCCCTGTAACTTAGGTGCTGAAACTCAGGTAACATTCTAGTAAATCTTCTCTGTACTCTCTCTATTTTGTTGACATCTTTCCTATAATTCAGTGACCAGAACTGTACACAATACTCCAAATGTGGCCTCACCAATGTCTTGTACAATTTTAACATTACATCCCAACTCCTATACTCAATGCTCTGATTTATAAAGGCAAACACACCAAAAGCTTTCTTCACCACCCTATCCACATGAGATTCCACCTTCAGGGAACTAGATAGATAGATAGATACTTTATTCATCCCCATGGGGAAATTCAACTTTTTTTTCCAATGTCCCATACACTTGTTGTAGCAAAACTAATTACATACAATACTTAACTCAGTAAAAAATATGATATGCATCTAAATCACTATCTCAAAAAGCATTAATAATAGCTTTTAAAAAGTTCTTAAGTCCTGGCGGTAGAATTGTAAAGCCTAATGGCATTGGGGAGTATTGACCTCTTCATCCTGTCTGAGGAGCATTGCATCGATAGTAACCTGTCGCTGAAACTGCTTCTCTGTCTCTGGATGGTGCTATGTAGAGGATGTTCAGAGTTATCCATAATTGACCGTAGCCTACTCAGCGCCCTTCGCTCAGCTACCGATGTTAAACTCTCCAGTACTTTGCCCACGACAGAGCCCGCCTTCCTTACCAGCTTATTAAGACGTGAGGCGTCCCTCTTCTTAATGCTTCCTCCCCAACATGCCACCACAAAGAAGAACTATGCACCATTATTCCTAGATCACTCTGTTCTACTGCATTCTTCAATGCCCTACCATTTACCAGATAGATAGATAGATAGATACTTTATTCATCCCCATGGAGAAATTCAACTTTTTTTTCCAATGTCCCATACACTTGTTGTAGCAAAACTAATTACATACAATACTTAACTCAGTAAAAAATATGATATGCATCTAAAACACTATCTCAAAAAGCATTAATAATAGCTTTTAAAAAGTTCTTAAGTCCTGGCGGTAGAATTGTAAAGCCTAATGGCATTGGGGAGTATTGACCTCTTCATCCTGTCTGAGGAGCATTGCATCGATAGTAACCTGTCGCTGAAACTGCTTCTCTGTCTCTGGATGGTGCTATGTAGAGGATGTTCAGAGTTATCCATAATTGATCGTAGCCTACTCAGCGCCCTTCACTCAGCTACCGATGTTAAACTCTCCAGTACTTTGCCCACGACAGAGCCCGCCTTCCTTACCAGCTTATTAAGACGTGAGGCGTCCCTCTTCTTAATGCTTCCTCCCCAACACGCCACCACAAAGAAGAGGGCGCTCTCCACAACTGACCTATAGAACATCTTCAGCATCTCACTACAGACATTGAATGTCTATACTACAGACCATGAATGTCCTATTTGGATTCTTCCTACTAAAATGCAGCACCTCACACTTAACAGCATTAAACTCCATCTGCCATCGTTCAGCCCACTCTTCTAACTGGCCTAAATCTCTCTGCAAACTTTGAAAACCTACTTCACTATCCACAACGCCACCTACCTTAGTATCATCTGCATACTTACTAATCCAATTTACCACCCCATCATCCAGATCATTAATATATATGACAAACAACATTGGACCCAGTACAGATCCCTGAGGCACACCACTAGTCACCGGCCTCCAACCTGACAAACAGTTATCCTCCACTACTCTCTGGCATCTCCCATCCAGCCACTGTTGAATCCATTTTACTACTTCAATATTAATACCTAACGATTGAACCTTCCTAAATAACCTTGCGTGAGGAACCTTGTCAAAGGCCTTACTGAAGTCCATATAGACAAAATCCACTGCTTTACCCTCATCAACTTTCCTCGTAACCTCTTCAAAAAATTCAATAAGATTTGTCAAACATGACCTTCCATGCACAAATCCATGTTGACTGTTCCTAATCAGACCCTGTCTATCCAGGTAATTATATATACCATCTCTAAGAATACTTTACCCACCACTGACGTCAAACTGACAGGCCTATAATTGCTAGGTTTACTCTTAGAACCCTTTTTAAACAATGGAACCACATGAACAATACGCCAATCCTCCGGCACCATCTGTTTCTAATGACATTTGAAATATTTCTGTCAGAGCCCCTGCTATTTCTACACTAATCTCCCTCAAGGTCCTAGGGAATATCCTGTCAGGACCTGGAGATTTATCCACTTATATATTCCTTAAAAGCACCAGTACTTCCTCCTCTTTAATCATCATAGTCTCCATAACTTCCCTACTCAATAGACAATAGACAGAAGGTGCAGGAGTAGGCCATTCGGCCCTTCTAGCCAGCACCACCATTCACTGTGATCATGGCTAATCATACACAATCAGTACCTTGTTCCTGCCCTCTCCCCATATCCCTTGACCCCGCTACCTATAAGAGCTCTATCTAACTCTCTCTTGAATGCATCCAGAGACTTGGCCTCCACTGCCTTCTGGGGCAGAGCATTCCACATATCCACCACTCTCTGGGTGAAAAAGTTTTTCGGCATCTCTGTTCTAAATGGCCTGCCCCTTAATCTTAAACTGTGGCCTCTAGTTCTAGACTCACCTATCAGCGGGAACATGCTTCCTGCCTCCAGCATGTCCAATCCCTTAATAATCTTATATGTTCCAATCAGATCCCCTCTCATCCTTCTAAATTCCAGTGTATACAAGCCCAGTTGCTCCAATCTTTCAACATATGACAGTCCCGCCTTTCCAGGAATTAACCTTGTGAACCTATGCTGCACTCCCTCAATAGCAAGAATATCCTCCCTCAAATTTGGAGACCAAAACTGCACACAATACTCCAGGTGGGGTCTCACCAGGGCCCTGTACAGCTGCAGAAGGACCTCTTTACTCCTATACTCAATTCCTCTTGTTATAAAGGCCAGCATGCCATTAGCTTTCTTCACTGCCTGCTGTACCTGCATGCTTGCTTTCATTGACTGATGTACAAGAACACCTAGATCTCATTGTACTTCCCTTTTCCTGACTTGACTCCATTTAAATAGTAATCTGCCTTCCTGTTCTTGCCACCAAAGTGGATAACCTCACATTTATCCACATTAAACTGCATCTGCCATACATTTGCCCACTCACCCAACCTGTCCAAGTCACCCTGCATTCTCATAACATCCTCCTGACATTTCACACTGCCACCCAGCTTTGTGTCATCGGCAAATTTGCTAATGTTACTTTTAATCCCTTCATCTAAATCATTAATGTATATTGTAAACAGCTGCGGTCCCAGCACCGAACCTTGCGGTACCCCACCGGTCACAGCCTGCCATTCCGAAAGGGACTCGTTAATCACTACTCTTTGTTTCCTGTCAGCCAGCCAATTTTCAATCCATGTCAGTTCTCTGCCCCCAATACCATGTGGCCTAATTTTGCCCACTAATCTCCTATGTGGGACTTTATCAAAAGCTTTCTGGAAGTCCAGGTACACTACATCCACTGGCTCTCCCTTATCCATTTTCATAGTTACATCCTCAAAAAATGATTAGTCAAGCATGATTTTCCCTTCATAAATCCATGCTGACTCGGACTGATCCTTGTACTGCTATCCAAATGTGTCGTAATTTCCTCTTTTATAATTAACTCCGGCATCTTTCCCACCACTGACGTCAGGCTAACTGGTCTATAATTCCCTGTTTTCTCTCTCCCTCCTTTCTTGAAAAGTGGGACAACATTATTCTGTAATGAAAGGAGAAGTGGGAAGGAGCACCGGAGGGGGACAAGCATCAGGAGATGATGGGCGGATAGGAAGAGAAGGTGTGAGAGGGAAACAGGATTGGGGAATGGTGTGAGGATGGAGGGCAATTTTTGGAAGTTTAAGAAATCAAAGTTCATTCCATCAGATTGGAGGCTACCTAGATGGAATATGATGTTTTGCTCCTCCAACCTGAATGTGCTCTCATCATGGCAGTAGAGGAGGCCATGGACTGACATGTCAGAATAGGAATGGGAAGTGGAATTGAAATGAGTGGCTGCCGGGAAATCCTGCATATATTATAAAGTGGTCTCTTAATCTACGTCAGGTATCACCAATATACAGAAGGCTGCACCATATACAGTAGATGACCCCAACAGATTCGCAGGTGGAGTGTTGCTTCACCCGAAAGGATTTTTTGGGGCCTGAATGGTAGCAAGCGAGGAGGTGTAGAGGCAGGCGTGGCATTTTTCCACTTGCAAGGATAAGTACCAAGAGGGAGATCAGTGGGGAGGGATGAATAGGTAAGGGAGTTGTGTAAGGAGTGATCTCTGTGGAAAGTGGAAAGCAACCTGTTAGAGTAGAATCTGGCCAGGCAGTTATGAGCGTACAGTGAGTAGAGTAGAGTAGAGTAGAGTAGAGTAGAGTAGAGTAGAGTAGAGTAGAGTAGAGTAGAGTAGAGTAGAGTAGAGTAGAGTAGAGTAGAGTAGAGTAGAGTAGAGTAGAGTAGAGTAGAGTAGAGTAGAGTAGAGTAGAGTAGAGTAGAGTAGAGTAGAGTAGAGTAGAGTAGAGTAGAGTAGAGTAGAGTAGAGTAGAGTAGAGTAGAGTAGAGTAGAGTAGAGTAGAGTAGAGTAGAGTAGAGTAGAGTAGAGTAGAGTAGAGTAGAGTAGAGTAGAGTAGAGTAGAGTAGAGTAGAGTAGAGTAGAGTAGAGTAGAGTAGAGTAGAGTAGAGTAGAGTAGAGTAGAGTAGAGTAGAGTAGAGTAGAGTAGAGTAGAGTAGAGTAGAGTAGAGTAGAGTAGAGTAGAGTAGAGTAGAGTAGAGTAGAGTAGAGTAGAGTAGAGTAGAGTAGAGTAGAGTAGAGTAGAGTAGAGTAGAGTAGAGTAGAGTAGAGTAGAGTAGAGTAGAGTAGAGTAGAGTAGAGTAGAGTAGAGTAGAGTAGAGTAGAGTAGAGTAGAGTAGAGTAGAGTAGAGTAGAGTAGAGTAGAGTAGAGTAGAGTAGAGTAGAGTAGAGTAGAGTAGAGTAGAGTAGAGTAGAGTAGAGTAGAGTAGAGTAGAGTAGAGTAGAGTAGAGTAGAGTAGAGTAGAGTAGAGTAGAGTAGAGTAGAGTAGAGTAGAGTAGAGTAGAGTAGAGTAGAGTAGAGTAGAGTAGAGTAGAGTAGAGTAGAGTAGAGTAGAGTAGAGTAGAGTAGAGTAGAGTAGAGTAGAGTAGAGTAGAGTAGAGTAGAGTACTGAGGATGCAACCTTGTGGAGCACCAGTGTTTAGAATAATTGCATCAGAGGTGCTCTGCCTATTATTACTGAATGCAGTCTATTGATCACGGTCAAGGATCCAGTTGCAGAGGGAGGTGTTGAGTCCCAGGATTCAGAGTTTGGCAGTGAGTTTACTTAGAATAATAGTATTGAATGAGGAGCTGTTGTCAATAAACAATAAACATCTTACGAATCAGAAAAAAGACCCATTTATGCTTACTGTTTCTTGACAGCTAGTCAATCATCAGTGCACATGACCTCCAAAACCCCATCATAATATTTGAGGTAACACTTTATCAAATATAAATGGAAGTTTAGTATATCCACCAGTTCCCCTTTATGCACAGCACTTGTTATTTCTTCAAAGAACGCTGGTAACTTAGTCAAACACGATTTTCCTTTTACAAAATCATATTGAATTCACTTGATTACCTAGATCTTTTCTAAGTGCCTTCCTGTAACATCTGTAACATCTTACTGCAATTACATATGACCTTAGTGAGATCACCCCTGGAGGATTGTGTATGGAGTTCCTCCACTAAAAAATTAGTCTTTTGGATATTCACAAGACCAGTTCCAGGGACAGTGGATTTACCAATCAAGGAGAAATTAAGTCAGCTAGCTCTCTGTTCTCTAGAATCTCGATGAATGAGAAGAGACTTTATTGAATCTTACAAAATCCCTGCAGACTTTACAGGTTGGATTCAAGAAGAGTGTTTGTCCTGGCTAGGGAGTCTAGGGAATGATTACAGGTTAAGTTGTGGATCTTGAACTGAGATGAAAAAATAAACATGCAGAGGATTTAAAATTTTTGGGATTCTCCACTCCAAATGACTGTGGAGGCTCTTTCAATGAGTTAGTTTGAAATAGATACAGATAGATGATCAATAGATACAAGAATAAAACAAGAAAATGGCATGGAGGTAAAATATTGGCTGTGATCTTGATTAATGGTGAGCAAGCTCAAAGGGCCAAATAACCTACTTCTACTATTTCTAGGTTTAACACTAGCTTCTAACATTTTTCTGATACCAGTGTTGAGCTAAATGGCCTGTTGTTTCCTAATTTCAGTCTCCTTTTTTGAATCTGTCTGTTATTTTTCAAGCTAAAGGAAGCACATCTGAATCTTAAGAAATTTAAAAATAAAAACCCATAGATTAATTTTCCTACTAGCCACTTCTTTTAAGACCATTGCATGAAGTCTATCAAGACTGAAGGAATTATCAACTTTATCATTTTCCTGGTTATTGTCATTTGATTGCCTGCTTCCTCCCTTCCATTCCTGATTTAAAACTGTATCTGGGATGTTATTCGTATCTTCTATAGTGAAGATTCATGCAATCTATCTGTTTAATTCATTTGCCATCTTCTCGTTGCTACTCATGAATACCCCAGACATGCTTCTCTAGTTTAGGGCACACCTTGTTAATTATTTTTAATATTTTTGAAACTTACATTTTTTTAACATTTACTTTATCTTGTCCTCTAATTTTTCATTCTTCGTTCATCTTTCTTACTTTCTGCCCATTATGCCACTGGTATTTAGGGCAGCAATGAAGGTTCTCTATCTCTGTTGTGTGGAAGGATTCTTCATTGCTATCTCTGTAGCAATTATTTTTTGGTTTGATTATGGGTTGTTAGCTCTGAGTTGAATCTGAAGGTCCTGTGGACCAGTCTTAGTCTGGCCTCCATCATTTGACCTACTTTGCATGGGTGATCCTACCAAAGCACAAGACCCTGACTCCAGCCAGCATAGCTCTCCAGGTCACTGAGGCACACAGGCCTGCAAACCCTCTGACAAGGTAGTGGTCCTCTTGGAGGTCTTCATTCATTGTATAATTATTTTTCTATTGATATTCTATGCATTCTTCTGATCTCCAGTTGTCAGGAACAGAAATCATATGTTTTTCCTGTAAGACTGATACTTTGAATATTGGGTCCGCCTTGGAATACGTATTCTGAAAGATTCCCTTAAATTCACTGAATCTTAATTGACTAATCCCTTAACTAAATTTGCCAGTTCATTTGATCTACCTTGAATTTCATTTCCTCATAATTATCCTTATTTAAGTTTAAAATACTAGTCTTCAACCCATTCTTCTCTCCCTCAAACTGAATGGAAATTTAATATCATGACTTGCATTTTTGAAAGGTATCTATAATTCTTACCTTGTAGCATACTACCAGATCTAGTATAATCTCTGCTGTCTCTAGCTCTAGAATGTACTCTTCTGAGAAACTATCCTGAAAACCTCATTAGAGGTTTCTCTGTGTGATTGATTTTCCAGATTGAAACATTACCATACCTTTCTGAGGAACTGCCATTATTTTCTCTCTTATACACTTTCCTACAATTTGGTTATTGTTTGAGGCCTGTATACTACTCTAGCAAATTACTTTTTATGAATTCTTCTTTCTGATACCATTTATGTTGCATAATTAAGCAAAAGAACCTGTAAAATCCAAAATTGAAACTTAACTGTTGCAATTTCAAAGTATATTTTCAGAGTGAGCTGTACCTTTAAATTATCCTAATGCTATTCTTCATTTGTACAATTTATCCTTGTTAATCTGCTCTCCCTTTATTTGGGAGAAATGTCTCCTCTGCCTTGCTATCATATGAAATGATTATTGGAACAGGAATCAACATAATCTGATCATATAATCAACAATGAGGACATGTAGTCAATCTTTTTGTACTTACTCTTTCAACAAGCTATCCAATTAATCCCACTTCTAATTATTTTATCCAGAGTCTTGAATAAATTTCATTGTCAAGTACATATCCTATTCCATTTTGAAAGCTACCATTGAATACATCTCAGGAAGCACAGTGTAGGTCATAACAACTCAAACAATAAAAATAACTCATCTCCCTCTAGCTGTTTAGGCAGTTGTTTTAACTTGTGTCTTCCTTCCTTCTATCTACTTTCTCCCTTTATTATTTTAAGAACTATTAAATTTTCACATTGCCTTCTCTGCTCCAAGGAGATCAACCTCAAAGGAAGGCAGCAATTAGTAAGGATAGGTAGCAACACTTCTGCCATGATTATTCTCAACACTGGTGCTCCACTAGGCTACATCCTCAGCCCCCTGCTCTACTCCCTATACTTTCTCAACTGTGTGGCCACAGTTCTAACCCTAGCTACAAATTTGCAATATCACTGTAGTGTACTATATCACAAATAATGATGAGTTGGAGGGCATCAAGGAGAGAGAGAACCTAGTGACATGGTGTTATAACGGTGTTTCCCTCAATGTCAGCAAAACTAAAGACCTGGTCATTGACCTTAAGAAGGAGATGGGTGCACAAGTCCCCGTTTATATCAATGGTTTGAGGTGGTGAGGTTGAAAGCTTCTAATTCCTGGGAGTGTGCATCACCAATAGCCTATCACCATCCAGCCATGTAGACACCTCAGCTGAGAAAACTCACCAGCACTACTAAGGAGACTAAAGAAATTAGGCACGTACCCTTTGACTCTCATCAATTTTTAATCAATGCACCATAGAAAGCATCCTATCCCGAGGCATCACAGTCTGATATTGCAACTGCTCTGCCTGTGAAGGCAAGAAACTACATAGTTGTGAGCACCGCACATCACAGAAACCAGCCTCCCCTCCATGGACCCTGTTTTCACTTCTCACTACCTTGGTTAAACAGCCAAGATAATCAAATAACCCACTGACCCATCATCCCGTCTTTTCTTTCCTTTCCTATCAGGTAGAAAATATGAAAACTTAAAAGCATGTATCAAGAGGCTCAAGAACAGCTTCTGTCCCACTATTATAAGACTACTGAAAGGTCCTCTAGTCCAAAAAGATGGACCTTACCCTCACAATCTCCCTTGTTATGATCTTGCACCTTATTGTCTACCAGTGCGGTACTTTCACTGTAACGTTAACACTTTATTCTTTATTCTGTCATTGTTTTACCTTGTAATACAACGCGCAGTTGTAATGGATTGATCTGTATGAACAGTGTGCAACTTAAGTTTATCCATTGTTCCTCAGTACTTGAGAGAATAATGAACCAACTTGCTAATTTAGCTATTTTTCCTGTTTTGATTTTCAGTAGCACAGAATGATCCTGATCTTGTTGGGCTTTGAATTCACTCAGAAGTACAGCTCCAGCCTGGGGTGCCCTGGTAGCTAGTGCAATGCTATTGTAGCTCAGGGCATCAGAGTTCAGAGTTCAGTTCCAGTGCTGTCTGTAAGGAGTTTATATGTCCTTCCTGTGACTGCACGGATTTCCTCCAGGAGCTCTAGTTTCCTCCCACAGTCAGAAGACATACCTGTTTGTAGGTTAATTGGTCATTGTAAATTGTCCCATGATTAGGCTAGTGTTGAATAGATGGGTTGCTGGGCAGTGCAGCGTGTAGGACTGAGGGTGCCTGTCCTGTGCTGTATCTCTAAATAAATAAATTTCCTTTGGATAAACAAATGGCATTGCAAAATTGTAGACAGAGTTAAGATGAAAGTTAGTCAGTAATATAATTGAGTGAGAGAACAAGCTCTTCAGAAAATAACATATTTCTGTTTCTGTATTCCCCTCATACAAGCCAATTGTCATAGGGATAAAATAATTCAGGTAATACAAACTTAGCTTGAAAATGCTGACTTGGATAAGGTGAATTCACATTAAACTTAAGCTTTTGTGGACTCCAATCTATTAATGTTGTCATATACTTCTGAATAGGAGCTTGCAAAAACACCCATGGCAATGCTGGTGTTTCAGTATGGTGTATTTAAAACTTGCTCTGTAGCTATCAATTTTCTGTTATCTATTTCTCTGAATAAATCCATCTGCTCTTTGTTCTGAAGACTATCAAAAAAAATCAAATACTTAAGTTTCATGAAATAGTAGCCATTTTAATCAAAGGAATATGAAAATTATTTTGACAGAAATAATATAGATTGTAGATAAAGTAACATTTGATTAGAGAAAATTGATGGTTTTAGTAATGTCCATTTCATTAATAAATTGTTGCTTCAGTTCCAGAGCTACTGGAACAGCTTAATGGACTTGTAAATCAAAACCCATTTTAAAGGAAGAAAGAAAACGATTTTAAGTGCGGAGCAGAAACATTATATTTGTTGCTTTCCCCCCCAATTTACTTATATATCCCTAAGGTATTCTAAGATTTCTTTTGAAAAACATTTAGCAATGAATTAGCTAATGAGCTTGGCATGTGCCTTTGATCTTCAGCTGAAGAAATACAATTAAAATAATCTTAACAGAATTCATGACCCAACTGTCATTTAATAGAATTTTCTATCTTGATAATTCTAACATTAAAAACAATATACTGTTCTATCAAAAACTATAATTAAATGAGAAGTATTTTTGTCACAGAGAATAACTTTAAATAATATCTTAATTATGATGAGTTTATCTGTGTCATAGATGAGGAAGGTTGTGGTTTTGTATTTTACCAGTTTGGTATCTGATTTCTTTGGAAGGTTAGACCATAGATTTTACAACTAGTAACAAACTAGTGAGAAGAGGACAGAGGATTCTGGGATATTGCACCAAGAGGTCAAGGCCAACAGGAGGGAGGGGAAAATATTAAATTTTCAGTTGAAGTCATTTAATGATTTCTGATATTCTAAAAATCATTTCTACCTCCGCCCCTTTGCCCTTCAAACCAGGCAATTATCCTCAGCCATAAAGTGGGGATGAGCAGTAAATGAAAAAGCCTGACCACCAATGTTCTGCACCATCATATTCCATCGATGGTCACAGGCGAAAGTCTCCTGATCACCCAGCAGGAAACACCATGATTGCTATAATCTATATTGACTGCAAACTTCCCTGTTCTGTTTGAATCTTGAATGGGTTCATCATTCTTATCAGGTCAGTGGCTGAGAGTCAGCAAGAGCAGAGGGGGAACATACTCAAGAAAAGGGAGTTTTTACTCCTTCCCCTCCCCCACCTTCTTGTTCGGGCTTCTTCCCCCTACCTTTCCAGTCCTGATGAAGGCTCTGAGTCTGAAACGTTGACTGTTTGTTCCTCTCCATAAATGCTGCCTGATTAGCTGAGCTGCTCCAGCATTTTGTGTGCATTGCTCTGGATTTCCAGCATCTGCAGTCTCTTGTACTTCTGTTTTACTCATACTTTTACCCTCCCACCCTGGATGAAATCACTTGGCTGTGAGGTTCTTGAGATATGCTGAGGTTGTGGAAGATGCCAAAAGGATGCTGCTCTATTTCTGCACTTACTGGCCAATTACTAGAATTGATGAAGAAGGAAAGGTTCCCAGAACTTAAACAGTTGATGTTTGTGATGTTTTGAAGTGTGTAAGTACAATCAAAGCAGTTTAAGATGAATAGAGATAGAGTTAGATACTCACTGTTGCATGTGTGTAGGTTATTCCTTTCATCATTGTCCCCAGCCCCAAGAGCAGAATACATTTATGTTGTGTTACATTTATATTTCCACTCTAGAAATATGACCTGGCAATTCCTGTCTTGAATTGCCTTACCCCACTGGCTGGTTTTCTGTCCCAGGCTCACACATGGTCACTTTATTCTCTGTGCTTGTTAATTTGACAACGATGGGAGAAATTCAGCCATGTGGTTCTGATGCACCTCTGACATGGACACTCTCATCAACTTAATTGCATGATTTGAAGGAGAGTACCTCAAACCAGGCTCCACTTAATATTTTTTTTTCTTTCTTTTGTGTGTGTCTCTTTCAAATAATCTGGAAGGACATAAAATAAAACTTGAACAAGACAAAGGTCATTTCAGCTTCAGACATTGTGATGCAGTACTCCAACAAAACCTGAGTAGGCTGAACTTCAAATCGCGATTCTCATTGACTACAGTGCATGAAAGAGTCGGTTTATCAATAGACATCCATAAAGTAAAAGTGCTTGACCTACTTGCCCAAACTGCACAGCATCACCTTCTGACAATTAAAGTCCATGAGAAGACCCTGGAAAACAAGAACTACATTACATCTCTCAGCAAAGGCAGAGTTCAAAGATGAAATTCAGTGACATGTTCAGCGTGCCTTTGCCAACTGAAGAAAGGTGTAGTTGAAGATTCAGTACTCAGACCTGTGACAAAGCTCACTGTCTATCTGCCATCCATAATCTCTGCCCTCCTGTGTATGTGGAAAACATGGACCACCTACAGCAGGAACAGGATGGACATCAAACTGATCCAAACTCATTGGCTGGATAAATCTGTCTGATCAATTCCCCAGCAGTAACTACTTACTCTTAACACCTTCTATATGTTGAATACTAGGCTCATGAAAGGGGCACTCCACTCCAACTTCTTTCATAGCAGAAAATTACCAGGAGAACAAAGAAAATGCCCGAAAGAACTTTTTGACAAAATGTTGGATTGGGGAGTCAAATTATTTTTCTTGTAGTTTAACTTTCCTATGTTTGCTTACATTTTTTATAATTCATCAAAATGTACTGGGGTGGACACCCAGACACAATCCCCAGGCCAGAATAGTTTGGTTGGGCGCCGCCGGTGGTAGGAGTGGTTAACAGTTAGGATGACCCTTCATGCCTTCTTCCAAGCATTCCAGCATTGGTGATCCAGGGCCCTGGCAGACGAGACCTCTACCATTGGCTCCTCTGTTGGGAACAATGGGGGTTGGTAGCCATGAAGCACTTCAAAGAGTGTCGTGCGCACTCCCTGATCATCCCAGACCCTAAGGGATATCCATCAAAGGCCATGTTGTAGAATGACTGAGAGATAGGCTCAGTAGGGAGTCCAAGCTGCACACACAGAGTCCAGTCCAGAAAGTTGCCTGCTGCGCTGGAAACCACCAGAGTCTCTTGTGTGCATAGAGATATCAGGGTGTGGAGGAAGGCAATGAGAGAAAATCGGGCTATGCTGCTGGAATGAGAGATCGGGGGAGAGGAGCTTACCGGATAGAAGGCCTCTCATCTCTGTCTGGTGGTGCTGTTTTCTGGGACACAGTGACATTTTATGCATGAGTGATTGGTGGTTCTGCGGTAAGTGCACAAATTATTCCTCCACCGATGTTCATGCTCTTTGTTGGTTTAAGGAAGCTCTTCTTAACTGCAGGGGTTCTAGAGGTGTTGATGATGAGGGTCCTGCAGTCCGAAATGGTTTTGGGAACAGAACTGGGGTTCTGGCTGATGATTTGGAGTGTCGGTCTATAAGACGTTGTCAATTTGGAACACCAGAGTGATGAGGCTCCCAAGGTTGGTGGGCATCTCCTAGGTAGGCAGCTCATCTTTCAAGTGCCCCCTGAGGCATGATGGTAATGGGCCAGCAGCACTTCCACATTCCAGCCGATCTCCACCACGAGGGTCCTGAGTTCCAAAGTGTAATCAAGCACTGAGTGTGAGCCTTGATGCAGTTGAAGTATCCAATCTGTTGACCACCCCTTCCTTTTCCTGGATGGTTGAAAATCAGACACATCTCAGCAGCAAACTCCTCATGATAGTTCTATGTTCCACTTCAAGCCCATGTCAGTCAGAGCTTGCTCAGTCAGGAGGGAGATGACCAAGGCAATCTCGATTGGTCTGTAGAGTACAGAAATCTCTGGAGCTTAAAGTGCAAGACATACTGGGGCAGGAGGTTGTGGAATCAGACTGGAGATCCATTGAAGCATTCAGATACTTGAACCCAGGGATCTGAGGAAGGAGGCTGACTGGTGCGGGGTTGCTGTATGAGACAGAGAGTTGGTTGAGACTGGTGAGCAGGTAGTCAGTGGTTTTCTGGTGCTTCAGGATCATATGGTCCTTCCAACAGCCAACTTCCTTTAGGTGAGCATACTCTGCTGGCTCACTCATCCTGTCCAGGTAGAGGAGGTTTGACCCAGAAGCAGAGCAGCAGAGACAATTTAGCATGAAATGATATTTTACTAGTGAAAACTACAAAATAACAAGCCACAAGGGGCAACTGTACAAGCGAGAACAGTTACTTAACAAAACAAGGTAATCAAAGGCCAGGAGCAACTAGTTGAGGCTGGCTAGCTTGATGAATGAGCAAGGATTGTGGATAAAAGCAGGGTTTAAATAGACTGCAGGTGAATTGGAAACAAGTGGCAGGTGACTCTAGTTAGCTGGATGGAGACTGGAAGGTAACTGCCTGTGCAGGCCTGACAAGCAGTTCCTTGATCTACGGTATCTTGAATTATAGTAGAATTCATCCAATACAGATTGTATTAGTAAGCAGATAACTAAAGGTGGACACCATGACATTACCTAACCAGTCTAGTTGAACCAACCTATTAAAACCATTTAAATTTTCTTTTTTTTTGTGGATTTCCAAATGAGAGGGAGGATATAAAACAAAACTTCAACAAGACAGAGCGTGCATTGTGCATTTGGAACAAATACTGTTGATGGTACCAGGTTATAATGGCAACAAGAAATTTCCCCTTTACTTGAATATTACAGCAGAGAATATCCACGTGGCTCCCTGTCATTCACAATGTTTACCAGTTACTTGATTAATTAATTAGGTTAAAGAAATATATCTTTGCTTCAAGTGAGGAAGTGATGCTTTAGATTAGTGCCTATTCAGAACCTATCCAGAGGATTCCACACTATTTTAGGCACTACACCTTAGCAAAGCTGTATTAATCCTTGGTGAAGTATAACATTCATATACCAAAAGTACACAATGTTTATGGATTAGACTATCAGAATTAGTTTGCAGGGTTTGTAGGTGAGGAGACAAAAGTGACTTAGTCGAAGTTTTAAAATGAAAAAAGGGGCTTTGTAGAGTTGACACAGAGACACCGTTTTAACCGGTGGGAGAAGATATGTAATCTTACAATTAGCAGCAGGCCATTTTAATATGGCTACAAGAAACATGTTTTAATGCAGACATCTATGGATATCTGGAACTTAATGTTCTAAGAGGCTGTGAGTACAATATTAATTGAAGCATTCAAAATGGGATTGGTGTACAGTCATGGAATATCAGACAACAGCTTGTTACTGGTGGAAGTGCAGATCAGTTCTGATTTAACTGAATGATAGAATAGTCTTGGAGATGATTGACCTCTTTTCTATCCTTTAAACTTGTGCTAATGATGTGAGATCATTAAACTTCCATCAATATCAGGCAACCCACATACTACCAAGGTGTTACATTTCACCATATTAACCTCTGAACACATTACCTGTCTCATTGCTTCAGTTTTTTAGGTAGGGCACTGAGGACTGCAATAAAATAGAGGGATCAGGGAATGCAGATCCATAATTCCTTGAAAGTGCTGTCACCAGCAGATAGGCTTATAAAGAGAGCTTTTGGTACATTGGCTTCGTAAATCAAAATATTGCATACAGGAGTTGGAATTTTACATTGAAGCTGTATCAGACATTGTTGAGGCCAAATTTGGAGTATTGTGTGCAGTTCTGGTCACCAACCTATAGGAAAAAATAACAATAAGATTGAATAAGTGCAGAGAAAATTTACAAGGATGTTGATGGGACTTAAGGACCTGAGTTATAGGGAAAGGTTGATTAGGTTAGGATTTTTTCCCCTGGAGTGTAAGAGAATGAAAGGACATTTGACAGAGTTATATAAAATTATGAGGGCTATAGATAGGGTAAATGCAAGCAAGCTTTTTCCACTGAGGTTGAATGAGACTAGAACAAGAGGTCACAGGTTAAGGTTGGAAGGTGAAATATTTAAAGGGAACCTGAGAGTGAACTTCTTCGCTTAGACAGTACTGCAAACCTGCCCATGGAACTGGTGGATATGGGATAAATTGCAACATTTAGACAATCTTGGATAAGTACATGGATCAGAGCGATATGGAGGACCATAGAATCAGGTGTAAGTCAATGGGATTAGGCAGAATAACAGTTCAGTATGGACTAGTCTGTAGAAGTAAGGCAAAGCAGCATTGACTTCATGGACCCCATACATGAAGCATGGACCCAGAGATTGAGGTGTTTGCTGCCTTGAGGCAAATTAGGGTGGATAAATCCCCAGGGCCTGAGAAGGTGTTTCCTGGGTCTCTGTACAAGGCAAGTGCAGAAATTGCAGGCGCCCAGGTAGAGATATTTAAATCACACTTAATGACAGGTGAGGTACCAGACGACTGGAGGATAGTTAATGTTCTGCTGTTTTAGACAGGCTCTGAAAATAAACCAGAAAATTATAGGCCCCTGAGCCTGACGTTAGTGGTGGAAAAGTTATAGGAAGGTATTCTAAGGGACCAGATAGATGAGTATTCGGATAGACAAATACTGATTAGGGACCGTCAGCATGGTTTTGTGCATGGTAGGTCATGTCTAACTGATCTTAGAGTTTTTTGAGGAAGTTACCAGGAAAGTTGATGAAGGCAAGGCAGTGGATGGTGTCTACGTGGACTGCAGCAGGGTATTTGGCAAGGTCCCACATGGGAGGTTGGTCAAAAAGGTTCAGTCACTCGGCATTCAAGGTGAGGTGGTAAATTGGGTTAGACATTGGCTTTGTGGGAGAAGCTAGTAAGTGGTAGTAAATGATTGCCTCTCTGACTGAAGGCCTTTGACTAGTGAATTGCCGCAGGGGTTGGTATAGATGATAAACAACAATGGACCCAGCACCGATCCCTGCGGCATTCCACTAGTCAGAGGCCTTCAGTCAGAGAGGCAACCTCCAATTAACCATATTAACAGCAAATTTGTGGATGACACTGAGATTGCGGGAGTCGTGAACAGCGTGAAGTGAACAGAGCTTGCAGAGGGATCTGGACCAGCTTAAAAATTGAGCTAAAAAATGGTAGATGAAGTTTAATGCAGACAAGTGCAAAGCTTTGCACTTCAGTAGGATCAACCAGGGTAGGTCTTACACAGTGAATGGTAGGGCACTGAGGAGTGCGGTAGAACAAAGGGATCTGGGAACACAGGTCCATAATTCATTAAAAGTGGTGTCGTAGGTAGATACAGTTGTAAAGAAAGTTTTTGGCACATTGGCCTTCATAAATCAAAGTATTGAGCCCAGGAGATGGGATGTTGTGTTGAAGTTGTATGGGATTGGAGTTATAAGGATAGATTGAACAGGTTAGGACTTTATTCCTTGGAACATGGAAGATTGAAGGGAGATTCGGTAGAGGTATACAAAATTATGAGGAGTATAGATAGGGTAAATGCAAGCAGGCTTTTTCCATTAAGGTTGGGTAGAACTACAACTAGAGGTAATGGGTTAAGGATAAAAGGTGAAAAGTTTAAGAGGAACATGAGGGGAAACTTCCTCAATCAGAGGGTCATAAGAGTATGAAATAAGCTACCAACTCAAGTGTACACATGAGCTTGATTTCAATTTTTAAGAGAAGTTTGGGTAGGTATATAGATGGTAGGGGACTATGGTTCCGGTGTAGACTGATGGGACTAGGAAGTTCAAATGGAGTAGATGGCCCAAAGGGCCTGTTTCTGTCCTGTAATTTCCGATGACCCTATGACTGTTGATGGCCCAAAGGTCCTGTTTCTGTACTGTAATTTCTGATGATCCTATGACTGTTGATGGCCCAAAGGGCCTGTTTCTGTACTGTAATTTCCGATGACCCTATTACTGTAGATGTGTTGAGGGTCCTGTTTCTGTGCTGTAGTGCTCTATGACTCTAATTCTTCCCAGCTAATAAATTCTGCATTTAGCTAAGCTAAAACTGACTTGCCAGTAGTAATTACTTGGTTTTGGAAAAGTGCTACAAATGCTCAATTAACAGTTTTATTACTCCTGAATTTCTAGAAGTATTGCTTTAACAATGTTAAGAAAGGCAGGAGAACAGAAATTATTTGACAAAATTCCCACAGACATTAAATATAAAGTGTAAAACAGTTACTCAAGCAAAAGAACCTTCTTATTTCTTATTTGGAATTCGCATCTTTAGCAACAACTGCCTTTACCCCAGCTTTTGGAGCTGCATTCTGATAGAATCTTGCTTTAAATGCAATCCTTGCTCCACTGTAGCCCATGTCATACAAGACATCTGACGCTGAGATGTTAGTAGGTAATGACCTTATTTTGCTCCATGCCCAACTAAAGTGTGGGAAGAAGGAATTGCAGAGCAAAAGCTTTTAGCTAATTGACCAATATTTTAATCCTACTGATTCAGGTCAACAATGCAACCAGTCAGTTGCTCCTATTATAAATTGTTTTACAGGGTATCAGCAAAGAAACAGGGTTAAAATTCACATATGGGAATGCAACAGAAAGAGATTAGCCAGAAATACTGTTGCTAACATGGTGTTATGGCATTATACAGCCCAGATACATATCTTCAGCCCCATATGTCCAGAATCAGAATCCGGTTATTATCACTGACATACGTGGTGAAGTTTGCTATTATGTGGCAGCAGTATTGTGCAGGACAAAAGATATATTAAGTATAAGAAATACATTAAAAATTAAGTAAGTAGTGCAAAAAGAGCAAAAATAGAGAAGTAGTGTTCATGGTTTCATGGTGATAGTGGAGGGAAGAGGCTGTTCATAAAATGATGAGTCTGTACCTTCAGGCTCCTGAATCTCCTCTCTTCTGGTAGTAATGGCTCATGTTGACCACTGGCCCTTCGCTCTGTAACTCAAGTTTAAACTGGAATGCTCTGTTTATACAGTTCTCAGTTAATCTCTTGAAGATCAAGAGCAATAAAATAGTTAAGTGTATATTAATTGCATTTCTTCAAAACACAGTAATTACTAAAGAGTTATTTTAGCTTCTTGGCTGAGGACCATGCAAAATTTATCAGCTCTAATAAGCATTACAAGTGAACTTCTTCAACAGTATGAAGAAAGACTGAAGAACAGAAATTATTTAACAAAACTCTCACAGACAGTGAATATAAAATGTAAAACAGCTGAAGGAAGAATTATTTATGTCATTGGTAAGTCTGAGGAACTTGAACTGCATTCTCGTTAAACAGCAGATTTGTTAAAAAATTCTCTTGAAATTTAAAGCAAAATTGCCTTTGATACTATCCAATTGGTACAACATCTATGTAAGAAAACTGTCAGCCTAGTGCATTATTTTACTTCCCTGGATATTTGGCATCCTTCAACATCAAATAGACATGAGATTGAACTTACAATTTTGAGCTGGGAATCAAAATGTCATCTTTACTATTCATGGCAACTCTCAGTTCACTGGTTTTGAAATATTTTTGGGATTAAACAAAATGTTTATTAAAACTACAATTCATCTCCTGTAGTGTGTCTTATGGAAAGAAACACAAATGTGGTTCTCATCTTGTAATAACTTTTCTGCCATTTTGCCAGTCTCCTTGTGCTGCAGAGACCGCTCTGTATTATGTCCTGCGACAGAAAGGCTCCTATTATTGACAATTAGACTGTAATTTCAGCTTCTTTACTTGAATTAGAATCAGAATTAGGTTTATTGTCACTGGCATGCAAAATTCATTGTTCTGTGGCACTAGTACAGTGCAATGCATAACATATACTGTGGCAAGCATTTGGTCCTTCCTGACAGGTGAGAGAAGCTCGTTTAGCACTGCTGTTTTATTGTGACAAGCACAAAAACAGACCGGGTGCTATGACCCAGGGAGAGAACCCATTCAGTCACATACAGACGGGGGATGTGATTATTTCATACCCCGGTTACAGTCAGAGTGACCCACAAACACACAGGCGAAGAACTGTATAACCCGAGCTAAAATGCAATGATAAATGAACTTGAACATCCCACCATAATCGCACAAAAGCATTTTAAAAAAAGAACGATAAATAGTGTTGGCCACTAGGAATGCTAGGGCGGGCTGTTGACCATGCACCCCCACCCCTGGAACACTACACAGCCCCACCTGAGGGGTCAGCTGTCCCTGGCAACTTTGGAGTCCATGACAAAGTCCAAAAGTCCTGGTGGTGGTCAACGCCGCCACCTGGGGCACTGTGGGGTGTCTGTAGACTCCCTCCTATGGGAGGCACTGTTTGATGAGACAAGGGGCAGAGCACCCAGAGTGTCCATTCTTTCCTTCAGTCCTGCTGGGTCGGTTGCTGAGGGCTGACAGGGCACCAGCCGGTACCAGTGCAGCACGACTGTCTTCCGCTGCTCAGACAACCACACCCGATATATCACACTGGAGACGCAGTCGGGCACCTCTCCCAGCCCCTTCCAACAGCTTCCAAGCTTGACAGATTGTCCCTTCCTCTGGGTGGGGCAGTAGACCCCGAAAGGGCTGGACCCACCGGCGCATGCTACGACTGCAGCACCATGGCGCAGAGCTCCCGGGAGACCAACAGCTGTAGGAGATGTCTTCCGGCATTGGAAAACACCCCAGTGCTGTAACAGCAACCCCTCATGCACCTCCAACGTGCCCCACTGAGAGTATTGGATCTAGGGTGGAGACCTCTGCCCACTCCAAATCATGCTCCGTCATCCCCTCACCTGTGCCAGCATGGGATCGCTCACTCGTTCGCTGCACAACTACTGATCATTAGTAGGGAAGTCTCCCTCACTGCTGACTGTCACCTGAAGCACCGTCACCACCACTTGCCCTTGGTTCCACTGTGTTGCATTAGGCTGATGGTATACAAGTCAAAGAAATGCATAGTGAGACAGTGAGGAGAGGTCAAAATTGCAATCAGTGGGATGATCTGAAATGTAAAATAGGGGCAAAATTGAACAAAATGAAGAGTACAGGACTGAAGGTGTTATATTTATGGTCTAAGAAAAAATATATAATATACAGTGGATTCCAATTAATTGGGTGATTAGTTAATTGGGAAGCTGCTTATTTGGGACAACTCTTAAAGAACAAAAACAAGCGTGAAAATAGTTGGGATTCCCTTCATTTATTTGGGATAATTGGCAATTTTAATTGGGACAGGAAACTGTTGCCAACCGTTTTTTATGTCAGTTATGGGGATGTCATATGGCCATCAGACATCACAGCATGCTTGGAGTGAAAAGTTTGTCCATTTACAGTCAATCAAAAGAACATGGCAGTGTACGCTGGATTAATTTCTCTGTTGATAACTTTTAGGAACTAATACACAGTTTTATAGTACTGTAGTAGCTTTATTAGTGTTCCAATTTGTGCTGTATTTCATTTAAATACATAATTTGTGACTCACTTAAACAGTAGTTAGTCTTTTTTAAACCTTTTTAACTATTTCCATGAAACTTTGGCTAATTGGGGCAGCTGCTTAATTGGGCCAAAACGTACTGGTCCCAGTGTGTCCAAATCAACTGGAATATGCTGTACTATATATCATTCAAATAATTGCTATATATATATATACTGTATATAGTTAAATTAAGTAAGTAATGCAAAAGGAGAGCAAGAATAGTGAGGTTGTGTCAATGTGTTGGTTCATTGTCCATTCAGAAATCTGATGGCAGAGGCATAGAAGCTGTTCCTAAAGTTCGAATGATATGCAGTATGATATTCAATTTTCATCTTCTATCATAGACATAATTATATAAGTGACACCAAAGTACACTAAAGATACATCAAATAAGAAATGTTTGTTTGATGATGGCACGACAACATTAAAATGCAATGATGCAACTAGTGGCATGATATCAAATCACCTGGGTCAACCTCCTGTCTGCACAATACAAAAGGGATTACTGATTATGTATTGGTGAGTTGACTTTTGATTTGTAGGTATATAGATTATTGAAAAGTCCTGGTTTATGCTTTCAATCCTCATTAAAATTTCCTAACTTTACTGGAAACACTGTGGCAAAAAATCACCCTAATTTCAAAATGTAGCTAAATTCTATTGGTCTCAGGTTTGTTAATTGTTCCTTCCAAATGTGCTTCATGATAGGGAGAATAGAGAGCAGTCTATTCTGCTGAAGGAGATGGCAAGAAAGGAGTAGAGAAGGGACCTCAGCAAGATTCCTTACCCTCCAAACTTGTTTATGGAGTAGTTCTCCTGTCTGTACCTTGAAAAGAAGCTAATCCTTTGGAGTTCCATGATGTTTAAAGAGATGCACACATATTGAGTTAACAATGGTATGCCACCTCTGCAGCTGTAACTCCTGTGATGGAAGAGCCCAGAACTACATACCTGACAGCTTTGAAGATCAGCAAACTTTCATTTTTCAGTTTTAAACCCCAACCTTTGCCTACAGGACATCAACGATCTTTCACATTTTGATTCACACTACTGCCTTAAAGAAGTCATGCAGATTTTCTGTTCTGGGAGAAAATAATTTGCTTTCATTTTCCTTGACAGTGTGAAATGTTCATGGATTCTTCAAGGAGCATGGACTTCTCGATAGCGCAAGGTGCTGGGTAGCACAGTAGTGTAGCAGGGATGTTGGTCCAGTGATCCATCTGTGAACCTCATATCCAGTGCTATCTGTGTGGTGTTTGCTCGTTCTCTCTGTAATCACATGGGTTTTCCTTGAATGCTCTGATTTCCACCTTTATACCAAAGACCTGCCCGTTATTAAGGTTATTAATTACTGTAAAATACTTATTGTCTAAATGGCAGAAGAATCGAGGTGGAGTTGATAGACATATGAGAAAGAATAACTCATGGGCAAGTAAGTGGTGAAATGAGTCCTAATGAATGGTCTCGGCCCAAAAAGCCAATTGTTTATTCCTCTCCATAGGTGCTGTCTGACCTGCTGAGTTCCTCCAGCTTTGTATATGTGTTACTCTGGATTTCTAGCATTTGCAAAATTTCTTGTGCTTGTGAAATTAAATTGATGAGATTGCTCGGAGATGCAGCATACCATCGATCAAATGGCATAAACTCAATCCCCCTATGTTGACTCATATTGCATTGGCCTTCTTGGGCCATATTTAATTTCAAAAATGTTTAGCAACTGAAAGATTTTTCATTTCTGGAATTGGAGTGAATCACTATGCCCAAGTACTAGTTCTTTGAAAGAGGCCACTGTATCCAAATCAAAGGGTGTTAATCTCCACTTGACTCCTTACTTGAGTCCAGTACCTCCAAAGAAGAGAAGTGGGAGCTGCTTAAGTTAAGAACCATGGCATCATAGAACAATAACAGCATAGTTGTAGGCAGTTTGATCCTTTGCATCCATCAGCTCAGACGATGAAATGGCAGAGCAGTGTCAATGAGCCAAATGGCCTAGTTCTGTCCCTATATCTTCCTGTCTTAAGTCTGCTTTGGGAACCCCCTTCAGCCTTCTTCTGCAGGGTTGAGTCTCAAGGATTTCACCTAGTTTTGCAAATTTTCATCTCTGTGAAGTTGGAACATGGTCTGTTCTTTCTGTCTATTATAGTCACAACTCTGCCTGCACAGTGACATACCAAATGCTGTCTCTAAGCTAACATAATGGTGGTTTGGTGGTTAATTTACCAGCCCATTAATCCAGAAGTTTTAATTAACAGCCTAGGTATGTGAGTTGTAATTCCATCATGGCTACTCTGAAATTTGAGAAGAATTGTCTCCAAAAGTTATTGGTTCAGTGATATCCTTTGGGGAAATAAATCTTTCATCCCATCCTTAATCAAACTAGCCATTGTGTGACTTCAGATCCAGTCAATATCATTGAGTATTAAGTGCTTCAAATAACCTAGCAGGACACTTAGCATTATAAGTGTAATGTCAAATCAGATAATGGATGAAAACAGACAGACCACCTGGCATCAGCCTTGGTATGAAATATGGGCACAGCAAAGTTCCTTCAAGCTCAAAGATTTCCTAACTGGGGCTGAGGTCAGAGAGCTGCCTCTTAATGGATCAACTCTGGTTCAATGAACATTGCACAAGTTAATGCCAATGCAAACCAAAATTGAGGTGCTAAGACAGTGAAGCTCAAATAACCATGTAACCATATAACAATTACAGCATGGAAACAGGCCATCTCAGCCCTTCTAGTCTGTGCTGAACGCTTACTCTGATCTAGTCCCACTGGCCTGCACTCAGCCCATAACTCTCCATTCCCTCCCTGTCCATATACCTATCTAATTTTACTTCAAATGACAATACCGAACCTGCTTCTACCACTTCTACTGGTAGCTCGTTCCACACAGCTACCACTCTCTGAGTAAAGAAATTCTGTCTCGTGTTACCCTTAAACTTTTTCAACTCATGTCCTCTTGTTTGAATCTCCCCTACTTTCAATGGAAAAAGCCTATCCACGTCAACTCTATCTATCCCCCTCATAATTTTAAATACCTCTATCAAGTCCCCCCTCAAACTTCTATGCTCCAAAGAATAAAGACCTAACTTGTTCAATCTTTCCCTGTAACTTGGGTGCTGAAACCCAGGTAACATTCTCGTAAATCTTCTCTGTACTCTCTCTATTTTGTTGATACCTTTCCTATAATTCGGTGACCAGAACTGTACACAATACTCCAAATTCGGCCTTACCAATGTCTTGTACAATTTTAACATTACATCCCAACTCCTATACTCAATGCTCTGATTTATAAAGGCCAGCATACCAAAAGCTTTCTTCACCACCCTATCCACATGAGATTCCACCTTCAGGGAACTATGCACCATTATTCCTAGATCACTCTGTTCTACTGCATTCTTCAATGCCCTACCATTTACCATGAATGTCCTATTTGGATTCTTCCTACTAAAATGCAGCACCTCACACTTAACAGCATTAAACTCCATCTGCCATCGTTCAGCCCACTCTTCTAACTGGCCTAAATCTCTCTGCAAACTTTGAAAACCTACTTCACTATCCACAACGCCACCTACCTTAGTATCATCTGCATGCTTACTAATCCAATTTACCACCCCATCATCCAGATCATTATTGTAAATGACAAATAACATTGGACCCAGTACAGATCCCTGAGGCACACCACTAGTCACTGGCCTCCAACCTGACAAACAGTTACCCTCCACTACTCTCTGGCATCTCCCATCCAGCCACTTTTGAATCCATTTTACTACTTCAATATTAATACCTAACGATTGAATCTTCCTAACTAACCTTCTGTGTGGAACCTTGTCAAAGGCCTTACTGAAGTCCATATAGACAACATCCACTGCTTTATCCTTGTCAACTTTCCTCATAATCTCTTCAAAAAATTCAATAAGATTTGTCAAACATGACCTTCCATGCACAAATCCATGCTGACTGTTCCTAATCAGACCCTGTCTATTCTGATAATTATATATATCATCTCTAAGAATACTTTCCATTAGTTTTCCTACCACCGACATCAAACTGACAAGCCTATAATTGCTAGGTTTACTCTTAGAACCCTTTTTAAACATGAGCAATATGCCAATCCTCCAGCACCATCTGTTTCTAATGACATTTGAAATATTTCTGTCAGAGCCCCTGCTATTTCTACACTAACTTCTCTCAAGGTCTTAGGGAATATCCTGTCAGGACCCGGAGATTTATCCACTTTTATATTCCTTAACAATGCCATTACTTCCTCCTCTTTAATCGTCATAGTTTCCATAACTTCCCTACTTGTTTCCATTACCTTACACAATTCAATATCCTTCTCCTTAGTGAATACCGAAGAAAATAAATTGTTCAAAATCTCCCCCATCTCTTTCAGCTCCACACATAGCTGTCCACTCTGATTCACTAAGGGACCAATTTTATCCCTCACTATCCTTTTGCTATTAATATAACTGTAGAAACTCTTCGGATTTATTTTCACCTTACTTGCCAAAGCAACCTCATATCTTTTAGCTTTTGTAGTTTCTTTCTTAAGATTCTTCTTACATTCTTTATATTCCTTGAGCACCTCATTTACTTAATGCTGCCAATATTTATTGTAGATATCTCTATTTTTCCCGACCATGTTTCCAATATCCCTTGAAAACCACAGCTCTCTCAAACTTTTAACCTTTCCTTTCAACCTAACAGGAACATAAAGATTCTGTACCCTCAGAATTTCACCTTTAAATGACCTCCATTTCTCTATTACATCCTTCCCATAAAACAAATTGTCCCAATCCACTCCTTCTAAATCCTTTCGCATCTCCTCAAAGTTAGCCTTTCTCCAATCAAAAATCTCAATCCTGGGTCCAGTCCTATCCTTCTCCATAATTATATTGAAACTAATGGTATTGTGATCACTGGACCCGAAGTGCTCCCCAACACACACCTGCATCACCTGACCTATTTCTTTCCCTAACAGAAGATCCAACACTGCCCCTTCTCTAGTCGGTACCTCTATGTATTGCTGCAAAAAACTATCCTGCACACATTTTACAAACTCCAAACTATCCATCCCTTTTACAGTTTGGGCTTCCCAGTCTATGTGTGGAAAATTAAAATCTCCCACAATCACAACCCTGTGCGTATTACAAATATCTGCTATCTCCTTGCAAATTTGTTCCTCTAATTCTCGCTCCCCATTAGGCGGTCTATAATACACCCCTATAAGTGTTACTACCCCTTTCCCATTCCTCAATTCCACCCAAATAGCCTCCCTAGACGAGGAACCCTCTAATCAATCCTGCCAGAGCACCGCTGTAATATTTTCTCTGACAAGCAACGCAACACCTCCACCTCTTGTCCCTCCGATTCTATCAGACCTGAAGCAACGAAATCCAGAAATATTTAATTGCCAATCACACCCCTCCTGCAACCATGTTTCACTAATAGCTACAACATCATATTTCCAGGTATCAATCCATGCTCTAAGCTCATCCACCTTTCTTACAATGCTCCTAGCATTAAAATAAATGCATTTAAGAAATTCTCCACTTCCTCCTCTCTGTTTATCTCTAACATTACAAAGAACTTTACTGTCTTCTTTTTCTTCCTTCTCCCATACATCTGTTCCTACACTCTGGTTCCCCTCCCCCCTCAAATCTAGTTTAAATCCACTGGAGCCTCTCTAGCAAACCTCTAGCAAACATTACACTTATAATGCTAAGTGTCCTGCTAGGTTATTTGAAGCACTTAATACTCAATGATATTGACTGGATCTGAAGTCACACAATGGCTAGTTTGATTAAGGATGGGATGAAAGATTTATTTCCCCAAAGGATATCACTGAACCAATAACTTTTGGAGGCAATTCTTCTCAAATACAGGACTATATGCAGGGTAAACAGCAAGAATACCATGTAATAGATAGATCTGAGCAGTATACAAACAGTGGACTAGTTCAAAGCTCTGTACTCTTACCACAACTCAGAACGAAGGGCAGTGGACAACTAAACTATTGACAAGACAGCCACGTCCACAAGGATAGTTGAATCCAGCATGTGAAGCAAAGACAAACTTGGAGCTACTGTATCCAATTTCAGCCAGATGCGTGAAGTAGGTGATCCGTTTTGGCTTCCCCTTGAGATTCTGTCATCAAAGAAGCCTGTCTTCCACCAAATCAATTCACATGTGCAATTCTATATCTAGTTTTAGGGAAAGAGATGGGGAACTGACAACAAGAGAGGATACCTGGGGCATTGAACATAATTTAGTTGGAAGAGCTGTGGAAAAGGACAGAAATAAAGAAGAAGTAACAGTTGTTAATTTTAATATTAATAGGCTAAGTGATTTTTTTCTCTGAGTCTGGTTTACCATCAAGAACCAACTGCTAAATGGCAAATCAGCCTCAACAAAGAGAAGCGTTCAGAAGGTGACTGAAGAGAGTCAGGGTAAGCATGCTCCCACAAAGGGAAAGGAAAGCACTGACACATTTGGAGTCCCCTGAACAACAAAGAGGGTAGGATGAAGCAAAAAGGAGGGGAAGCTTATGATCAGTGCATGGAAAATGGGAATAGGTTTAGTACATCTTTTTTATCCAGCATGGGAAAAAATAAGCCAAATATCCTCAAAATGCTGGTGGAACGTAGCAGGCCAGGCAGCATCCATAAGGAGAAGCACTGTCGACGTTTCGAGCCGAGACCCTTCGTCAGGACTAACTGAAAGGAGAGATACTAGGAGATTTGAAAGTAGTGGGGGGAGGGGGAAATGCAAAATGATAGGAAAAGACCAGAGGGGGTGGGATGAAGCTAAGAGCTGGAAAGGTGATTGGCAAAAGTGATACAGAGCTGGGGAAGGGAAAGGATCATGGGACGGGAGGCTTCGGGAGAAAGGAAGTTGGGAGGGGGGAGCACTAGAGGGAGATGGAGAACAGGCAGAGAGAGAGGAAGAAAAGCAAACAACTAAATATGTCAGGGATGGGGTAAGAAGGGAAGGAGGGGCATTAACGGAAGATAGAGAAGTCAATGTTCATGCCATCAGGTTGGAGGCTACCCAGACGTTATATAAGGTGTTGTTTCTCCAACCTGAGTGTGGATTCATCTTGACAGTAGAGGAGGCCATGGATAGACATATCAGAATGGGAATGGGATGTGGAATTGAAATGTGTGGCCACAGGGAGATCCCGCTTTCTCTGGCGGACAGAGCGTAGGTGTTCAGCGAAACAGTCTCCCAGTCTGCGTCGGGTCTCACCAATATATAAAAGGCCATACTGGGAGCATCGGACACAGTATACCACACCAGCCGACTCACAGGTGAAGTGTCGCCTCACCTGGAAGGACTGTCTGGGGCCCTGAATGGTGGTGAGAGGGGAAGTGTAAGGGCAGGTGTGGCACTTGTTCCGTTTACAAGGATAAGTGCCAGGAGGGAGATCAGAGGGAAGGGAGAATTACTCTCCGTAACTTCAACCACCTCCAACGGGATCCCTCCCCCGCTCTTTCTGCTTTTCCTCCCCCCCCTCTTTCTGCTTTCCGCAGGGATCGCTCCCTACGCGACTCCCTTGTCCATTCGTCTCCCCCATCCCTTCCCACCGATCTCCCTCCTGGCACTTATCCTTGAAAGTGGAACAAGTGCTACACCTACCCTTACACTTCCTCCCTCACCACCATTCAGGGCCCCAGGCAGTCCTTCCAGGTGAGGCGACACTTCACCTGTGAGTCGGCTGGTGTGGTATACTGCGTCCAGTGCTCCCGGTGTGGCCTTTTATATATTGGTGAGAGCCAACGCAGACTGGGAGACCATTTCGCTGAACACCTACACTTTGTCCACCAGAGAAAGCAGGATCTCCCAGTGGCCACACATTTCAATTCCACATCCCATTCTCATTCTGATATGTCTATCCATGGCCTCCACTACTGTCAAGATGAAGCCTCACTCAGGTTGGAGGAACAACACCTTATATACCGGCTGGGTAGCCTCCAACCTGATGGCATGAACATTGACTTCTCTAACTTCCGTTAATACCCCTTCTCCCCTTCTTACCCCATCCCTGACATATTTAGTTGTTTGTTTTTTTTCTCTCTCTGTCCATCACTCTGCCTGTTCTCCATCTCCCTCTGGTGCTCCCCCCTTCCCCTGTCTTTCTCTCGAGGCCTCCTGTCCCATGATCCTTTCCCTTCTCCAGCTCTGTATCACTTTCGCCTATCACCTTTCCAGTTCTTAGCTTCATCCCACCCTCTCCGGTCTTCTATCATTTCGCATTTCCCCCTCCCCCCACTACTTTCAAATCCTGTAGTATCTTTCCTTTCAGTTAGTCCTGATGAAGGGTCTCAGCCCGAAACGTCGACAGTGCTTCTCCTTGTAGATGCTGCCTGGCCTGCTGTGTTCCACCAGCATTTTGTGTGTGTTGTTTGAATTTCCAGCATCTGCAGATTTCCTCGTGTTTGCAGCCAAATATCCTTTTTATTGTACAATTTATTTAATTGTATGATGAAAGGCCAGGGGACAAGATGAAGTCCTAATGTAGTACTAGCAATTTGCACTCCAGAGCCAGACACACCTCCAGCATGACTGTTTCAGCACAATTCTCAACTCCCTGATGACGTGGACAATTGCCCAGAAATGTCTGTCTGCAAAAAGCAGGACAAAATGAATCCAAGTCATTGGCTTGCTATCAATATGCTATCAATCAACAGCAAAGGAATGTTGGAATGTGTTTTGACAGTGCCACCAAGCAGCACATAGTCAACAATAACCTGATCACCAATGCCCAATTTGTTTTTTTGCAGACCACTCAGTGCCAGACTTAGAGACAACAAACGTTGTGCATTGAGCTGATTTCCAGAGATGGGGTGTTAGTGACTGCTCTTAGCATTTGAACTAGCAGTTAAAGATATGTTGGCAGCAAGGATCCTTAATAAGGCATCAGAAGGAAAACTCACTTCTTCCCCCTTCCTTTCCAGTTCTGATGAAAGGTCTCAGCCTGCAACTTCAACTGTTTATTACTCTCTCATTAACAAGGTGTTTTCACCAACAAACTGTCACTCACTGTATGTTTCTTTTTCACACCATTCTCTGTAAACCTTAGAGACTGGTGTGTGTGAAAATCCCAGGAGATCAGCAGTTTATGAAGTATTCAGAGTCATTTAAATCACATTTCTTCCTCCTTTTGATGTTTGGTCTGAACAACTTCTGAGCCTGGATCATTTCCCCCTCCCCCCCACTACTTTCAAATCTCTTAGTATCTCTCCTTTCAGTTAGTCCTGACGAAGGATCTGGGCCCGAAACGTCGACAGTGCTTCTCCCTATAGATGCTGCCTGGCCTGCTGTGTTCCACCAGCATTTTGTGTGTGTTGTTTGAACATCTGAGCCTCTTGACCATGTCTACATGCTTTTATGCATTGAGTTGCTGCCAGGTGATTGGCTGTCATGATAGCCTGGTTCCACTGGGCTTCTTGCCCGCGCAGCTTGATGCCTTAAGACTTCATAAAGTCTGGAATCAAAGTTGAGAATGATTAGGTGATTTCTTCTGACCAATGTGCCTTGGTGTTGCCCTTTCTGATGAGTCTGTCCTGCCTGTGCCTCTGAACATATCCAGGAAATATGATGGAGTGAGTTGTTAATAATAGAGTTCAGAGGAGAATGGCTAGACTGGTTTGAGCTCACAGGAAGACGACAGTAACTCAAATAACCACATCTTACAACAGTGTTTTATATATATAAATTCTCCTACCAGCAGATCGGATCTAAAATGTTGCCACAATTAATTGTGATTACTGGTGCATAAATTAAACGGCTAATGAGAGGAGAAGGAGGCTCCAGGAGTATTTCCATTGCTTCCTGTTAAAGTTCTAGCAGTCACAGAAGCCAGCCTTTGGCAAATTCCAATTATTCCACATGACATAAAGGAACTGCTGAACCTTAAAAGCTGTGGGGCAAGACTACATGCATGAGTTCCAGAGCCAGGCTGTTCCAGTACAATTATATAGATCTGTAAATGAGAATTTCCACAGATGTCCTATCCAGAAGGAAAGCAAGATAAATCTATTTTTGCTAATTACCATCTTCAACAAGATGATGGATGATGCATCAACATTGATTAAAAACATTTATAAGACCTACTTACTGACTGATGCTTAGTTTTGTTTTGACTAGGACCATAGTTCCATGCCTTATTACAGCCTCGGTCCAAATGTGGACAAAAAAAAGCAAAATTGCACAGGCTGGGTGAAAATAACCACCTGTAACAATAAAGCAACATATATTTAAAAACATGGCATCAAGAAGCTCTAGTACCACTGAAGTCATCGGGAATAAAGTGTAAACTCTCAGCTGGCGGAAGTCGTAATTTACATGGAGGACAATGTTTGCAGATGTTGGAGAGTTATCTCTGTCCCTGCACGTTGATGAAAGGTGTCTCTGGACAAGGTCTACAACACAATCATCTTCAGCTTTCTCATCAATATCTTTCTCTCTAATTTCAGAAACAGATAGGTTTCCCTTTGGAAATCTAAAATCAATTTTAAGATGGAGACGAAGAGAAGTTTGATCTTTCAAAGGGTTGTGAATCTTTAGAATTCTCTACCACAGTGAGCTGAGGAGGGCAAGTCGTTGAATAAATTGAGGGCTAGGGCAGATAGTTTTGAGGTTGAAATGGGGTTGAGAAAAGAGATGAAAGTAATCTCGGCAGGATAATGCAACATACTGATGAGAAAATAACCAATGCTGTGTTTCCAATGCAACAGTACCAGTAAGGAATTTACATGATAATACTGGTAAGTTATTTCTTTCTAGATCCAGAGTTAAGGGAACAGATAGGAAAGTGGAAATGAAGCCAAAATCAGTTCATCTATGATCTTATTGAATGGCAGAGCAGGGCTAAGGAGGCATAAATCTGAGAAAGAAAAGATACTGGAAAACTTGAGAAACACGTGTGTCATGACAAAGTGTCTCGGCCTGAAATGTCGACTATTTAATCCTCTTCGTACATGCTGCTTGACCCACTGAGTTCCTTCAGCGTTTTGTGTGTGTTACTCAAGGAGCCATGTGGTCACATGAAAAGCATAAATTAATCATAAGTTACACATAATTTTACAAGAGGTGGTTGATGGCAGATCCACAGATTCGTCAAGATAAAACAGGGACACTTGATGTGGGAGGCTGGTTTGTGAGGTGATGTGTCCCTTTCACTGGTTTATGATCTGTATGCTTGCAATGCTACATGACCCTTGTGAAAAGTGTTAAAGTTTACCACTAGCTGATGACATTTACCATAATCAGTCACAACACTTAGTGGTATTCCTACCGCTGACTCTCAATCTATTACCTAAACTAAACTGAGGACATCACCAAGGTGTTGAGGGCACAGTGCACTGTTGGGAGTGTCGTTCATGATCTGAGCCAATGAGAACTGGTGAGACCAACAAATGGCAGATATACTGATGTTGCAAAGATAAGTGGATTAACAGGTTGAGGAAGAACCTATAAAACAATATGGATAGGTTAAGTGCATAGGCAGCATGTTAGTACTATCTGAAGAAAAGATAAGAAATATTTTTTTTATTGAAATGGACTGGAACTACAAAAGTGTTGCAATTCAAAGGTCCTGATACTTACAAAGTAATTAGAAAGAACAGTGGAACTCTTTCGCCAAGAATATAGAGCATTAAAGAAGGACCATTTTGACACAATTAGGTACTGCGCATAGTTTTGATCACCATCTGAAAGGAAGGATATAATTACATTGGAGACAGTGCAGAGAAGATACATAGTTCATTCTGCAATGAAGGATATGACATATGAAGAATGAGTAGATTAGACCATTGTTCATTGGAGTTTTGAAGAACAAGTGATGATCTTATTGAAAGCGTTAGATTCTGTGAAGGAATGAGAAGGTGGATGGAAAGAAAATATTTCACCAAAAAGGGCATCTCAACCTAGGGAGGATAGTTTCAGAATAAAACATCACCATTTTAGGTTGGATATGAAGAGGAATTTCTTTGCTCAGGGACTGTATCTGCCTAAAACTCTATGGAGGGAGAATCACTGATTATATATTTAAGGCAGAGATTGTCATACATTTGAACTACAAAGGGTGAGGGGTATGGGTAGGAGGTGGGACAGTGATGTTGGGGCTAAGATTAGATCCACTATGATCTTATTAAAGGGCAGTACAAGCTTGAGGAGGCAATTGTCCCACTCCTTCTTATGTTTCTTTTAGTCCAGCCCCTCGAGTGCCCCATATCATTGTCATTATTTGATTACAACAAATTTGTGCTGTGAAATGCTTGGGAAATCCACAATCAGCACTGTGGAACCCTGCAGTTACCGTAGATTCCGGATTTTAAGCCGCTACTTTTTTCCCACATTTTGAACAGCTTTGAACTCTGCGGCCTTTAATACGGAGCGGCTAATGCATTTTTTTTTCATGCCGCCAAAAACATTTTGCCTCGTAACAGTAGACCAATAAAATTGATGAGTAGTTCACAGAGGTCCAATGAAATTGTACGATAAATCAAGCGCACTTTCACAATTAAATTATTGTAAATCAGTCATTTGTACTCACCCTCATCAACATGGAAAACACTCGAAGAAAAGCATTGTGCTGCCTTTATGGCAGTTATTTAGTTTATAATATTTTCGCTTAGTAATTCATTTGTTAGTTAAAGTTAGAACTGTTTTAACTATATTTGTTTTCTGTACTACATCGCGGGATGCTATGACGTTACACCCGGTTTCGCCGCGTCTTGTGGGAAAAATGCCGGTTTGCGATAAACGGGAAGGAGGGGGGCGAGCTGCGGAGCGAAAATGCTGCTTTTAAGTTAAAGGCGATCAATAACTTTTCCTGGTAGGCTGCAGTATATATATTTTTTACCAGTCGTTAGGAGATATTGGAATGTTGTTCAGTAAAGAAGTATACGCAATGTATATTTAAAAGTAGCCGCGTTACAGGCACGGTTCGAAAAAAAGCATTTGCAATATGTATTTGTTTATGTTACCATATGGATTTAATTAAAAGTTAAAAAATCCTCACGTGTAATATCTTTCTGTGTAAATATCTCATATTACAACGTGGGACACCTGCGGCCGAAAATCCGGTGCGGCCTGTACAAGTAAAAAATTGATTTTATTTCTAAAATTAGAGCCAGCGGCTTTTAATCAGGTGCGCTCTGTAGTCCGGAATCTACGGTATGTTATAAACAAGCATCGAAAGGCAAGGGCACCAGCAGCAGATTGGTGTCTCCATTGGAGGCCAGTTTCCTTCCTGACTTACAGCACAATCTCCTCGCTGTTTTACTGGGAGTTAAATACAGACATTGTAGGCTGCAAAATTTATTTTGATATGGTAGAAATGAGTATCAAATAACACAGTAAGAAGATTTGTTGTGCTAAGGTGAATTCCCAGTCCAATTTCCCAGTGGGTAGGACTTCAATGAGAAATGGACGCAATTGTGTGAAATAAGTGCAAAGCAGCTAAAATGCACAATTTATACATTTTAAAATGATGTTACACTCCAGTTTTAGGCTGGATGGAATTTGCACACATTAGCATTCGGTAGAGCATCCTTTTCACAGGCAGAATATACCTGGAGGATGGTCCAATAAAACTCTGTCACATTGCACTTCAAAATATGCATAACAGCTGACAAAGTCCAGTATACTATTTTCTACGATTGCCCTTTGGATAAAATTACAGTCAGTCTGACTTCTGGGTGGATTGTATGTTCTGTATTTTGGCATTGATTGACCTCCCACGCAGACAACTTAAAAGCAAGGAAGTTGAATAGCAGTTAGCAAGAGCACATGGATTTTTTGGTGTGGGGATTCAGTTTGCTGGAATGTCAGCTTCAAAGCAAACTGTGATTTTCTTCAGCACATTAGACCTACTGTGACTAATTCCCTCAAACAAATGACTTGGCAATCTAAATATGTTAGGGACAATTTTTTTCCATTTATTCATTCAGGATAAATGTATGATTGGCAAGACCAGCATTTCGTACCCATCTCCAGTTTCACTTGAATTAGTCAAACCAGGAAAGATGGCTAATTCCAGATAATCATAAGGATGGCCGATTCCAGGTGAGCCCTGGTGTGGTCACATAGCTGAGAAGCTGGTTTGTTGATTAGTTATTAAGTTAACATTGTCTCTGATAAACCTAGCCAGAATCAGAATCAGGTTTAATAGCACAGGTATTTGTTCATGAATTTCTTTTTTTTTTATGGGGGGGGGGGGGGGGGGTGTGTGTGTGTGTGTGTGTGTGTGTGTGTGTGTGTGTGTGTGTGTGTGTGTGTGTGTGTGTGTGTGTGTGTGTGTGTGTGTGTGTGTGTGTGTGTGTGTGTGTGTGTGTGTGTGTTATTTTCAGAGTTTTGAAGAGATTAGTTCTTTAACAAAACATTCAAAAACTTCTACAAATGTACCATGGACAGCATTCTGACTGGCTGCCTCACTGTCTGGTATGGGGGGGGGGGCACTACTGAACAAGATAGAAATAAGTTGCAGAAACTTGTAAAATTAATCAGCTCCATCATGGGTACCAGCCTCCATAGTATCCAAGACATCTTCTTCAAGGAGTGGTGCCTTAGGAAAGTGGTGTCCATCATTAAGGATCCCCATCACCCAGGACATTCTCTCTTCACACTATTACCATCAGGAAGGAGGTACAGAAGCCTGTAGGCACAAACTCAGTGATTCGGGAACAGCTTCCTCCCCTCTGCCATCTGGTTTCTAAATGGACATTGAGCCCATGACCACCACTTCACTACTTTTTTATTTCCATTTTTTTGCGCTACTTATTTTAACTTATCTATTTAACAGACATATATAAACTTAATGTAACTCAGGTTTTTTTGTTCTCCGTATTTATTTATCATGTATTTCATTGGACTGCTGCCGCAAAGTTAACAAATTTCACGACATATGCCGGTGATGTTAAACCTGATTATTGTAATTTATTGGAATATACAGGATACATACCTTTTGTCTGTCTGTACTGGACATTCTGCACTTTCTCTGTAACTCCGTTCTGCATTATGTTATTGTTTTCCTTTATAACACCTCAATGCCCTGTTGTAAGGCTCAAAATGATCTATTTGCATAACACGCAAAACAAAGATTTTCACTACACCTTGGTACATTTGACAATGATAAATCAATTTACCAATTTAGTGAGAAGGGGAGTCTGAAGTTACAGGATAACATTGGTCATCTGGTAAGCTGGGCAGGACATGTCAAATGGAACTCCATCAAATGCAAAGTAGTGTGTCTTGGAGGGCCTGGCAAGTGCAGCACATAGACAGTGAATGGTGAGGCCTGAGGGAGTATTGAAGAGTACAGGGACCTTGGTGTACAAGTCCACTGATCCCTGAAGATGGCAGCACAGATTGATAAGTTGGTGAAGAAAGTGTGTGGGATACTACTGTATTTTCATAAGAGAGGGTATAGAATATAAGAGCCTGGAGATCATGGGACAACTTGATAAGGTTCTGGTTAGGCCACAGCTGCAGTATGGTCTCCAGATCACACCACAGAAGGGATAGGGAGAGTGTAGAGTAGGTTTACCAGGATGTTGCCTGGCATGGAACATTTCTGTTATTTCTGAGATTGGATAGGCTGGGTTTGTTCTCCTTGGAGTGAAGGATGCTAAGAGGGACCTGATACAGATATACAAAATAATGGGGGTCATTAAGTGCAAGTATCGGGGAACTTGATGGTCAGCATGAAGATGGGGGGGCTGAAGGGCCTCTTTCTGTGCTGTAAGACTCTAACAAAAACATCTTCCAGCAGATGTGCACAATATTCCTGAGCAGAAGTCACAATGGCTTTGTCTGCAGAGTCCATCTTTCATGATAGCTGTAATTTTAAGCATTGTAGCTATTGGCTGTATATTATAAATGATGAAGCCCTTGAAAAGTAAACCAATAAGGCAGTACAAGGAAAGCCAAGTGAAAGTTAAGCACCACACAAAATGCTGGAGGTACTCAGCAGGCCAGGCAGCATCTATAAAAAAAGAGTACAGTCGACATTTCAGGCCAAGACCGTTCAGCAGGACTGAAGAAAAAGAGATAGAAGTTAGAGTTAGAAGGTGGGGGAGGGGAGGAAGAAACACAAGGTGAGAGGTGAAACCAGGAGGGGAGGGAGGGGTGAAGTAAGGAGTTGGGAAGTTGATTGGTGAAAGAGATACAGGACTGGAGAAGGGGCAGGAGCACCCGAGGGAGGTGATCGGCTGGTAAGGAGATAAGGTGAGAGACGGAAATGAGAATGTGGAATAATGAAGGGTGGGGGGGGGGCATTGCCATCACACCATCAGACTGGAGGCTACCCAGATGAAATATAAGGTGTTGCTCCTCCATCCTGAGTATGGCCTCATCGCAACAGTGGAGGAGGCCATGGATTGACATATTGGAATGGGAATGGGAAGTGAAATTAAAATGGGTGGCCACCGGGAGATCCTGCTTTTTTTGGTAGATGGAGCTTAGATGTTCAGCGAAGCGGTCTCCCAATCTACGCCGGGTCTCACTGATATACAAGAGGCCACACCAGGAGCACCAGACACAGTAGATGGCTCCAACAGACTCGCAGGTGGTTGTCTCACCTGTAAGGACTGTTTGGGGCCCTGAATGTTAGTCAGAGAGGAGATGTAGGGGCATGTGTAGCACTTGCTTCGCTTGCAAGGATAAGTACCAGGAGGGAGATCTGTGTGGAGGGACGAATGGACAGGGAAGTTGCATAGGGAGCAATCCCTGCAGAAAGCAGAAAGTGGGGATGAGGGAAAGATGTGCTTGGTTGCAGGATCCCTTTGGAGATGGCCGAAGTTATGGAGGATTATGTGCTGGATGTGGAGGCTAGAGGTGTAGTAGGTGAGGACAAGAGGAACCCTATCTCTGATGGAGTGGCAAGAGGATGGTGTGAGGGCAGATGTGCACAAAATGGAAGAGATGCGCTTGAGGGCATGATGGCTGAAAGTGAGATGTCTTATGAATTAACACGACAATGCTCTACTTTGGGTGCTTGGAAATACCCAGGAGAATGCACCAGCAAGGGTTTTCAAAGTGTTGATGGTGTTGAGAATGTTGGAGATATTGAGAAGCTCCAAGGTTTAGAAATGCAGAAGAGTAGAGCATAGAGTCCCAGTGCTGGAGGAAGAAGCAGATTGCAGGACTAGGTTACCCGACCTGACAGACACAGTGTCCACTCATTGTGTACACTTGTACACATGATTGTTAATACAAATATCCAGTCAGCCAATCATGTGGCAGCAGTTCAATGCATAAAAGCATGCAGACATGGTCAAGAGGTGTATTTGTTATTCAGACCAAACATTAGTTGGGAAAGAAATGTGATCCAAGTATCTTTCACCATGGAATGTTTGTTGGTGCCAGGTGGAGTGGTTTGAATATCTCAAAAGCTGCTGATTTCCTGATATCTCCATGCACAACATTCTCTAGAGTGTACAGGGAACAGTATGGGAAACAAAGATCATTCCATGAGTTGTAGTTCCACAGGGAAAAATGCTGCTCACAAAATGAGAGAGGTCAGAGGAGAATGACCAGACTGGTTCAAGATGACAGTAACTCAAATTACCACATGTTAAACGTTGGTCTGCAGAAGAGCATCTCTGAATACACAACATCTAGAACCTTGAAGTAGATGGGCTACAGCAGTAGAGGACCATGAGCATACATTCACTGGTCACTTTATTAGGTAGAAGAGTGAGTCTCCAAATGGCACTTACTCCTAAGCTTCAGTTCTTCAGTTGGCATGCATTGTGTGCTGTGGAGGATATATAGACTGATATTGTCAGCCTTAATGTCAGTTTCTCTGTTTTCGCAAAGCTTTCACATAGATAACTCCACAACAAATCTGTGTTGGATTCAATTAACGTAATTAGTATTAATTATCTGAATATTAATTAACTGATCCTTGCCTATTTGTTTTACCATTTCTTTTAGGCTATATTCCAAAGCTATAGACAACTTCACCCAGCCGATTACAGGGATATTTGCTATGAGTAATATAAATACCTTGAATGAAAACATGTGACCATCATAATATTTGAAAGAATACATCCTATATCTAACTTGGAAAGAATAACTAGTCAGAGGTTGAAATAAAGTCTTCAAAGTCAGTTTTAGTCTAATTCCAAAGACTTTGCCACACTTTGTACAAAGCAAAGTTTTTATGTGTGTAATGTGAAATCAAAATCAAAAACTATGAAACAGCCAACAAAGCATGGATTTAATACAGTTCATCCAGATTAATTTAAATAAATAATTTGCAGTATTTTTTTTCCTAGAAGAACTAAAACTATTCTACTGCTATTGTTAACCTAAGCAATAACTCTAATGTCCCTCAAGTCTCCACCATCACCATCAGTGTCTGGTCAAACCCCAACACCCTCCATCTATTATGCACCAGAGACCACATTCCCTTCCTTAAACCTCCCTTAAACCTTAAACCTTCACTGATACACATGCACCAAAAATTCCTGACAGAGCCTAGACAGCTGAAAGAGAATGTCTCCATCAACAACCAGTTGAAGTACTTTAGTCCTGAGTGGCCTAGTTTGGAGCTGCCGATGATATAAAGCACAGAGTCTGAGGCTGCAGGAAGAAGCCTCCAACATAGAGTAGGTGCTTAGGAGGTCAGTGGTTGTCCAAGAAACAGAACTGAGCAGCAGCAGTTATTTCTACAAATCAGTCCACAGATCATCCTTTTGGGCAGTTCCTCAGGATGGAGGATGACTTGTTTCTATTCCAGTTCAGAATCAGATTCAGGTTTAATATCACCGGCATATGTCGTGAAACTTGTCTTCACAGCAGCAGTACAATGCAATACATAATAATAGGGAAAAATGTGTATTACAGAAAGTATATACATCAAATATTGAAAGTACCTTTATTATCAAAGTATGTATAAGTTATACAACCTTGAAATTTGTTTGCTCACAGGTAGCCACAAAGCAAGAAACCCGAGAGAACCCAATTAAAAAACGAATAAAAATAAAAATAAAAGACCAACACCCAATAAGAAAGAGAAAGAAAAAAACACAAATCGTATAAACAATTGAAGTGAACAACAATAACCTGAACCAAAAAATTGAATTCTCAGATCTGAACCCCAGAGCAGAATCAAATCAGATCAGATTTAATATCACCGGCATATGCCATGAAACTTGCTAACTTTACAGCAGCAGTACATGAAATACATGATAAATAAACATAGAGGGAAAAAAAACTGAGTTATATTAAGTATATTTATTTCTATTAAATAGTTAAATTAAAATTGTTATTGCAAAGATAACAGAAATAAAAAAGTAGCGAAGTAGTGTTCATGGGTTCAGTGTCCATTTGAAAATCAGATGGCAGAGGGGAAGAAGCTATTCCTGAATCACTGAGTGTGTGCCTTCAGGCTTCTGTACCTTCTTTCAGACAGTAGCAATGAGGAGGGGCATGTTCTGATGTTCTGGGTGGTGGTGATCCTTAATGATGAATGCCGCCTTCCTAAGGCACCGCTCCTTGAAGATGTCTTGGATACTGTGGAGGCTGGTACCCATGATGGAGCTGATTAATTTTACAAGCTTCTGCAACTTAGTTCAATCTTGTGCAGTAGGCCCTCCATACCAGAGAGTGATGCAGCCAGTCAGAATGCTGCTCATTGTACATTTGTATAAGTCCTCAAGTCTTTTAATTGACAAACCAAGTCTCCTCAAATTCCTAATGAAATACAGCCACTGTCTTGTCTTCTTTATAGCTGCATCAATATGTTGGATCCAGGTCAGGTTCTCAGAGATAATGACGCCCAGGAACTTGAAATTGCTCACTTTTTCACTTCTGATCCCTCTATGAGGATTGGTTTGTGTTCCCTCGTCGTACCCTTCCTGAAGTCTTTGGTCTTGTTGATGTTGAGTGCAAGGTTGTTGCTGCAACACCATTCAACCAGCTGGTATGTCTTGCTCCCGTACACCCTTTCCTCACCATCTGAAAATCTGCCAACATTAGTTGTGTTGTCAGCAAATTTATAGATGGCATTTGAGCTATGCCTAACCACTCACTCATGGGTGTAGAGAGCGTAGAGCAGTGGGCTAAGCACACACTCCTGAGTTGCACCAGTGTAACTGTCAGTGAAGTGGAGCTGTTATTTCCAATCCATACCGATTGTGGTCTTCTGGTTAGAAAGTCAAGGATCCAGTTTAGAGGGAGGTATGGAGGCCCAATTCTCTGTGTTCAGAATTGATCGAAGATTATTATGTGGGAACTCTACAGGTGAGGCAGGTGGTGCTCAGCAAGGTAGGTAGTACATCTTGTGTGCTCTTTCTGTTGTTGATGCACGGTCTCTGTTTCAATCTTTGTGCCTCTGGATGCTCCTTTGCTATTTTGAGCTGTATTGGGCCAGGGACTTACATGAAATATTGAAGAGATTACAATTTTTCTATGGGGGCTTTGTGCCCTTGTTGCTGCAGCATCCAGGAAGGACGAGCAGAGCACAGGTTTTGTTCATTGTTGAGCATTCTTATCCTCAGCTCTCCTGACGCTGTGTTGGATCAGTGAATTGTGGCACCAGTATCTACTTTTGCTGAGGGCTGGCTCCCGAGATATTGGAACTGAATCATATTTTAAATGTGTTTGTCAGGGATCTATGTTGTGGAGTTGAGACAGGGAAGTGGAGGACCGTTGGCTCGCAGATGTTTAATAAGAAGCCTATCTCTTGTCTGCTTCAGTGAAAGAGTCAACAAAGACCTGTAACTCAGTCTCTGGATGTGTGCGTATGCAGGTGTGTGAAAATCAGGCGATGGCGGTTTTTGGGTCAAGATGTCTAAGGTTGAATGCTTCCCTCTTTCAAAGTTCCAAGTTAAATGTACGTATATGTTACCATATACTACATTGAGATTCATTTTCTTGCAGGCATTCACAGTAGAACCAGGAAATACAATAGAAGCGCTGAGAAACTACACACAAACACAGACTGACAAACAAACAATGTGCAAAAGAAGACAGACTGTGGATGTAAATAAATAAAATATGTTAAGAACACAAGTTGTAGAGTCCTAGAAGGTATCCATTGTGAGTTTATATTTGTCTTGTAGACTAATTTAACTCCAGTGAGGCTTGTGGAGGTAGGATGCAATATTGCAGGGAGGGAGGTTGGGAAGAGAATTGATGTGATGATATGTCTTTGTTTGACCCCAGTCTGCACTAATATTCTATCTGTGGTGCGCACCTTGGCCAGTATCCAATTAATCATGCAGCAGATGTGGAAAGATGATGATTTTCTGAGGACAGCCTAATTTGAGCAGAATTTGCTCGAAGCTTCTCATTTTATGGAGACCATGTATGTTGGTTTAACCATCAGCTCTGTTCCTGGATTGATTGCATCATGGAGGTTGTGTCATTACAGCACTTGACTAACAGTACGACCTCAGGTGGAACTGCTTGACTGCCAGGAAGATGTGGTTGAGAAGGATACTTGCCGTGACTTTTCCTGTGGCAGGCAGCAGCGAGATTCCTGAGAGGTACTGTTAATAGATGTGTGTCATTTCTTAAAGATGGTCATAATTATGGTGCCTCTAAGATCCCTTGAGCTTCCCAGGTGTTGGAGATGCAGTTATTAATATGTATGAGAAATACCTTCCTGTTGAGTCTACATCTTAGCAGGAATTTTATTTCCCCAGAGTCTTTGTTGCTTTTCAGCTATAAAGTTGTCTTTTTAGCTTCTTTCTGGGATGGCATTTTACAGGGATTGTAAGGATTAGTGTGTAGTGGAATGGAATTCGGAACGCTCACATTAAAAACAGGATTTGACTGTTAGAGATCTTCAAAGAGCACCTTCCATCCAGTGCTGACTGCCTTCCTTTTTGGCATAAACTCTCCTTCATTCCTGGCTCTTGTTGGGATTGACTCTTGGATGTTTGGACTAAAGATCATATTGACCACACTGTGGAATCCATACATGTCATGGTTATCAATGAGTTCTTGGATCTCCAGTGCTCTTTAAACCCACAATCAATTTCAGAATCCGAATCTGAATCAGAATCCGACTTCAATTTATTATCACTGACTTATATCATAAAATTTTCTGTTTTGCAGCAACACAACATTTAAATACATAAAAATACTATAAGTTACTATAATAAATCTATGTTAAAAAATGCAAAGTGAGAGCAAGATGTGAGGAAATGTTTATGAATTTATTGTCCATTCAGAAGTCTAATTCAGGAGGAATAAGCTGTTTCTAAAGCCTTGAGTATGTGTCTTCAGGCTTCTGTACGTCCTCCCTGATGGTAATAATGAGAAGAGCAGTTCTCACGTCACACACTTTCATGACCTTAACCTGATTGATGCCTGTCAATCTGTTTTTTTCCCCTTGAGACATGATGTGGTTTCGAATTGAAGAACACCTTGCACTGATGATTAATTAATTCACAGACCTTTTAGTTGCTATCATCAAGTGTTTGCTGGCAGAAGAAACCAAGAGTTTTTTTCACGGGCACTATTTATGATAAACTTCAAGGCAGATAATGCACTTTGGTCATAATGACTGCTAATGGTTAAGAATTGGAAAGCGCTATGGCAAGTACAGCTGCAACAAAAAACATTACGATGTAGGGTGTCCTCCAATAAACTGTGAGGATGAAGAATAACAAAAACTTGTGTATGCATGAGGCTGGAAATACAGTGCATTATTTAATAAAGTGTTAAGTTTTCATTATTATTTTGACCCATTTAAAAATGTGAGTATACCTTTGAGTATAGACTTTTGAATATTGAATTGAGGATTTGGCACTTTATGTTGAGCTGCCTGAAGATAACTTTGAGGCTGAGTCCTGATAATACATAAAGTGAGAGTGATGATTGGCAGTGTTCTGGACTGATGACTTTGAAGGGAATAACTATGTAGATTTAGTAAGGCACAATGAGGGGATGAGTTTCCATGCACATCGGTCATAGATGAACATGCCAATACGCTTCCCTTTCCTGTTCTTTTGAGGTCTATAGCTTGCTATCAACATTGAATTCAGGAACATGACATGCTGGTCCTGCTGTTAGCCTCAGTAGCAACACCTCTGATGTCATTAAAATAGGCTTCTTCCTTCTTTATATTGAGAAGAATCCCTTCACAGTACCTACAGCCCAAGACATCACAACCAAAGAGGCATCATTAAAACAAAGAATTGTTCGAGCATTTGCAAAATATTTAGTCACGTGTATATTTTCCTCCCAGCTCTGGAATCCATATATTAGTCTATTTCAACTTCGCTAGTAAGTGGAACATTGCCGAACTATGTGTGCAACATTCCCGTAACTACAGAAGTTGAAATAGTCTAATGTAGGCCATCATCTTGCCTGTTTAGTATAATTTTTTTGAGAAACCTGCACATTTTATGTAGCTGTGTAAAAATGTAACTCAAGTATTACATCACATTATTCAAGCTTTTTAAGTTTCCTGCACTTTATCAAACAGTATATCTTATCCACTTTCACTATACTGATAGCACTAGAAACCAACAATTGAGCTTGTAGTTTATATAATTATGCATTCATTTTCATTGACAAAAGTGGTAGATTGGAGATATCGGTAAAAGCTATCAGTACTACTTTTTCTGAACTCTTTGCACTTAAGCTCTGATGCTAAAATTGCTCATCTAATAGAAATGTGCTGATGTGTATTTGAAGAGTGTGTGTGTGTGTATTTGTGGGGGGGGGGAGGAAGAATACTGTATCAGATATATTAAGAGCATGAAGATATTAGCACCCAGTGACAATATTAATTAACATTTGTATCCAGTTGCCCAGTTCCTCTGCCAGCTGCACAGTTATATCAGGTGCAGATGGATTAAGAGCCAAATAAGATTCAGAAGAATGAACCCATTATGTCTGTCCATCGTCTCATTTACTGCCAAATTGTGTCTGGATGCAGATTAGAGGAAAGTACTTCATATTCTACCTTGATAGTTTCCAACCTGACAGCATTAAAACTGAGTTCTCTAACTTCTGGTAATCATTCCCCTCTGCCCCTTCCTTTTTTCTCTACTTTTTTCTTCCTTTATCCCACCAGCCCCCATTACCCCTTCTTTCCATGCCCATGCCCTCCCCATTTTCTCATTACCTTCCACCGGTTCCCATCCCCACCTCTTTCTTTTATTCTATGGTCTACTGTCCTCTCCTATTTGTTGCCATCTTTGTCAGTCCTCTGACTCTTTTGCCTATCACCTTCCAGCTTCTTACATCACTTCCACTCTCCATCTCCCTTCTTAGGAAATGCAGAGCAGCAAAGATGATATAGCGGTGAATAATAACTTCCATAATAAACTACAAAATAAAAGCCATGAGGAGCCATGAACCAAGACAGAACAGATACTTAACAGGGTAACAGAAGGCTAGGAGCAACTGGTTGAGGTTGGCTGGTTTGATGAGTGAACAGGATTATGGATATGAGCTGGGTCTAAATAGGCTCCAGCTGATGAGTTTGAGATGAGTGGCGGGTGACTGCTGTCAGCTGGGTAGAGCCTGTAAGAGCCTGAATCCTTCATCTCACCTGGATCCACCTATCACCTGCCAGCTCTTACTCCACCCCTTCCTTCAGCATTTTCATACTGGCTATCTCTCCTCTTTTTTCCAGTTCCAAGGAACTCTCTCAACTCAAGACATCAACTGACCATACCTGCTGCCTGGCGCTCTGCATTCCTCCCACTTGTGTTTGTCAACTCATTTCTATTTCTATTATTATTATTTCTATTTAGTATTTCTATTTTTTATTCCCTGTAGGCTAAGATAAGAGCATTGGGTGGGAATGATGACAAACTTATGTAAGTTAAGTCCAGGAATCTTAAAAAATATCTGAACCATGTAATGCTGAGGAGCTGACATTTTCCTGTCTGCCTTGGCTGCATAACTTCCACTGGAGCTAAAATCAAAGCAATCATTTCTGCAATGAGTGCTGCTCATTGGAATGACTCATACACAATGACTTCCTGCTTAATATGGCACTACCGAATGTGTTTGATGGCTCACTGGTAGCTCAAAAGGGAAGAAATTCAACTAAGAACGTCACTAATAACACCTCTTCTGAAGTAAGTTGTAGTAAATTATCACCATTAACAATGAAGAGGCGAGCAAAGGTGAAGTGAATTTGAGGGTTGAACAATGCTGGAACGTTGCAGAATTGACACAGATGGAATGAGACATTCGGAGAGGAGAAATCAAGGCAGGGGAGTTCCAATGCCTGTACCACTGGCCTGGGTGCAAGGTTGGAGCACTCTGACATCGAACCAGATTGGAGAAATTGAGAGAACTTCGGGCTGAGTGGTGAAATCTGGGCTCAGACCGAGTCGCTGGGCGGTGTGTTCTAGGTCTGGAGCTTTTTGCTGCAGCAGTGGTCGGGTCCTAGTGTGAGATACGATATGCTGTTTGGACAATTTAAACAATATACTGGAAAGACAGAGCATCGGGATCAGAGGCGAAAGCTAGTTTCGCTCGCTCTCTCGTGAAGGTGATGCCTCTCTCCATGGCAATCTATGAAGACTGCTCCCTGCCCACTAAAATGATGGACTGATACTAAGGCCTGGGCCTACTCTGGGCAGCTCTGGGGTTCAGATCTAAAGACTCATTTGGTTCGAAATGTTGTTGCTCACTTCTATTGTTTACATGATTTGTATTTTTCCCCCTTCTCTGCGCATCAGTTGTTGGTCTTTATTTTTACTTTTTTAATTAGGTTCCTTCTGGTTTCTTGCTTTGTGACTGCCTTTAAGCAAACAAATCTCATGGTTTTATAATTTATACATTCTATGATAATAAATGTACATTGAAATCTTTTAAATCTATTAGCACTAACTATTTCTGAAGTTTGAATCTTGTCTATTGTGCACCGAGAGTTTTGCCCCTTATTCATTTCCGTCTGGATTTACACAGATGACATGACTATATACTGAGCTTTGACTGTCATCCACAATATTAATGCAGTGAGGATTAAAGTCCAACTTCAACTTTTCATATATTGAATGGAAAGCAAAATAACAAGCCAAGAGATGTTGCAATAATATGATCTGAATCTAAAATGAATTTCACTAATTATTAAAATATCTTTATATCAAGAATAGTTTCTGTGCTTGTTAAAAACTATTCTTCATAGCAGAAACACAAAAGTGAGTTCAAACGGAGCATGCCCAAATAAGTTAACATAATCAGAATCAGAATCGGTTTAATATTTTATGCAATGCATAAAAACTATATATTAGAGATATTATATATATATATATATAAAGAGAGCAAAAATAGTGAGATGGCGTACATGGGATGGTTTATTGACCACTTAGAAATCTGATGGTGGAGGCAAAGAAGCTGTTCCTAAACATTGAGTGTACATCTTTAGGCTCCTGTACCACCTCCCTGATCGTAGCAATAAGAAGAGTGATGGTGGTCCTTAACGATGAATTCTGCCTTTTGAAGAAATCCTGGATGGTGAGGAGGCTTGTGCCTACAACCTTCTGCAGATTTTTCTGACTCTGTGCACTGGACCCTCCATATCAGTCAATGATGCAATCAGTTAGAGTGCTCTCCAGGTACTTCTGTAGAAATTTGCTAGAATGTTTGGTGACATACCAGGTCCCCTCAAATCCTCATGAAATATACCTCCCTGACATTCCTTCTATGTAATTGCATCAATATGCTGGGCTTAGGGGAGATCTTCAGAAATGTTGCCAACCAGGAAATTGAAACTGCTCACCTTTTCCACTGCTGATTACTTGATGAGAACTGTTGTTTGTTCCCTTGATTTCTCCTTGCTGAAGTCCACAACCAGTTCCTTGGTCATGCTGACTTACAGTGCCAACTTGTTGTTGCACACTGCTGTAAGCCTCCTTGTCACCATCTGAGATTCTGCCAACAGTTGTGTCATTGGCAAATTTATAGATGTCATTTGATTTGTAACTAGCCATGCAATCATGGGTGTAGACAGAGTATAGCAGTGGGTTAAACAGGCATCTTTGAGGTGTGCCAGCGTTGATTGTCAGCGAGGAGATGTACACAGTGAACAGATATATAAGTTTTGAAGCTTATTGATTCATACTGAGCGGATGATGGTGGTGAATGCTGAGCTGTAATCAATATGCAGCAGTCTGACATAAGTGTTGTTGTTGTCCAGATGGTCGAAGACCAAGTGCGGAGCTAGTGAGATTGCATCATATGTAGATCTATTGTAGTGGAAGGCAAACTACAGTGGGTCCAGGTCCTTACTTTGGCAGAGGTTAATTCTAGCCATGACCAACCACTCAAAGCACTTCACCATCCTGCTTTTCTTGGGCTCTGGTATGAATTTCGACCTTGTGCAGCAGGTGAACACCTCTGACTGCAGCAGTGAGAGATCGAAGATGTCCTTGAACACAGTGTTCAAATAATAACAGACAGTTTACTTTCTTGAAATTAAATCCAAACAAATGATTATCGCAAAATCATCTCCAGTCTGTTATCTACTTTATTACACTAAAAGTATTTCTTTCCTTATTGCATTAGGCTTTATAACTAATTGGAAACAGAAAATAGCCTTCATTGAAATGGACTGATGATGAATATAACATTTTCTTTGAAACCTATTACAACTTTAATACTAAAGTTGGCTGTATCCTTTGCTTGCACTGCCATCCATTTCTTTCAAGTTCCTCTTTAAAATAGATTCTTGGGGAAAGAAAATGTGCCCTTTTTACTGACCATGCCCTCCTATTTACCTTTCTTGCAACACCTGTAAACAGGTAAAACGGCAACATGCTTCCACTCCTGCTCCCTTTTAAGGCACTACAAGTTTATGCTCAACTGGTAGACCATGACAGAGGAGTGGAATTAGGCTATTCAGCCCACCCAGTCTGTTCTGCCATACCATCACTTTTTTACTTATTGTTCCTCTCAACCCCATTCTCCTGCCTTCTCCCTGTAACCTTTGACACCCTTACTAATCAAGAACCTATCTATCAACCTCTGCTTTAAATATACCCAATGACTTGGGTACCCTCAAATTCACCACCCTCTGGCTAAAGAAATTCCTCCCCATATCTGTTCTAAAGGGATGTCCTATATTGAGGCTGTGCCCTTTGGTCTCAGATTACTCCACATTCTCTCCACATCCACTCTATCTAGTGTTTCAGTATTAGATAGGTTTCAATGAGACAACGCACCCCCCCTCCAATTCTTCTAATCTCTAGAAAGCACAACCCCAGATCCATCAAACACTCCTCATACATTAACCTTTTCATTCCTGGGATCATTTTCATGAACCTCCTCTGGACCGTCTCCAATGCCTACACATCCTTTCTTAGATAAGGGCCCCAAAACTGCTCCCAATACTCCAAGTGCAGTCTGACCAATGCCTTATAAATCCTCAGTATTAAATCTTGCTTGTGTATTCTTGTCTTCTTAAAATGAATGCCAACATTGCATTTGCCTTCCTTACCACTGAGTCAACCTGAAAGTAAACCTTTTAGGAATCCTGCATGAGGACTCCGAAGTCCTTCTGCATCTCTGATTTCTGAATTTGGTCCCCATTTAGAAAATTGTTTACATTTTTATTCCTTCTACCAAAGTGCGTGTCCAAACACTTATCTGCACTGTATTCAATCTGCCATTTCTTGACCCTTTCTCCTAATCTGTCCTTCTATAGACTCCCTGCTTCTCAACTCTACCTGCCTCTCCACTTATTTTTGTATTGCTCATAAACTTGACCACAAAGCCATCAATTCCATCATCCAATTCATTGACTTACAATATGAGAAGAAGCCACAGTTGGACAATCACTCTAACATTGTAGAGGTGCAGACTCATCAATCCAATTACGGAGACAACAGGTCAAAGAATGAAGACTCAAGCTTACAGGTGCAACAGTGGCTGAATTCTCAACAGAGCAAATGTTCTTCAAAAGGTTTTTCCTTGTTTTGTAGGCAGAATCAGAATCAGGTTTAATATCACTGGTATATCTCATGAAATTTGTTGTTTTGCAGCAGCAGTACATTGCAATACATAATAAAAACAAACTATCAATTACAATAAGAAATATATTTTAAATAATTAAATTAAATAAGTAATGCAAAAAAGGAAAAAAGGTTGAGCTGGTATACATGGGTTCATTTTGCGCTCAGAAATCTGATGGGAGAAGGGAAGAAATTGTTCCTAAAACATTGAGTGTGTATCTAGAGACTCCTGTACCTCCTCTGTGATGGTAGCAATGAGAAGAGGGCATGTCCTAAGTGATGAGGGTCCTTAATGCCACCTTTTTGAGGCATTGCCTTCTGAAGATGCCCCCAGTGGTGGGGAGGCTACTGCCCATGATGGAGCTGGTTGAGTTCACTACTTTTTGCAGCTTTTTCTGATCCTGTGCAGTGGCCCCTCCATACCAGACAGTGAAGCAACCAGTTAGAATGCTCTCCACGATACATCTATAGAAATTTGCTGGAGTCTTCGGTATCACACCAAGCCGTGCCTTCTTTATAATTGCATCAAAATGAGAAACCCCATGCAAGTGTTAAATAGGGACAAAAATGAGATTTTTCTTCACCTCATTTTGCCCAAGTAATGCTCTACCATAAAGACAAAGTAAACAAAGAAGCCACAATTCATTTAGCATATTATTCACACCATATAAGGAAGTCAAGACCATTACATCTGGCGTGATTGTCATTTTCTGCAACACCAATCCAAAACCATCCATTACCTCCTACATATTATCTTCTCAATTAGAAACTTAGAGACTTTTCCTCAATAAAATATGTTGTTCACTTTGAAATACTACCTGTGGCATTGCTATATGAATTCCAGCACCTTCCTGCATAAATACATTCCCCTCTACCTTTCTACAGTTTCACTGACAATCTTAAATGATCAGCATTTGATATAGATTTCCCAAGCAAATTAAGTTACTCACACAACCTGTGCAATTGAAGCATTAGGATGGTGTTTTGTTACCTTTCCCGGTGTGGCACTTTTATCGGTATACTTTGGCAGGCATAAAGCTGAAGCACACCCCTTGTAATTGCATGGCTATATGTTTTGTTAGTGAAGTGTCATGAAAGTCATTTCTGAGTTTTTTTTTTAATGAGAGTCTCTATGTCAGATGTTGGGCCCATTTATTTCTGGCTCTAACATAAGCAATATAAATCTCAAAGTGCTTGAATAAATATATGCCACAGGCAAAAGGACTATCATTGAATGTCTGGAAACTCAGCCTTCACTAACAAGCTGAAGCAGGGTAAAACTGCAGAATTCCATGTACCAAAATTTTCACCAATAGAAGTTATAAAGATCACCAAGCTCACAATCTCTGAACTAGCAAAAAGTAGTTACGAGTTGAGAATTATGAGCTCATAATGTCTGAACTAGCAAAAGCAGTTATGGAGTTGAGAATTATGCAGACTGAACAATGGATGAGTATCACAGAGGAAAGTCTCTTACCAGCAGCATACAAAATAATAAAGTAATCAGCAATAGCATTGTGGATTGGATTGGAATAACAGTAAAACATTGTGAAGCAGTGAAAAAACATCAGAGTCATTGACTGTAAAATTGGCCTGTATAGCACAAATGTCAATTTGCTTCTGATTTCATCTACAAAAAGGCAGGCAGCTTTGTTTTGTGCAGCATTCAGAAGTTTAGTCAGTCCAGTAAGTCATCTATCACTCATGTAGACTGAGCAAATATTGATGTCAGTTGTCACTTGATGCCTTCAGGCAAGATGAACTTTGGCCATCCATCTATTGCCACATGTTAAGCACCTGTATAGAATTTGCTATTTATGAAGAAAAGCTCATTTTTCCACTTGCCCTACTTAAAAAGATCTTCGAAAGGGCAAATAAGGGAAAGAATGTTGCACATTTTCTTATTTTATTTTTTAAGTTTCAGAAGTCTCAAGGGCATGGCTTAAGATATGCTTACTTGGCCTAACATACTTGACTTAATAGTAAGGAATTTGGGAAAAAAAGATTAACATCAACTAGAAGGCCACACGAGTGAATCTGCAGATGCTGGAAATAAATAAAAACACAAAATGCTGGCAGAACTCAGCAGACCAGACAGCATCTATGGGAGGAGGTAGTGACGACGTTTCGGGCCGAAACCCTTCATCAGGAGTGAAGTAACATGAGATGGTCGGGGGGGGATAAAAAGTGGGGGGAGGGATGAAGTAGAGAGCTAGGAAGTGATAAGCTAAAGGGAAATGGGCTACGGGGAAGGTGGAGAATTATGGGAAGTAAAAGAGAAAGAAACATAGGGCTGGGGGGAGATTATAGTGAGGGGGGAAAAAGAGAGAGAAAGAGAACCAGACTAAAATTATAGGTAGGGATGGGGTAAGGAGGGGGGCAGGGGTATCAACGGAGGTCAGTGAGTTGGATGTTCATGCTGGCAGGAAGGAGGCTACCTAGGCGGGAGATAAGGTATTGCTCCATCGACCTGCGTGTGGCCTCATCGTGACGGTAGAGGAGGCCATGGACAGACATGTCGGAGTGGGAGTGGTCTGTGGAATTGAAGTGTGCGGCCACAGGGAGACCGAGGAGGACCGAGCGCCGGTGTTCAGCGAAATGGTCTCCCAGTCTGCGGTGGGTCTCCCCAAAGTATAAATGGCCACATCGGGAGCACCGGTTACAGTATATCATCCCAGTTGACTCGCAGGTGAAGTGGTGCCTCACCTGAAAGGACTGTCTGGGGCCTAGGATGGTGGTGAGGGAAGAAGTGTGGGGCCAGGTGTAGCACTTCTTCCGTTTGCAGGGATAAGTGCCTGGAGGGAGGTCAGTGGGGAGGGTGGGGGGGGGGGGATGAATGGACAAGGGCGTCGCGTAGCAAGTGATCCCTGTGGAAAGCCGAGAGTGGGGGTGAGGGGAAGATGCCACCTCCTACGGGATCCCACCCCACTCCCCTCCACCCCCACTCTCGTCTTTCCACAGGGATCGTTCCCTATGCGACTCCATTGTCCATTCATCTCCCCCATCCCTCCCCACCGACCTCCCTCCAGGCTGTTATCCCTGCAAACGGAAGAAGTGCTACACCTGCCCCACACTTCCCTCACCACCATCCCAGGCCCCAGACAGTCCTTTCAGGTGAGGCACCACTTCACCTGCGAGTCAACTGGGGTGATATACTGTATCTGGTGCTCCCGTTGTGGCCATTTATATATTGGGGAGACCCGCCGCAGACTGGGAGACCGTTTCGCCGAACACCGGCACTCGGTCCTCCAGCAGTGGCGGGATCTCCCTGTGGCTACACACTTCAATTCCACAGACCACTCCCACTCCGATATATCTGTCCATGGCCTCCTCTACTGTCAAGATGAGGCCACACGCAGGTCGATGGAGCAATACCTTATCTCCCGCCTAGGTAGCCTCCTACCTGCTGGCATGAATATTCAACTCACAGACCTCCGTTGATACCCCTGCCCCTCCCCCCTTACCCCATCCCTATCTATTATTTTAGTCTGGTTCTCTTTCTCTCTCTTTTTCCCCCCTCACTATAATCTCCCCCCCCCCCCAGCCCTACCTTTCTTTCTCTTTTATTTCCCATAATTCTCCACCTTCCCCAGCCCATTTCCCTTCAGCCTATCACTTCCCAGCTCTCTACTTTATCCCTCCCCCCACTTCTTATACCCCCTCGACCATCCCATGTTACTTCACTCCTGATGAAGGGTTTTGACCTGAAACGTCATCACTACCTCCTCCCATAGATGCTGTCTGGCCTGCTGAGTTCTGCCAGCATTTTGTGTTTTTATTAACATCAACTAGACCTAGTTTGTCAGAAAAACTTACCTGGTTCACTAATTTCCTTCAGAGGAGGAAATTTGCAGTTCTTGTCTGAATTGACCTTCATACATCATCAGAACTATTCCTTTTGGTTGACACATAAATGTCCTCTATAATGGCTAAACAAGCCACTCACTTGTACCATTACTGCTATTTCAGGCAAGGGAACAATAAAACTGGACAAACTGGCTGACATTGAAGTAAGCACCAAATATGGGCTCAACAAAACTATACCCAGCCCAGTGGACTTAGCAAAGTTTGGTGAATAAACTGGAAGAGAAGTTCTCTCTGGCCATGCAAAAGCTTCACATGGTTGTATTTACAGTCAATGGGCCAGACATGTCCATCATAATCCATGGATATTTCTTGTCCCACTGGCAGGACAGACTTACCAGATCTGATGGCACAGACAGGGGTGAGTGTATGTCTTTGAAAACATACCAAGTTTTCCCAAACCAGAAGTCATGGATGAACCAGGAGATTTGTAGTCTGCCCAGGGCTAGATCTGTGGCATTCAAAACTGGTGATCCAGAACCATACAAGAAATCCAGGTACAACCTACAGAATGCCATAATGAGAGCAAAAATTCAATTCTATGTGAAATTAGAGACACAATTGGAACACACAGCTGTGGCATGATTTACATGCCATTTCTTCCAGTAAGCATAAATGGCAGTGATGCTTCACTTCCTGATGTACTCAACTCTTTTTATCCACACTTTGAAAGGGAGAGTCATGCTACACCTGTGAAAATCCATACAGCTTCCAGTGACCCTGTGACCTCTGTCTTGGAGGGTGACGTCAAGACATCTCTCAAGTGGGTGAATCTTTGGAACATGTAAGGTCCCAAAGATGTACCTGGCTGAGTACTGAAAACTGTGCCAACCAAATGGCCGGTGTACACAAAGATATCCTTAACCTCTCACTGCTGTGGTGTTGGACTCTCACTTGCTTAGGGGCATCAATCATGCCTATGCCTAAGGAGAGCAGGCTGAGCTGCATCAATGACTATTGCTTGTAGTACTTGCATCTACCAGTGTGAAACATTTTGAGAGGTTGCTTTTGGCTATAATTAATTCCTGACCTACAGTGAAGAGCATACTGACTGGTTACATCACTACCTGATTTAGATGCTCCAATACATGAGTTATCAAGAGGCTGCAGAGGCTTGTTCCAGCTCAACCATCCCCACTGCTGAGGGCATCTTAAAGAGATGGTGACTTAAGAAGGTGGCATTTATTACTAAAGACCCTCACCATCCAAGGCCTCTTCTCACTGCTACCATCAGGGAGAAAGTATTAGGATCTGAATATCCACACTCAATGATTCAGAAACAGCTGAATGTTCCATGAACCTATGAATACTATTTTTAATTAGCTATTTATTTATTTTGTAATTTATAGTAATTTTATGTATGCCTTTGCATTTACTGCTGCTGCAAAACAACCAATTTCATGCATTAACTCCTCTCAGGCTTCCAGCTGGGTCCAGGTGTCAATTTTAACCGACAACTCTGCAATCTTCATCAGGGATGATGCCTAGGCATGTTTAGTATGGTGGTATATATACTTGACTTCCGTCGTCCTTCCCTCCTGATTGGTTAGTCCTCAATCAATCAGGATTTAGCTGTCCCACCTTGATTAAAATCATATTCCAGTTCTTACTTAGAGTGAGACCTTTCACTTTGTTGAAATTCTTATTCTCTAGTCTTACCTCATTGGCTTACTCCACCAGGCAGTCCCAAATCCAATTATTTAGGACTAACCAATCAGGAGGGACAGATGACAGATGCCCTTGGACTAGACTTCCCTAGACATCATCCCTGATGAAGATGGCAGAGTTTGTCATCAAAACATTAGTTAAAATTGACATTTGGATCTGGCTGGAAGCCCAAGAAGAGTTTATGTGTCATATGTGCCAGGACTGTACTGGATCCTTTTTAACCGATTTCACATCATGTAAGACAGTGATACAAAACCTAATTCTGATTCAGAAAAATCAATTAACATTATGTCAAAATGTATTTATGCCACATGTTAATTGATGGTGTTGCTTGAAATTAGTGTATCTTTTGGATCTTGAACAACGGTACAAGCCTAATATTATGCAATGAACCTATAGAAACCCCAGACATCTAACTGAGAAAAGATCAAAACATTGATTATTTCATTTAGATAATAAAATTTACATTTATTATCTTATAGTCAGAGTAAAACCCTTCATATGCTTGATAACATGAACTGGATTGTGTGCCTTAGTGATAAAATAAGATTTGAAATACAGCATGTGGAAGTTGCCCAGGAAACAGCCAAACATCTAGGAGTTTCCTGGCACTTCATTACTGAACAGATCTTATTGTCACATTCAGTTCCATGTCCAGGATCACCCAGAGTTATCCAATTCTTCAGTTCTGCCAGATCTTGTGTATCAATTGATTCGATCATACAAAGATCAACAGTCCGTTGAATATAAACCTACGAAATTTGTGTGTTGTCATTTTGTTGGTATAAAGGATGCATTGAGCTGGAAGACTATCAGAATTTAATGCTTCTGTTTTCTTTATGTTCTATTTTTGAACTCTAGTCAATTCAGGAGATGGAATAGACTACAGCCAGCAGAAAAGAGAAAATATTGGAGATCTGATTCAGGAGACTCTGGAGATCTTTGAGCTGTATGGAGGGGAAGATGCCTTCATTAACATCAAGTACATGATTCCAACGTATGAGTCATGCATTTATAATTGAATTAAATAAACCGGTTGAAGAAGTATGCTGCGTTAATTTATGTAACTGGGAATTTTGTAAATGCAAATGCATCAATTACACCATAAAATTAACTATAATTGTGTTCTTGTTTTCTTGATTATTCTTCAATACATGCCTCTCTGCATTGCATGTATGAATTTAAACTGCCACTGGACACAAACCTCAATCTCTCTGAACAATAAAAGTATTTACTTACATACCTGAATGATTGCTACTCTCTTTAGTTCATGATCAAGCTGATGTCATGGTCTAAAAATGTAACTTATTTATTAGGTGAATAGAAATATAGAAACATAGAAAACCTACAGCAAAGTACAGGCCCTTCAGCCCACAATGCTGTGCTGAACACATACTTACTTAAGTAATTACCTAGGCTTACCCATAGCCCTCTATTTTTCTAAGCTCCATATACCTATCCAGGAGTCTCTTAAAAGACCCTATCATGTCCGCCTCCATCACCATCACCGGTAGCTCATTCCATGCACTTATCACTCTGAATGATAAACTTACCCCTGACATTTCCTCTGTATCTACTTCTAAGCACCTTAAACCTGTGCCCTCCTGTGTTAGCCATTTCAGCCCTGGGAAAAAGCCTCTGACTATCCACACAATCAATGCCTCTCATCATCCTATATACCTCTACCAAGTCACCTCTTATCCTCCGCAGCTCCAAGGAGAAAAGGCCGAGTTCACTCAACCTAATCTCATAAGGCATGCTCCCCAATCCAGGCAACATCCTTGTAAATCTCCTCTGCACTCTTTCTATAGTTTCCACATCCTTCCTGTAGTGAGGTGACCAGAACTGAGCACAGTACTCCAAGTGGGGTCTGACAAGGGTCCTATATAGCTGGAACATAACCTTTTGGCTCTTAAACTCAATCTCATGGTTGATGTATGCCTTCTTAACCACAGAGTCAACCTGCACAGCAGCTTTGAGTGTCCTATGGACTCTATCCCAAGATCCCTCTGATCCTCTACATTGCCAAGAAACTCACCATTAATACTATATTCTGCCATCATAGTTGACCTACCAAAATGAACTACCTCATACTTATCTGGGTTGAACTCCATCTGCCACTTCTCAGCCCAATTTTGCATCCTATCAATGTCCTGCTGTAACCTCTGATAGCCCTCCACACTATTCATAACACCCCCAACCTTTGTGTCATCAGCAAATTTACTAACTCACCCCTCCACTTCCTCATCCAGGTCATTTATAAAAATCACAAAGAGTAGGGGTCCCAGAACAGATCCCTGAGGCACACCACTGGTCACTGACCTCCATGCAGAATATAACCAGTCTACAACCACTCTTCACCTTCTGTGCAGGCCAGTTCTGGATCCACAAATCAATGTCCCCTTGGATCCCATGCCTCCTTACTTTCTCAATAAGCCTTGCATGGGGTACCTTATCAAATGCCTTGCTGAAATCCATACACACTACATCTACTGCTCTACCTTCATCAATGTGTTTAATCACATCCTCAAAAAATTCAATCAAGCTCGTAAGGCACAACCTGCCTTTGACAAAGCCACGTTGACTATTCTGAATCATATTATGCCTCTCCAAAAGTTCACAAATCCTGCCTCTCAGAATCTTTTCCATCAACTTACCAATCACTGAAGAAAGACTCACTGATGTATAATTTCCTGGACTATCTCTACTCCCTTTCTTGAATAAGTGAACAACATCTGCAACCCACCAATCCTCTGGAACCTCTCCTGGCCCCTTTGATGATGTAAGGATCATTGCCAGAGGCTCAGCAAAAACCTCTCTCGCCTCCCACAGTAGCCTGGGGTACATCTCGCCCGGTCCTGGTGACTTATCCAACTTGATGCTTTCTGAAAGCTCCAGCACATCCTCTTTCCTAATATCTACATGCTCAAGCTTTTCAGTCTGCTATAAGTCATCCCTACAATCGCCAAGATCCTTTCCCTTAGTGAATACTGAAGCAAAGTATTCATTAAGTATCTTTGCTATCTCCTCCAGTTCCATACACACTTTTCCACTGTCACACTTGATTGGTCCTATTGTTTCACTTCTTATCCTTTTGCTCTTCACATGTTTGTAGAATGCCTTGGGGTTTTCTGTCATCCTGCTTGACAAGGCCTTCTCATGGCCCCTTCTGGCTCTCCTAATTTCATTCTTAAGCTCCTTCCTGCTAGCTTTATAATCTTCTAGATCTCTATCATTGCCTAATTTTTTGAACTTTTCGTAAGCTTTTCTTTTCTTCTTTACGACAGCCTTTGTACACCACAGTTTCTGTACCGTGCATAGAACCCCACACAAATATCCCTTGAACATTTGCCACATTTCTGCTGTACATTTCCCTGAGAACATCTGTTCCCAATTAATGCTTCCAGGTTCCTGCCTGATAGCTTCATGTTTCCCCTTACTCCAATTAAATGCTTTCCTAACTTGTCAGTTCCTATCACTACCCAATGCTATGGTAAAGGAGATAGAATTGTGATCACTATTTCCAAAATGCTCTCCCACTGAGAGACCTGACACCTGACCGGGTTCATTTCCCAACACCAGATCAAGTACAGCCTCGCCTCTTGTAGGCTTATCTACATATTGTGTCAGGAAACCTTCCTGAACACACCTAACAAACTCCACTCCATCTAAACCCCTTGCGCTAAGGAGATGTCAAACAATATCTGGGAAATTAAAATCTCCCACCATGACCACCTTGTTATTATTACACCTTTCCAGAATCTGTCTCGCTATCTGCTCCTCGATGTCCCTGTTAATATTGGGTGGTCTATAAAAAACACCCAGTAGTTATTGACCCCTTCTTGTTCCTAACTTCCACCCACAGAGACTCTGTAGTCAATCCTTCCACGTCTTTCTCCTTTTCTGCAGCCGTGACACTATCTCTGATCAGCAGTGCCACACCTCCACCTCTTTTGGCTCCCTCCCTGTTCGTTCTATAAAGCCTGCCAGTCTAAGTAACCATTCCTGCCCCTGAGCCACCCAAGTCTCTGTAATGGCCACAACATCATAGCTCCAAGTATTGATCCAGGGCTCTAAGCTCACCTGCTTTGTTCATGATGCTTCTTGCATTAAAACAGACACATCTCAAACTATTGGTCTGAACGCATCCCTTCTCTATCACCTGCCTATCCTCCCTCTCACACTGTCTCCAAACTTTCTCTATTTCTCTATCCCCTTCCTCCGTCACTTCAGTTCAGTTCCCACCTCCCAGCAATTCTAGTTTAAACTCTCCCCAATAGCCTTAGCAAACCTCCTTGCCAGGATATTGGTCCCCCTGGGATTCAAGAGCAACCCATCCTTTTTGTACAGGTTACGCCTGCCCCAAAAGAGGTCCCAATGATCCAGAAATCTGAATCCCTGCCCCCAATCTCTCAGTCATGCATTTATCCTCCACCTCAGTCTATTCCTATACTCACTGTCGTGTGGCACAGACAGTAATCCTGAGATGACTACCTTTGAGGTCCTGCTTCTTAACTTCCTTCCTAACTCCCTGTAGTCTGTTCTCAGGACCTCCCCCCTTTTCCTACCTCTGTCATTGGTACCAATATGTACCACACCCTCTGGATCCTCTCTTTCACCTCCTCACTTTCCCTGACCACCTGACCAGACGAAGGACATCGGGCTGCAACCCCAGTTCCCTAACCCAGTCCCTAAGGAGCTGCAGTTCAACGCACCTGGCGCAGATGTGGCTGTCCGGGAGGCTGGGAGTCTCACAGATTTCCAACATCTGACACCTGGTACAGAACACCGGCCTCACAGACATACTTACTGTCTCTATTCCTCACAGGTAACTTACCTTGCCTTGACCCAACATTGCCGAATCCTGAATGAGCCAAAACCCTTCCACTCTGCCTCAGATCACTCCTTCAATGACCGCTCCTTTGAGTACTAATCTGTTAAAAAAATTGTAGTGGCTTTTATGTACAACGGAGAGATGATTTTGACTTGTTTATTAAAATATAACTATCTTCTTGCCATCATTAAAATTTTTGAGATAAAATGGAGATGGTGGCTATTAAAAGTAAAGCAAATACATTTAGTCTCTTATAGGTGTAGAGTAGTATTTCTGTATTCCTGGTAAAACCCAAAATAGAATTGTGAAAAATACAATGTTTGATAAATCAAAAAATTTGATGTGTTGGCTTAAATTTATTTGATCTGCTGCCTCTCCAAACTTACACCGCTCCTCCTTTCATTTTCAGTGGCTACATCATTCCTTCATTCTGACTCTACCAATGCTGTGTAAATATTACACACTGAACAATCCTTGAAGCTCTCCACTCTGTGGCATCCCAAGATATTCTGTATTTTTACAAGGAAGCCCATTGTAAGATCAAGGAACAACACCTCATTTTTCATCCAGACACATTGCAGCCAGTAAAATTCTACAATGAAATCTCCAGCTTTGCACCTTCCTTCAGTTTTATTGCACCTGGCTACTTACACTTGTATTTCCTCTTCCCTTTTTGCTTAATGTGTATATTCTGGTCTGCTCACTTTACTTCATTAGGCCAAACTGTAACACAAGCAGACTTCACAACACTAGCAACACATTAAAGGAGTTTATCCATTCAGTGGCTGTCCTGTTTATCATTTCACCCTATTACAGACATGGTCTTTGCTCTATCCGTTTCTTCCATCTTTATCCCCACCCAAACCTTCTCTGTTAGTATATCAACCCTGATCTGAAACATTGTCTGGTTTCTCTTTCCACAGATGCTGATTGACTGAGTTCTTCCAGCAGTTCTATCTGTGTTTCCAATTCCAGCATCTGCTGCTTACTCTGTTTGCCATTTTCCTTGAATCATTTTGCTCTTCACCTTAGTTCCAAACTGTTTGAGGTTCCCTTCACAACTCCTGTCATTGGAGAAACTTTACTCTTATCTCAGAAATGCCATTCTGATTGGGTGGATATCTTTGTGGAAATGGCTTAAGTGGGAAGCTATTTTATAGAGTAATGATCAAAGGACGAACTGCCTGTTTCTGAGAAACTATTGCACTTCAGAGGATAATGGTATCACTTTTACTGCCTGAAGGTTACGTGTTTAACTTAACTTCCAGAATGACAGTTCTTTGGAGTACTGAGGCAGTGCTGCCAAGGTCTATCGAATAAGACGGTAAGCGACACTGTCAACTGTTTCGGTAAAAGATCCAATCATATTATTTGATTAAGAGATTACGCGCCCAAATTAACTTTAATCTCTCAATGATCATCTAAAACAAAAGGTCCAATCTTTCAGTGCAAGGTTGCTAAGCAGTTATGTTTTGTAATTATCCTGTGAAAGGACTTCATCAGCTAAAGCGATTTGGGACATCCTGAAGTCATCAAAGGTGCTATACAAATGTATGCACCTTACAATGCATTTTCAGTCTGGCAAAACTGCTGTATTATTATTTTTCTGTGTTTTCTATATTAAAATAAATACTGACATTTGTTCCAATGTGGGAAATTTACAAAATATATACTGTGGACAGCAACAAGTGAGGAGTACAATCAATGGGCTTATGTAAGTATATAAATCACAGAGCATAGTTTGAGACTTTACTAGGGCCAAGGGACAAATATAATAGCATTAAACTCACAAGTTGACATCTACTACTTCTGTATCACTGGAAAAAGTCCATTTCACCAAAATTGTTGTAACTAGGGAGGAGGACAAGATTTGTGATACCTGTTGAACAGAATGCGGATAGAAATTTATTAGTTAGAGTTGTGGAAATACAAGTACATCCAGGGATAATAGATTATTCCCTTTTAGAGCGCAATATTGTGTTCTTTCACATCAGTTGTCCATTCCTAGATGCCCTTGTAAAGGTGATAATGTTCAGGTTTATTTGCCAAGATTAAACTTAAGTGAAATTTCTTGCAGTAGCATATTCTATAACCTTTCTGATCAGAAATCATGCATCCTGCAAGTTGTTGGAAGGTTAAGGTAACACTGGTACAGGATGGGAAATGGGAAACTGGCATCCTAGTGGCAGAAACAACAGCTTATCTCCTTAACTAATGAGATTTAGGGATCGAGAAAGATTTGAACATCAGAGGGTGAATTAGAATCTAATCAGGGACAAGGAAAAATAAATACGAAAGAAAGGTTTATTTAAAACAAAATAAATTGAAAAGCTGGATAACCACAGAATTTACATTTAAAATTTTATACATTTGCCATAGTTTGTTATTTATCCGAATAAGATTCTGCAATTTAATTTGTTCTTGTCTCAAGATGTTTGGCATTGCAGGAGTCTTAATCTTGACATTGAGATGGGAGTGACAATTAATGTACAACTACAGCAAGTTATGGGAACTCAGATGAGTACTGTTAGTGAGCTGCAGTTTTCAAGCTTAACAGAATCTAGAGCTAGGGAGTGTAGAGGGGAATCCAGAACTAGGAGGTATAGGAGGGGAATTTCAGCAGTCCTGCCGAAGGGTTTCAGCCCAAAATATCGACTTTACTCTTTTCCATAGATGATGCCTGGCCTGCTGAGTTCCTCCAGCATTTTGTGTGTGTTGCTCAGATTACCAGCATCTGCAGATTTTCTTTTGTTTTAGGACTAGGAGGTACTGTTTCAGAATAAGAGATTGCTCATTGGAGGTCATGAGTGGTTTTAAATCCTTTAACCAAAGAGCAATGGAAACAGTCTTTGAATATGTCAAGGAACTGGAGCGGGAACGCCAAAAGTTTTTTCAGATATATAAAGAGTAAAAGAGAGGCAAGAGTGGATATTGGACTGCTGGAAAGGTAGTTATGGGGAACAGGGAAATAGCAGATAAACTAAATAAGTATCTTGCATTATTCTTCACTGTGGAAGACACTGGCAGTATACTGGAAGTTCAAGAGTGTCAGGCAGAAAAGAGTGTGCAGTTGCTATTGCAGGTGTTTTGGAAATTGAAAGATCTGAAGTTAGATAATTTTTCTGGATCAGATGGACTACACCATAGGGTTCCGAACGATGTCATTGAAGAGATTGTGGAGGTATTAGTAAAAGTCTTTCAAGAATCACTACATTCTGGCATGGTTCAGGAGGACTGGAAAATTGAAAGTATCACTCCACTCTTTCAGAAGGGAGGGTAGCTTCCCAGTGGTTGGGAAGATGTTGGAGTTGATTGTTAAGGATGTGATTTTGGGGTGCTTGGAGGCACGTGATAAAACAAGCCAAAGTCAACATGATTTCCTCGTGGGAAAAACTTGACAGGCAAATCTCTTGGAATTTGTGGAGGAAATAACAAGCAGAATAGACAAAGGAAAATCAATGCATGTTGTACACTTGGATTTTCAGAAGGCCTTTGACTAGATTTAGTTGGCACTAACTGAAGTTCAGCGACAATTTGCTGGTGGCCAATGAAACAAAGACAGCAACTAAAAACTTTGCTATTCACACTTTTTCTGGTAAATAATCGTTGCCAACAGTGACCTGTGGCTTTCCTGTCAGAGTTGAGCTGAATCACATGTGATTTGACATTTTTGGTATTTTTGTGGTGTGGGATGAGGTCTCAGAAGGGCAAGATAGTTGCAGCTTGTCCAAGCCATAGATGCTGGAGTGGATTTGGATGCAATTTGATGCAGTAGAGGTGAGGTGAAGTCAAGGTAAGATCTGAGGCTTGATCAATTTAAGAACCGAGCTGAATTTGAAAGTTTGGGTACTGGCTGAGTCGAGGCAGTGGAGCCCAAGCCCAAGGGCATATGGAACTAGCAGAGAGTAAAGAACAATCTGAGGTTTGAGTGACTTAAGCGCTGGGCAAGATTTAATTGGTCAAGGTGTCAGGGTCAGAGGAAAGGGATGGTCCAGTTTAGCAGGCTGTTCCGCGGGTTTGCTCATCTCTGTGCTGGGCTGAGGCTGTGGTCTGTGACTAGTGAACTTGTAGATCAGCGGCAGTGAGCGGGCTTCGTGAACTTCAGTTTTATTGTTTGCATGATTCTTTTTCTCTTTGGGTGTTTGCTGGTCTTCTTTTGATGATGGCTGCCTGTAAGGAGATGAATCTCAATGTTGTATAAAATACATGTACTTTGATAATAAATGTACTTTGAACTCTAACAAGGTGCTGACCATGAGGCTCTTTAACAAGATAAGAGACCATGGTCTTTTAAGAAAGTTACTAGCATGGGTAGAGCATTGGCTGATTGACAGGAGACAAATAAATGGGGCCTTTTCTGATTCGAGTGGTGTTCTGCAGGGGTAAGTATTGTGACCGCATCTTTTCCCTAATATATCAACGGTTTGGATGACAATATTAATAGCTTTGTGGCCAAATTTGCAGATGATACAAAGATAGCCGGAGGGGCAGGTAGTGTTAAGGAAGCAAGGATGTGGCTGAAGGACTTAAATTAGGAGAACAAGCAAAGTGGCAAATGGTATACAGTGTCAGGAAATGTATGGTCATGCACTTTGGTAGAAGGAATAAAAGCAAAGACTATTTTCTGAAATGGGAGAAATTCAAAAATTCAATGTGCAAAAGGACTTGGGAGACCTTGTGCAAGATTCCCTGAAGGTTAATTTTCAGGTTGAGTCGGTGTTGAGGAAGTCAAATGCAATGTTAGTATTCATTCAAGAGGACTAAAAAGCATTATAAAAGCAAGGATGTAATACTGAGGTATTGGTGAGGCTTGACTTGCAGGATTATGAACAGTTTTGGGCCCCTTATTTAAGAAACGATGTGCTGACATCAGAGGAGGTTCAGAGGAGGTTCATGGGAATGATTCTGGGAGTGAAAGGCTTATTGTCTGAGGAGTGATTGATGTCTCTGGGCCTTTATTTTCTGGAATTTAGAAGAATGGTGGGGGGGGGGGATCCTATCAAATGTTGAAAGAACTAGATAGAGTGGATGTGGAGGGGGTGTTTCCTATGGTGGGGGAGTCTAGGACCAGAGGACACAGCCTCAGAATAGAGGGACGTCCAATAAGAATGGAGATGAGGAAGGCTTTCTTTAGGGAGAGAGTTGTGAATGTGGAGGCCAGATCACTGGGTCTTTTTAAGGTGTAGGTCGAGAGGTTCTTGATTAGTCAGGGCGTGAAAGCAGGAGAATGGGGAGATCAGCCATGATGAAACAGTGGAGCAGACTCGATGGGCCAAATGACCTAATTCTGCTCCTATGTCTTATGGAGTGTATTCAAGACCAATACAGATAGATTTTTGGACTAGTTCTATGGGGAATAAGAGGGAAAGTAAATATGAGGCCAAAATTAAATCGGTCATGATTTTATTGATTGTCAGAACAAGCTTACTAGAGTTTCTAGCCTGCTGCTGTTCCTTACTTCGTTATGCCACAAATCACCCAGAAACTTGTGTTGATTTATACTTCCTGGGCAATTCCTCCTTCACTGCAAATTGTCTATTGATTTATAGAATTATGATGATGAAAGTTGTTAATTTTGGTATAAACTTTGTAATAAAATCTAGCTGAGTATTTGCATCTTATTTGCATCTTGATCAGGTTTAACTGATGGCAAGGATAATCCAGTGTTATGTGGTGATTGAGTAAGGGAAAGGATGAAATAAGATCAGAAGGACCTGGGAAATAGAAACAGGAATGGGCCGTTTGGTTGTGTGCACCTGCTCTGAAATCCAACAAGATCACTGCTGATCCTTTACCTCAGTGCCACTTTCTTATAATAACCCCATATTTCTTCATTCCTAAACATCCAAAAATCTATCAATCTCTGTCTTGCACATGCCTCAGTCCTCTAGGATATACAATTTCAAACTGTTACCAATCTTGAGCAATTAACATTTTTCTCCCTTCAGTCCTGAGTGGCTGACAAGTTATTTTGAAATGTGACTTCTGGTTTGAGAAACATTCTCATGGAAACATTATCCCTGCATATGCCTTATAAAGGTTCAATAATACACCTCCTAAACCCTGTGGAGTATATACCCAATCTGCAAAATCTCATTTCATGGGACAATCCTCTCATCCCAGGAACCTTCTCTATACTTCCTCTCTCAAGTATGTCCTTTTCTTGAAAGTGAGATTGGACCTGTTATTATATTCCAAATGTGGTCTTTCCATATACAATTTCAGTAAGATCTTGTTACCTTTGTACTTGAATCTTCTTGCAATAAAGGCTAACATATTGTTGGTGTTCCTAATGGTTTTTGAACACTAACACCTTCAATCTCTCACTTTTTTTTACAAAAATAAATGATCTCACATTTCAAAACAGGATATGCCTTTTGCCATGTTCCTGCTCATTCACTTAGCCTGCTTATATCCATCCGAAGTCCCTCTGCATCCCAGATTTGTATAATCAGCTAACTTGGACATGTTCCACTTAAATCCATCATTCAAATCAGTGATAAACATAGATTTTGGGTCCCCACCACAGAAAACTGCCGCATTCCATTAGCTACAGCCATTCAGCCCAAAAATTACTACCCTATTACTACAATCCTCTTGCCTCACAGTATCTCATCCTCAATTCTTGTGCTCTAATTTTGTGTAGTAATTTCTTGCATCTCTTTTGTTATGCCTTTCTGAAGGATGTCCTAATATATCTCATCCGTTGGTTCCCCTTTATCTATTCTGTTAGTTACAACCATAAGGAAACTTTTAACTGATTTGTCAAATATGACTTCACTTTTGTAAGTTTTTATTATTTTCTAAGTGTCCTGTTACCAATTTCTGGATACTAGACTGATGCATTTTTCTGTGACTAATACCAGGCTAATTGGTCTGCAGGTCCATGTTTCTTCCCTCCTTCTTTTATGGCGTTATATTTCCTACCTTTCACTCTGTAAAGAGATGTGCACATCTGTGGAGGAGATAATGAATGTTTAGGACAGTTGAGAAGAGGACCATCAAATTATTCTCTTTAAGCCCATAAAATAGAGGAACAAAATTAGGCCCATTAAGTCTGCTCCTCCATTTGATCATGGCTGCTCTATTTTCCCTCTTAAACCTATTCTCCTGCTTTCTCCCCATAACCTTTGATGCCTTTACTAATCAAAAATCTATCAACTTCCCAATGACTTGGCCTCCACAGCCATCTGTGGCAATGAATTCCACAGATTCACCACCCTCTGGATAGAGAAATTCCTCCTTATTTCTGTTCTAAAGGGACGTTCTTGTATTATGAGCTGCGCCCTCTGGTACAAGACTCTCCCAGTAACTGAAACATCCTCTGTATGCCCACTCTATCTAGGCCTTTCGATAATCAGTTGGTTTCAGTGAGATCCCCATCATTCTTCTGAACTCCATCACATGCAGCCCAAGAGCCGTCAAATACTTTTCATATGTTAACCTTTTATTCCTGAGGTCCTTCTCATAAACCTCCTCTCGACCCTCATCAATACCAGTGCATCTTAGATATACGGCCCAAAACTACTCTGAAAACTCCACTTGTGGTTTGACTAATGCTTGATAGAGCCTCGGCATTACATCCTTACTTTTACATTCTCAACCTCTCGAAATGAATGCTTACATTGTATTTGCCTTCCTTTTTTCTGACACAATCTACAAGTTAACCTTTAAAATCCTGCTCTATATTCCCAAGTCCCTTTGCACCTCTATTTCTGAATTTGCTCCCCATTTAGAAAATACACCTTCATTTCTTCAACTAAAGTACATGACCATATGCTTCCCTACGCTGTATTCCATTTGTCAATTCCTTGCCCATTCTTCTAATATGTCCAAGTCCTTCTGTGGATTCCCTGCTTCCTTAACACTACATACCCTTCCACTTACCTTTGAATGATTTGCAAACCTGGCCACAAAGGCATCAATCCCGTCATCCAGATCATTAGTGCATAAGGTGAAAAGCAGTGGACCCAACACCCACACCTGCAGAACACCACTAGTCACTAGCAGGCAACCAGAAAGGGCCCACTTTATTCCCACTCTTTGTCTCCTACCAGCCAGCCAAACTTTTGTCCATGCTAGTACCATGGTTTCATATCTTGTTCAGCAGCATCATGTGTAGCATCTTATCAAAGGTCTTCTAAAAGTAAAAGAGATCCATTGACTCTCCTTTGTCAATCCTGCTTGTTGTTTCCTCAAAGAATTCTAACTGATCTGTCAGGTAAAAATTCCCTTTCAGAAAACCATACTGACTTTGGCCTATTTTTACCCCAAAACTTCATCTTTAATAAAGCACTCTAACATCTTGACAAACCAAATTTAGCTAACTAGCTAAATTTCCTGTCTTTTTTTCCCACCTTTCTTTAAGAGTGGAGTGACATTTGCAATTTTCCAGTCCTCCAGAACCATTCTAGTATCTGGTGATTCTTGAAAGATCATTACTAGCACCTCCATAATCTCCTCAGCCACCTCTTTCAGACTCCTGGGATGGAACCGATCTGGTCCAGTTGATCAAGTACCTTCTCCTTAACAATAGGGACTACACTCACTTCTGTCCCCTGGAGCTCTTGAATTTCTCTTCCACACAGGAGACCAATGCAAAACATTTATTCGGTTCTTCCACCATTTCATTGTTCCTCATTACTAACTCTCCAGCATTATTTTCCAGCAGTCAAATGTCCATTCTTCCCTCTTTTTATTTTTTATATGTCTGAAAAACCTTTTGGTATCCTCTTTTATACCTTTATATTTCATCTTTTCCCTCCTTATTGCCTTTTTAGTTGTCTTCTGTTGTTTTTTAAGTTTCCTAATCCTCTAACTTCCCATTAATTTTTGCTACATTGTATGCTCTCTCTTTTGCTTTTCTGCTGTCTTTGACTTACCTTGTCAACCACAGCGGCCTCATCCTGCCGAAAGAATGCTGCTTCTTCTTTGGGATGAACCAATCCTGCATTTTCTTAACTTTCCCCAGAGACTCCAATTGCTGCTCTACCACCATCCATGCCCTTCAAATCAACTTTGGCCATCCTCCTCTCTCATGCTTCTGTAGTTACCTTTACTCAACCATAATACTGATAGTGTTAGCTTCTGTGTTTCAAACTTCAGGGTGAATTCTATCATATCATGCTCACTGCCTCCTCATGACTCCTTTGCCTTAAGTTCCTTAATCAAATCTGCTTCATTAAACAGCATGCAGTTCAGGCTTGCTTTTCCATAGTGGGCTCAACCACAAGCTGCTCTAAAAGGGCATCTCTTAGACATTCTACAAATTCTCTGTCTGGGGATCCAGTACCAGCTAATTCTCCCAATCTACCTGAATATTGAAATCCCCCATGACCATTTTAAATTGTCTTTTTCACAGATCTTTTCTATCTCCCATTATAATTCGTATCCCACATTCTGGCTACTATTCAAAAGCCTGTATATATCTCCCATAAGGGTATTTTTACCCTTACAGTTTCTTAACTCTACCCACAAGGATTATATACCTCTTGATCCTATGTCACTTCTTTCTAAGGATTTGATTTCATTTTTACCAACAGAGCCAACCCTCTGCCCACCTGCCTGTCCTTTTGATACAATGTATCCTTGGATGTTTAGCTTCCAGTTGTGATCTTGTGATGACCACAACATCATATCTGCCAATTTCTAACTGCGCTACAACATCAAATACCTTATTTCATATACTGTGTGCTTTCAAATATAACACCTTCAGTCCTGTATTCGCTACCTTTCTTTTCAATTTTGTCTCCATGTTGCCTGAAGTTAAATTCTTTATTTCTTTCTAAACTTTTTGTCTTAACCCTAATACTGATAGTTTTAGTAATCCCTGTTACACTCTCCTTCCTTTTCATACTCTTCCAAGCTGTTGAACCCACCCCCACCCGCATTATTTACAAACATAGTTTAAAGCCCCATCCACTGCCATAGTTATTCATTTCACCAGGACTCTAGTCCCAGCATGGTTCCATTGGAACAGCTCCCTCCTTCCCCAATACTGGTGTCAATGTCCCACAAATTCAAACCCACTCCTTCTGCACCAAACATTGAGCCATGCATTTAACTCTCTGATTTGTTTACCTGATACCAAGTTGTATGTGACTCGGGTTACAGTCCAGACATTACATTATCTTTTTGGTTCTGCATTTTAATTTATTTCCTAGCTGCTCAAATTCCCGCAGCAGAAGCTCTTTCCTAGTTCTTTCTGAGTAGTGGTATCCATGTGGATCTTGACAACTGGATCTTTCCCCACCCACTCCAGTTTCTTTTGCAGGTCAAATAAGATGTCCCAATCCCAGGCACCAGACAGACAACACAACCTTTTGAACTCTTGCTCCTTCCAATAGAGAATTGTACCTATTCCCTTAACTGTATTATCTACAATTTCAACTACATTTCTCTTCGCTCCCCCCTCTTGAATGACTCTCTGAACCAAGGTGTCACAGTCTGGTTGCTAATCCTTCCTATAGCCCCTACTCGTATTTTCAGAGGGAGCTGTTGGGCAATCTCAAGGGCTGAGGCTCCTCCAGTGCTACCTCTTGGATCACCCTACCTGCTTTACTCACAGTTACACCCTCTTGTCCCTGGCCACAGCCAGAATTTGTAGTAGTCCATCTAATGGGTGTGACTTCTTCCTGAAGCATAGTGTTTATTTAACTCTCCCCCTCCCTGATTCATCACAGTGTTTGAAGCTCAGATTCCAGGTCAACCCCTTTGAGCCTGAGTTCATGGAGCAGCCAACACTTGCTGCAGATGTGGTCATCGAGAGACTCAGTTGGGGCTATCACCTCCCACATCATACAGCTGCATCTCTTCACCAGATCCTGCATTCTTACTTCACTTCGTTAGTTGTAATTTGGCATCCTTTTAGCTAACTAATATAGATATAACCTACCCCTTCTTCACCTGTGCCTCCTTCCTGAAACCTTTCAAACCAAAGCGTCAGACCTCAGACTCCTACACTGGCCCATTCATGCAATGACCTATTGAAAAGGGCCTCCAGGACCCGGACCCCTGCCTCTTATTGCCAAAGCCTCTTGAGCTTAACTGAAGACACAATGGCTACTTCCACAATGGCCGCTCCAGTTAAACCTCACTTCCTTTTATTGGCCCAAGTGAAAGACATTCAACAAAACTTTCTTTTTTCAGTGGTTCTTGTTGTCACACAGATCTCCTTTTCCTGAGGAAGCATCTCAGGTAATTTGATTGCCAATCAAATGGGCTACTTTGCTTGGATGGTATTAAGCTTGTTAGAGTTGCACTCATCAGGTAAGTGTAAAGTATTCCATCAGGCTGCTAACTTGAGCCTTGTCGAATGTGGAAAGGCCATGTTGAGAGGTGAGTCACTCACTGCAGGTTAACAAACTTCCTGCATGGTCTTGTTGCCTTGGTATCTATGTGCTAGTGCATTACAGGTAATAGTAAGTATCACCATCACCTGTAGTGGTTGAGTAAAAGAGAATTTGAAGATCAAGTCTTCAGATCTGCCAGAAAACTCTGTGATCCCACCCTCCCTATCTGCTTCTGAGACCCACAGCAGGCACCTCAGGACACTGGGAAAGTACCACCAGTTCTCTAGGTTGGCTGGAACTGAATTCAGTGTCTTCTCCAAAGCACTTCCAGTATGCAGGCTGAAGTTACTCAGTCTGTAATTGCCAGGGACAGAAAAGGAGTGTCAAAGTTGTGCACAAAACCTCCTTGGAAAAAAGCAACATCCCCACAGAGTACTGGGAACCTTTGTCTCATGATCGTTATGATCTCATTAGTAATGGCGCTAAACAGCGACTCCTTTGCTTGCATCTTTGGAAACAGTTCTATTTCTATCTTTAATATCTTTATTTTTTCCTTTCTGGGTTCTTTTGAAGACCCTGACCTGGAGTTACACGCTGACTTCGGTTCTTTGCAGGAATGGGACCCATTCTCAGGGTTTCAGGACTGCCCTTTTTCTCAGCAGGCCAAGGGTTAGGCCTGAGAGTCCAGCTCGGATTTGGAAGCCTAAGATCTCAGGCCTCTGGAGATGGGTGGATCGAGGGTCAATGTCATGACAGGAGACCCGTGTGTCATCGGGGGGGAGTCAGAAAATCCACTGCTATGTGCCCAAAGACCCGGGATCTTTGCGATGTTTGGGAACAGAGCTCGGAAAAAGCTACTTAACGGACTTTTAACTTTGTAAACCAATGAGTTGCTTGTTATGTCTCCCCACTCGCTGGGAAAATGAAGACACCTCCCTCTCCCATATTAGGGAGGGAGAGAACCTGTGGCATGTCAAATGCTGGGTGAAACGCTAGGTCTTTGGGGTAACTGCAAGTCTGTGTCTTTGCTATAGCTTTGCTCACACTTGAGTGCTCGGTGGCAGTGCTGATGCTTTTTTTTGCCGGTGGGGGCAGGGAGTATTGTTGCTCACTGCCGCTTATGCACAGGAGGGAGGAGAGCTGGGGGGGGTCGTCTTTGGGGTTCTTACGTTTAACTGTCATTCATTCTTTGGGGCACTTCTCTGTTTTCGTGGATGTTTGTGAAGAAAAAGCATTTCAGGATGCATATTCTATACATTTCTCTGACATTAAATTGGACCTTTGAACCTCACAGAGGAGAAGGAGCATTCAGGATGGCCTTGAAAGCTTTGAGCCAATGCATTGAGACCACACAGAAGCTGTGCAAAAGCAGCAGCATGAGCTCACCACCTCACGTGCTGCCAGGCACCTTCTGTCCCTTCTGCCTGAGGGATGGTCTGCTGGTTCCATGATCTATCACCCCTAAGAAATGACAAAACTGGAGTGGGAGCCAATTACCCTCGATGCAATGGGATTGCCTCAGAAGAGGAATGCATTTATTCTGGTGACACAAGCTGATTTTGGTCAATGGTGATCCTCCAGGATGGTTATGCCATTGCACGTCAAAGGAAGTGATGAGACCCTTTTGTCAGAGATAGTGTGTCACAGGTACTATTTGCTACTTACTGACAATAGCTGAATGTTCTTCTTGCTGTATGCTGAGGAGCTGTGAATATGATTGTGCAATTATTAGAAAGCACTCCCACTTCTGACCATTTGCTATGGCATCTTTTGTATTCCCATGATGTGACAGAGATAGAGTCATAGAGATACACAACATGGAAATAGGTCCTTCTGCACATCCTAACCATCGAGCGTCCATTTACACTAATCATATATTAATTCCATTTTTTATTCTCCCCACATTCTCATGAGCTCTAGTCCACTACTCACTAATATACTCTGGTATATACTTCTATACTTACCAACCCACACATCTTTGGGATGTGGGAGGAAACTGGAGTACATGGATGGTGGGGGAACCACACAGTCTCTTAGATGAGCTGAGGTCAGGATGGAAATCAGGCTTTTGGCATTGTGAGGCATGAGCTCTTCCAATGGTGGCACTGTGCCTCCCCATACACATCCATCTGAACGGGAGAGTGAAATGGCCCCATCCTGTCAGAATGGAATTGAACTGCTGAATATTTCTTTTTAGCTCTAAACGTTTTTGAAACTGTTTTTTTAATATTCTAAAGCATTCATAAATATTTTTATTTATTGTACTTAGAGATACAGTGTAGTACAAGCCCACGCACCCCAACAAGCCACATTGCCCAACAATCCACCAATTTAACACCAGCCCAATCCACATGATAATTTACAATGAGCAGTTAACTTACTAACTCTGAACATCTCCTGGAGCACCTGAAGGAGAACCACTCAGCTCACGGGGAGAACATACAAACTCCTTACAGATGATAGTGGAATTGAACTCCAAACTCCGGAACACCCCAAGCTGTAATAGTGTTGTGCTAACTGTTACACTACTGTGGGACCCTAATATATAGAACATTTCTAGAAAAGTCTTAGAAAATGTTTTCTTAAATATATATCAGTTGTTTTGGTATATGAGAAAATTTGTTTCAGGAAGAGTTGATACACTGTATTTATTGTTTGTCTGCTGTATGTTTATTGAATTCAATAATCTTAATAAAGTCCATCAAGAGGCCCTGGACTATTACTGGGTAAAAAGTTATGTCGGATGAGTTAGTAAATTTAGATTCTGTAAGAATAAGAATCCATACTTGCTGTACATTTAAGATGGTCTAAAGAACTGGTCGTTCTTCTTGCTGCTTGGACATTGGGGAAGCTGCCAATGTAATCAAGGACCTCTCCTATCCCAGTCATTCTCTCTTCTCCCCTCTCCCATCAAGCAGAAGATTCAAAAACTTGAAAGCACATACCACCCTCATGGACTGCTTCCTATCCCACTGTTCTATTTATTTAGAGATATACCATTATGAGACTCTTGAACAGAACGTTAAATTTAAAGACTTGACCTCCCAATCTGCCTTGTCATAGTCCTTGCATCCTGCACTGCATTTTCCCTGGAAATGCAGCACCATATTCCAAATTCTGTTTTCAGTTTAATACCTTTATGTACTAATGTATGGCATGATCTGCCTGCATGGCATGCAAACAAGAATTCTGCACTATACCTTGGTACACATGACAGTTGTAAACCAATGCACCAAATATGATATAAATATCAGCAGGAATGGTCCATTTGGTCTTTCATTTCTACTCTGCCATTAAGTAAGATTGTAGGTGATCTTTTGTCTCCTTCCTGCCCTAACCTTGTTTCCCTGAACTCTTTAATATCTAAAAACCTATCAATCTCAGTCTTAAATATAGACAACATTTGTGACTGAAAAGCCCTCCAAATGTTCATGGCTCTTTGACATAGCATCTCCTTCTCAAGAGGGAGTAGAGAATCTTCCTGTGGGATTTTGCCACAAAATTGGTGGGTTGAAAGACTTAGGGCAGGGGTGTCAAACTCATTTTAGGTCACGGGCCGGATTGAGCAAAATGCAGCTTCATGCGGGCCGGATCAGTCGGACGCATGCGAACGCAGCTTTCGTTGCCTCCGTTTTTTCAGCCTGCTCTCATGTGTCTCAGTCTCTGCTATAACTACAAAGTGTTTCACTTTACAAATTCCGTTTCTTATGAAGAAGACTGCCGAGCAAGACTGCCGAATAAACACTAAAAACCCTGAAAACCTGGTACCTGAATAAACTCAGCATTAGCCATATCATACGCCATAGGCGCTTTGATTACTGGGGCCAGCTTTAATAGTAATTAGATATTATCTCGTGGGCCAAAGGTAATTCCACCGTGGGCCGGATTTGGCCCGCGGGCCTTGAGTTTGACATATATGACTTAGGGTCTGGTTGTCCATCAGGAGCAGTGGAGGAGAGTGGCAGAGAGTGAAAGTATGGTTGGGATGATGGGAGTAAAAATCCAAAGGAATATTTGTAGAATCTTCCAGCTTGTGCAAAGTAATGAAACGCATTTGAAAAGCTTTGTGACTTGACTAATTACCACCCACCTCTCCACACCATCATTATCACCAAGAACACATCTTCAATCATTTTAATTACCCAGAAAAGCTGGCCTTCATTGTTGCAAAGGATGTAAATAATAGATTTTGCTGCTAAAATAAGAATAAGGCTTTGCCACAGGAAACCTGGGTACATTTCCTCCAAATACTCCAACTATGAATAACGAGCCTCCACCATCCTCACTGAGCCAGCACCACTTTCATTTCCATTATTCAGTTTCAAGAGGTCTCCCATTTTATCACAGACTTTCATCCTTCTACCCCTGCTGTTCTCTGCAATATAAAATATGATTTCTAACCTCTTACTGCTGACAAAAGTTTGTCAGTCATTTGCACTGCTTCTCTACAAAGGTGTTACCTGACCTGCTGAATATTTCAACATTTTCTGTTTATAATGTAGGGTAATGTAATTGGTGGAAATTACATAATTCACAATCACCATCTTGGAGTTAGGGTTCACTTTAAGAGGCTGGACCAACGTGATAACATAAGTAAAGTACTGTTACTGTACTTCGTGTTCAGTGTTTGGAGTACAATAAATGAGTTGTTACAGTTTTTCTTAAATATAAAATGGCTTACTCTGTTTTATTTGCAAAAACCTACATGGTCTAGGGCAGTGGTTCCCAACCCTTTTTTTGGCCATGCCCCACCTAATCACCTCTAAAATCCTGATGCCCCCTGTGGTGATATATAATTCTTATTATTCAAAAAGTGAACTCCTATTCACCTGGAGGAAGCCTAAAAGACCATTAACTTGGTTTAAACAAGCTTCCAAAGAACATGGCATTCATGAAAGAGAAAAATAAAAGAACCAAAGGACTGTTAAAGTTCTGAGGAAGAAATTACTAAGAAATTGTAAAAAAAAGAACATTAAGTGATATTAAAATAATAATAATAAATAAATAAAACAATGCCGATTCGTTTCTACAGCATACAAAGACAGATACACCGTTTAAAAGAGATGACGCAATGTACACACCTTCACATCACCAAGAACCGAAAGCTACTGCAAAAAGCAGCATTGGCGCGACCTCGTACGAGTTTCTTACGCGTTTGGACTTGTTCATTCGTTCCTTCCTACATCAGTTAATTCATTAATTTAATTATGAAAGCCATTTGATGGTTGTAATGATGGTGATACACTATATATACAGTACATACGCAATTACACATGTACATACAAGTATTTTTATGTATGCATACTGTATATACACATATGTATTAACTCGCACACACACTCATACTCACACAGACTTACTAGAAAAAATTCACTGTTAATAACTCATTCTCGAATTGCCCCCCTTAAAAATCAAATTACCCCCCTGTGGGGCGTACGCCCCACGTTGGGAACCACTGGTCTAGGGCGACCTAGGATGATTCCAGAGTATTGACGTGTCAGCCAACGGGAGAATGCCGTTGCTTGGTTTGTACAAGCCAAGTCCCAATTCGCACTGCGAGAAATCACTGCCGACGACACCAAATTCTACTATGTGGTAGCATCACTCGGCAACTCCACAGTGCGATGGTAGTGAGTCTACTGGAACACCTGCCTGAACACGATAAACAGCGATTGCTGAAAACTCACCTCTTATAGACTTTTGGACTATTGGAGTCTGAGTTGGTCAAACACTTGTTCTCCTTACCTGGCCTTGGTGATGCTAAGCCATTGGGGCTAATGGACTACATGCTGTCTCTCCTGGGAAATCACCATCCTTGTTTTATTTTTAAAGAACTCTTCATGCAGCAAGTGCCTGATCAAGTTTGCATAGCCCTAGCTAATACACCAGTGATGGACTATAGCAAGCTTGTTAAAGTGGCTGATAGTCTAAACTCAGTAAGGTAGCAGTACATCATTCCTCCTCCTTTCTCTACCTCAATAAGCCTGGTCAGCAGGACCCCTATCATAAGGATGCCAGCGGCAGCAAAGCAAATGACATCGGGTCTGTGCTTTTACCATGCATTTTACCAGAGCGGTAGGGGTGCTAGGAAGTGCCAACCACCTTACAGCTTCAACAGTGCCAGCACATCAGGACTCAGAGGTCTGTGAACACGATGGGTTCCAGCTGCCAGTGTTGTCTGCTGTTCATCAGAGACACCCTTTTCAGGGTTTTGATTCCTGTGTGACATGGGTGCTCAAGTGAATGTGCTGCCAGCATTGCCTATTGATGAGAATGCAAAGTGCAACGAAACCTCGCTGGAGGCTGCCATTGGTAACAGGATGCAGGCTTACGGGACACACTGGGTAACATTCTGCTTCAGTGGGTGACATTACACGTGGGATTTTGACCTGGCTAAAGTGGCTGGACCTCTGCTTGGTGCAGATTTCCTGTGTGCCCAAGGACTATTAGTTGAACTTAACAACTGCTGGCTTGTGGATATCAAGGTCTTTGGGTCATTACCCTGCTTCCCCAGTAATTTCCCGCTACAACTCTGTCAAGTGAATGCATCACTGCATGTGAGTTTACCTGACTGCTGGGCAAATTTCCAAACCTCACCAAGCCCACATTCTCTACTACAGTCAGCAAACAAGCAGGCTGAGTACCACATTTCTACAACTGGCCTGCCAGTCAACGGCCACACATATGGACTGGACTCTGAAAAGCTGGCAACCGTGAAGGCTGAGTTTGCTGGTATGGAAAGACTTGGTGCCGTATGCCAGTTGAATAGCTCCTGGGCTCCACCCCTCCATATGGTCCCTAAGTCCAGTGGTGGTTGCTGCCCATGTGACAATTACCAATGCCTTAATGAGGCCACCACCTCCGATTGTTACCCAAGACTTTTCGGCACGTTTAGCTGGAAAGTTAATTTTTTCAAAGTTGATCCAGTTAGGGGCTACCATCAGCCTCTGTGCTAGGAGGACAACTCCAAGATGGCTATGATAACCCTGTGTGGCCTCTTTGAGTTTCTGCACATGTTGCTTGGGCTGAAAAATGCAGCACAGACTTTCTAATGGCTGATGGACTCTGTATTAAGAGACTTATTTTTTTTTGTTTACCTGGATGACATACCTGTTGCTAGTGCATCCAAATTTGAACATGTATCTCATCTCTGTTCACTTTGTTGAGTGCTTACGGGCTGATTATTAACCCTGCTAAATGCCAGTTTTGGTTGTCAACCATTGACTTTCTTGGCCATCACATCTCCTCAGAAAGTGCAAAAACCCTCCCATCAAAAGTAGCCCCTATTATGGATTTCTGACTGCTCCACACTATTAAGAAAACTACAGGAGTTTTTAGGTATGGTGAATTTCTATTACCGCTTCTTTCCACGAGCTGCTTAACTTATGCTCCCCCTGTATAGTGCACTTAAAGACAATACCCCTAATCATGTGTTTGATTGGTCAGTGGACATGACTAGAGCATTTGAGGATACGAAACAAGCTCGTTCCAATGTGACTGGTACATCCGCTCCCCAAAGCACCCATAGCCATTATTATTGACGCTTCAGACTATGCTGTGGGTGTTGTGCATAGTCTGAAGCGCCAGTAATAATGGCTATATTATTAATGAGGCATGTGGCAGCCACTCGCCTTCTTCAGCCGGCAGTTCTGTCCCCACTAAAGGAAGTACAGCACCTTTGACCATGAGCTTCTCGATCTCTATCTAGCTGCGCGCCTTGTTCACTTTCTTCAAGAGGTCACCATTTCACAGCATTTGTTGACCACAAACACCTCATGCACATGATAGCCAAAGTATCAGATCCTTGGTCTGCAACACCAACTGGACTACATATCAAAATTCACAATTAATATCCAACATATCAAGGGGAAGAATAATGCCGTGGCTGATTGCCTCTCATGGCCAACCATTGGGTTGACTATGCCAGCATGGCAGCCGACCAAGCTACTGACCTAGAAATCCAAGCTTCCCAAACAGCAGTCATGGGCCTGATGTTGGCTGACATTAAGTTCGGGGAAGCGAGGAAGCCTGTGTAGGGCAACGTAATTGGTGGAAACATATACATAATTCACAATCACTGACATGAAGTTGGGGGTTTGCTTTAAGAAGCTGCTTTGACGTGATGACATAATTATATTAAGTACTGTTACTGTGCTTTGTGTTCAGTGGTTGGAGTATAATAAATGAGTTGTTACAGTTATTCGTAAACATAAAATGCCTCATGTTATTTTATTTGCGAAAAAGTACAATAATTTACACGGGAGCTTTGGTGATGACTTGCATTCTGTTGTAGAACCTTTGGAATTGAATCAAAAAGATGGGGATATTTGCTTATTTGAGTACCTTGAGCACATAATTCCGATTGTATATTTAATGTTATGGTTTTATTATGTAAAACCATATTATGTAAATTAAGTGAATTAAGTAAATGTCCTGCTTGCTTGTTTGGATGACATTATGGTTACATTGTTTTTACAGTTATGGCAAATTTCAGGACAGGTCAGAATTTATATCAGGAGGACTATTATTGCTGTAAAGCTTTGTTGAAGCAGAATGGCTTTCTCTATTACCAACTGGAGCAGTAGTTAGGAGGGATGGGTGAACTTGTGCCACTGCAGTCAATGAGCTATTGAATATTTCCTGAAGAATCTGCCCTTCTTGGAACAAGAATTGATGGCATAGCTCAGGTTGCACCACACAAAGGCTGGGAGTCTGGGCAGGGGGCTGTTCTTTTGGTTGTGTCATTGCATCAGTGCAATGCAAGTATCACACATGGTGAATTTAGCTGGTATCTGTGACCGTTTCTCTGTGGCTTTGCCATGTGTAGCCACATAGAGGAACTACCTGCTGAATAAAAGAAGGTGTTGGTGATCGCAGGATGTAAACCTTAACAGCTGGCTGGTTAGTGTCAGTAATTAGCCTGTGGCAACCAACAAGGGGCCATTGTCATAAAAGTTGAAGGCTAGTACAGCTGCTTTAATTACCATGATGGAACAGTTATCAGAACAACATGAACTTGTGATGAATGAGCAGAGATGTCCAAAGTTACCTTGTGTAGTTGCATTTGTGGGACTCAGTTTCTCGGAGAGTTTGGTGTAGAATCAGTGCAAACTACACACACCTCAAGGAGGGCTGTGTCTGTCCTTTGCCCTGGAAACTAAATCCCCTGATGTAGAGATGCCGCTACTGCTGTTTAAGGTTGGTGGGGAACAGACAGAAGTTGCTGACAATAGGGGATGTTGAGGGACCCAGGAGAGGGAATGAGTGGGAGGATTGGGCCCATTGAAAAAGAAACCTTAAAATTAATTGTGGAATATGCAGTGACAACCTTAGGAAATAAAATTTTAGTAATTAGAAATAAATTAAGTAAAAGTATACTCTGGTTTATCTTCAAATCATAAAGCTGATGGGAAAGATTCTTTCAAAGCCTGTGATCAGTAAATGAGGTCGGTGATTTCTTCTGTAAGAGCTGCAGGAGCACATTTTTTTTAGGGAGAGGTAAGGCGGTATGATGGTGGCATAAAATTGCACAAATTCTAAGTGTAGACATTAATCACTTGTGCATACTTGAGTAGTGCAGCTAAGGAAATGAGAAGGGATCAGAGAAAATTTACGACACAGATCATTTGGTCCATCATACCTGTGCCAGTTGAAAAAAACACTCAACCAAATCCCACCTTCCAGCTCTCGGTCCATGATTCTGCAGGAGCGCTTTCAGCACTCCTCCAAATATTGTTTAAATGTGTTTTGGGTTTCAGTCTCTGTCAACCCTTCAGTCAGCAACTTTAAATCCATGTCCTCTTGATTTTGTCCCTTTACAAAGAGAAGTAGGTCCTTCCTATTTATTCTGTTTGAGTCTCCCATAAATTGATACATCTTAATAAAAGCTCCAAGGAAAACTTCTCTATGCCACTGCTTCTCATAGCCCCAATTTTCCAGTGCATTAGCATAGAATTAAGCAGAGACAATAGAGGACAGGCTAATTTTTCTGAGATACAATATTTAGTGCCATGAGGGATCCATTAGAAAATCGACAGACTCACACAGAATTCACAGCAACCTTACTGCATTAGTAACTAGTCACATTGGTTATTCACTCAAGGTTCTCCTACGGGCAAGCACATTCATGAACCCAATAAATTGTACTTTGTATTCAACACTCAACAGAAGGGTAATCAGGAGAGGGAACCTGAAATGTTAATAGCCATTCCTTCCATTATAATAGAAATGTGTTGTTTGTCATAGTCGCACGATGTCCAAACATTTTATTCATCAATGCAATTAGTGTGTGTTTTTGAAAGTCATATTAATAAAGTTCAGACACTTGGATTTCCATTTTAATTGATTTTTAGTAAATAAAATTGCCTTCCAGTTAGAAAAATGTTTAAATTATTCAGTTAGGTTATCTGAACATGATAATCAACATGTAGACAAACTGAACATTTTTAGCGATTCCAATGTGCATAAAAAATATACATTATTTTCGATGTACAGCTGCATTTTTAAAATATTAAGACAGAACTTACTTGTGGATCTCAGCAGACTAAGCATTAGCAGATATAATTTCCAACAGAAAGTTTTTTCATTTTTTACTAAAGCCAGAATCAACAAAGTGGCATAGTGGGATTTAGCAGCTGAAGTGTTCAAATTACAACAAAGAACAGAAAAGCCTATCTTAATGTTGAGGTTGCATTTACAAAGATTTTATGTAATACTATGTTTTTGGTAAACTTGTAGCCTATTTGGAGTGTGGCTAATGAGACTTCCCAGAATAACATCAAATTAGTGTCAATCATTGAATAAGGTGTGCAGAGGGCCCATCCAACACTTCTCCAGATAAATGATTAGAGAGTGGGGATTTTGCCCATTCGCAATTTATATGAGTTATAAACTCAGAAGCCCACTCCCTTGGGGAGAAATGCGGTCCAGGATTTGAGATGCATTTCTCCTTGGAAGCTTGCCAAACTAGCTATGCTCACCAGTAGGCAGAGTCTGCAGAATTAACCATGTAACATCAATGAATCAATCCTTCACATAAACTGAATGCTGGTAACTGCACAATGTATCAACAAGAAGTCTTAAAATACATATGTTACATTGTAATTCAGACGAGTACTGAGTACACAGTTGTCTATATTGATTTTACTAGTGTTTGGTATGATGGTTTATTTTGAGATTGGTAGGTGTCAGTGGTGTAGACTGTTTATTTACTGGTTTCATGTTTCAATTATACATTCCTGCAAGATTGGTGTTCCTCTTGATTATTTTTAATGTGTGGCGATTCAATACCGAAAACTTAAATCATCTTTACAATTAGGACTATCGCAATCCTGTGGTTCGCCAGACTTCCGTAGAAATAGTAGGTCCATATTTTCACTGCTGGATGTCCAATAGATTATGCTCATCTTTTCCTAAGAAAGAATGCCAGAATAATCAGACACATTTGGTAGACTAAGAAAATAATTATAAAGCCTCCAGATTTATGTGCAGGAGATAGCGATGGAGGCTCTCCGCCACTTAAACAGAAATATGCAGAAAGCCCATGGATACAATGATGGCTTTAATGCAGATTAGTAAACTGTAAAACTAGATCCCATGGCAATTGAAACTGGCACAGCGTTGCTAAATGCTGACTTGCGAATTGATATGTCGATTATATGTCTGCAGAAATACAGACATAAAAGCAAGGAGTGAAATGATTTGTTGGGCAGTAAGTCCGTGTAAGCAATGCATCGGAAACCTGAAAGTGCAAACGCGGACACTCTTGTTTTCCCCGATTTACTGATATGCTGACAAAGGCAACGTGGAAAAATCTATTAAAAGATAAATATTTCCAAAGTGAGATCTGTGAAAACTACAACGTGTATTTTCAATACGTGCTACCTTCAACTTCTCTATACAATCAGCAGAACCAGCCCAAGGAAGAAACAAGAAAAAGACGTTTCATTTGATTTGCTTTACTGTTATTTAAGGTTTTCATGAAAACGAAAAACCAACTGAAATCTAATTCGATACCAAAACTCCATGCCATTTTATAACCTGAACTGTAAAATGCAGGGCATCCAAAAGACGGTTAATTGAAAATTTATTCCGTATTTTCAATCGCGTTGAAATTTTCATTGAAATTAGAAATTTTGTGATAACACGTACATTATACTGATCAGTCTGGTCCTGTACGTATCTGTCAAAGCACAGTTAAAAGTTGACTCGCGTAGTTATCGGAAACACTTTGCGCGTTTTATTTCCAAGAAACAACTAACATTTAATCAGAGTTAGTATTACATCAAGAAACGTGGCAAAAGAAATGCTATGTTGTGACAGAGCATATGAGACACAAGGGGTTTTGAATTAAGTATTTTCAAATTCCGGAAGCATCCCATCTCGACTTCACGATATAAGATTTTGGCAAAAATAGCTGTGCTGTGAAAATACATATTTTTAGGACTACAAATGCGTACGAACTCAAATTACAGCTAATTCTGTTGTCCTTATCCGACAGACAATGTGGTAAGATAGAAAACCAAAAAATATAACAGGTAATATGCGCCAGTAAGTTTGATCTGCTGTGTATACACAAACACTTATTTGCGGTACATGGGTATTTTATTTCTGATTGCCCGTGGAATCAAAGCATTACTTTTCTCCTTCAAGCGCTAAATAGACAACATTCCATCGTCCGACGCCTAAACAAATATGCCCCCTTCTTTCCTCTCAGCACAGTGTCAACTCATCAACCAAACGAATTCTCTACAAAGAACTTCAAGACACTTGTGTCTATGTCAATGTCACAAAGATAGTGTTGGAATTGCAATGATGCTGGCAAAAATGCCGCACGAGCACTTTACAAACATTTCATCAAAACTGGGGAAATAACTGACTGCAGATTGGAGGCGCATCATTAATTGCGTTCCTTTGGATTTTGAATTTTGGCGAGCGCTGTCCGTTAAAAAACAGCTAAATCTGTAATAAATTAAAATCATCCGTTTATAAATTGTGCGATTGGAAGCTTTCTTGTCAAGCAACACAATTAGCAGAAGGTTAGACAAACTTTATTTGGCATTTTTACGTTACCAAATAGAAAATTTAATTGGAATTAACAGTAACAGTAAATGGAATTAACTGGAAGTAACTATGCGTAGTAACTATAACTACGCAGTAATTGTGCGTGTGAAACCTAAACATATAACCACATAAATTTGAAAATGATCATTTGAATTCAGTATTTACCGTAGGGACAGAAGGTGTGATCGGATTTATAAAAATATTAATCGTAATTATATGAATAAAGTTTATCTCATTCTATTTGAGCTGAGAACATGTTGCATCTCTTACCAATGAAGCCTGCAATTAATTTTATCGCCTGACAATACTGTGTTGCTTTCCATGGGAACAGTTGATTGAGTGCAGATTTTAAACAAACAAAGCTTAGGAGTTCTTTCTTTACCCGGTTTCTGTTTCCGCGTGTGCAGGCATGCATTCATTAACGCAATCCCCCCCACATTTCAACATCAACTCAGTAAAAGAACAAACCCAGTGGCTGCTGAAGGAGAAAGAGACTCATGAATATTTAGACTCCTTCGTTACCTTCCACCCAAAGAAACAGGTATTTAGCAACAACACAGTTCAGTTTATATGCATATGAATAAACTGATTGTGCTGGACACAAAGGCGTATAATAGCAAGTCGAAAGTGAATACAAACCCACATCTCTCGGGGGTAATTCATCTCGCGCTTGTCAAATATTTCAGCACCGCGCTGCCTCTGCACCTCACATCCCCGGTCACTCACTAGGGCGCAAGCGCGCAATCGCCCATCCCGAACCAATCAGAAGCTGGCGTCCGAGCACGGAAGGATTTTTTTTCCCGCGTGGTCGGCCCGCAACGCGAGCCGCGATGCGCGTGCGCAGAAACACTCTTTTCTTTCCCTTGCGCGCGCGCGTATTGAGCGTGCGTTCGCGAAGGAAAGAAGGAAGGTAAAGTGTGATGCGGCGCGCACACGCGCCGGAAGACCGTAAGGACGTTCCCGCGACGCACGCAAACCACCACCCAGGCTGGGAACGCGCTCGCTCGAGACACGTGATCCGTTAACTCCTCCCTCTCCACTCTCCCATTCCCCTCCCACTCCCCCCCCCGCGTTCTCTTCCTCCTTTCCCACCCCCTCCCCCCTCCCGGAGGCTGTGACGGCGAGCGAGGGTTGAGCAGCGAGAGCGCGAGCGATTGGAGAGGAGCCGTTAATGCGCGAGCGGCTGTGTCAGTGTGGAGCCGCCGCGCGCAGCGGAGCCCAACTCTCAGCACTCGCACCGGACTTACTGCGAGCCCCGATAAACCCCCGTCAGCGAGGAGAGGCAAATCCCACCGGCACTGGGAACGGGGGGCAAAATCCAACAGCGAGACTCTCCTACGCCAGAACTTTCTGAGCTTCTGTCTGTGTGTGTGTGTGTGCGCGCGTGTGTGCGTGTGTGTGTGTGTGTGTATGTTTTGGGGAGGGGGGGAAGTTCGTTGGAATATGGTTGGGGAAATGGAAAATAAGGAACGACCAAAACCGACCCCAGACTATCTCATGCAACTGATGAACGACAAGAAGCTGATGAGTAGCCTGCCCAACTTCTGCGGCATTTTCAACCATTTGGAGAGGTTGCTGGACGAAGGTACGTTCGTTGGCTTTGCGAGCGGGAGGGGTGGGGGGAACATTCCTTCACACATATGTAAACATATTAAAAGAGTGAGTAGAGATGGCAAGGGCATCATCTGTGCACACACTTGCAGGATATACTGGGGTCTAGTTTGCATTCGTCCGCGAAGAGAAGGATAAGAGGGAAGGTTTGCAGATCCTTCCCGTCTCCTTCTCATCTCAGCCTCCCATACAGACCTTAGAAACGGGAAATGTGTTTGCAGAGCTGTGCGGTTTTTAAAAAAAAGTATACAGTATTTGTTTCAGAGTGCTCTCCCGGAATATGGTGATTCTTGAGAATTGCAGAGGGGTGAGTTGGGCTTGACGGGTATGGGCATGTAGTTGATATCTTGCCGCGGCTTATTTTTGTGGTGAATGCAATGGATATAAAAGAGGGTTGTGCAAAATCGCCGAGATGAATGACTGAAGGTTCCTGCATTACAGACTCGGGCTGCCGGTGCGAATCGTGGTCACTGTAGGATGCGCTGGTGACTTGCTGCTTTGCCCCTCCGCGGTTTGAGCGGAGAGGGGCTGGTGGATATTCCGGCTGCCGGCTGACCAGTTTCATAGTGCGCTCGTCATTGTTTTTGTTTATTGTTGTTCTAAGGGACTGTGATTTCCATCGTGGCGTCCTGCTGTCCCAGCTTGAGATTGACACGGGTGTCGAGTCTCGGAGATGGTCAGTTAGGCAGGGACGGGAACTGCATTGGGGAAAATGAAATTAAATCAACCGGAGGGAGAGGTGGGCTTGCAGTGAACACATTGGAGGGAGCATGAGCTTTTCAGAGGGAAGACATCTCTGGGGGCTGATTGAAAAAGTGGTCGAAGAAACGGGGCAAGTCATACTGGGTTGTCTGTCCTTGCAGAGGAAGGTTTTAGTATTCAGGGACTTTGAGTACCGCTCCAGTGAATCGTGCAGCTTTCATTCGAGTGTCATGGTGTGCGTTGGTTAAGAGTTTTAATATTTGTGTTATAGTTGTGTGCAGAACTCATCCCGATTCTATGCTGGTATTTGGATGGAGGTTGTCTATGTTTTGATCACATTTTTGCCTCGGGGTCGATTTTGCGCCGAAGTGTGGAATGGTTGTAGTATCACGAAAAGGGCATCGGAGTGAAAGAAGATTAATTCTGCCTTAGCTTCGATCCAAGAATTGTATCGCCGTCGCGCTGGGTACATGATGGCTTTATTGCGGACGACTGCTTCGGGTTTTCATCAGAAGTGGTTTGTGTAATTTGAAGAGGAAGTCGTAGCCGAAGAAGTTACGTTTAACTTTGGAGGTTCAGTGGAGCAGTTCAGATTTAGTCTTGCGAAAAGAGAAGCGGGCGGAATTAGAATAGGGAAAGGGGGGGGGGAATTAAACCAAAATGTAAACGGGACCCATAAAGGTGTGAAATTGACGGGTTTGATATTGGATAAGCACGGAACGGGCAACGATGTAGCAATATTTGTTTCAAACCACTCGGGCGGATTTAAATCCGATAGTTGTGTGGGAGGAAATGCATACTAGGAGGAAATAGTCTTGGTCAATTTGTCTGGTTCTGTATGGTATATGGTACAACTGATACAAATTTAAACGTGAGGCAAAGTCTGAAAATTCGCCATCTGTTTTGATGAAAGAGTTTTGCTCTGAGTCCGCACGACCTAATTATAAACGTTATTATGCGGCATGTATCAATAATCACTTAAAATAATGAGCTTTTACACTGTCAACTCTGCTCAAAGCCGGACGTCGGAAGAAGATGCCCATATCCCTTTCATGTGAGTTCAGTGCCCTTTAGAACATGTTAGCAAATTCTTTGATTTTGTTGATTTTATTTGAATTTGTTGATTTCTCATACTGTATGTGTTCATAGTAGCAGTTAGCAGCAAGGCAGAGGTTGGAGAGCATTTCCTCTTTTCAAAAAAGGAACATATGACCTAAGGAAATGCCAGTAGAGTTAATCGTTCTTCTGCTTTAGCTTTCCCGGGTAAAGGCCAGGTCACATTCCGAATTTAACGCTGATGTTGCTTGCATAAATCTGACAAACTTTGTAAAAGTTCCATATGTGAACGCTAGGGTGTGCCAGATCGTGCACTGATAAATCAGTGAAGCTTTTTCCGTGTCAAAGTTTGTTACTTGAGAATGCATGTCAGAGTTAGGGTGACTGACATTTTTACATAACCACACTAGATACCGATCGGAACTTAACACCCATTTGCTTCCAGCTCTTTGAGCCATTCTAATTTTTCGTCCCCATTTGTTCCACAAGCTTGCATATTTCAGATATTAAAATATAAATATTTCTGTAAATATAAATTAAAAGTTGGTTAATTTGGAATCAAAATATTCCAAGAGTCGTCAGTTACTGTTTTATTATAGAAATTAATCTAGCACTAATAAGGTTCCAAAATGTGGTTTTAAAATGACAAACACATCGAAACATAAAAATTTACATCAAAAGATCAAATTCATTTTCTTCGTATACAAATGAATGTTAGTGCTCTTATCAAATACCTGCAAAAAATGTAATCTGAGAAACTATTGTGGATTAAATTCTTACCTATTGTAGAGTTAACAGCATAAGGCACTATATACTATGGTACCTTTTGTTTACTCTACATTGACCATAAGAATTTAATTCACAGGAGTACAAGTGAATGTACTGGTGACTTGTCATTCCAATAGTTAGACTAGAACATGAAACTTGTAAATAGTCAGAACTAAACTGTTTAAAGTTTTATTATGCCTGACTCATTGAAGGAGTTTCAATGAAATTTGTTTTGGATTTTTCTTTTGGATAAATATTTTTTATATGTTAATGTGATTTGTGCAGATTGTGTACAGACACAACCATTTTGCTTGGAGGCGTGGGAAAGGGAACAGTCCTCAAATAGAAAATATTTTGTAAATAACTTTATGAACCTTGTATCACTGAAGATTTTTCTTTATTTGCAACAATTGATTTATAAAATGCCAAATATATGAAACAGGATAATCAGAAGAAAATCCATAACATTAGGCGGAAAGATTTTATGGAATCATCGTTTACATGTTTTCTAATAGTTGTAAGATCTCATTCATATCTGATAAAGGCAATGGAGTGTGATAGCAAATTAGTGACACCATGCAATGTGGAAGTAACTACTTTTAATATTACTCTATATTTAGCAAGAGGGTAGAGTTGGTTGAATTTTTAATGGCAGACTACCTTTAAATAGGTGCTGGTCCAATTTGTTTCAATACAATACTGCCAGTATAACAGCTTGGTACATCTTTGGAGTAAAAGTAAGTTGTCAGTAGCTATTTGAAGTAATCATTTAAGATTGGCTTGTTTGATTTTTTTTTAAACTATCTGAGATTACCCCCAATTTAAGATTATCTTTTTGTTCTTGCTGTTTATAAAATATACTTGCTGTCTCTCAAGACCTTTGCTCTTTCACAGTTAAGGGTTCTAGAGCCGGTGTTCCCAACCTTTTTTTATGCCATAGACTCTTACCATTAACCGAGGGGTCCATGGACCCCAGGTTGAGAAACCCCTGACCTGGAGTTTTCCATCACATATCTTCTTTGTTATTTAGAAATAATTTTTGACCAATATATTGAGTTTTTGTTAATATTTTTGTCCAATTTATATATCTGTGAAGCCTTTTGCAGAGGGTTATAGCATCATTCAGCAAAGAAATAGGCCCTTCAACCCTCCATGTCTGTGTTGATCAAGAATTATTTAGATGGGATGAGACAGGACACCAGTCCGAAGGACCCATTTCTGTGCTGTAGTGCTCTGTCTCTGTCTTCGTATACAAATGAATGTTAGTGCTCTTATCAAATACCTGCAAAAAATGTAATCTGAGAAACTATTGTGGATTAAATTCTTACCTATTGTAGAGTTAACAGCATAAGGCACTATATACTATGGTACCTTTTGTTTACTCTACATTGACCATAAGAATTTAATTCACAGGAGTACAAGTGAATGTACTGGTGACTTGTCATTCCAATAGTTAGACTAGAACATGAAACTTGTAAATAGTTCTGACTGTGAAGCCTTTTGCAGAGGGTTATAGCATCATTCAGCAAAGAAATAGGCCCTTCAACCCTCCATGTCTGTGTTGATCAAGAATTATTTAGATGGGATGAGACAGGACACCAGTCCGAAGGACCCATTTCTGTGCTGTAGTGCTCTGTCTCTGTGGGTGAAAGAAAAATGGAGGGTTATGGGCTTGTTGGGTGTGATGGATTGTATTGATCATAGAGTACTGGGGTGGCATGGTAGTGTAGTGATTATGTCGCCAGGACCCAGGTTCAATTCCACTGCTGTCTGTAAGAAGTTTGTACATTTCCCCCAGGTGGGTTTCCTTTGGGTGTTCTGGTTTTTCTACATTCCAAGGGCGTACAGGTTAGTAAGTTAATTGGTCTTATGGATGGAATTGTGTGCTGCGGACCCTTTGGGCTGGAAAGGTGTGTTATTGTACTGTATCTCCAAATTTTAAAAAAGATTGGCACAACGTCGTGAGCCTAAGAGCCCAGTCTGTGCTGTACTGCTGTATGTTCTATACTATTCTGTTTGCTAGCATTTGGGATATTTTACGAAGTTCTTGTAATCCTTTACTGACTTCTTCCAATTTGCTATGTTTTAGTATTAACAGAAAAGGGGAAATGTTAAAAAGACTTGTATGGCTATCTTGTATGACAATGCCGATATTGGTAGCTAAAGTTAACTTGCAGCTGACAGTGCATTGTTTATATTGAAATATTGGAACTTAAAGTTCCTAGGGTAAGAGGTGTAAATTCATTTTATCTGCATATGTAGTCAGAAGCATGTGGATGAAGGCTGTGCAGTATTAATGCCTGCTCTGGTACATCTTTTTTAATATATAGAATGCAAGTGAGTCAGAACTAAACAATAAAAGCTGATAGATTTAAGAAGAATGTAGTGTTGCCGAGTGTTAAACAGCAAATCGAATTGCTTGGAAATCAATCTGTCCACAAGTCCAGCAAACACCAATGTAATAATGACCTGTTTCAATTTTACTGGGGATAAATATTGCTGGGCACACTAGGGAGAACTCCTCCATTCTTACTAACAAATATTTTATTCATATATATTGATATTGATACCGCAAACCTAATAGCCTGGCGCAGATCCACAACATCATTCTTTCTTTGCGGCATCAGAGGAGTTGGATTATTTTGACAAAAGTTAGTCTGAATTCACTTAGATTTTTGTGAACTTGTTGGCATCAAATTAATTTTGTTTAAAAGAATAATATTTACACTGATGCTTAATGTATTGATTATGCTGAATAGCATAGAATTGTAGATTTAATATCAAACAATCTTATATTTTGAAGTTTAATAATTGAAATAAACATGGAGAAATAGAAATTGTTTATTTCCCTAATTTATTAAACAAGTGTTAAATCATGATGTTAAATATTAAGTAATAGTTCAAGAATATTCATTGCTCAGAGATGTGGAGTTGAATTGTCAGAGCTACTCTCAAACAATAAATGCAGAGTTATCATTAGTAATACTAATCTGAACTTACTGTTGTACTTCAGGTGCTTTTAATGGAGGTTTTAATACTGCTTATTGATAAGAATAGTTGTGAATTGGCAATATTAAGGGAATGTTCTGGAAGCTATTCTGAAGATATGTATTTGTTTAGAACTGGATTGCAGCTGTTTTCTCTACATTAAAATATTGTAACATTTAGCATTACTGCCTGCTTGAAAATTTTAGTTACATTGGCAGTAGTCAGGAGTGCAACAGAATTGGGGTCTATTATACACAGAAATAAGCTAAAATGGAATCTCTTGCAGTTTGGTCCAGCTTCTCTGACCCTTTGTTTTGCAGCAGTCAGTGGCATAACTTTCCATGGCAACCACACAGGAACAAGACACATTATGTTTGCCTTTGTGGAGATCTTCCACATGTGCTAGAAGAGATATACATATCCTAGTCAACAAAATGCATGCCCAGAGGAAAGTTCTTTTGTATTTGAGATTTGGGCAGAAAGGAAGGGGAAGGAGAACTGGTCAAGCTCTTCGTAGTAAGGATTTGGAGGGAAGTTGCTACTGTACTGTTTTTTCAGGATCGAGAATCTCCACATAATGGAGTAATGTGGAAAGAAGTTTCATGTCTCCACAAGATGTCAAGACCTCTGTTTACACGTGTTGAGTAGCTATCCTCCACAGTAAAGTGCATTTTATATAAATCTTCAAGTTCTTTAAGCAATGTGCTGTTCAGCAGGAATTAGATTTTATCACAAGCCTTTTAACTAATTGAATTTATTAACTCAACTTTGTGTTGTAATTAATGCTACCAGACATGCAAAGCAGGACATTAAGGATTTTCATGCATTTGTTTTTTTCTCTCACTCTTCTCCCTCCCATCAAATCTAATTGTTTTGTGATAGTGGTAGTGTTTGGAGAAAGGAGAGGGGCATGTGGCTTTCAGAGATGACAACAGATTTGAAGATTCCTTCAGATAGGGAGAAGTACTTTCTATCTGGGACTCATTTTTACCCTGCAATATCAATGTTTCCTTCATTTGTTCAGTCAAGATATGAGGCTGTGAATATTGTGGGGGATATCCTCTGTGGCCTTCTGTTTCCTCTTAATCTATTTAGGCTCTAGGCTTCCTTGATATTTTTTCTTTGACACTAGCTGCTGCCTCTGGCTTGCAAGACTATGCTGCATAGTAATCTATGCTTAAATGACTGACACGGCAGTGTTACCTCCGACTGATGCACCTTAAGGAAGCTTTGACCTTTCTCACTGCAATCCTATATGACTTCCTTTGTGGTTGGAGAGTGTATGGTTGTCACCAACTATGGATGGATCTTGTTTCTCAGGAACCATCCCCCTGCACTGTGCTTACCACTGCAAATGTACAAATGAATGGTTTTCGTCAAGATGTGCTTTCTAGAAATGTTGCATCCATTGTATAGGAATTCCTGAGATCCATATCGAGCTGGAGGCTAGGTAAGCATACAGAAAGAATTGAACGGTGAGCTTCACTGATGAATTTGGATGAAAGTCAAGAAACTACTCAGATGGGACAGTCCTGAGTGTATGTGACCTTGGCCTCCAGGGAACTATTAGGCCAAGGTCAAAGGGCTCATGAAGTGTAGTTTTCTGAGGCTTCTGGAGAAAGTTTAAAGTAGTATACGGAATCTTTTGGAGGTTTGGGAGTGAGAGAAGACAATCCAAAGATGTAGATTAGAAATGTAGTGATCAAAATAAAATTTTCAATGGAAACAAAAGTAAGTGGCAAATGCTGTCAGGGTGTGTATTTAAAAAATGTTCAAATGCCAAATATAAAGCCATTATATCTAGATACACACTGCCTTTCTAACAAGACACATGAAAGAACTATACACGAGGTCATCAGTGGTTATACTGTAAATCTTATCCACTATAGAAATGTGAATACTGGGTGATGAAAGCTGGAATTGGATATTTCTGGGTGTTCAACATTTATAAAGGACAACAAAAAGAGAAAATGTGTTGGGATAGTGCTGTTAATAAGAGATAACATGTAGAGTTAGAATGGATCTTGGTTTAGTAGATCATAGTATAGAATTCAGATTAGATTATGTGAAGATAAGACACAGAGAGCAGCAAACATCAGTCGGAGTTTATTTATAAATCTCTGAATTGTAGTTATGATACAGAGCATGATATAAATAGGGAAAATGGGTGCATGGGATAAGTGACAGTGATTATGGGGAATTTTAATCTATATATAGACTGGGCATATTCAAATTAATACCAATAATCTAGATGAGATTAATTTCTTGGTGTATAACTAATTGAATACAGCTAAGATTAGTGCTTGGATCATGCCATTCATATCTATGCTGATTTAGTTGAAGAAACCAAATGCAAAATTTTAATGTTTATTTGTGATGCAAGTAAGTGGGAATGTGAGTACTGATGTGAATACAAGGGGATATAGATAAACTAAATGACTGCTTGTCTCAACAGCATGGCAGGTGGAACAAAATGTGAAAAATTGTGAGATCATCCATTTTTGCAGTAAAAAGGAAACAAGTTGAATAAGTTTTAAATAGCAACATATTAGATAACATTGAAATTCAAAGAGACCTGTTTGAATCATGCGCAAATCAGCAGGCAGTTACAAAAGGTAAATAGTATTTTGACCTGTATTGTAAGAGGAGTTGAGTACAAGTGTAAAGATGTCTTACTGTAATTATATATGACCTGCTGGCATATTTGTGAATGCTGTTGGCTTATTTTTGAGGGATTGCAGTAAAAATTAACCAGGTTGGTTCTGGAGAGTGACAAATCTGTCAAATTGGGAAGAAACCGAGAAAACTAATCCTCCATTCCTTAGAATTTAGAAGAACGAGTGCTGACTTCATTGAAACATGCAAAACCTTAGTAGACTTGGTGAAGTAAATCTGGCGAGAATGTTTCTCCTGGTTGAAGAACAAAGTAAAGGAGTGCCCATTTAGAACTGAAATGAACACTCTGGTAAGGTTTTGTAATGATTCCCTTGTAGATCTGTGGAGGTTCTTGCATTGATTGCATTTAAAACAGGCTAGTAGATTACTGGTTATTTATTTAAAAAAAAGTTAACAAATATGGCATAGGGTGGGAAAGTGGAGTTTGAACCATTGTGTACATGCACTGTTTTTAACAATAGTGAGAATAAAGTCTAGTGAAACATTTTAATTTTTTTCATTTTTATTGAAAATCTCAGGTATACTCTATCTTTCCTGTAATGGCACCTCTATCGGAGTAATAACTGTTGTCCCTTCACCCTGCATAATTTGGAAATGTTACTTGGTCTTGTATGTCATGCAATATGAAAGGACGATCTTTCAGAATTTCACAGGAAAACACCGATTTGATATCTAAACATTTCCTTTCAAAGGAAATTATTAATTTGTGGTTATTATCAGGTTGCTAGAGTGCATCTTCAAATGGCAGGTTATGGCACTGATAGAAGTACCAAAACGAAGTTCACACCACAGGACAAAGAATAGGAGCTATAAAAATTGCACACTGTTTTAATGAAGCATTATTCTGTATTCAACAATGGCTGTGAATGTGTTTTAATGTACAAGGTGTGAATTACCAACATGTTTATAAATCTAGCTTTGATGTAACTTGGTATAACCATAGTTATCATCTCATTTAACACATTTGCGATTGCCTCAGGTTGAAAAAGTGTCTCAACTACTGCTTTTAATCAATAAATCATTGATTTCATTTGCAACTTTTTCATCACATTCTGTTGCATGGTTTATAATCAGAGCAGCATTCAAGTGCAGTGGATAGAAGGAAAACTAATTCAGCAAGACCTTTTGGGCAAGAAAGTGATCAGTTTCTTTAGAGCTCAGGAGGAAAATAATATGTGATTTCTTATATCTTTTAGAAATGTTTTTAAAATGTTGTTTTAATAGTAACCTGATTTTGCTGCTAATTTTAATAAGCTCGTCTCTTTTGTTATTGGTCTGTCCTGTTGGGCAACAAGAATGTTTAAATTTCCTACCAAGTTAGTAAGTATGAAGGACAGCAGAGTTAGTGTTTTGAGTTTCCAGCATCTTGCAGTCTTTAGCTTTAAAAGTTCAAATTAAATTTGTTATCAAAGTACATATTTGTCACTGTTTACAGCTCTGAGATTCATTTTCTTGCAGGCATACTCAAAAATCCACAATAGGATAATAACCATACTGTAATAGAATCAATGAAAGACTGCACCAACTTAGGCTTTCAACTAGTGTGCAGAAGACAACAAACTGTGCAAATACAAATACAAAAAGAAATAAATAATAAAAAATAAACATGGAGAACATGAGTCCTTGAAATTGAATCCACAGGTTGTAGGAACATTTCAATGATGGGGCCCAGTGAGTTGAGTGAAGGTGTCACCCTTGGTTCCAGAGCCTGATGGTTGAGGGGTAATAACTGTCTTTAAACCTGGCTGTGTGAGTCCTAAGGCTTCTGTACCACCTTCCAGATGGCAGCAGCAAGAAGAGAGCATGACCTAGGTGGTAGGGGTCTCTGAAGATGGATGCTTCTTTCCTGCAACAATGTTTCATGTAGATGTGTTCAATGGTGGGAGGCCTTTACCTGTAATGGACAGGGCCGTATCCGCTACTTTTTGTGGGATTTTCCATTCAAGGGCACTGGTATTTCATATCTGGTTGTGACACAGGCAGTCATTATACTCTACACTGCACATCTGTAGAAGTTTGTCAAAGTTTTAGATGACATTCCAAATCTTTGCAAACTTCTTGGGAAGTAGAGACATTGCTGTGCTTCCTTTGTATTTGTGCTTGCGTGCTGGGCCCAGGACAGGTTCTCTGAAATAATAACACCAAGGAATTTAAAGTTGCTGACCCTCTCCACCTCTGATGAAAACTAGTTCTTGGACCTTTGGTTTCTTCCTCCTAAAGTTGGTAATCAGCTCTTTTGTCTTGCTGACATTGAGTAAGAGGTTGTTGTGGCACCACTCAGCCAGGTTTTCAATCTCCTATATGCTGATTTATCACCACCTTTGCTTCGGCCCATGACAGTGGTGTCATCAGCAAACTTGAATATGGCATTGGAGCTGCGCTTAGCCACACAGTAATAAGTGTAAAGTGAGAAGAGCAGGGGCTAATCACATGGCCTTGTGTTACATCTGTGCTGAAGATTGTGGAGGAGATATTATTACCAATCCAAACTGACATGGGGGCGGGGAGATCTGCAATTGAGGATCCTATTGCACAAGCTGTAGTAAATGTAGCCCATCCTGATGTATTCATCTTTGCTGTCCAGATGTTCCACGGTTGAGTGAAGAGCCAAAGAGATCTGCTGTGGTGCCAGTAGGGAAATTGGAGCGGATCCAAGTCACTTCTCAGTAATTGAAATGTTTTGTCACCAACCTCTCAAAGCACTTCATTACTGTGGATAGTCATTGAGGCAGGTTACTGCATTCTTCTTGGGCACCGCTATAAGTGAAGCCTGCTTGAAGCAGGTTGGTACTTCAGACTGCTGAAGCGAGAAGTTAGAGATCTCAGTGAATACGCCAGCCAGTTGATCAGCACAGGTCTTTAGTACTTGGCCAGGTACTCTATCTGGGCTGGATACTTTTTGTGGGTTCACCCTCATGAAGGCTATTGTGGGAGTTTGTGATGGTTCCTCTATGTTTTGACAGTCAAAGTGAGCATAGAAGGCATTGAGTTCATCTGAAAGTGAATTTAGTAGGAATTGTGTGTGGTGCCTTAATGGTTAAATTTGGATCATATAACCATATAACAATCACAGCACGGAAACAGGCCATTCCGGCCCTCCTAGTCCGTGCCGAACTCTTAATCTCACCTAGTCCCACCTACCCGCACTCAGCCCATAACCCTCCACTCCTTTCCTGTCCATAAACCTATCCAATTTTACCTTAAATGACACAACTGAACTGGCCTCTACTACTTCTACAGGAAGCTCATTCCACACAGCTATCACTCTCTGAGTAAAGAAATACCCCCTCGTGTTTCCCTTAAACTTTTGCCCCCTAACTCTCAAATCATGTCCTCTTGTTTGAATCTCCCCTATTCTCAATGGAAACAGCCTATTCACGTCAATTCTATCTATCCCTCTCAACATTTTAAATACCTCGATCAAATCCCCCCTCAACCTTCTACGCTCCAATGAATAGAGACCTAACTTGTTCAACCTTTCTCTGTAACTTAAGTGCTGAAACCCAGGTAACATCCTAGTAAATTGTCTCTGCACTCTCTCTAATTTATTGATATCTTTCCTATAATTCGGTGACCAGAACTGTACACAATATTCCAAATTTGGCCTTACCAATGCCTTGTACAATTTTAACATTACATCCCAACTTCTGTATTCAATGCTCTGATTTATAAAGGCCAGCGTTCCAAAAGCCTTCTTCACCACCCTATCAACATGAGACTCCACCTTCAGGGAACTATGCACTGTTATTCCTAGATCTCTCTGTTCCACTGCATTCCTCAATGCCCTACCATTTACCCTGTATGTTCTATTTGGATTATTCCTGCCAAAATGTAGAACCTCACACTTCTCAGCATTAAACTCCATCTGCCAACGTTCAGCCCATTCTTCTAACCGGCATAAATCTCCCTGCAAGCTTTGAAAACCCACCTCATTATCCACAATACCTCCTACCTTAGTATCATCGGCATACTTACTAATCCAATTTACCACCCCATCATCCAGATCATTTATGTATATTACAAACAACATTGGGCCCAAAACAGATCCCTGAGGCACCCCGCTAGTCACCGGCCTCCATCCCGATAAACAATTATCCACCACTACTCTCTGGCATCTCCCATCTAGCCACTGTTGAATCCATTTTATTACTCCAGCATTAATACCTAACGACTGAACCTTCTTAACTAACCTTCCATGTGGAACTTTGTCAAAGGCCTTGCTGAAGTCCATATAGACTACATCCACTACCTTACCCTCGTCAACATTCCTCGTAACTACTTCAAAAAATTCAGTAAGGTTTGTCATACATGACCTTCCACGCACAAATCCATGCTGGCTACTCCTAATCAGATCCTGTCCAGCCAGATAATTATAAATACTATCTCTAAGAATACTTTCCATTAATTTACCCACCACTGATGTCAAACTGACAGGTCTATAATTGCCAGGCTTACTTCTAGAACCCTTTTTAAACAATGGAACCACATGAGCAATACGCCAATCCTCCGGCACAATCCCCGTCTCTAATGACATCTGAAAGATCTCCGTCAGAGCTCCTGCTATCTCTACACAAACTTCCCTCAAGGTCCTGGGGAATATCCGGTCAGGACCCGGAGATTTATCCACTTTTAAATTTCTTAAAAGCGCCAGTACTTCCACCTCTTTAATTGTCATAGGTTCCATAACTTCCTTACTTGTTTCCCACACCTTACACCATTCAATACCCTTCTCCTTAGTGAATACCGAAGAGAAGAAATCGTTCAAAATCTCTCCCATCTCCCTCGGCTCCACACATAGCTGACCACCCTGATTCTCTAAGGGACCAATTTTATCCCTCACTATCCTCTTGCTTTTAATATAACTGTAGAAGCCTTTCGGATTTACTTCCACCTTATTTGCCAAACCAAACTTGTAACTTCTTTTAGCTTTTCTGATCTCTTTCTTAAGTTTCCTTTTACATTCTTTATATTCCTCGAGCAATTCCTTTACTCCATGCTGCCTATATCTATTGTAGACATCCCTCTTTTTTCGAACCAAGTTTCTAATATCCCTTGAAAACCATGGCGCTTTCAAACCTTTAACCTTTCCTTTCAACCGAACAGGAACAAAAAGATTCTGTACCCTCATAATTTCACCCTTAAATGACCTTCATTTCTCTATTACATCCTTCCCATAAAACAACTTGACCCAATCCACTCTCTCTAAATCCCTGCGCATCTCCTCAAAGTTGGCCTTTCTCCAATCAAAAATCTCAACTCTAGGTCCAATCCTGTCCTTCTCCATAATTATATTGAAGCTAATGCTATTGTGATCACTGGACCCGAAGTGCTCCCCAACACATACATCTGTCAGCTGACCTATCGCATTCCCTAACAGGAGATCCAACACTGCCCCATCTCTAGTCGGTACTTCTATGTATTGTTGCAAAAAACTATCCTGCACACATTTCACAAACTCTAAACCATCCAGCCCTTTTACAGAATGAGCTTCCCAATCTATGTGTGGAAAATTAAAATCTCCCACAATCACCACTTTGTGTTTACTACAAATATCTGCTATCTCCTTACACATTTGCTCTTCCAACTCACGCTCCCCATTAGGTGGCCTATAATACACTCCTATCAGTGTTACTACACCTTTCCCATTCCTCAATTCCACCCTAATAGTCTCCCTAGAGGAGCTCTCTAATCTATCCTTCCAAAGCACCGCCATAAGATTTTCTCGGACAAGCAATGCAACACCTCCTCCTCTGGCCCCTCCTACTCTATCACACCTGAAGCAACTAAATCCAGGAATATTTAGTTGCCAATCACACCCTTCCTGCAACCATGTTTCACTAATAGCTACAACATCATAATTCCAGGTATCAATCCACACTTTAAGCTCATCCACCTTTCTTACAATGCTCCTAGCATTAAAATAGATACATTTAAGATACTCTCCACCACCTCCTCTCTTTTCATCCCTAGCAATGCATTCAAATTTATTATCCTTTTCTTTCTTCTCCCCTACAAATTCGGGCTGAGCGCATCCCTTCTCCATCACCTGCCTTTCCTCCCTCACACACTGTCTACTTACTTGCTCTACTGGTGAACTAACCTCCTCTCCCATAGCTTCCTCAAATTGATTTCCGCCCCCCCCATCTTACTAGTTTAAAGTCTGCCCCGTAGCCCTAGCAAACCTCCCCGCTAGGATATTGGTCCCCCCAGGATTCAAGAGTAACCCGTCCTTCTTGAACAGGTCACGCCTGCCCCAGAAGAGGTCCCAATGATCCAGAAACTTGAATCCCTGCCCCCTGCTCCAATCCCTCAACCACGCATGGTTCACTTGAACTTAGTTTTAGAAATAAGTGTGGAGTCATACACAGGTCAGAAACGAGGTTAATAGATTTCTTTTACTGGATATTAATCTTTTAAGTGACGTTTGATAAATCACAGAAATGTACAGTACAGAAACTGGCCATTATGGCCTGATATTCTGGCCCAATGTTTTCTAATTCAATTCTCCCAAAGCAGATGAATATTTCTCCATGTACCAGAGGAACTAATCTCAACTTAAGGTTCTGAATATGTTACTCTGCAATACTTAAGTGAATATTCTATTTTCCGTTGGTTGTAAATTGTGTCATTTAACACTAAATTAAAAACAATTTGGTGCTTTGTGCCAATACTCATTAAGGATTAGATTGAGATGGCAGTGTTACAAAATCAGCAAGTAGGAAAATATTAAAGTTTATTTCAGTTGGTGGGAATTTTCTGATGTATTTGAGTGCATTGGTTGTTCTGACAAAAGGTTTCCTGCACAATGGGTAAGAGAATTCATCATATCTAAACTAGTCAATAAAATAAGTTGAGTCAATAACCACACAATCAATCTTCTGGAGATTCATAACTTTGAGGTTAAAGGGGAATTCAGAAATTGGCGCAGCTTAATCTCTTCCACTCAAACCTACATATCTTCATTCTATTTATTTTAATAAACTTTTCAAATTACATTTTAAACTCTTAATTTTGTTAAATTCTTGAGGCTTGATGTGCGGAAAGCATTGGTTTGCAGCAGGTAGTTTGCATGGTATAACACAGAGTGGCATGTGTTAGTGGGTGAAGAGGGGAGATGAAAATAAAGGCAGGAAGAGAACTAGACAAATCATCTTGGGTTAGCTAATGCACCAAATTCACCACTAGGACAGTTACTCTCAGCCCAATTGATCTTGCACTGTTGCCTTTCAAAATCGGGGGGCTCAGGTCTAAATTTGGAGAATTGCCTTTTTGACTGGTTAGGCAATAGCTGATACAGTGGAGATGCAAATGACAGCAGATGCTGTAATCTGGAACAAAAAATAAACTTCCAGGAACTTAGTGTGTCAGACTGCATCTCTGGAGGCAAAGGGACAGCTGGAGTTTTGGGTTGAGACCCTACGCAGGATTAATGGTGTAATGGGATGGTCAATGTTTGGCTATCTCTTTATATTCTCAGTGAAAGTAAATTTATTAAATTACAGACTGTGCAAAACTCATGGGGGTGTGTGTGTGTATCTAGTGTGTATAATATATGGTGCTTAAGACTTCTGTACAATACTGTAATTTTATGTATTACACTGTACTGCCACAGAAAAAATCATGATATATGTGAGTGATGATAAACCTGATTCTGATATGGGTCTCTTATGTGAACTGAGAGTGGGAAGGGGGCAAAGAGGGGAGAATCATAGCTGAGAAAAGGTGAAGGGAGCAAGAAGCACCAGAAAAACATTCTGTAATGATCAGTAAACCAATTGTTTGGAATCAAATGACCTTGCAGGTGGGTTGGGTGTGTCTGTATTTGCATCATCCCCCTCCCTGGCACTCCTCTGCCACACACCTCTCACAGCACTCTATCCTTGCCATTCCTAGTATCCTTTACTTCTGCCAGATTAACAATCTCCACATCTGTACAAAAGTCTTAGTCACCTAAGAAGTAGGTGGTGGGGGGGGGGGGTGTTTGTGTGTGTGTGTGTGTGTGTGTGTGTGACACACACACACACACACACACACACACACACACACACACACACACACACACATATAATATACCATATCTAAAACCTTTGCACCAGATACAGTAATACCTTGCAGACATTTCCAGGCAAATAAAGTGATACAATAGAATTAATGAAAAACTATACATAAATATAGACTGACAATCAATATGCAAAAGACAAATTATGTAAATAAAAAACTGAAAACATAAATTGTATAGTCCTTGAAAGTGAATCTGTGGGTTGTGGAATCAGTTCAGAGTTGAGTTGAGTAAAGCTATCAGGCTTCTGAACTAGTGTGGATGATTGTTGAGTAATAACTGTTCCTGAACATGGTGGTATGGGACCTAAGGCTCCTATACCTCCTGCTCAGTGGTAATAGTGAGAAGAGAGCGTGGTCTGGATGGTGGGGGCCCATGATGATGAATGCTGTGTTCTTGTGGCAGCACTGCTTGTAAATGTGCTCAGTGGTGGGAAGGGCTTTGCCTTTGATGGACAACTACTACTACTTTCTATTGACTTTTCCGTTCCCGGTCCTTGGTGTTGCCATACCAGGACGTGGCACAACTAGTGCATTTGTTGTAGTTTGTCAAAGTTCTATGATTGCTATTACTGATAGCAAATTAACATGTTAATTATGCCACCAGAAAATGAAATATAAATTCTATTGACTTTTGTCTAGCATGGATCTAAGTACTCTGACCTTGTCAGGCCTCAAGACTTCTCTCATGCCTCATGGTAGGAACAATCTTCACTTGCTTTCCCTATTAATGTCCAAAATTGTATAACAAACTCTTAACTTCTATTCTCTTAATTATAGAAGCATCAGAACATTTGTGGGAAGGCAGAATGGGAGAAGTAAGATGCACCAATGAAGGGGGAGGGCATCCCCTTGCCTTCCCCTTCCCACAAGCCTTTTTCCCCCACTTGTTCCCCTCCTGGAATGGTTACAGGTGGAGAGTGATCAGTACATCATGCAGACCTGAAAGATCTTAAATTTAGTTATTGGTTTATGCTTGCTTAACCCATTGTTGGGATGGGGGTGGTGGCGAAGCATGGTAGTGTTGGGAATATTGTCTGGAATTCTGGTTGATGACTGCAAGGTGGTGATTTCTGCTGGATATGCATGCATTGCAGCTCATTTGAGGAACTTGTGATCCAAGCTGAATACAAAATGCTTTTATCAGTAATAAATACAGAATACAAGGATCTTAACATTGACTGAACGGATGACTAAGCAAATTACACACGACTGGAACTAATTAACAATGTTTAAAACTACAACCTCTGCTATGAAAATCTTGGATCAAAAGAGAAAGCAAAGGTGGTTATTTTATATCAAAAGAGGCCTGATGCTGCCACAGAGAATGCAAGAATGATTAACTGGAAGAATTTATTATAGGAGAAAGGCAACACTTTAATACCAAATAGATAATAAAGGCAGATGAGTTGTGAATGCTTGTGAAAGCAGTTGCAGGAAACTAAGATGAATAGTAGAAGCTCTCAGATTGGAGCAGCTGGTTAAATTGCTATCATGCAGTGCTGGTGATCTTGAGTTAAGTTCTGAACTTCAGTTCTGCCTCTGTAGACCATGTGCATTCTCACGGTGATGGTGTGTTTTCTTTGATGTGTTGATAGGTAGGTTCATTGCCCATTCTAGATAGTGCCATATAGATTACAAAGAAAAAGTTGGTGAGATGCAGGATTTTTCTGGGAGCTCAATGGTATGAGTGGTCTTCCGTATCATGAGGAAATATAGAATCATACAAATTTAGGATTGTGCCAAAGAAATACCATATTGCAGAAATATAATAGTGAGAAGAAACATCTTAACATCCAAGGCTTGAGCAAGACCTTTATGGGAGAAGATATCTGTCCTGTACATTAATCAATGTCAATTGAACAAAGCTGAAATGTAGGCCAGTTGTAAATCCAGCTTATTTCTGTGCTTTAAGTACATTTTATGTAGATTTTTTAAAAGATCTTTCAGCAAATTACTTGTTATTTTACTAATTAATATTGTTATCTCAATGCTGTGGAGCTGACAGATTGGTCTTTATGCTAAATATCTGACCAAGCTGACAACTGAAACTGATTGAAGTCTGGCACATAACCAATGGATGTAACTGCTACATTGACAGAAGGGAGAAGATGTTTTGCTACAAAGAATGTGGAATAATGAATTGAAATTACTCAGTGATCTGTTATTGAAATATAATTCTGATTCTCAATTACAGATGAGTATTTTGAAATATTTATTTTTTTATTATAATCCCTTCAAAGATGTAACAAATTGGGGCTTGTTATAGATGTAGTGGGTGCTGTTTTCTAAAATCAAAAGACTTTCTGCATTTCTGAAAGGAGGGACAGAAAATCAACTGCAAAAATGTAGTTCCAGATCTTGCTCCCAAATAATTTTCCTCAGTTTAATTTCCCAGAAGCAGTTGGGCATTTACATGTATTTCATTGTTTCACCAGACACCAACGGATTGCATGGAATTGATTGCCAAAGCAGATCTTGTTTGTACCATCTTACTTCAATTGGTGCTTTATATGTGCAACCTGTCAGTATCTGTGGAAATTCCAAGGACCCATATTGAATATCAGGTAAAAGATAGAAAGTTTGCCACAACAGTAAATTAGGATAAATATAATTTATAGTCAAGTTTTGAGCTAAGAAAAGTTGATAGGATTCAGTTAGTTTGAAGTACAGTATTTAAAATGCTAAGAAGACAAAAGTATACTTAATGAGCATATATCTTGTCTTTTGAGGAAGTTGAAGGCTCAAGTGTCTGCGAATCCATGGGTCTGCTGGAGGCCAAAGGCAGCCTGTCCTGGGATTAGAGGACAATGTAGGCATGTGGGTGAGGGTGAGGGGAGAACAGGGCTTGTTCTGCTGCTGTTGCTTTGCCGCCTGGTATGTTTTGTTTCATTGTGTTCTATGTTGTTATGCCTAGCATGTTGGGCATCCTATGTTGGCACCAGAAATTGTGGCAACACTGGCAGGCTGCCCCATCACATCCTTGGTTGTGTTTGTTGTTAATGCAAATGCTGCATTTCACTGTTTTTGAGCTCCTGCACATTCTGTGTATTGCAACAAATTTTTTTGAAAGTGATGTTTCCTCAGAAATCTTTCTTGTTTATGATAAACCACTTGAAGCTGAACACAAATATAATTTCAGATGACTTGTATCATGTAGGAATTTGTAGAAACAAGGGATTAACTTTTATTGAATATAATGCATTTAATTGCAAACGGTGCTGATGCTTTGCAATGGTTCAATTGCTAAAAGGTTTTTTTTGATGATTTACATTTGTGCTTGGTATTGAGGCTTCTCACTTAAGTGTCCAACAAAAATCAGCCAGCATTGATGGATTCCAGTTTCCCTGATACTGTTTCTCCATGACGGCAATATCCTGGTGAAACCTTTCACCATACTCGTAACTGACAGTGCCAAGATTTGCAGGGAAGAAGTCTTAAGTGGGAATGTAGAAAATGAATCTTTAGTGACATATTCCACTTAATGGTTTTGTATAGTTGTAGCATATTGTCAACCAGCTGCACCTGCTCTTTAGTTGCCAAGAATATTTTCAACACCATCCTTGAATGCCTTCCATGTGATTTTTCTCTGGTCCCGCTAGAAGTTCTTCAAATTGATGATTTGTTTGATTTGTGGCCCAACAAAAATGCTTCTTTAATCTTGGCATCAGTTATTCAGACTTGAATTATGAATTGAAAGAACAAATATAGGTGATTTAAAAAATTGGGAGTGCATGATAGGGAAATTGGGAAATTTTATGGTGTTTTTCATAATCAGCAGCCTAAAATCCATGAGACACACCCAGAAGTGTTCAGGAAGCAAAATTTTTGATATCCAGTGCTATCAGAGTATCCAGCTGCTGATCATACTGCCCATTCAATTAACTGTGGTTAATGGAAACATTGAAAGCATTGTGGATTTATGTTGAGAAGTTCGTTCAGTTTTCTTTCATATTCATGGGCCACAAAACTGGGGTAATCTAAGGTGTAATTTTGAAAGATTTCTTCTGTGTATTGTGAACACATAACTAATCGAGTGCATTGCAAATTTCGTTGTGCTACTCTCATAGAAGATGATAGAAATTTTTGTATCATAATTGTTGCTAGAAGAAAATTGGGAGACTGGCACATAATAATTGCAGGCATGTACATATCTAGTCCAAGTGATTTGAGGAATGTAAACATTTATTATCTTACAAGATTTTTAAAAATACAATTTGGATTCTGTCTTTTTATTGGGATATCTATGCAGATGAACAAAATAATAATGAGCAATATTCATAAATGCTTCAGTCTGAAAACATTCCAGAACATATTTCTCTCTGCAATCATTTTCAGGATTTCTTTGATTTAGCATGAAGCAAGATATCAGAAAATATCTAAGTAATAAAATGGCTGTAAGGGAAGTAGCTGTATTCCAATAACTGCTTTCTGATTTTTTTTTGTTTTGCTGAGCTCAACTTTATTGTAGGTAAGGAGAGAAAAAAGTATTATGAACAGCTTGTGTTAGAGCGGGACACTGATCACTTGTGAAATATAAATGGTATTTCAAATTTACATCTGCTATAGCTCAAAAATGCAATTCATTTTGACACACATGATAAGACGAATAAAGCATCATTGCTGTCAAGATGATTGTTGCTTCAGGGAAAGCAGCTCGGGCATACTTCCACACAGCTAGCTGAAAGGCTCAGAAATGGCAGAATGAAAGTTAGACTGAGCTTTTAGCTATTGAACGGAATACCCTGAAAAGTTTTAAAAAGGTGAGAAGTAAGTGCACATTTTTCATTGTATATTATTTATCCTTCTGTGAAAATGTCAGAATAGAGAAGAATTTATGGAAAAAACAATTGCATACCCTATTTCTTTCTGATGTTGGTTTGGAGAATAAATGTTGCTGTCATTCCTTTTGTACTTTTCTCCACTGCAATTTTGTCTATTTAATTAAAAATAAACCTCCAAAATGAGATCTGTTGATTATAGAATAAAGGATGGCAGAAATCAATCAGTGTCACCCTGGTATTTTTAATTTGTGCTTTCTTTTCCCCAAAAGTATAGAAATATGTCATGGTTCAGATACTACTGAAATGACAATGTGTTGAATGAAATGGAGACCTTAAACTAAAATAGCTGTAGAATGATTGTTTATTTAAAAAATGCAAGGTTTTATACTGCACTGAATTTTGAGTTAATTTTAATGCTTTGTTTAAATAAGGCTAAGGTTTTTGAGCGAGCTTTCAAAAGGTAATGTCTGAATTTATTCGATTACTTGGCTCAAGGATGTTAGAAATGAAAAATACCTTTGTCTTTCATTCTCAAATGAATAGAATACAAGGTACCAGTACAAAATAAGGATGAATTTAATGGAAAGATTGAAAGTAATATTATGATGCTATTGAGAACTGACTAAGACGGTTTCATTCTTGCTTTAAACTTGTTCTAGTATCAAGGGAATAATAGAAATTGCTGGACATTCAGGTTTGGTTTGGATTTATTAGTTTTCACTGTTGCTCATGTATTCAGTTGCAAGGACAGGAGCCACAGTTGATAATTTGTATAATCTTGCATTCTGATTTATAAAACTAATAACATAGTTAATGTTACTTGTGAAAGGACAAAGATTAAAGCGACAAAATATGAAGCTGCATATTGCTAATTTGATCGATGGTGGGGTTTGCAACAAAGTAACATGAGTTTTATGCATCATATCTGTTTGAAATGAGAGACTGCCAAGAAAATGTTAAAAGCTAGACTCCCACCATGCTAAATACAGTAAAAATATCACTTAACTCTTATCTGTTGAGCTTTGTTTGTGGAGCCATACTATCTGTTTAGATTGTTTTTTTAAGATTAGATATTGATTATTGAAGGCTAGATGGATAGATTAAGCACTGATATTCTTTAGCTTTTATACAAACAAATAGCACAGGATTTTGCTTCAAGAATTTTAAAATTCAAATTGAATCACCTTTCAAAAAATCTAAAGTTCTCAATGGACACATACATTCTTATTAAAATATCTTTTGAGTTATTAAGTTATTAAACTTGAGTGAGGTTTCAGCTGGCTGGTGGCAAGATAAGAGTTTCTGTAGGATCTGCTTTGCATTGTACTTTGACAGTCCATAGAAATGCAGAAGAAAATGCTGTAACTTCGTAAATTCATGTAGAGTTTCATAAACTAGCTAAATGTGCAGGTCAAGCTTGTGATTTTACAATTGGAAACAGTCCCGTTTGTTTATTAAATCCTATATTAGCTTTCATTTGCAGAAAGTGGAAATAACATTCATTTGATGTTATTTTATAGGGTTTTTTAAAAACTATATTGAGACAGTGTGATAGCTGGTGTTGCTGCTACCTCACAGCACCAGCAGCTAAGATTTAATTCTGATATCAACTTCTGTCTATGTGCAGTTAGGAAGTTCTCTATGTAACTCTGTTGGCTTACCCGGCTCTTGCAGTTTGCTCCCACATCCCAAAGACATTCAGGTTGGTAAGTTCATTGGTCACTATGCATTGACCTTGCTGTGTAGGTGAGTGATAGAATTTGGAGGATGGAGAATAGGTTACAGGGAAAAATAGTTGAGTAGCAAAATTGTTCTGTGGGCTGGCTTAGAATTAATGGGCTGAAGTGGCTGCCTGCATGGTGGAGAAATAGCAATTCATATTGAGAAAAAAGACAACTAAATACTGTTATGTAAATCACTAGCCATGGAGGAAAAACATGTTAACTAGTAATTGCATCATTGGACACAGCAGTGTAATTAGGAACGTAGTTTCCATAGTGAAAAAAAATCAGACCCTTCAGTTTTACCTCACATGAAATCATCTGCCACATAACAAAATATGTAATTACTATTCTCTTAAGCATGGTCAGAAAAATGAGACAGCACTATTCATGAGTGACTAGATCCTCTCAGCCCAGTAATGGCTGGGATAGCATGAAAGTAATGCTTCATACGTGGCTCTTAACGCTTCAGCCCCATGTCATCTGTCTTCACAGAACTCCTGTAATCCCTTTTCTACGTCTCCCTACCCCCCCCCCCCCCCCAGGGTCTGTCTCAAGCAGTTTTCAAAAAATATCAATAAATGGCTATGCTTTAGTAATGGGTCGATAATTGAAACAGTTATTAATATGTTGCTGTTTCACTGCCATAGTATGTGCAGGTAAATAGAGGCATGGTACTGCACATAAGTAGTTTTTCTTCTTAACCTTTGAAGTGAAATACAGTTATGCAGAACAATTTGTTGTAACATTATCTTAAAACACTTGACATTTTATCTAATGCAATGTGCTGAACAACAAGTCCCTATATATTATTCTGCTCCTTAAACTCTTAACTTCAGATACATGGTGCTTGTAATTTGAACTTTATAAGTTGACAAATGAAGTAATTATTGCCTTGGAATTACAAGATGCAGAACATGGATTTTGTCTTTTAAACCCCACTTATGTGCACAATAAATACCGATCTTAATGCTTCAGGGGAAATGATGTTTCTAAATAAACTAGACTTTCTAAAACTAGCTTTATTTCTGAACACTTAATTGCAAATTTATCTCGTACCTGAAACTAGTTAATCATTGGTAGATGGTAGCCAAATAAAGACGCATTACTTATCAAATAGTACTTGCTATTTATTTTTTAACTCCAAGTGAACAAACAATTAAATTTACTCAAGTGGGATTTATTAAGGAATCGCTTTGTGGAAACTCACAATTCAATAATTTACACTTAATTGAGGCAAAAAGTGGTATTTGTCTAGATTTCTAAATATAGTTCAGAAAGAATATAAAACAAAGAATATGAAACAAAAAATATGGAAGTCCTTCAGCGAGAAACATCAACCCTCCCCATTGTTTATAAAAAAAAAATGGCATCCTGATCAACCCCCCCCCCAAAACTTTCCTCCCCCACATAAAAAGAAATAGAACATTGAACCCTAAAAACAACCCCACCTGCACAAAATACTAACAGAACACAATAGAACATCAAACCCCAAACACCCTCCCCTTGCGGACAATGATTTCTCATCTTACAGTCAGCAATCCATGGAATTAGTTTCCTTAAGTTGTCCTCCACTTCCTGAAAACTCTGATCAAGTTGCACCTTGAATTCCTGGAACCACAGTCTTAATTTGTGAAAATTAACTACTGGCATTTAGGATTTTTATGGTAAGAATTACTATGCCCATTTCACCCGCAAGGTGCAGTCTGTACAAATGTTCAGAATTCCAGAAGTGCTTTAACTAGCATTACTAGAACTTGCCTGCACTTTCTGCATCTTGGGCCTGTAGGAAGAAGAGCCAATATTCCATTGGCTGATTGAGGATCTAATGCTTTCTCAGCATATATGATGTAATATGATGTATATTTTGAGGTGTGTTTAGGATCATTATCCTGTTGTAGAAGCCATCCTCTTTTCATCTTCAGCTTTCTTACAGACGGTGTGATGTTTGCTTCTAGAATTTGCTTGTATTTAACCGAATTCATTCTTCCCTCTATCAGTAAATGTTCCCCGTGCCACTGGCTGCAACACAAGCCCAAAGCATGATCGATCCACCCCCATGCTTAACAGTTGGAGAGGTGTTCTTTTCATGAAATTCTGCATACATTTTTCTCCAAACATACCTTTGCTCATTGCAGTCAAAAAGTTCTATTTTAACTTCATCAGTCCACAGGACTTGTTTCCAAAATGCATCAGGCTTGTTTAGATGTTCCTTTGAACCCTTTGAATATAACTTTCCTAAGCACACCTCAAAATCCACAATGGACTACGTCAAGAAGCGCAAGCTGAAGGTTTTGCCATGGCCCTCACAGCCCCCTGACCTAAATATCATCGAGAATCTGTGGATAGACCTCAAAAGAGCAGTGCATGCAAGGCGGCCCAAGAATCTCACAGAACTAGAAGCCTTTTGCAAGGAAGAATGGGTGAAAATCCCCACAACAAGAATTGAAAGACTCTTAACTGGCTACAAAAAGCATTTACAAGCTGTGATACTTGCCAAATGGGGTGTTACTAAGTACTGCCTTGCAGGGTGCCCAGACTTTTGCTTTGGGCCCTTTTCCTTTTTTGTTATTTTGAAACTGTAAAAGTTGGAAATAAAAGTTTTCTTGCTTAAAATATTAAAGAAATGTGTCATCTTTAACTTCATGCCTTTTGAAATCAGTTCATCTTTTACTCGCTTAGCTATTCACAGTAACAGAAATTTTGACCAGGGTGCCCAAATTTTTGCATGCCACTGTATCTCTTGTAGGAAAGATTATTAGATGCTTTCTGAAGACTTTTGCAATGCATACATTTTCCTGTTTATAACTTCAGTCAATTTGAAAAGTTCATTATCGTTTGAAGGTGCTCAGTCACTTTATCTCTATTCATTTTGTATTATTGTACTATGTCTGAAATTCCCTGATTTTTTAAAAAAAATCCTCATTTTTCTTAAAATAACAGCATATTATACCAAGGGCAACAAAAGAGAGTAAATATATCAAATGTGATACTCCCTTATTTTTTATGAACCAGCAAAAGAGAAAAGACTCCAGAATTTTCATTTTGTTTTTGAACACTTAAAATTCATTGAATATTCCCATGTGTGTTCTTCAAAATGCTTTTACTTGATATTTGTTAAGATTCAATTCTATTTGATACTGTATATGCTGACCTGATTAGTTAACACATTGATCATCTTAAAGTTTATAGCTTTCTTCTTGAGAATCAAGTTTATTATCACTGACATATGTTGTAAAAAGATTTTTTTGTATTACCTGCCAAAGCATTAATAATAATTAGCTTCCATGAAATTGAACTGTTTGGAAAAAATACCACAAATAGAAATGGGATCTTGTATTTAGCCATGTAGATCCTCACTGCATATGGTCTTCCTATCAACAAAACCCTTTCCACCATGATTATCCCAATCTTGGAACAGCCATTCCTTGCACCATTTACAGTTACTTTTCTGCCAGTCAGTCATGTGGCAATTTGCCAAAAAGCTTGCTAAAATCTGAGTAGACAACATCAAATGCACAGCCTTCAAAGACACACCTTAATACTTTCTCATTCAAGGTAGTTTGGACATAACCTTCCATTAAGCCAATGATCACTGCCTTAAGTTTTACAGAATGACAATTTATTTGTACTTCACAAATTATTCAGATTTTTCCCACAACTGTTTGGGCTCACTGGCCTGTATACTTAATATATCTAATTTTCCTCTCTCTTTTTATTAGTTTACCACATCACCTTGATGTAAGATATGAAATCTTGTAGGCTGTCACATGATAGTGTTACAGCTCAGGGAGTTCCTGAGTTAGTTCAATTCTGTCACATTTCTGTAAGGAATCTGTATGTCCTCTGTGTGGAAGGCATCGGTTTTCCCCAGGTGCTCTATTTCCTTCTATAGTCTAAAGATATACCGGATAGATTCATTGTTCATTGTAAATTGTCTCGTGATTACATCAGGGTTAATTGGGTTTGTTGGTGGTTGCTGGAACAGTGTGGCTCAGAGGGCTGGAGGGGGCTATTACGAATTGTATTGCTACATAAATAAATAATTTCTTTATTGTAAATACTGAAGTGATGCAATGATTCAAAATGTCTTCTGTTTCATTATTTCTATTTACAATATTTGTTGGCAATTTTTAACACTTAATTTTTGACAGCCATCTCATTCCTAATACTGAAAGTATTGTAATTCATTTTAATGTGATTTGCCTTACTTTTGCTCTTCATTCCAGTAACCCTCCTATCTATTTTCTATTTTTATTATTTGAATTTCTACTTGTTATCTTCACCTTGTTATCTGTGCAATGTTCTGCATTTTATAATTTTATATTACTCCTTATCTCTTTACTAATTAGTAGCTGTTATCTTGGTAGTCATAGCTCCTATAATATTTCAATGTTATAATCAGTTATGAAACACCCCACTACTTTTTCCAGACATTAATGGATTTGCTGTTTAAACCCAGTTTGCTATGGACATTTTTTTGACTCATCCTGTTGTAATTGACTGGAGAATCTGTAGTGCTTTGTGTTTTTCCTTTACAATTGCATCATTAAACACGTTATAAAATTGTTCATGTACTGTTAGGCAGCTGATTAACTCTGGCAATATTTATTACTAAATTTAGATACACTTTTTGTTTTTTGGACAGTGGAAAATTGGATCCTGGAGAAATAAACTATGTGGAATTGACTCAGTGGCAGGAAGCAAAGGGTGATGGCTGACAGGTTTCTTCGTGATTGAAAGGCTGCTACTAATAGGATTTCTTGTAATGTGTCTATATTCATGATTGAGACTTAAATGTAGTGCACATGACATGATGAACAGTCTTTTTGAGATAGACACAGGCCCTGTAATAGAAAAAAGCAAATCTTTAATCTAAATAATAAAAAAAATTGGCAGTGGAGCTGGTCAGCACTTTTGGTGGCGCTTGCAATTGCACCAGCTGTTGCTTGTGGTGAGCAAGTGAACAGGGCTTGGCAGGAATTTCGGTGGAGCTTGAAAACATTTGGGTTATTAATTGCTTGGGAAGGGCTAATAAAAAGTTAGGTTTAAGCAGAGTGGCCAGTGTTAGAGGTTTAGAGCAGAGGTTTTGGCTCAAAAAGCTTCAGCAAGAAGAGGTGGTGGCTAAGGTAAGCTATTAGTAGGTTTCTTTCTTTATGATTCCACAGTTAGAGCAGTGGGAGTGATAATCAGGAAAATGGAGTGCTCCTGTTGCAGGACATGAGAAAACAGGGATACTTCCAGAATCCCTGCAAGAGCTGCATCCAACTTCAGATTCCTACAGACCACATTACAGAAAGGGAGCTGGATCAACTTTGGATCATTCAGGAATTTCAGGTGCTGATTGACAGGAAATACAGGGAGTTAGTGACTGCCTGGAGGGAGAAAGGGGATAGGCACTCAGTGCAGGATACTCCACTAGCTATTCCCCTCAATGTTTTGGATACAATACAATTTGGCGGGGGTGGGTGGGGGGGGGGGGGGTTGTGGCACGACCTAGCAGAGGAAAGCAACCAGTTTTGTCTCTGGCACTGAGACTGGAAGGGGGCAGCAGAGGCAAGCAGACGTGATAAGGATCATACATAATGCTGGAGGAACTCAGCGGGTCAGGCAGCATCTATGGACAGGAATAGGCATTTGAAGTTTCAAGCCAGGATCCTTCATCAGCACTGCAAAGGAAGGGGAAAGAATTCATAATAAACTGTGGGGGGGGAGGGAAAGAAGTACAAGCTGGTAGGTGAAACCAAGTGAGAGAGGAGGGGGGGTGATTAGGCTAGGATGTGATAGCTGAAACCAAGTGAGAGGGGAGGGGGATGATAAGGCTAGGAGGTGCTAGCTGGAAGAGGTAAATTCAAAGTAAATTTATTATCAAAGTGCACGTATGTCACTACCTATTACTCTTCTTGCGAGATTCTTCTTGCGGGCATTTACAGTAAATACAAAGAAACCCAATGGAATCAATGAAAAACACACACAAGATGGACAACAACCAATGTGCAAAATATGAAAAACTGTGCAAATACAAAAAAAAACATAATAAATAAATGAGCAATAAATATTGAGAACGTGATATAGAGTCTCTGAAAGTGAGTCCATAGGCTGTGGGAACAGTTCATTGATGGGTTGTGTGCAGTTATCCCTTCTGGTTCAAGAGCCTGATGGTTGAGGTGTAATAACTGTTCCTGAATGTGGTGTGTGGCTCCTGTTTCTCCTTCCTGATGGCAGCAGAGAAGAGAGTGTGGCTTGGATGGTGGAGGTCCTTGATAGATGTTACTTGCATGCGACAATGCTACTGAACAAGAAACCTGATAGGAAAGACAGTGGACCATGGGAGAAAGAGAACGAGGAGATTCACCAGAGGGGGGTGATGGAAAGGTGAACTGAAGGGGTAGAGGGGAGCCAGAGTGGGAAATGGAAAAAGAGGAAGGGGGACACAATTTAGCAAAATCAATATTCACGCCATTTGGTTGGAGACCACTCAAATGGAATGTGAGGTATTACTTCTCCAACCTGGCTATGGCCCTATCATGTCAGAGGAGCACTAATCAATAAGCTTCAAGACCTTGGCCTCAATACCCCCTTGCGCATTGGATTCTCTATTTCCTCACTTGCACACCCCAATCAGTTGAGGTTGCCAATGACATCTCCTCCACAATCTCTGTCAGCGTTTACTGACCACAAGGCTGTGTGCTTAGCCCCGCTCTATGCACTTTATACTTGCATTTTAGCCATTGGTGAGACTTGGTTGCAGGAGGGTCAGGACTGGCAGCTCATTGTTCCAAGGTTCTGTTGTTTTAGATATGATAGAAGAGGAGGCATTAAAGAGGAAGAGAGGCATTACTAATTAGGGAAAATGCCATGACAATGCTCAAACAGGGCAGGCTTGAAGGCTCATCTATTTAGGCTATGTGGGTGGAACTGAGGAAATAAAAAAGGAATGGCCACACTCTTGGTACTATAAGCCACCCAGAAGTCAGCAGGTTTTGGGGGAACACATTTGTAGAGAGACAGCAGATGGTTGCAAGAAAAGTGAGCTTGTGATAGCTGAGTTTAATTTTCCACATATTCACTTGGACTCCCATACTATTTAAGGACTCAGTGGGATAGAACTTGTTAAATGTGTTCAGGGAAGTTTCCTTAGTGAATTTATAGAGAGAGTGTGATACTTGATACCCGATTAGGGAACAAGACAAGGCAGGTGGCAATAGTGTGTAGGGAGCACTTTCAAGTTTTCACTTTCAGGGGTTCAAATTTATTGTTATTAAACCATATACATGTATACTACCAATCAATATTCCTTCAGACATAGTACATTTAACTCATACACAACACAAAGCAATATTACCAGAAACAAATTACAACATAATAAAATATATTCTGGAAGATTGACATTTAGTATGGGATGCATTTATGACACAAGTTTTAAAAAAAACTTAACATTGTAATGCTACTGGTGGTTCATACATGAGACCTGGATGGTGGCAGGGAGTTCAGTAGTCTCATGGCTTCAGGGAAGAAGCTATTTCCCATCTTAACAGTCCTTATCCAAGTGCTAGAGTACTTCATTCCTCATGGGAGGGGGTCAAATAGATTGTTGGACGAGCTCTTTGAATCCAGTGATTGTTATTCCATTAGTTTCAAGATAATTATGGAGAAGAATAGGACTGGTCCTTGGACTGACATTCTAAATCGGAGATATGCTAATTTTGATGGCATCAGAAAGGTTCTGGCAGGTGTGGATTGGGGTAAGTTGCTTTGTTGCAAAGTACTACTTTGTTTCTGTTAGAATAAAAGGCAAGGTTAACTGGTTTAGGGAAGCTTGTTTTTTTTTGAGGGGTATTGAGGCCCTAGTTAAAAGGACTTGTATAGCAAGTATATGCAGCAATAAATAAGGTGCTTGAGGAGCATAGAACACAGATGAGTACAGCTAAGGAATGGGCCATTCAGCCTGCATTGTTGTGCCAAACTAACTAAAAAGCGATCCAAAAACATCCAAACACTAATCCCTCCTATCTACATCATTACCATATCCCTCAATCTTCCTTACATTCACATGGCTATCCAAATGCCCGTTAAAAGCCTCTAATGTATTTGCTTCTACCACCATACCAGGCAGAGCATTCCGGGCATCCACAACTCTCAAGGAGTTAAAAACCTTACCTCTCACATCCCCCTTGAACCTACCGCATCTCACCTTCAATGCATGCCCTCTGATACTGGATATTTCAACCCTGGGAAACAGATCCACTCTATCTACGTATCTTATAATCTTGTAAATCTCTATCAGATCTCTCGGCCTCTGATGCTCCAGAGAAAACAACCTAAATTTATCCAGTCTCTGGTGATAGCACATGCCCTCTAAACCAGGCAGCATCCTGGTGAACTTCTTTGGCACCCTCTCCAAAGCCTCAACGTCCTTCTTAGTGGAATGACCAGAACCGTTTGCAATACTCTAAATGTGGCCTGACCAGAGTTTTATAAAGTTGGAACATATCCTCCTGGACTTTTGAACTCAGTGCCTTGACTAGTAAACGCAATCATTCCATACCACCTTGTTGACCTGTGTAGCCAATTTCATGGAGCAATGAACTTGGATCCCAAGATCTCTCTGTTCAGCAACATTGTTGAGGACTTTGCCCTAAACAGTGTACTGTCTCTGTGCATTTATCCTACTGAGGTGCAGCACCTCACATTTATCTACATTTTCATCCAGGTAATTTATATACATTACAGACAGCAGAGGTTTCAGCACAGATCCCTGTAGAACTCCACTGAATGCGGACCTCCAGCTCGAATAAGTCCCTTCTACCACTACCCTCATATTATATGCGCAAGCTAGTTCTGAATCCAAACAGCCAATTTGCCATGGATCACATGCATTTTAATCTTCTGGATTAGCCTCCCATGAGGGACTTTGTCAAACGCCTTACTAAAATCCATATAGACAGCATCCACTGCCCTACCCACATCAGTGTCTCTCATCATCTTGTCAAAAAACTTAATCAAGTTGGTAAGGCATGACCTGCCATGCACAAAGCAATGCTGGCTCTCCCTAATTAGGCCATGGGTTATCAAATGCTCATATATCCTATCCCTAAGAAGTTTCTCCAACAATTTCCCTACAGCTGACGTGAGACTCACTGGTCTATAGTTCCCAGGATTTTGTCTTGTTCCTCTCTGAAATAGAGGTACAACTTCAGCCACTTGCCAGTCCTCCACGACATTGCCAGGTGCTAGAGAGAACACAAAGCTACTGGCCAAAGGCTCAGCAATCTCATCTCTTGCCTCCTTCAATAACTTGGTGTAAATCCCATTAGGCCCTGGGGATTTATCCACTTTAATGCTCATTAGGAGGCCCAACACTTCCTCCTCCTTGACCTCTTAAATGTCCTAACATATTTGTACACTCAGCATTGATCTCCTGGTCCTTCATATGCTTTTCCTTGAAAAATACTGAAGCAAAGTACTCATTAAGTACCTCCCTCAAATTTTCTGCTTCCATGCAAATGTTCCAACCCCCTCCTCTCCTTTATCCTTGAGTGGTCCCACCCCTTGTTATCTTTTTATTCTTGAAGTATGTATAGAATGCCTTGGGAATTCACTGTAATCCTACTTGCCAAAGACTTTTCATAGCCCCTCCTGGCTGTCTTAATTTCCTTTCTTCAGTTCTTTTCTGGCTTCTTTATATTCCTCATGCTTCATTTGATCCTGACTTCTGAACCTTTACATTCTTTTTCTTCTTGACTAAATTCATCACCTCAACAAACATCCAAGATTCTCTTAACTTTCCATCCCCATACTTCCTTCTAACAGATACATTCATATCTTTCCTGTTAAAAAATAAGGAATGTAAGAAATATAAGAAAACACAAGAGAAATTAAGTGGGCTAGAAGAAGACACTAGGTTGCTCTGGCAGACAAGGTGAAGGATAATTGCAGGACTTCTGATATATTAAGAGCACAAGGTTAGCAAGAGACAAAAATAGGTCCATTTGAAATAACACACAAAATGCTGGAGGAACTCAGATGCTCAGGTTAGGCAGCATCTATGGATAAGATTAAACATTTGATGCTTTAGTCCAAAGTATTTTAGAACTGGAAAGAGAGAAGTCTGATTGAGAAGGTGGGGAAGGGGAGGGGGAAGTACAAAGTATTAGGTGATGGGTGAAACAGGAAGAGGGGAGGGGAATTGATTGATAAAAGAGATAAAGGGCTGGAGAAGTGGAAATCTGATGGGAGAAGATAGAAGACCATGGAAGTAAGGGAAGGAGGAGGGGCATCAGAGGGAGGTGATGGTTAGGTTAAGGAGGTAAGATGAAAGGGGGAAATGGGAATAGGGAATCGTGGAGGAGGGGCAAGTACCAGAAGTTTGAGAAATTGACGTTCATGCCATCAGGTTGGAGGCTAAAGAGACAGAATATAATGTGTTACTCCAACTTGAGTGTGGCCTCATCTGGTATTTGTCTCCTCCCTCTCACGATTCCCTATTCATATTTCCCTCTCGTACCTTATCTCCTTAACTACCTATCATCTCACTCTGGTGATCCTTTTCCTTCCCTTACTTCCATGGTACCTACCACCTTGTATTTCATTGTCCCCTAACTCCACCTTTTTACGCTGACTTTTTCTCTTTCCAGTCCCAGTGACGGCCATCTGCCCAAAATATCGACTGATTACTCTTTTCAATAGAAGTTGCCTGACTTGCTGAGTTCCTCCAGCATTTTGTGTGTGTTGCTTTGGATTTCCAACATTTGCAGGTTTTCATGGTCATCTACACATGGAGTTGAAAGATCTTAAATGGAATTTTACATCTGTATTTAGTCAAATGGATGAGGAGTCAATAAAATGGAGTCAAAACAGTCATGAATTCATGAGACCGTATCTGGATTACAGAAAAGGAGGTGCTTGATGTTTTGTGGCAAATTAGGGTGGCTAAGTTCCCAGGGTCTGACAAGGTGTCCCCTTGTACCTTGTGGGAAACTCTTGCAAAAATTGCAGGGATCCTGGCAGAGGAATTTAAACATCCTTAACTATAGGTGACCTCCAAGAGGACCATAACCCTTGTGGTTTGGAGGCTTGCATGCCTCAATGACCCTGAGAGCTATGCTGGCTGGAGTTAGTCTTATGCTTTGGATCTTGGTAGGGTCACCCATGCAAACAAGTCAAAAAGTAGAGGCCAAACCCATCCTCCAGGTTTGGGGTTTTAGCTGAGGGCTAACAACCCTAAATGGACAAACAAAACGTATGGAAACAGCAATGAAGAATGTCTTCATTGCTGCCTTAAAAGACGGCCACATAACAGGCAGTAGCTAACTAACCATGGGTGAGGTACCAGACGACTAGAAAATAGCTGATGTTCTTGTGTTGTTCAAGAAAGACTCTAAGAATACACTAGGAAATTATAGGCTGCTGAGCCTGACATCATTAGTTGGTAAATTATCGCTAAGTATTCTAAGAGATAGGATATACAGTATATGTAGAGTGGATTCCATTTAATTGGGCCATCAGTCAATGGGAGCAACTTTTAAAGAACAAAAACAATCTTGTGTGGCCATTAGGGCACTATGCTTGGTGATTGGTTTTTAAATAGCGTTAGTTGCATGTGTTTATGTTCAAAAACAGTGTTTTTTCATTGCTGATAGTTGGTAAGAAGAGGAGGAAGACAATTCAGAGCTGTTTTGCTCACTGCCAGAAATGGGCAGGAGTGAAAATGAAACTCTTCCACTACTTCAAGTTAGGAACTACGAGTAATTTGAAGTTATTAACAGTCATCTTGAATGTTACAATAAAAATGTAGATTTGGAGGATGTGATCATCTAAAGCATTGTATGAAGGTGGTCCATTATCTACTCTAGGTGTCTGCACTGATTTTGTTCACTTACAGACAATCAAAATAATATGGCAGTTGAATTCCTCCATTGATTATTATTAGGAGCTAATACAGCTTTATACCGTAATTCTGTAGAAGTATTGGTTGTGTTCTAAATTTGTATTTCATTTAAATACATAATTTGTTACTCAATTAGAGTAGTTTGCCTTTTTTTATATGTTTCTATTTCCATAAAACTTTGGCTAATTGGTGCAGTTGCTTAATTGGGCCAAAATATATTTGTCCTGTTAACTGGAATCCAATGTACTTGGATAAGTACAAATCGAGGCAAAGTCAAAATAGAAAAAATATTATTTTCCTCTTGAGGGTTCCAAAAGCAAAGACCAAAGATATATAGATCTAATTGATTGAAGGATCACCCACTTAATCCTAATTTTGTGCACCTTGGATTGAACAGTTTTCTTTCAGCATCTTGAACATTATAAGGTGCTAAGACCAAGTAAGCCTCCTATGGAGCCAGTGATCATTAATGGAGAATGTGTGGAGCAGGTTAAGACCTACAAGTATCTGGGAGTACAGTTAGACGAGAAGCTAGACTGGACTGCCAACACAGATGCCTTGTGCAGGAAGGCACAGAGTCGACTGTACTTCCTAAGAAGGTTGGCGTCATTCAATGTCTGTAGTGAGATGCTGAAGATGTTCTATAGGTCAGTTGTGGAGAGCGCCCTCTTCTTTGTGGTGGCGTGTTGGGGAGGAAGCATTAAGAAGAGGGACGCCTCACGTCTTAATAAGCTGGTAAGGAAGGCGGGCTCTGTCGTGGGCAAAGTACTGGAGAGTTTAACATCGGTAGCTGAGCGAAGGGCGCTGAGTAGGCTACGGTCAATTATGGATAACTCTGAACATCCTCTACATAGCACCATCCAGAGACAGAGAAGCAGTTTCAGCGACAGGTTAATATCGATGCAATGCTCCTCAGACAGGATGAAGAGGTCAATACTCCCCAATGCCATTAGGCTTTACAATTCTACCGCCAGGACTTAAGAACTTTTTAAAAGCTATTATTAATGCTTTTTGAGATAGTGTTTTAGATGCATATCATATTTTTTACTGAGTTAAGTATTGTATGTAATTAGTTTTGCTACAACAAGTGTATGGGACATTGGAAAAAAGTTGAATTTCCCCATGGGGATGAATAAAGTATCTATCTATCTATCTATCTATCTATCTATCTATCTATCTAATGGAGCAACCCCTTTTACTCTCATCCAACAGTCCAGCATATCCCAGTTTTTGAAGAGTATCTTTTTTCCAAATCTATATTTTCTTATCCCAGCTATCTTTGTGATTAGCTGATTATAGCTTTGTGTCAAGTTGCAGATTATTTTGGTTGAGAAGCTAATGTTACCATCCAACATCATTGGTACAATCAAAATTAATTTCTCTTCTTTCTAGAGGTATCAATGTCATGGCCTAATGATAAAGTGTGATCTAAGTGATTAAGTAGACTGAGATTTAACTTGTGTGCAAAGGCTGCAGTTAGCCTCATAATGCTTAATTAATGTTACAAAAAATGTCAGGTCCACATTTTTTTTTAAACGCTTGGTATAACTGTCAAGTATAGTTGGTTTTGAATAACTTATAAAACCTGCTCTAGCAGTTCTTGTTGAGATGATTTCAAATTTCTCATTTATATTTGTAAGACGTCCAGTCGTTGACTCTCTACAATCATCCGGAACCTAAACTGGCATGGATAACTTCATTCACAACTACTCAACTGATTCTATGATACTCACAAGTCGTATTCTCAGTACTATTTTTTTATTTGTACAATTTGTCTTTTTCAGATTGGTTGTTTATCAGTCTTTATTTATGTTTAGATTTTCATAAAATTCTATTGTATATCTTTTTTCCATAAATATGTGAAAGTACAAGTCTGAAAGACAACTATAGCACATTCTGATTCTGTGACCTGTTCCACATCTAACTTGATATATCATCAACTGAAGGAAAACATACTAGCTACCAAAACTACCTCTGTAATTCTCAAGTTCTTAATTGTCTCATGGCATTTTAAGGATTGGGAATCTGTTATTCTCTTACTTTTGAAAGAATGCACAGTATTTGGAAACCTTCAATCAGGCTTTTTGAAGGACTTGTGCTAAGGCAATGTTCATTATGTTTTGTGTAGTACAAGTTCTAATTAGCAGTTCGATTATGTACTTCTCCAGTGAGTTTTAATTTCTGGCTGTATTGAACCATCACCGACTAGTTGGAATTTATTTACGGTGTGTTTAAGTGCTGCACAATTGAAAATTAATGACTTTGTGAGAAAATTATGCAAACACAGTTAATCTCTCAGCATTACTTAGTTCAGGAAATATGATCTGGTACTTATTAAGGCATTCTGGCACATATCATATGCTAGGTGTGTAAGACTCATAGAATGATGTCATTCATCATGCATTGCTCTTTATGAGCAGTTGAGTATTGTCAGGTTAAAATGGAGAATTTTTCTGTTTCAGGAAAATGGTTGGCTACACACAGAGGCCCATGCTTTTATAGTTTGCTGTCCCATGCAGCTGTATATTTTGGTGTCCCTCAACATAATTGATAAATTCTAGAGTAGAGCGCAGAATTTATTATTTGCCTCCTGATTCATGTGAGGTGTGCTGCCATTATTGTACTCCTACTTCCTTTTCCCATGTGTGCATCTGTAGTGGCCAACGTGATATGTTACGTGAGCTGGAGATGAAAGGCAGGTATCATAAGAAAGTTAATGGTTGGAAATCCCAAAAAGGTAAAGGTGAAGAAGGGCTGTCATCAGAAGACCCTATACACAACTATCTGTTCAGCCATTCTCCATCCAGAGTGCTCTGAGCATCATTAACTGAGATTGAGGTGTCCTGAAGCAGCAGTGAAGATGATGCCTAGCCATCTTCAGGCAGACCTTGAGGTGCTTTTCTTGAGGTGTTTAAGGTCATGTTCATCCTGAAATTTCTTGCATCCATATTATGCTAGGGAGTAGAGGCTGATCTGTGTCACATGACGGGCTATTGTGCAGCAACAAAGTTGTCATTTATTCAAAATAAAGGAATTTCATGTCCTTTATTTGGAAGAGAGGCTTATGCTGAGCTGGGCAGTGGAATTGTGAACATTATAGGTTTCTTAAAGTTTCTAAGAGTACTGGATTTCACTTGTGTTCCAGTTTAAGATGGTGTTACTGAAAATGGTGATTCGAAAGCAAAGGAATTCGATTTAAAAACATTATCAACAACACTTTTTTAAAGTAAATTGCGGTAAACTATCATCACAAACAATGAAGAGGCGAGTGAGGGCAGAGTGAGCTTGAGGGATGCATCCTGCTAGTGCGCTACAAAATTGGCACACTTGGAGTTGGAGCTGTGCTGGTTGGAGTGGACGATTTGAGGGGAGAAGATGGGACAGAGGAGTTTCAATGCCTATCCTGCTGGCCTGGGTGTGAGAGTGGATTGCTCTAAGAACTGGGTTAATTTGGAGAGGTTGAGGATGGCTTCTTAGACAGCAAAATCCAGGTCTGATGCGAATCACTGGGCAGTGTGTTCTAGGCCCAGAGCAATTTAACTGAAGCTACAAGAACTACACAAAACCACATAGTTACATTTAGTTATAGTTAACATATAGTTTCAACAGTGCAGACAATACCATAATAGATAGTTTCAAACGAAGTGCTCGGCAGAGATGGTGCTCGGTGTCGGAGAGCTGGTCGGAGGCTCGAAGTTTTCGGACGCACTCGGCTGCGGTCGGGGCTCCCAGAGTGCTGTATCGGCAAGCTGCGGCGCTGAAGGTTCATGGCAGGAAGAGTTTTTCTTCCTTCTGCTGTCTGTGTGAGATGATGGGCTGTCGGGACTTTGAGACTTCCTTTTAAACCGTGCCATGGACTGCTCTTTATCAGATTACGGTATTGCTTTGCACTGTGTAAACTGTGTTATAATTATGTGATCTTTGTCGGTTAGTCTTTTTATCAATTATGGTATTGTCTGCACTGTTGAAACTATATGTTAACTATAACTATATGTAACTTTGTGGTTTTGTGTAGGTCTTGTAGCTTTAGTTTTGTCTGATGGGTTTGTAGTTCCTTTCCGGGGAATGTGCTAAGACGGTAGTGCGATATCGATACGCAGCAGCCTCTCCGGACTCTGGATTGGGGATTACCAAATGTTATGTGGTTTTTCTTGTGTGGTCTGTTTTGTGCTTTGTCATGATATCATTCCGGAGAACGTTGTCTCATTTTTTAACTGCATTGTATTTGTGATTTATAAATGACAATAAACTGAATCTAAATCTGAATTTGCCGCGGCGGGGCCTGGGTCCTAGTGCTAGGTTCAGACAATTTAAACGCTAGTCCAGATACTCCAGGGGTTCTTCTCTCTGCAGCACTGAGGTTGTGAGTCTGCCCCTGCCCTGTGCTTCATGTCTGCAAACTTTGTGGTGATTTGCCCCATCGATCTGATGAACTGATTTTTAAAAATTATGTTCTATCGGGTTTCTTGCTTTGCGACTTCCTGTAAGCAAACAGATCTCAAGGTTGTACAATTTATATGTCCTTTGATAATAAATGCTCTTTGAATCTTTGTGCTCAGAGTGTCGAATCACAGGGTTATTACTGATTGCGGATGATATACAAGTCAAACTTATTAATGTCCTGTTTTGAGCAATACGTCTTGCCTAGTCACAACTCCAATGAAGGACTTTGATCTTAAATTGGGAGGGGAAGCAAGGGATATCTCCCTTTTTTTTCTTGGCTTCCGACTCCTGGCTCTAAATGAGTATGGGAGGACGCTGCTGTAACAGTTGTCATTGGACCACCGAGAGTGTGGTAGAGAATATCATTAAGATACCCTTTAGAAATCTAGTAACAGCACCATGTCTTGTATACATGGATTCCTCATTATTTGCGATCCCTTGTACAACTCCATCAGGAGGGCTCAGCCCTTGCTTGAGGCTCTTCAGGATGTGTAAGAATGTGCATTGCATGTAATTGAGTTGGTAGGTATTCAATAATGACAAATGGAGGCCGGGCAAGGGTTAACTGATTCTTTCCCAAAATCGAATATGTGGCAATAAGAGGGTGCATGTAGATTATCTATCTAATTTCTAGATTAGAAATTAATCTAGTGATGTGATTAGCATGTGACTAAAAAATCTAGTGCTTAAAAATCACTATTATAATAGTTTTGTTTGTGGGATGTTGTTAATTTGTTCGGGTCTGAGACTCAAGATTTTGGGTGTTATTGAATGGGTTTGGATCTTACCTTTTTGAAAATGTGGAATAGATGTGTGTAATTGATGGCCTTTTAAACAATAGTCCATTTGTGTGCTGTATGTTTTGGGGAAAAATCTGGTGAACAAGAGAAACTTGCCTCAAAATGAGCTTCTTGTGTGGTTGAATTTCTGGGAGATTTTCAAAATAAGTATGTTTGTATTTCAGACTGCTACCAAAAAATGATGATAGGAAATGCATAGAATTGCCATTTTTCCTTGGCCCAGTCAGCTGCCTGACCACAAGAAAACTAACAATCTTAAAGTTATTATCATAAGAAAAACATATTTATCCAATGAATAGTTAGAGTCAGGAATTGCACCACCAAGTTATCAGTGGGGTGGGAAGTTGGGATAGGTATCTAAAAAGAGTATTTTATAGGGATATGGGAGAGGGAGGATGTGTACAAATTGTCAGACTATTTTTATGCAGAGCCCATTTAGACTTTGTAGGAGTGACTGATAAAGGCAACGCAGTGTTGCTATCTGAACAATACACAGTAGAGGAACTGACAAAACTGAGCTGCTTGAACACTATTTTGGGGCAGTCTTGTACAACTCTCTGCATACGTGATTTCACAGGAAAAATTAATTGACTAAGTTTTAATTGTTACATTTCTCCAATTATGTCATTTATGTAGACTTAATTACGTTAAACTAGGGTTTCATTACAGAATAAAAAATATTTATCTGTAAGTCTAACTAATTTAACAGTAAACCTAATTTTCAGCCACAACAATAGTGATGTGTTATGACGTAATCAGACTCCTATCTTAATGCAATTACAGCTGCATCCCATCTCTTGTCTAACCTTGTCAATAGTTCGCTGTTACCACATCAGTGCAAGCTACATTCTATTTTACTAGTTGTTGGTTCTCTATTCCTACTTGAACAACAGACTTAATGGGCCAACTGAGCTTCAAATTGACCTGTAACCATTTTGTGAAGTTTTGTAGAATAAATTGTTGCATTGATAAATTTTGTGCACAATATCCCAACCTGTCTTGGTCTCATTAACTTGGAGGGGAATCTACAGAAGCAAAATGCCATGAATATGAAATGTCTGAAACGAAAAGACTCTGTATACTCTGCAAGTAAAGTATCATCTGTGATGAAGGAATTGGTGTTCAGTGTTGATAAACTCTGAAGGAAAATGATTGACCTGAAATGATAATTTTGTTTTTCTCCACCAGTGCTGACTGATTTGTTAAATGTTTACAGTACATACTGTTTTCATTATAATAGGTTTTCTCTATGTAATTCAGAATGCACTAAGTTTATGTAAGTCTACTACTAAAGTTCAACTGGAACCAAGTTGCTTATCCAGTGGGAATAAACTTCCGATTAGCAGGCCATTAGAATTATTTAATTACCTTGCTCATTGCCACGTCAGAGACTTTTAAAGTGGGTCAGCAAGAAAGATCTAGAGAGCAAGATGTGTTCTGGATGTTACGTTGTGTATCCCTGCTCTAGGAATAGCACTAGATCTTTAAGACATACACTTAGTTTTTTTTTAAGGTCAGCCATGAGTTCTTAGTCAAGGGGAGTTGCAAATTTATCCATTCAAAGTACATATTTGCATGATTTCACGGTGGAGGACACATCTAACATGCCAAAGAGAGATGTTATGGATGTGATGGGACCTCAATACATTAGCTATCTCTAAAGAGGTAGTGCTGAGCAAATTGTGGGCCTGAAGATGGATAAGCCTCTGGTCCGGATGGAATGCAGCCCAGGGTACTGAAAGAAATGGCAGAAATTATAGTAGAGACTTTGGTGATGATTTACCAAAACTTTCTGGTTTCTGGGCAGATCCCAGCAGATTGGAAGACAACGAATGTCATGCCACTATTCAAAAAAGGATCACAAAAGGCAGGTAACTGTAGGTCAGTTATAACATCAGTAGTTGGGAAAATGCTTGAAGCTATAATTAAAGGAAAAATAGTGAGGCACCTGGAAAGAAATGGATCCATTAGGCAGAAGTAGCACGGATTCAGCAAAGGCAGGTCCTGTTTAACAAACTTCCTGGAGTTCTTTGAGGATATAACTAGTGGATAGAGGGGAACAGATGGACATTATTTGTTTGGATTTCCAGAAGACATTCAATAAGGTGCCATGTAAAAGACTTATCCATAAGATAAGGATGCATAGAGGCAGGGGTGATGTATTATTGAATTGTATTGACTTTATTACTTACATCATATACATGAGGAGTAAAAATCATTACGTTACGTCTCTGTCTAAATGTGCAATTTATAATAAATATTATGTACAACAGGATAGTCAATATAACATAGAAATACCATTGCGTCAGCATGGATTAATCCGTCTGATGGCCTGGTGGAAGAAGTTGTCCTGGAGCCTGTTGGTCCTGGCTTTTATATTCCGGTACTGTTTCCTGGATGGTAGCAGCTAGAAAAGTTTGTGGTTGGGGTGACTTGGGGTCTCTAATGATCCTTCATGCCCTTTTCACATACCTGTCTTTGGAAATGTCCTGAATAGTGGGAAGTTCACGTCTACAGATGCACTGGGCTGTCCGCACCACTCTCTGCAGAGCCCTGCAATTGAGGGAAATACAGTTCCCATACCAGGCAGTGATGCAGCCAGTCAGGATGCTCTCAATCATGCCCCTGTAGAAAGTTCATAGAATTTGAGGGGCTGTACCAAACTTCTTCAACCGTCTGAGGTGAAACAGGCGTTGTTGTCCCTTTTTCACCACACAGCTGGTATGTGCAGACCACGTGAGATCCTCAGTGATGTTTATGCCAAGGAACTTAAAGCTGTTCACACTCTCAACCCCAGATGCATTGATGTCTATAGGGGTTAGCCTGTCTCTTCCTCCTGTAGAGCACAACCAGCTCCTTTGTTTTTGCGACGTTGAGAGAGAGGTTGTTTTCTTGACACCACAGTGTCAGGGTGATGACTTCTTCTCTGCCTCATTATTACTTGAGATTAGGCCAATTAGTGCAGTGTTGTCAGCAAATTTAATTCGCATATTGGGGCTATGGGTGGTGATACAGTCATAGGTATAGAGAGTAAAGGAGGGGGCTTAGTACACAGCCCTGACGGGCACCTATGTTGAGAGTCAGAGGTGAGAGAGCCCACTCTTACCACCTGCCAGCAATCTGACAGGAAGTCTGGGATCCATCTACACAAGGCAGGGTGAAGGTCAAGGTCTCTGAGCTTCTCGTCGAGTCTGGAGGGAATTACGGTGTTGAATGCTGAACTGCAGTCCAAGAACAGCATTGTCACATAAGCAGCCCTCTTCTCTAGATGTGTAAGGATGGTGTGTAGAGCTGTGGCTGTTGCATCATCTGTCAATTGGTTGTGTCGGTAGGCAAATTGTAGGGAGTCCAATGTGGGTGGAAGCATGCTGCTGATGTTGTTAGCATGGACAGAGGATTGGTTAACTCATGGAAAGCAGAGAGTTGGGATACATGGGTGTTACTCTAATTGGTGATTGGTGTGCCACAGGGCTTGGTGCTGGGCCTGCAACTTTTCACCATATGCATTAACAGTCTGGAAGAGTGTAATGTATCTAAGTTTGCTGATGATACTAAATCAGGGGTCACCAGCCTTTTTTGCACCACGGACCGGTTTAATATTGATAATATTCTTGTGGACTGGCCGATGGGGGAGGGGGGAATATAGATAAGTCATCTATAAGTCACTTATAAGTGGCTAATGTACTCAATTTTGTTTCTAAAAGGGTTTATCTAACGGATTTAATATTAAACAGTGCATATTTTCCTCGCATGAATATAGTGATAAGTCAATTATAACTCACTTATAAGTCAATAGCATCATAACATTTTAAGTAACATTTGGATATTAAACACATAGCGCATAGTTTCCTCATATGAACATATAAAATCATTGCAACACACCAGTGAGAGGACAAGGTAAGGGCTGGAGGTCCCTGTACCAGGGCTGTGGCGGTCGCAGTCCGGAGAGAGCGACCTACTGAGTGAGGAGTGTGACAGGGCGTGTGCCCACCCCCCCACCCTTGTAGGTAGGTAGAATTTATCGGCCAACTAAAGTTTGGCTTGAGGGATGACTTTCCGTAGATCGCAGTGAGGTAGCTGCTCTGCTACTTACAAAACCCTGAGCCCGATTAGGTCGTCTGCGAATATTTTAGCACCAGGTTTCCCACGAATATTCAGTGTGGTTTAGAGGCGGCGCCCATCCGCCCACGCTCCAGGCCAGTAGCAACAGCACTTCTCACCAGCCGTGTGAGGTGGCTGGTTACCCGGGGCCAACCACTGATCCCTGGCGCGAGGGTATCACTGCGTTTAGGCGACTGATGAACTCGCGTGCGTTCAAGTTCAACAGTGGGCGTGACAGGGAATGAGGAAAGGTGCAGCTGACTCATATCATTTCATATTGCCAAATTATATTGTTTCCTCACATGGTAGGTTGGGGACCACTGTACTAAATTGAGTAGAAAAGCAAATTGTGCAGAGAGATATGACAAGTCTGCAGAGAGATATAGATGGCTTTAGTGAGTGGGCAAGGGTCCGGCAGATGGAGTACAATGTTGGTAAATACAAGGTCATCTACTTTGGAAGGGAAAAATGAAAGAGCAGATTATTATTTAAATGGTAAAAAATTGCAACATGCTGCTGTGTAGAGGGACTTAAGGAGTGTTTGTGCATTAATCACAAAGATTGGTTTGCAGGTACAACAGGCTATCAAGAAGGCATATAGAATGTTGGCCTTCATTGTTAAAGGGATTGGATTTAAGACTAGGGAGGTTAGGCTGCAACTGTGCAGGGTACTGGTGAGGCCACACCTGGAGTACTGCGTGCAGCTCTAGTCTCCATACTTGAAGGATATCTTGGCTTTGAAGGTGGTGCAGAGGAGGTTCACTAGGTTGTTTCCAGAGATGAGGGGGTTAGACAATGAGGAGAGATTAGTTGCCTGGGACTACTTGCTGGAATTCAGAAGAATGAGAGGAGACCTTATAGAAACATAAAATTATGAAAGGGATATATAAGATAGAGGCAGGAAATTTGTTTCCACTAGTAGGTGAGACTAGAACTAGGGGACATAACCTCAAGATTCGGGGAAGTAGATTTAGGACAGAAATGAGGAGGAACTGCTTTTCCCAGAGAGTGGTGAATCTGTGGAATTCTCTGCCCAATGAAACGGTGGAGGCTACCTCAGTAAATATATTTAAGACGTTGGATAGATTTTTGCATAGTAGGGGAATGAGGGTTATGTGGAAAAAGCAGGTGGGTGGAGATGAGTCCATGTCCATAACAGCCATGATCTGATTGAATGGTGGAGCAGGCTCGATGGGCCAGATGGCCTACTTCTGCTCCCATTTCTTATGTTCTTGTGTTCTTATGGCTTAAGCTGTTCCATTTGAAATAGTTTCCTGAAATATTTTGATAACCTGAAGAAGTCAAAAGTACTTTGCAGTTTTCTCAGCTGGCTCTGCACCTTTAATATGCCTCTCCTAGAACAGTATCATGATACGTAAGACATAGCAAATTTATGGAGTCATTTGGATGCATGATTTAATATCCTATCTAAAATGTTTTAAGTTCTTTATAACTGCAAAGGTTGTGGATTGTTTGTTCTTCTATTTACATGATTAAAGTAATTTTAATATTCTGTTATTAAATGTCTGTGGCTCAATATTTCAAATTTCAGGCCAACCTCTTAGAATACAAGAAAAAATATAATGCTAAGGTAAATGGATTAAGCATTTGTATTTCTTCACTGAAATAAAATAATCGCATAGAAGAACATTGCTAGAGAAAGACAAAATGGTTGAAATTTGATGTTTTTTTATTTTAAAAAGCCAAAAAGTGGTTCAAATTGTAGATTAGTGTTTTGTATCTAAAGCATGTTTTGCTATAGTGAAGTTTATCAAGTAATCTTCAATTTTATTTCTTCAATACTTGTGCAGCAAAAAATCCTCTCACCCAGAAAATAATTTGAAGATTTCCTGCTCCCTTAACAATTGGCACATTATAAATTAACTGACACACTCTTAATCCATGTACTCAAGTTGTAGTATCTACTTTGTACTTGTTCAAAGCCCAAATTTTCAAATTCCATTTTCCATTTTGGATGAGATAAGAGGATGAGGGTAATAACTCACATAAAACAGAAGGAAATTCTATGAAAATTTAAGCATTGAATGTTGTTGTAACTTAATAAACTTATTTCAGATAAAGTTCAAGAAAACATATAATGTGTAACACTGTTGTTTAGCTAAAGTACACTAAAATGTGTTAATGAAATTACTTTTGCAATTCCATTGAAACTATTACCTAGTGGCATTCCAGAAGTTATTTTACTGCCACTGCTTTAAAGATAAACCATCATCAATTTTTCCTTCTGAACTCGCATAAATATAGCAACACAAACAAATTGCTGGAAGAACTCTGCAATTCTGGCATCATCAGGACTGGAAAGGAAGGGGAAGAAGCCAGATTAAGAAGGTAGGAGAGGGGAGGGGAAGGTGTACAAGTTGGCAAGTGATTGGTGACTGGGTGAGCACATGTTTGAAGAATCAGCAGCAGAAATCACAGGGGGAGCAATTGAAAAGGGTCTCACTGGACTCCTGTTGAAGGGAAGATTTAAACTTTGAGGTAAGCATACATCAAAGAGACTTTGCAGGAGAACAGCAAATCATAATCAAGAATTTTGGAGATGGTGAAAATTCAGAGAAAGCTGCTGGAACTCAGTAGGTCAAGCAGCATCTATGGAGCGGAATTAACAGCTGACTTTTTGTGCTGAGTGTAGTTCCTATTATCTATTGTGCACGTTCGCTACAGGAAATCTACACTCAGTAGCCACTTTGTTAGGTACACCTGCTTGTTAATGCAAATATCTAATCAGTAATTTATGTAACAGTAACTCAATGCGTAAAAGAATGCTGGCATGGTCAAGAGGTTCAGTTGTTGTTCAGACCAAATAAGCAGAATGTGGAAGAAATGTGATCTAAGTGACTTTGACCGTGGAATGATTGTTGGTGCCTGGTGGGGTAATTTGAGAATCTGGGAAACTTAATTTCCTGGGATTTTCATATATAACAGTCTCTAGAATTGATAGATAATGGTGTGAAAAACAAGATATCCAGTGAGTGGTAGTTTTGTGGGCGAAGATGCCTTGTTAATGAGAGAGGTCAGAGGTGAATGGCCAGATTGGTTCACGCTGACTGGAAAGTGATAATAACTCAGTTAACGGCACATTACAACAGTGGTGTGCAGAAGTGCATCTCTCAGTGCACAACACATCAAACTTTGAAGTGGATGCGCTAGAGCAACAGAAGTCCACAAACATACACTCAGTGGCCACTTTATTAGGTCCAGGAGGTACATATCTAATAAAGTGGCCATTGAGTGTATATTATCACTGGGAAAACGTGAGACTACAGATGATATTTGTGCAGTGAAGTTCTGAAATATCAGGATGTTGTGGCTGTTGATATCGGGATATTGAATAGCACCATATGAAATAAAAGCATTCTTATGACTGAGATCTGAGTTTCAAAAGTAGTTACTTCCTTTACCTGACCAGATGTTCATTTTATTTTCTTTTAGATGGATTTTCTTCTGAATAATTTTGCTTGATTTCTCTTTAAAAATGAAACATTTTCTATAAATGTGTAATAACTTTCCATGGTTTAAATTGTCATTTTGATTTCAAATTATCTAAAACCTAGAAGTGAAATAAAACAGGTTTAGATTTTATCATTATTTTTCTCTACAGTCTGCTTAGAAATCATATTTAATTGGGAGGCCAGCAGGGAATTTGAATAGGTAACTCTGGATATAATAAGAGCATATATTATTTAAGTGCAAGAGTTAAGATGAGTTATTTTAATAATATAGTGCCTAGGTAAGGCCAGACCTGGAGTTTGTGTACAATTTTGATCTCCTGATCTTTAAAAATGAAATAGTTGCAATGCAAGCAGTACAGCAGAGATTCACTAGTTCTAGGGATGGCTACTTGAAGGTGTTGTGAAGGTAATGGAGGTTGAACGATTTCCTCTTTGAATTCTATAGAGTTTAGTTAAGTTGAAGAAAATCTTACTGGATTCAACAGGCTAGGTGCAGGACAGGTGTTTTGGCTGAGGAGAATAATGTACTCATGCAGCTATTCAGTACTGTTGAGCATGAATTCTTACATGTCAAAGGGTGGTAAATCTTTGGAGATCTATGAAAGCAGAGTTATTAATTTAAAACCAAGGTTTTTTTTTAACATTTCTTGAAATTAAGAGTATTTGGAGTTATTACAAGAGTTCAGGAAACTAACATTGATGCCGAGGATCCTCCATGATAAATGGCAAAGAAGGGTCAAAGAGCCAATGGTTTACTCATCTTATTTCTAATGTTTTTAGGTTCTTGGGCATTTTGTCATGGTCAGGGATTGACTTCCACTCCTTTTGAATTCCAAGGTAGTTGATTTTGTCAATGTGATAGCTGTAGACTCTGTTATTCATGAGACAGATTGAGTGGCTAGTTGGGACTTCAGTGTTCCATTATTTACATTGGGTCTCTTTGTGCTCCAGTAGATGGACTTGATGTTCTTACTGCCATCCAGAATGCTCCTTCACAATTTGAGCTGCCTTGGGCCATGAGTTCTCAAATTTGTGGAGGTATGATGTATTTTCAATGAAATTTTGAAAACATGCTTGAATTGTTTCTTCGATCCATCTGATAATCTGCTGTGACAAAGTTGTTTCCATTGGTGGTAGGTGAGACTAGAACTCGGGGACGTTGCCTCAAGATTCAGGGGAGAAGATTTAGGACGGAGATGAGGAGAAACTGTTTTTCCCAGAGAGTGGTGAATCTGTGGAATTCTCTGTCCAGGGAAGCAGTTGAGGCTTCTTCACTAAATATATTTAAGATACAGTTAGATAGATTTTTACATAGTAGGGGAATTAAGGGTTATGGCGAAAAGGCAGGTAGATAAAGCTGAGTTTACAGACAGATCAGCCATGATCTTATTGAATGGCAGGGCAGACTCGTCCTCCTATTTCTTACGTTCTTATGTTCTAATGTTTGGAATAGAACCTATTTTGGAGGTCTGATATCAGATGGGAAAGATGTGACCTGCCCAGTGTAATTAGAACCCCAGTACTGGCGTTGTTGGCCTGGGATTGGACTCTGATATTTTGTTTATTCTGTCTTGGATTGGTAAGATTCTAAAGAATCAGCATCAATGCTAGTGCTTTATCTAGTGCTTTGAGGTAGTCCTGAAAACATAAGGAGTGCATGGATTGCTGTTGTCTAATAGACACACGAGCTTGAGCATTTAGCTGGGTCTGGATCTTAAAAGGATCATGTTCCTTGCTGGTGCACTAAAGGTGACGGTGAATTTAATAATTAATATTAGCCTTTTATTAAAAGATGTTTCCTAACGTATGGGAAGTGGGTCCACATTTTCTAAGCTCTTGTCCTGGAAATTCATTGTTGGGAAGTAATGTACAGCAGAGGCAGCTGATAGAGGACTTTTTGTTCTGTGGATGTTAACTGCAAGGTCTGGGCCTCAGCATATTGCAGAACTCATGGTTAATCCATGGCTTCTGCTTGGGAAGGACTGAATGATTTTGTAGGGACACACTCATCTACTACTGTGTTTATAAAATCTGTGATAACCATGGTATATATGTTCATATCTTTTAAAATTCTTGAACGTGGCCCAGTTCATTGACTTGAAGCAATCCCATAGCTGCTCCTCTGTCTTCCGTGACCATATTTTTATTGTCCTTGTCTCTGGAGTCTTGCACCTCTATGCAGATAGGAGGAGGACAGAATGGTCAGATTTTCCGAAATGCAGTCTAGGGATGGAATGGTAGGTATTCCTAATCATAGTATAACAGTGGTCGAATGTGTTGGGACCACTTGTGCTGCAGGTGATATGTTGATGATAATTGGGCAAAGATTTCTTCAAGCAATCCTGATTAAAGTCTCCAGCAATGACTTGCAAGGCATCAGGAAAGGCTGTTTCCTGTTTGCTGATCACAGCACTCAGTACCTATAGTGCTTGCTTAACATTGGCCTTTGGTGGTATGTAAGCTGCGGTCAGGATCACAGAGGAGACCTCTCTTGGTAAGTAGAATGGTTGGCACTCAAATCAATAGAAGTTCCAGGCTGGGGGTACAAGAGTGTGATAAGACCGGTATGTTTGAGCACCGCGAAGAGTTAATCATAAAACATAAACCCCTACCTTTTACCCGCTTCCAATCAGCAGTCCAGTTCACCTGAAGAATCGAGAAGCCCTCGTGTCTTACCAATGTGTCCATCTTATCCGGGATGAGCCATGTCTTCGTGAAGCAGAGAATGCAGCAATTCCTCATTTTCTCTGATGCAGCAATCTTGCCCTTGGGTCCTCCAATATAGTTCTCCAGTGACTGTATATTTGCTAACAAGATGCTGGGAGGAGAAGATTTTACACCCTGATGTTTTCGTCTGGCTTGGGGTTCTCCTCTACCCCCCCCTCCCAAACTTCCATTTATGGCAATGTACCTTTAAAAGTGCCGTTCCGCTGAGTCTTTCAAAAGTTTGTGAAATCACTACTCCATTATGATAGTTCAAAAGTACATTACTTAACAGGAAATTCAGGCTGCAGATTGCAATGAAATTAGTTCAGAAGTAGGATATGTAGAAGTTTTGTTAACTGCCCGCAAAGTGTCACCGCATTATTCTAGCAATATCTTGACTTGAAAGCAGCCAGACTATGAGCTCCCACTTACTTTGGTAAGATGCCATTAGGTGTTTAAAGTCTTATTTATTTGTGGTTGCAAGGGTACAGTTTCTGGCAAAAATTAAAATTGCTTCAAAAGGTGTAATGAAGGTGTATAAAGTTAACACTGCAGCTACAGTGTGATAGAAAAACACTGCTTTAAAAATTAGATACATGTACAGTTTAAAGGATGATGGATTTACTTGATAAAATGTCATTTTGAGAAATGAGTGAAAAGCAAATGCATAAGGGAACTGCAGGAACTTGTGCACAAGGTTTCTTGCACAAAAGAGCTAGATATACCAGCAACACATCCTGGTTTGCTGGAGACTGTGGCACAGGAAAGGTCAAAGATGTTCTTTATTCAAAGTGAGCAGTACATAGAGTGCAAAAGCAGCTTCAGGACAGCAAGATGGAATCACTTTGAACTACAATAGTTGAGTTTCCTTAATATTGAACTGGAATGTGACATACAACTACATCACGTACTGGCCATAGTTTTCACTCAGACAGAAATTTTGATAACATATTTTGGCATTAATCTTTGAAGCTCCAGAGCAAATGAAAGGGTAGCCTCTGGATGGCAAGGATATTTCATTGGTTGCATAACCTTTGAGCAGTTTGTAAGCACAAGAGCAACAAACTTTTAATTAAAAAAAATACAGGCGCACAGTTTGATTTTAGCATTGTCCAACAAGAATTTTACTACCTAGACCATTCTGGAAAGTGCTGCAGTATCTGTCAGAAATACCTTGACTCTTTTTGTGTCACAATTGCCTGTCAATTCAGCATATGTTAGAGGTATATCTGGCTCTGAACAAACTAGTTCTTGGAAGAGTTCAAGTCTTCATAATCAGCATAAAATGTGTTGTTGTAGAGGGAGGACTGGAGGAAATGGTGTCCATTTAACATGGTTTCTGCCTTGGTGCTATAAAAAGAAAAAAAAATCTGGGAATATGCAAAGCCAGGTGGTACCTGTGGATGGTATCCACGAATAACTCATTCAACAGTAGTATCAATAAACTCAATTTCAGTTTCTCATTCTGCAGAAAGCCCAGGTTACCTTCCTTCTAGTGTTGATCATCCCAGAATCTACAAAAGCCAATGTAAAGCTTACATAAGCTGACTTTGTACATCAAAGCATGTCAGTGTAGTATTCAAATAGCAAATAATTACCCTTTTGCATTTCTTAGTGCATGTCTCTACCTGGCTTTTGTGAGTCTTACTGTTTGCTGCTACCCCAGTGGCTGTAGCATGGAAGGAAAGCTGTTAACTTAAGATTGAGGAGCCTAAAGATTCCTCTATAATATGACTTTATAGCACTAGGTACAGTTCTGAACTTCTGTATCTCGGCATGAGCAGTCACCACATGAACTGGTTGGCTGATCTGCAATTATATGGATAAGAGTGGATTTAGTGTTAAGAAAAATACAGATTTGTGCTCTGTAAAATTACTGCCATTCCTTTGGCACAATGCTAAGCATTATTTTAATCTTGCGAAGAATGGATTGCTAAATTACTATAATTTCCTGTAAAGCTTTAAATGGCATTCAGAGCCAAGATTTCATCACATGTGGTACATTGCATCTGATGCTGAATCATAGCTTGCTCCACCAGTGTGCTTATGTGTTACAAAGAGTAGTTTCCAGACTCTCTGCAAGAGACCATATGCAAATGGTAATAGTATTTAATTGTGAATGCAAGTTTTGTGAATGCTCCAAGGGTTCAGTGTTTAATGTGGAAATGCCTCAAACAAATTCAATATCAGTGGAATTTATTTTTTTACACACTTGAGGTTGGAATATGATTGTTAAACAGCCCAGTGTAGAAGATACTTGATAAGTGGCTTGAATTATCTGCAATATTTTGAGTATCTTTCACCATCTTCCATGGACTACAGTTAAAGTGTTAATTGTCATTTCTTAGTATATTATTTGCTATACAGTGTGTTATTGTTTTGGAATGACAACAAGAATGGTGGGAGTATTTTTGTGGTTTATGGTATCCAAAGCACTTTATCAGCAATAAACCTTGCATATAGTCTGACATGTCAGTTGCAGGGAAAATTCTGTGTGTTACCTTATATGTATGGAAATAAACTGTATCCAGTAAACTTCTCTTTATTTGAGCAGTCAAATTATTTTTTATCTTTTCGGGACATTCAAAATGCTATAAATATTTCTGTTCCTGATTCCTTTGGAGTCTCCCTTATCTTGTTTTTATTCCAGTTGAGGTGATTGAAGAATCTGATGTGCAATTTTTTAGACAGTGCCACAGATGGGGTGAGTTTATGGATAGTTTAGGATGTACTTTAGGTTAGTTGTGAATGGGCTTTATCTTCTCCCTTTAAAGAAACTCGGTATCTTCCAAGAAGCTTCTTCAGTTTGAAAGAGTTCCCATAGATGTGGCAGAAACAGTAATGCAATTGGTTTTGCAGCTGCATCACAGATCACCTGATTGTTGTTTCCTTTATGGAGCTTACACATTTTCCTTTCAACCACTAGTGTTTTCTTCCACATCCACACGATATACTAGTTAATAGATTAATTAGCCACTGTAGATTGCTCCTCATATATAGGCAAGTAATAGAATTGGGGCAATGTTGATGGAAATGTGGGAAGAATAGATTACAAAAAAAGGTGGGAAATGGAATTGCTCTGAGTTAATTCAGAACATTGTGTGCTGAAATGGCTTCTTTCTATGTTGTATGGAAATGCAAGTCAATGACATTGTTATTTTTGGAGAGCCAGAGCGAGATTGAAAAAGAGTATGGCCTTTCAGGACTTTTCAATGGACTTCAGTCATTGTGATTTATTAGGCACTTGGCAAAGGCCAAGGGAAAGAAGTTAGGGGTAAGTGGAGCTGCCATTGTAGGAGCTGCTGTTGTTGGAGTGGACCAGTGTTAGTGGTTAGTTTGAGGCTTTGGCTCAAGAGGCTTGGGCAAGATGGGTCGAAGACTGTTAAGTTTCTTTCTTCCTTTGTCTATAAGTACATAGCTAGTACAGTGAGAATAGGTCCAGTGTCAGTGGTGTGTTCTTCATGTGAAATGTGGGAATTCTGGGAGACCTCCAGTCTCCCTGATAACTACATCTGTATGGTGCATCGAACTGCAGCTCCTTAGAAACCATGTTAGGGAACTGGAGCTGCAGCTGGATGACCTTCAGCTCATACAGGAGAATGAGAAATTGATAAACAGGGAGACAATCACAGCTAAATTCCAGAAGACAGGTAGCTGGGATACTTGGAGGGAAGGAATAAATGGACAGTGCAGGATGTCCATGTGGTTGTGGCACCAAACAGGTCTCTGGGACTGTGTTTGGTTCTGAGGCTTAGAAGGAAAGACAAGTGAAGAGCAGTGCAGTGGTGATAGGGGATTCAGTAGTTAGAGGAACAGTCAGGAGATGCTGTGGGTGTGAAAGAGGCTACAGATGTTATGTTGCTTCCCAGATACCCAGGGATGTCATACTGGGTCCACAGCATTCTAAAGGGGTGGGTGAGCAGCCAGAAATTGTACATACCAGTAGCAACGGCGTGGATAGGAACAGGGATGAGGTCCTCAAGAGTGAATGTTGGGAGCTGGTAGAAAGCTAAAAAGCAGGACCTCAAATGTAGCTAACTCTGGATTGCTGCCTGTGCCATGTACCAGTGAGGGTAAGAATAGGATGATTTGGGAGATGAATAAGTGGTTGAAGAATTGCTGCAGGGGGCAGGTGATTCATTGGGATCTCTTCTGGGGAAGATATAATTCATACAAAAAGGACAGGTTACACCAAACCTAAGGGGGTATAATATTCTTGCAAGTAGGTTTGCTAGAGCTGTTGGGAGGATTTAAACTAACTTGGTGGAGGGTGGGAACTGGAGTGGTAGAGGTGAGGATGGGGCAGTTGGAATACAAGTAGATGCAGCGTGTAATAAGATTGTGAGGAAGGATATGCAGTTGATGGGGGAAAATTGTAGTCAGTGGGATGGGTTGAAGTGTGTCTTTAAACTAAATGGTAGTGGGGTGGGGGGTAAGTTCAACAGTTTGGAAAAGTGGGGATAAAGTAAAAGGGAAAAAGACTGCAGGAGAGGTTACAAAAACTCTCCAGAATAAATATGAAGCCAAAATGTTTAAAAAGGAATTAGAATTTTCCTTCCAGTAACACGGAGACAAAATTGAAAAGGATGATGAATACAGGACTGAAAGTGTTACATTTAAATGTACGCTGTTTATGGAATAAGGTTGGTGATCTTGTAGTCCAGTTAGAAATTGGCAGGTATGATGTTGTGGGCATCCCTGAATCGTGGATCATCGTTGGGAACTTAATATCCAAGGATACGCATTGTGTCGAAAGGATAGGCAAATAGGTAGAGGAAGTGGGGTGACTGTTGGTAAAGAAATGAAATAAAATCCTTAGAGATGAGATTGGATCAGAAGATGTAGAATCCTTTTGGATTGAGAAATGAACCAATCGTGCTTTTCCTCGTTTATCTCATTGATATGAGTTATGTCAAATAATATTGTCTGTGTAGTCATACATTTTCTTATGTTTCTCTTGTATATTGGAAAATAGGATGGCTGAACAGGAAACAAGAATTGTTTCTAATCACTTTCAAGAATTTATTTGAGTTGGTATATCCTGTTCAGATGGTTTATCTCCTCATTGAAATGGTGAGCTACTGGTTCAGCCTTCTGGAAAATTTACTTATGTTTGAACAGCATCATCATTATTTAGTAAGAAATATTGAATTAACTCAATTACATCACTATTCTGACAGATTAAATTAACTGTAGATGTGCCCAATATAAGATTGAATCACCAGCTCTCAGAGTTTTGCAGTTAATGAACGACATTGTGGTGTTATCTTTTGTGTTGAGTATGCTATGTTGTTGTAATGGTGTTAATTATTTTTTGTGACTGATTTTGGCTGTGGGTATAGATGCACAGAGAACAGATGGGATTCTGAAATTTTGCTTAGTACATTTAGATTGTGCAGCAGAGCAGTTTCTGAGGGCATAATGATGTTACTAGTTTTTTTTAAACTGTTAGTATAAGGTTGGATGAACTGAACGCTTTGTGGAAGTTGGAATATCCTTCCAGTATGTAAATTTTTTAATGGTAACATAATTAGATTCTGAACAACAATTAAACTTTGCAGCAAATCCATATGTACCTCTGACAATTCTGAATTCCATTAAACCCTTTTCACTCATGGAATCGAGAATATTTTCCTGCAAACTTTCAAGTAGAATGTGCCTAAGTGGTTCACTGAGTTGAAATTGGGTAGTATTAATCTCCAATAAGAAAGAGCAGCCATTTGTCACTTTTCTTGATTTTATTTATAGCTTACTAAATGCTTTGATTAGGACATCCCAGGATTCTTGAAATTATTGTATTTGATGATTGTGGTCATAATTTAATGTGAACCATCTATTAGTACACTAGGTGAAGACCTCTGGCAATTTGGATAATTAATAATGACGTTCTGCCTTCCAAGTACATATCATGATATTCTTTCAGGGAAAATGGTTGTAAGCTTAATCTTTTCCATCCAGATCTCAAATGGGTTAAGTAACCTGGTTCTCAGGAAATCTGCAGCAGTTGAGCTGAATGTTAAAGTACAGAATATGATTATATTGGCAAGCAATCCATTCAAAGCTTCTAAGGATGAAACATAAGTTGTTTGATAGTAACAAGTAAAAAAAAAATATTTGGTTGCTAAGTTGTGTTTTTCACATGAAGACTCTTAAATGTTTGACTGATTTTTGTAAGTAGACAGGGGTTGTGGTTGAGAAAAACCTTACTGAGCTCTATCACAGCCAGAGGTTATCACTTTGACTCCTCACTGACTCTTGTTCGAGGTCTATCAAAATAAAGTAGTAGAACTGAAAATCTCATTTTTTTTTCCATTAGGAGTGCAGCATGAGGAGCAAAAGGTATGCACTTTATGTCCCATACTGCCCAACACCTGTCCTTCCTGTTGCAGAATCTGTGGACATTTCAGCCACTGTAAACCTGGAGAGCAAGCAAGTTAAGGGACGCCCAAACCTAGTCTATTTTAATAAGCTCTATAGTATATGATGATTTGGATGCCACAATAGGTTTTCTGTAGGGTTCTCTAACTGTTGTGACATTTTACGCAGTCAGAAGCTCTGAGTTGGGATCGCAGGTATTCATATTCATACCCAGGCTTTCTATTTATGATTTGTGTATTAGATTATTAATATAACTAACAGTCAAAGACAATTATTTCATCATGAAACTGATCAGATTTTCTGTGCATACTGACAGGTAGAATTCGATTTTGACAGAAGTGTTCACCTTCCAAGTAATAAGATATCAGAGAATTGCAGTAGTAAAAGCAGCACAATGTATATTTACAGTTCTTCATGCCAAAATAGTATCTTGATTTCTAGAATGTTGGAATCCCATGATGCGGTGTCAGTCAATGAGAATGCACTGAAACTTGTTGCCAAATCAGTTGCACTGGATTTCATCAGATAACTTGTTATGACAGACAGAATTACATCTCACATTGCCATACAATAAAACCACATTAATGACTGACCCTGAACAGATGAGTAGCCTAGACTAAGATGAAAAATTGAATTAGGCTTTACCTTGGCTTGTGAGCCCATTTCTGCTGTTTCTGCCGTACTACTTTCTGTGGCCCAAAGTCTGGAAAAGGTAGAGATTCTCTGTACAGATTGGCACTCATATTAGACAGAACATCTGACCTCTCTAAATTCATTAACCTGGCTAGATAAGTTCCAAGCATGAATTGTATCAAGAGAGGATAAACAAATTGGGACTACATTTGTAGGACTTTGTAAGAATGTGATGCTAAAATCAGCAAGATCACTTTCCATTCTTCTGAACACCAGTCTGGGGAAGGTAAGATGAACTCTGCAGATATATTGATTGTATTTCAATAAACAGAAATATTGGATGTAAAAACTATGATAACTTTTGTTGTTTAATGTTTAAAATTGACTGACAGAAGCTGTGCTAGTGGATTTTGTTCAGAATATCTGGTGATTGTATAAAACATGGATTTAATACAGGAATCCTTAATGCCTTTAATTTAGTTTATGGTGTACAGTATAATGCAAATGTAGTGTCATCAATAGGATGAGTTTTGTCAGTTACAATGCTAGAATAGCTGTGCGTATAAATGCTGTATGGATAGATAAAGGCACTGTATTATAAGCCTCAAAGTCATGACTGGCAGTTGAAAATAATAAGCTATGATAAATTTAACTGCATGAAATCATAGCTTGGGTTGTGAAAACGTACTTTCAGGAACTGGCTATGGGTGGGTTCAGAACAGCTGGAAATCCTGAGCAGGCACGAGTTAATTTGAACTGAAAAGTTTCTGCGGAGCATTTAATTCCAATTGGACAATGTGCTGGAGGGTTTGTTGGCTCTGCTTAGCTTCTGTTGCATTCACAGGAATTTTTCTGATCATCAGTGAAGAGTTGATTTGCTTTTTTTTTTATTGTGAGTTCTGTTGAATGGTTATATTGGGCAATGGAATATTCCTTTATTTTGTGAAACATATTTGCCTTGTTCTCAAGGAAAAATACAGAAGAAATGTGGCAAATGTTCAGGGAATATTTGTGTGAAGTTCTGCATAGGTACATTCCAATGAAATAGGGAAGTTATGGTAGGGTGCAGGAACCGTAGTGTACAAAGGCTGTAATAACTCTAGTCAAGATGAAAAGAAAAGCTTACAAAAGATTCAGAAAGCGAGGTAATGTTAGAGATCTAGAAGATTTTAAGGCTAACAGGAATGAGCTTAAGAAGGAAATTAGGAGAACCAGAAGGGACCATGAGAAGGCCTTGGTGGGCAGGATTAAGGAAAACCCCAAGGCATTCTGCAAGTATGTGAAGAGCAAGAGGATAAGACGTGAAAGAATAGGACCTATCAAATGTGATAGTGGGAAAGTATGTATGGAATCGGAGGAAATAGCAGAGGTACTTAATGCTTCAGTATTCACTATGGAAAAGGCTCTTGGTGATAATAGTGACGACTTGCAGCAGATTGAAAAGCTTGAGCATGTAGATATTAAGGAAGAGGATGTGCTGGAGCTTTTGGAAAGCATCAAGTTGGATAAGTCGCCAGGCCGGATTGAGATGTACCCCAGGCTACTGTGGGAGGTGAGGGAGAAGATTGCTGAGCCTCTGACGATGATCTTTGCATCATCAATAGGGACAGGAAAGGTTCCAGAGGATTGGAGGATTGCGAATGTTGCTCCTTTATTCAATAAAAGGGAGTAGAGATAGACCAGTGAGTATTACCTCAGTGGTTGGTAAGTTGATGGAGAAGATTCTGAGAGGCAGGATTTGTGAACATTTGGAAAGATATAATATGATTAGGAATAGTCAGCGTGGCTTTGTCAAGGGCAGGTCGTGCCTTACGAGCCTGATTGAATTTTTTGAGGATGTGACTAAACACATTGATGAAGGTAGAGCAGTAGATGTAGTGTATATGGATTTCAGCAAGGCATTTAGATAAGGTACCCCATGCAAGGCTTATTGAGAAAGTAATGAGACATAGGATCCAAGAGCACATTGCTTTATGGATTGAGAACTGGCTTGCCCACAGAAGGCAAAGAGTGGTTGTAGACGGGTCATATTCTGCATGGAGGTCGGTCACCAGTGGAGTGCCACAGGGATCTGCTCTGGGACCCTTACTCTTCTTGATTTTTATAAATGACCTGATGAGGAAGTGGAGGGATGGGTTAGTAAGTTTGCTGATGACACAAAGGTTGGAGGTGTTGTGGATAGTGTGGGGGGCTGTCGGAGGTTACAGCAGGACATTGATAGGATGTAAAACTGGGCTGAGAAGTGGCAGATGGAGTTCAACCCAGATAAGTGTGAAGTGGTTCATTTTGGTAAGTCAAATGTGATGGCAGAATATAGTATTAATGGTAAGACACTTGGCAGTTTGGAGGATCAGAGGGATCTTGGGGTCTGAGTCCATAGGACACTCAAAGCAGCTGCGCAGGTTGACTCAGTGGATAAGAAGGCATATGGTGTATTGGCCTTCATCAATCGTGGAATTGAATTTAGGAGCTGAGAGGTAATGTTGCAGCTATATTGGACCCTGGTCAGACTCCACTTGAAGTACTGTGCTCAGTTTTGGTTGCCTCACTACAGGAAGGATGTGGAAGCCATAGAAAGGGTGCAGTGGAGATTTACAAGGATGTTGCCTGGATTAGGGAGCATACCTTATGAGAATAGGTTGAGTGAACTCAGCCTTTTCTCCTTGGAGATACGGAGGATGAGAGGTGGCCTGATAGAGATGTATAAGATGTTGAGAGTCGTTGATCATGTGGATAGTCAGAGGCTTTTTCCCAGGGCTGAACCGGTTACCACAAGAGGACGCAGGTTTAAGGTGCTGGGGAGTAGGTACAGAGGAGCTGTCGGTAGTTTTTTTTACTCAGAGAGTGGTGAGTGCATGGAATGGGCTGCGAGCAAAGGTGGTAGAGGCAGATACGATAAGGTCTTTTAAGAGACTTTTGGAATAGGTAGATGGAGCTTAGAAAAATAGAGGGCTATAGCTAAGCCTAGTAATTTCTAGTGTAGGGATATGTTTGGCACAGCCATTTTTGGCTGAAGGGCCTGTATTGTGCTGTAGGTTTTCTGTGTTTCTAAAACATTGTCAACAATTTACTAAAAATTAAAAACCAAAATTGTGAGGCTGAAAAAGTATTCATCCCCTTTCTAACTACTACTAAATTTCCTCTGGTGCATTACTGTATATTACCTTATCCACTCATTCAATTTGTTGATGTAGAAAGTTGAGGATAACCTGTTTTCAGTGAATTCATAAAAATAAATACCTCCTCTTTCTGTAAGATCCAACAGTATGGTAGATTTTCAGCAGACCAAATCAAAATGAAAACAGAGTATTCAAGACAAGTCAGGAAATAACAAAAGAGAAGCACAAATCTGATGAAGGGTGCAATACTATCTCAAAGGCATTGAACATACACCTATCCTCGTTATATGCGTACCCAGACAATGCGGATTCACAGTTATGCGAGGAAACCTACCGTAGATGTCGGATTATAAGCCGCTACTTTTTTCCCACGCTTTGAACAGCTTTGAACACTGCGGCCTTTACTACGGTGCGGCTAATGCATGATTTTTTTTCATGCCGCCAAAAACATTTTGCCTCGTAACAGTAGACCAATAAAATTGATGAGTAGTTCACAGAGGTCCAATGAAATTGTACGATAAATCAAGCGCACTTTCACAATTAAATTATTGTAAATCAGTCATTTGTACTCACCCTCATCAACATGGAAAACACTCGAAGAAAAGCATTGTGCTGCCTTTATGGCAGTTATTTAGTTTATAATATTTTCGCTTAGTAATTCATTTGTTAGTATTTTCTAGTTGAATAAAGTATCTATCTATCTATTTGTTTTCTGTACATCCCGGGATACTATGACATCACATCCGGTTTCGCCGCGTCTTGTGGGAAATACCGGTTTGCGATAAACGGGAAGGTGGGGGGGAGCACATTAGCCGAGCACATTACCCGAGCGAAAACGCTGCTTTTAAGTTAAAGGCGATCAATAACTTTTCCTGGTAGGCTGCAGTATATATTTTTTTACGTCGTTAGGAGATATTGGAATGTTGTTCAGTAAAAAAGTATATGCAACGTAATTTGTGTGTTACCGATACGTATGTATATTTAAAAGTAGCCGTGTTAGAGGCACGGTTCGAAAAAAAGCATTTGCAATATGTATTTGTTTATGTTTCCATACGGATTTAATTAAAAGTTAAAAAATCCTCACTTGTAATATCTTTCTGTGTAAATATCTCATATTACAACGTGGGACACCTGCGGCCTAAAATCCGGTGCGGTTTGTACAAGTACAAAATTGATTTTCTTTCTAAAATTAGAGCCAGCGGCTTTTAATCAGGTGCGCTCTGTAGTGCGAAATCTACGGTATTTCTACCAACGTCTCCTCATATGTGTCTAAAACTCAGTTATGCGAGGAGCACTGCTTTCCTGCCAATACAAGTCACGTGCGCACGCCTCACAGTCTCACTGTTGGAACGAGAAGCACTGCTTTCTCACCAATACAAGTCAGGTGCACGCAGTTTGGAAGTTTTCTTCCATGTTTTGAGAGTCAAAGCAAACATTAAAAGCATTGAGCTTATCTGGGAGTGAAACCTTGTTGTCACCCATGTTGCTTGTTTTTGCTTTGTAGGAGATGATAGCATTCAAGCCTTGCTGAAGCTGTTGAGCATCGTTCAGTGATTACTTTGGTCCCAAATTGCCAGTCTCGCGTTGGTTTTAGCAAGGTGTGGATGTGCGATCTTGCGCGCTTAAACTTTTGTTAGTTTTACCTACGGTGCAGTGATTTTGTGCTTGAAATATTTAACTATGCCTCCTAAGCGTCTGATGTCATGTCCTGGGTCATCAGCTGTGCGGCAGAGAACCACTTTAACACTTGAAAAGAAGTTGGAAATTATAAACAGCGCAGCATCAAGTGAAGATAATACAGCTCTGGGACGCTGCTGCCGGGAACAGAATCTTGCCTTTAAAGTTCTTCTGTTGCTTGACAATGCTGCAGCCCATCCTAAACATTTGGATAGCATTCATCCTCACATAACAGTGGATTTCTTGTGCCTAACACAACATCGCTGATTCAACCACTCGACCAAGATGTGATCCACATTCAAGGTGTATTTTTTTAACGACGAACTATCTCTCAGATGCTGCAAGCAACAGACGATTTTTGAAAATCCCGGGAGTTTACCAACGGTGAGGGAATGGAGGAAGTCAGAACACTTGGCACAGATGGCAATGGACATGGATCCAAGTTTAGAACGGAGTCAGCACTTCAGTCATTCCCTGCCATCAACCCTTCTTCCCTACAAGCAAATTTATGCTGAAAAACAGCGTGCTGCCAAGCAAACAACCCTCACCACTTTCTTCAAACTGGTGTCATCTCCTGCTGCCAGCAGTTTCAAGTGTTCTGTGAATCTTCCTTCACCCCTTGCTGTGCTTGATATGATCCTGACACCATAACAACCACTCATCTCCCGGAGTGAGCACATCTGCCACTGTTGGTGAGTACTGTGCACTTTACTGTGTTAACTTACTATGATTTATTATGTTGAATACTACCTTAAATTGATGAAATCTAATACGAATGTTGCCTTGTGGTACTGCTTTTGTGTCATATTGGTATGAAAATGTGAATAAATTACAGATAAAACACATTTAGGAAGCCCTCTGGAATGCATCCCGATTTTCACCATTTAAATACCGTAGATTTCACACTACAGAGCGCACCTGATTAAAAGCCGCTGGCTCTAATTTTAGAAATAAAATCAATTTTGTACTTGTACAGGCCGCACCGGATTTTAGGCCGCACCGGATTTTCGGCCGCAGGTGTCCCACGTTGTAATATGAGATATTTACACAGAAAGATATTACACGTGAGGATTTTTAAACTTTTAATTAAATCCATATGGTAACATAAACAAATACATATTGCAAATGCTTTTTTTCGAACCGTGCCTGTAACGCGGCTACTTTTAAATATACGTTGCGTATACTTTTTTACTGAACAACATTCCAATATCTCCTAACGACTGGTAAAAAATATATATACTGCAGCCTACCAGGAAAAGTTATTGATCGCCTTTAACTTAAAAGCAGCGTTTTGGCTCCGCCGCTCGCCCCCGCCTTCCCGTTTATCGCAAACCGGTATTTCCCACAAGACGCGGCGAAACCGGGTGTGACGTCATAGCATCCCGGGATGTAGTACAGAAAACAAATATACTTAAAACACTTCTAACTTTAACTAACAAATGAATTACTAAGCGAAAATATTATAAACTAAATAACTGCCATAAAGGCAGCACAATGCTTTTCTTCGAGTGTTTTCCATGTTGATGAGGGTGAGTACAAATGACTGATTTACAATAATTTAATTGTGAAAGTGCGCTTGATTTATCGTACAATTTCATTGGACCTCTGTGAACTACTCATCAATTTTATTGGTCTACTGTTACGAGGCAAAATGTTTTTGGCGGCATGAAAAAAAACATGCATTAGCCGCACCGTAGTAAAGGCCGCAGTGTTCAAAGCTGTTCAAAGCGTGGGAAAAAAGTAGCGGCTTATAATCCGACATCTACGGTAATTATTCACATTATGCGTTTTCACATTATGCATTAACTACGAGGAACGCTATGAGGAACGGGTGTACTTAAGAGCTCAGTGCAGTCCATTGTGAATAAATGGAGAAAAATAAGAAAACCACAGCCTCACTGCCTAGGTCAGGCTGCCGCTCTGAACTTAGTTGCCAGAGAAGAATTCGACAAGTAAGAGGGGCTACTATGACGCCAATAGTCACTCTGACTGAGCTGTAGAAGTCAGTGGTTGCAACTGGAGATGAAGTTCATGGCTCTGCAATCTCTAAGGCCTTGTATAAAAAGGGTATTTGTGGAAGAGTGACATGGAAGAAGCCCTGGCTTAAAAAAAAGCCTTGCCCCTAAAGGCTTTGCAAAGTGTCTCTTTGGAGATGCTGTAAAGATGTGGAAGAAAGTCTTGTGGATGCATGAGACTAAAGTGGAATTTTCTGGTCTCAACACTAAGTGGTATGTGTGGCATAAATCTAATACTGTACATCACCCAGGTAACACCATCCCTACTGTAAAGTATGGTGGAGGTAACATCATGCTATGGAGAAGTTTTTCAGCTTTAGAGTCTGGAAATCTGGGTCAGGATTGATGGAAAAATAAATGCTGCTAAATATAGTAAGATCCTGGATAAAAACCTGCTAGACTCTGCTAGAAAACTTAAATTGCAGAGAAACTTTGTCTTTCAGTGGGGCAATGATCCAACACAGATTGCTAGAGAATCCATGAGCTTCAAATGAAAATTGACATCCTTGAGTGGCCCAATCAGAGTCTTGACCATAACCTAATCGAACATCTCTGGCAAGATCTCAAGACTGTTGTCCACCTTCGCTCCCCAACTAACCTGATCCAGCTTGAGCAATCTAGCAAGGAGGAATGGGGAAATCTTGTTCCATCACATTGTGAAAAGCTAATAGAGACTTATGTAAAAAGACTACTGGCTGAAATAGATGTGAAAGGTGGTTCAACTAAGTTTTGAGCAAAGGGCTTGAAGACTTAACTGCTGACATCTCAGTTATTAAAATTTTAGTTTTACACGCTTGACTATTTTCCCTGTAATTGTTTCTTTTTTAAAAAGCATGTGATTTGCAAACAAAAATACTCAGTTGAACTGATCAAAATCTCTGTTTGTAATACTCATTTATGTGAACAAACGGTTGGGTGCTAAATATTTTTACAAGGCACTGTATAGAAGTTTGTCAAAGTTTTAAATCCCCTGCTGAATCTTTGCAAATGTCTAAGAAAGTAAAGGCACTGTTGTGCTTTCTTTATTATAGCATTTATGTGTTGGACCCAGGACAGATCCTCTGAAATCATGAGAGGTTCAGCTGATCAACTTGCCCAGGTACTCTGTCTGGGCCAGTTGCTTTCTGTGGATTCAGTCTCCTGAAGGATGCTCTCAGGTTGGCCTCTGAGATTGAAATCAGAGGGTGATTGGGGGCTTTGGAAATTTGTGGAGTTTGGAAGTTTTCTTCCATGTTTTGAGAGTCAAAGCAAACATTAAAAGCATTGAGCTTATCTGGGAGTGAAACCTTGTTGTCACCCATGTTGCTTGTTTTTGCTTTGTAGGAGATGATAGCATTCAAGCCTTGCTGAAGCTGTTGAGCATCGTTCAGTGATTACTTTGGTCCCAAATTGCCATTTCACATGTGAGAAGAACCTGGACCTCTCACTTGGTTGCCAGACCTGAATGCCATTGATCTGACTGTCAGTAGATTGCAGACCTCATGGTTCATCCAGGACTTTTTGGGGAAGACTGAAATAGTTTGTAGGGAGACACACTTAAAAATAACTTTCTTTTAAATAGTAAGTCCTTGACAATTGTGGTGCATTCGTTCAGATCCTCTGAGTCCTTGAGCTCGGCCCAATCCACTAATTCAAAGCAATCCTATAGCCACTCCTTTGCCTCCTGTGACCACCTCATGGTTGTCCTTATCTCTGGACCCTTGCACTTTAACCTCTGCTTGTATGCAGGTTGGAGGAGGACAGCCAAGTGATCAGATTTCCTAAAATGTGGTTTACGCATTGGAAAGGCATTATGCTAGGCTATTTCTTGTTTGCTCAATATCACCAAGACCAAGGAGATGGTGGTGGACTTTAGGAGATCTAGGCCTCATATGGAGCCAGTGATCATTAATGGAGAATGTGTGGAGCAGGTTAAGACCTACAAGTATCTGGGAGTACAGTTAGACGAGAAGCTAGACTGGACTGCCAACACAGATGCCTTGTGCAGGAAGGCACAGAGTCGACTGTACTTCCTTAGAAGGTTGGCGTCATTCAATGTCTGTAGTGAGATGCTGAAGATGTTCTATAGGTCAGTTGTGGAGAGCGCCCTCTTCTTTGTGGTGGCGTGTTGGGGAGGAAGCATTAAGAAGAGGGACGCCTCACGTCTTAATAAGCTGGTAAGGAAGGCGGGCTCTGTCGTGGGCAAAATACTGGAGAGTTTAACATCGGTAGCTGAGCGAAGGGCGCTGAGTAGGCTACGGTCAATTATGGAAAACTCTGAACATCCTCTACATAGCACCATCCAGAGACAGAGAAGCAGTTTCAGCGACAGGTTACTATCGATGCAATGCTCCTCAGACAGGATGAAGAGGTCAATACTCCCCAATGCCATTAGGCTTTACAATTCTACCGCCAGGACTTAAGAACTTTTTAAAAGCTATTATTAATGCTTTTTGAGATAGTGATTTAGATGCATATCATATTTTTTTACTGAGTTAAGTATTGTATGTAATTAGTTTTGCTACAACAAGTGTATGGGACATTGGAAAAAAGTTGAATTTCCCCATGGGGATGAATAAAGTATCTATCTATCTATCTATCTATCTATCTATCTATCTATCTATCTATCTATCTATCTATCTATCTATCTATCTATCTATCTATCTATCTATCTATCTATCTATCTATCTATCTATCTATCTATCTATCATCTATCTATCATCTATCTATCATCTATCTATCATCTATCTATCATCTATCTATCATCTATCTATCATCTATCTATCATCTATCTATCATCTATCTATCATCTATCTATCATCTATCTATCATCTATCTATCATCTATCTATCATCTATCTATCATCTATCTATCATCTATCTATCATCTATCTATCATCTATCATCTATCATCTATCATCTATCATCTATCATCTATCATCTATCATCTATCATCTATCATCTATCATCTATCATCTATCATCTATCATCTATCATCTATCATCTATCATCTATCATCTATCTATCATCTATCATCTATCTATCTATCTATCATCTATCATCTATCGTCTATCTATCATCTATCGTCTATCTATCATCTATCATTCATCTATCATCTATCATTCATCTATCATCTATCATCTATCTATCATCTATCATCTATCTATCATCTATCATCTATCTATCATCTATCATCTATCTATCATCTATCATCTATCTATCATCTATCATCTATCTATCATCTATCATCTATCTATCTATCTATCATCTATCTATCTATCTATCTATCTATCTACTAATGGCGACACTTAGTACCTTGAGTGGCTGTTTAATGTTGGCCTTTGGCAGTATGTAAACTGTGGTCAGGATCATAGAGGAGAACTCTTTTGGTAAATTGAATGGTACACCACCTTGGAAATTCTTGTGAACTTCCAAGTGCCCATCAAGGCAGGGCCTGCAGCAGGTAAGACCAATTGCAACTTGGTGTGTAAAGATGAGTTAGGCATTAACCTTTTATTCTGCAAAAGCTTGAAAGAGTAATACTTTCAGTCCAGTTTCTTTTTAATTCCACATACATCAATTGTCAATAACAGAATGTCTAGCAAATCTATAACAAATTCCTTTTCACAAATATGATGCTTGCTGACTTGAAATCCTGTTTGTGAATGTGTTCTGACTTGTCATCCATGTTCATTTCAATTTAAAGTGACACTCAGAAACAGATTGAAAGCATACAATATGGTACAAATGATGCTTGTCATAACTTGTCTCATTTATGTCAGCTTATATACATTGTGCAAATTCTTTTCTAAAATGTATTTCCTATGTATAGGAATGTCTCGGGGAATAATATAGTGCAAGATTTTTATAATCACATACAACTGTAGTTTAAAAGCAAGAAAAACACTTTAATTTGAAAGCGCAAACATGAGGAAATCTGCAGATGCTGGAAATTCAAGCAACACGCACAGATGCTGCCTGGCCAGCTGTGTTCCACCAGCATTTTGTGTATGTTGCTTAATTTGAAAGCCTTTGTCTGGAATTTCAAGACAGTCCAGTTTTTTTCATCGATGTTAGCTTGATCTCAACCCTTCTACTATTGAAACTGTACAGCGTCCAGCCTATTATCATACTACCAACTTAACGATTTAAGTATGCTTCTTATACTTCACCTCTGCTGTCTAAAATGTCTTAAGAAATCTGTACGTTGCATCATATCCAACGGTAAATTCCAGTGATTCATCATTTATGGTCCTGCATTAACTTCCAGTCACCAACCCTATGAAAATTAAAATTCTTTTCCTTGCATTTAAACCCCTTGTGTTCTTATTCCTTCCTATCTCAGTAACCTTTTCTGCCTTGCAACTCCTGAACTTTGAGTGTTTTCAAATCTAGCTTTGCAGTTTTCATTTTTTTTGCCCAATTATCGATGGCCATGACTTATCTATTTAGTTTTAAATCTCCCCCCAGACCTCGGCCATTCCATTTGATACCTTCCCTTCAGACCCAGTTTTAACTTTGGGCAGCCAGTTTAGAAGTTCCTTCTTGGGTTATTGTTGTTTTTCACTAAGTGTACGTTTGTGAACAAATTCAAAGTAAAATTTATTATCAAAACCAATGCATGTTACTGAATACAAACTTTAGATTCATCTTCTACAGGCATTCACTGGAAAATAAAGAAATACAATAGAATTTATGAAAAACTATAAACAAAGAGCTCACTTTTACCACCCATGCCCCCACATCTAATTTTAGAGGTTAGGACAACAGGTTTGAACTTGCAAGCCAGATACTTTAACTGTAGTCTGGCAGCACCTCCCAAACCTCTGTCATCAAGGACAAGGGCAGTAGCACATGGGAACACCGGCAGACTTGGAAATGTATTGCTGTTCTTCGTTGCTATCTAAATTCTAGATTCTCCTATGCAACAAAATAGGAGAAAAATTCCCCTGGTCCATGAAGGCAGCACCCCATTATTTTATTAAAATTTAAACATACAGCTTGGAGTAGACCCTTCTGGTCCTTTGAGCCATGGCAATTTATGATGACCAATTAATCTACCTGGTAGATCTTTGCACTGTGGAAGGAAATCAGAGCACCCGGGGAAAACGCACATATTCCATGGGGGTGACGTACAGAGATTCCTTAGAGATGGCACCAAACTCCAACGCCCCAAGCTATAATAGCGATGTGCTAACCATTATGCTACAGTGACACCCATCTTAATGCATATTGTGAAAGGGCAAAATATGCTAACCTTGCCAGTGATGCACAGATCCAAACAAAAAAATCAAACTGAGTTTAAATTCCACGGCAGCTACGGAATTTAAATCTGGATATACAAAAGAATCTGGTGATGAAACCAAAACTGTTTATTTTATATGAATTATCTTCTTCATTTATATTCTTGCATGGATGAAGACTACTATCGTTATCTGATCGGGTCCTTTTTATTTTAGACATGAAGCAATGCAGAGTTGACTTTTAAATATCTTCTGAAGTTATTTAAAATATAAGATATAAAATCAGATCAACCATCCTGTCTGATGAATAGGTCCCATGCTATGGTCTTACTAGTGCTTCCATATTGCATAGGATCCTGGGGTCAATTCTGACTTCTATGTTGAGTTTATATTTTCATGATAGCTGCTTTGGTTTTTCTCAGATGCTGCTAAGTATTTGGCTATTATAAGTTTTGGCTCTTTGTAGCTAGGTGATAAAAATAATCAAAGGATAGATCGATGGATATGTGGATAAAAATAAGTTGCATGGATACAGGGAATTAAGGAAAGGAGAAATGGAACAGATGGCATTGCTCTACAATAAGTAAGCAACTAAATTCTCCTCACAACCTTGTAGGTTCTGGTGTCTAAGTTGGGGGAGTTGCCAGTAAACTAAGTAAGCAATGGTCTAACATAGTCATACTCTCAAAATCAGGTATGTGAAGTTTAACCAGAAACCTGACCACCATCTCTTATGTTTCCTCAGCTGATGCATCATTTTTACCATATAGAATAATACTTGGAAGTAGTCCAAAATAGCAAAGGCAAAGTATATGTTCTGGGTGGGAGAAATGTTTATTTAATATTTTAGTAACATTTAAGTAACATAATATATTGCTTGAATAGGCATTCTTTATTTAACTAATTCATTATGGATTTTATATAAAAGTACGAGAATGGCATATGTCATCATGCCACTACTTCAGAAGGATGTGCCTTGCTAAAGTAAAATGAAACTAAGATATACATCTCCTGGCTCTGTTTTCTTTCAATTAGTTTTATGTTTTGGAGTTGCAAACCTTAACACTGTCGACAAGGAAGTTTTAAACGAACTCAAGATGGCCTGTTGAAGCACAGCGAGACATTTATATTTTGGAATTTCAAAACATAACAGACTTCCTTTCTTTTTCAGTCTTTTTATTATTATTATTAATATCAACAAAATAAAATTGATACATAGATAATGGGATTACAAACATACACATTTCAACTGAACATGAAAGAATACATAAGCAATGATTACAGTATAAATGAGTATTCCCAAATCATGGACGATACAATATACAAATAAACAAGGCAAACCTAGGTATATCATTATATATATATATATATAAAACAGAAAAAAGAAAAAAGAAAAAAGAAAAAAAATTATGCAAAAAAACTAATCTAATAACTAATAAGAAAAAAAGAAAATTGAGAAAAAGAAAAAATGGAAAAAAAGGGCTGTTTATAATATCTCACAAAAATACAAAATCATCAGTGTCGTCAACTCCGATCCTCTCAACATACCGTAGATTCTGTACTACAGAGCGCACCTGATTAAAAGCCGCAGGCTCTAATTTTAGAAAGAAAATCAATTTTGTACTTGTACAAGCCGCACCGGATTTTAGGCCGCAGGTGTCCCACGTTGTAATATGAGATATTTACACAGAAAGATATTACACGTGAGGATTTTTTAACTTTTAATTAAATCCGTATGGTAACATAAACAAATACATATTGCAAATGCTTTTTTTCGAACAGTGCCTGTAACACGGCTACTTTTAAATATACATACGTATCGGTAACACACAAATTACGTTGCGTATACTTTTTTACCGAACAGTGCACGAACAACATTCCAATATCTCCTAACGACTGGTAAAAAAATATATATACTGCAGCCTACCAGGAAAAGTTATTGATCGCCTTTAACTTAAAAGCAGCGTTCTCGCGCGGGTCTAATGCCGCTCGCCCCCACCTTCCCGTTTATCGCAAACCGGTATTTCCCACAAGACGCGGCGAAACCGGATGTGACGTCATAGCATCCCGGGATGTAGTACAGAAAACAAATATAGTTAAAACACTTCTAACTTTAACTAGAAAATACTAACAAATGAATTACTAAGCGAAAATATTATAAACTAAATAACTGCCATAAAGGCAGCACAATGCTTTTCTTCGAGTGTTTTCCATGTTGATGAGGGTGAGTACAAATGACTGATTTACAATAATTTAATTGTGAAAGTGTGCTTGATTTATCGTACAATTTCATTGGACCTCTGTGAACTACTCATCAATTTTATTGGTCTACTGTTACGAGGCAAAATGTTTTTGGCGGCATGAAAAAAAACCATGCATTAGCCGCACCGTAGTAAAAGCCGCAGTGTTCAAAGCTGTTCAAAGCGTGGGAAAAAAGTAGCGGCTTATAATCCGGCATCTACGGTATATAAAATCGAAACTGGAAAAACAAATAGGCTTGGAACAGGGTCATATTACATCATATGAAAATATTGAATAAATGGTCTCCATATCTTTTCAAATTTAATAGAAGTATCAAATACAACACTTCTAATTTTTTCTAAATTTAGACATAACATAGTTTGAGAAAACCAATGAAATACGGTAGGAGGATTAATTTCTTTCCAATTCAACAAAATAGACCTTCTAGCCATTAATGTAAGAAATGCAATCATTCGATAAGTGGAAGAGGATAAATGGAGTGAGTCCATCATTGGTAAACCAAAAATTACAGTAATAGGATGAGGTTGTAAATCAATGTTCAATACCGCAGAAATAATATCATAAATGTCTTCCCAATATTTTTTCAAAAGCGGACATGACCAGAACATATGAGTTAAAGACGCTATCTCAGAATGACATCTGTCACAAATAGGATTTATATAGGAATAAAAATTAGCCAATTTATCTGGACATATGAGCCCTATGCACAACCTTAAACTGTATTAATGAATGTTTAGCACATATAGATGATGTATTAACTAATTGAAGAATTTTATCCCAATTCTCAATAGGGATAGTAAGGTTAAGTTCTCTTTCCCAATCATTTTTAGTCTTATAGAAGGGTTCTGAACGTATCTTCATAATTATATTGTAAAGTTTTGATATTAGCCCTTTCTGAGAAGGATTTAGTTCAAACAAATTCTCCAAAATACCTGAAGACACAAAATTTGGAAAAGTAGGAAGTACAGTATTTAAGAAATTCCTAATCTGTAAATATCTAAAAAAATGAAATCTGGGCAAATTATATTTATTAGATAATTGCTCAAAAGACATAAAACAATTATCCAAAAATAAATCAGAAAATTGTAGTAATCCTTTAGTCTTCCAAGCCGAATAAGCTTGGTCTATAATAGAAGGATAAAAAAAGCAATTGGATACAATAGGAATATTTAAAACAAACTGAGTCAACCCAAAAAATTTCCGAAATTGAAACCATATACGTAAAGTATGTTTAACTATCGGGTTGTCAATTTGTTTCGGCAATTTAGAAAGAACAAAGGGAAGAGAAGTCCCTAAATTAGAACCCAATGCAAATCCTTGTACAGATTTAATTTCCAGGTTCACCCAATGAGGGCTAAAAGATATATCCCAATCCTTTAACCAACATATCAAATATCGGATATTAACTGCCCAATAATAAAATCTAAAATTAGGCAATGCCAATCCACCTTCTTTCCTTGCCTTCTGTAAATATGTTTTACCTAACCTAGGATTTTTATTCTGCCATATATATGAGGAAATTTTTGAATTGACATTAGCAAAAAAAGATTTCGGAATAAAAATTGGTACCGCTTGAAATATATATAAAAACTTGGGTAAAATAAACCATCTTAATAGCATTAATCCGACCTATCAGAGATAAAGATAGTGGTGACCACTTAGTAAACAAACATTGGGCTTTACAATTCTACCGCCAGGACTTAAGAACTTTTTAAAAGCTATTATTAATGCTTTTTGAGACGGTGATTTAGATGCATATCATATTTTTTTACTGAGTTAAGTATTGTATGTAATTAGTTTTGCTACAACAAGTGTATGGGACATTGGAAAAAAAGTTGAATTTCCCCATGGGGATGAATAAAGTATCTATCTATCTATCTATCTATCTATCTATCTATCTATTAAGGGTAAAAAATTAACCTTAAATAAGTCTTTATAGTTTTTTGTGATTTTAATCCCTAAGTAAATAAAAGAGTCATTAACTAATTTAAAAGGTAAATTTCCATAAATTGGAACCTGTCTATTTAAAGGAAACAATTCACTCTCATTAAGATTTAATTTATACCCGGAAAAATCACTAAATTGAGCCAACAATGATAAAACTGCAGGAATGGATTTCACAGGATCAGAAATAAATAATAATAAATCATCTGCATATAATGATAACTTATGTATATCTGTCCCACGATTAATGCCAACAATGTTCTGTGATTCTCTGATAGCAATTGCCAAGGGTTCTAAAGCAATATCAAATAATAATGGACTAAGAGGACAGCCTTGTCTAGTACCCCAAAATAAATGAAAAAAGGGAGATCTTTGATTGTTAGTAAGCACCGAGGCTACTGGAGTATGATATATCAGTTTAATCCAGGAAATGAATGTCGGACTAAAATTAAACTTCTCAAGCACATTAAATAAGTATGGCCATTCAACTCTATTAAATGCTTTCTCCGCATCTAATGAAATGACACATTCTGAAGTGCTATGTGAAGGAGTATAAACACTATTCAATAATCTCCTAACATTGAAAAAAGAATAGCGATTTTTAATAAAACCAGTTTGATCTTCCGAAATAATTTGGGGTAATACCTTCTCCAGCCTGGATGCCAGTAACTTGGAAAAGATCTTGGAATCTACATTCAATAAAGATATTGGTCTATAGGATGCACAGTCAGTAGGGTCTTTATCTTTCTTCAATATTAGAGAAATGGAAGCTCTATAAAAAGATTGTGGCAGATTGCCCAATCTAATTGCTTCTTCAAAAACCCTGCATAACCAAGGAGAAAGAGTAGCGGAAAAACATTTAAAAAATTCTGCTGTATACCCATCTGGACCTGGTGCTTTCCCAGAATTCATAGAGGAAATAACCCCTTTAATTTCTGCATCCGTAATAGGAGTTTCTAATATTGAAAGATCATCTGATGATAATTTTGGAAAATTCAATTTCCCAAGAAAATCACACATGGTATTACAATCATGAGGGAATTCGGAATGATACAGGGAGGTATAAAAATCTTGAAATGATTTGTTTATCTCATCATGGTTAACTGTCAGATCCCCATTCTGCTGACGGATCTTAGTAATTTGACGTTTAACCAAAGCATTCTTCAGTTGACTAGCTGACAGTTTACCCGATTTATCACTATGTATATAAAAATCAGATCTGGTTTTCATTAATTGATTTTCAATCGAAGATGTAAGTAATAAACTATGTTCCGTTTGAAGTTCAACCCTTTGTTTATAAAGCTCCTTACTAGGAGTAATCGAATATTTCTTGTCAATCTCTTTAATTTTATCAACCAATAAAAGAGTTTCCTTCTTAATGCGTTTTCTCAGACCAACAGAGTAGGAGATAATCTGTCCACGTATATATGCTTTAAAAGTGTCCCAAAGTGTTCCGCAAGAAATATCATCCGTGGAATTAGTTGAAAAGAAGAAATCGATCTGCTCCTTCATAAATTTAATAAAATCCGGATCTTGTAGTAAGGTAGAATCAAATCGCCATTGTCTAGCACTAGAAGCTGTATCCGTAAATTTAATAGAAAATTTTAATGGAGCGTGGTCAGAGATGGCTATAATATCATAATTACAACCAATTACCAATGGAATAAAACAAGAGTCAATAAAAAAATAATCAATTCTCGAGTAGGAATGATAAACATGTGAGAAAAATGAAAACTCTTTGTCCTTAGAATGCCGAAATCTCCAAATATCAAAAATTCCATTATCAGTCAAAAAAGAGTTAATACAAGTGGCCGACTTATTAGGTAAAGTCTGAGTAGATATAGATTTGTCCATCAAAGGATTTAAACAACAATTAAAGTCACCACCCATTATTAACTTATATTCATTTAGATTAGATAGAGAAGTAAATAAGGACTTAAAAAAATCTGGACAATCCACATTTGGAGCATAAACATTAACCATAGCAACCTTTTTGTTAAAAAGTAAGCCAGTAATTAACAAAAATCTACCATTCGGATCCGAAAAGATATCATGTTGGACAAATGCAATAGAGGAGTCAATAAAAATTGAAACTCCCTTTACTTTAACATTCGAATTCGAATGATACTATTGATCTCTCCAAAACCTAAAAAAGCGCTAATTGTCCTCTTTCCTCACATGAGTTTCTTGTACAAAAATAATATGAGCATTAAGTCTTTGGAATACTTTGAAAATCTTTTTCCGTTTAATCGGATGGTTTAAGCCATTAGTATTCCAAGAGACAAAATTAATGGTCTGAGCCATATTTCTGAAATCAACCTTTTGGTATATAAAGGGTTAACCAAATTATGAACTCATGCACCCGGAAGAGGAACAAAAATATGGGGTGGACCTGAAGTGACGACATCGCGGACATTTTAGTAGTTTAAAATCAGCCCAAATGAAAAAACTAAAAAAAACTGATGTAAGAAACATAAGATTTAGAAAAAGACCTCCCACCTCCCACCCAAGAGGAAAAAAGACCATCCCAGCCAGGGATAGGCTGGGAAAAAGGAAAGATGAAACTAAATCTACCCCCATATCAGCAGAAGACAACCCCGTATATAAAGGATAAAAAAAAGATCCACCCAAACTCTAAAGAAATAATAATCACTATGCTAAAACCAAACTTATTAATATAATTGGTAGTAAAAAAAAACCAAAAAGAATATAATCACTAGTAACTTATAAATCGGGTTAAAACCTAAACAAATCAAAAAAAATTTAAACTGTGATAAGAAATGCATTATAGGAAGAAGACGAGAGAAAAAAAATGGCGAAATCAAAAAAAACCCAAAAATATTTTACAGAAGAAACTGCCATCTTAGTAAAAAAAAATTCACCTTCGAAGGATTAATAATAATGACCAAAGATAAAGTACAGTGGTTGAAGTAAGTAAAATAAAAAGATTAGTATGTCGAAAAAAAACTTTAACTAGAGTATAAAATATAGAGTAAATCTACACCAATAGCCAGAAACAAAATCTGGTTTTGGAAATAAAAACCATCTTGCACGATCAAAATCACTCACTTATTAGCGATGAGAATCCGTAGCAGTAGGGAAGTTCTCATTCAGAAAGCTTCTCGCTTCAGATGTGGAAAAAAAAAACACGCCGTGGTGCATTCGGAGGCGAGATTCTGAGCTTCGCAGGGTATAAGAGCGCAGGTTTTAGATTTTTCTCATAACATTCGGACATCAGAGGTTTAAAAAGAAGTTGCTCTTTAACATGCACATAATGAAATCGGACAATTACAACCGGTGGTTTAGCTGAAGCACTTGGTGATCGACGCATAATTCTGTGAGCACGATCGAGTAACGGAGGACTGTCTGGGAATACAGAAGGGAACGCATCCTTTAAAAGTTGAGCAAAGTACTTCGAGGGGTCCCGTTGTTCAGTACCTTCCGGGAGACCAAGTATGCGTAGGTTCTGTCTTCTGGACCGATTCTCAAAGTCGACACTCTTGGCTTTAAGTGTTTCCACCTGTTTAATCGTTGAAAGTAAGTTCTGCTCCAGTTTTCCAATTATCAAGTCTCGCTTCCGAGCGTCCTCTTGCAGAGTTGCAATTAGAACTTGCTGCTGGTTAACTACTGAATCCGTCTTATCCATATAATCTTGAAAAGCCTTTATATCTTGTTTAAAAATTTGTCGTTGTTCTTCAAATTTTTGATTTAAAACCTCCAATAACATTTCATAAGTCAATTCAGTGTGCTTAGGATCAGTCTTCTTCTTCTTCCCGTTCCCGTTAGGATCCTTCCCAGGTTCTCGCCCTTTAGATCTAAGAGCCATTTCTGTATTCATTTCTTCAAAAATTCACAATAAACTCTTAAAGATAAGTCCAAAAAAGTAGCAAGAATCTTTTGGTGTAGGTAAAAATAAGTTAAATAAGGGTGATCATAGGTTAAAAAAAAGTAAAGGTTATGGAGCGAATCTGAAACAGTGCTCACTCCATGAGCGTCTCCTGCTGACCCCCCCATAACAGACTTCCATTGCACCCTTGGACATCACTATTGAAGTCAGAAAGGACATAACCAGCTCACTTGCCAACCTGGCAGTTGTTAATGAATAAACCTACATGACTTTTCCCTTGCCAATCTAACTGGTAGATCCCCCGGCTTGCTAAATTACAGCGCCATACTTATGGAGAAAAAGACCTGCCTTCACACTGAGGAAATTCCTCTTCACAACTGTGGTTGTGCTAAATGGGGTCAACTTGGAGCAGATCTGCTAGCTCAGTGAGCTACTATGGACCATCAGCAGCAATAGAAAGGTAACTAACTACCTCATTATTGTACCATTACAAATAAACGAGAGGGTGATGCTAGGTTTGACATAATGCATGAAGATATGAGCAGCACCATGTGTAGCTAAAAATAAGATGCCAACTCGGGCTATAGCACTGGGTGACATGAATGATTAATATCTAAAATAATGTGCTGCAGATAGAGCTATGCAGTTTCACAAACAGCAGAGCAGATTAAGCAATGAAATTCTGTCACATCTTAATGTGAATGATGGTGGACAGTTAAACAGCTAATGGATGGAAACATCATCATCTACAAAAATTATGATGCTTCATTCAGTCTGAGGATGAAAAACAAGTGTAAAGCATTCACAATCTATAAATTTGGTGATAACACAACTATTATGGGCAGAATTTCAAATGGTGATGAGAGGGCAATCAGGAGAGTTCAGTGGTATCACAGCAACACCCTTAAGACCGAAAGAATTGATTGTGGACTTCAGAAAGAGTATGATGAGGGAACACACACCAGACCTCTTAGAGGGTTCACAAGTGGAAAGAATAAACAACTTTAAGTTCCTGGGGGTGTCAGTATCTGAGGACCTAACCTGGGCTCAACATATTGATGCAGCTACAAAGAAGACACGATGGCAGCTAAATTTCATTCGGAGTTTGGGGAGATTTGGTATGTGTCACCAAAGACACTCACAGACTTCTATAGATGTACCATGGAAGGCATTCACTGTCTTGTATTGGGGGGAGGGGGGGATGGTGTGCTACTGCACAGGAGAGTTATAAACTCAGTCAGTTCCATCATGGGCATTAACCTCTATAATATTCAGGACGTCTTCAAGGAACAATGCCTCAAAAAGGCAGCATCCATCATTAAGGATCCCCATACACCATCATTCAGGGCAAACACTGTTCTCATTGCTGCCATCAGGAAGGAGATACAAGAGCCTGAAGACACACACGCAATGATTCAGGACTAACTTCCTTCCCTCTGCTATCAGATTTCTGAATGAACACTACCTCACAACTTTTTAAAATTTTTATTTTTGAATAACTTATTTAACTATGTTATATGTATATTTACTATAATTTACATTTTTTCCTATTATGTATTGCACTGCACTGCTGCCACAAAGATGACAAATTTCACAAGATATGCTGGTGATTTTATACCTGATTCTGATTTTGATCACGTCAGAGGTGCAAATGATGAGTATCTTGGATTTCTTACTAAGATTTCCACCATTGTTTGAGCTGAACTTCAGCTTATTTGATACATTCACCTTGGCTGTAGAACTGAAAACTTGAGTTTTAGGACAAGTTTTCTGGAACTACTTTGCTAGAGATAGTTAGCGCAATGCCCTTTACTTAACAATGTGGAATTTTCACAAAAAGCAGAACAAATCCTGTGTGCCTAACAACTATCTACTCAATCTATTTTCTTCCAGCAGAATGAAGGAAGAATTCATCGATGGTGCTATCAGCTGGTGCATATAGAAAACCTACTCTCTGATTCCTTGATTTTGGTTTTGCCAGACCCGCTGCTGACTGTATAAGTTGGTGCACCAAGGAGCTGATATTCACTCTGTCAAGCTTTAAATGAGTTTGTATGTTTCAGTGAGACCTTTCATTTTTCTAAACTTGAGTAGAATGGGCCAAAATACAAAATCTCACCTTGTATGAAAATCATGCCATTTGACAAATCAATTTGATGAACCTTCATTGCACTTTTATTGCAATTTTATCTTTACTTGGGTGGGGGTGTATATTCCTGCTTTAGCATGTTAACTGGTTTCATGTACAAGTAGACCTCTAGGCTCTGCTGAAGATCAACACCTTGCAAATTCTCACCATTTCAGGAGGTATGTCCTCCTGAAGCTTCTGTGCATTTTTCTCACAGACCACAATGCCATCTAACTTTGTACCAACAAAATTGGTCCTGACACAAAGCATTGATGGCAATTGTGAACACTAATCTCTGTGGCACACCACAAAATTGGAGGATTCCAATTTGAAAATGACACCCTAATTTCCATTCCATTTTTAAGATCATTAACCAGTCCTCAATTCCTGCCAGTATACAGTATATTGTATGCTCTAATTTTGCATAATAACTTCTTGTGGAGCATTCATCAAATGTCTTCTGAAAATCCAAAAAAGGCCTTTTGAACTGGTTTGCTTTGTTATTCTGCTAGTTACAACCTCAAAGTATTTTATCAAATGATTTTTCATTGAAAAATTCATGCTGACTTTGCACAGAATTATTAATTTTTGAATGCTCTTTGCCATCTGCATAAAGTATTCTAGTGTTTTTCTGCTATTTATCAGACTAATTGGTCTGAAGTTACTTTATTCCCTTTATTAGAGTTATAGAGAAGTACAGCACAGAAACAGGCTCTTCTGCTCATCTAGTCTGTTCTGAAATGATTTAAACTGCCTACTTCCACCGACCATAGCCCTCCATACCCCTACTCTCCATGTACTGATCCAAACTTCTCATAAATGTTCAAATCAAGCTTGCATGCACCACTTCCACACATCCAGGACCCTCTGAGTGAAGAAGTTTCCCCTTGTGTTCCCCTGAAACTTTTCACCTTTCACCCTTAACCCATGACCTCTGGTTGTAGTCCCACCCAACCTCAGTGGAAAATGTGTAAGTGCAAGCAGGCTAGCAATACCCTTCACAATTTTGTATAGCTCTATCAAATCTCCTCTCAATCTTCTACGTCCTAAGGAATAAAGTCCTAACCTATTCAATCTTTCTTTATAATTCAAGTTCTCCAGACCCGGAAACATCTTTGTAAATTTTCTCTGTATAGTCGGCCCTCCTTATCTGCGGGGGATTGGTTCTGGGACCCCTCGCGGATACCATAATTCGCGGATGCTCAAGTCCCTTATTCAACCTGTTCAATCCGGTGGACCTTAGGACCCAGTGGAACCCTAGAACTTATTTGACATGTCTCAGTGTGGTGGACATTAGGACTCGGCGCCAGAGCTCTGAATGCGCAGTGTTTCTGTTCACGAAAATAATCACGATCACGATTGAAAATAAAGTGGAAATAATAAAGCGATCGGAAAGAGGTGAAACACCATTGGTCGTTGGAAAAGCGTTAGGCTAGGTCGGAACAATTTTAAAGGATAAAGTGAGAAAGGCTCTGCACCGATGAAAGCTACAATTATTACTAAGCAATTCAGTGGTTTAAATATTAGGTTTTGGGGTTTTGAGTTTTTGATCCTCCACATCAATCTGGCACGGTGGAGAGCGCACTAGGGAGCGATCTGTCCCGAGTCCCGAGAACTTCCGTTCCCGAGCCCAGCACTGAAACATACGTTCTTAAGTGTTTTATATGCATAGAAAGGTAAAATATATACTATATACTAAGACAAAAGTTTGACTAACTGACGCTAAATAATACCGGATGTACCTGTTCCGACTTACTTAGTAAGAGAACTTCTGATTTTTTTCGATTCCGATGCACGATAACCCACGCACATCCTCCCGTATACTTTAAATCATCTCTAGATTACTTATAATACCTAATACAATGTAAATGCTAAGTAAAATGGTCGTTATACTGCATTGTTTAGGGAATAATGACAAGAAAAAAAGTCTGTACATGCTCGAACATCAAGTGCTGGAAGAGCACTTCTGGGTTTTTGCGATTCGCGGTTGGTTGAATTTGCGCATGCGGAATCCACAGATAAGGAGAGTCGACTGTACTGTTTCAACCTTATTTACATCTTTTCTATAGGTAGGTGACCAAATCTGCACACACTACTCCAAATAAGGCCCCACTAGCATCTTGTACAACTTCAACATAACATCTCATCTCCTGTACTCAATGGATTGATTTGTGAATGCCAATATGTTAGAACTTACTTTATGACCTATTTACTTGTGACGCCACTTTCAATGAATTATAGACCTGTATTCCCAAATCCCTTTGCTCTACCTTACTCCTTAGTGCCCTACAATTCACCGTGTAAGACCTACACCCTGATTTGTCCTGCTGAAGTGCAGTACCTCACATTTGTCTGCATTAAATTCCATCTGCCATCTTTCAGCTGATTTTACCAGCTGATGCATATCTTTCTGCAAGCCCTTGATAGCCTTCCTCGCTGTCCACTACACCTCTAATCTTGGTATCATCGCCAACGTGCTGATCCAGTTAACAATCCAGGTCATTGATATAGATGACAAACAACAATGGACCCAGCACAGATTGCTATGGCACATCACTAGTCACTGGCCACCAATCAGAGCAACCATCCACTCCCATAAAGCTAATGTCTAATCCAATTTACTGTCTCATCTTGAATACCATATGACTGAAACTTGACCATCCTCCCATGCAGGATCTTGTCAAATGTTTTGCTAAAGTCTATGTAAAATAACATCCACTGTCTTCCCCTCATCCACTTTCCATGTAATTTCCTCAAAGAACTCTTAAGATTGGTTAGACATGACCTACCGTGCATGAAGCCATGCTGACTATCCTTGATCAGTCCATGTCTACACAAGTGCTTGTATATCTGGTCCTTAGAATACCTTCCAATAACTTTCAAACAACTGATGACACACTCATCGGCCTACAATCCCCTGTTTTTTTTAATTTTAGTACCTTTTTTAAACAGTGGAATGACATTGGCTATCCTCCAATCCTCTAGTACCTCTCCTGTCGCTAAGAATGATTTAAATATCTCTGCTAGGCCCCAGCAATTTCTGCACTTGCTTCCTTTAAATAGTAGGTTTAAAATTTGTGCCCTTTAATTTGTAATTCTGGAATCCATGGGATTGAGCAGTGCATCTAACATTTCCAGAACTGCTACCTTCAAAACTAGGATACAGATTATCAAGTCATTTAAGATTTATTACCGTTCATTCCCATTAATTTCTCCAATGCTACTTCTGTTCTACCACTAATTTTCTTGAGGTTCTCATTCATTCAAGATTTATACTTGCCTATTATTTTTCTTTTATGCTGTCTATGAAGACAGACATGTTATTTTAATTTTTCTCTGTTTCCTTATTCCCGTCTCTTTTTGTGTGGGACCCATATTAACATTTAATATTTTCCTTTTCTCATACTTCTTGATTTGATGTCACTTGTGTACTATGATTTATTTTCAATAGTTTACCAATCTCCTTTAACCAACGCCAGCTTCCATGATATTTGTAATATCAGTGAACCAGATGGATTTTTTATAATTCATTTGGGATTGTTATTATTAATAACTAGCTTTTCAATTTAAGATTATTAGCTCAATTTTAATTCTATAGCTTTCATAGTGGGTTTTGAGCTCGGGGCTCTTTATCTATGCCTTGGGGCTATTAGTCCAGTAATATGATGGCTGTACCAGCATGATCCCATTGCCTCATAATACCTCTCTGGTTTCAATGTAGTTTGCCAATTTACCTTGATCAACTCTTGTCTTATGTAAACAACACACAAAATGCTGGTGGAACACAGCAGGTCAGGCAGCATCTATAGGAAGAAGCACTGTCGACGTTTCGGGCCGAGACCCTTCGTCAGGACTAACTGAAAGGAGAGATACTAAGAGATTTGAAAGTAGTGGGGGGAGGTGGAAATGCAAAATGATAGGAGAAGACCAGAGGGGGTGGGATGAAGCTAAGAACTGGAAATGTGATTGGTGAAAGTGATACAGAGCTAGAGAAGGGAAAGGATCGTGGGACGGGAGGCCTCGGGAGAAAGAAAGGGGGAGGGGGGAGCACCAGAGGGAGATGGAGAACAGGCAGGGTGATGGGCAGAGAGAGAGAAAAAAAACAAACAACTGAATATGTCAGGGATGGGGTAAGAAGGGGAGGAGGGGCATTAACGGTTAGAGAAGTCAATGTTCATGCCACCAGGTTGGAGGCTACCCAGCCAGTATATAAGGTGTTGTTCCTCCAACCTGAGTGTGGATTCATCTTGACAGTAGAGGAGGCCATGGATAGACATATCAGAATGGGAATGGGACGTGGGATTAAAATGTGTGGCCACAGGGAGATCCTGCTTTCTCTGGCGGACCGAGCGTAGGTGTTCTGCGAAACGGTCTCCCAGTCTGCGTCGGGTCTCACCAATATATAAAAGGCCACACCGGGAGCACCGGATGCAGTATACCACACCAGCCGACTCACAGGTGAAGTGTCGCCTCACCTGGAAGGACTGTCTTAGTATCTCTTAGTATCTCTCCTTTCAGTTAGTCCTGACAAAGGGTCTCGGCCCGAAATGTCAACAGTGCTTCTTCCTATAGATGCTGCCTGACCTGCTGTGTTTCACCAGCATTTTGTGTGTGTTGTTTGAATTTCCAGCATCTGCAGATTTCCTCGTGTTTGTCTTATGTATATACCGTAGATGTCGGATTATAAGCCGCTACTTTTTTCCCACATTTTGAACAGCTTTGAACACTGAGGCCTTTACTACGGTGCGGCTAATGCATGTTTTTTTTTCATGCCGCCAAAAACATTTTGCCTCGTAACAGTAGACCAATAAAATTGATGAGTAGTTCACAGAGGTCCAATGAAATTGTACGATAAATCAAGCGCACTTTCACAATTAAATTATTGTAAATCAGTCATTTGTACTCACCCTCATCAACATGGAAAACACTCGAAGAAAAGCATTGTGCTGCCTTTATGGCAGTTATTTAGTTTATAATATTTTCGCTTAGTAATTCATTTGTTAGTATTTTCTAGTTAAAGTTAGAAGTACTACATCCCGGGATACTATGACGTCACATCCGGTTTCGCCGCGTCTTGTGGGAAATACCGGTTTGCGATAAACGGGAAGGTGGGGGCATTAGACCCGCGCGAGAACGCTGCTTTTAAGTTAAAGGCGATCAATAACTTTTCCTGGTAGGCTGCAGTATATATTTTTTTACCAGTCGTTAGGAGATATTGGAATGTATGCGCAACGTAATTTGTGTGTTACCGATACGTATGTATATTTAAAAGTAGCCGTGTTACAGGCACGGTTCGAAAAAAAGCATTTGCAATATGTATTTGTTTATGTTACCATATGGATTTAATTAAAAGTTAAAAAATCCTCACGTGTAATATCTTTCTGTGTAAATATTTCATATTACAACGTGGGACACCTGCGGCCTAAAATCCGGTGCGGCTTGTACAAGTACAAAATTGATTTTCTTTCTAAAATTAGAGCCAGCGGCTTTTAATCAGGTGCGCTCTGTAGTGCGAAATCTACGGTAGTTAGTTTTATTCAGAATTAAGAATCTGGCTTCAACTGCCTCAAGGTTTGAGAAGTAAAAACTGGTCCTACTGGAGGCATCCACATACAGAAAAAGCGATTTAATAAAAACTCAGAATAATACAGCACAGGAAAATATTCAAGCCATTATACCTTGTTCTTTGAAAGCTTTCTAATCAAGCCTTCTCAGCTGATTTTTCTTCTCTCAAAGGTCAACATTTATTTCCTTCTAAAGTATCTGTAGACTCTGATGTTCATTGCAAAGTTGCATATAAATTTGCTTTAGTACCCTTTTCAGCCGGTGCATTTTAAAACTTGCCTTAAGAAAGATCTTGCCTTTGTTCATTTGTTATTTCACTTTAACCCTGTGCTCTCTATGTGCACAGCAAAATTAAGTGCTCCTAATTTGGTCTATCAGAATATTTTGTTGATTATTTGTTCTAAGGAATATTCTTTACTCAATGTGACTGAAGTACCTGATGTTGCAGTAGAGTCTGGTTCCTACTGTGGTAGTGTAGACATTTTTGAATGGAAAGAATAACAAATTGATCCTTTCTGTAATGTCTTGACATTAATTTGAGTAAATAGAATGGAATGCAAGTATCTTATTCCAGAATCTATCTTCAGCATTTCTTTTTATTTTCTACCCAGTTGTGTAAAATCCTCTAAAGTATACTTGTACAAATGCATTGTTGCTGCCATAACAATTCCTTTACTGTATTTCAGTTGCTGTAAGCTGGTGGTGTATGGAACTAATTCATGGTGCAGTGCTATATTCTTTAATACAAGAGATATGGTGTGGAAATGGATCCTCTCTGTTCCTATTTTCTATATTTCCTTTTTAAATCTCTTTATTAATTTTAAACATAAATGAAGCATGAATACAGAGAGTTTGAAAGTACATAATTAATAGGTTAAGTATACATTCATATAGATGATAATCCATATATAATAACCTCCCAATCTCATAGTAATTACGAAAAAAGGAAGTAAATAATAAGAAAAAAAAATTCCCAAAAAAGAAGAAAAGAAAAAAAAACCTAACCAACATGGGCCATCGCATTATGTCAAATATACACAGTAGCGTCAATAACACCGCACTTCCATTCAAATAATTAAGGATAATAGAAGCAGGGTTTAGGAAAAGTCAGTTTAACTGATATGAAAATGTTGGATAAATGGTCTCCAAGTTTCTTCAAATTTAACTGAAGAGTCAAAGACAACAGTTCTAATTTTTTCTAAGCTCAAACAAGAGGTAGTTTGAGAAAACCACTGAAATATAGTTGGAGGATTAATTTCTTTCCAGTTCAATAGGATAGATCTTCTAGCTATTAATGTAACAAATGCAATCATCCGTCGAGCTGAGGGGGGATAAACAAATATTATCCACCATTGGTAAACCGAAAATTGCAGTAATAGGATGTGGTTGCAATTTGATATTCAGAACTGTTGATATAATACCGAAAATATCTTTCCAATAATTTTGCAAACAAGGGCAAGACCAAAACATGTGGGTCAATGAAGCTACTTCAGAATAACATCTGTCACAGGTTGGATTAACATGAGAGTAAAATCGAGCAAGTTTATCTTTGGACATGTGAGCCCTATGTACAACCTTAAATTGTATTAGGGCATGTTTAGCACAAATAGAAGAGGAATTGACTAATAGTAAAATTTTCTCCCACTGCTCAAAAGGAGGGTGGTTTGGCTTTGCCAAACCTGAGATTTTACTATTGGGCAGTCAATATTCGATATTTAATATTGTGGACACAAGAATCGATTATAGCATCTTGCCCACAATGGGTAAATTTGGAATGCAAATCTGTACAAGACTTTTCATTGTTTTCAATTTTAGGATCTTCACTTCCTTTTTCTTTATTTAAATTGAATAAACAAATAACTAATCCCATAGTTAAACATATCTTGCGAATATGGTTTCAATTCCGTAAATTTTTTGGTTTGAATAAGTTTATCTTATCAAGCCCTACTATATCTAACTTTTTTTTTCGACCCTCTTTTATGGATCAAGCCTTTGTATTATGGAAAAGAAAAGGTATAACATGTTTTCATGATCTATTTTTAGATAATAGTTTTATGTCCTTTGAACAGCTATCTAATAAATATAATTTACCTAAAACTCATTTTTTTATATATTTGCAAGTTAGAAATTTCTTGAATAATATGTTACTGTAGCAGTGTGCTACACACAGCGCTGCAATAATGACACGGAGTCGGTGAGCTGCAGTTACAAAAGAGGTTTATTCAAACTTCACGGCCTTGGTTTAAAGCCTTCCTGATACCGCCCTCTCCGGGCGGGAATGCTGTAGGGGGTGCGTATTCACAGTCCCGTCCCGCGCACAGGCTTTTCCCCTTGCTGGTGAAGCAGGCTTGGCGCCTTCTTTGGGACCTGCCTCAATGCCGGCGCGCACCGCTTTGTGAGCCGGTTCAAGTGCGCTGGGAAGTGGGTCGCCACATAACCCAGTACCGGCGATACACCCCTCAATGTCCACAGTCTGGGTCGGACTCTGTTTGGGAGGTCTGCATCTGCGCCGCGGTGCCTGAATCTCAACCAGCTGCGCCAAGACTTGGGAGGGCCGGTTTGAGTTGGTCCACCGTGAAAATCTCCTCTTTCCCCCCAATGTCCAGCACGAATGTGGACCCATTCTTTCTGATCACCATAAACAGCCCCTCGTAGGGCTGCTGTAGCGGTGCCCGATGTCCGCCCCGTCGTACAAAAACGAACTTACAGTTTTGCAAATCTTTGGGTACGCAGGTCAGGTTCTGCCCATGCTGTGAAGTGGGTATGGGGGCCAGGTTACCGAGCCTCTTGCGTAGTCTGCCCAGGACTGCTGCGGGTTCTTCCTCTTGCCCCCTTGGGGCTGGTATAAACTCTCCTGGGAAGACCAGGGGTGCGCCGTACACCAACTCGGCCGACGAGTTGTGCAGATCCTCTTTGGGCGCCTTGCGGATTTCGAGCAGGACCCAGGGGAGCTCGTCCACCCAGTTAGGCCCTATGAGGCGGGCCATGAGAGCTGACTTCAGGTGACGGTGGAAACGCTCCACTAGTCCGTTCGACTGTGGGTGGTAGGCAGTTGTGTGGTGCAGCTGTGTCCCCAAAAGGCTGGCCGTAGCTGACCACAGGCTGGAGGTGAACTGGGCGCCTCTGTCGGAGGTAATGTGGGCCGGTACACCAAAGCGAGATACCCAGGTGGCAATCAGTGCCCGGGTGCAAGATTTGGAGGTGGTGTCGGTGAGTGGGACCGCCTCTGGCCATCTTGTGAACCGGTCCACGATAGTCAGGAGGTGCCGCGCTCCTTGCGACACTGGCAGGGGGCCCTTGATATCCACATGAATGTGGTTGAAACACTGGCGGGTAGGGTGGAACTGCTGCGACAGGGCTTTGGTGTGCCGCTGCACCTTGGCTGTTTGGCAGTGCATGCACATTCTGGCCCATTCACTGACCTGCTTGCGGAGTCCGTGCCAAACGAACCTGTTGGCTACCATCCGGACGGTTGTCCTGATGGAGGGGTGCGCTAAGTTGTGAATGGAGTTGAAAACGCGCCGCCGCCAGGCTGCCGGAACGACGGGGCGGGGTTGACCGGTGGTGATGTCACAGAGTAGGGTCCTCTCACTGGGCCTACGGGGAGGTCCTGGAGCTGCAAACTGGAGACTGCAGTCCTGTAACTAGGGATCTCCTCGTCTGCCTGCTGCGCCTCTGCCAGTGCTTCATAGTCTACCCCCTGGGACAGGGCTTGGATGTTAGGGCGGGAGAGGGTATCCGCCACAACATTGTCCTTTCCCGAGACATGCCGGACATCCGTCGTGTATTCGGAGATGTAGGACAGATGTTGCTGCTGGCGGGACGACCAGGGGTCGAATGCTTTCGTGAATGCAAAGGTAAGCGGTTTGTGGTCCATGAACGCAGTGAAGGGCCTACCTTCTAAGAAGTACCTGAAATGCCGGATTGCCAGGTATAGCGCCAACAGTTCCCAGTCGAAAGCACTGTATTTGAGCTCGGGTGGTTGTAGGTGTTTGCTGAAAAACGCCAGGGGTTGCCAGCGACCCTCGATGAGTTGTTCCAGCACTCCACCGACTGCCGTGTTGGATGCATCCACTGTGAGGGCAGTAGGGACGACCGTTCTGGGGGTGCACTAGCATCGTGGTGTTTGCCAAGGCTTCTTTGGTTTTAATGAAAGTGGCGGTGGACTCCTCGTCCCAGGTAATGTCCTTGCCCTTACCCGACATCAGGGCGAACAGGGGGCGCATGATTCGGGCAGCTGAAGGGAGGAAGCGGTGGTAGAAATTCACCATACCCATGAATTCCTGAAGGCCTTTGATTGTGTTGGGTCGGGGGAAATGGCGGACCGCGTCTACCTTGGCGGGCAGAGGGGTTGCCCCGTCTTTAGTAATCCTGTGGCCCAGGAAGTCGATGGTGTCGAGCCCGAACTGGCATTTGGCCGGGTTGATTGTCAGGCCGTATTCACTCAGTCGGGCGTAGAGTTGACGGAGGTAGGACAGATGCTCCTGATGACTGCTGCTGGCTATGAGGATGTCGTCCAAATAGATGAAAGCGAAGTCCAGGTTGCGTCCCACTGCGTCCATTAACTGCTGAAACGTCTGTGCGGCATTCTTTAGGTTGAATGGCATGTGGAGGAACTCGAAAAGGCCGAAAGGGGTGATAAGTGCCGTTTTGGGGACGTCGTCTGGATGCATTGGGATTTGATGGTATCCCTGGACGAAGTCTACCTTGGAGAAGATCCATGCGCCATGCAGGTTTGCTGCAAAGTCCTGAATGTGCGGCATAGGGTAGCGGTCCGGTGTTGTAGCCTCGTTCAGCCTGCGGTAGTCCAGCCCCCTGTTGCTTTGGGCACTATGTGCAGGGGGGAGGCCCATGGGCTGTCGGACGGCCATATGATCCCCAATTCTTCCATCCTCTTGAACTCCTCCTTCACCAGCTGAGCTTGTCCGGGGGAAGTCTTCGAGCACGGGCATGGAGGGGTGGTCCTTGTGTCGGGATGTGGTGCTGTACGCCGTGTCTGGGCATGGCTGCTGTGAACTGCGGTGCCAGAACCGATGGGAAATCCGCCAGGACTCTGGTGAAGTCATTGTCGGACAGCGTGATGGAGTCTAGGTGTGGGGCCGGCAACTGGGCTTCACCCAGGGAGAACGTTTGAAAGGTCTCGGCGTGGACCAGTCTCTTCCTGGGCAGGTTGACCAGTAGGCTGTGAGCTCGCAAAAAATCCACTCCCAGGAGTGGTTGGGCTACAACGGCCAGTGTGAAGTCCCATGTGAACCAGCTGAAGCCGAACTGTAGCCGCACCATATGGGTGCCATAAGTCCTTACTGTGCTGCCGTTCGCGGCCCTCAGGGTGGGACCCGCTTCTCTGTTGCGGGTGTCGTAACTCGTCGGAGGTAAGACGCTGATCTCGGCTCTGGTGTCGACCAAAAAACGGCGTCCCGACTGCTTGTCCCAGACATACAGGAGGCTATCCCGATGGCCAGCCACCGTAGCCATCAGCCCCACTCTCCTTCTTGGCTTTCCACAGCACATCCGTCTGGGCCGCCACCTTCCGGGGTTCGCTGAAATCCGCGTCAGACAGCAGCAGGCGTATGTCCTCGGGCAGCTGCTCCAGGAATGCCTGCTCAAACATGAGGCAGGGCTTGTGACCTCTGGCCAGGGACAGCATCTCGTTCATCAAAGCCGACGGTGGCCTGCCCCCAAACCATCGAGGTGCAGTAAGCGGGCAGCTTGCTCGCGCCGTGAGAGTCCGAAAGTCCTTATGAGTAAGGCTTTGAATTCTGTGTATTTGCCGTCCACTGGGGGCAATTGTATGAACTCCTCAACCTGGGCGGCTGTCTCCTGGTCGAGGGAGCTCACCACGTAGTTGTAACGTGTGGCATCCGAGGTTATCTGCCGAATGTGGAATTGGGCTTCTGCTTGCTGGAACCATAGGTGAGGTCGCAGCGTCCAACTGCATGAACAGATGCGGCGTCGTTCATCTCCGGTCCAAATATCGTTTGGGCCGTCGGGGTCACCAATTGTAGCGGTGTGCTACACGCAGCGCTGCAATAACGACACGGAGTCGGTGAGCTGCAGTTACAAAAGAGGTTTATTCAAACTTCGCGGCTTACTTTAAAGCCGTCCTTATCCCGCCCTTTCCGGGCGGGAATGCTGTAGGGGGCACGTATTCACAGACCCGTCCTGCGCGCGGGCTTTTCCCCTTGCTGGTGAAGCAGCCTTGGCTTTGGGACCTGCCTCAATGCCGGCGCGCGCAGCTTTGTGAGCCGGTTCGAGTGCACTGGGAAATGGGTCGCCACATTACAATCTTTTCTGAAGTTATGTCCAATGGGCGTTACGGAAATTTTTTTAGCTCTGAATCCTTGCCTGAAGGGTTTAGTAGCCACCATTTATAATATGATCATGAAAATACAGCCAGAAGTATCAGAAAAAATTAAGAAGGAATGGGAAAAAGAACTTCATTGTCTTATTTTCTATATTTCCATGACTATGTTTTTCTATAGGTCACTTTTGACGCTGCTCAGTCCCTTTTCATTTTATACCTCCTAATACTTGATCTTTCTGCCAGCTGGAACACTTTCTCTTTATTTTTCTGTACCCTTCCTAATTTTAAGTACCTCACAAGTGTACCCCAAATATTTACAAAGTTGAAGTGCCTCACTATTGTAATGATTTTGATAGCTATCTTCTGTACCCCTCTTCCCATCCCAAAGTTTCCACTTTCAGGGTTGGACAAATACTTCAGTTGGATGCAAAACCTCACCAGCACAAAAGTTGGTGATTCAGCTCAGTGGGTCAATGCTGCCTCTCAGGCAAGCATTCCCATTTTGTTCCAAACACCCTAATTATTTTCCTTGTACTTTCAAGGTCGTTAGATAGGCATATGGAATTGAATTCAGCCAAATGTAACGTGTTGCACTTTGGGAGATCAAATATCAAGAGACAGTACACTGTTAATGGCAAAACTCTTGGTTGTATTTATGTGTGGAGGTATCTAGGAGGCTAAATCCATAGCTCCTTGAAGATGGCTGTACAGGGTCAAGAGGGCATATGGCAACAACTTCGTCTCAGATATACCAATTTCCCTTTGATTCATTTTTTGCTATTGCAACTGCAGTTGTCTGCCACACAATAGATCTTTGGGATATAGGAGGAAATGGAGCACCTAGAGGAAACCCATGTCATCACAGAGAGAATTCAAATTCTGCACAGACAGCAACAGAGAACAGGATTGAATCTGGAGCATACAGTGCCTCTGTATGACATAAAAATTCTTATTTCTTCTGGTCCTTGTTTCCTCTTTTTTGAAGCCTAGCATTCTATGTACTTTTTGGAGTATTTTCTCCATCTGCCCTACTACTTTTAAGGAACTACAAATAATCATAGATCTTACAGGTACTCCTTATGTAAATGTACCATTTAATTTATACTCCCTCTTCACAGTGAAATGTAACTGTAGATTTTCATTTCACCTGGCATTAAAACCTATTGCTATCCTGTCTGTAGTTCATTATGCCTGCAAATTTTACCTGGCAATATGGAAATAGTGTCTGAAGTCTATATCAAAAACAAAAAAATACCAATGTAATATAGATCTGCTAAGACACTAGATTAATTTTCTACTTTGTACCTTGTTGAAGTATTCCACCTTTTATTAAGTATAGTGCAGTGTAAGCATCATGTGCAATTAAACTTTTCTGTTCAAAAGTGAAATGGTTTCGTTACTCACCAACCCATTTTTAACACATTGTATTATTTGAAGAACTTGAAGTGAACAGTGCAATAAATATTGATAAATTGTAGTATAGAAATGCTGAGGTTATGACAAATGTGAGGGTAACATAATTATTTTTAATTCTACATTGTTCAGATTTTTTCAATTGTTAAGCATAATTTTGTAAGTGTGCAACATGCTAAAAGATCTTAAAGTGAAAATCATTAGTGACATTTACATATCATAGATTGAATGTTACATTAGGGTGTTTACAACTGTAACATTAAAGCTGGTGTACATTGAATGGTCAGGGTGAGTAGGTCCTGTTGCTCCTTTTTAATGTGATGAGTACAATGTAGTGAGATGGGTTCCACGACTTGTGTGAGATTTGGGTCTGTTCAGGCTATGCTGCAGTCATAATGGTCAGCATACATTAGCAAAATTTCAAAAATACTGCTTGTGGTTGCTGACATTTAGCTTATGTAACAAACTTGAGCAAATAACTTAAGAGTATTTTTATGTTTGTGTATGGAAATGCAGAATTCCCAAAGATTTGGTTGGCTGCGCTCTTCTGATGGCTTCAGGGTTGGAAAATGAGGTTGAAGAAATTTTTGCATTTTAGGGTGGGGAATAAGTGACAATATGTTGTGCTACCCTGGAGTGACACTGGGATAGCTTTGCAGTTAACTTCAATGGAGAAAAATGTCAAATAACTGTAGATTTCTGTAAAATTCAAGGCCGGAAATGCCAGATGCTGGAAATCTGAAATAATAGCAGAATAACCTGGAGTTACTCAGCAGGTCAGGCAGCATCTGTAAAGGCAGCAACAGGGAGTTGATCTTTCATCATTGACCTGAAATATTAATTGGTTTCTCCCTCTGCAGATGCTACCTGAGTATCTATATTAATTCTGCTTTAATTTCTTTAAAATTATTTAAATGTATTTATAGTTGGAGGGTTTAATGTTTCATTTAAATGTTCATATTTAAATTATTTTACAAGTTTTAATTATTTTGAAATGTCATAAATATTAAAACAATAGCTTGAAAGGGTTTGCTGATTATCCTACTCACATTTTATCCTTATAGTATCACTACACGTGATGAGTTGACTTATTTATATGAAACATACTTCTAAGTCAGGAGAAATCTTGCTGTTGACTGTTAACTCTGAGTTAAGAGTTAAACCTTTAAACCCAGACCAGATCAGGATCTTCAAAATTTGTATGTTTCAGCAAAATAGGGATATGGTTGCAGTGGCGGGTGGTCATCATATTGTCCCGCGCCATTTGTCTCATTATCTCGCCTCATAAATTGCATGTAAACTAATGAAAGCTGTTATCAGTGAAAATGTAAATTCTACTCAGCATATTGATTTAACAAACAAGTGTTGAATTCAGGTCATGGCATTGGATTAATGATTTAATGAACTGAATTGATTCAACTAATGGATATGCTGTTAATGGGGAGTCCAATTAAGGAACATAGCAGTTCTGTATTTATTGGAACAAATTATTGGGAAGTGTTTGCGATATTTTAATGTAGTATGACAGTGAAAATTAAAGGGGATATTTTAATACCAGTTTAGAAAATAATTTAGATTTCAGAGCAGCTTTGCTTAATTTTCTACTTAAATCACTACATAAAGGCAAGTTATTTAAGTGTAGCCAATTAACCTAAGGCACTTCCGAAAATAGACTTTGCTTCATTGGAATAGTGATTTGGAAGGTTAGCAGATTGATTTTTAGATGGTTCTTAAGGAGTTGGAGAGGTGAAGGTGTTGAGAGTGAGTTATAACAGGTTGTAATGAGCAGCACAATACAATGAAAGGACACATAATACAAACCCCTTCCTAATAGTGCCATTTCTTCAAATGCAGTTTTAGTAAGTTGAAGTGGAGAAGTATGGACCATAGAATGACTTGGAGACCTCCGGTTAAAAAGTGAGTTTAATGGAAGTTACTTTAGGTTTGTGAGGATGGCAGAATTCTGGTTAGTTGGCATTTGAGTAGAATTGGAGGCTGATCATTAGAATTTTAATATATATAAATCTCCTAATTCTTTCAAATTATTAATATTTTTTGAGGACTGCACAGGTTTCTGCTGTAAATCATATTGGGCGCAATGAAGTGCTGTAAGTGCTTTAAAAGTAAAGAAACGTGCATTCAAATGCACAAGCAAGTAATTCTTAGACTTCTGAAAGTGCAGTTCTCCTTGGAGCTACCAGCTATCAGATGTGGTTGGTTGGACTTTCTCTATTGATGGCAATACATTTGACTCACTGGACTCTGTACTAGGGCAGCAGTTCACTGTGACCAAGTGGCTGGCATACAGACAGCAATCCCATCTACATGAATGAGATGGCCACTCTAATGGATGAAAGTTTGTGGATATCCTTTTTGAAATTAGTTGCTATTGTGTGAATGCAATTTTAATCAATTATTGTTTTTGATCATGCAAATCTATTTTAACTATTTGTAAATGCCTGATGGGAGATCATATGGCAGTTTTCATTGCTGGGTCACGAGGAGCGAGTCAGCAAATTTAAATTCTTAGGTGTTAACATCTCAGATTAGCTGTCCTGAGCCCTGCAAAGAGATGCAATCGTGAATCAGAATCCGAATCAGAATCAGACTTTAATAGCCAAGTACCTATGCACATACAAGGAATTTACTTCCGGCAGATGTTGTCTCTCTGCTCATAACAATAATAATGATAAATATAAATGAAAATATAGATTATACATACAGGTAGTGCAATCCAAGTAATAGTTAGCCGACAGTTAACCGGCAGTTAACTGTTCAGTAAAGTGACCGCAGTAGGGAAAAAACTTCTCCAATGCCTATTAGTCTTAGTCTAGAGGGATCTGAAGCGCCTACCAGACGGAAGCAGATCAAACAGTCCGTGCGCAGGATGGGAGGAGTCCTTTATGATGTTCCCCGCCCTCTTCTTCGACCTGGAAGAGTACAGGTCCACAATAGAGGGCAGGGAGGCTCCAATGATGCGCTCGGCAGTCCTCACTGTGCGCTGTAGTCTGGTTCTATCCTGCTTGGTGGCGGCTCCAAACCACACAATGATGGAGGTGCACAGGACAGACTCAATGACTGCAGTATAGAACTGCAGCAGCAATTCCTGAGGCAGACCGTATTTCCTCAAGAGCCGCAGGAAATACATCCGCTGAAGAAGGTACACCTGCACCTCTTCTTTCTTAGAAGCTTAAAGATATTTGGCATATTACTAAATATGCTCACAAATTTCTGTAGATGCACTATTGGAAGTTCCTGACTGATTGAAATATGGCCTGGTACAGCAATTCCAATGCACAAGATCACAAGAGACTCCATAAAAGAGTGAACAGCTTGGTCCATCATAGGTAGAGCTTTCCCCACCATTGAAAGCACCGGCATGAGGTGTTGCTTCCCTTTGCCAAGAAAGATTCAAAAATATGAATTGATCTCACTGGTCCTCTCCCTTGTTTTCCTTAGCAACCTGGGATAGATCCTGTCAAGCCCTAGGGATTTATTCAGTGTTAATGTACTACAATATTTCTACCACTTCCTCCTTCCTAATACAGATATGTTCCAGAATATCAGCAGAACCCTCCCTTAACTTTGCAGTCTCCTCATCCTTTCTCCTGGTGTATACTGATGAGAAGTTCCTTAGATCCACATGTAAATTAGCACTTTGGTCCCTCAGGATCCTATTCTTAGTAATCCTCTTGCTGCTCACATATTTGTAAATGGTTTTAGGGTTCTCTTTAATCCTACTTGCCACAATCATTTCATGACACCCATTTACCATCCTAAATTTCTTCTTCGACTTCTCTCCCATATTCCCTATAAACATCAAAAGACTTGATTTCATTTTCTTGCATCTGACAAATACTTCCTTATTTTCCCTGACAGTACCATAAATATCCTTTGTTAACCAAGTTTCCGTAATCTTACCACCTTTGCTTCTTGTGCTACAGGGACATGGTGATTCTGAACTCTTGTTACCTTGTTTTTAAATAACTTGCACTTATTGCAAGTTGGTTTCCTTTCTAGCATCTGCCCCCAATCTGTTTCCTCCAGGTCCTGTCTTAAAACTACTGAAATCTGCCTTCCTCAGTTTAGCGCCCTGTCTCAAGGTTCCTATGATGGGTCTAGTACAACTCGCTCCCTAGTAGGATCATCTACCTACTGCTTCAAAAAGCTTTTGGATGAAGTTTATGAACCTCACCCCATCAAAACCCCATGCTAAGGCAATCCTAGTCAATTTCAAGAAAGTTGAAGTCCGCATATTATCATTTTCCTTTCTTTTTACAATATTTTTATTCAGAAGAAAAAAAACAAGATTTACAGAGTGCAACACATAGATACATCTCAACATAACTTGTGTACATTCATATATTGTAATAAAATTGATCGAAATGTTATAGCATAACACATAAAGGTATACCACTCTGTAATCAAAAATTTAAAGGTAAGTCATACATCATAAAAGAAATTTTTTATATTAAAAAAAAAGTCAACCCCCTACCAACTACCAAAGAAAAAAGCTGATGGATGACAATGGATAATTAGAAAAAAAAAGACATATTCACTTAAGAGAAGATAAAAATATACATAAAAGTCTGCACTGTTAAACTTTATAAATTGGAAAAGTAATTTAGGAAAGGTCCCCAAATATCATAAAAAGATTGTTTCGATTAAAATGAAGATTCTTCCTAAATTTTTATATCTTTTTCAGGCCTTACCTATTTTTATTCCTAAGACGTACTTTGATTCTTTAGATTCAATTTTAACCTCTTATATTTGGAATAATAAACAAGCTCGTTTAAGTAAAGTTTACTTACAAAGAAATAAAGAGATGGGTGGACTAGCCCTACCCAATTTTAGGTTTTACTATTGGGCTGCCAATATAAGGAATATTACCTTCTGGTCTATTATATTTATTGTAAAGATTGCCCATCATGGGTCTCCTTAGAAGTTAATTCTGTAAAAAAAAATTACTATTGTCTCTCTTCTTGGATCATACTCTTCTTTTTCAGCAAATAAAACAACAGATAACATAATTGTTAAGCAAACTTTAAGGATCTGGTCTCAATTTAGAAAATGTTTTGGTTTAGCGAATTTTTCATTATCATCTCCCATTCTCCTTAATTTTTTTTTATCCCTTCCATGACTGATAAAGTCTTTAAAGATTGGGATGAACTAGGTATTAAGTGTTTTTGGGACCTGTTTATCTCAGGATCTCTTGCTTCATTTGACCAATTGTCAAATAAATTTGCACTCCCAAAAACACATTTTTACAGATACCTTCAAATTAGAGATTTTCTACGTTTCCAATTAGCTACTTTTCCTATAGGTCCTGATAAAAATTTACTGGACGATCTTTTAAATTTAAAACCTTTTGTTAATGGTTCTATTACCGATATCTATAACTTGTTGATTGATTCTAGACAAGACTTTTTAGATAAAATAAAAAAAACTTGGGAGGATGACCTAAATTGTCAGATTTCTGATGATAGATGGAATAAAATTCTTAAACGGGTTAATAAATCATCTTTCTGTGCTTGTCATTCTCTTCTACAATTTAAAGTGGTTCATAGAGCTTACATTTCTAAACAGAAGCTGTCCAGTTTTTACCCAAATGTTTCTCCACTTTGCAACTTTCCAAATTTGCACTTTTCAAATGCACTCTGCTGATGCCTCTAATTCATGTTTTGGTTTTGCCCTACAATTGAAAAGTTTTGGTGGGAATTATTTCATACCTTCCAACAACTTTTTAGGGTCCAATTTGACCCAAATCCCCTTACTGTCTTGTTTGGTATTATTGCAAATGAAGATATAACTTTAAATACTCCTAACCTACAGGTTTTAGTTTTTACCTCTCTTTTAGCAAGAAGAGCAATCTTGCTTAAATGGAAGGAGTCTTCCCCTCCTACACATCTTCAATGGCTACGTGATATTATGTCTTATTTAAATTTAGAAAAGATCCACTGCTCAGTCTTAAATTCGCATATTATCATTTTTACACGTGTATTTTGTATGTAGTGCCATAATGCACAGATGGTGTATGGAATATATGTTTGGAATGGCGGATTTGATACAAACCAAACAGCAGTTTAACTTGTAGCTGCATCCAACCAGGAAAATGTGCCTCTATTTGGAATTATTGATATTGATTTGCTAGATTTATTCTCATTGGGAAGTAGGAAGTTGGACTGTGACCTCTGAAGTTCATAAAATTTTGAAGGGCACGTACACTCGGTCTTTTTCCCAGTGCAGGGGTGTCTGGAACTGGAGAACACAGGTTTAAAGTGAGGGGAGAAAGATGTAAAGGAAATCTGAGGGGTTAAGGTCTGTATTAGTTGCCAAACCCTTAAATTCTGGAATTCTCTCCTAAAACTCTTTCCTTTTTAGGATGCTTCTTAAAACATACCCCATTAACATAGTTTTAAAAATTATTTTCTCATGTCTCCTTAATCTGATGACAGAAAAAGAATTCCTCTGTTCAGTATTGGCCAAAGTGAAGCAATCTTGCTTTTTTTTTACAGGAAGCCTGAATTTTAATAGGAATAAATGCATACACTTTGTGAATAAATGTAGCCTTTTCCAAGGACTTCTATGTAAAACCAATGATTAGGTTACAAGAAAGACTGACAGCACATCTGTAATATTTCAAAATGATTAGTAAGCATTTTGCTGTAATCATGCAGGAAATATATTGATAACCCACTTGTTGATGTGGAGTTAAAAGGGATTTGTAAATGAAGGGGTTTTAAAAAAACCTGTAGTACTAAAATTCACAATGATATCTTTTGTGGATGGCTCCAAAGCTCCTGCCTGAATAATGTCAATCTGTAAGGAAGAAAATCTTTTATGTGAGCACCTTAAGTTTTCCCATTTAGTGTGTCCATCTATATCTGTGCATGTGTGTCCATCATCTGCCAAGCTCCTGAACTCTGGAACTCCACCTTGAAACCTCTCTCTCTCCTTTTTCAATGTTCCATAAAACATATCTGACAAAATATTCTGTTATTTCCTTGATGTTTGTGAATTTTTTCTAATTTTGTTTGAAAATTGTGAACTGACTTCATTAATGTTATTACCGCAAGGCAAGTTATGTGCAAGTGTAATTTATGGTCATTGAAATAGCTTGTTCTTTCATAGCTCAACATGTTGAGTGGTTAAGAATTGTCGTTTAGCAAAATGTTTGTTTCTATTGTACAATGTACTGCGTATGTTAATCAAAATGGCTTCTTTGTTTTGTTAAGAGTAGGAATGCTTCTTTGTTATGATGAGTGCTTTCTCTCGCAGTTGTTTAGCTTTAGAATTGCTGATAACGGGATTGTATTCATTTGTTAACCAATGGGGAATTGTTATTTTGTCTTGTGGGTCTGGGAGGGAGTTTTCGTGGTCTTTTTGGGAGTAGGGAAGAAGATGCTGAAGAAGGTGGACATGCGCTGCACTGTTCCGTTGACCTCCAGGGTGGTCCCAGGTGCAAGGACGTGGAGGTCAGAGGAAAGTGATGAGGGGTCGAATGGTTCAATGGTTGAGCTCCAACGATGTGCACTAAACTGACTGAACTCTGATAAGTTGGCACCTTTTACTTTAGTTTCTTTTCATTCATATATACTGTATTGTTAGTACTCATTTAGTTCTAGTAAAATCTTTAAAGTATATTCCATAACGGTATCTGGTGTGAGTTTGATACTGTGTGTGCACACCGCGGCATAAACTTGATTCCCACAGCACCTGCGTGTACGGGAGGTGGAGTTGGTGAGTGGCTGGGTTTCATTTTCTCCTAGACATATGCCAGCCTGTTGGTTAAGTGATAGTGTTACACTATCAAGGTACAATGCGATGTCTTTTAAATGCAAAAATGTTTTTTGTCATGAAGTCGCTGTGCAATATGCTAATTCATTGGTAGAGCATGGAGGGATCCTTTTTTTTGCATCATGCTTGTACTACTCTCAAAAGCCATCCATTTGGCCCTAATTTTTTTTATCCATTTCATTTTTTGCAAGCTATTATCATTGAATCAGCTTACAGCTTCTCATTGAAATGGTGCTTTCTAGATCAGAAGAGTCTGCTGTATTTTTTAAATAAAAATATAATTTTTTGCCTTTTTGTTTGCCTTTAGTTTCACTTGAAATCTGTGTCATCTGATTACTTGGGCTGCCATTAGAAGGGTCTCAGCCCGAAATTCTTTTCCATAGATGCTGCCTGACCTGCTGAGTCCAGCATTTTATATGTATTGCCTTGCCACTGGGAATTTTTCTTTTGCTTTAACTACTTTAAACTTTCCATGACTTTTCACATCTACAATGGTGCTAGAAAGTTTGTGAATCCTTCAGAATTTTCTCTTTTACTGCATAAATATGACCTAAAATGTGATCAGATCTTCACGCAAGTCCTAAAATTAGATACAAGGAACCTGATTAAATAAATAACACAGAAAACATTATACTTGTACATTTAGTTATTGGAGAAAAATGATCCAATATTACATGTATTTGTTAGAAAAAGGATGTGAATCTTTGCTTCCAGTAACTGGTGCGACCCCCGCCCCATACAGTAATAACTTCAGCCAAATGTTTCCAGTAACATATTTCAACATGTTTCAACATTGCATTAACCTTCCTTACCACCAACTCAACCTGCAAGTTAAACTTCAGGGAGTTCTGCATAAGATCACTTAAGATCATTTGCACCTCTGATTTCTGAATTTGGTCCCTAATTAGAAATAGTCTACACCTTTATTCCTTCTTCCAAAATGCATGACCATACACTTCCCTACACTATTCCATCTGCCACTTCTTTGCCCATTGTCTTAATCTGCCCAAGTCAAAAGTTCAAAGGTACATTTAATATCAGAGAAATGTACACAATATACATCCTGAAATGCTTTTACTTTGCAATCATCCACAAAAACAGAGAAGTGCCCCAAAGAATGAACGACAGTTAAACGTGAGAGCCCCAAAGTCCTTCTCCAGATTCCCTGCATCCTCAACACTAACTGCTCCTCCACCTATCTTGGTACCATCTGCAAACTTGGCCACAAAACCATCAATTCTTTCATCCAAGTAATTGAAATATAACATGAAACGAAGCAGTCTCAACATCGAGCCCTGTGAAACATCACTAGTCATCAGCAGCCTACTAGAAATGGGCCCCTTTATTCCCACTCTTTGACTCCTGCCAGTCTGCCCCAAGGAATATCACCAAGGAATTTAAAGTTACTGACCACCTTCACCTCTAATCCTCTAATGAGGATTGGCTTATTCTGTAGTTAATAATCAGCTCTTTGGTTTTGCTAATGTTGAGTGAGAGGTTGTTGTGGCACCATTCAACTAGATTTTCGATCTCCCCTGCTCCCATGTGCTGGTTTGTCAGCAACTTTAATTTGGCCAATATCAGCAAACTTAAATATGGGATTGGAGCTGTACTTAGCCACACAATTACAGGTATATAATGAGTAGTGTGTGGGGCTAAGCATACAGTCTTGTGGTGCATCTGTACTGATGATGATTGTGAAGGAGATGTTGCCAAACCATACTGACTGGGGTCTTACCCACGTGAAATATGCATCACAGCTGAAGAGTTTGTTTGCTTTGAATACCAGTTTAATTTCAATGAAAAAATAAGTTCTGAAAAATGAAATTGGTCCATGATGCAAGGTTTTCTTTCATAAATTTGTCATAAAATTACTATGTCACTAACCCACAGCATCTGTGCTTACTGGCATTGTTCAGCAAGACCATTGTCTTATAAGATTAAACAATTGTTTTTAAAGAGTATTTAGCAATCCATCCATGGCATGATATCAGCTCTGGAGACACCTTCTCTGATGTCTATTTAGCAGTGATGTTGCATGTAATAACTGATAAAGTGACTCAGGAGATTGCTTCAAAATAATTATTTGAGTAAATGACAGTAATGACCAATCGTTGATCCAGTTTAATGCTTGATATCTGCAAGAGAATCAGTTTTTAAATCAGTCTAATGGAACAGTTGTGTTATCAAAATAACTTTGGAGAAGAGCTCCTCTCCTTACTCTACCATTTTTATTGCTGGCTTTGCTTCTAAATGGCATATAAAGCCATTGAGCTCCTGATCAGGAAGTCCAAGGACAAAGGACCCCTTGTTCTTTTCAAGCTTCTTTTGCAAAAGTATGTCTGTGTATGACACAACTAATACATTGACATGACTATGATCTGAGCATTATTACATGGGCAAGCTTGACAGGTGAAATTCTAGTGGAATAAAAACTTTAATTGTAGATCATCTAAGATTGTACACTCACTGGCTATTTTATTAGGTTCCTCCTATACCTAATAAAGTGGCTACTAAGTGCATACTCATGGTTTTTCTGCTGTAGCTCATCCAATACGTGTTACTGCTGCCTTCCTGTCAGCTTGAATCAGCCAGGCCAGTTTCATTTGACCTCTCTCATTAACAAGAGCTGCTCATTGGATGGTCCCTGTACTAAAGAGCCCCAGTGGCTCCAATGACTACAGACCGGTGGCATTGACCTCCCACATCATGAAGACCCTGAAGAGACTTGTTCTAGAGCAGCTCCGGCCTATGGTTAGGCCACACTTAGACCCCCTCCAGTTCGCCTACTAGCCCTGACTAGGAGTTGAGGATGTCATCGTCTACCTGCTGAACCGTGTCTACGCCCACCTGGACAAGCTGGCAAGCACTGTGAGGGTCATTTTTTTTGACTTCTCCAGTGCGTTCAACACCATCCGCCCTGTTCTGCTGGGTGAGAAGCTGATAGTGATGCAGGTGGATGCTTCCCTGGTGTCATGGATTATTGATTACCTGACTGGCAGACCACAGTATGTGCGCTTGCAACACTGTCAGACAGAGTGGTCAGCAGCACTGGGGCTCCACAGGGGACTGTCCTGTCTCCCTTTCTCTTCACCATCTACACCTCGGACTTCAACTACTGCACAGAGTCTTGCCATCTTCAGAAGTTTTCTGATGTCTCTGCCATAGTTGGATGCATCAGCAAGGGAGATGAGGCAGAGTACAGGGCTACGGTGGGAAACTTTGTCACATGGTGTGAGCAGAATCATCTGCAGCTTAATGTGAAAGAGATTAAGGAGCTGGTGGTGGACCTGAGGAGGGCTAAGGCACCGGTGACCCCCATTTCCATCCAAGGGGTCAGTGTGGACATGGTGGAGGATTACAAATACCTGGGGATACGAATTGACAATAAACTGGACTGGTCGAAGAACACTGAGGCTGTCTACAAGAAGGGTCAGAGCCGTCTCTACTTCCTGAGGAGAATGAGATCCTTTAACATCTGCCGGACGATGCTGAGGATGTTCTACGAGTCTGTGGTAGCCAGTGCTATCATGTTTGCTGTTGTGTGCTGGGGCAACAGGCTGAGGGTAGCAGACACCAACAGAATCAACAAACTCATTCGTAAGGCCAGTGATGTTGTGGGGGTGGAACTGGACTCTCTGACGATGGTGTCTGAAAAGAGGATGCTGTCCAAGTTGCATGCCATCTTGGACAATGTCTCCCATCCACTTCATAATGTACTGGTTAGGCATAGGAGTACATTCAGCCAGAGACTCATTCCACAAAGATGCAACACTGAGCGTCATAGGAAGTCATTCCTGCCTGTGGCCATCAAACTACTTCTCCCTCGCAGTGTCAGACACCCTGAGCCAATAAGCTGGTCCTGGACTTATTTCCACTTGGCATAATTTGCTTATTATTATTTAATTATTTATGGTTTTATATTGCTATATTTCTACACAATTCTTGGTTGGTGCGACTGTAACAAAACCCAATTTCCCTCTGGATCAATAAAGTATGTCTGTCTGTTGTTTTTGATTTATTTTGCACCATCATTCTCTGTAAACTGGAGACTGTTGTGTGTGGGGGAAAATCCCAGGAGATCAGCAGTTTCTGAGATACTCAAACCAGTCCGTCTGGCACCAACAATCATTCTGCGGGCGAAGTCTCTTAGATGGGATTTCTTCCACATTTCCTCCTCATTCTGATGATTGCTCTGAATAACAATTGAATCTCTTGACTATGTCTGCATTGAGTTGCTGCCACATGATTGGCTGATTGGATATTTGTATTAACAGGCAGATATACCTAATAAAGTAGCTACAGAGTGTAGTTGAAGGATAATAATATACACAGCTATTGTAGGGATGTGAATTGAATGGGCTTTTAGCTTGAAAACTGTTTTATAGTGCCCCACCCATAATACAACCAACACTTTGCTGATTAAGCACACTGCAGGTTTCTTTGACTGCTGTAGCTATGAAAGTTAGTTTCTTCAGTTTCATCTATAAATAGCCATGAAGTGAATGACTACGTTTGACTAAACCACACTTCACCTCTAAGTACATTTGTATTTCAGCACCAGCATAAGTTTGATTCATTTAATTGGTTCAGTGTTTTATGAGTTCATGACCAGCAATAGTATAAACTTGCTTCATGAGCACTCAAAATATTTATGACAGTGTTTTCTTCATCACTTTAACAGAGGCCTCTACTTTCTGATGAAGAAAGGTGTCCATTAATTTCAGTTACATATTTCAGAGGGTCGTTAATGTTCCCTACCTTTCATTAATTCCTCATTAATTTAAACCAGAGACAGTGTAAGTTACAGTGGCCCAAGTGTGTCTCTTACCAGTCCACATATTAAGTTCATAGTCTTGTCAAAATGGCTTCCTGACACAAACATGTAGGAAATGTTTTAATATTAAATAATTAACTTTAAAAATATGTACAATTTGCATACATAACCACTAGGTCTGCAGTTAAAATTAGGTTATAGCAGGAGAAATGTAAAATACATCAATGTTTTAACCTTGGAGCTCACCAGGAGATCTATTTTGGCTCAATGAGGTGGGCAGAATGGGAGCAGCTCCAGTAACTCAACAGTTAGGTGCCAATACAGTATATTTGTGTTGAACAAGGGGAAAAGAACAGCAAGGAATGATACTGTTCTCCGGTTGATCTGTGACCCATCTTCTTAAATGTTTGATTAGCCCAGTATATAAAATTATTTTGCTGCTGCATAAAATAAGTTACATGACAGGTAGACTTGTTGCATCTTAGTTCCAGTGATCCAGTTCACTCCTAACCTCTTGTTGCATGTGTGAAGTTTTCTTGTTCTTCCTATGATTTGTACGGGGCTCCATGGGTACTTCAGTTTCCTTGTACAACTTCTGGATATGTGAGTTCATTGTTCAATCAACCTCTGTAAATTTCTCCTAGTGTAGGTTGTGTATTTAATATTTCAGTATTATTTGAGTACAGGTAGTTCCCGAGTTAGGAACGTCTGACTTAACGGACAACTCGTACTTACGAACTGAGGAAAGAGAACGCCATCCGCCATTTTAAGTCGGATCGTGACGCCTTCCACCATTTTTAGTCGTTGCCGTTGACACTGTGTTGAGTGTTTGTATTTGGCTTAAATTTTTCTTAGTAAGATTCACCCTGACCACCCCCGGTTCCAGTCGGCTGGTGGCGAAGTTAGATCAGCGCCGGGCTGGAGAATGGAGGTTCCCGAATTTGATTTAGTGACAGACCGTTCCCGTGCCAGGTTGATGTCGATCCATTGAGTCCCATACTATCTGTGCCGGGTTGATGTCAAGCTTGCAACTCAACCTTGTTTAAAAAAAAAACACTGCCACCTCCAGTTTAAATTCCCACGCGGAATATTGTGGAGGAATCAAATAACCAAACCCAGCACAGCCCCCACTTGTCCCATTTCACCTGTCTCAGTGTGGTGGTCCTTAGGACCCAGTGGACCTCGGGAGCCGATGCAGGTTGGGACCCGCCACCCGCAGTGTTTCTGTTCCATTGACGGGAAGCGATCACAATTGAAAATAAAGTGGAAATAATAAAGTATTTGGAAAGAGGTGAAACGCCATTGGTCATTGGAAAAGCGTTAGGCTACAGTCGGTCAACGATCGGAACAATTTTAAAGGATAAAGGATAAAGTGAGAATATGTAATGGAGCATGTGAAAGGCCCTTCCTTGATGAAAGCTACAATTATTACTAAGCAACGCAGTGGTTTAACTATTGGAATACATACGTTTCTTAAGTGTCTTATATGCATAGAAATGTAAAATATACACTATATACTAAGACAAATGTTTGACTAACTGACGCTAAATAATACTGGATGTATTTGTTCCGACTTACGTACAAATCCAACTTCAAGACAGACTCAGGAACGGAACTTGTACGTAACCCGGGGGACTGCCTGTAATATTGTAAATATATTGTTTAAACATTCTTTGTTTACGCAATACATTGCAGGCTATCTGTAAAAGTACATAAATGACATGTGTCATCATGCCACCATGTGATATATGTGCACCTCACTAAAAATGAAGTTAGATTTGCATTCCCAACTCTCTTTTTTCTTTCAATTAGCTTTTAGGTTTTGGAGTTACCGTAGATGTCGGATTATAAGCCGCTACTTTTTTCCCACATTTTGAACAGCTTTGAACACTGCGGCCAACATTTTTCATGCCGCCAAAAACATTTTGCCTCGTAACAGTAGACCAATAAAATTGATGAGTAGTTCACAGAGGTCCAATAAAATTGTACGATAAATCAAGCGCACTTTCACAATTAAATTATTGTAAATCAGTCATTTGTACTCACCCTCATCAACATGGAAAACACTCGAAGAAAAGCATTGTGCTGCCTTTATGGCAGTTATTTAGTTTATAATATTTTCGCTTAGTAATTCATTTGTTAGTAATTTCTAGTTAAAGTTAGAAGTGTTTTAACTATATTTGTTTTCTGTACTACATCCCGGGATGCTATGACGTCACACCCGGTTTCACCGTGTCTTGTGGGAAATACCGGTTTGCGATAAACGGGAAGGTGGGGGCGAGCGGCTTTAGATCTGAGCGAACGCTGCTTTTAAGTTAAAGGCGATCAATAACTTTTCCTGGTAGGCTGCAGTATATATATTTTTTACCAGTCGTTAGGAGATATTGGAATGTTGTTCAGTAAAAAAGTATACGCAATGTAATTTGTGTGTTACCGATACGTATGTATATTTAAAAGTAGCCGCGTTACAGGCACGGTTCGAAAAAAAGCATTTGCAATATGTATTTGTTTATGTTACCATATGGATTTAATTAAAAGTTAAAAAATCCTCACGTGTAATATCTTTCTGTGTAAATATCTCATATTACAACGTGGGACACCTGCGGCCGAAAATCCGGTGCAGCCTAAAATCCGGTGCGGCTTGTACAAGTACAAAATTGATTTTCTTTCTAAAATTAGAGCCAGCGGCTTTTAATCAGGTGCGCTCTGTAGTGCGAAATCTACGGTACTAAACATAATGGGTGGATAGTAAAATTGTAGGGAATGCGAGGAGAATAGGTTATAAGGAAAATTAGTGGAATAATGCGATTATCCTGAGACCTGATGTTAATTCAGTGGCCTGCATGACTATGTACTCATATTGTAAGGAAATACAGAAAGATGTTCAACAGATTGTATGTCAATATATTGTGAATAGAAGGGAAGTGATGCTGCCTGATGTTTTTTTAACCCTTATAAAAATAAATATTTAGTCAGTTAAATAAGTAAAATAGATGACTATTAAGCACATAATGCTCTGATACAGTCATTTGATCTAATTATTTTGATAAATAGACATGTTGCACAGCTTCTAAGATCCTGATGATGGCACATTCTGTGCAGGACAACTACTTGTGAAGTGGTGCCTGGTGTAAGTATGGAGCAGTTCATCATTCTATCATTAACAAAATTAGATATTCCTTCAAACCCATTATCCATGTTAATAAATATGGTCAATTGTTGCAGTTTCAACAGTGTCTTGCAGAAGACAACAATCACTTTCTGCAGACCCACTGACATAACTCTCCCTTGCTGCTCAAATAATTTATTAACCAGATCAATAAATTTCCTCTATTTCATGAACTGCTTTGAACCAATGACATCTTTTAAGGCACTTTATCCAAAACTTTCCAGAAGAACATAAACTAACATTTGTAAATTTTTGTCATGTGTTTTAGTCACCCTTTTAAAAAAAAAAATCAGTTTCATCAGGTGTACATCTTCGTGTACTGAAGAGTACCTTTGAATGCACAACAACTGGAGCCATGAAGTAAATAAGCTGCAGCAGCAGAAGACCATTAACGTTCATTCAGTGGCCACTTTATTTGGTACAGGTGGTACCTAATAAAGTGGCAACAGAGTGTTTGATTCTGAAGAGTTTTGATAGGTGGATGCAGAAAGGATGATTCTTGAGAGAATCTAGAACTAAGGGTAACTTTAAAAATGAAGAAATTTGTCATATTAGACAAAAATGAAGTAAAATGTTTGTTGCGGATCATGTCTTTGCAACTCACTTCCACAAAGTACATTGTCTATAATTTTTTTTAAAGCAAATGTCGACAGGGGCTTGGTCTTGAAAGGTTGCTGCAGGTAGATTGAAATATAAACACTTATTTCTTTGGGGACGCTTATGAGAAGTAGGGGAGAGTGACAGGTGTTCTGTGGGGATTATTTCCACGAAGAGGGTAATTGGATTGCAGAATGCACCAGCTGAAGTGGTGACAGAGGCAGATTCTCTCACAGCATCTAAGAGCCATTTAGGCAACTATATGAAACACCAAGAAACAAGGCTACAGACCTGTGGATAAATGGGATTAGTGTAGGTAGATATTGTGATCTTGCTTTGTTTATGGTCTGTTGTTGCTGTAGCTTGTGTTCTGCTGAGCATTGTGGACGTTTTATGTTGTCATTGGAATGTGTGGCGACACTTGCAGACTGTTCCTCGCACACCCTTGGGCGTGTTGGTTGTTGATGCAAATGCATTTTATTGGATGTTTTGATGTACATGTGATAGATAAATCTGAACACAGTGGGTCATCATGGATATGATGGGACAAAGGGTTTATTTCTGTGCCATATTCAAGGACTTTATGACAATATGACTCAGCCATAATCTTGTTAAGTGGCAGAGCAAACTTGAGGAATCATATATTCTATGCTCGAAATTTACTTGTATATCATTTCTGATGATTTTTATTCTATTACAATCAGATGTAAGAATTTCAAAGCGTTTGGTTGTAACCCACATACACGTTGTTATATTGGAAAGAAACAGGTGTGCAACATTAGTTTAAATTTGTTTTTTGATGGACATACAAGTATGTCCTGATGGTAGGGTGGGGGAAAATGTGTGCAAACTTTGTATGTACTTGTCCCTAACCTTATTCTGCTCAAGTTTGTTTTTTTAAAATTGAGGGTGCCTCTCCTTCTGCCTGTTACTTGTGCTGTTGCCAAGAAGGATATTAGACCTGAGAATTGGGAGAACTGTCAAAGCCAGAAAGTGGACACTTTATATTAAAAAAACTTAAGAAGAAAACAGAAGGAAAATAACAGTATTAATTTTATTTTAAGTTCCCAACCTCCTCCTAGCATAATATCAGAATCAGGTTTGTTATCACTGGCATGTGACGTGAAATTTGTTAACTTAGCAGCAGCAGTTCAATGCAATACTTAATCTAGCAGAGAGAGAGAAAAAATAATAAAATAAGACATAATAAATAAACAAGTAAATCAATAACGTATATTGAATAGATTATTAAAAAATATGCAAAAACAGAAATACGGTATGTTAAAAAAGGTGAGGTAGTGTCCAAAGCTTCAAAGTCCATTTAGGAATTGGATGGCAGAGGGGAAGAAGCTGTTCCTGAATCACTGTGTGCCTTCAGGCTTCTGTATCTCCTATCTGATGCTAACAGTGAGAAAAGGGCATGCCCTGGGTGCTGGAGGTCCTTAATAATGGATGCTGCTTTACTGAGACACTGCTCCCTGAAGATGTCCTGGATACTTTGTAGGCTAGTACCCAAGATGGAGCTGACTAGATTTACAACCTTCTGCTGCAGCTTCTGGTCCTGTGCAATAGCCCCTCCATACCAGACGGTGATGCAGCCTGTCAGAATGCTCTGCATGGTGCAACTATCGAAGTTTTTGAGCGTATTTGTTGACATACTAAATCACTTCAAACTCCTAATAAAGTATAGCCGCTGTCTTGCCTTCTTTATGATTACATCAATATGTTGGGACCAGGTTACTTGACACCCAGGAACTTGAAGCTGCTCACTCTCTCTCCTTCTGATCCTTCTGAGGATTGGTACGTGTTCCTTCGGGTCTTACCCTTCCTGAAGTCCACAATCAACTCTTTCGTCTTACTGACATTGAGTGTCAGGTTGTTGCTGCGACACCATTCCATTAGTTGGCATATCTCACTCCTGTACGCACTCTCGTCACCACCTGAGACTCTACCAACAATGGTTGTATTGTTAGCAAATTTGTAGATGGTGTTTGAGCTATGCCTAGCCTCAGGGTCATGTATATACAGAGAGTAGAGCAGTGGGCTAAGCATACACCCTTGAGGTACACCAGTATTGATTGTCAGCGAAGAGAATATGTTATCACCAACCTGCACAGACTGTGGTCTTTAAGTTAGGAAGTCGAGGATCCAATTACAGAGGGAGGTACAGAGGCCCAGCTTCTGCAACTTCTCAATTAGGATTGTGGGAATGATGGTATCGAATGGTGTTTGTGTTGTCTAGGTGGTCTAAAGCCATATGAAGAGCTATGGAGGTTGCGTCTGTAGTTGACCTATTGTGACGATGGGCAAATTGCAATGGGTCCAGGTCCGTGCTGAGGCAGGAGTTCAGTCTAGCCATAACCAACCATATGAATCATGTATGGATGTTTACAATAGATCCATTTGGACAGGAGGATTTATAATAAGAAACATGGTAGTGGCCAAGACAAATTAAATGTTTTGCCTGTATAGTAGATGATGCAATAAAATCTCCACAAATAATGGGAAACTACGACTCTAAGTAGTGAAGACAGTTAATATTAGTGAGGAAAATGTGCTAGAAAAAAATAATGGAGATGAAGATAATCAAAAATCTCCTTAATCTAATGGTGTGATTTGAAAAGCTAAGGTTAATTATGGAAATGGGGGATATGCTTGTAGTAATCTTTTACCAGACTGTGGAATGGCCTTAATGGGTTAACACAGTTTAAAATGGTGGTCACCAATCTTTTTAGTCCAAGATCTCCTATCTCGGCCTTAGTGAAAGGCAAGATCGACCTACTAAATCGTTTAGAGAAAAAAACATCTCAGATTGTACTTCCAACTTGAGGCCTTTTATTTGGGCTAATTGTATTTGAATTACGTAAACTGCTTTTGTCAAACTTTCAAATTAATTCAACCAAGCAATCACTGTAACTAGCATATCAAACAAGCCATAGCGGCATCGCGCTCATCCAATAACTCCTTGAATATGCGGTGCTGAAGCGCTTTTGCTCAAATCAAGTTTATCAGTTTGACCGCCAGTGTCATTACATGAGAAAAGTCCGTGACCTTCCCAGCCAAGACCTGCTGATGAATCACACAGTGATAATCCAGGAAGTCAGGAATATCAGGGTCATTATGGCACAGTGCTATAAAACCAACGTGCACACTGTGCATTGCTGGGGCTCCATCAGTTTATGAATGGGCATGTCATTTTCACAGACTTTTTAAAAAAAACTCATTGTAAATATCCTCACCTCTCATTCTCTCCATTAAGTGCAAAAGAGTGAGGAAGTCCGCCTTTGTTGTAAAATCCTGGAAAGCCATTCTAACAAATACAACAAGCTGAGCTGTTTGCATTACATCCAGGGATTCATCGAATTGTAGTGAAAAATATTCACAGAGTGACAAGTCCTTTAACACTTGTCGATCCACGTCCTCTGAGCAGCATGTTTGCTGGGCCTTCAACCCCGATTTCAGCTCCTCAACTTTCCTGGCATGGATTGTGCTCTTTGGGGAGGGGGGGGGGGGGGTAGGTGTCTTTAAATTTCTGGTGGTTAGTGTTGTGCTGCTCCAGATTCCCTCTTTTAATCAGTGCTTGTGTTTGGTGGCACAACATACATATACACTTGTGTTTCACTAAGGTAAATAGAAATTCCTCTTCCCATTCTGGATGGAAATTTTATGTTTTCGCCCTCTTTCGTGGAGCTTCTTCCATGCTAGCTAGCTACCTTGCAGGATATCACCGACAAGTGCCATATATTGATGTTTGCGACATTGGTCACTTTGATGCAGCACAACTGAATATTTGAATGGACAGTTTCCTTTTGTTAGACTGAATGTTGAATCTGCCATGTTTTACAGGTGTTTTGTATTGGTAAACTGTTACTGAGACACTAGTGTAAGTTTTAGGGGTATGCAAGCTAATGACACCTGTTTTTGTTTTCCAGTTCTTTTACATTTGGGGAAGGGGAGAAGTGTTGTAATGTGAGATTATAAAGATAAGTTAATACCAATTAGGATAATAGTAATATAGCAATACTCCCGCTATGGAAAGCTGTTTGTAAAGAGAGATTGTTTCTGGGGTTGCAGGGCTTTATGTTCATCCTTTTCTGCCCGATGTGCGTGTGTGTATAGGCCCTTCACCATGCTGCGGGATTTAGTAAAAACCTCTATGCGAATATCGTTTTACCGTCTTAGATAAAGTTGTTCCTTTTGGGCATGAAGTTGTTGAGTGGTCCTTTTCAAAGTAGAAGTTACTACATATTTGCATCAAAAGGTTTATCAGGCATAATGTATTGTGTATTTTTCTTTTTTTTGGGGATCTACTGGGAAGTCTCAAAGATCGACTGGTCAATCGCAATCAACTGGTTGGCGACCACTAGTTTAAAACAACACTCTCCTGCTAAAATACTGAAGCAGAGTGATATTGCCTTTTTTTTTGTTTTTTCCAAACTTCATTGAATTAGAATCAGATTTATTATCACTGACTTATGATGTGAAAGCTGTTGTTTTGCAGCAGTGCAAAGACATAAAATTACTACAAAAGAAATAATGCAAACAAAAAGCAATAATGAAGTAGTGTTCATGGACCATTCAGAAATCTGATGGCGGATGAGAAGAAGCTGCTCCTGAATAACTGAAGGAGCTGCAAATTCCATTATTTTCTTGAAATTCCATTCCACTTTTGCTATCTGTGATGAAGGTAATGATAGAGATAGTTGCTTGTTGGTGCAACATATAGTGGGAAGAGCTGGCATGGTTCTTGGTAAACAACTGGTCTTTTTAATAGGACCATTGCCAACTTCTAACCAACCAGCTGTGCAGAGGTATTGCAGTCTGCTTTCTTTAATTTTGTGTAGAGTAATTTTGTAAAGGTCACATAGAAAGTAAATATTATAACAGTTCAGATGAAACCATTTGCTTTCTTTAGCTCAGTTTTTGATGGAATAGAGTATCTTTCTCTATTGGTCCATTCATTTGTGTGATCTAGTTGTTATTAACGCTTTTGCAGGTGAAGTTGGTGGCAAGCAGTATTGTGAGAACTAGTGGGCACCAGAGACTTTGAAGATCAGGGAAAAGTTGTACTTCCTTAACTAATGCATTTGAAGAATTGAGGATAAAGCAGGAAGAGCTTGGAATGGTGGTGAATGAGACTGGCTATTGAAGTAAAAGCATCGTGGAATTAAATGTGGAAACTAGGAGTTTGTGATTTGATTTGGACTTTTGCTTCAGAAGTCTTACTTAGAGGTCTAATATAGAAATGAATGGTATAAGTGGATGTGTAACACTTATACAATACCCACTGAACATGCCAGAATTTCTGTTCGTGTAGGTATATTTTCTGGACTTTGTATAACCCTAACAACCATTATGGATTGGAAAATGAATATCCCACTGTGTAGATTGTATTTCCTTTGCTGGGGCTTAAAGAAAATAATTTTGGTGGCTTTCATCAAGCTCTCCCAGTTCCATCTGTCTCTTGAGTATGAAACTTTAAAAAAAATTAAATATTACGGTTTTCACTTATTGTATGGCCTTTCTCTGTCTCAATTAATATTCTTAAATATAGTTGTCAAAGTGAAGTTTGCTTTCTCAGTTTATGTAGGTTCTTGATACCCTGTAGAGGGTGCTGTGTAGTAAGGTCCAGTCTGAAAGCCTGTAGAATGCTAGGCAAGTGTAAGCTCAATAACTGCTGTTGATTGCAAGTTGTTCAGAAAAAGGAATGTGAGTCAGAAATAGATAAAAGCGAAAAGTACAGAAAAAAAAATTTTTAATCACCTACAATTCATAGACTAAGTTGTTAGTCATTGATGATGATCACATTATTGCTGTGACAAATCTAAAGGACAACAAATGTGTAAAAGCAGAAATTTCCTAGAAACTATGTGTGAATGTGGAAGCATCCTAGAAATTCTGAGGTTGAGTGCAAGATGCTTTGTTATATTGTCCAACATGAAAACAAAATTTGGCCATCAGTATTGTGATCTGCAGTTCATAGAATACCACCTCCTTGCTACACGTTGTTGTTATGATCCCCATGAATACTGTTGTGTGTTGTTCAGGAACCATTATTTTTTCAAAAAAAAGTTCTTGCTATGCATAAAACATGCATGCAAGGATGTATGGTCAAACTTAGGCATATCTGGAGAATATCAGGCACCTTGTTATGGGAAGAATGAAAAGGCAATAGAAAATATGCAGTTTAACAAAATGAGATTGATAAGGTTTTCTGTTTGAAACAAGAAAGGTTGGGAGTCCATGAAGATTCTGGAGGTTCACAGTGGTGAAGTCAAGGTGGATAGTTTCCCTTGAGCTGTAAGAATGTAGCACTAAATTCAGGTAATTGTAATGGTGCAATGGAGATTATTAATGCCTTTATGCAGAAGGTAGTAAGAACATAAAATTTTCTCGCACAAGCCACTATTGAATTTTACTTTGCAGAATCAGCTAAAAAGAAATTGGGTAGTGACTAGTAAAAGAAATTAGGTTATTGACCATTATGGAGAATTACAGTTAACATTTGACTAGAGGAAGTGCTTTGTTGAGTGACTTGTCATCCTAACTGTGATTTGGAAGTTGATGTGTAGAATATTGCTTTGATGAAGGATAGACTCTCAAAATGTGCCATTAATTGGATTTCTTCCTGTGATCCATTTATTTTGAATGGTGCCATGTCAACAAGGAAAACTTAAGGAATTATAGGTTGTCATTACCCATTTTATTTGGAGTTTGCTTGAAGCAATGCAATTCTATGCTATAAAGCCTAATATTTGGGATCCAACACTGCCGTACATTTTTCTCTTTGCTTCAAGCACATCAGGAATTGATAATAGATTAGATGTTTGCTTTGTCAGACATTGCAGAAATGGCAGTTCTATTCCAAAAGGCATTGGTGAATTTTTGGATTATTGTAGTGTGATCGTTTAATGAGTCATTTATCAGATTCATTGAATTTCCAGCACAAAGTTATATCTCAGCATCTCTGAGTTGGTGGTTGGTTCAGTGCTATAATTAAGAAATTGACACATTTGCCTCAGTATGTTCATGCTGCAGGGAAAAGGGGAGCATTTGGTGAAAGGTAGAGGGCAATATAAAGATAATGCTAATTAATGAGTGAGCTATTGTGGTTGGATTTTGTTATACTGAAAACATATTAATGTGATATTTTAAAATCATAACTGAAGTTCTAAGGAAGATCCCGTGAATGAAGTAACCAGCTGTTCTTAGTCTTAATAACTAGATTTCATTCATTTTAAAAAGAAATGTATTTTTGTAACTAGGCAACAGTATGTCAGGGTTACATTTGCGATTGTTATTTTTAATCCTGATGGCAGATCACTAATAACCTGTGTGGTAATGGGTCTCCTAAAATAACTGATGTTTACATTTGTTTTTTTAAAAGGATATGATTGTATGGTGAATTCAGACATCATGGTAGTTATTTCTTGAATTGGATCCAAGGCATAAGTTGGCTGTTACGTGTTCATGTGTATTTTGACCTTACAGTTTGCTGTCAAGTTTCCATGTGGGTCAAGTATTGCAAGAGGGCATTTTGGGTAGATGGTTTACATGCAAAATAAACATCTGCATGTTTGTTCTTCACCTCTGTTCACCAAAAGGACCACTGTTCACCTAAAATTTTGATTATCGCTGAGAGGTTAAGATTTTGTAAAAGGAGTCGAGAGGAAGGGGAGAGTATTTCAGTTTGTGGCAGTGCTGAAGTAGTAGTCTGAACATTGTGATTTTGGGCAGTCACTAAATGACATGTTACGTGACACATCATGTATGTGGTCTGCGTAGTGAGGTAATTTCAGAAACATTTGCTTACAGAAGACGGACTGACATTACAGAAAGCAATTGAGATTAGTACATCTATGGAAATGACAGCTTAAAGAAGCACAGTTAGTAAGTGCATCTGCTCAAGTTCATAAAGTTTCTACTGACTTTAAGAATAACACACTTACTGACAATCAGTGTACCATTGTGGTAAAACTGGACTCTCAGAAAAAGAATGTTGGTGTAAGTACTTAGGTTGCAAAGGCTGTGGGGGGAAAAGGGACATACTGAATGCACCTGTAACAGTAAAAATATCTTGTTAACCAAAAACACTGTGATAAAGAAAAACAACTTTTGTAAAAACAAAAAGAAACATGAACAAGCTGGATCATACTGAGTGATTCTCTCTCTGTGGTTGAAGAAGCTTTGCATGTTTTATCTGTTTCAGGACACAAAGACGGCTATTGGGTGACCCTTCAGTTGGATGGGGCCTCAGTGAGGATGCAAGAGGAGATGGAATGTGCAGTATTTCTGGTGTCAGAGAGAGTTTACAAGGAGAAATTGCAGCATCTCACCCCAGAAGGGGCAAGATTGACTTTAAGGACTTGCACTGGTGAGATTGTTCCAGTGAGGGGAGTAGTACCTATTACGGTGGAGATTAATGAACAGGTATAGAAATTTACACTGTACATTGTTAAAGGTAGTTATTCAGTGTTTCTGGCTCATTCGTGGTTGGAACAACTCAAACTCAACTGACACAAACTGAGCCATTTGTGATAACTGGAGCAAGTCCAGAAGCACACACATACTGACTCTGTTCTTTTTAAAGTGGTGGACATGATAACTCACGAATGGAAAGGAGAGCCAACCGTAGAACTGAAATCTTATTACGCTCAGTGGAAGGAGCTCACAGTCCAAGCAGGTTGTTTACTAGGGGCTACCATGTTGTCATTCCTCCACCATTAAGAAAGCAAGTGCTTAACAAGCTACATACAAGACACCATTGCCGAGGAAAGAAATCACACGCAGCTACTTCTGGTGGTCAGGACCGAAGTAATTATTGAAGAGAAGGTCAAAGCATGCCCACGTTGTCAGTGAGTGATAAATGTTCCTCAACTTGCTCCTTAGCATCCAAGGGAATGGCCTGAAGAACCAGGACAGAGGATTCACATAGATTTTACAGAAGCTGTAGAAGGCCAAATGTTCTTGGTCACAGTGAACACACACAGCAATTGGCCTGAGGTTGTTGTCATGAAAAGCACTACATCTGAAAAATGCATTGAAGAGTTACACTCCATCTTTAGCTGTTTGGGCTTCCTCAACAGCTTGTAAAGTAACGAAGGCCCACAACTCCTATCTGAAGAAACCAAAGGTTCAAAGGTACAATTTAATGTCAGAGAAATGTATGCAATATACATCCTGAAATGCCTTTTCTTTGCAACCATCCACGAAAAACTGAGGAGTGCCCCAAGAATTAACGACAGTTAAATGTTAGAACCCAAAAGTTCCCCCCCAGCTCTCCTCCCTCCTGCGCATAAGCAGCAGTGAACAACAATCCCACTCCCCCCACTGGCAAAAATAAAGCGTGCCCGCTACCAGCACTCAAGCATGAGCAAAACAATAGCAAAGACACAGACTTGCAGTTACCCAAAGACTACATTGTTCACCTGATAAATCAAGGCATTTATGGAATCAAATATTAATCAGCACATCAAGTCAGCACCATATCATCTAGTTACTGATGGCCTTGCTGAACAGTTCATACAGACAATGAAACAAGCCCTCAGAACTTTAGTGGGAAGTGGATACTTCAACCAGCATCTTAGCACTTTCTTGCTGACTTACAGCAACGCACCTCAGGCCACCAGCAAAATGGCTCTAGCCACTGCACTGATGAAAAGGCAGCTTTGCACCTGGATTGACCTGTTTAGGCCCCCAAGCACAAAACAGAAGTGAAGTACAGAAGTTTCACAGCAAGAAAGGGAGTATTTGCCTGAAACTACATATGTCTCTAGAACAAAATGGATACCTGTGACAGTGTGGGCACAAATTGGTCCTGTGTTGTACATGGTGGAAACAAATAACCACAACATCTGGAGAAGGCATGTTGATCAACTGTTGCCCATTTCTGAGGCAACTGAAAACTAACACAAACTGACCAATCCAGATCCAATTGTAGAAATAGGACGTTTCGTCAGGACTAACTGAAAGAAGAGATAGTAAGAGATTTGAAAGGGGGAAGGGGTGATCCGAAATGATAGGAGAAGACAGGAGGGGGAGGAATGAATCTAAGAGCTGGAAAGTTGAAAGATCACGGTACAGGAGGCCTAGGGAGTAGAAGGGGGAGGGGAGCACCAGAGGGAGATGGCAAGGAGTGGCTGTGAGAGGGACAGAGAGAGAAAAGGGGAAAAAAGTGGAAAATAATAAATAAATAAATGGATAAGGGATGGGATAAGAAGGGGAGCGGGGCATTAACGGAAGTTAGCAAAATCAATGTTCATGCCATCAGGTTGGAGGCTACCTAGACGGAATATAAGTTGTTGTTCCTCCAACCTGAGTGTGGCTTCATCTTGACAGTAGAGGAGGCCATGGATAGACATATCAGAATGGGAATGGGATGTGGAATTAAAATGTGTGGCCACTGGGAGATCCTGCTTTTTCTGGTGGACTGTGCGTAGGTGTTCAGTGAAATGGTCTCCCAGTCTGCTTTGAGTCTCAGCAATATATAGAAGGCCACACCGGGAGCACCGGACACAGTATATCACACCAGCTGACTCATAGGTGAAGTGTCACCTCACCTGGAGGGACTGTCTGGGGCCCTGAATGGTGGTGAGGGAGGAAGTGTTAGGGCAGGTGTAGCACTTGTTCTGCTTACAAGGATAAGTACAGGGAGGAAGATCGGAAGGGATGGGGGGGGGGGGGGAGAATCGAATGGACAAGGGAGCGATCCCTGCGGAAAGCAGAAAGGGGGGGGGGAAGGTGTGCTTGGTGGTGGGATCCCGTTGGAGGTGGCGGAAGTTACGGAGAATTATATGTTGGACCCGAAGGCTGGTGGGGTAGTAGGTGAGGACAAGGGGAACCCTATCCCTAGTGGAGTGGTGGGAGAATGAGGTGAGAGCAGATGTGCATGAAATGGGAGAGATGTGTTTGAGAGCAGAGTTGATGGTGGAAGAAGGGAAGCCCCTTTGTTTAAAAAAGGAAGACATCTGCTTCGTCCTGGAATGAAAAGCCTCATCCTGAGAGCAGATGTGGCGGAGACAGAGGGATTGCGAGAAGGGGATGGCATTTTAGCAAGAGACAGGGTGGGAAGAGGAATAGTCTAGGTAGCTGTGAGAGTCCGTAGGCTTATAGTAGATATCAGTAGATAAGTTGTCTCCAGAGATGAAGTCAAAGATCAAGAAAGGGGAGGGATGTGTCGGAAATAGACCAGGTAAATTTGACAGCAGGATGAAAGTTGGAGTCAAAGTTAATGAAGTCAGCGAGCTCAGCGTGCGTGCAGGAAGCAGCACCGTTGCAGTCGTCAATGTAGCAAAGGAGAAGTGGGGATGGATACCAGTATAGGCTTGGAATATGGACTATTCCAGGCCTACTCAGACAGGATGAAGAGGTCAATACTCCCCAATGCCATTAGGCTTTACAATTCAACCGCCAGGACTTAAGAACTTTTTAAAAGCTATTATTAATGCTTTTTGAGATAGTGATTTAGATGCATATCATATTTTTTACTGAGTTAAGTATTGTATGTAATTAGTTTTGCTACAACAAGTGTATGGGACATTGGAAAAAAGTTGAATTTCCCCATGGGGATGAATAAAGCTATCTATCTATCTATCTATCTATCTATCTATCTATCTATCTATCTATCTATCTATCTATCTATCTATCTATCTATCTATCTATCTATCTATCTATCTATCTATCTATCTATCTATCTATCTATCTATCTATCTATCTATCTATCTATCTATCTATCTATCTATCTATCTATCTATCTATCTATCTATCTATCTATCTATCTATCTATCTATCTATCTATCCCACAAAGCCATCAAAAAGGAAGGCATAGCTGGGACCCATACGGGTGCCTATGGCTACATCTTTGGTTTGGAGGAAGTGGGAGGAGCCAAAGGAGAAATTATTAAGAGTAAGGACTAATTCCGCTAGATGGAGGAGAGTGGTGGCAGAGGTGAACTGGTTAGGTCTGGAATCCAAACAAGCGGAGAGCTTTGAGACATTCCTGGTGGGGGAATAGAGGTATATAGGGACTGGACATCCATGGTGAAAATAAGGTGGTGGGGGCCAGGGAATTTAAAATCATTGAAAAAATTCAAAGCGTGAGAAGTGTCCGGAACATAGGTGGGAAGGGATTGAACAAGGGGGGATAAAACAGTGTCAAGGTATGCAGAAATGAGTTTGGTGGGGCAGGAACAAGCTGAGACAATGGGTCTACCTGGACAGGCAGGTTTGTGGATCTTGGGTGGGAGGTAGAAATGGGAAGTGTGGGCTATGGGAACTATGAGGTTGGTCGCAGTGGATGGGAGATCCCCAGAGCTGATGAGGTTGGTGATGGTGTGAGAGACAATGGCCTGGTGCTCCTTAGTAGGGTCATGATTGAGGAGTAAATAAGAGGAGGTATCAGCGAGTTGTCCCTGTGCCTTGCAAAGGTAGAGGTCAGTATGCCAGACTACAACAGTGCCCCCCCCCTTATCAGCGGATTTTATAGTAAGGTTGGGATTGGTGCAGAGGGAGTGGAGAGCAGAGCGTTTGGAAGGAATGAGGTTGGAATTGGAACAAAGTGTGGTGAAGTTGAGATGGTTGATGTCCCATTGGCAGTAAGCAATAAAGAGATCCAGAGCAGGCTGAAGACCAGAGCGAGGTGTCCATGAAGAGGAGGAGGGTTGAAGACAGGAGAAGGAGTGGGAAGTGAGGTGACACTTCACCTGTGAGTCGGCTGGTGTAATTTACAGTCGGCCCTCCTTATACGCGAGGAATTGGTTCCGGGACCCCTTGCGGATACCAAAATTCGCGGATGCTCAAGTCCCTGATTCAACCTGTCTCAATGCGGTGGACTTCAGGACCCAGCGGAACCCGAGATCTTATTTAACATGTCTCAGTGCGGTGGACCCGCACTGGAGCTCTGAATCCGCAGTGTTTCTGTTCACAAAAATAATCACGATTGAAAATAAAGGGGAAATAATAAAGTGATGGGAAAGAGGTGAAATGTCATTGAAAAAGCGTTAGGCTATGTCTGTCAACAATTGGAACAATTTTGAAGGATAAAGTGAGAAAGGCTCTGCCCCGATGAAAGCTACAATTATTACTAAGCGACGCAGTGGTTTAATTATTGGGTTTTGGGTTTTTGATCCTCTACATCAACCCGGCACGGTGGAGAGCGCGCTTGGAAGTGGTCTGTCACTGGATCGAACTCGGGCCGTTCCTGAGCCCAGCGCTGAATCATATATTCTTAAGTGTTTTATGTGCATAGAAAGGTAAAATATATACTGTATACTAAGACAAACATTCGACTAACTGTTGCTAAATAATACTGGATGTACCTGTTCCGACTTACTTAGAGAACTTTTTTAAAAATCCCAATCCATGATAACCTACACACATCCTCCTGTATACTTCAAATCATCTCTAGCTTACTTTATAATACCTAATACAATGTAAATGCTATGTAAAATAGTTGTTATACTGCATTGTTTACGGAATAATGACAAGAAAAAAAGTCTGTACATGCTTGAACAATGAGTGCTGGAAGAGCACTTCTGGGTTTTCGCGATTCACGGTTGGTTGAATTTGTGCATGCGGAAGTTGCGGATAAGGAGAGCCGACTGTACTGTACTGCGTCCGGTGCTCCCAGTGTGACCATCTATATATTGGTGAGACCCGATGTAGACTTGGAGACTGTTTCACTGAACTCCTACGCTTTGTCCGCCAGAGAAAGCAGGATCTCCCAGTCGCCGCACAATTTAATTCCATGTCTTATTCTGATATGTCTATCCGTGGCCTCCACACCACAATTGTAGGCCGCATCTTGGGTAATGATGAGTCTGAGTACAGAGAGGAAATTAAGAACCTGGTGGCATGGTGCGAAGACAATAACCTATCCCTTAATGGTGTTGGTATACTTGAGTTGTTTCTCCTCTTCAGGCAAATTAAGAGTGTTCCTACACTCCTAATTGTGCCTTGTAGATGGTGTAAAGTCTTAGATAAGCAGGGGCCCATCCTAGTACAGCCACAGGAAGATAATGGTTAGTGAAAAAGCAAATGTAATGTTGATGGGAAAGTGGTGGTCATAGATAGTCAAGATTCACTTTTTAGCTTGCATGTCACCAACCACTTAGTCAAATACTATATTTTGTGTTTAGGGCTTTTTGATGCAATGAGTCAGGTGCTGACTTGCTGTCAAATACTGTTGTTCTTACTTATTGAATTCAACTTTTTCTTCCATATTTAGATTGTAATGTGATCTGGAGTTGAATAGTTTGTTGGAAGTAGAACTGAGTTTATCAGTGCCTAATTGCAGCTTAAGAGCATTGCTGACAGCTGCTGTTTTTTTTCCCCTTGTGGGTGATATGTTATCTTTTATGTGAGGGAAGGGGTTGGAGGTTTGGGGTTTGATGTTCTAGCTGCCATTTTCTGGGTGAGTGATCTGTTAGATTTTGTGCAAGCAAGGTGTTGGGAGGGGGGTTGGGGTTTGTGTGTTTTTGATTGTTTTTCTTTTTCGTGAGGGAGGGTTGATGTCTTTTCTTTCAACAACTTTCATGGATTTTCTGAATTTCATGGCCTTTCTGGAGAAGACAAATCTGAGTTTGCATACGTACCTTGATAATAAAATGTTCCTTTGTATCTTTTGAACATTGCATCTGATTGAGAGTTGATGTGTGGGCTTGGATAAACAGACTTGATTTGTCCTACTTTTTTTTCATGAAATTTGGTTATGTCAGGGTAGTTTTCAATTTTGTAGATAGATATTTGTGTTGTAATTGTTTGGGGTTTCAGTAGACGCAGTAGCATTTTTTTCTGCAACATAATTGGGATACTGCCATAGTATGCAGCCACTACCAGTACTCAGTTATTTCCTATTGATTTTGTATAAATTGAATTGGTCAAAGGATACTTTTTCAGATGAGAGAGTGAGTTGGTTTGACTTCTCAGAGCATCTGGCTGAACCTTTGGATGCAGGCAATTAAGTTCTGGAGATTTATTGGTATTTAGTTACATTAATTACTCCATTTTTTAAACTAATTTCTTTGGCACTCTAATCTCTTTTTTCCTGATTGAATAGAAAACAGATTTAATACCTGGATAAACTCATGTTATGTGCTGTCAATGGAAATTTTTTTTGTAATTTATTTTTTATTGAAGTTCATCATCAAACAAACATTTCCATAAGATGTATTTCAGACATTGTACATATATATCATATAATCATATATATCATATAATCATATATATCACAAATCTCCACAAAGTATTTATCTGAGGTATACACTTATAGAAAAGAGTGGAAAGAAAAAAACAAGCAAAAGGAAAGAACTATGTACAAGTAGGGAGTGATCTTTTTTTTTACAACAGATTCATTGGTTTGTGAGAATAAAATCAGGCCTATGAAGTATTATGTAGTTAAACCATTTTTCCCAGTATGAATCAAATTGTTCCAGCTTATGGTTAACAGATGCTGTTATCTTTTGTAAATGTCCATTGTAATTTCCATCCATGTATTTAAAGTTGGGCTCTCCTGTGATAACCATTTCCTAGTAAGAGTCTTTTTACCAGCCACCAACAGTATATTCATTAAATATTTATCTTTTTTCAACCATTCTTGAGGTATATATCCAAAATACATGATCTTACTCTCCAAGGGTATTTCACATTTAAAGATGTCTTGTAGGGCATTGTGTATCCCCCTCCAATAGTTTTTGATAACAGGGCAGTCCCAAAAAATATGATAATGATTTGCATTTTGATTTCCACAATTTCTCCAGCAAACAGGGAGGTTACTATCATAATGAGGGATTTCTGAGAGGGTGTAATAAAATATCTTTTTAAAGTTTTTCCATCCAAACTCCCTCCATTTCTGTGAACTGGTACACTTCCATTTATATCTCCATATTGTTGTCCATTCTTCCTCAGATATAATTATCCCTCCTTCCTTCTCCCATTTTGTTTTAATGTATGAAGTCAAATGTGTTTTAAGATTTGACAACCCCTTATACATGCTTGAAATGATTCTACTACCATTATCTGAATTATATGTTTTTCTAAAGAGCTCTATCAAGCATGTATTTACCTTGGTTACATTTTTAAGTGTCTTATTAACATATTGTGGCATCTGTAAATACCGATAAAAATCTTGTTTTTCTAATAAGTGTTTCTCTTTAAGCATTTCAAAACTGAACAGTGTTCCTTCTTTCATTATGTTGCAAAGAACTATTATTCCTTTAGCTGTCCAGTCCTTAAATCTGGCATCCAATTTATTTGGTGTAAAATCCAAGTCATATGCACACCATTTAAGAATTGCAATATCTCCCTCTAGATTATATTCTTTTATAGTAGTTTTCCATATTTTAAGAGTCAATTTCACCCATGGGTTATCAATAGTATTTATGTACCTTTGCAGGTTGTTATCAGCCAAAATTGCTTGCATGGGGATGGGAAGTACCCGCTCCTCAATGTTTTTCCATTGAGCGTCATATGATGGGTTACACCAACATATCACAGCTCTCAACTGTGCTGCAAAATAATAATCTCTAAGAGAAGGTAGGCCCCATCCCCCCTTTTCCTTTGCTAATTGCAAAGTTTTGAGATGAACTCCAGGCCTTTTACCCCGCCAAATATACCTTGATAGCATCTTGTTCCATTCATTGAATTGATTTTGATTAATCTCTGTTGGTAGGGTCTGAAAGAGATATAACAGTCTGGGCAGTATATTCATTTTAATAGACTCAATCCTTGAACTGAGACTGAAAAAAGGAATCAGGTTCCATCTTGCCACATCTTCCTTAATTTTTTATATAAAGGCTGATAATTACATTCTGATAATTTAGCCAAATCTTTTGGCATAATGATGCCCAAATATTTGAAAGACTGTGTGTCATGCCCAGGGGTATCGACTTTTGATTTCTCTTGGTGGGCTATAGTAATATGAAAGTAATTGGGTTTTATCTATGTTGATCTTGTATGCTGATAATTGACCATATTGTTCAAAGGATTGCATCAATTTAAGTAAAGAGTATGTTGGTTGCCCTAGATAGATCAAAATGTCATCCGCATAACAAGCCAATTTATGCTCTGTCCCTTTAATAGTAATTCCCCTGATATCTTCATTTTGTCTGATGTATTGAGCTAATGGTTCCAGATATAGCGCGAAGAGTAGTGGTGACCATGCACAACCCTGTCTCGTGCCCCTTTCTAGGGTGACTATTTGATAAATATTCATTGATTTTAAATCCTAGCAGTAGGATTGTTATAAAGTGTCTGTATAGTTTTAATAATTGTGTCTTGGAAACCAAATCTATGTAAAACTCTGTAAAGAAAATTCCAATTAACCGAATCAAATACTTTTTCAGCATCCACGCTTATCTCTATTGCTTCGATTTAATTTTTTTGTATATGATCCATAATGTGAAGTGTCCTTCGTATATTGTCTTGAGTCTGGAGTTGTCGTATGAAACCTGTCTGATCATTACGTATCAATATGGGTAGAAACTCCTCTAATCGTTTGGCCATGATGGAGGTAAATAACCTATAATCTACATTAAGTATGGATATTGGTCTAAATGACCCGCACTCCATTTTATCCTTGCCTTCTTTCGGTAGATAGATAGATAGATAGATACTTTATTCATCCCCATGGGGAAATTCAACATTTTTTCCAATGTCCCATACACTTATTGTAGCAAAACTAATTACAATACTTAACTCAGTAAAAATATGATATGCATCTAAAATCACCCTCTCAAAAAGCATTAATAATAGCTTTTAAAAAGTTCTTAAGTAGTTTACTTAAATACATTGAGTCCTAACCCCGGCACTTTAACATATCTTACTCATGGCGGTTGAATTGTAAAGCCGAATGGCATTGGGGAGTATTGATCTCTTCATCCTGTCTGAGGAGCATTGCATCGATAGCAACCTGTCGCTGAAACTGCTTCTCTGTCTCTGGATGGTGCTATGTAGAGGATGTTCAGGGTTTTCCATAATTGACCGTAGCCTACTCAGCGCCCTTCGCTCTGCTAATATTAACTCATTTTAAAATTCTTTGTACCACTCTGCCGTATACCCATCTGATCCTGGTGACTTGCTTAATTTAAGCCTACTAATTGCAGCTTTTGATTCAACTTCAGTTATGTCAGCAGTCATCGTTCTATTTTGTTCTTCGCTTAAAGTGGGTAACTCTAGAGAATTCAAGAAGGTATCAATTTGGGTTATGCTTCCCCCTGGAACTTTTGAATATAGAGTTTTGTAAAACATTTCAAAAGCTTCTTGAATTTCACTTAGCTTTTTTTTTTAATCATTTTTGTTCTTGGGTCCCTAATTCTATGAATTGTATTTTCTGCTATCTTTTTTTTTCAGTTTCCACGTCAGTATTTTCATAGATTTCGATCCACTTTCATAATGACTCTGTTTCAGAAACATTAAGATTTTCCTGATTTCTTGCGTAGCCAAATTATTTATTTCATTCCTAATTCTTTTAATTTCCCCTAATGTATCCTGTGCCAAATTCAATTTGTGCTTTTTCTCTAGTTCCTTCAGCCTATTTTGTAATTCCTCTAATGTTTTATTCCTTATTTTTTTCTTACATGAAGATATCACTATAATTTTCCCTCTTAACACCGCCTTCAGAGTATCCCATAAAATGGGAGGTGAAGCCTCTCCATTATCATTAAATTCTAAGTAGAGACCAATTTCTTTTTTAATTTGTTCCTTAAAGTACGGATCATTGAGTAGACTTGAATTTAGTTTCCAAATAGTATTCTTTGGTTGCAGGTCAAAGTCAACAGATAAATATATAGATGCATGGTCACTTACATCTATTGTCCCAATTCCACAGGTGTTTATTTTGTCTTTGTCTTCTCCAAATGTTATGAAATAGTCTATTGTTGTATACAGAATGGGGAGCAGAATAATGAGTGTAATCCCTTCTGTCAGGGAAAAGGTCCTTTCATATATCAATTAAACCAACATCCTCAAAAAGTGTATTGACTTTCTTATGTAAAGATTTTGTTTCATAGGTTTTTCTATTGGAAGAGTCTAAGTTTGGTTGCAATTGTAAGTTTAAGTCTCCCCCACATATCAGGAGACCTTCTGTTTCCGTTACCATAATATCAGTAATTTTCTGAAAGAAACCAATATCACTTCCCGGGGGTGCGTATTTATTCAATAGGGTAACTGAATTGCCATCTATATTCCCCCTTACCAGAATATATCTGCCCTCTTTATATCCCATTTTGAATACTTTTTCAAAATTTAGCTTACTTGAGATAAGAATAGCAACTCCTCTCCTATGTCCTGATTTATATGGGGAGGAAAACAGATTAGTGAAGCCCGTTCTCTTTAGTTTTTTTATGCTCATTATCACTTAAATGAGTTTCTTGTTAATATATACTACATGGGCTTGTTCTTTTTTCATTTTGGATAAAATTCTCTTGTGTTTGATTGGATTTAATAGCCCATTTACATTAAAAGAAATGAATTTTACCTTGTCCTTAGCCATCTGTATTTATCTGTCAATGTATTATTGAAATTAGAATAAAACTTAATCGATCTACTCCCTGAACAAATTAAGAACCAAGAAACGCAAATAATAACAAAAGTGGCAACGAACGTGTGATTCCAAGGCTGAGGTCTCTAGTAGATGATCCTGCGTTGAGCTCAAGGAAATGTCTAGCTGTGGGGGATAACCCCTCCTACTTGTGAATTGAGGGCCCCCATTGCAGTATTCATAAAAGTCAATGAACAAATCCATTACACAGAAAAGATTTCCCTGTGTACTCCTATATATAGACACACACACACAGACACAGACACACACACACACAGATATACACACACACATGCATACATATACACACATACACATATATGCACACATATATATATTCTCATTTTGGTGGGGAAAAAGGAGTGAGTGAGTGAATAAAGAATAACAACTAAGTAATATAAAATCCACATTGTAATAAGTATTTCTCGAGATAGGTATATCACTGTGTACTTTTGCTTCCCTTTAGCTTCCCAACATTTTTAAAGTTAGCCAAACCTTATGGCTCTTCTGAAGGGGGTGAGGACTGTCTTTGGGAAACTCCTGGTCTCTTCCTGATATACTTCTCAGCCTCCTCCCGTCTCCTGCCTTCTCGATTCTTGCATTATTTCCCAAGAGGAGCGGGATAATTCTTCAGTCAAGCTTTCACTCGTTTTGGTCATGCTGACCGGCAACCCTCTGGCCTTCATGTCTGTAGTCGCCTCTTCCACTGTTTGGTACAACTGCGTCCCGTTGTCATAAAACACACGAAGTTTAGCAGGGTACTGAGTTTGAAATCTAATCTTATTTTGCTTTAGTACTCGCTTGACTTCAGAGTATTCTTTGCGTTTCTGGAGGACCGCGGGGGGGTAATCTTGGTCAAAATATATTAATTTATCCTCTAAAAACACTCTCTTCTAACCCCAGGCCCTTCGTAGAATCTCCGCCTTGGTGCTGTACCGAAGGAATTTAATTATTATTGAGCGTGGCTTTCTATCCTGGGTAGGTTTTGGGACTAACGCGCGGTGGGTTCTTTCGGCTTGCAGCTTCATAGCCGGGGGAAGATCCAGCGCATCCTGCAGTAACTTTCCGACAAACTCTGTCATGGACGAGCCCTCCGCTCCTTCGGGAACGTTGTAGATTCTGATATTTTTCCGCCGTGATCTTCCCTCCAGGTCAAGCAGTTTACCTTCTTGGTGATGTTTTATTTTTATTGTCTTGCTCCGTATCCGTTCCACATTTTGAACGCGATCTTCCACCTTCTCAATTCGAGTCTCTGCCACCGCTATTTTTTGATTAACGCTGGCGAGCTCTGCCTTAATATCACGGAGCTGCTGCTTTATATCTTTCTGGACCTCCATTATTTCTTTCAGGATTTTGAAGACATTCGCCGCTTTGACTGAACAAGGCCCAGCCGCCGCCTCGCTGGCACGCAGTCAGGTCGGAGAGGCGCTCGCTGCACTCCTCTCGGCCGCCGGCTCCGCAGTGTTGCTTTTTTTATTTCCATTTCTTTTCCCCATTCTTGCCCCTCTTTTCAGTTCAAATATTTTTCAAAAAATATATTTGATGGGTTAACAGGACTTAATACGCGTTTTTCTGGAGGAGGTAGGGACTTAAGCTGCCATTCTCGGCGATGACGTCACCAGAAACCTCTGAAACCAGAAACCGGAAAACTCTAATCTCAATGATTGTAAATCTGTTCTTCACTATTTCCAAGAGTTTTTTTGTGTTATCTTACATGAACATGGCAGAGAAATTAAATATTTATTACCCATATTGTTATTCCTTAAATTCTGTAATGGATTAACATTAAATGCTGTTAATATTTTCCTTTTTGCATATCTTTAGAAAAACCCACTAGTTATATTTCTGTGTCTTACTACATTATTCCTGCATTTTGCTGTTCAATTCCTTGTTAAAGTTATGGTTTTCGTGCTGAACTACAAGTTTTCTCAATCATTGGGATCCTTTGTTTTGTTCTAATACTACATTTAACTACTTTTGATACCCTTAGTTGGTACACACTTCCCTCTGGGACTTTGAATATGCTGCTTTGCGGTTTTAGGTAAAGGCTAGAATTGAATTATTTGTTAAAAGCAGATTAATCCAGATACAGAAACTCTGAAATAAAACGGAAGCTTCGTGGAATTTGGAGCAAGGCAGGCAGCATTTAAAGAAACAGAAGTATAGACTGCATTTTGGGTCAATTATCTTTCTTTAGATAAACTAGATGATCTGCTTTGGTAATTTTGGCCAATGACTACTTTTCATAAAAATGCAATGTGGTAGTTTAAGTTTTGATGACAAGAAAAAGGCTCAGTTTAAGGTCCACTAAAACAAATCTTTCAAATAACCTTTTCAGCAGTGGAGCATTCATTAGGTATTGGCCTAAGCGCTCAAATCTGTGGCCTAGGGCTTGAACATTGTGTGGTCATGGTGCAGTGGTTAAGCTACCAAATTGCCACACAGAGGCCTGGACTTACTTGGTTTCAAATTCCTCCACAGTGGCTCTGGAATATTAATTTAGTTAAAAATCTGAAATTTGGAAGCAACAAATTTCAGAGCGTAAAATGACAGCACTGTGTTCAAAATCTGAAAGGTTCTTGTAAAAACCCAACTGGGTTACTGATATTCTTTGGTGCAATTTGCCATCCTTTCCTTGTCTGGCCCGTATATGACTTCAGATTAACCCATGTACTTGACTCCTGAACAGTTTTGTTTTGAAATGGCCTTGTAAGTGACACTTGCATCCTGACAAGTGAACTTAAAACAATTTTGCATCAATCTTATTCAGAGGTGCTCTTGATGTCGCTTAATTGTTGTTGGATAATTTAGGTTGTAATGTACCACAGGTGTCAAACTCTGCAGACTGCTGCTTATAGTAGTTTTCTTTGGGTAACAATGAAGCAAAAGCAAATTGAGGAGTGAAACAAACATGCAATCATTTGGCCATGACTGGGAAGAGTAGGGGAGAAGCAAAAAGGAATGAAGTGAGTCACCTGAATTTGATAGAGAAATTGGAAGCTTTGAGGAGAATGGATTATTTAGAGAAAATATGTTTAACAGATAAATTCAAGTGTGTTGATGCATTTTGTTGTACTTGGCACAATTCCCATGATTAGTGACCTTGCCTAAAGTGAATTGAACTACAGTTTCAATTTTTAAGAATGTGTTGATTTTAGTTGCCAGTTAGATTGAGGGACAAGTTGATTGAAGCATCTAAGTTTATGACTATCTTGATAGGACTACTCGGGTAGGAGAATCTAAAATAAGGGGTCGCTATTTAAAATAAATGGGACCACCTACTTAAGACAGCAATCGTATTTTTTAAAATATCTCTTAAAGCCCAGGAAGCCAAGCCCTTGAGTATTTTAAAGGCAAAGGTTGATAGATCCTTGATAAGCAAGAAACAGAAAATCTACAGCACAATACAGGCCCTTCAGCCCGTGACGCTGTGCTGGACATGTACTTATTTTTAGAAATTATCTAGGGTTACCCACAGCCCTCTATTTTTCTAAGCTCCATCCAGGAGTCTCTTAAAAGACACTAACGCATCCACTTCCACCATGGTCGCTGGCAGCCCATTCCACGGACTCACCACCCTCTGCATTAAAAACAACAACAACAACGACAACAACTTGCCCCAACATCTCCTCTGTACCTACTTCCAAGCACCTTAAGACTGAGCCCTCTCATGTTAGCCACTTCAGCCTTGGGGGAAAAAGCCTCTGACTATCCACACGATCAATGCCTCTCATCTTATACACCTCGATCAGGTCACCTCTCATCCTCTGTCGCTCCAAGGAGAAAAAGCCAAGTTCACTCAACCTATTCTCATAGGGCCTGCTCTCTAATCCAGACAACCTCCTTGTAAATCTCCTCTGCACCTTTTCTATAGTTTCCGTATCCTTCCTTTAGTGAGGTGATAGGATAGGTGATAGAACTGAGCACAGTACTCCAAGTGGGGTCTGACCAGGGTCCTATAAAGCTGTAACGTAACCTCTCAGCTCTTAAACTCAATCCCATGGTTGATGAAGGCCAATGAACCATATGCCTTTTTAGCTACAGAGTCAACCTGTGCAGCAGCTTTGAGTGTGAGAAAATGAAAGGTTTCTAAAGTTGAAGGAACCATGATTTTACTGAATGGTAGAGCAGGCCCTACACCTGCTGTAGATTCACATGTTTATTCCTATATGGGTATATTGAGACTAAAATCAAATAATTTGCTGGTAGATGTAGGTATTTTCTGCCATAAACCCCATGCGTAAAACATTTTATAAAAAATTATTCTTTCAAAGTTTGAAGTTACAAATATTGTATGTTATTTTAAGCATAGAAAATTACTTATCTTTGTTTTTGCTAACTTGTTTTACCTGAAAATATATTTTACTGAACTGACATATTGCTGAGTCTTAGGAAAACATATTTGAATGTGCTAGTGTAAGAAGATAATAAAAATGTTGGTCTTTCATATTTGAAAGGCATATTTTCCAAATGTAGTCAGCTCCTTCGATCAGTGATTTAGTTGGCACACAGACTGCTGCTATCTGCAATTTTTGAGGGCAAGGTAAATAAGGTGTGTATGTGTACATCAGAATGTATTTGTTCCTCATAAATTAGACACAATGAAAATTGTGATTGTTCATAGCAATATGTAATTGGCTGCAGTGCTTTTCAGCCAGTTCTTATGGAACATTTTGTGATGTTCTGAAGATATGAAAGTGCTTTTATTTTTCCCTCTCTCTTTCTGTTTCCCTTAGTCTCTTTTCAACACAGTTGCACACAATGGAAGTGAATTTCAGTGTTCTTTGTGTGATTGCACTGCACTTTCCCTAGCAGGTGAGGGGTTCCCAAGCAGGGCTCTTCCTTGATAATGAGAATCTGATATCTGATTCAGACAGGTCTCCTTTAAATGCTTTCCTGCTCTCCTTCAAATACTTGTCCATTCAGCGCATTATTTCTAGCCAGGGCACAACTCTTGCAACTTATCTCATAACTGCTTTTTTTACTTTTGTTTAGAGATAGTGTGGAACTGGCCCTTTCGGCCTAATAAGCCACACCACCCACCTATTTAACTCTAGCTTAATCACAGGACAATTTACAATGACCAATTAACCTACCAACCAGTATGCCTTTGGAATGTGGGAGGAAACTGGACCATCTGGAGGAAACCCATGTGCTCACTGGAATGACTTACAAGCTTATCAATGGCATCAGAATTGAACTCTGAACTCCAACACCTTGAACTGTAATAGCATTGTGCTAACCATTACCATACCATTTTTCATAGCCAGAAAGTCATTTGTGATAGAATTATTTCAATGTCATCCACTTGTATTTGTTATAGACTCCATACTCTCCCCTGTTTTTCTCTCAGTATTGATAAAAGCATTTAGTTGTTTGTGTTTATGCAGAATCAGTGCACACTCAGCATTGGGACACATTAGTCCCTTTGGCAGCTTGGCTACCGTGAGCGTCTCCTTTATTTTTCAAGCAGAATAAAATAGCTTTTCTTTTTCAGTGTAATGGTGATTACTCAGCACAAGCAGAGATGGGCTGCTGGAATGGGTAAATTAAGTGTCATGCTGACAGGTGTTTTCATTTTGGTAGGAAGAATTTGAAGAAATTATCAATTCGGGGACCAGTTTCTATTAATTACAAGCATGGAAGTCTGCTGCTATATGTGCATATCTGTTTAGTTTTAAGTCAGATTGAGTGATTTCATACGATATAGGATCCTGGGCTTTCTAAATAGAGCAACAGAATAAATAGAGGCAAGGTGGATCTTTACAAAACCCTGCTTCAGCTGTAACTGAGGTTTGGGTCTAGTTTTGGTTGCCACATTCTGGAAAATATCGAGGTTTTAAGGAGTGCAGAAGAGATTTGCCACAATCACCCTGGCTTAAGGGGCTTGTACATCTATATTGGAGAATGTGGGGCAGTTCCCCTTGGAACCCTTGTAAGGGGATCTAATGTTATTTTAAATTGTTTAGGCTAAGGACAGAGTATGTAGAATTTCTGCCCATTCAGAGGTTCAAGAATCGGCATATAGAATGTAGGTGTTTTGTAAAAGAAACCGAAGTGACATGAGGATAAACATCTTTTTATTCAATGGTTCGTGTCCAGAATGTGTTGCCAGGATAGTTGTGGAGGCAGATTCAATCCTATGACTCTCAATGGAATTATCTGAAAGAAAGGTGATTGCAGGATGTAGCTGTTCTACCAGGTCATGTCTTGTCTACTTTGCACCTTTGTGGATAAAGTGCATCATTCTTGCTTATTGATTGACTTTTGGTGATTGACATGAAGGTATATCAGAACATCTTACAGCAGAAATGTACTTTAATAATAAAGGGTACAGATCTATTTACACTTACAATTTAAAAAAAAGACCCAAACTCAGCATGACTGGACAATCTGGACCTGAGCCTGGGCACTTAATCTTTTTGCTATACATCCTGAACCTAATACATACATCTATGTATGTAGACAAGGGGAAATCTGCAGATGCTGGAAATCAAAGCAACACACACAAAATGCTGGAGGAGCTCAGCAGGACAGGCAGCATCTATGGAAAAGGGTACAGTCGACGTTTCGGGAAGGGTCTTGGGCCGAAACGTTGACCTTCACCCAAAATGTTGACTGTACACTTTTCCATAGATGCTGCCTGGCCTGCTGAGTTCCTCCAGCATTTTATGTGTGTTGATCTATTTTCCTCATCACTTTTGAACATGTGTGAATTCCAATTATTCCAGACATTTTATCTCTTATGGAAAAGATTTAAGCACTTTCATTGTTTAGACATTGTGGCGCGTGGTCAAGGTGTTAGGGTGTTGGACTAGCGATCTGAAGGTCCTGAGTTCGAGCTCCAGCGAGGCAGCGTGTTGTGTCCTTGAGCAAGGCACTTAACCACACACTGCTCCAGTCTACCCAGCTGAAAATGGGTTCCGGCAAAATGCTGGGGTTTAACCTCACGATAGACTGGCGTCCTATCCGGTGGGGGGGGGGGGGGGGGGGTGGGGGGGAGGTCTCGTACTCTCAGTCGCTTCACGCCACAGAAACCAGCATAAGCACTGGCCTGATGAGCCTGTAAGGCTCAGGACAGACTTCAATCTTAATTGTTTAGACACCCATTCTCTTCTATAAGCCAAGGATATTGTCAACACTTTGAGCCTCAGTGCATTGCCTGTGGGTTGTTTGCAAGGCAGATACTTCTTCCTCCTGGTTGACTGTTACGTAATACTAGTGATTGTGTTGGTTTTTCTGAAACTTAATACAAAGCATTGTATTTTTCCCCTTGTATCTGCATCTTTCATGGGGAACCTGCTTAGTGATTTAGGAATGTAGGAAAGATGTAGGATTTGGGAATGTCTGGAAAGATGGTGCCAATAAGGGGGCGACTCGTTGCATGCAGCTCCAATGGGAATCATGAAATATTCCTGTTCAAGGCTACTGCAGTTGAAATCCACAGTCATGGCCAAGGGTACTTCAGGAAGCAACATCATTTTAAGATGTTTAAAAACTCTGTGGATACTCAAAATTGACAGATCCAGGACTGCAGACTCAGGTCGCAAGTGCAGTCTCCCTTTAAGAAAAAGGATACGAGGAAAGTGTGCTGGGCTGCAAGTAAGATCGAAGTGCAGAAGCTTTAATCCCCACTTCAGACTATCCTTCTGGTGAATGTAGAATCTCTGGAATATAAAATTGAAGATCACAGAGCAAGATTGCTGTACCAGAGGGACATCAGGGACTGCTGTGTACTTTGCTTCATGGAAACATGTCTATCCCCTGCCATTTTGGATGCTAAGTGACTTCACTATTCACCGTAAAGACAGCACAGGTCAATTATTTAAAGGCAGAAGACGTATATTATGCTTTGTAATTATCTCATCATGGTGCACAGACGTTATGGTTCTGTTTCAGTTCTGCTCAGCCGACCTGGAATTTCTTGCATTCATATGTCGCCCTTTTTATTTGCTGAGGGAGTTTTCCGCCATCATCCTGGTAGTGGTGTACATTCCATCTCAAACCAGTATCAGTCAGACACTGGAGGAGATGAGCTGCATAATCAATGGGCATGAAAAAGCCCACCCTGATGCCTTTCCCTGTTATTGTGAGGGTTTTCAACCAGGCCAGCTTGAAGTCTCTGATAACTATCACTAACATATCACCTCTGGAAGCCGAGGAGCCAACATGCTTGAGCACTGTTATACTACCATCAAGAATGCTTACGGTGCCATCACACACTCGCACTTTGGAAAGTCCAATCACTTGGCTATACTATTAAACCCAGTGTATAGGCAAAGACTGGAGACCGCTGCATCAGTTGTGAGGACCAAGAGGCACAGTGACAGGAGGCAGTGAAGTGCTTACAGGACTGCTTTGAGTTGGTGGACTGGACAATATTCAGGGAGTCATCTTCGAGTCTGATTGAATACGCCACATCTGTCACTGACTTTGCCAAAACCTATGTGGATGAACCTGTGCCTTTAAGGATATATTGGACTTGCCAAGATCAAAAGCTGTAGATGAACAAAGACATTTGTACTTCGGAGGGCCTGATCTATGGCATTCAAGACCAGTGATCCAGAACTATATAAGAAGTCCAGGTATGACCTATGGAAGGCTGACGTAAGAGCAAAAAAAAATACAGTTCTGATTGAGGTTAAGGATGGAGTTAGATGCACATCAGCTCTGGCACTGTTTGTTTTTCCAATACTTCCTACAAAGCGAAACCTAAAATCATGAATGACTGTTATGCTTTACTCCCAGTTTAGCTCAATGTTTTTTATGCACGCTTTGAAAGGGAGAATAAAACTGTGTCTTTGCAAGTCCCTGCTGCATCAGATGACGCTATGGTCTCTAGCTCGGAGGCCAACGTTAGACTGCCTTTCAAGAGAGTGAACACTCGCAAGGTGTCAGGCCCTGATGGTGTACTTGGTAGGTCTCTGGAAACCTGTGCCAACCAACTGTCAGGAGTGTTCAAGGACATTTTCAATTTCTCACAGCTGCAGTTGGAAATTCCCATGGAAAATGGTAACAATCATACCAGTGCCTGATAGCACAGGGTGAGCTGCCTCAACATGTATTGCTCAGTGGCATTCACATCTACTGTGATGAAGTGCTTTGAGAGAATAGTCATGGCTAGAATCAACTCCTGCTGAACCAAGGACCTGTGCTTGCTGTAATTTGCCTATCACCACAGTAGGTCTACAGTGGATACAAGCTTACTGGCTTTTCACTAGCCTAAGAGTCCGTGAGTCAGTGGTGGAGGCAGATACAATAATGAAGTTTAAGAGACTACTAGACAGGTATATGGAGGAATTTAAGGTGGGGGAAGTTATATGGGAGGCAGGGTTTGAGGGTCGGCATAACTTTGTGGGCCGAAGAGCCTGTACTGTGCTGTACTATTCTAAGATCACCTGGACAATAGCAATATGTATGCTAGGCTGCTGTTTATTGACTACACTCAGCATTCAGCACAATCATACCCGCAGTTCCAATCAAAAAGCTCCAAAACCTGGGCCTCTGTATCTCCATCTGCAACTGGATTCTTGACTTCCTTGCCAGGAGATCACAATCTATGCAGATCAGAAATAACTTCTGTTCCTCGCTGATAATCAACATAGGGGCACCTCAGGGATGCATGCTTATCTGACTGCTTTACTCTCTACACCCTTGCCATCTATAAGTTTGCCAATGACACAACTAATGTTGGCAGAATTTCAGGTGGTGAAGAGGCATAAAGGAGCAAGTTAGATCTGCTGGTTGTGTGGAATCACAGCTACAACCCTGCACTCAATTGTAGTAAGACTAAGAAATTGATTATAGACTTCAGGAAGGGTAATTTGAGGGAGCATGCAAGTCCTCAATGAGGAATCAGACGTGGAAAGGGTGAGCAGTTTCAAGTTCCTGGGTGTCAACTTCTGGGGATCTATCCTGAACTCAACACATTGATTCAATTACAAAGAAGGCATGACAGCAGCTATATTTATTTAGGAATTTGAGAAGAATTGGTATGTCACCAAAGACACTTGCAAATTTATAACAATGTACCGTGGAGAGCAGAGTATTCTAACTGGTTGTATCGCCAGCTGCTATGGAGGGTGCCACTGCACAGGATTGGAAAGGCTGCAGGAAGTTGTAAATTTGGCTCCAGCATCCAGGAAACCTACAAAAGACAATGCTTCAAAAAAGCGGCATCCATCATTAAGGACCCTCATCACCCAGGACATGCCCACTTCTCATTGCTACCATCAAGGTTCTGGAGCTTGAAGATACACATCCAATGTTTCAAGAATAGCCTCTTCCCTTCCTCCATCAAATCTCTTGAATGGACAATGAACCCATGAACTCTTCCTTGATATTTTTTCCTTTTTTCTTTGCACTACGACTTAATTTATTTTTATATATACTTATTGCAATTTATAGTTTTTATTCATGTTTTGCAGTATACTGCTGCTGCAAAACAACGTTTCATGCATATGCTGGTGATATTAAACCTAATTCTGATTGTAGATAAAAACAGAAGATAATGCAATTACTCAGCAGGTCAGGCCAAATCTGTGGAAAAAGAAGCTGAGTTCATGTTTCAGTTTGAAGTCTCTTCACCAGAGCCTTCATCTTTCCAGAAAATGGCTTGATCTGGGTATTTCCTGCAAATTATTTTGTTTTTGTTCAGGTTTTCAACATCTACAGTTTTTTTATTTCAATTTCATTTAGGGATGTAGGATTCCTGTCTCCTACTGCCATGATTACTGCCATGGAAATTGGGTTTTCTATTGATCTCCGACTTTGAGTACAGCTGCCTTCGTTTAACCATCAATTTGCCTACTCCCAGCTTTTTCTAGGTGTTTGTTTGTGCTTTAAGACCTAGGTCATGCTGTTAGTGGAGCTGAGAGTCTACTGAGGAGCATTACTACATTTTCTACCATCTAATTTCTTTTGGGCTTTCGACATACTTTGGAAAAGTGCGCCTTTATTCCTCTGTTATGACAAGTTATATTTTGGCTCTCCCTGATGTTTTTAATTGTGCCTGTACTGCCATTTTAGCATATGGTCCAGCCTCAATTTTTTTTGTCTTTCAGATACAGTACTTGAGTTCTTTACATATGACTAGTTTATATTACCGACACTTTGCAGAGAATATGCTTCCATATCAGTCATGGTTCAGGGAATCAAATCATGTGTAAGTTTTGTCCTTAGCTCCCGGATGATACTAGACAATTAAGGATATTAACCATAAATTTAAATGCATCTCCTGTAACCTGTTCTTCATACCAGTCCTTCCTGAGCCCTGTTGTTTATGGACCAGCTCAAAGGTGATCTGTAAATACTTGTGGGCATTCTGAATTTTTAGTAAGTTTCATTCAGTTCTGCTAATGGATTGGCAGCATTCTGACATGACCCTCCTATAATCTGGTTTTTAAGATTCTGGAAAGTATTTCCTCCTCTTGCAGGTGTTGGCAAGCGCCAACATCTTGGGTACTAAAGCAAAAAAAAAAGTACTTGTTTATTCACCCTTCTTTCATCCATGAATACAAACTGCCAGTATTCTGCTACCAGATGGCAATTGCAAATGAATTGCTCAGGATCATTTTCTGCAAAATCTTATAGGTAACACACTGTAAATGACACCACAAACTGGCATTGTAGTGATCCCTTTGACCCAGTTGGCCCCTGGGTCACCTTTGAAAAAGTTTAGTCATGGTGGGAAGATACACCAATATTCATTTCTACCATGTGCTTGCAGTTCTATCATACCAAGAAGATCATTCATGGGAGTCTCCAGTCATCGTTCATGATCCTATCTCAGGAAGTTCCAATAGACATAATTAAATATAGCTTCCATTTATGATAGTGGACTTGCCATTTCACTTCTGCAGTTCGCACATCCGTTCACATTAAACCCATTGTTTCTCCTGCTTACCTATCTACATGGGAGGCAATTTACAGTGGTCATTTAACCTACCAATCAGCATGTCTTTGGCATGTGGGAGGAAAACAGAGCAATAAGGCAAACATATGTAGTCATAAGAGAGATTGTGCAAACTTCCCACCAACATCCATGGTCAGGATCAAACCCAAGTTGCTGGAGTTGTGAGACAGCAGCGTTAACCACTAAGCCATTGGCTGGGTAATGCATTGTGTAGCACCCGAAAATCCTTTGCAATATTTTCTCTCTTCCCTCTTTCTCCCCACCCCATTTTCCCTTTCATTACTGGCACCTTTGGTTAAATGCCATTTTCTCATAATGTAAGAACTAAGCAATATTTTACCCCCTTGTCTTGGTTCTCAAGTTTTTTTACTTTTAATAACTGATTAATTAGTAATTGTCCTTTGCTCCAATCACTCCACTTGTCCTGTTTCGCTTGCCTCGGAATACTTTGACCATTCAAAATCTTTTTTAGACAGAACTCATCACAATGGGAATATCCACTATCCATCTCATCTCTTTCTGGTGTAACAAAAAATTCCCAAAATAACTTGCAAATTTTGTGTAAAGCCTCTAACAAATATTCTGTCCTAATCTTTCTGTAGAATCAGAACAAAATTAGTATTTCTTTTGGCATATAATATAGACTTGAATACATTTATTTTTGTATCATGTCAGCTGATATCAGGTCTACTTTGAATACACTGAGAAACGCTTATTGTTGCTCTCGCAGTGCACGTGTCCATTGATTGGTGTATTATGTTAGTGCTGATGCGTGCAAGTTTATGTTGGAACACAGTGAAATCAATTTATTATTTGTTTCACCAGGCATGATAGATTGGAAATAGACATTAATGAATAGAAGATGACAATTGCTCTGCAATGTTTCCTTCTCGTCAAACGTTAAGTGTAGGTTGAATTGTATTGCAAAATCAACTTCGAATAGCTTGTCAATATTACATTTAATATTCTGTTGCTAAATTTATTATCTTGGCTGAGAGCGGATTAGTTTAGTTAGCCATTTGATTGCTGATTGGTTCAGTGCACACTGTGGACCACAGGGCCTGTTCCAGTACTGTATTGTGCAGTTTTATATAAGTGGTCTGTTCAGTGTTAAGTTAACTCTTGTTTCTCTCCACTTGCCAAGGAGGGACTTAATCTCTGAATTTTCCACTTTTGAGCACACTGATGAAAATACTCATCAGAATTGGTTGGCAGACAGGAAGCAAAGAGTGGGAGTAAACGGGACCTTTTCAGAATGGCAGGCAGTGACTAGTGGGGTACCATAAGGCTCAGTGCTGGGACCCCAGTTGTTTACAATATATATTAATGATTTAGACGAGGGAATTAAATGCAGCATCTCCAAGTTTGCGGATGACACGAAGCTGGGCGGCGGTGTTAGCTGTGAGGAGGATGCTAAAAGGATGCAGGGTGACTTGGATAGGTTAGGTGAGTGGGCAAATTCATGGCAGATGCAATTTAATGTGGATAAATGTGAGGTTATCTACTTTGGTTGCAAGAACAGGAAAAAAGATTATTATCTGAATGGTGGCCGATTAGGAAAAGGGGAGACGCAACGAGACCTGGGTATCATTGTACACCAGTCATTGAAGGTGGGCATGCAGGTACAGCAGGCGGTGAAAAAGGCAAATGGTATGTTGGCATTCATAGCAAAAGGATTTGAGTACAGGAGCAGGGAGGTTCTTCTGCAGTTGTACAAGGCCTTGGTGAGACTGCACCTAGAGTATTGTGTGCAGTTTTGGTCCCCTAATCTGAGGAAAGACATTCTTGTCATAGAGGGAGTACAGAGAAGGTTCACCAGATTGATTCCTGGGATGGCAGGACTTTCATATGAAGAAAGACTGGATCGACTAGGCTTATACTCACTGGAATTTAGAAGATTGAGGGGGGGATATTACTGAAACGTATAAAATTCTAAAGGGATTGTACAGGCTAGATGCAGGAAGATTGTTTCCGATGTTGGGGAAGTCCAGAACCAGGGGTCACAGTTTAAGGATAAAGGGGAAGCCTTTTAGGACCGAGATGAGGAAAAACTTCTTCCCACAGAGAGTGGTGAATCTGTGGAATTCTCTGCCACAGGAAACAGTTGAGGCCGGTTCATTGGCTATATTTAAGAGTAAGTTAGATATGGCCCTTGTGGCTAAAGGGATCAGGGGGTATGGAGAGAAGGCAGGTACAGGGTTCTGAGTTGGATGATCAGCCATGATCAGGCTCGAAGGGCCGAATGGCCTACTCCTGCACCTATTTTCTATGTCTCTATTCTATCATGACTGAAATCATTAATGAAGTTGATTAATTACTTAAGAAATATCATTAACCAATCCTAGACAAAATAATTAGTTTGAAAAGCAGCTGTTTTAACCAATAAATCACACTGATACAATCACGGTATCCCATATTCATGATCAATCAAATAAAATTGAATTATGAAATACAATAATAATGTGGTTCATTATATTATAAAAAAAATCTACACCCACTACCAAGACAAAGCTGGTTGGTAAAAAAAACAAACGAGTGAAAAGAAGAGTACTTTACCATATAGTGTTTTATAATAGCCCAGATCTATATTTTAATAACAATAACAATTCAAAGATTTTAAAAATAGTTCAGAAAGGGTCCCCATAGCGTTTGAAAATCTTGGTTAGATTCAGAAATCGAACAACGAATCTTCTCTAAATTTAAACATGACATAACATCGCATAACCATTGAGCATTTAAGCAAGACCACCCTCCTGGCCATAAGAGAAATAAAAGCCAGTACCCACAAATGAGAAGGCTCCAAAATTATAGCTCTTTCCTCAACAATACCAAATAAGGCAGTCAAAGGATTGGGCTTAAAAATTAACTTTAAAAAGTACAGAAAAAGTTTGGAAAACATATTTCTAATATTTTTCAAGGCTCGAACATGACCAAAATGTATGAATTAATGAAGCCTTTCCATTATTTCATCTGTCATAATAAGGAGATATATCTGCAAAAAAAACGAGAGAGCTTGTCTTTAGACGTATGAGCCCTAAGTACCTTTTTAAATTGTAGGAGGGAATGACGAGCACATAATTATGAAGAATTAACCACTTTGAAAATAGCCCTCCAGGTCTCATCAGATAATGAAGTCTGTAAATCCTTTTTCCAATCTTTTTTAATTTTGTCTAAAGGAGCCATTCTCAATCCCAACAACAGACCATAAATATAAGATATTGAGCCATTATCAAAAGGTTTCAATTTAAAAATTGCATCTATTGTGTTCTTATCCAGGCTGGTAGGAAATATATGTAGTTTAGATCTTTAAAAATTTCTAATCTGTAGATATCGAAAAAGTGGGTATTTGATAGGTTATATTTCACTGAGCTGCTCAGGAGAAGAAATAAACAGATCCTGAAATTGTTTAATGCCTAATCTACCCCATTCTCTAAAAACGGATCGGTCGTAGATACTTTAAAAAAAATTAGGGAAAAATAGGACTAGAAAGGGAAAATCTCAATAAACTGAAATGTTTTCTAAATTGTAGTCAGATCCTCAAAGTGTGTTTAACCACCAAACTGTCAGTTAATTTATTTAAAGATAAAGGAAGAGAGGATCCAAAAAGAGAAATAGAAAATATCGTAACAGAGTTGGCTTCCAAAAAGACCCATATTGGACAATCCTCATGATTAACATAATATAACCAGAACGTAAGATTTTGTATGCTAATTGCCCAATAAAATAACCTAAAATTGGGTAGAGCAAGGCCTCCATTCTTATTAATTTTTTGAAGGTGGGCTTTATTTAATCGGGGTTTTCTGTTCTTCCATAGAATTGAACCTAAAGAATCAAAAAAAAGACAGGAATATAAACTGGTACAGCTTGAAAAAGGTATAAATTTAGGTAAAATATTCATTTTAATAGAATTGATTCGACCAATCTATGATAAAGAGAGAGGCGACCAATTAGAAAGTGTCTTTTTCACATAATTCATTAAGGTTAGAAAATTTTCTTTGAATAAATCTTTGTAGGTCTTAGTGATTGTTACACCCAAATATGTAAATTGTTTTCTTACAATTTTAAAAGGAAGGTTAATATCAGTTGGTTTCAAATTATTTAGAGGAAACAATTCACTCTAATGTAAAATCAATTTATATCCTGAAAATTGTCTACAATTAGTCAGTAAAAGAAACATAGAGGGTAAAGAAGTTGCAACATTAGATATAAAAAGCAATAGGTCATCAGCATAAAGCGAGACTTTATGAATATTACTTTTCCTTAAGATACCGGTGATATCTTTAGACTCTCGAAAGGCAATTGCTAAAGGTTCTAATACCAAATCAAAAAGCAAAGGGCTCAACTGACATCCTTGTCTGGTTCCACATTGAAGTTTAATTGGTTTAGAAATCTGAAAGTTAGTAAGGACCCGAGCAGAGGGAGATAAGTAAAATAATTTAATCCAATGAATAAAATTGGACCCAAAATTAAATTTTTCTAAGGTTTTAAATAGGTAATTCTATTCAACTCGATCAATAGCCTTCTCTACATCCAGAGAAATCACACATTCTGATATTTCCTTGGATGGAGAATGCATAACATTTAACAGTCAATGTATATTAAAATGGGAATATTGATTTTTAATAAATCCTGTCTGATCATCCGATATTATAGAAGGTATAATATTTTTGTGTCTACGGGCCAAAACTTTAGATAGGATCTTAGCATGAACATTGAGTAAAGAGATTGGTCTATGTGAAGAGCATTCAGTAGTATTTTTATTCTTTAAGAATAAGCGAAATGGAAGCTTCATAAAAGACTGTGGCAATCTACCCGCCTTGAAGGAATCAGTAAGGGTAGAACATAAATAAGGTATAAGCCATGAAGAAAAACCCTTATAAAATTCTCCAGAGAATCCGTCAGGTTCTAGAGATTTCCCAGAATGCAATGAATGTATAGCTTCAGTGATTTCCTCCTGAGAAATAGGTTGATCCAACTGCTTTTGATTATCAACCGAAAGTCCAGGAATATTTAATTGATCTAAAAAATTGTTTATGTAGTATTATCTTTAATAGAATCAGAACTATAATAGAGCTACTAGGACTTGATGTTTCAATCCCAATGATAAAGTTGGCACTCTCGATATTGGCAGTAGGATTGGAGTGGTGACGAGGAGGGTAGCTACGTCATCGAGGTCATCAGGTGGGCATCCTCCTTCTTTGACGTTTCGTTGATAAGCCCACGACGTCTCCAGAGGGCTCAACGGTGTTACCTGGCGTCCCAGAGATGCTGTCTGACCTGCTGAGTTCTTCCAGCATTGTGTACGTGTTCTTTGATCCGCAGCATCTGCAGTTGTATTTTTGTGTCCCAGAGACACCCCCCCTCAGTTCCGTACCCTCCTGTCTTCATCTTGCAGCCCAGTTGTTGTCTTTCCTTTTAATCCAAATCCAATTGCTGCTTTCTTCTGTTGCATTTGACAAGGACTTGATTGCTTGTTGGAGGGAGACACCCCTCACCCCCACCTTCTTCAGTAGACTGGTTGTAGATGTAGCAATGTCTGCAGGGAAAATCTTGATCTTCCAGCCGTTCTGAGCAGCTTCAGTTGCCAGTTCGGAGTACTTGGTCTTTTTCCTCTCATAAACTTCTTCAACGCCATCTTCCCATGGTACTGTCAATTCCACAACATATGCCAGCCTGGCTGTTGTGGACCACAGGACTATGTCTGGCCGGAGTGTTGTAGCTGCAATGTCTGGGGGAAACACAAGCTTTTTCTCCAAGTCCACGTCCATTTTCCAATCCTGAGCAACATGCAGAATGCTTATATCCTTTGATGTTACTTGGTGCTCTGGAGGTTCGCCTGCTGGTACAAATCGTGTAATATACAATTTATAATAAAATTCTCAGTGTCATTTATTTCAAAATGGTCAGTTGTCATGTTGCTGTTGGTTTTGCAAATTTCTTTAATTTGCCGTTCAGCTATAAAGGTCTTCAAGTGATTAGCCAATAGTTTACTTTTTTTTTCTCCATGCATCTGAAATTGGCTTCTATCTTTTAAAAGTTGGCTTTCAGTTGGGTATGTTAAAAGAAGATCATATTTAGTTTTAATTTCAATACGTCTTTTGTATAGTTCAGGGTCTAGTACCAAAGCATATTTCTGGTCTAATTGTTTTAATTGATTAACTAAATCAGTTTACTCTTCATTAGCTTTTTTCTTAATATATGCAGTATAGGAGATAATTTATTCTCTCATATATGCCTTAAAAGCATCCCAAATGATAAGACTAGAAGTCTCTTCCAATGTATTTCCTTCAAAAAAAAAGAGTAATTTGATTCTCCAGAAGTTTCAGAAAGTCCTTATCAGATAACAAAGTTAAATTAAAACGCCGGGCGGGATCT